>NC_138053.1:66404568-69228127 GCF_964194185.1 Rhinolophus hipposideros | reverse complement strand
ATTTGTGCTTCTTAATCCCTTCATCTTTTTCATCCAGCTCCCAATCCCTCTTCCCCTCTGGCAACCATCTGCTTGCTCTCTATATCTATGAGTCTGTTTCTGTTTTGTTTGTTCATTTATATTGTTATTTAGATTCCACATATAAGATTCCACATAAAAATCAGATAGTCTTTGTCTTTCTCAGCTTGGCTTATTTCACTTAGCATAATGTCTTCTAGGTCCATCCAAGTTGTCGAAATGGTAAGATTTCATTTTTCTTATAGCTGAGTAATATTCCAATATGTATATGTGCCTCATCTTCTTTATCCAATTCTCTACTGATAGGCACTTACGTTGCTTCCATATCTTAGTTATTGTAAATAGTGCTGCAATGAACATAGGGGTGCATGCATGTATCTTTTCAAATTAGTGGTTTTGATTTCTTTGTATAACTACTCAGAAGTGGAATTGCTGGGTCAGAGAGAGATCTATTTTTAATTTTTTGAGGAACCTCCAAACTGTTTTCCATATTGAACTGACCTCTTGAATTTGGTAATGAGAATGCTGATACTGATCTACAAGTGAGCACTTTTGGACAATGAGGAAAACAGCAGGCAAGTAGTGAATGAGTGAATGCGTAGTTAGAAAAAGAGCAGCAAATGGTAATTCTTCTAAAGTGAAATTATATTTTGAATATGAGAGCAAAGAGGGGTGAGAAAGTTATGAACATAGTTGTAAATGTAGTAGAAAGAGCCAATGAAGTGGAGGAGGAAATGAATGGAGATTAGAATAGAAACTGAAGCCAAAAGCATTGCATAGGAAGGAGGAGAGCTACCTATTCTTCTAAGACAAAAGGAAGATAGGAAATGTAGGCTGAAATACCTTAGGGACAGTCTGATTTTATGTATGTGTGTGTAAATTTTTACATAAAATAGAAACTCATAGACATTTAATTACAAGAATTTCTTATTTCCAATATTAACTATAAGGTATCACATTTGACTTAAGATTTTCTTTTCATCATCAGTTTTATTAGCAGGATTCAACATTTATTTATTGAGGGATATGAGGTAAATAAAGTGGCTGATTATATCTTTATCCTTATTGAAACTATGATATGGAAACTAAAATATTTCAGATAATTAATTAAAAAAATACAGAAGGATAAACTTGTTGTCTTTAGACAATCAGGTTTAATTCCCTGTATGTACACACACTCACACACACACACACACACATATACACACACCATGTTTCCCCGAAAATAAGACCTAGCCGGACAATCAGCTCTAATGCATCTTTGGGAGCAAAAATTAATATAAGACCTGGTCTTATAGTAAAATAAGACCGGGTATATAATAATATAATATAATATAATATAATATAATATAATATAATACCGGATCTTATATTAATTTTTGCTCCAAAAGACGCATTAGAGCTGATTGGCTAGGTCTTATTTTCGGGGAAACATATATCCACTTTTTAGTACTGTAAATAGACATTAATTCACTTGGTATTGATATTTTATAATTATTATCAATAGTTTACTATTTTTCAAATAGTAAAAAGTATTAACACAAGGCCTGGATATCAAACCTCTTATATGAGCCACAAATACATTTATGTTAAATTAATCTATTTAGATTCAAACCCATAAACAGTTTATTTCTTGGGGGTCTGACTGAGATTTACTCAGACATGTTTTTCCAGGGGTGTGTTTAGATAATTGTCTAAGAATTGATGTTTTAAGTATTTTGATGGAATGATAGACTATTGTTAGTAATAGAAAATACTTTATACAGAGTCTCTGCAACAATCACTAATTAGCTTCATTATAGCCCACAGTTAGTTCCTGTGAATAACTTATGTAAATGATGAAACTCTAGTATTTTCCTGAATTTCCTGACAATGCGATTTGAGAGTAATAAGTGTGGCAAATTTCTGACAGCAGGTATATGTCTTTGTTGCATTTTGAGAAAAGAATAATCCAAATACTATAATTTATTTAGCTGTGAAGGTTTTTCCTTTACCAAAAGCTTTGAATGTACAAACTGAGAAAAGCAGCCTAAAAAGAGTTTCACGTTTGATTTGCATTTTAAGGACAAAGAAACAAATGAAAATGTGACTATTGTCTTTATCTTCACAGAGATTGTGTGCAGTATCTTTCTATAATCTTTCCTTGTAATGAGGCTTAATAGCTGCCTTTGAGATATTAATGGAAATTGTCACAGACAAGGGAGATATTACTGCCTCTAATGAACTAAAGTAAGACTAAAAGGAAAGAAAAAGGAACAATAAGTAAAATCTGCACAAATAAAAAAACTTAACTAGTTTCTAAAATTTAACCCTATAAGTGAATTTGACATAAAATATAATGACAAAAATGCAGAACCAGTTAGTTTTCCATAATATCATTTGTCAAACACAACTGGCAGTTTCTTTTATTGTTATTATTATTTTGCATTTCTGTGGTATTTAAAAGTATCTTCACTTCAATTTTATATAATATCTAAAAAAAGAAATTTCACTTGGCTCAAAGGGCAAGTTTAATCTTTGAGTTTGTTATAACAAACCAGAGGACAGATTTTAAGAAAAACATAAAAATTCAAGTAAAATAATGGTTAATAATATAAATAACAGTGTACTACTTTCAATAAAATCCATCTCTATATTGAATAGATATTTGGAAAATTTAAAGTTTAAATCAGTTTTTTATCAGAATTGTACAATTGACTGCCTTTTTCAATGCTTATCTTTGGGTTAAAATAATTTTCAGGAAAGTTGATACTTGGGTATTATAATTTCATAAATGTACACGCTTTCCCTTGTTTCTTGAAGCTGAGTGGTGAGTGGCTGCCATGTAAGCAGTAGTGTACATATTGCCGTCTAATTAAATGAAGGATGTACAACTGAGCTGTCAGGTAGAGAATTATGAGGTTAGTACGTAAGTTATGATGGCAACCAGACTTCTTTTCTTCAGGGCTTTCCCTGAGGAACAAATTGTAAATAATGCCATCCAAACTTCCTAAGAACAAGATGCATGCCAGGTTTCTGCCAGGATAACAGTTGATGTCTAATTGAGCCCAGGATTGTTAAAATGTCTTCTTTTTATAGTCCTGAATAATGTAGAGCTAATGAACAGATTCCATTTTGGATCTGAAGCAGCAGCTCCCTAGCAAAGACTCTTTTATGATTTGGCTTATTAAAAAAATAAAAACACAGACTGTTCTTAGCACAACTCCTATCTACACATAGATGCTAAATATTTATTAAAATTCATATGTAAATTGCTTACTGCACATATACAGCTATTCTAATAAGAATTGACTGGTGAATTGATTGGTCTTAAAAATTACATTCCATTTTAATCATAGATTTTGGTTTGGGGTAAAAAAAACTGATTTTTTGTCCATTGCTTTCTTCTTTTTTCTCTGATTTTCAGACACACAGAGCATTCCCGAAATTTTTAGACAGTTAATGTTTATCCCATGCTTAAGAAAAAATACTTATTTTTTCCCTTTAACTGTGGATATTACAAACAGAGATTAGCGGCCTCTCACTTCAGAGCTGTCAGTGTTGAAGTGGCATGAGCTATTAACATTCTGTTGTAAGTGGTCAGAAGCTTCCTTTGGCATTGCTGTCAAAAGGCCACTAAACCCTCCAGTTTATGCTGTTTTCACCAACATAATCTATTCCTGTCCTTTTTGATTAGTTATTGCCATTCAATATGCCACGTGTAGTAATGATCCTGTGCAATTATTGAATCTCTTCTGCTTAAAAAAGAAATAAAAAGTAAGTCTTAAATCAGGCTATACTCAAAATGATGTTATGATTTGGCTTCCACAGAAATATTTTATTCCAGAAAAAACAAAACGAAATGCAATGAATAGTTTTCGGACTACCTTGCATTAATAAAATAAGACTAAATATCATGCTGGTTGGTATTAGAACAACTATCAAAAATATTGGTCATTCGTGTAACCACTCTGACAGTTATACAGAGTACCCACCAATAGATGTCCAAAGGCAAGAATTTGTCCTTTTCTGGAACTATGTCTCCTCCAAATTGTATGCTCAATGCAGACTTTATAACAGTCCTAACCTGACACTTATTTATTGAGGGTATAAAATAACATCACATACCTGTATGGATACTATAAATATATCCTTGTCTGCCTTGTTTAGTGAATTTAAAAGGTATCACATAGTCTCTCCCAAATGTTCTCAACCTTATAACACATCTTGGTGAGGCATCAAAAGATAGAATGAGTTTTCATATTTCAAGTATATACCTGTCACATGACATCTGTCTTATGACACAATTGATTATGTAATTTTTAATTAATTAGTTAGTTAATTATTTCTTTCAATAACAATTTGTATTCCTATTTGATGACAGGCACTCTGCTAGACATCTGAGTTAGAATAGTGATTACATTAGACAAAAAATTCCTGCCATATAGGATTTGCATTGCAGAGAAAGGAAATAGTACATAAACAGATAAAATAGTATAGCAGATGAGGATGAGTGCTATAAAGAAATATAAACTATGAGAAGGGGATAAGAAGGGTTCAACAGAGAAGGGAGGTGGTAATGGTGGAATACTAAGGCTCACATACCTAAAGAATTAGTGTTACGAATTTCTTTTTGGGATTCACCATATTTTATCAGACTCTTAGATTAGAGTGAAATTGGTTAATTAGATATTGAGAAATTTAGTTGTGCTATTGGAATACTCAAATTTGATGTTTTTCTTTAGTTTATTGTCAGGCTTATATATTTGCTAACCATTTAAGATCTGATCTAAACCTTCTACTTTTACATGTTTCTAACATACTCATTTGAGTCAGCAAATGGAATTCTGTAATCTCATTCAGGGAAAGTTTTTGAAAACAGATAATTACCTCAGTTTCATTTATATTTAGTCCTCTCTTGAGTCACATTGATCCCTAAATCTCCCTCAATTCTGTTAGTCTAGAATGCATTCCAACTTCCAAATAGATAGCTTGACAGATGATAGGTAGAGAGATGATGGTAGATAGAGAGATAGATAGATGACAGGTAGATAGATTAACAAGCAGAGAAAAAATAAAGAGAATGGTATTTTGATTACTGTGACTATATTCTTTTAAATATCAGAATTTTAATGAAAAAATACAACCCTTCATAATCAAACTTTTTATTTGGTACTGCCCTCACTGCAAGCAATTCTAATGACATAGATTCCATTTTAAAATTAGTTTAATTGTGACCAGAAAAGGCTGGTTTTGTAGACTCTGAGGAGCCAGACTGATCATGACCCAGTTAGAACAGGACAGCTTTGCTTTTATTAAATGATGTCCAAGGCCAATGCCAGAAAGTATAGATCAACCTCTGTCCTCATCTTGGCTTTGGTGGGAATTGTATGAGTATATAGGATGTGAATTTGGCCCTACAAATCTGACAGTGGAATAATATAGATTACTCTTTTAGAATCTAGTGATTGGTTTTTAAAAATTGATTAAAAATTTGACAGATCCCATACCCCTCTTTTTTTGGAGTGTAAGAGACTTTCCCTTGAGGAATAAATAATTTTGTAGCAATTCCTATACACATTTCTGTCTACCAATACTAACCTTTTAATAGGATGCATATTTAAAGATTTTTATCAAAAAGAAATAAAGCCTCATTTTGCTTTGATGTGTACCAATTTTTAAGTTATATTTTTTTGAATTTTAAAAGTTAAATTATTTACAGTAATTCAAAATTTCAGTGGATTCTAATTTTCTATACTAGAAACATTTATTTTATTGCTAATTAAATAAGTTTCAAATAATTATCAAAGTTTATGCAACATATATTTTCCACTTCTATTTTCAGAGGAGTAAATCACTACATAAAATTAATTTTTCTTCTATCAAATTACATATAAGAAGTTATAAGATAATAACGTGGTGCTGAGATTAGGGAACATCATAGTTATATTTACCTTACATGTTTATGTTCTTTTCCTTTACATATTTATGTTCAATTTACATGTTTATGTTCAATTTTTAATCTTCAACAACTTATAAATAGCCTCATATGAAATATATGGGTTTCCTATTATGGAGAAATAATTCTCTTCTGTGGTAAAAAATGAAATAGAATCTATTTGTAATAAAAATAGACTGTTCAACTATCTAATTAAATATCTGACAGAGCTTGTTCAAACACTTTTACCTGTAACTTCATATAAAATGAAAATAAAAACAATTATATAATTAAGACAAATATCCTAGAAAATTAAAATAAGCTTATTAATGCTGATGCACTGATTTGAATAAGAATAGCAACTATATACAGAGACATTTTATTATATGACTTCTAGTGTTTATTTTAAATATCTCCCCTCCCTTGGGGTAAATAAAATATATTTCGATATAAAAAAGATTTATTGTGGATGTTTTAACAAATTAAAATACATTTATTCATTCCTGCATTCACTAAACATTTATGGAAATGAGCTTTGTGCTGGGATGTGGGATAAAAAAATGTATGAAGAGTTTCCCAATAATGTGAAACACATGTAATGAGATAAATAAATAATGAAGATACAATGGAATTGTGCAATAGTAGAAATATGTATAATATGGTGCAAAAATTTAATAAATGGGGCAACTTTGCATAGTATGTCAAAGAAGTTTTGACAGGGGAGGTAATATCTTAGCTGTGCTTTGAGTGATAACTAGAAGTTCACCAGGTAAGTGCTGAGTAAAAGATGAGTATGGGAGACATCCCAGACAATGGGGAAAAATTCAGGATCTAGGAGTGAGCAAGGATGACATATTCATGGAGCATGGAGTAGTCTGATGTAATTGGAGACAGTATCCTTGCTTTAGACGAGGAATCAGTCTTGCACTAAATCACAAAAGACTTTTATTAATATATTGACTCTAAGATGACTGGTAGAGAATCCCAGTGGGTTCTCAAGCACTGCATTTTTTTAAATAGTGATTGTCTTGTGTCCCTCAAAATCATATTAAAACATGAAACGTGTGTTCAAGAGGATCCCAGCTTTCAAGTGGAAAATAAAAATGTGTAGATATTATACTCAAAGAATAAGGAAAGCCAGTTAGTTGCATTAAGCATTTAGAAATAAAAATATGTTATCCCTTGTTTGTTCTCTTGTTTTCTTGTGTTGTAGTAAGTATAGAAAAAAAAAAGATACACGTATGTAATCACCTGTATGAACTAACTCAAGTTGGCAAAAGCTTTGGGGGAGAGTACAAAACATGGTTTAAATGGATTCAGTAAATACTGATTGAGTTTTAACTGCTGGACGGCAGCGATACACATAGATCTAATACACTTCTTGCCCTTGAGGAATTTGTGATTTCCCAAAGTAGACAGAGAAATAAACAAACAATTTCAAATTACTGAGATAAATTATAAGAAAGAAATAGTACATGCAGGATGCCTGGGAGTACAGATCAGGGTCTTCTAGGAGTTAAAGCAAGACTTCTTAGAAGAGATCAGGTTCAGCTCAGTCTAGAAGACTAAGTATCCTTAATTAGAAAGAGACTAAGCAAAAAGCAAAATTTTCTGTGGTATTTGCAGGATCACAAAGAGTTTGAAATTCTTAGTATCCTGTATCAAGTGAATGGATCGGTCTAGAAAGTTGAAACAATGGAGAATGGCAGAGACCAGTCCAAACAGAGGGGGTCTTACATCCATCATATGAAATTCGAAGTTAGTACTTTGGGTGGAGACATTAAATGGTTTTCAGCAAAGGCGGGGCATAGTCATATTTTAATTTTAATTGATGTTGAGCTGCAGTGTGCTACTGTTCTGCAGGAGTAACGGGAAGAAAATTCCAGGCTCTAGGATTACAGGAATAGTACCCATCCATTCACCACTCATCACAATCATCTGCAAACTAAACAGGTGCTCCATAAACTATTGTTGAATAAATGAATGAATAAACAAACAAGTTGGTGGTCACTGATGACAGAGACAAGTCTGAAACAGGGTGGTAGTGCTAGGGTGGAGAGAGACAGGGAAGGAAATAAATACAGGACATTTGTCGAAGAATTAAGATGAACAAATCTTGGTGATCGGTTCTGAGAACGAGAAAGAAAAAAGATTAGAATGATTCAGGGCTTAGAGAAAAAGAATATTGTTGGTCATGTTAATTAAAAGAAACTCCCTATGGAACAAAAAAGTAGAGCACACATATTCTTGCTTTTTAAAGGTGCATTTAAAGGTGCATATATTCTTGGCTCTTATACATCCAGCATTAGCAGGATTCCAAAGGAGTAATTGCTGTTACCTTTTTGTGGATGTATGAAAATTCATAATATATCTGCCAAGAAATTGTAAAATTTCTATGGGAAGAAACTGTGTCTAATCCCTCTTGAATTTCCTACATGCAGGTTCTAGCACAGGATTTTATGAAGTATCTATCAACTGATTGGCATTATTGTTCCAATTTAAGTCAAAAACTCACATAGGTTTTTAGAAGTATAATATCACTGTAGATGTAATGGCACATTCTTAGAACCCCTGTAAAATATTATCTTCACCATCCATCTTATAGAAACAAGGAATAGTTGAAATTTTCCCTTTTGGTACTTGCGTACCTCAGCCTCCTTGATTAGTGCCTTGGGTAGGTTATGTTTGTAATAAACTATGACCGACAACAATAACGTATTCTCCTTGCCCTGCATTGTTGATTCCAGTTGGTACATAGACTCCAATTTCAGAACTTAGATCAGCCCTTCCTGTTTATTCTGGTTTGTGGTCTCCAGCTTTCATCTATGACTTGACAGTCTCCACAAGGATCTTTGTCTTATTTCAGGATGATATATTTTTTAGTGTATATGAAATATATTTTAGAGACTCTGTTAATTTGCTTAAGTACATATGATTACTTAGGCAAGGGTGATATTACAGAGATAGCCATTTTTCCTTTAGGACATTGAGGAGAAAATATAATTCAGGAAAAATAAGACTTTACATTCTTTATGAAGGGTTATGTGTTTTTGGGTTATGTGTTTTACATTCTTTATGAAGGGTTATGTGTTTTTTGGGATGAAGGGAAAACTTGAATTTATTTACTCATGTATTTTATAAAGGGATTTGTACATGTTGATAAGAAGAATTTTAAAGTTGGGAAAAAAAGAACCTAATTTATATCTATAAATTAATATTATAATAGTCAGGAGAGGATATCAGAAACAGGTTGACATGAGAGGTACTCCTTGATATCTGCCCTTGATGTTACAACAAGTTGAACAGCTATAATTCAACAAAGGTTTCCCTACACAACACACAAACATGTCTGAGAGATCCATGCATGGAAACATCTGAAGGTAGGCCAAATGAGGCAAAGAAGGGAGGAGGGAATAAGAAGTACAGAGATGGGGGTTGAAGAAAACAGCCTGGAGCTCACTGTAGTCCTGGGAGAGGAGAAAGGAGTGGATTGAACCTACAGGTACACTCTCTGTGGCCCCAGCAATTTTGCCTGAAGGATCAGCCAATAATACAATAATAAGGTTGAACCCAGCAATTGGGGCAGAGACCTCGGGGCAAAGACTGAATATAAAAGTGTGACAACTTCAGTCTAACAGTCCTCACTGCTAGACATAAAACAAAGCAATGGAGCCTGGTTGCCTCCTCCCACCGTCCCAGAGCTTGCCTTTCCCCCACCCTCCCAGTGCTAGCAGTGGGCCCTAGAAAATTGGTAGCAGTGTTGGATTAAAGAGTAGAATGTCTACAGCCCTGAGAATGAGAGACAGTTTCTAAGCAGCAGACGCACACTGTGTCTAATTCCGGTGACAAGGGAGGAGCTATCAAAGTCACAAACACATGAAACCACCTCTCCCAGCACACCCCGCCCCACCTTTCATGGCTGATTGCAGCAAGGGCACCAAGGGGTACTGAGGTGCACAGCTCTGCATCTGGCTGCAGGGGAAGCAATGAAATTTCAGGGGATCAGAATCTCATTGCCCAGCACATCCTCCCATGGGGTTGGTGCCCTGACTGAGGCAACATGGTCTCAGAGCAGAAGCCCATCTCCCCAGGAAATCTCTCACCATGCGAGAAGCCAGAACAGGGCAAGGGGAAATAAAATGCTCCAGTGCTACCTACTAGAAAACAAACACAAAAAAAGACCTCTTTATTTTAACCTGCTAGATAATTTCCTTCCATAGATGCCCAGGAAGAAAAGTAATTCATTAATTGCCATGAATAACCAAGATAACAAGGCAGATCAGAAAAAAAAAAAAAAAAAGGAAAATTTCCAGAAAATAAACCTAAAAACACGGAAATATATGACTTAAATGACAAAGAATTCAAGATTGCAGTTGTGAAAAAATTCAATGAAATGCAAGAAAACTCAGATATGCAATTTAATGAACTCAGAAATAAAATCAATGAACAAAATGAAGGTTTTACCAAAGAGATTGAAATTTAAAAAAGAACCAACTAGAAATTCTGGAGCTGAAGAACTCAATAAATGATGAATTAAATAGCCAGCTTAAGAAATAGAGCTGACCAGAAAAAGAAAAAGAAAATGATGTCAAAGATAGAAATCTGAAAATGATACAGTTGCAAGAAGAGAGACTTGAGATTTAAAAGAAATGAAAGAACTCTATAAGAACTATCTGACTGCATCAAAAAGAACAATATAAGGATAATGGGTATACCAGATGGAGAAGAGAGGGAGCAAGGTACAAAAATTTTACTCAAATATATGGAAAGAACAAGATCCTTGAATCCAAGAAGCAAAAAGAACACCTAATTGCCTCAATCATAACAGACATACTCTGAGGCACATTATATTGAAGCTGTCAAAAATTAATGATAAAGAAAGAATTCTTAAGGCAGCCCAGAAAAGAAGATGGAAAGTCCACATTGGAAAGCCCATTAGATTACCATCAGACTTTTCAGCAGATACTCTGTAAGCCAGGAGGGAGTGGAATCAAATGTTCAAACTATTGAAAGAGAGAAATTACCAGCCAAGAATACCTATATCCTGCAAAATTTTCCTTTAGATATGAAGGGGAAATAAAGGCTTTTTCATATATATATATATATATATATATATATATATATATATATATATATATATATATATATATATGTTGAGGGAATTTTCCACCACAGTCTGCATTACAGGAAATACCAAAGGAGGCTATTGAACCTGAAACAAAAGACAAAAGAATACAAACCAATGAGAAAGATTACAAACAGACAGACAGAAGCAGGAAATGGCACCCCCTATACAGAATAGGTCACTATACACTTAAACATAACATAAAATATAAAGGAGATAAAAACATAAAAAAATAAAAAGAGAAGAAGACAATTTGTTAGTGCAACTCAGAAATGAACTCACAACATAAATAGGGAGAATTTGTGACAATACAAACATAAAAGGGGAAGGAGTAAAGGTCTGAATTGCAAAGGGGAATGAAGATAAGATGCACATGAAGGAAAAGAACTACTGCATAAACTTAATAGTAACCACTCAAAAAAGAAAAAAAAATCCACAGCTGAGACAATAACATAAAAAAAAGGAAACAGACGGGCCGGCCCGGTGGCTCTGGCGGTTAGAGCTCCATGCTCCTAACTCCGACGGCTGCCTGTTCGATTCCCACATGGGCCAGTGGGCTCTCAACCACAAGGTTGCCAGTTCAATTCCTCGAGTCCCGCAAGGGCAACTTGACTTGGAAAACCAATAAAGTCCTCTTCCCCTTTGCCAATAAAATCTAAAAAAAAAAAAAAAAAAAAAAAAAAAAAAAAAAAAAAAGGAAACAGAGGAAAAAATCATAGAATCCAACCAAACTAAAATAACAGACAGAAACACAAAATCAAAGAAACAATGGAGACACCAAGCTACCTGAAAACAAAGATAAAATGGCTAAATGGCTATAGGAAATATTCATATAATAATAATCACCCTAAATATAAATGATTGAACTCACTAATAAAAAAGCACAGAGCAGCAGATTGGATCAAAAAACAAAACCCAGGTGCAGCCACTATAGAAAACAGTATGTAGGTTCCTCAAAAAGCTTAAAAATAGAACTACCTTATAACCCAAAAATTCCACGCCTGGGTATTTATCCAAATAAATCCAAAACACTAATTCAGAAAAATACATGAACCTCTATGCTTACTGCAGCGCTATTCACAGTAACCAATATGTAGAAACAACCGAATATCCATCAATAGATGATTGGATAAAGAAATTGTGGTACATTTACACAATGGAGTATTACTTGGCCATAAAAAAGAATGAAATCTTACCATGTGAAACAATGTGGATGATTCTAGAGAATATGCTAAGTGAAATAAATCAGACAGAGAAAGACAAATGCCATATGATCTCACTTATATATGGAATCTAAAGAACAGAATAAATGAGCAAACAAAACAGAAAAAGACTAAGAGATACAGAGAAAAAACTGATGGTTCCTAGATTGGGGAGGGGGTTGGGGGATGGAGGAGAAAGTGAAGGAATTAGAAAGTACAAATTGGTAGTCACTAAATAGTTGTGGGGATATGAACTAAAATGTAGGGAATATAATCAATAATTTTGTAAAGATTATGTGGGGTGCCAGATGGGTAATGGACTTATCAGTGGGATCACTTCACAGATTGTGTAGATGTCTGACCACTCTGTAGTACACCTGAAGCTGAAGTAGAACAATAGGGAATATAGTCAATAGTATTGTAACAGCTATATATGATGTCAGAGGAGTAGGAGACTTGGGGGTTTTATCACTTTGTGAGGGGTGTAAGTGTCCAATAATTATGTTGTATTGTACACCTGAAACTAATATAAAAAAATTAACCCCCCCCCCCAAAAAAAAAGCAACTACCAAAAAGAAAACAAAAACGAACCATATGTCAAAAGACACATCTCAAATACAAGGACAAATATAGATTCAAAATTAAAATTGGAAAACAGTACTCCAAGCAAATGAAATCCAGAGAAAATCAGGTGTGATCATACTTATATCTGATGAAGCAGACTTCAGAATGAAAAAAGGTAACATGAGACAAAGATGGACATTTAATAATGATAAATGGGTAATGCAACAAGAAGACATAACAACACTTATCAATACATACACTCCCAATCAGGAAACACCAAAATATATAAAGCAATTACTAACAGAACTAAAGAAAAACTGATAAAACACAGTTTTAGTAGTGGACCTAAATCCACCATTGACAGCTATGGATAGATCATCCAAACATAAAATCTGAGGAAATATCAGCCTTACGTGACACATTAGACCAAATGGACATAATTGACATTTATAGAGCCTTTCATCCTAGGACACCAGACTAAACATTCTTTTCAAGTGCACATGGAACATTCTCAAGGATAGACCATATGCTGAGACACAAAACTAGCTTAAGCAAATTTAAGAAAATTGAAATCATATCAAGCATATTCTCCCACCACAATGCTTTGAAATTGGAGATCAACTGCAAAACAGAAAGTGGGAAAACCTATAATACATGGAGATTAAAGAGCATGCTACTAAACAACAACTGGTCAAAGAAAAAATAAAAGGGAGATCAAAAGATATATAGAAATAAATAAGAGTAAAAATACAGAATAAAAGAATAAAAATAATTGGGATGCATTGAAAGCTGTATTAAGAGGGAAATTTATATCATCACAGGCCAATCTGAAGAAACATGAAAATCCCAAATAATTAACCTAACATTACATCTTAAAGATATAGAGAAGGAAGAAAAAATGAAACCCAAAGTGAAAAGGAAGGAAATAATAAAAATAAGAGCAGAATTAAATGAAATAGAAAAAAAGACAATAGGAAAAACTAATGCAACAAATAGGTTGTTCTTTGAGAAGATTAACAACATTGACAATCTCTGGCTAGACTCACTAAGAAAAAAGAGAAAAGACACGAATAAATGAAATCAGAAATGAAAGAGAAATAATGACAGATAACACAGAAATACAAAGGATCATATGAAAATACTATAAAGGACTATATGCCACAAAATTCAATAACCTAGAAGAAATGGATAAGTTCTTAGAAATATATAACCTAGACTTAATCATGAGGAACTTGAAAATGTAAACAGACTGATCAACAGTAAGAAAATTGAAACAGTCATCCAAAACCTCCCCAAAAGCAAAAGTTCAGGACAACATGGATTCACTAGTGAATTCTATCAAACATTCAAAGATGATTTAATACCTGTCCTCCTCAAACTCTTTCAAAAAATTGAAGAAGAGGCAATACTTCCTAACTCATTTTATGAGGCCAACATTACTCTGATACCAAAACCTGGTAAGAATAACACAAAAAGAAAACTACAGATCAATATCTCTGATGAATACAGATGCAAAAATTCTAAATGAAATACTAGCAAATTGAATACAATAACACATTAAAAGATTATATATCACAATCAAGTGGGGTTCATTCCAGGGGCCCAAAAATGGTTCAACATGTGAAAATTGATAACTGTGATACACCACATAAACAAAATAAAGGATAAAAATCATATGATTATATCAATAGATACAAAAAAAAGCATTTGACAAGATACAACATCTATTTATGATTAAAAGGCTCAATAAAATAGGTATAGAGAAAAGCACCTCAACATAATAAAGACCATATATGACACACCCTCAGCTAATATTATACTTAATAGTGTTTCCTCTAAAATCAGTAACAAGACAGGGATGTCACCACTGTTATTCATCATAGTTTTGGAAGTCCTAACCAAAGCAATCAGGCAAGAGACAGAAATAAAAGTCAACCAAATTGGAAATGAAGAAGTTAAATTGTCACTTTTTGCATATAACATGATTCTTTATATAGAAAACCCTAACGACCACCAAAAAACTATTAGCAACAATATACAAATACAGTAAAGTTGCAGGATACAAAATTAATGTACACAAATCCATTGTATTCCTATATACTAACAATAAAATTTCAGAAAAGGAAATGGAAAACACCCCACAATTCCTTTGTAATTGCTATAAAAAGAATCAAATACTTCAGAATACACTTAACAAAGGATGTGAAGGACCTATACACTGAAAACTATAAGACATTCTTAAAGGAAATTGAAGACATACACACAAAAAAATGGAAACGTATTCTGTGTTCATGGATTGGAACAATCAACAAAGTTAAAGTGGCCATATTACCCAAAGCAATATACATATTTAATGCAATCTCCATCAAAAATCCCAAAGGCATGTTTTCAAGAAATAGAACAAAAAATAATGAGATTTGTACGGAATCACAGAAGATCCTGAAAAGCTAAAGTAATCTTAAGAAAAAAGAACAAGGCTGGAGTTATCACACTCCGTGACTTCAATTTATGCTACAAAACAACAATAATCAAAACAACATGGTAATGGAAAAAGAAAAAAAAAACAAAACAAAAACAGACACATAGACAGAATAGAATTGAGAACTCAGAAATAAACCCATATGTGTGTGTGTATATATATATATGTATGTAGTCACATAATTTTTGACAAAGAAGCCAAAAACACAATGGAGAAAGGAAAGCCTCTTCAATAAATGATGCTGGGAAAATTGGAAAGCCATGTGCGAAGAATAAAATTAGACTGCTATCTGTCACCATGTACCAAAATTAACTCAAATGGATCAAACATAAGACCTGAAACTATAAATAGAAGTAAGCATTGGTACTAAACTTGTGAACCTTGGGTTCAGAGAGGATTTTTATCAATTTGACCTCAAATGTTAGCGAAGTAAAAGCAAAGTTAAATGAATGAGATTATATCAAACTAAAAAGCTTCTGCACAGCAAAAGAAACAATCAACAACAACAAAAAAGGCAACCAACTAAATTGGAGAATATTATTTGCAAACAACACCTCTGATAAGTGGCTAATATCCAAAATATATAAAGAACTCATACAAATCAACAACAACAAAAACAAACCGTCCAATTAAGAAATGGGCAGAGGACCTGAACAGACACTTCTCTCAAGAAGACATACAAATGAAAAAATGCTCTACTTCACTGGCTATCAGGGAAATGCAAATCAAAATCACAATGAGATACCACCTCACACCTGTTAGAATGGCAAGTAATAATAAGTGTTGGAGAGGCTGTAGAGAAAAATAAACCCTCATATACTGTTGGTGGGAATGCATATTGGTGCAGCCACTTTGGAAAATGGCATGGAGTTTCCTCAAAAAATTAAAAATACAATTACCATACAACCCAGCATACATCTTCTGGGTATTTATCCAAAATATCTCAAAACATTTATCTGGAAAGATATGTGTACCCCCATGTTCATTGCAGCATTATTCATGGTGGCCAAGACATGGATACACCAGTGACCTTGATAGTTGATCGGATAAACAAAATGTGGTACATATATACAATGGAATATTACTTGGTCATAAGAAAAGATGAAATACTGCCATTTGAGATAACGGATGGATCTTGAGATTACCATGCTAAGTGTAATAAGTCAGACAGAAAAAATAGAAAACCATATGATTTCATTCATAAGTAGGAGATAAAACCGAAAGCAACAAATGAACCAAAAAACAAAGAAAAATATCATAGACACAGACAAAACTTTTTTGGGTAAGAGGATCATAGAAGAGGGAAAAGGGGTCAAATATATGGTGATGGAAGGAGAACTGACTTTGGGTGGTGAACACACAATGCAATATATAGATCATGTATTACAGAATTATACACTTGAAATCTATATAGTTTTACTAACCAATGTCACCTCCAACAAATTTAATAAAAAATATTATAATAGTCACAGATACTTTGTATTGTTTTCGTCAGTAGAAACCAAGTATATCAATGAACTATTAAAGAAGTAAAAGAGCAATATAATTTCTTCATGCTTAAATTTGCTCATCCTAACATCTGAAATTTAGAGCTGTAAGAGAGGATATTTAATTCAGTCTTATTTTTGCTCATGTCCATAGGTAAAAAGTCTGAAGGAAATAAACAAACTCACTTTGAGTGAGAAGCTTCTAATAACACCAAATCAATAGTAAGTTATAGTCTCCAAACAACTAATTCAATGTGTTTCACTTGGGTGAGTTATTTGAATGTACAATATCTTTTTTGTTCCCTAAAATGGAAAAAAAATCTATATTTAAATCTTGCTATTAGAGACTACTGGTGAATACATAATTGTTTAATAAATAGTGTATTCCTCATTTCTAAAACAGTCTAAGTTAAAATTCAGTGGTGTCTCAGGAATACTGTGGATGTCTGATCATGGCATTGTACACCAGAAGCTAAACAATAATGAATGCCAACTATAATTTTATATATATAATGTGATGGCTCGGAACGAGGTCAGAGGGATAGTGGATGGCGGGAGGGGGATTCACAGTGTGAGGGATATAAATGATGAACGTCTAAGTATTACCTTGTCTTGTACACCTGAAACTAATAAATTAAAATAAAAAAAATTAAAATTCAGTGGTGAGGGTGAGAAGGATACAAGTCCTAAATAGTTTTTGAATAAATGAATCAACAAGTGGAAAAAATTTGATGTGGGCAATGCATATACTAAATATATATAAAATTTTTAGATTTCTATTTATTATAAAAGTTGAAAGATTTGGAAATGTATCTTATAATTTTATAGATTTACATAGCTATTGGAAAATCTCCTGTTATTAGTTGTAGTTTTCTCCAAAACTCTGCTTGATTCTAGAAAATTTTCTTCATTACTTGAAATGCACATTGCAGAATAATTTCAACAACCTACAAACATTGTAAATAACAACAGAACTATAACTTAATACAACATAGAATAATTCATGTGGGACTTCAAAATCAGATTTGTTCTTTATATAGCAAGAGGGAAGACAAGTAGATTAAGTATGAGTAGGATCTTATCAGCCTAGGAAATTGTGTGGTCATAGAGTCATATATTTCTGATTGTGTACCTTGGCTCTGTGTTCTGGAGAATATTACTTAGATGTCCCTGTCCTGAGCATTTTGATTTTTTAAAAAATATATGAGTCTCCTTTAAAAGCTTTCAGGCTTGAGCCTCGAAGTAGTAAATCAAGTTTACCTGAGTACGCATTATAACTGTCTAATCCATGAAAGTGATACTCTATTTGTTTTGTGATATTTGATTCCCTGTTAAATACTTTAAAATGGAGTTTCCTGTCTGGCAGTGTACTTGAGGGTACTTAATACCTAAGAGGATTCAGTTGTCATGAATATATATATATATATATATATATATATATATATATATATATACACACACACACACACACACACACACACACACACACGTATGTTTAGAGGGTCTTAAAATAATCCTTTTGAGTGGAGTCATTTTGAAGAATAGTCTATTCATCGACTAGCTCTAAAAGATAAAAGTTGACAATAATAATATATCATGAGGAACCATATATTTCTTCTCCTTCTGTTTAGTTCAAGTTTGAGAGTGCACTAAAATGGAACTAGAAGGGAATGTTAGGGAAAAAAAAAGGCTACATACTATCTACTAGCTTTTAGGATGCAACTCAAACTGGGAGTTTGAGTTTTTGTAATTGTAATTGAAATACTCATTAGATTTCCTGGAATTCTTTCATTAGGCAGAATGCATTCATTCAAAACTATTCTTTCATATATACCGTATGTTATAAAAAGATTTTTCTTCGTCCATTAAGAAATACCATTTATAGTAAATGGAATGCTGAGATGGTAAAATAAAATATGGTAAATAGAAAATAAAACCTAAAACAATCTCTAAAATATCTACACTGACCTTTACAATATTTACAGTTTGTTACTAATGGTACTATACCATACTAAATTAAAATTGAGAGGACACATAATAAAAATTCATCAAATACTCTAATTACACTTGAAATTTAGGTTTGTGACAAATTGGTACTTCCAAATATTTTGATTTTGTATGGTGAATCAGGATTTATATTTCTACATTCATTTTCAGCATATTGGATAACTATAATTATTCAACAGAAATTTATTTATTGCCTCTCAAATTGTCAGTTCTGTTCTAGATACTAGCTATATAGTGATAAGAAGGCATTTATTTATTCAAAATATTTTTGAAGCACCTATTGTATTCTCGACACAGTTATAGGCCCCCATTGTCATAGGTTATAGCAGAGGGGGGAAAGACAATTATCCTAGCCCTAATGGTTTGTGTACATGTGTGTTGTGGGGATATAAGGTAGAAAAGGGACAAGATATATTAAAATATAAGGTACTTAGATGGTAATCAGTGATAATTAAAAAAAAAATAGAGAATGGGCATAGGGAGTGTGTGGTGGTGGAGTTCCCCATGAAGCAGTTAGTATATTTCTTCTGTTTTCTGTCTACTTGCACAACCTTAGTGATCTCATCCAAACACATGGCATTAAGCGTTATTCTTATTATCAGAATAAGGGAATTTTCTTTCTCTAGCCCAGACAATCCTTCTGAATTCTAGAGTCATATCCAAGCACCTTAACTCATTATTAATATTCCAAAGCTGAGCTCATGCTCTTCATGCCAAAAATGTTCCTCGTAGTATTCTTCAAACTCAGAAAATGGTAAACTCCAGTGATGGAGTTTGCAAACTTTGATAGGATGGTTAGGGAAGTTTTCATGGGGAAAACTGCCATTTGAGTAAATTCCATTTGAGTAAAGACCTGAGAAGAGATGTGATAGGGGAGTGAGCCATGAAGTTACATGAAAGAAGTTCAGGAAGAGTTCAGCAAGAACAAAGGCCCCCAAAGCAGGTATATGAGCCTCCTTTAAAAACTCCTTTAAAAGAGATCATTTTTACTGAGATGAATGTGACCACAAGGAACCAGTTGTATAATGAGACTCTCTGATAGGAATATTTCAGGCAAAGTGACCAGCTAAGGGTGAAGATCCTAAGCACAGTGCCAATAGGACAACAGAGAATGAGCATTTCCAAATATCTTAGGGGATAATCAGAGAAGGATGAGGGTAAGTGGTGGGGCGGCTGCTTCCTGAGAGCTTTGTAGCCATTATTAGGACTTAGTTTTTACTCAGAGGGAAATGGGTAGCCATTGAAGGCTTTGAGTGGTGGAAGGTTTGGATCTGAGTTTTATTTTAATGGATCATTCTGGCTGCTGTGTCAAGAATAGCTTGACAAGAGAATGGTGAAAGCAGGAAGTCTATTTAGCAGGCTATTTTAATAATTTATGGAGAGACTTTGGTGAAATAGACCATGTAAGAGAGATGAGATTGGGTTCAAGATATATTTAGCATCAACTGAAATTGACGGCCATTTAGCTGTGGGATTTCATATAAACAGAGGAGACAAGGGTGATTCCAAACATCTTGGCCTAAGCAACTGAATACATATATTTACCATTTTCTGAGTTGAAGAATCCTACGAGGAACATTTTTGGCATGAAGAGCATGAGCTCAGCTTTGGAATATTGATAATGAGTTAAGGTGCTTGGATATGACTCTAGAATTCAGAAAGATTGTCTGGGCTAGAGAAAGAAAATTCCTTATCCCGAGAATAAGAATAACGCTTAATGCCATGTGTTTGGATGAGATCACTAAGGTTCTGCAAGTAGACAGAAAACAGAAGAAATATACTAACTGCTTCATGGGGAACTCCAACATTTAGAGGTTGGGGTAATGAAAAGGAATCAGCAAATGAACTAGAAGGGTTATTCCATAAGGTAGAAAGAAAACCAAGTGAGTGGTGTATTAGCCTAGAAGTCAAGGGAAGGGCTACGTTATTTTGAAAGATGAAGGAATGATCAGCTGTGTTGCGTGCTGCTGATAAATCAAGTCACATGAAAATTGAGAACAAATTATTGGGTTTTTAAAATATAGGGATCACTAGTGACCTGATAAAAGCAATTTCAGTTTTATCCTCGGGGGAAAGGTCCAGTTCAAATACATTAAAGAGAAAATAAAATAGAAGGAGAGATACTTAAGACAGTAATTTTGGGTTTTCTTTCAAGGAGTTTTTTCCATAAAGTGAGGGAGAAAAGAATCAAGAAAAAATTTTTCCAAAATTGAAAAAATACCATACACATAAACTGATGAGAAAGACCCAGTAGAGCTGGAAAAATTTGAGAGACACACAATTCCTTATATTATGAAAGATCTGAGAGATAATAACCTAGCAGCTAAATAATTAAGGACATAATCAGGGTCTGTGATGGAGTGAAACTAGATCCTGTGAAGGGATGAGAAGAGATCATTTCAACTGAGATGAAGGTGACCACAAGGAACCAGTTGTATAATGAGTATCACTAATAGGAATATTCCAGGCAAAATGACCAGCTAAGGGTGAAGATCCTAAGGCAGGGATGTTTAGTTTCCCATGCACAAGATGAAGCATCTTAGAGGGTAGTGGCAGGAATTTGCATTTTATCCTAGGAGCAGTGAGAGGTATTGGAGGTTTTTAAAAAGTCATGTTGATCACTGTGTGGAAAATTGACTTTGGAAGAAGACATGGGATGTGGGGAAACATTTTATCTACATAGAAAGAAACCACTTAGTAAAATATTTCAGAGTTTACATAATTTTAATTTTGGTATAGTGTTCTATGATACTAACTAATTAAAGCCTAAACCTTAGGGAAATGAACGGATGTACTAAGTTTCTGCTCCTCCTTAACTACCATGCATGTTGGAACAGTGACTATTAATGAGAACAAACTAATTTATCAGGAAGAAAACTAGATTTGGAGGAGAAGACCTGATTCATGATAGTTAAGGGATGACTTATCCTTAACCAATGGTTTGGCACCGAATGGGCCATTTATGTTCATTAGTTCATTAACGGCACTGTTGCCTTCTCCATTTTACAGACGAGGAGACTAAGGATTACTGAGAATAATTTATTTGAGAAGCATCTGACAGCTAGTAAGTGCTCAAGATTTGAATCAAACCACTAGCACTCCAGAGACTCAGATTTAACCACAGTGCTTTACTTTCTGTCCTTCTGCTCCCTCCCTCCCATTGAGACAGTTTTCAAAATCTCCTTTCATTGAAGGAACATGAAGCTTAGTTCCCTGAATGTCAGATGATCCTTTCAAACGCGATTGTTCTTCACAATTTCTCTCATCATTGGGAGGCCTTGTCACCTTTAAGCAACAGAGTGCCCACTGGACTGCTTCAGTAAATTACAGTTCCCTGCTGAGCATGGGAATTAGGATTCTACAATGATCCCCACTTGTTCCCAGATGAAGGGGGACAATATGTAAGGAAAGTATTTAAAGCTGCAATTCAACATTAAATGACTTTAAAGAAAATGATGACTGTGTTTAAAATTCCTAGTTCTTTTGGCACCACGAGGGCAAGTTTGTTTGGTCGATGGCTATTACGTACACTTATATAAATAGAAAAAGCATGAACAGAGGGTCAGAGCTTGTGTTTTCATGGCATCCAAACCAGTTTCTAAGAAACACTGCAATATTTTTTAATATGATGATCTGATCTCCCAGTTAGGACTCGGCCACAAGTTTATTCCTAGTAACACAAGGATTTGACCTTCTGTAATATTGCCTTCACCTTCATGGCCTTGGGTTAGGGTTTATGTTTACTTTCAAACTGTAGCAAATTGTATTTTGGAGCCAGTATAATAAGAGAATTCATCAAAAGTGTTGGATGATGCTACTTTATTGACCTGACTCTGGCTTTGCCCCACTTACTCAGGAGAGATTCAAGTCTCTAAACCACAGTGTGCGAAAAGTATACTTTTCAGAGAAGAATGTAGTACTTGATAAGTATTGGCCACTAAGAACTGTCTATTTACCTTGAATTCAATTATTCTAAACATACAGTGACACTGTGGTGGATCATGGGAAACTACAGCATGTGATGGCGAAAACAGCTCTATATAGTGAATGATAAACTTGGATTCATTGCTCAAAGAGACACTATGGACTGAAAACAGAATAACTTAAAAACGTTTAGATACATTTATGCCAACAGTCCCCTGTTAAATTATTAGTAAAGGAAATGAAGATGTTTTTTGGAGCCATATAGATAATTAAGGTTGATGGCAAGAAGAATAAAATCCCTTTCTGCAATAAAATTATAGTATCTACCATGTAATGCTGACTGGGAGCCACACATTGTGTGAAGTGCTTTATCAGGAACCTTTATAAAGGTATTTAAGCCCTTGAATAAACTTTAGTGGAACATGTAATGAGATGCTTGGCACATAGTAGCACTCAATGAATAATTGTTGCATGAATAAGAAAACTGACTAAACATCAGTGAGATATCTAGTAGGTGGAGGAACTGGCATTCTAACCCAAGGTGTCTGACACCAAAAGGCCAAGCTCTTCAATCCTCACTGTTTTCTGTCCCATGATCTTGTGAGAGTCAGAACAGTGGATATTGCATAGGTTGATCTCATTGTGTTGAATTTTTAGGTTGATTCATAGATGTTTATAAATGAATGAGCCTTAAGACCCAGACAGCTCAAAAAACTTTTAAAAGCACATCTTACTCATACCAAGTGCATTTATTGTAATGTATTAAATGTATTAAAGAGAGGGAAAAATAAAATAAATGATTTTCAAAATTAAAATTCAGAAGTGTTTACCATGAGGCTTTGTATATTGTTAATTTCTTCTGGTACTTGTCACTATAGGCAGTAGAAGAAGGTCTCAGACTTCATAAGTAGCTAATAATTTGTTAATACATATCTAGCACTATGTATTTAGGAAATGGAGAAAAGATCAGAAAGTTATCAAAAGCTACGTTAGGTATCAAATTGTTTTGTGCAGAGCTGAATCCAACAAATTGATTTGTAATGTGAATGCTGAGGAAAATCTAAAATGCTATTATATCATTCAATATAATTAGCCTCATTATTTGCAGTCATTTAACAACTGAAATCCAAACAAGTATTGATTAGGCTTCATCTAATCTTTATTCCCTTTATCTAAAGAGGAGAAGATTATATTTCTTAAAAGAAATACAATTTTCCTCTAAAGGTATTGTTTATGAATTCTTATTTTAAATAGAGGTATTAATAAAGGTCTCATGTAAATATTGATTTACAGGTTTTACAACTCATACTATTACAACAGTAACTATTATGAAATACTCATTGAGTAAGCTAAATTACATGTTAAATAAACACAGTCCTTTTGTTGTCCCACTTATCATAGGGTAAATTTTCCAGCAGGCAGTCAGGTAATTAACATGCTACAATGAGTTCCTCATCATGTTTTAATTATTTATCACATGACTCTAATCCTGTCGCTTTTAAAAATAACTATTGTTTACTATTTTACTGTACCTTAGTTTCTAATACCATAAAATGCCTATTAAGAATATATGTATACACTTATTTAAAATGAAATTATATGGTGGTATTTGAGGACTAAATTAGGCAGTGGTCCCCATAAACGAGGGACCATTCTGTGCAAAAATGGTACTGCATGGACTGAAGGCCCAAGATAATATGAAAACACAACGTATAATCTACCAGGGGTGCCAAAAAAACGTATACAAGTGAACACTGTGGTCAACATTGCTCAAGCAGTAGTTCGCCATAATCAGAAGTGTCTGGACACTGATGGTAACCACTTTGAGCACCTGTTGTAATTGCAGAAGTCAAACGTGACTTGTATTTATCTTTTGTTATTGGTATATATTGAGTATTACAATTTTAATACAGTTTTCCTTTCTTAAAATGTGTATATATTTTTAGCACTGTCTGTATAATAAAAGTAGGGCAAACATATATATGTGATTGCAGACATTGTTAGAGAAATGTACATATCAATGTATTCAATCTTATTATGTTCTATTAAGATGATTGCATAATTAATATGAATGACATTTATGTGAGCCCAAATGGCCCTTATGTGACAAAATAAAACTAGAGAAGGTTTTAAAATATAAACATACTCAGTATTAGATAAATTCACTTATTTGATATTGTTTTAAAGTTTGCTTGTATGAAATTTCAATATTAAAAAATGCTGTTCTGAATTAAAAGGTTTCCCCAAATAACCAACTTAAAATTAACAATTAATACAGAAAAGTAATCCATAATGTATAAATTGTGCATCTGTGTAGATCAAGCTTATTTTACAATAGAAATAAAAAATTGTATAACAAAATATAGTACCGTGGTGAGAAAATATCTTTTTAGAAGCATGTAGACATTCTATGAGAAAACTCAAAACAAAGACAAAGACTGATTCTGAACAGATTCCATGATGTTTCAAATACTTAAACATTTGTCTATACTTGGAAATAAAAGGGTGGAGAAAAATTATGATTCAGCTTAAGACTTTCTTACAAGAAATCGTAAGTATGCAATGAAATTTAGTATTTGTATGAGATGTTTAAATATTCCAACTGTACTGAAGAAAGTAGGTAAAAACAAAACAAAACAAAAACCTCTCCATGTCCTCTTATCAACTTCCCAAAGGTACTATTACTAACAGGTAGTTTGCTATCCATATATTCACACACACACTTCTTAAAATATTGCAGATTGGATTATGGTATACAATTACAGCATATACTGTTCTCGGTTCAAGGGGGGAAATGTATTTCACATCTGACTGTATCACTGAGTCTTTATCGAAATCATTTATGAAGGTTTTTATTTCTAAATTAATTTTCCTAAATATTCCAAGTTGTATTTGTATGGTAGCCAACTAATATCTTTGTCCACACAGAATGCTTATACTTAAAACCAGAACCTTTAAATGTCAATAACGGCTTATTGTTAGTAAAATGGTTTTGGATGAAATGCTTGTGTTATGAACAATTCTTAGGCATAATATTAGGTCCATCAGAGTTAACAATCATCAATACAGGCTATTTTAAAATACTATGAGAACTGACAAATGAAACATGAAACAGTGATTTCTGTCAAGTTCTAATTACAGATAATCCAATCTTGAGTTTGTTCTACACGGGAGTTATTTGTAAGCTGTACTGTATACCTCTACAGTCTATGCTTAAAAAAGGGACCATGATTTGTATGTATAGTGTAGTGTCTAAAAGCTCCCTGGCTTCAGACCCAGTTTTTCAACCAATTTTTTCCAGTATAATAAATATTAGGTATTATAATTCACTTTGTTCTTGTTCTCTGCTACTCCTGGCTCAAAGTCCCAATTCAAGCCAGAGTGGTGATGCACGAAATTTGGAAGATTTGTAGATTTTAATAAAACCCCAGTGATATCAGAAACTTATCTAAAATTTATACTAACATATGAAGAGTGTGTACCTAATTTAACTTAAAGGTCAGGAAAAAAAGTCATTAACAATTAATTTGGAATGAAATGAGAATTTCCCCCTATTTTTGGAAGATGGGCAAAATACTACTACATTGAAAAAGATAAATTTACAAAGCTTTAAAGGATGACTTATTTTATTATGGTGACAATTTGCTGCTTTACCAAAATATAAACTGACTGATTATATGAATATTTTGTGACTCATATTTACAAAATTTCCAAGTGTCACAAAATACTTTCTAAATTTAACTAAAATTATTAATTACCATAGAGTAATAAAATTGGGAACGTTTTAGATATCTGTCTGACAATGAACAATTATGGTATGTAAGTGTTGTACTTTCCAAGGTTTTGAAAAAGAAATTCTTGTCACATATATCGCTACTTCTTGGCTCTTAATTGAAACTTTCATTCCCTATGAGTCATCTAGAAGTGAAGAGGTCCCACAGTGGCCTTATAAAGGAAATCAAGAGAGATATCTTGAGTGATGGGCAAAACAATGCATCTAAGAAAGACTGAAATCTCTCATGGAGTTGTTATATGGCTACTATTGTACACAATCTGAAGCCTACATGTGAGATCTTGTAAAGTGACCTAAACACTAACCAGACATTCTAGTTCTTTTTAATATGCTCTGAGAGAATGTGTTTAAAGGAAATTTGCTACTTGGAGAAAAGCCATTTTCTCCCCATTTGCACCATTTGGGTTTTTGCTTGTTCCTGGCAGTGGTTCTGATGGTAGGACCACATGCCATTATTGTTAATACCTTTTCTGTTAATCACAGTGAAAGCCAAATTAAAATGTCCCAGACAAAAATATATATTCTTGATTTGAAAAACATGTGCACGCTTAGTTCGGGCCTGGAAGGATTCTATAAATAAAGTATTGATTAGCATAGTGAACATAACATTGTAAATGAAATAGATTGGTGTGCTTTCTTAGTCACAAGGCCATGGGAATGGACTACAGACTGAATCTAGACATTACACTATTTTGCTATGGAGATGATTCTGGAATGAAGAAGTTTCAATAGTTATTAGAATGAAACTAAAAACCTTATCAGAATCTGTTGCTTCTGGTAACACTTTTCAAGTATTTCACTATATACTAGTGTCTAAGTTATCTAGAACTTTAAAAATAACTTTTAAAAATTTTTCTACAAAAATTTGAAAATTTGAAATGATTTGTTTCACTAAACCAAAATTTCTTAAACGTTGATTAGGGTATATTTTCACACAAAGAGGAAAAAATCCTATTTCTGTTTTATTTCAATGAACTCAAATATTATTCAATGTTTCTATTCTGAAAACACAAGGATTCTAACTGTAGGAAACTTGTGAAACCTTGAGAATATGGGGGACATTGTGTGTAATGTGTAACCTGAGGATGTATTTTGACTTTTCATCAGGTTGGGACACTGAGTTGAGAAGAACAGTGGACAACTTTCCATTTGTCCTTTCTCCTTGTTGAAGTATAAGTGATAGATACAGGCCATAAAAGGACAGGATTTGATTTTCAGACACTTGACTATAACAATGCTTCTGGCAAGGAATGACTTGTGGATCTTAATGACAACCCTCCTTTTCCTACAGTAGCAAAGGGATTCCAGAGACACAGGTCACAAACATAAACTTAAGAAGCTCGAGGTACAATTAACTTAAGCACGACCGTCTCCCTACTACCCAACACTTGCCTTACTTTTTAGCTAATGTCCTTTTTCTGACCCATGATCTCATGTAGAATATCATATTATTCTTATTTGTCACGTCTCCTGAGTCTTCTCTAGACTATGACAGGTTTTCAGATTCCATATTTTTGATAACCTTGACAGTTTTGAGGAGTACTGGTCAAATATTTTATAGAATGTCTTTCAATTTTGGTTGTCTGATATTTTTTTCATGATTTGACAAGAGTTACTGGTTTTTGGAGACCGCAGAGGTAAAGTGTCATTTCTCATCATATCATGAGCACAGATTATTAGCAGGATATTAATGTTGACCAGATGGCTGAAGTAGTGTTTATTGAGTTTCTTCACTATACAATTTTTCTTTTTTTTCCTGTTTTCTATGTTGTATTCTTTGTAAGGAATTCATTATGCAAAGCCTACATTTACGGAATTGGAATTATGCTTAGCCTCTTTGATAGGGAAGTATCTACATAAATTATTTAGACTTTTTTTTTTTGCACAGGCGATTTATATATTTCCCCCTTTTATTTATGTATTCAATCATTTATTTATATCAGTATGGACTCATGAATATTTATTTTATACTTTGGGTTATAATCCAATACTACATTATCTTGTTGCTCATATTGCCCCAGCTCTACCTATTAAAAACTTTTTTAGTTAGCTCCTTGTCATTTTGACATATTCCCATTCTTGGATTTCTTCTCCTTCCTCTTCCTCTTCCTCCTTCTTCTCTTCCTCTCTCTTTAGTATTTTCTTGTTTTCTGCTAGGAAATGCTCTCAATGCATTTTGTATATTCCCTGCCTTGTCTTAGATCCACCTCCCAAAGAACCCTGGTTCCTTTAATTGGAGAATGGTATCTGAACAAAAATATGAATAATTATTCCTGGGATATTGTCGCTTATAGGTCCTCTCAGCTGAATCTGATTTCTGGGATGACTAATGACTGCATTATTTGATGTGCTTATTTGTCATTGGTACATCTTCTTTGATCTGTTCAAATCTTTTGCTCATTTTAAAATTGAATTGTTTCTTGTAAGTTTTGAGAGTTCTTTATATATTTTGAATATAAGTTTTTTGTCAGAAATAATTTTTTGTAGCTTTGTTATCCTATAATTTACTTGTTCGAAGTGTACAATTTAATGATTCTTAGTAAATTCTTAGAGTTGTATAATTACCATCATTATTGTTATTATTACTCTTATTTTGGAGCTAAAAATGTCAAGCTTATTTGTAATGCATTTATAAATACTGGTATGGAGCTCTCCATTTAACGGAAGATAAGAATTTTGCATATTTTTATACCCTCCTTTTCTCTCTTTACCACCTAAAAGACTTGGATTTGAACTTAAATTATGAGTATTACATCTTATTATATACATATTTTTAAATGTCCTCTTTAAGAAATTATTTTTATATTGACCTTATGTTATATGACTTTAAGAATAATTTTTTAAACTTACTTCGTTCAACTTATTTCAGTTTATAAAACTTCTAACACTTTTGACTCAGTGAATTTACAAACAACTAACAATTGTTATTAAAAAACTACAGGATAAAGATGGAATAAGGGGAGATTTAATAATGGGTACAAGTTTAGCTTCCTCCATCTATGATTAAAAATTCAATTTTATCTATATTGGAATGTAGTCATTATGTTAGTGGAATGACTCATACAGTAAATTATTAGAAAGCCAATAGTAAGCTAAATCTTAGGTTACTTACCTTAACCAATTTGAGTGATTGGAATACTGAGGTGAAGATTCCCACTTCACTATACACTGACCTGAGGCATGCTGGAGTGCTGGGTTTAGTTTTGTTTGCCATTCTATAAGAGAGACATTGACAAATTGGACCTAATACATAGGGCAACCAAGATAGTAAAAGGGCTAGACATGGTGTCACATAAGGAATGTTTAGAAAAAACTGGAATGTTTAGTCTGCAAAAGGAAAGAATGATGGGGCTGTGGATTGGTTGGAGGAACATGATAGCCATCTATCTTTAAACATTTACAGGACCAACAAAATAAAGAGGAGTTTTTTTTTTTTTTTCTCTTTTTTTTTGTTCACTGACTCCCTAGCAATGGTAGATTGAGTTCAAAGGAGGCAGGACCTCACTTATAAAATTGAGAACTTCTTTAAATTTAGGAATTCTAAAAAAAAAAAAAGAACAAAATGACTCCAAGGTCATCAGCATGCAAGACTCCTGTTTAAAAATCCTTGAAGTTTGCTAATTAAGTCATCATAAATCTATATTTCAAGCAGTATTTTCTATGGTAATTGATAAATACGTGGTTCTGAGAGTAAGCCTTCTGTTGTCCTGAACGTTGAATATAAAATAGGCCGGAAAAATGGTTAATGGATGACGGATGATAAGAATTTTAAAGATTAATAGCTTTTGAATAGGTAGAAATGTACCTACTTTAATTGGAGAATGTATGTGTGAGAGTATAGACAAAAGCATAAGCAAAATATCATTTTCATAAAATACTGAGTAGTCAAATCTGACTGAAAAACAACTGTTTATGGTAAATGTTTATGAAATAATTGTTTGGAAAGAGAGATTAGATTTTTCATTAACGGCTTCCAATGACTTCCATAGTATGAATAAGATAATCAATTTATAGTCATCATCCTATTTGACCTATCACAAGCCATTGATACTGCTGATCACTTTCTCTTCTTTGAGACAAATTCATCACTTGGCTTCCAGGACCCTAGGAATGCCTGTTTTTTAATCTTCCTTTCTGGATGCTCCTTTTTAGTTTGCTTTACTGTTTCTTCAATGTTTATTTAAGAGGTAATATAATTTCTGTCATGTAGCTTTATATGTCATATATAAGCTGATATCTCCCAAACTAATATCTCCATCCTCTACTTCCCTAATTTCTTTTTTTTTTAAACTTTCCAACAAGAGCTAGAGTTTTAATGTTGCTATTTTAAGATACGGTACTTAGATTAACTTCTGGCATTTCCTATTCCCCCCTTTTTAGACATATAATACATATTCACTTTGTAGAAACTTTAAAAATATATAGAAAAGGAATATAAATTAAAAATTGTCCATCAAGATAATCACAGTTAATATTTTTATGTAATATCATTTAAATCCCTCTAACATTTTTCTGACATTTTAAAGTTGGACTGTACCATTTATACTGCTTTTTTGCACCAAATATATCATGAAAATGCTTCTACGTCATTTCTCAAAGTCTGATTTGTCAAATGTCCCCCAAAACAAAGCAAAACAACAATAATCAAATAGGTTTGTGAAATTCTGTACCGTTAACCCCTCAGGTGTTAAGAATGTCTATTGCATTAGAGCAAAAGGCATGCAAAGAGCTCCAGTAGAGAAGCCTGTCTCACCTTGCCAGGGTAACTCAGTCAAACTTTCTTAATCATGGGAACTTTCTATAACAAAGAATTAGGGAAATGAATGTTCTACAGAAAGTCCTTGATGAAAAGCTGTCCTACATCGATTGTAATGGATGCATAATATTCCATCGTTATTTAAACAACCCATTAGAACTGAATATTGAGGTTGTTTTCAAATTTTCACTATTATAAACAATACCACCATGTATATTTTTGCAACTCCATCTTTGCAGACATTCATGATAATTCCTTGGATGTGCTATTGCTTTGTCAAGGACACAAACATTTTTAAAACTTTTTTTTTTTAAAGAAATGGATATAAATTGGTACTTTGAAACTGTTGGCAACACCTACTAATGATGAATACATGCAAACTCTATGTATTAGTTCTCTATTGCTGTATAACACATTACCACAGACTTAAAACAAAAACATTATTAGTTCACAGTTCTGTAGATCAGAAGTCTGACGCAGTGTGCTTCAGTTATCCGCTCAGGGTATAGAAGGCTGAAACCAAGGAGCTGAGAAGATTGAGTCCTCATGTAGCAGTTCAGGAAAGAAATCCATGTCCTAGCTCATTCAGATTGTTGGCAAAATTCAGGTCCTCGACATCTTAGGACAGAGGTCCTGTTTCCTTGCTGTTAACTGAGGACAATCCCTCAGCTCCCAGATGTCACTCTCCAGTCCTTGTATGTGAACCCAAGTATCATCAAGCCAGCAAGGATGTAATAAATCTATCTCTCTCATGCTCTGGATCTTTCTGACTTCCTTCACTGCTCTCAGCTTTATCGCTCTTGCTTTTAAAGTGGCTGGGGTGATTAGATTAAGCCCACCTGGATATCCGCTACCATAAAGCTCACCTGGGTAATCTTCCTATCATTAGGGAGTGGACTCTTGGGGGCCACTTTCAATATTCTGCTTCCTCCTCCGATGCCTGAGCAGTTGCCAGTCCTAGATTTATATCCTACAGAAATGCATACATATATGTTCACTAAAACAACAGGCACAAAAATACTAATAGAAGCACTACACATATTAGCCAAACTATGGAGAAATCATTCAACAATAATTGTGGTATATTCTTATAATTGAATGTGGAAGTGATAATGAACAAACTGCAACTACTTCCAACAACATGAATGAATCTCACAAACATAATGTGGAGTAAGCAGATAACAGTCTTTTATGGGAGCAAATGGAGGGGTACCTAACCCAGCCAGGAAAGTCATAGAAAGCTTCCCGGGGAAGGTACAGCTCTCACTACAAAGAACCAGAGTGAGTAATCTGGTAAGAGGGAGGACAGGATTGAATTTTAAATTAAAGGAATAACATGAACAGAAGTAACATCTGTAACAATTATAAACAGGTAGGTACTATGCATGGTTGGCAAAATGGTGGGAAAAAATGTGCCGGGAGAAATTGGCAGGGTCCAAATATGGAGAACCTAGCAAGCCATATTAAGAAGATTGACCTAATCCTGTAGGTGACTGGGGCATGGGAGGCCCTTGCAAAAGGAAGGATGTGGACATATTTATATTTGGTATCACTGACACTGCAAAGTGGAAGATGAAATTAAGAGGAAAATGAAGAAACCAGGCTTTTCTTAAAATCTTAAGAACATATTTGTCATGCGGGGTGGCCTGCAGGGTCTCTGGTCCCACTCCCCACATAAGAACGCAGGATGTGGTGAGGCCAAACAGGAACACCCACGGAGCCATTGGTAGGGGAGTCTCTGTAGTCTCACTAGAGGCTGGATTCACACGATGTGCGACCTGCTGTCCGCTTTTCTGCCAACCTACCGACTCTCCTCGACTCCCTCTCGATTCCCTCACGACTCCCCAACGCAGGCGCGGCAGTTATATTAGTGGCCAATGGCTCAAGAGTTACAGCTGACGGCCAACTAGCCACAGCTGATGGCCATCCAATCACTTTACTACCTAAGCCAGCACCTTTCCATGTGAGGCCGAGAGCCTGGAAACTGCTCTCTAGGGCTCTGTTCCCACAATATTTTTATTGTTCTTATGGCTTAATTGCCTCCTCTACTTCTCTAATTTCACTATCAGTTGTAACTGTCTACTTGATATTACCTCTTGTGCATTTATAAAAGCATGTGAAGGTAAACAAGTTGCAAACTGAACTTCTGCTATTACTCTACCTCCCATTACCACTCCCTCCTTCCCATAGTATTCCCCATCTCATTAAATTATAGCTCTATTATATAGTTGCTCAGAACATTAGATTTATTCTTGATTTCCACTTTCTTTCACTGTCACATGCAATCTATCAGTAAATCTTGTTAGATCTACTTCAAAATATATTCAAACGAACCACTTCTCATCTCCTTTACAACTACCACTCTGATCTCAGCCTCGATTATTGATTTCCAGGATTAATTTAGCCTACTAACTCATCCTCCTGCTTCCACCTTTTAGTGCATTCTCAGCAAAGCAGCTTTTAAAATAAAAGCCAGATCATGTCACAACTATGCTCAAAATCTTTCAATGACTTCCATTTCATTCAGAGTAAATGCTGAATTCTTTATAATGATGCACAAAGTCCTAGTAATCTAGCACTCTTCACCTTTCTGGCCTCATCTCTTAGTATCCCCGCTCACTGGTTCTACTCCCGGTACACTGTTCTTGTGCCCTCCAAATGCAGACAAGTTCCCTCATAAAGATCTTTTCAATTACTGTTCTATCTGCAGTGCCCTTCTTCCACATATCCACATGACACGTGCTCTTATTTCCGTTCTGTCTTTACTCAGTAGTCATCATTTCAGTTAATCTTACCCTGGATACAATTACATCCCTTTATCTCAATACTTAATATCTATTACCTTGATTTGTTTTTTGTTCCTACCACTCCTCATTATAAATATGTCATTTACATACTGTATAACTTTATCAATTATTTGGCTTGTTATTTAATCTCCTCACTGGATGAAGGAGCAATGACTTTTGTCCATGTTACTCAGTACTTAGAAGAGCTCATGCTAGATAGTTGCTCAATAAATATTCATTGAACAAATTTTTGGATGCTTTTTGAAAGCTCTGAGCATTAGGCTAAAGACAGAATTTTGCTTGCTTGGCTTTGGGAAGCATGTGGGAGTTTTCTGACAGATTTCTGAAAGATTATGTTAAATATATGTTGCAGAAAGACTAATTCCCCAAATTATGATTTTAGTATACAAAATGCTCAATAGCTGCAAAGGTTTAAGAAAAGATGACCACTTAGGAGTGTGTTACAGTAATTTATAGCTTCATATGGACAAAAGGAGATGGAACACAATAAAGAAGAGACTAATCACAAAGAAAGAATTAATATCCAAGACTGATTATTGGATAAGAATGAGAATAAGTCAAAATGGATTTGGGTATGAGAATAAGATATCTAGGGGATAGCAGTTCCATTGGAATAAAGATATTAAAAGAAACAACTCATTTAAAGAGAAAAACAAAAACATGAGCTGACATTACTTACAAATAATACCAATAGTAAGAAAAGAACACCAGTTTTACCGCTAATAAAATAACATTGGTTTGCTGTTTTTAAACTGTCTTAGTGTTTCCTTTGGATTAATGAAGAGAGACATTCAAGTAAAAATATCCAATATATGTTTGGGGATACAAGAATCATCTGGAAATGCAGACAAGCTGGGGACATTGATTTGATATGTTCTACATGTACTCTGAAAATTTAAACTGCAGGAGGAAGAATATTCCGACAGAAAGTATGTAACGAGAAAAAAGAATAAGGTAGCGATTGGGGTAGGGAAAGGATAAATTAAGTTTGGGAACCAAGGGTGGAGAACTTTTTTACAGATCTAGTTGCTCACTTTTATAGACTTAGGAATATTGAATGTTGAAAAATGCAATTATCAATGATGTTTGGAAATAATTTTTTTGTTTTTTGGTACAGTAGTGATTGAAGAAATTGGGTTACGAAAGTTTAAGATAAAATGGTGTAGTGGATGATGTAGTATATCACCCCAATTCCCTGCATGAGTAAAGATTTCATTTCTTTTGTTACTGGCAATGTTGGTGGCTGACAGCTCTTAGCTGAGTCACTCTCCCAGAACTGCCCTTGACTAAAGAATGCCTGTTCATCTGAAGTCACATCCCGTCCTCTGGAGGCAGCTTGCATCCAAAACTGGTCAATGAGGACGTATAAAGCCCAACTCCCTTGCCTTAAAGTTGGACAACTGTGTGTGTGAGAACCATTCCAGGTCCAGAGCTATCAGTGGTATATAATGAGATCTTTGTCGTGACTGCATTGCATACCAACTACTTCTTCTACCCAATCTAACTTTACTCTCCCCCTGGCTCTTGAGGGCCCTCTCCACAAACTTCCTGTATGTGACTCTCCCCCAAGGAAACCTGACCTAAGACAAATAGATACATCAGACATCTGAGAAACATTGAAAAACATAAGTGTGCTAAAATGTTGGGAACTAATAACACTCATGTTTATGATTAGCAAAGAGGTATATTACTTTCCTAAATTCAACTGAAGTCATTTCAATTCCCTATGAATTTAGTAAACATCCAGTATTTATATGCCACACTATTTGCTATTGGCAGCATAATAAGAGCAACATGGCCTTAGCTTCTAAACCTCAAGATAAATACATTCAACTTATGAAATAGCATTGATTCAGAATGAAGCTGGAATCCTACCAGGTTGCAACCAAATGATTGCTGTCACAGCCTGCAGATGTGCATGAACTTGTGAAAATGCAATGTGACTGTGACAGATGTGAGATGATACTAGTCTGTGTTTACAAGACGTTCTTCCAAGCATACTCTATACATCTGTAGACTATTTAGTATTTTATCTACCTTTTTAGTTCCTTAAACAGGTGTGCATCTGTAAGTTCTAAGACTACAAAAAGAATATAAATTGGTTTATAGCCATATCATCTTGCAATATTACCCTTTCTGATCTTGGATTAAGGCAGTATATGGATGGGCAGTTCTTAAGCATATTCTGAGGTTACTTACTAGTTCAAAGTTCTAACTGCTGGAATTTTTGTGGCTTCTAATGCTAGGAACATTCACACCATGATATGAACTAAGTCTTTTAACTTCGAACATTCTCTACAAAACAGTTCCTTTTTTCTCCCTAACCCATTTAGCAAAAGCAGCAAGAACTCAGTGTCTGAACTTTCAGCATTTCTACTCTCTCACACATGGACATTGCTAGCAACCTATGTTATTGTGTAGTTAAGAACTCTGTAAATCTGGATTGCAATAAAACATGAAAGATTTAAAAAAAACACAACAAAAACCATGAGCTGCTAGGTTGAGAAGACCTACAGCAAGGAGAGAAATCACAGGATGGTGTAATGATAAAGTCGGACGTGGTATTCACAGGCAAAGATGTTGTAAAAATACTTATTATAAACAGCTATCCACCATATTCTAAAATACTGCTCAGGGAGGAAATTCCAAGTTTCTTCAGAAACTCAGAATTTAATAGTTTTTTCCCATCCATCTTAAATAATTCCTCTATGACAGTTGAAGTCCATTTCTTGTTTTTTATATCTTTAATGATCTCAGTGATCCATATAGTAGCCTATAATAATTTTTCACCATTCTGACTGAGAAATCACTGAACCAGGTGTGCTTTCTATTACCTCACATTTGATGTGGATGGCCTAATTTGATTTTTTCATCCAAAATACACATAAACCGTTCTCATATATATTGTTTTCAGAGTTCTTCCCTGAAAAATTGTACATTAATGTTGATATTATGACCAGGATTTCTGCATCGTTATGGGACAACAATAGAAGTTATTTTCAAGCTAAAGACATTCATCCCATAACGTCGCTATTTGACTCCAACACATTTCTAAATGTCTTCCTACCTCCTTTTAAATAAGAAATATAAAAGAAGTGTAAAATATTCTGCATAAAGAAAGCATTCCAAATGACAATGCTTGCTTTATTCCTGATTTTTAGCCTAATGTCTCATTTTGTTTTTAACCTGATTTGTTCACCATTGTTTGTGTTTGGAGATAAAAGAGTGCTCCTATATCATGCTTGGTTTTCTCATTTTAGTAATGTTTACACAATTTGTAGGGAATGGCCTGTAACAATTTCTGGATTAAATTTTTATTTACAGAGTCCTGCTCTGGGAGTAAGATTGAACCAGAGAGTTTCCTTGGTGAATAAGCTTACATGGCTTATTCCTACCCCTGCTTCCCTTTTAGATGGTACATTATCTTAATCAGTATACACGATTGTTTGACACTGTAGAGTGATATAGAGAAATTCTGCTCTTCTGGGCAGATATTCATTGACCATGACATTTAAGCAAGGCAGATGCTTCCTTTAGAAAGAACGTTAAGAATTGGGCTTATCATGACAAATGTAAATGTTTAGTCCAGGTATTAATTAATAACATTTTCTTGTACATATCTAGAAAAACAACATGATTGTGCTGGCAAACATCTAATGAGATATCAAAAACAGTGATTAATTCAACTCCATCTGGGACTCTTTGTATAATCCCACCTTTCCCAGAAATATTTTACAACAAAATCATGGCAACGGTTGAATCCCAATGGCTACCTTGCTATTTGTCTGTCTGTCCATCTATTTATCCAATGTATTTGGTTGTAGCATAATATATATTTATTAGTCTATATCCAATGTATTTGGTTGTAGCATAATATATATTTATTAGTCTATATCTATATCCATAGCTCAGGAAGTAAAGGGATTTAAATGGTAGCAGCATTTTTACTACATATCACCAAAGTCTGGAATCACAAACTATTTGCAAAAAGTACTGTACATGCTTTATAAATTGCATTATTTAAGCGGTAAAAAAAAACACAAAAAGTGAAGTATGCATAAAAAGATTAAAATAAAAATATATTTTGTTAAACTGAAAACAAACAGGGTGCCCAATATGTATAATACAATCCCTTTATAAAAAAATATATGTACACATTGTATTATACATGTAATATTGAAATATCTACATATGGCAGAATGCTCACAAAAATATCGAGTATTTTTGGAAAGAGAAATGAGATAGAGTACATGTTGAAGGTGATATTACTATTAATCTTCATAATTCCTTAGTGTTTGAAATGTTTTTTTAATAGGTATACAAATTTTAATGAGTATTAATTTTTTTCTTATTAAAATTTATCAGGGTGACAATGGTTAATAAAATTACATGGGTTTCAAGTGTACAATTTTGTAATATGTCATCTATATATCACATTGTGTGTTTATCACCCGGAGTCAGTTCTTCTATCACCATACATTTATTTTATAACTTAAAATATATCTAAGAATGAGATAATTATTTTGCTGCTCAAGACATGAGGAAGCAGTAGTTTCTTTAAACTCTTAGATTCTTCCATGTAGACATGTTAGCTAGGAAGGAGTCAGTTTGAACAATTACCTTTATATGTAACCCATCATTTTGTTCTTTTTTGTTACTATAGCTTCTAAATTATTTTTCTAGGGTTTTAAAATCAAACTACCTGAATTTATCTTTCTTTATTGAGGCAAAACAGATCAGTATCAATATCCAGCAGTTTTTGAACTTGCCTTTTACTTTTTTTTTTTTTTTTTTTAAGGGAAAATGTTTAGAAATTTCCCAACAAGGAAATTAAAAATTTCCGAAGTCCAAAACCATTGGAAAACTCATGTGGAAAATAAAATTTTGCTGAATAAGATATAAATGTTTCCTAAATTATATTCAAACAAGTCATGAGTAAAAATTATTGAAGCACTGACAACCACAGTCCATAAAATGCTGTGCATTTTTTCCCCTCTTCATTTATTACCTGCCATTTCTTTTCTTTTCTTTTTTTTTTTTATTAGTTTCAGGTGCACAAGACAAGGTAATACTTAGACGTTCATCATTTATATCCCTCACACTGTGGACTCTCCTCCTCCTATCCCCCCTTCCACTATCCCTCCGACATCGCACCGAACCATCACATTATATATATAAAATTATAGTTGGTATTCACCATTGTTCAGCTTCAGGTGTACAGTACATTGATCAACCATCTACATCTTCCCTGAGGTGGTCTCCCAAATGGGACACAGGTCCATCAGATACTCTACAAAATCTTTACAACATTATTGATTATGTTCCCCAAATTATTTTTCAAAAACCCTGAGGCCATTTGGTGGTTACCGACTGTTTTCTAATCCCCTCATCTTTCCCCTTATCCCCACACCCCACCCATCTAATAACCCTCAGTTTTTCTTCTTTGTCCCCAAAACTGTTTCTGATTAGTTAATTCACTTATTCTTTTCTTTAGGTTCTGCATATAAGTGAGATCATATGGTACTTGTCTTTCTCTTTCTGACTTATTTCGCTTAACATAATGTTCTCTAGATCCATCCATGTTGCTGCAAATGGTAAGATTTCTTTTTTCTTTATGGCTGCGTAATACTCCATTGTATAAATGTACCACAGCTTCTTAATCCAGTCATCTACCGATGGGCATTTTGGTTGTTTCCATATCTTGGCTATTGTGTAAAGTGCTGCAATAAACATAGGAGTGCATACAGATTTTTGAATTAGAGTTTTGGATTTCTCCGGGTAGATGCCTAAGAGTGGAATTGCTGGATCAGAAGGTAGTTCCATTTTCAGATTTTTGAGATACCTCTATACTGTTTTCCATAGAGGCTGCACCAATCTGCACCAATCCCACCAACAGTGCACAAGCGTTCCCTTTTCTCCACATCCACGCCAGTACTTGTTGTTTGTTGATTTATTGATGATAGCCATTTTGACTGGGGTGAGGTGGTATCTGATTGTGGTTTTTATTTGCATTTCTCTGATGGTTAGTGAGGTTGAGCATTTCTTCATATGTCTGTTTGCCATCTGTATGTCCTTTTTAGAAAAATGTCTCTTCATGTCCTCTGCCCATTTTTTAATTGGGTTGTTTGTTTTTTTGGAGTTGAGTTGAGTGAGTTTTTTTATAGATTTGTGATATTAATCCTTTATCAGATATATCATTGGCAAATACCCTTTCCCAATCAGTAGGATTCCTTTTTGTTTTATTGACGGTTTCCTTTGCTGTGAAAAAACTTTTTAGTTTGATGTAATCCCACGTGTTTATTTTTTCTCTTACTTCCCTCGCACGAGGGGATATATCAGTAAAAATCTTACTCCAGGTAATGTCTGTGAAGTTTCTTCCTATATTTTCTTCTAGATATTTTATGGTTTCAGATCTTACATTTAAGTCTTTAAGCCATTTTGAATTTATTTTTGTGTATGGTGTAAGGAGGTGGTCCAGCTTCATTTTCTTGCATGTGTCTGTCTGCTGTGCATTTTTTACAGCACTAGGTGTGAACATTATGGGGGGGGGGAAGCTTCATTTAGAATTCACAATGTGTTATTAAATAAGTCAATAAAAGAAAAAATCTATTATCTCCTCTTTGCCACTTTCACTTTTACTCTGGGTAACGTTTTTTTTCTCTTTATTGAAATCCTTTCTTCATTTCTAATTCTGTATACAATTTTTCTATCTTCGTGGTAACATGTAGTTGGTAAGAGCCTAGTAATTGAATACTGACTTTCTAATGGTCAGCTCAGTTGTAGACATTCTGAAAGTTAGCACAATGTCTCCATGATTTTCCTTTCAGGATTATTAGGAAGGTCACAGTTAGTTTTACTGGAGATGATAATTATTATATATCTTTGGATTTGGTGACCATTTGTAGAAACATTGTCATGTGTGACTTGCTCTCAGTCTCTAAAGAGGATAAATACAGAGTAGAAAGCCAGAATCTTTGAGATTATCACAGCTGGGTACTTGGGACACCTCTTCAGCACCTCTTCAAATGTTTTCAAATGATTTACCACATGAAAAATTGCCATCTTGGTAACATGTCATAAAGAACTAAATATTAACCATATAATAAATCCATTAAATGACATATGAATGTATATATATGTATATATGTGCACACACACAGATTATACTATAGAAAAATAGAAACTTAAGAAAAAATATATTAGGATAAAATTGACACTTGAGAAAATTCTTGCATTAACATTTTTGTTTATTGAATAAAGACTACATTTATTTAATTTGTGCAATCATAGAACCATGGTGGTGTTACAAAGAATAATTTGAGAACCTTCCATAAGGCATTCATTCATGAATCATTCGTTCTTCAATCTTAGCTCTACTTTTGTATATGCGATTGCCAGCTTGATAGCTTCATTTAGAAGTTTTAAAGGTAGCTAAAATTAAATGCAACAAAAACACAACAAAACAAAAAGACTTCCTGATGCCATCTACACAGCCTCAAGCCATTCCTCCTACTCATTCCATCTCTGTAAATGACAGTCAGTTGCTCAAGCCTAACATCTTAGCAGTGATCTGAGATTCCTGTCTTACCCTTATTTTACAGATCTGGTACATTTCTTTCAAAATATGTGAATCTAACTTTTTCATCTCCTCTGCTCCTACCCTAGTCCAACCTATTGGTTTCTTGTGGCTTTGTTTCTTCAGTAACTTCGTAACAAACCTCCTAACTTCATGCTCCTGTAAAACCTATTTGCCACATAGCGGCCAGAGTGATCTTTGAATAACAAAAATCAGATCATATCTTCCCCTTTTTAACATCTAATGCCTCCCATTTCACTTAGAATAATGAAATGCAAACTTCTTTTCTGCCCACAACATTCACTGTGATTGGTTCCTGGTCTGTTCCATCTCCCACCACCTCTGCTTTGTTGTCTCCTCTACAGTGACACTCGCCATATTTCTATCACTTAAACACATCGAGCTCATGCCTGGAACATATTTTGTAATGATGAGTTGGGGGATAAATGAAGGACTTTTATGATCTGGGGGAAACAAAGATGACTAACAAACATATTAAAATCTCCAGAAATTTTCAGTAAGGTAGAAAGAGATGTACCAGTAAACAAACAAGAGCAATACATAATCTAAGTGGTATAAAAAATTATGTATAGAGGTTATAAGACTATGAAGAGGAGTTATCAATTTTACCTGAGAGAAGTCTGTTGAGTTAGGTTTCAAAAGATAACTTGGGAGACGCTGGCCAGGAAAGCCCAGATTGAACAAGGTACTGGAGGCAGTACCCTGGAGCCTATTTCTTGAGGCTCACAGAGGCCTGTAACCACACACAAATCACTCAGCGTGGCCTGACCAAACATTAGACCTAAGTTAGGGCCTATTATTCCATTTTATTATGAACAATTCAGAAAAGTAGGAAAAAAATACTCTGTGGGCCAAGCAATCATCAGATTAGAAATGTATTTCTTATGGCCACTTTAGACTTACTGGGTCTATTTGAACAAATCTTTTTTGTTGTTGTTGTTGTTGTTATTGTTTGTTTATTAAATAAATATTTGTATCTTATACACTCTATACTTGGTACTGTTCTTGCTGCTGGAGACTGAGGAGTCAACAAAACAGGCTAAGTCTCTGCTCTCACAGTCCTTAAAGTCTAGTTCGGGAGACAGATCTAAAATAAGAAAATAAATACTTATCTACTATTTTAGGCAGTGATAGGGCTATGAAGAAAATCAAGATGGGTAAAGGAATAGGGAGTGGTGGGGAAGAGAATTGTTATTTTACGTGGAGTGAACGTGGAAAGGCTTTCTGAGGAGGTAAAAATTTGAATGGAAGCCTGAATAAACTGAGGGAAGAGAATGTGGCTTTCGGGAGGAAGAGCATTGTTGACTGCAGAAATGGCAATGGCAGAAGCCTTGACACACACGTGAAGTTGCATTACTGGAGGAGAAGCGAGGTGGAAAGGGTTCCTGGAGCACAATAAACTAGTGAAAGAATGGTAATTTCTGAGTGAGAGAGAGAGCCAGTGGCTGATCACATAAGACTTTCACTTTCATTGAGGGTGACATGAGAGCTACTGGAAGTTTTTGAATAGAAGGAAGACATCGTATGACTTACATTATAAAATAATCATTGCTTAGAGTTTGTAGACTAGAGGATAAGAAGAGACTTGGAAACTAATTGGTTGGTTTTAGAAGGAGTCCAGACAGCAGATGATGGTGGCTTGAACTATGGAGTTACCAATGGAGATGATAAGTGGATGGCCATGGGTTATATTTTCAGGGTGAATCACTCAGGACTGCTCGATTGCATATTGAGAGTGAGAAAAAGAGAAGAATCTGGTATATGTTTGTTTTTTGTTAGAACAATTGGCTGGATAGTTGTGCCATTTTCTGATGTGGAAAGATAGAGTTGCAAGTCAAAATTTCTATTTTTGCCATATTAGTTTGTGATACCTATTAGATAAGCAAATAGATATTTTCTAGAAGCAAGGAGATATTTTGATGGGGTTTAAATGGTCCAAGTTTGCAAATGCAGATCTTTGATTTTTAACACTGCAGAGTTGATAAGACTAAGCATTTTAGTATATATTAATCTAATCTATAAGAATGGCTGAAAACTAAAGCTTAAGACGATTGGTGGGAATCTCCCAGGATATCCTCTTTTAGTTAGGAATAGTAATTGAATTAGCAATGAGAAGGGTACACATTGAACCTGGAATTTGAGAAACCAGAAACTCATATTTTTATGAGTCTTTTCATTTAGAAAAGCATGAATCACCAGCCTGCTTCAGCACCAGATATTCTAAACTTTCCTAGTGCCAACATATTTAATTTATGATATATACTATCTCTTTGAGTTGTGATAACACAGATTAACTGACCTCAGATCAAAAGAGATACAATTCACCTCTTTATAAAACTTATATTTCAGTTAGTTATTAAAGCTATACTCTGACCTTGATTAAACTTTGATCCTTCAGAATCAACAATTAGAACAATAAAAAAAAGTAAATTAATTTCATAGACATCGATGGACATTTATTCTGTTTAAATTTTACTAATTTTTAATTTCCAAATGAATGTCCTAGTTAGACTTCCCAATGCAGAATTCAGTATGCTTTTCTTGATATATACTCATTGATTTACGATAAAACTAGAAAACTGAAAACATTTAAATTTGAATAATATTTTATTGCTTATATAACAAAGAGATTTTAAATTCACAGCAATGAAAACAGAAACATCATTGGAATATAACTAGAAACTGATTTTTGGTGAATTTCAGTGGAATTTTGATTAAAAACAACACCCTAATAAATCATTTTATTAGCTAAATATCTCTAATTCTGTTTAAATTATTGTCTTATAAATTAAAAATAAATTGAAGATGATTTCTAAAAATAAAACCATAATAGATATAACCTTGGAATTTTATCCCTTTCTGTTTAATGAATACAATTAATGTTCTGTAGGGGTAATTTATCTGAAACTACTGTACTCATTATGGTAAATTGCCTCTAATTATTATTTTCAGGCAATTTGGTACAAATAGACCAAGTTCAAAATTACAATCCTCATGGAATCTATGGTGTTTGATAAACAGAAAGTTATAACTTTATGTATATAATCATGATGTCAAATTGAGTGGGGCTGCTGAGTGGAACTCAATGGAGCTAGTGCTTTTTAGTAGCTGGAGTCCCGAAAGGGATTCAGTAGATGTGCATTTTATTCCCACCTGGCTCTCCTTTTGTGATACACAGAAAACTCTCCTAAAGGGGAATGAGCCCTGCTGCTTGACTCATATAACTACTAAGATTAGATTCAGTTTTGAACTCATTAGCTGAAACGAGGCACTTCATTGTTGTAGTATAATACACTTGTGTTCAGAACTGGGGAAAAAAAAATACAGCCAATGATACAGATATGTTTTGGTAATGATTGGTCCCATTAGTAACTCTAGCCACTACTGAACTTTCAGAGAAAGAAATAAATATTCTCATTGACTATAAAAGCTCGGGTTTGTACCCTTGGTTCACACTTGATTTCATTCTTTTTTCTCAAAAGTTGTGAGCTACGTACATTGACAGTGGGAACAAGGAGTCTGATAAAATAGACCTCCTAGAAGAGGCCTTGCCTTCTTAACGCTGAAGAGGATCCCAGCCCTCAGAAAAGTCTTTTTATAATGGGAGCTAGCCCAACAAATGCTTTCTGCCCTCGGGGCCTGTCTTACAAACAGTGATTCAAAAGAAGTACAAGGAACTGACTGACAGGACGGGAAAGAAATGTGGTTAGGTTCAAGGAAGGTTATGTTTAGTTAAAAAAAAAAAAATGCTGGTTTAAGAATTTCCTAAAATGCTCTAGAATCTCAAAATGCTGTAATCAAAAGCAATTGTAAAAATTTCCTCTGACATTTGTTTTACATTTTGTAATCTTGTGAAAATCACATCTCAACCTTTTATGATTTTTTTTTTTATTTGAACACACTTAGAAAAAGTCTTTTGGGAATGAATACATTAAAGACATATTGCTATCAAGACAGAAAGTCAGAGGTATATAAATATTTTGATCAAGTCAGTATGAAATCTATTGTTTTACATCTCTCTGAAACTAGAAAATATGCATCATTTGTGATGTCTCACAAAGAATCTAAATAGATAAACACCACCAGGTAAACATCGATACAGAATTCTAGCAGTGACATAGATATGTGGCCAACTAGAATTCCATTCCAAAATATTCGATCTTATCACTCAGTACAGCTGCAAACGTTGGCATTCACAAGTTCCCATCTTGTATAAAATGCAGACACCATTCCAGTCACTTCACAGGCCAGACATGGTCTACTAATTACATTTAAATTATGTTAGTCTCTGCTCATATCCTCACTAAAGATTCTGAAGACTTTGCTTTCTCCTTTGCAAAGCTTCGTTCTAGGGCTGCCAGATTTTGGAGAATTCTCAGGACTTGGTTTGTAATTTAACACTTCTTGTGAAATCATTTCACTGAAGCGATTGTTTTATCTCCCAAGCGATCCTAAGCTTGGCCACATCTCAGGACCGGTTGTGACTGCCACGTTGCCCTTGCTCACCTGTTTTAGGTTTCTCCTCCTCCCTTTATCTGCCTTTTCCACACAACAAGACAATCCGAAGTGTGTGTCACTTAGGTGTCACCAGGTCTGTGAGACGTGAAAAGCTCTGCCAGTTAACATAAAAACAGAATCCTGGAGGTTTCATGGAGTCACATTTCCCTACTGCAAAGAAAGTTGAGAAGAGGGGCAAGGTAGCTTTAGAGTGGGAGTTTGAATGAGGACACTTTGTCCATGAATGGAAACTCTACATTCTTTGTTATTTTAACAGGCTGTGTCTGTTCTCCTTGAAAGAAATTGTATGAAGGAAGATTGGATTAAGTAGTTTTTATTTTATTTCAAAGCACTTGTACACTTTTCCAAAGATCAACTTACTTAGCCAAGTAATAAACTCTTGTTTTACAATAATACTAGTGTATATTATATCACTCTAGCTTACTACAAAATACAGAATTAGAGTTGGGAAACAAAACATTTGTTTCTTTGGTGAATGAGGCATATATCATTACCTATTCACTCTGCCAGATATAACGTGAACCTTTTAAGCTATTCAAAGAAATCCCCAACTAGTTAATCTGCTTTGGGAGAAAAAGAAAAATAGCTTTGCACCTACTCAGCGTTACTGTGTTTTTTTTTTTGTGTTTTTTTAATCAGCCATTTTCAGTCCAAAGGAAGTCTAAGTTTATATTTTCTTTGCATGTGTATCTTTTGAAAAGTTAAAAAATGTGTTCTGCAAGTTTTCCAATTCCACTTTGCACACTTTTTAGAGGACAGCAGTTTCACAGTGGCTGAATGAGTTCATTGAACCAAATATTCATTTGGTTGTTTATTTCTTATCACACAGAAACCAGAGCATGCAGATTTTCAAATGAGAAATAAATTATAATATTGTTTACTTTTTATACCTCAGTCCGACCCAAGCACATGATTATTTATACATTTTTACCAACTTGTTAGTATCAGTCTTAGTCTCTTATACACCTCTGAAGCTTTACTTTTTGAAATGTCTCTATCATTATGCACTTAACATTTGCTTAGAAACCACCATATGTAGACAAAACTTATTTTTGTAATTTCTGTTTAATCAACTTCAACTTTTCTTTGTTTCTCAGATTGGCCAATTCTTGGATCATTTAATTTGCTTTTAACCACTCTTATAAAAGTCAACTTTGCTGCAGGAAAAGAATTTGATAATTTGCATACTTTTTACTAAGTGTGACCTTAAAATAATTCCATATATTTCCAGTTACTGTCATTTTACTGAATTTTGTTAACCTGCTTACTAGCACTACTTCTTGATGGATTCATATTCTACATTGGTCACTACTGCTTTGTCTACAAAACAATCAGAGAAAAAGTTGTGGGTGGTCTCAGCAAAAACATAAATTAACCACTTGATTTCTATTTCCACTAAATGCTTCAGGTTAAGCGATTATTTCAGTCAGAAGTGATGCTTTCAGACATGTTACTACAGGTTAATCAACTGAACTAAATGGCTTGTTCAGTTGTCTTTGCGTGTTGTTTGCTGCGTCATCAGGAGACATAACCTGTCTGAATCAAATATGATAACGACCTGTCAACTTTTCCTGAATGAAAATAGGTATTGGTACAAAAATGTCCTATCACGCCAAAGTGTCTGTTTATTACATCTTCAGAAAATTTGGAGTACTCTTGGGTTTTGAGGAATGCTACCCCTTGCAGGTCTAAATAGCTCAATCTCACCCATAAAAGAATCCATTTCCCGGTTTGGTTCCCTAAAAGAATTGTAATTTTTGTGTTTACACTCGGAAATGACTTTGTGTATCTTTTCTTTTCTTTGCACTTGTAGAAGTCAAGAAAAACTGGCAAAAAGACATCACAAAGGAATATAGGTAAGAGCTCTCACAAGTGCTGTATCACGTCTTATAGTAAATGTAAGCAATTGTGTTGTTATTGGGCATTTGGTGGTTATACAAAGGTGCACATACTACCATACTTGGGAAAATCTTCCCTGGAAAGTGCTCTATCCCTACAATCAATGAACAGTCTCTCATTAGAGTTAGTAAATTTGTAAAATTTTATTTGATTAGTGGATCCCAAACCTAGATATTATAAAAGAATTTGTAGGTATGGAGAAAGTAAAGGTAGAGAACCAAGATGATAGTGAAATATAAGGAAGAGAGGTAAAGAGAAAGGAGAAAAAAAGTAGTTATGGAAATCAGTGGAGGAAACAATTAACCAAATCTGCTTTGACATTTGTCTTACCTACCAGTAAGTAGTCTGTTAATTAAAAACAAACAAACAAACAAACAAACAGAAAAACAACTCTTATGCATTTCTCCTAAATCTAGGAGAGATGATTGACAAACATGAGTGGATAAATGATATAACATTTCTCAGCAACTAGCATAGTGCTTGGCATAGAGTAGCTGCTTCTGAAATGGTGGCAGAATTAATGAAGAAGAATATAATGAAATGCCCCTAAAGAATGTATATCATTCATAAAATGAAATGGCAGTTGGAGGAAGCCCTGTGATGAGTGTGTCTAACGATATACTACTCATGATAGAAGAAGCAATGATGGTGATGAAGGGTGGAGGTGACGGTCACTGGGTTTCCCCTTTTCTGAAGGCATGACATCATAAAACAAATCAGTTGAAACATCAAATAAGTGGTTGAATAGGGTGAAAATTACAGTCTCTTCAAACCTAACCCTCTAAATTACTCAGAGTATGACTATAATCTGAAGTAAAATTAGGTCAGGTTTAGGGGCTGGTAAATTTTGATGCCTCTCAAATTATTAATGTTTTCTTCAAACTGTTTAAATTTCAGAATGATTATGATAACAAAAAATGCAAAGGTTTAAATGTTAAGAATTTTGTGTAAATTATATTTCATTAACTCTAAATGGCCTCCCAACACCCAAAGAAAAATTTAAAAGGAATCACAAGCATTTGACTTGATATTAATGTAGAATACAACATCTAAAACCCTAATTAAGGCAATTATAATTTAAAAGAAAGGAAAATTTAACAAATGTCAGATGGATACAACCTTTCTTTTTTATTGTGAGAGAGAGGACATGGACATACTTGGGGGGGCATTATGCACTGTCCTAAAAGGTCTTGTGATGTTTCATTGTTTATTCATGTTATCCAAGGGCTGCTTAATGATAACTTTGACAATAGGAGCTCGTACCCATATGCCCCAAAGTCCTAAATACTTGAAATGTGCCTACATTTCTAACTCTCACAATGATACTATAAAGTTCTGTAGGTGAGAAAACTGAAACACAGAGAGGTTAATTACTTGTTTATGATCACAGCACTATGATTCTAGAGAAGAGCTAGGATTCTAAGTCTGGTAACCGGATTCCAGAGGCTCTGAGCTAACAGTGTTGCTGTAGTGCCTTCTGACATGACTGCTGTTCTTTCCAAGCTAATGAGGTTCCTTGTGGAATAGCCGATTAACAATCAGTGCATAATTAAGTGGGATTCTTTCACCAACGGACTGGTAGCCAATGGTATCTCTAGGCTGAGGCATCTGGATGGAGGGCTACCCTGTTCACAAGTTGAAACTGTTAAAGCTTGTCCACAGCCATCACTGGCTCTTCTTCATGATACCTTAATCAACAAAGGTAGCCTGCTGTCACTGATGTAAGGCATTTTCTGAGGCCCAGTCTCAGACCTTCCCCCAAGCATAATAATAACAATATATAAATAAATAATAATAAATAAATAACAATAAAAACCAACTTGTGCACCCAAAGGACTCTGTGTTTTGTGTATATCTAAACTTTGCTCTACACTCCAGTATTCTAGCACAGTTATATTAGTGATAGAATAGTTTCAGAAGGTTTGGGGAGGGACAGTTGGCAAAGAATGAGCACTCTAGTTGTCCTCAGACTTTTACAAAACTAGATATTTTGTTTAAATAAGTGCACTGAGCTTTGCCTTTGATATTTCTCATTTTACTCTAGATCCAAATCTGCCTACATCAACCCTCAAACATTGGTATACAATATATTCTATGTACCATTTTGATTACTCCAGAGCAAGTCCTCTGTTTCAGCTGGAACAAACTTGTCTCCATTTCTTACTTCTCTGAGGTTTCCGAACTCATGTCTCTCACTCCCATCTGTAAACCCAGGCTTCCTCAAAAGCCAGTAATTTGACTCTTCTGTTAACTCTGGATTTCTCTTATTATATGCTTTCCCTAAGAAATGAACTTGGAAGACCCTAGCTGTGTGAGCTCTGGGAAAGGTCATGAAGTACACATCATTACAGGGAGAAATCCTGTTGGCTAATATATCAAAATATCAACCTGCCACAGTATTTGAACTACTTTTTGAAGGAAAGATACATGAAGGGCTGGCAAAGAAAGAGGAGGTCTCTAACCCATAAGGTTCTTATCAGCAAAGATGTCAAAATCTTCTCATGACATATCCTTAGCTGGCAACCAAACAACTACCTGGGTGACTTCAGTTTGGCAGTTCTAATGAGCCATACATAGTCCCTGTATTTAAATGTTGTCTTGAAATTATTTGATAAAAACATGTTCTCTATCTGTTCTGTCAGGCTGTACATTTCTTGAAAGAAAAGAGACACTGCTTTGGTCTCCTTTAAACACTTAATCCAGCAGCAGGAATATGTAGGTCCTCGGAAATATTTCCACATTTTCTCCACTAACATCCACCATTAGCAAAGTCACCATACAAATTGCAACAGTTGCATGTCTATTAATGACAAATGTTTTCTATACTTATTTATTTTAGTTAATTGATAGATTTGTCCTGCCAACAAAAATAATACTTATATAATTTTAATGCCAAATTGAAAAAAATTAAGATAGACTATAAATCAAAAATGTCATTGAAGAAATGTTGGATTCATAACCCCTGAATCACTAATGGTGAATTTAATGGGACCATATGAAAAACAATTTAACTTGTATTTTCTAATTAATTGTATAATTCACTCAATTTGTAGTAGAAAATGGAGCCTAATAAGATCACATTAAGGCTGAAAATAGAGATTCAAAGCATCACCCACCAAATTTTGTATCTAGTGGAACAAAAAAGCCAATAAAATACCTAAAATCCTAATCTGTGATTACTATACTGGTGATGAAGTTGAGAAATCAGAGTAAGCATAGCAACATAAGAAAAAATGTAAAAGATGACAATGCACTTTGGCAGTGGTGAAGGAGAGGTTGTGGGAATAGTTTCTCCTGGTGGGAAGAATATTTTATTACTGAGATAGTTTAGAATTACCAGCATATAGAAATAATAAAAGACAGACATGCATTTAGATGGTTTACTATTTGTTTTAATATTCTCTATGGATAATGCAATCTATTAATGAGTAGATCCCAGGTAGACAAATTCTATCCTTCTCTTTTTAGTACACGACTGTATTTTGAATATCTAATATCTGAGTATGTGTTTTCTTGAATTTTGCTCAGTAAATGGATATTAAATGAACAAGTCACCATTATGACTGAACTCACACAGGGTTAAATGCTGGTCAAGAGAAAGTAGCAATTGCTCTCCCTTGAAATAGAAATGCTGAACTCATGAAATTGAACTGGATTTTGAAAGAAGGGCAAAATGAGTTTGCCTGCTGGAGTAGAGGGAGAAGAGCCTTCTGTTTCTGTATTGGTCATATAAGGAGAAAAATAACGGGATCACTTCTTTTCTGCCAAAACTTTACCTATCTTAGGAATAGTATTTGTCTTGCAAAAGAGGACATTCGGAGGTTGGATTGTGTAAGTTATGGAATCACCCAATTGTGAACACTCAGGCAGTACAGAAGGCAGCATTTTTATTTGGGGAGTCTTCTGGGATCCCTTTTAGGTGCTTACCTGTCTCATATATACAAAAGACTGGTTTTGGTTAGGGTTCTCCCATTGAGACATTCCAATAAAAAGGAGACATAGAGTCATTTCCACCAAATAAAGAATATATTTTAATAGTTGGAAAAACTAATGAACTCAGAGTTGTTTTAGAGTATATGGGTTTAGTTTTTGAAAAAAGAAATCACCTCAGTTTCCCACTAGGGTTGTAAAATACAAGTACTAGAAAATGTCAACTCAGGTTGTAAAAAATGAAGTAGCAAAGGGAATTATCTACATAATCCTGGTTTGTAGGATTTCCATTTCAGGAAAATACCTGTTAAGGTGACTATACCTTGGCTCACCGACATTGCATCATCTTTCTAGAGTATGGCACAGCCATCAGTCTTGCCAGCACTGCTCTGTCCCACATCTCTCCCACAAGTGGTGGCTAGAGTAGCTCAGTATCTAAATATAAGGACTATTGTTATCCTTACAGACAGAAAGGGAGCTCTTTCCACTCATTTCTTATGTTTCTTTTCAACTAGGGGATTCCAAGTAAGCAAACACAAAGAATTGATAGAAATTGCAGGAGAGAGTGCTCATGTTTTTCTCCCCATTCCTATCTCCTCTCCTGACTGTTCATGACCCATCTGGTTGCTACTGGGTCAAAAGATCACACACCTAATTCCAGTAAGCCTTTGGCAAGCAGAATCACTGTTTAGACACACCCCTGAGATGCTAGCATTGGCAGATTCTACTCTATGGGTAGACCTATGGAGAGATTAGTTTTTATTCTCTGCTTGTTTTCTCATCCTCGAATTCAAACTCATTAAAGATTTGTGGTTCTTGCTGTAAAATAACTGTTCTGTTGATGTAGAAGGGTGTAAAAGGCTTTTAAACTTGTAATTCTATCTAGTATGTTTCAAAATTCCATTCAATGAATATTTTTTTTCATGGAAAATACAAATATTTGCCAATCTAGTTTTACAGAGGAAAGAAAAACCTTTATTCACAAATTGTTTCGCTTCCTATTTTTCTCGTTGGGTTTCAGGTGTATACTTCTAGGCACAGCTGGTTTCTAAGCTTTTCAGGAAGCCCTGTCTCAGAAAATAAACCAAATTACCATTAAACGGGGGGTCAATTTTTATTCACTTCAGCACCCCTTCCCTCTTTGGGATTAGTTTCTTTTTTGTTCAGGTACAAATGTCTCTGCACAGCTGTCTGGAGCACCCTTCCAAGCCTTGTGTAGAAAATAAAAATATTTTCCTATTCAGTTATAACAACAAAAGAAAAGAGAGACAGAGAAAAAAAAACAGCTTTGCCTTTTCTACTTTTGAGTATGTAAGTAGCAGTTCCACACTGTCCCCTCCTGAGAGTCTGGCCCCAAACAGCACAGTGCGGGCTGACTGCCAACCCATTTTGTGCAGAAGTAGCATTGGCAGGAGTTTGCTTTGGCAGAGGATCTGTTTCTTTCTCAACCTAAGTCTATTACAAGCTTCCTGTTGTATCTGCTCCATCCGATTTGTTGCCTATCGTTCCGCTCTGACCAGGGCCACCTTTTAATCTACTTGGTGCATGAGAGAAATAAAACACATCCTTCAATTACTTTATCTTGTCACAGGATGTTCTGCCACTCTTTGTCTATTTTAAAGTTTTTATTTTTCAGTTATGGAAGTTAGAAAACTCAAAAAATCAGTTTGTCTTACTCATCAGTATTTAGGCATCCTGGCAAATAGCCACTCTCGAGCGACCTTGCTTCTCCCAAGTCTGTGCGGACTGCTTACAAACATTCCAAGTGAACACAGATCCTGGAGGTGGATCATTCTGGCCGGAGAATTTTGGCAAAATATCAAGAGCTTGTAGGTTCTTATGCTGGTACTATTTTAATGAACAAGTTTTATTTGAAAATCAAAACTATTACATAATCTCATAGTTTATTGAGACCTTCCTCAGTTAATCAATGGTGGAATGGATGAGTATGTAGCCTCTGTAATCAATTGTAACTTTGTTTAATTCCTGGCCTTGTAAGTTTCCAGGCAATTCTGGGCAAATAACCACTCCTAGTCTTAACTGTGTCATCTCTAAAGATGGAGATAAAAATAAAATTTACAGCATTGTGTTATTGTAAAGATTGAATTATGTAATATAATCCACATATTATACTTCACATATTGCCTGGCATTTCATGCTCAATGAAGATGGTGATGAAGTCGATGATAATGACTGATGATGGGACTTCAGTTAGTAATAAGCCAACTTTCCTTCAGCTTTAATTATGCTTTTGGCTACTATGTGACAGAGTCATAACAAAATAATAGAATATAGCCCTGAATGCTATCTCTAGCCACTTACTCATTTACAGATATAGAAACTAAGATTTAAATAAGGAGGAACCACACATTTCATAATTAGCAGCAGATCCAAGAATATAACTTCAATTTGTTATCCAGGGTTTCCAAAGTTCTTGTTTTTTTTCTTCCACATTGTGTTATTTCCCTGTCTAACAACTTCCTTTGTCATTTCTTCCAACAATAAAAAATGCACAAATTTTGCAGATGGAATGCAGTTACTAAGGCCAGATTTAGTGGAGAATAAGGTGGGGACAGAGTAGAGAGAGAGAACTATAAATTTCCCAATCTACAGCAAGTTCACTAAAATCCACTGTTGTTAGGTCTCCAAGAAAAGTGAGTTAAAAAGATTAAGAATATCTTGGGTTCCATTACTTGTTAGACCGGTATTGGGAAAGCAGGCTGGACCATATGCAACCTGCAAATACTTCTTGTTTTTATTCTACAAATACTTTTGAGTGGAATTCTCCAATCTTACCCCAATACTCTATTTGCTTTCTGTTTTGTCTTGTATGGCAAAACTGCCGGTTCACTAAACTCTATCTCCTTTAACAACTCAAATAGAGACCAGAAATCTCTTTCCTAGCTTCCTTCAGAGCAATGGGTGATCAAGTATGACCAATGAGATACCTACTGGAAAGCTTTTAAGGAGGTGTTTGCTACCTTATAAAAAGGAATAACAAGAGGAGTGCTCATTCTTCATTTTTTAAAAGTTTTGAATATGAATATTATATATACAGGAAAAGCAGCCATTCCCCGCCCCCCCCCCCCCCCCCGCCTCATGAAGCAATAATCATGAGGACGATAAACCAACAGCTATGAACAGTGGAGCAGAAAGATAGAAAGAAACTGAATCCTTGGAAATATCGTGGAATTGTGGATCTATTATATATCTTGAGAGCACACATCCATAGGTTTGCTGTTGAGAATAAATGTTACATTTTAAGTCATTATTAGTTGAGTTCTCTGTTGCTTATAGCAGATGCCATTTCTCAATGATACTTTTAGATGGAGAGTTTTAGGCATGTGGACAGCATCTCCAACAAAGTGGAGGAAGGTTCCAAATTCTTGCTGCACCAGCTTTAGGGAATGAAAAAAGAAAAAGAATGAAAAGCTGCAAAGCAATTCATGGAGATGATTTAAAGATGATTCTAAACGCAGAGATTTATTGTCTCAGCATGGGTCTAATTTTCATATGGCTAATGCTACCATTAGAAACTTTACCTCTCAGCACTGTAGATGAATTATTTGCCTTTCAGAGAGTCTTGAACAATATTGCAAACAGCTAAAAATCTGTGTGTTTAGAGTTTCAGTGAGCTTTACAGATAAAGGAAAATCTCTAATTGTTTATCTTAAAAATGTTTCTTAATTTCCTGATACTTTGTATAAGAAGTCATATTTCATTTGCTCAGCCGCATGTTTCATATCACCCATTGACTCCTAACAAACAGCCCAATGGAAAACATTAAATGTCTCTGAGGACCACTCAGAGACAATCAATTTGTTGATGCCCACGTCTGTTTTGAAAGTTGCACACTAAAATTTCTGTAAAATTTGTTTGGTATAAACTTTCTGGAAAGTGATTTAAAATGTGCATACCCTTTGACTATGCAATTATACTTCAAGGGATCCTAGGTTTACTCACTGTGTTCAATTAAAGATGGCTGTAGTTATTTACTTCTGCTGAGAGGTGGAGTCTAATTTCCCTCTCCTTAACTTTGGGATAGCTATAGTGGATTCCTTTATCAGTAGAAATTAGCAAAAGTGATGCTATGGAAATTCCAAGGTTAGGTCATAAAACACCTTGCAGCTTCTATCTGAGCCCCTTGGAACACTTTTTCTTAGGCTCTGAGTTGCTATGTGAGATACCCAACTTCATTGAGACTTCCAAGAGCCTACAATGAGGCACTCCTGTACCAGCTGAGGCTAGCTTGTCAATCATCCTCGTTAAGTTGCCATTCATAAGCGGGAAGTTGCCTTGCATTCCAGACCAGCACATCTGACATCTAAAACGACTGAGTGACTTCCATTTATTTCATGTGAAACAGAAGAATCACCTATGAATTCATGACACACAAAACCTTGAGATAAAATAGGTCAGTATTTTAAGCTGCTAAATTCTGTGGTAGTTTGTTATACAGCAATGGATTACTGTAATGCTCACACAAGTGCAAAAATACATATAAGCAAGAATGTCCATTGAAGCATTAGCTATAAATATTCAAACCTGGGAACAATTTAAATTCCATTAACAGGGGACCAGTTAAGAAATTTGTAGCAAACTCATACAAGAAACTACTATAAATCAGGGTGTTGAATCAAGTGGGATTAAATATATGTATTTATGTAAAATGTCACCCATTGATATCTGAAGTCAATAACATTACAACTTGAAAACATCATTATATATACTATGAATTCACACACACAGATATGTTTACATCAATAGGTGTGTGTTAGTGTGTGTCTGTGTGTGTGTGACTCTAGGCTATTAATGGTTTCCGCATCATGGGAATGACTTTTTCCTCCTTTTGCCAGGATTTTTGTAGCATTATTGTTTAGAGATAATTTTGCTATTGTTATTTCTGTTTAAATTGTTTAGGCAGCACATATGAAGTACAACATGTTGGAAATCAGCAAAAAGTGGCAAAAAAAGAGTAGATACTACAATTCTATCCAAAGATAACCTTTGTATTCTAGGCTTTTCTATGCATGTTTCATTTTAAGTGAGGGTCAAGTGTTACATTGCTTTACATCTTTTATACATTTGGGTCTCAGATTTAACATCATTTCATCTGCAAATAATTATTTTGCTCTCTCCTTTCCAAGTTTCACTAGCTAGAAATAAGACAATGGTCTATAGTAGTAATGGTGTCTTCCTACATTTTTGGATTAAGTCTCACGTTATTTCTTGGATCAAGCTTGATAGTCTTCATCATGTTGAGGAAACACTTTTATTTCTATATACTAAAACTTATGCTAGTTAATGGTTTTTGGATTTTGTTGTAGCCTTTTTGAGTATCTAATTGGAAAGATCATATTATTTTTCATATTCCACTTGTCTATATGATAAATTTTATTAATAGATTTCATAATAATGGATAGTTTCATTCTTGGACTAAAAACAATTTTGTTGTAGTCTCTTTAGGATTTTGCCTGTCAACAATCATAAAGAATTGGATGCACATATTTTTTCTTTTATCTTTGTCAGTTTTTATTTTCAGAATAGTTCTTGCTTTAGAAAGTGAACTTGGCAACATTCCTTTTTTTCTTAATCTATGTTTTCAGTAATTTTTGCAGCACAGACATTATCTGTGTCTTGAAAAGTTAGAATATGTCAAGTGTAAAACCATTTGTCTCTGGAGACGCTTTTCTGTTAGTGCTAGGTTTTTGACAATTTCCAATAATTTTGCTTTATTAAGATTTTTCTGTTTATGTCCTTGTTGAATTAGTTTTGGCTATAAATATTTTTCTTTAGAAAATTGTCAATTTTCTTGAAATTATTAAATATATTCATGTTAATTGCTTTTAGAAGAATTTAATTTTAAATGTAATCTATAACTGTAAAATATTGCCTTTCTCATTTTTGAAATGATTTGATTAATCAGAGATTTTTCTATATAATTGTTTATAAAAGTCTCATATTTATCATTTCTGTTATTTTGCTATGTAATGATTTCTGCTTGAAGATCCATTATTTACTTCCTTGTGAAATTTTTACATCTTGCCTATTTTTCTTCCTATCAAGTAAATCCTTAATAAAATATTTCATTTATTTTAAAAATAATGAAAATAACACTTACTCTGAATGTAGCTTTGGTTACATCTCATAAGTCTGATGTGTGTTTTTTTTCTACTCATTCTGTTAATGCTAACCCAATTTTCTCCTTGACTAATTGTTATTTACAAAGATACATATAAAAATTTCCAAGTGTTTGGGTTTTATTGATATTTTTTCATTTTTATTTCTTAAAAATAATCTTGGAATATGGTCATTTAGATAAAAATTGATATGTGGTTATACTAAAACTATAAAGTTTTCTTAAACCAACTTATCAAAATTAATAACAGCACTATGTAAATATACCCACTTTTATAGAATATAACTTTCTTCTACTCCCACCCTTGCTTAATGCTATCCTTAGAAATTCAACTTGGAGATAAGTCTCAATATTTTTTTCTTTATTGTTGCTACCTTTTGGAAGAAAAAAAATTCTAGAAAACATTATAAAGTTTTTATTTTTATTTTTTATTTTTTTTGCACCTGAATGGATTATATTCTGAGTTAAAACGCTTCTGAGAATATCTTTGCATTGCTTTTGTATAGGAATTATAACTTGGCTGGGTACAGAATATAAAACATTAGTGTTAAAGTTCTTTTGATGTCACTCTGCTTCCTTATTGTATTTAATATGGACCAAAAATGGGAAGCCAACCTGACATTTTCTATATTTTGTGAGGAACCATTTAATTGTGGATCAGGCTAATTTAATGCTAAGGTGTTTTCTACATCTAAAGTTGTTTGGTTCTAGAAAGAGCACAGAGTTTATGAACATGACATATCCAGCAATTTCAATTCTATTGAATACAGTTAAGACAACAAATTTAATTTAGTAAAGTAGCCAAAATGAACCCCCAAAATAAATTCTCTAAGTTTCATATATTTTATCGGGACGGAATAAATAGAATGGGATAGAACAGATAAAGAGACCGACTTCTTTTGTACTTTGTATATAATTAGCCAGACATTTCTCTTACAGAAGAATTAGCTTATTTAGATGTCAATAACATGTTTTCTAGTCCCAAGAAGGATCTTCCAAATTAATAACAGAAAAATCAAGTTGATAATTTTCAAGAACAGTTTTAGGCTCAAATAACTGTACTAAAATATGTATATGAAGACTACCTCTTGTCACCTTCTCTCTCTCTCTCTCTGTCTCTCTTTCTCAGCCTGAATATATAATTTATTTTTTTATGCTTTTGGAAGTATTTTTGCTGACAAGTTAAAAGTTTATCAAGACTATTTCTCTGTCCACTTTGCTAAGGAGTGAATGAGTATATAACTAGCAGAAAAGAAAATCTGAGAAGCATGGAAATTTCAAAAATTAACATTATTTTAACAGTGTGGTTTCTTCCTTGTATTTCTAAACACCTCCACAGATGATTGTAAATTCATTGATTTGGTTATGAATCCTGGGAATATTCTTATTTTATCTATGTAAAAATTTCCCCATAAGTATCAATTTAAATATGTATTTTTCTCTATGTAGTTTACATCCAATAGCCATTCACAATCAGTGATATATCATGAGCATTTGTTGTTTACTGATGACAATTTTTTAAAAGCTAAGTTATCATATTTCTAGACATGGAATATACACTTATACAACTAAATTAAATATCAAATTCACTGTCGTTGGATAATGAAAATGAATTCCCAAAGATATGTACAGATAAGAAATTCCTTATTGATTTTTTACATGTAAATTAGTTTGTTACAATATTTTTTCCTGTGAGGCAGTGTGATGCTCAGAAACTGTTTTAGACTACTGTGGAATTTTGGACATATTAGTTAAATTTTTGAAATTTGCCTTCCTCCTTGTAAAAATAAACACAAAATTGCACAAATTTTTATGAGGAATAAAATACAATTATGTATAAAGAATATCTTACATATGGTCCATGTTCAGTAAGTTGTTGGTACTCTGAATAATTTAGGTATTTTGGCTACTCTGAATGATTGGAGGTTTTTCCATTAAATGCAAGAAATAAGTAGTAAGTAAGTAAATAAATAAAATTTTTCCTAAGAATGGTTGTTTATAAACCCAAAAATTTGGCATCAATAATTTTGTCTTACTGAATGCACATTGGAAATGCAGAGTCTTGATTCCACTCTGGACTTGCTGAATACAAATTTTAAGATGCTTGGCTCAGGGTTATGAATTTATTTTTGGAGGATTATATATTTCTGAAATTTCTTTTTTATGATTAGGAAGTTCTAGGGAAAATTGAATGGAAAATACACCTAAATAATATGGCGGTAAGTATAAATAAATAAGGTATTTAAAAGAAAAATAGACATCAGCAATAGCAAGAAACCTTATCCTAAATAACTTCATTCCATGGGTCAATTTGTGCCATTATTTAGGGCTATGTTTTAAAGCTGGTAAGCACATCAGAAGTCTTTGATATTATTTTACACCAGATAGTCTATACAGCATGACTGAGGTTTTATGTAAGTGATGGAGTGTTGCCAGTACATATACTGAGACAATCCAAATTAAAACAACCTCCTCATGCTCAGTTGGTTGATAATTTGGGATCCAATGGAGTACTTGTCTGGTCAGTTGAAAGAAACCTTGAAGAAAATGGTGACCTTGCCAGCAAGTATAACTATGACTTTCTAGCAGAGTGAGAACAAGAATTAGACATTTCAAAAAAGAATATTAGCGTCCTCACCTTCCTGTTTTTATATCAAAATGATATGTGTATTCCCTTCCTCAATGATATAGAATTATAGCACTGCTGTTCCTGGGTCAAGAACTATAACTGATAATAAAATCTCAACCAAACACCGGCAGAAACAATATGTTATCCATTATTTCTCTAAGTTTTAATTTTATTTTTCTTAATTTTTAAAATTTTTATTGAAGTATCATTGACACATAACATTATATTAGTTTCAGGTATACAACATAATGATTCAATATTTGTACATATTGCAAAATGATCATCACATAAGTCTAGTTATCATCCATAAGCATACATAGCTACAAAATATTTTTTTTTGTGATGAGACATTTTAAGATCTACTCTCTCAGCAACTGTCAAATGTGCAATACAGTACTATTATTGTCATCACTCTGTACTTTACATTCCTATGACTTATTTATTTTATAACTGAGAGTTTGTATCTAGGTATTTATTTTAGCTCAGCAATCTGTGACACATATTATTCTAAGATTCTGGTCTCACCTGAAAGTAGGAATGGGTTAGGAGTAGGAGGATATTAGGGAAGGCTTTCTGGATAGGGGCATTGATTTATTGTGAGAGGACGGTAGGGATTGGCCATTCTCATGTTAAGGTCAAGTCACTCAGTATGAGAAAAGGTTGGAGGCTAGTATTACACACAATATTACGCATATGTTTCTGGTTTTTGAATCCATATTGTCTATAAAATTAGATTATATAGGGTACTAGTGTGTGATGAAATACCAAAAGAATTATCTATGCTATTTTACACTTGAGACTTAAAATTTTCTCCAGAGTTGTAACTAACCAAAAATCACTATAATCGAAATAAATGTTAAATGTCAAAAGTTGAAAATAGCAGTCTCTTATTATTAAATTCTAATCATTTGGCAATTTTTTCCAAGTTATCAATTTCCCATTTTGAAGGTATATAATTAAGTCCTCGTTATCTTTTAATTTGTTATTCATTGTAATAAATTAAACTTTATAGTAACAAATTAGTCAAAAGAGACACTTAAGCACTACAATCTCTCCACATCTAACATTTATTGTTTTGCCCTTATATAACATTATGACTCCCATGGATTTCCATTATTACCACATATTCCATATTAATGCTCTTCATTCTTATGTAACATCTCTTACTTAATTAACCTGTTAAAATTTATCATACCACTTTATTTTTTCCATTGGTCACTGTTCTTATTCACACTGCTTTAGAACTTAGACAAAATAATGTTGGGTAAGCAGTGGTTCATAAATGTGCTAATTATTCTCTATTTGATCCCTGTCTGCCATTCGTTCTCCAACATTCTCTGAGTCCTTGCTTGTGAATGTGGTGGGCTTCCAGTTGGGCTTAACCAAGAGAGTAAATTGCAAGGTGAGAAGAGAGATTGGTCACAATACTGGCCCCCTGGTACTTCCCTGCTTAGCACTGCATTTCTGACCATAGGAAGTTCAGAGAATGCCTTCCTCCTTGTCTTAAGCTCTTTTTGCACTCTTATAAAACTAGTTGACAACCTTATTCCATCAGTCTGTTTGTGGTAAGGACACCTTCCTGCTGCTAGTGTTTGTTTCTTGTTTTGTTCTTAACCTACCTCTTTAGTAAATATCTCTATTTAACCCATCTAGGGAAAATTGTGCTACAACAGAGTCAGGATTATTAAAAGAGGTTAAAAATATCCTTAGAAAAGTATATCTTATGAGAAAATAACAGCAATGGCAAAAGATCAATAGCTGGTTGCATGGATTTCTGTGTTTCCACCTCCATCTTGGTTCCATTTTAGACCATTCATTTCAGAGAAAACAAATAGCTGTTGGTATTAGGAGCCACTATTATTTCTCTAACTCTTTTTTTTTTTTTAATTTATTGGGCTGACAATTGTTAGTAAAATTACATAGATTTCAGGTATACAATTCTGTATTACATCATCTATAAATCCCATTGTGTGTTCACCACCCAGAGTCAGTTTTCCTTCCATCATCACATATTTGATCCCCCTTACCCTCATCTCCCACATCCCTCCGTTTACTCTCTGGTAACCACTAAACTATTGTCTGTGTCTATGAGTTTTTATTTCTCATTTGTTTGTCTTGTTCTTTTGTTGTTTTTGGTTTATATACCACATATCAGTGAAATCATATGGTTCTCTGTTTTTTCTGTCTGACTTATTTCACTTAGCATTACACTCTTTAAGATCCATCCATGCTCTAACTCTTTTTTACACTGGATATTATTAAGTGCTCATTCATTAGCTCACAATTGCTGAGTTAAATCTTAAAAAGTTAAATTGACTAAAAAATATTGAAATACAAGAAGAACCTTCTTATGTTGTATTTTGAAGTATAAAAGTAGTTTTTCGAGGATTGATAACAATATTATTTGCAATTCATTAAAGAATTAAAGACTTCCTAAATCAAAAACTTAGAGATTAAAGAGGATTAAAGAACTGCTGAAGTAAGATTAAATAAAAGTAATAAATGTAACAATCCTATATTCCAGTAACAATTCAGTGCTACCTAATAGACAAATGAAAGCCAGATATGTAAATTTAAAATGTATAGTGATCACAAACAAAGGAACAGGTGAGGTGAACTTTAATAATGTAGTCTATTTAACCCAATATACCTAAAATACTATGTCAACATATAATTAATATAAGAAATTATGAATACTTCACATTGTTTCTTCATGCTAAATCTTCAGAAACTAGTGTGTATTTTACTCTTAAAGTGCACCTCAATTGGGACAACCTGCATTTCAAGCTTTCAAGAGCTACATGTGGCTATAGGCTACAGTATTGGCTAGCACAGCTATTAATATTCCTGGGGACTAAAACTTTAGGATTGGAATAAGGAGATTAGCTTTCTGTGTTTTTGCCCCATTTCTTCTTCTTCATTTCCTTACCTATTTCATCCAGCCCTGAAGATTCTGTTTCTTCGAAATCCTGATACCCAAGCTCTTCTCTGTGTTTCAATAAAAGTTGACAGAACGGATGTCTTTGTAAAGACAACAAAAAAGTTCTGTTCACAATACTTCCTAATAAAGAGAGTTAGTAATCAGAGTCTGTAAAGCTCTTGCTATCACTTATCATGCCCGGCAACAGGTGGTAGATGAGCCATTAAACTGCACTTCCGCTTAGACCACAATATTGAAAGACCAGCCTTGAGTGGACTGCGGTGCTCCTGCTGAGACCCACACCCTGATCCCATGCCACCTTTCTGACACTAGAATGAATGATGGCATATGGATCATAACTGTTCTCTTCGCCTTTTGACTCAACTTTGGCTGTCATTCCACTATTTTAATTCACCCTTTTGCCCACATCAATGGAGTGCTGCTCAGGCCCCAGTCATCAATGGACCCACACCTGAACCCTTCCTTCTTTTAGTAAAAAATATCCAGCAATTTGTATGTTTAATTTTGAATTCAATTTTAGTGAATAAGAGTATATACTTTAATTTGTCCGCAGTGTGAACTGTTTTTATTTTCACTCTGATGATCTCGGGACCAGGTTTTTTACCACAATTCCTAACTACCTAATGGTGAATCTAAACAACCAAGGAAACAAAGGCAGTCATTACTGCTGGAAAGTTTTGTGCACATCTATTCAAGTGTCATAAGTTCTCAATAAATAATTGTTTGATTTTGTCAGTGCATCCTAAAAATATCGAGAAATTTCTCAAAACAAATATTTCTTAAGCTATATAGACTTCAATCCAAATACCAGCTTCCAAATTTAATAGCTGTGTGATACTGGGAATTTCTTCTAACTTTCTACATTTCAATTTTCTCCTCTATAATATGGGGATGATGATAGTCTTTATAGTTTTGATGGTATATGAGACAATGCATTCAATGTACTTAACACAATAGTAATGTGCCTGTCATACATAGTAATGCAATGAGGATTGGTTATCACTACAATTATCATAATTTTTTTTTAACCTCAGAGGCATCCACAGGAGATTGCCAGGCTAAGGTAAGTCCTTCATTTGCTCATTCAGTCACTTAATATTTACTAAACAGCTACCATATGTTGGGTGCTGTACTAAGCAGTGAAGGCACAAAAGTGAACAAAATGGGTACTGTCTCTGCTGTCTATTAGAAGATACAAACAATCACCTAAATGACCTTAACAAGGTACTTTATAGAGGATGGACAGGATGCTACAGTGGAACATCAAACCTAGATTTTGAAGGTGGGAGCAGGAGTCCAAAAAGCTCTGTGGTGAAAGTGATATTTAAACCACAACATGTGAAGTCGGTGACTAGTCAAAGGACCAGGAGGAAGGTGCTAGTATTCTAGACTCAGGAAACAGAAAACACCTAGAGACAAGCGAGTGTGACACGTTCTAGGAACAGAAAGGAGTTCAGTAAAGCTGAAAGGAAAAGCACAGGCGCTGGATAGTCAAGGTTTGATTCTAGAAATGTAAGCAGCTGCCCATGCATATTAAGAAGGCAAGTTGGAGTCCCTTAGCTGAGGAGTGACTTCCTCTCTCTGCTTGCAAGTCTTCCATTCTGCGCCTTCCTTTTCCCTTCAGTGCCATCATGGATACTCATTTTATCCCAGGTTTTCTCTTTTGGGAGATTTCCTCTCTGTGCCCCTCTGTCTATCCTTCTGCTTCCTGGCACGTGCAATGGCTCAGGACATCATTTGTTTTCTAAAGCTTGGCTGTCTCTCTCTCTCTCTAGTTATTTTCTTTCCTTAACCTAAAAGATACTGCTCAATCTCATCTGTCTAATACCAAATATTTGTTTCTTGAGCAACTTTGGGTCTGGTGGTTCTGTGTCCTGACTTGAGTGTGAGGAGATCTTGTCCTAGCAGGGAATTTCTGGAAAGTGGCCACTTGAAACCAGTCTGATCAGACATGAAAAGAAAATCTCATAGGCAGTTTATTTTCATGGAGTGAACTACCAGAATTTATGATTTTAGGGGGGAATTTCCATTCTTCTAGTAGTAGTACATGGAGTGGAATCACTCTAGAATGTAGAAATTTGAATCTCTGAAGTCTGAAAAACTGATTTGGGGGTATGGAATGTTGAGGATGTGAGTGCGATAGCTTTTGCACATCTTATGCTTATAGTCTCAAAAATGTTCGGTATATTAATAAACTTTATTCAGTACTCTGGACCTTAAAGTTACCTAAAATCATTCTTCCTGAAGATTAAAAAAAATTAATATACGGTATTTGCATTTTGTTTTAATGCTTTTGTTATTACAATAAGTATCATCATTATGCTACGTATAAGAGTGCTGCCAAAGCATTTTAGAACTGTGAGCGACTAATAGAATAAAAGTGTGGATAATTATTAGAATATTATTGTGTATATGATGAATATTAGTGAGTTTTGTAAGAATGGAAATAGGATGTAAAAGATCAGAAATTAACCCTTCTTCATCATGCAACTAATTCCATCTCATTTTGTACCACCTTTCTTCAACTTTTTAGAATGTTTTGCTTATTTAATTTCCTTGGTCTAGAAATCTTCATTATTATTCTCCCACCCACAACTAGTTTCTCCTTCTTCAGATATGGAGAGAATTCTTCAAAATCATATTCTCCAAAGAGTCTTTTCTTATCCTCTTACTTTAGGCTAATAACGCCAAGTGAATTTGTAACATATGTACTTTATATTCTCTTGCTTTTCTTGTGTGTGTATGTGTGTGTGTTTTCCTTAGTTCACTGAGAATGGGGAGTATGTTCTACTTGTTATTCACATGTCTTTAGCACAGAGAACATTTCATAAAATTTTGTTGAATGCATATAAAAACCTGGATATTATTCTTGAACATGCTAGATATTTGCTTTGTGAAGTAGGAAATGCTAATTTCCCCATGTTTCTGTTTTTACATTTATACAATAATATTTGCTGATTAACTTCAAGATATAACTTGATGAAATTATAATAATATGCTTCCTTTGGGCTATGTGTGGAAAACGGGAGTTAGGGGGGAAATTGCACAGATTCCATCATTGTATCAATTACTTTGAAATAGAGGTAAACTCTTGGGGAGAAAAATTAAATTTTATAGTCCACATTGGTTCTGTTAGCATACTCTACCCATAATTCACTAATTATTTTTTGTGCTTTGTCTCCTGCACAGATTTTGACTTTGTATTGTTGTGCTACTCAGCTCACTAATTCAGCTCTTGCACTGAGTTCTAGCCGAGAGGGAGGTATCTGTAGTCAGGCATACCTATCTTTAAATCTTGACTCACTCTTTCAATGTGCTCTAGGGCAAGTTGGAAAATTTTCCTAAGCTCTACTTCCTCTTCTATGAATTAAATATAACAATAATACTGACTTGATAGGTCAGTTGTGAGGATTGTAAAATGCTAAGTACAGAGCCTGGAAAATATAAAATAGTCAATTTGAGAAAGTAATGACTACTCCTATTACTACTGCTACTGTTATGAGTAGTATCTCTGCTATAGTTATTTGTGGAGAAACATGATCTTCCTATGTTGAATAGCTCTTAGACGCCATCTGATTCAACTTTCCTGTTTTCTACTCCATCAGATATTTACATTTTTTTCTAAAACACCCCTGATATATGATATATATGATTATCCAGTATAGTTTTTTTTTTCTTGGAAAGTTTTACTTGAAAACTGTCCTAACTGGGAATTCTCTAATTCCATGAAAACCTATTTTATATTTGGACAGTTTTGATAGCTAGAAAGTATTTCTGTGTGTGTGTATGTGTGTGTGTGTGTGTGTGTGTGTGTGTGTGTATTCTGCATATTCACTCTATATGCCTTTTGTGGACATCATCTGTTGGGTTCCATTTGGCCAAGTGGGGGTGTCACAGAATAATTACTTTCTTGCAACAGTCCTTCATGAACAGGAAAGCAACAATCATTCTGCTTCTAGATCTAGGAAACAATTTTTAGATATTTTCAAATTTAAATCTGTTCCCATTCTGATCACTACTCCTAGATATGCCCCAGTGTTTCAATGTTTTAAAGAGTATGGTACTAGGACTTGACAACTAATTCAGGGTGATTATTGCAAACTAAGGTTTCTTTAGTTATTTTGGAGGTTCCTACCATTGTTAATTCATATTAGGCTCACCGTACACGAAAATCACCAAGTCTTTCCACTTTTTTTTTTTTTTTTTTTTTTTTTTAAGGAGGGCACAGCTCACATTCGCCCATGTGGGGATTGATCCTGCAACCTTGGTGTTGTTAGCACCATGCTCTAACCAACTGAGCTAACTGACCAATCCCAAGTCTTTCCACTTTCAAATCTGCATAAATATTTTCATTTTCTTTTCTAACTTAATGGTAAAAAGCTGTATCCCAAAACAAAATTAATGCATATACTTATCCAATCCATTTTTAAAATATTGAGTAGGACAAGACTGAGAGTAATGTCTTGCATAATATCACCCTTTCCAGTAAAAATAACTGTAAATAAACATTCTTTTGGTATGGAATTGCTCTCAACTTATTAAATGTTCTCTCACCCAGACCACATATATGGTTTTTAACTACTGAAGATGTCATATGAGACATTGTCAAATGTTTTGCGAGAATTCTGATATACTAAATCGGTAGAAGTCTCCTTCTCTAACTGGATAATAACTCTCTACCAAATGAAATTTACCTCTACCTATTCATTTTCCCTCTGCTAACTCCTAGTAGTCATAGTTCCTGCTCTATGCTCAGAAAAGATCATTTGAAAATTCAGTCCAGAATTTCTCTCAGTATTTATTATGAGGTCACATAGCTATGGTATAAGAAATGTATCATTTTTTTCAAAATTGAAACAAAAAAAAATCTCAGGAAATATATGCAGCCAATGTTCTCTTCATAACTAAAACAGTTCAATAGTACTCTCAGTACCATTGGTATATAAAATACCTCATCTTTTTGTTGTTGTTTTACCATCTTCCAATATACACAATTTTACCTTTTCTAATTAAAAAGCCACTTTCTTTTCATAGAAAAAATAGAATGATGGAAGGGTATATATTTAACAACTCCTTATATTAATTACTACTTTATTTGGCGCTAGCTTTGGCTGTAGGTTAACATGATTATATTTTGCATTCTTCACCTCTCATTTTGGCTATGACTCTTTCTGTAGATATAATTTATGTTTTCCCAGAACTGTGATCATCTAACTCACTTCCGAAGCAAGGGAATACAATCTTTGAAACTTCTTTATACTTATTGAAATGAGAACACATCAAAAGGAGAGAGAAAATGCAAAGGCTTAGACAATGCCTCTCAACCTTTCAGAATAAAATACAAAATCTAAACAGTAATTTACATGTTAATTTGTTTCAGAAAATGTGATTGGATTAGGAAGAAGTTGGAAAAAATGAAAGAAATATTTAACTGCATTTCAAAAGAATCTCTTAGGATTTCTGGTCAAGATGGCAGAGTAGGTAAACACTCGTACTCCTCCCAGGACCTCCTCCTAGAGCTCACCTCCTCCCAGGACCACATCAATTACAACTAACCCCCAGAACAACCATTATTGAGAACTGCCAGAAGTCTAGCTAAACCGAAGCCCTACAACTACAACATACAGAAGCCACTTTGAGACTGGTAGAAGGAGCAGAGATGTGGAACAGGCTGGTTCCACATCCTCATGTGACCATTAAAAATCAAGAGGGATATCTCAGCTGGGGAAGTGTCTCCCGCCACCCCCCAGGGAGAAAGTAGTCCCAGCCCCTCCCCAGCCCAGGGTTTCAGTGCTGGGGATAAAAGTCCCCATAACTTCTGGCTGCAAAAACCCCAGAGATTGTGGCTGAGTGAGACAGAAGGCACCTGCACTCCCAGGTGCTCCTTAAAGGGCCCATGTACACACTTACTTGCTGACGGACTCCCTTGCTGTGAGATCCAGTGCTGGGCAGCAGCTCAAAAGGCACCAGGGACATACAAGGAGGGACTGAATTGTTTTGCTTCTGGTTGAGGGCTGAAGGGGCAGCTTTCTCCCAGTTGGAGGAGCTGGCGGAAGCCCTTGTTCTTTGTAGAGTCCTCCCCCTACCTGTGTGCTGACACGTTATCTGAGTTTCCACCAAACTGTCTATTACTTTTCATCTGCCCTACCTTAGTGATTCCCTTAGACCACACCCTACCCAACATTAGGGCACACGCAAGCCGCTTTCAATGGCTTTCCATATAAATGGCCTGCTTTGGCTCGTGCTGCAGACTTCCCTAAAATCTCTCAAAGATTCACAAAACCCAAAGAAGCAGCATCTGACTTTGGCATGTCCCATACCTCTTGCTGAATAGCTCTAAGCCTGGCACTAGTGGCAGACTGCCTTGGTTCATGACTTGGCCTGTCAATGCACCTCCATGCCCAGAACAACTGGCAGCCATCTCTGTATTGCTTTGTGGCTCATGCCAGGTAGACCCGGGAAAGGCACAGACTGCTACTGACTTGGCCTGCAGGGGGTCCCTTTTCAGAAGACCCTGGGGCTAACAGACCCAGTGGCCAGCTTTGGACTGGACCGGAGCATCACCAGGTCACCTCCAAGGACAGTACACCCAAAGGGCAGACTGGGCAGGTACCAGAACCCTGTTAAAGTAAACCCTGCTTTATAGGGTCAGACCCTGCACAACAGCTCCTCCACTTAGTCACGGCCAGTCTTCACAACCAATCAGCCTGAGGGTCAGTACCTCCCATTGACCTACAAACAGCAATCAAGTCTCAACTACAACAGGAGGGCATGTACAACCCACACAAGGGACACACCTGGAGCACCTGGCTCTGGTGACCAGTGAAACTGCACCACTGGGTCCCATAGGATACCTACTACATAAGGTCACTCCACTAAGACTGGGAGGCATAGTAGTGCTATATAGAAACAAACACCAGGGAAACAGCTAAAATGGGGAGATAAAAGAAACATGTCCCAAATAAAGGAACAGAACAAATACATCCCAAGTAAAAGAACAGAAAAGATTCCAGAAAAATAACTAACAAAATGGAGACAAGCAATCTACTAGATGCAGAGTTCCAAATACTGGTTATAAGAATGCTCAGTGATCTCAGGGAGAGCTTTAACAAAGAGATAGGAAACATAAAAATTGAGATAGCAAACATAAAAAAGAGCCAGTCAGAATAAAGAACACAATAACTGAAATGAAGAATACTTTAGAGGGAATCAACAGTAGATTATGTGTAGCAGAGGATGGAATCAGTGGTTTAGAAGAGAAGATATCAGAAAGCACCCAATCAAAACAGCAAAAAAATAAATAAATTCAAAAAATGAAGAGACTTTAAGGGCCTCTGGGACAATATCAAGCTTACCAACATTCACAACATAGAGGTAACAGAAGGAAAAGAGAGAGAGCAAGGAATTGAAAACCTATTTGAAGAAATAATGACTGAAAATTTCTCTAACCTGGTGAAGGAAATAGATATACATATACAAGCCCAGGAAGCACAGAATCTCAAACAAGATGAACCCAAAGAGGCCAACACCAAGACACATCATAATTAAAATGCCAAAAGTTAAAGGCAAAGAGAGCATCTTAAAAACAGCAAGAAGAAAACAATTAGTTACCTACAAGGGAGCTCTCCCATAAGACTATCAGATGATTTTTCAACAGAAACTTTGCAGGCCAGAGGAATTGGCAGGAAATATTCAAAGCGATGAAAAGTAAAGATATATGACCAAGATTACTCTACTCAGCAAAGGTATCATTTGGAATCGAAGGACAGATAAAGAACATCTCGGACAAGAAAAAGCTGAAGGAGTTCATGACCACTGAACCAGTATTACAGAAAATGTTAAAGGGACTTCCTTATGACAAAATAAATAAATAAAATGGCAATAACTACATATCTACCAACAATTACTTTAAATGCAAATGAATTAAATGCTCCAGTCAAATGATAGGGTGGCTGAATGGATAAGAAAACAAGACCCTTATATATGCTGTCTACTAGAGACTCAGTTCAGATTAAAAGACACAGACTTAAAGTAAAGGGATGGAAAAAGATAATGCTTATATCACACAAAATAGAGTTTAAAATAAAGGCTATAACAAGTAACAAAGAAGGACCAGTAATCCCACTTCGGGGTAATTATCCAAAGAAACCCAAAATGCTATTTCGAGGAGACGTGTGCATACATATGTTCATTACAGCATTGTTTACAATGGCCAAGATGTGGAGGCAGCTTGGGTGTCCATTGATGGATGAATGGATAAAGAGTAGGTGGTACATATATACAATGAAATATTACTGGACCATGAAAGGGAATAGGTTCTTGCCATTTGTGGTGACATGGATGGACCTGGAGGTTATTGTGCTGAGTGAAATATGTCAGACAGTGAAAGACACATGCAATGTGTTTTCACTTATATGTGGAATCTAAAGAACAACAAAACAGAAACAAACTCATAGATACAGAGAACATTTTGATGGCTTCCAGGTAGGAGAGGGCTTGGGAATAGGTGAAAAAGGGGAAGAGATTAAGAAGTACAAACTGGTTGTTACAAAGTAGTCATGGGATGTAGGTTATAGCATAAGGAATATAGTCAATAATATTGTAATAACTATGCATGGTGCCAGATGGGTACTAGATTGATTGTGATGATAGATGTGAGGTGGTTGATGGACAGGGTGAAAAAGGTGAAGGGATTAAAAAGTACAAATTGGTAGTTACAAAACAGTTATGGGGATGTAAAGTACAACATAGGGAATATAGTCAATGATATGGTATAACTATGTATAGTGCCAGGTGGATACTAGACTAGTCTGGGGCATCACTTCTTAAATTACATAAATGTCTAACCACTATGCTGTACACCTGAAATTAATATAAAATAATATTAAATGCCAACCGTAATTAAAAAATTAAAAAAGGGTGGAAAAAAGGTGGAGGGGAATAGAGGTTCAAATTTCCAGGTATAAAACAAATAAGTCATGGGGATGTAATATATATCATAGGGAACACAGTCAATAATATTGTGATAGCGTAGTATGGTGCTCGATGGTTGCTGGACTTATCATGGTGATCACTTCTTTAGGTATATAAATGTTGAATAACTACTATCTACATCTGAAACTCATATAACATTGCATGTTAGCTATATTTTAATAAAAATCTTAAAAAAATAAAAAGAATCACTTTTCTTTCTGATTCATTCCCTCAATCAAGAGACATTTATTGAACAGTTACTTTATTCCACACATTGTTTTAGGGACATAGATACTGAAATATGGTCCTTGACTGCAAATCACTGACTGTTTAGTAAGAAAAAGGCCAATAAAGAGAGGTAGATTCGTACTGCATTATTCTAAGTGCTATGATAAAGTTAAGCATAAGAAATTACAGGGAAACATACGAGAATCACTAAATTCAATTAGAAATAGGGAATGGGTTAGAAAGCCTTCTTAGAGAATGTGACATCCCAGGTTAAGACTCAAAGACAAATAGAAAATAGCCAAAAATAGTTAGAAGGGGCTGAGGGCACAGAATTGGAAAGAAAGGGGTTGATGAAGGAAAAGAATTTGAGGAATAATAAACTACATGTTTAGAATCACAAGACATCAGTGTGTTCAGGGGACTGTAAGCATGTTGACATGGCTGTAGAGTAGGGTGTTTGTTTGACATTTGTAGGGTGGGTGTGAAGACAGTTGTGGTGAGAGAGATGGATCTAGATGGTAATCTGTAGCCCCATAATGAAGAAACTTCTCTACCATGTCTCGTCTTTATAAGATTTTAAGAAAAAGAATGACACAATCATATGGGTGTTTTAAAAACAACGAATTTACACTGCATTACTCAGAATGTATGGAATGTGTCTGAAAATGGAAGATACTGACCTGTTTCACTCACATAGGTTTAGTTTTTAGGACTCAATATGGATCTGATACAAAGTTATTCATAGTGAGTGCCAATTCCCAAGGTCAGGGATTTTCTAAGCAACAGATACAAACTCCAAAGCTCAGCAGAACATTATGTAATCTATGCGTGCACCAAAGACAGAGTTTTTAAAGATTTATCTTTTGTTCTAGTCTATGTTGACACAGTCAACTGACCTATTGTGAAGAATCACATAAATTACCAAACTGTCTGTGTGATCTCCACATGCTGTGAATTTTTGCCAATTGCTTTCCCTGCAAAAAACACTTTGAAAAACATATCTATAAGCAGATGTATAAAAATGTTTACAAAACTATTGAGTGTTTTCTACAAGTATAACAGAAAAAAACTGCTTTAACAAACAAATAATGTTATATTTTTTTCAGACAAGAGATATTTTTAAAATTAAGCCAAAGCAAGTAGATTTTATAATTCCCTTGTCTAGGGGTCATTTATCTGGCATATTTGCCTATCTGGAACATAACTAAGAACCTAGAGATAAGGGGGAAAAATGTCTCCTGAGAAGTCGAATAAATATCCTAACTTTCCACACCAAAGCTTGTGTAGTTTCCTAAAAGATGTCTTCATATCTCTGTTTATCAAATCCTGTGGACTTGTATTTTACCAAAAATCTAGATAAATTTGGTGGTTATCACTTTCTAATCTGTAGCGGATAGATGAGACTTATTGTAAATGAGTACATTTGTGACAGGGGGGTGTGCGTTTTGGAGGCAGAGACTAAACAGTACTTGATAGGTGAGAAGCAAGGATCAGAGACAAGGAAAAACAAATCCTGAACACAGACAAAATTATATCTTTCAAATAGTAATCTGTAGTCATTTATAGCATCATTATGTCTGTCCAAAACAGAAGTCCAATTCATTATGTTAACTTTTTTCCAAGAAAATGTGGAAGAGTAAAAAATGTTAAGGATTTTTCACACGAAATGACCCAAATATATTACAAATACTAAAAGATGACCTTTGGTTACCTGCTAAATCATTCACATTGAATACCTACTCCCAGATACTGAATGGATAAATAAAGTTCTGCAGTTTTTGCTTAAATAGTAATGTACATTGTATTACACATGTTCAATATTACTTCTAGTCAACACATTTATTAAACTGTAATTTACTAAATAGCAGGGAACCCAGTGCTAAACAACACATCAACACTGTTTTCTGAGTACTTATTATGATCCTTCCATTTTGCACCATACATATGTGGTTTCACTTAATATTGACAATAAACATAGGAAATGGATGTCGTATTATTCCTAATGGAAAATGAGGCTTGAGATTTTCTGGCCCAAAGTCACAAAGCTAGTCAAGTAACTAAGCTTACTTCCAAACCCAGCTTTGCAATACCAGACACTGAGTTGTCTTTCACTACATTGTCGTGTATCTTCAAGGCTTCTGAATTCCAGTGATTGGCATGCCTGTAGATGACACATTGGAGCCCTTTAGGGGATATGTATCAGGTTGCAATTGGCTGCTTCTCCCCAACATCCAGTTATCTACTCAAGTGCCAAGCTGCTCTATCTTTTATCTTTTTAACACTTCCCATTGTCAGAGTGTCTGCAATTTGCTGCCTGGCACTGGTTGGAATAAAGTTGTTGCAATTGCTGCCACCAACCCTATTGTAAATCATTTTCATTGTGGTTAGAGCTGCAACCACTGTTTCTCATCTCTATCACTTACCATACAAATTGATCACTTTTCACCCTCTTGAAACTTCTGTCTACTCTGTAGCTTTTGTCCAGGAGTTGTGAATATCACCACCTAATGCAAGGTTCCACATTATTCTATAAGAATTTGGATCACAGTTCATTAAATATAACCTCTCTTGTTCTTCCTTTTTGAAATTATACTTGTAATTATTAGATATATTAGAACCACTTCAACCATCAAAACTCTTCTTAGCTTGTTTTAATGTGTGTGTGTGTGTGTGTGTGTGCACGAGAGAGAGAGAGAGAGAGAGAGAGAGAGAGAGAGAGAGAGAGAGAGAGAGAGAGAGAGAGAGAGAGAGGTAAATAACAGGCATAGCAAAAGAGGAATGAGAAGTTTAGGGATTTAAGACTAATATTATTCTGGTCTTAATTAAGTTGATTAAATCCCAGGAAACTATTTATTTATCACTTTAATGTATGTGTTTCATTTAAATAGTTTATTGCCAATAGTTTATAAAGCAATTCTGTGATTATTAAACAATATGTAGGTAAACGTAGATTCGTCAACAAAATCTCAAGCTATTGCTGGTTGGGTGGAGTGGAGGGTGAGTAGAATTGGAAAGTGTGACACAGTAAATAACCAGACTAATAGGAAAAATTCTTTGAGGTAGGGGTCTGTCCACATACTGTTCTGCTCTTAAGAGCCAAGGCACTACATAAATCTCTCCTAATAAAGAGCATCAGGCATACATTATCAGACCTCTTTTGCATAATTCTGGGAACAGAAATAAGCACAGCTATAGAAAACATAGTTTGAGTCCAAACACAGGCATTTGCAAACTTATAGACAAGAATTCATTTCATTGGATGTCTTGTTCCTGACACAAATTAGAGTTCAGAGTAATAGAAACCTATTATGATCTTTCCTAAAGGAAAACCAAGAATAATCAGTTTTAAATGCCAAGGAGGACAGGGAACAGGTAGCATGGAGACTTCTTGTCATCCATATCTTGCTCAGATTTTCATTATCACTTTAGTGACCAAATATTGAAAATTAACACCAAAAGCTACACTGTAGTCACATATAGTCTATAGAGAACTTTTTCTTATGCAGGTTTCTTCCCATGACTTTCCTTTATTTTAATGTTTGTGTAATAGTTCACTCAAATTCCACTTTTCCTAAGCACTTTTGCTAAACATTCTAGGATACAGTGACTTCTATTTTCCTTAGAGACTTTATGATCTTTACTACTTTGTTTAGTCTTTGATTATATATTGTTTTAAAATATGTGGTATCTTTAGAAGTTTAATACAATGTGAGGTAAGATAGCTTTTGATGAAGGAGTAATTGGAAGCAAAAAGACTATTTAAAAACATATGGTGCTAAGTGCCTGGTGAACAGAAATGGAAGAAGGAAGAGAAAGAATACTTTTATGAATTTTTGATGTTCATGACTTATAGAATTTAAACCATGTTGGTCAGTTCTTTCAGAACTAACTTCTAGAATGTAGCAATGTCAGGTCCTTGGAAAACTCTTTTGCTTTGTATTTTCTTTAAAGTTTAGAACCATCTGTACTGTGATTAATGATTATTGTTTTTTTCCTTCAAGTTGCTTTATATCTAATGTGTCTTTTGCAGAATATAGACTGTCGTCTAATCCTATAATATGATATTATTTTCCAACATGTGCTTCATTGAAATATTGTTCAACCAGACATTTTTTTGAGTAAGTCTCTAAGTCAAATGACTTTGGGGAGTGTTGTATAACCTAAGCTTTTGTTGATCAGCACTTAAAAATATTTAACATTCTCTAATATGATAATATTTATAATGCAAAATTATAGCAAAACTCTCTTTAGAGACTAATTTTCATTGAAACAAGTTAATTCACAATTACGTAAGGAATTTTTAATATTGCACACTATTTGTATATCTTAAAGTCCGTAAGACACATCACAAAGAACAATGTATTTTTAAGCAAAGAATTTAGTGTCATCACAGCTTTAAATATAACCCATAGAGATAGCCTGTTATCACCACTGTAACCAGTTCCCTTCCTTCTATCTCTCTATTTCTTTAATCACTTTGGGAAAGCAAATCCCAATGGTAGCATGCCATTAAAACAGAAGATGATAACAAAACTGCTCAAGCAGAGAACGCTCAAAGTTTAAACTGCTTGTGCTCTAATCATTTCCCACTCCACTGCCTAAATGTTGCTAGAATAACTAATGGAGTGATTCAAGGAGAAGGAATCCATCATGTCAGTTAAAATTCAAAACAAAAAAACAAAAATAAAAAACAAAGTTAGTGTTTTGAGTTTACTGTAGTGTTTTGAGTAAACTATAGTTTACTAACTATAAAACTGAGGTCCCGGCTGCGCTGGCAAATGGCACAGTTTTAGCTGCACTTAGAATAGAAGGCCATGTTATTAGAACCAATGGCATGAGTGGCACTCTGAGGAAGTCCACGTGTCTTCCATTCTCAACACTTTCTTCTCAAATGAGTAAATAGGTTTGACTGTATCTTTTCCTCCTATCTACATCAACACTGCCCGGATAAATATTTTATGTTACACATTTTACAAAATACAAAAAGATATAAAATAATGATAAATCATTAGTATATTCAACTTCAGAGTACTTCAATCCTTTTAAAATTATTAACTATGATATGACATATCTTCATTCAATAAAATAGACAGAATTACTGAATTTGAGGCCCGCATTAAGAAAAATAACTAATTTGCCTCAGTTTTACTTTGCTGGTATTTTAAAAGCCAGATGATCTAAGAATACACACATTTACTTATCTCACAAAGACATAATCACACTGTCATCCATTTTTGAACCACAAAAGATGGATAGTATAACATGTGCTTAAAATGGATTCATTAATTATCAAAATAGATAAGTGTTTCATCAGGTATATACAGCAGATAACATTTATCTTTTCTCATAGAGGAGAAAGATTAAAGTAATTCTTCTATACATATTGGGAAGAAAAAAGCATGCTCTACTGAGGCTTTCATAATGTGACACTAGATAATATACTTTGCCACAGATGGTAAAATTACACAAACATAGATACAGACGACTTATTTTATATTCAACTAGGGCAGCTGATTGCTAGAGGAAAGCCATTTGTTTCCACCATAAATATTTTACAACATTTATTTTATTTCTTTATAAACATGGAGTCGACATAAAAATCTCATGTTAGGGACTTTAATTTTTCTGACATGCCTTTGAGAAATTGCAGAGGATTCTCCCACATATAATACAGCAGGTTGGTCAACAACAATGGTAATCTAATTGCAATGGTGACTATTGTAATATAGGGCAGTGGGCTTCCAAGGAGAGAAGAAGCAACTAATACTCACATTTTCTGTATACTAAGGGTGATAGATTAAAAAAACAAATTTTATATTTTTCTGAAAATTTAACTGTGCCTATCAAAATATTTATTTTTCTGTTTTATTTTTCTCAATTAAAATGTTTGAGTTTTTTTCTCATAAAGTACTTAAAACTCTAGAATTCTATCCATATAAAGTATGTTTAAATCCATCTGAAAGGAAAAAATTAATATTCTCTCATTGCTGACAATTTTTATCAGAAATAATTTTGGGTAAAATGAGCCTATAGGTAAAATCGAAGTAAAATCAATTTTCTAGTGGAAATAGCCTGATGTTATTTAACAGAATGCATGACCATAACATGTTCCTTATGGATTACTGAAACCACTGATAAAATAGATTTCACAAGTTCATTCATTTGCTTTCCCATGAGCAGCCTTAAATTGCTCAATTGTTGATGAGTAAATGCCTCTTGATTGTGCCAGTTCCGTATTTCACATTGTTGAGTTAAAGAGCACTTAGATCACATGACCAAACATAGCTCTACCCCTTTGCAAGTGCCTTTCTTTTGGGACTGGGAATATCTTGCAATGTTTTCTAACAAGTTAAAAACAAATTTTATGTATGAGAATTATGTTTCTATTTATATACTTTTGGATTTGCTTATCCTTTATAATATATTATAAAATATTATATTCAATTTATTTCTGCCATTTGCTAACTCTTTAAGTGATCTTATTACACAAGCACCTTATAGGAATGCTCTCTGTAAAAAAAAGCTGAAAAAAATAATTTCTTTTGCCTATTAGTTTTTAAATATTTGATAGATGCAACATTTGCATGTTTGTGGCATTCAGTTTAACTGCATTATCTCACTGTCAGATTTACACTTATAAAATTCTGTGCAACCAAGTAAGTTCTTTTAAACCTAGTGTATATTGCAATATTGATCATGCCAAACATTTTGAATTGTAACACCATTGACTAGATATCATACTGTTTTCCACATATGCAATTCACGGAACAATATATTACTGCTTAGGGTGGAGACACATGAAATAATTCAGTTGTTAGCAAACTACTTAAATGCACTTTGCTAACCTGAGTGAAACAAATGTGTAGGGATATTAAAAGGAAAATACCAGAAATGAAAGTAGTCAGATTTGTGTGTTGTTTAATTTTAACTGCACTCTACTAGCGGAATTTGAGTTTGCCCTTTTGAATCATTATCAATTCATTTGAGGACTCAAATAAACATTGATAAAGGGCTCCAGGGAAACATAAATGGTAAGAACGTTCAGAACAGGAATACAGATGTAGACCACTGTTTTAGGAAGACAAAGCTTTTCTTGCAAAGGTTGTGCTGACAGTTTGTGTTTCTAAAGACTGTTAAAAATGTTTTAATAATTAAAAAGAGAATGTTTAATGGCATGAAAAAAACAAGAGAAATTGAAGAAAGGAGAGGGTTATTCTCTTGCTATTTTGTTAAAGCTGAGGTAAATGTCTAAAAATACTTTAAAGTTATTGGACATTAAGTGTGAAATTATTACTGAAACTAGAAACACAATTATACAAAAATTTAAGAATTGTTAAACCATTCTATGAATAACCAGATATATTTTGGCCAATGCCAACTATTTCCCTCTAATTGAAATTACCCCACGGCTTACCTACCCAATAGTATTCTTCATGCTGGACTAAATTTAATTGAAAACATTTCAAAGCTAATTTTGTGAAAAGTGTTAAAAATAAATTTTAAAATAAATTTATTTAAATATAAAATGTTTTAATGAATCATAAATATACAATAATAAATAATAAAATAAATTTGTGTTGGAAATAATCTTTCTTAAAACATTGACTTTCTTTTTTTCTTTTATGACATCAAGTCATACTAAATATTTTTTTCACATACTTGAATATTTTAGACCTAATTCAAAGATTAATGTGCAGGAGGCTGTGAAAATTTATGACATGTGGAGAGTTATTTTATTGATTAAAATGCATTTTTTTCCCACAGCAAGTATATTCCTTCACTCTAAAAGTCAGTGTAAATAATGAGTGAGGACTAAATTCATTAATTATGTTAGAGTTAGCTTGCAGTGGATTGAGTGACAGTTTTTCTGAATCTCTCTCCTCTAGCCTCACTCCGGATTAGAACTGGCACCTTCCCCTATGCAAATGAACATCTAATTAGAGACACCTCCCAGTCAATAAGCCACTTTCTTATCACCAGTTATATTACCTGACAAGCCCTTTCTCTCCAGTCCTGGCCCACCAAGAATCTTCATTCATTTTCTCTTCTTCTTCTCTGCAAAGTGAACTGATCCCGAATAATCCCTGGAATAATGTAGTTTCTCTTGTGGAAGAGCAGCTTCCCACTCCCCTTTTACATCAAGCTAATGGAGCCAGTAGGTATCCTATTGATCTTTTCTCTATATGGTTTCCACAAGGATTTGACAGACTTCCTTACAGGTTAAACATCCAGGCTTTCTGAAGTGGCTATAAAGCTTTGTTTTTGATTTTTCTAACTTTTTTTTTTTTTTGAAACCCTTGCTCATCTGTAATCTTTAAAAGCTCAGTTGATGCCATGCAGAGCAAAGCCTTATTTCTTTGCAGAACTAATCTAGACACTGTCTAGTGTTGAGTACAGTTGTCTGATTCAAATCTTCTGTTACAAAGCAGATGACATCTAGCTAGATGTCATGAGAAGAGCCTAACAATGACAATTCACTTATCCCTTAGAAAGAATCAATTCTCCCACAATGCATCTGTCAGAGAACTCTCACTCAGTAAAAGCAATTTTTCTAGCTGTCTGACACTATAATTGCTCTTAAATTTTCAATGAACGTTTTACAAGGACTCCCCTGAACCATGATGAAAAACTTAACTTTTTTCTAAAAATGAGAGGCTGACAGGATGAAAGAGGTCTTTCTCTTTAAAGCCTTGCTTGCTTGAGTAGGAATTCTTTCATATCATCAACAAGCTGTTGAATAGAGGATAGATTACTTTCCATTTATTTCATCAATCAGATTAAAGGCTCTCCTTCACAATGCCCTTTAAACAAGAGCTGTTTATGATGTCCTCCCAGGTTGACTTTAATGTAGTATTAAATCACTATGGACAGTAGAGTTGGTAAAGAATATAAATATGACGAATATCTGACCACATTTAAGTATTGCATATATTTCAGTCATTATCTTCATTCTTGCCATAAAAGAGAAGTAAACATAAGAAAAACAGCTATACATTTGCTATTCTTTAGCCTGGAAAAAAAATTCAACACAGTTTCATTTTATGGATCAGGAAGAAGAAACGCCAAGCATAGTAGTGATTTTTTCCTCCCTCTGAGACCAATAATTTAAAAGAAAAAATAATTATAAAAAGAAAAAAAGTAGAAACTACTTCATTTCTATACTCTTCTAATTATGTATTTATAAGCTTTAAGGACTGAGTTCATGTATTGTTTATGAATTCAGAGTGAAGACTATAGGTGGTACGAATAATCTCCTATTTTAAATTTTTCCAAAAGTGGAACAGAGTCATAGAGCTGTTTATGATTTTATAAGCAATATAATAGTATTTTCAAAGAGATGAATGTGTGAAATAGATTAAAAACAGTTGCTTTACTGTGTTATGTGTATGTGAATGTGTGTGTTTGGTGAGTAAATGATAAAAAATTAAATGCATCAAAATTTCTTAATTCCAATGTACAATGTACCTGTGATCAAACCTGCGGTCATAGGTGCATGATGATATTGCAGCTGTTTTAAAATAAAAATAAATTTAAAATTTTAATCTCTAATATGAATTACACAAGTGAGCAGAAAACTGTATTGTAATTGGAGAACAAAGAAAATGTCAAATAGCGAAAGGGACTTTTATAGCCATCTTGTCCTATCTTCCACCTTATCCATGCAGCTCTTAAACAAAAACTCTGGTATTTCCCACCTTCTGCTGGAACATCTTCAATAACTGGAAACTCACTACACTCCCTGGCAGTTTATGTGTTTTCTTACAATTCTATTTGTCAGAATATATTTTTCTAATACTGACTCCAAATCTTTATTATGTGATATATCTGTCATCTCCTGTAGGCCATTGTTTGTATATAAACTAAATTTTAAAATATCTAATATTTGAAAAAATAAGTCTTCAAGTATTAAGACGAGTACATTTGAAAACAATTCTCTTGTCCTCTCCACCTTCTCTTTTGAAGCTAATCACTGTCAGTTCCTACAACAGTGTTTCATGTATTCATTGCAACAATTTAAAGGGAACAAATCACCCAGGCATTTTATCTACATAACCTCATTGAATTCTCATTCGGGATATCTATGATAGACATATCTTTTATTCAGAGAAGGTAAATGAGTCACAGAAAGATTAAGTAAATTGACCAAGTCACAGGGTTAGTAACTGGAGAGTCAAAATTTAAACTCATTCAAAATTTAAACTCACATTGTCAGGCTCCAAAGGCTATCATCTGTAAATAATTCCACAAGTCATTAGTCACTTCTTATGACACCATTTACCTGTTTACCTTCTGTATTCACATTTTTCTAATTTGAGGAACCATAAAATAGTTAAGGCGATAGTGCTCTGGTTCAGACAAGAGAAATGAGATGGGTAAAATCAGGGTGGTGGCCATGGAAATAAAGTGTTAAGATGAGTGGACAGATTCTCTATATATCTATATCTGAATCTATATCTATATCTATATCATCTATATCTATCTAATCTCCATATCCATATCCATATCTATATTTCTCTATATCATTATCATGTATTCATCATCTATATCATCATCTATGTCATCTATCTATGGCTATATCTGTATCTATCTCTGTATTTGTATGTATGTGTAATACCTTTTCTCTGTATCTGTCTTCCTTCTCTCCCTCCTTTCATCTTTCCTTCTCTCTTTTTTACTCATACATGTTTTTGTAGCTTTCTATTTCCATCATAAACATGTTACAGATATGGCATCCAACTCATTGATAAATTGTTTGCAATAGGTGAGGATGAAAACTGCACTCCTCGATGTTCCACTTAGAGACTTTCCTACTGGCTAGCATCAATCTATTAATTGGCAATCTTTCTGTCAGTTACCAATTCTCCTGTATAAATCTAGTCATTAAGTCTAACCTTTCCTCAATTTGTTTACAAGACTCATTTAAAGTCTCTATCAACTATATTTCATATATTTTGTGTATGGTCTTATCATATTAAGGACCATACCAGAAATTGTGGCTAATTTGGTGTAATTTGTTTTAGTGATTAGAAAAATAAATCAACCTCTTTTGTCTCTTATTTAAAAAATCTTATTCAAGGCATAACTTACTTGAACATAAGCCATCAGTTTCTGTCTGTCTTTAGTTAACCATGTGACATGTACGCTCTGCATATGCTTTTTAAAACTATCTGAATTCATCTCAGAGTCTTAGTCATTGATCTCTTCATGAGAGACTGGGGGCAAGGGAGGAATTTTCAGTGATGGCGTGCAAATTTTCTTGAAAATCTCCTTAATTTCTATAGGTATCTTTCTGTTTAGTGTCTCGTTTGTAGATTCACATGTTCATTTCTTTGATCTGTTTACAATGGATTTTGGCCAGGCTTGGGTGGACTACTTGGGGGGAAAAAAAAACCTCATTTGATTTTATTTTCCTTCTATTAATCTGTTCTGTTTCTCATTCCTTCCAATTTCACTAAGAAAACAGAATTTCAGGTGAGACCTCCATTTCCTCTACCAAAGTATATACACGCTGTCTGAAATTCAGTCTGCTTTTTGTTATGGCCACCATTCCTCTTTTTCCTTGAGGTACTTGTTTTATTGATTCTCTCTTTTTCTTGTCATCTGCCAACTCCCCTTGAAACCTTTTATTGCTCTTAGCAAATAAACTGGACTCATCTCTAACGTTAAAAATATATAAAACCTTTGCAACAAAAAGTCTACTCCTTCTCATTATTCTCTTTTCCCTCTCCTCCCCAATTACAGTCAAGATTCTTGAAATAGTAGACCAACCTCCATATTACTACTTTTCCTCCCTCCCTTTTAGGTCTCAATCTATTAGAATCCAGCTGTAGATCTTGTCCACTATCATTTCCATATCCTATCTCTTCTCACTTTAGTCATTTTTTTTTTTTGTATTTGACAATATAACCAAGTACATTGAATTCTGAGTTTCTAAATGTTCTGATTACATCTTAGAAAGCTTTTTTCTGTTTTTTTTTTTTATTATTATCAGTTTTCCTTAGGGTGTCATTTCCAATTCTCTAGTTGTTTTTTTTTTTTGTTTGTTTTTGTTTCACACTATCTACTCCATAGATGATTTCATTCAAATCCATAGCTTTCACCACTGACTCTGAAATCATGATCTTTATTTCAGGATTCTCTTTGAGCTCTAGATCCAAATGTCTTTACCTACTGTACAATTTCACTGATTTTCTACTTCCTGAATGAATAAAGCTGATACTTCTTTTCCTATTTGGCTGCTTGTTCTTATTCATTCTAAATTTGAACCCTGAAGAGAAGAAGTATGACTGACATGTAATGAGCATACCATGAAATTCTCTTGCAATTAAATCAAAGGCTTATATTCATAGCCCATAGGATCAGCAGAAATAATCAAATGGAATTCATCTGGTTTTTCCAACAATACTATATCTACTAACCTACACAAATTCACCACATTTGTTGCCTTCCACCCTATTACAATGTTTAGGTGAATAACTTGTGTCAACTCCTATGCAAAGCAATCACCTTCACCATGCTCTGAGATACTATCTGCTCTCACCTTTCCAATAGCTCTGCTCCTTCACGTATTTCCTTTGTTTTACATCATCAATCCCATCAGCATACTCACCTTCTTTAGTACCTTCCAACCTTAGAAAGTGTTACCTTGGCTTCACATCCTTCTTCAACAATATCTTCAATTTTTTATTCTCATTCAAAGCTCATCTTGAAAAGATTTTTCACAGTGACTATGTCTATTTTCTCATTTTGACATTTCTCCTCGATCTACTCCATCAACATCATACACTGAAAGCACTTTTGTCAAGTCACCTATTACCCCAAATCCAGAAGTCACACTCTGTCCTCGTTTTATTTTTTTTTAAATCTTTTAATGGTTTTTGACAGAGTTAATAATTTCCTATCCTGACTACACTATTTTAAATTGCAAACTACTTCTTCCATGACCCTCTGCACTGTAAATCCTTATTGACATGCTTTACTTTTAAAAATCTTTTGCACAGGAAAAATCATCTTCTATAATACATTATAATTTTTAATTTTATTATATTTATTGTTTTAGTGTCTTTTCTTCCTCAGTAGAATATACCCTCTATAAGAACAGGGATTTTTATCCTTTTTAATGTCCACCGATGTATCCCAAATGCCTAGGACACTGACTGTCACATAGTAAGCACTGAATTAATATTTGAATGAATGAAATAAGTCCTTTGTAAACACTTGCCTATCTTGGCTTTAGTATATTCTATTGATTTTGCTTCTACTTTCTTGTCCATGCCTTCTTAGTCTCCTCCAAATTTTACAGTGCCCAAGGACTGAATTCTTAGCTATTTCTCTTCTTTAACCATAGTTTCACCTTGAACAATTTATTTAGATACATAGATTTAACGTTTTATTTTAATTAATATTTAATTTAATTTAATTTTATTAATTTATAAATACAGTTCTAACCTTTTCCCTGAACTTTACTCTCATACATACAGTGGAGTATTTTACTTCTCCACTCGGATATCTAGAAGGGATTTTAGCTTAATATATCCAACATAGAACTTTTAATTTCTATCCCAAACCTACTCATCCCACAGTTTTCTCTCTCACATTTGCCATCCTCCAATTGCTTAGGCCACAAAAGTAAGCTCATCCTTGAGTCTTCATTTCCCTTATCCCCATTAGAAACTCATGCCTCTTTACTTGCCCAGTCAACATCAAGTTTCCTGTTTCTACTCTTTCCCTTTGTACTATTTTTTTCCTCCCACAGTGATCTTTCAAAAGCATAAATCATGGCATGGCATGCACCCACCTCTGCCACTTAATATTTGTCAAAGTCTTCCCATTGCACAAAGACAATTCCAAGGTCCCCTCGCGGGCATGCCCTGAGCTGGCCTCTCTATCCTCACTTTATATGACACTCCCTTTCACTAATTGCTCTCCAACTCCACTTACTCTTTATGTTCCTCAAACATATGAAACTTCTTTCTACTTAAAGACCGTTATATTAGTTATTTTCGCTTTCTAAATTACTCTATCCCTATATGACTTGCTCTGTATTGTCTTTCAGATCTCAGTTGAAGTGTCACCTCTTCAGAGAGACCTTCCGAAATGTTATTTAGAGTTGTAACTGGCTACTCTCTATGATCTCACTATATTTTATTTTTATCAGTGAACTTATTATTATAACACATATAACTGAAAATTATAGTTTTTTTATATAGTTAGAATGCAAATTTTATGACATCAAAAGCCTTGTCTTTCTTGTTCACCAATGTATCTCTAAAGTCTAAAGTAGTGGTTATACCATAGGTATGTGACAAATGTTTTCAATAAATGCATGGAAGACTTGTTTGTTGGCCATTCTGGTGTGTTAATGGAACTTTTATTTTTCCCTTCCAGTGTATTCTAAAAGATATTTATATAATTTGTATTCCATTTCCACATGTGTTACATATCTTAAATTCAGTTTCGTAGATCCTTAGGGTTTTATTTTCCTTTTCAGTCTTGTATTCTTTTTGTGCTTTAATTTGTATAATCTCTACAGATCTGTATTAAAAGGTCACTGATTGTGTGTGTGTGTGTGTGTGTGTGTGTGTGTATGTGTGCATGTGTTTACAACCCTCTGTACAGTCCATATAATGAATTTTGCAGTTGAGATATTACAATTTTCTTTTCTAGGATTTCCATTGGGTTCTTTGTTACAGCTTCCATACCTATCTTGAAATTTATTATTTATTTACACATTATACCCATTTTTTTCTATAAATTCTTTAATATATTCATCTTAGTTATTATAAAATCTTGTCTTCTAATCTGAACATCTTGATTATTTTGTCTGCTAATTTCAACATCTTTGTTTCTATCTCTGGGTCTCCTCCTGTCTCCACCCCTTACCCCACTGCACTCTGGTCTATAGGTTAAATTTTCCTGTTTCTTTTCTATGTGTAGTAGTTTTTCATTATATACCAAACTTTGTGAATGATATATTCAATAAACTGTGAATTTTATTAATTTATTTTGAAAAAAGTAAATTTTGTTCTAGTGGGCCACTAAATTTCTGGCAGATTACCTTAATATTGTGAAAGTTTGCTTTAGGCCTTATTAAAGAAGGTCTATTTCAAGTGTGCCTTTATTCTTAGGCCAAATTTCTTAATCTTGAGATTTGGTCTTTATTCCTTATTCATGTTTCTTTCAAAATTTATTGTAAAGCTGAGTTTATCATGCTCCTCTAACTTAGTAAAACTTTAAATATAAACTCTCTCCTCAGCAGTACAGGCAATTTTAAAAATCTTTTTTCAGCTCTTTCAGCTTTCCAGCTATGTTTTTTTTTTTTTTTTTTTTTTTTTGTTTGTTTGTTTGTTTGTTTGTTTGAAGTCTCATCCCCTGTGTAAACCATTCTGGTACCAGTTTTAGATTTGAACACGGTTTTTTTTGTTCGTTTGTTTGTTTTCCCCCCAAAATTTCTTCCTTCTTTGTGGCTGTCTATTTTCTGGCATTACCCTTTTTGATTTCCCAGCATCCTGGCTACTCCAAATTCTACCTCTGATCCCTCACACTCTTTCTGTATGCAAATAGGAACTAGCAAGTGTCCCTACGGGACCAAAAAATGTAATTGTGCATTTTATATAGTTTGTTCCCTTCTATTTGGAGGTAAAAGTCATATTACCTCCAGTTTCTGTTTACTCCTGGTTGATTTCCGTGCCTTTACAGAATTTTTAAAAAAGCATATTTGGTCCAGAGTTTATAACTATTATCAATGGAATAGTTACTACCATGGAAACTGCACTCACGTTATTATGTTATTAATTTATTAAATTTGTGATTTCAGTAACCATAATTATACTATTAATCCATAATACTTTATTTATGATTCTGAAATCGCCAATGTTCTGTAAAACAAACATATTTAGTAAACATGTTTGGTGAATTCGTTATTTTATATTATTTATTTACTCTAGTTAGTGTGAATATATATTTAGGCTGAAGATACATTAATGCTTTTAATTACAGTATTTGGCTTCACACCCTGCTGAGGGTATTATTTTTTAATATAATTTTTTAAAAATATAAAATATAAAAACCCCCAACTTTGTAAACACATTTGTCCTCAAAGATTTTAGATAAGTGATTGTCAAACTGTTTCAAATTTGAGTAAGAAAAATGAATGTCCTGCTTTAGTTCTAGATTAGAGGCATGGTTAAAAGTGTCTTTGGTAGAGGTAGGAAGTATTTTCAGTTTTTTCGGAAAATAAGCAAGTAATTGACCTGGAAAAGGGTAGTGAAGAACTGATAAAAAGCTAGTGTTAGATTTTATAGGGTATCTGAGGGACACTTGTCTTTTTAGGGAGACCACTTCATGGATGGTGTAGATGTCTGACCACTGCAGTGTACACCTGAAGCTGAAGATGAATGTCAACTATAATTTAAGATATATATAGTCACAGGATGTGGAGTACACCGTAGGGAATAGAATCAGTGGAATTGTAACATCTATATATGATGTCAGAGGGGCAGTAGATTGGGGCGGGGGGTTATCACTTTGTAAAGCATATGTTTAACTATTACATTGTTTTGTACATCTGAAACTAAAAAAAAAAAAAAAAAAAAAAAAAAAAAAAAAAAAAAAGCTAGTGTTAACTTACCTGCCCATTAGAACAGTTTTTGCTAATAGATATTTGTGAGGTACCGATTTGAGTCAAGAAATTAGTCAATAGCTTATTTTTCTGATCATGTGACTGAGGTACATAGACTAGGTAATGAAACTAAGTCCAGTATAGGTCCAGCTGCCCTTTCTAGTCTAAATTCATTAATCTGCCACTCAGTGAACTACTGTCTGTCCTTTCATCATTACTGCCTATAACTGTTTTTAGTATTGTTTCTCTTTTCTAAGGCAACATCTAATCCAACTGAACAATTTTGGTCTGTTAAAATTTTTTCCTTAATCACAAATTTTGGACTGTCTCTAAAATAGACATGTCCAACTGTAAACACTCATAACAAATATTTAGGGATTATAGATGAATCCTATTGATGGCCTTTTATTTATTATGGGAAATCTTTTTGAGACGTTTTTTGAAATTATAGGTGTATGTTCCTATTCTTAAATTTCCATATAAGAGTCTTACTGCATTTATGTTAGGGTACTTTCAAAAGTCAACCAGGAACATCCTAGAAATGAAAAATGTTTAAGTTCAACTTCCCTTATATTATTGTTTTAAAAAAAACCTGCAGACTAAGCAATTAGAATGTTGCTGTCCTTAAAATATGAGGCCATATTTCTACTAGAGCTAATTGATTTTACATCTGGCATGTTAAAAGAATTTATGAAACTTGAATAGTGTCTTTGTTTATACCTTAAAGGCTCAAAATGAATTCTCTATATCATCATCCTTAAGGAGAAATAGTTTGCTTTAAAAATATAATGCAATTGGTAAATATAATTTTTTTAAAGATCCTAAATAGAAATGATTTCTTTTAAATATATGGAGGGTTTAGGATATCTTTCATGGTAGAAAAATAACAATGATTTATTTTAAGTTGTGATAACAAAAAAGACCAGTGGGACGTATCCAAGGGAAAATGGCATTGAGTATATTAAGAAGTATTTTAAAAAACAATAATTTACATTTATGATTAATAAAATGATTTCTCTTTGTGATAGGATGAAGCTGACATTTATAAGTACCATGTACATACTAAGTAACAATAGCTAATACTAACTGAACCCTTCTTTTGGGAGAGGTGCTGCTCTAAACACTTAACCTATACAGAGGGTGACAAAAAATGTATAAACATTTTAAGAAAGTAAAAAACTGTATTAAAATTGTGATAATATATACCAATAACAAAAGATGAACACAAGTCATATGTATACACTTTTTTAGCACTCCCGGTATTTACTATGTTAGACCACACAATCACTCTATGAATTAGCTTGATTATTATTCTCACTTCAAAGGTAAAAACAGCAACAACAAAACACGAAAAACCAAACCTGAGTCACAAACTGGTTAAATGCTTGCTAAGAGTCACATGGGGAGATGTGGTAGAAGTGGGACTCACACCCAGGCAGTCTGGCTCCAAAGCATGTGCACTTGAACTTTATGATATATGACTTCTTCCAGTATCGAATGCTCACTCTGCCAGAAGAGTTTTAAGGGATTTACATGCATTATATCTTTTAAATTTAATAGAAAAGTGGTAAAGCACAGAATCACTAGTCTATCCTACATCAGTACATTAGTTAGCTGCCCGTGTCTGTCACAATTGCCTCTCTGGCTTCAACCACAAAGTGATTAGGAGCAAAGTAAGATATTTGTAGAGTGAGTAGTTTCTGGCACTCTATTCTTAGAACTTTTCCTGAACATGTATCTTGGGTAGTTTTAGCCAAAATATATACAATATTTCTGGGTGCTTCTGCACTAAAACCTATCTTAATATTTGCTGAAGAAATCAGACCATCTTGATTTAGAAAAAAAAAATGTTTTTGACTTAGTCAAAGAAACAGACTTATATGACCTTTCTTATTTTTTGGTGTCAAAAAATAATTGTTCAAAGATGAGACAATGATTCACCAAGTATTCATTGGATTATGGTGAAAATTCTTTGCATAAAAAGCAGAACATCTTTGATCTACTAACATTTCTTTTTCTAAATCTTTTTATTTGGTTTGAATGTCCACCGGGACCATATATCATTAAAATAAGTTATAAGTATTGAATGCTGTATGGACATATGTTTTATAAACCTTGATATATACAAACTATGTTGACAACATTTTTTTTGTCTTCTGCCTTTAATATTCCAGATGTGAAAAATATATGATCATTAAAGGAAGTTAATGATCTTTGCAATAAATTATTCATTCTGAATAGTTCATGATTTTTATTTCAATTTTGTAAAATTAATTTTTAGCTTTTGTGGACTATTCAATAAAGGAATGTTGTTCAAACTAAAGGAAAGATTTAACTTAAATCCCTCAGAATAACTCTCCAAATAGAATTTTTAAAATGACATTTCTGGGAATAGCGAATCAGGATAGTTATTATCGTGTTATAAATAAGGTAACTTCTGATAATGACAAAGTATGAATTTTCCACTATGTTTTCTGAAATTGGCTGAAGTCTATGTTAGCTCTGAAAAACTAATATAGCCACACGGTATGGAGAAAGAGTGGAATATATCTAAATGCTTTCCGAAAATCTGTGGCTTCTAAACCTCCTGAGCGCAATTTAGGTAAAGTTGACTGAGATGGTGATATGCATATTATAAAGTCTGCCAACTTGGAAGCAATTCTATATCCTCAATGCCATTGACTCATATATTGTGAATTTATGGCTTTTAAATTTTGGTTGCATACTAAATTAATTATAAAAAATTGCTGCTGTGACAAATAGGCCCTCAAAATTTTAGTGTGATTAACAAGCATTTGCATTTGATTGTTGCTCACATAAACATACAATGAGGTCAGCAGGTGCTTTCCTCTATGTGTGATTTAGACCAACACGCAGCTCTGCCATGACCCAGGTCCTGTGTCTAATGGCAAGAGGGAGAAAGAGAGTATAAAGAAGTCTTACTCATTTCTCAAAAAGCCTTCAGCTCATTGGAAAAATTTGTCACATTTTCATGTCCATGTGAAAGAGAAGCTGGGAAATATAGTATCTGTCAGGCCAGCCACTTCCCAGCAATAACTTTAAATAACAGTGGAGAACAAGTATTTTGAAGGCATCTAGTTGTGGCTATCATAGGTACTTCATTGACATGCATAATCTGTTCTTTCTTATTTAAATATTAAACAATATTCATTGATTGCTCATTTTTTATTTTGAGTTTCTTCTATATGCCACTAGGCTTGGAGATACAAAAATAAACAGCATATAAATCTTACACTGTATTAGGGAAAAAGAAACTCTTAATAGTGTAATAATTATAAGCCAGTTTGGTAATTCCTCTGATAGACATAAGCATGGGGGATATGAGATTCCATGAAACGATCATCTGTCTCCAACAGACAATTATTTGAGAAGTCTATTAATTCAGATTCAACCAGCAAAACAGAAATCATTCTAAGGATGAGGGCGTTATAGCAATAATATAGACAAAAGGATGATATTCTAAGAGAAGTTATTGCAAATTGACTGTAGGACTGACAACAGATTAAAAAGACATAAAGGAGAATCATTGTCAGGACAATGCACGAGTGATTCAGGGAAAGGAAGGGGTACCTGGTTAGTCAGCTGAGTAGGTATTGTTATTTACCAAGATTGGACCAAATGAGGAGAAACAGACTGGGGAGTGTGGAGAGTGAAGCAATTTAGACATGAGGCTGTTTCCTTTTGGTCATCTGTATAGAGAAGCAGAATAGATAGTTAAATATCCAGTTATGAAACCAGGAGAGAGGTAAGGGCTGAAGTTATAGATATAAGTCATTGTCTTATGTTTTAGTTAGAGTTCTACAGAGAAACAGAACAAATAGTGAATAGAGCGTGTGTGTGTGTGTGTGTGTGTGTGAGAGAGAGAGAGAGAGAGAGAGAGAGAGAGAGAGAGAGAGAGAGAGAGAAAGAGAGATTGAGAGAGAGAGAGAGAGATTTATTTTAAAGAATTGACTCACACAGTTATGAGGTCTGGCAAATCAAAAATCTACAGGGATGTCTGGCAGGCTGACAATTCAGGCAAGAGTTGATGCTGTAGTCTTGAGGCCAAATTTCTTCTTCTCCAGAAAAAAATCTCATTTTTTTTTCTCTTAAGGACTTTCAATTGATTGGATGAGGCCAACCCACATTTTCAAGAATAATCTCCTTCAAAGTTAACTGATTATATATACTAATAATATCTATAAAATATTTTCACAGCAAGATTTAAATTAGTATTTGATAAAATGACTGGGTATTATAGCCTAGCTAGGTTGCCACATAAAACTAACCATTACCCTTTGTAAGTGACAGGTAAAATCATAAAGGATAGGAAAGAATAAGTAAATAACAAAGTGTTTCTATTTTTTAAAGCCAACTCTAAAGCTCTTCCCTCCTGTACCTTGAGTACCCTTGTTATCAATAGTTCTTACAAAATGGTGGGCCTTGCAAAGACTGGTGAACTTGTTTCCAGTCGGACATGAAATGAGGGTGAGTGGCTGAGAATAACACAAAGGAGTAAACGGTGAACAAAACAGGAGGTTTTAAATAAGGAAAGAAAAGTAAAAGACGAGATGCCATAGTGAGAAACTAGGAAGATATTGACTAGGATAGGAGAAGTTCCTCAGGGCAAACTAGGCTTTAGTTAAAAGAGGAGGGTGACTACTAAGGAAATACTACTTTTTAATTAAATCTAGTCTCACAGGACTTAATGGAAAGGGAGGGTAGCAGTGGAAGAATCAGGGAAGGAAATTGAGAAGGATAAGTATGAGGATACGGTTTCATAAATAGTCATGTCATCATTTCAATAATCTTTCAAAGCTATGTAAGTTTACACTAACTTATTACCAAGATTATGTGTCAATATTAATGGTCTAGGTTTACACAGACAATATAAAAAGTCTGCTTGTTATACTTTTATGTAGAATCTTTCTTTGATTAACAGGTATACTTCTTATGTGAATAAGTGCTAAAGGAGAACATATATATATATATATATATATATATATATATATATCCATGATACTATTTTTTTCATACCTTTAAATCATTGCCAAATGTATAATACTTAAATCCATTTAGAATATTATGGAATGAATTTCCATTTGTTAAATAGTACCCTGGTGACCTGAAAGAAAATCAATATAGCCTGCAAAAGTACTTAACTTACAACCAGGAAGTAGCTAGAAGAATTGGTAGCACATGTTATCAACAATATATTCATTAGGAGAAATACAAAAGAAAAACTACATAATTTTCCCAAACTCAACAATCAATGAAAATCACCATATATATATATATCAATTTGCTCATCTTATTGTTAATAAATATTTATTGCTCATAGAAAAGATGCATATTCCTTGATTGATTACTTTTGCTATTTATATTCTATCTATCTATCTATCATCTATCTATCCATCATCTGTCTATCCATCATCTCTCTGTCACCATCATTTAATAATTTATTGTTTTAATATATGTAATTCAGCTTATCAAAGTAACTATAAGTTTGTGTAAAAGCTAAGAGAATTCCTGGATGTTGAACTCACCGAACTGTGGATGGAGGTGAGATTGAAAAAGACTTGAAGCATAAAGGATAGTTTTATACTAAATAAACATGGTCCATCCAATCTGATACTCTGTCTCTAGAAGTAACACTCATAGATGATTTGTAGAAAGCTAGATAGCATATTCATGATGATATAAAAAATTAAGACTATATCATTAAAGTCCTCCTACCTTCTGTTGATACTTTTCATCCTATCCATATATCTTCTCATTATTTCATAGGATGAAGAGTTGCATCTGTTTGCCTTTTTAAGCTGTTACTTTGTGTTATTTCCAATGGAGTGATTTGAGCCAATAATATGTCTCTTCACTTAAGAGTTTTGTCTAGGAAAAGGTGTGTAAGTCATGCTGTATCCCTTTCTATTATGTAATGAGTTCCAGTGATATCCTGTCTCCATCTTTGCCTTCTCCACATTGTGAGTACTGATATAATAAGCCTGTCATTTTATGATGGCTCTCCATCCGTTGATCATACTTTTACATTTCCTTGGTATGTGTCTAGTTATTCCAGGTGCATATGCATCATGGATAATGTTTTGTCTTTTGTTTCTATCATCCTTCCCAATACTACCTAAGAGTTCGAGTGCTGATCTTTTCATTCAAATAGCCTGATATGTTTTGGAGCAGCCTATGTCCATTATTTCCTAGGTAGTAACTGATTACTTGATTCCCATCAAGTTAGAAGGAAGTTGGATTCTAGTCCTATAAATATATACCCTGACTTTTGCCCATCTTGAGTTTATTTTATGCTATGTGGTTATTCACAGAGCTTTCTCAGGAATGGATGTAGTAAAGAAAATTCCCACAATTTGATTTTTCTCAAGATTCTAAAAGAATGAATATGTTGAATAAAAGTCTGTGATAAAGATAATGTTACAGAATGAAATATCTTGGCTTTGCTTCCCTCATCTAGTAGGACAAGGTGACTCTGAAAGAATTCTATTTCTATAATTTTATCTTTTGTCAAAACTGTCCTTCAGTGAAAAGAAAAATAAAAGTTAAAGAAGAATCTTTGACATAATTATAAGACCTGTCTCCTCAGTGTTTCATTACAATATATGAAGGGAGTAGAGGGTTTTTAAGTGTGGATTCTGGAGCCAATTGCCCAGCTTCAAATCCTGGCCTAACCACTATGCATCATTGGGTGGTAACATACTTAACTTCTCTGTAGATCCATTTTCCTATTTACAAAAGAGGAAAGGGTAGATATGTCTAAGGGTGTTGTGAGGCTAAAATGAATTGAAACATTGAAAGTACTTAAAACTGCCTACAATGTGCTTACCATTCAGTGTGTGACTATTACTAACTCAATAGAATAAGACAGAGTAATTTTATAAGATAAACACATTTACAAATACTACGCATAAAATTTTAATATACTGTTGTCTTTCTTATTTCCTTTTATAGACAAAAATGTTTTCAAGTATAAAATTCCAAGAGTGTTCCAGGGTATTTTACTGATAAGAGTATAATTAAAAGAAATGGAATAAAAATTATATGGTGATGGTTATGGGTGCCCCAAATAAATTCTTTATTAATTAACATAGATTTTCCTAAAATAATAAAATAAAAAAAACATAATTTATTTAAAAAATAAAGTAATTTGGAGTTATAGTTACACTTGTGATATATAACAAATAAATAAATGGTCAAGGTGTTTATGATGAACTCCAAAAATAATGACTTTCACTTAACTGATGACACAAAATGCATGGAAATGATACTTCACCAGAGAGAGGAACTGAGATTTTAAGCAATGAGAATGGAAAAGAGAGCCACATTTGGGTTAATATCAACCTTAGGACACTTTTAGACAGATTGTTTGTTAGGCCTACAATAGTACAGGATTTAAAACATTTTACTAATAATGAGGGAAGGCATTAATTTCTGTTTTGTTCTTTATAGCAATAACTTTCTTTCTGCTGTAAGAAAGTTAAGACACATTTTCAGTGGGCTACTTAGAGTTTACACATTGCTTTAAGAAACTGAAAACATATGGACTACATATACACATATATATGTATAATTATTCAAAGTACTAGCCTCTTTTCCTAAGGTACTGAAAGGACACCTATAGGTAATAACAAGAAAAATAAGCCATTTAATTAGGCCTGATTTGTGAAAACTTTCCAACATCAGTTATTTTTCTTAAGTCGTGACATTATATTTATTATGTCTAATAGTAAAAACAATTTATGCATACAGAAACATGGTGACAAATAAGCACCTGCATTTTTAATTGCAACAGTGGAAAAAGATACATGGAAAAATCCTATTTAGAGTTTATACATTTTGCTTCACTTTCTAAGAAGCGTCTTCTTAATCTAGGTACACAGGTTTTCTTCATTGAAAAAGAAAGTGCCTTTGTGGGCTCCTGTAAAGCCATTAGAATTTATATTGATAATCTTACCATAAAATAAGATTTTCATGGGAAAAGAACTTACAAAAAATGTTAGAAAAATATGAGAATATGCAGGAAGAGAACGTTAATATCATTTTGTGATAAAGGCATAAACAAAAACATGTGCCATGGTTTTAAAGCAGAAAAGAAATTCTGCATTACTGTAAGCAGCTTACAGATATTGGCACATTATTTACACAAACGAGTACTTGTTAAAACACTACCGTACAATAGATTCATACAGCTCAGCTTCAATTAGCAGCCTCATTTATTACCCACCAAGAAGTAAAACTGCAAGGTGAGGTTAGAGTGTCACCGAGGGTGTCTTCATCACTTCAGTATCAGTGCCTTAAAAGGCACTGACCAGAAGAAGCCGATGACCTCATTTCAAAATTATTACAGTACAGAGAACTCGGTTTCAACATTATAATTCATTTTCTCATGGAATATTTCAAATTTATTATCGCTTTCCTGACACGTAATGGCTAATCGTTAAGGAGAGCCACTTTAACATAATATGAATACGCATTTCTCCATAGGTAATACAACAGTTCCTGCATTAGCATTATTGACTAAGGTGCATTTAACTTCTTCACTAATACTTAATGGAAGGTTAATGTATAAGTCAGGAGATTAAATGGCTTTTACTTAAAACAAGTATATTGATTAAAAGAACTTAGTGAGATTTTTAGGGCTGATGATATAAAAACAGTCACACGTTTTAATATTTTATTTAATATTAAGAGCAAATTGGCGGGCATAATAGATCAAGATTAGTGGAGTTATTGCACTAATTACTCGCGGAACTAATTCTTGCTCATAGTTAACAAATGGATATTGCATATTGAAAGGCAGCAAATCATCCTGGTTAATGCTAATGTTCAAGAAGTCCCTCTGTTTAAGAATTTCCATTGTTTCTTACAATGTCCTTCAGGTACACCTTCCTTGTATCTTACACCTGGCACTGCTGAAAGATAAAACGACCTTCCAAAAACAGAGGTACTATTCAATATCAGTGGAATGTTGCTTTATTTCCTTTTTGTATTCTATTATTATTTAAATCTGTGTTAAACCTAATACATCAAATGCTTGCAGTGAATTACCTAATGTTACTTACCATTTCCTTTCTTTGCTCAAAACCCAGTATTTCACCAAATACAGTAGCCTAACAAATTGCCCTTATAATAGTATGACATACGATGCCAGAAACTGCTCAGGTCTTTGATTATGTTTCTGCCCAGAAATACTTAGTCATCTCGTCTATTGAACGCTTCTGTTTAGGTAGCACCAAGTTACACCTGCAGGGGCTTGCTCAGTCTTCACCCGAGCTTTATATTAGAGGGATTTGATCTCAAGAAAACGTGACCAGGGCCCATATAAACATTGTGCCAGTGTAACTGCAGGGTAAAGAACATATAGCAGGACTGCATTGTATTCAAGAACTGAAAGTAGAATGGTAAATTAGGCAATAAAAATTTAAATGCTAAATATATAGTATAGTATGAATGCAATCTAGAGTCATAAAAATGCTCACACTTACATAGTACTTGCCGTGAGCCAGGCTTGGTTCTAAGTGCTTTGGGTATAATAAATCATTTACAACTCAACACAATTTCTTGAGTAGGTAATTCTTACCATCTCTTATTTACAGATGGGAAACTAAGGCACAAGAGTGTTAAGATAATGAGGTTTAGAGTTATTCCTTATATTGTCCAAAGTCATGCAGCCAAGAAGAGGCAGAGCTGGGAGTCTATCTAACCCAGGCTATGTGGGCTGCAGGACAGTCTTTTAGTCTTTATACTATCCTAACTCTCTGGATCCGAAAACAGAAAAGACTTCAGTTCAAATCCTAGCACTGCCCTTTACTAACTGCCTCAAGTCTTGTTATCTTTATCTGTTAAATATATACTGATAATGTCTGCATTTTAAGGTTGTTGACAGAAGTAAGCGAAATAATCTATATTGCCAGGTTAGCATGCTACCTGGCACGTAGTTAGATTTCAGTAAGTTACACCTGGTACTACTATAATTATTTTAATTTGTGTATTCATTTATTCATTCATCAGGCTTTTAATTTAGTTAATACTAACTCTCTGTGCTAAGCTTTGGTAAATAAGAGTGCTTGGTGAACAGAAGCTTTGGTAAATAAAAGTGCTTGGTGAACAGTGAGGGTGAACAGACATGTGAACAATTCATTGCTATTAGATAGAATAAGTGTTGTAATAGACGTATTCATGCATAGCAGAGAAAGTATAAAACATCTATCTAGTAGCATCAAGGAAGGCTTCATTGGTGTAACATGTAGCTTATTTCTATGCTTTACTATCCTGTACATTTTCTCAGATTGAATAATGTATAAAGCATCTGGAGACATTATAGATTTATTCAGCTCATCTTTTCATTTGAGAAATCATAGAATAAAGGAAAAAGTCAAAATCCAAGTTTTGTGCTATGACATGGAGAAATTTGATGGACCTATCTATTCTGCTAAAGATTCTAGTGAGATCATTCTAGGCCACTATACTTAAAATTTGAGAATCTTTGTGATATATGAGCAGTAGCCTTGTCCTCTTAATATTTTTTCTTGGTTGTGATATAAATTATACTTTGCATTGTGAAGCATTTTCTGATTTTTAGATGAATATTGCTGTTGGTGAGTTATGTGTGAAATGAAATAAAAATAATAGACATTGCCATGCCATTTTATCAGAAAATTGTGTTACATGGAAGTTCTAAGCTTTATACATACACAAACACAGTTTATGTCCAAGGTAATTTACAGTGAAATGTTATTAAGTCTCCATAAAAATGTTATAACATATTTTTCCTTTCTCAGATTATGAGGGGATAAACAGTGATTTGATTCTTAATGTGTCCCAATGAGCAGCATCTGGATTCTGTGCTACACAGGATGATTATTCTTGAAAGAATACAAAATAGTCCCTTGAAGAAGAGCTTTGTTTAATAAATCATGGCTTCAAATGAGCATTTTAGAAAAAAAAAAATTTCCCATTATTCAGAGTGAATTTAAGTATGTCCACTAAGCATTCTAGATTGAAGAACATTTCAAAATATGATTTCAAATCTATCCTCTTCTTTCTCCATTTGGTCTACATTGGGAATCATCACGGAATATTAGAGAAGCTGAAATAACACCTTTAGATGTTTAGTTGTTCTACACACACACTTTCTTCTATAGTTTTACATGGAGATTTAGTTCACTGAGAGTGGGAACCTTGGCTCCACTAAGACTTCCAATAACTAAATCTAAAAGTAGCTGCTAAATGTCCTGAATAACTAACTGTTAAAACTCATACTGGCAAGATAAAAGCATATCTGAGTTGGAATATTTCCTATACATAATATAAAAGCCACATTCTAATTTTTATTCTCTTCATTGCCCATATTTCATTCACTTTCTTCTCAATTTTTTACAATTTACCTTCCCAGTGGTTATGGGCTAAATTGTGTCCCCTAAAATTTCGTATGTTGAAGTTGTAAACCTCAGTTTCTCAGAACATGACTTTATTTGGAGATAGTCTTTAAAGAGGTAATTAAGTTAAAGTGAAGTCACTAGTGGGTGTCCTAATCCACTATGACTGGTGTCATAGGAAGAGGAAATTTGGACATAGACATGTACAGAGGGAAAATGATATGAAGACACAAGAAGACAGCTGTCAACATATCAAGAGTAGAGACCAGTAAGAGCTCCTTACGGCTCTCAGAAGGAACAAACCCTGCCCCCACCTTGATCTCCGATTCCTAGCCTCCTAAACTGTGAGATAATAAATTTCTGTTGTTTAAGCCACCTATTCTGTGGTACATTATTATGACAACCCTAGCAAACGAATATACCAACTGATGCTTTTTTTGTTTTTGTTTATGAATACTTGTATGTGTGTTCATGACCCCTCTCAGAGTTCATCTAACATGTCAAGTTCATTCAGAATTAGTGTCGCTTTAAAAGAACTTCTAATAATAGTTTCTATATTCCAGAAACAAAACAACCACAACTGGAACTTTATCTCCTAACTATTATCTATCTATCATCTATCTATCTATCTATCTATCTATCTATCTATCTATCTATCTATCATCTATCTACCTACCTGTCTGTCTATCTATCTGTCTATCATGTATCTGTCCATCCATCCATCCATTGATCTATTGATCTATCTAATCTATCTACACATAGTCATATTCACACATATACATATATGTGTATGTACATACATACAATCATATATATTTTCTTGGTAGGGTTGCCAGATAACATACTAAAATACAGGTTACCCAGTTATATATGAATAAAGAGCAAGTAAATTTTCAGTATAAGTATGAACCAAATATATATGAAACATATTTACACTAAAACAATTTTTTTGGTTGTTTATCTGAAATTTAAATTTAACTGACGGTTTTGTATTTTTATTTAATAAATCTAACAACCATATTTACTGGTTAGGTGTTTTTTCAGTAGTTGATTTATTAAATGTTTGTGGCTTTAATTGATATTTATGACCTGTCCCCAATAGAGATATTTCTTTCTTTTTTCCATCATATTTCTGTAATAAATGAGTCTGAGACCCAGTCAGAGTATCTTTGCTATTTGCTATGTCATGCCCAATTATAACCTCTACATTTAGAGAATCGGGTTTTCTATATCTAATTATTTTGTGTAATTTTATAAAAGTCCATTTTAAAAAGTGAACATTTAAACAAATTAGAACATTCAGAAGAAATTAATAATATAGTTTCAAAGCGGAAAAGAATTTTTTTCCATAAGCTTTTCCAATATAATAAAAAATCTGAAAATAATGCCTGAATAGAATACTTCAACTCAAATGGCACATGGAAATATACAAGAGAGTGAAATTTGTATATTAGTGCAATAAGAGATCGTAAAATATATTATCCTGGGATTTAAAAAAAAAGAACTAAAGAAAAAAAAGAGAATCCTTTAAGAGAAGACTTCACTTTTTATTCTATTAAAAGACTGAAAAACTATAATATGATATCACTTCATACCCACTAGAATAGCTATAATTAAAATAAAAAAAATCTGAAGACACTAAATGTTGGTATGATGTATGCAGAACACCAGAAACTGTCATATGTTCCTAGTATAACTTTGTGATTCAACAACTTTGGAAAACTGCTTGTTTCTTATAAAGCAAAACATACAGGTATCTTGTGACACAGTAATTACACTGATATTTAATTAAGAAAAATTAAAATATGTGTCCATACTATGAATGCTCATAATCCTTTTATTGATATAGCCTAGTATTTTTAAAATATTCAAATGCTCAGGAAAATTAATCAACAAATCCTGGTATGTTTTAAAATGGAATACTACTCATCAGTAATAAAGAATGGACTACTCATATTCTCAATACCATGAGTGAATCTCAAAACATAAGGTGCTGAATGAAAGAATTCAGACAAAACAGTGCAATTTGTTAATTTCCATTTATAGGAAACTCTAGAAGATGTACAATTAATCTATTACTATATCAGAAAGTGGCTACAGGGGTCAGGTGGAAGGGGAGTTTGCTATTGGCAGCAATGAATCAGGAGTAATGGAAATCTGGGGTGACTGGAGTGATAGTTACATGGGTGTATGCATTTCTTACAATTTATCAAGCTGTACATTTAAAATCTGTGTATTTTATTGTATGTAAATTATACCTCAATATAAAAGAAATATTGGAGATAAAATAAATCAAAACAAAAAGATTTAAAGTTTTGACTTTACCCACATTTATAAACAGGGAGGTTTGGTTTAAAAAGGCTCTTATAAACAGTTTAAAGAATCAAATTATAAAGCATACAGATGGATCCTTTCTCTGCTGGCCTTTTCTCTAGTCAGATAGATAGGGATCATATGCTAGGGCTGAAATAAATGTTTTCTAAGATGTGCTCTCCAAGTGTTTTAACGCATTATAAAACTTGCCATACCTATGAAAATGGATCTTGAATCTCCAGAATTCCTTTTTATGGAAAGTTTGCCTTCTGAATAAAAGACATCTTTCTGGTTTATAGGCACTCTCATTTAGTCACTCTTCCTGCTATTTGTTTTACCAGGTCAACATCATTCAATACGTAAAATAGGTCTTATAGATTTTATCTTTCTTTCTTGTGATATGTAACAAGTGTAGATATGATTGCTTTCAAGTGGTATTTAAACACTATATATTCATGAGTCTATTCAGAGTTCTGTATAGAGCTGCTTAGGTAAAAGCTCTGAACTCTAAGGGTTCATAATCTAAAATACATAATAAATATTCAGAAAAAAAAATATATATATATACATATCCCTAGGAATTATGTCCAGAATGATTCAGTTAAGTTGTGTTTTAATATCGTTTTCAATTTTATGTTAACATATAAAACTGAAAACGATATCAAAACACAGCTTAACAGAATCATTCTGGACTTAATTCCTGGTGCTTTCCTGGCCAAGAAATATAGGAAACTGAAGCACTCCCTCTGCCCATTTTTTTGTTGCTTTTGGGAACAAAACAAAAACAAATCTAACTTTTATAAACCACCCAGATTTTCTACATTTTTCTTGTATTAGAGCCAAATAATACACTTATTACTTATTTTGTGCCAAGCATAGTTCTAAACAGTTTACATGTACTTATTTAATTCTCACATCAAATCCTCATAAGGAGATTTTGTCTCCATTCTAAAGGTACAGAAAATGAGGGATAGAGGAAGAAAAGAATAAAGATACTATCTCCTTTGAGGAGTACTGGGGAGAATCTTAAACTATGCAAATTGTCTTAGTTGGCTCAGCCTGCTATAACAAAATGCCACAAACTGGGTGGCTTAAAACAATAGACATTTATTTCACACAGTTCTGGAGGCTGGAAGTCTGAGGTCAGGGAACCAGCATAGTCCGGTTGTGCACTCTTCCTGGTTTGAAGATGGCAGCTTCTCTGTGTTCTTATATGGCAGAAGGGGTCGGGGGTGCGCTGTCTGCCCCTTCTTATAAAGACATTTATACATTTTAACATTACATCAGTGACCCTTGTCTCCTTTAGAATCCCATTCTGATTGTCCCCTACTCCTCATTTCTATCTCAGCCCGAATTAGGAGTCCCTCCTTGATGGCCAATAGCAACCACCAAATATCCTATTAATCAAGTTGTAACAGTCTGTCCTTTTCCCTAGTTTATCTCTTCCAATAGAATATAAGTTCATGTCTCTTATATGTTGTTGGAAACTTGGAAGTACAACATGGCCTAGCACATAAAACCACCTGATTAATACTTGTTAAATGAACACAAATTATTTCTTCTCAACTCTAATAGAACTTGTGCCTTCCGGTCATGGATGTAGGACGACAAACATGAGAGTGGTGGATATGTGGGTATTGACACTTCCAGGCTGTCCTGGACTTCTGAACAAAGAAAATACCCTTCTGTGAGGTAATTTGGGGATGACCCATGTCCCTTAATAGCACCTAGAGCATTAAAGCTTCATTCCTTTGGTTCAAGTATCGGATGTGGGATTCTTAAGAGACCTCTGTCAAAATGTAGGGTGAGAAAATTCACGTACTAATCCCTTTTCAGCTAACACTTCAGTTTTTAGTTTTATCAGTTAATGCCTCAGTAAGGATTTGTAGAAATGAGAAGATAGTCAGAGTGAGAAGAAACTGTCATATGTTCCTAGAATAACTTTGTGATTCTACAACTTGGAAAACTGCTTGTTTCTTATAAAGCAAAACATACAGGTATCTTGTGACACAGTAATTACACTGATATTTAATTAAGAAAAATTAAAATATGTGTCCATACTATGAATGCTCATAATCCCTTTATTGATATAGCCTAGTATTTTAAAAACATTCAAATGCTCAGGAAAATTAATCAACAAATCCTGGTATGTTTTAAAATGGAATACTAAAATGGAGTGAGAAGTGTGTGTGTGTATGTGTGTGAGATGTGAGTGTGTAGGAGGTGTAGTATGATGTTGTGTTGTATGGTGTGTGTATGTGCATTTTAGGTAGGGAGATGCTGTGGAGAGTAGCAGGTGTTACCTGGCACAAAGTACCGGAGAGAGGACAGGCACCAGACATAGGATACAGGAGGATGCCAAGACAATTTCCACCTCTTCCACATTTAGCTCAAGCATGGCCTTGCTTCTAAGTGTCTTTCTCTACATGGATTTATGTGTGGATTCACCTTTTGAACTAAAGCATCTAATTTTTCAGTTTTGATAGAAAAAAATCATTCACCTTTCTTACTTCAACTCTTAACTATAGATGTGAACCTAATTTCTACGTACAAAATCTTCATCTCTGCACTATACACCTGAAACTGAAGCTGTAGTTGAATGAATGTCAACTACAATTTTATATATATATATATATATATATATATATATATATATATATATACATATATATATATTTACAAGATATATTGTGTGTATATATATATAGTAAATATATATGTTGTATATATATATATGTATTTACAAGAAGTGGAGTACAGAATTAGGAATAGAGACAGTGGAAATGTAGTGGCTGTGTGCGATGTCAGAGGGGTAGTAGATGGGGGAGGGGAGTTATCACTGTGGGAGGGATATAAATGATAAATGTCTATTACATTGTTTTGTACACCTGAAACTAATAAAAAAAAAATCTTCCTTTCTTACCGGCCCTCATGGCTCCAACTCACTGCTGGAATTTTTTAAATGGATATCCTTCTCTATCTTCAAATCCAAAATGAATAGAAGCAAATTTACCATTATTTATTTCCAAATAATTGTTTTGACCAAACTACTCAGACTAGAAACATTACATTCATGTCTCACAATTTCTTTTTCTTGATCCCCTATAACTAGTATTATGTCTTCCTTTAAAAAAGTTCTTGATTTCTCTCTTCTTTACCAGTTCCAGTTAATTGCTACCCTTCTAAAGTTGTACACCCAAATACCCCAACAGCTAGAGTAATTGAGTAATACAGCCCATGTAAAAGAGAAATTCATATTTTATTCACATTAAAATGTCAAATATATGATGATGGAAGGGGAACTGACCCAGGGTGGTGAACCCAAAATGTAATATATAGATAGTGTATTATGGAAGTATACACTTGAAACCCATGTAATTTTATTAATCAATGTCAGCCTAATAAATTTTATTTATAAAAACTTCAAATTTTATTCACAAATGAAACCTATTTGAAAGCTGAATCTAGCTCTCAGGGCCTCCACATTGGGTTAGCAGTGTATTGCACCCAACTCATATGGCCTATTTCATGGGCAATGCCCTGTATAGACACTTAGGGCCTCACGTTTAGAAAAAAAACACGTTTAGAAAGCCTTCTGCTGTTACCACCTTGAAATTATTTATATGTTTTGAACAAGGGGCTACACACTTACATTGTGCAGTGGGCTCACAAGTATCTGGTCCGCCTGCTCAAAGTCATTATCATCCTCCACCAGAATTAATGAAACATCACCTGAGCTTGTGTCTCTGCCACTGGGATTTATGTCCTCAAGCCATCTTACATAGAACCATGGGAGTGATTTTCCTATGCACCAATTTTATTATTCTGGCCTCTGCTCTATAGTTCACACTCTAAGCTCCTTAGCCTGGAAAGGACCTCCCATCAGAACTTGTTTCTTCTCTACATTATTTCTTACAATTTCTAATATGAATCCTCCACTCTAGTCAGGCTAGTCTCACCATGATTACCTGTTTAGTGAGTCCTAACTCCATATTATAGCTCGTGCTTTTGGTTAAACAGAATGTGATCTTCCCTCCTTTCTGCACACCTAGAACCAATTTCAGCAGGTTCGCCTTAGTTCGGACTTCTCCACAAAATCGCCCAAATTATTTTCATCCTTAAGTATTTATGCTACATCTGATTTTCTAGATTTAGTTTCTGCATTACAATAATTAGCATATGTGTTATCAAATATCAACATATATGAGAATCACTCAGACCTAATGAATTCAAATATCAGAGGAAGTTCCCAAGGAACCTGCATTTTAAATAGACACTCAAGTAATGCTGATATACAGGATTCAAAAACTATACCACTACATATAAATACTACTAGTTCTTAGTATATGCTTCATGAATCCTGATCTTGTCTGCCTATCTATAAATTCCCAGAGCAAAAGTACTACACATGCTGCCCCTATAATTCTCAGCACAATGTTAAACTCATAAATACCTTTTCATTTGATATTTTAATATGTTGGATTCAAAGTATTTTGGCAGGTTAAGAACCTTCTCTAAAATCTCAGTTCAGCTAAAACCTCCTTTAGGAATTGGACCTAGGTGAAACAGTTTTCTGATTCTTATAAAAAAGGAGCGAATGAAAATAATCTTAAATTTTAAAATATAGCTAGTAGCTCTTGGGAAATACCATGGTGATTGAAATATAAATGAATTATAATCATATGGATTAAAGTCCCATTAAAGTTCCAAAGTATATGTGAACTAATACTTTCAGGTCTTGCCAGTCTTAAAATGGCCAAAAAATAGTTCAAGATGTTTTGGCAAAATTCAAACACCACAGAATTGTTCGGTTTCTTGTTGTGGAATATTCTTTGCTGGCATTCTACCCACCACATGAGGTCTTTATCCATAGTCAATATACTAAGTACAATAAACCTGTCTAGGTGGTTACTAAAGAGCCCATAAAGTTTGTGTATTTATTTGCTTTTTTACTTTTAAAAACGTTATTAGGGATTGAGTGTAAGATAAATATAATGACCAGAAGTTTCAGAAATTGTTGAAGTGTAATGCAGTCCCTAAAGCTAGTGCTCTTTGCAAAGGTTTTATAACTGTTTATAGACATGTCTTTCTAGAAGAACCAGGTATATGGGAAAAAATGTAAAGCATCAAGCAGTATGTTAGACTCAATTTTCTGCTCCAGAACTGACAACAGGTGGTCCTAGCATAAGGTGTACATATGGCTGAGATATAGTACTACTATGAATTCTGTTCACAAAAACGCATTTGGTAACCCATGGGGAATAGAGTCTCTGGCAATGTGACCAGATTTGTGAATCTTTATATAGGCCACAGATGCAATGGCTTATCACAAAATCTTAGCATTGAAGAGATGTCTATTGTAGTCCATTTCCCTTTCCAGTAAGAAATTTCGCCTGTCACATTTTTTATTGGATTAAGTACTTCAAATTAACCAATATAAATAAATATTTTATTTTCATATGTTGACCATTAATTACATCTTTTGCATAAGATTAATCTTTTAAAGTTTTTTTATTATGTACATATACCATTGATTATTTACATAGATATTGTAATATATTTTCCATATAACTGCTATTAATTAGATGCTCATGTTCATTCATTTTAAAAGAGTGAATATACATATACATATTCATATATCTTTATATATATACACACACATATATGTATATATGATCTAGAAGAAAACAAAATATGAAATTTCAACTACTTAATTTTAAATGGACAGTCTTTCTCTTGCTGCATGCGTTGGTCACCCATATATATGGCATCATAATTTTCCTCACTTCATCTTTGACCTTTTCCTTTTATTCAGTATTTATTTTTTTTATATTGGTTGACTAATAAATGATTAGTTTAATATTAATATTGAAAATAGTTTGTTCTCTTTTTTTATAGTCCAGCAATGTACTTCATGTGTGTTTGAGAAAGGATAATAGCAATATATTCCTTTAAATATAAACTAATTCAGTAGGTTAGAAATCTAGTGATAAGTAGGTCTCCCACCAGATAAGTCTTTTCTAAATGTCATTGGATCCCTTTGAGAAAAACAATTTGCCTTATTTCCTTAAATGGCTCTGTAGTCTAAAATGTCAACTAAAGTAAACGTTTTGGTTTGTGTTTTGTTTATATTCATTTCTATTTGATAGTAACTTCTTTGTGAGCCACCAGTGCATATGTGAACATCCCTATTCCTTCTAGTTTCATGAGACTTCCACTCTTGATAATTCTCAATCTGAAATTAAGAGATAGCTATCAGTCACTGTAATTAAGTAGTATGCCTAACTTCTGATAAGTAGTATAATTAATTCTAAAGATCAAATATATTAAGTAAACATGTTTTTTAAAATGCACTGTAGTAAGTACCTTTTCTATTCATTTGTTGGTATGGATTAATAAAATAATAATTTATTAATAACATATTAAGGATGTGTTACGGGCCAAGCAATATGTAATATGTTCTTTATGTTTATACTGTAGGTGCTTTATGTCTGTTATTGTTTGTGCTCAAATAATCTCTGCAAATTAAATGTGATTATTTTTATTTAGCATTTGAAGAAAGAGTCTTGGACAAGGTGCTTATCTAAGGTCTTAATGCCAGGGAATAGTAAAGCTAAGATTCAAATCCAGTTATTAGATATATATCCATTTATCTTCCAATATTTCATTGGCAAGAAAATCTCCAATAAATGGTTTATGGCTCAAAGATTAGTAAATTCAATTTATAGATTCATGAAATGATAGAACTAGAGAATATCCCTTACAAAACACACAGATAATGCTCTTTATTTTTGACAAATAAGGATACTAAAGTCCCTACATTTGCGTAGAAGTTTTAAAGAAACCAACTTATCTTTGACTAGCAAATTCATTCTAGCCCAGACAAATTAAAAGGCAGTGTTCTCTTGCCTCCCAGAGTAGAAGTCTTTTCATTAATAGCAAGTGTCTCTCTTTCACAAATATCCTTATTCCCTATTATACAAGGTATATAAATAGAAGTCTAAAATGTGCTTTGTATCTTGTTCCTATTTGCTGATAAATTTAGGATGCTGATGCCACTAATACATAATTACTGGAAAAGTAATTTGTACTGCTATATCCTTATTAAATTTCATTTTTCTATGACTCACACAATGAGAAAAAATTGCTTGTTTTGAAAATCTTAACCTAAAAAATAAATATGATTCTCATATTTCTTCTGTAAATCAGTAGGAGAGTCAAGAAGATATTTCTGACATTCTGATTTTGAACTAAAAGAAATCAAACTAAAGGAAAAATGTTTTACCTAGATAAATTCAATTATCATTGATGTGAATATTGGGTAAGTTGCTTAGGCTTTGACAAGTTGTTTTTTAAAAATTGTTTAGTGCAATAATAAAAAAATTAATTGATAGCTCAATTCCCTCACTAAGTTCAGGTTTTCTTGAATTTCATTACTTAAAATAGATCCATAATCACAATTCACTATGAACATGGAAACAATATGAATGACTCATACCTCAAAACACTTCTTGTTAATGAGTCCTTCAAATACAATGTCACTTGTATACTAATGATGAATTCCGTAGTTGAATACAGAAATAACATGTTTGCTAGCAATGTCGTGAACGCATACACACACGTCTCTATATTGTAGACATCATGTACAAATAATTAAGATAAGAATTCTCCATAGTTTCTACTTTATTTTCATTATTGTTTAAGGTCCTCTTTTTTTCCTTATATAATTTATTACTTTATCCTACAATTCCATCTCATATTCCTTCCATTCATATTCATAGGTAAGCAATCTAATGTGTTTAGTATAATGTGTGAATATATAACTATATATATATGTGTGGGACTATATACGAAAAGTGTATATACCTAACTTATATACCTAGTGTTGTTCTATTTACATATGCGTCTTTTAAAAAAAAGTCTTGTGTAAAAGCTGTTGTCCTATTTTTGAACTTATTATAACATTTTAATGAAAATGTGGTCAGAGTTACATAATTAATAAAGATACAAAATATGTTATAGAAAAAATATTTAAATATACTGATGACGTACCATATTCTTGAGTAGGAAAATTGACAAATACAAAATGTTAATCAAATTTCATGTGAAAGTGACACTTTGCATATATTGAAATTCGCCACCCCTATTGGAAAGGTAAAGAAATAATGAAAGAACCATTGAAAATATGATAAAGTGTATAGCCATTTTCCAAAACTAAAGGAAAATCTCCATGAACTCTAAATAGAGAGGAAATGATAGTAAGAGATCCCATAGTAAGCCAGATCACCTGGTAGGAGCAAGGTTTCAACTTAAGAGTGAGCAGAAGGTTAAATGTGCCTCAGGCAGAAATGGTATCAAAGCTGAGTTTTCAGAATGACTATCTTATATTTTTCAGAGAGTAAGATGAAATAGTGATTAACATTGGAATCTTGTTATAAAAAAAGTTATGTATATTTTTAGAAGAACTACATTTAATTTAAAATTATGGAAGAATTAAAAAATAATATCTCAATGAAACAGAAGGCAGGAAGTGATTTTAGAAAGGCAAGAAGAAAGCATGGCTTAAATAAAATGCAAAACAACATGGCAAAAATAAACTCAAAATTTCAGTAATCACTATAAATATAAATGGCTTAAAATTAACTGTTAAAATTTAAGGAATATTATATTAGATTAAAAGAAGTAAAATCTAAGCACACACATTTATTGATAAAATAATTAAGGTTTTTAGAGGACAGAGAAAGAAGCCAGCCCAGTCAAAATAGAGAATGTAGCAATATTCTCTGGCAGAGACAGTGGTTCAAGTTTCTGAGCCCCAAATCCTACTCAGGAGTTCGTTCAGCTAAGATGATTGTATCAGACCATCAGGAAGTACAACTATCTTCTCTGGGTTCATCCCTCTGCAAATAGGGCTACAGCTAGTCTGCATATGGGGTAGATTGAATATTTAAGGGACCACTTTTTGGGGGCAGGTGGCTGGCAACTTATAAATGTTCTATTATGTCTCATTAAATCCTCCTAAATCTTTTTCTTATCTTACAGCAGTTCTTCCCGTGAAGATATTTTTTTAAAAGTGTTTTTTGGAACAAAGATTTAAGCATTTTATGCCTTCACATTGTTGAACACTTACATGTAAAGGAGAATCTGGCTATACATAAAATTCTAGCTCCAAATTTCTTTTCTTTAGAAACTTTGTAAATAAAGTTTGAGAAGTTTGCATCAATCTAATTATGCTTACTTTGTGGGTGATCGCTTTGTTATTATCAACTTTTAGAATTTCTCTGGGTTTTTGTTGAGCTTATATTATACTCCAATCTATCTAGGAATGGGTTTTTCCATATATTGCACTTGGCATTGCATCTTTCATCCTATCCTTTATTTTTTGAAATTTTTTCATTATTTCTTCAAATATTCCATTGGAACTCTTTTTTTCTCTCTCTATTTTTCTGGTGTATTATAATTTTGCTATTTAAACTCCTACCCCCCACATTTGTAACAATTTTTTCATATTTTCTATCTTGTGTTTCCTAAACTGCCTCCCACAATTGATCTTCCAGCTCCAAAATTCATTCTTTGGCCCTGTCTTATTTCCATTTTACTTATATGTGTGTTTATTTCAACTATTATATTTTTTATTACCAGTGTACCTTCTTAATGACTACTCCTTCCTCAATTTATCAGTACCTCTATAGATATAGTCTTTAAAAATTATTGACTTACCTGCTCTATTAATTCAGATTTATCCATTATAGTATATATAATGTTTTATTGTTTCTCTTTTATTTTGGTTGTGCTCTTCTATGTCTGGCTTTTTTTTTAAATAAATTTTATTGGGGAATATTAGGGAACAGTGTGTTTCTCCAGGGCCCATCAGCTCCAAGTCATTGCCCTCCGAGCTCCAAGTCCAGAATTGAACCGGCAACCTTGTGGTTGAGTGCCCACTGGCCCATGTGGGAATCGAACTGGCAGCCTTCGGAGTTAGGAACATGGAGCTCCAACTGCCTGAGCCACCGGCCGGCCCTATGTCTGGCTATTTTTGTCTGTGAGATTATTTTAGGAATCCCTACTAGTATTATAAAAGGTAGCAGGGCCAATATCTAGCGTTAGCTTATGAAGTGTTTCATGGGTCTTTTGGCAAAAGTTCCCCGAAAAGTTTAGACAGAGTTTGACAAATTTTAGTTTTTCTGTCCTCATTAAGTGACTTTGTCTCTCATGGAACTTTATATCTCTGCCTGACACTGCTCTATGTTGAAAAAGTGTTGTCATTGATTATGGTTACCAAGCTATAGTTTAGAAGTAGGGCAAAAAGGAAGAAAACACTAAATAGCCAGCTAGTCTTCACTCACCTGTTTTCTACTTGGTAAAGGCTGCTGGGTTGGTTCTGCTGCTTTTCTACTCTGAAGTTGTGCAGTAGTAGGGAGTGATCCACACAGTAAATACGGCGAAGAAAAGGGCACTCAAAAGTTCCTGCATCCTATTTCCTTCCAACAATGACACCATTCTGCCTTATGCTGCCATTGACTTTCCATTGGGCCTTAACAACTACTCTCTCCTCTTCACTTGCACAAGTCTTTCTCACAGCTTTACTTAACTCCTTCAAATCAATATGCTTTCTTTTACTTCTATGAGATTTCTAGGTTGGACTGGAGAGAGTCAACAGGTTGTGCCATAATCTTCTTGTTAGTAACTGAAAGTCACGTGTACACACATTCACACACTCAGAAATGGGTATTGTGGAATTATTGTGAAACAGAAAAAGAATACTAGAAGCAATTTAAATCTCCAACTTTAAGGTTGTGGTTAAATTAATTCAATTAGATTCATTTATAGAAATAAGATAAAGATTTAGCTATCCAAGTGTTACTATAGACAACTCTCAAGAAATATTATGAAAGAGAAAAACATCAAGGTGCTGAACATTATGATAAATGTGATAAATAAAAGATACAAATATGTTAATAAAGATATGTTATTTCTTAATCTAACATAAATCCAGGAAAATTAACTGTGCTGACATTTTTTGGGGGTGGTCTCTATAGAGGAGCACTTATATACTATAATTTAAAAATTTTAAATATACAGATATGTGATTTAAATTTTTTAAAATTTACTTTGCTAATGCCACATAAAGAGATCTGCTTTATAAAACATATGTTCTCACACATGTACACAGACAAAAGAATACTTATTTAGTATTTTATATTCTGGTGGAAGACATAGGAATGTATTTAATCTTTTATACTAATTAGCAAAAGTTAGAAAGAAATGTTAAAAAAGACTGCTTAAAAATATCATTTAAATGATTATATTGAAAAAATGCCCTTTTTTATTAGAACTTATTAAGAGTTGGCGGAAGCTAATACTTTACTTCATTTTAATTATATGTTTAAATTCCATACTAAATAATTTATTCATATTAAATAAAATCTGTGTAGAAAAACAATCTGCATGCTAATGTGCTTGTGAAGGATGTCAAGTGATATGATTGAACAGAGCAAAAAGAGATTTGTTGAGATTAGATAAACCAAGGCATCACTTGTCAGCTCATCTATTTAGGAAAGATAGACAGAAGGGAAGACAAAAGCAATATTCAAATTACGTGCGTGATTTGTTCTTTTTTGACTACAAATTGTCAGTGTAAGAGGATGGTGAGAAAAGACAGTAAAATCAAAACGTCACTTTTGTTAGCAGATCAAAATTCCATTTTAATGGTATAGGAGCTATAGCAAGTTTTAACAATGGGGCCACACTTATTCTCCCGTGGCTTGTCAGTTTCCATTTTGAACTATCATTTTTAATGACCTATCTAGAGATTTGTCTTCTAGAGAACATGCATATATTTGGGTGTTTCATCTATCAAAAATTTCCTTTGCTATTTTGTGATCAGACTGTATTCTCTAAGTGTGGTGGACCTTGACAGATGGTGTCAGTTGATACTAAGGCTATGTGTACATGGATAGCAACACATTTCCAAAAATGTTCTCACTCTAATCTGTAGGCAAATCAATTAGTGCTAGCTTGCTACATGCTGATTCAATCAGAACCTATAATTCAGAGTTTTCCCACTAATTTCACGTGGTAAATTTGATGGAAAGTAATAGCTATGGAAAGATTCTCAGAAATGTTTGCAAACACAAGTAGACACAATAAAATTAAGCTAAAATTAACATAACTCTAAAGTAAATTCATTTTCTCAAAGAGTGTTTATGGTTGTGGGTACAGGAATAGACTTTTTCCTGAGTAATTTTCTACTTTGGCTTTTTCCATCTTCATTCCTAAGAGGCTGATTATTTTAGTAACTGGATTAAATTACTCATTTTATTCTAGAATCTTGAGGTTGAATTTTGAGTTTAGAAATATGAACCTAACGTAGAGCCAAGCAAACTTGAGCAATGAGAGAATTTGGCCAATGAGGGAAAGACAGGGTAGAAATGGTGAAAGAGTAGTGAGCATGAGTACAAGAAAGCTAAAGAGAGGGAGAGGGAGCGGGAGAGCCAGTAAGCCAGCAGTAGTTTTTTTATTCCCACCTTCAGTCTATAGCTGCATACAGCCTGGTAAGCCAGTATTAGTGATTGGGTGTTTAGAGGGTTACAAATCCTTTTAAGCTTGCAACAATAGGAAGCCCTGAGGTAGAAGGCAAGAGGTGTACAAGGTAGAGATAAAACTCTGATGTGTTACGTCCTAGACTAGAGTGACATGAGGGAACAGAAGCAGCTACCATATGAGTCCTGATCTGTTAAACAAGTGACATTCCATGCAATGCCACTTTCTCCCCCTCTGTTGGCCAGGGAGCTCAAAGAGCCTCCTGTCAGTAAAGAAAAAAAAAACAACAACATTCCGGTGTGGCTACACGGATATGGTTAGTACCAGGTGATTTTCCTGGAGGAACATAGAACCATCAGGCAAAAAAAAAAAAAAAAAAAAAAAAAAAGGCCAAGTAAATCTGGAAAGTCAAAGAAATGGTTCTAGCAAAATCAGACAAGTACATAACACACACCTGAACCCTAATTGTGGCTCTTCACAACTAGTTCTTTGCACCTTACAATAAAAAAAGAAAAGCTATTTTCTCTTCCAAAGCTCTCGTCCATCCTGAAGAATGACTTTGGGGAAACCCACTTGGGCCAAATACACACCTGCAGACTGATAATTTTATTCAAAAGAATAAGGGCTCTCTGGCCAGCCAGGTTGATTTATGTGATAAAATTTAAGGGACCCAGAACCATGATTGACAAATACATATAGAAGTGCAGTGTTCAGATGAAAGGGTAGGACATAGAACAGCAACAAAACCTATGGGTAATCTCTTCCCTCTCTCAATCTCTCTCTCTCTCTCTCTCTCTCTCTCTCTCTCTCTCTCTCTCTCTCTCTCTCTCTCTGGCTCTGAATCTCTTTCAGGGTTTTGTTCAATTGTATTACTACATTTAAAAAAATCAGTGTGTTTCTTAGATTTATTTACTTTTAAAATATTTCTTTTTTTAATTTATTGGGGTGACAATTGTTAGTGAAATTACATAGATTTCAGCTATACAATTCTGTATTACATCATCTATAAATCCCATTGTGTGTTCATCACCCAGAGTCAGTTCTCCTTCTATCATCATATATTTGATCCCCCTTACCGTCATCTCCCTCCCCCCAACCCCCTTCCCCTCTGATAACCACTAAACTATTATCTGTGTCTATGAGTCTTTCTTTCTCATTTGTTTGTCTTGTTCTTTTGTTGTTTTTGGTTTATATACCACATATCAGTGAAATCATAGGGTTCTCTGCTTTTTCTGTCTGACTTATTTCCCTTAGCATTATACTCTCAAGATCCATCCATGTTGTCACAAATGTTCCTATATCATCTTTTCTTACAGCCAAATAGTATTCCATTGTGTATATATGACACAACTTCTTTATCCATTCATCTATCGAAGGACATTTTGGTTGTTTCCATGTCTTGGCCACCGTAAACAAAGCTGCAATGAATATTGGAACATACGTGTCTTTATGTATAAATGTTTTCAAATTCTTTGGGTAGATACCCAGGAGAGGAATTGCTGGGTCATATAGTAATTCTATTCGTAATTTTTTGAGGAACCTCCACACTGCCTTCCGTAACGGCTGCACCAGTCTGCATTCCCACCAACAGTGTATGAGGGTTCCTTTTTCTCCAAAGCCTCACCAACACTTGTGACTATTTGTCTTGATGATGATAGCCATTCTGACTGGGGTAAGGTGATATCTCATTGTGGGTTTTATTTGCATTTCTCTGATGATTAGTGATGTTGAGCATTTTTTTCATATGTCTATTTGACATTTGTATGTCCTCTTTGGAGAAATGTCTCTTCAGGTCCTCTGCCCATTTTTCAATTGGGTTGTTTGTTTTTTTGTTGTTGAGTTGTATGAGTTCCTTGTATATTTTGGATATTAGCCCCTTATCGGAGGCACTGTTTGCAAAAATCTTCTCCCATTCAGTCGGTTGCCTCTTTATTTTGTCAATGATTTCTTTTCCTGTGCAGAAGCTTTTAAGTTTCATATAGTCCCATTCGTTTATTTTAGCTTTTACTTCCATTGCCTTTGGAGTCAAATTCACAAAATGCTCTTTGAACCCAAGGTCCATAAGTTTAGTACCTATGTTTTCTTCTATGCAGTTTATTGTGTCAGGTCTTATGTTTAAGTCTTTGATCTGTTTTGAATTAATTTTGGTACATGGTGAAAGATAGCAGTCCAGTTTCATTCTTTTGCACGTGGCTATCCAATTCTGCCAGCACCATTTATTGAAGAGGCTGTCTTTCCTCCATTGCATGTTTTTAGCTTTGTCAAAAATTATCTGTCCATATTTATGTGGTTTTATTTCTGGGTTTTCAATTCTATTCCATTGGTCTATGTGTCTGTTTTTCTGCCAATACCATGCTGTTTTGATTATTGTAGCCTTGTAGTACAAGCTAAAGTCAGGGAGTGTGATACCTCCAGTATTGTCCTTTTTTCTTAAGATTGCTTTGGCTATTCAGGGTCTTTTGTGGTTCCAAACAAATCTGATGATTTTTTGTTCTATTTCTTTTAAAAAATGCCATTGGGATTTTGATAGGGATTGCATTAAATCTGTATATTGCTTTGGGTAATATGGCCATTTTAACTATGTTGATTCTTCCAATCCATGAGCATGGAATGTCTTTCCATTTGTTTGTGTCTTCTTCAATTTCTTTCAAAAATGTCTTATAGTTTTCAGCATATAGGTCCTTCACATCCTTGGTTAAGGTTATTCCTAGATATTTTATTCTTTTTGCTGCAATTGCAAAGGGAATTGTTTTTTGTATTTCTTTTTCTGAGATTTCATTGTTAGTATATAGGAATGCAATGGACTTTAGTACGTTGATTTTGTAGCCAGCAACTTTACTGTATCCGTTGATTGTTTCTAACAGCTTTTTGGTGGAGTCTTTAGGGTTTTTTATATTAGCATCATGTCATCTGCAAAGAGTCATAATTTAACTTCTTCATTCCCAATTTGGATGCCTTTTATTTCTTTCTCTTGCCTGATTGCTCTGGCAAGGACTTCCAACACTATGTTGAAAAGCAGAGGTGATAGGGGACAGCCCTGTCGTGTTCCTAAACGTAGAGCAAAGGGCTTCAGTTTTTCACCATTAATTATGAGATTAGCTGAGGGCCTGTCATATATGGCCTTTATTATGTTAAGGTATTTTCCTTCTATACCTATTTTATTAAGTGTTTTAATCATAAATGGATGTTGTATCTTGTCAAATGCTTTTTCTGCATCAATTGATATAATCATATTATTTTTGTCCTTTATTTTGTTTATGTGATGTATCACATTGATGGATTTGCGAATGTTGAACCATCCTTGTGCCTCAGGGATGAACCCCACTTGGTCGTGATGAATAATCTTTTTAATGCATTGTTGTATTCGATTTGCTAGAATTTTGTTTAGGATTTTTGCATCAGTATTCATCAGAGATATTGGTCTGTAGTTTTCTTTTTTTGTGTTGTCCTTACCAGGTTTTGGTATAAGGGTAATGTCGGCCTCATAAAATGAGTTAGGGAGTACTGTCTCTTCTTCAATTTTTTGGAAGAGTTTGTGCAGGATTGGTATTAGATCCTCTTTGAAGGTTTGGTAGAATTCACCAGTGAAGCCATCTGGTTCTGTACTTTTGCTTTTGGGAAGGTTTTGGATGACTGATTCAATTTTGTTACTGGTGATCGGTCTGTTTAGATTTTCCAGTTCTTCATGGTTCAGCCTAGGAAGGCTATATGTTTCTAAGAACTTGTCCATTTCTTCTAGGTTATTGAATTTGGTGGCATATAGTCCTTCATAATATTCTGGGATGATCCTTTGTATTTCTGTGGTGTCCGTGATAACTTCCCCTTTTGCATTTCTGATTTGTTAATTAGTGTCTTCTCCCTTTTTATCTTAGTGAGTCTAGCCAAGGGTTTGTCGATTTTGTTAATCTTTTCAAAGAACCAGCTCTTTGTCACATTAATTTTTTCTATTGTCTTTTTGTTCTCTATTTAAAAAGTTCTGCTCTGATTTTTGTTATTTCCTTTCTTCTGCTGACCTTGGGTTTCACTTATTCTTCTTTTTCTAGTTCTTTAAGGTGTAACATGAGGTTATTTACTTGGGATTTTTCTTGTTTCTTGAGATAGGCCTGTAATAATATAAATTTCCCTCTTAAAACTGCTTTCGCTGCATACCAAAAATTTTGGTAGGATGTATTTTCATTGTCATTTGTTTCTATGTATCTTTTGATCTTTCCTCTAATTTCTTCTTTAACCCAGTCGTTCTTTAAAAGTATGTTATTTAATTTCCATGTATTTGTGTTTTTTCCTGCTTTCTTTTTGTAGTTGATATCCAATTTCAAAGCCTTGTGATCAGAGAATATGCTTGGTATGATTTGAATCTTCTTAAATTTGCTGAGGCTGATTTTATGTCCCAATATATGGTCTATCCTTGAGAATGTTCCATGTACACTAGAAAAGAATGTATAGTCTGTTTTAGGGTAAAGTGCTCTATATATGTCAATTATATCCATTTCATCTAATGTGTCATTTAGGGCTGCTATTTCATTATTTATCTTCTGTTTGGATGATCTATCCATAGCTGTCAATGATGTATTTAAGTCCCCTAGTATAATTGTGTTTTTGTCAATTTCTCCCTTTAGTTCTGTTAGTAGTTGCTTGGTATATTTTGGTGCTCCCTGATTGGGGGCATAAATATTGATGACTGTTATGTCTTCTTGCTGTATAGTCCCCTTTACCATTATGAAATGTCCATCTTTGTCTCTTGTTATCTTTTTCAACTTGAAGTCTGTTTCATCTGATATCATTATGGCTACACTTGATTTTCTCTGGGTACCATTTGCTTGGAGTGTCAATTTCCACCCTTTCACTTTGAGTCTATGCTTGTCCTTGTAGCTGAGATGTGTCTCTTGGAGACAGCATATGGTTGGGTTTAGTTTTTTGATCCAATCTGCTACTCTGTGCCTTTTTATTGGTGAGTTCAGTCCATTTACATTTAGGGTGATTATTGATACGTGAGGATTTCCTGTCATTCTATCTTTAGTTTTCTGGTAAGGCTGTGTCTCCATTGTTTCTTTGCCTTTTTGTTGTTGTCTATTATTTCTGTGTGGTGGTATTCTATGATGTTTCCCTCTGTTTCTTCTTTTATTACAGTATATATTTCAGTTCTGGATTTTTTTTTTTTTTTGAGTGGTTACCCTTAAGTTTATGTGAAAAAAAGTTTGATATTTGGAGTATTCCATTTTCTTCAGCACGCTTACTTTCCTCATTCCCATATTCCGGTTCAGGCCTTTACTCTCCCCCTTTTTATATTGCCACAAATTGTACCTGTTGATGGTGGTCGAATAGGCCCCTTTAGTATTTCTTGTAGTGCAGGTCGTGTATTAGAAAATTCTCTCAGCTTCTGTATGTCTGGGAAGGTCTTTATTCCTTCTTCATATCTAAAGGATATCTTTGCTGGATATATTATTCTTGGCTCATAATTTCTCTCTTTCAATATTTTGAATATTTGGTTCTACTCCCTCCTGGCTTGTAGTGTTTCTGCTGAAAAATCTGATGATAATCTAATGGGGTTGCCTTTGTAGGTTACCATCTTCTTTTTCCTGGCTGCTTTGAGGATTTTTTCTTTGTCGTTGATTTTAGACAGCTTCAATACAATGTGCCTTGGAAAAGGCCTGTTGGGATTGAGGTAATTAGGTGTTCTATTTGCTTCTTGGATTCAAGGATCCAGTTCTGTCCACAAGTTTGGGAAGTTCTCATCAACAATTTGTTTGAATATATTCTCTGCTCCCTTCTCTCTTTCTTCTCCTTCTGGTATGCCCATTATTGTTATATTGCTCTTTTTGATGGAGTCAGAAAGTTCTTGTAGAGTTTTTTCATTTCTTTTAAGTCTCAAGTCTCTTTCTTCTTCAATCTGTGTAATTTCCAGGTTTCCATCTTCGATGTCACTGATTCTTTCCTCTATCTGGTCAACTCTATTACCTAAGCTGATTATTTCATTCTTAATTTCTTCTATTGAATTCTTAATCTCCAGAAATTCCACTTGGTTCTTTTTTAAAATTTCAATCTCTTTCGTAAAATGCTCATGTTCTTCTTTGATTGCGTTTCTGAGTTCATTAAATTGCCTTTCTGTGTTTTCTTCCGTCTCGTCGTGTTTTTTCAGAACTGCAATCTTGAATTCTCTGTCATTTAAGTCACATATTTCCATATCTTTAAGTTCCTTTTCTGGAGACTTTTCACTTTCTTTCTGAGCTGTCTTGTTGCCTTGGTTATTCATGGCAATTACTGATTTATTATTTCTCTTCCTAGACATCTACAGGAGTGGTTTTTGCAACAGGTTGATAGGAAGACGTCTTTCTTTTGTTTTCCAATACTTGTTGGTAGAATGTTTTATTTTCTCTCCACCTGCAGCTTTTTTTTCTTCTCTCACACAGTAGTGCTATGTTTTCTCTGCACTATTCCAGCTTCTCACACAATGGGGGGATTCCCTGGGAAACGGGCTTCTCCTCTGTTAATAGTTTGCCTGGTTTATAGGCTGCCACGTCCCTGTCGGGATATGGAGAGCTTTTGAAGTTCCAAAACTCTTTGTACACTGGATTCAGAGCCCGTATGTTTCAGCAGTTCTGTTTACTCCTGCAGAAATCCGCCCAGGTATGTGGGGTCAGGGGCGGGGTGAGTTGTGAGAGGTGGCCGGGAGCAATGGCTGTGACCACCACCACAGCCGTCCCGCTTCCACAGTTCCCTCTCCTTTGCCGGAACTAGTTGGATTGTGAATCTATGTCTGCAGTTCACAGTTCTCAGAACAGCAAATTTTCTTTTCTTTTGATCTGACACTGCTACTGTTCCGCTTCTAGCACCGGGCAGGTGAGGGCAGCCTAAGCTCTGGGAGGGTAGGGATAGGGCGGCTAGTCTCAGTGCCTAAGGCTTCCATTCTCTGCTTGGCAGTGAGGACTTAAACCACCGTTTTCAGCCTTCTTCTCTCAGTCTTTGCTCCGAGGTCTCTGCTGGGAGCATTGGGTTCAGCCGTGTTATATGCTGCCCTCTCAGCCCTGTGGGTCATAAGCGGAGCCCTAGCAGTCAGAGTTCTTCCCTCTCCCACAGCTGCGATAGTTCTGGGATGCAGCGAGCTCGGAGCACTGAGCTAGGTCTGCGTCCTGTGCCCACATGGCTCTGTCTCCGCACTTCTCCCTTCCCTCTTCCCCTGCTCCCGGGATTTGTCCACCTTTAGGTTAATTTAGTAGTGAGCCTGTTCGTCGTCTTGCCTGTCTGCTGTGCAGGGAGTCCTTTGTGGAGTTATTGTTTGATTAGTTGTAAATTCCATGGGAACTTTACAGAAGCTCACCTCACGCCGCCATTTTGATGACATCTTAAAATTTTTCTATAATGAAGTTGTTGGGTCTTTGCTACCTAAATAATCAAGTCTTTCAGGGAAATTTTCTATTGTTATCTCTGAAAATGCCATAGTAATTGCTATGAAAATGGATCCAGTGCAACTATTCCACTGTTCTTTAACACCATATGGATTGATCACTTATCACTTATCTCCTGCTCTACACTCCTTGGAATATTTTCAGTGTTTTTGTTTCCTGTGAAAATTCATTTATTTGGAAGCTCCATCTGTCCCCATCTGAGGTTGTAAGTCCCTAAGCTCTATGGAGTTTTACCACTAATAAGCTTACAGAAAAATCCTTAATATTCATTTGGGCTTGCTTTTGGCACTATTTTTGACTTTACAGAAATGTATCATTTTCTTTTCATTTTTTATATTTATCTTGTCATCTTAATAGAATATAAGAGAGGAAAAGAGTAAATAATTGTACTCAATAGGAATCATAAAATAATAAATTCTGATTCATCTCTGAAATGCAGCAGAAAAGTTCTTCCAAACAAGTGTTTAATAATAAATACATATGTTCTTTAGGAATTTTTTAACCCAAATGAAGATGCATTATTAATTTCTGGACCTTCTGTTTATTATATTTAATATTGATTCACAACTAAATGAATCAATAAAATATTTTAGTTTTTCATTTCTTCTTCATGCACAGAGGGTCATCCTCACCAGCAGAATCATAATCAATGAGTACAAACGGATACTATTTCATCACTAATGATTGCTATTATGTTTTCAAAGCACAGTTCAACAACCATCCAGTTCTTCACTCATTTCTATACAAAAATATAATTACAAAAAGTCCAGTTTCAATGAGCTGGAATAAAAATTATAGATTTAATACAATGATAATTTTTACAAAGTGTCTTATAACTCCACCAGGTAGGAATAAACCAAGTGTTTTTGTCTCTGCCCTTCAACAAATCAATTTACAGGTTGTTTAAAATCTTTTAAAGAATAACTTGTGAAAATCTTTTTGGACTATATTTAGGAGACAAAATTATAGCAAAATGGAATGAAAAACATAAAAAAGACAATCTTGTATTTAATTGAAAAACAAAGCTTGACACCTTTGTTGAACTGCATTGATTTTGTCTCAAAATTACAGCAATAGATTTGTATTTTGAGAAGTTGGCTTGTTATGCGTTGTTTTCCATATGTTCAGGGAACTATATCATACCAGAATAAAGTAGATTGTATTTTCTGTGGGAACAATTTTGTATTTTTAGGTTGAATTCTAGACCAAAATCTCAAAATAAAATAAACCTTAACAGAGACTAATTAATAACAAATTGCTATTAATCTAGATAGTAACATAATAAAAATATTGATATACATGTAATAACATTGAAGAATCTGAAAAGCATAAGTGAATGAAGCCAGACACAAAAGAGAGCATACTGTATGATTCCATGTATATGAGATTCTAAAAATGGAATTCCTATAAAATGGAATTTTGCGGAGATGGAAATGATCTATATCATGATTCTGATGGTGGTTTCATTACTGTATATAACTATAAATCTCATTAAATAGTACACTTAAAATTTATGGTATCTAAATTGTACCTCAATTGAAATAAAAAGAAACAATAATAATTTCCATTGATGACTTACAGTCATTCTTACAATAAAAATCAAAATCTTAAACATATCCTATATGGATTTGCTTTGTTCTTTTCATGTCATCACTGAGATTAATCTTATTTAATGTTCCCTTTTGTTTTTTGTTCTGTCATACTAGCAGTTGTTCTAAATTTCCACCCTCCAGCCACCTCTCTTTCTCCGTTATAGGGATAAATATGCTGTTACCTCTGGTTGCAAAACTCTTACCTGACTTTTTATCTGCTACACTCATCGATTACTACTCGTTCTTTAAGATAACAAAAATCACTTCCACAGGGATCTTCCCTGACCACCTATATTAGATTAGTTCCCTTATAAAAGACACTCAAAATCCTCTCTCTTACCTCTGGAAGGCTTTTCATAAGTGTAAGCTACATAAATTTTGTTTTCATCTGACAGTCCTGTGCACCTTCCTGCATCCCAACATTTGCAATGATAAGAGAAGAAGGTTTGGTAATATAAGGGAAACTAATCAAAACATATAAATTTCTTTAGTTCAAAACCACTCAAGAGATATGTCAACAGGAGGCTAATTGGCTCCTTGAAAGGTTCACTATGAGGCTAAATTACAGAGAAATCCTCTCCCTTCTCTCCTATCTTCTATGCTGACACCCCTATCTTTTGGTGGAAGTGATACATAAGTGATAATTTACTTAAAAAACTGAGCTTAAAAGAAGGGGTGGAACTTAAGAAAGAATAAGGAATAAGAAGAAAGGGAGTATAGCGGAGGGTTCAAAAAGGAGAATTTTTTTCTGGCAACAATGTGTTGGTTATATGGGAGTACCACAGAGTTGGTTGAGGGAGCTGCAGAAATATGAGGGAGCTCAGGGAGCTGCAGAGGGAGCTGCAGAAATATGTATTGAGGGAGCTGCAGAAATATGTATAGGTGAGTAGAGTTGAATATTTGAATTTCCATCCACATCTGATTAAATCTGGAATGGATACAAGACTCATATCCAAAGGCAGGCACTTGGACATTATAAAGACTTTTTCTTCCCAATACCCATTCCATACGTAGCCTAGAAGTTAATGAAAAAGAAAGGGCTTATCCAAGGTTTCAGGCAAGGGCCATGAAGAACAATGGCTTGAGGACTACCCCCATTCTCACAATTTTTGCCCGGAAGATTTTAAATTCTTTCAGATAAGTGATTGCTATGTTTCTCTCCTCCCCACTTCTGAAAGTGAGTGGTTTCGTTTCTATTCAACAATTGTATCTTGGCTGTATGTGTGTGGTGGTGGGGTGGGGAAGCTGATAATTTGCTGTTGTTCATGGATTCCTGGGCTAAGAAAAGTCATATCTGTTCCTCATGTACACTATTACAAGATTCTTCACTTTATATTCAATGCATGATTGATAGACATTACAGATTTGTCCCTTGGGAGAAGAGGGAGTGAACCTCGCTCAGTGATTGCTGTGTGCCTGTCTCATTTTTCTGCTATTGAACTGCAATGCCTGTTACCTTGATCCTCCATATATCTCAATCTTGTATGTTGAGGATATAGAGGGAAGTTCGATAATATGTCCTGTCGCTCACAAGTCTTCTGTTCAAGATGAATGATACCCAAAGAACTGTATCTAAAGAACTATATCTGAGGAATCTCATCAGCATCCAGACCAGGTTTAGATAATGAGATCCATGATCAGCTCTGAGCCTGATGCTATAATGTGATGAGAATTTGGGAGTTCGGAGTCTTCCAAAGGGTGAACATAGTTTATATATGTGGGGAATGTAAATAATTTATAGCCACGGAGCAAACTGGAGAGTTTAACATAATGATAAAAATGCTTTATCAGTCCTTCCTGTGAGCCTGGATGGGCTTGGGATTGCTTTGATCACCATAATATGGAAGAAGTGATGCTATATGTCTTCTGAGGCTATATTATAAAAACTGTATGGCTACTACTTTGTCCTCTTCTCTTGGGACGCTTATTCTGAGCAAATCCAGATGTTATGTAAAACGTTTAACCTGTCATCCTGGAAAGGCAACATGGTGGTGCATTGGTGGTCAGCTCCAGCTGAGCTGCAGCCAACAGCCAGCACAATCTTCCAGCAGTGTAAGTGACCCATCTTTGATATCCTGCCTAGTTAAGCCTTCAAATGATCCCCGACAGCCATTATAGGCATGCAACTGTCATGAGAAACCCCGAGTGAAAACTGCCCAACAGATATCTTCCTGAATTTCTGACCCCCAAATTATGGTAACATTAAAAAGAATGACTGTTCTAAGCCATTATATTTGGAACAATTTGCTATACAACGATAGTATCCAGAAAACCTGCCTATAGTTTGTTCTCAGCATAGCAGCCAAAATGATCTTTGTTACAAATTAAGAGAGACCATGTTATATCTACACTGGAAGAACGTGCGATGGAGTGGCTTCGCATTTCACCAGAATAAATATCAAAACCCTTGCCTGATGGCCCCATTTTTTTACCTCCTTAGCTGCTCCCCTCCCTGAACTCACTTACCTATAGCAATATTAGCCTCCTTACTTTTCACATATCCTGCCCACAGATATTACCAACTAAGAGCCTTTTCTATAGTTGCTCTGTCTGCCTGGAACCTACTACATTCAGATGTGCACTTGGCTAGCTAGTCTCATCCTTTGTGTCATAAAATCTCACCTTTCATCGAGGCCTCCTCATTCATGGCACTCCTGATCATCCACTTATACTCTCTTTATTCTATTTAACTTTATAGAACTTGCAACCTTCTAGCATATATAATATATTTACTATAGGTATCATTAACGTCCAGTCTTTTCTTACTAAAAGATAACATCAATGAAGGGAGAGGTATTTGTGTGTGTGTGTGTGTGTGTGTGTGTGTGTGTGTGTGTGTGTGTGTGTGTATTTTCCTTTGCATTCCAAATGGCTATAAGCCATCCCAAAGCATGTCTGGCACATATAAATGGCTTAACAAACATTTGTTAAAGCATGAATGAAGGATATAGAAAGAATTTTTAATGGGAAAACATATTTGAAGATCAGCATTTCTTTAGTTTAACTTCAGTTTGTATTTTTCTATAAATTTTTCCTGACAATTTTAAAGTTTACTTAATAAATTTTTACACTGCTAATTTGTCATAGCAAGAGCATATTACTTTTAAAGTAAATATGTGATGAATGTTATTTTGCTTAAAGAAAAAAAGGAAAGAGATACTCAAGCCCCAAGAAATTGTTGAGGGTTTTAATACAAACTGAAATGATGCCATTTCACTTTTGAACATCCTGGATTAAAAGCCTGTGTCCTCATTTTATGATAAACTAGGGAAAATCAATTTTCCAAATTCAGATTTTGGATCTTGTCAAGGGTATTATTAATCTGACATAAATAAGAAAATTTCAAAGTAATGCTTATATACTGTGCACATCTCAACTCCATTGTTACGCCCATAATGTCATTTTTTAAGCTAAAATTATTTTCAGTCATAGCAATGCTCCCTAAGGAGTATCTTTACAGAAGATCTTCATTTTATGTTTATGTAATATAATCAGTAACTGATATTTTCTGGTCATTAACCCAATTATATTCTCATGGCTATGTATGGAAATATTTTGAATCAAGCAGTGTGAAAGCCTTTGCATTTTACACAATTTATTTGGTGTGTGACTTCACACACCAAAAAATTGCGAATGTAACTTTCACCTACTTCCAAGATATTTTCAATTTTAAACTTATTTTGAAATGCGTGGGATATGTGTATGTTTATTACTTAGCAAATTATGGGTGCTGGTAGTACAAGTTGTTACTAATATTTCACTCTATAAAATAGAAACATCTATCATATATCTTGGAAAGCTTCCATAGAGACTATTCACTTAATTTGTACGAGTTCAAAGGTTATCCATTCTTAACTGAATGACATCAAAAGAATTGTAAAAATATCTTGTCAAACAGCATTGTTGTGCCGTCTAGCTTTTTAATTGTAGTATAATAACCGTAGTATAATAGTAGTATATTAATGCACCTGCAAAGATACACAGAGGTCAAGGATGAAAGGAGGGAGAGAAATAGAGCATGTGTGTGTTAATTATATTTTCTGGGAGTTTGGAAAGATGATGTAACTGCAATTAGTAAACTATATTAATACCATATTTATAGGCATTTAATCTGATTTTAAAACAATTCCTTGAATACAAGTAATTCTGGCTGAACAAGAGTACACCATAGATAAAATATGAAAGTACTTGATTAATAGTTTTGAAAATATAAAGAAGTATATGTAAAGATATTGAATTGACAGATTGAGGAAGAAATTTGGCCAATAGTGCATATACTGGCATTAAGTTATGTTTCCCAGTTTATTTTTTGAATAAAATCTTTCAATATTATAACAGCAATATATGTGATTGAGAATGTCGATTAATCAAAGTGATTAGAATTAACATCTGGTGTAGGCATATAATATATATCCACATATAGCTATATATCTAAATCTCTCTCACATCCCTCAAAAATGTATACAAATGTACAGATTCTAGTACACACGTGGTTATGCAGAAGCACATTTTAACCTCACTTGACTAAAGATAAATATCAATTACAAGTGTTTGGCTTGCATTAAGGTAATTTGTTGATTATTTCAAACTAAATGAAACAACACTTCCCTTTAACTTAAAAATCTTTATGCTTATAGGCATTGACGCTAAAATATGTTCATAAGTCTAACTGAAATGCAGTGTCAGGATTTCCCTTGAGTATGATAAAAAAGCTCTAATATAAATTTTTTAGTCATACTTTGCATATTTTAATATTGAAAGTAACAGACAACTATCATTTTTATCAAATGCATGATGTAGGCTAGAGTCAGCTCTCCTGAATATCTTTCAATAAGAGACGCCTTATTTTTGTCTTTTTAGATCAAAATTTTCAAGCTCTATAATTTTCTTGCTGCTTACAGAAACAAAGCAAGCCAAGCTCATACAGCAAGTGTATTCTGAAAGCTACAAATATTTGCTATTCAGAAAACCTCAATGAGGGTTTAGTTATTTAAAACTAAAGAAAGAAAATTACTATTAATAATTGGTTTCGGCTAATGAAATGTTTTTATGCAAATAGGTGAACCCTAAATATGACCTGGAAACAAAAGACTGCTTAACAGTTACTATTAAGCAATACATTAGTAGATCAATTAAACAGAACTTCCTTTTAATGAATGTGCTGTACCCTCGTTGCCATAGAAACCTGGAAAGAGAAAGCTTCAGGATGCTAATAGCATGAGAAACACAAAAAAATGTTTGTAAACATACCTTGAAATGTGTATGATCAGTTAAGTAATAAAAGGGTGATGTAAAGAATTTCCCAGCATAAAAGGAAGGACACAATTCAGAATTCAAGGTATTACATTTTTTTCATTATGCAGATCAGCTAAGAAGCTGCCAACATTATTATGGGTCACACTCACATGCATTAGCTGATGTAAGGAAACAGTCTGCTTTCAGGATTTGAAAGAAATTGTATCTGAAATCATCTAACATTAAAGACTAGTGAAAAATTCATGTAGGTTATTTTTCAGAGTGAAGATGAAGCCAAGACAGGGTTAAAAACAACAAAAAATAAATAAATTAAATTATTATGCCCATAACATTTTCATCCAAAGATATAATCTGTATAAGCCTTTTTTTCTCCTTTATTTTTTTCTTTAATTCTCTTGTTTGAAACCTCTTTTACCTCTTTGTTTTGGTGCATGCATTAATAATATTTGATTTGGCTTAAACAATTCCCAACAAACTAAAATGTCTGGAGCTCTACAGACAAATACTGTTATTAATGCAAGTACAATTACTGAATTGAACAAGAAAAATAATTTGAGCCACTTTAGGGTCCTGACTTCCAATGATAATTACTCCAATTTGGGTTATACTTTAAAGGGAAACAAAGCAGCTAAATAGCAATTCTATTCAGCAAAGAATTAATTTCTTTCCTATTCACTATTATGACAGAGTATTGGATTCTTTCAGAATAGAATGAATTAGGAATTCCACAACCATTTTGTACTGAGTTTCATTCATAATTATTGATATAGCAATTGGGCCAAAGACACATCTAGTGTCAGTGAAAGGAAAGATAAGATAAAGAGCTTGGCACTGTCCAAGGACATAAGGTTTGTGTGCTGTGCTCAGGAACTTACAAATGTGACAGAGTGGGATTCGCCCTGCACAGCAGGCCCTGGCAGCTCCCTGGTAGGAGAGGAATAAAAAACTCTTCATCCCCTCCATTGTATTCACTCAACTTGAGCTAATTATCCCAGTGTAATTGTGTTCTTGCCAATTGCATGAGGGTGTCCATGTGTTTGCTGCTTCAGAGAACATTGATCAGAGATGTACCTTCCAATGATACATTTCCTTAAGGAAAATCATGCAATTTCTCCAGAATCTTGTCACGGGACATATAGTGGGTATTATATGTATGGTGTGCTCTTGTTAAGAAGTTCATATTTTCTTCCTGTCCCCATATTTATTCATGCTTCATCCTCTGAACACTTGATTTGGAAACTGGGGCTATTGTGTAATCATCATATATTACCTGATCATTCAGGTATTATAAATTGGCAATTAATCTTTCAAAATCTGAGGGCAATAAATTAATGTGACAAACTTCACATTGAGGATATTTTATTGAACAAAAACAGCAGCACAGATTACTGCCAACTGAATACTCTTTAAAACAGCTGTCTACCAAATAACCAAAATAAAAAAAATATATATTAACTTTTGTCATATTTGCTTTAAATCTTTATTTTTATACAATAAATAAACCACATTATAGTTAAATTCCTTTTATTTTTCTGAGGCTTAAACATTCCTTCCATGCCAACAGGCAACCACGATTTTGAATTTGGATTGTAACAATTCAAAACATAAGTTTTATGTAAAAGTACTCATAAATAACAGAAAATTTTTGTGTGTTAGGTATTGATGTCAAACTGTGTTTTATTGTTTTAAATTTTGTTCATGTTAAAATGTAGTAATCTAATTAGGTCATTCTAACAGTCTATCTGAACATGACAATACAATATTTATCCCTTAGCCTATTAATAAATATTTTGATAATTTTCAATTTTTTCCTTATGTAACAATACTGCACAGAGCATTGGCAGATGTCACCTCTTGGCTTGTGTTATAGGTTAACTGGGGAATACAATCTAGAAGTGGAATTTTTGGGTTCATATAATTCAGCCTTCCTAAATATTGTAAAATTAATCTTCAAATGTTTTTACCAATTTTCATCTCCACCATCAGTGAATGAGAAATCAAATTCTACCCTTCTCCCTCAATAACATATGCACATACTGCATACTCACAAATTTTTATTATTTTTAGACTTTTAATTTTTGCAAATCTGTTGGTCGAAAACATGGTATGATTGGTTGTTTTCACTTGCATTTTTGTAATTGCTGGTGAGGCCAATTATCTTTTCCTGTTTTTTGGACATTCTGTTTATTGTCTTCCTTGGATCAGGTTCCTATTTCCTGGATTGTCTGTAATCTTTTCCATTTTGATTTGTAGGAGTTCTTTATATATTTTAGTTACTTATATTTATACATTGTATATGTGTCAAATATCTTTTAACATCCTGATTTTAAACCTTGTTTATACTGTCTTTTGTGACAGCAAACTTTTAAGTATTGATGTATTTAAATTTATCATTTTTTCCTTTATGACAGTTTATTATTTCTTTGAGCAATCCTTCCTATTGAAATAATAAAGCACTCTCATATATATCCTTCTAAGAGTTTGAAGTTTTGTTAGTTAGGTCTTCAGTGTCTCTGGAATTTAAATGCATGCTGGGAACTAAGAATCTAATTTTACTTTCTATACCACATGGATAGGAGATTATTCTAAGAACACATCTTGAACAGATCATCTTCTCCCAATTGATTGATAAGGCTACCTCTATTTTACACTACATGACCAAATACAATTAGATTGATAACTGATTTCTCTGTTCTGTGCCATTAAATTCTGTATCTATTTCTATACTAATATTGTATCACTTCCAGTGCTGTAATTTTATCATAATTTTACTATAAAGTAAACAAAATTCCATCTGTTGTTTTATCCTTTTTCAACATTATCTTCATTATTCTTGAACACTGACTCTTCCAACAGTTTTTCAATTTCCAGAAAAAATCCTTTTGAGGCTTTAGTGGATTGAATTAAAATTATAGATAAATTTGGGAAGATGATAATTTTATGTCATCCATGAACATTGTAAATCCTTCCATTCAGGTCTTATTTTAGGTCCTTACAATTTTATTCTCTATAAAGTTCTCTATGAATAAGAACTTTCTCTATAAAGTTCCCATATATATTTTATTATAATTATTTGGAATAATCTTAACCTATTTTATTGACACAAAACCATTTTTTTTGTTATATTCTAATTGGAGATTATTGTGCTATAAAGATCACTCAATTTTTGTGTAGTGATCATGTCATATTACCTTACACAGAAACTTTGTGTTTTTAGATTCTCTTAGATTTTCTGTGTAGACAGTTATATCATCTTAAAATAACAATTTTGTCTCTTTTAATTCCAATTCTATACTTCTAATTACTTTATCTTGTTTTATGGAATTGACGAGTACCTTCAGTGTATGTCAAATATTTACACTGATAGCAGACATTCTTATCTCATCTTGATTGAATAGGAATGCTTCTAAAATTTAAATAGTTAAGCAGTAGTCTTATTGTATGTTTTAGGTATATGTTGCTACCAGATAAAATTTACTCCTAGTAGGCATTTGCTGAGATATTTTTATGAATGTTTGTTAAATTTAATTGAATGATTTTCTGCATCAGTTGAATAACTTTTTTTCTCTATTAAGTTGTCAGGCTAGTATAGTCCATACTAAATAGATTGTTTGATCTGTTAGGTTATAAGATTTTATTGATTTCTAGAATATTTATAGCCATTGCCTCTTGAAAACCTGCCTTATTGCTATCTGCACTATTACTTTCTTCTAAAATTTCTATGATAATCTTTTAGAATTTCTCAATATAATTTCCACATCTCTTAACTTCTCTTTTATATTTCCATGCTGTATCTATCCATGCTGTTTCTGGTTCCATTCCTAATTACTGTATTCCAGTTTATTAATGCTCTCCAGTTTATTAATGTTTATTCCACCTATAGAGCATTTTAGTATAACTTTGTTAAGAATTTTTTCACGTGTTTTAAATTTTATCAAAATATATATGAATAAGTTCAACTGATCACGTTGTCATAATTTTCTCTTTTTAAAATTTCTGCTTGATTTTTTTTTTTTTTATATCAATCTGTTCCTGGTTGAAATGCTAGGTTTCATTTCCTATTCATTTCCATTGTTCTCTTCTATTTTTAAAGATCAAAACCACCTTTTTTTATATTGCTCTACTATTTCCTTTTCTTGGAAGTTAAGTATTGTAATTGTTAGATTGTTGGCTTACATAATCATTTTTTCTTGTAATTTTCAATATTGAGTTGACAAATATGCTTTGTTTTTATGTGTTGGCAACTTTTTCTTTTCTCTCCCCAAACTTATCTTTCTAGACATAGCAATTTTTGATTATCTTTCCATGTCCTCCTCAAGCACTTCTTTAAAACTAGGTCGTAAATTGACAATTCGGATTTCCCTTGTGGATATAGCAAATCCAGGTATTGATCCATCAGGTAGTTTGTCCCAGTTTAAAGATATTAGGCTATTTTTGTTCCTTGCCTTCTAAATCAATCAGCCAGTTCCTGATCAGAGCCCCAGATAGTGGTCATAGGCTGTTTTTGGTCTTTGTTACAGTCCACAGTTTGATGCATTGAGCCTATCTTGTTCTTGCAAACATGAAAGTACTTTTGATCTCTCTTAGGACTTGAATGTCCCATCACTTCATTTCAACTCCTGCTTATACCATGCAGGTGACTTCAGTACATAATATATATCTTGTTTTTAGAATAGATGTGTTTTTGATTTTCAATTGTATTTAATATTGGTATTTATTTGAGTAGATAGTCCAAAATGAGCAGACAGCATCGGGTTGTTGGAAAGCCCATGTTATTTTTAATCCCCAAAATTGTACCTTCTTCTAAAAAAAGGATTTTACCTTTATTTTTGGGGTGTGTGTGGCTGTTAGCCTCATTGCAATCTGGAGGATAAAAAAAAATAGTATGTATATAATTATGATCTTCTAGAAAAAAGTGCTTGGAGAATGTAAGTAGTAAACTTCAGGGAATTACTTGTATTTGTTCTCCCTGAGCTTAGGCATTCAGAGCAGCTGTCTGACAAGGACTTGACCATTGACCATCTTGGTGAAATATCAGGTAAATCAGATGAGTTTTCCTTAGTGTAAGAGCAGATTATTCCTAGAAGAGCAAGGCATTTATTCATTCACTCAGAATTATTTATTAACCATATGCTTTGTGCCAGCCTCTGGGATAGTGCTAGGGCTAGTAGGGTGAGAAAATTACTTTTTAAATGTCAGGATACCAATGACACTAAGTTATTGATAATTTGTGAGACTATCTTGTAGCTACATCATAGTTGTAAGGAAAAAAATGAGGAAATATATTAATGCTAGTTTCTGCAATAAATTAACTGAATTTCCCAATTCAGCTGATTAATATTCAAAGGTTTATTTTGGAGGTGTGTCTGAGAGGTCTCATTGTGGGCCTGTAAGTAATAACTCAGAATCTAAGTTTCTTTTATTTTGTGATGCTGTAATTTAAACAAATGGTCACGGATGTCTTCAAAGAAGAGGAAGAAAATACCAAAAGAGTTGAGCTAGAAAACTTTAAGAGCTACATATGGGAGTGGTATGTATCATTTTAGGTACATATACCATTGCCAAGAACTTAATGACATGACCTCAACCTAGCTGCAAGAGAGGCAGGAAAACATAGTCTTCCAGTGTGCCCATGAATTACACTTGTGAGTCTCCAATTTTCTTTTCTGTACACAATCCTGGAATAACAAATATTATTAAAGGGGAAAGTGAGATGTGTGAAGGTAGAAATATGAATAGTGTATTTTTACAATAGGAAAAATTTAGTTTGTCATTCTTATTTACTTTATCCAAAGACAATTTTTTATTTCTTTCATTGGTGTAAAGTTTCAAAAAATATCTGAAGATATATTTATCTTTACCATATGTATATAATAGTGTAGAAGATATCTGAAGATATATTTCTCCAATGTCTTACTGAATTTCTATTTAAAAAGTTAGGGCAATTTTGTTTCTATGACTATCCATTTTTTTAAAAAAAACTCAAGGGTCTGAATGATTGAATAACTCTTCTCACCCTCCAGAAAACAATAAATGCAAGGATATTGTATTAGTTTTCTATTGCTATATAATGAATTACCACAAATTTAGTAGCTTAAAACAACACCCATTTATAGATCACATTTTTGTAGGTCAGAAGTCTGGGCACATTTGTTTGGGTCTATGTACAGGATATCACAAGGCAGAAATCAAGGTCTTGGCTAGGCTCTTAATTAGGAGTTCTGGGAAAGGATCCACCTCTACACGCACTGAATTTGTTGGAAAAATCTAGTTCCTTGAGGATTGAGGTCTAAAGTCCTTGGTTCTTTCCTGGTTGTCAGAGAGAGGCCATTCTCTTCCCTTGGTGACTGCTCAAAGTCCTTTCCAGATGGCTTTCTCCACCTTCAAAACCAGTAACAGCCTGTTGAGTCCTTCTCACAGTTCGAATCTTTCTGCCTTTCCTTTCTGCCTTTCTCTTCTTTTAAGTTCTCATATGATTAGGTCAGATCTACACAGATGATTTTCTTTATCTTAACGTCAAATGAGCTAAATAATATAACATAATCACAGAAAATATATCTCATCATATTAATATATCCCAGGGATTAGATGTCACATCACTGGGAAAAGGGGTTTAAAACTTTTGCCTAACACAGATATATTTAAGAAAAATGATTTAAAAATTCATGAGGAAGAAGGTAATAATTTTGACCCAAAATAATTATATTGGAGTACAATTTTCCAGTGGATAAAGATGTAGTTATTTTCCCAAAAAGTACAAAGAAACAGTGTCTTGATTTGCTTCTATTCTCTGTACTGAATTGTCATTTTATTTATATAGAAACTTCACTTTATTTCATGATTAACTACTCTCATCACAAGTACTGGAATATAGTATTTTCTCAGTAGGAGATAAGTATAACACTTGAGAATACTTGGATATTTCCTCCTGTGCAGTCAGGACTTAGAATAAGAGGTAGAGAGTTATTGGTTGTCTTTTATATACTAGAACCCAGTAAAGGCAAGAGTCTGTAAACATGTAGGACTCCCGTAAACGATATTTAACATGCTGATTCTTTACAATAAAAAAAGTTTTGTCTTTTTTTTTTTTTTTTTGCAGCTCCCACAGATTTTTTTTTATTATTATTTATTAGTTTCAGGTGTACAAAACAAGGTAATACTTAGACGTTCATCATTTTTATCCCTCATACTGTGAACCCCCCTCCAAGTTTTGTCTTTTTAAAATTTGTACTTGGAACTATGAAGATCAAGAATAGTGTGGACTGAATTGTCACTCCCAAGCACATGGTTGGCCTTTATATATAAGAAAATACATATAATAATGGTATCCAAGCATTTTTTGTAAGCTAAAGTAATATGGTAAGTATGTTGAACATGCTTAAATATCAAAAGTCTTTTTAACCCATCGATGGTGCTTTCCCCACGTGTAACAATTTTTTCATATATTTCTTTCTAGGGAGTTTTTGAGTCATGATTTCTCTATATATACATTATGCACTTTGTGTAAGGTCTATGATATCTAGAAGTATCTGAGGCTCTTTTCCTTTTCACATTGTAGTTGAACAATAAATACAATGCTATTTTAATAGCAATCTAGAAAATGTTAATTAGCATTAAAATTATACAATACCACTAAAAAGTAAAAAGTCTACCTGTATAAAGCAGTACATTTGTGTTAAAGGTATTAGGACTTAGGTATTCAAGGGAGTCTTCTTCAAATAATTATCTATCTATCTATAGAATTACCTTTATTGATGTTGCAATTAAAGTATACTTTTATAAAGTTGCAATTAAGCAAAGTATTTTTGTAACAAATTAATCAATGGATACTTATTTAGTGCCAGCTACATAGTACAGTTTATTTTACTATTTTATTTGTTTTATTTTATTTTTTGCTGTTGGGTGCCTTGATGTTTTACTCCAGGTCCCAAAAGCACTGTGTTAAACATTTTTACTGGTAGTGATTCTTTCCTTTTGAGAATTTATTTAATTTATTATACATTTTAAAGTTAGCTGTTAAGCCTGATTTCTAAGGTGTATGGAAAAGATGTTCTTGGCCTCAAAATGTTGTATTAACATCTTCCTTTTTTCCAAAGCAACTTCCAAGTGGTTTATCGTCTAGTTGTATATAAAATCTGTATTCCTTTGTAACTCACATTTTCTGGCTAACCCAACCACTACTTCCCCTTCTACTTCTACACATTCCAAAACTTACTAGTTGCATGATCTTGGGCAAGTTAACATTTCTAAGATTCATTTTACTAATTGTACCTACCACATATGTTTTTTGTTTTCTGGACCATGTGTCTTTTTTCCAGAATCCAAAACTAAAATGAAGAACATTTATGTATTTTTCAGTTTTATTAAGAAATCTATACATGTGCTAGCCTGCAACTATGTACTACTGTACTTATATGCCTTATAGAAAGTACATGTGAGTTTTAAACAACAGGCTTACAAATAAATGTTTATTTTACAATAGTTTAATGAGTTAAACATTTTTTTCTACATCTATATCAAATTAAATACCAGCATCTTTTGAAAGAAACTTTTGTAAAGTTAAGAAACTGCCATTATTTATCCAAAACTCATTACTTTAGCTTAAGGTTGTATGTGCACAGCAAGAAAGTCAATTAGCTCCACAAAATATCCACTACCTGTCTTTGTTAAAGAATAAATAGTCTTTCCAAAAGAAAAATATAAACTGTAGTGTTCTTCCATTTAACATGAATAGGAAACCATGGCGGTAAAATGAAATAGTGGAAAAGGCAAGTCTTTGGGGACAAAAATAACCTCACTTTATGAAAAAAAATTAATTAAGGTTCTGGTTATTTTTTGATCCTAACAGCTGATTCTCTCATTCTCTTGTTTATCAAGCTTTTACTATAACAGTTTCTGCTCCCTTTAGATTCTTAAGTTTCAACTTGATCTGAGTAGAGGATAATAGTTTCAGGTTTTCAAAGAATATATTCATAATTACAAATTTCATTCAACATCTCAAAAAATAATAAATGCATGAAAGAGTTTATAATTTCCCCAAAATACATTTTTAACCTTCTTAGCTTTTCAGTAATAGATCCTGAATTGAGTCACTTTAATAATCCAGATATGATGCTATGAGCATTTGCATCCCAAAACAGAGAGAGCATTTTTCTAGAACTCAGCAACAAACATGCTCTCCTTCTCAATTACCACATATGAACAGCTATAGAATACAGAAGAGAAGTCGTGCTACCATGAAAATAGCTGTGATAGCTTTCCAATGTTTTCAACATGGCGGAAGTCCCAGTGAAAGGCAGCACTCTTCTGTTACACATCTATTCCTTTAGATATCAACAAGGAATACTCAGACCGTTTCATATAGTCAGAAACATAAAAAAGCTTTGTATTCTCTTTTTCAATTCTCTAGGGAGACCAATTTCTTAATACCGAAACCTATGAAGTAGGGTCTACAATTTTCTTTCAGACATCAGTTTTATGCCAGCATCTAATATCCTCTGCGTAATTCATAATAAAATGAAGTAAAACTTCTGCTCTAACATAGACCAACAAGCATCCTGATTCACATCCCTCTCTTGAAACAGACAACAATAAAAGCAACAAATGATATATGAAGAAAAGCTTCCTCCATTTTCAATTAAACAAGAAAATATCCATAATACTAAATACCAAACTGGGAAGGAAGACTGGCCAAAATAGGGAAGTTTAAACTTGAATAAATGAAAATGACAAGGGACACAAGCAGACATGCTTAATATTATAGTAGAGGTTCTTATTATGAATAGCATACTTAGTGATATGGCTATTAAACTCATAAGGTACATGGGCATGAGCGGGTTGCAAAATAAGCTGTAACTGTCCACTTAAAGATCCAGCTGCGCATTTCAGAACAAGCAAGAAGATCTATAGAAGAAAGCACTTTGTCTTGCTAGTTGTACAGTCTATGAGCCAACATGCTGCTAATGGAGACCATTAGATGCGAAAAAGAGTAAAGAAGAGAAGGGAGTAAGCAATCCATGATAAAAAGATTCAATGTGAGACACGTGAATCACCAATTCTAAGAGCTACATTCCAGTCTTGAATACCATGTCTAATACTCCTGCATCCTTTATATTTTAGTGAACAGTTCAGTAAGAAGCAACTCAAATTTATATTCTTTATCCTGAAACCATCTTGCCCTAACAATATATTCCTGTAGGGCTTATTGTTATCACCATACTTCCTAGTCACCAAAGCCTGAAGACTCTGAGTTATCTTTGACTCCTTTTTCTCTCTTGCTCCTTCAAGTTAATCATCCACTAAATGCTATTACTTCATCTGCCACTATGTATGTTCTTGTTATTTCCTTTTAGTTCCCATTAACACTAAATTATTTCTTAGTCTGTATCTGTAAGCTTCTTGCCTCCATTATCTCTTCTACTTAATCCGTTCTGCATAGTGCCACTTAATTTGAATTCCTAAAACATTGTTCTAATATGTTTCTCTCCCTCTCTAGAACTTTTCGTAGCCTACTTTAAAAACCAAAACAAAACATTTAAAGTGCTATCAGAAGATCAAACTTTTGAAAACTTCTAGATCATCTGTTCCAATCTATTTAGATCTTCACCTAGTAGAAAACTTTGTATGGAAGATCTTTCAGGGTTTTTTTTTTTTGTTTGTTTTTTTCTTTGCCTTGTTAAAACTCTATTATTTCTTCGTGAAGTCCTCTCCAAACTTTTGCATCTATATAGTGTTTTCCTTCTTTGAGTTCAATAGAATGCTTGGTTTGGTATTATTTATTCAACAACTGTAATGGACTTCATTCTTAAAAAAAAACAACAAAACAAAACAAAAACAAAACACCTTTATTAGGGGTCTAATATAATTGCCGTTATACAAAGAATACATGTAAATAAGGTATAATACCTGCCTTTTAGAAAATGACGTTTTAGAGTGCAATTAGGAGTGCAACAGGCAAATAATCTAGCCATTAAAATTTAATGTGTTGTATTATGTATTTATATCTACATTTGTGTTTTATAAATGTGTTTCAAAATATACTTTAAGTCCTTTCAAGGTGGGAGCTACACGTAATATTTGTGGTGTTGGATGATGATGATGATGATGAAGGTATATTTTGGACTAACTAATGACTATCATCTATGACGTTCTGTGCTAGGTGGCTTAACTGAACTATAGCAAAAGGACACAGGGTCATTGTGTGTGATTTGTTTTTGAGATGTTAATATAAGAAATTTCTATTTGATCACTTTGTAAGTTATATAAATATCTAACCACTACAATGTATGTGTGAAACTAATGTAATATTGTATGCTGACGGTAATTGGAAAAAAAAGAAACTTAAAAAAAGAAATTTATACCTGGGACTTCCTTTTAGTTTATTTTTAATTGAGCAGCACAAGGGTTGGGGGAGAGAAAGGAAAAGAGAGTAAATGAGAGAGAGAATGATAACTAAACATCCATTATGTCAATGGCAGACTAGGGGACTCCCTTGACATTCCTGAAGAAGATGGTATCTAGGGTGAAAACCTACTCCTGCATCTTCCTCTATCTCTGGCAAATACATTCCAGGCCATCATTTTCAAAGTTTACTTTGTACGTCAAGGAATTTCCCCTAGGAGGTGACTAGTAGGAAGCTCAGTTGGTTTAGAAGGAAGCTCAGGCTGTCACTGAGATGGTGCTTGTCAGCTCCATCAGGTCAGACATGCACTTGACCTGTCTGAGTTGTGGTTCCTGGTGCAGATTTGCCCTATATTTGCTTTTCCCTCATTTCAGTGGCCTCTCATTTATTCTTAGGTTGATTGCTCCAGATCCAGAAAGCCCAGGAGACCCAGACTGCTATGGGGGTTAAACAATTCTAGTTATGTATTAGTTATTGGTAAAAGAGCTGCGCCACCAGCAGATTCTCGGAAAGAAAATATATTCTTTCACTTACAAAGGGCTGAGCTGTCTTTCTGATAACCATATTCTATTTCCCTTCCATACACGTCTCTTAGACAGCCGACTCACTTTTGCGACCTCTCCTCCCTTCTGTGCTACAATATGCTTTAACTACATTTCTCCAGCATGGAAGATCGGGACAGAGAACACAACTGTATGTTAATGCAGGTTTTGTACCTATTACCTGAGGAAGGAAAGGCAGTATATGGCAGGCCCTTAAGAGACTCCAAGTGCCACCATGTCCAAAGTCATCAGAGCCCTAGGTTTTGTCATGTTATGGCAAATGCCAGCTCAGCTCCAATTCACTTCTTTTGGGTTCAGAATCAATTGGCAAGGGATGCATTTTAAAACTCAGGAATGCATTTCTCTGATGCCTTTACTGTTTTAACTTTCATGTATGCTTTACTCACATGTCAAATAACTCATTTTATATGCAAGTATATATCTCATGCAAGTGTTACTTACTACCATATACTCTCAAATAGAGACTTGCTCTACATACACACACACACACACACACACACACACACACACACACATACACGTGATTCACTAAATGAAAGCATCCATTTTTGCTACATAAACCCTTTGTTATGTAGGTTTGTTTTGCTTTTTAATAAGCTTTTCAGACATCGGACAAACAACTTACGTGTCTACAGTGTTTCATAGGAATCTTCTCAAGGTAAAGTATTATGATGTTTTCAATGACTTTCGAAACTGCTCACCAAAATAAACAGATGGATAGATGATAATGATGATGACAGAGATAGATAGATAGATAGATAGATAGATAGATAGATAGATAGATAGATAGATAGATAGATGGAGGAAGAGGGAGAGAGAATTTATATATTGTGAGAAAGAATGAACATGAGAGAGGAAGCAAATATGGCAGGATATTAATAAAGGGAAAATCCACATAAAGTATACAAAGTATTCATCTTACTCTTTTCCCCTGCTGGTTTGAAATTTTCTAAAATTTAAAAAAAAAAAAAAAGGAAAGAACATAGGATTTCATGTAACACAGACTAATTTTAAGGAACATTGGAAGATCTTGAAATTTTAAAGAACAGAAAAGACCCCATAAATCTAGAATTGAGCTGAGCTTTTCTCTCCGCCTTGGAATGGATTCAACAGCTTCTGGAGATTTACCTTAGTTCTACGGTACTTTCATGTAACTGGAAACCTACAGGGCTCAAATCAAATATGGATGAAGGGTCAGAATGTCACTAGGGACTGGGATAAGGCAAAGACATTGCAAAGAATAATTGCAATGTCTTTGCCAAATCTAGAAAAGCTGGATTTGGCTCCTATTTTCAGAAAAATAGGAAAAAGTTTTTTAAAGGCTGGCCATTAACAAAACACAGGGAAAAGAAAATAAAATTTGCCTTCCACTTAAACTGGCATATTATTAAACCATCTCCTTTGCAAATCTGTAAGTAGGAAGGAGGGATTCATGGGGTAGGGTGAAATGAAAGCTGTAAAAAAAAGAAAAATAGTCAAGTCTTAAAGGGTCCTTGGCAAGAATAAAATAAAAGAGGGGGCATTGTGCTCTTAAATCAAATTGACAATCAATCAATGCTGTGAAATCCAACCGAATAACAGCCACTATTCCCTCAGGAGAATATCAAGAAAATGGAAGTTCTTGTCACTCTTGTGTTTGAAATTTGGGCTTTCCTTTAACATCTAGATTTGAGCTGTTCTCAGAATAAGTAAAGGGAGTTGGAGTAATAGCACAATTCTATGTTCTGGGAATCACTTTGCTGCCCTGCAGGAATGAAAAAACATCCTAGCATGTGAACCAGCAAACTTGCACTGGGTTGACTGTACCAAGAAAATCCAATAGCACAAAGGCTTCAAAGCTAAATTATGGTAGAAGGAGCTCTTCAAACTACTGCACAGCTGCACCGAGAATAAAGATTTGAATTAGGGAAGACATGAAGAATTAAATTTATTTCCCAGACAATCCAATAAGCATATCTTGAGAGTCTAATATGTTTTAGGAGCTGCTCTAGATGCCGAGGATATCATTATATAGAGGGCAGTTCTGGTGCATAGAGAGGGTGGTGAGTCAGTTACATGTATAGTTTTAATGTTTAACAGAAGCTTCTGCTGGGTCATGGGTTTTCCAGTGAGGTTCCCACAGATACGCAAAGTGTTCTGTTAAACCTAAATTTCCACTTAGCTTGTATGCAAACAGGGGCTATAATTGATAATATTTTTGAGAAATTCTGAAGAACCTGAATTGAATCTGAACCTCCTAGGAATCCCCTGGAATGGATTAGAACCTCCAGAGAAGACCCAGTAACTGACACAAGGATCAAGATCTCCTTTAATTTAGAAATTTACATAGGCTCAGAGTAGCCATTTATTTGGATATTACCTGATTCCTAATCTGCCTGAAAATCCATTTAACTCCAGGGTATAAGACAAAGTCCTTTCAATTTTATGGTACTTTTTATTACAATGGTCACAAGATGCTGTTATTAAAATACTAATCTGGGTTATTTCCCCCAGTGTTCTTGTCCCCTGATTTTTTCCATTTTCATGCAGGCAGCAGGTAAGCATTGTGTATTTTGGGGGAGAAAAGATGTGATAGTATGTATGTTTGCTCTTCTCTGAGAATTAACATTTATACCATTTCATTAATGATCTGCCTCACTGTGAAAGGAGATTTCATACAGCTTTCATCCACTTTTTTTTATCAACTTTCCCTTTCCCATCCTCAAAACTAAATAACAAAGACGTAGTCTAAATTCCAAACTATACAAAACTCAAAGGGCATCTCAGTTGTTGTGAGAAAGATAATGATTGAGAAGAATATGCACAATAGAACCAGGTTTTCTCTCTACTCCAAGACGTAGATATAGAAACTAGGTGGGGAAAAGGGGGGAAGTAGGTACTGACGCTGACTGTAAGAGAGCCAATCACATTCGTTCCCTCATCTCTCCATATGTAGGTCCATTTATGAGGTTGGAAAAACCTGAGAGGAGCTGGAGAGGAGAGAGAGAGAGAGAGAGAGAGAGAGAGAGAGAGAGAGAGAGAGAGAGAGAGAGAGAGACAGAGACAGACAGACAGAAAGAGACAGAGACAGAGAGAGACAGAGACAGAGAGAGACAGAGAGAAAGAGACAGAGACAGAGAGAGACAGAGACAGAGACAGAGAGAGACACAGAAAGAGGTATTTTCATTATATAAAGAAAAAAGATTGGGGAAAATTATGTAACAACGTTTAGTCACCTCTGGAGTAATTGATGTAAAATCCCTACACACACCACAGTCTATGAGCCAACACACAGTATCATTCAGTTGGGACTTCTGAATGTTTTGTTTGACCTTTTAGGTTCTACAGACCTAAATGTGATGCAGTCGATAGTGTTAGCTGTCTATTATACACTTAAAAATACGTGTTAGTATTAAGAGGGTGTTGCCTATATTGGCTACTGTCCTGTGCTTTATCATTTTTGATGCTCTTAATAGTCGTCCTCCTTTCTCTACCATCCAGTTTTTTTCTACTCCTATTCCTCATCTCTAGTACTTAAAGTCTAATTATTCTTACATTTAATTTAATAATAGTTAATAGATCAGTTAGTGGTTTTCATGCTGTTTTTTATATTTCTCGTCAATATGTTTGAATTATTATTTTAAAAGATGTACACTTTATGACTACCTAAATAATATGTGCTCATTGTACAAAATTTGGAAAATACAGAGAGTGAAGATATAAGGGAAATCACCCATCATTCCTTACTTAATGATCATTTTGGTGTATTTAATTTGTTTATTTTCTTTAATTTTGTAAATAAAAATGTTTTTTTCCTTCAAAATTCAGCATTAAAAAGTATATATAATTTGGCACACTATCTTTTAAAATGTCTTTTTTATTTATATTAAAATGCTTCAAAATTATGAATTTGAAATGAGGTGTTATTTTATTGAATAATTCTTCTGTTTTTTTTTATTTTTAGCTTACTTTCAGGAATTTTTTCTGTTATAATGAAATTGTTGTGACTATCTTTGCACATAAGTGTTTTTCTAAATTTCTGATGCTTTTTTTAAGGGTGGGTTCCTAAGAAAAGTGGAATTACTGAGGTAATAGGTATAAATACCAAGCCATTCCCCCACAAGCAATGTTTGAGAAAGTCTTTCTTATGAATTTTGAAAATTATCTAGTTTTAAGTATTGGTTTTAATCTGGTTCTTTTGATGACTATGGATATGAAACATTTTCAAACTTAATGGTCACATGTATTTCTTCTGTAAATTGCCTGCCTTGTCCTCTACACACTTTTTCTAAATGGTCCTTCTTATTAATTCATAAAGCACTAACATTTTATAATTTATAAAGCACTAACTTGCTCATTCATTTGGATGATCCATCCCCATCCATCTTCATAGTCTCTCAGCAACTTGTTCTCCTCTAATTATTGTTTTTTCCCTCAGTCCAAATTCAGCCATTTTTATGATCAGCCTTGGGCCTGTCATTCCAATAAAGGTACCGCTTCAGAAACACTGATTTTGAGAATTCTGTTCTGTGATTATTACTTGTTTCTTCTCTTCTAGCTCACGTGAGCACCAGGGTGAAGAGAATGGTTTCTGGAAGCAGACAGACATTCTTCAAATCTTGACTCATCATTTTCTAAATACATGATTACTCAACCATTCTGTGCGTTAGTGTCCTCCTCTGTAAAGTGTTAGAAATGCTAGCCTTTCCTTACAACATTGTTATGAGCACAGCTGACACACAGGAAGTGTTCAGTAAATATTTTCTATTATTATCTCAATGATACTACCCATTGTAACAATTCTTTGTCTTCATTAGGAACTTAAATCCATAGAGCCTACTTTTCATATGCTCTCCAAAACTTTCTTGATCACTGCTAACCTTAAATTCTACAGTCCAGCTTCATTACAAAGAGCCTTACTTCTTTATCTCTGATACTTCCTTTTCTCTGTTACTAGGGTATGTCCAACCCTAATTAAATGAACTTATCCACCAATTATGCGGTGTTATGGACTGAACTCTGTCTCCTCAATAGTCATATGTTGAAGCTTCAACCCTCAAAGTGACTGTATTTGGAGACAGAGCGTTTAAGAAGGAAATTAGATTAAATTCAGTCATAAGGGTGGGGCCCTAATCCAATATGACTGATGACCTAATGAGAAGAGAAAGAGACACCAAGGACATGTGTGCATAGAGAAAAGGCCATGTGAAGACACAGTGAGATGGCACACCTCTGCAAGAAAAAAGGTCTCAGGAGAAATCAAACCTGCTGACACTCTGATCTTGGGCTTTCAGCCTCCAGAACTGTGAGAAATAAATTTCTTTTGTTTAAGCCACAGTCTATGGTATTTTGTTATGGTAGCCCTAGCCAACTAATATGTGTGGTTTCATTCAAGTAGGTGAAAATAGCTACAGAAAATTAGTTATATGTTGCATATATAAATAAAACCTTCTACAATTGTGTCAATTGGTCTCACTCGAATTTATGATTACTTATGTCTAATGTATATTCACTGTTAGGTGAGCAGTCATACTGTATTTGTCTTTATGCTCTCTGCCCCCATTGAAACTGGTCTTGTCAATTTCACGATTGACATGCACCTTGCTAAATCCAATTGTTAGTTCTCTGTCCCTGTAATTGTCCTCAACTTCTCAGACTGCTTCACACAGTGAAGCACCCTTTTGTTGAAAGTTTCCATGTTTGTTTTTTGATGAGTTTCATGTTTTTAACTCTCTCATTTTTTCCCTCCAATTCCACTGGTTATATCTTTGCAATTTTTGTTGTTAGCTCCTTCTCTTCCTCTGTCTAAGCATTAAATGTTAAAGATATGAGCTCAATCCTGGCTCCTGTTATCCAGTAATACTTTAATTTTCTCTCTCTAGAACTCAATCCGATTTTTTCTATTCCTAGCTCTAACTTCTTCCCCTGAATTACAGATTCATATAGCAAACTACTTATGTAGTATCACCATTTGTATAACGTATTTGGAGATTCTTTTAAAAACATATCAATTTGATTATTTATGTGTGCTTAGAATAGGAATATTTCTGAGTGTGTTCAATCTGTCTTCCTGACTTGGAAATTAGGCAAATTAGTAAGAAAATGACAACTAGAAGAGAACTGAATCTCCAAGACAAATTGTCTATAGCCTTGTCCAGGTCCTAGGGCATACACTTTAATTGCCTTAGGAGGTGTTTATTCAAGCTTTCCATAGAACACCTGCGAGGTATTAACTTTCTGTAATTTTATATCTTGGTGGGCGGGGAGAAATACAATATAAAACTGCAAATTTTAGGTAATGTTAGTAAAGAGGGTACTGATTAGTATACATTTTATTCATTTATCACAAATTAATATTAGTGCATTATCTCTAGGTATTTTGGTTGGTGCATTTAAAAAGTTGATGGGACTTCCGACCTCTCTCTAGCTGCCATCTTGCGTCCCCGCTTGTGTGTGCGTTTATTCTTAGCTGGTCTGCCCAAGACCCCCTGAGCGCCAACCCTAGTACCCCGCGCGGCCCCGTGTCCTCTCCAACAAGATGAAAGAAACTATCATGAACCAGGAGAAACTCACCAAACTGCAGGCACAGGTACGCATTGGTGGGAAAGGAACTGCTCGCAGAAAGAAGAAGGTGGTTCACGGAACAGCTACAGCAGATGATAAAAAACTTCAGTTCTCCTTAAAGAAGTTAGGGGTAAACAATATCTCTGGTATTGAAGAGGTGAATATGTTCACAAACCAAGGAACAGTGATCCACTTTAACAACCCTAAAGTTCAAGCCTCTTTGGCAGCGAATACTTTCACCATCACAGGCCATGCTGAGACCAAGCAGCTGACAAAAATACTACCCAGCATCTTAAACCAGCTCAGAGAAGACAGTCTGACTAGTTTAAGGAGACTGGCTGAAGCTCTGCCCAAACAATCTGTGGATGGAAAAGCACCACTTGCTACCAGAGAGGATGATGATGATGAAGTTTCAAATCTTGTGGAGAATTTTGATGAGGCTTCCAAGAATGAAGCAAACTGAATTGAGTCAACTTCTGAAGAAGATAAAACTTGAAGAAGTTACTGGGAGCTGCTATTTTATATTATGACTGCTTTTTAAATTTTGTTCATGGATCTGATAAAATCTCAATCTCTAATATTTTTAAGCCCAAGCCCCTTGGACACTGCAACTCTTTTCAGTTTTTGCTTATACACAAATCATTCTTTGCAGCTAATTAAGGTGAAGAAGCTTGGGAATAAAGTTTGAAGCAAAGGTTAATAAAGTTCTTTGCCTAGTATACAGTTTTATTTTTTATTTCATTGACACTTATTTGTACACAGAAAGCAAAGTTGTTTGTAGAAAGCTAATCATGGTATGTAATATGGCTAATAATTTTTGGAATTTGATTAAAGGTTTAACATGATAGTAAAGTAACAAAGGTGATATAAAAAAAAATTAAAAAAAAATAAATAAAAAGTTGATGGGTTATTTTTAGATTGCTTTGTCATTTTTCATGATTTTTCAATCAGTTGCTTTAGGAGTCTACAAAATTCTCTAAAACCAACTCCTTTAAAAATGTATGAGATTGTATATGTCTGAAAACATTAATAATGTGACATAGTTCAGTTTTTAAAAATGAATAAAAAAGCACATGTTAAATTAGTGAGTGTTTTCACATAGAAGAATAAGCAAAAGGCTGATTGGCGCTTGCAGTGCTTCATGCATTGATCAAGACAGGATATACCCTATGTCTTTATTTATTTAATCATTCCTACAAGTAAATTGTACATAATTTCATGGCTACTTTATATAATAATATCATATAACTATTACTTATACCACTAAAACAAATTTAACTGACAGATGAAACAGCAGCAAAAAGCTCTTGAGGTTTCCAGATAAATAATTTACAAAATGACTACATATTTACTCCATAGACTGTACTGGTATTTCTCTCATTTAAAATATACATAATAAATATATTCAGTTAGTTTATCCAATGTGTACATGAATCTTGGAACAATATTTTAAAATAATATAATCAGAAAATCACCCAATATATACTTATCCAATCTCAAGTAGTGTTTCTGCACATTTCTCCCTTTCAAATTTCTTGCAGGAATAATGTAATGTGTAAAGCTTTCCAAAACCATTTTCATATGATAATAAAAGGGAGTAAACTCAATACAAAAATCAAAATTATGCAAATAAAATGTTAATATTACACTAGAACCTACAAAAGACCAGAGATTTTATTTTTTAAAAAAATCTACCTCTTACCTACTGTAATGCTTATCCCCAGAGCTAGTTCAAATACATTCAAAACTGAACCACAGCTCCCTCATTTCTTGTATTCTACAACACATTGAAGCATATCTAGGTAACAGAATCATAAAAAGGAATGATTTAGGAAGATTATGTAATTTAGCACTAGAATTTTGCTAAAACATTTAGATAATTACTTGTTTTCTTTTTACCTTTCCAAGGTATTACCTCAGTATTTTGTTATTCTAATGATCAAGAAATTATCATTCATTTCCATCCAAATTCTCCCCTAAATTATAATTTTTTTGGAAAAACAATAATTGAAAATAGAAATGAAGTATGTATAGTTCAGGTCATTTTTCTACATGCAAGGGAAAGATATATATGCAAGAATATCAAGAAGATCGCTTTTCTGGACTGATGTAGGGATGTTAAGTTCTACATGGCTCAAAGGTTCTAGCCAGAGCAAGTGAGAAGGCAATGATGTCCAGCCCACATTTCACTTGTCAACCTGTCTGGGCTCCTACATACAGGACTGCCTCAGTCTGGTGAAGGGAGACCTGTCATTTTTGTTTGTTTGTTTGTTTTGTTTTGTTTTTGGTGATGAAGCAACCATCTGCTAGCAAAACCAAGAGCCTGAAGACTTATGAGTATTTTAGAGAAAGTATCTCTGAATGTCGGATAGCAAAGGCCTTTGTTTGACATCTCTGTATGCATTTAGGAAGGGAAAGATGGCGTAAAATGAAAACAGGAGTGAAAGGCTTCATAAATGGCTCCGCATAGTCTAAGCATGATCTAGCCTGAAAGGATTGTCAGTTGATTAGCTATTACACAAGTGCTGGGCATAGACAATGTGGAGTTATCTGTGGATCAAAACAAAAAGAAAAAAACAAGAAGTAGCCATCACAATTTCTTTTCCAAAATGCACAAATAGTTCTGAGTATTATCTATGGGCATTTTAGAATTTTAATTCTGAGAAAGAAAAAGAAATAGGAGGGAGAGGGGGAGGGAGGGAGGAATGGAAAGAGGGAGACTCCATTTGACAACATTTCCTCTATAATAGCAATAGAATTTCGGACTTAGAGTAAATAGACTTTTGAGATCACCAATGACTGCATTTCCATTTTTCAGACCAGGAAATAAAAAACAAGAATATTGTGAACTTTCTGGGCTAGTTAAGGGGGGGAAAAAAAGAAAAAAAACTCAGATAAGATTTTCTTTTCATATTTGAAATTTCTATTCCATTGTTCTTTCCTGTATATCCTTATAATGATTGCTACCATCGATCAATCTTTTGCATGTATTAAATCTGAGAAGGTTGGTACTTTCTTTATCACCTTTTTAAGATGAAGACACTGAGGTACACACATAATTTAAGTTACCAAAAGTCACACTGCTTAATCAAATAGGATTAGTCTAAAAGTGACCAAAGAGGAATGCAAGGTCAGACAGTATAATGCCAGAGCATGTGAACTTAACACTTTACTGATTTTCTTAAAACTGAGTTGAAGAATTAGGACATTAACACATAAATTAAGGAAATCATTCAAAATGATGTCATATAAGACCGATGTTTATGATATGTATATAAGGGTTTTAATAAGAAGGGACTCCACATGAGTGCAAATGAATAGGAAAGGCATTCTGCAAGTGACTCAAGTTGGACCTTGACAAAAGGAAAGGGTTTGAGTGGGATAAATGGTAGTATTGGTAAAAAAAAAATGAAAGCCTTTTGAGCAAGGAAATAACCTGTTCAAAAGAGTCAAGAGTTATCAAGCTATATTTAGAAGAAAATGGGGTTATGTTATAAAAATGTTTTAAATCTAAGTAAAGATACATATATTTTAGATGTTGGATGCAATGAGAAGCAAATGGTAAACAGAAGACATATAGTGAGTCATGTCCTTGGTCTGGCAGCACTATTTGGCTTTGATTTAAATATAAATGTATAGAGAAGACAGAGCAAAATTTTCACAGTTGTTCAGCATAAAAAAACTTAGAAATAATATTTGTTAATATCTTTCCTGGGATTATGCTTCTGATTATGATAGTTTTACCATATTTTTCAACTTTAAATGCAATGAACTCAGAAAGAATAAAAAAAAATAGTGATGACATCATTCAAAACTGTCACTATGAATTATCAAGAGCCATTGGCCAGATCAGACAGCTTGTACATAGGCAAAGAAAAATTAATTTGAGTCAAATAAGCCTTTAAAATGAAACAGAATCAGACAGTGGAAGTTTCAATTTGATTGAGTATAGTCAAAATTATAGCAATTGGTTATTTCAGTGTGGTTGGTAATGTTCCACTCTGGTATCCTTCAACCAGTTTTAAATTTAGTTTTGATTTGATTATTTCATAAAAGCATAGCTCCTATTTGGTAATAATGCTGAATTCAATATGTTTGACATCAGATGGTACTTGCCCTAATGGCAAGAGTGAAAAATCAAGTGTTATTTTGAAGTCTCACAAATATCACAAATTACAAGTTATATAGTAGTACAGCCAAAAGTTTATAGTGGCTATAAACTTAAAATATCTAATTGTTTTAGTGCTTAATCATGTTTATCTGACTCAGAAAACTTGTTTTGGCATAATATACTCTGCTTACATTAAAAATAATGAACAGAGATTAACTCAGTAATTCCCACTTATTGTTTAAGTTAAATTTTGATTAAAAAGTTTAAAAAATATAAATTAGCAATTTAAAATCCCCTGAAAATATTTTTTAACTTACCAAAAATAAATGTCAATGAATTTATTAAAACTTTTGTAGAAACAAAAAGTTTTGTAGAAACAATAATTTTAGAATATAAAAATACTTAATCTAAAAATACAAATAATTCAAAATTGTCAGTTAGGTACAGAGTCTCCTGGATATTCCTACTCAGTTAATTAGTGAATTACCCATTTAATTTGAGAATTAAAACTTTAGCATGCATCACAATTATCTAGAGGGCCTGTTAAAATACAGATTTCAGAGCTCTATCTCTAGTTTCTGATTCAGTAGATCTGGGATGGGATTCAAGAATTTGCATATCTACCAAGTTCTCAGTTGATGGCAATGCCACAGATCTCACACTTTGAGAACAACTGTTCTAGAGAATGTAAAATCTTAGTATGTACTCTGAATCAAGAAAAATAATATAATCATAATGCTTTTTCTTTTACTTTTTCTTTCATTAAACAGACACAAGACATCTTATGAACCAATCATATGACAAAAAATCACCTCTAGTCTAATTGAAAAGTTCTAGGTCAGAAGAAGGAAGACCTGGGTAATGTCCAGCTAGTTATATAGTACACATATGGCTTTGGGTAAATTAATGTCTTTGACTCTTAGTTTCTCCCTTGCAAAACAAAGATAATTCTCAAATTGAAGACTGTGTGTATGAGTGTTGAATAAATATATATTTGCTTTGTAAATTCTATATCATATACAAATGGAACTCATTGTTTGGAGCCCAGAATTTCATATAGAAGCAAGGTTGTTAATATTGACTAGGTACTAAATTTAACCCACCAAAATGTGTTTGATTAATTCTGAGTATTTTTTTTAAAAAAGGTGTTGAACATACTTAAATGTGAAAACTCTTTCCAACCCACCTATAGTGTTTTCCCCATGTGTAACAATTCTTTCATATACAGGTAACCCCCATATAACACGGTTGTTAGCTTTCTTAAAAATGCCATGTTATGCAAATCCATGTTATACGAAAAAAATAACTAGTACAAAAACGGGGGTTAAGTTCCAAAAATTAAAAAAAAAAACACATACTATTATATTTTTGTAATTAAGATAAATATCTTTATTAAAGCAATGTTCACCAAAATTAAGATAAATATCTTTATTAAAGCAATTAATATAACATATTAATATGTATTAAATAATGTTTTCTTCGTCATCACTACGAAGCTTTTATTATGTTTCATGTTGTTCAGGGATTTCCCTAATTTCGAATGAGATATTTTTTGCTCTTAAAAGCTCTTGTTGTTCGGGAATTTCTCTAATTCTCAAACCGTGTTCTAGGATGCCATGTTATACAGGATTTACCTGTATATTTTTCTAGGGAGTTTTTGAGTCTGATAAGCTTTCACAGACCCTATCACAATTTCTTAGATAGCGTAATTTCTCAAAAATGTTTGTTGAATTGATAATATAAATATCTTCTGAAAAGAACAATTGAATAAGTTGAACATTTATTTTTAATTTATTCTTGACATTGGCATTTGAAGAGGAAAAAGTTATTACGTTAGAAAGAAGTAGACAGTGACTCTTTTGAGTTTCTGTAAGGTCTTCTGTGTGCTTTGGATGGCTTCAGAGGTTGATGCTAATATTACCTTATTGTGCCTAATTTTACATCAACTTCAGTTTTTCTCCAGCTGGTGAGTTACAAGCACTCTTCCTGCAACTTTCAAACATGACTAGATATTGAGTGGATCCACAAATTGACTATACTCACACTACTTTTATTCTAAATGATCAGCAATTTCTTCAATATCCAGAATAAAGTTCCTTTTTAAATTATTTTTTGGTGTCTTGCTTTTAATACTTCTTTCTTAGACTTAAGTTCTATGCTTTTTACTCTTACTTTATTCGTGATGAGTATCCAGGCACTACTAGCAAGATAGTGCACCTTGAATTATGAATCTTCCATCTTTCAAGCTGAGTAGAAAGCAGACTCTCTGTCTTTGGGACCCATTCCTTGCTTAGAGTTATATTTCAGGACAGTATTAAAAGCATTGTGCTGGGTAAACAAGTGAAGAGGGCCTGGTTCTCTAACTTTTATCACAGATTGGAAACAGTGTTCTGATCTGTTGCCTATTTAACTTTCCAAGCTACTTCTAAAACCACATTTAGACTTCAGTGGGGGTATTATATTCTATTATTTCCACTTTTAGGAGCTTCAAGGTGAAGTTCTTCCATTTGGGGAATGGGGTGGCTCAAGTTAGTGCACACCAAGAAGGTGGGGAGCTACAATTGAACGGCTGATTGTCCAGGTATCTACCCTACCAAAGAAAAAAAATAGAGCCTGTATAAGGTAAAGAGGGGGGAAAAAGAGATAATGGTTGTAACAGCCATGTTACAGAAGGAAGCTTTTGTTCTCAGGGATTATGGATTAGGAGGAAAAGGATTTCCAAATTTGTGAGCCATTAATATAAAGTCATCCTAAAGTTTGGTCTCTAACATCAAATTTCCTAAACATTGTTATTTCTGTGTGGATTTAACACAACAATTTTAATATAGCAGAGAGGTTTTTCCACAAAGTATTTAGCTCTGGCTTGTATCTGTTGACATATGAGCTACCTGACCATGTGTGAAAGACTCATCAGAAATGGAATTAGCACGTGAATAAATCCAGTGTGGGGAGCTGGATTATTTCATTTCCTTGGGGACTGAGGTGCCAGCAGTGTGTGCAGGGGACTGTAGCCCATGTAATGAACATGTAAGAGAATTTCCACAAAGCTAGGTTCTAGGGAGAAGATGGTCACACATATAATAATTCCAAAATGTACTAAATTCATACAAAGAAGAGTAAATCAGCTCATAAAGAATGTTTAGCCTAACTACTCACCATCTCAAATTCACAAAGCCAGAGGATTACTGAGGTGGATCATATCAAACACTATCTAGATCTATGTTAAGTCTGAGCGACTACCCACCTATTTCTCAGTTTCCTTATATTCCTTTTCTTAGTTTATAACCCACAGTAAGTATGTTTTTCCAATTTAACAGAACACATCTATATATAATATACTCAACCCAGCAGGGTCCATCTACACAGAACCCACTTATATAACTTATCGTTACCTCTCTGAGTGAACTTTTATTCTCAACCTTGGGTATTGATGTTCCTACAAGCACTTTATATGAATACCTCCCACTTCTTTACCCTCAAGAGCTTCAACAGATTCAGTCCTGTCAAATACGTAAGGGCCACGAGAGGCTGATGATTTGGGATTCAGGGAAGATAGGTGCTTGCTGGTGAAGAAAATAACTGTGTCAAAGTGAACCCAAATAATGTTCTCCCTAAAGTTTCTAAAATGTTGTTGTGTATGCATGAAACACAAGAAAGATGCATTGTCTATGCAAATTTATGGTTGGTTGGGGTGAGTTAGTAGGAATGTGCATTGCAGTCGTTATGTGTTTATAGCTAAATTGGTGCTAAAGCCAAGATGGGAACAGTGGCAATGAAGTTCAGCTCTCTAGGGCTGTACTGGTGAAGTACCCCAGCACCCAGCAGTAAGGAACAGAGGTTTTTTTCAACCTGAACAAGAGAGGCTATAGAAAGAATGATGTCAATGAACTCAGTTGAAGTAGCATTCTCCTGAATTTGCATTGGAGCCTAGGCCTCTCTCCGGTGCAGGGCAACTGAACTTACTACTACATCAGGAAGTTTTGTTTTCACTTCAAAACAGCCTCATCAGCAAGGGTAACACAGATGTGATGATAGTCAAAGAGCAAAGTTCCATGTCAATAGTGCCAAAGAAAAGAGACAGTGATGACTGCCGAGTCTCAATGCAGGTTGATTTCTTAGGTTCAGGCCTGGGCAGTCCTGGCTTGGTTGGCTGAAGTAGCATATGAGGACCCAGACCAACTCAGGGTCATGTGCAAGGGACTTTGGCAGTATGCTCCACACAATTAGGGATAAAAATACCACCACAGGAGAATATGGTGCTTATCTGGGTAGGTAAAAGTTCAGAGCTATCAGTGAAGACATACGCCTTAACAGATTTGAAAAAAATTAAGAGAGAAAACAGGAAAATTGAGCAACAATTAAATCGGGTGTCCTTATAAAGAGCTGGGCTTCGTAACACATATGTAGTCTTATTTTTTCCAAAGGGAGGATGAATTTACATCATAACTATTAGCTTGTTAATGTTGTAGTTATACAACCTATGAGTCTGCTGCTCTAAAGATATCCCTTCCCCGCCCCTCCCGACTTATAATCAGCAAACTACTAAAAATAATAAAATAACTTAATGTTATGCTCAGGTTAAATAGGTCAATATAGCAATACGTGCAAGAAATAGAAATATATTTTAATAGACTATAATAGACATATTGCATTTTTTGCTATCGCTTTAAAATTAAATTTTTCTGACATTTTATTATGAAAATGTCAAACATACCACAAAATTGAAAGAATTTTATAGTGAATACCCTCTTACCTATTACCTGGATTGTACAACTAGCATTTTATTGTATTTTCTGGGTCATGTATCTATGAATCTATTTATCTCTCTATTTATTAATGCATCCTATTTTATTTGCATGCATTGCAAAGTTAATTCAACTTTTTAAAACTTTTCAAAAACCGTATCTATAAGTAATTGCTTGCTTATTATACAAAATTTGGTAAATACTCAAAATTCTACCACCCAGAAATTACTATTACTGATATGCTACTATTTTACTATGTATATATAATTTTTTTTTCAATAGAATGTATAGTATACTCAATATATTTAGAATTTACTATAAAAATATTTTGTCATCTGGTTTTCTTAGGACTATGTCATGAATATTCATCATGTAATTATTTTTCTAATATTATTTTTATGAATATAGAATCCCCATATTATGTATATAATATAGTTAATACAATCAACCTTAATTGACAGCTATTAGGATTATATCCTTGTTTTTCTTATTATGTACAACTGTTGTGAATGACACGTAGAAAACATTTTTATATGGGTTTTATGCCTTATGATATATTTCTGTTACAAAATTGTTTTTGATATTGAAGTTTAAATATTTTCTTCTGGGAGATTGCATCAATGGAGGTATGAGGGTGTTGGCTGCCCTACATTTTGATCAATACTAAATGTTGGTTATTTTGAATTGCCATATTAATACCAAAAAAAACCACCTTATTTGGTTGATTTTTGCTTTTCATTCATCTATTTTCTCTTTGAATTTTTTTTCTTGAAAAATGTAATAGTTTTTATGCCTGTGTTCTTGTGCTTGTGAGTCAATGTATATGTATATGTGTGTTTTAGTGACTGTAGCTGCTCTGTATGTAAGAAAGGTAACATTGGTATGTACAATGCAAATTATTTTCCTATTTTGTTTTATGTCTTTTAGTGTTTAATATTTTGCTCTTTTGACCTATTAGTTTTTATCTTCATATTTATTTTATATCTTTGTAATGTCTTTCATTCTCTGAGAAAATAACATGGGCCTATATACTTTTTAAATATTTATGCTACTATTTTTTTACATTTAGCTGCTTGAACTCACAGCTGCTTATTTTGTATGGTGTTTTGTACACTGTGTGTAAGTCAGTTCTACTAGCTAAGCCTAATCCATTTCTCTTCCTGAAAAAAAAAAAATTTTTTTTTCCTTTGCATTGATATTTTGCCCCTCAACGTTCCATCACTTTTTGCATATTTCTAAGTTCTATTTCTCTCTATTCAAAAAAGCCTACCTTCCACATTTTTCTTCTTCTGATAAGCCCTTTTCATCATTTTACACTTGAAACACATGCTTTTCAAGTTTGTCCACCATTTGGGATTGATAACCAGGTTGTTGACCAAAACTTCTTTAAGTTACTCACATTATTTATGTTGGTCAATATATGACATTTTGGTTTGCACTATGGGACATTCATGTGTGTATTTCAAAAAGCTTTTATCACATTGTACCTGACCTTTCACTTCTAAAATAACCACTCACAACTCTTTTAAACGACTCAACCTGTTTCAATTGATTGCAAAAAAAAAAGCTTTCTTTTTTTAGCTACTGTTTTCTTCCTTTTATCCCCTAACCTTGATATTCCAAACTATTCATTTCATACCAAATTATGCATTAAATTATGGTGAGCTGCTTCCAAATTTAGAATTTTCTATATTCTTTCTCTTTTTTAAAACCCTTAGCTGAAAACTCTCGAAAATTGACTTCAAAGAGTAGAAATCCCAATGACCCTTTGATAAGTTATGTTTTAATTACATGTATTACCTGAAAAGGGAAAGAAAATGAAAAGAAATTAACGTATGTAATACAAATAGATTTATTAGCCTACTAATAAATGATAGAAAATAGACTATATTGAGGTGTTGGTTAAAATCCTTTGTTACCTCTTTTCTTTTGAGACTCTCCATTTGAATCTGATCTCTTTCCTGCTTACGGTTTTCTATTTACTATTACCAATACGGTGTGTGTGTGTGTGTGTGTGTGTGTGTGTGTGTGTGTATGAATTAATATGCTTTTCTTAATCGATCAACCTCAACTGGGCTTCAGTCCTGTTACCTCGTGTTAATATGTAGGTAAACTTAAATTTACCTACATATGTCAAAGTTTTAGGATATATAAATTAATATTCCTAGTTATCAAAGAAATAGGAAATAATTTGAAAATTGCCATGGAGGCAAGGAACCTAGAAAAATTTGTATAGGTCCATTCAGCTTCTTATATGTTGGCTGTGTTATGCTGCACAAATATCTACTCACCAATGAAACAGCAAAACAGGTAACAGCACATTCCTGTTAAATTTTCCTACACATGTTAGCTTTGTAGGTACCACTATCAGCAATTTCCAGATAGATTTGGGGCATCCTCATATATAGGTAAAAATTGAAGAATGGTTTGTGATGCTATTATACTGTTATTTATTTCATTGCATTGCATTATTACTGATGCTTAACTCTCCGTGATTTCTGAAACATCTAACTTACTAAACGCATTACTTTTTTTTTTTTTTTTAACTTTTTTGTAATTGATTATTTAGGATTTTCTGGATAGACAGTCTGTCCATATTGCCTTTTTTTTCTCCTTTCAATGGTTACATTATTTTTCAGTTACAAGAAATAACAGTTTGCTCCCCCTGATAACCCTGGTCCACTAGAGCTAGCACCAGTGTAATGAGATCTTGGCTATACTAAGACAGAACCCCAGCTACTTATGTTTGTTTAACACTGTAAGATACATTATGGCCCACTCTTTTTTTTTTTTTTTTTTAAAAAAAAAAAGCTTTATGTCATTTAGTTTTAGATTTACCTCTTATAGATGGTGGATTTCTGGATTATGAATGAGGCTGACATTTTAAAATTTTAATAGAAGAGTTAACCCCTTAATATTTATTTTCACATGTAATGTGTGTCACATGTCATGTATATCACATATTTATGCCTTCCATTTTTCTATGTTTATTTTCAGAAATCATACTTTGGATCAAATATGTATTTCTTTATCCATTATACTGATTTGATAATCATTCTTTTAGTGATTATCTTTTCATTAAAATCTTTAAAAAACAGTTCTCTATCAGGTCTTCAGTGAAATACTAACTTTTGAATTCCTGTTTATGTGAGTTTCTCTACTCTTTTTAAATCTTTTCCTAATATTGTATATTTTGGTTAGAGATTCCAGACTCAGAAGAATATATTATATAAAAATTTTTGTATTATTCATCTTTTTTATTTTAGCATCTAAACTCTGTTCTGAAACATATATATATATATATATATATATATATATATATATATATATATTTAACATACATATTTAATATATATGTATATTTAAACTTAAATAAATATATGGTTGCTTTCAATGATCATTATCAGTCTTTTTATACTTTCTACTTTCAACCTATTTTGGTTCCTTTCTCAATCAGTTACACTGATTGAGACTTTATTCAGAAAAAGTGTTTAGGTGGAATACTTTCTGAATCCTTACATAAAATAAAGTACCTTTGATTGCTTCATCCTATTAACAATAACTTCACAGAATACTGAAAATTAAGCCATATAATTTTGTTCTTTAGTTACTCCATTGTCTTCTAGCATTTAATATTATAAAAGATACACCTCAACCAAGATTGATTTTTATTATTTTAAGGCTACCATTTTTGCTTCTTATAGATTTTTTTATTCTAGAAGTTCAGAAAATGTAACTGGTATACATATATTTTCATTCTCTTTGCATAAATTGAAGACTTGGGTGTGTATTCAGCTTAATACATTTTTTCTTGTCTCATGACTTTGATTATTATGCCTATTGTATTTTTCTCATCTTTGTTTAGAAACACCAACTTTACAAATGTTTCGACTATCTTCTTTTTCTCCTGTACTTATATTTTATCATCATTTATATCTTTTTCTAATTCACCATTTATAAGTGCTAATTTTTTTTACTACATTCTTTGATTTTCTGTAGTTTTCCTGCTATTAATGTTTTTAGTTTTCTTTAACTTTGTTTCTAGTATTAATGTTTCCAATATTATTTTAAATCTACTTACACAATGTTTTGATAATTTGTAAAAGAGTTGAAAACTCTAAGAAAAATAACAAAGATTAATGTAGCTAAATATACCCTGATCTGCATATTTTATTATCTCAATTTATTTTGATCTATACTCATTTAGATATACTATCTGAATTTACTAATTTATTTTCTTATTGTTGCTTGTTGCCTCACATTCTTTCTACTTTCATTTTGCTTCTTGCTTCTTGTTCAAATTTAGAAAGAAGCAGTCAAAAAAATATAACAAATGCCCATTACATCATTGCTCTGAAATCACTATATTGCTGGGCAAAAGAAACTTAATTTCATGTGTTTTGCTTCTCTATAGTATTTTTAATGCTATCTCTCTACTGTATTCTGGCATCCTAGTTACTGTTGGTTTTGTTGCAATTCTTTGTAAGTAATCTGACTCTTCTTTATTGTGGCTTTTAGTATTTCTTTTATCTCTAGTATCCTGCAATTTTGTTACCATGTGCCCAGTATCTTTGGGTTTTTTCAGTAAGAAAAATATGAAAATCCTTAGCCATAAACCCTTTGAATATTGTCTATTCAGATGTCTCCCCATTTTCTTCTTCTGAAATGTTTAGATATAAAATGGAGTTCTTAATTAATCTTGCATGCCTTAATTTTTCTTTCAGATTTTGTTGCTCTTTGTGGCATATTACTGCAGGTATTGTAGGTTTTATCTTCCAATCCTGTTTCTTTAGTTGTTTCTAGGTGTCTTTAAATCTCATCTATTATTTAAAAAAATGTTTTGACCATGTTTTTCATGTCTAGTATTTCTAATAGATTGTTTTTCATAGAAGCCTATACTTTTAAAATAATTATTTCTTACTTTTTAATGGATTATGTTTCCCTTATTTCATGGGGACTATTTCCTCTATTACAGCTTTAGAAATTTTAAACTTTCTATGTTAAAGTCCTTTCCAAATTGTTTTACCATCATTATTTCTTTGGATATAAATTTATTAAAATTGTTGGGTTTAGCCTCTCTTTCATGTTACTGATTTTCCTCATGTGGCCTTAATTCATTTTAGTGATTTTATGTTTCCAGGGAATATTCTGCATTGTGCTTCTCCCTGTATGAGGTTTATAAGTCACCTAGAGCCCAGGTCTATCATGTGTGCAGATCAGGCTCCACACCTGGGGATTTTAATTTCTTTTGGGTGATTCTACCTCTTTCCCATGTTAGTAGGTGGTATTCTAGGTCCTATCCATGAACAGAGTAAGCCTATGGGCATCTGCACTTCTAACCATCCAGTACATAGAGTGTATACTCAGCTCTATGTTCACATGAGCTTTGGGACCTGACTGAGATGACTTCTTTCAAGGTTTGGCTTCCAATGACAGTGTAGGTACAGTCCTTACTTAACTCCAAGGTCTCCCTCTCTGTTTCTGGCCCATGGACATTTATCTTCTCAGTATACATACCGAGTTATGTATTTATATATTATTGTTATATTTTATCAGTCATATTCTATGTGTTTGCAGTAGGAAGATTGATCAAACTGCCATTTGACCTAGAATGGCTAACTCATTGACTTTTTGGTTAAGAAAACATATATTTACTTATTTAATTCTGTTTTTCAATCTTTTTCTCCGTCTAATCATTTTTACCTCAGGTTTTTTCCATTGTGAAGAATATTTCAATATAAAAATATCTCACCCCAAAACTGAATATTTTTAATGTTTTATATCAACTCATTTAATAAAGGAAAAGCATTAAAATTCCTATAGAAATATTTTTAGAGTACATGCTTTCTTACATATTTAGCTATGATCTTGCTCATTTATTTTGATAAACATTCATATATTTTCTATGATTTTTAAATTTGTTTACTCCACAGAAACACTAATTTTATATATGCAATTTCAAATAAGAGATTATTTTAAGATGCATACAATTTTGCAAAGGGCTGTTTAGTAAGCTGGCACTAGATAAATTAGTTTAGCTAGCTTAGAAGGACAATGTGAATAAATCTACAACAGTAGTAACGGGTGTAATAGTATATTTGGCCTTGCTGGTAAAACTGATATTATAATTAAGTCATGTCAAAACTGCCACACAATAATAATAGACTGCCCATGACAAACATATTTAATTTAAAAATGATTTTGTCACAGTTCTACAAAGGGAAAGTTATATTTCAAGTCTTAATGATTTAATGTTAAATTATCAAAATAGCTGAAAAGCTTCAATTGGCTAGTAGTGACTATTCTATTCATGTATTACATGTGCACAGGAGTGCTATGACATATACATTTAAATATGCTTAACGCTCCAAAACCTGCAAAAGCAATTAGTGGCAATAAAATTTATATTGAATTTGGATAAATTTTAGACAATTAGCCATCTTCTAAATGTGATTTTAGCAAAGTAATCCAATGGGACACATGACTTATCCACATTTATTACTCATTAGATGAGAGTAATTCCTGCCATAGTTGAACATCAAGGGATTTATTGTCATAAATTCAGATCAGCTAATGGACTCTGTAACCCTTTTTGCTCAAGTACAAATCCCTAGGTAAAACAAGTGAAATACAAATTGATCACAGATATATGCTTTCACATAGATTGCACGTGTGTGTGTGTATATATATATATATATATATACATATATATATGAAATTTCCAGCCATATATTTGAATATTTTTAGAGTTTATGGCTGTATATGTATACCATGTGAATTTATATAATACATATCCATCCTGTATACATATACACACACACACACACACATACACATATACACAAAGGAAAATTATTAGGTCAGTATAAATGTAATTGTGGTTTAAAAGGTTAAAAATAACTGCAAAAATCACAATTACTTTTGCACCAACCTAATACAAATTTCTTCTCAATATATACCCAGTTGTTTGTGGCTAGAAGATTCTGGGTGTTTTATATGTACTGTGTAAATGTTTACATGTAAATCGTATACATGCACATACGTACACATACATACTCATTTTTTCAAGTGAATTTCAATATCCCACACTGTACAAAAATGTCTCATGACTCCTTATTACCGGCCTGCGAATATGAAAAATCACCACCAGAACTTGAATAGTATATACCACTTGACTCTTTCTTCCCCTTATTATTGTTTTTTTCTCTTGAGAATGTGACGTGCTGTCTTTAGGAACTGAATACTTTCCCCTAAGATTGTTGCAGTGCCCTTCCAGCCCCAAAAGACACAAACAGGCTCCAGGAAGTCACACATATTCTTCTAGGGCACAGGTCATTTCTGTTTACAATTGGGCCTCTTCTCCTCATCTGTCTCTGAGGTGCTGATGCTTTGGAGCCAGCAGCTTGCTGCCCTATTTCCTAGCAATGACATTTCCTGTCAGCAGCAGAAATGGCAAACCGGGTTTGATTTTAAATTTGATGGAAAGCCACTGGCCTGTGACTTTCCATCAAATTTAGACCGCACTACATTTATGTGTTTGGAAGGAACTTAACACAACTTTTTACTTTACATTTTCAACTCTTTTATATTGTGTGCCATTTCGTTTGGAGATTAACAAAATATAAGAAGAAATACTTTAATTATCCTCTTTCACTCTTGACTTTTTATTCTCTTAAGGTTGCTAATAGGTGTTTCAACATAATTTTTTGGTGTTTTATTCAAATTGTGTGCTTTGGTACTGATGTTCCCTATGAAATATTTGTGGTTGATTGTCACTAAGAAAAACTTTAAAATCCTAGTGAAGTAAACTGTGTGTGTGTGTGTGTGTGTGTGTGTGTAGACATATATATGCATGTATATATATGTATATACATATATAAACATATGTATGAATACATATATAACATATACATATACCATGATTCCCTGAAAATAAGACCTAGCCAGACAATCAGCTCTAATGCGTCTTTTGGAGCAAAAAATAATATAAGACCTGGTATTATATTATATCATATTATATTATATTATATTATATTATATTATATTATATTATATTATATAAAATATTAAGACATGGTCTTATATTATAGTAAAATAAGACCAGGTCTTATATTAATTTTTACTCCAAAAGATGCGTTAGAGCTGATTGTCAAGCTAGGTCTTATTTTTGGGGAAACACGGTATATATAAATAATATAAATACCAGAACTTTTAAGTCATTAAAGCTACTTCTCTTACAAAAACAAATTTAATACCTATAACAAAATACCTACCAACTGTGAGAAAACACTTTCTACAGACAAATTGAAGAAAGTTATAGATAAATGATTAGGAATAGGGATGACCTATTTGAAAACCAGTACAATAGAGTTATCCTGCTTTCTTGGTACTCTGCTATAATCACAGCCAATTTAGTTTTTCTCTGAAAAGGGGTAATGTATTCTTACCATTTCCAAGAATGAGAAAATATACTCACATGAACTAATCTATCCCTACGTAAAAATCATAACATAAATCATCCAAGGTATCTACATGGCCCAAAGAGGGCTTCTCTATCTACCCATCTACATGTGGTCTTATCAAGCTTTTTCAATGTTCATTGTGTTTATTACCACATGGCATATTACATACATATTCATTTTAGTTATATATTGTCTGTTCACCTCAATAGAGTTCACAAATCCATGTTTCCAATGTTATTTTTCCCTCAAAATCTGTAGTACCTAAAACAGAACCAGCATATTGCAGGTCATTGATAAATATACGTCAACTGAATGAATGAATGGATAAATAAAGTATACTTCTATAGCTCCTGGCTGTTTTAAATTATTTCATCCTCTACACTTATTTATTTCCTTTATAATTATCCTACTTAGTTTCTTATTTAATTTTCTTTCCTATTCAACTCTTCCCAAACAAGGTAATCATGTCGAAACATTTATTAATAATTTAGACAATAATAAGAGATCATACAGGGAAGCAAATAATTAATTATAAAAATTAATTATAAAATAAATTAATTATGCAAATATTACTGAAGAATAGTGAGATAAATTCAGGAAAGCAAAGTCTAGGCAGATATCATAAAAATAGTAAGAGGTGAACTGAATATAGAAAATTGTAAATTTAGATAGGAGGTAACATGTAGAAAGGGGACTAAGTACATGTAAATTTGTACCCCTCAAAAAACAATTAGGAGTCACTTAAGAGAACCTTTTACCTGAAACTGAGGATTGTGAAAGAAGAAAATGGTAAAAGGTAAACTAAGAGCTTTGTGAAGAACTAATCAAAAAGGATAGCTTTTCAGCAGCGAACACTCTGATAGAATTGGATGTAAGCCAGGCATATTTTTTTTATTGAATATGGAGAAAAATCTTTGGTACTGGGCACTTACAAAATATGAGTAAGTGTTTTAGTGGGGCTTCCTGGGTAGCATGAGGACCCTGGGTTTGAGGTGCAGAAAGGGGAAGTGCTAACAGAATGGAAGACATTGTTGAATAGATTTTCTGCTATTTGCAATTTATGCTTGGGTTAGTCTTGAATATCTATTCACAAATGACCTTAGAGATTATCTCATTTGGTAACACTCAATGGTGGTTGCACATTAGAATTACCTGGGGAGCTTTAAATAAATAGATTTAAAATAAATAGATTTTAGGTGGTTAATTTTTATTTATCAATTCAAATTTATCAATTCAAATAGCTCAAGGATTGTCTTTTCCAGAAAACCTTCACCAGTGAGTCAAAGGTAGGTATACTTCCTATAATATCCTGTATATTTCACTTTTTAAGGCATATGCTGCCTCCACTCCATTCCCTTTCTCACTACTGGGATATTTCCTCAGAGGGTAGCCACTGGATTTTTTGTTTTTTTTTTAATCCAGCTTTTCTGCTGTATACAGTATAGTGCTCAGTAAACATTTATTAAGTGAAAGATTAAATGAATGCAAGCCAGCCCCACCCTTGGGGTTTCTTTTAATGCTCTTCCCACTGCCTCTTCCAATGTCCCTATTCTCTAGATGATGACTTCAAATTTGCAGGTCAGAGAGAAACTCTTGGTTTACCTCTTCTTCCTTAGAGGCACTAAAGGCGTTGTTGACTGGCAAGCTATTATTACGGACTTTCCTCATTTTCTAGAGAATAAGTCTCAAAGTCCATACATGGTATCCAATGTCCTAAACAAAAAGGTCACAGGCTATCTTTCTAAATTTACATTCTAGAATATCATCTTCCCATTATTTCATATTCCTTCCAAAAAGAAAAAAAGCTTATGCTCTTTGGTCAGTTGCCTTTTCCTCTCCCTGGAATTCCCTTCCTCCTGCCCCTTTTCCATCCAACTAAGGCCCATCCATCCTTTAAATTGCAGCTCAAATATCACTTCCTCTGTGTAACCTTTCTCTGACCTCTCAAACAGAACAGATCACTTCCTATTTCATGCTCCCTTAGCATTCGGGACATTGTGCTGCAGCCAGTGGGTGCCCCTCCTCCCCACAGCCTGAGTATTGCCTTTGAGACGGGAAACCTCCATGGTTTTATTTCTGTATTCCCAGCACTACTATAATGATAATGTACTTGGTACCTAATAAGCGTTTGTTGATTAAAGTCAGATAAAAACCTATTTATTTTTTCATATGTGTTGTCTGGGTTTAAAGTATATGACTGTACAAAGAATCTAATTCAAGTTTTAAAGTTAGCAACAAACCAAACAAGAGAACTGTATTTTGACACCCAATATTGGTGCCATGAATTGGAATTCAACATACTGGTAAAATTCTGAGTCTCCAGTTCTCAAGTACCAGTGTGGTGCTTGACTCACTTTGAGACGATGATAATACCATATCCTTCCTTTTCACAATTTATTGATCTATTGGTTTGCTTTTGACCCTTACTGACATCTACCTTCCTCCCTCCCTTTTTTTGCTAAATGGGCTATATGCATTTCATGGGTGGTCAATTACTAAGCACTGAGTAGATGATGTTGCTATTTCTGAGAATAAAGATTAGGAGGGGCAGCAGATTTGGGTGGAAGATAAATCTTCATGTCTAGATTTGGAACTCTAGGTAGTCCTGTGTGTGTGGTGGCTGAAGCCATGATGGAATAACACATATGAAGGCTCAGCATGGAATAAATCTCGAAGTCCACACATGGTTGTATTCCAGGTTGTGTTATAAATTTCTCTTTCACCCAAACTTTCCTTGGTAAGCTATACTTGTGTTTTTGCAACAATATTTTTCTAGCATCCTGGAAAATTGAAGGGAGGTTTAGCTGAAGCCTTCGCTTGGCTTTGGAACTTCACTTTGGTGATAGATTCAGTACTTGCAACACTGTCTGAAACAAGTTTAGCATGACATGAAGCACACATGTCAGTTCCCCAGGGCCATGTATTCAACATATGTTCTAATTAAAATTTTATTTTAGTTCACTTAAATTAAGTTCATATGTCATGCTGATTTTCTATTTCTTTCCATCCTTTGTCCCTCAATGCAGTAACCTGAATGTCCTGTGTCAGAAGGTTGGAGAAGAATGCATCTGCTGGAGGGGAAGGGGAAGCACATTTACCAAAGGCTGGCAAGTGAGGAGTGGGGCAGAGCAGAAGAATCAAAGCATTGTGTGTCATTATTGCCATTGTTTGTTGGTTTACGTTTTCACAGCCGAAGGTGCAGATGCTTTGAGATTACTTTGAGAGTTTTGCAGTTTTTCTAGCATCAGTAACCTGTCAGATGCCTGAAGAGTGGTCTAGCATTCTGGGAGCTTGTAAGACTCCCTCTGATGTAGCCAGTTTGCGGGACTAGGAGCAGAAAGTCAGAACAGATTCCTCCTTATGACTTTCAATTATTATTCATTGACCCTATAGAACATTTATTTTTTATTTGAATAAATATGAAGAAAAAAGCCACTTTTCTGGCTTTTCTGATTTGCCCCCATATATGCAAGATTGGAGATAGAACCAAATTTAAATCCTTTCATGACCATTATGACTCTGGACTAATTACTTAACCTCATTCAGCCTCATTTGTACTCAGTTTCCTCTTTTGTATTGAATTGTATGCTCTGTGTACTGGCCACTGTAAAGCAAGGAACTCCATATCAATAGACTTTGGATAGTGAGCAACGACTTTCCTTTTCTAGCTTCCTTATAGTCCTGGCACAGCAGCCAGTAGCTTCCTTTGCAATTTTGAGTGACAGAGAAGAAAGGAGAGGAGAAGAAAGAAGAGGAGGAGAAAAGGGGGGGGAGGAAGGGAAGCCACAGAAGGGGAGGAGAGGGGAAGGGAGGCGAGAAGACGCTAAGGAAATCCCTTTGCTTCTAGATCCATGAGAAAACACTGCTGTTCACTGCTCACTGGAGAAGCTTTGAAAGTACTGAATTTCTAAATGCCTCAGAAATTTAATGGTATTATTTGATTACGTTAAATATTTTTATCCAAAAATTTCAATTTTATACATGCCTATTTTATTAGCAACAATAACTTATATCTTTGAATTCTATACTTTTCAAAACTTTGTCACACAAAATTTATTTTCTTTACCACAATTTGGTGGGAGAAGCAAGGGCAGCCTTCTTTTCTCTATTCTCTTGAGAGGAAATTTAAGAGCTTGGAAGAAGTAAGTGTCCTATCATTCAGAAGATCGGAGTTAGAACCACGATAATTAGCCAGATCATTGTCCCAATACCCATATTCAGATCTTCCTGTCCCTTATAGCAGACTAAATCATCACTTGTAAATATTTCCATTTCCTCCGAAGCAATAGAATGTAATATAGGAAGGAAGGAAGGAAGGAAGGAAGGAAGGAAGGAAGGAAGGAAGGAAGGGAAGGGAAGGGAAGGAAGGAAGGAAGGAAGGAAGGAAGGAAGGAAGGAAGGAAGGAAGAAAGAAAGAAAGAAAGAAAGAAAGAAAGAAAGAAAGAAAGAAAGAAAGAAAGAAAGAAAGAAAGAAAGAAAAATGAAATTCCTAAAAACTTGCCCTAAAATACCGGGGATACCAAAAAAAAAAAAAAAATGTATATAAGTGGACACTTGGATCAATGTTTCTCAAGCAGTAGTTTTTCGTAATCAAAAGTGTCTGGACCCTGATGATAACCACTTTGAGCACCTCTCAAATAGTGTAACACAATTACTTGTACATTAAAAAATAAATTCCTCTTTGAATATACTTTATGGCATGATTTTAAATAACTCACAGAGCTTCCTGGATCATCTCATTAATTCTCACACTATCTTTGAGGTAAGGAAGAGAACAGCATTGGCATTACATGACATTGCTATAGATCTGTTCTATATATTGTGGTGATGGTAGTAGTGGTTATTATCGGGCTCCATCACACAGGTTTTATGGGTCATTGGAAATCCAGTCATTCAAGAACAACGTTATTAATTGAATTTTAATTAACATCTTTTTATTTAAAAATTAAGTTTGCTGACTACCCTTTGTTGAGTGGGTAATTTAAATGAAATATTTAAATTCTAACTCATGATCTGGGCTAGGATATAGAACATTGTGATTTATTTTTCTCATGTTATATACAGAGGGTGCCAAAAAAATGTATACACATTTTAAGAAAGGAAATCTGTATTATAATTGCAATATTCAAAATATACCAATAACAAAAGATGACTACAAGTCACATTTGACTTCTGCAATTATAAGAGGTGCTCAAAATGGTTATCATCAGGGTCCAGACACTTTTGATTACGAAAAACTACTGCTTGAGAAACATTGATCCAAGTGTCCACTTGTATACATTTTTTTTTTTTTTTGGTATCCCCGGTATTTTAGGGCAAGTTTTTAGGAATTTCATTTTTCTTTCTTTCTTTCTTTCTTTCTTTCTTTCTTTCTTTCTTTCTTTCTTTCTTTCTTTCTTTCTTTCTTTCTTTCTTTCTTTCTTTCTTTCTTTCTTTCTTTCTTTCTTTCTTTCTTTCTTTCTTTCTTTCCTCCCTCCCTCCCTCCCTCCCTCCCTCCCTCCCTCCCTCCCTCCCTCCCTCCCTCCCTCCCTCCCTTCCTTCCTTCATTTCATTTTAGAAAGTTGGCTATAAATCTATAATGTAATACAAGTATTTTTGGATAAAATAACATGGGGACTTTTTATTTTAGTCAATATTACATTAGCTTAGTTACGGTTTATAAAAATTGTATGTATACCACCAAAGACCTTGTTAGTGTTTATTTAATTATCAAAGAATTATAACTCAATTGACAGCAAAGCATATTGCTTAAACTGATTATAATAATATAAAAAGTGTCCTTGAATTGGAATATTCTAGCATACAATAGTAATGATTTTTAAAAGAAACTTTCTATACTAAAATTTTCTGATGACATAAATATTTTACAATAAATTATTTAGTTTCAGCATTAAAAAATCATATTTAGGTCTTTAGGATAAATATATATGATTTTTAAAATACCATGTAAAGATTTTTCTTCCCTTCATTTGAATTTATAGACATTTGAAACTAACATTTTTGTTTCCTGCATGATAAGACACAAAGGGAAACAACAACCATATTTCTACTAATATCCTCTAGCACAGTGCCAGTAATTCCATATCTTCTGTAATACCACTGATGACTAGAATCATTAATCCCATGTTTTGAAAATTATTTAAGATTGAAGGTGCCACAGTTGTACATATTGGTTCAGTCTCTAGAGCCCTAAGAAAAGATTTAGTGCATTTTCAAAAGAATTTTGCAGGTAGGAGCCCAAATGGATTTTCAACTAGGCCTCAACCTTTTTGAAACCTACTGATGTTGAATAGTCTTTTACTGGTTGCCATGCCAACTGATACCAGAGGAACACTCTGCAGTGTGTTCATCCCCTAGAAAGCTTCACCAGATGTCTTCAACAAATTGCTACGAAAAGACTTTGGTCTGTCAGGCTTGTTAGGAGATAAAAATCAGGCTAAGAGACGTCCCTGCCTCCACTTCTGATAAAACCAACCCATAAAATATGTAGACTTGTTCTACTAGCACAATAAACCAGTAAAATCTCTCACCCCAACCCCAACCCTCCTTACTTCCTGTAGCAGGATTTTTAAAATATTTATGCTCTTATTTCTACATGAAGCAGAGGCCATTATGTGTTGCAGCTGACATTGTCTGGCAGAGCAAAGCAAGAAGCATCTGGCTGGCAGCAAGGAAAGACATCAAGTTGATAAATTATTGATTTACATAAATCAACACCCTTTAAATATTGGTCTTTTGAAGAAAAAAGCTTTTATGTTATTTCAGGTTGCAAAGTGTTAAGATGATAAATACTGAATCAGCTGTGTCATGATTTTATATTTCTAATCAAACATATGCAGGCATCACATGAATATATACAGTATATCTGATAAATTTGGGACTAAAATAACCAAATTTTGTTTTTGTGAAGATAAAATGGGCAAAAAGGAGTATTTCTTTCAAACATGTTTAAAATTTAAAATATTTCTCTACCTGAATATTCCTGGAATATTAACAGATTTTCTATAATGCAAAAAAAAAAAAAAAAAAGAAAGAAAGAAACAGAAAAAAAGAAAGAAAAAGACAAGCTATTTAAAGGGTGGATTTCTTTTAAAAAGAAAAGAAACTAGGCATATAGGGTCCATATGAAATATTATTTACATGTACCAGTTGTCATCTGCATGTTAAAATTGTGGGTTTGCACATGCAAATGAATCATTAATTGTCAAATTACCTGTTTGCATGTGCAGTTATTTCACACAGTATGAAAAGCTGTGGTATTTGCATATACAATTGAGGTTTAGGCATTTACAAAGCCTGAGTTTTAGATAGGAATTCAAAAATCTTACTGCTAGTTAACAAGACAAGGAATTAGAAAATTGAATCTAAAAACGTATTTTGGGCGACATTTTTGTCCTACAGTTCAAATTCAAAGTTCAGACAAAACATCTAAACTTAGACTTCATCAATGATAATGTGCTGTTTGTATTTCCAGGATGATATGGTCCTTTGTCATTCTGTGTGTGGATGGTCCTGAGTATGTGAGAGTCTGTAAGATATGTTTGTATTTTTGACATATACAGAAGAAATATTTTTGGAAATATGAAAAAAACCTCATAGTCATTTTAACATTAAATCTTTCCAGGAATTCAATTATTTTAGTATCAAATCACCGGACTAATGTGATTTTTAACTTTCATGTTTTATTTTGGCAAGTCTATAAAGTTAAATTGATGGTATTCTTTCCCAATATTTCAAAGTGAACATACATGACATGACTCCTTATGAAAGAATCACTAAATAAGACATACATGACATGACTCCTTATGAAAGAATCACTAAATAAGAGTGTGAAATAATTTATATAAATGAAATAAATTAGAATTTTTTAATATGGAGAAGGAAATTTAGTAATAATTTTTACTATATTAGGGAGATTGCTTTTCACAGAGAAAAAAGGATTCATTACTATGTGTCTCCGGATGAGTAATTAAAAAGAAATGGAGGATATGGAGCCGCCAGTGTGGGGCAGCGTGTCAGGTGACTGCAGAGCTGGTAAGGTGCCAGAATCCAATTCTAAGAGCACCATGGAGTTGGGTCCTGAACAGAAGATGCCAGATGATGATGCTTCTGAAGACTGTGGGGACTCAGCCAGGCTTGGTGCCATCAACCCTGCAGTAACTCCTCTCTTCCACAGTCCACCAGGCACTCAGAAGAGTCCTTCACCCCCTACTTTGATGAGAAGATCGCTATTGCTAAGGAGGAGTAATTTTGTTTTAGCTTTCATAAACTCTGGGCTCATGGGACCAGGCTTTCTTAAGAGCATTGACTACCTGGATCTAGAAAACACTGAACCTGATTTGCAGTCTGGAGCAATGGCTGGGTTTAAGTTGCTCTGGGTTCTTCTGTTGGCCACTGTTGTGGGGCTCTTGCTCCAGACCTTTGAAGCTAGAATGAAATTGGTTGCTGGGCTGCCCACGAATTATCCTATGGCTGAGGGTGAGTTAGCTATCATTGGCGCAGATATGCAAGAATTTATTGGCTCAGCCATTGTCATTGATCTGTCTGTAGGAAGGCTTCCTCTATGGGGTGGAGCACTCATCACTAGTGCATTTCTCTTTTGGGACAAATAGGGCTTGCAGAAGATAGAACCAGTTTTTGACTTTCTCATCATTGTTATGGCCCTCACAATTGGAAATGAATGTGTTACAGTGAGACCCAACCAGAGCAAGGTACTCAAGGGCATGTTCCTTTTGTCTAGTTCAGGCTGTGGCACCCCACAAATTCAGCAGGCTGTGGGCATCATGGGAGTTGTCCTCATGCCACACAATGTCTTGTCCATTCCAGATGGATAAACCAAGCCCAAAAGTAGGAAGTTCAAGAGGCTGATAGTCCTTTTTCACTGAATCCCGCATTGCTCTCTTTGTTTCCTTCATCACCAATGTCTTTGTTGTCTCACTCATGCTGAAGTATTTTTTTGCGAAAACCAACCAGCAGGTGATTGAAGTCTGTAGAAATAGCAGCAGTCCCCAAACGGGCCTTTTACCTGATGATAACTCAACATTGGTTGTGGACATTTATAAAGGGGGTGTTGTTCATCTATAAAAGTGGATGTTACTTCGGCCTGCTCCATTCTACATCTGGGCAGTGGGGATCCTGGCTGCAGGACAGAGCTCCACCATGACAGAACCTATTTTGGCCAGTTTGTCAGGGAGGGATTTCTGAACCTAAGATGGCCATACTTTGCCCCCGTAATTCTGACCAGCTCTGTTGCCATTATCCTCACTCTGCTTGTTGTCATCTTCCAACATGTAGAACATCTAATGGGGATGTATGACTTCCTCAGTGTTCTACAAAGCTTCCAATTTCCTGTTGCTGTCATACACACCTTCATATTTATGAGCCTGTGGCCAGTAATGAGTGAATTTGCAAATGGAAAGGGCTGGAGGATTGCAGGTAGGATCATGGTCCTTATCATCTGTTCTTTGTTGTGGTTTATGTCCAGGAACTAGGGCATGTGTTATTGTATGCGGTGGTTGCTGTGGTCAGTGTGGCTTATCCGAGCTTTGTGTTTTATTTGATTTGTCAATGTTCCATGGCATTGGACATGTCCTTCCTGGATTGTGTGCTCACAATAGTAAGCATCTCTAAAGTCCTGACCAAAAAAGCCACCAGTGACTATACTAAGTAAACACTAGATCAGATTGCCTGGTCCAGGTAGCCATCAGAGCTAGTGCATCTCCATGGTTTACTGTGTGAACATAGCCAAAAATATGTGCTGTTGTACAGACTGCATTTAGGACTCATCTGTTTGTTGGGGAAGACTGTGTGCATCTGTTTGAAAGACGGAATTTTTTTCTTACTGTCCCCTAACCTGGGAAATGGATTAGGTAGGATCTTTGAAAAGCTGACAGTTTGTTGCTATCATTCCAACATTAAACTCTTCAGGACCTCTGCAGGATTCAATGAAAAAGTATTTATTGGCTTCTTGAACTTCCTGCTTTTTGGCTTGGTTTACCTACCTGGAAATGACTAAAGTACAGCATATAAGTACATGTTGTGTGGCATGACGATAACTCCCATGATGCCCATAGCCTGCTGGGTCTGTGGGGTATCCTAGTACAGGTGTATTTGCAGAAAGTTTTCAAGTATTTCTAAAATTGATTAAATAAAAAAAAATACCTGATAATTATTTAATGGTTGTTCACTTTCCCTCACACCAAAACCCACATTTAGGAATCATGATAATTTAAAATTATTGACCAGTTAAATGGAATACTGTTTTTTTTTACTTAAAGTCACTGCCACTTGGGCCAGTTCACTTGACCTCGTCAGGTCTTTTGTTTTGTTTTGTATTAAATGAAAACATTGGACTAGGATTATTTCTTGTTACTTCCAGCTATAATATTCTATGAGTATCATAGATTCTGATTTTTTTTTTTTTAAGTATTAGATTGCATGATATTTGCCCCATTTTTCTTCATACAGCTTGGATTCTCCAGAAGCAGATGCTGAAGTGGAGTTTGGGGTATAAGATGTTTACTAGGGATCAATACTTATGGAAGGAAGCAATTTGATAGGTTGTCAACATTGTTTTATAGCCAACATTCATATAACACTTTTTTAAAAATAAACTCTCTCTGGTACTGTTCATAAGAGTGATATATATATATATTTCTTTTTTTTTTTTTTTTTTTTTTTTTACTGTGATAGTGATTGTGGCCAAGGACGCCACTGGAGAGAACATAAATTGTTACTTCTCAGGGTGGGCTAGCACAATTCCTTCTCCTGGAATCATTACTGGCACTTGTGTACTAGATCAGATGTGTCTTAATATATGAACATGAATCATTTCGATTATTATAGAGCAGTGTGTCTGTATGTCCTGTATCTGACAGTGAGGTTGGTGGATGGAAAACCTCACGACAGCATCAACATACAGAACATCTAGGTTATTCTCTTCCTTCTTTGTGTTCCCATTACACTTTGTTGTAAGCTTTTTCTCTGAGAATATTAATTCCAAGACAGCAAAGCCATAGTTGAACATGTTTGTTTTACTCATTGCTGTAGCAGACACTATTCATGGTCTCCCCAATATTTCCTCTGTCAGCCTTTGAATTAATCTACACCTGTGGTAGAAAGTTTCTTGGCAGGCTTGCACCCTCCCACAACATGAGCTCGTTTGTCTTTAGTTCCCTGCCTGAAAGCAACGAAGAACAGGGGTCAGGATATGCCCTCTCCCCTGAAATCCTCAGCTAATAGTGGATAGGAGATGATGTTCAGGTATACCCCCTTCCTGTCTCCAAGTTTCTTAGGGTCTCAGAGTATGTCCAGCAGAATTGAGCCCCAGTGGCCTCCTTAACTGTTTTCTATGTTCCCTGTCTCACTTTTCTTTCCTTTGTCCCTTTTGCTTCCTGTGTTCATCTATTAAGAAAACTACCTGTGACAAATTCCTTGTTTTAGGATCTCCTTTGGGGAGCATCCAAAGCAACCAACCACTGTTTCTCTAGCAACTCAGTGTCTGGCACATGAGAGTTCAAAGAATGTGTGTTCAGTTCTCTGACTGTGTTGAGGACCCTTGATTAGGCATCTAGTTATCATTGAAAGTCCTGGATCTAGAGTCTGGCCCTCACATTACCATTTACTGTCTGTGTGGCTTTGGGATCTGGACTTCAGCCTGCTCCTTTGAGAAATGACCTTCCTCATAGAGTTATCATGAGATCGAATGTCATCGTACACAGATATATGAAGGGATCCTACAACATAAAGTGGCATTCATTTTTATGTAAGTTTTCCTCAGTAGATTCCAAACAACAGTGGGTGGGAATTATGTTTCACTAAACTTTATATCTTTAGAAGTTCATGGTGTGGAGCCTGGAAATTTAAACATAATAAATGTTTGGTGAATATACTTGAAATAACCAGTGTTAGATTTAGAACTCTAAAGGGTGACAAACAACAAAGACAACCCTTTATCAAATGAATTATTACTCAGTTGGTAGAAAAGAACTAGCACATGTAAAATAACTGCAGAGCTAAACTGTGTGGTAAGCTACTGGCTAATTGTTGAGGAGGTTAAGAGAAGGGAGAGGGGCCAGCCCGGTGGCTCAGGCAGTTAGAGCTCCATGATCCTAACTCTGAAGGCTGCAGGTTCGATTCCCACATGGGCCAGTGGGCTCTCAACCACAAGGTTGCTAGAGTCCTGCAAGAGACGGTGGGCTCCGCCCCCTGAAACTAAGATTGAACACAGCACCTTGAGCTGAGCTGAAGCTGAGTTCCTGGATGGCTCAGTTGGTTGGAGCACATCCTTTCAACCACAAGATTGCTGGTTCGACTCCCGCAAGGGATGGTGGGCTGCGCCCCCTACAACTAGCAACGGCAACTGGACCTGGAGCTGAGCTGTGCCTTCCACAACTAAGACTGAAAGGATAACAGCTTGAAGCTGAAGAGCACCCTCCACAACTAAGATTGACACACTGTTCCCCAATAAAAGTCCTGTTCCCCTTCCCGAATAAAATAAATAAATAAATAAATAAATAAATAAATAAATAAATAAATAAAGAAAGAAAGAAAGAAAGAAAGAAAGAAAGAAAGAAAGATGTATGAAGCAATGTATAAACTTGTTAAAAAAAAAAAAAGAGAAAGAACGGCGAGATCAATAGTTGTAGATTAGTCAGGGCTGATAATCAAAGAAATGGGATCTGCTGGGCATTGAAGGCTAGGCCAGCAGAAGTCTCTCTGGAGAAGGTGCAAAAGTGTGGCCAGAATGAAAATCCAGGAAGAGTAAGGGACTTGAGATGCCCTGCAGACAGGGAGTAGAGTAAGCTGACTAGATTATAGAATGGAGAGCAACCATACAGCAAACTCCCTTTTTCACAGGGAATACGTTCCAAGAGCCCTAGTGGATGCCTGAAACCGCGAATAGTACCGGACCCTATAGATACTGTTTTTTCCTGTACATACATACATACCTAGGACAAAGTTTAATTTATAAATTAGGCATACTAAGAAAGCAACAGCAAAAATAGTAAAATACAATAATTATAACAATATATTGAAATAAACCTTATGTGAATGTAGTCTCTCTCTCTCTCTCTCTCTCTCTCTCTCTCTCTCTCTCTCTCTCTCAAAATATCTTACAATACTGTACATACATAGGCTGGACAAAGGGATGATTCATGTCCCAGACAGGATGAAATGGGACCATGTGACATTTCAACATACTACTCAGAACAGGTCACAATTTAACACTTCCAAATTATTTCTGGATTTTCCATTTAATATTTCCAGACCATTGTTGACCGTGGGTAACTGAAACTGCAGAGATTACAACCATAGATAAGGGGGAACTATTATGATATGGTATGATATGGTCAAGAGCATGAACTTCAGTCCCTTATGCCTGCCTTAGAACCTCACTGAGCCCTTTCTGTATTAGACAAACGTTCATTTCCATATTTGTATGAACGGGAATGCTAAAACAAATTCCTAGTTTTGTGTGAAGATTACATTTTATAACATACATGGAGTATGTAGTGAGGTACCTGGCATATTTATTATATAATATACATATTATATATTTATTATATATTATATTATATAACATATTCTTATTGCTCTATCAATATTCTATTGGTGAGTAGTAAATATATGCATTCTGTATTTCAGGCTTGAAGGCTCTTTTAATTCACCATGAATTTGATGTATTTGACTTCTTACTTTCCTCCTCACTTCTAAATTCAGCCACTACACTATAAGGAAACAAATTATGAATACAACCTAAATAGTCTACTGAATTTCCAGAGTAGCTACTATCACCATATGTATTTTCCCAGGATTTTGAGAGAAAAAAGGGTATTGGTAAAAAGGGTGTTGTTTCCTAGAAAGTGAATACTACTTTACTTTCCAGGTTTCTAGCATGCCTTTCACTTATAAATGGTCTCTCTCATTCAGAGAAGCTTCAGGAAGAATGGTTATGGCTGAGCAGGTCAGTGATTCCTAACAATGTGTTTGTTGATCAGTTTTACTTTTACAAACACTAAATACAGTTATTTTGTGAAAGAATAGAATCCATCCTGTATTTGAATATCACACAAATAAATTGCCACAAGTTGTGCAGAGGGTTGTACTGCCTTCAGTTACCTTAATCATAATCTTATTACATAAATTGCAACTTTTTATCAGTTGTTTCCACTCATCATGCATTATGGAAAATATTGACCTAATTTCTTATAAAATAGGGTGTTTGATGTGAGATTTAATACAGTGACAGTTCATTCAGAAATTATTTTCAAGCTATTTCAAATATGAAAAAATACTTTACTCACTAGAAATAGTCAATTGTGGGGAAAAAAAGGAATAACATATGCAAATATTCATTCTACACTTTCAATATACAGATTATCCTGCTTGTATCTATATTTTCATGGGGCTAGTAATATTCTTCCTGCTTTTATTGGAAGGCTATGTAATAATTGTAGGTAGACTGGGTTTTATTGTTGAAAACGAACTTATCACTTTCAATAAACTTTTTATTACTTTTAAACTAAAAGAATATATTTTTTGAAATATCTATCAACATAAGACTAGATTGTGGTTTTTTGTTTAATTGAATAATTCACAGCAATGGTAATGAATAAATTATAGCTGAAAAATATGAAATAAATTTATATATCTAAAACAATGCTAGGGTAGGGAAGCAATATAAAAATATATGACAAAATTTTATTTATATAAATTTCAGAAACAAGCAAAACTAAACTATACTATTTAGGGGTACGTAAGTAGGTGATAAAACTATTTAGAAAAGCAAGGAAGTAATTATTATAAATGAAAGGATAATGATGGCCCACAGAGAGATAAGGGAGAACTGTGATCAGAAAGGACACATGATAGTATGTGTCTCTCATACTAATTACTTTCTTGCACACGTCCTTCACTCTTTTGTCCTTCTCTACCTCTGATTAATTGTCAGCAAATTTCATTCCTCATTAATACTCTGTCTGCTCTGTACCCGTATCAGACTAGCAGAAACTCACTGAGGAGAAACGATTACCATGCATTGTCTCCTTTTATATTTATGACCACTAACAAAGTGATTCCCCAGTCATCCTTCCATGTTTCCACATTCAGCTCATTCTAGGATGAATATTTCACACCTTCCCCTTTCTTCTCACACCTCTACATTCTCTCCTCCCTTCACTCTTAGCTAAGGATCTCACTTACCCGGGAAAACTAAGGCAAACAGAGGACAATGTTCTCATTACCTCGCCTCTGAATCTATCAATACATATTGGTTATATATTGTCTTCCTTGCTGTAACAAAAAAAAACTGTTCAATTCCTCGTTAAAGCCAAACCTTCCATGAGTATTGATTACGAGTCCTTACCTTGGTAAGATCAATGCTTTGGCTCTTGTCTGTTTTCTCTCCTACTCTATCAGTTTTTCTGGGTTGGATCACTCTCATCATCCTAGAATCATTCTGTAAGTTTCTCATTTATTAAAAAAAAAGAAAGAAAACTCCCTTGGCTCAGTGTCTGCTTCTATCCAATAACTCTTTCATTCCCTTCCCCTCTATTGTAAAAATGATTGGAAGAGGTATCTTGTTCTCACTGTGTCCACTTGCCACCTCCCATCTTTCTCCTCTCCTGAATCTAATCAAACTACCGTTTCCTGTTTCCACTAAATGTGTACTTTCCAAGCTAGTGAATGACCCCCAGGGGGCTAAACCCAAAGATCTACTCTCACTTTTTGTTTTGATCAACTTCTAAGCAGCATTTGTTACGGTTGAGCAAGTTTTCAGGACACTACCTCTTCTTATATTTTGCTTTCCTCGCTGCAGCAGTATATTTAAATTCTCACACACTGGATTTCTCTCTTTCATCGGGATTCTATATTCTGGGGTCCTCAGTGTTCCAGTCCTCTGACACTTTTATTTTCTACACTCACTTCAGTGATGCTTATAGCCCGATTTATTACTTTAAAAGCGATCTCTATACTGAAAACTCAAAATGTATATATATCTAATCAAGATCTTCCCCCTAAATGCTAGACTCCAATATCCAAATGATGATTTGACATCTCTATTTAAATTTCTAATAGTCATCTCAAATGTAACTGTATGAATGTACCACAATTTATTAACTTAGGTCATGGATTTTGTGTTTTGTAATAATATATGAATGTCTATAACAGTGGCAAATAGCTGGCATTTAATAAAAATATGGTAAGTGAAATAATTCATATCTGTAATTAGGGACATTTGAGTCACTCCAAACTTTTATCATTACAAATAAGGCTGCAGTGAATATATTTGAATATGTCTCTGCATTCAAAATATCTGTGAGAGTCTTAGGATATTCACCCTGAGATACAATTAATAATTTGAAGGGTCTGAGCAATCTCAACTTTACTGTTAAGTTACTCTAAGTTTATGAGAAGTTCATAAACTCTAAGTTTATGAGAAGTTTCCTGTCACCACATCTTTACAACATTTGATTTTGACAAACGTGTTTTTGTTTGTTTGTTTTTCACCAATCTATTGAAGATAAAACTGTATCTTTGGGTTGTGTCAGTTGTTTTCATTTCCCTACTTATTTGTAAAATTAAGGTTTACCTATCTTTATATCCACTTATAGCCCTAGTGGAAAATTTAAGTGTAAATTTACAGCTTGGATATTTTTCTAAATATATTATCATTTGGATTTCTATGTTCTGTGAATTAAGTTTATATGTTCTTCCAATTTTTATCAAACTCCTTTTTTATCATTGATATGTAATAGTCTTATGTTAACTGGATGCTAATTTTTTACCTATTATATATAAATATGTTTTTCCTTTGTTTAAGCATCTTTTCCCCCAAAGCTAAAAGTTTTGATATAGTCATATTTGTTAACCTTTGTTTTTCTGATTTAGTACTTAATAAACTCCTTGTAAACTCATATTTTATTCTAATAATACAATTTTATTTATCATATTTAGATTTTTCATCCATCTAGGGTCAAGCAACTCACCTTTCTACCCTTTTTTTTTTTTTAAATCTCTTCATCATTATATACTGAGCTCCCATGTATATGTGGATATCTGTTGGCTCTTTACTCCTCTTCACTATCCTATACATTAATTTACTTATAAATTTAATACTGTGTTAATTGCTCTAACTTATAAAAATGCTTCAATTTCTAGTATAACAATACACTTCCTTATTCATTTATCAGATTGCATTAGCTATTGTCGATATACATTCTTCCACACACTTTTAGAATAAATTTGACTAGTTCCAGGAGTAAACCAATGATATTTTAAATTGGAATTATATTGAATTTATTGATTTCTTCAAGGAGAACAGACATCTTTCTAGAGCATGTATTATAGTCCCATTTTTATACATTTATGCCTATCGTTCCATATACTTAAAGTATACAAAAATGTTAATGGTTATAATTTGAATGATGGGATGTTAGATACATTTTTACTTTTTTATTTGTAACCTTTTTATATTGCATGGTATGTAGCCTTTAAAAAAAGCTTCTAAAAATTCAGAAGAGTATTATAATGTTCCAGATACATACATCTTAAATTGATCTTCGAGTGAATGCACAAATGATAAAACATATTTCTGAACAAATGACACTTTCCTTATAACTGCCTACATGACCTATTAGAGTAGACAATGTTGGTGCCCTGGCCAGAACCCCCAGGGTCCTATTAACCAACACTGTGTGTGTTCTTTGCTTCTAATAACCTACACCTGCAACTTTCTCTGGAGGACTATGCACAGAGTTTCCAGATCTGTTTTAACTGCATATACAGAGTCAGAAGTATATGAAACATTACCTACTACTCTCTTTTCTATGGCCAATGGACAACAGTGCAGGGTATGAAAGTGCAGAAAGGACAATTCCCTCTCCTCGGTTGGGACAAATTTTGGGGTACACTTGACATTCCAGAGTTCCCAGCATGATCAGGCTGAGGCTGAGAATGTCTGATATTCACCTTGTGCATCATCTCCTTCCTGTCCTGTTTCCTCGAATGCCCTAAAAGTTTCTCTTAAGAACACTTACTTAATAAGTGTAATGAGGTAAATTGTGCCTCCCTCCCAAATTCGTTTGTTGAAGTACCAGAAGGTGTCTGTTTTTGGAGATAGGGTCTCTAAAGGGGTAATAAGGTTAAATGAGGTCATTAGGATGGGCCCTAATCCAATATGACTGGTGTGTTTAGTAAAAAATGAGCTTAGGACACAGACCACACAGAAAGAACATCATATGAAGACACAGGGAGAAGATGGCCACTGACAAGCCAAGGAGAGAGTCCCTGAAAGAAACCAACCCTGCTGATATCTTATTCTCAGATATCTAGTAGTCATAGTTGTGAGAATATAGATTTCTATTGTTTAATCCACGCAGTCTGTGATACCTCATTATAGCAGCCCAAGCAAACTGGTATAATGAGGTACTTGTACTAAATTTGCATCTAATGTTCTACAAGTGACACTTCCATATGCTTTTAAAAATATCACTGTGTTATTTTTAAAAATACAAAATAACCTAAAACTTATTTGCAGGCCTATATTTTGAATCACATACCACTCTCATGGAAAAGTACATATGAAATGTAATTAAGGATGATTCTTAAAGTTCAGTGGATTTTACCTTTTCCCCTTACAATGAGGGAATGTAAATATTTTATAATGTTCTGAGGCTTATAATATTTATAATGGAAATTCTGATTTGTAATTTCATCAGTTACATGAATTATGATATTTCCATCATAATTTCGAATGTCTTCACTCTGGAAGCACTAGGTATTTAATTTGAAATATAGGTGATGGATTGAGAACGTTGCTATAAAATAGCCTAAATGTTGCTCCAGAAAAACAAGGTTAAAAGCAAAGTGATATACAAAGTGGGTCATTAAGGAGTATTTATACAAATATCCATATGTCCAAGTGGATTCCCCAAAGTTACTAACTTTAAATTCTAGGTATAGCGATTCTATTCAACCACTTTCTCAGTGTCACCATTGACACTAAAGTTCTCATAATCAACCATTTTGCTTCATTCAAGGGCAAAAGAATTGAGCAATGAGCAAAGATAACCCTGGGATGCAGTGCTATTCATTTCTATAGTGTAATCTGTCTCCCGCTGCTTTTGCTCATTACCGCCCTGGCTTCATTTTATTTCCCCTAAGAACGTTCATGCAGCCTGGCCAGGGTAGTAGAATTATCACTAAAATCAGCCCCATTGCTGCTTGACCAATGAATAAGACGCTGATGATTCCTTGATCCCTGTTTGGATTAATACATTTTATCAATTGTTAATGTGGCTTCTGCCTGTCCTTCCCCACCCCTCATCATCACACCTCCTTAAAAAAGGAAAAGCAAATACGTAGGGTTCAAGTACAGGATGAAACTGCTCTGTCATTCTTTCCCTCCTGCTTCTCATTTCTCTGTTCTCAAATCCACCATCATAGAAACTATTATTTAGAAATAATTATTTGGATATTATGCTATTTTGAATGAATGCATTGAATTTATTGGCTCTCTAGATTTAGACTTGCCTTGTTTCAGCTTCTATGTGAGCTAAATTCCTTTTGCAAATATAATAGAGATCATAATTTCTGATTGAAACTTATACAATTTCCAGAGATAAGGAGGTTCACAAGGTGTCTTCTTCTGTTCTCTGTGGTAGAAACTTGTAATATGGGATTCAGAGACAGTGAGCTTAGGTTTGAATCTCTTTTCCATTGATGGCTGGTTATGTTTTATTTTCTTCAGTTTAATATCTTTGTAGCTGGATTTCCTCATTAGGAAAATGTGAATGATAATAATCATTTAAAAAATTTGAAATGTTTTCGTAAAATCAGGAGGAGTAAATGAGACAATAGTACAATGCATAGGACATAGCGAACACTCAATTTCTGTTACCTATTATTTTTGTTATTCAGATTTTAAGGACTTTTACTAATTCATTATACTTTCATCAAAACTTTATTGCTTTCTAGGCATTGTGCTTGGTGCTGGAAATTCTAGATGAATAAGGCATAGAGCATTTCTTGGGAAAATAATTTATCTATAGGAGAGTCTGACAGAGCACAAAAAATTACGATGTAGCATAATAACTATGATAGAGGTTTATGTAAAGAAATTAAGGGACAACCCTTTCATACTATGCCCTGGACACACACCTGACATTCCTTACTTATCTCCCCCACTCATTTCTCTTCATATCATTACTACCACGTTATATATTTCCCTCATGCACTTGTTTATTGTCTGTATATTTCTACTAGAATATAAAGTCCTGGAGGAAATAAATTTCTATCATTTAGTTTACTGTTGCCACATCATTGCCTAAAATACTGTTCGGCACATTGTAAGCTTTCAATAAATATTTGTTGCGAGAATGACTTATCCTTAGTTTCATACCATTCTCATCGAATGGCCAAGGAGTGTCCTCCCTTAGGTTTTTCTGTTGTCTTAGAGGATAGAATTTAACATATAGTTTCTCAAGTTAAAGCACTGCTTTAAGAGTTTCAGATAAAGAAATATAGTGCATATATATATATATATATATATATATATATATATATTGGTTTTTCCAGGTTTCATAAATCTGAAGAAAAATAGCTCGATCACTGAATGGGAAGCCACAAGCTAGGCCTAATAAGATGGAATTTAAAGGAAGTAAGTTTAAATTCTTATACTCATGGTCAAACTAGTATATAGGACTAGGGTGACTTCGCTTAATAGCAATTCATGGAAAATAAGAGGTAAGATATTTAATTTATTGTGAAGATATAATGAGTCAAGAGGCTTGCCAAAATAAGGTAAGACAAAAGTATGCTTTTAGTTCACATAGTAAAGAACTCAGACTTAACATTCTCACTTTAGTATGTACTAGTGAGGCAACATTTGAGGAACTGTGCTAACTTTTGAGTTGACAGTAGGTTTGAATGGTTTGGAGACCGGGTCACAAAGTATTGTGCAAACTAAGTGTATTTAGCCTTATAAAAGAAAACATTTAGGGAAAAATATGATTGCTGCTTTCAAATATTTGAAGGACCATTTTGCTTAAGGGTTTATATTTATTCTAATAATTAAAGAGTGGTATGACATAACGGAGAGAACAAAGGCATTTTAGTCAAATGGAGCTGATTTCAGATCTAGCACAGACATGGACCACATGTATCATTTTGGTCTTTAGACCTTCAGTTTCCCTATATCAAAAATAAAAATAAGTTTGCATTATATGGTGTTGTGGTGATTGAAAAATATAACTGACTAGGCATGTGCCACATACTAGGTTTTCTGTAAATGACAACTATTCTACCTGGTTCCCAGTGGAGGAAATAATACTAATGGAGTCACATAAAGCAAAACTCAAAATAAAGTTCTCAGTGAGTTTATTATCACTGGAGGAGCTTCAATGACTACATGGCCACCCATCATCAATCTTGTAAGGTCCCTTTCAATTCCATGATTTTGATGCCTACTGTAGTCTATCATTACAATGGAAGCTATTCTAGGGTAATGTAATACAAAAACCTAATGAAGAGGTAGAATGTTTCCAAATAAATGCTATTATTGCATCTACAAATATTATTGAACACAGGAAAAAAACTGACTTTCATGCGTATATCTTAATGAATATATACTAATGAATGGTAGAAAGGTCTTGAGAGACAAAACAGGCTTTGAATCCTAGCTGGGTCACTTAATAGCTTTGAACCCTGAGGCACATTTTTAATTTTTTAGCCTTAGTAAGTAAATTGGAGGTAATGTCATTTCACGGAGTCATTGAGAGTGATTGTCCTTCACTTGGTGCAAAATGTAGCACATTGCAGTTACTCAACAAAGAATTATAGCTTCCTTGTTACTCCCCAGAGAAATAACAATTATGATTGCTGTTTTTCTCCTTTCAAAAACGGAGACCAAAATGCAATACTGATATTGTAGTAAAATGGGATTTGAGGAAATGTCCATAGTTGTTTGAAAGTAAGAGTAATCAGTTTATAAGTGGACTGTAAAAAGTTATGAACGAAAGAATCAGGCTATAAGGATTTGAGGCAGGAGGTCTACCACTGATTCTGTCACGTTGAACAAGTCATTCAACTCTTACCTCTCCGTAAAGGGTGAAGAGGAAGATGTTCTTCAACAAACAGGAGAAAAACCACAAGATAGATATGAATGGCACAATGTAATGTTGCTTTTACTCAATAAATTTTACATTTTATTTCAATATGACCAACAAGTGTATTATTTGTATGGAATTAACAGAAAGACAATGACAATAAATAGGGAATACTTAGTTGTCTATAAAAGACCTTATTTCTTGCAAGTAATAATGACATAATAATCAAGGTCCTTGTTTTTATAGGAACAATTAAACAAGCACATTCAAATTTTAAGTGAGTACTCCACGTATTATTATACATTTAGTAATTATGTAATTCATTTTAGAGTATTTCTTGCTGGATTGTAAGTAATATGAGGGGAGTGAAACGTCTCTCTTGTTTACTTCTATATCTCTAGTACTATACAAATGCATGTTCCATGATTATAATTCAGACGAATAAATAAATTAATTAAACAGACCACATAAGACTTTATCCCAGAGAGGGACAGGCAACCCATTTTCACTCTTCCTCATCCTCACTCTACTGGGCACTTAATATGCCCCTGCCTCCTACCATAGACTTTTCATGTCAGTTTTATTTTTCTTGATTCAGCTTTTTGAATAAAAGATTCATTATATTATTCTTGCACCCACAGTGTCTGGGAAATAGTAGCCATCAAGAAGTGTTTTATGAGTGGCAGAACAGGGGACCTGAAAATTGCAGGGAGGAGAATAGTTGATGCTGACAAACGGGCTTCAGGAATATTCCAACTCTGACTGTGACACATCTCAGTTGCTTCTGCAATAACTCATTATGGCCATCTCTCCCACATTTCTATTTCTGTCACACATGCCTAGAGAACATACTTAGGAACAAGAGTTTTATTCAAAGTATTCAACAACTGCTAGACAGTCAGAATTGACCAGTCAAACTACGGACCATCCATATACTAGTTAGAGCAAGGTCCGAAAGGCCTTTTACAGTGCTAAACATTGTTTTGTAGACACTGAACAGTAAGTTGGGTGGGAGGGAGTCCCAAGGGAGGTGATCAACTGGTAACCCAGTGTGGGGGAGGGGATACTAGGAGGCACGAAGTAGTGGCTATTTATCCACTGAAATGGAAATATTTCAAAATCTTAACAATCAGTATGACTGAGCTAGAATGTACTGGATATGTACTGGAATATTAGCTCTGCTTAGCAACATGCATTAATAACGGAATTGGCAGAATGTCAACAAGTTCTACAAATTGGAACTCTGCCAATTTTTTCTGACTGCCACAACTCTTAACAATCTCTGCTAATATCCCTTTTCTTGAAGAATGCAGACTGGAAAATGAATGGGGAATTTTAGTATCTGCAGAAATGTGAATGGTATAACTCACTATTTTACGGAAGCCTGATTTATAGGACGGGAATGGGAAATTATGTGTGAGATCTAAAATTGCAATCTCTTGGGATCTTTTCTACTTTTCAAAAGAGAGGCAGGTCAGGTCAGAATTTTATTATTTTTGGCTAAAGGCCAATGAACGTCTTTCAATGTGATCTTAACATGTTCTAAAAAAAATCATATCAGAACAAAGTTACAGTGAGATTCTGAGTGCAAAAGTTGGTAATGACAGTTGAGTTAATTTCCTAAGAAGATAGAACAGCCTAATACTTCACAAATATTGTCTTAACTTTTTGTTAGCTACCTCAAATGTCAGACATGGAGACTCTAAATTCTACCATAGTTAGACTGTAAAAAATTTTTTCTCTCCTAAATTTTTCAGATCAGAACTGTACCCAAAAAGTTTTTGCATAATCACAGATTCATGAAGTATAATTCATAAAGGGGGGTTTAATTAAGGATTATAAAGTTACTGATTTACTGGTTTAAAAGAGTCCTGGGTTCCTTCCTTTAATGATAGCACTTGCCATTAAATCAGGTAAATTTGGAGGATTATATCTTTTATAAAATACATTTAATATCATTTATTCATGGTGGAAATTGAAGTATATGCAAGTTCCTCATCTTGTGGGACTAAAATACAGACAATGCGTCTTAATTTAAATCACATGTATTATATAGACCTTAATCAAAATGCATTTATAAAATACACAAGTTCTTTTTTTTTACATTGAATAATTCCTTTCCAATCTGGTAAAAACAAATAAAGCAAAATCTTTCACAAAATGGAAATAAAAGAATTTGAGCTAAGAGTCAAGAACATACATATATTAACAGACTTTAAGGGCATTAAAAAAATTTTGAATAAATACATACCTATCAAAAAAGGCAAATGATGAGCTATTGTTTAGAATATAATATTCTCATTATCTATTCATTAAATTTTCTCAATTGGTTAATTGGTTTCTAAACAAACAAGTTTTGACTAAATTTTTCTCTTACATTAGAAAGAAAATAATTATTTAATTTATTGAAATAATCATGACATTTTAAGTAATACTTCAATATATAGTTATACATTCTTTATAACTGTAAAACTATAAATCCTTTAAAAATATAGATCCAAGAAAGAATATAGAGGATGTTTGTTTCCCTGACCTATACTTCAACAGATTAAAAAATTTATTATTTTATTCTATGATCATGACAGGACATTGAATTTGTAAAGCATGGCAGAAAATTGGTAGTTATATGGAAATAAAGCCTGTCTAGCAATGAATTGAATTCACCTCACTTCCACATAAGGTACCATGTTGTTGCTTTCAGAGGTAAATAGAAGGAAGGTTTTCTCCTATAGTATCTTAGTCCTGATCTCCTGAATCAATGAAACTATGAAATCACTGCTTGGAATTACAATTTAAAGAGAGTATTTGAGGTAATGCCCAATTCTTATTACCCATTTCATATTTAGGGAATGTGGTCTCATATCAACAATATATCTTAGTTTTAATTCCATATGCCTGTTAATTTATTTACTTTACACTCTCTAGACTTATGAAGTCCATAATTCTAAGCTTAGTTTTGAGATTTTGGTGGCTCCCAATCTTTCTAAATTTATTTGTCATTAATAGATTTTCTGAGTCCTCCATTTCCCTTAAACTAATCTACTTACACCATCTCTTTCCATTAGAACAAGACACATCACTTCTAATTCTTGCTAAAACTGTCCTTAGGAAAGAGTGGACCAGGATCACAGCTGACAATTAAATCCTACACTTTCTTCAATATGTTTCTTCCAGCAAGTCTTCCCAACCTGCTTTATGTTTGTGGCATTTATAATGTTATGACCACTCAAGAGGGAATCTATGCCATGCCATATATTTTGCATCACAGCCCATTCCTAATAAAGTATGAGAATACTGGGTGCTTACTGAAGCCTGGATTTTCTTTATACATGTCTCTGTCTCTCTAGAAAACGAATGCAGCAGTGATGGAGAGGAAGGGGTGATGACTGTAGAATTGCCTCTGGTTTTAGAATATTCAGGGTGGCTTCTATATTTTTAAGGAAAATTATAAGCAATACCACAAATGAAGAACACATTATCAATTAATCCCCACCTATGGTAGTTATAGTATTGGTAACCATCATTTCTGGTTCTGTGCCTTCCAGGAATGTGGTAGGATTGCATTGACTTGCCATTTTATGGTTGGGAAGGATAATAGCTCTGGCCTGTGAGTTGTGACTAAAGGTGTCACCTGGCCAGAGCATTTACTTGTAGGTAAGAGTATAACTTTTCTTTCTCTCTAGATCAGCAGCTGTCAGCATATGAAACAGTGGCTGCTCCATCATGCAGTCTGTCGTGACAAGCAGAACTCCCCTATGAACCCTGAATGGGAGGGCAGCAGGAGTAAGAAATGTCTTTGTCATTTAAAAATGCTGAGATTTGGGGATTACTAGTTATCCCAGAATAATTTACCCTATCTCATGCTTCACTTTACTTCCATTTCAGGTCTCATATAATTAGTTTGGTATGTATTTTCCCACATTTTGGTTAACACTCTTAAAAAAATGTGAACATATACATAAATATAGGGAAATTTTAGAATCAAAATGGGATTAAAGTGTTCTATTTAATTTGCAGATGTCACAAAATGTGATTATATTGTATACATTGTATTTTGATTCTACCTAAAAGATTTTGTATAAAATAATTGTTGTACGTCTATATTTAATAATATTGAGAAATGCTAATATCACAATTAAGATAGAATTTTCTTGTATAAAGAAATAAAATTTTCAGGGAAATTTATGTCTTTTATAAAAATTGTTCTAATTTAGGAAGATAATTCTATTTATAATTAAGGCTAATATAAACATTGCATTTTTTTTAATCACTTTGTTATATTCTTTCCGAATTTGAATTCTTTGTACTTTGACCTATACACAAAACAAAAACAAAAACAAAAACCAAAAACCTGTAGGGGGCGGGTGCCTATAAGGCACCATCACATAACTGAGAAGCATGAGATAGAAAAAGTTACTTTAGATAACACCCACATCCTGTAGGGTGTGTCCGGATGGCTTAAGACTGCTAGCTTGTAGCAACCCTTCTTATGTTAATGCCCCTCCACCCAGCAAAAAATGTATATAACCCCTGATTGAGCTGCAATAAAGTGAGACTTGATCAGAACTCCTGTCTTGTCTCCGGTCTTTGTGTCTCCCATTTTCCTCCCTTCTAGGTGCTTCGGGGTCCCTTGTGTAGTGTCCCGCGGGTCGGGACAACTGGCGCCCAACGTGGGGCCTGAAGTCTCCTAGAAGATGAGATGCCTGAGTTCGTCCAGTCTAAAGAGCTGCAGCATATTTCTTCTTTGATCACCATAAGACTACCCAACTTGTGGGAGATCTGTACAGGTAAGCGGACGACTCCTTCAAAAAATGGGACATATATTTGTGTTCTAGACTTATGCATAGTCTACAGGCTTCCCCTCAGACACTTAGACTAGGGTTCCCCTTTCCCCTAACCTGTTGTCCCAGTCTCCCTTTTTATCTGCTCTCAGCTCACTTTGGGTTTTAGTCGTTCACCAACGAGACAGTTTTCTAGGTGTTTGGGACCGTTTGAGCGAGATTTTGCCTGCTTACTTTGAGCTCCAATCGTCCACCCAGAGGATTTCCCGACCGGTTGAGTCCCGACTGGCTTTCGCCTGAGGGTCGTTACCAGCCGCGTCGCCTCTCGGGGTCCGTGTTGGCGGATTATACCAACCGATTGCTCACGTAAGGGCTTTTTCTCCTCTCATCCCAACACCCCCGTCGCTCCGGCCGGGTGAGTCCCAAAAGACATTCGTCTGCGGGTCGTTACCATCCGAGCCGTCTCGTTTGGGTCCGTGTTGGCGGATTGTACCAACCGACTGCCTACGTGAGGAGAGTCTTTATTCCTTCTCATAATGGGACAAGAGGTTAGTGTTCATGACAAGTTTATCTCAGGACTAAAAGAGTCCTCACCTAATTGTCCTGATTTTAATGTAACTTCGAGCCCACCTGAGGACGATCAGTTAAGCCTTGAGGACGAGGCTGATTTAGAGGAAGCTGCCGCTAATCCTGACTGGCAGTCTCTGGCCTCTAATCAATTGCCCCCTCCCTATAATCCCCAAATGCCTTCAGCTCCTCTCCACGATCCTGATCAAACTCTCCTCTCCCACCAAGTCCAACAATTAGAAAAAACCGTTCAACTCAAAAAACAACATCTAACTCTCCTTAAACAACTTCAACAGTTAGATTCACAACTCTCCTCTGCTGCTAAAAAAACCCTCTTAATCTTTTCCCTGTTATTGAAATCCCCCCAATAAAAACTGAAGGAGGCAGTGCAGATAGTGATGAGGACCCTGACAGAGACAATAAAGAACCCGCCAGACACTATAAACGCCTTGATTTAAAAACCACAAAAGAACTCAAAAAAGCGGTGGACGAATATGGTCCCATGGCCCCCTTTACACTCTCAATTTTACAATCCCTAGATGACCTCTGGTTAACCACCCACGATTGGCACTATTTGGCCCATGCCACCCTATCGGGGGGTGATTATGTTCTCTGGAAATCTGAGTTTTCTGAGGCCTGTAAAGAAACTGCACGCCGCAACGCAGAAGCGGGAGGCGAGTGCACTGATTGGACCTATGATAAGCTCAGGGGCTTTAAGCCCTACGATACAAATGAAGCTCAACTACAATATCCATCTGGCCTTTTTTCTCAAATTCACCTTGCCGCTACTAAGGCATGGAAAAAACTTCTCCCTAAGGGGCCGGCCACAACTCAACTCACTAGTATTAGACAGAAGCCAGATGAACCATATGCTGACTTCATCAGTCGCCTAACCAATGCCACTGAAAGACTCCTTGGTAGTACAGAAACTGATAGTGATTTTTTCAAACAATTAGCTTTTGAAAATGCCAATTCTGCCTGTCAGGCAGCCATCCGCCCTAGAAAAAAGGGTTCACTCTCTGATTACATTCGCCTATGCACTGATATTGGTCCTGGTCACCAAATGGGCCTTGCTATTGGGGCAGCTTTAAAAGAGTCATTATTTAATAGTCCCTATCCCGACTTTTGAACATATTGCAGGACGCACTAAACGTGCAGTCCATTTTATTCCCTTATTAGCGGGCCTAGCATCACCACCGCACTTGCCACCGGGTCCACGGGGATAGGACATTCCCTAGTACAATACCATAAATTATCTGGGCAACTCATATCAGATGTCCAGGTACTCTCAGAAACCATCCAAGATCTTCAAGATCAGGTGGATTCCCTAGCAGAAATTGTCCTCCAAAACAGGAGGGGATTAGATTTACTTACTGCAGAAAAAGGGGGCATCTGCCTGGCCCTCAGAGAAAAATGTTGTTTTTATGCTAACAAATCTGGAATTGTTCGTGACAGAGTCAAAAATGACAAGAAGACCTTGAAAAAAGAAGAGACCTCCTTTCCAACCCTCTCTGGATTCAATGGACTTTTTCCCTGCTTACTACCCCTGCTTGGCCCCATACTTGGTGCTTTATCCTACTATCACTGGGACCCATCTTCCTCAATAAACTCATGCGCTTTCTCAGACAACAAATAGAGGCCTTGCAGGCCAAGCCCATACAGGTCCATTATACCCGACTGGAGATGCAAGAGCAAGGAGATCCCTATCTCCAATAACAGGAGTCATAAAACAGGACTCCTCCCCTGTGAGATGAACTGGATAGCCAATGACGGGTAAGAGGACAGCTCTCTAAGTAACATAAAAAATAAAAAATAAAAACCTGTCACTGTACCAGGTTTCACAGAGATGGACTGTCCCAACCTAAGACAGGCACAGTTCCCTAGGGGCTTAGAGCTCTTTTTTCTTTATAAAACAGAAAAGGGGGACCTGTAGGGGGCGGGTGCCTATAAGGCACCATCACATAACTGAGAAGCATGAGATAGAAAAAGTTACTTTAGATAACACCCACATCCTGTAGGGTGTGTCCGGATGGCTTAAGACTGCTAGCCTGCAAAAGTTACTTTAGATAACACCCACATCCTGTAGTGTCCGGATGGCTTAAGACTGCTAGCTTGTAGCAACCCTTCTTATGTTAATGCCCCTCCACCCAGCAAAAAATGTATATAACCCCTGATTGAGCTGCAATAAAGTGAGACTTGATCAGAACTCCTGTCTTGTCTCCGGTCTTTGTGTCTCCCATTTTCCTCCCTTCTAGGTGCTTCGGGGTCCCTTGTGTAGTGTCCCGCGGGTCGGGACAAAAACCAAACAAAAAAACCCCAGGGAAATGTAACTATAAGAAAACCTTTATACAAATTTTGAGAATTGCATCTAGTAAACAAAAGTGTATACAATAAAACACGACTTAACATTTCATATTTTGAGGCTATATAATTTTACCATTTTAATATATTAAAGTCTTGTATAAATGCTAGATTATTTTATAAATATTTGTTTCTAATTTCACAAGTATAAGTAAATGCCTTATGTTGTCAAATTATGGTCAGACAAAGCAAATATCGTGTTAGTTTTGGAAACTGAGTAAGTTGACATACACATTAAGGTTGATGTATGTGTGGTGACTTGAAAAGTCCCCATCCCTAAGATACAAAAATTTCTAGACAAGACCTATATTTGAAATAATTTAAGAATAAGAGATTATATGATTAAGTGGTCATCATGGTTACTCATGAAATTTTATAATAAAATTCTTTCACATTTAAGAAAAAACTTCATCTTGCAAGAAGGAAATGCAAGATGATATAGCTTTTATGGGGTAAAAAAACAACAAAACTTTCAAAAGACTAATTTTCTGAGAGTTTGTTTATAACATGGTTTCTTTAAATATGCAGTATCTTGGTACATAGTCTATATGGAATAGTACAATCAATTTTTATTAATTATTGTTCTTTTGTAAGTTAGGTGATCCAAACATACCTGAAAACTTTAATTTGCAAGTTAATATTTTTTATTATCTATAGAAATAATTAAAATTATAAAAATATACAATTTCACTCACCACTTACCATTAGTAGAGTGGTAACTAATATTGAGATATAGTTTTACACATAATTATTTTTATGTTATTCAAACAAACATGCATATACAATTACAAGGTTATTTTTGGCTGTTCACTTTATAATACTACATGCTCTTATCCATGAGAAACACAGAAAGACAGAAAGCAATTCAGGATGTAAAGACTTTCATTTTCTTATATGTCAATCATTTAAAAAGTAACTTATAGGACAAATATGGTTTTATAAGAATATGGCCCTCTGTCCCAGCATAATATTTTTAAATCACAGGGAACAATGTCCACTAAGAATAAAAGTGTTGCCGGCTATTGTAGATAGCTAATAAAGTTCACTGATGAAGAACACTGCCTAATTCCAGAAGATACATAAGCTCAGCAAGGGGAACCCTATTTGGATTTTTATTTTTGATCAATGAAAGTATAACTTCTGGATTGCAATGACATTCAATCACCCTAGCTAATGAAGGATCTTAGAGATAGAAAGAGATTCAAACAGAATGCTTTCACCATTCTTATAAAATATTTCTTGCAGAAAACTAAGAAACAGTTTTAATAGTGCCCAAACTAAATACTTGATCACTTTTTTCAAAAAATGTTTTCCTTAGCAGTGAAGTTCAGTACATTCCAATTAAATAAAAGAAGCAGACTAATTAAAGACTAATTCTTTCCACTGCCAAGAGTTTGTCTAAAAAAGTCACCTGGATGTCAAAACTCATGTTGTAGGAAGGAAAGGTTTCCCTTTAGACACTAGTGGAAAGATGAGTCATAAGCAGGTAAAGCATTTCTGGTAGGAGAAAAATGATGTGACAATAGGATAAGAATCTCTGTGTACAACATTCCTTATCTATTCCTCTTAGTAGCTGAGTAAACTTACTACAAGTGCTACACCACATTGAGAACAAGTGATGGAGTTTTTTTCAAGACAGTTGAGTTATATTTGAATATTGGAACAAAAAGTCATGTGACTACCATTTTTAATGTCATTCATATATGTGTATATATATGTATATATATATACACATATATAATGAATATATATAAATGTAATAAACATTAAACTAATATATGTATAACATGACATTCAAATTATCTCTTTTGATTATTCAGTCATTTAGTTCTTAATGAAAATAATAACAATTATCTGGACTGTTTTTACACACCTACTGTATCAGCAAGTACTAATAGGGTTACATTATCTTATTTAATCCTCCCAACCACCATAATGCTGTATTTTTTTCAATTTACACATAGTGAACTTGAGGTCCAGACAGGTTAAGCAAATTGTTCAAGGTCATACAGCTAGTAAATGGCAGAGCCAGTATTGATAGTAAAGATGTTTGGTTTACAAATCTATATTTACTCCACTGTGTTACACTGAAACTAATTCAATGTCAAGGTAAACATGGAGAAATAATAGAGAGAAATTTTTTTCATATTTTTATTGAAATAGCTGACACTTATTGTGTAAATATTTTATTATGTGCTGGAGACTTAGCAAAAATATTTTCTAATATATTATTGAATTCTCCCAATATTCCCATATTATTTTCAACATTTTAAAATAAAGAAGAAAAATATGAGGACAGAGAGGTTAGGTCACTTGCCCTCTTACATGACTAGAAAGTGCTGGAGCTATGATTAGATCCAAGGCAGACAAAAGCTAGAGCCCGCAGGATGGTTTCCAGTGAAGTTAAGATACTGGGTATGAACCCAAGAGAAAGAGGGTCTGAGCAAGTACATTTTAGTATATTTTTTTATACCAGTAAGTGTACCAATCATGTAGGTAGCTGTCTCGATATCCTATTACACTTTCTATGTCCAGATAGTAGCAAAACCTAGTATAATCTCTACTCAAATATATTTGGTTCTTTATGATCAATAAAATTATGTAGAACTCAACAGAGAAACAGTCTTCAGACCAAAATGATGGTGTTCTGTTTTTGTTTAAGTGCTACTATAAAGGTTTTATATTTTTAAATACCGTGAACGCACAGAAATAAATAAGGGAGGGGAGAGAAATTCTGAAAAGACTCTTAACAGAGATTCTTTAGTGTACAAATTCTTAGATAGGAGGAGAAGTGGAGAAGCAAAAATTAAAAAAGCTCTGTAGCAGGTACCTTAGGCAGCAAAGTAAGAAGTGTTTTGTTGGTTAATTTTATATGTCAGCTTGGCTAGTCTATCATATCCAGTTATTTAATCAAACACTAATTTAGATGTTGTGAAGGTATTTTGTAGATGTGGTTAACATCTACAATCAGTTGACTTAAAATAAAGGCGATTATGTCCATAATGTGAGTGCACCTTATCCAATCAACAGAAGGAATAGGAGAAAAAACAGAGGTTCCCTGGAGAAAAAGAAATTGATCTCAAGACTGCAGCATTAACTCCTGAGTTTCCTACCTGAGTTACACATTATGGACTTGCCAGCCCCCACAATTGTATAAGCCAGCTCTTTAAAATAAAGCATATGAAATAAATATTTTATAATTTTTGAAATAAATCATATTATATGATATATATCTAAGATACATATGCATATATATTTCTTTCTAAGGTATACACACACACACACACACACACACGGTGCCAAAAAAATGTAGACACATTTTAAGAAAGGAAAACTGTAGTAAAATTGTAATACTCAATGTATACCGATAACAAAAGATGAATACAAGTCACGTTTGACTTCTGCAATTACAAGAGGTGCTCAAAGTGGTTACCATTGGCGTCCAGACACTTTTGATTAAGAAGAAATATTGCTTGAACAACATTAACGAAAGTGTCCACTTATATTGGACAACATTTTTTTTTGGCACCCTCAGTATGTACATACCATGGTTATTTTTGTTTTCTAAAGAAATTGACTGACACAAGTGTTTATTTTAATCATTCTAAACTGTAAGGGCATTAATGCCCATCAATGATAGTGTATTTGGAGGACACAGCCAACTGCAAATAAGTCTATGTCACAGCACCTGCCATCATCTGTGAATCTCACCCAATGCTTGGATTCAAAATAATATGTTCAAAAATGTAACATGTTATTTTCTGAGCACTGACCCCATTTTGACAAAAAATACATTTGATTTGACTATTGGTCAAAGACGGTACGCCTTTGTGATCTATGATGTTTTGGGAAAGTTTATTTTATCAATGATGTATTTCTGGAATGTTTTTATTTTTCTGTAATATTGAGGAAGACTATAAATAATTTCTTTTCTTATGGTACTTTTCCTACAAATGAATCTAAATAAAAACGATGAAAATATTAAGATTTGAAAAATTATGGCTTTATAACAACCTTTATTGTTTAAGGTTATCTTGACCATTGCCTAAGTTAAAATGCTAACCAGTTATTTGATCTACTTGATATGATAAAGTATTGCATAAACACCACTTTCACTGCTACTATTCAAATTTCAAGAAGAACATTAATATTAAAATGTTTTCTTCTGCAGTTTTACGCAAATCATAATACAAATGATTTCTCTACAAAAATTAGTTAATATGAATTCACCATGGAAATTTTAATGATATTATAACAAAATATTTTCTACATAGTCATTTTGTATATGAATATTACATTAAACAAAAATAAGATATAACCTGATTCTTTCTCCATAGTTGCAAAACTAAATGGCTTATTTATTTAGAAGATCCCATCAATGACTATAAGTTAATGTTACAATTAAAAATCAATGTGAACAAATTATTTCATGCATAAGGCAGTGCTAATAATGAACTTACAAAACAATACAATAATTAGTAAAACAGTTATTTCCTATATTTCATAGTGGCTTTAAGTAGAATTGTATTTCTTATTTTGAAAAGGAACAAGCAACACAACCAGAGTCTCATTACAAAAACAAAAAAAACAAAAACAAACAAACAGACAAAAATCATCAGTAACGAGTATTTAATTATCAAAGAATAATGAACTAATTGGATATTTACAATCTGTTCTTATCAGTAATATAAGTGAAGTAAAGAGAAAGAAAAGAAGACTCAATATATAGTCATAAACAGTCACAATATACAGTCATAAACAGTCACTGTCCAGTGCTGGGTTGAACCCAGGATTCCTTCAATTTATTTAAGATGAAACCCCAGATTAGAGTGCCCTAACAACAAAGTCAAAGTTAATTAGTCTTAACTAACAGACAAGTAGTAAACTGCTTGAGGTCAGCTCCACCTTCAAGAAAGTGGACATTAGTGAGAGGTTTAAAGCAGTGTCTGTTTTTATAGGCAGTGCAGGAAAAGGCTAAGCCAATAAAATGTAATGGTTCCAGTCTAAATTTTAATAGTAACCTCCAAAGGACAGAAGACTTCCCTGAGCTTTAGAGGTAAAGCCTTGTACCAAATTAAAAATGATAGGTGAGAAAAGCAAATTATTGTTATTTCACTTTTATCCTGAGCACTGAATGTAACAAGTGAATACTACTAATCAAACACATACTAACCGTTGGCCACTCATGTGTTGGGCCACGTAGAGACTCCAGGAACTATCTTGAGTTTCCCTCAGTTTGCCCAGTGGATAAATCATAGGAGGCTGCCATTCGTCTATGTTTGGAGGGAGAAAGAAATACTAATCTAAGAATCTTGGGATGCTGTTGGGAAATGTTAGGCTGGAACAGCTGTAGTCAATTATGGCTTCATTTTCTCTCTAGTCGTCTTTGGTTGCATGCCATAACTGCACAGGGCATTGAGGTTTATGGCTCTAAAACAGCCTTGTCATTTTGTGAAGCCTAACAGAGCAAAGAGGTTTGATAAATGGTTAAAAAAAAAAAACACACACAAAAAAAACGTTACTTAGAAAGCCACTTCAATCAGATTAGTTTACTGTTTTTTTTTTCCAGAATTCCAATAGTCTTCAAGCATCTAGTAAGTAACATTGATATGCAAAATAAAAGCTTAAAAACTATCCATGTCTTGCTTTGTTTACAAGGTGTTCATACTGCATACTCTGGTAAATTATTCCAATGAATGGTATATTTAGTTTATTTTTAGAAAGAGCAACCTGAAACACTGGGGCAAAGATGTTATAAATCGATCACGAAGATACGGGCTGCAACTCTCAACAGCTTCGAAGTTTTCATTTTATTTTCCGCAAGAAATACTAATGATTTGTTTTACTGCCATATTTTTCACTTATGTCATCACTTAATATACAAGAAATATGTTATGAAATAGTGTACCATTCATATATTCAGTGCCAGAAGACAGCTGATACACACTTAGAATGGGAAAGAAATGGAAAAGAAAGATGGACCTGTCTATTAAGAAACTGTCACTGCTTTATAGATTCAATTATTTAACTTAATTTTAAGCATATATATATGTATATATATATGTATATATATATATATATATATATATATATATATATATATATATAACAAGTTTTAATTTACTGAGAAAGAAATAATGTGGAATTCTGGAAGCCAATGGCTTGAAAACATTCTACTAATAATGCAGCAGACTGCAGGAACAACAGGGCATTTTTCCACTGGTGTTCAATGTAATTGTAATAGTGATGGGATTCAGACTCTCCTCCCCATGAAATTTGTCTTTCATCCAATCAACGCAAACAACTAATGCACTGCAAGGTATATTATATTCCACCCACTTCCCAATAAAGTCAGTGGTGTCCAATCAGATACCTATTGTTAACAGAGAATCTGAAATTGATACAATCATCACATTGATCCAAAGTTGTCAATCATCCTACATATGTACTGCCTTCTTTCTCTTTCTCAGAATTTATAGATTTCCATGCATAGTGTCTTATTTATCTCAAATTTTAGAAAGTAATTTTTGAAATCATAGATTTTTTAAATTGTTTGCAAATGCAATTTTTATAAAGTGTTTCAAATATTTATTTTTCTACTTGAACTTAATACTTTGACAAATTTTATTACTTTTCACTGAAAACTAGTTTTACTTTAATATATTTTATCTATTCCTTTTTAACATACTATGTAAATCCTATACAACATTATTAAATTTTGTGACTTATAAAGATATACTGAAATTTAATTTTATTTCTGAAAAAATATATATTATGGATTTTTAATGAATAAATTCTTATGGAATTTACACATTGAATACCATATATATATATATATATATATATATATATATATATATATATATTATATTCGTTTGGAAACCCTAAGGAGTTTACAATAGGAAAATATATATTTTTTAATGAATAAATTCTCATGGAATTTACACATTGAATACATTTTAGTTTTACATATATATTTATATACTTAGTTATATATATTTATATATTTAGTTATATATATTTATATATTTCATTTTATATATATATGTTTATATATATATAAAACTAAAAGGTATTCAGTGTGTAAATTCCATGAGAATTTATTCATTAAAAAATCCATACTTTCCTATTATAAACTCCTTAGGGTTTCCAAATGAGTAGAATGCAAGCTTCTTAAAGGCAGGGATCTTAATTTTATGTTCTTTGTAATTAGAATCCTAAACATGCCAAATATTTTGGAATCATGCTACATAGTGGAAGAATAAGACTTTCATGTTAAGTGAGCATCTTCTTTATTGCCTCTTATTTCTGAAGATGTCTGAGTTTATTATTCATAATGTTTGCATTTAATTTCTCACAGGTGTCAGTCAGTTCCTTAAATGTCAAATGGTGTCAGGTAACTGGCTGGAGCAAATTAATAGATTACACATTGAAGACCTCTGGTCCTAATGTAGTAGTAGAATCATTCAAATACTCCGCTGGTCTTTTTTTGGTGGTGTGAGTGAATTATGACTTTCATTTACATTTCAGCCTCCATCAAAGTTTTTAAAAAAGTATATATATATATATATATATATATATATATATATATATATATACACACAAAGTATATATACACATATACATACACAGGTATATACTAGGTATATACTAGGTATATATACTTTGGTATATATACACCTTTTGAGGTACATCAATTCTGTCAGTGTATTTTAAAAGATGGTTTTAAAACAACATTTTCTTAAATTCTCTTTTATGCCCAATCAAAATACACATAATGATCTAGGATACTGCATGCAAATGACACGAACATAGTTCCGAATGATATATTTAATGAAATCAATCAAGTTCACAATGATATTAAGGTTGAGATGAACATTTAAAAATATTTTATGCTGAACTTAAACATAAAAGTAGGAAAAAAAGGATGTTAGTTAGAAATGTAACATTTATACATTCAATTAATTAGAAATTATTTGTACTATTTGTACTGAGAGTAGAATGCATGAAATTTATGAAATCTAATCTCATCTGTGTCTCAGTGCATTCAATATTTCGAACAGAATATCACTAAGAATATCATTTGTTTGTAATAAACAATTCATTAAAAAAGATAATTAAACCAACGTGTAACGTGTATGAGGTCTGACAATTAAGTTCACAAACTTGTTGCAATGATGTTGCTAACCTTTTTTTTAATACCAGACGGATTATTCATTATGAATTTGTACCAGATGGACAAACAGTTAACCAAGTTTACTATTTGGAAGTGCTGAAAAGGCTGTACACCTGAAACCTATGTAATTTTACTAACATATGTCACCCCCATAAACGTGAATTAAAAATATATTTTAAAAATTGACATTAAATTTTCATTTTTATTGTAAAAAAAAAAAAAAGAAGAAATATTTTGGTAATCCAGTCTGATGTATAAAGATCAGAATTAACAATAATAGATAATATTTGAATTCATAGTAATGGTCTTGCTCACCTATAATGCAGTTAAGAAGAAAAGATGACCAATTATCCAATGCTGTGTACTCCTATATAGAAGAGAGGAAGATAAGTCTGAAAAAGGGCCCAAGATGGAGAATCAACGAGATAGGAAGAAAACCAGAAACTCATGGGTTGAGAATATTTCAGAATAAAGAGAGGGATCAGTTCTGGGAATATTGCTGAATTATCAAGTAAGATTAACAATTAAAACAGTCCATTACATATGGTAGCCTAGAAGTCAAGATGGTGTTATTAAAAAGGGCAGTTTTGGTGGAATGCTAAGGATAAAAACTAAATTTAAGTGTTTTTGGTATAAGTAAGTAGTAAGAAAATAAGTAGACCCTTTTTGAGCAAAGTAATTGGTAGGAGCATTTTTAAACAGTAAAATTTAAAGGATGTTGTGAGCTAAAATTTTTGAAGAGTATTTATGATTGCAATAAAAGTAGTAGCATCTGGAGTCCCAGAAGAGAAAGCCTTAGTTATGGTGAGTATCATGAAGAGGACTAATAATATGTTGAAATACATTATAAAATTACAATTAAAATTGTGTGTCACAGACCTAAGATGTTAATTTACCTTCAAATATGCCATATTACCTAAAAGTAGTTTAAATATCCTAGAAGAAACAATAAATACCAATGAAAAAGTCTATGTGTCACACTTTCGAGAAATATTGATTTAGCACCCACTATGTCCTAGCCACCATTATAAGAGCTGGGAATACAGTAATGAACCAAGCTGAAAATGCCCTGATGTGGCTCACATTTTAGTGGAAGGAGATAGCTTATAAACAAGATGAATAAGTAAAGCATATGATTTGTTATGCTATGGAGAAAAATAAAGCAGGAAAGAAAGATAAGGAGTATTAGGCGTCAGGGAGATTGTGAATAAATGTCCAGAGAAAACCTTCAAAAAGAAGGGAAGTTTTGAGAAACACCTAAAAGTACTGAGAGAATGAGCCATGGGAGTGTCTAAGAATAGCAAATAAAAAAAGCCCTGAGATGCAAATATGTCTGGAGTTTTTGAACAACATGAGATGGAGTGTAGCTGGAATAGAGTGAGCAAGGAAAGAAGGTACCAGATGAGGTCAGAGGAAATGAGAGTGAGTGGTTTAGATATATGGAGATTATGCAAAGCTGTTTTAGACCACTGCCAATATATTACCTTGTCTCTGATGACAGGGGAAGTGTTCAGAAAGTGGTCACATTCTGGGGATTTACAGAAATTTCAAAGTAGAGCTAGCAGGATTTGCTGAAAGATTTCTTGTTAAGGGTTGGGGTGAGTAAAGAGAATTCCCAGGTCTGGAAACCAGAAAGCCAGGCAGTGGTTAAGCTCACGATTTCAGGAGGAAGACAGCACTTGTAACTCTAGCTCAATCATAGTATGGCCTTGGGCAACTTATTTATCTCTTAATGTCTTAGTTTCTTTACCAGTAAAATTAGGAGACATATTCTTATTTATAGTGTTCTGAGATTTAAGTTGGTTACTATTTTCAGAATACTTAGACCAGGATGTGGCAGATAATAACGACTGGGGAAGACTGGAAGGAGTATATAGGGGGCTAACTGGAAGGTAAATTCTGTGGTCTTTAAGGTACTACTTGATATATACATGGAGATATCTTGAAGTCAGTTGGAAATTCAAATATCCAGACTTGGAGTCCAAGGGAAATATCCAGACTAGAGTATGAAAATGGGGGAGAAGGTATTGAAGATTTAAAGAAGAAGGAGAAGGTAAAAATAATTGGCTAGGCAAATGAGAGAGTGAATGGACCAGGAAATATTTGATTTCCAAAGAGCATGAATGTTTAGTTTAGTTATCATGAATTGAAATTAAGACCCATCAGCATGTTTGTGTGCTTTTTATCTTCAGCCATATTCAGGTGTGAGAATAAATGACTGGAGCAAGTATAAGACTGTGGTTTAACTGAAGAGAAAGACAAAAAAAAAAAAAAGCAAGAGTTGAGGGTGAGGGCAAAGGAGTAATTTTAATGATGGGCCTTGCAGTTTAAACTGGATTAGAATGGAGTTGAGGCATAGGAGGGATGTGAGACAGAGGGATTAACGAATTGTAGGTTTTGTTGGTGTGGACTTGGTTTTGGAGACAAAATAATTAAAAACAGGAACTGTAAAGATAGTTGCTGATAATGATAGATTAGCATCCTTAAAACTGAGATTATATAGGGATTGTAATTATTGGTAATATATTCTAAAATAGGATCATGGGAATAAGTAGCTGAGGTAGGACTGAGTACAAAAGTGAAGGACAAGTGTAGATCAGGGAACTGAAAGCATCACCTATATGGACACTAGAATCTGTAAGAATTATGGTAGGAGTAGTATTGGAGAGAAGGATAGCAAGGCAAGTGTTAAATCTTCCCATAATGAAAGGGAGTGACTCAAAATTCTGTTAAGTGCAAAAAGAGGATTATAGATAGAAGTAAACTGATGACATAAGATTCAAGCTAAATGCCTTTAAGGAGAGAGGAAGAGAATTATGTGAAAGCAGTATTAGAATCAAGGATATCCATACCACCTGAGATGTTTGAAAAGAAAACATTCACTACTTGACAGGATTCGGGAGAAGCAGTTTCTTCATGGGGTAGTATATTTCCTTTAGAGCAAAATGGTTAAAAGACTTTTATAAAAGAGGGTGAATGGTTATTTAATGTAAAGTTTGGAAACTTTGACAACTTGAAAAAAATCTAGTTAAATATCTACTTTTAATGTGTAGGCAAATCAATTCTACAGAAATAAAATAATTAAATGAAAATTGCTATATATATATGTCATATATATGTCACATATATATGTCATTCATATATATATTCATTGAAGAAAGTACTCATTGATATATATATATATATATACACATATATATATACATATATATCTTCAAAAAATGTATACACATTTTAAGAAATTACACTCGTATTAAAATTGTGATATTCAATAGATACCAATAACAAAAGATGAGTACAAGTCATGTTTGACTTTTGCAATTACAAGAGGTGCTCAAAGTGGTTACCATCAGCATCCAGACACTTCTGATTACAGCAAACTACTGCTTGAGCAACATTGACCAAAATGTCCACTTGTATACATATTTTTGGCACCCTCTGTATGTATATGGGTTAATATTTAAGAAATTTTGCATGGGTGAGAACTTCCAAGCACAAAATCAAGGCAAATAACCACATGAAAAAGATTCATAATGTAACTACCTTAAAAATCCTGGAACTAATATTTACTATAGATATAACGATGGCTGAATAGTCTTACTATACATTACCTTTACAAATTATAATACTCTTGTAAGTTATTAAAAACAAATTATTACTGACATAGAAAGTAATATACATAAAATTCCAAGAATTTTCAAAAAATGGTATTTTTAACTAGAGCAGTTGGTGATCTGATGGTTAAGACCTAGGTTTTAGGATCAAAACTATTGTGGGAACAAGTACCAGTTCTGTTAATTATCTGCTAAATGACCTTGGGCAACTTTTATAACTTTTTTGAACTCCAATTACTTCATTGTAAAAAGATGAAATAATACTATACTACTTACCTCACACAGATATGCTATGCTCAAATAAGATAAAGGCACAATGCCTGGCACAAATAAAACATTTGTGATGTGTTATCAATGATTCTTATGATAGTGGTTGTTGATTTTATCATTACTATTAACAGCAGTATTGATATTAAATTCCTAGGTATTTTATTCATTTACTGTCCTTATAAAATGCTTTACAAATAGAATCAATCAGAAAGGTTTTGTTAATTGAATAGATTGGGGTCCAATCCAATTGTCAAGTACAGTACATTAAACATTATCATTATCAAATTCTATTCATTCCTTAATCAGAGCTTGATGGACTCTAACCTAAGTAGTGTGTAATTGTGGCTGTAGTTCTGCAGAGTAAGGGCCTCTGTCAGGTTCAACCTGAAATTGACAGTATAAGCCATGTGAAGTTAGTAGGTTGGTGCAAAAGTAATTGCGGTTTAAAAGGTTAAAAATAAAAGCAGAAATGCAAAACCCACAATTACTTAAGGGACCACAGCCAGGGTCACAGCTTTGGAACAGGTAGAAAGTGGTTAGGAAAGGTACCAAACCCTTTCTCTTCTAGCCCCTCACTGTTTGCCACTATTTCCCACTGGCTGAACCTAACTGGTGGTCAACCATCAAGGTTAGTCTCCTGGGGCAGAAAAAAGAATTACAACTGGAAGAGAATGAATCTGAGAGTATGTATGTATGGGACTGGAGCATTGGTGGGAAAGAAGCACAACAGGCACATGATGCTGAAAAAAATACTGTATTTCCACTACAGTTTTCAATTTTGCCTCCTAATTTTCATTTCTATAACTGCCACAGGGCATGGCGTATATTTTGTTATTCTGGAATGTTGAGTTGAAATGTCAGTAAATGGTGGCACTGGCCACAATGAATGAGACTCATAAACAGTTCTCCCTTATTTCAAATTTAAAGAGATTGAAATTTTGTTGACCTTGTTTTTAGGCTCTTGAATAATAATATTGAATGCAGTCATCATGGTCAGCAATAATGTATTCATGTCTGACATGGAAAATCTTTTCTGTCAGTCAAATCACCTCAGTTTCCAATCTTGAATGCATCTAAAGTGTTAGCATTCATAGAAAGCAAACATCAGACTCAACAACCATTATACTTAGACATGTTCTAAGCGAATTATGGGGAGATTTTTTCGGCTTCTAACTTCCCAAAGTAGACAGCAAGAAGACTGGACATAGAATCTGAGTATTTATACCACCAATTTATCCTCTTGGAATATATGTAGGCAAATGAACTCAGAATTACAAGGTTCTGGCCCTCTCACTGTGTGTGTGTGTGTGTGTGTGTGTGTGTGTGTGTGTGTGTGTGTGTGTGCGTGTGTGAGAGAGAGAGAGAGAGAGAGAGAGAGAGAGAGACAGAGAGAGAGAGACAGAGACAGAGAGACAGAGAGAGAGAGAGAGAGAGAGAGAGAGAGAGAGAGAGATTGGAGAGAGCTGTGTATGTTTTTAAATTTTTTTTTTCTTTAAATTCTTGGATATATTTAAGGATATTTTTTATTCTTGACTAAAGTGGATAATGACTATACAATCCACACATCACTGTCTACTATATATTTAATTAATATCGCTTAAAAGGTTGCTGTGGTTTTTTTATGCAAATAGGACCATAAGTATATCTGTAGATTTTCTTTTTCTCTCCTACTTCTCTCTTTTGGAGTTTTGCTCTCCTGAGGTACAAAACTGAACAACAAAATTACCTTAAAGAGGGTTTATGAATCACAAAGGAGAATTCTTTATGTACCTTGTTTCCATATGAAAGTAGCAACATTTATGCATAAACGGCTTGCATCATTTTTTTTTTTTTTTTTATGAATTGGGCCTTAAGTGCTCATGATTGTCCTTGGTATTCAGTTTTTAGTCATTAAGTAGCGTTGAAACAACAGGAGGAGAAAAAAGGAAACATTTTGTACCTGTGGTACCCACTTGGACAACACTGCTTTAGGAAAATAGCTACACTCTTATCCTTTTATATGTATAAATTATGCAGGGACAAAGACAAGTGTGAATTGATGAAAAAGCAAATAATATATTTCTGAAACATTAATAGTCAAAGCCATACTCAGAATAAAAAAGAATTGCATTGATTTTCTTATTTGATTCACGTGCACTCTTTTTTTTTGCCAATCTATATGGCCCCATTGGCAGAATTAGATTGCTCCAGATGAAGAAAGGAATGATACCCCATCACGACTGTAGAGTAATATGTCATCTCTCTTACCACATTACCTAATAATCACCCCCAATGACTGAGGAAGAGGGGTATGACATATACATTATTTTTAAGGTTGGTTTTTAATGCTTTATTATTTTATAGTGCAGACAAAGGTGCACGAGGGATGTTTCTTTAGGACATTTGAAAAATATACAAGAGAAAAATCTAGAGATTTCTCTTTTATGGGCTGAATTATATGCTCCCCCAAATTCCTGTGTGGAAGCCCTAATCTCCAGTACCTCTAAATGTGGCTGTATTTGGAGATAGGGCCTTTAAAGTGGCAAGTAAGATTAAATGAGGTAATATAGGTGGGACATAATTCAATATGATTAATGTCCTTATAAGCACAGGACATTAGGACATACAGAAGGAATAGGATTGGAAGATATTGGGAGAGGACAAACCATGGAGATAGGCCTTGGAAAAAATACAACCCTGCCAAACAAGACCTTTTGCAGAGATTTCTAGCCTCCAAAATTTGAGAAAATAAATTCCATTATTTAAGTCACCTGGTCTGTGATATTTGTTAAAGCAGCCCTAGTCAACTAATATAATCTCCAATTCCAGATTATGAGGACACTGACCAAAAATGTTTCCCTATCCATGAGGTTAGTGGAGGAGAGTGAGTAGTTGGGGGTGGAACCTTCTACCACTAGTATCTACCCAGTGCTGAATACACTTCTTTCTAATACTTCCTGAAGTTCCAGATCATATATTACAGATTCATGAAGTACTTTCTTATTACTCAAACTATTACTGCTAATAATCTTGTTTAGATTTATTGTACAAGGTAAGGCTTATTTATCTTTTCATGGGTACTAAAACAAAGGTGCAAATATCCTGTCTGAATTTAGGTAAAGCAGAGATCTCTATGTTTGATAATATTTTCCTCTTAGATTCTGCTGCTTCCTTCATTACCTGAAACATATTTCAGGAAATTACTAAGTCTCTAAATACACCTTCTGAGAGTTTGCATTGAACTCTTCTCTGGAGGCTGAAGGACTATAACTGGTATATGATATGGACTCAATAGCTATTTGAAAATCTAACAAAGGACTGTTTTCTCTATCAAGAATCTCTCAAGTAATCAAAATGGAAAATACAGTTAAGAGTTTACTCAGGGCACAATTGCAATGATTACTAAAGCATGATTACATGACCTGAAGAAAATGATTTCCTCTTTGCTGTATGAGGTGACCCAACTTAGATTTTTGACTTTATCTCCACTCACAGCCATTTTTCTGACTTTATCAATTCTCTACATTGTTATCACCGGACGTATGTACAACCAATTTTCTATTATACTATTTCCAATTCTGATCTCGCTTTAAAATTGTCCTCTAAACTAATTCAAGCAAAAATAGCAGTGGGTAATAAAAAACTCATGTCTTACTCTCTCAACTGAAAAATACAACAAGATTCTCCAGAATCACGTCACATTGTCTAGAAAATGAAGCGATAATAGTGGGGTTTCAAATATTATTGCGAACCTGTAGAGGAATAGATAATTTTAATTGATCTGCTTTCTATGAAAAAGCCAATTAAACTTGACTTTCATTCTTTGTTATTTAAAATAGGTTCTGAATAATTTTCAACTCAAACCGTGGAGATGGCTGCCAGTCTACAACATATGGGGAGCAACCATTATGTACACAGCATTGTACTAGTAACATATACCATAATATGGTGCCCTATAAATTTTTGTGAAATTATGCCAAATTGAAAAAGTAAGAAAAGAAAAATGCACAAGCCTGGGAAATAAATAATATGAAAACTAACTTCTGAATTTTAAAACTCGTATAATTGACATTTAATAAGATTCATCGAAAAAGAGTATGATTTCACCAGAGATTCTAGAAAGTGAAAGGATGAGAAATAGAGAACAATGAAGGCAAGACAATATCTTGGATGTAGCAGTATATTTTACTTAAAGATGTTAATTAAGATTTCATAATGCATCTTTTATACATGTCCAAATAATAGCTCACAACTGTTTGAGTTCTGTTGTTCTATTATGAAATCAATCAGAAAGATAGGGTCAGAAATGAATGCTTCAGCTCTAGTGTACAAGTAATATTATGTCAGCATTTTTGTTACCTTTATTTTGCATTTACAATCTGGTCCTGTCCAATGCTAAAATGAATACTGATTCCTCCTACTAACTATATACTTTCAAATGTCTAGTGGGACCTGAGACCACAGCAATGACAATAGGAAAAATAAAGATAAAAAGCTGTAGTAGCTTACCTTCACAGAGAACTTACCATGGGGTCTGGTGCTACGCAAACTCTTCTGAATGCATTGTCTCCTACTTTTCATAATCCTAAAAACCCTATTATTATCCTAGCTTTACCTATGAGCACAACTGAGGATCTGATAAGAAATTTCTCCAAGTCACCCAACTAAGAAGCAAAACCATGATTTGAATTAGATTACTTAATTCCAAACACAATACATTTTTTATTCCATGGAACAAAGCAATAGAAAACATTTGGAAAATGGCACAGTGTGTGGCAAAAACATTACCTTATAAAATTAATGCTATAAATTAGTCATAACATTGATAACAATACCAGTTAATTAATCTAAATGCTCTGTGTAATTAGTTGATGAAAATTGAGGGCCTATGCAGAATTTCCCACACCTTACGTTGCTATAACACTCACTTCCATTTTGTTCTTTCAAGTTGACAACAAATAGGTCTCCTAGACTTCAAACAGTAATTGTTTTAGGAGGAGTCTTCTTTTAATAGATAATTTTAATTGATCTGCTTTCTATGAAAAAGCCAATTAAACTTGACTTTCATTCTTTATTATTTAAAATAGGTTCTGAATAATTTTGTTGCAGATATAAAACCACAAATCTTTAATGAGGTAAATTGCTTACAGAACTCCTGTATAAATAGTTCAGTCACTAGCTGTCACTCCTAATTAGATAACTAAATTTTCTACATTTGTAAAATATCACATTTGCTATGAACTTAACACTGAAAGCCATTAGTTTAATATCTCATGGCTACATTTGTGAGTTCACTTATGAACATGGCTTTGTAAATATTTGCTTTGCTCACATTTTAATTTTAATGTGTACTGCAATGTTAGTTTGACTTTTTCTTTGTCAACATGTGGTTTATTCAAAACAATCTTTTAATATATGATTTTTTTAAATTAATGGTGATTGGTTTTATTTTGATCTTCATCATACAATCAAAAATCTTACAGAAATCTCTTACATATTTTTAAAGAACCTTCCTGGGATGTTCACCAGGACATCTTGCTAAGCACAGGTTTCTGTCTACTCTGATTTCTGTTGAACATGATCTCCTACTTTTTGTCTTTTTTTTATGTGTGCTAGATTCAAAGCTGGGCCTACAAACTCCTCTCAGACATTCATTCCTTTCTCAAGTGCAGTTTGGCTTTTTGTATAATGAATCTATATAGTTCTCATTCTAAGTCTAAAACATAGAAGAGCTACATTAGGTTAACACAACTCATATTAGGAAATGTAGAATTGCTCTCTCATATCTCTTGATCTTTGGATTTCATCATCAGAATAGGGGATAAAGAGATTTCTTTCCAAATTTTAGAGTAATTATTTTTTCCCGTTATGAAAAGACAAACAAGACTTTAGGGGTAATATCTTGACTTTTTTAAAAAGACATAATTAAGAGTTCTAAGGACATTCTCTTTAACTAAAAATAAATGTAATAATTCAGTTGTTCATCCTTTTTTTCAAAAAATAATAATACATCATTTAATACATGTATGAAATTTGCGAAATGAAATTATTATTGAAAGAGTAAGTCTCAATAATATTACTTAAGGGAAAAACATGGATTTGGTGGGGGGGACATTATAATGAAATGGGTCCTTAATTATAATAATTATTGCTAATGGGATATTATGATGATCTAAATAGAATATGGAGGTTGAAGTTTAAATAAACTTGCACAACTGTATTTATAGTTTCCTAAAGGCACACAACTTGGAAAATTTCATAATATATGATGTACATATTAAGGAATATTCAAAAGAAAGAGAAAAAAGAAAAGGGAAAAGAAAAAGAAAAAGCACTTCCAGATTCTGGAAGTGCTCCTGGGTGTCTGCGGTCTACTTCTCCTCTAGGCGTGGCCGGACTGCATTTCCCAGACTCCCTGGCATCTAAGAAGGACCAAGTGACTAGTCCTCAGTAATGGGGTTAGGCTGCAGGAATGGGTATCATTTCTGGGCTGAGGTAGTTCATTCCCATCAATTCTTATCCTTATTTTTTCTCCTCACCTAAAGACCTAATGTGTAAGATTCAGTGAAAAGCCCTTACACTTTAGGGGATGTCAGAGGCACCCGATGGAAGGAGCTGAGGTTCTGCACAACTGCGTGATGAAAAGAATGAACACTCTCCCACCCCACCCAACTTTCATTGATCTGCATCAACTGTGATAGGAGTGAGAAATTAACATTTACTAAAGTTGGAGATTTGGGAGTTGGTTATTGTAGCATTTAGCCTATCCTGAGTAGCAATAGTAAATTTATAGTAAGAGAATGACAAAGATCGATCAATATCAAACAGACCATGCACAGTGAGTATATACTCTCAAGGTTAAAAAGAGCAACTATACAGAAAAGTAAAAAACAAAACAAAACAAAACAAAGACCTAAAATGGACACCACAGTATATAGAAATACAAAGACATAACCAACATAACCAATATATGCCGTCCCTTGATAGACACTTGCTAATAGTATCTTGGAGAGGACCTAAAAAACTAAAATGAAATATACTAGTATTTACTGCAAAAATTACATGTTTAAGTAACTAGCTTATGTTTTTATAAGAACATATATAAATTCCATTTTTTTCTTTCTCTTACTTTTCCTAATTATTTTGTGCATAAACACTTTCAAGATTCAAATAATTGAGTACACTTAAGTTTAGGTTACAATAAAAAACAGTACTGTTTTTTTGCTTGCTACCCACCTGCCTGCTGCCACTCTTTTCTTTCATCAATTTCCCAGATAAACTTAGTAGTAAAAATACATTTGCTTAAAAACCTAAGACGTTATGAAAAACATACATTTGTGATAATAGAGAAAAAAATAAACCATATTTTTATGTTCACAAAAATAAAATAAAGAAGGTCACACTTGAAGTATCGCACAAGCATATTTGATAATATGATATTAGGACTCATCAGTACAGGACTATTTTCACTTCCCTTTCCTCTTCACGATCCCTCTTTCCACAGTTCAATAAGACCCAATGAATGTGCCTGCTTTGTTTTAATTACTGCTGTTTGGAGCGATATTCACATTTTCTTTCTGCTCTTCCCCCCCACCCCCATGTCTGGTTCTCCTCTGTAAAAAATGATCAGTGTCTTTCTAATTATCTGACACACGCTTCCTACCTGCTTGTCTTGATTGCCATTTCCTACCAGGGTTTCAGAATGCAGAGTAACTTGAATGCCTGAGGTAGAGTAGAAGTCAGACACAATTGTGGGTGGGCTTCATTTCTAAATCCCATTCCATCAAACCCAGGGTTTTAACTTTGCCTGTAATAACTTTGTGTCTCTCTTCCTTCTTAGAGAGTGCCCTAAAGCATAGATTGAAAGCCCAGACTTTCTTTCTTCCATCTTCCTTTATGCATTCCAAGGATATTTGCTTTATCCAAGGTTTCTCTTCTTAACCTATAGACTTAAGCTCCAGATCCTTAATCCACATAATTCTGAAAATTAAATACTTAAAAGTGATTAAAGAATAAAACATATGTGGGAATATGTGGGAACAAAGTGTTAATATCTGCTATACCCAATGTCTGAAGTGGTAATAATTGTACACTAAGTAAACATTTATTCTAAATTGACATGATATATTAATATGCTTATGATTTCTTATTGTTTCATGATGTCTTTTATTACAAAAATAGTTTGTCATAATTTAAGATAAATAACATGCTCACTAAAGAAGAGTTTTCCTACAAAAATTATGAATAATTAATAAAATGTTAATGAGTTGGTTTGACATTTCTTTATGTCCTTTGTTTTAGGACTCTCCCATCAAATATGGATATATTCTAAAACTGGAGCAGGAAATTCATCCTAGAACATTTGATTTAACGTTATGTTCATACCCAGCAATCAGAGCTGAAGGAATAATATATGGTAAAATGTTCTATTGGCCAATTGTGAATAAAGATAAAATTGAAACAGGTGGATTTAACGTAATTATAAATTAGCTAGTCCATCTCAAAAAATTTTATTCTTTCTGGCCATCATCTCATCTTCTATTTGCAAATACAATTGCTATTCACTCAAAACTTTAAAAATGCAGAATGTAATTACCTAATTTTTCCATCTTTGATTGTCACTTAACTACCAACAAAAACAAAAGTCTGCTTCTCATTGTTTTATAGATCCTTGCTCCTAACATTGATGTGGGGTATAATAAGGATGGACAGTATCTGCAACATGTGCTGTCCTATATAGTTTATAAATTAAATAGTAAATTTTATTTTAATATGATTTTAAATATGAATTCTGTAGATTTTAGATAGTTAGATTTTAGAATTTTAGATTGCACAGTTGTACCCTTATCTAATCTGTTTAAGGGGAAAGAACAGGGTAAAGTTTTCTTTCAGGGTAAGGAGTGAAAGTTTCCAGAGGAAGAAATTTTATAAATTCTGCTATTCCACATTCTATAACACTTTAATAACTAAAATTAATATGAAACTAATATTAGATCAAAACAAGAGAAAACGTATAATAGAAATCTAGATTACGTAATAAAGTATTCAGATAATTAAAGCAAAGATGTTTTTCCTTCTGAATTAATTTAGCTGCCTATTTAACTCCCACTTTACACTTGGCCTTTAAAGTAAATATTAAAATACTTCTGATATAACGTAAGTTTTGCCATTTACTTTTATAATCCAATTCCAAACTGAAGGGAATTTTAAAAATTACTTGACATTCATTGTTTGTAATGAAGATACAGAGAGTCAAAACAGGAATTTGACTCTAATTTTTCTTGTAAAACAGTCTTTGGCAACCTTTGCATATTGCATTTTTTCCTGACCATTTCATTCTTAACAATTAATCCTTTTATGAAACCGTCTCCCATCTGTAATCACATCAGGATGACCACCCTCTCACATCACTCTGAAACACCTTTAGATCCAGAATGATAAACTGTGTGCAGGAAATAAATTTTTCATGACCATGTCAATCATTGGTAAAAAGAAAAGACTAACATTTCTAACTTAGAAACTAAAGATTTTTTAAATAAAATTATATATATATATATGTATATATATGTATGTATATATACATATGTATATGTATATGTATATATACATATATATGTATGTATATATAGAGGAATATATATTATACATATACACATATGATATATGTACACACAATATAATATATGTACATATATGTATAATGTATGCATATATATGCATGTATATATAGGGGAATATATATATATATCCATATATATATATATACATATATATATATATATGGATATGTATGGATATATTTGTAGATTTTATCCCAAAATACAAAATAAATAAAATCAGGATTAATTGTAAGCATACAAAGAGAAAAATTAATTATATTATCAAATTGACTTCCTATGGACAACAAAGAGACCAAGTTACAAAGACAGAAAAAAGGGAAAATATAAATGTGATTGAGGAAAGAAAGGGATTTTGATGATATCAACTAACAGTTTGCTTTAAAGAAGAGTTTAAGATTTTAAAAAATAATGAAAACATAATTAACAATTCTCAGCATTTCACACATCATCTCTGTGGTAACATTTACTATACAAGTTGGGTGTGAAACAACCACGATTTGGCATTATGACCACTGCTTGTCAGTTCTAAGATCAGCCATTTACACCTGGTTTATATAAGAGAAAAAAGATTCATCTGGGGTGTTTCTTTCCCCTGGTGTTGTGTTTCCTTTTCTTAAGATGAATCTATTTCTCAGTAAGCATATTGACTTTGTTGAAACAATGGTCTTCAGTGTACTTCAGATCTTAATGCAAGCATTAGAAAGTTAAAATATACATTACAAATGACTAAAATCATTTGATGATGATTTTAAGATCTAATTTAAGAGAGAACTAAATAAAAATCTAGCTCTTTTATTTTTAATAATTATTACAATTATAATTTCCTCATATATTTGCATGACCATTTTTCCAAGAAATCTCCCAGATTTACAAAATCCATGCTCAAAGGGCAACTGTACAAGTTTAATTACACAATTTATGTAAAAACACCTACAAAATTTACATAAAAATACCTAAAGCACTTTTTGTAAAATTAATGCTAGTGCAACCTACTGATAGTTGGGTTAATACATAAAATGAACACATTCAAGTCATTATACAATAACATCAGATTTTTTATTATGTTCTCTGCTAGATGAATATTATTAACACTCTGTCATAAGAGTATGTCCAACCTAGAAAACCACATAGAATTAAGTTGCTAGAAACCAGTCGGTTCATTGCAATATAAAGTTTCACTTTTTAATTTATTCTTTAAATATTGTAGTTATCTATCCAATCATGTAACAAAGGACACTTTGGTTGTTTGGCCAACGTAAATAAAACTGCAGTGAACATTGGAGCACATGTACCTTTACGGATAAATATTTTCAGATTTTTTCAGTATACTACTTTTCCATAAGAAAAGATGAAATAGTGCCATTTGTGACAGCATGGATGGATCCTGAGATTATTATGCTAAGCGAAATAAGTCAGACAGAAAAAGTTGAGAACCATATGACTTCACTGATATGTGGGATATAAACCTGAAAGCAACAATGGAACAAGACAAAGAAACAAAAACTCATAGACATAAACAACAGTTTAGTGGCTACCAGAGGGCAAGTGGGGAGGCAGGACAGTAGAAAAGTGTAAAGGGGATCAAATGTATGGTGACTGAAGGAGAAGTGACTCTGGATGGTGAACCACAATGTGATACTATAGATTATATAATACAGAATTGTACACCTGAAACCTATGGAATTTTGCTAACCCGATAAATTTAATTTAAAAAAAATAGTCATTCTCACATTTTTCCTGAAACTACAGTATAATTAAAGTTTTCACATTTCAAAAGAAAAAAATTGTTTTCTTTGCTAACAATGACCATTTAGAGTGGTACCTCGGGTTTTTGAATGTTTCCATTGATGAACATTTTGGTTTAACGAATGCCGTAAACCCGGAAGTAAATGCTTCAGTTTTTGAACACCACTCAGAAGTCGAACATGTCACATGGCTTCCGCTGAGTGCAAGATCCTGAGGCCTAGCTGTCGGCTTTTTTCGAACATTTCAGAACTTGTGGATTACCTTCGAAAACCGAGGTACCACTGTAGTTAGAATCTATCACGGTTCTAAACATTCTTGGATACACTTTGGGCATTTTTGCAGAAAAAAAATCCTTTCTATCAAGTAATGAATATTTGTTGTAATTTACTATTTTTTTACATGTCTAAAAAAATAGCACACATTTGACAATGTAAAAATACCACTGTGTGTTTACTATATGTAAACAACATTCATATAGATGAATGTATATGCATAGCATATTATGAGTGCTAAACACCTTGCCATTTTACTTAAATTAGAAAAAAAATGCACACTGTGATTTTGAAAAGAAAGTATGTATAAAAACAAACTATGAAAATATATATATTGATATGGTAAGAGTCACTATTTTGGGGATACATGATTATGGGTAATATTTGTTTTCATCTTTCCTTCTTTGTATTTCAGTGTCACTGCTTTGCACATCATTTTGGGGATAGATCTTCTTGGAGAAACATTGGAAAACACAGCAGATCAAGATGCTAAATGAGTGTTTAAAAACACGTTGGGAACTTGACAATATATGGATGAGGAACAGTGACTCTTCTAGGGCAATCAGGCCTCTTTTGCTATGAACTACAGAATTTAAATCGCACCTCACTGCTGAAGAGAAGATGCAATCAAGAAATGCTAAAAATGAGAAAGCAGAGGTAGGGAATGCGTTCCTGTGAGATAAAGTATGAGGTTTTGCTTGAATAAAATTAGGTAACAGAGTTTCATCTAGAGGGCTATGGATATGCTATGGTGAAAATCTATAATACCAGTACACTTTCACACTGGGAGACTATTTCTTGAAGATTTTGTTATATTGGCGGTAGTGATTGTTTTGTCCTGTTTCATTGATTTTATTATTTATGTGTGGTAAAAAGCCTATCAAGGAATATATATTTGTACGTCTACATATTCTTAATGTAGCAAAATGTAGTGGAGAGAGAATGACAAAGTGAACATTTTAATTTCTAAAATAATTTAAATAATTTGATAGAACAATTCAACAAATTCACAACTATGAAATACAGACCAACTTTATTTTAACAAAGATTTTGTATAAATTTACTATAAAATAAATATTAGAAGGCAATAATAGTAGTAATTACATTTTTACTGCATGGTATTGTATTTTTCATAAGACAACTTGAAAATTTGAAAATATTAATAATTTACTTATAAAATGAACGTCTGGTGCTTTGGAAAACCCCATTTCCTTCCAACTTTTGTTTTAGAGAAATAATTCAGAAATTTAGTACAAAATACTTTAATATATGCATACATTACATATATTTAAAATGTTGTCAGCCATGTATAAACTACTTCAACATAAAATGACCATGGCAAGACTTAAGGTAAATTGTTGGTATGGAGTAAAGGCTATTTTGAGTTCTGCAAATATGTACCGTGTGTCTGAGCTCAACTTTTGATCTAGTTTTTCTATACAAGTTGTATTTAACATCTTTGATCTCCGAGTTAGTGATCTAATCTGCTGTATAACTTAGCTTTTATTGATCTGTTCTCATGCTAAGCAAATCAAGTCTCACTTTTATGGGGTAGATTGAAAAAGATAGTAAAACTGCCTCTGAGACAGCAGTTTAAATCTGTGCAATAACAGTGAAAGCAAGAGATAAGACTTTTATTACGCTGCCAAACTTCACATGAACTCAAAGTGTCATTAAATAGGTATGTGTCATTTGCCACAGATATTTATTTTACTAGAGAGCACGGTTACCACCCATTTGGAAGCACTGTAGTATATTTTCTACTGTCATAAAATATATTTCTTGTCCAGGTACCTACATTTACAGTGACATTCAGTGGATAACATAGCATCCTTTTTGAATGAATTATTTATGCTGATTGAGCGCTGTCTGCATCTCCTTGTTTTTCTTTTCTTTCAAATGTAATATGAAGAGCAATAGAGAAGGGGTTTATGTTGGGTTGCCTTTGTAATGTTTGATTTTTAAAAACCATGTTCAAGGGAATAAAAAGCCAATCATATGATTTGACTACCTTCCGTTGTCCCCTACATTATGATTTCTGCCGTTCCAAGTGATGTTTGACACAAAAATGGAAGAAGGTGATGCAAAAACTGAAGTTCAGCTAAGATTGGCACAATGTCATTTGTTCTCTAAAGAACACTTTTTCTGTTGCAGCTAGAACTAAGAATTCAGAAAACATGGGTACAGAAATGGTGATGGTTTGAAGATGTGATGGACTGTAACAATAGCCACAAAGGAATTTGTACAGCATTTTATGTCTCTATTTATGAGTGTCCTATAAAGTTATAATTTAATAGTAACAAATTATAAAAATACATATCATAAAGCAGGACTTATTATTGCATTCTGTATAGCATAATGTAAAATTTCAGAAAAGAAGAAAATAGCTTACACCGTAATTCCAAAATTCAGAAAAAAATCAGTTAAAAAATTAATGTTTCAATTTCTGTCAATTTCCTATAGATTTTTTAATATTAAAGTTATTAGATGGATAAAAATATTAAATATCATTTTTCCAGTTTAATATTTACTCCTTTAAACTTAGAATTTTTTTAAAGGCTTTAGAATATCCTATTATATGGACTGTACAATTTATCATTCACCTAATGTTTACCAGTATATATTTTTTCCAAGTTAAATACTGCTATAATAAACATTGTTGTGTCAAAATCTTTAACTTCACTTCAACGTTTTACCTTAGCTTGGATTTTTAAAAATTAAAGTATTGGACTGAAGAGTATAAACATTTTGATACGTTTTGCCAAATTGAATGATGTGAATTGTTAATACCCTCAGTCTTTTGTAAGGATCCATTTGACTCTGCATTACCTGTATTACACATAACTAGTTAAGCCTTTCCTGATTTAATAAACAAAGGGAAGTATTTCATTTTCAATTTAACATTTTTCATTAATATTCAGTTGAATAATTTTCATATGTTTGTTAACTATTTTAATTTCTTTTTGAGAATTATTTTGGTATCTACTGGAATCTCTTACCAATTTTTGTAGTGACTCTTAGTTTAAGAACTTTTATTGTTATTCAGTGTTTCAAATATTTTTTCACTTTTATGTTCACCATTAATTTTAATCATGTTTTCATTTGATAATCAGGAATTTAAATATTTGTATTTGTAATGCATAATATATTTCCCCTTGTTTAAACACATTCAAGCTCAGCAGGTATTTCTCCATCCAAAAAAACAATGAATATTATGGTATATTTTTCAAGATTTTATGCTGTATCTATTCCTCCTTAAGTTAAATGATGCAATTTCACTTTACTTTGTTGTATTGTATGAAGTATGGATTCAACTTATTTGGATATTCAAAGAGCTGGCCCACTTCCTGGTGGTATTTATTAAATAAGAGTATTAAGAGTAGCTTAGTTATAACTATGATCATGTTGTTTGTATACCATTTTTTCATTTCCTAGTCCTCCAAAAGATTTCCACTGCTTTATAGTCTTCAAAACCATCATTTTTAAAGTCTGAAAGGTATTCTTTGGAGATGGAGAAAATTTATAATGACTTAATAGACCCATATGCTTGGATTGCATTACTTATAATTTTTTTACATAATAGAAAATGTTGACATTAACAATTTCCTAAATGTACTTTACCCTTATTTTGTATTAGATTTACACACTAGATTCTCAGAGGTGTTATAATGAAAATAAATTATGTGAACTTTTTTTTAACATTTGAAATATATTGACAAATGTCCCTGAAAAATGTTATGAATAATAAAAATGTAAGAAAGTGACAGTTTCACTGTGTCTTCCTTTTATTTTTCATTTTTGTTTGATTGGATGGGTGAAGCCTCATGATTCCTTTTATTGTTCTCCCTCAATTATTAATGAAAGTTATCATTTTTGCATGCTATTTTTTTTGTCATTGATGGTTGCGTTTTTTTTTCTTTTGTAAAATTTATCTGTTTTTCATTTACAGATCTAAGGCTCTTAGTGACTTTTATGTTTTAGATTTTTTAAATTATATATTTGATTTAGTTATTTATAAATTTAGCTGTTAACTCATATTTTAATAGCTGTGGTATATATCTTCCTTTTTATTTTGATTAATTATATAGATATATTCATTTTTGCATTACCAAATATGTTCACCATTCTTTCAAATAGAAAATGTCTTATCCATCAAAAAGGTTTAATAAATATATAATTCTATTTTCCACCTGTGGTTCATAACTTGGACTTTAATTATTATTTAAAATTATTTTTACTGTTGCTAACAATAATGGTCAGTTATTAAGCAAATTTTTGACTTAACTAAAATCCAAAGTTCTTTGATATGGAAATAATTGTTTTATTTGATCTTTTTTTTAAATTTGATGTCGATAAGTGCTGAGAACCTTAATTCAGAAAACCGATGGTTTTAATTGAAATATTTTTATATCCAAATCAATGTAGTTTAATATTTTAAAGATTAATTTATAGTTTACAGAACTAGAGAGTCTAAAGAAATGAACTTGGATTCATATCTGGATCCAACATTTAAATGAGGTTAGCAACTAGCTCTTGTGTGATCACTGAGCTTTGATTTTCTCTTGCTGTATTTCCAAGTCATATAGCCACCCTAGACTAATGACTGTGCCCTAGAGGAAGCAGTACCCCTGCTGGGAAACCTAAGTGGAAGTATTTACCCCAGTGATAGAGACCACCTGATCCTAGTCTCATAGGTATGAGACAGTTCAATAAGGAAAGAACATAGAACTCACAAAATAAAGGATGTCCACTTCAATCCAACTACCTATGTCAAGTATCATTACATTTCTCCAATATTTTTTCAGTTAAAGTTGACACTTCATCTCACATTGGTCATATAATCATTGGTAATTCTACCACATTCATATGCCATAGGAAATAGATTTCAAGTTGAACGTTTAATCTTAAAGTTTTTTGTGCAGAAGTAATCTTCAGAATAACTACTACTATATAAGTCGTGTACTTATAATCTTCAGAATAACACTACTATATAAGTAATGTACTTATATAACATTTCTGCTTACCAATAAATTAATAGTTATACTACTTCAGAAATTATCTATCTATCTATCTATCTATCTGTCTATCTATCTATCTATCATCTATCTATCTAGCATTTGCCTGATTTGTGGGTAAATTGCCAATAATTCTTGTCAAATGATTTCATTGTGATAATAGCCAACCCATATTCTTTATCCCAACTGCCAGAGGTCTTATTCACAGAATTCTGCAGCAGTTCTGCACTTTTCCATTGCTCTTTGATAACTCATCTCTCCTTACTCTAGCATTTGCAGTTCAAATTATCTTCCTAACACAATGCCACTTTTCTATGACAAAGCCTCTATACCAAATGTCTTAATTTAGACTTGCAGCTATGAAGGCACCTCATCATCTTGCCATATACATTAAAATCTACTGAATTTTCCTGAATACCCCAACAGTCTTACTCCAATAGTTTTTTAAATGAAGGAAACTTTGCATATGGTAACATGCATAGATCTTAATATACTATTCAAGTTGTCACCAATGTATACATTTGGTTAATCAACACCTTAGTTTAAGTATAGAAAATTTATGTCATGCAGAAATTATTTTTGTGCCCCATTCCATAGACACTGTTTTGCTTTCTATCACCAGAGTTAGTTTTGCCTGTTCTTGAAATTTATATAAATGAAATCAAACAGTATGTACTTTTTGATGTTTCTCTTCTTTCAATAACAATGAGGATTTAGATATTTTTCCACGTTATTTCATTTATCAGTAATTTGTTCTTTTTAATTGTTCAATTGTATTCCATTATTGATGAATACCACAATTTATCCATTCATTTTCCTATTGACATTTGAGCTTTCCTGTGAGTACTGGAGTCTTTTCTTTCTTTTTTTTTTTTTTTTTGGCTATTAGATGTAAAACTGTTACATTCTTCTACAAATCTCTTTGTGGATATACATTTTTATATTTTTTTCAGTCAATCAATATAAGTAGAATTGCTGGGCCATTAGGTAAGTGTATGGCAAACTTTATAAGAAACTGACAGAAAAATTTCCAAAATACCATTTTACACCACCACAAGCAATGAATATGATTTTTCTGTTGTTCCGCGTACTTAACACCATTTAGTGTTAACAGTCTTGTTTAATTTTTAAATGCTAAACATTCAGTTGCTGCTACTTCATTGTGATTTTAATTTTCATTTATCTTAAGATTAATATGTTGAATATCTTTTCAAAATGTAAAAGTCATTCTTATTTTGTGAGAAATACATAAATAGGCTGCATACCATATTTGGATCATGAGCCTTAGTTTATTGACACTTAGGCTAGACTTTGATCCATTTTTATTGGATTATTTGTCATTTTATTACTGATTTGAATTCTTTATATATTCTAAATATGAATATTTTTCATTTACATATATAAATCAATGCCAATAAGAAATCTGTAATATCAGACTGGTCAAATACTTGATATTATAGATTTCTTGCTACTCTTTTTGTTGTTATTGTAGGCCATGCTTTTTTAAAATTAATTTCAGATGTACAAAACAATGCAATAATTAGACATTCCACCCCTCACAAAGTGATAATGCCCCTTCCCCAATATATTGTCCCTCTGACATTGTATATATCTATATATCCCTTTGACTCTATTTCCTATGCTATACTCCATACCCTTGACTATATATATTAAATTATATTTGACATATAATATTATTCGACTTCAGCTTCAGGTGTACAGTGCAGTGGCCAAGCATGTACATCATCCATGAAGCAGTCTCCCTAATAAGACATGTTCCCATCTGACACCTTACAAAATCTTTACAGCATTATTGATTATATTCCTCAAACTGTCTTTCATATCCCTGTGGCAATATTGTAGTTACCAATTTATGCTGTCTAATCCCTTCCCCCTTTCCCTCATCTCTACCCTCTTTTCTTCTAGCAACCATCAGTTTTTTCTCTATATCTCTGAGACTATTTCTGTTTACTTTGCTCATTTATTCAGATTTTTAGATTCCACATATCAGTGAGATCATATGGTATTTGTCTTTCTCTGACTTATTTCACTTAGCATAATGTTCTCTAGGCCCAACTATATTGTTGCATATGGTAAGATTTTATTCTTTATAGTCGAGTAATACTCCATTGTATAAATGTACCATGGTTTCTTAATCCAGACGTCAACTGATGGTCATTTCGGTTGTTTCTAAGTCTTGGCTATTGTAAATAGTGCTGCAATAAATATAGGGGTGCATATATTTTTTTTCGAATTAGCATCTTGGATTTCTCTGGATAGATACCTAAGAGTGGAATTGCTGGGTCATAAGATAGTTCCATTTCCAGTTTTTTTGAGAAACCTCCATACCGATTTCCACAGAGGCTGCACCAATCTGCAATCCCACCAACAATGCACCAAGGTTCCCTTTTTTCCACAACCTTACCAGCACCTGTTGTTTGTTAATTTATTGATGATAGCCATTCTGACTGGAGTGAGGTGGTATCTCATTGTGGTTTTTATTTGCATTTCTCTAATGATTAGTGAAGTTGAGCAATTTTTCCTATGTCTTTTGGCCGTCTGAGTGTCATCTTTAGACAAATGTCTCTTCATGTCCTCTGTCCATTTTTTAAATTGGGTTATTTGTTTTGTTGGTGTTGAGCTGAATGAGTGTTTTATAAATTTTGGATATTAATCCCTTATCAGATGTATCACTGACAATTATCTTCTCCCATTAAGGAGGCTTCTTTTTTGTTTTATTGATGCTTTCCTTTGCTGTGAAAAAACTTTTAAGTTTGATGTAATCCCATATGTTTATTTTTTTCTTTTACTTCCCTTGCCTTAGGGGATATATCAGTAAAAATATTACTCAGAGTAATGTCTGCAAATTTACTCCCTATATTTTCTTCTAGGAGTTTTGTGGTTTTGAGTCTTACATTTAAGTCTTTAATCCATTTTGAATTTGTTCTTGTATATGGTGTAAGGAGGTGGTCCAGTTTCTTTTTTTCATGTGTCAGTCCAGTTTTCCCAGCACCATTTATTAAATAGACTGTCTTTATCCCAATGTAAATTCTTGCTTCCCTTATGATAGATTAAATGAACATATATGAATGGATTTATTTCTGGTTTCTCTATCTTGTTCCATTGATCTATGTGTCTGCTTTTATGCCAGTACATTACTGTTTTGGTTACTATAGCCTTGTAGTATGATTTGATGTTGGGTAGCGTGATACCTCCCACTTTGTTCTTATTTCTCAAGATTGCTGTGGCTATTCGGGGTCTTTTATGGTTCCATATAAATTTTAGGATTGTATGTTCTATTTCTGAGAAAAATGCCATTGGTAGTTTGATAGGAATTGCACTGAATCTATATATTGCCTTAGGTAGTATTGACATTTTAACTATATTAATTCTCCCTATCCATGAACATGGTATGTGTTTCCACTTATTTGTATCTTCTTTGATTTCTCTTTTCAGTGTCTTATAATTTTTTGAGTACACGTCTATTACTTCTTTGTTAAAATTTATTCCTAAGTATTTTATTGTTTTTGAAGCAATTGTAAATGGGATTGACTTCTTGATTTCTCCTTCTGGTGTATACAAATGCAACTGGTTTCTGAATATTAATGTTGTATCCTGCTACTTTACTAAATTCACTTATCAGTTCTATGAGTTTTTTGGTGGAGTCTTTGGGGTTCTTGTCGGCTTCATATAAAGACAATTTTATGTCATCCTTTCTAATTTAGATACCTTGTCTGATTGCTGTGGCTAGAACTTCCAGAACTATGTTGAATAGAAGTGGTGAAAGTGGGAAGCCTTGTCTTGTTCCTGATCTTAAGGGGAAACGTTTAGTCTTCCCCCATTGAGTAAGATGTTAGTTGTGGGTTTATTGTATGTAGACTTTATTATGTTGAGATATGATCCCTCTACTTCCACTTTGCTAAGAGTTTTCATCATAAATGGCTGCTGAATTTTTCTTATTACTCTTGATTTAGAATTTAATTCATAGATGAATTAGGTAAGATATTAAACTTTTACAATTAACTGCAACTTCTTTAATGTTCTATCTTATGTTCTATCTTTATAATTACATTCATACTTAAAAAGAAGGTATTCTGCATTTAGAGATGTAATGTTTTACAAACAATAGTTGTGTTAGGTTGGTTGATACTATTGTTCAAATTTCTTGTATTCTTAGCATTTTGTTTGAAAAAGGTTATATAAACTACTAAGGAAGGATGTAAAAATCTATAGCTATGATGATGAATCTATTTCTTTCTTTCATTAGTTCCTTCACTTTATATTTCATTATTTTAAATCTTTGTTATTAGGTAAAAATTCATTTATGATAACTATGTCTTCCATAAGAAACATCTTTCATTAGAGAAATTTTCTTCCTTATCTCTAGTAATTCTTAGTGCCTTGATGTCTATTTTATCTGATGTTAATTTATCCATACTAGTTTTCTACTGCTCACATGTAATATCTTCTAAATTTTATTTTATTTTTTTACTTTCTACCTATGTCTTTATGTTTAAAGTATATATATTGTAAATAGCATACACTTGGGTCTTGCTTTCATACTTAGTTTGACAATCTCTGTCTTTTAATTAGGATATTCAACCACTTACATTTAATGTAATTATTAATATGATTCAGTATAAATTTACCAACTTGTTATTTATTTTATTTTTCTTCCCACCTATTTCTTTCCTCTTTTTTTTGAGGGAGGTTTTTAAGTTAATGTTATTTATTTATGATTTTATTTCCTCTACTGATATTTAGCATAATTCTTTGAAGTTTTTTGTGATTACTCTAAGAGATTATCAAATGAGTCCTTAACACAACCTAACAAATATAATTAGAACTAAATGAATTTAAATTTTTTCCATTTATTCTCCAATCCACTATGCCACTGTTCTCATATATTGTAGTTCTACACACATGATAAACCTCACAACACAATGTTATTCTTAATTGACTTAATCTGCTGTCTTTTAAAGAAATTAAGGAAGGAAAAATTTAGTCTCATATTTACTAACAGATTTACTATTTCAGTGCTCTTCTTTCTTTCATGTTGATTTTAATTTTTTTTTCTCTTCAGTCTAGTGAACTTTAGCATTTCTTATCATTCCCAGTCTGCTGCTGATAGACCCCCAAAGCTGTTATTTATCTTACTATATCCTTGTCTTCAAGGATATTCTTGTTTGATTTCTGTTCATTTGTTTGTTTGTTTTTTAATTAAAGTTTATTGGGGTGACAATTGTTAGTAAAGTTAATAGGTTTCAGGTGTACAATTCACTATATCACATTGTGTGTTCACCACCTAAAGACAGATCTTCCATCACCATATATTTGATTTCTAATTTTGGGTTTGTGGTCTATTGATTTGTATGTTTCTGTGTTTTCTGTAGAGCACTTCAAATTGTAGCATAGTTTTAGGGTCTCTATTTCTTCAACAGTTGATATTATGTATTAGTCCTAACCCTCTGTTGATACTTTTCAATCTTTTATCATTGTTATTTATTAATCTGTATTTAATCTATCTTCAAGTACACTGGATCTTTCTTCTGAGTGATATAATTTGATGCTAAGTCTATTAAGTAAATTTTAAATTTAAGATACTGTATTTTTTAGTTATAGAAATTTTGTTTTGTCATTTCTCTGCCAAAGTTTTCTCATCTGATCAATCACTCATTACATTTTTCTTTAACTCCTGAATTTTGGTGTCATGTTGGAGTTTTGTTTCAATTAGCTACTCTTTTTTTCTCAATATGGTCAGTTTTCTTGTTTTTTAATATGTAGTTATCTTTTGTAATGTAGGTGAGAAAATAGATTAAATGACAGAGAAAAATTTGATTATGTTATTTTTCCTACAAAAGCATAGGGTTTTGTTCAGGTTTGGTTTATTCTTTGTTAGATTTATTTTCCCCTGTTTATTCTAGGTCTTGGCCCTTACCTTAGAACATAAGTCTTACCATTAAAATATGATCATTTGGTGGTCTCACCTGAATGTCTGAGGTGTTCAGGGAGGTCTCCATACTCTACCGAGTCAAGGTATCTAATGTCTTCCATACCTTTACAACTTGTTGTCTCTCTATTTCTCAGTCTCCCTTTGTACATGTGCAGCCCAACCTTCAGCCAATTCCCCCTGCCCTGAAAATTGCATTTACTTCAGAAGCATCAACCTGAATATCTGACTCCTCAACTCAATGAGTCTTTCTGTCCTGCTTAGACTCCATCTCTCTGCACTGTATTTCAGAAAGTATCTCCAGGAAGAAAGTTGATGCTAACATGTAACTTAGGCCCTGTGTTTCTCTTCTATAAGGGTCCTAACATGTCTATTTTCCAATGTCTGAAAATAGTAACCTCATATAATTAGCCTTCACATATGTATAATTATTATGACAGAAAAGTAAGCCAAGTACAAATTACTACATTATGACTAAAGTGTAATTCTCTCCCTCCATTCTTACCAGCCATTTTCACCAGTAGACCTCTTTCAGTACCTCTCTGCCACTGAGTAGGTAATTCAAGTGGATTGAAATTTCAGCTATTGGTGTTTGAATTATAATGACCAATCTTAGAAACACTAGTCTCTCTTAGTATTACATTTCATTAATCAAATAAATAAACCTGGTTAAGTATTATTACTGACATTATAATTGCAGTTTTAATGTAAATCTACATCATTTTTCATATATCTATATGTAGGCATACATGACACTCAGAAGCATGCAAACATACATACACACTCACACACACAATGTAGAGACAGAGAAAGAAGTAAAAGAAAGGGAATCAAAGCAGTTTTATATATTAAATTACATTAAAGTCCCTATTTTTTATATCTCAGTATCTTCCAATGATAGCATAGTATATGAACAACATAAAAGACTAAATGTTTGTTGATTTTTCACATATATCTATCTTAGTGGTTCTTAAATGGGGTTGATTTTGCCTCATAGAGGGTACTTAACAATGACTGGAAAACTGTTTAGTTGTCACAACTGGACAAGTTCTACTGGCAACCAGGAAATGGAAACCTGAGAAATTCTTAAATATTTTACAATATGTAGGAGAGTTCACTGCACAAAAGAATTATCCAGTATAAATGATCAATGCACAAACTGAAAAACCTTGTTCTTTCTATCTGAATATGAATATCTGCTCTAGGTACACTCACATATACTTTATATCCACATAAGTATATATTTATTCTAATGAATAACCTAACCTCTAAATGTAAAATAATACTCTATAATACTCTCTATCCACTTTCCCATGCTTAATTGATTCTTTTTTGTATATATAAATATGAAATATTATATCCATATAAATTATATATAATTTCAATTTTATAGTTTTTCTCCCTTCACTTAAATGTAAATATAATGAAAACAGCCACTTCATATGTGTAATCACTTGTTGCGTTCTCCTTACTTTGCTCAGTATATTACACTTAGTAGGTATTCAATTAATAGTGAATAACTGTGCAAATGCATACATGTATTTCTCAGTTTTTATAGATGTATTTTACTTGTTTTAATGTCTAGTTTTGAACATTTTTTTTTTGAAAATAGTATTAATAACACAAAAACTTAAGTGCCATTCTCAAAATTGGTTTGTTGAAACCTGGAGTAAGAATGTCACATATAGGAAATGTTACTCTACACTTCTCTATAATATTAAATGGTAAACATGTTTTAATAACATTCAATTATTAGGACTATTAGAAAATATCTAAATTCTTTTTATATCTGCTGCTTACATGTACATTAAACAGTATTCATATATAAATGTTTACAAAGTAGAATTGTTTGTCCCTTAATTACATTTGGGTGATTTCCTGACTTTGTTCATATATATTTGAATGTTACTGCTGAGTGACTTTAATACAAATGCTATTTCCAATGAAATAGGCCAGGGAAAGTTTATATTACACTGCTATCCAAAAAATGACACTGATTTAACTGAGTATTTGCTTGAAAGCAACGCACACTATTTAAACATTAAAGAGAAAAAAAAGTGTAAAATGAGAAAATATGGGCATTTAAACAGAGATAGTGTGTGGAAAAAAAATCATCGTATTTAATATATAGGTGTACTTATTGCATTACTACAAATGTTGACATTTGCAGAAAGAGATTACATATTTCATTGTTTTAAGCATACTTTATATGAAGAAAGGGGAAGTTAACATTAGGATATAATAAGCATCCAAAAACAGAACTGAAATTACTAAAGGCTTTATTTGACCAATATAGTGCCATTTTATGAATCTCATCTGGATCAACAAAATAAAATCCTTTGAAAGACCTTTTGAGGTTACTTGGTTTTACCCCCAAAATATTTTCAAATGTGATTATTGAGCCTCAGAGTTTTTTTGTGACATGTTCAAAATGAAATAGCTAGTTAGAATCTTCTTATTTTATTCAGTTCTCCTACATTATTAAATTATACTCATTCTAAAGTTCAAATATTATTTAAAAATAAGAACCTGAAAAATTTTAAAACGTTTATCCGCAAAGATATACATGTACCCCTATGTTCATTGCAGCATTATTCACAGTGGCCAGGACACAAAAACAACCAAAGTGTCCTCGAATAGATGATTGGAACATATATACCGTATGATATTACTCGGCCACAAGAAAAGATGAAATACTGACACTTGCGACAACATAGATGGATCTTGAGATTATCATGCTAAGTGAAATCAGTAAAATGGAAAAAGTCAAAAACCATATGACTTAACTCATATATGGGATATAAAACTGAAAGCAACAAATGAACAAGACAAACAAGCAAAAATTCAGACACAAATAACAGTTTAGTGGTTACCAGAGGGTAAGAAGAAAGGGCAGGTAGTAGAAGAAGATAAAGGGGGTCAAATATATGGTGATGGAAGGAGAACTGACTCTGCGTAGTGAACACACAATGTGATATACTGATGATATAGTACAGAATTGTACACTTGAAACCTATATAATTTACTAACCAATGTCACTCCAATAAATTTAATAAAAATTTTAAAAAATAAGAGTAAGATTAAGTACCTGATAAAACATATAATAGAATATGGATTTACTGATGCATTGAAAGTATACATCAATAAACACTTCGAGAAATTTTTATTTTAATATGCTAAATGTGAATAAAATGATCTCTACTATCTTTCAGAATTAAATTAATAATTACTGACCTCTTTTCTGCATATATATGTGGGTATATATATATATATATATATATATATATATATATATATCCTTACATAGAATAAACACAGATGTAGATATAGATATATGTATAGCTATAGATATATCTATATCTGTGTTTATTCTGTGTAATAAGGTAATTAGGATACAGAGAGGAAGATACAGGTCTAGAATAGGAAAGTAGCTTGGAAAAAGTCTGTTTCCTAGAAAACAACAACAAAACAAACCTTTAAATACTGTAATCAAATTGATAACATCCTCATTTTGATTACAATAATACCAGGAAGTGCAAACCAATTAGCAATCTCTATGTGAATGACATAGTTATTTAGCCTAGAACCTAACCTTCCTTGTGGAGTGAGAGTTTGGAATGGAATTATAAATGTGAAGGGGGAGAATCATTTTAGAGAGGTTATTTATAGTCCTATTTATATCAGAGACTTCCTGAACTGGTGACTTAGACAATTTTGCTCAGGCTCCAGGAAAGCACTCTATTAAGCCCACCAAGCTAGAAACGGGACATGTAGAAGGTCTTCTCAGAGAAATAACACATTCTTCTTGAAACAGTTTTTTATCACTGGCATCCAGAAGTTATTTACTCTCCTCAAAAACGTATAGTATTTGATTTATTAATAAAAGGCCACCTATGCCATGGAGCTTTGCAAGAGGTTCCAAATCACATGGATAGGAACTCAGATATTATTTAAGATTAATCTGTGTATTGAGAGTATTGGTTCAAAACGAATAAACCCCATGAACTCATTCATACGTACCAAGTGTCTACATGGCCCACACCATTACTATAGGTTTTGTGGAAAGTGTTACAAAACATCTAAGACACACTCTCTAAAGGCACTTACCATCTAGTTTACACAAGACAAAAGGGTATGCAATCCCAGTAACTTTGTATACACAATAGGCTCCAAAATAAGATCTTAAAACATGGTCTCCAACTAAATGGTTTACTAGTGAAGCATGCAGAACTAATGTTTTTTCAGTTCTACTCTCCAAGGAAGACTATGCATTCATCAGTGACAATCATTTGATGAGATGTTTTCTAAATGTCTACACACAGAAACAACCCTGCTCCTTGCTCTCTGGATTTGAGTGTTACATGTAGCTTTGCTTTGGCTGGTTAAAGGAGCTGTTCATTGTCTCCTTTTCCTTCTTCTTCCTCTTCCCTTTGCCCCCTCCTCCTCCTCATTGTTATTATTATTATTATTATTATTATTATTATTATTATTATTGTGTGTGTGTGTGTGTGTGTGTGTGTGTGTGTGTTAAAAAAAACTGTAGATTTCAGGGGTAAAGTTAAAAAGGGAAAGGTCAGAGTGAGATTAGAATTTAGGAGACAGGGTCATTTAAAACAGTCCAAGAAAATCTTGATCGTCAGAAGCACTAAAATACTTTGGGAAAGGTGAGTGGGGGGAAACGAGACAAAATATTGAAATGACATCTTGAAAAGTAGATCTAAACAGAGTCTGATCATTTGTCTAATATTACAAAATTGATTTTAGGCTAGCAAAGACACACAGCTTATCAATTGAGAAATGTGAGTTGTTACTGAGTTTAGTCCAGTCAGGTTTTAGATAAGTTAAGAAAAGTAGTATTTCCTGAAGGAGTTTTTAGCTCTTTTGTTTAACTCCTTTATTTATAATACAATAGGTTTACCCTTATTATTCAGAATTCTTGTTTGCTTCTTATTTCTTTTTCTTTTTCCTGTAAGATCATATCTCTGCACTCTGAATCTGGTAAATAGCTCCTGTAGTACTAGTTAAAATACCCTTGATCCTACTCTGAGACAGCCCTGAAAACTTAAATGAATGGTGTTTGGTGATCTCAGCTCAGTTCCTAGTAAATGTCCACATCACAAAACCACAACACTTAATTTCAGGTGATTGATTATATCTGCTTAGCTTAAACTCAAGCTTGAGTCAGCCAGAGGACTTTATTACCCTCCATTCCTGTGAGGGTGGTCTAGCCAGGTCAAATTCGAGGTCAATAATAGGGCAGGAAGGTACTGGCTTTGCCAGTAAGCAGGACTGCTCTCCACCAGAACAAAGAACTTCACTCCTCAGAGATGCTGTTTGTGCAAACAGATGTAGTCACCACTAATACGAAAAGGTTACAGTGAACTTAGCATATTTGATCCAATAAAAACCTTTTCATTATCAGGATATTTTTATATCTTAATCTAGGAAACAATTATTGAAAATAATCAACTTAGATTCCATAAAACATTAAAATTACATTAATCCATTCAACTAAACTATCTATTCAAACATTAAAATTGAAGATACAATTTTAAAAGCAACGTTTAATAGAAAAACTTTTAATTATAAATAATAGACTCAAATTTAAACTTGTATATTGATATCATACTATGGAACACTTACAAATAGGTTTATAGTTTTTCCAAAAAGGAATTTTATATTTGAAATTAAAATGCAAAGTCAAAACAGTTCTACAATTTAATTTTAAAGTACAACTAAATATTCGTTGTAGGGGATTTCAGATTTTATAACTGCAGCAAAATAGGATAACCCATTAACACTGAACCTATACATTTATTTTATATGGTTTTAATGGAAAATTATGACAAGAGAAATATTGATTTTAATAGTAATATGAAAAGTCAGGTACTAAAATATATTATCCAAAGAAAAAAAATTATCCAGAAAGTTAATCTAGCCCTTAAATACTATTAATTGGCAACTTTCACGTGGATTAGCCCATTAAATTATGAAGTGAATGTTTTAATGTTTTTGAACTAGAAGCCTCGTTTAAAATAAAGCTAATAAGTTGAATTGGATGAAACTGAGAATAATAATAAGTAAAAAGGGAAACATGTATAATAAAGTTCTAGTGAGCAGCCTGATAGAATTTTTTTTTAAATACCACTATCTCTTATTAGAGTGTGGCCTGGGAGAAGTTACTTAATCTCTGAGCATCCCCTACAAGGTGAAGAGTTGCAATAAAAAATGTATGGGAAATAATTCTTACCATATAGGTTTGTTGTAAAGAATAAAATTATTTAATATTATCTTTTATAAAGCACTCAAAGATGGCGTTAAAGAAAAACAGAGCTAAAGACTGTAGGGCAACACTCAGTGACTGTTTTCTAAGTTTTATAATCTTGCTTATTCTGCAATGTCTATTTTCTAGGTAACATTTAATTGAGTAAACATAATCATAATTTTGTGTCATTCACCAATTAGAAAATTAGTGATAATAGCTTAAATTTGTCAATAGGCAATAAAAATTCCCTCCTGTTGCCATGATATGAGGTAGGGTGACTGTATCCACATGGATAGAATGAATGACCTTAGCTGTCCTCACAGTTTATATTAACATCTTACCAATCGGTACAGACTAGTGCAAATGTAGTTCAGTAATGGCAGTCAATTCTTATCACTATGACAACCGAAATAGATCAACCATGTCCGATTGTCTTAACAGAGCTACAAAGACGAAGTTTAAAAAAAAATGCATTTGTTTTAAAGAAAATGTTACTTCCCATAAGGGTTTTCCAAACTCCATTTGATATCTAACTTTATTAGATATCAAAACTTCTTTTACTTTTTGTCTAGTTTTGCATTTTTAAACATAGAAGTAATGCATAATTGTAACAAAAGTTAAAAACAAAATACAGAGGTGCAGAAAATAAGAAATGAGAGTCCTATGAGCAATGATTCTACTTTCCTGGGACACACATCATAAGATGCTTATTTACTATTTATCCCTTCAGAATTTTTATGTGTGTATATATATATCTTATGTATTTTGTATTTTATGTATTTTTATTTATTTATTTATTTTTAAGGAGGATATTTTGTATCTTATGTATTTTTTATTTATTTATTTATTTTTTAAGGAGGATGCAGCTCACAGTGGCCCATGCAGGGATCAAACCTACAACCTTGGTGATATCAGCACTACGTTTTAACCAACTGAGCTAACAGGCCACCCCTATCCTTATATATTTTAAAGAAAATTAGGAGATTACACGTGTGTATATGCATATGTATATGTATATATATGTATATATGGTATGTATATGTATAAATAGACGTGCATGAGTTTGTATGAGTATACGGTCAGTTTAGTATAGACTAAGAGCCTGGGTTGAAATTGAGGCTCTGCCTTGTGATTTTGGGTAAGTTACTCAAACTCTCTGTCTCGGGTTACACAACATTAACGTGGAATGATAATGATAATTATCCTAGGAAGGTTGTAAAGTTTTTAACATATTATATGTGCTCAGTAATGTTAGCTGTTATTATTTCATGTCAGTATATATAGTTTTGATAATTTGTAAGATGCACAGTATTAAATAGATATGACATTTTTATTTAACCAATTTCCTACTGATGTACTTATGTTATCTTTAATTTTTTGTTATTATAAATGAAGCACAATAAACTAACTTGTGAATAATTCTTTGTATACTACAGTGAAAGTGTCTGTAAAACAATATTCTAGAAGTAAAACTGCTAGATTAAGTGAGGTACATATTTACAATTTTGGTAGATATTGTTAAATCATCCTTCCAAAAGATACTGCATTAGAATACCATGAACTGTGCAGAAAAATACTACTTCCTCACATTATCCACAACACTAGCTATTGTCAATAATTTTAATCTTCACACAATTAATTGAATAAAATAAATGATAATTAGTCCAACATCTCTTTATTTTATTATTAGTTATATCAACTATCTGATCATGAATTTAACAGACATTTGCCTTATTTCTTTCTGTAATCCATTCAAATCCTTTGCACTTTTCTCCTCAAGATTTCCTTCTTTATATTCTTATTCATTTGTCCAAGCTCTTTACATATTAAGAATGCTAACCATTCTTTATATCAGAAACTATGAACAATGTTGATATTTTAGTCATTGATTTCCCCTAACAATATTTCATTAATACAGATATGTTTGAAGTCCTTAATTTTAAAATAATCCATATATGGGTCATTTCCAGCTGTGCAGAACAAAATGGCCAATGGCCTGCAGAGAAACATGCCCAAGTTTTATTGTGACTATTGCAATACATACCTCAATCATGACTCTTCGTCTGTGAGAAAGACACACTGCAGTGGTAGCCAACAAAAAGAGAATGTGAAAGACTACTATCAGAAATGGATGGAAGAGCAGGCTCAGAGCCTGTTTGACAAAACAACCACATCATTTCAACAACGAAAGACCTCCTACTCCATTCTCTGCTCCTCCTCCAGGAGTCAGGCTCCTACCTTCCCCCAGTCTCTGGGTCCTCTTTGCCCTGGTATGATTCCAGAAACCCACAGGGGGAGCCCTCCCATGGTACCAATGATGGGCTCTCCTACTCCTGGGATGATGCCTATGAGATCTGCTCCTGGAATGAGGCAGACTATGAGAAGCCACATGGCAACGATGCTGGAGTTCCCAATGATAAGACCTCCTGCCGGTCCCCTGATGGTACCTACTTGGCCAAGAATGACTCCACCAGACAGATAGGAGAGAGGGGAGCATCTTTCTATCAGCTCTATGTTACTTGTTCTGCTTCACCAGGAGATCATGGTGCCATGACTCTGGGTGTTTTCTAATAGCATGACAAAAAAGACTCACTCCCCCTTCCTATCAAAGAGAGAATAGTTTTGGAGGAGAGTAGTGGAACAAAACAAACAAACAATTTTTATTTGTATTGTGAAATGTGAAAATAAAATTGTCAACTGTTTTAGTTAGAAAAAAAATACTCCATATATGCATATTTGTACTTAATTCAAAGCCTATGGTTGCTTGTTCTAAATTTTTTCTCCTAGAAATAATCCAACATTTACTTGGTCCCTTTTCTAAAATTCAAACTCATGATCGCTTTTCTAAAAATGAAAACTCTCCTGTATATCATAGAATGTTTAAGGATCCCCAATTCTCTAATTTATATTGTTAATAATTTTATTTGGGCTTACATGAATTTCATCACCTGGGTTCCATAAAAAGGATAATTTGTCTTATATTTTAAGCACTTAATTTCTCTTTTTTTGTGTGTTATTTTTTTAGATCATACTGCAGTTAGGGTGATATTTTAAACCATAGATATTATCATTTTAAAATTATTTTAATAGCTTCCATTTGCAAATGCTTAAGATGGATTACAGCTGGGCTACTGTAAAAAGTGTTCTATGAGGACAGGGAGCGTCGCAGCACCCCAGCACCTGGGACCTTATTAGAAATGCACATTCTCGGCCCCATCACAAACCTACTGAATTGGAACTGATGCTGACATTTGAGGAACACTAAACAGAATCCTGAGTGAAGAGAATTCTGTTTTTCTTTCTACTTTTATGATGTCCTGGTCTCTTATTGAGACTGCTTCACACTGGCTTTCTTTTGGCTAAATATTCCCTTCAGCATCTTTTCTCTTTGCTTGGAATATTTCTTCCCTCCTTTTTTTTTTATTTTTTAAATCTTACTCTTCATGTAGATCAGAACTTAAATGCTACTTCCTCAAAGAAGTGGTTTTCCACCATAAAACTATGCCCTTCCTTATTTTATGTTTTAATATTTCTTCGTATTTTTTTATCAGCATATATTTTACCAATTCTTAAATCCACCAATCTCCACCCTCCACTATTTGCCTTTCATAAGACACTGGGCCTGTTTTGGTTCACTAAATCCTGAGGTGCTATCACAGTGTTTAACACATATTGAGACTGAAGTAAACATTACCTGAACAAATGAATAAATACGTGAATGTATAAAAAAATCCTCTCCACGTGTTTACTCACTAATTTGGGAATCAAATCTAAACTCAATTGTCACTTCCTGAGTGAAGGCTTCTCTGGTTTCCTCCTTTTGTTCAGGTTGTCCGATATGTCTTTTATTGTGCACTTTTGCATTCGTATTTTGACATTTTCCTTTGCATTATATTTTAACTAGTTGTCTAACCTCCTTGGTTACCCCCTTGAGGGTAGACACAACACTCCACCCCCCAACATCTCTCTCTTTCTGTCTCTCTTTTATTTTATCCTTGATGACTGGAGCATAGTAGACCCTCAATGAAAGCTTTGTGAATTAAATTACATAAATTTTAAGTCAGACTTTGCTGCAAGTTTGTGGGAAAACCCAGGACCAGATAGGTAATCTCTGTATGTTTAAGTTGGCTCACTTGTAATAGTGGTGGTGGTTACTCAATGATACAAGATAAGACTCATCAAAGTGTATACTTAACATGGGTGAATTTTTATTTATATAAATTATAACTCAATGAACTTTCAGGAAAAAGGATGGCATGAGACTAAATCATGAAAAAGTGGTCCAATAGATATTTCTGAGTTGTACTTAGAGTGGGTTTTTATTTTCTGAGTTTTAAACAAATCTGAATGCCTTAAAACCAAGAATGCACTTCTGTCTCCCACAGACCCCTATGACTGTTTTACACCAGGGCTAATTGTCCCATTTTTATTCATCTCCCATATTAGAAACTCTTTTTCTCCAGTCTCTTTTGGAACTAAAATTTTATGATTTTGTCCCACAAACATTAGCTCACAATCAAATGTAATCTAAGGATGATGAGAATCCTCATTATCTCAGTAAGGGACTTCCCTAAGGATATATGATCCTCCCACCCCAACCAAGAATTTGTTTGGGTTTAATCACTGTGATTCAATGCAATTTGGAATAAATTTATATTAAGATTTAGCTGCATCTTTAGCTACATTAATTTTCTACATTACAAGAAGGTCATCAAAATTTCTTTCCTGTGATGATTAAAGAGGAATATTGTGTTAGGATACAAGTACCTAATAAAGTTATATATATAGCAAGTTATACACAAACACACACACACACACACACACACACACACACACACAAACACACACGCTAGGGATGCCAAAAAATGTATACACATAACTTGTATTCATCTTTTGTTATTGGTATATATTTAGTATTACAATTTTAATATAATTTTTCTTTCTTAAAATGTGTATACATTATATATATATGCTCTGTGTATATATGTGTGTGTTCGCATGTGTGTATATATAACTATATTATATATAGTATGTAAAATAATATAATGTAATATATTAAAATATAAGTAATATAAAAATATGTAGAATGCTATATGTGTGTATACAGACTAATGTTTATTTTCACTTTATATTAATTTTTCACTATTAATATGAGAAGTTGTTTCACAACTAATGTGCTACTTAGGAAAGTGTCATTATTTAGAACCTCAGGAACACCTGTCTGGCTTTGTGGGTGGGTTATTTTTAATTTTATTATGCCAGGAAATTGTTTTTCCTTCCCATGTGTTTGTCCTCTTATCACTCATCCCATCTCACGCTTCCAAATCCAACCTGACTCTAATAGGCTAAGATGATTAATCATCCTAGAAGCTGACATGTATAACACTGAGTAATAAAGAAAAAAGGAAACAAAGGGAGTCTTAGGACTGCACAGCCACCTTTGATAAACGTGAGAAGAGGACATCTCACATTTTAAATTACAAAAGAACTTAAAGTATAATCTTATAAAACCTTATAATCTTATAAAAGGATAATTTTACTCTTCTTTTATTTTATTTTTTAAAAAACTACCTCCCTATTACACAATCTGGGAATATATGGATGAAAATATGCTGCATAATTATATTTTTTTAATTAAAATTAAATAATTGACTAATCTCATGTTCTTTTACAGAAGACCCAAATAATAATAACCTCTGTGATTCATAATACAAAACATTAATTTCACATTCAAAAATAGATTATTTTTTAATTTTACTAAGGAAAATACATACACTGAGTTTATCTCATAAAACTTCATGAAACATTTTGCTAATTAGAATATTGGTATTAAACAAAAACAATAGAAGCAGCTCCTGCCTACATGTGAAATATTAAAGTTATTCTAGTCTAGTCAATAACAGGTAATTTCACTTCTAAGCTTTAGGTTATTTATCTGGGAGAATGAGAATATTGGTTCTATTATTTCCATGAGTACATTATTAACTTCTAACTCTCTTTTTTTGAATGCAATAGATGTGAAGGCTTAGGAAAGTGATTCTAGAACTTAGCTGCATGCCGGAATCAACTGGAAAGCTTATGAAGAATGCTGATTCATGGGTCCCCTCTAGACTCACAGAATCAGTATTTCAATGAAATATTTTAAAATAAGCCCAGCAGGTGAGATTGTTGTGCTTCTCACCTCAGACTGGAATTTATGACTTGCATAGTAGAATACTAAATAAATTTAAGGTTTGATCTCAACTCTCAAATTTTGGGGTACCAGGGGAAAGAAAAATATATGCAAAAAGATAAAAGAATATAAACTCAAAATTTAAATCATTTTGCTAGAAGTAACAAGGACATTTTATAATAGTTATCTTTAAATGAGTATACTTGATTCAGTTGACTATTTACATTCAGTGATAATAATCTGTAAATGTCGTGAGGTTTAGTAAGACATACTGAAAACCACCTAATCCATTTCTGCTCCCTAGTATTCACAATTTGCCAGCAGGTTTTTTTAATGGTGAGTGCATGAGGACTAAGGGAAGAGAAAATGAAAGGTGTCGAAAGAAGACAGGAGAAAGGGTGGTAGAAATGCAAAGGAACTGTATACAGCACTGAAAAAATAGGAATTTGTAGATAAAGTGAGAAAGAAAAACCCGAAAAGTGAGATGAACCTAAAGAAAGAGAGGTTTCCAAATTTTATTTGGTTATTGTGGTGGCAGATGTGGTCAACTCCCCACATCTTCCTGCCCTTGACTAATATGTAGCAAACTGTATCTTCTCTGGGACATGTGTAAGACTAGCCTAACCCTGAATTTGTTGTGTCAATGAAAAACTGTTCTGTGTCTATGTGTGAAAGGAACAAATGGGCTGCACTTTATAAAGACTCTAAGTGGGAATTTCATGATATGCCACAGATTGAGTCATTTGTTGATGAGGAAAAAAAACATATAAGGCTGCTACTTAAATATTGAAGTACTTATGTAAGTCCTTTTCTACTCTAAGAGCTCTTAATTATTGGGTCCTAAAAGTACCTAGTACTCTACTAAACATATTTTATTTTTTAATTAAATTTTTTAGCAGTATAACTATTACAATTTCCATTTTAAAGATGTGAAAACTGAGGTACAATGATACAGAAATTTGTTGAAATCAGGTAACTGAGTCAAAATGCAAACTGAATCAAAATTCAAATTCACATTTTATAGTCTATGCTCATTTCACACATTATGCTCTTTCTGACCAAGACATCTAAAAAAGTTAAGATGTTTATCAACATACTCGGATAATAAGGGTTTTCTATTTCATGCTGGCATGACATCACAAAGCTAGATTTAACTGGAGATCCATACTTAATAAATTCTGGGTCTGTAAAATTATTTTATAACTTTAGCAGAGAACATGTTCCTGTGTAAATCTGTCGTCTAAAATATTTCACTAAGATACCAACACTAAATTGTAGTGTAAGAGTAATGCTTGTCAATTTCTAGCCTGGCAGATGTTGGTGACAAAAGTAATTCTAAGTTTAAGTAAAACAGAACAAACACTTTTCCTTTTAATGTTTAGAATATGCTAATACCATTGTCTCACATGAAAAGATACCTCTTTAGTTAAAAAATGTTAAAGACCAAAAGCTTTTCCAAAAGCTTTCAAATATCTCACACATTTAGCTTTTGGTTTTTTTTAAAGGTTTCATATATATGCACGTATATATATATATACACATATGTATATATATACATGTATATATGTATATACATACACACATATATACATATATGTGTATACATACATATGTGTGTATGTATATACATATGAATACATATGAATATATGTATATATGTATATATATACTATCTTTAGTTGACCAGTACTATTATCATTTTGAATCTTAAATAAGAGACCATTTCTAAAATTTGAGTATAGAGAAACTTTTCTATTACTAAACAACCGTAGATCTCAGCATGAGGAAACAAGATTAAACTGAAAATAATTTTTACTCTTTGTCAATTCCAGTTTATGCCAGTTACCTTGCTAAATCAACTGATACACAAGGTTATTAATCAAATAGGAAATTTTCTGACAGAAATAATTTTATGAAGCAGTCAATCCATGAAGATGATTTTCTGCTGTACCTTCAGCCCTTGAGGTTCTGAAGATAAAGTTTTGAATGATGTTGCTGGTGCAATGTCTGATTTGAAACAGAAATCCAGCAAGTATATAAACTCATGTTACAGAGAGTCATTTTTACCCAAGTCTTTAAAAATATATCCTATTCATAACTAAGTAGTCTCTATGGTAATATGTCTTCCTTAGATGTTAATATTATACTTTAGTTGAGTTTCTTCAAAATTGTCCTAACCATAAGTAATATAGCAGAATTCATTAACTTCATTTTTATATTTCAAAGTCAATATCAAATTTGAGTACAATTACATGTTCATCAATTTAAAAAAATGTTTTAAATTGGATTTAAAGATTTGACTTAGCATTTGACAAGATACAACATCCATTTATGATTAAAACACTTAATAACATGGGTATAGAAGGAAAATACCTTAACATAATATAGGCTATATATATATATATATATATATATATATATATATATATATATATATGGCAATATAGGCCAATATATATGACAAACTCTCAGCTAATATCATAATAAATGGTAAAACACTGAAACCATTTGCTCTATGTTTAGGAACAAGACAGGATTGTCCATTATCACCACTGCATTTCAATATAGTATTGGAAGTCCTAGTCAGAGCAATCAGGTAAGAGAAATAAATAAAAAGCATTCAAATTGGAATGAAAAGGTTAAATTATTACTTTTTGCAAATGACATGATGTTCTATATAGAAAACCCTAAAGAATCCACCAAAAATCTATTAGAAACAATAAATGAATACAGTACAGTTTCCTGCTATAAAATCAACATACAGAAATCCATTACATTCCTATATACCAAAAAGGAAATCCCACATAAAGAAATAAAAAAAACAATTCCTTTTGCAATTGCAACAAAAAGAATAAAATTCCTAGGAATAAACTTAAATAAGGATGTGAAAGACATATACACTGAAAACTATGAGACATTTGTAAAAGAAATTGAAGAAGACACAAAGAAATGGAAAGACATTTCGTGTTCATGGATTAAAGGAATCAACATAGTTAAAATGGCCATATTACCCAAAGCAATATACAGATTTAATATGCATCAAAATCCCAATGGCATTTTTTTAAAGAAATAGAACAACAAAAAAAAAATCATCAGATTTGTATGGAATCACAAAAGACCCCAAATAATCAAAGCAATCCTAAGAAAAAAAGAATAACGCTGGAGGTATCACACTCCTTGATTTCAGCTTGTACTACAGAGCAACAATAATCGAAACAGCATGGTACTGGCAGAAAAATAGACACAGGGACCAATAGAATATAATTGAAAACTCAGAAATAAACCCACATAAATATGGACAGATATTTTTCGACAAGGAGCCAAAAACATACAATGGAGAAAAGACAACCTCTTCAATAAATGGTGCTGGGAGAATTGGAAAGTAACGTGAAAAAGAATGAAACTAGACTCCTATCTGTCAGCACATACCAAAATTAACTCAAAATGGATCAAAGACTTAAGCATAAGACCTGAAACAATAAACTACACAGAGGAAAACATAGGTACTAAATTTATGGACCTTGAGTTCAAAAAACATTTTATGAATTTGACCTCAAAGGCAAGGGAAGTGAAAGCTAAAATAAATGAACTATATCAAACTATAAAGCTTCTGCACAGCAAAAGAAACCATCGACAAAACAAAGAGGCAACCAACCGAATGGGAGAAGATATTTGCAAACAACGCCTTTGATAAGGGGCTAATATCCAAAATATATAAGGAACTCATACAACTCAATAACAAGATAAACAATCCAATTAAAAAATGGGCACAGGACATGAATAGACATTTCTCCAAAGAGGACATACAGATAGCGAACAGACATATGAAAAGATGCTCAACATCACTAATCATCAGAGAAATGCAAATAAAAACCACAATGAGATATCAGCTTACACCAGTTAGAATAGCTATCATAAACAAAACAAATAATAACAAGTGTTGGAAAGGCTGTGAAGAAAAAGGAAATCTCATACACTGTTGGTCGGAATGCAGATTGGTGAAGCCACTAAGGAAGGCAGTGTGGAGGTTCCTCAAAAAATTAAGAATAGAATTACCATAGAGTAATCAAGAATAGAATTACCATAGAATTACCATATGACCCAGCAATCCCTATCCTGGGTATCTATTCAAGAAATCTGAAAACATTCATACATGAAGATATATGTGCTCCGATGTTCACTGCAGCTTTATTTATGGTGGCCAAAACATGGGAACAACCAAAGTGTCCTTCGATAGATGATTGGATAAAGAAGATGTGGTATATATACACAATGGAATATTATTCTGCCATAAGAAAAGATGAAACAGTGCCATTTGCAACAACATAGATGAATCTTGAGATTATCATGCTAAGCGAAAAAAGTCAAACAGAAAAACTCGAGAACCACATGCCTTCAATGATATGTGGGACATATAACTGAAAACAACAAAGGAATAAGACAAACAAATAAAGAAACAAAAACTCATAGACACAGACAATAGTTTAGTGGTAACCAGAAGGTAACGGGGAAGGGGGGATGGTAGAAGAGGGTAAAGACGGTCAAATATATGATGATGGAAAGAGAACTGACTCTTGGTAGTAAGCACACAATGTGATATATAGATGATGTATTACAGAATTGTACACTTGAAACATACGTAATTTTACTAACCATTGTCACTCCAATAAATTTTAATTTAAAAAAAAGATTTGACTTAGATTCTAGTTCTCCTCTAAAGACTACTACTCCTAGGATTACTAGGAGTAGTAGTAACTACTCCTACAATTTAGCAGTGCAATTTAATTTAATAAATGTTGGGTCTCTATTTTAGAAGACACAGATTCTCTCCTTGCTGTATTTAGTCAGTTTGAAAAGACAGATTCCAGTAATTTGCTGCAGTATGTATGAAATATATCTCAGGATGTTGGTTGTTTCCTAAACAAATGTTTTAAAAATAAAGCTTTTAAGTAATGTAGCCTCAGATTTATCATTTCAGCTATTTACTAGTATAATAGCGATCTACAATAATCTATGCAGGGTAAACAACAATGTTTCGTTCAGGTGATTTGTAATTACACATTCTAATGGTGGAGTAGGGAGGAGGGACCCATCAAAAATGTGATGGTTAGGAGACTCTTCCTGAAGAAGGTGACACAGGAGTGACACTTGGCAGAAGGTGAGAGAGCAAATCCTAGGCTGAAAGTAAGTTCTCATGCAGTGAACTGTTTTAACAATTTTAAATTTAATAGTAGATAACAAAAGATTACAAAAATCAAAACTCATGCCTTTCTTTTTTATAGGAACTCATGTAATTTTACTAATAAATTTCATTTTATTTTCATAAATATTTTCACATATGAACTTTCTATATAAATGACATTGTAGTAGTAATAGACATGCACATAAAACATTCTACTAAATATTAAGTTAATACAATTCAATTTCGAAAACACAATAAAAATTATGAAAATATTTTCAAAAAGTTTGAGAGGAAAAAGGCTCACATTAGTTTTCATTCTTATTAACTCTCTTTGAAATATTTGAAATATAATAAAGCATAAAAGGGCATAATACTCAATATATGTTAGGAAAATGTGGGGAAAAATAATTTTTTTCAAGCCATGAGCCTATATGTATAGGCTATATAATGATTCAGACCTGGGATAGCATGTAAACATTTGTACATTTGTTCAACCTCAGAAATCTGGGTTTGTGTGTCTAATGATTTAAGACTTCTTTTTAACCTCTGACTCTTAATAGCATCTGAAAGTCCTCTGTAAACTAAGAATCCTCTATAAAAAAGGATTACATTGGGCTTTCAAACAACAAATGAAAGAAAGAAGATGAGTGGTAAAAAGCCAGGAAGATCAAATAGTCTGTTTTTCATTCTAAACTTTAGTCTCTGTTTGAAATTTTTTCCTTCTACTTGGCAATTCTGAAAGTCTGTTTAATATTTCTTTGAATAGAAACAAAAATGGATATCTTTAAGATTTTATGTTCCTGGAATAGGCTATTTTCATTGCATTTCTCAAAGAAAATCTGAATTTCAAGAATTGAAACAATTGGTGAAAATGGCAACATAGAAGGTCAAAACTATTATATTGCTAGTTGTTTACATTGCTAGTTCTGGCTTGATCTCTTTTCTAAAGACATGATTAGACAGAGTGACAGTCTGGCAAGTATAGTACATGTGTTCACATTTTCTTTTTGTCTTGCCATTGGAATAGGCTGGAGTGAGCATTTCCACCAAACAACTCACCTACGTGAAACTGTAAAATCACCTAAAAAGTTTCCAACAAAGTATGATGAAGTCACCATATTAAATATTAAAATTATCATATTAAAATACTAGTTTAAACTTCTTATAATTAATATTTTAGGAATTAACACACTTATTACCAAAGGCTTTAGCCATGATTTTTCATCTGTAATATGGGGAACTTTTACCAGATAACTTTAACCAGATAACCTTTACATTTCCTAAATACATGAACCTAAAGAAATCATGTGATGCATTTTTAGCTTTTTACACATTTTCTAAAAACATACTAACAAATAGTGTGGAAAAGGCAATACAGGAGGTAAAGGCCTCATTTTTCCTCAGCTTCAGGTAACTGCATGTGTTATTTTTTGTTTCCTTACTCCCAGCAACAGTAAAGTAAGTTATCATTCCTTTTTTTATAGGTGAGAAAAGTGCCAGTTCAGAAAGGTTAGTAATTTGCTGTATTAGTTTGCTAGGGCTGCTGTAACAAAGTACTACAAACTAGGCAGATTAAATAACAGAAATTTCTTGTCTCAGTTCTGAAGGCTAGAAGTCCGAAAATCAGTGTTGACAGGATTAATTCTGTTCTAGACTATTCTCCTTAGTTTTTAAATGACCATCCTCTCCCTGTGTCTTCACACTGTCTTCCCTCTTTGTCCATATCTGTTTCCCAATTTCCTCTCTTAAGGACACCAGTCTTATTAGATTAGGACCCACTCTAACGACTTTATTTTAACTCGATTACTTCTATAAAGACTCTGTCTCCAAATAAGACCACTCTCTGGGGGTATGCTGTTCAGGACTTTAAGATATGAGTGTTTGGGGATCACAAGTCAACTCATGACACTTGCCAAAGATGCCTTAATAAACAAGTAAAAAAGCTAGGGGTTCAAACACATGTATGCCTAATTCCAAAGCTTATGGTCTTTACACAACAGAGCACTGTTTTCTTATGTAAAGTACGATGAATTTGGTAGATAGCTATGAAGCAAAGAATTGAACTTACTCTCTAATATTACATATCTTTATAGGGAAAAGGCTGCTAAGGGTAGGCGATTGTTTATTAGTCATGAGCAAAGGAGTTTACTTCCCTGGCAAGGGAGACAGAGGCAGTTGCATAAGTGTCTTGTGATATGATTTAAGGGGATTGAAAATGACCATCTTCTCTGAAAGGTCAAATCAAATGTTATCTTCACTTGTATGGATTTTGTTAATTCCTTTATTATAACTAGTAAATATTATTAAGTTTTTCCTCTGCTTTCTAGCATGATTAATTTTTGTTTCATGTTTGACTATATCAACAAATGATGAAACCTTTAGGAATTGTCTTCTAATAAATAAAAACAAAATGAAAACCCATGAGAATAAAAAATTAAATCTAATTTTTAAATCATACCACATCACTACCTATTAGAATGGTTAATATTAAAAAAAATACTGAGAATGCCAACTGAAATTCTCATACATTGCGGATTGGAACAGGACATTTTATAGCCAGTCTGGAAAACAGTTTGGCAGTTTCTTTTTAAGTTAAACATGCACTCACCACATGACCTAAAACTTCAATTCCTGAATATTTACTCTAGAAAAAGGAAAACTTATGTTCACACTAAAATTTTTATACAATGCTCATAGAAGCTTTATTTATAATAGTCAAACACTGGAAACAACCCCAATGTTCTTAACTAGGTAAATGGATAGACTGTGGTACTTCCATATAATGGAAAAATACTGTACATTAAAAATGAATAACTGATATATGCAGAACTTGAACAAACATGAGTAAAATAAGCCAGTCACAAAACCTTATATACTGTATGATTCCCTTTAAATGACATACTTGAAAAGAAAAACTACACTGATAGAGAACAGATCAGTGTTTTGCAGGCTTTATGGGTGGAGGGGGAGTGTGACTATAAATGTATAGCATCAGGGAATTTTTTGGGTGATGGAACTGTTCTGTGGTGGTGGTTACATGAGTCTATACATCTGTTAAAACTCATAAAATTTTACACCAAAATAAAAACTCAACCCTAACATACTATAATTTTTAAAATAAAATAAAATTATCTTCCCTCCCACCCCCCCAAAAAATTTAGGGGTTAAAGAAATATGAATTAAATCTCATTTCTTCCATCCTCACTGTAAACCAGAGGTTTTCATATTTTCCGCTAATAAGTGGAAGTTGCTTTTTAAAAAATCTTATATAGATCATCTATATAAGCAAGTCATACTAAAATAAGCCAACATGACCAATTCTCTAAAAGATGCATTATAATTAAAAATAGATTTTCTTATTAAAAATGTATTTTTATTAATTATTTTCTTAGGCATTTGCAAGGTCGTGAGAATGGTAAACTTTCAGTCTTCGTGTGAAGTGTTTTTATTTTGCAACTTCTCTTGAATGAGAGCTTAGATATGCAGAGAATTCTATTAGGTTGGTGCAAAAGTAATTGTGGTTTAAAAGGTTAAAAAAAATGCAAAAACCGCAATTACTTTTGCACCAACCTAATGGATGTCAGTCATCTTTCCTTAGCGTCTGCTATTGCTCATGAGAAGGCTGTATGAGGAGTCTAACTATGCTATCTTGTAGGCAAAGTTGCTTTCTTTTTGTTGGTTGTAAGAGTTTCTTATTGTTTTTGATCATCTGCAGAATCACAAGGTTACAGCCAGATTGTTTGTTTTTATCTTGTCCAGAACCCAACTTCATTCTTTAAATTCAAAACTTATCTCTTTACTTAATTTCAGAAAAATTTTAGGCATTATCTCTTTGAATGGGTCCTCTCCCACACTCGTATGTTCCTCTTTCCTCTAAGAGGTTGTACTTTATGCACAGAACTTATTTTTAAGTCTCAAATTCTTTTACAGACTGGAAGCTTTTCCAATTCTTTTTTCTATTGGTGGGTGGACTTTTCTAGTGTCTGAGAATAAGGAGCACTTCAAGGTTTCAAAGTTTATGTGGGGGCCCCTTCTAATTTCCCCAGTATTCAGAACTGTGGCCACGTTTCTTCATTGTGCATGGTGAGGAGAACCTGAGGTGTCTTTCTCTAATCTGGTCTCAAGGGTTTGCTGAAGTTTCAGCCTTCTCTTTTTTACCCTGGCTTTGATTTTCTTTCCCTTCATTTTTAATATCTGTATATTTTCCTTCATTATTAAGAACTCAACAATGTATAAGCTTTTATTATATTTGATTTACATGTCTATGTGCATGCGTGTGTGTGTGTGTGTGTGTGTGTGTGAGATGTGCATGCACACTCACACAGGGAAAGGGGCTTTGATGGTACATCTATTTCCATGGTGATGGAAAGAGCTCAGACACTAAGGACTGAGAAAAAGTTAAGTGTAGATCCACCGATGATAGCATAGCATCTTATATTTCATTTTATTCCCCACTGCCACTACCCACACATACAAACACAGTGTTCTTATAGTTATGAAGACTTAGGCAAGGAAGCGTTCAATAAATTGTTCTTCAATGAATGATTTCCTGAATAAAGAATGTCTAAGATTTTGAACACTGATGTGTGGAGTAGAGGCCTTCAAATGTTTCTCAATTTTTGTTTATGGTGGGCAACTACTTTCATTATTTAGCTCTGCAACAAATGTATTAAATTCTTTCTATTTTTAAAGTATCTTAACTTTCAAAAGTTTACAATTTTGTGTAATGTTTGCGTGTGTATGTTTGCAAACTAATAACTCCACCAATATAATGCATGCATGCAAAAACCCAGACGTGTACCCATTATTATGGAAGCAAAGACTAAAATTATCTTTGACCTTGTCAGAGAACAAGGTCAAAGGTCAGAACTTGTTAGTGAAGGTTTCCCATAGGCAGTTGCCTATGAGCTGAGACTTAATAGATAAATAGAAGGGATTAAGGGGCAATAAGGGAAGACTGTTTCCGGCTAAGAACAGCAGCAAATGCAAAGGAAAAAAGATTTGCATGAGGAAAAACAAACATAACTGGAGAAATGCATATTTGTTTTGGGGTGGAACAGGGGCTAACAGTCTTTGTGTGAGGTAGATTTAAAAACGCTGGAGAGGCAGATTAGGAAAATCATGTTGGGTCACTCTGAGAGGTTTGGATTTTATAGTGTACGAGACATTGTGTAATTAAGGATTTTAAGAGGGAAATGATATGATCAAATTAGGGATTTATAGGCATACTCTTAGAGCACTATGGAGATGATTTAGAAGTGAAACCCAGTAGTTCAGTGCCTGACAAGAAACTGTAAGGCCCTCACCTAGGTAGTCAAAGGGGACCAATGTGGAGGACACAGATTAGTGGAAAATGCCAGGAGATCAAATCCGTAGGGCTTGGTCAAACCTGAAATATGCAAATGGACTAAAAATAGTAATTCAATCAACAAAAAGTATGCTGCCTATGTAAACTACTCAATTTGAGGGGCATCTGAAAACTGGAATTGGTTCTCTAATATGGAAAATGGAAATTATTTGCTTAGGACCTTAGAAACCCTTCAGGTCCATAGCTGATACATTTAAAAAATGTTTCTTAATTATTTGAAGGTGGTCATACATGGATGGTTCTGACATTAAAAAAAAAAAAAAGAAAAAAATTTACATAGCTATGTTTGCATTTGGCTAAGATAGTTCCCTCCGCCTACAGTTTAAAAAATGTAGCCCAAATATGAATTGTGAACATACTTGCTATCACAAAATTCAAGCAACCTCATTTACAGTAGCATCATCTACAGACAATGTCTCATTGCTTCTTCTTTTCAGTACAACTAGAAAGTAGTCATATAACTTTTTTTCTAAGAGTCAAAAGCAACACATGGACTTTTAAAGTGCAGATTTTGTAGTAACATTTTGAGCAATTTCTGGAAGTTGAAAAATGCTGATTGGTCGCCTAGAGGGTTATGCTAAGGAAAACAAGACAGAAATCCAAGCTGTAGAATTTACGAAAACCTTTGTCATGGCAAACAATAGTGAAACCCAACATTGCCTGGAAGGGGAAATTTGAGTCTGCAATCTGTTAGACTTTATGCACTGATAAGCGATAAGATTCTGTGCTGCATTTTGAAAGGAATACAGTAAACACAATTCTAGACAGATCTGCCTCAGGCTTAACATGACACTTAAGTGCTCTGTAAGAGAAAAGAAAAGGCAATTCTGGACACATTACAGACTGCTTTTATTTTCTAGCATTAAAGCTAAAATGTCATGTAATATCTATTAACAGGAAGAAAAAGTCCTTTTTCCTGTGTTTCATCTAGTCTATATAAACTTAGATGCGGAAGGAGAAGGTAATTATTGTGTAAAATAGGAATATATGTGAATGTTTAAAAAGTCTGTCTGTCATAGAGGCACCTTAGTTTTTGAATATGTTACCACTCAAAACAAACCAAATGCAATTGTAGTAGAAGAAGTAAAATATTATAAGTAAATGTGAATTGACACTCATTTTCTACAATGGAAAAAATAGTAACTAATGACTATACAATTATTAGGTATAAAAACCATACATTGTTAGTACACAGTTTTTTATGTAGGAACCCCCAACCCAGCAGGGGAGAAACACCACCACCACCACCAACAACAACAACAACAGTACATTTTATTATATTGGGTCAAGCATTTGATTATCTAAGACAGAAAATATCTGGATTTTCAAAAGTAAAGCATTTGACCAGTGTCTTGAAAGTAGGGTAATCTGTGGAACTGTATACAGTGGCATCTTAAAAACTCCCCCCCTTATTTAAAAATTATAAAGAAAAAAATGGAATGATTTCTGGACTTTTACAAAAAAAAAAAACATGCTTCACTGTTAGAGCATATTAATTTCCACGGTCTGGAATGTCATACAAAGGTTGTGTGACATTTATCTTAAAATTATGAAGGAATTTTTAATTAGAGAACAAAATTCATTTTTTTATGGTTTGATATTGAGATGAATTTTCTTCCATACTAATAATTCTAAGTGAGTGGAATTATCCACATAGTTTACAATTACATATTCACAGTATAAATAAGATGAACAGGAGCAGGCAACTATATAGGTTGAATCAAAAAAAATAGAATTAGAGTTTCTCTCTTGTTTTGAATCACCTAAGTTTTAGCTCACATTTTCTGCTTTGTATTAGCTGTAATGGCATAATTTCTCATTATTAAGGGACTTGCATTTTTTTCACATCTTTAAATGTAAGACTAACAAATATTTAAGAAAAACCTCATTATAATATATTGAACATTATTATTGAAGTTTATTGTTTCACTCAAAACATTCCCTATGTAATTTCTAAGTTATTCTAATTATGTACAATTGAAAAAATGATTAATCAAGACGTTACATATATCATTTTTCTAAAAGCAAAGCCAGAATCTAGAGGAGAGTTCCACTTAATTTATGAAAGCTTAGAGCAATGACTTTTCCTAGTACTATTTTAGGAAAAATTGAATGGTGTATTTGAAAGAACAACAGAAACTTGGTCTTGAATCATAGTTCTACAGTACTGTTGTAGCTTTTTGTCTTTGGAAAAAATAATTAATATTTAATGAATGAAAAATTTAATTAATTTTATTTTTCCTAAGTATTAAATGGAAATAATAGTAATGAGATGAATACGTAGCAACAATTTTGAAAGATTTCTTTAAGACTTAGATACGATGTATATAAAGGCATCCAGCACATAGTAGGATTTCAAAAAATAAGAAATGTTCCAGGGGTAGGAGGTAATAGTCATTAGTAATGATGTGTTCTTACCACCACTATTGGTGAATGTAAAATAGTTATATTTAATATTTTATGTTAGTAGAATTACTTTAAAATAAAGTATATTTTATAAACAAATATCTTTAAAATTATATTCTTAATTTCATTTGACAACATTTCCACTCTTTATGATATTAGATCCTTGCTAAAGAAAATATTACATCAAGTGGTATTTATAGTCAAGACACATTTGTCAGACACCATGCAGAGACATATATGCAAAATTGAAAAACTTCTTTACTGTAAGAAAGCCAGTCAGTAATCAATTGGCTTATAAGTTTCCAAGTATAAAAGAAATGGTTTCACTAGAGAATATAAATTTTAATTGAAGTAAGTAAGATGAAGAAAAGAGAAATTCCAAATAACTTAATCACAAAGAAATAATCGTTGTTACTAATTTGGTATATTTCAACATGTATTTGGTTCACAGATGCAAAAGACATGGTGTTGCTGGACCTTAAAGCATTTAACCAATTCCTAATTTTTGTGCACTGAAATTCATTTTGGTATTTTTAAAACTATTCATAATAATATGGCAAACATATTCCATGGAAACATCTCTGATGATTTTTAGGATAAATTCTAAGTCAATAGCATTTTTAAGGTTCTTGGTACATATAAAGCTGCCCAAAGGAAAGACTATGCCAATTTCATTGCTCATTTTTATCACCAGTGTTGGGTACTATTGTGTTTTAAATATTTTAAGAATTAATAAGAAACAACCATTATGTCATTATTATTTAAATTTTAATTAATTTGATTACCAATAAGGGTAACAATGTTTTCCCTTAGAATTTGGAGGGACAAGAATTATTTGTTATTTCTTCAAAACTTGAAAATGAAAAATAGGGTAATTATTTTCATCTTCACAAAGCATCTAAATAAACCACCATCAATATACCTGCAAAACCATAAGGCACAACTTTGTTCTCCTTCTTTGCATTGAAATATTCTTCCTTGGATTAAAATCCCAACGAATATAAACTAGCTTTAGAGACATATCCTTTTTCTTAAACAAAAAATTGAAAGTCTGAGGTAAATTAACCAAATCTAGCCGTCATTTATTGAAGCAGGAAGAGACAGATTTGATGGGAATAAGAAGAAATCAACAGAACAGTTTTAGACGTTCTTGATTTTGAACTTAATAAACACGATTATTACCTTACGGGTAACTTCTGTCATAAATATTGTTAAGGAAGAACCATCTGTTGGCATACTAAAGACAGAACTGAAATTAAGGTTGATAAGCCCCAGATTTAGAAAGAAAGATGGACGATATTGTGGTTTACTCAATCAAGTACCCATTACGTCAGGTATAAAGACAGCTCATAACGTAGACCACATATCATCACGCGGAGTTATTTCCACATTGCTAAAAAGGAACCTGTATATCTTGGTCTAGCATCCAGCATAATGCCCTATGTGCTGTCCTGCTCATTACATGATTTCTATTAATTGACTGTGTTCAGAGCTATTATTACAGAGTTTAAAGGTGATAGGAGGGTATAATGAGAATATATTATCATGACAGTATAATTATTATTTTTTCCAAATGTTCTTGTCTAGAAGCAAACTCCTGGTACTGAAAGTAAAACTAATACTACTAATGATAGATGGCAATAGTCTTAATATTTTTCAGGTTTTATAAATGTAAGATTTAAGATTACCTCAGACTTCTACAAACTATTCAAAATACATGGACTGATTTGAAAACAGAATTTCGATTTTACAAATTGTGTTTAAAAATCAACACAATTATCTGTACTTGGTCAATGAGGTTGTGGGAAATTAACAATAACATGTAGATTCTAAAGACAGAGGAAAGAAAAGGAGTAAAATTTAAGTGATAAAGGAACTTGGTGACAAAATCACAGAGTCATTAATTACTATTGAAGCATGAAGATATGATCATTTAAGATGATGACGGTGTCATTTATCAATAGCAAATAAGAATGTATCAGAGAACTAAAATTTGGTTGGAGTAATTTTGACACCTATAAACCTTTTGAAGTTATGCATTTAATTAATTTGCATTTATCAGCAAAAGAGCTGCATTCCATTCCCTGTGTGGTTCTTCTCATCAAACTTTGAATCAATAGAATTAAAGAATTTTTGTTTATTTCTACCCCCAAATAAGGTTAGATTTAAACAGACTGTCTTTCCTTTAATAGCTGTTCAGGTAATGTTCTTTGAATTGAACTGAATTTAAAGGCTCACTATTTTCTCCTGAAAGTCTAAGCTTGTAATTTCTGCTGTGCAACAAGGGAAATTCAGGGCTGATTTGGTAGCATGCATCCAACATTTAGATTAACTCCCAGCGTATCCCGCTCATATTATAAAGATGATATGATTGTTCTACTCTATTAAATTTTTATATAAAACATAACTGAAAAAATCAAATCAAACAATAATTGCCACCATCTGTATGTTAACCTTAATAAAAATATCATTGAAGAAAAAAATGAATTACTTATCTAATTAACTAGCTTACTTTCAGAAATGCTTATTTTAGTGCAACCTTAATGCAGTTCCTAGCCTCGCAAAAACACATAGAAGCTTCAGGGAATTTTAAAGCTGTCCTGGTTATCAGCTTATCCTTGTAAGCTTTGGCTTATCTTATCAAAGTAAGGCATCACTTTTGCTTCCTTCTGCTAATAGGGTCTGGAACAGAGCTTTCCTCTAGCAGTTTAGTAATTCCTTTTGCAGACAGAAGTGTTCAGTCTGTTGGCTCTTCCCTCACTTATCTCTGTCTTCATTTTTTTTTCTTCTTTTTTCAGGGCAACTAGAGATCCAAATCCATTTTCCTCCATTGCTGGAATTTTAAGATTCTAAAGAATACAAAGCACCTCTTAATCCTCAAAACCTCAATTCTATATAGATTTTGGTTTTCTGGATGTCTAAATAATTGTTTAGGATTATAGATTCTGGCATAAGTCATGAATCATGATTAAATCATGCTTAGATCAAGCATAATCATACTTCCAATACATTTGTCCAAAAGTGGTGAAATTATTTAACTTTCAGTTCTTCAGCTCCTCTTTATGTAAACTGGAAATGAAAACTAATAATTCACAGGGTCATTGCAAAAATACATGAATTAATATGAACACTAAATAATTGCATATTTTATCACAACTACTACTAATATTACTAATAAATGAGATAATCTATATAAAATATCTGGTGCAATTATTGTTATTTTTGTTCTCATTTTATATTACTTCATTATCATGGTTACAATTATCATTTATTCACAAATGGCAGCTTTGGAAGACAGATTTCCAATTCTACAATAGTGAATGTGACAGACAAATATAAACAGATTGCAGCTTCATCAAGACAAGTTAAATTAGAACAGTTAAAGAGAATGGGAATGAAAGAAGGAAGAATTAATTGATTATAGCCATTCTTAATGGGAAAAAGCCAGGGTATGAAGAAGAAACCAAGTACAGTCAATCAGCAGTATAAACATCACAGTTGAAAAGCAAAGTCAATGCTGTGGTACAAAATGAAGGACATAGTATGTAAGAAGAATGAGGTAATCTTCCTAATGAACAGACAGCTTGTCAAACCCTTCCTGGAATTCTGCAGCATGTAGAAGACTCCCAATCTTAAAAGGAATGTGAAAACTTAGAGAGGGTTCAGAGGACAGCCACAAAGATAATGAATTGGTTGTAAAGTAAGACCTACAAGAAAAGGTTAAAAGATCTAGAATTATTCAACTTGGAGGCAAGAACTTAGAAGTTATTTAAATCCTCAAGTTAAAAATATATGGTGTCTATCTCAAACTTCTCCATGAATTAAAAGAAGGAAATCAATTTAAATCCCAGGGTGGGCAATTTATGGAATTTAAACAATAATTTAACAAACAGATTCATTACACATCATTAAGGGCTCCTGAGAGTGGCTTACAAAATGTGGATGCTCCTTTAAGTTGTATAATTTATTTACATATTTATTTTAGTTAGCTGTGAAGGTACAGTCTTTGATGAAGAAAAGAAATGGCTTAGATGACCTAGCAGGGCTCTCTACAGCCTTAAATTTTACTGAAATCCAGAGTTAAATATTAATAGTCCACTAAATCATTATCGCATTTCTAGCCTGTGTCTTACTCATTTGTTTTAGGACTGTGGGAGTGAGAAAGAAATTGAGGTGATTTGTACCAAGGTGAATTTGGGAGAAGGGGACAGGGTGGGGGGTGGAGAGGAGGGAAGGTGGAACAGTTGAGGGAAGGACATTCTAGACAGAAAAAAACCCAGCAGTTTAAAGGCACAGAAGTGACAAAAAGAAAGTGTGGTACACAAGCAATAGGACTTAATTTGGGTGTGGTTAAAATAGTGTACATGAAGAAGATGGTAGCAGATGGAGGATACTAGAAAATTGGCTTATATGAGACCATGGAGGTGTTTTAGTTACATGATGAAGCTGGTCTTCACTTAAGTGTGAAGATTTGAAGGGTATTTAAGAGAGGAATGCTGTGATCAGATTTATGTTTGGGGGAAATCACACTGAGAACAATATGAATGATGTGTTATAGAGGGAAGACTGGAAGCAGGAAGAGCTGGTGGGTCTATATCCAGTCAGTCCATTTCAGAGATAATAAGGAGTCAAACTAAGTCATAGTGGGGATAGGGAATGAGAACAAAGCTGAAGCATATTTTGGAGGTAAGAATAGCTAAAAAGTCCACATGGGTGTTAGTGTGGGAATGAGAGAAGGTTGGGCCTGGGATAATATTTAGTTTGATACTTCTAGCATCTAGGAGAAAAATGATGATTTATGAAAGAGTATACTCAGTGATACAGAGTTCGGATTAAATCATGTGCTTATCAATTTATTTAACAAATGAGTGGTTATTATAGATCAGGCATTAGTCACTAAGGATACTAGAATGTTTATTAGTAGGTAAATATGACCTTGGTTTGCTTGAGATAGTCCTGGTTGACACTTGCTATGTCATCCTCCCAGATGACTAGATAAACAATAAACAAATGTGACACACACACACACACACACACACACACAATGGAATATTATTCAGTCTTAAATAGTAAAGGGAATTCTGACATAGGCTACAACATAGATGAAACTTGAGGACTTCTTGCTAAATGAAATAAGAAAGTCACAAAAAGAAAAATATTGTATGATTTCACTTATGCAAGGTAGTCAAACTCAAAAACAAAAGTAGAATGGTGGTTGCCTCAGGGGCCTGGGAAGGAAGAAACAAGGAGTTGTTTAATGGATATAGAGTTTCGATTTTGCAAGATGAAAGGGTTCTGGAGATTGATCACACAACACTGTGAAGAAAATTAACACTACTGAACTGTACACTTTGAAATAATTAAGATACATAGTAAATTTTATGTTTTATATACATTTTACCAAAATTACATTTTAAATATTTGGTTAATGATGTACTTATAACTTGAAATTTTATTTCAATTGTTTGGACTAAAAACATAATGAATGAAAGATTTATATATGTTGCGATTTGTCAATTCCCTGGATTTTTCCTACAGTGTTTGTGGTTGCAATACCCAATAATTTTTCTTTGAGGAATCAGTAATACTTCTGGTGAGGTTTAAGAGTAATTTTATGCTGTATCATTTCCTGTACATCAGGTCTCCAGGCTGAGGGCTTGCAGTTAGTTGCTCCTTTGCTTTACCTTTGGGAACTGCTACTTGAACCTGTTGATGATTAAGATTGGATATAGTACATGAAACCACTATTGTATTTGGTCATATCAGCCTTTTAAACAGCAACATCAAAGAGAGGAGAGAAGTTATGTCCCTAGACCCATAGGCTATCTGGGCCTCTGATAAAGTGGGAACGGTCTTTGAGGTCCTACTGAGGTAGACCCGATGACCATGAGAGATAATGGCAAAAGCCTTTGGCCATGACAACAAAAGTTCTCCATCTAATTTTGTCAGTTTCAGTTTTGATGTGCCATTTATTAATTCTCTTTTATCTGAAGACCAAAGATGGTAAAGGCAACAAAGCTTCTAGTTACAGTTTCTTAATTATTCTTCCAGGGAAATGCGTGCCCCTATTAGTAAACATACAGGGGTGTCTTCCCCGAGTGAGAAATGTAAAGTCTAAATTTTCTTTGCTTTTGCCAGAGCAGTTTTATTGTGAGAGTCTGGAGAAAAGAAAGAAAAAAGCATAAAAATGCTTCTAGCCAACCAGACAACAGACAACATTAAGAACATATTCTAGAGGTTATTTAAAAAAAATGGTGGCGTGAGGTGAGCCTCTGTAACGCTCCTCTGGAATTTACAACGAATCAGAGAACAATAACTCCACAAAGGACTCCCAGCACAGCAGACAGGCAAGACGAAGAGGCCCGCTACTGAATTCACCTCCAGGTGGGTGAATCGAACGAGCGGGGAGGAGGGAGAGGAGAAGTGCGGAGACGGAGCCTCGCGGCGCAGGACACAGACCTAGCTCAGTGCTCGGAGCCTGCTGCTCCCGGATCTTCCACAGCTGTGGGAGAGGGAAGGACTCGGACTGCTAGGGCTCCGCTTACAGCCCACAGGGCTGAGGGGGCAGCTTATAGCACGGCTGAACCCAACGCTCGCTCACGGCAGACCTCGGAGCAAAGACTGAGGGAAGAGGGCTGAAATCGGTGGTTTAAGCCCTCACTGCCGAGCAGAGAACGGAAGCCTTAGGCACAGAGACTAGCCGCCCTCTCCCTACCCTCCCAGAGCTCACCCCGCCCCCACCTGCCAGGTGCTAAAGCGATAAAGCAGCAGCCTCGGATCAAAGGACAGAATATTTGCTGCTCTCAGAACTGTGGACTGCAGACACAGATTCCCAGCTCAACTAGTTCCGACAAAGGGGAGGGAGATGTGGAAGCAGGACTGGTGTTGGTGGTCGCCGCCATTGCTCTGGGCCACCTCTCACAACTCACCCCGCCCCTGGCCCCACCTATCTGGGCGGATCCCTGCAGGAGTAAACAGAACTGCTGAAACATACGGGCTCTGAATCTGGTGCAGAAAGAGCTTTGGAACTTCAAAAGCTCTTCGCATATCTATCAACCTGTTGAAGAAGCCACTCCTGTAGATGTCTAGGAAGAAAATAGTAAATCAGTGATTGCCATGAATAACCAAGGCAACAAGATAGCTCAGAAAGAAAGTGAAAAGTCTCCAGAAAAGGAACTTAGAGATATGGACATTTGTGATTTAAATGATAGAGAATTCAAGATTGCAATTCTGAAAAAACTGAACGACATGCAAGAAAACACAGAAAGGCAGTTTAATGAACTCAGAAATATATCAAAGAACACCATGAGCATTTTACAAAAGAGATTGAAATCTTGAAAAAGAACCAAATAGAATTTCTGGAGATTAAGAACTCAGTAGAAGAAATTAACAATAAAATATCCAGCTTAGGTAGTAGAGTTGACCAGATGGAGGAAAGAATCAGTGACATCGAAGATAGGAACCTGGAATTTACACAGATGGAAGAAGAAAGAGACTTGAGACTTAAAAGACATGAAAGAACTCTACAAGAACTTTCTGACTCCATCAGAAAGAGCAATATAAGAATAATGGGCATACCAGAAGGAGAAGAAAGAGGGAAGGGAACAGAGAATATATTCAAACAAATCGTCAATGAGAACTTCCCAAACTTGTGGAAAGAACTGGATCCTCGAATCCAAGAAGCAAATAGAACACCTAATTACCTCAATCCCAACAGGCCTTTTCCAAGGCACATTGTATTGAAGCTGTCTAAAATCAATGACAAAGAAAGAATCCTCAAGGCAGCCAGGGAAAAGAAGACGGTAACTTACAAAGGAAAGCCCATTAGATTATCATCAGATTTTTCAGCAGAAACTCTACAAGCTAGGAGGGAATGGAACCAAATATTCAAACTATAGAAAGAGAGAAATTATGAGCCAAGAATAATATATCCAGCAAAGATCTCCTTTAGATATGAAGGAGGAATAAAGACCTTTCCAGATATCCAGAAGCTGAGGGAATTTTCTAATACACGACCTGCACTACAAGAAATACTAAAGGAGGCTATTAGACCACCATCAACAGGGACAACTTGTGGCAACCGAAACATAAAAAGGGGAGCGTAAAGGCCTGAACTGCAATATGGGAATAGAAAAAATAAGCTTACTGAAGAAACTGGAATACTCTAAATATCAAACTTTCTTTTACATAAGCTCAAGGGTAACCACTCAAAAAACATCCAGATCTGAAATATATACTGTAATAAAAGAAGAAACAGAGGGAAACATCATAGAATACCACCACACAGAAATAATAGACAACAACAAAAAGGCAAAGAAACAATGGAGACACAGCCTTACCAGAAAACTAAAGACAGAATGACAGGAAATCCTCACATATCAATAATCACCCTAAATGTAAATGGACTGAACTCACCAATAAAGAGACACAGAGTAGCAGATTGGATCAAAAAAATACACCCAACCATATGCTGTCTACAAGAGACACATCTCAGCTGCAAGGACAAGCATAGACTCAAAGTGAAAGGGTGGAAATTGACACTCCAAGCAAATGGTACCCAGAGAAAATCAGGTGTAGCCATAATGATTTCCGATGAAACAGACTTCAGGGTGAAAAATGTAACAAGAGACAAAGATGGACATTTCATAATGGTAAAGGAGACTATACAACAAGAAGACATAACAGTCATCAATATTTATGCCCCAATCAGGGAGCACCGAAATATACCAAGCAACTACTAACAGAACTAAAGGGAGAAATTGACCAAAACACAATTATACTAGGGGACTTAAATACATCACTGACAGCTATGGATAGATCATCCAAACAGAAGATAAATAACGAAATCGCAGCCCTAAATGACACATTAGATGAATTGGACATAATTGACATATATAGAGCACTTCAACCTAAAACATCAGACTATACTCATCCTAAAACATCAGACTATACATTCTTTTCTAGTGTACATGGAACATTCTCAAGGATAGACCATATATTGGGACACAAAATCAGCCTCAGCAAATTTAAGAAGATTGAAATCATACCAAGCATATTCTCTGATCACAAAGCTTTGAAATTGGATATCAACTGCAAAAAGAAAGCAGAAAAAAACACAAATACATGGAGATTAAACAACATACTTTTAAAGAACGACTGGGTCAAAGAAGAAATTAGAGGAGAGCTCAAAAGATACATAGAAACAAATGACAATGAAAATACATCCTACCAAAATTTTTGGGATGCCGCGAAAGCAGTTTTAAGAGGGAAATTTATATCATTACAGGCCTATCTCAAGGAAAAAGAAAAATCCCAAATAAATAACCTCATGTTACACCTTAAAAAACTAGAAAAAGAAGAACAAGCAAAACCCAAGGTCAGCAGAAGAAAGGGAATAACAAAAATCAGAGCAGAACTAAATGAAATAGAGAACAAAAGGACGATAGAAAAAATTAATGTGACAAAGAGCTGGTTCTTTGAAAAGATTAACAAAATTGACAAACCCTTGGCTAGACTCACGAAGATAAAAAGAGAGAAGACACTAATTAACAAAATCAGAAATGGAAAAGGGGAAGTTATCACGGACACCACAGAAATACAAAGGATTATCCAAAAATACTATGAAGGACTATATGCCACCAAATTTAATAACTTAGAAGAAAGGACAAGTTCTTAGAAACATATAGCCTTCCTAGGCTGAATCACGAAGAACTGGAAAATCTAAACAGGCCGATCACCAGTAACGAAATTGAATCATTCATCAAAAACCTTCCCAAAATCAAAAGTCCTGAACCAGATGGCTTCACCAGTGAATTCTACCAAACCTTCAAAGAGGATCTAATACCAATCCTGCACAAACTCTTCCAAAAAATTGAAGAAGAGTCAGTACTCCCTAACTCATTTTATGAGGCCAACATTACCCTGATACCAAAACCTGGTAAGGACAACACAAAAAAAGAAAACTACAGACCTATATCTCTGATGAATACAGATGCTAAAATCCTAAACAAAATTCTAGCAAATCGAATACAACAATGCATTAAAAAGATTATTCATCACGACCAAGTGGGGTTCATCCCCGGGGCACAAGGATGGTTCAACATTTGCAAATCCATCAATGTGATACATCACATAAACAAAATAAAGGACAAAAATCATATGATTCTATCAATTGATGCAGAAAAAGCATTTGATAAGATACAACATCCATTTATGATTAAAACACTTACTAAAATTGGTATAGAAGGAAAATACCTCAACATAATAAAGGCCATATACGACAAGCCCTCAGCTAATCTCATAATTAATGGTGAAAAGCTGAAGCCCTTTGCTCCACGTTCAGGAACACGACAAGGTTGTCCCCTATCACCTCTGCTTTTCAACATAGTGTTGGAAGTCCTCGCCAGAGCTATCAGGCAAGAGAAAGAAATAAAAGGCATCCAAATTGGAAATGAAGAAGTTAAATTGTCACTCTTTGCAGATGACATGATGCTATATATAGAAAACCCTAAAGACTCCACCGAAAAGCTATTAGGAACAATCAATGAATACAGTAAAGTTGTTGGCTACAAAATCAATGTACAAAAGTTCATTGCTTACCTATATACCAACAATGAAATCTCAGAAAAAGAGATAAAAAAAACAATTCCTTTTGCAATTGCAGCAAAAAGAATAAAATACCTAGGAATAAACTTAACCAAGGATGTGAAGGATTTATATGCTGAAAACTATAAGACATTTTTGAAAGAAATTGAAGAAGACACAAAGAAATGGAAAGACATTCCGTGCTCATGGATTGGAAGAATCAACATAGTTAAAATGGCCATATTACCCAAAGCCATATACAGATTTAATGCAATCCCCATTAAAATCCCAATGGCATTTTTTAAAGAAATAGACCAAAAAATCATCAGATTTGTTTGGAACCACAAAAGACCCCGAATAGCCAAAGCAATATTAAAAAAAAAGAACAATACTGGAGGTATCACACTCTCTGATTTTTGCTTGTACTACAGGGCTACAATAATCAAAACAGCTTGGTATTGGCGGAAAAACAGACACATAGACCAATGGAATAGAATTGAGAACCCAGAAATAAAACCACATAAATATGGACAGATAATTTTTGACAAAGAAGCTAAAAACATACAATGGAGGAAAGACAGCCTCTTCAATAAATGGTGCTGGCAGAATTGGATAGCTACGTGCAAAAGTATGAAACTGGACTGCTATCTGTCACCATGTACCAAAATTAATTCAAAATAGATCAAAGACTTAAGCATAAGACCTGACACAATAAACTGCATCGAAGAAAACATAGGTACTAAACTTATGGACCTTGGGTTCAAAGAGCATTTTATGAATTTGACTCCAAAGGCAATGGAAGTAAAAACTAAAATAAACAAATGGGATTATATAAAACTGAAAAGCTTCTGCACAGCAAAAGAAACTATTGACAAAATAATGAGGCAACCAACTGAATGGGAGAAGATTTTCGCAAACAATGCCTCTGATAAGGGACTAATATCCAAAATATACAAGGAACTCATACAACTCAACAACAAAAAAACAAACAACCCAATTGAAAAATGGACAGAGGACCTGAAGAGACACTTCTCCAAAGAGGATATAAAAATGCTCAACATCACTAATCATCAGAGAAATGCAAATGAAAACCACAATGAGATATCATCTCACCCCAGTCAGAATGGCTATCATCATCAACAAGACAAATAGTAACAAGTGTTGGAGAGGCTGTGGAGAAAAAGGAACTCTCATACACTGTTGGTGGGAATGCAGACTGGTGCAGCCGCTATGGAAGGCAGTGTGGAGTTTCCTCAAGAAATTAGAAATAGAATTACCATACGACTCAGCAATCGCTCTCCTGGGTATTTACCCAAAAAATGTGAAAGCATTTCTCTATAGAGACACGTGTACTCCAATGTTCATTGCAGCTTTGTTTACGGTGGCCAGGACATGGAAACAACCAAAATGTCTTTCGATAGATGAATGGATAAAGAAGTTGTGGTATATATACACAATGGAATACTATTCGGCGTTAAGGAAAGATGATATAGGAGCATTTGTGACAACATGGATGGATCTTGAGAGTATAATGCTAAGTGAAATAAGTCAGACAGAAAAAGCAGAGAACCCTATGATTTCACTGATATGTGGTATATAAACCAAAAACAACAAAAGAACAAGACAAACAAATGAGAAAGAAAAACTCATAGACACAGACAATAATTTAGTGGTTACCAGAGGGTAAGGGGGTGGAGGGTGGGAGATATGGGTAAGAGGGATCAAATATATGGTGATGGAAGGAGAACTGACTCTGGGTGGTGAACACACAATGGGATTTATAGATGATGTAATACAGAATTGTACACCTGAAATCTATGTAAATTTACTAACAATTGTCACCCCAATAAATTTAATTAAAAAAGAAAAAAAAAAAAAAGAACATATTCTTACCCATGTGGGGTAGGGCCTGAAATAAATATTATTTGTAGATACCAAATTGGACCTGAAATTCTATAATAGGACTTTTCAATTTTATTAGTATTATGGTCTTGAACAATAAAAACAGAGACAATCTCATTGAAGTTTCACCAACAAAGCCCGTTTAGGTTGGTTGTCATTTTTCTCTTACCATGGTGGTTTATAACATACAATATTTTTGACAGACTCTATTTCAGTCTATTAAGGCAGACCATCTTAGTGCCACAAGAGACACTTTAAGTGGAACAAAAAAATCTAATCTTTACCAAAGTGTTTTATTTTTTTTTTCTCCAGAATTAGGTGTCTAAAACTGTCGTTGGTGACATCAATCAGGATTCAGTTTGGGATTTGAACTTGTTGGATAAAAGTTTTAAGGAAGCTCATTTAGCATTATAATCTGCTGAAGTATTGCCCTTTGCTTGTTGAAACTGCTTTTTAGTATGTGCTTCAACCGTAATTGTAACCATTTTGTTTGGAAGAATCAAGACAAATTAATTGGATTTGATATGGCTGCCATATTTAACTGTAGTACCACATTGTTGTTTCCACAGCACCTGAATCATTAAGGACTCCCCAAAATAACTGCTGTCTGTCTAGATATTTCCTCTCCTATCTGTAGCAACTTGATAGGGCTCAGTAACACCAGCATCAAATAGAAATATTCTGTTCTTGCTATTGTATGAGAATTTTCCCCTATTTTGTTATCGGTAATTTTGGTCAAACAGGAGGCATAATTAGGTCAGACAATTTGTTTTTTATCTTTTAAGATAAGGCAGGACAATTGTTATTTCAATGTTCCTTGCCCTTCCTGTATTGACAGGTAATGCAGGGTTTGTTGTTGTTGTTAATTTGTTTTGTTTTGTTTTATTTTCTAAGAGTAGTCCCAGAGAGGTTCTTATTCTTAGATTAACATAATTATTAAATGTGAAGAGTTATTTTTGGTCTATAATTTTTTTTCTGTCAAAATAATTTCAAAATGCTCAGGCAGTCTTATAAATCAGAGATAGGGAAATCTTAAAGACACCATCCTATCTGTATTTCTTACTAAATCTGCCACCTCAGACAATCAACAATAGAGGTGAGTGGGACTGTTGCAATATCTTCTCTCTGATTGGAACTACAAATTGTAAAAGTGTTAATGAATTGGTATATAATATCTGGGATGTATTCATTTTATTCCTTTGTATACATGACTGATTTTTGACCTATTTTTATAGGAAAGATCTCAGAAATTGCCTTTATGAGCTCTTGTTCTATTTTATACTCTTTTTATATTTATCTTTAGCCAAATTTTGATTCATAAATTTGATATCACTTTGGTAATCAAGTCACTCTAATTTTCCCAACAAAGTTTTAACATTCTTCAGTTACAAAAGGAGACTCCTAGACTAAAGTCCATATGGGAATATTGAATTCTTCTGTGAGTATTTATCTTTACTTGTGAGTGTTAGGGAAGTCTTGAATTAGATAATACAAATCTAATCTCCATTTAGGCTTAAAACCTTAAAGCCAGCAACAATGGTCATCCTCTAAAGATATGTTATAGGACATTGTAAGTGGGTATTTACTAACGGGAATGTATTTGTGTGGGAAAAGCTGGCAGAGGAAAAGGAAGAGGGTAGAAGGGGCAGAAGGAGGAGAAGGAGTAAACCAAATGGAGGTGAGTGGGAGGTCTGGGTCAAAGTACGGGAGGAAGCCAGGAGAAAGACGCGGAAAGATTTTAATCTAGAATTATACATGGGAAAGAAGGAACAGTTCAAGCTGAAATTTTAACTTTTCTATAAAAGTACTTCTTTTCTCAGGACAGCAATTTTAGAATTTTCCTGGATTTTAAAAGCTTCTTCCTATCAGTCAAAATGTAGCTGGCCAATGAATATTCTAAGTCTTAGAATTCTTTGATTTCCAAGATGCCACACAAGTAAATTATTTTGTCCATATCCCAAGTTCCCAAAATAGGTCACTGAAATTCTATATATCCCTTAGTAAAATCTGTAAGAGCTTCAAATATTTCGTACTTTTGGCAGTATGATGTCTCTACATATAACCCAAACAATAATCCAGAGGTGCATTGAATAACTGATTATTTGATTCAAATGATGAAAATAGGTAGAAGACAAATAATTAGATCCCAAGAACCATCTTGTCCGTGACGGCCCTGGGTAGTGAAACAAATCAATCTAAATTTTTCAGCAAAGGAAATTAAAAGTGTGAATAAGGGCTTAGAGGATGCTCAATATAAGGAGATGAGCACTACTTGTTCAGTTGTCCATTGCCTGGTATTCTGAGAAGAAGAAATGTCAGTGGTCTCCTGCATGCTCTTGTCAAAGTGGCCTGGGTTGAGAAGCATGAGGGTCTAGACCCATTCAAGTGATAACAATTAAGTTTTTACAAGACACCAAGATTAATTTCTTAATAGAGATTCTATATTCTTTTAAACATGAAATGAAATGCATGTTATTAGTTCATCAAACATAAAACGTGCTTTAAATGTGAACTAGTTAAACAATGCCATCATTGGTTTGCAAGTGATCAATTTAATGCTGCTTAAATGAAAGTGGACAGAATCTAACCATACTTTTATTTACAGTGAAATGCCAGAAAAGTATGGCGGCTACTGGTACCTTATGTTAGCTATTATCTTGTGTTCTCTGTCAAATACACGCAAGAAAGGAAAACAATCTATTGGGATACGAAAGATAAACACAGCTTAAAATACATATTTTGTAAGACTGTTTTTCTTCAGGAGAATAATAACTTAGAGACTATTACATTTCATAATTTATATAGAAACTATTAAACAGCAAATTTTAAATTAATTTGCTTTGTCTATGATATTAATTTCACACTATGCATCAAAAGTAAGCCTATCAATAAAATAAATAATTAAATGTACATTTTAAAACTTCAAAACAACTTCATAAACAAATATATGATTATGATCAAATTTAAAGAGAGAAATTTGATATATTTTTCAAAAAATATCTCATTGACTATCTGACAAAATCTGAAGTATGATACAAAAGATAATACAAATAACCCCCTTAAATACATTTACATTCAGTACACAAAGTTCCAAAAATCTGAAGGAAACAGTTGAATAATTTTCTTGAATTGGAGGAGAACCTTCTTTTTAGGTACAAAATAAATGGAAAAGAACATGATGTTCATTGAGATCAATACCTTAATATAAAACAAGTTCCTACAATTTAGATAGAAATCTCTAAACCCTAGTACAGAGTAATTAAAGAACACATAACAGAATAGAAGTGCAAATGACAATAACATATAGACCAACATTCATTCTCACTAGTAACCAATAAATGAGAAATACAACGATTAATCATTTTCAACATAAGAAATGGACAAGAATTCAAGGAAACATGCTTTCTCTTGCTGCTTTTGATAAGAGATGTGAGTTTTCTTCTAAGGGTAAATTTGACAGTATGCATTAGAAGCCTCAGAAAATATCTCTTGCCCTTATAATCTGATAAATCCACATGTCAGAATGTATCAAAGAAAATAATCAGGTACAGAAAAATAAAAGTTAGAAACAGTTATTCTATAATATGAAAAGCAAAAATGTTTATGAAATATATTTAAGTACATAACACAATAAAACCTTTAAGTTAAAAACCAGGAGACAAAATGATGTACTATTGTATTTCAAATTTGCAAAATTACTTCATGTAGTTTTAAAATAGACTCTAAGGAAAACTTTACTTTTTTAGTAAAAAAGTAGAAAATGGTGATTTTTGTTTTGTCTTGGAATTATTGGTGACTTAAACTTGTATTCATACTTTTCTGAATTGTCTAAATTTTCTAGCATGTCATGTATTCTCAAATCATAAAAATGAAAACAATATAAACTCTATCTCTCTATATATTAACTAATACTTATTATATGTAATATTGCAAAACACTCTTGCCTCAAATTATTCATGGCAATTTTCAGCCTGATTTCCTTTTTGATATTTAAAACACATAGCTACATATATTACATCTATACATATATAATTAAATATGTGTATATGCATATAAAATGCACATATATATACACACTCACTGTATATATATTTACATTGGAAGCAAATGCAAAAATATTATAGTGATACCACCATCTTAATTAAATGTCTATCATTTGTATTTCAAAACTCCATTCAATGAAACAAAAAATTTCAAAATTCACTGACATGTCAAGTATTTGTAAATTCAAGCAGAATAACATGTAAACAAAACACAACAAAGCAAAACAATCCAACCCAGAAAGAGTTAACAAATAAAACAAGTGTTATTTCAGGAACATAGTTTGTTGTTCCTAACTTTGCTATTAAAACAATGTATGGCAAGGCTCAGTACTATAGTTGAAGTCCAAAATACGGAACAGTCTGTGATATCATCAAATATTAGACAGGGAAATATAAAGTTCTATACCAACTATATAGGAAACTGTTAAATTTTATTTCTAACAAGGGGGGACACTTAAACAAGGTCTATTAGCAGCAAATAATTCTACCAATATCCTTCACAGTAGGATGACTCCTCCAGCAATTTTCATGAATAATTACTAGTGGCACGTGTTTTCATAATCTGTTCTTGATTTTGCAATGTCTGAATGAACTTGGCTCTGACACATTCCTTATTATTTCCCTATTACCAGGAGGATGAACTACTTGTCCAGGTCATGCTTTGCCACAGAAGTGTTAATATGTTTATATAAATGCTGCAAGCAGCACCTGTCTTAAACACATGTATTACGTTTTTTTCAGCCAAAGTAGAACACATAAAATTTTGAGGTGTAGGAATGTAAAGGGAGAAAAACAAATTGGAAATTTCTAACAATAATAAAAATTAAATTGTTCTTGCTGAAGCATAGTCTGCTTTTTTAACATTAAAACCAATTTCTTTTCTTCATCCATTACTTTTACTCACTTCCACTGCTTCTATAGGTAGAAATTTCAGTGTGTTTTTTTTCAAATGCTTTGAGAGTGATAACTGAACTCGTTTTCATTATTTTTCTTAATATGTAAATTTAAAGTGAAAATAAAATTAATATGATTACTCTTTTGATTTACATAGATATATACTACATACATGTATATATAGATATACATATATAGATGTATAGATTCTTCTATTTAGGAATATTTAGGAATCATCCAAAAGCTTTATAATATTTCTGACCCCCCAAATTATATGCTTGATGAATGAAAACTATTATTCATTTATGTAGTCTATGTTGTTTTTGTGTTACTTTGAACTGTAAAGCAAAATTTTAAATAACTCTTATTTCAGTTTCAGATATTTGTATGAAAAAAAAGCTCATTTTCAGTTCCAGTGAACATATGGCACATCTTTAGTGTCCTTTGCTAGCTCTTTAAATAAAAATGTTTAGTAATTATTATAATTTCTAAATACAAATACACTAAAACTATTCCAAATAGTTTATATCATTCTCTTATTTTTACTAAAAAAATTTGGCTAGGTAAAAACCTTGTTTTTCTAAGGAATTATAAAATGTTGCAATTTTAATGAATTATGGAATATTAAATGAAAGATGGTAAATATACGTGCAAATCAATAAACTATATTTTTTAAATGTAGGTAAACTATTCTAAAATAAAAATTAAGTCATTAAATTGATAAGTTAAATATGGTTTAAGCTCATTAGTTCTTATTCATCTTGTATAAAAGACATTTTTTATTGTGCAACGTGAAAGAAAACCTTGTTAAAACTTTAATTGTATTACCATGCTTTCAGTTACCATTCACTCATGCTTTTTAGAAGTTAATATGTTTATGCTGAATGTTATAGCAAACAAATTCCTTAAAATGTTACAAGAGAATTGGGATTTGATAAAATGCTGTTTCCAGGATGAAGCATGGTAATCTGAAACCTAAAATAAACTCTGTGCATTGTAACTGCCTTTCTAAGCTACTGTAACTAAGTAGCTTAGAAATGTTAGAAAAAAAAATTCAGAATCATAGTGTAAATTAAATATTTTCAAAATGTTCTACTTTGGTATATATGACACAGATTGTGAGAGGGAGACAAAGAGAGACTCACAGGGACATGTAGTATACTGATAGTAGACATATGCTTGAGGGCCAGGGCTGGGCACAGAGTAAGGGTTAAAGGGCCAGCATATGGAGCCTTCAGGACTGTACAGCATGGTTTCAATACTACTAAGTGCTACCGTTGGGCTCATAGTAACCGTCATTGTTGAAAAGGAGTCACCAGCTGGATCAAGTTTTGTAACTACATTAGAAGCAAGTTTTCTAGTTGCCAGTGCTTGGGGCAAAAGACTGTAAGATGTGAACAGCTGACTCCTGAGAGAAAATAGATCAGCTTTGGTGAATTCTTTGACAGTTCTGTCACCAACTGGAGTTGATAGAGGTCACACAGATGAAGATATTAAAATAGAGTTTTAAGGTCAAAGGGAAAAAGGAGAGTAAATTTTGAGTATTTCTAGGATTGTTAGTTAAAGGAAACTAATGACAAATAATTCTTCCAATGTATGTTTTAATAAAAGCAACAGCACACAAATTGATCACTGTTGGTTATGATGGCATGTAACAAGTTGTGAAGTTGGTCTACATCTTTGTTTCCAATGAATGAAATCACCATTTTGAGTAAATTTGCCATCCTGACCTAAAAACTGAAACTAAAGATTGTTTGTGCTATATCAAAAATATTTGTAGCTATACATAATGTGAAGAACAATATTATAAGAATATGAACTTCTAAATGTGTTATTATAAATACTATGCTATTTTCAGTGGCTGTTCGTACTGCCTACTCAACTGAAAGGATGATCATTAACTTGGAATTGGGTCAATAGATATATATCTTTCAGGTGGCTAACCCTGTATTAATCACTTTTTTTTCTGTATTGTCAAATTTGTGACCTAAATTAAGAACTTGAGGAGAGTAAATGTAGGTGAGAATAAGGTTTATGGGTTCTGGAGCAAATGTGAAATAGTACCTGAAAGATGGAGAGAGAGAGAGAGAGAGAGAGAGAGAGAGAGAGAGAGAGAGAGAGAGAGAGAGGAGAGAGAGGGACTGAGAGAGAAATGGAGCATGTGTACACATGTACAAGAGAAAAACTGAGTAAAGGAACTTAGAGATGCTAAGGCAGAAAACAATATGAAAGATACAGCCATGGAATGTATTTTACAGGTTTTACACTTTTGGCAGGTTTTATCCTGTAAGGCATTCATTATCAATGCGTATGCTATAAGAGGCCTTCTTGACCACCTATTTTTGTCAAGAATGTTATACCACACGCATTAAGCAGGGGTTATTTTTCATAACAAAATGCTTCCATCAGCACTGATGAGATGCTCTGAGCACCCATGTTGTTGGCATTCAATAAATGCTTAATAGTAGTAATAACATGTAGTTTAAGGAGTAAAATTGGCCTTCCTATATTTGTCTCTTCTCCAAAGAATAAAATGTCTTCCCTGGCCCTTTATCATCTGATGTTATATGAACATTTTCCCATTAATGTGAGGGTAGCTCTACTGTGATGAATGCTTCTGCTGCATTCGGGAAGATAAAAAATAGGCCAAATCATAATCATTTGAGTTATGTTCGTGGAAAAGAAACCTATAGGTTCTCAAAACAGTTTATGTATCATGTCTAATGTAGCTAGTTTAGTTTCATTGACTTTCTCTACAGTCTTCGATGCTTGATCAAATATTTGTTATATTGAATCATGTAGCTAATTTCACATTGTAAGAGACAGATGGAGTAGAACAAATTGTATAAAGCAGGATTCTTATTTTAATTAATATATATTATATTTAATAATATGACATTTAATATGACAATAATCTATAAAAATGTAGCCTAATGGTTGCCAAATTGGTATCTAAGAAGCTGACTATATTATATGTAAAGAAAGAAAGCAATAACACAAAAGAATAAAAGGAATACAAGAGTAAGTTTACAATTTTGTAAACTACACTTGGAAATTACATACACACAAACAACACTGGTTGTATAATAAATACATAAGCATAATAGGATATTTAAAAGTTTACTAAATTGTATGTATAATTATTGAATCAAATTATTTGGACATTTAATGATGGTGTGTCAGATTCTTTCACAGTATTGTAAGAGAATTTCACCTTAAACTGCCATTACTAACATTACTAAACTTGAATGAATTATATAAAATAATTTTTGTGTATGTCTGATATTACTTTTCAAGGTTATGATACATTCTTATCAGATGTATTTGTATCTATCTGTTTGATTTTATTCTGAGGGTTCTTTGTCACTTTTGGTTTCCTGCTTGGAGGCCCTAACTGGAAATATCCAAAGCCTGCTGCCTGTGTCCAAAACAGCATCGTAAAAGACAGTGGTTAGAGAAAAAGGCTCAGCCCCTGTTTGTGAGTGCTCCATGATCTATCTATTACAGGGGCAGTAAACTACAACCTGCATCACCAAATTCAGACTTTTCTTACTCTTGTAAACAAAGTTTATGAAAACACAGCCATTTTCATTCATTTATATACTGTCAATGGCAGCTTTCTCACTAAAAAGGCAGAATTGTGTACCTGGGACAGAGACCTCATGGTGGGCAAAGCCTAAAATATTTACTCTCTGGCCCTTACTAGAACGTTTCCTGACCTATGATTTATTATACAAAGTAGGTAAACCATCTTAGATTCTACTGCACTTCACCCTGCTCCCCCAATCTCTTTTCTTCTCTTGCATTTGAAAATACCTATATTTTATTCCCTTCCTACTATTCGTTGACTGACTACATACACTTCAATTTTTCACATGAGAAATATTTAAAAAAGCTTAAAATAATGTTTCAGTTTGAATGACTTTCAGAGATAACCAACAGATTCTAAGACCAATTCATTTTAAATAATATTTTAAAATAAGCATAGCAAACATGTGTACAGTATTTATGAGGTGATTATAATCATGGTTCTGAATATATTGCTTATATTTAATCCTCACCACAACCCCTTGGAGAGAAGACTCATCATCATCCATATTTGAAGGATAAAGAAATTTGAGCACAGAGAGTTTAAGTAATTTACCTAAAGTAGCATAGCTAAAATAGGAGGAAGAAATGGAATTAGAACCCAGTTCAGCTGAATAATTACTAGGCTCTATGCCCTCAGTGTATATCTGTTGGCCTATAAAAGTGCTTTATATTTTAATCACATTACTCCCCTGATAAAATTATTATCTCTTGTTCTCATATACTATCATAAAGTTCTAATGTAAGTCAGATGATACATTAACAATTCGAGGTTTCCATCTAAAATGTGGAAATATCCTATGTCTCTAACTTTCTAGTACATAGTAATTCTCAGAAAACATTAAAAGAGAACTTAACAGTGAAGAAAATGAGAAGAGCAGTGATAACCTTGAACTTTATGTAATATTGAATTGAAATTGAAAATTAGATTAAATATTTTCCAGATAGTATAGAATTTCTTTATGAGAAAGAGATGGGGTATTTCTAGTCCTTTCATTATAAATCTTACTAGCAAATCTCAAGTAAAATAATTTTACTATTACAATTTTCATATGAGGCATACACAAAAATATCACAGAAAAAAAAGTGAGCCGATAGCAGTAAATAACTGTGGGGAAGATGTTAGGAAAATTCACCTTCATTGGCTGATACAGCTTTCAGGGCTGATATAGCTTCATTGTTTCATGTTGCCTATTTTTCCCTGGTGAGGTGATGGTAGTTCCCTCATAAGGTGATGGTTTGTCTGTTAGGTTTGTCTGTTAGCTTTTTGTTCCCTCACATGAGGTGCTGTTGTTTTTCCCTCATGTGAGGTGTTGGTTAGCTTTTTGTTCCCTTATACGAGGTACTCTTATTTTTCCCTCATGTAAGGTGATGGTTAGGGTTGTCAGCTTTTTGTTCCCTCACATGGGGTGCTGGTTTTTTTCCCTCATGTGAGTTTAGGGTTAAGAAAATTCTCCCTCATCTCATCCCCGACAGGAGAGATACGGGATGATGTCGCTTTCTTTCTGTTTCGCCCACATCCTCAGATGAGGTAAAGAAGTAACTAAGTTACATCAGAATGACATGACAGGCATGTTGCCAGGCTTTGGAAGGCCTTGGGTCAATGGTCCCAGGCGAGAACAGTAGGTATTGTTTGTCCGAATGAACTGGCCCTTCAGCCAGATAAGCAATATTTTTATCATAGTAACTGCTGAACGCTCCCAGAACTGACCATTCCCTGGAGGGGAGGTAGGAACAAAAAACTTGGCTCTAAGTTACATCTGAAGAGATATATAAGACAGACCTCAGTTGGCAGTGTATTCATTCATTCGTCATTCGTTATCATTCTGGTATTGGCATTGGGAACTTGTATGCAGCTTGCAGTATCAGGAGAGGCCCCGACTTCCAGCCGCGGACCTGGCGAGGTCTGGCTGGTTCCCGACCTCTCCAATATTGTTTCTCCACAGTTTGGTGAGCTTCTTTGGCATAACATTGTTATTCATGTGTATAGTTTAGTCTGAACTGCCTTTATTGGGAACTTGTATGTAGCTTGCAGCTTGCAACATCAGGGAACGCCCTGATCTTCAGTGGTGGGCCTTGTGAGATATGATCAGTTCGCGACCTCTCCAGTATTGTTTCCCCACAGTTTGATGAGCTTTTGGTATCTACTATAATAGTTGCTATTCTATAGAATTTATTACTGCTTTTGGATGTTCCCTATTAACTTTCTTTGTATATTTAGCCAAGTGATTCTTGATCAATAGTAAATATATATATATATATATATATATATATATATATATATATATATATATACTAAAACCTTTTAAACTTGTGTGTGTGTACTCCTTTGTTTTCCTTGCTCCTCATTACAATAACAGAAACACATTCACTTGGATGATGACCATTAGCATTAAATTAGAACGAATTTGCCCAACTATAGAAATAAACCATTACTGAAAAAAAAATCTCTAAAAGTTAAATATTAATCGGACATTATTCAGACATTATTAGTCAGAATAATAACTGGAAAAGGGAAAGCTAAGTTTAGGAAAACGACTTTTTAAATTTCAAACTAAGTCACATTAACTATCTAATTATAAGTAAAACCACTGGAAAAAAAATTTGTTAAGATCTGAATGTCAGTAAGACATTTTGAGAATTCTCTCAATTAGTCTATAAATTTTGTCTTTCTTTTCTCAGGAATGCACCAGAACTATTCAAACACAAAAAATGCATCTCACCTTTAAACTCACATAATTGTTTTTGATTTATCAGCCTCTCTTCATAATCCATTGTCTGAGAATTCTTTCTGCCTCAGTCTTTGATTCACAAAAATGAAATAATACACTTACATTTTTTTCTAGGAGATTGTCTAATGTACTCAATGGAGAGCAAAAACAAATGTTTCTTTTTTTAAAATTAAGTTCTGAGAGAAGCTGAACTACTATTGTGTTATATAAGTTGTACTCAGAAGGTTTTATTCTATGTTACTGCATAGTCATGAAAATGAGAAATGCTATCAATTGAAAACATTATTGCTTTTTACATTTTAATAAAAGTATTGGCTACTTAGATCAACCTTGAAACAAAAATAAATTTACTACATTAAAATTATTTTTACAATAGCTGTTTTTATAATGCTTGTTCAAAAATGCTTAAACATTCACATCTCATGGAGGGATAAATCTGTTCATAGGGGTTTAAAGAGTAGCCACTCACCACTAAGCTGGCCTTTGTCAGCATGTACTTGACATCTGAATGAGTCTATTCTCTGTGTGGTGAGGGGTCAACACAATAAAATGGCTGTCATTGACTCATCAAGTGGTTTTGGAGAATGCCACCGAAATGCTGTCTAGGTGTTCTGACACTGATCTGTGGAGAGGTCACTTTCACCTGAGTGACCTATGAAACCTCATGGTCAAGAAGACACAAAGAATGGTTAACAAACCCAAAGACAGTAAATAGTGAAGCAACTCTTCCTTGACCAAGCTTTATATTTAACCAAAGTCTTCTATAGGAGTATTGTTAAGATATGTTTTACAACTATGGAGAGAATGTGAACGTGATGCTTTCAGATGGATGGGAATTTTCTGTCCAAATTCCCATTCTGATTCAACCACAGGAACTTTGATATGTTCCTGATTTTTATTGTTGTTTACAATGTAAGATTTCCATTGAAGAAAGGGATCAGTCTCTTAAATGTAGATTAGAAAGCCACTGCAGTAAAGAAATAAAAACAAGTTCCTAAGACTATCTCAACATTTAACATAGTTGTATACTAAATAATTTTCTTAAATTATAAGGTGATTTGACACAAGATGACTTTAGAAACAAACTATATGTCAAATGTCTGTTTTAAAAATTAGGCAGAATATAAAACAACCTACATGTAATTGCAGAAATAGATAGAATAGTTATTTTGTTTTAAAATACAATTATTTAGATTTAGGATTTTTGTAATATAGCTCAGTTATTATTACTCTAGATCAGAAAAAATTGTATATTATACACCCAAAAGATACTAAAAACCACCTTTAGAAAGTCCTGTAGAATAAAATTTAATAACAAAATATGTAGATAGCAAATATTGCCCTGTTTTATCCCAAAGGTAAGTAGATTGATTGGGAGAATCATAAAGAGTGGTTTGCAATTAAGCTCCAATAGAATTCTTGAATTGTTAGAATTTATAAATCAGACAAATGATCATTTAGAAACCAGCGGTTTTCATAGAATAGGTCACACTTTTCTAACATGCCTTGATATGAGTCTTTAAGCATGAAAAGCCTTTATATGAATATCAGATATTTAAACCTATTACTGCCCTCTTCCTCAGTTCAACTTCTTCCTTTGGCTTCCTAGTAAATATGACTCTGTGTACATTCTTGGGTTCAGTGTTACAGTCATGATTATAGAAGGTCTCTCTTCACCATTTTGGCTCAACAAAACCTTCACTCGCTAGGCTATAAGAGGAGCATATTCAGGTGGTAATTTAAAAAATCAAATTTTCATGTTTTAATATGTAGTCTAAACTTGGATATCAAAAGTCTGTTTTAAACAGTGTTTTATACACAGTATATCTTGACTTTACCAGCACGCTTGATTTTTCTGGTGGGGCTTTTGGATGAAATGTAATTTAAAGGAAATGTTCAATTAAAATAAATTAAATGTAGAAGAAAAGTTCTGGCAACAAACTGTAGACTTGGTAGTTTATACCCTTGGTCATAATTTTTAATAAAAATAAGACTCACATTTGTCACAATGTATTATATTAGTGGTTTATATTCCTGATTCCTCTCCAACATCCACTCATTAATTCACAGGACATCATGAACTTGATATGTGGTAGGCACAGTGATGATGCTGAGTGTCAAAGTGGTGAATTGCCAAGACATGGTCCCCTCCTCATGGAGTTTATAATCTTATAAAGTCCTTCGAGGCAGGAAATGAGTCCTATTCATTTAATTGTATTACAAGTACATATAATCAGTACTTATAAAATATTTATGAATCCTGATTGAAAATTTATAAGGTATACTTATATCATATTTTCAAAATTTTGAGTGCTATTGGAGACACATTTAATATGTTGAACAAGTGACTACAAGTTTAAAATATTTTAAAATCTGTAGTCACAAAGAATAAGATGAGATTTGTAGAGATGTATTTACAAAAAACTCAGGGTAACTGTAAAGATACAAGATGAAGTAGATATCATCTTAATGAAAGAGTCTATGAAAATACCTTAATGTCTTTAGTTCATTTTCAGTTCCTTGGTGTAATTTCACTTCTGAAATAGTGAATAAAATTTTGGGTAGAACAATAGTGTTCAGGCAAAAGGAAAAAGAAATATCATTTGCCAGAATATAGTCAAAACTAAGTTTTGCATTCTAAGATTTACATTGTGAGAGAAACTCAAAGAAATGCTGAAGGAATTAGTGTTGGTTCTTCTGGTAAAGAGAGGCAGAAGAAGAGAGTTACCTTGAAATACACAAAGGCTTGTCAATGGAAAATGGATTATATATATTTTGTATGGTTCCAAATGGAAGAAAATGGTAAAGAAAGAAACTGGCTCCTAGAATCAGAATCAGAAAACAAAGAAATTTTGAAAATGTCAGGCCACAATTTACTGAAGACACCTGGAAAAGAAGGGAACAGAAGGGCTGAAGACTCTGTGGAGATACCTTTACCCACGAGAGCTGAGAATCCCAGTACCTCTTGTTAAAAGAAATGAGAAAGTCATTCTCAGGAGATAAAGCTATAGACCAGATACCTGAAAAGTAGGATACTGAGGGTCTAAAATCAGAATAATTTGGTTATAAATAATTAGGACTTCTCATAGAAATGGCAAATATGTCAAATATGGAGTAGCAGGAGAAAGGGGAAGGCTTGAGAGAAGAGAGGGGTCAGCCTCTGAAAATCTTGTGGCTGCCATTTTCGAATCATGGCATTTTCTTTATGTGGGGTCTTCATTACTTCTGTGCATCAGGTATGGGAGCCTAAAAGAACATACTTCCTGTTGAGACTAATGCATAATTCAATTTAATTTAAGGAAATGTGTTCTAAATAAAGTTGTTTAAAAGAACAATGAGATTCCCTATTTCTTATCACTGGAAGAATTCTGAGGCAGGGTGTATCTCTGAATTCTTTAAAATGTGAGACATTTTCTTAACGATTATCCTAGAACAGTTATTTATTTCACACACTACGTTTTAAATTTGTGGTTTGATGAGAACCACAAAGTTTTTTATTTCGCATGTTTGAAGTAAGATGTCAATAGTCAACCCACCAATGTATACATTGCATGCAAATTACCTTGACCCTTGAACTTCTGATTGCTTGGATTAAGAAACTGATCACCTAATTTAATCTGATGGCTGAAGGGCTTTTATGCATTACATAAGACTATAAAATAGAAATTAGAAAAATTCTAGGAGTCAAGAATTTCTTAAACTAAATGTACAATTAAATAGAGTGGCACAGTTTACAGCTTTCAAAACTTTGAGACAATCCTTCAAAACCGAGTTAACATTAACATTAAAGAATACTGACAACCAACATGCTTAATGAATTTGAAGATATAAATCTGTCCTTATCACTATCTAAGTGTATAGCCAATAGATGAGCCTTAACAATTCCTTTTAAAACAAACCTTAAACCATTTACAATCAAAGGATAAATACCAAGGCTACCACATTTCTGTAGTTCTCCTCAACACATTTTCTGTAAACTTGCCAGGGCATTTTTTTTTTTTTTTTCGCTTTCTGCTGCTATTTTTTATTTTGTTTAGATTTTTTTTTTCTTCTCTCCCCCCTGAGAGAAGGGTTTAGTGGGTGAGCTGGAAATTCTCTGGGTTACAGGATGAATCCTGCTTGGCTGCATGTGACTGCCTCATTTAGCAGCTGGTAATTCTGTGGAGCAATGCTCAGCACTTGCTCTTACAGTCTTTTATGTAATATAATATATATTTTTAAAATTGATTGTAATTTTTTTTAGCACTTTGGGGGCTGCTGGTGGTCTCTTTTTCAGGCTAAATAGACCAACTGCTGCTGCTAAAAGAGTTTATTCGACCACCCACACTCGGAAGCACAACCTCCTTCTCCCTGCGTCCCCTGAAGTAGCAGTCAGCGAGGCCTGTGCAGTAATAACTGTGAGCCGCCTTCAGGCTCAGAAAAATGTCACAGCTTGATCTCTAGAGCCTCCAGTGTCCCCATTCAATCAGTGCTCAACTGCATGACGCACCCTGAAACTTCAAATGAAAGCCCTGGATTCATGGCCAAAAATACAAACTCCCCACCAGCTCCGCCTGTGGGAGTTACTGGAGTTCTCTGTTAGCTCGCAGACGGTTACCTACGCTCTCCTTCTGTCCTGGGTAGCCAGGAAAAAAGGCACAACTGTAACATTTTCTGCACAAAGGCCTTGACTGGGATGCAGAAAGACTTACAAACAGCGGGCGTATACTTTTTAAAACAACATTTTGACAGATAAAGTCAAGTGACAAAAAATAGTTAACTTATAATTAACTCTGCTGTTGAAGGCAAGCAAAGGAGGGGAATCTCCCAGAACAGGCGTGCAACTAATCAAATTTCATTTTATTTTGTTCTCAAACCACAGACTTTGACAGTTTTTGTGTGTGTGTGTGTGTGTCCAAACTATGGTAGGGGGTGATAATTTTCATACTCAGATAAATACAGAAAAATGGGGAAAGCAACACTAGATTAAAATTTTGTTATAAGTGTTTCCACTAATTCCAAGTCAAAATTACACATGGGTGAACCCAGAAGATTGCATACAAAATATCAGGTGGTTTACCTGCATCTATATTATGTAGGCTCAATATAAAGTATACCAAGAGGTTTTGGCTACAAGAAGATAGGGTAATAAACACATGTACAAATTTACATCAATATCAATAATCATTAATATTAACATTCTTTTTGATGACTAGATGCCCTTATGATCCTTGCCCCCTCCCTGCCACCCTCGCCCCCCCACCCCAGGAAACTCTCATATCCTGAGTTTGTTTGTTTTTCCAGTAAAAATCTCATTTTTTTAAACTTTCAACCTATTATTCTGGTAGAAGAGTTCAAAAAGGAGTAAATCATTTCCTTTCCTTGCTGCCATATTTTAAAATTATCTATTTTTTCCTATAATATGAACCAACAAATTAATACAAGTGACACATAAGCAGATATATATTGTGTATTTTGTCATATATATCAAATCATGGTTCAGAATTATTTTGGTTGATAATTAAATTTATCATAATAGAACTTCAAGGACAATACCTGCTCTCTATACATTAAATTATAAGACTCAATCTTGCAGGCAAGTTGCAGATCCTCTTAATTTTAGAACCAGACTCACAGCCTGCTTTTGCAAATAAAACCTTGTCCAGTAATTAAAACCCAAGTAACTGAATTCATTTTAACTTTTTTTTTTTTTAATTTACTATTCTTTTGTAAAACATGGTGTATTTCTTGACTAGGGAGATTAATAAAAGTTCAGTGAATCCACAGGTCCATTAGATATGTACGTTCACCATGGTTAAGGAAACTGTCACATTATAAATGAAGGGACTTCCTCAAGCTAAAGAATTCAAATAATTGAGCAGTGATGAGCATATAAAGGAATGCTAGTTGAATAAATGAATCACTTTTCTCAAAATTTTACTCAAGCAAAACATTAAATTCTTAAAAGTAAATAATATGATTTGTAATATTGATTTACATAAAAATATAGTTTTTCATTAGGTAGAGAATAGTATTTAAGATGTTATTTTAACTCTACTAACATTATACAGGTAGGGGAAAAATTCTATCTCATCTTTTTGTTACAAAACTGACAAAATGGAATATAAAAAATAAACAAGGAAGCAGAAGAAGGCAATGCCCAGATTTTTAATGAAGCTTTATAGTATAATATTTGATATACTTTTATTTTAACTATTTCTTTCCTTCTTACTGATGTCATAATCCATCATGCATTCAAAAACAATAAGGAACAGCAGTATAAAGAATTATATAGTCTAGATGGTCTTCTTTGAAAAAAATTATGAAATATATCACTAATATATCACTAACTTTTTCCCCAGGGATTTGAGAAGTGAATGACATATTTTCCCACACACACACACACACACACACACACACACACACACACACACACAGAGGGTGCCAAAAAATGTATACACACTTTAAGAAAAAAACTACATTAAAATTATAATACTCAATATATACCTATAGCAAATGATGAATACAAGTCATGTGTATACATTTATTGGCACGCTCCTTATTTTATATATATATATATACACACACACACACACACACACACACATATAGACATATAGACATATATGTGCTCAACTGCATGATGCATATATATATATATATATATATATATATATATGGTTAGAGAGAGAGAGAGAGAGAGAGAGAGAGAGAGAGAGAGAGTTTATACATTCAAGTAGAGGTTAGCAATATTTTCTATAAAGGGCCACATAGTATACATTTTTGTTTTCTTAAGGCCACAAGGTCTCTGCTGCAACTACTCAACCGTATCATTGCAGTGGAAAAACAACTATAGATGATACAGACAAGAACAGCTACGTTCCAACAACTTTATTTAGAAAAGTAGGCCGAGGGAATGACATCAGTGAATGGCAGAATACAGAACTCTGAAAATTTTCCTCTCCATGAAAACTGGCAAAATTGTCAGAATTGGCTTTTTCAGTAGTCTGCAAATTAATCAAAGGCTTGCAGCAACCCAGAGATTACATATTAAAAATAAATGGCTGAAATTCTGTAAGAACAGTGAGCTGTGTGGCATTTTTACTTGACCTAGTCCTATTCCCCACTTTAGGTCCAGTGTGGGGTTGACTTGAAAATTAACAGCCAGCAATCACAGTGAAAACTAGCAGTGTGGCAGCCACCAGAGGGTGCAGAATAAGGTTGAAGCTCCTTCAAACCTCATTCCCAGAAAATTGTCATTATTTGACCTGTCAAGTATGTGTGGTAAAGAATTTGACCTTGTCCAAAGAGAGGTCTGGCCTTTACCCTTAACTTCTGGGAGGTAATTAATGTCATGCCTGATAGGAGTATCTTTGTTTAGAGCAGAGGGTGGCCATACAGACCTTAGGGTGAGGCTAGCCACACCAGAAACTCAACCATGCGTTTAAGGGGAGGGGAGGAGGCTTGGGTCACATCGGTTGACCTTGAGACTGAGTTCAACCAAATGGGCAATCAATCAATCAATCAGTCATATATATATATATATATATATATATATATATATATATATATATATATATGTATATGTGTGTGTGTGTGTGTGTGTTTATATATATATATAATATATATGTATATATTATATATATAATGAGTCCAAATATTCTGAATACGAATCTCTGGTGAACTTCCTTAGTTGTCAATACTTCATGTATATTGTCACATATCACTGCAAGTAGGATAATGTGTCTGGGAAACAACAGAACTTCATATTTGGAACCCTCTCAGTCTCTGCCCTATACATCTTTTCCTTTGTTTGATTTTAATGTGTATCCTCTCCTAATAAAACACAGTTGTGAGTATAATAGCTTTTAGTGAGCTCTGTGAGGACTTCTAGCAAATTGTCAAAACTTAGGGAAAATTCCAAAACCTGCAGTTAGTGTCAGAAGTCTTGGGAACTCTGTAGTATGGAGTACTATGCCTTCAAAATTTGCAGTTTGTTTAACTCTGGGTAGTTGGTACCAGAATTGTAAGTTCCTTAGAATGTTCCTGATTCACTGAAACATGGCTTAGAAGGAGAAAGTATAACAGGGTAGGAAACTTTGAATGGTCATAGGGTCATCCATGGTATCAAACTGTAGTTGTGTTTTGATCAATTAAGGCAAGTAAAAGTTACCAACAAAATTTAGAATTCATGAGGAATTGGTTCACTGGATATATAAAGAAATGCAAAGTAAGAAGAAATGAATTAAATATGCAATCCCTTGGTTACTGATATCTTTAACAGCTAAAATGAAAGCAATGGAGAATATTGGGGCAAATGTCGATTTTGGCTGGTCCAAATTATAGCCACTAAATTAATGTTCCACGCCAATATGTAAAGTTAAAATAAAAATGAAAAAGTGTTAATGCAAATCCTGACTGTGGGCCAGTCCTAATTACAGTCTCTAGCCTCAGGGCCCCTACCAATGGGTAAAGTTAAAATAAAAGCAAATAAAATATTGTGATGGATCTTAATGCTGAGTATCAGAACCACTTCCAAAGGGGAAAAAATATGCTGAAATAATAGGTAGCAAAGAAAGTTAGAATGATTTATAAGAGAATGGGCAAAACAAAGGAAAGAAAAAGGAGAGGGTCAAGGGACTCATTCAAACAAGGGTGAAATCTTCAAATGGTTATTAAGAAATGGGATGAATAAAGCAGATATTGATGGGAACACAACAACACTCTTGGAAGTTTTGTGAGCCGATGGAAGCCCCTAGTGTTTTGTTAACATTGAAGGGTATCAAACAAATTTGACTTATTCACCTTAGTTTAGAGGTACTGAAAAGACTCTAAGGCAGAGCTGACAATGAGAGGCATGGCTTACAATCACTTAGGACAATGGCCTCACAATGCATTTAAGACAAGAACTGATTAGAGGGTTTAGTTCTCTTGGCCTCACTCCCAGCTGGGGACCAAATGTTATATGCACATGAGAGAATAAAACGATCAGAGGGTGGAAAATTTTTTTTTCTGGGGCTCTCTTTGACATAGGAGACTTATACACTGTGTTTCAAAAAGAAAGGAAATGAACATTGTCTCAGAAACATTGATATACACCATTGTGTACCAGCAAACACATAATGTGAGATCTAAAGGACACCAAAGTAAGAAATAGACAGAAAAATATTTGAAGAAACAATTGCTGAAATCTTTCTAAATTAGATAGAAACATTAATCTACACATAGAAAAATCTCAATGAACTCCAAGTAAAATATACTCAAAAATATCCAAACCTACACACATTATAATCAAATAGTTAAATGACAAAGAGAGAATCTTGAAAGCTGCAAGTCAGAAGGACTCATAACTCACAGAGAATTCTCAATAAATTAACAGCTAATTTCTCATCAGAAACTGTGGAGGTCAGAAGGCAGGGAGAAGACATATTCAAATGTAGCAAAATAAAAACTGTCAACCAAGAATTTTATACCAGCAAAGCTATCTTCCAGAAATGAATAAAAAAATAAAACATTGAAATATTAAAAAAAAAAAAAAGAAAGAAAGAAAAAAGTAAATTTGTTGCTAGCAAACAAATCTTTTGCTAAAAATTTGTCCTCCTAGAAATGCTAAGGAAAGCTGTTCAGGCTAGAATGAAAGAACATTAGACAATAACTTGGACATATAGGAAGATATAAAGAACACTGGTAAAGGTAAATACATGGGCAAATATAAAAGACAGTATAAATATATTTCTTTTCTGTAACACTATTTTCCACTCCTGATTTAAAAGACAACTATAAAAAACAGTAATTAAAAATCTTTTTATGGGCACACAACATATAAAGTTGTAATTGGCATGGCAAGAGTATAATGGAAGGAGGCGAGAATGGAACAATATAGGATCAAGGTTTGTATACTACTGAAGTTAAGCTGGAACTAGATTGTTCAGTTGTTGATTGTAATTGATGAGGAAGCTACTAAGAAGTAACTAAAAAATTATAAGGAAAGAAATAAGGAAATTAAATGGCACATTAGAAAGTATGTATTTAACACAAAAGAAGGCAGCAACGGGGAATAGTGGAACCAAAAACACATGAGATGTGGAAAACATTGAAATAATACACATAATTCTAATGTTACCAGTAATTATATTAAACTTAAATGTATTTAAATTTCTACATTTACCTTCAATTACCCTGGGAAGGACACCTCCCATTAGAAAATCTCAGCAGCAGAGAATGATACTGGTGTAAGTTTAGATGGGCATCAACAGCAATATTTTAGTATCTGGTGTCCATTTATAAACCTTTGCAAAAAAAAAAAAGACTGAATAGATTTCCTATTTCTTCTTCTTACAAATATCTTTCTCAGGGAATTTTTTTCCTTTTTTCTCATTTTCTTTGTGAGCTGTTTTGTAGTTATGTTTTTTCTTATAATGTTTAGTTTTAGTACTATAATAATAACTTATATTTTGTTTTTATTTTAAAGGATTCCAGAGAGCCTCATATCTTATATGTTATATTTCTCTTCCTTACAATATCTCAGTCAGTGCAAATAGAAATCCAAAATACTGACAAGAAGATAAAGAACACTTTTCAATGACTAAAAATAACTTAGAAATTAGTATAAGGTTGATTTCCTAGCTTGTAGAAGTTTGCCATGCTGCACAACATACATAGTGGCATCTGTTCTCATTGGAATTTGCAAAGTATGACTTTTAGTCACTGTAAGATTAAACTTGATTTGTAGTAATGATTTGGTATGTTGTTTTTAGACGAACACAGGATTCTGGGGTCTGATTTTAGTTCTTCCTTGAATGGTGTTAATCTTAATTTTTTACACACATCTGAGATTGAAATTAGACATTCTCGAAATATATATGTATATATATGTATACATATATATGTATATATATAAATTATTATACATATTATGTATACATGTATACATATATATGTATATATATAAATTATTACCACATTGGTATTCTGAAGATTAATTAATGATTTCCTTCAATATTGTAGGCTGTGAGACATGGCATAAGTCAAAACATCCATTCGCATTTACAGATACAAGATAGGTATTCTAAGTATTGCAAACTTATGTCTTTTCATCCTCCATTTCTGTCTCCTTTTTTCCCATTGTTATGCCTTTCTTCCACTTTATACATTTTCCCAATTTCCAACAAAAACTCCCCTTACCTTGACTAAGTGAATGATTATGAGCACAGACAGGAATTCTAATCTTAAAGCAATACATCATATCTAGGATTCCACAGTATTTCTAAATGTGCCCTCCGCTATACGATTTAGCATTTACATACTGCTAAATGTAAGAGGAGTTATGCAACACTGCATTAAACAGCAAAGAACTTTGACAAAGGGACCTTTTTGTCCAAAGAATAACAACATTGGGAACTTAGACTTGGATTCTAAGTGGTGTATAAGTAATCAGTGGCTACAATTCTGTTGGGCACCATCTTCCATATTTTGACATCCCCTCTAGAATATGAGCTTCTTGAGGGAAGGGGTATTTTTATTTCTTTGGTTGGTTATTTTTTTTGAATTTGTTTATTATATTATTCTCAATGGCTGACACTGGGATGGCATCAAATAGCTGCTCATTAAATAAAGATTGATGGAATGACTAATAATTGTCAGGTAATAATTAAACTGGATGATGACCAACAACATTTAATTCTAAAATTCTAAGGTTTTACAACTGCATTTTACAAATAAAAGGATACAGTATAAATTATATATACATACATATTTCAATAGTATACAACTAAAATATAAAGTAATGAATTAAATATATAATTATTATTTGACCCACACATCCTTTGGGTCAATTAATTCTGACTCTTCATTTCATGGCAACCCTATTATGGTTTTAACTTAATCATTGCTATTTATAGTTTCCTCCATCAGCCATGTTTTGAAAAGGTTCTATGCTTTTCCCAGATTTGATACTAGGCAGAATGACGTTTTTGCTAAAATTTAATTAGATTTCAATTTTTTTACCTTGTTGTCCTACTTCTGACAGAAGCTGTCAAAGTAAACTACATTGTGCTCATTTTATCAAAAAAACTCAAAGTGTGTGGCTTAGTTATAGGAAAATGAAGCAAATTGATGCAAGTGGAAATTGACTTCTTTACTCCCCAGAACAGAAGTCTAATTTCTGAGGTGCCTGTTGTATGTGAAAATTTTTCCCACACTGCTCTACGTCATTCCTGTAGAAACTTTAAGATTCTTTCAAAGTATCTACAAAATTAGGTGAAGGGTAAAATTATGAATTTCCCACTTGGAAGAAAGTGGCTTAAATTCTATCCAATTATTTGCCATGACAACCAGCTAAACACAAAAGGGCTAGAATGGATGTAGAGTACTGCCTCTATAATCATCACTGTATGTCCTTCAAATCATGGATATGCAGCACCACTATCCTCGGCTACTTCAGGGCCATAAGCTTACACGGTAATTACATGCTTTGGAACACTCCACTTAAGTGCATCAATAATATAGTGAGCGAATGTGTTTTTTAATTCTGCACCTGTAAATGGAGGGAAAAATACAGAAAATATCTCTATGAAAAAATAAATAAAAAGAGAGAAAAATAAATTAGCCAAATTATTTTTAAGCTGCTTTGTGAAGTCTCCCTCTAAAACTCAGGTGGTTAATAATTCAAAGTTTACCATAAATGTAATCAAATGATAAAATATCTTTGCTCAAGTGACTGAAAAGGTTAGGATATGGGAAAATAAATTATGAAAAACAGAAACTCCCAATTAAACTTAATATTTTATCTTTAAAGTACCTATTTTGACCATGCATTGCAAAATCCCAGGCTGCTTTTTCTCTCCATTGCCACACCTCTATACAACTGCTATTAATGGGATTCAGAGGTAACACCTACTATTCCATGACTTCCAACATAAGAGTTAACATGTCATAGCTTACAAAATTGTATTGCTCTGCATGCTATTTATAATACATTTAATACATTTTAGAATGACGGATGTGTGTGTGTGTGTGTGTATGTGTGTGTGTGTGTGTGTGTGTGTGTGTGTGTGTGATGGACTTGAAATGCATGTTTTTCTCAGAAATAAAAAGTTAACGTAGTCAGTTCAACAAAAATGATAGCACTATAGTGAGAATAAGTAGTTGGTGTAAAACTGTAAGACCTTTCTCCCACCTACAAGTTCTAGTAAAATAAAATTGCTAATTCCTTAGAATCCAAAATTTCTTTTGAATATTTTGAAAGTAAAATATTTTTGAGGGATTCATTTCCTATATTCTTATAGAATTTCAGAAATTCTTATAAAAATATTCACATCAAATTTATAATAAAGTTAATATTCTTAATATTGAAAACAAGTGGGTCCATTCTAAGTTTTTCCACTTAAGAAAATAAGAAAAATACTACAGGAATCTATGTAAGAGATAACGTTTCTTATGCAAATTAGGCAACATTTTAATTCAATGTGAAATGTGTTTGTATTGATTTCAAAATTTGAGTGTTATGTAAAAAATTGCCATAATTTCAGACAACCTTATAAAACTTGGAAAAGTCAGATATGTTATGGTTCAAAATTCATAAAGGAAACAGCAAGAATGTACTGCATAACCAAAATAGAGTATCTTGTTTCAAAAAAATAGTTATTCCAGAGTGAGGTTGTATTTGTTTTTCCTGGTCATTTTAGATTTGTAAATTAATGGATGTGCATTTGTGTTACTAAATTAATATTCAATACATGAGTATGACTTTGTGTTCCATTAATTTCTACACATGTACTTGTTAGAAATGACCATATTTCTCAAATTTTGCTTTTAGGATCAACAACATTTATTTTCTCCCTAATGTTATCAATACAGGTTTTTTTCTAATAAAAAGTATCTTTTGAGAAAATATGGAATTTGCCGTTTAGTAATGCTAGCTAAATAACAAAATCATTACTATATTTTCCAAGCTTGAAACAGAAGCTTTACCAAGAAGTGTCAAGCAATATTTATCAGAATTATGTATTTAATATTAACCGTTTCTTCATGATCTTGCAGTTCTGCAGATTTTTACTGGTTCAGACAGTAGATTTTGAAATTTATATCCAACTGTTATTTAATATACATACCCTGCAACTAAAACAGTATTCTATTATATATTGAAGCTACCATTTTAAAGTTTGACTGTTTCCAGGATTCAGACTACATTAACTTGGCAATGAACCATCAGTACACTAAATCCGAGATGAAATATCAGCTGTTTTGTGAACGAATATAAACAATCATGTGACAGTTCAAAATTATTAGTATTTACAGTTTCTTTTCTCTTTCTGACATGAACATACATATGAGCAAGTCAATTGTTTAGAGACATGTGAAAATGCATATTGCTGAAACTTGGATTATAAAATGTAGACTGAAGTATTACAGGTAAATTTCAAAACCTCGAGAGGTTTAAAGATAGCAATACTGACAAAACATTTCCAAAATCAAAGTAAAGACTCCCTTGGAATACCTTATTAATGGTATATACAGCAAGAAATAAAAGTTGAAAGGTTTAAGTTTGAGTATTCAAATGACCCGAGATCTAATGGTTTTATTGGTTTGTTTATCTGTTTTTTGTTTGTTTGTTTCTGTTTGGTTTTATTCTGTCTTCCTGATTAAGTGGTAATTGACAATATTGAAGCAAGACAATTCTAAAAATTTAGATCACTTACTTGGCCTACATCTGTGATCTCGATGGAACTCCTAACAAGAATGTCACCTCTGAACAGGCAACTGAGTGTGAGATATTAATCAGACATATAGAAACTATCTCTTGGTGTCATCTAGTGGTTGTATTTTATCACTGCATAAAAGAAATGCCTTAACTGGTTTTCTGAATAAAGGTTGTTTTATTGCATTTGTTTCTGACTGACTGGAGTAAAAGAAGCTGCCATTTTTAACAGACAAGGGAAGGTTTTAGCAATCAAGTCTTTCTGGGCTCTTCACCCTGGCCTTTTGCTGTGCCTTCTTATGAGGTCAAGACACTTCGATGGAAAGCTCAGTTATCGTACACTGGTGTGAAGGTGCTGTCTGCTGCCCCATTTAGGCTGCATGACTGAGTGACTGGGTGTTGTTAAGGGACATCCACAGCCAATACACAAGGTGTTTTCTCTTAGCTGGCTGAGCAGCACTCAGGGGATTCTGACAGACTGAGCTGACATGCTAACAATCTGATTGCAGATGGCAATGGTAGGAGCCTTTGAGTGAGAGAGAAGCGTCCCCTGACCCTCCTGTCATCTACTCTCTCAGTCTCTATGCTAGAATGGAACACTGCACAGCTATCACAGGGAAAGGTGACATAGTGAAACTAACTTATCCACAAATGTGCTGAAATGTCATCTCTAATGTTATAGTTCCTTTAAGACGAACTATAATTTCTAATAGAACTTTTCAGTTCTGAAAGGAAAGGGCACTAAGGCTGGGTTGACAGAAATAAATTATCCAGATAATTAAGGCTAACTACTCCACTTTCTCTTACTCTCTGGCCCACGCACAGACAATAATAGGGCTCAATTATTTATAATTCGGGAATATATTTTTCTTTAAAAAAAAGGATTTTCTGTAAAACTGGTGTTTGAATGGCTAAAAATTATAATCATTTAAGGAAGAAAATTACTAACAAGTTGCAATCACAAAATTTACTAATTTTAAAGTATTAGTTTCTGTTATCAGGTTCAATGTAACAAAGATAAAGCATGATTAAAAAAATGAAAAAAAATGAATGTGACACTTCATTCTGTTTTCCATGATTACCTGATATTTTTAAGCAAATTCTGTGTTTTTTTAAGTGATCTTAATGGATTTATCAATACCAAGCAAGATATTATTTCACATACTGCCAGACATTTTATATTATGAGGGGAACGTATTTTTTCAGAATTTCCCATTATTTTTCATTAATGTTTGTTTTTTCCATTTATAGGTTTTTAATTTCTAGAAGTATTACACATAAAAACAAATTGTGGAAAACAGTTGAATGAGAATATGAATGGGTATAAATTTCTTAAAATTTCTATTTGCCTTTGCTATAAAGGAATTTGCTACTGCTTGCTTAAAATGAAAATGTATATATTACGCATGTAGATACATGGATACATTTTTTGGCACCCTCTGAATATACATCTCCAACAGAAATACTCTCAATTCACACATACATACATACATTAATCCTAAATATATCAGACCAGTTAGTGTTTTGCATATCCCTCAAAACATATCACCTTTCTTTTAAACAAAATCACAAGCCTAGATCGTTTAATCTTACATCTTCTGTGAGAGAGACTCAAGTATGGTTTATGATCACTCCAATTCTGATCATTGTGCTATACGTTATTTTATCTTATAAAATAGTGAGTGAGAATAATGAAATCGTTATGTGGGAGTGTATGTGTTTGTAGCTTTCATAAATCTCTGTCAGATTTTGATTCCACTTACGGGAACTATCCCAAGTCTGAATCATAACACCTACCATAATTCTAAGTCTATTAATACATTTTCAAAGCCTATTTCCTGGTAATACAACTAAAATCAGAGCATAGAGAAAAGATTTCTTTGACAAATAAAAAGGTAATTTAAATATCTTGCATGAAGAAAATAGGGCTCTGCCTTAGTACCCTTACCTTGATTTCATTTTAACCTTCTCTGTAAACAAAATATGTACTATCTAAGAAGATAATAGATGAGTTTATCAGATCTAGCAGTTAGAAATTTAGACTTCCTCTGTGTTAATAGAACTACATTTAAACAGGCGCAACTGTAAGTAGCGGATGATACCACTGGTTAATCATCACAAAGTAAGTAAATGTCAATTTAACATAACTCATTATTCGTAAAAGATATTCTCTGATATTTAAATTGGCTATGCTAAGTGGCCTTAACACATAGATTATTTTGTTCAGTTAGATAGTGATACTTGGGGAACCAATTCATCCATGACAAGTCTACTGGAATTCCATTTAATTTCATTTTTCTATAATGTTTAGGTAAATTATGGGCAAGGTGGTAGATTAAAAACACCTATTCATTTTTTTTTCCTATCCATGTGATGAATTGCAGTAATCTGTGGTTTCAGCTCCATATTTGCCCAAATGCTGAAGATGATATAAAACTCCCTATTTGATAAAAATAGTATTTCTCATTAGTACAATCTCATGACCCACACTCTTCAGTAAATGAATGCAGCTACCATGCTGTAGTATAACATTTCATAACTGGCATCTTCATCTTGTATACCTCTTTATGTTTTCACTTAATCTTCCCACTGGTGTCTATGCATTGGAATACTTGCCTAAATTTTACAGATTTCAAAAACAAGCTGATATTCAGAGAAGTTGTGCAAGTCTCTCAAGCCACATAATAAGTTGGAAAACTTTGATTTGATACAAAATCTGACTTTTTATAATTTAGTTTGTATAGCATATGAATCTAGCTTCCAAAAATAACATAGAATAACCACAAGTGTGTTATATTCTAGCCCCTTAAGATGGCTTTCATTTGAAAGAGACAGTTCAGTGACATACTTGATTTCTGTTTCTCTACATTGCCAACATTCTTCCTTTTACTCAAATACTCATTTAGCTACCCTGTTTCCCCAAAAATAAGATCTAGCCAGACAATCAGCTCTAATGCATCTTTTTGAGTAAAAATAAATATAAGACCAGGTATTATATTATTATATTAAATTATTATATTATATTATATTATATTATATTATATTATATTATATTATGTTATATTATATTATAAAGACCTGTCTTATACTATAGTAAAATAAGACCAGGTCTTATATAAATTTTTGCTCCAAAAGACGCATTAGAGCTGATGGTTTGGCTAGGTCTTATTTTCAGGAAAGCACGATAGTATGGCTGTGTAGCTAAATAATGGTAAACAAAATGAAAGTACAAGTGTTGTGGACTCCTGGTCTTCTTAAAATGGGGTCAATATGCCCTCTTTCTTAACCTCTTCCTTCCTTCTATTTATTAGTTGCTGTGATTGCTGGCTTTTAGCCACCATTTTGCATCATGAAGTGACATAATAAGAATGGCAAAGCAGTAAGATAGAGCTGCCTAGATACTGATGACTCAAACAACATATTAGTCCTGGACCACTCATCTCTGAGCTACTTTTACATGAAAGATAAATGAAATTCTATCTAATTGTATTAGTTCCCTATTGCTGCATAACAATCTACCACAAACCTTGTGGCTTAAAACAGCACTCATTTATTATCTCACAGATTCCATGAATCAGGAATCCAAGTATGGGTTAGCTATGTCCTCTGCTCAGTCTTGCAAGGCTGAAATCAAGGTATTGACTGTGATTGCAATCTTATATGATGCTAGGAGGCCTCTTCCAAGTTCGTTGGTTTGCAGAATGCAGTTCATGGTGGTTGTAGGACTGAAGTCCACATTTTCTTGCTGGTCATCAGCCAGGGATGTTGCTCAGATCTTGGAGACAGTCAGAAGTCTTAGCCACATGTCTTCTCCATAGGTCCTGTCATCACATGGTAGCTTACTGCATCAAATCCAGTAGGACAGTCCTTTCTTGGTGCCTCAAATTTATTTTCAGGAATGGCCCAGTCCAGTTTAAGGGTTCATCTGATTAGGTCAGACCCACCCAGAATAATTACCTTTTGATTAACTCAAAGTCAGTTGATTTGGTACCTTAATGGCTTCTGAAAAATCCCTTAACCTTTGTCTTTTGTTCAACTTAATCATGGAACTGAATGATTATATTCATAGTCCCACACTCAACTGGGTAGATTTATACAGAGAACATATATCAGGGAGTAGGACTGTTGGGAGCCATCTTAGAATTCAGCCTACTACACTTGTTTAAGCTATCGTTATTTTGTTTCTAATATACTGCTAAACCTCATTATAAATAATGCATTGCATATTACATTTATCTTTCAATTTTATGCAGGAATGTTTGTTTAAGAAAATTTGTGTCCATTCTATTACAGATAGAATTACCAAGCATCTATAGATATATATGAATTTTTGTTTTACATACCAAGTAATTTATTTCTAAATTTAATGCATAAATATAATAATTCTGAATAGACTAGAATGCTTATCTCCTTGTATTCTATGTTTTTCTGCATTTTAATGACCCTATTCTACATTGTACTGAATTTTAAAATTCAAATCAAATTGTTTTTAGCATTAAAAGAAACAACAATAAAAAATAAGTAAATGTAAGAATTAAAACATGCTTTATTTAATTTAAAATTGATAGTAAGCTTCATGGAGGAAAGAAGTGAGGCATTTTTATTTTTTAAATTATTTGCAGGTTTCTATTTTTATATATTTATGTAATCCATAATTAAAAAAAAATTGAACAACTTTGCTTGGAAAATTACATTTGCCTTTCGCTGTCTTTCCATTTCCACAGTGAATCTAAGTACTTTATTAATTGTTCTACACGATCACTACTTCTCAGTAATTGCTTTCATGAAAATCTCCCACCCCTGAAGTTTACATGGCAAGTTGAGTTTAAAAAACTTGCTTGTGATTGAAGAGGCATATTAAGTATTATTTTCCCTTTTGCACTTCTTCCAAAGTGGTGGGAAAAACAACAACAACAACAAAAAAAAAACAACCCTGAGTTATGGGTGCTTTTTGTTAAACTATGAGTATATTTTATTTTCCCTATGTTAAAATATTTATCACCACTCTGGAATCATCCTTATGATTTAGACATTGTCTGGATAAACCAGTTATCTTGTGGCAGAATTCACAAACTCCAATTCCTACATGGCCAGACATGAATTAGGAATCAGTTAAATAAATCAGGTATAATAAAACAGGATATGGTGGGGTATATGATAAACTGGATAGTGAATTTCCCATTTAAAGACATACTCTACATATCACCAGCTGATTCATTCAAGGCCAAGTTTACCAGATTTTTCAATGTATATAAGGACCCCACAATCCAGATTTCTTTGTGAAATAACTCAATTATAAATGTTAATTTCACATTTCAAAATTTGTAAATAGTGTAGGCTAGAAAACACCACTCCTAAGGGAAGGTGGCCAGTGGGTTGGCAATGGGCAATTTCTGCTCCAGACAATTCAACTTTTTACAATAGTAAATGTTTTATTATTGACTGTGAATACATGTTAGAAGCCTGACACATAGTGCTCTTGAAATATAAGCTAATTTAATTTTTATTAAATGATACATTATAAAGTTATCTAAAGAACCTTGTCATGAGATTTTTCTACATCTTATTGTTTTTAGTATAATAATAAAATCCTTATATCTTATTTTATACATAAAATTTGAGGTATATTTTGGATAGCAAACACTGATTTGTTCTAAGCAGGTAAATGATAGTTTATAATCTATCTGTGTGTTATAGAATTAATGGGTTATAAAAGATCTAAGTTTTATTTTATTTTATTTTTTCCCTATGTGCTATATCTGGTCAAATAGGACTTTACACAATCATAGTGAACCTTTGAGATCTAAGGAAAAGTTTTTCACTTTTCATATTAAAAGACAAAATTTGCTGTACCTGGAGAAGAAATGTGCACTCTGTATATTTAACTCTTATTCTGCATTTATACTTTCTGTCATGACTAATTAGTCATTTAATTTCAAACGTAGTCTATTTAGATATAATTGATGACTGGATTTTCATGAATTCAACAGATATGATTTTCCCCACTCACAAATACTTCAGAGTATTGATGGACTTTGCTATGTTGTTATTTGGATGAAACAAATTTACACCAAATTTTAATCTGTCAGCTGACCTACGCTGAACTTGTAGGGGGAATCCATACAATTATACAACTTCTACATTTCACCCTGGCTATATTTTCCTGTATTTTTTGTTTTTGCTTTGGTTCCCAAACTGCACATCTTGGTGCACTGGGTCATTGCCCTAAAGTTACAGGGGTGCCACGGGATATTTAAATTTAAAAATTTTAAAGGTTTGAAAGAAGCACAGTAATACTTGACACCTATTGGTTGTATGTGAATTGTAAGCCCAGATAGATGTCAGTTTCTATATTAGATGGTGGTAGTAGATATGATGTCATCATATCTTTACAAAGTCGAGTTTTCAGTGGTTCCTATAATAAAAAAGAAAGCATTACGCATATATCACTGTAAAACAGGAAATGAGCATGGCGGTGTGCAACTGGATTCCAACTTTTAGGAACTTGTGCAATGTCCTACAGTTGCATGCATCTCATTAAGTAATAGAGGTTAAGAATGAAGTAACATATTACTTTTTCTTTAAATTTATATGTGTTACTTATATGTTCTAAGTTGTTAGAACAGAAATACTTATTAAACTGTTTGGATTGTACTACTTACTAAATAGAATGCTAGTTACTTCTTTTTGTCTAGGGACATTGTATAAAAACTTATTTAGAAAATCATAGGTCTGGGTTCAAAGAGGATTTTATGAATTTGACTCTTAGGCAAGGAAAGTAAAAGCTAAAATAAATGAATGGGACTGTATCAAACTAAAAAGCTTCTATACAGCAAAAGAAACCTATACGACAAAATAAAAAGCTTCTACATGACAAAATAAAGAGGCAACCAATGAAATGGAAGAAGATTTTTGCAAACAATACCTCCAATAAGGGGCGAATATACAAAATATACAAGGAACTCATACAACTCAACAACAAAAAACCAAACAATCCAGTTAGAAAATGGGCAGAGGACCTGAATAGACATTTCTCTAAAGAGGACATACAGATGGCTAATAGACTTATGAAAAGATTCAACATCACTAATCATCAGAGAAATGCAAATAAAAACCACAATGAGATATCACCTCACATTAGTTGGAATGGCTATCATCAACAAGACAAAAAGTAAGTGTTGGAGAGCCTGTGGAGAAAAAGGAACCCTCATACACCGTTGGTGGGAATTCAGATTAGTGCAGCTGCTATGGAAGGCACTGTGGAGGTTCCTCAAAAAATTAAGAATAGAATTACCATATGACCCAGCAATTCCTATCCTGGGTATATACCCCCAAAATCTGAAAACATTCATCCATGAAGATATACGTACTCCAATGTTCATTGCAGCTTTATTTATGGTGGCCAAGACATGGAAACGACCAAAGTGTTCTTCCATAGATGATTGGATAAAGAAGTGTGGTATATAAACACAATGGCATACTACTCTGCCATAAGATGAAATAGTGCCATTTGTGACAAAATGAATGGATTTTGAGGTTATTATGCTAGGTGAAATAAGTCAGACAGAAAAAGTTGAGAACCGTAAGATTTCACTAATCTGTGGGATATGAAACTGAAAGTAACAAATAAACAATACAAACAAGTAAAGAAACAAAAATTCATAGACATGGGCAAAAGTTTAGTGGTTATTAGAGGGTAAGGAGGGTGGGGTGTGGTAGATGAGGGTAAATGGGGTCAGATATGTGGTAATGGAAGGAACACTGACTCTGGGTGGTGAACACACAATGTGATATATAGATGATGTATTACAGAATTGTACACTTGAAACCTATGTAATTTTACTAACCATTGTCACCCCAATAAATTTGAATAAAAAAAAAAGAAAACGAAAAGAAAATAAGAGGTCTGCAAACAGAAAATTTGGAAACCTCTGGTGATGGTCATTTCCACTAATCTGTAAGATCCAAATGGTTAGAGACTAATTCTACCTTGTTTACTCTTCCATTCCCAGTATCTACTGTAGTACTGGGCATATCATTACCACTCAAATATATGTGTTGAATTCTTTTATTCAGTAATCAAATGACGTCAATGGTCCTGATAAACAAGCCAAGTGCTACTGCAGTCATGGAATGTTAGAGAAACTAAGTGTTCCAAGAAAGATATGTTTCTTTGCAAAAATTGAAGGTTTAGATAAATTTGGAGTGGAAAATCAATTTTGGCCAAGGCCTGCATCTATTATGGGCATGACTACACATTTTGATTTTTTCAGAAGAGAAAGCAATTTTTAAAATCATTTTTGTGAGTGTTATTCTAGTAATAAAATGCTCATCAAATGAGAAATACAACTATTTGAGTCAGAAAGGTGGGTAAGTTCTTGCTTGTACATGTGCATAAAAACTTTTATTCTTAAAATTGTGATTCACCTAAAATTCAACCCTCTGTACTTAACCTTTTCATGAAGTAACAGGTGGCAAATGTCCCAATAAAGATAACAAATTTTTTCAGTGCTCAAATATTCCAGTTATTATTGATACATGATAAAACACCCCAAAACTTACTGGTTTAAAATAATAATTTACTCTTATGTCTCACAATTCTGTAAGTTGTCTGAAGTCATCTAGTGAGTTCTTGGAGTTGCTCAAAAAATTGCAATCAAGTTTGGCTCAATCAGGTGGCTAGATGACCAGGATGACTTCTTCACTCACATCTGGTACTTGAACTTGGATTGCTGTAAGAATTGGGGTTGGTGGGACATGTCTTTCAGAAGCCCTCTCTAATGGACTCCTTGTGTTTCCCTGTCACCTGCTGGTATCATGGTAGTCCAACATCTTAACATGGTTCTTGTTTTCTAGAGCAAGTATCCTAAGATATTAAGGCCAAAACTGCAAGGTTTTCGTAATGTAGTCTTGAGAGTTATACAGACTCATTTATGTTGCATTGTGTTAGCTATCAGCTGGTGACAGAATCAGCCGGATTCAAAAAGAAGGGACAATTCAAAGGCACAAATGCTGGGAGGCATGGTTAATTGTGAGGCTATCTTTGAAGATTAACTATCAAATAAAACTTGTTTTGCAATACTAACTCATGAGCTCATGAGTAGAGAGATTATGGGTGGTAACATTGTCCCATGAATATGAAACTGCTCCACTCTGAAGAAAATTTTTGTAAATATCTATTAGAGAGAACTGACATTATAGAGCTAGGTTAACAAAGATGAGGCAACCTCTTCTAATATTAGACAATGTGGAAGTCTTAATGATTAAATGAGCTTGTCTCTAATTTTTTACAAAGGAGAAAAATAACCATGTTTATATTGACCATATTTCGGGACAATTGCTGCCTTAAATTTATTTACCACTTGCTTCAATCTGCTAAATTTCATGAAACTGACCCCTGAATTTTGGGCACTATTGTTAAAATCTGATGAATACTTCTGCATTCCCAGTGGAGGATACAATCAGAGCTTATCTCTAAGTGATGATAAGACACAGACTAAAAATATAAATATCTTCCAAATATAATTGGACAGTTTGATTAATTATCATGACAAAAAAAAGGAAACAAGATAGTAGAGAACAGAGGACTTAATCTGGGATCTAGAGTTAAAAGCAGGAAGTAGCATTCCTGGGTACTGTAGGCATATTTACCACATTTGATCTGTTGTTTTCTCCTCTGCAGTGATATGCTTTTAGATTCTTAATTTGTGTATCTCTCCTTATATCTCCTAGATAGGAGTTATTTCTCAACTGGCTTAGCATAATGACTCTATTCTTTTCCTGGGTCAGATTAATATTTTCTAGACCTGCTTTGTAGAGTCCTTTCTTATAACATGAAGGTTATTATAGAAAACTATTGGATTCCAGAGACAGTCCTACATCTTCAAGCTTAAAATAGCACTTGCATCATGCCCCCTGGAGCCAATGTCAGAGACAGTAGATTGGATTGATCACATTTCTTTTATTTTTATTAAATTAAGTCTTGTTAGGAATGTGTGCTTTTTTAAGTTAGTAGTAATTTTTCTTATCACTTTCAGGCAGTGAAAAACTATATTACCTAGAATATAATAAACAATAATTATAGGTTAAATGATGGATTTTAAAATTATTGCATATTTTCAATAAAGGTAGGTATTCTGTGTGTGGGAGGGTATTAGGTTTTTTATGTTGCATCTTATGCCTAGAATGTTTTTCCTTTTACCCTTCAACTGTCATTCAGAGGTATGTTTCTTCATTTCTCTGTTACTGACTTAGTTTAGGTCTTTATTACCTCTTCACTAGGCTATTGCAATACCGTGTTTCCCCAAAAATAAGACCTAGCCAGACAATCAGCTCTAATGTAGCTTTTGGAGCAAAAATTAATATAAGACCCAGTATTATATTGTGTTATATTATATTATAAAATAAACTGAGTCTTATAAGTAAAATAAGACCCGGTCTTATAGTAAAATAAGACCGGGTCTTATATTAATTTTTGTCCAAAAGACACATTAGAGCTGATTGTCTGACTAGGTCTTATTTTCAAGGAAACACAGTAGTAACTAAACTAGTATATTTTTCTTTTACTTTATTGGTACATTCTCTAATCCATCATTAGCACAATGCACAAAGCACTCTATGATCTTTTTGTCTTCCTCTCTTCTTCGCTTCACCATTTGTATTAGTTATCTATTGTGACATATGAAATTAACACAGACCTGGAAGCTTAAAACAACACAATTTATTATCTCACAGTTTCTGTGGGTCAGGAGTCTGTTATGGCTTAGTTGCATCTACTCTTTAGGGTGTCATAGGGCTGCAATTAAGGTGCTGGTCAAGGATAGGTTCTCACCAGGAGGCAACACTAGTGAAGGGATCTGTTTCCAAGGTCATTTAAGTTGTTTGCAGAGTTAATTTCCTTATGGTTGTAGGACTGAGGTATTCAGCTTCTTGCTGGCTACCGGCTGGAGGCTGCCCTCAGCTGCTGGATGTTACCCATGATTCTTTGCTACATGGATTTCCTTAAAATGGCTACTTATTTCATCAAGCCAGCAAGAAGAGTCTCCTAGTATGTCTGCTACCAAAATAGATGTCTTATGTAATGTCACAAATCATAGGAGAGACAATCTATCACCTTTGCCATTTTCTATTGGTTAAAAGAAAGTCACAGGTTCTGCACACACTCAAGGGGAGAGGATTACACTACGGTGTAAAAACCAGGAGGTGAGGATCATGTGGCAGAGAGAGTCCCTCTGCCACACCACCCTTAAGCTCCACATACACCGGACCACCAAAGGTTCTGCATTGTTTTATATGCTGTGTTTGTGCATACTTTTCTCTTTATTTGGACTATCATTTCCATATCTATTTCTAGGCAAAAATCTCATTTATCCTGCAAAATAAAGTTCTGTTACTTTTTAAAATTGATTTTGCTGAACCTTCTCCTAAAAGAGGATGTATTACAATCCTCTGCTTCTCTTTTGTACTATTTACTTGATATTTTTTCTTATACTTGTTATAATGTATTACAAAAAGTTTGTTTAGTTGTCTGCAACTCCTACCTTTATAAACACTATACAAAGATGGGGATCATATCCTACTTATGTTTCAATTTTCAGCATTTAGCACAGAGCTTAACTCCTAATAAGTTGGTTGAATGAATACTTTAACGACTTCCTAGAAGAAGAAAACTTCCAAATAGCCCATGTGTTGGCTGTGTATTTAGTAAAGGGTTAAAAAAAACACCCCAACTTTCTTTAACCATGTCAGTTTACTCTCCATTGGGAAAACAACAGATTATGTTTCTATAGGGTATTCCTTGCCTCTATTTTTGTTCTAGAATCACACGGTCACATTTCTTCCATGACCCAAATAAACTTCTTTGGTCTTTTTGAGCAATAAGTTTTTCTCTTACCCTTAAAAATAGAGTAGAATGAATATATATATATATATATATATATATATATATATATATATATACACACACACACACACACACATTAGATATATATACATATAGATACATATATATACATATTATATATACACATTAGATATATATACATATAGATACATATATATACATTATATATACATATTAGATATCTATATACATAGACACATAGATATTATATATACATATATATATAATCTCTATATATACATATATGCATATATGTATATATATAATCTATCTCTCTGTGTGTGTGTATATATTAATATATATGTATATATATACATATATACATATATATATATATATATATATATATATATATACATATATATATATATATACACACACACAATCTCAACAACAAAACTCCCTTGATAAAAACTCCCCCTCACAAAATAAAGTGAGGAATCAGACTAAGCTACCTATAAAAGCCATTTAAGACAATATAATTATTAGCTTATTTGCAAATATTCACAAGGAAAACAGGGCACATCTTTTCCTACCAATGTTAGTTCTGTTACAGCAACTGTTTTGATGTGAATATATTTTGGTAAGATAACAGATACAGGAGTCACTTTCATTCTATTCAGACTTTCTTTTTCAGCTTTGTAGAAACATTTCCAAAGCATTTGTTATGTTAAATCCTGGTTTTCTACTCACTGAATACGTGATAATAGAGCCAGAGAAAAAAAGAATCATGTAAAAAAGCACAAGATACAAGTTTAAAGAATTAAATGTCTATTATCAAAAAATGTTAATAATGAATAATAATAATCATAAAAATCTATGGTTTCCTCCTCTTGCTTCCCTTTTAATTCTTTTGAATCTTTGAAATTACATTTCTCCAATCACTAAGGATAAGCTTCTTTTAAAAAATATCAAAAACAAAATATTAAGTATTAAAGTGACAAATAAAGTATTTTTTGCTATTAAAAGACAATGGAAAATTGGTGCTATTTAAATATCTTCTCTTTTTTCCCATGTTATAAAAAGATGCACCTTTAGCCAATTAAGGCTACTGCAAATTTACAGTAAATGTTACAGCCTTTTCATCTAAAGGGAGAGGTAGAGAATTTTTGTTGCCCACAAAAATATGGAAAATAAAGTTAATCACCAAGTTTAATCTTTCACTGATGATTTTGTATTTCAAATTAAAACTGCCATTTCATAAATATCTATCAACATGATGAAACTAACTAATGGAAGATATTCTGTTATGTTACTTTCCAAAAACCCTCATATTATTTCATATTCATGATTATACTACGGTATTCACAGTGTACAATCTGTTTTTTTATAGACAAAATTTATGACATGAAACAATAACATCCATAATGATTTTAAACTTTTTTTAGAGTAACTTCTTTTTTTTTTAATTTTAATCTTATTTATTTTTAATTTTTTTCCCATTAGTTTCTGGATAATCAAGAGAAAACATTAACAAAATCCCCTGCTACTACAAGGTATAAAGTATTTCTTTTAATATTTTTATTATTATTTTCTTTGTAATGTTTACAATTATATTGTAATATCATTATTGTTATTATGGAGGAGACTGAGTTTTTCTTTTGGAATTTGTACAGTGCTTTGATTTTATAAGCTCTAGAAAAACAATGTATGTAATATAAATTCAGCTGAACACAGCAGACATTTAGGGTTAATATTAATGTTTGATAGTTTGACATATTTTATTTCTGTGAAAAAATGCCACAGTTTTGTTTTCCAGAGTAGTTATCACTAGGAGATAGGTTACTTTCTATATTATATACATCTATGTTATATACTTTCTATGTTACATAATATTACTTTCTATATTTCTGTAATATTGAATTTACACGACTTCATAATTTATTTTTATGTAGAATAAAGATTTTAAGAAGCAATAATAAAAATGTACATGATTATTTTTAATAGATAAGTTAATACAAATGATAAGATAAAATTCATACAATTCAAAATATAATTGAAATGCTGGAACTGCTAACTTTAACAATAAAGATTAGCAAAAAGAGAAAATAAGTAGCTAGCTTTTATTAACAAAATATTTTTGTATATTATCTACTCTTCATTTAACAACAAATCATAAACATCTTTCTATGTTAATAAGTGTACTTCTACAATATCAGTTTTAACAGATCCTTGGTAAAGAAATGACTATTTAATCAATTCCTTTTTTTAATATTTCAATTTTTTATTTGTAAAAATACTGTTCTGATTAATCTGTTTGTTCCTAAATAACTAGTATCTGGTAGGACAAATTCCTAAATAGACAATAGTTGAATTAAGCGATCATATTATTTTTTCTTTAAGCTTTTGGCCTACATTTGGCTCTTTTGCCTTCTAAAATAGTTTGTACCAAGTCATATTCCCATCTTAAGATGCATGAGAGTTCCTGCTTCCACGTGCATATACTGGCTACTATGTAGAATACATGTATGCTGATTTCATATCAAAAGTTCATCATTTTTAAAATATATATTTGATTATTACAGATGTTAAATACTTTTTGTAAGTTTATTTGTCATTTCTTGTTTCTTGTTAGTTATACCATCATGGTATTATTACCCACTTTTCCTAGGAGTGCTGGCTTTTTCTATTTGAACAATAAAAGCTCTTTAAATATTATTGAAAGAAACGCTTTTTTTGTCAATCTTGCCATAAATAATTTTCAGTTTGTATTTGCTTTTTAAAATCTATTCATCATGTGTTTGGAAATGCAGATGTTTATAAATTATATAATCAAATGCATCAATATTTTATGAATTTTATGCTTAAATAGCTTTGCTACATAATTATTTAGAAATGTACATTTTATTTTAGGCCTTTTGTAATAATTGCCTCAATCTTCTTGTTTGTGTTTAAATTTTTGAACATTTTATTTCAAAATAGTTATAATCTCATGAAAAGTTGCAAGCTTATTATAGACCCCCCATGAACCTTTCAACAAACTTCCTTCAATCACATCTTACATAACTACAATACAATATCAAAACCAGGATATTGACATTTATACACTATGATTAACTAGACTATAAACATTCAGATTTCAGCAGGTCTTACATGCATTGTGTGTGTGTGTGTGTGTGTATGTGTGTGTGTAAAGTTCTATGAAATTTTATTGCATGTATGCATTCATGTAACCACCACCACAATCAAGACATGGAACTGTTCCTTCACCACAAAGAGCCTCTCTTATGCTACACCGATTCTCATTCCCTCATGCCTTGCCTCTAGTAACCACGAATCTGTTATTCATCTATAATATCGTCATTCAGAGAATGTTACATAAAGGGAATCATGAATAATGTAGCATTTTTCGATTGGCTTTTTTTTTCCCAGCATAATACCTGAGTTTACAAAAGGTATACATTTCTTTCATTGTTTTATTTTAATACCTCCTCTTTCATATATTATTGCTTAATTTTATTTGTTTAACTTATTTTTTATTAATTTACACTGTTCACCATTTGATTGAGTGGTGTAGGGGGGTGTTGGAAGCCTTCATCTCCCTGCCCTGTCCTGATGAGGTATTATTAGGACTATTTCATGGGGCCCTCCAGCTCTGCCCTGGCCTTTGACTCTATCAATGGGTCTTCCAGCCCTCTAACCCTGGAAACTAGTTAGAGATATTGTATCTTGAGGCAGTTGAGTTGAGTTTATAGGTTGGAGGAGCAGTGCCTTATTATAAACCATGCATAAAATTATGGATTGAAATTTTATCTTTACTTTTTCAAATGCAATGAAAGATTCTTTCAATCATTAAAATTAATTTCTTGGACAATTCCCCAGTGAGCTCCTAAATCATCCTGATACAGGTCTACTTTTTCTGATATGTTCAATATTCCATTCTCATAAGAGATTTAAATTTCAGAATCATTTAACATATGCATAGGCTGTCAGGGGGAAAAAGATGTTTACACTAATCGCTGTCAACTTCAGGGATTCTTAAATACATGTTTTCTCCTATGGTTTTCTATTCTCTCTCCTATTAAAAAAAACATAGCTATGTTTATCATTTATCATTTTGGGGATCCGAAAGCTAGGAATTACAATGGCTCCAGTGGTGTACTCTCTGGAGAGTTGAGGAATGTGAGAATAACTTTCTTATGGGCCATTCTTCTAGTCACAGTTAATACTCAGTGAATATAAATTTAACTATTAGCCTGTCTAAAATTACATATATGAGGTCTAACAATTAAATTCATGAACTTGTTGCAGCGATGTTTCTAACCTTTTTTTGATGTCAGAGTGATTATTCATTATGAATTTGTACCAACTGGACAAACAGTTAACCAAGTTTACTATTTGCAAGTGCTGAAAAGGCTGCCTGAAAAAGTTAGACGACCTGAAATTTTCACCAACAATTTGTGGCTCTTGCATCATGACAATGCACCAACTCACATGGAACTGTCTGTGAGGGAGTTTTTAGCCAGTAAACGAAGAACTGTATTGGAACACCCTTCCTACTTCCCTGATCTGGCCCCCGATGACTTCCTTCTTTACCAGAAGATAAAGGAAATATTGAAAGGAAGACATTTTGATGACATTCATGACATCAAGTGTAATACAACGACAGCTCTGATGGCCATTCTAGAAAGAGTTTCAAAATTGCTTTGAAGGGTGGATTAGGTGCTGGCGCCAGTGCATACCTTCCCAAGGGGAGTACTTCAAAGGTGACCATAGTGATATTCAGTAATGAGGTATGTAGCACTTTTTCTAGGATGAGTTTGCGATTAATTTTCTGACCTCGTATGTATGGTTGGTCTGGGGGGTTAAAGGATTGAGAAGAATTAGGTTAACTACATTTGTTGACTCTTGGTATTTATAGCTTTTAGTTTCTAGCAAAAAAAAAAAAAAAAAATCTGACTCTTGGCCAAAAGAAAAATCACTGCAAAAACATAGTCAATTAGAATATCAAAGGCAATTGCTGAGGGTTCAGAAGCAAGAACTGATCTGTAGCTGAAATGAAGACACATGCCAGCCATTTATCTTCATCTTTGTATTCGTCAGCCCTTCAGAGAGAAAAACCCATTTGATTGTATTTAAGTCATGTTCTTGCCTCTTGGCTGTACAAGTGGTAAGAGAAAGGCTCCAAAAAATGTTTTCAAATAAGACTTTCATAGAGGGAGGACCAACTAGGACAACCTAAGGCAACTTAATTTAGCAACTTCCCAAAATTGCAAACAGTAGAGGAGAGGTAATTCTACATATGGAAATTGAAGGGTGTTAAAAAGAGTTGACTGGTTTCAGATAGCCTAAAAGCAATACATAGCTACTATAGCACAATTATTTCCTAAAATGTTACTTAGTCATTCTTATACTTTTGCTAGTCAACGACCATTCAAAATCCCAAATTAGGTGATCTAATGGAGTGATTCTCTTCTGGACTTTAACCCACATATTGTTGTCAGTATAAGTAACACTTTCAATAAAATAATTCAATTTATTTTTTCCAAGATAAAATGTTCCACTGAAAAATACATTAGATCCTTTAGAGTTTATAATCATGGAATGAAAACTTCTTTTCTATCCTGACAGCATAGGCTTAGCCAACCTCTAACTTCAATAGAAGTAATTAATGTCCACTTCTAGGACAGTGTTGCAAAATTAATTTTCATCTCCATTTCTACATGTTACCTATCCTATCCTTATTAATTAATTAATTAATTATTAATTAAACTGGTTACTTAGCAGGTAAGTTAGCTATAAGGAATATTTGTCCATTGGAATAACAAGGAAGTTCTCATGGGCTTTGGGGACTGAATACAATGAGGAACTACAGTCGTTTGCCACTTAATGACAGGAGTGTGTTCTGAGAATTCATTGTTAGGTGATTTTGTCGTTGTGTGAATATCATAGTGTACACCCACACAAACCTAGATGGCGCAACCTACTATACACCTAGGCTGTATGGTACAGCCTGCTGCTCTTAGGACACAGCCTGTATAGCATGGTACTGAACAAAACACTAGAGCAAATCAAGCACAGGAGAAAATGATGCAATCAAAGAGATGAGGTAAACATGACATGTACGAGGCTGCTGCTGGCGTAACATGGCATACTGTTTTACAGCAAACTTTTTTTAAAGCAGAAAGTGTACACTCTTCAGTAACGATAGAAGTATAATATAGTACATACATAACCCACTAGAATAACCTTTTATTATCAAGTATTATGTACATACTTATATGAGCTATACTTTTATATGACTAGCAGCTCAGTAGGTGTGTTTATACCAGCTTCACCACAAACGTGTGAGTAATAATGTGTTGCGCTACATCATTAGGACAGCTGGGATGTCACTAGGTGATAGGAATTTTTCAGCTCCATTATAATCTTAAGGGGACACAATCATATATGTGGTCTGTCATTGACTATAATGAAATTATGCCGTGCATGACTACACTTGATTATTCTAAATCCAGACTCTAGCTGCTTGTTATTTCTTGGAATATATTTGACCCCATGATAATTCCTCATTTTACTTTACTGTTTTTTGTTTTGTTTTGTTTTTAATTCTTAAAGTGCCTACAACAGTAGTGCATTTTATAGTTTTCCGAAGTGTTCTTAATTAACTTCGTGGCTACTACAACGAGAGTAATACTGAAAAAAATACGATACATATATTCTAATATTAAGTAGGTAAACAACACATTTGAGTTTTTATTGCAATGGCTTTTTATGTACAGTGCAATTGGACTAAATATAGCACAATTATTTCCTAAAATGTTACTTAGTCATTCTTATACTGAGAGAAAAATAAATAATATATAATATATACATTAGTTATATTGCTACAGATATTTTGTGTTCTAGAATTCATTCTGGTTTTATAATTACACTTCCCAAAATTAATATTTCCATTCAAACAAAACATTTAGAGCACTTTAAAGTCTCCTTATCACACTCAATTAAAAACTATACTCAAAATGTCAGAATACTTATGAAATGCTAAGTAGTGTACAGGAAAAGAAATTTCTGAGTATCTAAAAGCCAGTCAAGAATTAAATTGCTCCTCAGCATCAATTAATATATGAAACAAAATAGCTTTGTTATAATTCTATTTTCTTACTATTTCAGTTTTACAAAGTTGGTTTACCTTTCCACTCACTTGTGGATATCCTTGTTTAAATCGCCCATGAAATAAAAACATTTATTGAAATAAATGTTTACCTTTAAAATTTTTTGTCTTTACATTAACTAGGTTGAGACAAAATTGCTATATTCCAAATGTCCACTAAAAAGCTTAAAAATGCAATGGATTAAAATGTAAATATTTTCTTTGGTACTTGTGATGCAAAAATATAAGAGTCTTTGAATGCCCCACTGTTCGGGGCAAAGTAATGTCTGTACCACATCCAATATGATCTCACGTGTACTAGAAACTGGAGAGTTTAAAAGCCCTTCTATTCTTTCCCTTTCAGTAACTGCCTTCACCCTTCGGGGCCACACTTTCATGTGCCAGACCCAGTGGAGCTGTGTTAACATTAGCACAATCCCCCTGACAGAAAAATCAGATCAATTATAAGCTGGTTCTTTACTGAGGTAAACAGCTTTAAGGACTGACTGGAAACTCACTTGACAAAATAAATATATATTTGTTACCCTAGCCTTGTTTATCTCTCATACCTGTTTTTCTTTTTTTAAATAACATAAAGAAACCCTAGTCTTAATATAATTGTGAATGCAATTTTTTAAAAAAGCTCTCTTTCACTTCACAAAATTAATTTCACCTAAGATTGGTTTTAAAAAAGACAGAAGGGAACTAATGTTTGCTATGGTGTCCTCTCTTATCATCTACTGTACAATCCTGCGATGACAATACCCATTTTATTCATGAGTCATTTCTATAAGGATTATACAATATGTATTTCTGTAAATGGCATTTGTGAAACCACACTTTATCTGTTTTATCTCCTTTGTCCTCCAGAAAAATCCCATGAAAGGGCATTGGCCCAGTTTCACAAAGGGGGACACTGAGGCATAGAGGTGTTCAGGGATATATTCCAGGATAATCTCCCACTTAACACACTAGCCAGGGTTTTAACTTAGGCCTGCTTAACTGCAAAATAAGTAGTTGTTTTTTTTTTTATATCTCTGCCTCATCAGTTGGATGTTTCTCTTAGGAGCGTATGTGTACGTTCTGACAAAAAATAACAAAAATGTGCCAGGTATTAATTAAGAGCAGACTGTATTTCCTCAGCATGATCAGCTTCTGATTTTAAAATAAAATCTGATTCCTCTCATCGGATGAAAGAGAACATGTTTACATGATCTTACTACACAGTTGAATAATAAGTAATAAAAACACCCTACTCTGCATTTTATACAACTCTACAGTTGACAATACACATTTATATCCAAGGATCTCATTTTGTTTTTCAAATAACACAGGGAACAATTACTGTGTGAATATTCAAATAAAATTAAGACCAGTACGACTAAGAAGCTTAAGGAGGTGGTATAGGACTAGGGATTGAAAAAAAAAAAAAAATTATATGGTCCAAAGCAAATGAGAAGTTTTTATAGTAAATAAACACCCAAAGTACTGAATTTGGAGTTCCACAGCTTTGTTGCCCTTTTCCAACTGGACAAGGAGGCAGTGCAAGAACACCTCAGCCCTGGCCTCTTACGGCCCCAATTCCTTCGTCTTTAAATTAAGAGATTCAAATAGATATCATTCCTGAAGATCCTAATAGGCTTGAACCACTATTTTAGCATAGAAATCTCTTAATCTATGTAATATTGCCTGAAGTCTAAATCTGTTCCCCAAATTATTCCAATGTCACCCCTTCCCCAGAACTTGCAATCCCCACAAGCACCAGCTACCCCAGGCTCCTTTTCACGTGTGCTGTCCCAGTTTGCATTATATCTACCCTGGTATGAAATTCTGCACCTTCCTTGGGTGCCAAGAACAAACGAAAAAGTACACAATGAGCATATATTAATGTAGAAGGTTCTACTGAAGACCTGGGGATCACAAGGAGGAATCCTATAGTGTATGCACACAAAAAAGCCTTTCAGTCCCACATTAGACATTCCTTTTCATAACAGTCATGTCAGGCACCCTGCCAGCAGTCATTTTTCATTCATCCACCTACACCTAGCCTTCCCTCCGTGTATTAGTCTGCTTAGGCTGCCATAACAAGATACCACACAGCAGATGTCTTAAATGACAGATTTTTCTCACAGTTCTGGAGTCTAAAAGCCCAAGATCAAGGTGCCAGTAGGACTGGTTTCTGATGAGACCTCGCTACCTGTCTTGCAGCCATCTTCTTGCTGTGTCCTTACATAACCTTTCCTCTGTACAGAGATGGGGTTGGGGTAAGAAAGAGAGAGAGAAGAGAGAGAGAGAGAGAGAGAGAGAGAGAGAGAGAGAGAGAGAGAGAGAGAGAGCGCGAGCGCACATACAGGAGCTCTCTGTCTGGTGTTTCTACTCTTTCTTACAAGATACCAATCCTATTGGATTAGGGTCTCACCCTATAACCTCATTTAATCTTAATCACCTCCTTAAAGAGCCTGTCACATTAGGGGCTAGGGCTTCAACATATACATTTGGTGGAGAGTTGGGGGTGGGTGGGAAACACAATTCAGTCTCTAACATTCCAATTATTCCAACTTCTCTTCTCAACTTCCTTCTTTATTCTTACTCTTATTTTCACTCTGCTAGTGCCATGAGACATCCAAATTTTTCTCTTCCCCAAACCCTCCAGGTCATAATTCTAAACTTGCATTGCAAGCACTCAATGGGGGTGGGGAGCAGGGGGACGGAAACAGAAGGGAAAGAAAGACAGCCTTCTATTGTTAGGTCTCACTTTCTTTAAACATTAGTCATATAAATGACATTTTTCTCTGTTGCACTGGCTTTTTAAAGAACAAGAAAGCAATATAACTACATTTCCCAATTTAAATATACAAATGTTATTGCCAGAGACTCCTCATTTTATAAGGATTTAATGACATAATGAGAAGAGTATAAACCATTTGAATGCTCAGAAAAAGAAGAGTACTATAAATATACAAAGCATAAAAGTCCAGATTTCACTGACATAGTCACCAAATAGTCTATTTTAAAACTTGGCATAAATATTAATAGACATGTTTCAGTTAACCAGAGAATTTTTGCAACTTGGAGTATATCATCATTTTGCAACTATCCCAGTGCTGAACACAGGGATAGTCACATAGAAGGTATTTAATCAATATTTGTGAAAATAATTAGTTGTTTTTTCACTTAAAGCATGATTCTATGCCCTAAAGTTACTAATGTTATTTTGGTAAACTGTATTTAAAAAAGACACACACACACACACACACACACACACACAGCAGCTGTAGCCTGCTGTCTTACCTTCAATCAGGACTTGTGGTAAAATACATGTTAATGCTTTGTTGACAGGCTGCAGTATAAATTAGAGGCATTATGGTTCAAAGGAGAGGAATTTACCTTCACTTTCCTTTGTGGAAGCTCTGCACCGATGCAGGGGTGTCAACATTCATTTGTCCCTACCTGGGCCTAACTTCAAATATGAGTTGGTGCTTTTCCTCTGAATTGCATCCAGGCTGAGTGGATGGCAAACGCTCAGTTCTCTCTAAAGTGAGCCAGGATTTAGTAAAGCAGTTGGGTTACCCTCCTGGCATAAAGAACAGCAACACAGCTGAGAAGGATTGATGATCTTTAGCAGCCAGCAAGAGAATTTCCAAGCATTCCTTCCCTGAGACGCCTATGAAGTAGCTAGAAAACGAATTCAGGTTTGTTTACTCTTGACATAATTTAAGTTTTCTGTTTCCGCAAAAATCCTTAAAGATGTATTTTAAAAGTTTCAAACAGCTTCTGGAACAGCATAGTTGTGGGGACAAAGCCCCAAAAAGCAGTTTCCAGGCTCTCAGCCTCACATAGAAAGGTGCTGGCTCAGGTAGTAAATGGCCATCAACTGTGATTGGATGGCCATCAGCTGTGGCTAGTTGGCCGTCAGCTGTAACCAGTGAGCCATTGGCCACTAATATAACTGCTGTGGTTACGCTAGCAGAAGAATGGGGGCTAGCAAGAAGATGGTGGCTGAGCTAGCAAGAGCGGATTGCAGCTAGCATGGCGGAGTGTGGGTCACAGATTGCTGAGAAGTGGACAGCAGGTTGCAGATAGTGTGACTCCTGCTTCCTGTGTCTCCAGCCCAGACGCCAGCCAGACTATAGTATTATGACTTCCCTATCTATGGCTCCATGGGTGTTCCTTTTTGGCCTCACCATGTCCTGCGTTCTTATGTGGGGAGCGGGACCAGAGACCCCGCAGGTCGCCCTGCAAGACAATAGTGTTCAAAAGTGATTGGATGATTTAATTATACATCATTCAGGCTATTTGGAACCATTTTTTTTCAAAGGAATATATTTCAATAAATGTGAAAGTAATTGATACATTTATTGGACCACTGGAATTCCGAAGGCAAAATGTGCCTATATTGTATGTTTACATCTAATTATATAACCTAATTTTAATAGACTGTATCTTTTTTTCCCATATATTTTCAATAGACTGTATCTTAATAGGCATGAAGAAAAGGTCCTAAGTTTTTATGATTAGTTGAGATTCACCCTGACTCTTCTCCTTTACATGAGAAACAACAAAGTTTATTAGGAATTTCAATATTCTGTCTGTCACTGCAGTGCAGCCTGAATCCGGGTCATAGCATCGCTAGATGTCCTCAGCCCTGTAACTGAAGCCTCCAAAGATTTTACCAGGACAACATCCGCTTCATAGGTAAGCATCTTAATCCTGTGGTTTAATTGTCCAGCTTCTAGAAAGATCTTGCTCTTTCCCAAATGGAGTGCTGTGAAGTTCGGGGGTTTGAGGCAAGGATGGAAGCTATCTTTGGAGGTGTCACTAGTACAGACACATGTCAGAGATGAGCCACAGGCACTGCAACTTTCCAACTGCAAATTGCAGCTGTAATACTGATTGACTTATTAGAGACTTTAGAGATGTTCCTAGGCTATAAAGTACAGTAGTTGGGAGCACAGGCTCTGGAATCCAATTCACTCTCAAGTGCTGCTGGTTCTACCACCCTACTGGCTGGATGTCCTTGGCTAATTTGCTTCACCTATATAAACCTCAGTTTCTGCATTTGTTAAATGGGGTAAACTGGAGCTAATATCCAAACCATAGCAGGTTGCAACGACTGCGTCATTTAAATAATTGATGGCAAGCACAGGGCCTGTACTAAATGCTCGATAAATGTGGGTAGTGTTATAGGGATGGCCTGGATTTGGTGAAACGTAGAACAGTGGGCCACAATCCAGCCTGCACATTCGAATCACCTAGGGAACTTTCAAGGCACACCAATGCCCAGGCCTAGCTCCGGACAGTAATTCAATTGAAAGCTCCCTGAGTGAGATCCACTGCCATAGATCCTTCAATTTTCAAATCTATAAGGGCTTTTAGTGATCAGCGAAACCAATGCCCTCATTTTACAGATGGAGATGAGGACCAGTATATATAGTTGAATGATTTGTCTAGGATCATTTTAGTAAGTGGTAGAGAACATAAGCTCCCCATCTCTAGTCTAGAGCACTTTCTCCTCTATAGAATACATCAAAACCTGAGACATTTCCTCTGATTGTTTTAGGGATTTCATAATTTATTCAGTTAACTAGTAATGAGATTTCATAGGAAGGTGGTTAAAAGAGTCTGGATAGTATACCAAGGCCCTTGGATAGAATAATATTCCTAGGGTTTTTCTGTGGTATGCCTCTTACTGGAAAGTTGTAGCATATAGGGAGAATAAGTTATTTTTATTAGAAAAAGGAAACGTAGCTGTTGGCCATTTGTGTGCCTTCTATGGAAAAATATCTATTCAATTCCTCAGCCTATATTTTAATCAGATTTTGAAAAATGTGTTGTATGAATTCATTATATGTTTTGGATATTAATCTCTTACCAGATTACGGTTTGCTAGTATTTTATCCCATTTATGACAACATGGATGAAACTGGAGGGCATTATGCTAAGTGAAATAAGTCAGCGAAAGGCAAATATTGTATGATATCTCTTATCTGTGGACACTATAAAAAACTTAATTCAGAAAAACAGAGAGTAGACTGGAGGTGACCAAGGGCTGGCGGGGCGGGGGTGTGGCGGAAATGGGAAATGTTGGTGAAGGAGTATAAGCTTCCTGTTAGAAGATAAATGGTTTCTGGGGATCTAGTGTACAGCATCATGATTACAGTTAACAATAATGTACTATATACTTCAAAGGTGTTAAGAGAGTAAATCTTAAATGTTCTTACCACAGAAAAGAAATGGTAATTATGGGATGTTAGCTATGGCAATGGTGGTAATCATTTTGCATGTAATAGTGTATCAAATCAACACATGTACATCTTAAATTCACACAGTGTTATGTGTGAATTGTATCTCAATAAAGTTGAAAAAAGGAGCTGCGTATATGATCTCTAAAGTTGCATTATTGAGTTTATCTCTAGGATAAAGGAACAAAAGTTTCTTAAGTACGTGGTCTAAGTACCTGACTGGCACAAGCTGACCATGACACTGGCGTCTGGATAGCTGTGTCACCACCGCCTGCTTCCAGGGCTGCCTGTCTCTCTATGGTGCCCCTGTTACACAGCTGCTGGAGCAGTGACACTAATTAGGTGATGCGCCTTGTTCCCCACCATCTGGACAACACTGCCCCATCCCACCCCCAGTCTCCCTTGTGACTCTCTATCCCCTTGTGGCTCATTGTGCCCCATGCTCCTCCCTCTTGCAAAGCACTTGGGGACACTACCCCTCACTCAGGCTCCTTGGATACAGTGGTGTGGCAGGTACCACACAAGAAAGTTCCCCGGGTTAGTTACACTGAATTGTAAAGTAACCAAGAAAAGAACAGTGAAATTGAAATTGTGTGACTAAATTGGGTATCTCCTCAGTAAAACAACTCAATTGTTTTACTATATTCTCAAATCAACATGTGTGATGCTTGTAAACATACCTGTGAAATACAAAGTTTACATATTAAGCTATACTTTATATGTTTAAAATATTTCACTCTGCTTTCTTCATGTTTTCTATGATAAAGAATGAGCAGCATTTAATGTTGGGTGAAAAGAAAGACCCCCAATAAATATATTAGAATGTCATTTTCAAGCATTTCTGAATCTTTTCCTTTTAAACCCAAATTTCTTAATTTCTTGATGGAAAGTCCTCAATAAAATAAAACTATTCTAAGTTAGATAGATAGATATCTATATCTACGGATATCAATACAGGATGTATTCTAATGTTTATTATTTCAAGAAAATTCACAGTTATATAGGAGTGCCTGGTAGGAATTGAAAACACATTGAATTTTTGTATATAATAAAAAGTTAAGGTTTGTTTAATAATTCGAACAAACCATTACTTTTAAAGAAATTGAATTGCACCTAGACTAAGATTCCCAGATTCATCCCCCTTCTGCCAAATGTTATTAGCAGCAAGTTAAAAGTGGGCCTGCTGTCACTGTGACCCCAGCTGACCTCTTAATTTCTTGAGTTCAAGTCCAATTAACCTCTAGGAAGAGGCACAACTGTTCTAACCAGACAAGTCAATAGAATCCAATAGTAATCATTTCATTTTCTGCCTTGTCAAAGGGTGGCCCTCCCACCTAACCCACTTCAGACAAAGGTGGTCATTTATCACCGTTTAGAGAACTGTACTGAGCCATGTCCTAGCCTTGTCTGAAGTACATTCATCAATTGCACAGACAGGAGCTGGGGTGTGCCGTGCTTTGGGAGAGCTTAGCAGAAGGTGCTGCATGAAAACCTGCCCTGTCTGTACAACCTGTTGGTGTGCTTTGCATAACGGCACCCAAAGTTTGAACCCAGACTGAAAGTGGTTAATGGGTAATGTATTTCCTTTAAAGAAAGCTATCTCCTTCCAGATGAATATATAAAGACTTTCTTTCCAGGGCAGTCAGACATTGTTACAATTTTTTTTTTTTTTTAAATACTCATTTTGAAAGTAAATGGTGAAAAAAACAACAAAAAGAAATAGATGGGTACAACCAAACCTAGTTCTCATTTAAGCTGTTCCTGGCAAAGAGACTAAAGGAACATTCCCTACGTAGTTCACATAAAATAAAATTTATTTTAAACCAGTTTTCTAAACAATCATTCACAAATGATCTAAGATGTCCACTGTGATATATGTATTTCCAGAAGTAGTTTTAGGAAATAAGAATTTTTTTTCTGGAAATGACATTTTTTTACTCCAATATGAATACGCCTATGAAACTGGCTTATTAGAAATTGTATTCTAGAAAGGATCTAGAAGCATATTATGTTTGAATATATTCATTGCTTCCAATTAAATAAGACATCAGTATGGAATCCTGATATTTTATTTATATTCCCATGACCGGGATATGGATATAGCTATATCTATCTATCTGCCTCTCTCTCTCTCTCTCTCTCTCTCTCTCTCTCTCTCTCTCTCTCTATATATATATATATATATATATATATATATATATATATATATATATATATATAGATGTATATATATATAGATGTATATGTATATATATATATTTGTATATATGTATATATATTTATAAGTAAAATACTAACTTTCTTATGATTTAATTTTTATTATTTAATATGAAAAAATATAAATAATAAATATCTCTGGCAGCCAATTAAAACTAACAAACAAAATTTCTCAATATAGTTTTTACATCCATATTGGGTCTTTTGGGGCTCTGTGGATTTAATTTATTTCTTCTTAAAGAAAAAAGAACTTCTGAATTAAGGGTCAAAGTCCCTCAGTATCACTAATATAGTGGATCCTCATATATTGCCCTTCGTTTATGTTCCTTTATTTCTTTTTTACATTCCATTTTTACTCTTCTCACCAAAAAATACTAAATGTAAGGTGCAGACAAGGATATAAAATTGACCAAATGAACACTTCCAGTCCCAAAGTAAGTTACTCCCCAAAAGTGATTCCACTAAAAATGTAATGGACCCTATAGTATAAGGGATTCTTTCCTTACTTTCTAGGGTTTCTGCAATAGAACTTTCTATGAAAATGTACATATTCTATAACTACGTTGTCTAATCTGGTAACTAACACAGCTACATCTGGCCACTGAGTACTTACAATAGCGCTAGTACTGCTGAGGCACTGAGCAGAGTACCTAGAATTTTCTCAGTCTTCACTGCCTGGGACTTAGCAGGTAGACTCTCTTCTCAAAAGTTAGCAAACAACCTCAGACTCTCAAATGTACAATTAGCCTTCCACTCTGTTGCTGCCTTCACATTCTCACTGAGTTTGTGGCTTTAAGTTGTGTATAGAATAACACAAGCATGGGCAGGATATGCTGATCTTAATCTTACATAAACAAGACCTGAATCTGAGCATGGATAGTAACACGCCTACGTGAGAATTAGAGGTATTTTTAATAGTTAAAGTTAAAGTGTAAAACTTATGTCATCTCACAAACTTCCAGGAGGATAGTCTCAAGGTGATCTGAATTTGGTGTACACAGATTAATTGGTAAATGTGAAGAATTTAGGTTATTATTGACACAAGAAACTATTGCGCCTTACATTGCATGCATATATCCCTCAGAGTTAACAGAATGTCTTATGCAAATAGATTGGCATCAGATGTAAATATTTTAAGATGTTTAAGTAGATTGACGTAAGTAAAAAATTAGGCAGCTTTCGAATTATTATTATAGAGATATGAAATATTGTTTCTGTGAATTAGAATACTGTCCTCCAATGATTGTTTGCATGTATAAGACGAAAAACAGCAGTGAAAAAAAAATCTCCCTAATTTAGTTGTTCAGTTTCCTACTGTCTTGTATTAAAAGCTGCCTAATAGAATTTATAGTTGGAGAAACCTTTTAGGCAGTACTCTTTGTATTTTTTATTAAGTCCAAACTCAGAGAATCTACTTAACGTCAATTTTCTACAATGGTTATACTGCACAGCATATTTTATTTTAAATCTGCAGGACATGATGATAAATTGATAATTGACCCCAAGGCCATTATAAATAAAGAGGCCCTGTTTTTCATTAGTACAGTATTACCTAGTCATAAAGGAAAGAAGACTAATGCTAATTTAGCCCAGAAAAAAATGAACAATCAAGAACTCGTAGTTTAAAAAAGACACATTTAAAATAAGGAAATTTCTAGTTGTGAACAGTAAAAGAAAATGCAATTACAGGAACACAAACATGCCATAATCAGTTTGTGTTGTGGGCTGATAAATAGAACATTCTTAATTATTTTTAATTCTTTTAAAATGTCTAGTTGAGAAATAAACTAAATGACGTCAGGTAATAAAATTCCTGTTGGTATTTTCGCTTAGGGATATCCAAGTATAACTGACATCCCCACCTTAGGAGAGAGCAGTTTCCATAAAAGTCCATTCATGTTGAGAGGTCATTTTAAACATGCTCTTCTTACCTGCCACTTACACCACCTGCACTTATACCACCATATTTAGACTGACTTTACTGTCAAACCTGACTTTACTGGCTCTGCTTCTTTAATAAATTAACAAAATGTTTTTGGGGACTCTTGCTACAAGCAATGATACCATGGAGAAGGCAGTCTATAAAAACAATGTCACCGATCTTGAGAATCCAAATGTAGAGAGAATGAACACTTCCAGAGGGTAATATTGTATAAATGTAATATAGGATATTAACCAAGTTCTCTACCCAGAAAAAATAAAATAAAATAAAAAGATAGCATGAATTTGAGAGAGCTAAAAACTCACAAGAAATACATGGCATTTAAAATTGGTCTTGAAGAGAGGATTTTATGAATTTGACCTCAAAGGCAAGGGAAGTAAAAGCAAAAATAAATGAATGGGATTATATCAAACAAAAAAGCTTCTGCACAGCAAAAGAAACCATCGATAAAATGAAGAGGCAACAAACTGAATGGGAGAATGTACTTGCAAATAAAACCTCCAATAAGGGGTTAATATCCAAAATATATGAAGAACTCATACAACTCAATAACAAAAGAAATCCAATTAAAAAATGGGCAGAGGACTTAAACAGACACTTCTCCCAAGAAGACTTGTAAACAACCAACAGGTACATGAGAAAATGCTCAACTGCGCTAGCTATTAGGGAAATGCAAATGAGAGACCACAATGAGAGACCACTTCACACCCGTTAGAATGGCTATTATCTATAAGACAAGTAATGATAAGTGTTGAAGAGATTGTGGAGAAAAAGGAACCCTCATGTACTGCTAGTGGGAAAGTAAATTGGTACAGCCGCTGTGGAAGACATTATGGAGGTTCCTCAAAAAATTAAGAATAGAATTACCATATGACCCAGCAATTCATCTTCTGGGTATATAACCCCAAATTCTGAAAACATTTATCCGTAAAGATATATGTACTCCTATGTTAGTTGCAGCATTATTCACAGTGGCCAAGACATGGAAACAACCAGTGTCCTTTGATAAATGATTGGATAAAGAAGATGTGGTACATATATACAATGGAATATTACTCGGCCATAAGAAAAAATGAAATACTGCCATTTGTAACAACATGGATAGATCTTGAGATTAACATGCTAAGCAAAATAAGACAGAAAAAGTCGAGAACCATGATTTCACTCATATGTGGGATATAAAACTGAGCAACAAACGAACAACACAAACAAAGAAACAAATACTCATAGATACAGACAACAGTTTTGTGGTTACCAGAGGGTAACCTACCAAAGGGTTGGTGGTAGATAATGAAAAAGGGGATCAGATATATGGTGACGGAAGGAGAACTGACTCTGGGTGGTGAATACACAATGCAGGAGATAGATGATTAGAATGGTATACCTGAAACCTTTATAATTTTACTAACCAATGTCACTCCAATAAATTTAATAAAAATAAAAAAGTAAAATAAAATTGGTTTTGAACAAAGAGTAGAAAGTGAAATTGGTCTTGAAAGATGTAGGAGATATTTTGTGTTTCAAGGACACCGCAAAGAAAGTGAAAAGACAACCAGAGAATGGGAGAAGACATTTACAAATCACATATTTAATAAGGGACTCGGATCTCTAATGAAGATATATAAATGGCCAACAAGCACATGAAAAGATGCTCAACACATTCGTCATTTGGGAAATGCAAATCAAAATCCCAGTGAGATACCACTTCTTACCAACTAGGCTGGCTAAAATAGAAAAAGACAAATAATAAACAGTATTGGCAAGGATGTGTAAAAATTGCTGGTGGACTATAAAATAAGGTAGCCACTTTGGAAAATAGCTTGTCAATTTATTTAAAGTTAAAAATAGAGTTAACTTGTGACCCAGTGTTCCACTCCAAATTAATATACCCACAAGAACTGAAAAAATATGTGTACACAAATGTTTTTATTAGCTTTGTTCACAATAGCCAAAAGCAGAAATAACCCAAATGTCAATTAAGGAACATATAGATAAACAAATGTGGTATATCCACACAGGGAAATATTATTCAACCATAAATAAAGAATGAAGTACTTATACATGCCTCAATGGAGATGAACTTTGAAAACAAGCTAAGTGAAAAAAACTACATACAAAGACCATGTACCGTATGATTCTATTTATATAAAATTTCCAATATAGGCAAATCCATAGAAACAGAACTGTGGTTTCTAAAGAACAAGAGGAAAAGAAAGTAGGGACTGAATGCTAATGGGTTCACAGTTTCTTTTTGAGGTGATAGAAATATTCTGGAATTAGATAGCAGTGATGATTGCATAGTTTTGTGAATAATCACTGAATAATAATCACTGAATTGTACATTTAAAAGGGTGTATTTTATGTTACGTGAACTATATCTCATTTTAAAAAGACATTGGATTTCATTTTTTATGACAGAGTAATATTCCATTGTATATAAGACATTGTATATATCTTATGTACCACATCTTCTTTATCCAATCATTTATTAATGGAAATTTTGATAGTTTCCATATCTTGGCTAGTGTAAATAGTGCTGCAGTGAACATAGGGGTGCATATATCTTTTTGAATTTAGTTTTGGTTTTCTTTAGGTAAATATCCAGGAGTGGAATTGCTGGGTCTTAAGCTGTTAGATGGGTAATAGACTTATTGAGTTATCACTTCGTTATATAAATGTCTAATCACTATTTTGTTTTATACATCTGAAACTGATTTAAAAAAAAAGATCAGTGAAACATAAAAGACACAGGAGGCACTCTGGATAAAATGAGTGGATGGTGTGAACAAAGGAAGGAAAAGGTGAGAAGAAACAATATATGTTTGGAGATATATTATGTATCCGTTGATTCAACAAATACTTGTTGATTTTATTCTATATTCCTTGCATTTAGACATCAAGAGTTTGGTGAAAAAAACAATATGGTCTCCATTGTTCAGGTGCTCAATATCTCTGGGAGATTCTCCGTTCTTATAAACCATTTCAATAAAATGTGATAAGCACAAATATGGGAGCAAGGAAAAGTAGGTGGAGCATGAGCCAGAAAAATTGTGTTAGAGAAAGTCTATTTCCGATGTGTATTAAAAATTAATAGGAGCTTACCATGCCATAAAATTTGAAAAAAACTTTAAAGGTCAGAGAGCAGTGTTTGCAGACATAGGGAAGCCAAGAATAGGAAGCATTCTGAGTGTTGAGAAATTGGTGCAGTTGGATCCTTGGGTACTGGGGAGGAAGAAGATGTTAGAAGACATTGGTGATAATAGTCTTCAGATTTCATTCCATTGGTAATGGGGAGCCAGTTAAAGTTGTAAAGTAGGAAAAACAACAGGATTATATTTACATTCTAGAAAGATTGATTTTGTGGTGGGATTTAAGGGTGTAGGGGTGAGGAGGCTTACTAGGATTTTGCTTTCCTTGGTGAGAGCTGATGAAGACATTCTCTGGGGCTGGTAGAAGACATGGAGAAAAAGGAACAGATTCAGGCTCTACTTAGAAGCCTGTTAATTGTGAAATAAGTGATGTGGTAGAGGCAGAAAGTGAAAGGGAGTAGAAGCTATCAAAAAAGACTGCAAGGTTTCTGGTTTGTGTGACATAAAATGGATGTGTCGTTTACTGAGATATGGAAGAGTGGAAAAGAAGCAGGTATCAAGAGAAGTAGGGGCAGACAATAAATTCATGTTGATCTATGAAATATACTCTTTGAGGAGAAAAAAAAAAATTAGAGATGTGGCCTCTCTTCCTCTTCAGCTTGATGGGGAGAAAGCTATTAGCCTCTGACTTTCCTTATACCGATGGTGAGAATATGATTCATTTTGTTCTCACCTGGGTTATCAGAACAATTTTATTGTACAGCTTTTCATCTCTTGATTTAGAAAAGGACTATTCGGATTCCTAAATAAGTCTTGCATAATTTTGTAGTATGGAGTGTGCTTTCTTTGCTGTTGTTGAAACTGAGCTGATTATTTATTACTGTTTTCTGTTAAAAAGACCTACTAGGAAGAGAGATGAGTTGAATGTTTGAAATTCAGTCTCTGGGTAATGATGTCTGCTCAATGGCCTAACAATATTTACAGAGAAGCAACTCCAAAGAATGAAACGTGTATGTATTACAGCCCCAGGTAGTCAGAAAATACGGCTTCTCAGATGATTCAATAGCCATAATCCAAATTAAACATCTGGCTTTCTGATGTGTATTTCCCAATTTATGTGTCTTTTCTTTGTAAGCACCTCAAGTAGTTCACTAAGTACATGGTGAGAGTTCACCCAGATATTCTCCTTCTTCCTTCTAAAGCCTTTATACATAATTATTTTTATTGAAAGCATGAAATTATTTTAAGTGATAAACTTTAACTGTGTAATAAAAGAATACAGTCTTTAATTTCCTACCTGTAAGACATTGATTTAAATTTACATTGTGATGTATTTAACCGAGAAGTTGGAGAGAGAAGGTCCTTGGATAAGGGAAGGGGAGTTAAGGAGAGAGAATTGGAGTAGGAATAAAACTGTGACCTCTAAAATATAAGTTTTTTTCTATTTTATTATTTCCAGTATCTCTCAGTCTAGGTCCCCAGACTTTGTGCATATGTTTGTGTATCAAGAGTTTAGGAGAAATAAGGCAGCTGCAAAGTTAGTGGGAAAAGCTGAAGACTGAGAGTCTGAAAATTCTGTTTCTGCAACTAACTGTAGAAATGGCTAGAACTTGAATGCTTGCTCTTTGGTGATTCTCTAACTGGAGAGGTAGTGAACAAGTTAAACCCAAGAAAACTGCAAGTGGCAATGATGCGGACGATAGTAAGTATCACTCGGGTGTATATATAAAATACACAACTGTGGACATATTTTATAATATCTACATGAGTAGATATTTTATATCTACATGTGTGAGAAATCTATGTGCATAAAAGAATAGGGTGGCTCTCTTGGTATTAAATTTAAAAAATAGATTATATAATTGGATTTTAAAAATAACCTGTATTACAGACCCCAATTCTTTATCAATTCTCTTTGAACAAAGAAAGAAAGAAGAAAGAAGGAAATGAGGGGGGGGGGAGAAAAAAGGAAGGAAGGAAAAAAAGGAAGGTAAGAAGGAAAGAAAAAGAAAGAAAACGAAATGATTTTTGTAAAGGGAATTTTTTATTCTTTTGAAATTAAAATGCCTGCAAGCAACTCATTAAATAGGTGATAGTACATAGTAATTGAATTAAAATTATTGATTTGTATTAAGTAGGTCTTTAGAGAGGCCATCTCCCATATTCATTTCTGTCTTGTCTCTACTAAGCTGTTGTCACTGAAATAAGTGTGAAATAAGCAAATACACGCACATTTACTATAGCAAACAGGCTGCCCAGAATCTAATTAGACAAAATTCCGTCCATCTGCTCTGCATTATCATGGGGCCTGCTCAAATGGATGCTGTTTCATTACTAAAAGGCAGAGGGATGCAAATTGAATTGAACTGGACTTCCTCTCAGACAGAGACCATGGCATGAAGTCAAACCCTTGCTGTGAACTAACAAAGCACCACTGGGAAAAAGTGGGATGAGAGGGGATTTCTTTTTCTAAGGCCACATGTCTCGTACTTAGTAGAGGCCATAAGGGAGTGTTCATCCCATTGTTCAGTACAAGGCAACATGAGTCACCACAATATAAACCTTGTTCACTATGCAAATTGTTGATTTTGGTACTTAGTCCCTTGTGACAGATGCCCTTTTATTAGCTGCATGTCACGGCATGTTGAATTGCATTGATTATGAGGGAGACAAAAACTAGCAGCCCTGATGTAGGAGTTTATTTCAAAAAGTTAGTAATTTGCATTTAGTACTCAGTTATATATAAAGATTAATTAAAATACTTTGATAAAACTGTTGTTCAATACAGTCCCTAGTATGCAACAATTTGCAAAGCCCCTTTTATGTGATGTTTCTGCCAAGGCAGTTTTAAAGTGTTTTTGACAATTTCTCTATTAATAGGATTAATTAATTGCTGATGTTCTGAAAAAGATTGAGAAAACTCTTTGGCTTTAAAAAGTTGTAGATTTAGACTAGCTAAAAAGCTAATATATTGTATTAAAAGTTCTACGTTTTGATCTTGGAAATAGGCTCTGAAATGACATTTTTCTCCATATGATGAATTTGTGCCATTTTCTTCAGTAAAAGCTATTTTCCTGCACAAATGGATGCATTTTATCCTGGATTCCATTCATGCTTATTTTTTAAAATGTTTATCTCTTTGTAGAAATGCACTCTAATAAGGATCTAGTCTTCCAAGCTTCAATAGGAGCCAAAGAATTAGGTTTTATGTTAAATTTAAAGGTTTTTCCTGTAAGTATTTTTCCTGATAAAAGGTTACACTGTATCAAAAGAGAACTACATAAACCGTAAAATCTTAAAAACTGCAGACGTCTAGTGACAGATTCAACGTTTCTTCTTGTACTTTGAGTGACAGGTAATCCTGAAATAGGGGGAAAAATTCTTTACCCCCAGCTTTCCCTGTCTGTGCTCTATTCTCCACGCAAAGGGTTCATTCTCAGGTTGTCTCCAGACACTCAGACCTTTTCAGTAGTAAAACCCATTCCTAGGCTCCCAGGAAAGAATCCAATAAACAGCTCTACCCTGCAAAAATAATTATTGAGGTTTAAAGTGTTGTTTCTGTCACACTTCTCCTAAAAGATTAAAATTTCACATTCTATAGATTGGAGTCATTTTTGCAAATGGGAAGAAGACGCCTTTTAGTGTTGGGACAGCAAATAAGTGTGTCTCATGACACAGTCCAAAAATGCATGGTGGACATCAAAGACTGATCATGAAAGCCCTACTGTACAATCTATCTATTGCTATTACTACCTTCTGATAAGATGAAGACTTTGTGATTGTTGCTCTGGTATATCTGAAAGACCAACCATGAACCTCAGATGGAAGTGGGTGTTTGAGTTCCAGAAGGAATAAACATACTGGGTTGACCTGGAAGTCTTGAAGAAGAACTTCAAAGGATGTCACAGTAGCTTTCCTGTTTAGTTAGATTGAATAAAGCACACACTAAATAGTGTTCTGATCCGACAATCCCTTTTGCTTATAACTTTCTAAGACTCATCCTCAACCCTTCTGAAAAATCTCTATTTTGTGTTATCTGTAACGTGAACACTGGGGTCAATACTGCCTTTTGGATATCCATTTTGGCTGTTCCTTGCCATTCATGCAAGGATGGTCAGTCCAGGCTCCATGCTTTTAACTGTCCCTTCGATTGCTACTCTCACTCTTCCCCTTCCTTTGTTTTCACAGGTTGACACCACTCTCCTTATTAGTTCTAACATCAGGTTTTTGTTTTGTTTTTTGGAAACGGGGAGGTTCATAATTTGTTGTTTTTGCCTCTTTTCCCCTGTTGTTGAGCATATAAACCTGTATCTAGTTACCTTGCTATATATGCCTTTGCCTGCTCATCTGACCAGATTTGTCTGTGTAAGAACTACTGTTTCTAAATGGTTTTGCTGCTACCTTTGTGTCTAGAACACAGTCCACTTTATCAATCTTTCTTGCTGACCTATCCACTGTTGATCAATAGTCATTCCAACAGTCTAGTATGCATTTAACTTTTCACATGAGAAAAAGTCATGCTCGAGGTAAATCCTAGAAGTGAAATTTTATTTGTAGAGGTTTATGTATGAAATGAGGCTATGGATAAGCATTTCAGGGGAAATAGTACCTTCCCACTGTCCTTGACATTGAAGCACACACGTAGCAGCCTATGCTACGTGTGTGGGGTCAGCCCTGGCACAAGTAAGGAAAGACAGCAGTAATTTTTAGATGATAATACCAAACAATTTAACTTTATCCAGAGACAATGCCTAATTAATTCTGTATCTTTATACCAAAAGAACATAGAGATAAAAATCATTAACAACAAATGGTTGACTGAGAAAGTAGTTTTAGTTCATGGGACATTTTAATTACCTAAATTTTAATTTTATCTCTAGCACACACATATATTCAATTAATTTATAGATAGTCCCATAAATCCATTTTAACTATAAAATGAGATGTGATCAGACTTCTGAACACTTGTTAATAGATATACTGCTTCAGACCTGGGCATATTTGAACAAGAATTACAATATGAGGAGAGAAAGAAAAACTTACTTGAGGTAGATGGCAGAAAAGAAAACAGAAATCCAGAGACATACATAATTCGTTCCATCTTTTGTGAAAGAATCTAAGACAAGAGTCAAACTCAAGTATCTCAGAGGTCCATGCCTGTGATATAAATGAGTACAAACATTTTGGGGGCTGGCAAGTAGTGGGAACTGTTGAAAACTGTAGAATACATGGCCTACTCTTCAGCACCACATATTTCTGGCCATTTTTAGTACTTGAAAAGAAGCCGAAAAGTCAGATTATTATGTGAAATCTGTCTATTTTCTAATGTCAATTCAAATATTTTAAAACCATATAAGCCCCCAAATGTCTTCAATCCTCATTATAGCCTGCAGGCTGCCAGTTTACAATTTCAGATATATGCTTATTAACTTACTTCTTGTCTGCCTAGACTATAATTCTTGTAAGAAAAACCTTCCTGCAGTAAGGGATTGGTATATGTTAATTTAAGTCTCATTAAGACTGGTACACAATAATGACCCAATATATATATTGTTGAATGAATGCTGAGAATTGTCTATTAAAGTAAAATCACACCTTTCTTATTGTATTCTTATAGTACATCAGGCTAATATAGGAAATTATTATAATAGGATTATAAATCTACTCATGCTACAAACCATATTGAAACTAGCTTAAGTTTGTTTCTTAAATATAAGCAGAAATTAAATTTGCTATGGTCATATGTTGATGGTTGGAAATTTTCAACTTCATGGCATTATTCACATTTTAAAAAGATTTTAAAGATGATTAAATGTTTTAAGATCAGGGATTTTTAGTTTGCCTACATTATTCTTTTCATACAAATAAACAAGTTTGTGCATTTATTTTCCACTGGGAGTCGTTTCTTTTGTTTGGTAGAGTTGATTAATTCAGAGGAACACATGGTGTAGCCTACTCAACTTAAGGTATCTTGGAGCAATATTATAAAATCTTCTTCAGGGCCTGCTATACTCCTTAAGGTGTATGTTCAAGAGTATCCTTGAGTTGAATTTAAATTATTTTGAATGAAGCACTCAAATTTGCATTTATTAGCAATAAATTATTTAAACATTTGGGTGTAATGAGTGTAATTCATTATAAAATTGCTTTTCAGTCGCTGTTCGCATTATATTTTGCAAGAAATCTGTGCAATAATCATCAGTGTTAAGTTTGTTATGGAAGTATAAATCAGAGGGAGTGGCTTAAATGTCAGGCTTTTGATTTGTATTTGTACGAGTAAGGTGTGGTTTTAATGTCTGTCTGTATTTGATTGGTTCTCCTTTCAGATACTTGCACACAAAATGGACTGACATTGTTGTCCACTGATTGATTAAGCACTACAGATACCCACATGTCACCACATAAAAATAAATACTGATACAAGCAAGACCTGCCAGTATTCTCAAACAGATCTTTGAGCACTGGTTAAACGTGCCTATCCCTGAAGTGGAATATTTACTGCATCTTTTTTGAAGTGGATAGAGGCTAAATCTGGTTTTTGGAAGCTCATTAGCTATTTAGTAGCTAATAACTTCCAGAGAGATACCACTTAAGGACAGCTCCATCTTTTCAACTTAGTTAGGATACTCTGGCAATATATGGATTATGACAACTAAGCTGGCAGGGTGGTACTGCTACTGCACTCTGGGTTGCTGTTCACCCCTTTGTTCACCCCTGTGAAGTTATGTTTTATGATGAATGGAGTAGATAGTGTTAACCCCCTACCTAATATTAACTCTTCTGTAGGTTATTCTGTCAGCCAGCCATATTGCTTTATACGTGTGCATATAATGAGATTTTGATCAGCATGTGCAAGTTGTGGTACAACAACTTAAATGATGCATTAACCAAAGGTAAGTAAAAATGTTAATGCAAGAAAAATGGACTGAAAATCATGGTCAGAGTTTTGGTGAATATGAGGAATATGTTGCCTATACATGGTTTTAGTGCTGTAGGCTGAAATTAGTGAATGAAAGTAGCAGGAAACGAAACTAAGAAAATGGGAGGAGTTATCAAACTACCTAATTTTAAGGTCTAAAAGCCTTACAGTCTAAAAGCAGGGGCTTTCTAACACATTTGTATATCTTTGAGTGTTGCTGCAAAAATAAAAGAGACTTTTGGGGGGTTATTTACTAGATTGAGTTGTTTTCATGGCAATCCAATCTCAGATTAAGGAATACATCTAAGAAGGTAACTTCTAGGGCCACAGGTTTTTCCTCAGACATGGTTAACTGAATAAAACATAAATATAAGATAGATAGATAGATAGATAGATAGATAGATAGATAGATAGATAGATAGATAGATCCCTTTCTGTAAAATATATATTTTATTTTCAAGAAAATATATAGTGCCAACTTCTTTTCACTGAAATAATTGAATACCCTAATGACAGCAAGACATAGAAGAAATGCAAAACTTCAAATACCAAATTGTGTCATAAAAACAACAGATTATAAAATCTATTTTCTGAAAAAGGGCTGTGCTCATAGTTTAAGAGAAACGATTGTCCAAGAGTGCTTTGTGAGTGGCCACAAAATGAGTATTATAACGCCTATATGACTGGCTGGTTAGTAATAGGAAAAGAAATAATATGTCCAAAATATGACCAAAGTGTCTAGAAAATATACGTGATTGAGAAATGTTTATTTCTTTACCTTACCTCCATGATGGCCCCCCTTTTTCCACATTACTATTTTAATCTGCCTCTTATTTCAACTATTTGTTGTCAGTATTTATAGGCGATATCACTTGTTGCATTTCAAAGAGCCTTAGTTATTTTCCATCTTTAATTGCCCAAAGTGTTTCTCCTTAAGCAAGGTTATAAAGTTGTATTTAGTTTATATGAAGAAATATTTTTATCTAAGTCTTATATCCCAAATATCCCTGAGCCATTTTAACTACAGCAGATCACACATAGTTCTCCAAATATTACAGAAACTTTGCAAATTTTGTGCTTCTGATCATTCTTTAGAATGCCATTAACTTCTGTATTGTCTTGGTATCCAAAGCAATTAAAGATACCTTATTTTCGACATTAATATTATAGAACATTGAAATAACTTGTATCCTCTGATAAATAATGAATAAGGATCATGAATCTTTTTAAATTTGTATCCCTGGTACTTAACATAGTCTGGCCTATACTGGGAATGCAACAAACAATTGTTGAGTATAATAGGCCATTAACTATTAACTAAATATAGAAATCAGGAATGAAGCTGTGCTTCAGCAAGGCAGGTTGCAACTGTTGATTAATGTCCTGATGAGTTGAGGATAGAATTTAGATACTCAGCACACACCTAGGTTCTAATCCAGGAAGGTGTGCAATTTCCAAGGTTCTAAACTCAACTCCTCCCTTCTCCTAATCAGGAAACATATCAGAGTGAGAGCGAGTGAGAGTTTATGATATGTAGAGACAACCAGGAATTGATTTTTTTACAAAACGAGAAAACCATTTAAAATTTTTCTGTGATTTCTTCAGAAGCATGCTTTTAAAGGGAAATTATTGTGAAGGAAATGTTCTCTGTAATGGTTAAATGTATTACTTTTTAAATAAAAAAATATCGTTTTGTTTAAACACAAGTCAGAATGAGATAATATTCCATAGTAATTATGAAGCCCTGGTGTTACCAGTAGTGCTATATTTCATTTTTGGAAATCTGCAATGGTTATTGAAGTCTCTGCAAAGTCCTGCAGTAGAGGTACAGCTTATTAAATAGCTAACAAGCATTTGTGTTCGCTACGTACTAATTATAATCATCTCCTATGTAACTTGGTGTTGAAGTTTAACTTACCTGTATTTTCAGTTAAATCTCTGATTTTCTAATATTGATCTGGAATATCAACTAGTAGAAGATTCTCACACCTACTGGGATAATAAGAATCTTGCTTGATTATAGAAGGGTCCAGCTTTCACCCACATGGGAGAGAGAATGAAAGAGTAGTTACTTCCCCCAAATTAGGAAAGCATTTGTGTAGTTTGAGATTATGTGGGTGCCCAAGAGTATACTTCCACAATATATGTTGTCTATGCATAGAAGGGGAGCATTGAACAGGATATATGATTTACTACTGCTTATCACCTATTCCACACTACTAAATTTAATTTCTTTTTTTGGTATTAGTCAGGAACGGTTATGCTTTGCCAAGCTATCAAACAAATCCAAAATTCCAGCAGCCTATGAAAACAAAGGTCTATTCCATGATCATGCTACACATCTGTTACTGGTAAACTAGGGATTTCCTTCTACTTTGACGTCACTAAATGACTGAGACTGACAGCGAAGCCATAGTCTGGAAACTTTCACTTTGGCAATTCCATTTCTGCTCAGAAGGGACGTCTGTCACTTCTACACACATTCCTGTGCTCAAGTGAGTCTCACCATATAACATCAAGGGAACACGGAAGCATAATTCCATTTCTACACAGAAGTGGAGAAGAGCTAAATATTACTTAATAGGAGTAGATGCTATCATATTAGTCAGTATTTATGAGAGTAAGTGCCAAATTCAAAATCATTACTTAAAATTTATTAATGGATTTATTTAAGAACAAAAAAGAAAAGGTAAGAGGAAGACTAAAGATTGCTGCGAGCCTAGCAGGTGCTTGGCAGGAAGAATGGCATTAAAATCCCAGAGTGACAGCAGTAATAAACGTATTATACATCACCAGAAAACTTTTCAACGAAAATGTGATGTTATTACACAGCAAAACATTCCTGTACACTGTCTCTCCAAGAGAAGGCATTCTGATTTCTTTTAACTTTCCTCATAAACATATTTTTCAAACTTCCCCCTGAGAAACACTTTCGTAATTTTGCACAAGCCAAAACCTTAAACTTCTTAATGGGTGGGATAGATATGTTGGAGAGTCATATGTGGTCCACAGAATCACATTTTTTTTTTTTATAAAGAAAGGTGCAGCTCACAGTGGCCCATGTGGAGATTGAACACGGAATCATTTAAATGTCCTCCCTTAAAAATTTTGCAAGGGTAATGCCGTTTTACAAGTTTGCATTTATTCTATGGAATCAGGAAAGTGTCATGAACAGATTTCTGGCAAAGAGCAGTTTCTACTATACAGTGCATGAGTAATTTGAGAACTATGGAGATATTATACTAATAGAGCTATACTTACATTACTAATGACAAGAAAAAATAAAAAATAAGGGCCAAAGAATGACTAATTTAGTTTAGTGAAGCAAAATAGAGTCACTAAAATTTAGTCCACAAAAGGGGTAGAAAGCATTCTAATATATAAGGAGAAGTGTGCTCTTTTCTTGGTGTTTTGAACTTTTAGGGACAGAACCCTTGGTGTTAAATTTAGGCAAGCGGCAAGTCCCAAACCTGAAAAGACGGAGGACGCTGGTTTGACACACATTCTGAGGGAAGATTGCCATCTACTGGATCACCAACACCACTCCCTCCACTCTTATTGTATATGTACACATGGTTCCTTTAAAATTACGTACCTTAAAAAGAAAACCTCAGTTTGTCTGCAATACAACCACACATTTATTTAAAGAGAAGCTCATAGATGTGAAATTATTCTAGTTATCCTCCAGAGAGAGCTAAATGTGAGCGCCTTCAACACTTGTCTGTGCTATTCCTTGTTTCAGGGTCACACAAGCTGTTTGAGGTACAATAAAAGAGATTCTGTTTTTTTAAATGTCCATAGGCATCAGCTGAATAGCCTACTACAAGCAAATCCAATTTACACGTTTAAAAAAAGCATTATATTTTTTAAAAATGTATCTGCTTGAAGCAGTTCTAATCTTTATAAGATGGTCATCTTTAAGCTATTTGTGGACCACATATTACAAGTATGTGGATAAGAAAAATAAAACTCAATTTAAACATCATTCATATGTGCAGCAAAACTGTTGACTTCTCTGCACAAATGGTATTCTACTTCAATTCTACTTCTCCATTCAGTGGTCATAGTATGGTCTTTTCTAACATAGACAAGAAATTTTAGCTGTATCTTTTGAGTATTTGATGGAAGAAGGGCGGATTTGAGATTACATCTAATGCCATTGTCAATTCTAAAGGTAAAAGTGTTTAAATATTAGTGAGTTAATATAACTTGGTGGTGTTTAGTAGATCAGTATAACAAAAGACACAGAGAAGATGTGAACACACCAAGCAGGAGGAGAAGGAGGAAGGCTACCAACTGGAGGAATAGACCTAGAGTAAGAGAGTTCCATGAAGGAGAAGAAAAATGAAATAGAAGTAAAGGTTTAAGGATAATTCTTAGGAAGGAGGGTAAAAAGCTGAGCACCTAGAAAAATAAAGAGAAGTGTCTAGGCAGGAGGCAGTGTGATATAGAAATGACAAAAGAGCAAAATCAAAACTTTGGAATTATACAGACCTGGGATCACTAGTAGTGTGATTTGAGACAGGTCCTTTAACTTTGTTGAGAATCAATTTCAACTCCTACAAACTGGGAAGAACAGTTTTTTAAAAATTAAATTAGGTAATACATTGTCCTGAGACAGTAAATATTTTCTCATTTCCCGGTTCCTTTGAAGAGGTTAAAACAGATATAGAAAAATAATGAAGACATTTGGCTATGGTAGACACACAGAGGCAAAAAAAGAGAGGCCTGGATTATGGGTATAGTGTCTAACATTGCTTAAGTGTCTTCAATCAATGTTCAAAAGAAAATTATTATTTTTTCCTAAAAATAAATTATTTCCTTAATAGAAAATTTAAGACATTACGTGATCTTGTACAAATTGGTTTTTAGCCTAATTTTCTTTTATATATTCTCCAATATTCCCTCCTGACTACTTTTCCTCCAGGATGACTCTGTACATGTATGTCTTTCTGCCCATCAAAAGCCTATCTAACGAAAATTTCCTAATCTACTCCAAAACCCTAATCTAACGAGAATTTCTCCAAAACCCTAATCTAACGAGAATTTCTCTATAATCCACAGCCAGGCCAGCCTAGGTGGTGCCAGGCGCCAGTCTCTCAGGGAAACAGAACACCACTAGAATAAATTGAAGCTGTTTCTGATAAAAAGGATACATACATACTTGTATCTTAAATTATACACAGTGACTCAAATTGAACATTTTTTAGGTCATTCAATTAGTACTTTGAGATCAAATAATGCACAGTGTAGCTCTGCTTAGTGATCTATTTTATCATTAAAATTTCAAACTTTCCCAAGTAGTTATCTAATTCAGGATAGAAGTTTAAAAAATAACAAATAGATAATAGGAGCCATAGATAATTGGTAAACTGTTTCCTTCCTTCCTTCTTTCCTTCCTTCCTTCCTTGCATCTTTCCCCTCTCTCTCCCTCCTCCCTTGTTTTCGTTTTTTCTTTTGTCCAGAACAGTGACTCTTCACTGCTCAATGGAAAAAATTGGTAAGTAAATTTATTTCTCTATATAATATTAACAGGAAATAAAAAGATTTCTGTCCACGTCCACTACATAAATATTAAGCAAATAATCGAATATTTTTTGAAAGACCTCAAATTAGCCTGTGCAGGCCTTCAAATACTTACCTTCCTCCAAATTTATGTTTCTTGTTATGCTTATTGTCTTGTCTCATAAAATGGAGTACAGGTTTGTCTCCTTCTCTAAGTCTCTGGGAGACAGATCTTTTATCTTAGATAACTTTGTGCTAGAACAGAACTATGAACAATTTCAAGAGCTGGAACTAAAGAACCATAACCCCTGTATTGATTCCTGGGCACACAACATAGTAAAAACTGGTATTTTCTCTTATGTTTTACATAGATAATGTAGTAGAAATGAGTCATGAAGACTTAAAATAACAAGTAATTTAAATATTAGGTTATTACATTATAACTAATGGCATGACACATTCAGGATTTCACACACACACACACACACTTCACACACAATCAGATTTAAAGGTAGAAATAATCTGTATGTTTGCCCAATAAAGACTATTGTGTTTTTACATGCAAATGTTAAAAAAGCAAATGTATCCTCAAAGCAGCTGTGTGAGTTTTCTAGTTTTCCCCCCCCCCCCTGAATTTTAGATTTATATAAACCATGTCTCAGCTGCTACCTTTCAACAATTTTACTCTGAGGCAATAAATAATTCAATGTGCTAATTTGACAGATGACTCTCCAGGAGCCTCCTCCCATTACTAGCATCATTAGGCCGTAATATGCGTGACGAGGGTGCACCATTCAGCAAATGTCCTTCACTTGTTTACCCCTAAAGAGCTGTACTCTGCACAATTAACTAATGAAGCATTATGGGCCTCTTTTTTTCCTTTTGCCTCCTATTTCAATATATCAATGCAGAGAGTCTGAGGCAAAATACATTCCGTTTCTTTTTACTAAATAAGTATTTATGGGATGGTAAGACTCGACTCTAGCACCCCACATGAATAAGAGGGGAAACTAATAAGATGGTCAAAATGGATCATCATCATTATAATTATTATTACTTCCTTTCTCTTCCATAATTTGTGAGGAAAATGTAAAAGCAATTTGGTGTTGAAATGCCAAAAAATAAATCAATGTGTAAATCATCTGCTTAATATTTGCTGGTTATCACGAACTTGTACACTGTCTCCATCAAGTTTGGAAATTATATCCTCACCTGAAAACTTGATGACATGTGAATTTTCTCAGACTGTTCTTTGAGTTTTAAACTTAATTCCAATTTAAAAAAATGCTGAAATAGTACTGTAAATATTCTAATTGTTTTGTATATGTGTGTGTGTATGACTCTAACCTTACTATCCAAAACAACAAAGCATATGCTTACAAATGTTCAAGTAAAGTCACTAAATCTATGTTGAAACAGTTTCATATCACAGAATTGAATTGAAAAAAACCTCAGCTGACTTGCCTGTTGTTATTATTTCATGAAACATTTGATTAGAAAAATATTTTCTTGTTGGGAAAATACGAATCTAAGAGAAATGATTTTAGGGATCTTTTTTGCAGAGGCTGTATTATAGGTTCTTAGTTAAGAAATTATTGCATCCTTTAACATTCCTGGCATTGTTTTGTGGTTTAGAGTGTAGGGAATGAACTCTGCCCAAACCATGTCAAGTGCAAGAAAAGTGGTAGGGTCCTAGGATTAAGACAGTTACATTGTTCTCTTTCCAACCATCATCTAAATCCACAGTGAGGCTGATTTTATTTTCTAAGTGTAAGAGTCAACAACCATTCTTCCTAAATGTAAAACTATTTTCCTCAGTTGATAACACATGTCCAAAGGCAATTACTATAATGTTCCTCTTTGCAAAAATAAAATAAAATAATAAATAAAAATCATCATTGTGATATTAATAATAAAAATTGCTATGATTTATTAAAAGCCAATTCAGTCTAGGCCCTTTATGTTTATTGCATGTATTAAAAAACATGAAACGATGGTGTGAAGGGCTTCTGGATTCCTCTATGAGCCTCCAGGTTGCAGAAAATATTTACATTAAAAGAGAAAGAGAACCATTACATTTGAAGAATTCTGCAGATAAATTCTAGTAGATTATCAATATTCTATCACCTTTATAGGATTTCAAAATACTTAATACTATAATCCATATACCTCGACACTCTATCCCACTTGAACAATCTGCCCAGTTTTTTCTTTCAGAAGAAAAAATTTAAACATGCTAACTCAATAATGAGTAAATTTAGTGGAAAAATAATTCAAGCACTTTTCAATGTAAATGTTCCCAGTGGCCTTCTTATAGCTTTACAGTAAATTACATATGCAGTGAAAGTCTAACAATATTTCTGATATTTCATATTAAAAAGTTGAACTGTTTAACTTCTCTTTTCTATCCACATATAAATATGGTATGAAATTCAATGTGCACGTGACATTTAGTTTTCAAAATGTAGTCAAAAGTGGAAAAGGCTACTTGAATCCAAGGAAAGCAGTGCTTTTATATTGGGCTCCTTGCTTTTATATTGGGGAAAAGGCTATGTATCATCTTGGAAAACATATCCTGTCCATGAAAATATGAGCAACAGTAGTAAGAAGTAAGAACATTTCCAACTAATGATAATGGGGGAATTTCACAACACTGAATATATTTTGTGCAAAATTTCTTTAGAAAACATAAAAAGCACATTTTTATATAAATGCCCTTCCTTTCCGTATATAAAAGATTCCATACAAGGTTTATTTAAATTTGTTCAATTAGATAGAAAATTGTTTCACTATTTGAAATATATACTGAATGTAGTCTGTTTTATGCAGAATCTATAACCTAGATACTCTGTTAAATGGAAAAGAGACCAAAATATGGAATACCTTGTAGAATAGTTAAATGCTGTATAACTATTGAACTTCATCTTAAATGGTTGGTCATTTACACACAAGAGCTATCTAGCAAAATAGTGTGGATAATAATATTATAGCTCATAATTACCTCTACAATTTTAGGATGTTGGCATTTGCAATGTTCCAAATGTCACTAAGAGCACTGAAAGTCACTAGCAAATATTGCATACTAATGTTTGTTGTAAAATTTGGTTTCCATACAAAAAAGCTAAAACTCAATACTCAATTAGTCACTGAGATTAAAAACAAATCCAAGTATTCAAATACATACAAAATTTAATCCAAATTATCTCAAATTATATTTAAAAGTTCTAATCAAATAAGAATTACTCCTTTTTTGTAAGGAAAAAAATTAAAAGCTACATGTGGTGTTTTTCTAGATTTTTGCTCACTCTTCTGTAGTAATTTCTTCTTTTTAGTGTGACTTTGCTAAAAATTCAATAATGTACCATTAAAGAAAAATCATAGCTATACTAAATACATCCCAGAGAGACACACTCCCATAGATATGCCACTTAACTGCAGGCTCACAGTTCATTGAAGACATTTCTGTTTATTTTGATACCTTTTGTTAAAGAAATCCACAGTAACAATGATGACCAGACAAAGAGAGTGGAAAAAAAGCCCTTCATCCATTCATGGGTAATTGAATTCCCTCATATTTCATAAACAGACTGCCTATCTGTAGGGTTGTGTTTTATTTGAATAACTTTCTTGAAAATGCTTTTCCCATATAAGATGGGGAATTATAATAATGTTTAAGAATTCAAGGTCAAAATATTTTTAAGTTAGTTTATTTGATGGATGCATTGCCATGAGAGAGGACACCCCTCCCTTTTCTCTCCCCTCTCTCCCACAAATTGCCTTTAGACTGGATGTTTATTGCCCGATGTAAAGAACAAAATAGGGAGGTAATTAAGCCTAGAATTGCCTGCTGGTGCTTATGACAGTCAAGCCACCAGCCTAAGACTAGGAGTCCTATCAAATCTGCAGAGAAGGAGCCTTGGTTCCACAACAAAGCTAAGCAGCAAGACATCATTACTGTCAATTACCTGAGAAACAAAGAAGACTTGGTGTCGGTGGCAAAACAGCAAACTCATGGTGGCAGCTGATGCTGTAAAGACAGTTGGTCTTACTTTGTCCTGTTGAGCATTGTGCTGGGAGATGATCCACCTCCATAAAGAGCTCAACTAATTAGACTCCAACTACTGTGTTTATACACGCTCTGCTCTGTATGGTGCCCTAATAACAACAAACAACCTGTCCTCTGGAGACAGGTGGCATCTGCTAAACATCAAATAGAAAAAAGAAAGAAAGGAAAAAAAGTGATTTCAAATACTAGTTCATTAATTTATAAGTCAAAGGACAAAGTGTATGAAGACAGGTGAGAAATATGAGAGTATACTGAAGTTTGTAGCTCCCTTAATAAATAAATATGAATTAAATTAAACATGACATCTATTTCACAAAATAATCATTGGCCTTTGTGAACTGCCTTGGGATATAATAGCACCAAGAAGTATTTGAACAAGAACACACATATGTATGGACATGTACACATATGTAATATACATGTATATGAATATTACATACATATGTATATATATTTGATGTCTTGTTTGCTTTTCATTTTCATTCCTACTGTCATTGATCATGCATGAAAGTCAACTATAAAATAGGTTCAAGAGACTGGAGTGGCACACATAATAAAGTCAAGCGCAATACAAGATTCTGCCTTAGAAGACCTATATGCATATAGCCACAAAACATGGAGTTGACTGAGGGGTTTCAGTCAATTCAAGGTGTTGTAGAATTAACGGCATCATCAGATAGATCTGGCTTGCTCCTTGTCAGCTGGTTAGCTTTAGGTGAGTTAGTCTTCTCGAACTTGGTTTCCTTATATGTAAAATAAAGTTAAGTTAATAATGCATTTTTCTCAGCATTATTGTAAGGACTAACAGACACAATGTGTGTGTATACATATATATATAATATTTTACATTAAAATATTATATATGTGTATATATATATATATATATATGTAATATATATATATGTAAATATTTAGCACAGTGCCCAATACATAGTAGGCTCTCAGTCAACAGTGATTCTAATAGCTGACTTGGAATAAATTACTTTTGAGGAAACTGTCTAATTAAGACATTAAGAAATCATAGCTGATTTGCTCAGTATGTATGGCAACTCACATTCTCCACTAGCAGAAACCCTACCAGCAAAGGTAAGAGTACAGAGAAGCTTTGAATCTTGCAATCTTCATGACATCAGCCATTCATGCTTTACAGGATAATAGGATCGTTAAAAGCACTGAGTTTGAAGTCAGAATGACCTACGTTCAAATTCAAGCTTTATGCTTGCTAGTTCTGGGTACTTAGAAAGTACAGCAACAAACTTCTTAATTCACAGTTTCACCTTAAAAATGTGATGTATAGAGTTAACCACTTTAAAACATGTAGACCCACAGAATCTACTTAATTTTGAGTCACCATTTCATCATTTACTTAAGTTATTTATCATACCTTTAATTTAGTATTAAAACCTATAAAATAGGAATGCAATTAATTATAACTATAGGATTCTTGTGAGGATGAAACGAGTCATTTTATACATAGTCCTTAGAATAGTGCCTGTGTTATAATTTGCTCTTATTTACCCGCTACTCAAGGACCCTCAAAACCCTTTCAAGTTGAGGCTTAATCTACCTGTAATATTAAATATTATTTTTAATAATCACTACCTGAAAATGGATACCACCATCATGCCCCAAATGCTTTCCATGATTTTCTGTGAGACTTTAAAGTGTACCTTCACATTTGCATACAGGACAATCAGTCACCAGTATGACCACTGCAATTGCCACAGGACACTCTCCATGTATTCTCCTTCCCTCTTTGGTTCACTATGTTTCATATAAAGTATTACAAAGCTGCTTGAAAGGGACTTCCTATTGACACTGCTATTATAAGATCCCAAATGTCTTTCATTAGAGGTTGCTAAAACTTCTATTTCTTGCAGCAGGTTCACAGCAGACATGGAAGGAAAGGATACCTCTACAACTCTCCACCTACCTTGTCACCTGGGCCCAGTACATTCCTCATGCTCCAAGGCTCATGAAGTCTCTCACAAAATTAGTTCCTAACTCCTACTTCCTTAGGCCTCCAACTCAGCCCATGGTCTGAAGTAAATGAAACCCAAGGTCATCCTTATCACTATTTTGGTCTCTCTTCTCACACGCTCCAGAGCTATAATGACATCATGCTTAACTAACTGGTTGAAAATGAAAAATTAATTAATGCAAATGATGTGACCCCTCATGTAGACCCACAGAATCTATTTCTTTAATTTTATAGAAATTAATCAAATTAAATTTGCATACTTGAAACCTCTGAGACGGATTATTCTGAATGACTATAGTTCACTGATTGCAAAATCCTGGTCCTTTGTCATGAAGACACATTTCTTGCTTGCCTTTCATGATAAAAGGATTAGTCTGACACAGCACTCTATTCACTGCTATACTCTTAGTAAACTTTTCTGAGTTTTTTATGACTGTCAATAATTTACATAAATAACTAAAGCATTGAAGTGCACACACTGCAGTTCTAGGATAATGAAAGCTAGCATTACATTTAGCTTAGTAAGTAAGCATCTTGAATAAAATCCACCACAAAATAATAAAAATAATAACATGTTGTGCTTCATACTTTTGTGTACTCATTTAATCATAAATTCAAAAATAATAATTCTTCGACTCCAAATTCTAAGATATATCTGTTCTGTAGTCATCTCAATTATTTGCACAAGAACTATCATAAGCTTTGAGTAAGTTGTTTAAAATGTCTAAATTTCTTACCATAAACCCCTGTCTACTTTTCAAAGGAAGGTTTTTTGTAATCTTTTTTTTTTGTCATGTTGATTAAAACCTTCATCATATAAAATTTTTGCTTTAGTGCATATATGTACTTGATATTTCAATAAAACATATATTATTGATAAGACATTAGAAATACAGACAAAAATGATCATTATATTAGTATTTGTATACATTTATATGCTATACAAATGATGTAAATAAGTTGTTTTAAAATGGTAAAAGTAAAGCTGTTATTCAATAAATACAAATGAATTTTCAAGTGTTAATGAAAGACTGAAAATATTATCAAGGTTCAAAGACGTTTAAGATATATATTGGAAACAGAACAATGGTATCTTGTAGAACTTGCAGAGTCACGCTATAAGACAGGAATAAGATTCTGAGTGATTAGTCAGCACCAACCTATAGTCAATTTCAGAAACACTTAGCAAGGCAAAGATAATGAGTACACATTCCTTCATTCCTCATGTCACCACCACAATATTTTTTTAATGAAATGACAAAGTTATTGCTATTTTCTTCTTTGTTTCCTTTTTGTCTTTAAAGGAAGTTTTATAGTATTTACAGTAATAAAACACTCTGAACTTGTGGGAAAAAAAGCTGTATTCTTGTAAATATTGCTATTATATCAATCCTTATGCAGAAACTTCAGATAGGTACGTTCAACAATCAAACCAAAACTATAACTTAAAATTAACAAATTGTAGAGATTATCATTCAAAATATAATTGTCCTAAATGACAATAGTTTTAATGTTTTTATTAACCTAATGTATGTACTCAAGAAAGCAGAATTTTTTTGTTAACCAAATTATTTATGCTGAGTCATCAAATATTTACTGCTGTTTTTGTCATGTGCCTCATTCTATTTGTGTTAAATGACCTTTAGTCTCTAGTCTAAAGCAATAAAGTGAATGCTTCCTGTTCTATCGATTAGGAAAGGCCTATTTTCACACTAATAAAATGAGAAGCTCAGTTTAATAAAATACTTTTTTCTACTAGTGGCTGTAGGTGAACTGGAGACTTGAAAATGTTGGCAGAGGTCAACTGAGAGGACAGAGGTCAGATCTGCAGTAAATCAACTTCCAGGAACAAATCACTGGACACTATAAAAATCAAAAGTGGTTCTTTAAGAGACCAGCTTGACCCTCCTTAACCAGAAAATAACATCTGACCTGGCAGTGAAATTTATCACAACATTTCAATTAAAACTTGGCAGACATACTAGCAACACATTGTTCTTCTCCAGTTGACCTTGTTGTAGGAAAAACAGAGAAAGAAGGGAAAAACATAGATATTCTTGCTCCATATTCCTAACAAATAAACATTTGCTCATCCACATAAAGTTTTCTGGACACTAGATTAACATGCCATGTGTGGATACCATACAACTTTTCACCAGTTATTTTCTGTTCAATGCTTTCAGATGTCTGCTTCTTTATGATACTACAAAACAACTGTCAATATTATTGGTTAAAAAGTAACCTGGTTTTTAAAAATTATTTATGTATTCATATTCTAGATTTCAAGTAACTCAATTTAATCATATGGTTTGCCTCCCACCTCTACCAAAGAAAAGTATGCCAAAAACATTTATTTTATACATGCCAATCCTTTTGGATGTAGTGTGATGTTATACCCAGTACAAAGTATAATATTTAAAGACAAGCTTTTAATCTAAGTCGCATACATTGTCTCAGCGGCTCTCAAAGTGGAAGTACTAGGAAAACGAGCACAGCTTAACTCAAATGACATCATATGTTTGACAACAAGGGGTCTCTATAAAAATTAACAAAATCTTAAGTCATATAAAAAGTTTGTTAATTCCCTTGAATTATTTAATTGCACATTGGTTCATGTGTGTAATATAAGAGCCACAGACAACAAGGACATTGGTTTCTCCTTTTCCAATAGTTTAACTGTGAGTAAATCACTGTAAAGTGAGATGGCAGAAATAGATAATTTTAAAGATCTCTTTTAGCAATAAATAACTATAATCTTTAAATATTTCAAATATAAAATAATAATGTAACCCAACTATGTTGTAGAGTCAGAATAAAGTTTAAGGTTTTCTGACTTCTGGGCCACAGGAGCATTTGAATGTATAGGTCTCGGTAATTCTTCAGAAAGAAGGTATCATGCACAAACTGCCTTATCTAACATAGGCAACAAATCCTAAAATCAAATGGAAAATAATAGTATTAATTGATCCAATTAATTTAACATGGGAAAAATATGAGGAAACTAGGTACAGTCATAGTATCTCTGTGATTAGATCAATAGTTAGATATAGATGTTTATTTATATATTTATAATTATTTTATCTAATATTAATATTAAGATATATAAAATCTGATTATTCAGGTAATGACCATAAAACAGATGTCAGTGTTTGTCTTAACATATGTTGTAATCAGATTAGGATTTTTAGTACTAACTTAATCACAAGATTGTGAGTAAAGACCTGAGATGGACTGTATACATGAGCAAAAGCCAAACAACAATTCAACACACTGTGCAAATGAAAGTTTTATAAGAAATCAAATAGAGAAGTGATGGGGAAATTAAAGCAGTATGTGACACACTGTAAAATAGTATACCAATATGAAAGGAAACTGCAAAGAGAACATTCCCTTGCAAATTGTGATTTGGTTTCAATAAAACATCGTCGGTTATTACATTAGTGATTTTTACTTGAATTTTATTAGAATTTTGACTTCAAATTTATAACTTCTTTTTGTATAACAAAAGTTGTTTCAAAGTAGGAGTGATGCAAAATTGGGGCATCATGTCAGTGATGGAAATACTGAGAAAATATGTTTCCAAGGTAGATGGAGTTGTTCTATGATATAAGGAAGGCTAGAACATAGAATACTCCTTAAAGAAATCAAAGTAGATAGCCAGGAATAAGAAAGTAGTCTCTGAAGTCAGATGAAATTAAAGATATTGGCAAAGTTAAAAATGTTCATTGCAACATTTGTTTTATACCTTTATTATGGTTTCAAATTATTCCAATACTTAAAATTAAAATAGAATTTTAAATTAAACTTTTCTCTAGTTTTATTGATATAATTGACATATAACACTGTGTTAGTTTTAGGCGTACAACATAATGCTTTGGCATACATTTATATATATATATGTATATATATATACATATACATATATATAATTATATATGTATATGTATATATATATACATATACATATATAATTATATATATGTATATGTATATATATATATACATATATTTGTATGTATATATATAATTATCACAATGTTTAGTTAACCTCCATCACTTTGTATAGTTACACATATTTTTTCTTGCAAGAACTTTTAAGATACATTTTTCTTAGGAACATTCAAATATACAATACATTTTTATTAACTATAGTGCCATGCTGTATATTACATGTCCAGAACTTTATAACTGAAAGTTTACACCTTTTGACAACCTTCATCAATTTCACCCACCCCCACCTAATTACCACTCCATGCAACCTACATGTTAACAAGTAAATATTTGCATTCTTAATTTAGATGTTGCTGCAGGAAGCATAGTCGGCTGCCACCGTTTTTAATGAACCAAGTTGGTCAACCAAGGCCACACTTACCCTGGTCTACAGCCACCCAGTGACTGAGCACAGTAGGAAGTGCTAAACATGGGCTATTCCTACTTGACCGGTCATTCTTTCTATGGGAAAGTATTGAGAATTTAGCTAAACTTCTCTGCCTCAGCATTCATTTTTTTGGCCAAGTCTCTTACTCTGACTTTAAGCTCACACTAGCCCCTTCATGCAAGCACATGTGCTGAACGGCAACCTATGGAATCACAAGCAAATGTAAGTTCCTGATATGACTTCCCCAATTGCCTCTGTGGTCAACAGTCTCCACTGCCTCCAGTGGCTTTCCCCTGTTGCGCCTCTTACTTAAGACCCCTGTAGAGCTTACCCAAATCCTAGCCCTTTTGGATTGATCAACCCAGCCTTAGCCTGGGAACTCCAAAACACTCCATTAATGAACCCCAATGTAAAGGCATGCACCCCAGGTCTTTACTATCTGCATTCTGCCCTGACCTTCTAGTGTAGCCTCTTGAGGTGTGCCAGGTATTTGCTTTCTCCATAATCTGTGAGTAACAAACTTATCTATTTCAATTCCTATTGTGGTCTATTGCTGACCACTGTGGCTCACTATCCAGCACCCTGTGATCCGCTTAGTAAAGATTAGTTTGACAAATTTATAACAGTGAGGAGTGGTGGCTCCTCACTGCCTGGCCCAGCCTTTCTCAGAACTGTGTTGTTGTGATCTGGAGCTTTCCCTAACTAATCCTTCCTTCCTTCAATTTCTCTCCTCGAAGGTCCAGACTGGCACTGTGTTCTGCAGACTCTTCCCTACTCCTGCATCCTCTCTCTTTGTCTTTCCTGGACCATTCCCTCAATGTATCACTTGCACATCTAATCCTATCTTGGGGTCTGTTTCTCACTAACTGACAGACTGGGATAGCCACAGTTTTTAAGTTCTTTGGTCCTCTCCATTTCTTACAGATACTTATTGAAATCACATACTTATTTGTCATCAGAAGCTGCATGATTTTTAAAAAAAATGTTATGCCATTTGTACTTTGAGTTCTTTTAGATTACTCCTTATATTTAAACCTCATACAAATGAAAAAAAAAACAGTCAAAAGTCAACATAGAAGAAATATTAAAAGTCTTTTTTCACTCTCTTTACTCCCTTATGTAACTAAATATGAATTATGAGGACGACTTTAAATAATTGAAAACTCACACATTTTTGCCAAATTTTTTAAAGACTGTTTCAGAATTGTGGAGTTTGTGACATAGGATAAAATCCTCTATTCTATGAATATCAATACAATTTTTAAAAATTATATTATTTGCTTAATATCTTTATTGAGTTATTACTATGTACTAATTTCCATAATCTACATGAACTGATTTAATTTCCCATTATAAAATAACTAGATGATTATAAAATAACTACTGATTAATTCTCCAAAATGACTGTTCTTTATTATAACTGAAGGAGAATTTCTTGCCTATAAATGCTTCTGATTTTTTTTCTTTACATGATTGTTTCTTTTAAGCATTGGAAAACTCTCTATGTACTTGTTGAATAATGTTATTCAGATTATGTCTTGAGCACCAGCGCTACCACATGGTAGCTCAATAAAAGGTATTGTGGATAAAATTATAGTGCTTTGAAAGACATATTTTGTTATTTGAGATAAATGCTTTCTGTAATTAAATCATGACTTGATATAGTCAGTTATTGATTGTCCATGAGCTGATTGTTCCAAGAGAAAAGAATGAAGAAATAGAGCAAAAAGATGTTTGAATAAATAATGGCCAAAATTTTCTCAAATTTGATCAAAATAATGACTTACAGATTCAAGACCTCAGCAAACCCCCAAAAGGATAAGTACAAAGAAAGCCATATTTAACAGTTCTTAGTCAAACTACTCATAGCTAGTGCTAAAAAAGTCACCTTTTTTAGTCACCCTTTAAAAAAAAATTTATAGCTAAAGAAAATACCCTTCAAAAATGAGAATAAAATAAGAAAATACCATGAAATTGGATCATTTTCTTATGCCATACACAAAAATAAATGATAAATGGATTAAAGACTTAAGTATAAGACCTGAAACCACAAAACTCCTAGAAGAAATCATAAGCAATAAATTCTTTGATGTTGCTCTTAGTAATATCTTTTTGTATATGTCTCCTTGGGCAAGGTCAACAAGGAAAAAGCAAACAAATGGAACTGCATCAAACTAAAAAAGTTTTTGCACAGTGAAAGAAATCATGAACAAAATGAAAAGACACCCTAATGAATTGGAGAATATATTCACAGATGATACATCCAATAAGGGATAATATCCAAAATATGTAAGGAACTCATACAACTTAACACCAAAAAGCACATACAGATGGTCAACAGACATAAGAAAAGATGCTCAATGTCACCTGTCATCAGGAAAATGCAAATTAAAACCACAATGAGATATCTCCTCACCCCTGATTGAATGGCAATCATCAATAGATCAGTGACTAGCAAATGCTGTTGGAGGAATTCTAAATTTGTGCAGCCACTATGGAAAACAGAATGGAGATTCCTCAAAAAATTAAAAATAAAGCTGCCATGTGATTCAGTAATTCAGCAATTCAGTAATGGGTACTTATCTAAAGAAAACAAAATGCTAATTTGACGATATATGTACCCCTATGTTCATTGCATCATTACCAGTAATAGCCAAGATATTGGAGCAACCTAGATGTTCATCAGCAGATAAATGGATAAAGAAGATGTGGTATATACATACAATAGAATACTACTCAGCAATAAAAAAGAATGAAATCTTGACTGTGCAACACCATGCATATACCTAGAAGGTATTATGCTAAGTGAAATAAATCAGACAAAGACAAATACCATATGATTTCACTTGTATGTGGAATTGAAAAAAAAAAGAAACAAATGAATAAACAAAACAGAAACATACCTATAGATATAGAGAAAAAGCTGATGCTTGCCAAAGGAGAGGGAAGTGAAATTGGGAATTAAAAAGAAAGAATCAAAACATGATGTATCTGCCTGCACTTCATGGGATTGCCTGTAAATGCAAGATTACTTGTACCTCTCATATACTCTAAAAAAAAAAAAAAAAAAAAATCAGATGAACAAATGCTGGTTGAGATTGCTTTTATACTACATGTTAAATTATGGAAAATGTGTATTTTAACAATATGGAGTTTTCCCAATCCATAAAATATATACCCTCAATTTATTTAGATCTTCATTTCTAATATTTTCTACTTTTATGTGTTAATATTTGCACATATATTTTTATGTTAATCTCTAATTATTTTTATCGTCATAAAACTATCTTTAATTTCAAATTTCATTTTCTAATTGTTCTTTGCTAGCTATAGAAATAAAATTGTTTTTTCTATATTAAACTTACATCCTGTGACTTTGCAAAATACTCATTAATTTTAGTTACTTTTAAATGGTGAGGAATGTAAATGGTTGAGCTGCTATGAGAACAGTATGGAGTTTCTTCAAAAAATGAAAAATAGAATTGCTATATGATCTAGCAATCCTGCTTCTAGGTATATACCCAAAAGAACTAAAATCAGGATTTTAAAGAGGTATGCACTGTCATATTCATTGCGGTAATAATGCAATAATAACACAGTAGCCAAGACTTAGAAATGACCGAATGTTCTGTGATAGATGAATGGACAAAGAAAATGTGGTATATGCATACAATGAAATACTATTCAGCCTTAAAAAAGAATGAAATCCTGCCATATGTGACAACATGGATGAACCCAGAAGACATGCTAAGTGAAATAAACCAGACACAGAACAAATACTTCATGATTCCACTTACATGAGGTATCTAAAATAATCAGTCTCATAAAAAGATGGATTAGAACACTGGTTATCAAATCTAGGAATTGCTGCTCAAAGGGTATAAAGTTTTAGTTATGAAAGATAAAATAAGTTTAAGAGATCTGCTGTACAACACATTGCCTATAGTTAACAATGTTGTATTGTATACTTGAAATTTTATTAGGAAGATAGATCACTCATGATGAGTGAAACTATCATGGTAAGTGATAAAGCCAGAATTAGAGGACTATATGTTGTATGATTCCATTTATATAAAACTCCAGAAAAGACAAATTCATATTATAGTGACAGAAATCAGTTGTCATCTTGAGTAGAAGCTGGAGGGGAGCTAATTCAAAAGTGATAGGAGTGAGCTTTCTGGGATTATGGAAATGTTCTATATTTTGATTTGAAATGATGATTACATGAATATATAAAATTGTCATTACTCATCTACCTGTATAATATTGTTACTTATAAGCAATAAGTATTTTGTCATTCAGATGACTAAAATATATTTCTTATATACATTTGGTTTTGTCCATGGTTCCTGGTCCACAGCTCCCAAAACTCTTAGAATTTCCTGAGTGATGGGAACATTTTTTGTTATCATTTTGATCTATTGTCTTCAGTTCCTGAAAAAGCTTCAGAGCCATAAAGGTGAAATAGGTGTCCTGTTATTTATAACAAGCCCCTTTCGAACACAATTGTATTCATATTCGTGAGATAACTTTTGGAATACACCTAAAGATGGGGACTAGTTGCCAGCGGAGCCAACCATGTGATTATACTATCGGAACTTTCAATCTGACAGGTAGGACGGGAGGGAATTGACTTCAATCCCCCTCCATGGTTAATGATTTAATCAACCATGCTTATGAAATGAAGTCTTCATAAACACCCAAAATGATGGAGTTCAGAGAGCTTCCATGTTGGTGAACACATGGAGATTTGGCAAAAGTGGTGCACTCAGAGAGGTCATGAAAGCTCTGAGCCCTTTCCCAGTACCTTGATCTATGCATCTCTTCCATCTGGCTGTTTCTGAATTATATATTTTTATAATAAAGCACTAATCTGGTGAATAAAATGTTTCTCTGATTTCTAGGATCTGCTCTAGGAAAGTAATCAAACCCAATGAAGGGGTTGTTGGAGCCTCTAATCTATAGCTGGTTGGTCAGAAGCACAGGTGACAAGCTGGACTTGTGACTGACCTCCCAAGTGTGTTTGCAGGGGCAGTCTTGTAGGACTGAAGCCTTAACCTGTGGGATCTGATGCTATCTCAGGGTAGATAGTGTCAGAATTGACTTAAATTGTCGGACACCCAGGTAAGATATTGCAGAGCATGAATACTTCCCCATCTCCCTACCCACCCCCCTGCCACACACACACACACACACACACACACACACACACACACAATTGGGTGTAGAATTCTTAAACTGCTTACTTAAAATGGATGCATTTTATTCTATGTAAATAATACTTCAAACATTTGTAGTCTGTATACCATGTGAAAATTGACAAAAATGGAACCACATTAAAATGGAGCTGAAGCAGCCATTACAAAGGAACTATCTTGCATGTCCTGTTTTCTGAATTTTTGAACTGGGCCAAACCACCAGCATTCCAAGAAGTCAGCAAGAATAAGAATTTCCTGTTGAAAGGACCGATAAAAGCGAACTTTTTCCTAGCGACCAGTTTGCCTGATCAATCAATGAAGTACAAATTTAGTTTTGCTTGTCAGCACCAATAAACTTTTCTTAAAAACAACTGACCTCTTCTTCTTCCTTTTTTCTTTGTCCAAAAAAACCCCTGATTCCCTGTCCTGTAATCTGGACACTATTTGGGTTTCTACCAAAATTTGTGTAGCCTGAATGGCAGTTCTTTGATCTGCAATAAACACTTTGTGTTTTGTACCAGTTTCTTGTTTTTAGGTGGACAAGCATGATCCCTGTTTTTGTTAAGTGTCAAATTAAACTGAGAATTCATTTACTTAAAAATTAACAGAGGTTATAATTTACAGTGGTATTATGAATAATTTTCTGAGTTTATTTGTGTCAGCTTTTAGAGGGACTTCTTTTTTTTTCTTCAATTTCCTCCACTGAATCTGTATATGAATTGTGAGATAGAAATAACTGTTATTAGTAAGTTGAATGGATGTGTTAATAGATTTCAAAAGAATTTGTTTCAGAAAAGTTAGCTAAGTACAGAATGAAGGCATATTCATTTGCTTGGTGGATTTGGCATTGTAATATGAAGGAAGACATGCTGAGAAAATCAGTTGGAATTTCTGAAGACACTAATTCAGTGTTTTTCTTGGAGCTTCTTGAAGTAATTTATTAAAGTTTGAAAAGGTTGTTTACTACAAAATGGAACAGGTAAAATAATATAAAAATAAATTCACAGAAATAAATAGCAATTCTTTTTTTTTCATGTTAAGTTCCAAGGTTATATTTGTTTTGTTTTCTTTAAAAAAAAATAATTTATTAGTTAAAGGTGTACAAGACAAGGTAATACTTAGACGTTCGTCATTTATATCCCTCACACTGTGAACCCCCCTGCCCCCATCCACTATCCCTCTGACCTCGCACTGAGACATCTCATTATATATATATATATATATATATATATATATATATATATATATATATATATATATAATTATAGTTGGCATTCATTATTGTTTAGCTTCTGGTTTACAGAGCCATGATCAGGCATCCGCAATTCTTGATGACCAATTAACTTCTGGATATTGAAAATTGAGAAAAATTTAAAATAACTTGGGACTTGCAAGGACAATTACTGGAAGAATCGTAACATGATAACAATAGGAAAAATCATCTGAACTTATGGCAGGGTGGATGGCTTATGACCATTGACTACCATACTGAGAATTATATTTACATAGAATTTTATTAATGTATGTTAATAAATATTCATTTAAATAATATGTGCTGAAACAGAGTAGAAAAAATTCTTATATCATATAATCTAAAACTGAGACCAACCTGCTGATGGTCATTAATCATTGAGTTTAGGTTAAAGGTGATATTATTGTTTTTCATAATTGTTTTCCATAATGTAAGATTCATGAGGGCCAAGACTTTGTCTTATTCATCCGGTACCCAAAAAATACTTGGACCTTAGGCATGCTATAAAGATATATTAAATAAATGAGTACATCAACTCTAGTGAACTTCCTCAAATATCTCATAAAACACCATGTATATTAAACACAATAATTATATTAAAGCGATAATAAATTACATAGAATATACCAAAAAATATCGGTTGCTGAGGTTAAGGCAGAATGACTTCCTTCAAGAAATAAGTCCAACAAATAGAACATCTATAACCCATCAAAGGACTCTCTGCTCATCACGCAGAACAGCTAAGAGACTTGTGCAAGGATTACTTGAAGGTGGGAAAATTGGGCGAGCAGGGGAAGAGGGAAGAGAGTGGAGTGGAAACGGGGACCACATCTGCGTCTGTGGAAATGCAGCCAGCATCCGCAGCTGCAGAGATGCAGGGGATCCCAGGACAGAACAGAGAATACAAAAGCCAGGAGGTGGGCTCTTTCCCGGCATCCCACAGCTGATCTCTCCCACCGAGGGGGCAGCATATCCAGCATTTGAGGCAATAACCTCAGCTGAGACCTCCAGTTGGGCCCTAGGCCAGACAAAGGACACAAACTCCATACCTGGGCCCCTCCCCCTGCTTTTCCAATCCTACCCCCACCCTTCCAGAGACTTAAACTGGCCCCTGAACTGAGGAGTAGATTACAGAGGAGCCTTAGTGCTCAGGCTCTGGGAAGACCCACGTGCAGCTCTGACCCAGGGAAGAGGCTGGAAATAATGTAATTTTTGCTGGGCTAGGAGGGAAGAGACTCCTCCACACCAAGCCACCACCTTTTCTGTCCTGCGGGAAGAGTGTGACATGGCTGGGCTGGGAGAGAGAAGACTCCTCCATCCCCAGCCCCCACACTTCCTGGCCTGCCTAGGGCGGAGCAATTACAACTGCGGAGGCACTCCCAGGGATGAGCAATAGGGGGCAGCTGCAGCTCAGGGCTCTCAGCAGCTCAGAAATCTCCCGCCTGCCACACACATACACACACACACACACACACACACATACACACAAACGGAAGAAGTGCCCTAAGACTCTGGAGAACTAGACACAGGGCTGGTGGTGTTACTCTCAGTGCACATATGTACAGGCAAGGGCAGAAACTGCACTGACTTTGTAGAAACTACCATCCAGACCCCTCAGCCCCACGCATCTAAATCTGCAGTCCCACTGTCACTCTGGGCACCAGGTGACTGGCTCTGTCTGCACAATACACAGAGGACAATCTGGAGAGTACTTGGTGGGCTTAAGCCAAGACTGGCGCTGCTTTTTTGTTTGTTTGTTTTGTTTGTCTTTATATCTTTGATATCTTTGCCTGTGTTGAGTGGGGGTTGTTGGTTGTTTTTACACGTGAATGTATTTGATTTTTTCTTTGTTGTTGTTTTTGTTGTTGTTGTTGTTGTGCTTGGTGATTTTCTTTGTTCTGAAATTGTCCTACACCAGGGCCCAACTTAAGAGGCACAAGATTCAACATACCCAGAGGTCAACTCCAGACCAAACCAGAGTACTACTGGATTTGACCTACAAGTGACAAACCCAGAGGGAATTCTCTACAGGCACAAGAGCCCATAGATTCCAAACCACATTTAAGTGGTCAACCCTTATGCAGCAGAACACCCTGCGGTGGGCAGAGCCAAGTCTCAAAACTAGTCAGCCTAAGAGTTAATCCCATCTACTCAGAAGTGAAAAGCAATTAAAGATCTTCTTTAACAGTACAATATACACAACGCAAGAGTCACCTTTGGAGCACACACAGAGGAATAGAATGAAATAGTGCAAGTCAAATATAAAAGACACATACTACATAAGATAACCCAGCAAGAACTAAGAACTCTAGGGGATCTACCTAATACGTTGAAGCAAACACTGAGAGTCAGCCAGAATGGGGAAACAAAAAAAGATGTCCCAAATAAAAGAACAGAAGAAACCTCCAGAAATGGAACCAAATGAAACAGAGGTAACCAAACTATCAGAGACAGAGTTCAGAACACTGATGATAAGAATGTTTAAGGAGCTTAGAGATGACATAAAGAAGGATAGAGAAATCATAATGAACAATCAGTTGGAACTAAAGAACACAATTACTGAAATAAAGAACTCACTTGAAGGAATTAACAGCAGGTTAGATGAAGCAGAGGATCGAATCAGCGACTTAGAAGACACGTTAGCAGAGATCACACAAACAGAACAACAGAAAAAAAAATAATAAAAAACAATGAAGATGGTTTAAGAGACCTGTGGGATAACATCAAGCACAACAACATGCACATCATAGGAATACCAGAAGGTGAAGAGAGGAAGCAAGGGATTGAGAACATATTTGAAGTAATAAGTCCCAAAACTTCCCTAACCTGATAAAGGAAACCAACATACAAGCCCAGGAAGTGCAGAGAGTTCCAACCAGGATAAACCCAAACAGGTCCACACCAAGACACATTATAGTTAAAATGGCAAAGCTTAAAGATAAAGAGAAAATCCTAAAAGCAGCAAGAGAAAGAGAGAGGGTTACATACAAGGGAACTCCCATAAGACTATCAAATGACTTTTCTACAGAAACACTGAAGGCCAGGAGGGAGTGGCAGGAGATACTCAAAGTGATGGAAAACAAAGGCCTACAACCTAGATTGCTTTGTCCAGCAAGGCTATCATTTAAAGTTGATGGAGAGATAAAGAGCTTCCCAGAAAAGAATAAGCTAAAGGAATTTATTACCACCAAGCCAGCATTGCAAGAAATGCTAAAAGGATTTCTGTAAATAGAAGAAACATGAAAACAATCTAACTACAAATTTAAAAATGGCAATAACTATGTACTTATCAATAATCACTTTAAATGTAAACGGATTAAATGCTCCAATCAAGAGACATAGGGTGGCTGAGTGGATAAGAATGCAAGACCCTTGTATATGCTGTATACAAGAGACTCACCTCAGATCAAAAGACACACACAGGATGAAAGTGAAGGGTTGGAGTAAGATATTTCATGCAAATGGAAATGAGAAAAAAGCTGGAGTTGCAATACTTATATCTGACAAAATAGACTTTAAAATGAAGAACATATAAAAAGACAAAGAGGGACACTATGTAATAATAAAGGGATTGATCCAACAGGAGGACATAACCCTGGTAAACATCTATGCACCCAACACAGGAGCACCTAAATATATAAAACAGATATTGACTGACATAAAGACAGAGATCAACAGTAACACTATCATAGTAGGGGACTTCAACACACCTCTGACAACAAGGGATAGGTCTTCCAGACAGAAAATCAATATGTGAACAACAGCCTTAAGTGACACATTGGACCACATGGATTTAATTGGTATTTTCAGAGCATTTTACCCCAAAGCTGCAGAATACACGTTCTTCTCAAGCGCACATGGAACATTTTCCAAGATAGAGCATATGTTAGGCCACAAAACAAGTCTTGATAAATTTACGAAAATTGAAATCATACCGATTGTCTTCTCTGACCACAGTACTATAAAATTAGAAATGAACTACAGGAAAAAAGAAAAAAAATACTGGAAGACACACTAATTCATGGAGGCTGAATAACATGTTACTAAATATTGAATGAGTCAGTCAGGAGATCAAGGAAGAAATCAAAAGATATCTCAAGACAAACAAAAATGAAACCATGACGACCCCAAATCTATGCGATGCCACAAAAGAAGTCCTAAGAGGAAAATTCATAGCATTGCAGAACTACCTAAAGAAACAAGAAAAATCACTAATCAACAGTTTACCTTCACACTTAAGGGATCTGGGAAAAGAACAGCACAATAAGCCCAAAGGGAGCACAAGGAAGGAGATAATAAAGATCAGAGCAGAAATAAATGAATTAGAAACCAGAAAAATAATACAAAAGATCAATGAATCCAAGAGTTGGTTCTTAGAGAAGATAAACAAAATTGACAAACCTTTAGCCAGACTCATTAAAAAAAGAGAGAGAGGACCCAAATTAATAAAATCAGAAATGAAAGAGGAGAAGTGACAACAGACATTACAGAAATACAAAACAAGTTAAGAAATTACTATGAGTAACTATATGCCAACAAATTTGACAATGTGGAAGAAATGGACAATTTTCTAGAGGCGTACATCCTTCGAAGGCTAACTTAAGAAGAAACAGAAAACCTGAATAGACTGATTACCACCAGGGAAATTGAATCAGTAATCAACAATCTCCCAACAAACAAAAGCTTTGGGCCAGATGGCTTTATAGGTGAATTTTACAAAACCTTCAATAAAGAACTATCACCTATTCTCCTCAAGCTCTTCCAAAAAATCCAGAAGGAGGGAAGTCTCCCAAACACTTTTTACGAAGCTACTATCATCCTGATTCCCAAATCAGACAAAGACACCACAAAAAAAGAAAACTACAGGCCGATATCTCTAATGAACATAGATGCAAAAATCCTCAACAAAATATTAGCAAACAGAATTCAGCAATACATTAAAAAGATCATACACCATGATCAAGTGGGATTCATCCCTGGTATGCAAGGGTGGTTCAACATCCGCAAATCAATTAATGTGATAAACCACATTAACAAAATGAAAAATAAAAATCACATGATCATATCAATAGATTCAGAAAAAGCATTTGATAAAATCCAGCAGCTATTTATGATAAAAACCCATAAGAAAGTGGGAACAGAGGTATCATATATCAACATGGTAAAGGGCATATATGATAAAACCACAGCTAACATCATACTCAATGGGGAAAAGCTAAAACCATTCCCCTTAAGATCAGGAACAAGGCAAGGTTGCCCACTTTCTCCACTTCTATTCAGCATAGTGCTCAGACAGGAAATCACAGCAATCAGACAAGAAAAAAAAAAAAGGCATCCAAATCGGTAAGGAAGAAGTAAAATTGTCATTATATGTAGATGACATGATACTATATATAGAGAACGCTAAAGACTCCACCAAGAAACTATGAGAGCTGATATATGAATTTAGTAAAGTAGCAGGATACAAAATTAATATTCAGAAATCGGTTGCATTTGTATATACCAATAATAAAACATCAGAAGGAGAAATTAAAAAAAAAATCCCATTTACAATTGCTTCAAACGCTATAAAATACCTGGGAATAAGTGTAACCAAAAAAGTAAAAGATCTGTACTCAGAAAATTAAAAGAAAGAAATGAAAGAAGATACAAATAGATGGAAATACATACCATGTTCATGGATAGGAAGAATTAATATAGTTAAAATGCTCATACTGCCTAAGGCAATATACATATTCAACACAATTCCTATCAAATTACCAAAGACGTTTTTCACAGAAAAAGAACATATAATCCTAAAATGTATATGGGACCATAAAAGACCCCAGATAGCCTGAGCAATTTTGAGAAATAAGAACAAAGTGGGAGGCATAACAACACCTGACATTAAATTATACTACAAGGCTACAGTAATCAAAACAGCATGGTACTGGCATAAAAACAGACACATAGATCAATGAAACAGAATAGAGAGTTCAGAAATAAATCCATGCCTATATGGCCATTTAACCTACAACAATGGAAGCAAGAATGTACGGTGGGATAAAGACAGTCTACTCAATAAATTGTGCTGGGAAACCTGGACAGACACATGCAAAAAATGAAGCTGGATCACCTCCTCACACCATATACAAAAATAAATTCAAAATGGCTTAAAGACTTAAATGTAAGGTCTGAAACTATAAAATTCCTAGAAGAAAATATAGGAAGAAACTTCACAGACACTGCCTGGAGTAAGATTTTTACTGATATATCCCCTCGTGCGAGGGAAGTAAGAGAAAAAAATAAACATGTAGGATTACATCAAACTAAAAATTTTTTTTCACAGCAAAGGAAACCATCAATAAAACAAAAAGGGATTCTACTGAATGGGAAAAGATAATTTCCAATGATATATCTGATAAGGGGTTAATATCACAAATTTATAAAAAACTCACTCAACTCAAATCCAAAAAAAACAAAAAACCCAATTAAAAAATGGGCAGAGGACATGAAGAGACATTTTTTTAAAAAGGACATACAGATGGCAAATAGACATATGAAGAAATGCTCAACCTCACTAACCATCAGAGAAATGCAAATAAAAACCACAAAGAGATACAACCTCATCCCAGTCAAAATGTCTGTCATCAATAAATCAACAAACAACAAGTGCTGGTGCGGACGTGGAGAAAAGTGAACGCTTGTGCACTGTTGATGGGATTGCAAATTGGTGCAGCCTCTATGGAAAACAGTATGGAGGTATCTCAAAAATCTGAAAATGGAACTACCTTATGATCCAGCAATTCCACTCCTAGGTATCTATCCGGAGAAATCCAAAACTCTAATTCAAAAAACTTTATGCACTCCTATGTTTATTGCAGCACTATACACAATAGCCAAGACATGGAAACAACCAAAATGCCCATCGGTAGATGACTGGATTAAGAAACTGTGGTACATTTATACAATGGAATATTACGCAGCCATAATGAAAAAAGAAATCTTACCATTTGCAACAACATGGATGGACCTAGAGAACATTATGTTAAGTGAAATAAATCAGGCAGAGAAAGACAAATACCATATGATCTCACTTATATGTGGAATCTAAAGAAAAGAGTAAGTGAATAAACTAATCAGAAACAGTTTTGGAGACATACAGAAAACACTGGGGGTTGCTAGATGGGAGGGAGGTGGGGATAAGGGGGGAGGTGAGGGGATTAGAAAACAGTCAGTAACCACAAGGTGCCAACGGGGTTTTGAAAATTAATTTGGGGAATGTAATCAATAATGTTGTAAAGATTTTGTAGGGTATCCGATGAACACTTGTCGCATTTGGGAGACCACCTCAGGAATGATGTAGATGCCTGATCACTGCACTGTACACCTGAAGCTGAACAATAATGAATGCCAACTATAATTTTATATATACATAATATATATAATTTTATATATATAATTATATATATATAATTTTATATATATAATTTTATATATATAATTATATATATATGTATGTATATACTTACAAGAAGCAGAGTACAGCACTAGGAATAGAGACAGTGGAAATGTAATGGTTCTGTGTGACGTCAGAGGGATAGTGGATGGGGGAGAGGGGTTCACACAGCGTGAGGGATATAAATGATAAACGTCTAAGTATTATTTTGTGTTGTGCACCTGAAACTAATAAATAAAAAGAAAGAAAAAGAAGTAAGGCCATATAGGAAGATCATTTTACCCTAGTATCATACCATCCTGTTCTGACCTCATGAACTAGTGTAGCGTTTTCAGCTTCTCCCTACTTTGTCCTAATCCCCAGAGAACCAAGGAAAAATAGATCGAGTAGGAATTTAAGGCTAGACAGCAATCACTTTCCCAGTTGGAAGCAGAGTTGGCTTTTCTTTTCTATTTCTATAGTGTTCACTTTTATTCCATATTTTAAAAGAAATTCTCTCTTTACATGTCAGACTAACCTTTTAGTGTACAGAGAAATAAATCTCAAAAAAAATTAAATGATTCTTCAAAGAATGTGGGGAGATTTTAAAGTCTTCAATTACTCTATTACATCTCTCAATGTCAGTTTTCCAGGAGGCGTTCATTCAATTTTCAGTACATACAGAGCATCAACACAGTGTCAAAGAGTGTCTTTGTCGCAGCTGGTATCCCAATGGAGCTATTAATTTCTTTTGAAATCATGTTTCCTTTGTGATATAAGCAGAACATAAATAAATATGTTGGAAGAAATTATTTCCATAATTTTAATATGCTACCTGTATTCATGATAAAGGCCATGATTGAACATATTCTCATTTGATAAACCACCTAGACAGATGGTCTATAATTCTTTTTGGATGCAAAAATCTAAGCAATATTTAAAAATCATGAACACCCACTTCAGGATTGATACTGCATAAGGTTACTCTAATTTTCATGTGAAGTCCAAGTGTTGTAACAATTATGGCTCATTATGTTGTCAAAGAGAGACCTGTATTCAGTAACTATTTCCACCTCCAGACAGACTGTGTTGTTGCCAACAGGCTTTTCAATAACCTGTGACAATCCAGACTTCAGAGGTTAGAATTTAGATACTACTCTGTCATCCTTTTGTCTCAGTCCCTAAATCATTTTGCTCTTTTGCAGAGATCACAGATAAATCGCTTGTTCTTATTTATTCTTGAGGAGTTCTTCCTCTCAGTTCTCAGTATAATAAACATGATTTTCTCATGATTACATTTTTCATATTACGACTTTCATCTTGCACCATATGAAAGAAAGGAAGAAGGCAATTCTAGTGGAATATACTACTTTTACGTTAGCTTCCATGAAGGGAGCGAGGGGTCTTTCATTTAAAATGTTTCAGGGGCAGCCAGATGGCTCAGTTGGTTAGAGCATGAGCTTTGAACCACAGGGTTGCCGGTTTGATTCCCACATGGGCCAGTGAGCTGCACCCTCCACAATTAGATTGAAGGACAACTACTTGGAGCGGACGGGCCCTAGAGAAACACACTGTTCCCCAATATTCCCCCCTCCAAAAAATTTAAGAAAAAGTCATCGATTTATAAAAAAAAAATAAAATAAAATATTTCATCATCTCCTTGGCTGTGCACCTTGTCATTTTCTTGCCATCTCATGTGACTTTGTTTATGCAGGGTTACTGTGGGATCTGCTCTTGTCCTCGATTGTGGTCAGGCTGACACCAGTGAATGTTTACATGACAATCACCAATTCATAAGCTTCTGATAAAAGCATAATATATATCTTGTTTTAGAAATATACAAATAAAATGATTGATTACTATTTCTGATCTGTCATGCAAGAATTTAAATGTATGATTGTAAATTAAACTTACAAGTAAAACTCCTTTTTTAATAACTATATTCCTTTTCTCCAATTTCAAAATAAAATGCCATACAAGTTTAAGAGCAATGAGCCATTTTTGTATGTAGAAATTCTTTTTAAAAAGAATCAAAAAAGTGTTTACATTATTTGGATTAAAATGCAATCTACTTTTTCCCAATCCTAAAAAGGGGTACTCAATGAAGAAAGGAAAAGGATGAGTGCTTCCCTTCACTTACCCCTGCCCTCTGATACAAATATTTTATATTTTGGGATCTAAAGAGGTCTCTTGAGTTGCTTTAATTTAGATGTGAGAAAGTGTGTAAAAAGATAACTACAGCCCTTCAAAGGAAATAGGCCACAAAATCACCATCCTTATCATTAGAACTGTAATCACATTGGATTTATAAGCATAGTTATGACAGTGGTGATGTTAATGAAGAAGGAGGGGGAGATGGAAAAGCAGCAGCTGCACTTTGAACATTGTTTTTTAACTTGAAACTGCCTTTTTTTTATGAGCTCTTCAGTGAAAATGTAGGAGGAACAAACTTTTCATTGAAGTTTGTCTTGCCTAAATAGTCACAGCAACAATTGTATGAATAGATGCATATACATGTGTATACACTTGGTTAGCAATATTATATATATATTTCATATATACAATTTTTATATATGTATTTTGTATATACACACACACATCACAACACACACACACAAAATCCATTTACATTTAGTCTTGAAAATAGTAGCACTTTTGTTAGAAAAGGGCTAAGATCATTTGGGGATAAATGGGGAATAAGTTTGAGTCATTGAATACTGTATGCACAGATGAAAGAAATGCTAAAGGCACAACCAAAACCTTCTGATGGAAAAGACTGATACTCTGATCACACAGAATTTTCTTTTTCTTGCTTTAAGAATTCACATTGTTGATTGCCAAACAAAATGAGGAGGAATGGTAGGATAATTAAAATTAATTTGCTGGCTCATGAACTTCAATGCATTTGATGTCATGTAAGGGCCTAACTAACACAGTAACCATATCAGAAATTTTTCTAGGCCAAAAGCACTTTGCACCACTGTAAGTGGCTGTGATACCTATATCAACAAAACAATGTTTTTGGTGATATGTAACAAAAAAAGTATATATTTTAGTTTTCTCTATACTTATGCATTTCTATCATGCTTGACAGTAACCTTCTGAATACAGATATATCATGTTCCTAGTTCAGATATGCTAGGAGAGCATGATACTTTGCATAAAATGAGTCTTAAAAAAAAAAAAGCCAAACCCTGTATCTGTGATCTAAAGTTTCAATACTAACGGTTAACACTCTTGGCATTAGATTTTATTATTAAAAATTGCACTTTTTAGGAGCGGTGATATGTTTAACTTTATCAGGCATTCCAACTTAGCATGAATCAGTTTATCACGTTGTGTCCTGAGGATCTATAAATAGGAGATAGGAGAGCAGAGACGTGCTCTGTGCTGAGTGCTCAAGAAGTGCCTACGGCCACCAGATCAGAGGGGAGAAGGAGCTGGGAATTAACTTTGTTTATTTCACTGTTATTTAGTCTGTGCTGCAAAGCAAGGAAGGACACTGATTTACTCTTTAAACTAGACAAACCGGCATTATGTTCTGAGGCAGAGGGACATTATTGACAATGTCTGGTTGACATTTTCGTGCCTTTCTTTGACATCTGCCTCTGTTAGGCTTGAGAAAGTTATCATTATCTTCAATGTTCTTCCCCACCCTCCATCCCTACCCCCATTCTACAAAGCTTGGTGAAATAAAAAGGCCTTTACTTGATCTTTTCTGAACTCTGGCTTCTATACGAATAGTACATAAGAGGGAAAGTTCGATTCTTGTAAATGGCGTTAGGTTTATGGTGTGATTTATTTATTTATTCATTTGCCAGATAATTGAAGAAGAACTGGTGGAGCCGAGGTCAAATTGACATATACATAAGATATGTGATTTTAGAGCCACAGACACGGGTTGATTGTCACTGACTATAGAACTGTCATCCCCATCATGCTTAGGCATATTAAACGGCACGACACTTTAGCAGGGCATGTCAGTTCAGTGAAGGATGATAAAGACTAGCTACACGCATGCTAATCTGGGAAGTGTTAGGACAGAAACTGCTTTGTAGCCTATGATTCTAGTTTGAGAAATGACCATGTCCAGTTTGTTGTCATAACAGGGGGAAAAAAGGATTGTTTATACAACTGCTCGCCTTACAGGGAAATGTCTGACTTTTTCAGTATTTTTAAATTTTTGGTAGGAATCGAAATAAGTCCAATTTAAGAATACAGGCAAATCTCATCCAGAGAGGGAATAAAATTAGACAATGAGAATATATCTAAGAGACATATCCCGTCTAGAATTCAAGATATCAAGACAAAGGATAAGATTGAAAATTAAGCTCTCTAATAATGAGCAAGAAACAACAGAGGTCAGCAATAGCAAAGCAAATGTGAAAAAAAAATGTAAAGAGAATCTTATTCTCCTTGCCCTTTAGAAATAAAGATCATTCCTTTCTCTCAGGAGAGAAATCAACATTTTAAAAGCCGTATTACTATTCGTACATTTTATATCATGTTTTTTTAAAGAAGAGGAGAACTTTATAACACAATTGTAGCACAAAGTGATTTATACTATTGCCTTATTTAACAGGTAGGTATTCAAAGTAGATTCAGAGGCAGAAATCTAATAGCATGCAGAAATGGAATTGGAACACAGATTCAGTGATGCAAATCCAACTGGAAAATATTTATGCTTCTCCCATATTGGGGCAATGCTGTTTACTAGCATGATATAAATGTAAAGAATTAGGCAAGTCAAACAAATATAATTTTTCACTTAGAATCATAAGTTTTATTATCAATTCTCAGGAAATTAGCATAGCTGACTGTATATTGAGTACAATGACTTTTGATAGGTCACATTCCCCCCCCCCCAGCAAATTCATTATTTATCCTTAATGGTTTCAGTTTATCTCATTTTGTAAGGAAACAGTCAATTGAAAACTATGTTATTTTTTAATTACATATTTCGATTCTTGGATTTTGAGCCAGGTCTTGGGCAACAAATCAAGTGACTTTGATCAAAGTCTTTGGAAAATGTGATGTTTTAAGGACACGTTTAATTGGATCACAGTTTGAAGTGGTAGCAAAGTGAGTTTGCCCTTTGTCATAACGTACTTCGGAATCCTGATCTATATTCCTGATTGCTATTGATTTTTCTAGATTTCATTATAAAATCAATAACTGTTGCACAGGGTAAAATAGTTTACAAGGGTTGCAACATACTGTGGACTTCTCAAAACATACTGAGCTCGGTGAAGCCACCCAGGCAGCCAATTAGGAGAAAACATCTATTAGGTAAAAACAGGGCAGTCCCATTGACTGCTATTGATTTTCTTAGCCCTGTGAAAAGACAATCAATTAGATAAAGAAGGCTAATGTTACAGCTGCAATTTAATAACTCCTGAAAAAAGAAGGAGGGCTATTGATTCCTGACATGGAATGTTGAGGCTTATTGAAATATACTGAACTTCACCTGTCTTTTAATCAGGCCTGCAGAGACGAGAGGAAGCCTGGCTTTCTAGCCTTGTGGTACAGAATCCCAATTATTAAACAGCCTTGGTGGTGTCAGATCTAAGAGATGCAAATGAAACAGAACTTTAGAAGAAACACAAGCCCAGATTGAATACTAAATCATGGAAGCTATTGACAGAAACTGTCTTGGTGAAGGTTGTTTCTTTTTCCATACAGAGCTCACCAGAGTACCACCTGTCATTTTCAAAAGCAAAGTCAGTTTTGCCAACCAGCCGTGAATGACAAATAAAGCTTTATATGAAACACAAGGGCATATTATGCTCTATTGTGAGTTCTGCTAAGTGCTAATTTATCTGGCTTGTTCTCTTCAGCAAACACAGGCACAGACACATGAAATAATCCATCTAATTATGTAGCTATTTAGGAGAAAAACAAAGCAAGGTGTTTTGTGTGTTGCAGAAGGTACATGATACAAGAAAGGTTTTCACAAAACCTAACATAGCTAATGAAAATAAATGAAATGCTCTAAGCTGTAACAATTTTAGAACAAATAAACTTTTGCTAGTTTTGGATTTAGGGAGCCCCAGCTGCTTTTCATAAATAGATGAGTACTTTTATTCATTTTTTTTATAGTCCCTAATTGGAAATGGCTAATAGGCCTTGTTCCTTTCAAGTATAAAATCTGGGCTAAAATACCTCATATAGATATTTTCTTTATGCTTTTCTTTTCTATTGCATGCATTTGATCCTTTCTCCCTCATTATATATATGCCTTTCTACCAGCAGACAGCTGCTATTCACAGTAATTGCTAGGGCAGTCAATTATACTTTAAATAGACCTACTTGAGGACAAATGGTGGTCTAAATTGTACTAAAGGCATACCATACACAAAGACTATGTCATTTCTAGCATCTGAAATATTCTAAATATTCCTAAGCAATGATATAGTTTATATATCTTACTCCAGCATGTCAAAGGCTTTCTCTAAAATATTTTCAGAATACGAGTATCCTTTTCTGTGAGCCATTGCTTAATTACTTAAATTTCTATTTATAAACAGAAGAATGTATTGTGCTAATTCCCCCATGTGCATTTAGATAGCATAAATCAGCATTGTAGGGAATCTATTTTGTTGATAGTATTATCCGTTTTGTTTACAGCCATACGAATTCAATATGCATGCAGTATGTTTCTAATTATTGTGGGTGTTTAAAATGTGCTCTTTAAAGGGTGTAAAAATAACTTTACTGATTTGGACAAAGAATTAGATTTTCAAATTTACAATTACAATCAAAAGTTGTTAAGTATGTGTCTTATAACAATATAACATAGTGTTATTATAAATACTATTAGAAATTATCACATGTGAGGACATCACATTTCTGTTTGTAATAGTATAACACTAGTATAACAGTCAACAAATTATTGACAATAAGACTGCATTCTGTAAAAACTGAAATTAAATCTTGATAGGTAAATCAGAGTAATAATATTTTTAGAATCAAAATTTCAGGATGTAAAATGTTTATCTAATTTAAATTTTAAAAATATAATTTATTCAGTTTCTTGGAATATCATACCCAAATGTCGATTATTCTCTCACTTTGTTTTTCAGTTGCAAAATATTACATATAGGTAATTTCTCAAATATAAGTTTCCCTAAGTATTTAAGAATGCATCTTTATTTTCAGCTACTTCCATATGTGTGTGGGGGTAAAATGTCATGTCTTTTAGGTATATGGGATGTATGTGCTCTGAACTGTATTTTGACCTTAAAAGTTTAAGATAGCTCTCCCACTGCTCCCACTGTTAGATTAGTATAAGTGAAAACAATATATATAGCATAAATAAAATCTAGGTTATAAAGAATAAGAATCTATCAAAAGGAGAGTAATAAAAGTACATATTTAAACATCAATAAATGAAGTTTTTGACACTTAACCTCTCTATTAAAGACACTGAAGCAGCATTTAGCTGTACAGCACACAGCAGAAGATCCTTCACTCAGGCATCTTGCCTCAGTCTTCTAAGGCTACAGAAATAAAAACTTCACTTTAAAGCATATGGCTTGTGCATCAATAAGGTCAAATTACATTTTCAAAACTGCCAAAAATGGTTTATGAATGAGTGAGGGCAAATAAATTAACTGTAAAGATTTTTTGTGGGGGTTATATAGGACACACATTGAACTCTGTTCTCCCACTTTATAACAATTCCAGGGAAATGACTTAATTCCACTGCACACCCATTTCCTCCCTACTTTTCTTATCTGTAAAATGGGAAAATTATAGATTTGTTCTTAAGACTGTGGTGCAGATTCCATGAATAATAAACCAAAAACTTACAGAAATGTGATTAAAAATGTGTTATCACTGTTATGATTATATCTATATGATTTCTTAGTAATATACTAAAATATTTTCCCTAAGAACAATTTGAAATTTGCTTTTTAAAATCTCATTTTAATGGTTTGGATTGTGATTTTTGATTAAATATAGCCACCTAAAAGTGCGATCTATGAAAAAAAGGTTTATAAACTGATTGGAATTATTGGTAAAATAATTTTAAAAATTATTTAAAAATTTGAAGGACTTTAACTTATGGATGCACTTTATTTTTATTCCGTTATTCAAGCAGCATATAATAGTACACATTTTAAAGCAAACAAGTGGATAAATATATGCAAATACCACCACCCCTCATATATGGGTATGTGTGCATGTATGTGCTTTAGATGTGCAAAGAGTGATTGAAATTTGGTTGATCTGAAATGATAGTTATACTTTTGGAAATGGAATAGAATTCAGAAGTTCCTTTAAACTTTACCTTGTAGAAAACTTCTTGAACTGGAGTTGATGACACTGTTCTAATTCTGGTTTTATTGTAGAATAAATTGGGCAAATGGAGACAAATTTCTCAACTTTTATCTACCTCATTGTATGCCAATTATGACTCATATGAAAATAAGTTTCCATTAGGAAATGATAAGATATAGAGGATTCCAGATCAATAGATAAGGGTTCCTAGAATGGCTAGCATAAGAAACTTAAATATGCACACTCTTTTTAGGAAAGGTACTTTTTCAAAATAGCTCCCGCTATTTTGATTTAAAGAGATATTAGCTTAAATCAGTGGTTGGCAACAGGGGATGATTTTGACCAACCAAAACATTTGGCAACATCTGGAGACATTTTGGTTGTTGTAATTAGGGAACAGGGGGCTCCTGGAATCTAGTGGTTAGAGGCTAAGAGGCTGCTAAATATCCAATAATGCACAGGACAGTCTCCTACAACAAAGAAGTATCAGGTCCTGGAGATCCTCCCCTCTGGAGCTTTCCCTTTCACACTTCCTCACTCCCTCCTTCTCTCATTCATTGTGGCACAGACTGCTAATGTGAGGAGTGAGTGAACTGATCAGACTGTAAGGAAAACTATGAACATGAAGCATTTTAACAAGGGCAATGACCTGCCTTACAAAAGGCAGTTAAGTGAAGAATTCAGAGGCAATATGATCTTGGAACTAGAGACTATAGAAGGGGTGAGTTCAGTCATCTCTGCCCCTGTTATATCACAGATATATGTAAGAACTAAGTTGAAATAATATTTTAGTACACATTCCAGGTCACCGAACCAGAAGCATAGGCGAAAGTTACAAAGTCCAGGGTGACAGACTCTGCATTTAGCATGAATTCTCTATTGTCTGCAAAATAAGGGGCTATAGGAGTATTTAAAAAACCTACCTTAAAATCAAAGCTCTAAATAAATGGTATACATGTTCCATATTTTTGAATGGAAAGAGTCAATGTTATCCACATCTCAGTTCTTCTGATATTGATCTATGAATTAAACACAATCTCAACTAAAATTCCAGCAACTTAGTTTCTGGATATCAACAAATTAATTCTAAAGTTTATGTGAAAAGGCAAGAGACCCAGAATAGCCAACACAGAATTTAAAGAGAAAAGAGAGGAATAAAGTCAGAGTGCAGACGCTACCAACTTCAAGAATTTTTATAAATCTATAGTAAAGACAGTGTGGTTTTGGTAAATGAGTAAACAATCAACAAACATAATATAGAGCCCATAAGTAAACTCAAACAAATATATTAAATTGAACTTTGAAAATTTAACAAAAGCAATTCAATAAGAAAGGATAGTGTTTTCAACAAATAGTGCTGAAACAACTAGACATTCACATACAATAAATGAATCTAGATACAGACCTTACACCTTTCAAAAAATTAACTCAAAATGTATCATAGGCTTAAATGTGAAATGTAAAACTATAATTCCTATACCATAACATAGGAGAAAACCTAGGCAAACTTGTGTTTGGTGATGAGTGTTTAGATACAACAGGAAAAGTGTGGTCCATGAAAAACAAAAAACAAATTTGTACTTTTGATTTTTTGGACTTTATTAAAATTTAAAACTTCTGCTCTGTGAAAGACACTATTAAATGAATGAAAAGACAAGCCACCGATTAGGAAAAAAATGATACATTTGATAACGAATTGATACTCAAAATACACAATTTAACAATGGAAAAACAAATTGGGTAAAAGATCTGAACAAGCATCTTAGCAAAGAAGATATACAGATGGCAAAAAAGCATATGAAAAGATGTTCGACATCGTATGTCATTACTGAATAGCAAGTAGAAAAAGTTACCACTACACACCTACTAGAATGGCTAAACCTCTAAACACTGACAACACCAAATGCTGGTGAGGATGTAAAGCCACAGGAACTCTATTCATGGCTGTTTGGAATGCACTATCATTCAGCCACTTTGGCAAACAATTTGGAAGTTTCTTACAAAACTAAGCATACTTTCGTCATGTGATCCAATGATCACACTCCTTTGCATTTACCAAAGCGAACTAAAAAGTATGTCTATGAGAAAACCTACACACAAATGTTGATAGTAGCTTTACTCATTATTGCCCAAACTTGAAAGTGGATAAATAAACTGTGGTAAATCCAGAACATGGAATATTATTCAGTGATAAAAAGAATGAGACATGAAGCTATGAAAAGACATGGAAGAACCTTAAACTCATATTGCTAAGTGTGAAAAGGCTACACCCTATGTGATTCCAATGATATTACATTCTGGAAAAGGGAACACTGTGGAGACCATAGAAAGAATTGTGGTTGCCTGGGGCTCAAGGGAAGGGAGGGAAAGAGAGATAAAAAGGTGGAGCACCGAGGATGTTTAGGGCAATAAAACTATTCTGTATGATAGCATAGTAGTAGGTATATGCCATACATCTGTCAATAGACGTAGAATATGTAACACAAAGAGTAAACTCCAATATAAATTGTGTAGGAGGAGAGAGGAGAAGGGTATACATGGGAACTCTCTGTACTTTGCACTCAATTTTTCTGTAAAACTAAAACTAATAAACAAAGTTTACTAATTTAAAAAAAACACTTGAAGAAATAGTAATAAAGGAAACCTTTACTTGTCTCAAAGGGAGGAGAATATTCCTAAGAGACCCACAACTGACGTTTTCTTACTTCTAATTTGCCAGATTTGAGTCAAATATGAAAGTCTATAACTGGCAAGGAGAATGGAAATGCCATGATTGAATTAGACAAAGCAGAGTGCTCCTCGATGTGGAAGGGGCCCAGGGGTATGTCGGCTCTGTATGTCACTAGCAGTACCTGCCACAAATTGGGGTACCTCAAAATATAGCTAAATCATTGTAGGCTTCCCAGGTACTGTTCACTTAGGATGATAAAAATATAGGTTACAGTAGTAAATATAAATAATATTTCCCTCTATTCTTTAGATAATTATGTAAAGTCATTTGGACAGAATCCAAAAAACCACCTTTTAAAACTACTGTGTAAAACTACTATCTAAAGTTTTCTAACTCATTTTGATCAGACAGCAATTAAGAATGGGCTTGTTTACCTCACATGCATGCACACTGGTGCAACAAAAAGAGGATTTATTCAAATAAACAAAGGTGTGTATTTAGGAATATTTAGTGTACTAAAACAGAAATAAAAAGAAAGCTACAGGGGACTTTATGACATGTTTTACTTTGGTAAAGTGATATGGATGAAAAAATCTGTGCTGGCATATATTAGACAGCCTCATTTTTCTACCTCAAATTTTAGGAAATAATTGAAAACTATCAAATAATTGTAGCTCCAGAATTTTAGTGAAAATGATACAAATGAGTTCACCCTTTAGTCTCAGAAGAAGGAAACGAGAGCCTAAAAGAGACATAGAAGAGAATCATTGTCCATCCTCTACTGCCTCTGTGAAAATCAGAATCTGAAATGAGGGGATTTCTAAAGGTTGTTTATTTTGATTCATGATCCCAGATATCAGGACAGAATGACTAACAGTGAATAGATTAAAGGGCAAGTTCTTGAGTGGTCACAAGTCTGGGCAACTTGACCCTCCAAGAACCTTTGAAGAAGCCACATAGAATATGTCATAGATTTATTCACTAGAGAATAAAGCTTCAAGGACATTTTAACTCTGCCTCCTGCTCCAATAGTCGAGGGTGCCCTATAAGCCCTTTTTACCTCTAGGTTGCACATGAGTGACTACTAAGTCCATTCCCATGGACATTCCACACCACAGCTTCAAAGTAGGTGTGGTTCTGAAAGTGAGAGATTGCAAATTGCATCTGAGACAAGGGAAACTTATGCAACGTTGGTTTCAACAGCAATGACAGAACTCAGCATAGACGGAGAGAATAGAGCACCAGAGATATCCAATACATCCACCAAGAGGATGCTTTATGGCATTTATGATTTTTCTATTTCTGTGTAAAAAATTGCTATTGTGTAAAAAGTTCTATTTCTGTGTAAAAAATTGCTACAAATGGGATTAAAACAACACCCACTGATTAGCTCATAGTTCTGTAGGTGAAAAGTGCACATGGGCTGGACTGGGTTCTTAGCTCAGGGTCTTACAGTGCCAAAGTCAAGCTTTCAGCCCAGCTGGATTCTTGTGTACAGGCTCTGGGAAGAATCTTGAAAGAGCTCTCAGCTCTTTCAAGTTGTTGCTGGAATTCAGTTCATTGTGGCTATAGGATGGAGATCTACACTCAGTTGGGGACCACTCTTTGCTCCTTTTCAGTCCTTGACTGTTGAGAGTTTAGCTAAGTGACTCAGTGATATTGTTGACTCTGCATCCATTTTGTTTGGCCGGACGACAGGGGCCTTACATTTTGGCACTAGTCCCTCATGCAAGCACAAGCCCTCGTAACAGTCCACAGAGTCACAAGTAAATGTCAGTTCCTGACCTGATTTCCTCGATGGCTCACATGATAAACAGTCTCAACTTCCAACAGGTTTTCAATTCCTTGTTTTCTCTCTTCTGACCAACATGCTATATACTTGAAGAGTTGAAGTAGAATAATATTGAATGTCAACTATAACTAAATATAGGTATATATAGTCATGGGATGTGGAGTACAACATAGGGAAGATAGTCGATGGTATTGTAACAGCTATATAAGATGTCAGAGAGGTAATAATTGGGGGGTGGATAACCACTTTATGAGGAGTTTAAATGTCTAACTATTACATTGCTTTGTACACGTGAAACTAATAAAAACAAAACAAACAAACAAAAAACTAAGCTCACTTTCCAGAGTCTTCCCCTTGTATGTGTCTTAGATAAGACCCCCATGGAGCCTACCAAAACCCCAGCTCTTTTGGTTTGAATTGATCAATCTGGTCTTAGCCCCAAAACCCCGGTTCACTCCACCCATGTAACCTAATAAAGGCATGTACACCAGGTCCTGCCTTTCTCTCTGTCTGTACCCTGCCTTGACCTCCCCATTTAGCCCCTCAAAGTGTGCCATGCCCTTCATTCAGGACCTGTGAATAATACATTTCTCTATCTCAATTTCTCTTATCACCTTTTATTAACCATGTTTCACCAGCTGGCACCCAGATGATCTACTTAACAAATGTTGATTTAGTAAATTATAGCATTGTTCCATGCCCAGTCTATCTCAGTAATAGAGAACTTCCCTCTTGTCAAATTCTTCTCATGCTTCAAATTTCTAGCTCTTACTTCTGCTGCCAGCTCAGACTATCCACCCACCCACCCAGATAATCTCCCTATTTTAAGATCACTGGTTAATTACCTTAATTACACCTGCAAATACTCTTTTGCCATAAAACAATCATGGAATCAATACCAGGGGGTTAAAGTCCTGGAGACCATCTAAAAATTCAGTCTACCCACGTGGGGCAGAAGCGTTTCATACTCACATACCCAGGCATTTTATAGTGAGCTCTCAGGGCACTATGATAAAAGCAAAACTAAAACTTTCCCTAGACGGTAAACTATATTATTTATAGAGCAATCAACGATATTTATAAAGGAATGAGGATTACATTAGCTTCAAACTTCTCACAGTATCATTGACTACTTCAAGATAGTCGAGAAATGGTTACAAATTTCAGAAGAAAAATAATTTTGAATATAGACATCCGTACCCAATTATATATGAAGGCCAAGTAAACATTTGCAATATGAACAAACTAGGAATATTTTTAATGGACAGAACTGTAAAACAAAACAAAACAAAAAACAAAAATCCTAGGGGGAAAATAAAAATAAAAAAAACAGAAAACGAAAATAAAAATAATCTAAAAGAAGTCAGATTTAAGAAGCAATGGAAAGGGGATAATTTCCTGATAACCTGATTATATAAAGTTAATGACCTGGAACTAAAATCCAAGATAAAATGAATACTTATTTCTAATCTGGTTAGAAAAATAGTTCCAAGGATCAATGATAACAATAGTTAATCAGAGAAAGAATAGAACTAGAAAATGTAACTTGAAAATCATTCTGAAATGTGCACTCTATAAGAGACACACTCAAAACCAAAATGGAAGATTGACTCTCAAGAAAATGTAAAAGATATACACTGTAAATGCTAACATATAAAGCAGGTGGTATTTACATAAAAAGTAAAATTCTAGGTACAAAGCCTTAAAAGCAACAGAAAGAAAAATCTATAGTAATGTGGCAATCATTGAGTGCTCAGTAAGTCCTGGTAATCTAAGTATTTACTATTTCAATATTCATAACTAAGCTATGAGATAAACACTGTTATCACCTTCATTCATATGTCTCAGATGAGGGAACTGAGGCACAGAGATTAACTGACTTGCCCAATCACACAACTGTTAAATGGTAAAGACTCAATTCAGTTCCAGGTAGCCTGATTCCAGAACTAATATGGTTTAATATAATAGTATAGTATACTCCTTCTTATTTTCTGTTGGTAACAGACACAATCACATATAATACACATACAAATACATGTACATCTTTATACTTATAGTTAATATATATAAAAATCAAACCTAATAAAACTGCAAGAGTAGCAAAGTCACTGAATGCACATTCTAAAATAATTATTTTGCAAACTGTCCAATCAAAATACAAGAACAAAAAATTTAATATATATATTGAAGCAGTCTTAAAAAATATATTCTGAGAATGTTGAAATTTTTGTCATGGGTAAACTGACAGATAACAATGAATTATTACAGGAATTTCTAGTCAGAACTTTGTCACTTACTGTAAAGCAATGTGGCCAGAAGAAATCCTATCTCAACATGCAGAAAGAGAAATATGGTTTATTTTTAGAATTCTGAGACTCAAGGACAGTTGATTTAAATGGAGAAATAATATATGAAGCACTAATTAGGAAACATACATGTGAAGCAATAAAACTAAGTAGGAAGCATATGCAGAGGCAGCTTATATCTGTAAATGCAGAAAGAGATTTCTGGCTTTTAGGAGTATGAAACAGATTATTATCTATTCAATCCTCACGTTTGTCATCCACAAAAAGCATCAGAAACAAAAAACGGTAAACATCGTTTTTATGACTAGAAGGACAGTATTGGATCAATGTAGTTAAGACAGACTACAGAAAATAATTACTATCATGGATAAAGGATTTCTTAATAATGCATGTATCTTATATTTTAAAAAATAAATGGTAGTTTGAAGGTAACATGAATAGGCTTTACTTGATTTATTTTATTAATGTAATAATAGTGTAATAATATTCTCAAAATTACATTCATAAAGCAGATTCTAATTCAAGTTCATGTATTTGTCATTGTTTCCTATTTTAATTTCTCTACTGTTCTATACTTATTTCTGTTTAGATGAAGCATCGTTATGATAACCACCATTTCTTTTTATAATATTGAAACACTTTTGAATGAATAGAGCAGTGATTTTCCTCCTTTTTGAAATCTAGGGTTGAGGTAACATTGTTTTTTGCCATGCTTGGGGATAATGGATTAGGCGGAGGCGCAATTTGGGGATGTGCTCAGTATTCAAGATGTATAGGATTCATTTGCTTTTCTGGTGTCTCTCGTCATGCTCCCTATTATGGGACACCAGTTTCCAAGATTCTTGTAGGAGAGGTAAAATTTCCAGTGGAATGACCCATCCAACTAAAAATGTACTCCTTGGTATTGGCCATGCAGTATCTCGTGTTGCCTGTTCTACAGTGTCACATAGCATTAAGGAAGTCACATTTCCGAAAACCAAATAGGTCTTCTTTACAGTAGGCAGTGGCAGGAAGAAGGCTGCCAAGCCCAGGTCCCAGAATCAGTGACACCTTCATAAACAATTAGGCCAAAATGGCCAAGCCCTCATCTTGGTTGAGGCAGGGACGATGAGCTGGTGTGCTTCAAGGTGGCTTTTGATGCAGGCTGATCACCTGTAGAAAGGGTCTTTTAAGGTCTACCGTTACCTTGGATTAGTTTCTAGATCATTTTACTGAAAAGCAGCCCAATTACTGAAGGGTAGGGAATATTCAAGGAGTGAAAAATGTTGAAAAACACACAGGTTTCAACAGAAGTCATTCATTCACAGAACCACTCAGAAGCTGCCTTCTGACACTGGAGAGGTGGTTCCCAGGGTTTCTATGGCCTGTGCTTGTTAAAAGGCAGAGCAAAATATTCCCCAGGAAAACCAAGAACATGAGGAAGCTATTGAAAGGTTGTTCATTTATCTGACAAAAATATAGAATTTGATTACTCTAGGAAGCTTCAGAATTAAGAGGACTTCCTTTTCAACATAATCCAGTTGCAGTTGGGAACAACAAAGTGACAGAGAATGCTCATGGCCAACTCTGCGACAATAATGTGGAAAAGCCAATTTGTATCCTAATTTTAGTCCTTTATGAACACAGGAGGTAACTTGTAGAATTAGGAATTCTACAAATGTAGATGAAGATTGATATCCTTTAAAGAAGAAAGCAAGTGATTAAAAGCTTGCAAAAAAAATTGAAGTCCAACTGAGACTGGAATGCTCACCAAAAGGAGACATTTTCTATTGTAAATCGTTTTGGCTGCAGCTTACAAACTTAGAGTTCTCATTGTTAGTGATTTTTTAAGAGTCTGCAATTAGTTTATTTTTAGCTGTGATCCAGGAGCTATTTGATGTTTTTAAATTACTAAGCAGTTGAGACCGAAAAATTAATTTTCTGAATTATTTTTCTTGTAAGTAGAAAACATGGCCTATGTAATTTATTCCTTTATAATTTATTTATAGTTTGGGGAAATATTTTTTTAAATAAATATTTGTATTTTATGGATGCTGGAAAAAGGATGTATTAGTTGCTTACCTGGAGCAAATATATAAATATGCAAATAGGCAGCATGAAATTTTAATATTTAAACCAACGTGCTTTTCTCCTTCCAATTTATTTACATTATGCCTGTGTTCATCAATTGAGCATCAGCAAGGGGTTATATACTAACTCTCTCTTGGCAGAAATATAGAGGAAAGCAGGAAAGAAAGAAACAAAATTCAGTTTTTGAGTTTTCATGCAGCTGATGTTAGTCAGCTGTTAGTGAAATGAGATCTGGTGGCCTCAGAGAGGTGTGGCAGGTGGAATGAGGTGAAAGACTGCCCAGGAAGGTACATAAAAGAGGTAAGTGATAGGTAAGTGATAGGGTAGGTTAGGGAAAGCTACGATATATTTTATACAGGGTTCCATCACAGGATCTGAATCTGTCAGGATTTTCAGATTCCTTCCACTGAGTCTTCTCTAGCAAATTGAAGTCAAGGAAGGATTGTATTAAGATTCATGGACAACTTCCATCATACTTCAGACTTTATCTGTTAATTCAAGTGTCATTCTCATCAATCACAAAACCATGCAGAATCTGTTGGGATCAGGAAATTGACGCTATCTCTAGTGCCAAAACTATTTCACCTCTACCACTGTCTGGAAGCTTCTACTACTGTCTTCAGGCTCAGAAACACGAAGAAGCTGCTGTCACCAGCATCAATGATATGGATACCCCATTCCTACTTGTTACTCAATAGTTTTAGTTCAGTCAAAGTCTTGTTCTGATTCATTTGGTGGGTGAAACCTATATCAAATAACAAGGAAGACTGTAAATATAGTGATTCTTTTAACTCCATATAAGTAAAGAGGCATTTATAATACAGGGACATTTTTTTTTTAAATGTTGAAAGAATGTTCCAAAATTTTGGAGCAGATAGAAATGGCAGGCGCTCACTAAAGTCTATACCTTGATTGCCCACATCAAGAAAACCCTTTTTTATTCTTTAATATCAGGGGGGAAAGACACAAAAAACGCTTCCAGAAAACAAAAATCAGCTTCATTTAAAATGAACAAAAACACACTCATTTTTTCCTAAAAAAGAAAGGTACAATATATTATCAAACTTGGTAAATCCAATTATTAGTTCTAGTATATCATTTTATTCGATGCCTTAGACTTTTCAACATACACTATCATGTCATACATGAATTCAAACAATTTTACTTCTTTCAAATTGGTATGTCTTTTATTGTATTTTCTTGCCTTATTAAACTGTCTAGGACCTTTGATAAAAGTTTGAATAGAAGAAGGGAAAGTAAAAATCTTCGATTTGTTCTCAATATAGGGAAAAATCATTTTCTATTTTGTCATTTAACATGATTCTATTGTAAATTTTCATAGATTTCTTTACCAGATTCAGGGAGTTCTATTTCTAGTCATTTGGGAGTTTCACCATGAATGCATGTTGAATCTTTTTAAATGCTTTTGTAGTATTTATAAATAGGAACACATGCTTTTCCCTTTTATTCTGCTCATCACATAGATGATTGCTTTTTGAATGTCATTCTGACATTCCTGGGATACATCCCACTTAGTCATGAAGCAGTATCTTCTTATATACATTTCTATTTGCTAATATTGTCTAACCGCTTGCATGTATGCATAGATATTGATCTGTAACTTGTCTTATTATATCTTTGTCTGGTTTTGGTGTTGGCATAATTCTGGTTCATAAAATATTTGAGAAATGTTCCTACTACTTCCTCTTTTTTCTTTAAGCATTTGTGTATGACTGGTACTAAATGTTTGGTAGAATTTACCAGTGAAGCTGAAGCTCCCTGAGCCTTTATTTTTCTTTGTGGAAAGCTTTTAATTACAAATTTAATTTACTTACTGGATATAGAACTGTTCATATTTTCAATTTCTTCCTGAGTCAATTTTCATAACTTTTGTTTTTAAGGAATTTATCCTATTCATCTAAATTGTTGAACATGTTGGCATGAAGTAGGTTGCAATATTTTCTTATATTTTTTTAATGTGTTTAGGATCTGTAGTTGTTCCCCTCCTCTTTAATAACTGATAGTGGTAATGTGTGCCATCCTTTCCTTCTGTTGTCCCTTGATCAGTAGAACTGTAGATTCAAAAAATTTATTTATCTTTAAAAACACTATAAATCTCCCTGTAAACACTGCTTTATCTGTCTCTAACAAATTTATACATGTTTTGTTTTCAGTATCGTTTTATTCAAACCCTGGTACAGTTGCTGACATCTAAGCTGCCTCTGCCTTGCTCATGTAATGTATTAGTCTTAGTTTTCCCTTGCTACTTTATTACAAGCTCCTGATCCAAAGACTTAGACATAATTTCAATAAAGCTGGGCCAAGAGAGAAATCAGCAAAAAATATGGTTCTAATCTGTAAACCACATAACCTCTTAGAATAATGATCTATTGTCCCTGTGTCCAACTTTAGCTCTACTTTTATAATAAATTGTTATTCCTAAATATACTCAATCAATCATAAAATAGAGCTTTAGTGGACATAACCCAACATCCTTCAGAATGACCTACATATGCCTGAATTCTAGATTCAAAATAAGACTTCTACTGCTGAATATTCCTGTGGCAACAAATTTAGATGCATAAGAATATTGGCACTTTCATGAGTATAAAAAGTCTAGGAATTTTGTCGTAATATTATTTTATAATGAATTAAGTAAATCTGTAAGTTTATTAAATATTATTTTTGAAAGTGACTGTACTCTGTTCTAAACAATATGGATATTGTAAAGGTTAACTTATTTTAAACATTTTTGGTTGACTTGGCTATCTATTTGTTCTTGCGCTCAGCCTCGGTTATTTGGTAAGCATTCATGAAGGCTTAGAGTTTTACAAAACAGGTATTGATTTAGTGCATCACTGAGAGAATTAAATATCCTCTCTCCATATAAACCCATTACTGAAATTCATATATCAAGGAGAGTAGCCAGCTTTATATCAGATCTATTTTAAATTTTTTCAATAGTTTTGATTAAAATCGTAAAGAATGGCACAGTTTAGGCATACTTAGACTAAATAATAATTTGTTGGAATACATTCTCATTACTTTTATGTATAGAAATCTACAGCGCTAATTCAATATAAGAGAGAATATGTGCAAAAGAACACTAGAAAATGTTTACTATATAAACTCATTTTCCTTAATCCAAAATATTTGATAAAAGCTACTCAGTACCTTAATGCTGCATGTAAATCAGCTCTTTGGAGCACTCAGAGGTGTTGAGGTTTACATTTGAGCCAATGGCATGCTAAGGAGCAATTGCAGATATAGGAGCACACAGCACTCTGCACGGAGGCAGAATGATCTTTCGATTTTTATAGGCCACAGAACTGGGGAGTCAAGGTAAACCTGTGTAGGTGTCATGAACCCAAATACCTTAAGTCATACCAAGTATAAAGGAGGGAAATAAATTCTGAATATTTCCAACAAGTGGAAAAACCTGGGAGGGGTCAGGGAAGAGGGCCACTGAGAGCATGCTAAACTCAAAGTCTAAAACACAACATTTAAAAAAAAAAACATGGCACAGGTGGTTAAGGGAACTGTGAGTAGCATAATTTGTATGTGTGCTCTTTGCTTTGGTCAGAGACTGAAAACATGAAGATGTAAGAATGTTATCCCTAAGTGCAGCAAAGTACAGTGAGATCAGCTTAACTAAAATACAAAATACAATTCTTCAGTTCACACAGAGCACTGGAAGAACTTTCCCCAGTAGTTTACAATTAGAGGTACTGATCAGGAATATTTAAGACCATTAGTTCCAGATAAAACCATATGTGACTTGGCTTCTTGCTTACAAATAATGTGAGAGGGCAAAACAGCTAAGTCTCCTGGATGGAAAGCAGTAACAGCAAGTGACAACTCCTTCACATGACCTAACCATGCCTTAGGAGTTCCTCCATAGGTAACTGAATCTGGTATAAATTATCACTCTGATAACTAAATGTTATTATTACATGCAGAGAAAAATGAATAGGAGCTCTGGGTTTTTTGAGTTATCTCTTTGCTTAAGAATTAACATTTTCATTATATAAAACTGATCCATCTAAAACTGACTTTTTAAAAATTACAACAAATATATCAAATAACATAAACTCTTGTACATAAGCAATGTCCTCATTTTCAAGTTTGTCATATCATTCACAAAGCTTACCTCATTTCTTCATTTTTAATATGTATGTTTGAACCTACTTGGTAACATTTAAAAAGATAGTTAAAAATAATCATTCATTGCAGCCAACATATCATAGGATCCTTTCAATATTTGACAGTTTTGACAGATATTATTGATTTGGGCAGCAACTGCAGCTAACCAGAAGGGGACAATGTGACAGTTTTATGTAACAAAAGGCACAGTGTCATGTCAACTAAACTAAATGTTTTATAAAGTGACAGCAGGACAAAAAATCCTTTCAGACTTAATTTTCTGCTTCATTTTTTTTTCCCTACCATCAATACATAAGGCAGTGCAGTAGGTGACACAAATTAGCAGGATGGAGCAAGAGGTCTACCCCTGTCTCCGTGGCTATACTTGACTTCTTCCACCACAGAGTGGCAATTATTTTTAAGGTGAATGAATAAGAAGAGCAGCTTAGAGTAATCAAACTACCCCTATAGGAGAAAATATATCTCTTATCAAGATGCTTTATATATTTCACCTAGGTGGCTTTGGGGAAAGATGAAAGGAAAAAGTCCCCATCTGCTAGGTCATGCCTACAAGACACATTCTGTCAAGTCTTAAAAGCAACAACAGCTTTGCCTGTGGGATACCTATAATTATTGTGCAGAGCCGCCCTGCGCCCGCTGCAGTTCACTGTTCCACTAACATAAGACCGAATGAGAACAGTGGCTCCAGGCTGTGAGTGGATAAAGTGCAACTTTTCGATTTTGCTCTTCTAAGGATCCTGCATTGTGTGGAGTCCATGAGTGACATCTTTGGCTTTCCTTGAGGCTCAGCAGATTGAATCAGTCATGCTGAGTTAAACAATGAGTAAGGGACATAACCTTGGAAATGCCTATCATTTTTACCTCCTAATTCAATCTACGTTTAATCAACGAAAGTAATTTCTTGTGTGTTTAAGTCTTATATCCAATGGATCTTGAGGATTTTGAAGTAGTATACCTTAACCTTGACCTTGTCTGCTTTTTGAACTTCAACTACTATGTATGTCAAAATTGGGATCCACAAAAATGATAGGCTGAATCGGTACCCTGCTGATTATTCCTTCTGCAATTTCCATGATTGGTACTTTTAACAGAGCTTTCGGAGTAATATTATCTAAGTGATGAACTGGAGAAAATATTTTAAAAAGAGAAAAAACAACAGGGACAAAAGCAAGAATAGCATAATTTGGATTTCTAGAATACTGACATAGGTATACAAATTAAAACAACACTTATAAAGGAAAAAAATACTCTTTTGTGAAGTACTCTTCATTTTGTGCTAATGGTTTGAGGGTTGACTTTTAGGCTATCACCATTATTGGGAATAGCCAGTAGTAACTTATGCAAGTTCAAGATCTCTATTGATCGGTTTAGCTAGTATTCATCAAAATTTGTCTTCCTTTCCACTCAGGGTGATTAAACAACTCCGAGAGAGCTTGACACTGAGTCTCTGACTTTTTATATTTGTAGAAAAAGAGCTGATCTAAACATTTTACTACCTGTCAATCGTTAGACTGGAAAGGAAACTAGAAGATAAGAGTCTTAAGGAAATGGATTTACTTGAACATATACAAATAATTGAATGCCACAATAAAAAAGAGCAGTTACTATGGTAATTAAAAATAAAGAAAAAGGTTTTAGTATTTTTTTCAAGATTATTGTTGCTTAAATGTCAAATAAAAAATATACCTACAATAAAATGTAAGAGAAAGTGAAGTAGATAGATAATATTATGGTGAAATCAAAGACTGATTTGAAATAGATCTAAACAGATTTGGAACTTAGGATTCCTTAAAAGAAACAAAAGCTGTAAGAAAAATACACCCTATGATAAAAAATGTGGGTTTGATACATTTTTGTAAAAATAAAAATAATGTTTTATTTTAAAATGAGCCTTGGAAAAATCAGAAATTTAAACTTCAAAATAATTTCAACATGTAATTTCCCAGTGCTGCTCCGTGAGTCTAAGGGAAATAAAAAAAAGATTTGGGCAATAGTTGGATTTTTTAAAAGTTGTAAAAACATGGGTAAACATTTCATCTATATATTATCTAGATAGTTTGGAAGAATGAATTTATCAAAGAAATAAGATATGTTTGGCTTTTCTTCATTCTTTGATTTTTTCATTTGATGTCCATTGACCTCCTACAGTGAGTGTATCGGACTTTATGATAAAAGATAATGCAGGAGCCAGAACTTAAGGGGCTCACAATCTACTTGAACCACGTTGAACATGCTTTATCATTTAAAAGAATAACATTTCACTATTATAAACTGCTTCAAAATTGTTGGCTAACCAGGCTTACTGTCAAAGACTGAGTAAAGTCTTTCTAGCTCCCAAGGCTATGGCAGGAGTTCCACATAAAAATACCTACCTTCTGAAACCCAACCTCATGTACTGCATCCCAAAGACTCTGCCTGACAGAGGTCTGGAAGGCTAAAATGAAGTGTGAGCAGAGGCAATATGTATTTCAAAACCTAAAGAAAAAAAGTCCAGGGTCATGTATGAAGCCCAAAGGAAAAGCCAGTGGGATGATTAAGAAGTGTACTAAACTTAAGAGACTTATAACTAAATATGGAGATGGCATTCTGAATTTGGGGGATAGGAGTCTGGAAGGCAGCGTGAGGGTGTATGGGAAGAGATCTGAGGCAACTGTTGAGGCCATGCATTATTTATAATATGTTTTTATTGTGCCTGCCAGGAAAAAGTAAATACCAAAATCTATCTAAACTGCTCCATGGTGTAACGCCCACCTGTTTGGCTAACACCCACCTATTGGAGCCTTCTTTTGCCTTCTCATCTAGATTCCACAGGTTCCTGACTTCTCCCAGAAAGTCTTCCCACTCTTGGTTGACAAGCCTGTGAGAAACTCAACTGTGCCCAATTTTAGGAAAGAAATGTTTCATCCCATTTTTCAGAACTAATAATTAACCAACAAGGTTTTGTTTTCCGTCTTAGCTCGGCTCTCTCAGACATATCAGACTGGACCCTTATAAGTCTGTTGATATTGTCAAGCTTTTTGTTTCTTTTCAGCCAGTTGAATATTTTCAAGGTGTGTATGTACGCATATGGACATCTGTGTATGTGAATGTATCCCCTTTGTTCAATGTTAAAGGTTACTACATCATAAATGAGTCAACTGTTAGCAATAGAACAGACTAAACCATCTCACATTGATGTTTAATCAAAATTAATCAAATTAATAAAAATTGGGCTTATATGTCTTAAGTATAAACTTATATCACTTTGAAAAAGTATATGACTTTTAGGTTTGAAACAATTATATTTAGAAATGACTTCTATTATTCAGAAGTTCAAATTAATTTTTAATTTTTGGGTAATTGATTATGATTACATCTGATTTTGTTTGTTTATTTACTTATTTAATTAATTTATTTATACTATCTAAGAAGTATAGTTGATTTTGATAAGTTAAGCTCCTCTGGAGGAAAAGATGCAGGATGAGATAGCACAGATTATCAATGAGTTCACTCAGACGAATCATGGGTAAGTTGGAGCTTTAAATCTCCTCAGCAGGATGCATTACTGAATTCTCTGAGTGGATCTAATTGTAAAGTGAACCCCTTCTGTGACCTTGGTTACCCAAACCAATCAGCATGGCTGTTTTTACCTATCCAAGCACTTCAATGTAGAAATAAGAAGGGCTTTATGAAATAGAGTGGGTTATTGACCCCAGGTGGGTGTTTTTTTCTTTATTTTCAACAGATTGTTGGCTGGCCCTAGTTTCTTCCATATTTCACTAGCAACAGGGAGTATTAAGACTAATCAGAAAGTACTCCAAGGGTAGAGAACCAAAATCTGGGGACTGTATTCATTGGCAAAGAAAAATATACATTGAAAATCAGCTAGATAAATCTAAATTAATTTTTACCATTAGTAACAGACTGAGTTTCCAGGAAATTTTCCTCAAAGATAATAAAGCAGGGAAGGGGTGAAAAATATATATGCTAATTTGAAGCACTCTCCTGCTAGTCATTCATTCATTCATTAATTTAGTACATCATTATTAACCAACTATTAGTTGCCACTTTACTTGTTGTAGAAACGCAGTGGTAAATAGAGATAATTCCTGACCTTAACAAACATAGCAAAATTCAAACAATCTGAGAATTTTAGTGTTCCCTTAAAATTTTCCACTGTTTCTTTTCTCTCAGAATATAAAAATTTGGCAGTTACACAATGTAAATATTTACAACAAAACAGCTGAAAAAAGTTAAAAATAGCTTTAAATTTTAACAGTATTTGGGAGAGGATGCTATCAGACTATATCTATCTATCTATCTATCTATCTATCTATCTATCTATCTATCTATCTATCTATCATCTATCTATCTACACACACTGAGGGGACAGAGCCAGGAGTGCAGTTTCCAGGCTCTCAGCCTCATGTAGAAAGGTGCTGGCTCAGGTAGTAAATGGCCATCAACTGTGACTGGATGGCCATTAGCTGTGGCTAGTTGGCCATAAGCTGTAACCAGTGAGCCATTGGCCACTAATATAACCGCTGTGCCTGCATTAGCAGAAAATGGGGGCTAGCAAGAAGATGGTGGCTGAGCTAGCAAGAGTGCATTGCAGTTAACAAGTGAGGTTGGTTGGCAGAGAGAAATGGATGGCAGGTTGCGAATAGTGTGGCTCCTGCTTCCTGTGTCTCCAACCCAGCCGCCAGCGAGAATATAGCGGTATGACTCCCCATCTATGGCTCCGTGGGTGTTCCTTTTTGGCTTCACCATATCCTGCATTCTTATGTGGGGAGCGGGACCAGAGACCCTGCATGACAACCTGCATGACATATACATATATTTATCACTATCAATATATAAAGATGTGAAAGTAAGAAAAAAGTATATAGAGGTCTAGATGAGAATATTTTAAATATTTAGTTATGCATACATAATTTGTATGAATATAGCAATCCAGTACCATATATATTATATATACAACATGTCTATATAATATGTGTATAGTTTTTATATTATATTTATCTCTCTCTCTACACATACACATGCACATACACACAAACATGCATGGGAATGAACATTCATCCTTGTAGATGTTTTTGCATAGTTTTCTTATTATATTTTTAGATAAGTATCCAGAAATCAAGTATCTGCACCTCAATGTATTCATGCTTTTTATTGCCTTATTGCTCTCTAATTTATATTGTCACCAGCAGTATAAATTTTTCACTATATATTTCTCCGTATCCTTAAAAACAATGGATATGATTAAGCAATAAGAAACTTGCCAGTCAAATATATAACAAAAAATGTATATGTTTAACTTATAACTGTCAAGATTTAGCATATTGCATATTTTTAGTGATACCTACTAATTCTTCTTTATAATTTTTTCTTCTAATACTAGGCTCAGTTTTGTGTTATGGTAATAGATATTTCTTACTGATATCATTTACTAAAAACTGTAGTGAGCCAGCCCATATTCTCGGTAGTGGGTATCATTAAATTAAACAGATAAAAATAACTGCCTTCTTAGGGCTCACATTTTATTGGATGAAAAGAAACAATAAAAAATATATATTAATTATGAAAACTGACATAAGTGCTACTAAACATAAAACAAGGAAGAGGAATGAGTGTTTGCAAATATTCAATGAATGTTAATCATTTAATAGCCAAATATATTAATTTTTGCCCCATATTTAAATATTTTAATTTGCTCATGAATTACTTGTCTATACAAACCTTTTTAAAGTGTAGATTCCAATACAGTGAAACGTATTCATAATTTACTTCCTGGTTTCTTATTGTATTGGATACTTCAAAAAATGAAAAAAATATTTGCGTTTGTTTCATCTGGTACTTTCATCACTCTATTGTCATGTTTATATTTTTTCATTCAAATATTACTAATTTGGGCTTAAGAGTGTTAAAAATCCAACTCTCTCTCTCTCTCTCTTTCTCTCTCTCTAAATATATATATATATATATATATATATATATATATATATATACACATATATGTAAACACATATATACACATATATATACACATATATAATAATTTTCTAATTATTTATGAAATATAATATAAATACATTGTCAATGACTCAAATTTCTCACTGGAATATTTTTCAAGATCGGATCATATTTCCTTGTAAGTGACGGAATGCTAATATCTTTGCTCTACAGAGTTATAGAAGAGTCTAAAATCTTCATGTATTATTCCTAAATTTATCACTTTTGTCATCAAACCCTGATTGGGTCCGATTGCCTTACATACTCACTGAAAAGATAATTACTGGGCTCCTTCAAAAAGCAGTCACTACATGAATGAAATGATAAAAAGTAAGAACAAGAATTAATGTAATAAGAACCAACCACACAAAAAAAGCATATCACATCAAAGTAAACCAGAGGTTAGTTCTTGAAATCACATAGAATTCATATTTGTCCGTGATGGGATGCAAGAAACTAATTTAATTTAAACAAATTTTAATGATTTGTCTGGCACTAATTTGTTAACTACTCCATGCTAATAATTTTGTAACGATCACTAAGCCATGCAAGATTTTTATATCTATCTTTTTCTGTTTTCTATTGCTTTCCAGTTACATAGTTCTGATCCAGTATCACATAATTTAAATAATCTTGTTTTAAAAGTGTTGTTTTTTTTAACATGATACCGAAAAGATCTAAAGTATAATTCTCCATATTATCTTTCTATTTTTGGCCTTTTGCTCTACAAGATTAATATGAAGATTTGGTCTTAAATTTCTAATACAAATAAAAACAAACTTGTCCTTTAAATAGATTTGCAATATCTTTATAGATTAATTTGTGGAAAATTATATAATAGCACACTTAGTCTTACAACCAATTTAACTGAGTCTCATAGAAGTATTGTAATGACATTTTACACTTCTCTCATGTTTATTAACTATTTTCTTATATATATTCCTGAGTAACTTATATTTGTTATTACAGAATATTAAATGTAATGTTAAATACAGAATATTTGCTCTTGCTACTTCTTTTCAATACTGTACTGGAAGTTCCTGCTATGGTAATTAGGCAAGAAAAAGAAATAAAAGACATGTGGATTAGAAAAGAAGAAGTCAAACTATTTCTATTTACATGATCTTACACAGAAAATCCTAAGGAATCCACAAAAAATCTATTAGAACTAATAAATGTGTTCACCAAGTTTGCTGAATACACAGTCAGTATAAAACAATCAATTGTATTTCCACACAACAGTAATGAATACTCTAAAAATAAAATTAAGAAAATAGTCTATTTAAAATAACAATGAAAATAATAAAATGCCTAAAACAAATTTAACTGTACAAATTGTCCACTGAAAATACAAAATATTATTGAAAGACACGTTAAAAGTTTTAAAGAAATCCAGAAATAAACCTCTACATATAAGGTAAATTGATTTTGATACAAGTTCCAGAACCATTCAATGAGGAAACAAGTTTTCTAACATTGGTGCTGGGACAACAGGATATCCACATGCAAAGAATAAAGTTGTATACTTTTATCTCATACCATACACGAAATTAACTCAAACTGAATCATAGACATAACTGTAAGGTCTAAAACTTAAAATTTTTAGGAGAAAACATAGGGTTAAATCTTTGTGACTTTGGATTAATGGCTTCTTAGATATAGCAGCAAAATACAAGTAGAAAATTGAAAGCAACAAAATGAACAAGACAAAGAAACAAAAACTCATAGATACAGTTCAGTGGTTACCAGAAGGTAAGGGAGAAGGGGTGGTAGAAGAGGGAAAAAGGGATCAAACATATTGTAATGAAAGGATAACTGACTCTGGGAGGTGAACACACAATGCAATATATAGAGGATGTATTCTAGAAATGTACACTTGAAAGCTATATAATTTTAGTAACCAATGTCACCAAAATAAACTTAATAAAAATAAATAAATAAATAAATAAATGAATAAATAAATAAATATTGATAAGTTGAACTTCCTTAGAATTAAAAACTTTGGGACTGCAAATGGAACCATGAAAAAAGTAAAGAAAACCCACAGAATGGGCAAAAATATTTACAAATTTTATATTTGATAAGGGGCTTGTATCCATAATATATAAGAAGCTCTTACAACTTAAAATAAAAAGACAAACATTAATAATAAAATTTAAATAGAAATAGATATTTCTCCCAAGAAGATATAAATGGTCATAAAGCACATGAAATTTGCTCAAAAAAGTTGCTTAGTCACTAGGGAAATTGCAAATCAAAACCATGAAATATTACATAACACTCACCAGTGTGACTAAAATATATAGGGGAGATCATAACAAGTGTTGGTGAGGATGTGGAGAAATTAAAACCCTGAGATCTTGCTGGGGGAATCTTAAAATGATGTAGCCACTCTGTAAAACAATTTGGTATTTCCTCAAAGGTTAAACATAGGACCCAGCAATTCCACTACTAGTTTCTACCCAAGAGAACTGAAAACATATGTCTAGAAAAAAAACTTATACACAAATATTCACAGGAATATTATTAATAATAGCCAAAATTTGGAGATAGCTCATGTGCACATCAACTGATAAATAACAAAATGTATCATCTCCATGCAGTACAATATTATTCAGCCAAAAAAGGAATTAAGTACTGAAACATGCAACAATTTGTATGAACTCTGAAAACGTTATGCTAAATCTCACAAAAGACCACTTATTGTATAATTCAATTTATATGAAATGTTCAGAAAGGGCAAATCTATAGAGGCGGTTAACCAGTGCTGACAGGTTTGGGATTAAATGGCGTTAACTGCTAATTGGTTCAGAGTTTATTTTGGGGGTGATGAAATCATTCTAAAATTAGATAGTAGTTCTGGTTACCTAACTTTGTGATATAATAAAAGCTATCGGATGATACATTCTAATTGGTTAAATTTTACGATATGTGAACTATCTCATTAAAATTTTAAAAATCATAGAGAAAAAAATTTAAACAAGTGAAAGGCTACATTACATATAGAAAATCAATAAGAATGACAGCTGATTCTTTTATCAGAAAAAAAAATATATATATATATATATATATATATATATATATATATATATCAACTAAAAACAAGGTCTTTAAAGTGTTAAAAGATATCAACCTAGAATAAAGTAAGTTGAGGCGTGTTCTTTCAAAGTAATTCTAGAGAGCTTTTAGTAACTGATTGTGCCATAGCTACACATATCAAACAGGATTTTTGGATAAATGTTAAAAATCCAGAAAGAATAAAAGGGATTTGATAAATACTACAACTGTAATTTTCACAGAAGTATACATACATTTGATCAGTTACAATTAAAATACAAAATTCTCTTTTAAAACAAATTCATGACCTTTGCAAACTCTATCAGCTTCTTATTATATTTGATCATCCCATTCTCATTTTATGGTAACCGTTTAAGAAAATTTATTTTCAACCTCCTTGACACTAAAATAGTAATGCTACTCACTAAGTACTCTGGATTTTAACCAGTAGAATTTGTTTTTCTCTTTGAGGAATGTAGTGAAAATATGAAGAAGTATGAAAAAGATACCTAGAGGATTTTTTTTTTCTTAACCATTACAAACATAGTTAACTCAGAAAGCATACAAATGGAGATTGTGAATACAAGGTTAAACTGTACAACTTTATGAACTTTTTTAGATTGTACTACTTCTTTAATGTCCCAAGAAATTATCCTAATTAAAAGATTGCAAGACTATTCAACTAGAGTACCCACTGTCTATGCACAATTTGCAAATGCACATTTTCATTTTTCTACTGTATGTTCTGAGGTCATTATGTAACCCTGTTAGTTGAAATAAGGGTAAATCATTGGGTTTATATTATTTACAAATACATTACCCCAGAGGAAGCAGTCACATTTTCAGGTATGCATGTTGCTCTTAGGACACAGTAATGTAAAAAAAGGGTGTGTAGTCTACACATTTCCCAAATTCTTTCTTTTAGGTGTGACAACAGTAAGCAAATATATTAATAAGAATATTGTTACTCTGAGAAACATGCTACTCCAGTCAGATGGAAATTGCAGCACTCTTAATTATTTTTTAATAATATGTATTTGGAAACTCCCTCAACTCAATTTAGGAAATAAAACTTTAGGAACAAGGATGCTAATAATAAAAGCATCAAAATGTCTTTTTCACTTTTAACAGATTGAAAACATCTCATTCAGCTAAACCTTTAGATGTTATAAATTAAATCAAAATACAAGGGAGAGTATATGCTTTATACTGAGTGATGTATCTATCGAAGAAAGGTTTCATTTTAAAATTGATTAAAGAGGGACCTAGGTTCCTAATTTTGAGATTCAAAGTGGAGTATTAATTTTATAAAATTGTGATCAATTCTTAGTTATTAAAACTGCATTGTACAAAGAAGCAAAATCCCTGGAAATTTTGTTTGCCTCTAAAATGGAAAATGTTTTGCTTTCAGAAACTCATATGCAAAATTTTTAGGTCAGTTCAATTTCGGTAATGAGCAGTAACACAGAGAGTTTTCTAGTGAATTCTTAAAGGGTGTGGTTCATTTCATAGTGTATTTTTTTTAATAACAAGTATCGATTGCTTCTCTCTAATTAAATATTTAGTGCTTCTCAGGCAGACAACGAAATCTCATAACTGTACTTTATATTATGTATCAATGGAATTAAGCCTCAGCAGCTTAATTTTTACTTTCTATTTCTACATGTCTGCTTCTAACATAATGCTCAGTTAAGCATCAAGGAGACAAAGTACAAACCTGTCATGAGGGGCTCCCCAATGAAAGATATTTAGATTTTCTCCTGAAATATGCTCAAATTATCTATATGAAGACCACAGGAAAAAATTATATTTACCATTTCCTTCCATTTCTGCTTTTGTCCAGCTCAACCACTTTCCACACTGCAGCTACACTGCTTTTTCTAACAGGTAAATTTCATTCTACGACATTGCTGCCTGCAAACTTGCTTATTTCCCCATTGAGCCACGGACTCCTTATCAAGATATGTGAGGCTCCTTGAGATCTCCTTCTGCTCTTACTTATTCTCCCCTTCTACAGCTAAGCTCAAGCCATGATGAACTACTTACACTTTCTTGAAACTATGTATGACTATTCAATTCTGGGATTCTGTGCAAATGATAAATTCTTTCTGGAGTAACTTACATCCTCCTCTTGACCTAAGTCCTATTTGTCACCCCATTCAAAAAGTTTCCTCTTACCCCACATTTGGCTTCGCATCTCTCAAATAGCCCTTAATTCTTTGTTTGTCGCTATTTATTGAGTGCCTGCTATGCAATGTACTGTCGTAAGCATTGGGGGCTGAACAGCAAACAAGAAAACACACTTTCCTAATGATTCTTACATTTTTGGAATAAAGTAGTGAGTATACCCTTAACATTATATTTATCCCCATCACGTTCCAATTGCATTTCTTTTTTGCTCTCCCCTAGTAGAAAGCAAACTTCTTGAACATACAGGCTGTCTCATTCGATGTTTTTGCTTACAGCATTTATCTCAGTAACTAGCACATAAGAAACTCATTAAATGTTTCTCATGAGTGAATAAATGAATATCTCAATTTCCCCCACCATTCACACAATGAAACAGCAGTCTTATGTAAAATTAGTGATACATGCCTCTAATAATAGAAAGTATAGGACATTTTGAAGCAGGTAATCTTTTCAATGTAGAACTATTTGTTAGAAAGTTCTGAAATTAAACCTACTATACTCAAACCTGTCCTGGTAAATGTTGATAGGGATAGTGTTAAAACTTAACCATATGACTAAAAATTATTACACATTTACTATTTTCTGATTATAAATGTTGTACGAAGTAAGCTGTTAAACATATGTGATTGACTTGATTCTTGCAAGAACCAGATGAGGAAGAATGATGACCTCCTTTTGTATATAAACAGAAAAACTGAGGTCAGTAGAAGTCAATTGACTTGCTTACATTACACAGTTAGTTAGTGTGAGAGCTGGCCAACAAACCTGACTTTCTTTAGTCAGATATTAGAGATAGAGCCCCACAGTGAGGGATAAAATATTTTGCCACTTGGAATCCTAGGGTGAGTGAGTTAACTTTATACCTCAGTTTCCTCATGAGTATGGTATGGGAATACACATGGATAAGATATGGAAATTAAATTATAATATCTATTGAAAACATTTGGCACAGTTTTTCCAAATAATAAATATGCTCTATGTATTGCAATGTATCATGCAACATTAAGCACATGGGTAACACTTTCTACCACAAAGTGCAAACTATTTTCCTCAATGTTATTGCTTAAATATATATATATATATATATATATATATATATATATATATATACACACACACACACACATATTGCTTAAATATGTATGTATACATATATATATATTGTTAAATATATATATATATACTGCTTAAATACATATATATTTAAGCAATAACAATGTGCATATATGTATATATATATATATATATATATATATATAATAGTGAACTTCTAAAGATATGCTTGTTTATTTATTGTTTATTGCTTCTATATCTTCTTGCACCCTCTCACAAAGGCTTGTGCAAAGTAGCTGTAATTAAATGCTTCTTGGAATGGAAAAACAAAACAAATGTAAATACTAATTCAAACTAAGAATTCATCTAAGTCTACTATCAACCTACCTTAATTACTTAGATAAATCTCAGAAAGAAAGGAAGTGGTAAAAATTTACAGGAAATAACTACTATAGCTAAATGATAATTATTTGAGTATATGTGTCAGTGCCAGTAAATTGGCAATGGATTCTGAAACAAATTATATAAAAGCATGATGCCAAGAAATACATCAAACGTAACATGACGAAAAGGCACATCCTCCGACCTGCTGCCTTTGGGAGTTGGCCAGTTGATATTGTTATCTCTGGCACTTCTGGGGACAATCATGTTTCTGCCCAAGTGGTTATCTACTTTAATCTTTATCAAAACCATTGGATGAGCTTTCCAATAAAATAAGTGTAGTGGCTTTCTAATTTCACACTTTGTCAGAAAACAGAACATACACTTGTTAAGTGTTCAGACTAGAGAGAGCTAAGTTCATTCTGATCTAACAAAAAAATCAGGCAACTATCATTATGCAAACATTATTATAGGTAAACAATGTCTTTTTAAGAAAGCTATATGCAAGATAAAATTTTAATTGTTTTAAATTAAAGTATAGTTGGTATACAATACTATATTAGTTTTAGGTTTATACCGTGTTTCCCCAAAAATAAGACAAAGTCTTATATTATTTTTTCCTCCAAAAGACGCCTTAGGGCTTACGTTCAGGGGATGTCATCCTTAAAAATCATGCTAGGGCTTATTTTCCAATTAGGTCTTATTTTAGGGGAAACACAGTGATTCAACATTTATACACCTTACAATGTGATCACCACACTGAGCTTAGTAATCATCTGTCACCATGTAAAATTATCACAATATTATTGACTATAGTCCCATTCATTGTTTTCAGGCTTTCCTCCCACCACTGCCTTCTGGCAACCATTAGTCTGATCTATGATCTATGTTTCTATGAGTGGGTTTTTGTTCTGTTATTTTGTTTTTTAGATTCCACATGTAAGCGAAACCCTATGGTATTTGTCTTCCTCTGCCTGTCTGACATTTTCAGTAGGTTAATAGATGCTTAGTGTGAAGTCTTTAATTTTAGGAAGCTACTAATCCAAATGCAAAGTGGAATGGGACAAGATCAACTTTATAGAAATAAATCAGAGTCTCTTCAGAGTCTGTACATTCCAGTTTCCTACTTTTACTAGCTAGGGACCCTTGCCTTTTCACAATTTCTCTGAAATGGATTTTTAAAAATCAATACCTCTATTTGTGTTTGGATTTATCTTTGAAGATCATGATTCATAACCAAACTTTTTATTTGATTCAAGAAACCTCTCCCCCCAAATGCTATAGATACACCTAAAAGTCAGATAAACCCAACCCCATCATTATCAGTCTTCTTCTGTACAGAGAGCAGAGTTAATTAGTTTTCAGGAAAGATGCATCCAGCACTAATGTTACAGAGAAGGAAGTAGACAGTAAAAAAAATCAGGATATGTATTAGGTTGGTGCAAAAGTAATTGCAGTTTGTGCAAATATTTTTAACTTTTTAAACTGCAACTACTTTTGCTCCAACCTAATACATAAAGTAACTGCCAAGAATGGACATGATAGAAAGTGACTGGGCAAAGGAGTAGTTTTAAACGTGTGAGAAAAAGACTTGCATAAAGCAGATAGAGATTTTAATTTTTGATGTTAAAAAGTGTAGTTATGAAAAGACTGTGTGAGAGAGGATTCAGCCTGAAAGACAGGAATGCTGTGTTGAAACTTACAGCTAGCACATATCCAAAATAATCAAAATTAGGTGTGGATTTGGCAGTATGGAAACAACATATACGTCTAGAAACAGGGAGAACAGACAATGAGAAAATTTGGAATAAACTTGAGTTCTGTTTTTGCCATATTGAAATGGTGATTAAATCATAAAGTTTAAGGCATTTGTAAATTTATGAGAGTCTTACATTAGATTAATAAGAAAGAACAGTATCAAACAGAGAGGACTCACAAGTGATGTGATAATAAATCAGGGTGATCTTAGGATGTTAGCAATAACACTTGACAACACATCCTGGGGTGTAGAGAAGGAGCTAAGAGAAGACAATTGGGGACTTCTAGTAGATCAGTGAGAGTGATATATTGCACATCTCCTAGGTTTCCTGACACTTTAAATGTATAGAAACACTAGATGGAATGCAACAACAAAATTGAATACCGGGGGTGCCAAAAAATGTACTCATTTTAAGAGATGTTATTTTTATATTACTTTTAGAGGTTAAATTGAATTACAGTAGCAATGTGTAGTATGATATTTGCTCAAAAGATGGCATTAATCAAATGAATGCTAGTGTCATTCATTATAGTACAATTTTAATACAGATTTTTCCTTTCTTAAAATGTGTATACATTTTTTGGCACCCTCTGTAGCTGAATATAAGAGCAAAAAAGGAAACACACTAAAAACCAGAAAAAAAAAAAATTGATGCAGGAATTGGCACTGAAGCCAAAAAAATTCACAGTGCATTGGAACACTATATTGGGCTTAAGAGCTGTGTGAGCTGAAATTTTGAAGTCCGTGTGAAAATTGAGATGAGGACTATGTCTTTGAGAGGTGAAGAGCTGGAACTTTGCTGCATGCCTAAAGCCAAGAGCTAAAAGGGTTGTTCAACAAAAAAATCAATGACTAGATAATCTCTACTGACCAGTTTAGCAAAGCACTAGAAAGTCCATCTGAAGTAGTGGATGGAAATCAGAAACCTAAACTTTTATCTTCCAGCAGTCTTCCTTCAAAGTCATTCTAAATGTGGAGCAAAAGACCACATCAATAGCTCATCATAAAACTCTTCCTGAACCAGAAACATCTATAGAGCCCCAACAGAAGCAAACAAAATATCTCCTCGTAGGAAAATGGTGATATAAATAAATAAATAAATAAATAAATAAATAAATAAATAAGTTTAAATTTTAAACAAATGAAGAAAAATCTGAATTCAGACTAATAATGGAGAAAAGTATTAAAGACGAAGGACTCAGAATGGTAGGGTTCAATTATTCATGGCAAAAGAGTCTCTCAAAGGAAATAGACTTTGATGAAAGGAACTCACAGTAAAATAGCATTTCTTTGTTAATCAAAAGATATGAAGAGCAGTCGAAGAAACATGAATATATATGAATAAGGAACTAAAGATAATTATTTGAAAGAAAATTTCCATAACCACTTGAGAAGATATTCAAATAGCAGAAAAATAATAAATTAAAACAGGCCGATTTAAAAGCACAAACAGGTAGATTTTACAACACAAAAACACAATAGTTTCAGAAATTGAAACAAACAGACCTAAAAATTAACAGTTCAAAGATCCAGTCAAGGAGAGAGAATTAGTGAACTGCAAAGTACTGTACTTCTCAGCAGTATCAACATATGAAGAGCATGAATTCTAGAAGAGAATAGAAAGAACAGAGAAAAATCAATATTAAATGTCATAATAGAGGAGAATTTTGAAGGAACATACCATTTTATTTTGTCATACCAGAGTGACAAAATAAAACATTCTCAGATTTAGACATAGCACAATGACACTATAAATATGAAATACTTCTTAAGATACTGAAAAGACACTATTTACAAAGGAGCGATAATGAGACTGATAGCAAATCTCTTGTTCTCAACAAGAGAAACCAGAGATGATTCTATAATATTGTTAAAATACAGCAGAGAAATAACTGTAAAACCAGGATTATATACCCAGAAACAGTGTCATTTAGTGGTGAGTAAAATAAATACATTCTCAAACTTGCAAAGAATGAGAAAGTTGCTGCTTAAATAGCTATTGCCTAATGGACTACCAAAGGATGGATTTCAGCCAAATGAAATTGAATTCTGAATGATAGAGTGGGTGGAAAGGGTGGAAAAAGGTGATCAAAAAGAGTGGTGAATATGTTCGTAAATCCAGACATATTTATTGAAATGTATGACTATCTTAGAATGACAGAGGAATTAAAAACAAGGTTGAAATAAAATAGTCAAAAAAAGGGGGCAGGGGTGTTCAGTGTTATTAATTCTTAAGATATTGGTAGTGTTTAAAGAAAAGAAAAAATGAAAAATAAATGGAGAGTAAAAGAAGACAGTCTGGGGAATGTGCAAAACTATAGATATTACTGGAATGTGTCAGTATATTTGAAAGAAACAGAGGAAATAGGATCAAGTAGGGACCATTCCCTTAGAAGTTTTTGGATATGGTACCTTACCATGAGAAGGTTTATAATATTTAAGTCAGAAGAGTCAAAACTAGAGTAATAGCTCTAATCAACCTGCTTCTGAGGTTCTCTTAGTAAGATAGGGCTCATGAGCTTTACTCAAGTGTGGCACATGTCTTGTGATAGAAATATGAGAATAGGTAAGAGTAGTCTCTATAAAATGGAAATCCTTGGTTATTTTGTTAATACAATAAGTAGTGATTTCTTGTGTGCCACAGACACACCCTCACTTCACTTAATAAAAAAAATGCATTTTTTAAAGTTATGACTTAGAACTTGCATAAAACAGAAAGCAAATTTATTATGATAAATGCCTGTAATTAGTCTACAAAGACAACATTTGCTATCTAAAATGCAACTGAATTACAGAAGCCCGCATATTTTCCTGAGGCAAAATACCCTATTTTCACAATGAATTTTAACTTGAAAGGAAATAGTTCCTTTTGTCAGCAATTGCTTTTTCCTTTGTGACAAATCCTTTCACTAGCCCTGCGAGAAATGGTATATGAAATGTGCAGAACTACACCTTGAAAATAAGAAATCTTTATTGGGATTTAAGAGATGGTTAAAAGTGCTAAGAAGGATAAAAAAAAAAAAGCATAGAAGGGGAACGAGAAATTGCAGTGTGCAATTTTTAATAGAGTAGACAGAGGTGGCCTTAATGGGAATGTGATATTTGAGTATCTGACAAAATTCAGAAGTGAGCTATGAAAACAACTTGAGGAAGAAAGTTCCAGGCAAAGAGAAAAGTAGGTGCAAATACCCCGCAGTTTATAGCCAGAGTTAAATGATGTATTATAGAAATGCATACTTGAAACCCATAGAATTTTACTAACCAATGTCACCCCAATAAAACCAATTAATAAAAAATACCTTAAAAGTTACAATAATTAAACAGTGTGGTAGTGGCAAAAAAATGTCGATAATATCAAATAACTGTTATGCTTAAATAAATTCAGGAACTCTCCATTTCTTCAAGAATACCATATAAATGCATTTATACAATATTCTGAAGGCCCTTCAGGATGTGGCGCCAGGACCCACTATCTCCTTCCACAGCATGTTCCTTGCACAGTCCCTGCAGCTGCAGCATGGACCAGTACTGCCAGAGCAGTTCTGAGAAAGTGGCAGGTACTTCATCACCTCCCTTCCTTGCTTTGGTTATTTTCCTTTTTCATTGCCATTGTTCCTGTGTGTGACTACCTTCCATTTTTGGGGTCCAAGTTTAAATGGTATCTTTTCATAGAAGACTTTCCTGAACATCCTGTTATTAGGACATGCAAGCATATACCATGGTCTAATCTCCCTAGAGAAGTTGCCCAATTCTTTTGCAATACAATCTATGTGTCTGTGTCTTTTTTTTTTTTTTTTTACTTCTTTATTCATCAGTTTGTTTTCTGCCTCCTTCCGTCTAATATAAGAAACAAGAAGACAAAGACCTTCTATATTGCTTTCTCTTCTGCTGGAATGTCTTTTTCCCAATGCTTGTGCATTGTCACCCTTCAGTTCTCAGATCTAATACCACCTCATCAAAGATAATCCTTCCCTAAAACAGCTTTGTTCAATTACTCTGTTTCAGAAGTTCCAATGCCTTAAGGGACAAGCATGTGGTCTGAGTCTGAAGTGGCCTAGTGTAGACAATACGGACAGGTGGGAAAGGTATCCTTACAGGAGAAAAAGTGTGTGTGCATGTGTGTGTGCATGCATGTGTGTGTGTATGTGTGTCTATGTGTGTGTGACAAAAGAATTAATAACCATAGCATATATAGATCTCCCAAAATCATTAATAATCAAACATTTCAGAGCAAAAATTTGGCAAATGATTTGCTTATGAAATTCACAGGAAATTCATCAAAATTACAATACAACAAGATACTCTAGTCTCCCCATACAAATGGCCTGTCTCGGCTCATGGTACAGAATCTCTTAAAGGTTCACAAACCTGAAGCAAGCGGCTTCTGACCTTGGCATGCACCATACCTCTTGCTGAAGGGCTCCAGCAAGCTGACCACAGTTTGCAGCTTAGCCTCTCCAAGCTCAGCACAAGTGGCAACCATCTTCAAATCACTCTGTAGCTTATACCAGTGGGCACGAGGCCAGGCACAGGCAGCAGCTGACCTTGGCCAGCACCAGAGCACCACCCAAAAGGCCCCAGAACCAGTACACCTGGTGACCAGATTCATACCACAGCAGAGCACCACCCTACCACCTCCACTAAGACACAACCAAAGGGCAGACTCAGCAGGCACCAGAGCCCTGCTAAAGTGAATCCTTCTCCATAGGGTCAGCCCCTGCACCACAGTACCTCCTCTGTAGTCACAGCCGATCAGCCTGAAGGTCAACTCCACCCATTGATGTACCAACAGTGATCAAGGCTTAATCACAACAAGATGGCACACACGACCTATACAAGAGACACACCTGGAACACCTAGCTCTGGTGTCTAGGGAGACTACCTACTGGGCTCCACAGGATACCTACTGTATAAAGCCTCTTTATCTAAGCCAGGATATGTAGATCTATCTAATGCAAATACAGGAAGACAGCCAAAATGAGGGGACGAAGAACCATGTCCCAAATGAAAAGAACGGAACACCAGAAAATTAACTAAACAAAATAGAGACAAACAACTACCAGAGGCAGAGTTCAAGACACTGGTTATAAATATGTTCAATGAACTAAGGAGAAGACTAGATAAACTCAGGGAGAACTTTAACAATGAGATAAGAAATATAAAAAGGGAGATAGAAAGCATAAAAATAAACGAGTTAGAAGTGAAAACTGCAATAACTGAAATGAAGAATACTTAGAGGGAATCAACACTAGACTACATGAAGCAGAGGATCAAATCAGCAATTTGGAAGACAAGGTAGCAGAAAACACCCAATCAGAACAATAAAAAGAAGAAAAAGAATCCCCCCCCCCCAAATTGAGGATAGTTTAAGGGGCTTCTGGGACAACACTGAGAATACCAACATTTGCGTCATAGGGGTACCATAAGGAGAAGAGAGAGAACAAGGAATTGAAAACCTATTTTAAGAAATAATGACAGAAAACTTCCCTAGCATGATGTAAAGAATAGAATATATGAAGGTCTGCCTGGGGACATTTGGGGATGTAAACTTTCACAGTGACTTGGATACATGCTTGGTCTTGGAAGGATTGGCTACCCTCCCAAGGACCAAGAAAACAATAGGATGTGGAGCCTGGCCTTCGCCTTAGTGCAGTTGGGCTGATCTCCTATACATCTAATCTCGTACGAAGGATCAGGCCCGGCTCCTCGCCAGATCCGAGACCAGTTCCTTATGTTGCTGACACATATGCTTATTGGCTCTTTGCCACTGTTGTTAGTGAAGTCCTTAAAAATGCCAGAAAAATCAAGGCAGGCACGGTTGCTCCCCGGGCTGCCTCTGCTGCTGCAAGATATTTTGCCCATGCTGATGAAGGGCTGGTGCTGTTTCTGCGACTCTAATTGACTGGGTCCTGGTGGTATGATGAATTGCCTCTTTGTTTGTTAGTGATATATTCCCCTAATTTCTATCTTATTTACTTTCGCTTTGTAATAAAACTATTTAACTCCTTTATCCCAGCTTGTGGTGGTGTGTCTTGCGTATCGAGCCTTGGAATTAAGTCTGTGCACAGCAATCAATAATACTTATCAATACACATGGTGAAGGAAATAGACATAAAATTCCAAAAAGTGAAAAATCCCAAATAAGTTGAACTAAAGAGGCCCGCATCAAGACACATCATAATTAAAAGTGCCAAATGTTAAAGACAAAGAGAATCTTAAAGGCAACAAGAGAAAAACAGTTAGTTGCTTACAAGGGAGCTCCCATAATATTACCAGATGATTTCTCAACAGAAACTTTTCAGACCAGAAGGGATTGGCAGGAAATGTAGATAAAAGATTACTCTACTCAGTAAAACTATCATTTAGAGTTCAAAGACGGATAAAGAGTTTCCCACACAAGAAAAAGCTAAAGAAGTTCATCACTATCAAACATATATTACAGGAAGTGTTAGAGGGAAGGGACTACTTTAAGAAGAAAAGGAAAAAAGGATAAAGAAATATGAATAATAAAATGGCAATAACTATTATACATATCCATCAATAATTACTTTAAATATAAATGGATTAGATTCTCCAGTCAAAAGACGTAGGGTAAGTGAATGGGTAAGAAAATAAGATTGATACACATGCTACCTACAAGAGACCTACGTCAGATCAAAAGACACAGACTGAAAGTAAAAGGATGGAAAATATATTTCATGTAAATGGAAATTTAAAAAAAAGTAATACTTATATCAGACAAAAGAGACTTTAAAACAAAGGCTATAACATGAAACAAATAAGGACACAGCAATTCCACTTTTGGGTATTTATCTGAAGAAACCCAAAACAATAATTTGAAAAGACATACGCATCCCTATGTTCCTTGCCACATTATTTTTAATAGCCAACATATGGAAGCACCTAAGTGTCCATCAAAAGATGAATGGATAAAAAGAGGCAATCCATATGAACAATGGAATTTTAAATTCAGCATAAAAAAGAATGATATCTTACCATATGCAACATGGAAGGGCATGAAATAAGGCAGACAGAGAAAGACAAATACCATATGATTTCACTTATATGTGGAATCTTAAAAAAAACACAAAATAAATGAACAAACAAAACAGAAACAAACTCACAGATAGAGAGAATATTTTGATAGTTGCCACATGGGAGGACTGTTGGAAGGATGGGTGAAAAAGGGAGAGGGATTAAGATATGCAAATTCCCAGTTATAAAACCAGTCATGGAGATGTAAAGTACAACATAGGGAATATAGTCAATAATATTGTAATATTGTATGTATGATGTCAGATGGGTAGTCGACTTGAGTGATCACTTAATAAATTATATAAATATCTAATCATTGTGTTGTATACCTGAAACTAATATAATATTATATGTTAACTGTAATTGAAAAAAAATTAAAAAAAGAATAAAATATATAAAAATGAAACATAACATAAAACAAAATAAAAATATACCAGATTATCTCATTTCCTTTTTTATCTTTACCTTTCAAGTACCAATTAATAGAATTCAAGTGTCTGAAATATAAAAAATGTTTAATATTATTTTGTGTAATTGAAGAATAAATAAATTAATTTATCGAGCACTAATTATATCCAGAAGTGGTTTCAGAAAAAACACAAAGATACTCTAATTTTTTTAAAGGAAAAACCAAGTTTCAAGCACAATACTATAAGCTCCATGTGAAGAGGGATTTTCATGCTTTGTTTCTCCCTTATGTATCTACTTCCTAATGCAAAATCTGACATCTGACAGTTTGTGTGTGAGTGTGTAATTAGCTATCATTTTTTCCTAACAGATTTAAGAACATATATCTTCAGTATTTTGAATGTGTAGAGAAACAGACACTAGTGTGAACTACTATTAAGGCTGGCAATTTGGGAATATCAAAATCGGAATTGTGTGTGCCCTTAACCCACCTTTTTAACTCTAGGAATTTATCTCACAATATGCCAAATGTATGTAACAGATGGTTCACTTTAACAATTGTTGTAATAGAAATAATAAATTTGCATCAATTCAGCAATGGTTAAAAAGGTAATGCAGAACAGCAATGAAAAGACATATTATGAGATATGTCTAGAATATATTATTAAAATTTTAGAATAAAGCAAATACACACACACATACACACAAACACACACACACACACACACGTCTAGGCAAAATTGGTAGATAGAAATGCACCAAAATGTTATGTTTGCTTATCAATGGACTTGGAAATCCAGTCCCATATGTTTATTATTTATTTATGTATGTACACATATTTATATCTATTTATATATGTATTTGTCATGTTTTCTATAATGTACTTGTTTGCATTTTTTAGTTTAGAGGAAAATTTTTAAATATAAATTATTCAATACTCACAATACTTGCCACCACACTAAAGTAAGGGATTTTCAAATGGTCCTTCGTAGTAGGTAATTTCATACTTACAAATCTTTGATTTTGAATATATTTACAGATATTTCTTTACACAGGGACATTTTCTCTACACTCCCATTACATTTATTTGTAATTACCTGCACAGATATTCTTTGGTGACATGAGAGAGAACTTGGCCTGGAAATGTGCTATGAATGTACAAATGAGTTTAAACCCACACATATAATCAAGAGTAAATGATGACCTATTTACTGGAAATAAAAAAAATATATATATATAACACAACTATGTTAGTTTTCTATGACTGCTGCAACAAGTTGCCACAATACTAGTGAGGTAAAACAACTTAAATTTATTAACTTATAGGTGGAAATCTAATTTATTAACTTATAGGTGGAAATTTATTAACATAGGCGGAAATTTATCACAGATATCACTGGGCTAAAGTCAATGTGTTGATTAGGCTAAATTCCTTTCTGGCTACTCTAGAGGAAAATCCATTTCATTGCCTTTTTTAGCTTCTATGGATTCCCTGCATTCCTTGGCTGATGTCCTTCTCTCTCCATCTTCAAAGCCAGCAATGGCAAGCAGATTGAGTCCTCACATTATATAACTGTAACCTACCATTCAGCTTCACTCTCCCACTATAAAGGACCCTTGTGTGTACATTACCCACTTGGATGATTTCCCTATTTTTAGATCAGCTTATTAGTAACCCCGATTTAATGCAAGACTTTAATACCTTTAACTATGTAAGGTAACATATTCACAGGTTCCAGGGATTAGCACGTGGACATGTTTGCGAGTTGGCCATTATTCTGCCTACTATTCCAACAAAGAATCATTCCAGACTGTCCGGGGCTGGCCTGCCCGGACATGCCCGGACATGTTTGCACCTGGTTGCCCCTGGGCCAAGCTTAAGTTTTGATTCTGTTGTTTAAGTTTAAGTTTCGATTTCTCAACCAGCCCGTCATTTCCCCGCCCGCTATGCCGAACTGACGAAGCACCCTCTGATTGGTCGGTCCCCATATCGGGATCAGGCGTTTCCTTTCTGTGCTTAAATGTATATATACAAGCTGTTACCTTCAATAAAGAGAGACTTGATCAGACTCCTGCCTTGTCTCCATTTCTCGCGTACCCCTGTTCCCCCGAGCCCCTATTTCTCCCCCAGGTCTTCCGTTGTCCATCCTGCAGGTCGGGACACCAGACCATAAGTAAAACATTCAAATCCTCTTAATATTAACACATCTTCATTTTTACATGCATTTGATAACTGACATAATTGTATATTAGAGGTGACCTATCTCAAGTCCCACAGAATACTTAAGAAGGATGGATTTCAACTCAGTCTTGAACATTCATTCTTAATAATAACCTTGCAAAATCCTCTAAAATGTAATGTTAGAATTGTGGCTTTAGCACTCTGATGTTTATCTGTACTGATAACTATAAGTTGCTAAACGCCACAGAGATGTGTTTGTTCTCAGCAGGTTATCAACTAGACTAATTTTTGCAAAACTAGGTCTTTTCCATCATCACATTTAGTAAATTAGAAAATCATTGCCATTTCTTCAATAATCAGGCTGATTCTTATTGTATATGTAGCTATCTTTAATATAGTTTGAATATTTCTTACAAGAGAACAGCAAAATGATATAATACGAGCTCTTCCTGAATAGTTAGTTCTAAAGCCTGGATTTCCTCTCATCATTTTATTTAAAGACATAAGAATTATTAATAGCGCCTAGATTTTATGACAATAAGATCTAATAAGGTGTTGTCAAATCTAGTAAGGTGTTGTCAGATATCCTGGAATCACCTTATGTACAAAGTAGCTTGCCATAGAGTTGCTACTAAGGTAAAGGAGCTGAAGAATTTAATCACAAAGTCCTTTGAAATATGCCACCAAATTTTGATTTGTGTATAGTTAGGCACTTAATAAATATTTGTTGCATGAAATGATTCCTTCAGACTGTTTATTCGAATGACTTAAGCTTTGTTCTTTAACTTTTACAGGGAGTTTATGGAAACAGTACTTTCCAAGAATTTTATTATTGTATTCTTGGCCACTCTGTCTTCCACCCCTCTCTCCCTATCTCACTCCAACCTCCAGACCCACCAAAAAAAAAAAAAAAAGTTGGAAGATTTTAAAATTTTACCACTGCTATTTTATAAGGCTATTACATTCATGAAAGGAAATGATTATAATCAGATTTCATCTTACCTGGAAAGCTGGGCATTCTACATTATCCTACATGACTGAACTTTGTGCTGTCCATTACTCTCTTTTGGGAGTCTAGGGAAATAATGTTTTTCTCTTTATTTCATCTGCACCAACTTGATGTTATCTGAACATGTTTAGGAATCTCAATATAAGTTTTGTATTTTGTCCAAAGAAGTTGTCCTATTTCTTCCTGTTTGAGCATCTCTGGGGTAAAAGTCTCCTGTTCATTCTTATTTCCTTGTTAATCTTTTGATCAATAAATTTTCTACATACTTTTTTAGTAAAGTTTCTTCCTTTAATTTTTTTAACTATTATATTCAATTGATTTTGGGTATTTCAAGACCTAGTAAGAACTATGGTCATTCGTTCATAGTCAACAAATATTTGTGAAATGCCCATTATATGCAAAATCACAGATAAAACAGTGATTCATTCTTTCTTGACAGAATATTTATATTTCCTCTTTTATGTAGGCAAAGTGGTAGGTAAATCTGAATACTTTTATGAGGACAATTAAATGTTCACAGTTTATTGAAACTAAGGCTGTAAAAAGATCAAAGAGAAATTTACTCACTTTTAATATTCTAGGCACTCTAGAAAACAACAATAACAAAACACTAAATTTCATGGGTTTCTAGTGGCCTATTTCACCAAATATTATCTAATTATTTGGATTCATTGGGAGGTTTCTGTAAAACTTTTCATTATTCACTTGCATTAGTAATTTTCAACCAGGTTGTCTTTTTCTCCCAGGGACATTTGGCAAAGTCTGGAGTTATTTTTAATTATCAAGGCTGGGGGTTTGGGTGGATGCTACTGTCTTTTAATGAATAGAGGCCAGGGATTCTGCTAAATATCTGCAATGTACACAAAAACAACAAAAAAGTTGAGTCAAAAATATCACTAGTGCCAAAGTTGGGAAATCTTGACTTAAATAAACTAGATATAAATGCTTCCTGCTCTATGGCTTTTCAAATAATCTAAAGAAGCAAACATCAATATGCTGGGTTGAAATTTTTTCACACAGAATTAGACCGAGGAGGTGAAATCATTATTTTTTATATTTAATATGAAGCGTATAATATTTATTCATATTTTTCTTAGAATTGCAATAGTTTCATTAAATTACAATTGCAATCAGTTAAAACCATTAAGGGGAAAACTAACTGGCCTCTCAAGTATCTAAGGAGACACAGCTGGAATCAAAACAGATGGAAGGTGTAAATGAGAAGATTCAATTAACATTTTTCCTTCTAGTACATGTTTCACAAAGAAAACCCCCTGAGATTGTAAATGAGACCTTATTTCAAGAAATATGGTGTCTTTTTACCATGTTAAGAATAAAATCTTTTAACATCTTTTTAGGTCATTTGGTGTTCAGACCAAATCTATGTCCTGGGTCAAATCAGAACAAAGGTAACAAAGAAATTCTAAGCTAAGAGCAACAAAATTACTATACATTAGAACACTAACCAATTTAATGGCAGCCGGAATCTTTCAGGAGTCCTTCTCTACTTCTAATAGCAATATAATTGTTATTATAAGATTAGCTTTGACACTATGATTCCTAAGAATGAACATAATAAAAACACACCATTTATTATAGTGCTAGCAATTATCCTGCTGTGCCTTCATCAACATCTAAAGAGATCGATGATATGTAGTTAATCAGATCCATTTGAAACATCCTTATTTTGAAAGTTTATTTTCTCTTTCAGTGCTAATTTAAAATATACTAAAATTGAGTTTTGCCATTCATAAGGCTGAGATTGTTTTCCAACAGTCTCTTAAGAATCAACCAAGAGCTGTAAAAGATTAGCTGATGGATAAAGGCAAGGTTATGCATTCAATTCTTCAATTATTTCAATTACTCAAAATATGGATGATTTCAGAGTAAAACATTATAATTGTATGTCCAGTATTTAGTAGGTATCTTTCAGATTTTAAGAAAAAAAATGGATGTTCAACTTACTGTGGGATGGAAGCGGAAGAATATATAGGAATATAAAAAAATATAACCCCCTCAGCACTAGCTGTATCCCAAAGGCCAACCTAATGTGGTCGACTGTTCTCGAGCCAGTTTTTCTTTGTCTCTGTTTCTAGTTCCTCTGCAATTTACTACTACCATTTCTACTACCACTTCTTCCTGAGGGCTTCTTGTACAGGTGTCTGTGCATCTTAGACTTTCTGTTCTTTAATGTAGACTACTTCTCTGTGTGATTCATATTCAGACTCCTCAACAAGAAAGTTCTGTTTAAGCTGGTGATTTACTAACCAGAAAGGAGAATGCTTGGTGGTCAGAGTTCCCAAATCAAACCTCTTCACAGACAACTGGCTCCTGTCATGTCTATTACATAAATGGCTGCCTATGGCTGTCAATCCCTGATATAGTCAGTTTGGGCTAAGATTATAGGTTAATGGATATCGAGCACCACAGTGACATGGAACACAGGGGAAAAAAAACACACGTCTTTTTTCAGACATGAGCTATTGTTCTGATATGCACTCAAAGCTTCATGTGCTTCTTTAGAGTTTATCCAATTATCTATAATTCGAATAATTCATATTTTTATATCATTAGACATGTTTGTCTTGAGGACACCAAATTTCACCTCAAATAAAACATAAACAAGATGGGATAAAGAAGATATTATAAATATTTGGTAAGTACTTCATAAAGCAACCAAAAAGTGTGTTCACTTTTGTTCCCAAAGTTGTGACAAGCCCACAACTGGAATACGATATAATTATTTTACTAGAACTCAAAAAAAAAAAAAAAAAAAGACAGCATACAGCTGAAATTATCCAGAGGCAGAGAATGAAAGTATATAAGTAGTTGTAGGGGTAGATCTTAATATAAGTAGGCAAACAACCAAACAAAACAACTTTTGCTTTCATGGAAAAATAATGGCAGATGAGAGATTAAGAAAAAGGATCACTTTACCATGGAAAAATAATGAATAATGACAAGTGAGATGTTTTTAAAATGCAAAGAGTATGAATATGTTCACCAAATATCAGCATAACAGGCTTAGTCTTTGATAATATAATTTATATATTTGGTCAATAAAAAGATAAAGTCAAATAAAAACTATGTTTTCTGAACTAGTAAAATGGTATGAGATGAAAATACAAATGCTGTCAAAAACATGGAAAAATCTGGAGAATAGATACATAATAGGTCATTTATACACTTTTAGCTTTTCAAAGACACAATTCAACTTTTCAAGGTGGTAGTAGGATAGACCATTTTCAACTCAATAATAATTTATGTTTGCTGAATTCAAATAGAATACTGAACTGATTTAAAAGGTTCATTTAACATTATTTAACATGGCATTCCCTCATTTAAAAAAAATATATATAACACATTTTGTGCAAAATACTTGTTAAATTTGTAGGGGTAAAATACATGAAACACTTTTGGGGAAATTCTATACTAATTTGTATATAGGCAGATTCTATGTTCTGCAGGATTATACTAGCCTTTACTTTGCATCATTATTGATAATGTAAAAGTAATTAAATCAATGATCTAACATCTATTCTAAAGTTGTGCTATAACATACAAAATTTAAAAACAACCCCATTTATTTTCAAACTGACTAACCACTCATTTTAGTACCTTTGGAAAATATTGCCTATTTCCAAATTGACCCCAGAGTAAACTTAAAATTATTTTAAAAACATAACTGATTCTGTGACTGTATTGCATGTGTTAATTAATCTCAATCATTATAAATTGGAGTTAAGAATAAAAATAATCGCTGAAAATACAAAATATACTAACATTGTAGGTAGCCTATGGGGAAAACTATCATATAATAGTTTTGATACTGAATTAACTTTTCCACATTCAGTTTAGAGAATGGTCATTCAGAACTTAAAAAATAAATAAATAATGAACAATTTAACCAATAATAAAAAGAACTCAAATTACAGTGTTTATTAAGGCTTATAAAAGTTTGCCAAACTTTTCTTATTAGCCGAGAAAAACTCCTTATATTTTGAAAATAATTTGCAATAACTTTTTAAAAAATCTTATCACATATACGTGTTTTGAGTTTTTTCCATTAGAATTGGTGTATGCAAATACAATGACATTTATTTACAATGGGAAGTCATCTAGAATAGTCTCCATTTTCAACAGCATGGCATTGAATGAATAAAAATGCAGAAATCCATATGATACTATTAATTCCCACATCAGATTTACCCAATCAGATCCCTAAGAATGAGCCCAGGGACCTTTCATTGTTAATGGCTCCTCAGGTGATTCGGATTTTCACGTGAACAAACCATCATTAGACAAGATGTTTAGTACTTGAAGACAAATCATATCATACATTGATCAAAAATATAGGTTAACAATAAAGTATGCATAGATTGAGCCAATTTTCATGTAAAAGATTGCATTCTTGTACATGGGTACACATACACATAGACAGCCAAACACATGTAGGTACACACACGTATATTCATACATAGAATCAGAAATACCCCTCCACCAAATTTGTCCAGTGGTTCTCTCTCTTGATTATGGGTGATTTTTTTCTTCTTTTTGCTTATATATGGACTTTATATTTTCTACAGTAAATACGTATTTTGTGACAAAAGCTTTTTGTTCTTTTTTTTTTTCAAAAGTATCAGATGACCTCCCAAATATAGTATTTGGAAAGTGGGTACTTGGGGAAGTACAGACCAAGTGGAAAAGAGCAGAACCCCAAAGCTTGATACCCTGATTAGAGCCATGACAACTGATGAGAATTAGAAGCGAATTTAAAGAAATACATCCACTAGGACTTTGATATTCACGGGCTGGTTACAAATTGCTCAATCAACTTCTTTTTAATAACCAGTAACAAATTCTGCTGTTGGCATATATTTAAAACTAGATTCAGTTTTCAAAAATAATAATAATAATAATAATGATGTGTGGGAACGTTTTGCTCAGCAAGCAGCAGCGATTTTTAAACCAGCCTCACATGCACAGGAGAAGTCTGAGGTGGATCATAGAAACCAGGTGATGCCCAGGCTGGCTTCTGGCATGTCAGTGGTGTGAGGAGGAGAGGACGTTGAAGACTGTGAGCCCCAAAGCAAGGTAGGGGGTGACAGTTCATTCAAGTCCAGCTCTTCAGCCCAGGACCTGTTGCTTTCTATCAGCGTTTACAGTGAGAGTCTGTGCCAGAGTCAAAGGGTGATGGACGGATTCAGATGGAGAGAGAGGCCATCTGATTCCAGTTAGACCACTGACATGAAGGATGCTGAGCAGCCTCAGGTATGAGAGTGTAAAATCAGGCTTCCTGCCCACAACCTACAATTTCTAACCAAGCATCAGAAAAGATAAATGAAATCAATTTTAAACCAACACACTGATAGCCCACCTCTCAACCTATTCATGTATCTGCTGTGTCCTTCCTAGGACGCTGATATGTGTCACCCAACTTATGTCCCAATTTCCTGGTTTTATTTTTTAATTTTATCTTCGTTGAAGTATAATTGACATATAAAATCCTAAGCGATTTAAAGAATGCATCCTGATGATTAGATACACATATATAATGTGATAGGATTCCCCCACCTAGTTAACACATCCATCACCTCACATATTTGCCTTTTTCTAGTGAGACCATTTAAATTCTACTGTCCTAGTAAATTTCAATTATACAGTACAGTGCTATCAGCTATAGTCACCGTGCTTAACATCTTACAGCTGAAAGTTTGCACCATTTTGCCAACCTCTCTCTATTTCTCCCACCCTTCCTACCCCAGGTGCTGGCAACCACTTTTCTACTCTGTCCCTATGTGTTTAACACTTAGTGTTCTGCTGGTATTTTTGTTGTTGTTTGTCTGTTTTGTTTTAGATTCCACATATACGTGACCATGAAATATTTGTCTTTCTCTGTCTGGCCTATTTCACTTAGCATAATGCCGTCAAGGTCCATCTGTGTTGTTGCAAGTGGCAGGATTTTCTTTTCTCATGGCTGATTAATATTCCATATATATAATGGAATATTATTAATACTCCATTATACATTCTATTATCAATGGAATATGTATACACATATATGTATATATGTATATATATACATATTTATATATATGTATATATACAAGCAAAGTGTGCAAAGTGTGCATATATACAAGCAAAGTGTGCAAAGTGTGTATCAAGTGCATATATATACATATATATGTATATATATGTATATATATATACATTATATCTCTATCCATTCATCTGTTGATGCACACTTTGCTTGTCTCCCTATCTTGGCTATTGTGAATAATACTGTAGTGAATATGGGAGTGCAGATAGCTCTACAAGATCCTGTTTTCATTTCCTTTGGATATATACCCAAAGTGGGACTACTGGATCATACGGCAGTTCTATTTTTAGTTTTCTGAGGAATGTCCATATTGTTTTCCAAGTGACTACATGAATTTACATCCCCAGCATTTTTTTAAATTTTAATGATGTCTTTTCTGTACTATGTAATTTTCAGAAAAATTGATTTATCAATCTGTTGAATTCAAAACAAAAAACAATTTTGATTTGATTGCTATATGCATCGTGATGTTTTAAAACAAACTGATTATTATTTTCTTATAGCCAGTTAACAAATGTTACTAACACTTAGTAGCTTAAAATAATACAAATTTATTCTCTTACACTTCTAGAGATCAGAAATCCAAAATGGTCTCTCTGTGCCAAAACCAAACTATGGGCAGGGCTGTACTCCATCCAGAGATTCTAGGGGAGAAACCATTTCCTTGCCTTTTCCAACTAATTCCTTGGCCCATGGCCCCTTTCTCCATCTTCAAAGCCAACAGCATAACATCTTCAAACCTCTTTCTGCTTCCATCCTCACATTGTGTTCTTCATCTTCTGTCTGTGTGTAATCTCCCTCTGCCTCTCTCTTATAAGGACACTTGTGATTTCATGTAGGGCCCATCGAGGTAACCCAGGATAATGTCCCATTAATCACATCTGCAACTTTTTCCATAGAAGGGAATACTTACAGGTCCACATTCACAAATGAGTCTCAGATATATTATTAACAATGCACTACAGTTCTTCCTCAGAGTCTAAGATCCACTCCACCCCACCTCCTTGAGGAACTAACATCAATTTACCCTATTTCTCCAAAAATAAGACCTAGCTGGAACATCAGTTCTAATGCATCTTTTGGATCAAAAACTAATGTAAGACCCAGTATTATATTATATTCATTATATTATATTATATTATATTATATTATATTATATTATATTATATTATAGACCTGGTCTTATGTTATAGTAAAATAAGACTGGGTCTTATATTAATTTTTGCTCCAAAAGACGCATTAGAGCTGATTGTATGGCTAGATCTTATTTTCGGGGAAACGTGGTAGCTATGTGCTCTCTGGAGCTCCACTCTGCAGGATCTTTTCTCCAAGCTTCTAAGTTCTCATAGCCCTAAACTCCTTCCTTTTCCCCCAATCCTACAAATGGTAGCTGCTTGGTATAGTTATTATTTCTGATACTCTTGAAGTTCTATTTTTGCTTTTTCAGTGCTCTAAAATATGATTAAGCCATTTCCTATTATATTCTCTTTGATAAAAAGTACAATGTATTGAGATGAGTGACTTTTTTATTCTGAGTATTAGCTTCCTCACCTATAAATTATAATTATAATATAAAATACTAAATTATGTATGAGATACACACACACACACACACACACAGAGCGAGAGCGAGAGCTAGAGCGAGAGAGAGAGAGAGAGAGAGAGAGAGAGAGAGAGAGAGCAGAATAGTAATTACAAGCAAGAGCTTTGGAATCAGAACAGATTTTGATTAAATGTTATAGCTCAAGAAAGTTGTTCAGTGTTTCAGGTCAATTTCCTAACCTGTAAATTGCAGTGCATAAAAATACCAAGCCCTACATAGCAAAATCTGTGCAATGCATCATTCATAGTAGTGAAAGGGAAATTTATAGATGTATGTGCATTTATAATTTACTATATTAGCAACATGAAGGATAAATATACATGATTATCTTAAAAGATTTTTTAAATCAATAAAATTTAACATATATTTATGATGAAATATCTCTGCAAACTGAAATTTTAAAAAATCCGTAATCTGATAAATTATCTACAGAACATTAAAATTTATTCCATGTTAAATGAAGAAGTACTAAAAATCTTCCATCAAGGTTGAAAAAAAATAATGTCAATTATAAGCAATTCTGTTAAATACAGTCCTGAAAATTCTAAAACATCTAAAAAGACAAGGAAAAATATAAATATTGAATAAGAAGCACAATTGTCATTATTTACAGAAGACATGAGTGTATGATGTACAAAAAATCTGAAAGTATCTGCAATCTATTTTAACTAAAAAGATTTTTAGTTAAGATTTATATTTTTCCTTGATTATAGCAAGGTTGCTAGAGATTTTTGTATATTTTATTTCTATTAGGTTGGTGCAAAAGTAATTGCGATTTAGCAGGTTAAAAATTGCAAAAACTGTAATTACTTTTGCACTAACCTGATATGTTACTAATCAACAGAAAACACATTTTAAAACTATATGGTTTATAAGAGTATACAAAAGTAAAAACCTTGCATTAATTCTGAGGAAATATGTGAGATACATACACTGAAAACTAAGGAATATAGATGAGTGTAATTAAAAAGGAACTAATCAGTAGAAACATATCGTGTCGAAATAGTCAATATTTTTAATATATCAATTCACCCCAAATTGAAATTCATGTATGATTTATATTCAATACTAATCAAAACGTGCATATGGAAGTGCGTATGTGCATGTATGGACATTGAAAAGCTCTTTCTGAAATGTACATGGAATGGAAAAGGAGGGAAATTATGAAGCACAAATCAGACAAATTATCAATAATTAATTTTGCCATAAGCTACTCTAATTAAGACAGTGTGATATTAGTACAAGAAGAGAAAAACAAATCAATAGTACATAATAAAAAGCCAAAAAGAGTCTTACATATATGGTCACCTGAATTACGACAAAGATGACATCATATAATGGGGGAAGGTGTGGTCTATTCAGTCAATGACATTGAATTATTTTGATAAAAATGATATAAAAATGAACCTTGAAAACTGAACTTTGACCTCATCTCACCATACATAATATTTATGAAAGTTCACAAATTTAAATGTGAAAAGTCAAATAACAAAATCTCTGTGAGAAAACAAAGGAGAATATTTCCATAACCTTGGAGTAGGAAAATATTTCTTATAGAAGACAAAAGAACTAGCCATAGAAACAAAAAATAAATCATTTGACTTTGTCAATGTACAGTTTTCCTCATTTTTTTAAAGTGTAAAATGTGATGATTTAATATATGTATAGTGAAAGAATTTCCACAATTGAGTTAATTAACTAGTTTTCTTCATTTTTAAAAGATCATTTTTAAGAGACTAAAGGCAAGCCACTGACTTTGAAGACACATGTGATATATATACAATATATATCCATATTTCCAAAATAAATTCATATTCAAAATAGAAAAAAAGAACACCTGTATATCAAAAAGAAAAGAACATAAAACTGAAAAATCAAATGAACAAAAACTTGATCAGGTATATGGCTCAAAAGTATATCCAAATGAATAAATAATAAGCATATTTGATCACTGTATTTGAACTAGAATGGCTAAAATTAAGACTGTCAAAACCAAGTTTTTATAATACTGTGGTACAATTGAAACCCTCATACATTACTTGTGGGAGTTAAATCTGCCTAGCGGAGGTGAACTGAAAGTCTCTGACAAAACAAACAAGATGTATTCTATGGCCCAGCGGGTTCAACAGAATGTGGTAATTGTTGGGCAAAATCTAATGCTTATTGTCCCAAATGGCATGTAAATGTATGCTCATAGAAACTTTGTTCATAATAGCTGAAGACTAGAAACAACATAAAGGTCCATCAATATTAGAATGGATAAAAAAATGGTAATTCATGCTGTGAAAGGCTATAAAAAAATGAGAGGGATGACTATTCTCCCAGCAACAGAAAGAATGAATCTGACAGAAACAAAAAAAAAAAAAAAAAAAAAAAAAGCAAAAGTAACCAAACCTCAAAATGTGAACACTGTAAGATTTAATTTTCCTGAGGATCATAAACAGGCCAGATTAAACTTCGGTAATAATAGTTCAGAATAGTGGTTTCCTTTGTGGGTAAGAGTATTGAAGAAACATTTTACTTATGTGTTGATCTTAGTATTTTCGATGAGCATATTCATCTGTAAAAACTCATCAAGCAGTACCCTTAAGATCTGTGCACTATACTACATAAGTTATATGTTGTATTGCAATAAACAGTAAAATCTGAGAAATAAAAATAACACTTACAGCTCACTTATCTGTGCCAGGCATTGTTCTAAGCACTGTATGTTTATTAACTCATTCAATCTTCAATGATTCTTTTACAACTATGCTCACCCCTGTCTTTTGCCTGTTTGAGGTAAAGGAAGAATACATATCTTGCCCAAGTTCTATAGCTAAGCAACGAACCTGGAGCTTGATCAAACCCAGGCAAGATTCCATGAGTCTGGAATCATGATCACTACATTAGAGCCGACTTTATAGAAATTCACTGGGAGTTATAAAAGTGCTAATGTATTTGTCACTGTTAAGTTTCATGAACACAACTTACGGGTTGCAAATATAAAAATCTTTCAATCTCCCAGTCTCCCATTAATTTTATTCAGTGAGGCCCCATTACTTCTCTAGTCGCTCTTGAATAACAACAACAAAAATGTTCATTTACTTTAAGTTGCATAAGAGAGTCTCAATTCAGTATTGAAAATGCCCACTCTCAGGTAAAAATCAAGAATCAAGATTTGATTTAAGTTGAGGGTTCTTTCTTCCACAGTCAGGCCCATTGCAGGCTAGCTGTCCACTGTGTGTGTATTGGGGGAGGGCGTGGGAACAAAGGGACACAGCCCACCATGCCCTTCTTTCTTACCCTATGTTCCCAGTTGGGTGAGATTGATTTTAAGGTCTATACAGAATTGAAGCAGGGGAGAAGTTCATACTTGATTGATAACGTCAAGATAATCCTGAAACCTTGCTCTCTGGCCTTGACAAAAGTTGACAACTGGCTCTTTCTGGGTCTGTCTCCTGTACAATGACACACTTCCTGGCATGAGTGAGGGATGAAATACAGCCCAGAGGCCTGGTGGTAACTCTGTAGCGTCCAGTTAAGAGTACAAATGACACCATACAGCAAATTTCTAAATATTTAAAGTTAAATGAAAACCAAATTATTAAATAAAATGCAGCCCATCATTGTGTCAAATTAAAAAAAAACACACAAAAAAACAAGTAACCAAAAATATATAAAATTATCTTTTTACGTGATTCAGAAAATTATTTAAAAGGTTTTGATTTAATTGTTCTCATCCCTATCTAGGTAGGTTTATGATGGTCTGGCAATGTTTGGATTATAAATAAAATATACACAATTAATCAATTACTTTATTTTTCATAAAATTTATTATATTTACTTAATTTTAATGTAAACATTATGTTGTCTTATTAAAATTTTCACATACCATGTTTCCCTGAAAATAAGACCTAGCTGGACCATCAACTCTAATACGTCTTTTGGAGCAAAAATTTATATAAGACCTGGTATTACATTATATTATATTATATTATATTATACCCGGTCTTATAAGTAAAATAAGACCTGGTATTATATTACATTGCATTACATTACATTACATTACATTACATTATATTATATTATATATAATTTTTGCTCCAAAAGACTAATTAGAATCGATGGTCCCGCTAGGTCTCATTTTCGGGGAAACACAATATTTTGCATTCTACTGAAGTAGTAACTTAAAGCACAGTGAGCAAACTTTTTCTTTAAAGGGCCAGACAGCATATATTTTAGACTTTGAAAATTATAAAGTCTGCCACAACTATTCAGCTTTGCTATTAAAACACAAAGACAGCCATCAACAATGAGTAAACCAAGAGTGAAGTTCCAATAAAACTTTATTTACCAAAACAGGCAGAGGGCCATAGTTTGCCAGTCCCCGACCTAACAGACTAAAAAATGGATATGTAGTTGTGTTCAAAATTTACAAATTTTTATGCATTGCTGTTAAGACTGTAACTTATAAATGTAAACACTTTCTTTACATTTGTCATATTCATATGTTCTCTAGTGAGTTCTAATGTTCAATATCAACCTAGTAGCCAGTGTAAAGGGTCAGAATTCATTCCATGCTAGACCACAACACATACAAATTTAAGAATAATATGAATTGTTTTATAGTATAAAATTCTTCAGAAATCAGATGTGATTTTTGCAAAAACCATACTCATTTTCAGGTACCTCCTGAAAATGCATCAGAACACAAAAAGATGCAGGGAAATGGAAATGATATTTTATTATGCAAGTTGCTATTGAATTTATGTTCTGTGAAAGGAATGATTTGACAGGTTAATTAATTTGTCTTTTCTGCCTAAGCTCTTCTGCCGCTCAAGTCCTCCCCACAGGCATTATCTATCTCTGATTCTGGTAACAGCAAATTTCACAAACCTTGGTGGATGGCATTTGGGTACAGCTGCCTTTTGTTTTGAGTGTATTGAGCAAGAGGTGTAAAGAAACAATGCCCTGGAATCTAAGCTGTGTCTTTCAGGAGAGCAAATGGTTCTGGATAGGCTTGTCCTATGTCCCAGTTGAATGCTGGATCCTGAGTCACAGTGAAGGGAATATAGCTACTTAATGGTAGGTGGAAGAGTTGGCTCCAAATGCCACTTTCCTCTCTAAACTAGTGTTTCCTAAATCTACAAACTACATTTGCATAAAAATGATCTGGGAGCTTAATGTATAGGGAGTCTTGCTTTATCACTGACTAATGCGATAAAGATGGTTGAAATGATGGGTGGGAGGTATGGGAGAGAATCTGCTTCTTTACAGAAATTAAACCAGATAATTCTAATGTGAAGCCAAGCTTGGGAACCACTGATCTGGACAATTAAAGAGATAGAATCGATAGGTTTTAAAACTATGATATTACACTGACTTACATAAGATTATTTCTTTAAGCAAAGCTTTGTTGCCGTGGTTGTAGTACATTTGTTATTCAAGGGCTTCTCAGCCAAATTCCAGCATCTCATCTTCCACTGCAGTACTGAGCGTGATTCTGAAGTGGTTTAATAAGCTACACTGACAAGCTGCCAAGGCCTGAAAAACATTTTCAAGGAGCTAAAATATGCTGTTGTGAGACCAGATGACTTTAGCTGTTACTGGGAACTCTTGCTTCTCCCATTGTGGGAACCACACGATGATGCTCTTGGTATGGTATGACTATTTATAGCTCTGGGATCCACTTACCATGGAGTAAGGAGCTCCTTGATGTCTCAACAACTAATGAGGTACCAGTTTTATACATTACCCTTTATTTGTCTGATCATTTTAAAAATTTGGTTTAATAGTTATCTTCTGAATGTTATATCCTCACTTGTGTATACACTTCTGGAGAGTATAGACTTTGCCTAGTGTGTCCTGTATCCTTAGTATGCAGCATAGTGCCTAAAAGGAGCTCAGTAAAAGTTTAAGCCAAATTTTTAATAAATACATAAGCTCTCAATGAGAACCAACTTTACTCAGCATTGCTGAGAGAGCGCCTCACGCAAGAGGAGGAACAGAGATATTAGCTCCCCACTGCTGGTGGCTATCGTTTTAAGGGGGTTGCCATTTGGAATAACAGATTGTTGTATTGGGGACATCTCTGCCGTTCTATGGCATACTACCACCATCGTCTGAACACAGGTAGAAATCAAGGGCACTTTTATGACAGTTCTTCCTCTCTTACATTTTCTACCCTAAGGAAAATTGTTAGGTTGGCATGGGAAATTCCACTCAATCCTAGAAAATACGGGTTTATAACATCTTTCTGTTTCCTGTTAATACATGTAAATCTAATGATTATAAAGTTTAAAAATTTTGAAAAGTATACAGGGCTATTTTAAAATGTGGACTATAAGCCATGTGTTTCTTTGTTCACAGGTCTTAGGCTCTCATGGTGATGGAGTGATGCTGGGGCTTAAGGCAAAAAGTTCCCGTGAAGGCTTATGCTATTGGACCCCTCAATAGCTGCAGATATACTTAAAACTCTGATCTTGAATTACATTAGATTGTTATTGAAAATTGTTTTAGAACATTCACTTCTTTGTACTTATTTTATTCTATCATTAAATTCAGATTTAAAAGCCTCCCGAGGCTCCTTCTCTAGGCAGCCCTCGCCCTCTTCCTCTCGATCCACTCCACCACTTTCTCTTTCTCTTATGTTTACCTGCCATCTGGAACCACTTCCCAGCCTCTCTGTGCTTAATTGACTCTTTTCAAAGCGCATCTCTAGCCCCCATTTCTCCTGTCCGCCTTATGACTCCTAACCTTACAGAAACAATCAACCTCTTCTCTAGGACCCTGGCCATTTCTCTCTGCTGAAGTTCTTGTCCTATCCAGCCTTTCCTGCTCTTCTCCACTCAAGTGGCTCTTGGTAACCTCTATGCTGTTGCTTGTTCCTTTTTGAAAGCTATTTAAAGAAGCAACTGCAAATGTTGTTGCATTGTTCCAGATACACGTATACATGTGTGCAAAGCCACACAGAAGCTCTAATTGTGTTGCTTCTTATACAATCAGTATGAGTCACTGAAGTAAAACCCATTAAGGAAAAATTACTCTCTGAGGATTTAGAATATTGCGCTTGGGTGGCTTCCTCTTGGTCAGGAAGCAGAGCCGTACTTCCTGGATTCATTTGTGTTAAAAAGCTCAGAGAGTGCATTTCAGTAGAGGTGTAGTTGTAATAGGTACAAAGCCTTACAGAAATACTCCAAATCAGCACCCACCCCCAACAAAAAATAAAGATCTGTTCTTTGGAACTTCAATTTTAAAAATTAAATTGGATTATCAAAATATAAAAATGAATGGTGTTTATAAGTTAAAAGAATTCTTCAAATCTATCATGTATAAAAATATCAGCTGAACAAAATAATTCAATATTAGCATTAAAAGAATACAATCTCTTTATGAATTTCTAATATGAGAGTAAATATATCAGTGTAGAAATTCAGATGCTGCTAAGCTACCCTAATTTGATATCCTTCAGTATCCTGCTTTGAAGATTCAAATGTCAATATAGTTAGAAAATCTATTATGAGGTATTACATGTTTTCAACAATGCAGAGAAAATACTTTAGTTTTCATTGTAAACTCTGATATCAGTGTGCAAGACAGCTGAAATAAGACTTGCTGACGTTCACTGGAATTTCATATGCTTCTTGAAACGTCATCGAATCCACTTTTGCAAGGTCAATTTCGACAAGAACATTTCTCATATTGTTGGAAGCTACCAATAGATAATTAGTACATTTAAGAATAGCATGCCTTTTGTCTCCTCACAGAAACTCAAATTACTTGTAATAACACTATAAACAGCCATAGTTGAATAAAATTAAATCTGTAATAGATTTTGCCTTTAGTTTTCCAGTAAAATAAAATAAAACAGAAGTTCATATTTTAGGCTATTTGGATTGACTTTCAAAATCACTGAGAAGCAAAATGAACAAAACAAAATCTTTGAGACATATGGGCACTTCCTTGTAAGATTAGATTAGATTCATTTAATAAATACTTATTGTGAGACATAAATGTTAGTGACTAGAGATTTCTAAAACATCCTCCCAGCCTTTGGATGCCATAATCCATCCAAAAAGGGAAATATTCATGGACCATCATAAATAAATCCAAGCAGTATGTAAGATTAATATACCAAGAGGACAGCTTTCAGAAAACCAACATATTAGTTTAAATTTCTGAGATGCTTCTACCATTAATCAATTTATTGAGCATAATATTTTCAACAAACCAATTTACAACCACTCTTTAGTGATAGCTATCAGTGCCTAGATGAAATACATATTCTGAGAAGTGACACAGTAGTGCTACTTAGGATGTATCAGGTTTGTTTTATTTCTATCCTTTTTGTGCTCTTATCCAAGATGACATATTTTGCCCTTCATTTTTGTAGATAACATTGAAAGAAAAATACAAGTTTATTCATTTGGGTAGCTCTTCGAGCACAGACGAGCTACACTCTCACCTGCTGATACCATCTCTGTTTGTGACAAAAATTTCTCCAATTTTTGTTTGTTTTTTTGTTTGTTGGTTGGTTTTAGGGTGTTTTTTTGTTTTGTTTTTTGTTGTTGTTGGTTTTTTTGCCAGTAAGCATGTTATAGGATAACACAGAGCATTATCATCAACTCTCATCACAGCAAAGCAGATGTCCCTCAGCCTTGTGCAATCCCCACCTACAGTATACTGGACGCACCTGACTGAAAAACATGCAGTCAAGAGGTCCTAACGTCTGTCACTTGTGCTCTCTAAAAGTGTAGCACCCATTTTTCTTTGTCTGCTTTAGACAGTCACATTAAAAGGAAACAGCGTATGAATGCCGAATAAAAGAAAAGCAACTAAAATCAGTAGACATGCCTTTTTAGCTTCAGAAAAGTCAGCATTTAAGTCAGACATTTAATGCCTTGGTTTTCATTTAAAATTTACGACAGACTCTTACACAGATAAATGATTGCACTGACAAGACTCTTTGGGACACTAAACGATTATTTATAATTATTGTTCAAGTGTGTTTTTCCAATTGAAGTTCTGCTTATACCTGCCAAAAACTATTTTCAAAGAATTTTACCTAAGTAATTACACTCATGTTTGTGTATTAAAGAAATTCTATAGCATATTTAAATTATGAATAAAAATAGAATTGAAAATAGGTAACAGAAAATGACATAATTGATTTTTCAAAATTTGAATCAACTAAAATGTTAAATTTAATCAGGACAAATATTATGTTGTAGATCATGCTTGCAACCTTTTTTTAATTGTGGAAAAAAAAGCTATCTTCCTAGTTATAAAATTACTACCTTAAATTATTTCTTTTGACTCAATTTCCATGTAAATATTATATCAAAATATACAAATTATTAGAATCCCTTAAAGGACAAACTGAAAAAAAAAAGTAAGTTTGAGATTCAAAATTTTGAGAGTTCTTTGATTTAAAACTTAGTGATAAGAATGTCAATGCATATTTATTGATTATCTCCCATTTTATAAATAAAACTTTTTTCCTAATTGATAAAAATTTTGATAAGTATAATACAGTGGGCTTGAATGGGATGGGTATATGATTTGTAATTAGGTTATTTTCTGTTGTCAGAAAAAAAATCTATTGGGTGGAACTTAAGTCTTTGGGATACAATTTTAATTCGTAAACAGATATGTAAATTAAAATAAGTAATGTGCATCAGTCTACTTATTAAATAGATGAAATGCTACCCAAAGCAAATATAATTTATGCAAATAGGAAAGAAATTATACATACTAAATTATTAGTATAACAGAAAGTCTGAATTTTATCAATTATGCTCTAAAATATCCACATTTGTATAATTTTTCATACATCTTGATTACCTTATTAAATTAAACATGTAATTATTTTCATTTTAAAAGTTGCATATTTTCTAATCTTTCTTAAAATGGAAACTTAACAACTCAATTTTTTTCTTTAATTTAAAATATCATAGTTGAATCTAAATTTTAAAATAAGCATAAAAATCTAAAACCATACTAAATCAAATAGTTAAAAAATGCACACGTGTGCTCCAATGTTCATTGCAGCTTTGTTTACGGTGGCCAAGACATGGAAACAACCAAAATTTCCTTCGATAGATGAATGGATAAAGAAGTTGTGGTATATGTACACAATGGAATATTATTCGGCGGTAAGAAAAGATGATATAGGAACATTTGTGACAACATGGATGGATCTTGAGAGTATAATGCTAAGTGAAATAAGTCAGACAGAAAAAGCAGAGAACCATATGATTTCACTGATATGTGGTATATAAACCAAAAACAACAAAAGAACAAGACAAACAAATGCAAAACAAAAACTCATAGACACAGACAATAGTTTAGTGGTTACCAGAGGGTTGGGGGAGGTGGGGGGTGGAAGATGAGGGTAAAGGGGATCAAATATATGGTGATGGAAGGAGAACTGATTCTGGGTGGTGAACACACAATGGGATTTATAGATGATGTAATACAGAATTGTACACCTGAAATCTATGCAATTTTAATAACAAATGTCACCCCAATAAATTTTAAAAAATGCACAATACAATATATAAATGATATATTATAGAAATGTACACTTGAAACCTGTATGAATTTTCTAACCAATGTCACCCCAATAAATTTAATAAAGAAAAAATATACATATAATCACTGACTTTTGATTTTATGATAGAAGTCATCTCCACAGAAGTGGCAGAAATCTACTTTCCAGAATTATGTAAATTAAATTACTTAAATTAGTAATTGAATAAGATATGAAGATGTAACCCTAACTTCAAATGTTCTGTGAACTGATGCTTTCTATACGACATTTCAATATGAGTTAATTTGTAAAATTTTAGAAGAGAATTTACTTTCTACCTAGCAAAATATATTTAAAAAGATAATATAATTTGACTTATTTTTTCATTGTGGTAAATTTTATTGTGTAATATATATACAAAATGATTGATTTTATGAAAGTTCTTTCCTGTATATGATAAAGACTATGTAAGGTTATACATATAGCAACAGAAATTCAAGAAAAAAGTTAAAGAAACAACTGCTATATACATTCATCATTATAAAATAATAAAACAACTCAATTCTGTTCCTTATTATACAAGACATTTGGTGCATTTTTAAAGATTTTTGGCTTAGAGTTGAAAAAAATAGCCATAAGTGTATTTGAACACTCTTGTTACATATATAAAAAAATAGTTGTGTGTGCATCTGTGTTTGTATATGTATGGGGGCATGAGTAGTTATCAGGGATTTGAAAAGTCCATATTCTTTATGCAATTAAAAATATCCTGAAAGTTGCACACAAATGTAAACACAGACTTTGTTTTTTCATATGCTAAGGCAGGAAGTCAGAATGAGACCTTCCACATGCTTTCATTTATGTTCTCTCAGGGCATCATCCCAATGCAATTGACAATAAATCAGCTAAAATCTGTTGCTACAACATGGAATTTAAAGAGTTAAACTAAAATGACTTGTTTAGATAAAATAAGGCCAGTTATATTGACTCTCTGGCTTTAAGATATGTAGGGAATCCCACCAGTGGCAAGCATAGAAACTAAAATTATTGACAAAACACCAAGAAGTATCTGACTCAGTGGGTGACACGGTAGTCATTCACAATAGAATAACCTTTATATGAAGAAATGGCTGTTCAGCACAGGCAAGGGGACAAATCCTCAGCTTCATGTTAGAAAGGAAAATAGGAAAGTCCACCGAAAAGTTCCAACAATATGCATTGACATATTACACATCTCAGACTCTTCTGGTAATCATGCTACCTAAGTTTGCCTCACAGGGTTAAGAAAAGAATTGGTATTGGGTTTTTATTCAGCAAATCATTCACGCATGCCAAGGAAATAAAATAATCCAGATAAATGTTGAAAAGAACTTGAGCACTGTCAATGGGAATGGAAAGACATTATGAAAAGACCATGAACATAATTTGGCAGTGGTTTAAAGGTGGGAGAAATGTGTGCGCCCCTAATCTCAAGTAGGTAGAGCCCAAGGATGCTGATAAACATCCAACAATGCATGGCGAAGCGCCCCACAAAAATTTATGCAGTCCAAATGTCAATAGTGCAGAGTTTGTATTATCACAGGTAGTTCATAAAGCTGGAACAGACGTTAGTTTAGAAGAAAAAAAACTATAAAAATAAATGGGTTGAATAGCATGGTGGATAGACATGTGAGAACGGAGAATTATTGATGCTACAAATAATTGATGAGCACTTTCTGTTTGTCAGACATTGTTCTAGTTTCTGAGGATAAAATGTTGAACAAGACAGAAGAGATGCCTGCTCTTGGGAAAGTTACTTTCTATTGGAGGAGAGACAGATAGTATCTAAGAAAACAAACAAATAAATGATATCAGATCATTATAAAAACATATGAATGAAATGCAAATAAGTTGATGTGACAGAGAATGACAACCACAGGAGGGATTAATTTAGAATGAGTGATTAAGGAAGATCCTTGATCTGATGGTGATGCTTTAGGAGAGACCTAAATATTAGAAAGTCTCAGCCAAAATCAGAGTCAATTAAGATGACAAGTTTGTTTTGGCTACACAGTTTGGAATTTAGTGTATAAGTAAGGGCTGTAGATATAATTATTAAGTATTAGCAAAATTAGAACTGACATACAAACAAACAAAATCCATGACTGTTTTGATATGTGTATGGGAGAATACCTAGCAAAGCAGTTAAAATCCAAAGCAACTCAGTCAACTTGTAAGGTAATTCTATGTGAAGTCAAATAATCTGATGAACAATCTTCAGGCCTTTGGTTTAGGAGAAATATCAGAGTTATAGAAAGATACTTGATTGGCAAGTGCTATCAAAAGAGAGTTTCCTTTGTGAGAGTCAATCATTACCAGCATTTAATTGACTACTTTAATCTGTATATACAGTTAGTTAGAAATCATTGACATAATTACAATAGAGAAAGACAGATTTATAAAATGATTCCAAGCTAACACTTGGCATTGTAAAAATATAAATGTAATTAAAAAATCTATAGACATAAAAAACAGTCCAGATATAGAATTCAGAATCCATTGTAGGCTTTGATTTTCAATATTTTCAGAGGTTTTTTCTTAATAATTCATTGTTCAGGAGTTATTGCTGACTGAGCCAAATTTTTCTGAAAGTTCATAGATTAATCATGGATTGTTCTTCTGCTATTGTTTTCAGAACTATTTGGACTTATGTAAAATGTTATCATAATAATTGATTTTTTAAAAGTTATTTATAGTGTTTTTCATAAGGGATTTAGGTCCTTTATTTAGCTCAGAGCTTTTTTCTACTTAAATTACTTTCAATAAAATAGTTTTCCTAATAAAAAAATAATGAATCAGTAAATTAAATTGCTTTTACTTGAGAGAAACAAATCTGTATTATAAGTCCATATAAAGGTGCATGATTTTACAGATATCATTTGACAAATTCCTAATAATCATCATTCTTCATTTTATCTAGGGAGAGGTGTTGAGTGATGTCTTGTACTATTTAATCATGGTCTCAATAAGCGCACTACTGAATTGCACTATTGTAAAAAACACTTGGTGATTTGATTTTTTAATGTTAAAATTATAGATAAATATAAAATAAGTTGAATATTCAATCCCTGGATCATGAGGAATAGTGTAATAACTGCTAAAATATTTTTTTTAAATGGTAACTAACAGTGTAAATGGTAAAGATTAATCTGCTATCTATTGATTAAGGATGACTTGTTTCCTTAATGTGAGCAAGTTAAGGTCACACCAAAGGAGCTACATAACTTAATAGCAATAAGACTTCTCAATGTTACATTCCCTAAGTAAGCCAGAATCATCAGCCAATAACATCACCAGATAAAAACTTATGAAAACAGTTGAAGGCGTCTAATCAACACAATATTCAAGTGATCCAAGACAGGGTCTCCTGGGGAAGAATTAACATTAACAAAGTTTGTTCTCAACAAAGTCCATTTCTGTACCTTTTGCAATTTTTCTTATGAATGCCAAAACCGGTTTCAGTGTAGATTTCACATCAACTTGATTCTCTTTGGAATTAATATTTGTCAGTAGTGTAATTTTTCGCTCATGCTAAGTATAACCAGGTAATTATGCAGGCCTTATAAAGTACATATGTTTAAAAATTTTTAATAACATTTGCCCAATGAATAAATGGGTTTTTAATATGTTAAAATAATTACATGTATATCATGTTAACATTATGTTTGTATTTCAGAATAATAGCACTCAAATTACCCAAGAAAGTTATCAAGTGAGTGTATAACATTTTCTAACAGGCTTTTGAAAAAAATTAAAACTTTGTAAAATAAAATACATGTGTGTTGCCTTATAATATTTAATGTCTTATTCATAAATAATTCAACACTATAAATACATTTCAAACAATTTATTTTGAACAATTTTATGCTCTCACTACGTTTTTATTTTTTTTAAATAATTCTAACTTTTTTGCAATAGATCTATTTTCATTCTGCATGTATATAACTTTAAATATTTACACATTTTGTGTTTTTTGGGGGTTGTCTTTGTTTATGTTTTATTAAAGAAGGTAAATTGGAGTCCTGCATTGTACGTGCTGCATCCTTAAATACATACTAAAAAAATGAGAAGACTGCTTTTTATGCCATCAAAGAAGCCTCTGGCCCTGGAAATATTTCCATTTCCAAGATAAATTGCCATTTCTTTTCAATGAAGTACCAATTGTCTAAAGAAAATCTACACACATAGTCAGCACTCAATAGATATCTTGAATGTTTTCTAAGTCAATCGATTATTATTTGACAATAAAAGGAATGAAGTACTCATACATGTTGCAACATGGATGGACATCAAAAACATTAAGTGAAAGAAGCCAGCCACAAAAGACCATATAGTGTATGATTCCATTTATATAAAATTGCGGAAATAGGCAAATACATAAAGACAGGAGGTATATTTAGCAGTTGTAGGGATCTGAGGGAAAGTAAATAGGGAGTGGCTGCTAATGAAAACACACACATTTTAGACCATTCCTTAAATGTGCAAGGTTAGTAAAGTTACTATAAATAAAAAGAGAATTAAAATTATTCTTTGAAATAAACCATATTTTGGAGATCTATAAGCTAAAAATCAGAATTCGTAAATGCCAACAATAGTTAAAAATGCTAAAAAAATAATGCATCACATTTTCTCTTTATTACATTATCAAAAAATGTCTGTAAAAATTCTTTAAGAATAAGGTAAAGAAGATTCTTTTAAAATATTTATTTTGAAGGAATAATAAAAGATAACCTGTTCTGAGAATATTGGAGAGGAAATAAGAGGAAAATGGAAAATAAATTCTATGTGAATTTATGGTATCAGCAGGATTTATTGGTAGAAATGATGCTAAACGAAGATATTCAAAAGTTATTGTAACAAGTGGAATTTTTTTACTTTTATTTTTCAGTTGGTTAGTTGTTAAAATGATTATCTATCATAGGAATAAGAATTTAAAAGAAAACTATAAGCATTAATTATAAAACTCTACACTTTAACTTTTTTCAAATAACCCCTGCCTGAGTAAACTTTACAGTTTGCTCCTTTCTTCATAGCTGAAATGATATCTTTATTGTTTGTACATGAAATGAGAAAATGTCATAAATCATCTCTTTTTAGGATGTTCCAGATACTCAAGAGCCAAAATGTTAATTTGTAGATAACACAGTCTCTAACACTCAGCAACTTTTTTAACCCACTCTCTGACTTTCAGCAATTTTTTGTAAGACTGGCTTATGACTACATTTAATGTCACTGAAAACCAGTCCATAAGATGGTCTATACCATCTCTTTGTCGCTAAAAACTTAACAGAGGTACCCTTATTATTATTCTGAATGTAATAAACACTTGTGACTCTAAGTAAGTACAATAAATACAGAAATATACACTGGTGACTTAGTCAAGTCCCAAAAGCTCAGAGAAATTTAATAAAGTTCACTTCTTCTTTGTCATCTGCTTCAGCATTGCTTTAAGGGAATCAGCTACTAATTCAACAAAAACAAACAAAGCAAATACATACTGACCACTGACCACAGAACAAGTGGCAGGAACAATAGGTAGGAATTCAAATATAGCAGATAAATCCTATCCTTAAAAAATTCAAAGTCAAATTGTAATTTCTGATGATCTCAGTAGTCAAATTCTATGGATTTCATGGTGTTGGCTTTGTAGTATATCTAATTTAGACTTCTCAACAAGCTATACCACTTTGCAGGCATGATGAAAGCTCAAGCTTTCCATCTCCCAGATGGAGGTGATTGATAGAGGATATATTTCAGAATGATGTTTGTACATCCAACTACCTAAAAATCTTAGTTTATGTTATCAACTCTGGGAATGTATTCCCAAGACAAATTCAATGTTAACACTTTTTGCTAGTTTATTTTGGAAAGACTACATTTCATTTGCATATTTGAAAAACACAACCTCTCCACAGTTTCAAATGTAATATTTTATTAAAGTTGCTTTATCTCTAAGATGCTAAAGATAACTTTAGGATCTCTTAAATTTTTTCTGAGTACTTTTTTCTTTCAAATTTATATTTACTTCTCATGCCAAGATAAAGATAATGCTCAGCTAGTTGAAACAAAATTCATGATGCTAGAAGTACAGAATGTTTTCCTATAATGAAGAATTTTTTGAAAGAATTATCTATCATGTAGTTTGATTTAAAAGAAGTAGTAAGGGCCAAGCATTACAGAATATATTAGTGCAGGGGGAAACTTTTTAAAACATAGAAATGATAAAAGGATATTCCTTTGGATACAACATTCTGGATAGTCTTTTATTTGCAATATAACAGAATAATAGAAAATTACACAAAGACATTCCTATTTAGCTTTTAATTATTGGCATTTTGATCTTTGGAGTGCATATTAAATTTTCTAATTTAAAACATTCTAAATAAATGCTTATAGAAAATGGCAACAGCATATCTGATGAATATTACTTATGAAAACTGATTATAATTCAAAAGATCATGTTCCATTCAAAGCAAGTGTGTCCACTTAAAAATTATGTATTTAATTGAATTTTAATTTAATAATTTGGAAGCTATCAATTTAGTGCCCCTGAAAGAAAGAGATTAAGACTGAATAGAGAGAGGAGTTTCCCATCCTGCTTTGCTGGTACATTTAGGATTTCACCTGAAGGGGCCACCCTCTAGTATACTGAACAATGCTTTCCACATGGTTATTAAATCCCATGGACAACAAAATAATAGGCCAGTGGATTTCACTTAGTACTTTCTTTAGCTCATTAAGTCTTGTGGTTTTCGTATGGAAAGTCAAACATGCTTTTTTTTTTCTTACAATAGGGCAGTAGGTATACTGAGTTTGATAAAAGAACTGCCACTTATATGAAGTTGTAATTTTCACCTAAAAACATTTTTCATAAAGAAAATAGCCAAAAAATATTGTCTAAATGCTGAAAAGTCACCATGGAAAAGTCCAGATATAAAAATAATAAATAAACACATACATGCACACACACACACACACACACACACAAAATATTTAGAGGTAACAGATATATAGAAACAAACTTTATGGTTTAATTATATAAAACATTAAACTAAAACTCATCAGTTTTCAAAACACTATTTTTAGATTGCATACTATCTTCCATTTTGCAAATCTAAAACGAATTACATAAACTTCCATCGCTTCTTTTAATAATCTATTTTGTGAGCTAACACTTGGCAAGGAGTCATGTAGAAAATATCTTTGCTTTCGATAAGAAATAGATATAACATAGGAACTAGTCAAAGTAACTTTTTACTGTTTCAATACGATGTCATTTAAATATTGAGCCAATTATTCTGATGCCACTATGAAACAAGAAGGTCCATGTAGAAAGTTTATTAGAGACACATACTAGCACTGAGTTCATCAATTGCAAAATCAAATAGTTTCTAATGAAAGAACTTCACATATGCCAGGTAAAATATCCAGCTGCCAGGGAGATAAAGTGTCACAAACTATCAATGAAGAACAAACAATCAATGAATTGTTAGTGGGAAAACAAACTTTCCACTTTACCTTCAACTATGCAAACAACAGGCATTTCAAAACCTACAAAGGTGCAATCATACTGATAATGACAAAACAACAGTGTTGATTATTCAGTATGCCAGTATAGAAAGCTTCAAAGTTTGCCGATTATATATAATCGCTTCCATTCATAACGAAATGTTTACTTCCTTTGATTTGTGTTTAATCCTTATCTTGGAAAGTGTATATTTTTCAAATAGCATAATCACACACACTTCAAACACTTATTAAATTCTTTTTGTTACAATTGGATGAAATAACTACACTATCAACAGCTATTTCAAAGTTAGCACAACAAACTTTGGTAATTGATAAAGATTAGTCATTGCAAGAATGTGTTAGGCACCATAGATTAAATTCAGTTCATCAGTTCAGATATGTAATGGTCAAATACAAAAAAAAAAAAAAAAAAAGAAGTCAGGAACAGGGTGTATTGATGTTTTTATACATGTTATTTAACCAGCTATGTGGTGTGTGTTTTTTTAATTCAGAGAGTCAACACAATCCAACAAGCAGTTCAGAAAACTAAATGTGAAGAAAGCTGAGAAGTTAAAATTGTAAAATTTTAGAGATAGAAGGAAGTTTTTTTTTATAGACCTCTCATATTGAAGATAAAGTGACCGAGGTCTTAGAGTGACATATTTTGTTTTATGCTTGAATGGTAGAGGAGGGTTAGGAATATGTCTTTGATTATTCTAGTTTTTCCTTCTCCCCCATCTATTTAGAGCTTAATTATTATCCCAAAAGCCATCATTAATATTTATGAACAGAGCAGCAAATTGTGAAGGACTCTCAGGTCCCTTCCACTTAATTTACTGCAGTTTATTTCTATATTTTATTAGTATCCTAGAAATACTTGTAAATCATAGAATAGTATGGTATGCTTTCAGCCATATGATATGTTATAGTGGTGGTTGAATTTGGTCACAATCAGGTAAACTATAGGCAAGTTACATTTTAAATTATTCTTCTTAAAATATATTATTATGTTTCTATCTTATTTGGATGTCTTTTCTATATTTCCCTATATCAGGGCCAAAGAAAATATTAATAGTTTCATAAATTAATAATATCTTTGCATTTTACTGTGATGGACCAATATTTTTATAATGTCTCTTTTAATGAAGTTTGTCTAGATTAGCATATATTTACTGGGGAAAGGGATAGGAAGAAATAAGAGATATTATTTTCAAATATAATTGAAAGGTTTTTATAGAGAGAAAAACTTTCACTTTTGTTAAAAAGGGGAGATTTTGTCAACATGTTTTGGCTTCTTTTACAAGGGGTAAAGCAATATTTTTTTAAAAAAATTCATGATGAGATAGAATTGCCAGACTGAGGCAATCTGAAAGAATTTGTCATTGTTAAGTCATTATCAATAATTTTTGAGAATGTCAATGTTTTGGAACTATAGCAGAAGAACTGGGATAGAATATTCTCTCTCTCTCTCTCTTTCTCTCTCTCTCTCTTTCTCTCTCTCTCTCTCTCTCTCTCTCTCTCTCTCTCTCTCTCTCTCTCTCTCTCTCCTCTCTCTCTCTGTCTCTTACCCTCTCTCAATATTAAAGATATACTGTAAGTTGCTAAAGTTATATAATACTAATCTCTGAAAGAATTAGTAAAGTGGATCCTTAACAGAGGAATTCATTAACATCAAGTCCAGCCAAATCTCATTCTCTTTTTATTTATGCACACAAACAAAAAGGAATCACCTCTTTTAAGTTTCAGAATAAAAGAGGTGATTCCTTTTTGTTTGTGTGCATAAATAAAAAGACTTTACTAATCTTGTACATCTAACGAAAGATCTATGTTTGTGTTTTCATATCAGCAGGGCAAATGGTCAAGTACAGGCATACTTTGGAGATACAGCAAGTTACAGACCACCAAAACTAATAATGAGAAAATTGGCACGTGGGGTAACTGTAAAAGATATATAAGGCTTTAATTGATCATAATTTCAGTATACATGAACTGTGTAAATATCTACTAAAAATAAACAACAAAAACAACAATAAAAAACAGAACAAAAAATAGACCTCAAACCTGGCTTATAAATCGTTTATATAAAAGATAACGGTTTAGATACAAGTTCAATGTAAGTTAATAGTGTGAAACATCTACTAAAATCAAAGTAGAACCAATGTAGATTTCGGATTTAGGCTTTATATACAAATGTTTCAGAATAAAAGAGGTGATTCCTTTTTGTTTGTGTGCATTATGGGACTCACATTTTTAAAGACAGGTATTAATTGACTAGAGTATACCACAAACCAAAGTATACTAACAAAAACATCAAGAAAAGACACTCTCTTTACAGTATATCACATGAGTAGGTAAGGGATCTACAGTGAAATTCTATTACCTCTTATGGAAAAAAATATGGACAATAATAAGAAAGAACTTTACGAAAATTAGTTCAGTCCCAAAGTCAAATAACTGGTATGGAAAATAATGAGATTTTCATCTCTGGAAATCTCTAAGCAGAGAATACATAATTGTCAGTTATGAATACTATAAAATGAGTTACTGAACTGGGAGTTGATTAAATAATCTCAAGTTAGTTTCTATCATATTCACTTGTGTAACCCATGGCCATCTTCTCAAATTTAACATGCCAAGCAATTATCTTACATTATTTCTTCGTATATCAGTTCCCTCTTATTGTCAGTTTTCACATGGGAATTGTGCAGTTATACAGTGACAAGAAAGTTGTCTAAGGCCAGCTAGATATATTGAGAACTCCCTATATAGGATGCTATCATATTTGGTATTAGACCAATTGTAATATTCTGATTCCTCTTTACCATTGATTAGCCTAGGAATGGGTGTGTGACCAGTTCCTACCAAGAAGACATAGAGAGAATTATTCTGGGAGTCATTTTATTTTCCCTCGTAATGAGAAAGTCTTGCCAGAAGAGTATCCTTTTCTTTCTTATCTTATGGAAAACTGCTGTGTGGCCATAGTGTTTGTAATTGTGGCTGCTATCTTGGAAATAGAGAGAATGGCCAGTTACAGAAACGCTGGTCCAGAGCCATGAAATTACTGAGTTACCGTATCACATTTTGGACCAACCACTTCCATACTCTCATTAAGTAAATTCTAAGTGTTCTTTTGTTTTAATTCACTTTTAAAAGATATCCTATTTTAAGTGGCAAAACATTTCTAATTAACACACTTATGAAAATTATATGACTACAAGAGATGGTAAGTTTCATCAATAAAAAATAAGTGGGAAAATAAGAGATTACTCATAACTGGAGAGACTTATATACTAAAAAATCAGAAAATTATTCTCTGAAAAGTTACATCAAAGGTTATGCTAGAATAGGGACTATCCATATGCTAAGTATATTGTGTGAAAATTTTTGTGGGGAAGAGATGGCAAAGCTCTGAAGTAGTAAGGAACATGGTTATTAGTAGGGAGTATGAACACAAGGAGGAAGAAGAGGGCAAAGAGTAAGTTTAAGGATTAGATTATGAGTTTCGCTGTTCATATTAGGTGTTCATATTTTATCCAAGTGCAGCTGTAGCTATTAAAAACCTGGTGGTGCGAGGCTGAGGTTTAAACAATCAAACTTGTGTTTTCAATGTGTTACTCTGTGTTGAGAAAGTTTTGAGTAGAGGGACTGAGAGTGGCTATGAGGACATCCATTATCAGCCTATTGCAGATTTCCAGGGAAGAGATAATAGTAACTTGAAAAAGCATGGTGGTGGTGGTAATGGAAATAGCCTTATAAATTTGAAATATTTTAGCAATTAGGCAAAGCTTTGTGATGGATGTGATATGGGGCCTGAAAGAAAGAGGAGGAGAGTGCCAAGTAGGTCTCCTAGATTTCTGACATGAGTTATTGTGGTAATAATGGTTTTAATTATTAAGATTGGGGAAAATGAAGGAGGTATTGATTTGGGGAGGAAAAACAAGTACGAGTTTGAAGTTTTCTGTGATAAATCTATGCTAGTAGGCTTTGGATATAAGATTCTGGGATTCAGCAGGGTGGTACAGAATTGTGAAAAAAAATTATGAGTGACCAAAGTATACATGGTACAACTCTGACACGGTTTTGTTGCGTGTTTATAATATTAATAATCAACAGAAGAATACACAAAAATTAACAACGAGTATGCATAAATGCTATCATTAGCTAGGAGACATGTTTGCATGGGAACTAATTTTCAAAAAAAATGAGTTAATTAATAATTTGCTTCTGTTCATCAAAAAGGCAGAGACTTGGGTGATGAATGTTAGAGTAATGAAGAACCCCTATATTTAAAGCCATTAGAATGACCTTTTAAAATAAGTACATGCTCTGATAAATGTCGTGGGATTAAGGGAGAGGAAGAGCCTTGACTCAATCTTTGAGGGTATCTTGTTTTCTCACGTACCATCTACAGGACTGTCAGCCACGTTAACAATCATCTTGACTCTGCTATCTTCCATGTAACTTTCTTGTTGTTTTTTCCTTCTAAGTACATTTTCCCATGTTTTTTGTTTGCTTGCTTCTTGAATTTTGATTGTATTTAGCATGGTCAGACACTTCACAATTATAAACTCTGTGTTTATGCAATCAATTCAATGGATCTATTCAGAATATTATGGCTAGTTTCATCTGCTCAAAATATTTTAATTGCTCTCTACTTTAGCAACATAAAGTCTGAGTTTCTTGGCTTGACACTTGAGATAATTCACAAAAAATATAATTTTTCATTTTGTGGAAACACTAGTAATATTGCATGTTTTAAGTTTATCTATGGCAATTTATAGTTTAATGTATTGTCTAGATCAATAGCATTTAATGGATCACTGCTACATGCAAAAGACTACACTAGGTTTTCCTGGAAGGGGTGTATAGTCTTTACCAATAGTGACTTATAATTAAGCACACAGTATCATTAATTATCTTCTATGTAGATGTTTTTAAGAAAACTCATTTAGTATAGGAACTTATCTAATACTTGTTAGCATCCTCTAAAGCCTTTAGCACAAAAACATAGTGTTTCCTTTGTAGATGTTGATCCCTGCAGTTCAGATATAATAAGAATGTGAAAATAACTAAGTGAAGAAGGCTGAATATGTAGTTATGAAACATATCCAATCTAGGTATTATAGGCTGTTAGAAGAAGCAGATATTATTTTATGTGCCTGATCATTTGTAAAATAAGTCATCTGGGCATTACGAACAAAATCAAAGATGTGCAGGAAATCATTTTTTCAAACTATGCTCTAACAACCTCAACTTTGAAAACACGTTTGTAATAGTAAAAAATAAGAATCAACCTGCTGTCTAACATTATGGGTTAGAAAATACTGTATGTATGTATACAAGTAAATACTTGACAGTCATTAGGATGATGTGGGTCTGGATTTGATATAATGGTAAATATTTACTGAGAAAGGTAGGTAACAAAATCTGAATAGATTATAATGTCAATTTTAAAGTTATAAGTGAATATAATTTGATTTTATTACATATAAAAATTTGGAAGTTACAAAGCAAAATACTAATAGTGTTTACCGTCAGGGCTGGGCTTGTGCATACTTTTTCTTATTTTCTTATGTTTTCAAAATGTATTTTAATAAAGAGGAAAAACATGCATTATTGCAACATAAGTACCAATAACCATTATTGTAACAATAATACCAGTAACCATGCACCATTGTTCATAGTGCAGGTTTCAAGTCAGAATGATTTGATTCAGATTTCACTAGACACTAAACAACGTAGGAGAATTTACTTAATCTCTGTGCCTCAGTTCCCTCTGTTTCTAATAAGGATAATGATAGTATCAATCTAGAGGCAATATGAGATAACAGCACCTAGAATTTATAAACACTACGTTAATTTAAAAATAATTGAAAGTAAGTAAATACTTAAATACCAATTTCATTTTGGTTCACAACTGTTGTATCTAATAGACTTTCCACAATATGCTTTGTTAAATGTAAGCCCTAAGCAAATGCTTTTTGACTGAAACTTGAAGATATTTGTATGTTCACATATATATGCTCATTGAATTAGGGTATTCTTTGTCTGTGCTTGTCATTTTGGTTATTTTGGTTTACATAAGAATGTAGATGATTTTTGCCTGAGTACTCTAAGGCCAAGTTCATTTATCTATGTTTAAAATAGTAAACATCATGAACACCGTCATTACGTATTAATATACATTATAAGTAAAAATCAGGAGAGACCTGATCAAAAAAAATCTCTTGTCATTGAATCAATGAAGACCTAGATTTAAAATGCTGAATAATCACCAAAGAACTCCAATACTTTAAATTAGCAGGGTCTATAGCCACTGTATGTATATGTATAACTAAAAAAAATAATTCTTTAAATAGATAAATAGTTCATTTTGTCTTAAGTTACATTTATTTTCCCTTAAATATTTTTGCTATTTCTATATTTTTTTTATGTTTCATTATTTTCTGAAATGTATTTTTTATGTACTTTAAATATTGAAGCCATATCTTCCAAGGACAATATTTTAATAGCAGACAGGACACTGATAGAGATTATAGTTGTTTTATACCCAAATATAGCCTGGCATCAAAGCCTTTTGTTTAGTCAATAATGAAACAGTTTTTGCCCCCACATACCTGTTTCAATTGTGACCCCTGGGAACCAAAACTGTATAATCAGGGCTTTGTACTTGTTCTTCCAGCATTAACATTGAAATTGAGACTTCATAATAATCTAAAACTGGCTACATTATAAATAACATATTCCTTATCATGGTCTGGAGAAAAGAGAGTGAAATACTTTTTTCAAGAAAAATGCCCCTTCCCAATAAAAATAATTAAAAAAAAAATGCCCCTTTTTTTATGTTATACCCCTTTATATTTAATTAGATAAGTGAGTACACCTAGCCATTTCTACTTAATGTCCACTGTTACTGATAAATGCTTCCCAAGGTGTGTGATGCCATTACTTAATTTTTCCCGAATATGATTATGTGTAACAATTCATTTCCCTCATAATATCTATTAAATGATGTTTATTCATTCACAGTTCTGATAGATTATAAATCTCATAGAAGGAACACATGTGGAATGGTTATATTTTTATTGAAATTTGACAATTTTGTCTAAGTTTCTAAATTCATTGGCATAGATTTTCTCATGGTTTCTTTTTATTAATGTGTTAAGATCTGTTATATAAGTACTTAGTTTACATTTTCCCTAATGTTATTTACTCATGCTCTATTTTTTCCATAAATACTCTGTATGCAAGCCTATCCATTTTATTATTGCTTTCACAGAAAAAAAAAATCTTCTGCATTGTATTTGTTTTCTCTTTCCTAGATTTTCTTTTTATCCTAATTAACTTGTTTCCTTAGAAATATTCTGTTGTGATTTTACTAATTTCATAAGATAAATGACTAGTTCACTAATTCCATCCTTGTTTCTTTCCTAATGGAAAAAAATAGGAATAATTTTGTCCTTTAACAATTATGTTTCACCTTACAGTTGTGATATGTAGCATTTTAACTATCACCTATATTAATAGATACTTGCAATTTTATTAAGATTTCCTCTTTGATGCATGAAATTATTTAAAAGCACATTCCATAATTTTGAATTCATCGAAATGGAAAGTTGTTATTGACAATAAATTTTAAAAATCCCATGACCAGATTATATAGACTGAATTTTATGAATTCTTTGGAATTGTTGAAATTTATTTAACTTTTGCCTTAATACTTGTAATTGAATAGTTTAATAAACACTTCATGCCTTCTCAGGATGAATGTATATCTTTATTTAATAGTTTTATAATAGCGCCATTCAAATTTTGACATTTGTTAAGTATGTTGAAATCTCATACTATGATTGTATGCTTTTCAATTTCTCCATGTAGGTCTACAAATTTTTGCTTTATATATTTTGCATTGATCCAATTAGGTGCATGTAAATTAGAATTTCTGAACGCTCTTTTCAAGACTAATCAGAATGATGCTTTGTGTTCCATAATCTGTTATTGGCTTTCCTTTAGTGTTTGCTTGGTATACTTTTTTTGAATCGGTTTGCTTTCAAATTTCTTATTGTCTCATGTTTTGTGTCTATCTTACGTAGTATTTATAACACATAGTTGAATTTTTATTGCTTTTAAAAAGAATCCCATCTCATACTCTCAGAATTTTATACTGTTGCAGTAAACTAAAAGTTTACTCCTCTTATATTTAGTGATTTTTGATAGACTTGAACTATTTTTTAACTTATCTTTTGTATTATACTTATCCTGCTTGCTTATGAATTTCTTTTATCTTACCCCCCTCCCACATTTTTATATGTTCAAGATTTTTTTTTTAGATTTTTTAAAATTTAAATTAATAATAAATCCTTTCTACCCATCCCTCTCCACTCGTTTACAAGTCATACACTTAATTTATTTTCTTTTTTTAGTGTGCATCATTAACATTGGAACATGCACACTTAAATTTTTTAAAATCTATATTTATGTTCTTAATCTGTCTTCCAGGCAAAATAAGTAACTTGGGGCTCTTTAACTCTTGTCATCCATGTACATGCCTAATATGTCCAACATTTTACTTCTAATCTATTTTACCCCAAAATTACTCAAGATTACATTATGATTTTTATTGCAATTATTGTTATTCTTGGTAGGAGTAGTATCCCTTATGTAAACGATGTTTAGAATCACAGTCACATATTTCTGGAATCTTCTGTTTGTCCTCCTGATTCATTCTCCAGCCTTTTCTGCTCTGTCATTACATAATTTTCTGTATCTTAATTTCTATTTCATATCATCTATCTTGTAGTATTTTTGTGCTTGCTATATTATGTACAGTTCTCTCCTTTCATTAGAGTTTCTAATGTATTTTTTATTCTAGAATTTGTTATGTCTATATTTGATTTCTATGTTTTTTTTAATAATGGATAGCAGTAAAAAAAAAACATTTTTATTTAGTGGTTCTATACCTGAAAGAGTTATCGAGTATTTCTTTTAATTCTATGATATATTCTGAGTTGAGCTCTTTTGATAGTTTACGTAATGATTTTTCTTTCACTTTTAATATCGGAGGTTATTTGGGAAATAACCTTGAAGTTGCTTTTCTGTTTGCTCAGATACAATGTGGGTGACTTTCTGCATCTTCTCTCTTCTGAGACTATTCACCCACTGCTGAAAATCACCATTTGAGCACTGGTGGGGATGGGAGGAGGTTAGGAGAGCACAGGAGTTTGTAGCAGACTATGTTGATGGCTCTTAAGTCTTCACTTAAGAGGTTTTATTAAATATCCTCTAACTGAGTTAATTCTACCTCTTTAGAAAGTGTGTCTCATTCTTATATGGCTTTAGATGAATTCCCCGATTTATCATGTAATATTAGAGCCTCTACTTATATTACAATACCAGCCCTGTATTTTTCTTTGTTTCATTTGCTTCATCAGTTTCTCCCAGCAATCTTTTTATTTTTCTTAAATCCTTTTGGTAATATAAAGACTTTTTAAAGTTTCTATCAAATTTACTTTTTTCTAGAAATAGCAACATTAATGAAAAGTAAAGACTTGCCAGTTGTTGCCTTGTTTGTTTACCAAGAATAAAAATACTAAATATTTCCAACAAATTATAAAACACATTTACATTTGAAATAAATTTACAATATAAATCCATTTACAATTTACATTTATAATTTTTAAATGTTCAATAGTATTTTTTTTATTATTTATGCAGAAATAAAGATTGTAATAATCTAATAAAAAGGTAAATAAGCAAAAAATAAACATTTAGAAAATTTACAAAGTGTATAATATTTATTACTAGTTTGGGGCTATAGAAAATATGTTAATATTTTCTATTTTAACATATTAATAATATATGATATAATATATTAATAATATATAATGAGCTATATAATGAGTTAATAATATCATGAGCTACAGAAAAATGTTAAAAAGCATTGATAACTGAAGAAAATTAAAGGTGTAATCATTTATAATTGGAATGATGATATGAACCAATGGTAAAATAATACATTTAGAATTTGTGGGTAATATATGTATATATTTTTTAATGTAAATAATACCTAAATTAGAATAAGAATATGTTTAAGAGTAGTACAAGAATCCACATTAGGATCAAACATGTTTAAGAATATTAAAGTATACAGTGCTTCTGCTTATGATTCTTTCTCTTCCTCTCTCTCTCTTTTTTTTTTTAAGAAGCACTCAGTACTTCATTTTAATTAAAAAAAAAAAAGTTTGGATAGATGTGTGGCTCACTTCCCTCGAATTTGAGTTACTCTAGTGCTATGACTGCCAAAATATGAAGTGATGAACTCTGCATATGGTGTTGAATGATACTGCAACATCCATTTAGGAGTTTACTTTTAACATTACTTAACAGAGATATATGAACTAATAACTGTTTATCATTTCAGTAGATATTGTACAGAAACCCGTCATATTCAAACATGTATATTATAAATTATTGCTGATAAAAGGTTTATAGATGATGTAAGATAAAATTGTACATCAACAAAGCTGAGATCACTGAGTTATTGATTCAATGTCCCTGCTAAAATTACCAAGCTAAATATGATGTCAGTACAGAGATCAAACAGGAATGAAATCTATTAGTCTTTGTCATTATGCTTTTAATTTCAAGGGATGTTTTTAATTTAGTATGTATTTTTTTTCTTTGTCATCACCAATACTTTAGAGGTGTCAGCAAATCAAAATGTAATGCATAAAAGGTGTAACTCATATCTTTCTTAATTTATGTACGTTTATTATTTGTTTTCTTCATTGCAATGTATTGTAAAGACTCTATAGTATGGATAATCTAAAGTATGGATAAACTCTATGATGGATAATCCATATCATATATATATATATATATATATATATATATATATATATATATATACACATTCATATTTTATTTAAAAACTTTAGGAAGACCCTTGAATGCAGAACACAAATTTTATGGAAGATCAGTAACTGATAGATGTTTCTGTTCATCCCTCAGAATCTATTTGGGAGTCCTATACCCATGTTATACTGGTGTTCACCAGTCTGGTAGATAGAATTGCTTTCTTAATTCATTAAAATTTAATCTTTAATGCAAGGTTGTTTCTTTGGATTTTCATAATGCTTTAAAATAAACAGTGAGCTATGTTGAGGAGTAAGGAGGTGTATTGGGACTTGACACTCTACCCATTTCAAGGTTCTTTACTGCAAGCCTTTCATAATATTAGTTTATACCCTGGAATAATACAGGGTCATTACCATCAAAAATTCATAATTTTTATGTCACATTTAAAATAGGAAAGACTTAAGTAATCTAGACCTAGAGTGACAAAACTATTTTCATATATATGTTTGGGTGTGTGAATTTTATAAAGATTAAGATAGATTAATACAGGATTGTGCTATTGGTAGGAGCAGTTTTAATTAAAATGAATTAAAACGTTCAAGCAATTTTGAGTAAACTTTTAGAAAATAGAATATTAATATTAAAAATGAAAATATTTTTCTGAATAAATTTGGATTAACATAAAATCATATACTGTCATTATTTATTTTAAAGCAAAACATTTGTGCCTCCTGAATGTAATTGACAGGTGCAATCTATGCTTCTCTTTATCAGAAAGAGAAATACCATATAAGCTGATATCTTTCTTATGCTCACCTAAATTAGATCTTTAAAAAACAAAAATTAAAAAAATAAGAAAAAGAGAAGAAAAATTATCCATGAGAACTGACTCTGGATGGTAAACACACAATGCAATATAGAGTTGATCTATTATAGAAATGTGCACTTGAAACCTATACAGTTTTACTAACCAATCTCACCCCAATAAATTAAAAAATTAAAAAAATTATCCACTATTTAATTATTTATCCTTATATTATTATACAGATAAAAGTAAGATATATAAAATTCCATAATAATTTTATATTATGTATAAACAGGTATAAAATTACGTGGTAATTCATGTTTTATGTCATTGCCTTATTAATTGTATATGCAGTACAAAATAACTTCCCGATCTGAGAAAATAGATGATTCAAAAGTGAGTTTTGCAAACTATTCACCCGAACACTTTCACCTGTCTTCACAGATCACTGTTTTTAACAATTTGATTTATTATGCTTAAAATAGATTTTCTGAAACATTTTTTTCACTTAACAATTCCTTCCAAGTCATATAAATCTACACGATACTTTAAGAACTAAAAAATAGTCTCTAAAGGGGGTCTTTCATTATGTACACTATTCCCATTCACTGACTGATAAGTAGTGTTTTAATTTCAATTAATTAGTTTAGTTATTTTTAGTTGTAAAGAAATATGCAATGACTATCTTGAGGATGTACTGTTGACTTCCAATACAGTATTTCATTAGGTCAATTCCTAAAAGAAGTTTATTTGATTTACAAGGTAGTGTTCATTTAAAAATATAAATGATACTGTCAAATTGCACTTTCAAAAGACTTAGCTTATGATTGCTGCAATATTTTTAATTTTTTTAAATTTAAAATTTATTGGGGTGACAATGGATCATAAAATTACATAGGTTTTATGTGTACAATTCTGTAATATTTCATCTATCTTGTGTGTTCACCAACCAGAGTCAGTTCTCCTTCCATCACCACATACTGATCCCCTTTACCCTCATCTACTATTGTATGTAAGTGGCCATTGCTCTACACTCTCTTCTCATATTGTGTGTGTGAGTGTGTGTGTGTGTGTGCTTGCTTGCACTGGAGTTTTTAATTATTTGCTTATTATACAGAGGGTGCCAAAAATGCATATACGTTTTAAGAAAGGAAACTATATTAAAATTGTAATACTCGATACATACCAATAACGAAAAATGGATACAAATCATACTTGACTTCAGCAATTACAAGAGGTGCTCAAAGTGGTTACCATCAGCATCCAGACACTTCTGATTACAGCGAACTACTGCTTGAGCCACATTGACCAAAGTGTCCACTTGTATACATTTTTTTGTAACCCACGTTATATGTCACAAAATTATTTTTTGCTTATCTCTTAGCTTAGAGTTTTTCATTGTTCATTTGTTGATAGTTTTTCATTTTCATTTTTATATAAAGAAATAAATATCTTTTAAAATCATTTTTGAGATGTGTTTGTGTTTTGGAAGATATTTCCCACCCCAGTGTTTTTCTTTAATTACTTTTATTTTCTTCTAATGGTTTTATCATTTTCTTTTAACTTTTCTGTTGAAATGTATTTTTTATCTATGACAATAGATTGGAATTTATAACTAATCTATCCAAGCATTTCTTTGTGTCGGTATAGAATCATGATATTTATTTATACTTTGGGTAATTGTGGGGACAGAGCCAGGCGTGCAGTTTCCAGGCTCTCACCCTCACGTGGAAAGGTGCTCACTCAGTTAGTAAATGGCCATCAACTGTGATTGGATGGCCATCAGCTATGGCTAGTTGGCCATCAACTGTAACCAGTGAGCCATTGGCCACTAATATAACCTCCGTGGCTACACTAGCAGAAAATGGGGGCTACCAAGAAGATGGTGGCTGAGCTAGCAAGAGTGGATTGCAGTTAGCACAGCAGATTGCAGCTAGCAAGTGAGGTTGGTTGGCAGAGAAAAGTGGGCAGCAGGTTGCAGATCATGTGGCTCCTGCCTCCTGCATCTCCAACCCAGCTGCCAGCTAGACTATAGTGATATGACTCTCCTATCTATGGCTCTGTCGGTGTTCCTTTTTGGCCTCACCATATCCTGCGTTCTTAGTGGGGAGTGGGAGCTGAGACCCTGAATGACACCTTGCATGACAGTAATAATCCAATAGTATTTCATTTTGTTGCTAAAATTTTTCTAGCTTTGGATACTGGGAGCTCTTTCAGTTGGTTTCTGTGTTTTTTGTTCCTTTGATATTATTGGTGTTTGTGTGTGTGTGTGTGTGTTTAGCAGTTTTCCTACTTTTGTCCCTATAAGATGTCCCAGGTTCATCTTTGGAATTTACTATCTCAATCCCAAATAAACATTTCTCCCTACTAGTGGAGACTACTATTAGAAAACAAATAAGAGTTTATTTGTTTAGAAGAAAAATTTGAAATTAATTATTTTAAAGAAACACCTATTAATGTTTTATAGGACACAGCCCGGGTAATAATAGACCAGTCCATGTTATTGTCTTACTTTGAGTTAGCATGCCTAATTTTAAAAATTAGGAATAAGTAAAAAAAATAAAAAAAAAAATAATTGAATTAAATAGTCAATAATGCTGATACTTCACTAATGAAGACTGACATTTTCCCTATTAAATGCTATTTATTTGTCTGTGTTTTTAATATATATAATAAAGAGAATGAGTAACAAAATTGATAATGTTAAAACAGTTTTCTTGTTAACATAAGTATATCATTTTAAATTAATAGATTTGACAGATAAAAAAATAGTATAATAACCTTGCTTTACTTTAAACAATAAAACAATGAATGTTTGTACAAATAATTAATAGACTAATATGGCCAAAATACCAATGTACAATTTTTGTCAACCTAAGGTTAAAGTGTTGCAATCATATTTAAAGCATTCTGTATGACATACCAACATGGTTGATGTGCTCGGTGTAATATCCAAGTAATTCCTAAAATTTTATTAGCATAAGCATGCTCCTGTGCATACCAGCTATGTTTTCTCATTTGATTTCTCTCTTGGTATATTTATGAAAGTCTTAGTTAAAGTCACATCCCTCTGCTCTTTATTTTGCCAGAAATTTGTCAAACACTTGATGCAAATATGCTGAGTAAGTATTTGTAAAACAACTTTCTTCATCTTCTCTTTGGAGAAGTTCTCTACTTATGTATCTATACATGAGCAACTTTATAGTAAAGGTATTATATTCAATCTTCTTGACAATATAAATATTGAGCAATTTCATTATGAACTCAACTAATATCATGAACTTGAATATTCTAGATAAAAATATTCATATGTAACCTTTTCCTTAACCACTGAGTTTTATTTTCAATTTGCAAAAAATTTTCTAAAGTTTACTTGATTTTGTGGCTACAGAAAATATGCTTACTATATGTAATTTTTTTGGTTATTAATTAAGTGTTTTAATATATAAAAACACAAAATTAAATACTACATTTGAAAGCATTGCTGTCTCTATATCTCTACTCACTTTAAAGAATCTTGTAGAAATATGGTGTCATTTTATTCGCTAAATCCACTGACGTATTTAACATAACACATACACATGTGTGTATTTTGCTATATTTAAAAAAAATCTAGAAAGTTCTAGCTACATTAATCATACAAGAAAAAGAAATTAAAGCCATCCAAATTGGTCAGGAAAAACTAAAATTGCCATTATCTGCAGATGACATGAAATGATATATAAAGAACCCCAAAGGTTCCACCAAACAAAACTATTAGAACTGCTAAATGAATTTAGTCAAGTAGCAGGATACAAATTCAGAAATCAGTTGTATATGTATACACCAATAACAAACTATCACAAGGAGATATTAAGAAAACAATTTCACTCACAATCATTCAAAAACAATAAAATACTTAGGAATAAATTTAACTTAGGAAGTAAAAGACCTATACTCAGAAAATTATAAGACACTGAAGAGAGAAATTAAAGAAGATACAAATAAATGGAAACATATATCATGCTCATGGATAGGAAGAATTAATACAGTTAAAAAGTCCATACTACCTTAGGCAATATATAGATTCAACACAATCCCTATCAAATTGCCAATGACATTTTTCACAGAACTAGAACAAATAATCCTAAAATTTATATGGAAACATAAAAGATCCCAAATAGCCACAGCAATCTTGAGAAATAAGAACAAAGAACAAAGAACAAAGTGAGAGGTATGACACAACCCAACATCAAATCATACTACAAGGTTACAGTAATCAAAACAGCATGGTATTGGCATAAAAACAGACACATACATCCATGGAACAAAATAGAGATTCCAGAAATAAATCCATGCCTATATGGTCATTTAATCTATGACAATGGAAGCAAGAATTTATGTTGGGGTAAAGACAGTCTAGTTAATAAATGATGCTGGGAAAACTGGACAGGTACATGCAAAAAAATAAAACTGGACCACCTCCTGAGGCCATATACAAGAATAAATTCAAAATAAATTAAAGATTTAAATGTAACCTGAAACTATAAACTTCTAGAAGAAAATATAGGAAGTAAGTTAGCAGACATTGTCCTTAGTAATATTTTTACTGATATATCCCTTTAGGCTGGGGAAGCAAAAGAAAAATTAAACATGTGGGAGTATATCAAACTAAAATGTTTTTTTCACAGAAAAGGAAACCATCAATAAAACAAAAATGCATCCTACTGAATGGGAAAAGATATTTGCCAATGATTCATCTAATAAGGGGTTAATTTCCAAAATGTATAAAAACTCATACAACTCAATACCAAAAAAACAAACAACACAATTCACAAATGGGCAGAGGACATGAAGAGACATTTCTCTAAAGAGGACATACAGGTGGCCAACAGACATATGAAAAGATGCTCAACGTCATTAATCATTAAAGAAACACAAATAAAAACCACAATGAGATACCACCTCACTCCTGTCAGAATGGTTAACATGAATAAATCAACAAACAAGTGTTGGTGAAGATGTGGAGAAAAGGGAACCCTCGTGCACTGTTGGCGGGATTGCAGATTAGTGCAGCCACTATGGAAAACAGTGTGGAAGTACCTCAAAAAATTGAAAATGAAACTATCTTATGACCCAGCAATTCCACTCCTGGGTATTTATCCAAAGAAATCCAAAACACTAATTCGAAAAAATATATGCACCTCTATGTTTATTGCAGCATTAGTCACAATAGCCAAGATGTGCCCATTGATAGATGATTGGATAAAGAGGCCATGGAACATTTATACAATGGAGTATTACTCAGCCATAAAAAGAGAATGGAATCTTACCATTTGCAACAGACTGGTTGGACCTAGAGAATATCCTAAGTGAAATAAGGCAGACTGAGAAAGACAAATACCATATGATGTCACTTATATGTGGAATTTAAAGAATAAATGAACAAACAAAAGAGGAATAGACTCAGAGATATAGGAAAAAATAAATACTGATTGTTACTAGATGGGAGGGGCTGGTGATGGGAGAAAAGATGAAGGGAATAGAAAGTACAAATTAGTAGTCACAATATAGTCACGGGGATATGAAATACAGTATAGAGAATATAATCAATAATGTTGTAGAGATTATGTGGGGTGCTAGATGAGCACTGGACTTATTAGAGAGACCACTTCGTAGACTGTGTAGATGCCTGACCACTGCGTTATACACCTGAAGCTGAAGTTGAATAATGTTGAATATCGACTAAAATTAAATATACATATATGTAGTCATGGGATGTGGAGTACAGCATAGAGAATATAATCAATGGTATAGTAACATCTAATACGATGTTAGAGGGATAATAGATTGGGGGGTTATCACTTTGTGCTTGGTGTAATGTCTAACTATTATTTTGCTTTGTACACCTGAAACGAATAATAAATAAATAAATAATGTCCAGAAATGCTTTGGAAAATTAGTGAGCCAAGGTCAACCCCGGAACAAAACCAGATTTCATGTTTTCATTATCCCATTTGACAGGACCTTAGAAACACCGAATAGACTGCCATGAATACAATTAGCTATGTTCTAATGTTGCTCTTCTAGAGGTACCCTTACCTCTTATTATGTCTACCATTTCTGCAATAATGATTTCATTTCAGAAGTTAATACTAATTCAGCTATGATAAAACATATCTTAATCAAAATTATCCATGGAGACAGGAGTTGTAATAAACCATAGTGGTAGAATCAGGAATTTCTGCAAATAACAAAAAACCTGTAATGAAGGTGGAAATGGCATATAAATACTTTTTAAAAAATTTAAATTTATCAAGTTGTTAATTGATTACAGTGACTTCATTATATAATTGATTAAACTCAATATAGGTAAGAAGATTGAATATTATATGTAAAAGAAAGTAGAGTATGGAAGAGTTTATTAAAGTCTCTAACCGCCTAGTGGTTTATATTTTACGTTTAAAGGAATTACAGATTTATTAGTTGGTATAGGCTGCAGCTCAATGAGAAATTCTGGAATTTCTTTTTTTTTTCTCTCATCATAAACCAATTGTATCCTTAATTTCATAATTTAAATAATTGTATTGTCTTAAAGTAACTTGCCTTTCGGGATTAATCTGAAATGGAACAATGTCATATCTTTGGTGGTGTGGGGCACGAACTGAGTAATAGAGATCTTCTATCATCCATAACATCCAATAAGCATTTATGGCAATCAATACAATTTAAAAAACAAAACAAAGTACTCTTAGAAGGTCAAGGTCAATGAGTTATGAAATGATAATAAATAGTAATCTTAATGTTGTAAGTAGGTAGGAAAATCCTCTTAAATTGTAAGATTGCTATGGGAGGAGGGCTTACGTCTGTGCTGTGTATTTAAAAATAAGGGACATGGGCATAGAGCTGAACTAGGTAAATGGATCACTTTAGCTATGGATAATGTAGCTAGAGCATTTAATTTGGAGTCGGCAGTCTTCAGCTTGGTAATTTCCACAATAGGCTCTACAGGGTGAGTCAAACTTGGCAGTGATCACTAGTGTTTTCCAGGTATAAAATGCTCATTATAAATCACTGTTCCTTTAACAATACTTAAGTGGTAGCTGTGTTTAACAGTTCAGGTGTAAACACAGTAAGAAGTTAAAAACGTATTTTTGAGCCAGAGACTTTAACAAGTCTAAAAAATGGAGTAATGTAAAAGGGAAGAATCAGGAGCATTGGTACTGGAAACAAACACAGAGGCCAGAGCCAAGAAATCTTATTTATGAGGCCTTCAAGGGTATACAACGGCCTTGAACAGTGTTTTCTGGAATTATCTCTGCTGAATCAACTTTTCCCTAATTAGAGTACTTATTTTACTGGCAGTTGCCAAGCAAAGTCATTTCTGATGGACTCAAAGTTAAGTATAATCAAAGAGAATTGTGATGTTGATTAGAAAGCATATGTACTTTTTCTTTATTATATAGCTTTTCTACAAAAGTGGTGATGTTCCTGTTTTTAGAGGATAAACATATGCAATTTTCTATTTCTACATACAATAGAAATAGAAATACATACAATGAGAGAAGAAAAAAAGCTTTCTAGTATCATATTATTTTCACAAAACAGAATTTTACATCAGAGTCTATTCGGGAAACAGCACGCAAGGATTGGTCTAAAAGCAGGTACTTGGACATCCACAGGATACAATACTACTCAGGAAAAAAGGGAAACAAACTTGAAAACTGCTACAAGTTAAATATATTTCAGATACATTGAGCTAAATGCAAGTTCCAGACTCAAATGGTTGTATTGTATGTTTTCATTTACGTTCTGGAAAAGGCAAATTTATAAGGACAGAAAATAGATTACTTCTGCCCCGGGCCTAAGGGTAGGGACATCAGCTAATTATTTGTGGTGATGGAAATAGGGACATATGACTGTACATTTTCAAAAATTCATAGAACTATATACACCTACAGGGTAAATTTTATTACCTATGAGCTATACTATAATAAGTCTGACTTTTAAAAATTATAAATTCAGGAAGTGTCAATTATCAAGTACTCTTCAGTAAGCCAATTAAACAATTACAAAAATTCACAATATATGTTTAATATCTCAAATATGAAGTGTATGCTTTTCTTTACCACACTAAGGTCACAGAAAAGACCAAAGGGGAGGTTTACAGCTTAGAGTTTCTAATTTATTGGGCATGATTATATAACTATGGTTTATAAAACCAGATGAACATTTTTATAAAACCATCTGGTTTTATAAAACCAGATGAACAACATATATATATATATATATATATATATATATATATATATATATATACATGTATATATGTGTGTGTATATATACATATATACATATGGTATATACCATGTGTACATATATATGGTATATACATATACACACACACACACACCCAAACACACATATTATTCTGTAAAAAATAAAATGCATAGCTTTTTTTTTCAAATAAGAAAACAAAATTGCCTCTCAGTTAAGAAATCACTGTTAACTTTTTGACCACTAAATACAGTAGTTCATTCTGTATTTGGAAAATAAATAGTATTCATTTCTACTATTGGTTGCTATTGTTGAATATCTCAATGAATACCTCCAAAGTCTGTCCAATCATGAATAATACATTTCAGTTAATTTAAACTGCTTATAGGCATATTTTCCTTGTTGAAAGAGAACATGAAGTTTGGAAAGTCAGAAAATTTTCTCAGCACATTAGTTTTCAAAAATTAATGAGGTCGTAGTAGTATATAATCTTAATTGAAAACAAACAAACACAGTTAAGAAACAGTATTTTCAATACTTTGTCTATTTGTATCTAGGTCCATAGGGCTTCTCTAAAATTTTACTCTCCAGCAAATTGCTCAAATAACTCTTAATATGAGCCCTCAAATAAGAAACCAAAAACCTCGGTAATTATGAGCTAGCACTATTTGGGGGATTCCAGGGACTCAACTCATTGCGAGATTAATTTTCTCTCCAATGTTTGCAACTCATATGTTCCTATCGTAGTGCTGGGTCACAAGTTATTTTTTGTTGCTAGATAATTGTTTCTCCTTTCCATGAAGCAATTCAAATATAATTCAGGTGCTTCAAGCATGGTATATCTGTTTAAATATGTACATTGGTAAATACTGAATCACTGTAGTGTGAAAAGGCCACAAATATGAAATACATACTCAAACAGTAATTTAGAAAACTTGCCTATGATTGAACGATGTACAAACAGTTGTGATACAGAGCTGAAAAGCATTCGATCTCTTCCAAACATGTCTCTAGAAGCCAACATTTCAATTGAACCAAATGGAAGTGAAAAGCCACGCTGCTTCAGAGAGATCTTTTCAAGCATGTGCTGACTAGATTAGCAACTCAGTATTTAAAATGGTGCAAATACCAGTCAGGACACGATGGAAGCCAATTCGTTTAAAAAAACTACCCGTTTGTTTATATTGCATAACTTAGTCGTCAAGATGATATTAAGATGTAAATCTCATAAATAGCTTGTTTTAATGAAAGAATGAATGACATTTACTTCTGTTTTGCAAGAAGACAGCTGAAGCAATTTTGATTAACCAAGGTTGTAACATGTTCTTGAGTTAATGCATCTTGAAAGTAAGGGCACATCAGTAAGATTTAACCCAACTGTGAAAAGTAGTTCATAAATAAACACGCAGGTTCTTCTGACAAATATTTTCTGAGAAATATAAAATTATAGGTGTGTGCTTGGTCATGAAATGTATATGAGACGCAGTAAAAAAAAAGAACTTCATTAGAATAAACAAGCCAAAAAATCCCAATACAATTCAACAGAAATTCACTCCTGTGTAAGATGAGCTGTGGGCAAGACTGCTCACGGTAGAATTCAAACTTTTCAGAAGCTTCTATTCAATGGACTAGGACTTCTCTTAAAGGACATGGAACATTGCTCCTAGATTTTTTAGCAAAAAATGAAAAAGAAAATCCAATCTTAGAGTCCTGGGGGTTTTGAGGTATTAAACTTCTTCCTAGAAAATGGTTAATTCTATACACAACACAGAATTTATACAGTTCTCACACTCACAAAATTTGAACATTAATCTAAAATAACATATAGTATCAGAGGACAGGTTACTTTCCAATACTAAAATAAAAAGAAAATTCTATTTCTACACTTGCCACCAAGAGTAACATCATGTATTGTATGCCTGGAAAAATCTGTATATATATATATATATATATATATATATATATATATATATATATATATATATATATATTCTGCATCAGTGCTGTAAGGCAACATCAAAGAGATATGGAAGTAGAGAATCAATATCTTCGTGCCACGACCAGCAGCAAAAGTGGGATCGAGATGGTGTTTACTCTTGATCAGGTTACAGCCTCTCCATCCAAACCTTCTAAAAGTACTGGCGAGCACATCCAGAAGCCACTTGGCAGAGCCTTTCATTCAGCTGTAGCCATTGAACATATTTCACTTTTATCTCACAATGGGAGTGTGATGGTTAAGAAAGAAACAGGTAAAAACAAGCAATAGGAAAGGGTTTTTAAGTAGTTCATTAAATGGCACTGTTTCAAGACAGCAGCGCGTATTGAATTGGGCCTCTGAAGGGAGCTGAAGCTACGCGAAAGCTCCCAGATAGAAAGAATAACCAGAGCATCATTAGGCTCGGTCAGGCTACACAACTGCCTCTGTCTGCTCTCCAGACATGCACAGCAGCAAAAGGGAAAGTGGAGAGGAGCTAAAGATATACTAGAAGCATTTCAAATGACTGCCACTCGATTTATATCCAACCTGTAATTAATGCAATGGTACTGTTTAATGTAACTTATTCTGTACTTTAAACAGTAGTTTCTCAGTTAATTTTAAAAAGCAAGGTTGTAATTGATGAATTTTACCATAATCTATTACTTCAGCATAACAGAAGTTATTAGTAAACTAAATGTCTAAGAGTTTTAAACAGTGTATCATGTGACAATAAAATGAAAAATCTTTTATTTTAATTCTTGTTATCAGGCCACATGCTTCAAAAAGCAAACAAAATGATTGTACAAGTGAGATGTGTTCATTTTAATAAACAGGATAGAATGCTCAGGTGAATTCAGTAGCCACAGGTAGTCTGAGCCATGTAAAAATGATATTCTTTGACTGAGTGGCAAACAGAATTTGAAGTTTTAAGTGGAATACTGAAAATAAAATATTACTAGCTAGAACTAGATATACATAACATCAACATCAAAATGTCATTATCTGTGTTCTCCTTGTTTCTACAATGATCTAAGGCAGCTTGCAATAAAAAGATGGAAGGTGCCAACAATCTCCCTGCAGCTATCTTGATGCCACAATAGGTTTTTAACACAATAGGTTTTTAATGTTATGTATATCTAGTTCTAGCTAGTAATATTTTATTTTCAGTATTCCATTTGCTGCCAAAGGACTAAGGCTCCTCTGATGTGTATCTCTGGGCATTTTTCACCATACCACTGTACCTGTTTTGTTTTGTTTTGTTTTGTTTTTGTTTTGTTTTGTTTTTTAATTTCTTATTAAATTGCATTTTAACTGATGTATTTAGAACACTAAGCATGATAGAGGCAGGTAGATTTCTTTTCTTCTGCTTGACAATTGGTAAAGGCAGATGGAATGAGGTGAAAAGAGGATGTGGGAATCTGTCTGTGACTGGGTTTATTGGAGAAGTTTAACTCCTCATGCAATCATCTTTGAATCCCTGTGTTCACCACAGTGCCTTGCACATGAAGATTCAAAAGCTTTTCATTTAAGAACTAAGAAGAAAAAAATGCCCAGATGTTCCTCTTTACTCAGTTTTCTGTGGCTGATGTTTTTCTTCTAAAAACAGAAAGAAATACATCTAGTATATGGCTTGTGAGACATATAACAGAAGCGTCCACTTTATTCAAAGAAGAGTCACCCAGACTTTTTAAAACTATTTTCCTCCTATAGTGCTTAGGAGAATTTGATGTTTCAAATATTGATGAATTTACCTTTTGGGCAAAGACAAGATCCTAAAATCGCTTGAATGAAATGCTTACATTTGACACTTTTCCAGGAGCAGATCCATTAATTGTTTCTATCATAATTACAAAAGGAAGGTTTCAGATACAGTTTTAACTTCATGGCTAACTGGCATACAAATGCAGAGTGAAACATAATTAGCACAACCAAACTACAAGGAGTTTTCTGACATTTCATTTTGCTGTCATTTTAGGAGTTGTTACTAATTTCACAGAGGTTCTCACCAAAATGAAGCTTCAAACCCAGAATTTGCATCCCCTGTGCCATTCATTACTCGAAGATTGTGAGAGAAAAATAGAAGTGATGGGTACCTGCCATGGTCAACATGGCTAACTGAATCATATAGATGCTATTTGATGAGGTGCTATGAAAAGGTAATGCATAATTGAAGAGCAAAATATTTTCCCAACTTAATAAATTTACTGAAGTGAAATTCATTCATGTTTCCAGTTTTAGGAATCCATGCTTCTGGGAAAGCAAAAACTCCCTTGTATTGCTATAATTCTAGTCCTAATAAATGAAAAATTATTTCATTCTAATAAATGAAAAGTTTTTTTATGTCACATTAAAAATTTCTCAATAAAAAAATATTTTCAAATAAAAAAAGCAAGTATAAAGAAGCATAAAAAGAAAATGTGAGCTGCTATATTTTTCCCCAGAATTATAGTTTTACTTTTCAAAACATTCCTTCTGAAATAATCATTCATTCATATACATACATATATATTTAGTGTCAGTGCTTAGAGATTTTGACAAAATGTTTTTCAATTTCTTTGCTCATCACTGCTTCTTGTATCTCATTTATTGAGTATATCTCTTACAAGTGATATACTAGATGTATTTTTTTCTTTTCTTAAAGGAAAAAACACCAGCCACAAAAAACTGAGAGATGAGGAATATTTGGGCATTTTTTTCTTAGTTCATTAATAAAAAGCTTTTCTCCTTCCTTACATATATACTTTTCATTATTTTTTTCCACGTGTAATGCTCTATTACAAGGCATATTTTTATTTTGTTTAAATTAGGATATTTTCACTCATTACATAAAGCTAACACTTGTGCTAGATTGTTGAACTACAATGTGCTAAGGATCTTAGAGGTTATTTAATGCAAATTCTCACCCAATCAAATAACACCCAACCAATAATTTGTCGCTAACTCAATCAGCTAGTGATTCCGGATGCTGCATTTGGAAACACCTGGTGTCTTGGGCATCTCCAGGTGTGGGTTTCCCTTTTATTAACCCATATCTTACTCTCATGAATTGGTTCTAATAGGAACTATTTCTACCTAAAATTTTAAACCAGTTTATTGTCTTCTAACAGTATTTTTCTTTCTTTTTTTAATTTATTGGGGTGACAATTGTTAGTAAAGTTACATAGATTTCAGGTGTACAATTCTGTATTACATCATCTATAAATCCCATTGTGTGTTCACCACCCAGAGTCAGTTCTCCTTCCATCACCATATGTTTGATCCCCCTTACCCTCATCTCCCACCCCCCACCCCCCTTACCCTCTGGTAACCACTAAACTATTGTCTGTGTCTATGAGTTTTTGTTTCTCAGTGGTTTGTCTTGTTCTTTTGTTGCTTTTGGTTTATATATCACATATCAGTAAAATCATACGGTTCGCTGCTTTTTCTGTCTGACTTATCTCGCTTAGCATTATACTCTCAAGATCCATCTATGTTGTCACAAATGGTCCTATATCATCTTTTCTTACCACTGAATAGCATTCCATTGTGTATATATACCACAACTTCTTTATCCATTCATCTATCAAAGAACATTTTGGTTGTTTCCATGTCTTCGCCACCATAAACAAAGCTGCAAAGAACATTGGACCACACGTGTCTTTATGTATAAATGTTTTCAGATTTTTTGTGTAGATACCCAAGAGAGGGATTGCCGGGTCATATGGTAATTCTATTCGTAATTTTTTGAGGAACTTTCACACTGCCTTTCCATAGCACCTGCACAAGTCTGCATTCCCACCAACAGTGTATGAGGGTTCCTTTTTCTCCACAGCCTCTCCAACACTTGTTACTATTTGTCTTGTTGATGATAGCCATTCTGACTGGGGTGAGATGATATCTCATTGTGGTTTTTATTGGCATTCCTCTGATGATTAGTGATGTTGAGCATTTTTTCATATGTCTATTTGCCATTTGTATGTCCTCTTTGGAGAAATGTCTCTTCAGGTCCTCTGCCCATTTTTCAATTGCGTTGTTTGCTTTTTTGTTGTTGAATTTCATGAGTTCCTTGTTCAAAGAGCATTTTATGAATTTGACTCCAAAGGCAATGAAAGTAAAAGCTTCTTTTACTTTTACTTCTAATTTTAGCTTCTTTGTCAAAAATTGTCTGTCCATATTTATGTGGTTTTACTTCTGGGTTCTCAATTCTATTCCTTTGGTCTATGTGTCTGTTTTCCTGCCAATACCATGCTGTTTTTATTATTGTAGACCTGTAGTACAAGCTAAAGCCAGGGAGTGTGATATCTCCCATATTGTTCTTTTTTCTTAAGATTGCTTTGGCTATTAGGGGTCTTTTGTGGTTCCAAACAAATTTGATGATTTTTTGTTCTATTTCTTTAAAAAATGCCATTGGGATTTTGATGGGGATTGCATTAAATCTGTATATTGCTTTGGGTAATATGGCCATTTTAACTATGTTGATTCTTCCAATCCATGATCACAGAATGTCTTTCCATTTCTTTGTGTCTTCTTGAATTTCTTTCAAAAATGTCTTATAGTTTTCAGCACACAGGTCCTTCACATCCTTGGTTAAGTTTATTCCTAGGTATTTTATTCTTTTTGCTGCAATTGCAAAAGAAATTGTTTTTTCTATTTCTTTTTCTGAGATTTCATTGTTAGTATATAGGAATGCAATGGATTTTTGTACGTTGATTTTGTAGCCAGCAACTTTACTGTATTCGTTGATTGTTTCTAACAGCTTTTTGGTGGATTCTTTAGGGTTTTCTACATATAGCATCATGTCATCTGCAAAAAGTGATAATTTAACTTCTTCATTCCCAAGTTGGATGCCTTTTATTTCTTTCTCTTGCCTGATTGCTCTGGCAAGGACTTCCAACACTATGTTGTAAAGCAGAGATGATAGGAGCAGCCCTGTCGTGTTCCTGAATGTAGAGCAAAGGGCTTCAGTTTTTCACCATTAATTATGGGATTAGCTGAGGGCTTGTCATATATGGCCTTTATTATGTTAAGGTATTTTCCTTATATACATATTTTATTAAGTGTTTTAATCATAAATGGATGTTGTATCTTGTCAAATGCTTTTTCTGCATCAATTGATATAATCATATTATTTTTGTCCTTTATTTTGTTTATGTGATGTATCACATTGATGGATTTTCAAATGTTGAACCATCCTTGTGCCCCTGGGATGAACCCACTTGGTCATGGTGAATAATCTTTTTAATGCATTGTTGTATTCGATTTGCTAGAATTTCGTTTAGGATTTTTGCATCAGTATTCATCAGAGATATTGGTCTGTAGTTTTCTTTTTTTGTGTTGTCCTTACCAGGTTTTGGTATCAGGGTAATGTTGGCCTCATAAAATGAGTTAGGGAGTACTGTCTCTTCTTCAATTTTTTGGAAGAGTTTGAGCAGGATTGGTATTAGATCCTCTTTGAAGGTTTGGTAGAATTCACTAGTGAAGCCATATGGTCACGGACTTTTGCTTTTGGGAAGGTTTTGGATGACTGATTCAATTTGCTGGTGATCAGCCTGTTTAGATTTTCCAGTTCTTCATGGTTCAGCCTTGGAAGGCTATATGTTTCTAAGAACTTGTCCATTTCTTCTATGTTATTGAATTTGGAGGCATATAGTCTTTCATAGTATTCTTGGATGATCCTTTGCATTTCTGTGGTGTCCATGATAACTTCCCCTTTTTCATTTTTGATTTTGTTAATTAGTGTCGTCTCTCTTTTTATCTTAGTGAGTCTAGCAAGGGATTGTCAATTTTGTTAATCTTTCAAAGAACCAGCTGTTTGTCACATTAATTTTTTCTATTGTCTTTTTATTCTCTATTTTATTTAGTTCTACTCTAATTATTGTTATTTTCTTTCTTCTGCTGACCTTGGGTTTCACATGTTCTTCTTTTCCTAGTTCTGTAAGGTGTAACATGAGGTTATTTATTTGGGATTTTTCTTGTTTCTTGATATAGGCCTGTAATGATATAAACTTCCCTCTTAAAACTGCTTTCGCTGTATCCCCAAAATTTTGGTAGGATGTATTTTCATTGTCATTTGTTTCTATATGTCTTTTGATTGCTCCTCTAATTTCTTCTTTGACCCAGTCGTTCTTTAAAAGTACATTGTTTAATCTCCATGTATTTGTGTTTTTTCCTGCTTTCTTTTCGCAGTTGATATCCAATTTCAAAGCCTTGTGATTAGGGAATATGCTTGGTATGATTTCAATCTTCTTAAATTTGCTGAGGCTGATTTTATGTCCCAACATATGGTCTATCCTTGAGAATGTTCCATGTACACTCAAAAAGAATGTATAGTCTGATGTTTTAGGATGAAGTGCTCTATATGTGTCAATGATGTCCATTTCATCTAATGTGTCATTTAGGGCTGCTATTTCGTTATTTATTTTCTGTTTGGATGATCTATCCATAGCTGTCAATGATGTATTTAGTCCCTTAGTATAATTGTGTTTTGGTTAATTTCTCCCTTTAGTTCTGTTAGTAGTTGCTTGGTATATTTTGGTGTTCCCTGATTAGGGGCATAAATATTGATGATTGTTATGTCTTCTTGTTGTATAGTGCCCTTTACCATTATGAAATGTCCATCATTGTCTCTTGTTATCTTTTTCAACCTGAAGTCTGTTTCATCTGATATCATTATGGCTACACCTGATTTTCTCTGGGTACCATTTGCTTGGAGTGTCAATTTCCACCCTTTCACTTTGAGTCTATGCTTGTCCTTGTAGCTGAGATGTGTCTCTTGGAGACAGCATATGGTTGGGTTTAGTTTTTTGATCCAATCTGCTACTCTGTGCCTTTTTATTGGTGAGTTCAGTCCATTTACATTTAGGGTGATTCTTGATACGTGAGGATTTCCTGTCATTCTATCTTTAGTTTTCTAATAAGGCTGTGTCTGCATTGTTTCTTTGCCTTTTTGCTGTTGTCTATTATTTCTGCATGGTGGTATTCTATGATGTTTCCCTCTGTCTCTTCTTTTTTTACAGTATATATTTCAGTTCTGGATGTTTTTTGAGTGGTTACCCTTAAGTTTATGTAAAAAAAAAAGTTTGAGTATTCCATTTTCTTCAGCATGCTTACTTTCTCCATTCCCATCTTCCGGTTCAGGTCTTTACTCTCTTCCTTTTTATGTTGCCACAAATTGTCCCTGTTGATGGTGGTCAAATAGCCTCCTTTAGTATTTCTTGTAGTGCAGGTCATGTACTAGAAAATTCCCTCAGCTTCTGTATGTCTGCAAAGGTCTTTATTCCTCCATCATATCTAAAGGATATCTTTGCTGGATATATTATTCTTGGCTCATAATTTCTCTCTTTTAATATTTTGAATATTTGGTTCCACTCCCACCTGGCTTATAGAGCTTTGCTAAAAAAATCTGATGATAATCTAATGGACTTTCCTTTGTAGGTTACCGTCTTCTTTTCCCTGGCTGCACTGAGGATTCTTTGTCATTAATTTTAGACAGCTTCAATACAATGTGCCTTGGAGATGGCCTGTTGGGATTGAGGTAATTAGATGTTCTATTTGCTTCTTGCATTGAAGGATCCAGTTCTGTCCACAAGTTTAGGAATTTCTCATCAACAATTTGTTTGAATATATTCTCTGTTCCCTTGTCTCTTTCTTCTCTTTCTGGTATGCCTATTATTCTTATATTGCTGTTTCTGATGCAGTCAGAAAGTTCTGTAGAGTCCTTTCATTTCTTTTAAGTCTCAAGTCTCTTTCTTCTTCCATCTGTTTAATTTCCAGGTTTCTATCTTCGATGTCACTCATTCTTTCCTCCATCTGGTCAACTCTACTACCTAAGCTGGTTATTTCATTCTTCATTTCTTCTATTGAGTTCTTAATCTCCAGAAATTCCATTTGGTTTTTTTTTTAAATTTCAATCTCTTTCGTAATTGCTCATGTTGTTCTTTGATTGTGTTTCTAAGTTCATTAAACTGCCTTTCTGTGTTTTCTTGCATGTCATTGAGTTTTTCCAGAACTGTAATCTTGAATTATCTGTCATTTAAGTCACATAGTTCCATATCTTTATGTTCCTTTTCTGGAGACTTTTCACTTTCTGAGCTGTCTTGTTGCCTTGGTTATTCATGGCAATTACTGATTTATTATTTCTTTTCCTAGACATCTACAGGTGTGGCTTCTGCAACAGGTTGATAGGAAGAGGTCTTTTTTTTGTTTTCCAGTACTTGTTGGTAGAATGTTTCATTTTCTCTCTGACTGCAGCCTTTTTTTTCTCTCTCACACTGTAGTGCTGTTTTCTCTGCACTGTTCCAGCTTCCCACATAATGGGGGATTCCCTGGGAGATGGGCTTTTCCTCTCTTAATAGTTCGCCTGGGTCACAGGGCACAGTGTCCGTGTGGGTATGTGGAGAGCTTTTGAAGTTCCAACGCTCTTTCTGCACCAGATTCAGAGCCTGTATGTTTCAGCAGTTCTGTTTACTTCTGCAGGGATCCACCCAGATAGGTGGGGCCAGGGGCGGGGTGAGTTGTGAGAGGTGGCCCAGAGCCTTGGTGGGGACCACCACACAGCCGGTCTTGCTTCTACAGCTCCCTCCCCTTTGCCGGAACTAGTTGGGCTGCGAATCTGTGTCTGTGGTCCACAGTTTTCAGAACAGCAAATATTCTGTTCTTTTGATCTGACACTGCTACTGTTCCGCTTCTAGCACTGGGCAGGTGGGGGTGGGGCGAGCTCTGGGAGGGTATGGAGGGGGCGGCTAGTTTCAGTGCCTAAGGCTTCTGTTCTCTGCTTTGCAGTGAGGGCTTAAACCACAGTTTTCAGCCTTCTTCCCTAGTCTTTTCTGCGAGGTCTCTGCCGTGAGCGTTGGGTTCAGACGTGTTATATGCTGCCCCCTCAGTCCTGTGGGTCATAAGTGGAGCCCTAGCAGTCCGAGTTCTTCCCTCTCCTGAAGCTGCAGTAGTTCTGGGATGCAGTGAGCTCAGAACACTGAGCTAGGTCTGCATCCTGCACCCGCTCGGTTCTGTCTCCGCACTTCTCCCTTCACCCCTCCCCAGCACGTGTGATCCGCCCACCTTTAGGTGAATTCAGTACTGGACCTCTTTGACTTGCCTGTCTACTATGCAGGGAGTCCTTTGTGGAGTTATTGTTGTTCAATTACTTGTAAATTCCAGGGGAGCTTTACAGAGGCTCACTTCACGCCGCCATTTTTATGACGTCTACTGTAATTTTATTTCGTTCAGGCCTAATGTCTATACTTTCGTCAATTGTTTCTAGACTCTTCAATGTCCTGCTCACCCTCAGTTGGAAATTCTCTGGTATATCAATATCCTTTTGAAATACAGCATGCAGGATTAAGAGCAATATGTCTGATGTGATATCACTAGGTTGTTCTTCCTCTTTCTATACTTAAATGCTGATACTCTCCATGATTCTGATATTACATACTTAGACTTCGTTTTACTTTCCGTATTCATGTTTAGACTTCGTTTTACTTTCCACACTTATATTTTCTGCATCAATCCAAAAGGCTTCAAGTAATAACAATACATTAATGGCCTGCAAAAATATAGAAAAGTCCAAATTCTCTCAGGCACTCCAGACTTGCATATCTAAATATGTATTCAAGTTCTGTAATTCAAGCTCATCTTGGAGGCTTCACAAGAAACTCAAAATATATGTCCTTATTCAATATCCATGTATTGATAGTCTTCCATGTACCAAGGAATTTGGATACATCATTGACCAAAGATCTCTGTCCTTTCAGGGTTTATATTATGGAACTGGGTGGGTAGGCACTGTATTTGTTAACAAATACAACAAATAATTAATTTAGTGTGTCAGAAAGTAGTGCTTTGAAAATAAAGAATACTAGAGTAGGGTAATAGGAATTAGGAGGGATGAAGAGGATGATTGTGGTGGGTCTTATTGAGAAGTTGACATTTGAGCAAAATTTGATGGAAGGAAGGAGTTGAAAGGAACACATTTTGTATCAGAGTTCAGAGGAATCCTGGAACATCTATTCAAGTATAAGTAAGCTAAAGTGGGAGGGGAAAAAAGCAAGGCATTTATGCAAACACTCTGTTGAAAATACAATGAAATTGCCAGCAATATAAAACATTAATCTGGTTAAATATAATCAACTGATATAATAATTTTAAGCAGTTAAACTACATGTAGTTCCTAAACTAGTTTTATACTTTCACTCTACCTAGTTGTCTAGTTTTTTTCCTTTTCCTCTCTTTTCCAACTTTTACCATTTCCTTTCCCAGCCTACTTTTTCTCCACAACTGTGCTAATTCAGCAAGAATATACATACAATCAGAAGAAAGAAACCCCTCATGTAGTCTCTCACCTGCCTCTCTGCACACATGGTCTACCTTTCCTCACTTTCAATTTCTACCTGGTTCCCAACCTTCTGAGCACTGTAGTAATCCTGTGTTCAGTTCTTAAACCTCTTTTCTAGCTATCTTTTCTTTGGAAGAAGTGATATCATCCAGTGTCATGGCTTAATATATCTTAATATACCATCTATAGGCTAATGACTGTCCTCTCCATTTTTAATGTTTGCTTTGGAGCTTTCTCGTGAATACCATAGACATGATATGTCTGGTTGCTTACTAAAAATATCCATTTGGATGTTGTGGTGGGTGGAGTAACTGCCCTCCCCACCCCTCCCCCCAATATGTCAACTTCTTCATCTTCTAAATCTGTTAACAATATATGGCAAAAAGGGATTCTGAGGAAGTAACTAAGATTACAGATGTTCAGGAAGGTCTTGAGTTATCCAAGTGGGCCCAGTCTAATCACATAAACACTTAAATGGAGAACTTTTTTTCTGGCTGTGCACCGAGCTATGCAGCAGGAAGGGAAATCAGATTCAAAGTGTGAGAAAGATATAATGTGCCATTTCTAGTTCTGATGTCGTGGGCCAAATGTAAAAATCAGGGAGGGCTTTAAGCACTAAGGGTGGCCTTCTGCTCACTACTGGCAGGAAAATGGAGACATCAATCCCACAACCACAAGGAACTGAATTCTGCCAACAACTTGAATGAACTTGGAGGTGATTATTCTAGAGAGCCTCCAAAACAGAAGGTGCCCTTTCTGCTTACTCCTTGACTTCGGTCTTGTGAGACCCAAGAGAGAAGAACCAGCAGAGCCACACTGTGTTGAGCCTTTCTGCATAATTCAAACTGTAAGATAATAAATGCATGTTGTTTTTGGCCAAAAAGTGTGTGGTGATTTGTTATGACAGCAGGAGAAATCTAATATAAATGTTTATTTGCTATCTTAGCAATAGAAAATTGAGATAAATATTGAATGGACTTTTGAGATTCCGTGTGTCCCCAACCAAATTTCAGATATCCCATAATTTCCTCCCAAACCTGTTTTCTCCACAGTCTTCTCCATCCCAGTAAATAACAATTCAATCTTTCAATAGCTCAGGCCAAAGGCCTTGAAATCACCCCTGCCTCATCTCTCTCACATACTCCACAACTAATCCATCAGCAGCATCTTTTGGGATTAATTTAAGGAGATATCCAGTGTATGATCAGTTCTCATCATGTCCTTCTTGCTGATACTGTATATATCTACTGGGTGATTGTAGTAGTCTCCTAACTCTCTGTTTCTGATTTTGTTCTTTCAATCTCTTTTCAGTCTGCCAGTCAGAATAATCCTTCTAAATCATTAGTTAAATCATGATTCTCAATAGTTCAGACCTTCCAATAGGATCTATTTAGACAATAATAAAAGTATGATGTGCAAAAAGGAGGCGCAGGTAGGTAGAGGCAAAGAAGCCCAGAGAAAGAGGACATCAGGAGATTTATAAATTGCGGCATTTTCCATTAACCAGACTTTTAAATCTCTCTTTAACCAGGTTATAAAATTGATAATTCAAGAATTCTTATATACAGTTTAAGGAACAGAGAGGGTTCTGTTTTAAACTGCATATGATTTAAAGAAATACAGAAATAACTATTCACAGTGTTTAAAATGAGAGAATGGAATTGAGGGGCACAGGGGAAAGGAAATTTGCTTTTTGGCTGATGCTCGATTCCATTGCTATAAATCTTTACAACTAGCACATATTTTTATCAAATGCTCCCTTAAGAGCTTGAGTTTCTATCTGGTCTTCTCTGAATGGTGAGGTCTTCAAACACAAAGTAGAGGTAGAAAACTCAGAGTATGTAGAGTTTTTTCAACTGCTTAGTTAAATAGGATAAATATGTCAACTATCCTTATGTTTTACCATATACGAGCAGGAATTTCACTCTGAATATGAAAAAGTTATCTTTGAAAATTAAACTTCTTGTTTGAACTTCTTTTACATATGTTATGAATAATATTGATATAAACCAAGCCAAATAAATAATGATTACAAATAATACATTTTTCAAGGGGCAAAGGGTGAAAAAAAAAATCACGAGGTAAGTAAATATGCTAGATGTTCTTTCAAGTGAAAAAAGTGAAGAAAATAATTACTATACAGCGTTTAGATGCATAATTATACATATACTTAATATTTAATATTAGATATATATCTAATTTGAATAATTTGAAATGGAAATAATTATAAGCTCCTATAAATAATTTATGTTCCAAAGCCATTTAACTAGTCATTTAACTAGCTCCACTATAAGGAGCTAGTTAAAATTTTAAAGAATATTTTAAAGGACATTCTTGAAATAAAGCTTTGATAAAATAAAAGCAAAACTGAAATAGTTGATTTTGTCTAAAACTATTTGAAATTTTAATAATTTTCTAAAAGGTTTCTTTAAACATAGTTTGGGAAAACTTTTAAATATTCAAACAAACTGAACATGTTATACACTTTCTTCATTTTTTAGTACACTTTTACTGGAAAGTATTCCAAACTATATCTAAATGATATTGCCTCTTTTTTTAGAATAAGGAAGTTACAAAAATAATCTTTTATAAATGTGGTGGATAAGTACCTGGAAGTTGTGAGTAGTTAGATTATTAGATTCCAGCATAAAAGATCATTTTAGTAGAAACAGATTGAAAGATAGACTTTTGAGAGGTTTATTTCAATTTCTTTTTGAATCAAGTATTACTAAATCAATAACAATTTGAATTTAAATGTAAAAATACATTTATTTCCAGAAATTGAAGTACTTTGGTAGAAACCAATAGTACATTTCTACCAGTGAATAAGGAAGCTAATTTAGATCTATAATAAATTAGGCATCGGGCCTAAAACAGATATATATATACAGGGGGTGCCAAAAAAATGTATACACATTTTAAGAAAAGAAAAAACTGCATTAAAATTACGCTGATGGTAACCACTTTGAGCACCTCTTGTAATTGCAGAAGTTAAACGTGACTTGTATTCATCTTTTGTTATTGGTATTTATTATTACAATTTTAGTAGTTTTTTTCCTTTCTTATAATGTGTATACATCACTTTGGTACCTCTGTGTATATATATGTTTGTGTGTGTGTGTGTGCGCATGTGTGTGTATATATATGAAGAAAAAGAGAAAACAAAAGCACATCTGAAATATCACTTTCACATACATTAATTTTTGTTTTGAGCTCACTTATGTGCTATTAAAAAAGCCATTTAAAATTTTTAAAATGATCAATGATTTCGCATCACAATGTTATCTTTTCTATTTCTTTCTTTTACTTACACCTTTTTCATCTCTCTCTCTTTTCCTTACATTAATAGAGCAGATACTAGGCTAGACCATTCAGGTAAAATGATGATTCAAATACAGACCACAAACTAAGAAATTTATTGTCTAATGGAGAAAGACAAACATGAAGATAATTACAATTCATTATCAGAAACACTAAAATGTTCACAAGTACAGGATACATATATGAACATATAAAAATATTCAGTAAGGCTAAAAGGCAACAATACATGTAAAAATGAATTACTTCATCCAGAAGTAGGTATATAGATGTCCATTTTTACACTGGACTATTGTTTTTTTAAACATCACTTTTAAAAAACTTTATATTAAAGATTTTAATATGGAATTTTTATGTATGTATCATCATATATATTATGTTTTCATTTTTATCTATTTTTCAAATTCTAATGATTGTGACTTAATGTAGTCACATAACCAGTATTTAATGTTATGGCTTCCTTCTCTTAAAATGATTTGAGAACCTATTTCCCTTAAAAACATGAATAGGAGAATAAATGAATAACTATATAAGTAAATATAATAAAATGATATATTGTAATATATATGCATGCATATATATTCGTATATTCATATGAATATATGAATAAATTCATATATGCACATGTTTACTAAATATTTACATATATTTAACAATTGTAGAATACGTTTAATTATGTTACTTATATACTATATGATTATGTAAAATATAATAATATATAGTAATACATACTATCACACATAATTTTTATTCTTCATATATATGGCATTATGTTATTATATCTATATTATTCTATTATGTTTTTCTATCTTTAAAACATTATTTGAAAGGCCACCTCTTTCTCTTTCATATGTATATACATATAATTATAAGCACATACTCATATTTAAATATATAATTGCTTTTTCCTAATTGCTCATATATTGTATAAATATAAACACGTAATTTTTTAAGAGAGGATACCTTTCAAATTATAACATATAAGAAAATACATGTAATGAAAAATTAAATAGATGTACAATATGTATGTAATATGTATATAATACGTTATATGTATCATGTGTTATGCAGCTGCATGTATACAAACTATGTGTATCTCTGTATTTGTATACATAGTAGGACATAACATTTAGATGAATAGGTACCTATAATCAATGGCATCAATTATAATATTCAAACCATCTTTATATTCTTCATTGTCAATATCTTAGAGGGATTATTAAATCAGCTACAACTATTTATCAATTATTTTCTAATAATTTCAATTTATATATTGCAATATAATATTATTTAACATATGCATTTTCTTGACTGTTGTATTTTTATTACACATTTTCTCTATTGATATAGAATGACTGTTCATTTAATTTGATACAAATACATACTGCAATTCTGTTTTCTTTTGCTAATAGCTCAGATATCATTTTGTTTATAAATATCATAAAATTTGATATTACATATTGAGGTAATCTAAGATTCATTATCTCTTAACAGGACAATTTAATTCACTTTTCCAAAAAGGTATTTGGTATAGTTCTTTGGATTATTCAGCATATTTTCTTTCCAAATTTGTCTATTTTTTCTTAGCTTTTATCTTTCCAATATTTGAGAACTAGTTTTGAAACAAATGAGTAATAATCTTGAAGGATTCCAAAATGGTTCTTTAATAATACCAATCTAAATTACCAAAGTCAACAACAGTCTCTAATTAATTGAATTTGCCATTGTCCCTGTAAGAAAATCAGAGATAGAGACTGCCCTAAGTGTTCCAGGATGATGTACATTTCTGGGAGAATGATATAATAAGGACTTTTGAAGGAAGGCAAAGTTGGAGTAGAACAGATCAGGAGGAAAAGAGATGTGGGAGTGAATTAAATACCAAAGAGTCTGTGACTAAACATGTCCAATTTCATGTGGTACCTCTCCTCTCTATGATTTCACAACTCTTAAGTAAAACACCCTGAAAAACCATGAGATGACTGTGTTTGTGCTGTTGTTCTTTTGTACTTTCTCTGTCCTCCACCTACAGACCTTTCATCATTAACCCTAACTATTCATCACTAAACCTAACTATTCATCCTTCAGCATTCAGAGCAACCCCTACACCAGGGGAGCTCAACCCTTTCAGCTGCATTTTCTCAAAGCACCTTATATTTCCCTATAGAATCTAAGAGAACTGTACTTAATGTTTGCATAATTGTGTCTGCCTCTCCCAAACGCTATAAATTCTATGAGGGCAGATACTGAAGTAATTTGAACAAATCCGATAGCAAGTTTCTTCTAGAAAATAAAGATACCAATTTATATGCATGACAAGTTTATACAAAGACAAGAACTGTTTAATTGTTCACTGGAGCATAGCACAGAGGTCATAATCATTGACTATCTATCCATTGTATGATTATGCAACTATTAAATAATGATATATATTTATTGACATGCAAATATGTCCCTGATGTATAGTTGAGAGAAAAAGCAGATTAAGAAACATCATGCATTTTGTTTCAAAATAGTTATATTGAACATGCAAATGTACTCAAGATGTAAAGCAGCATACACTAATCTGCAAAATATATTTAAAACTGTTAATTATATTTACATATGGGTGATAGAATTTAGATGCAGTGTTCTTATACTTCTGTTTCTTTTCACCTTCCAAATATTATGAACATGCATTACTTTTAAAATTAGAAAATAAAAATTCCTTTTGGAAAAAAATGCTTTATTGGTAATAGGATAGAACATTAATGAAAATATAAATTTCCCTAATTACAACTCCCCAAAAGAAAGAAACACAATTTTGAAATAACTGACGGATGGATTGAACTAATTTTCAAGAAAAGGGCAGTTTCCATAGACCAGGGTATTGATAGTAATAGCTTGAAAGAGAGAGGTACTTTTTCTATTTCAATTCTATGAATAATTGGACACAAACATTACATATTGCAGAGATGAAACTGACAACACACTGGACATGGTTTTTGGTTGGGAGAAGACAGTATTTAGATAGGACATTATCTACACAGTGATCTAAAATTTTTACTACAGGCATTTCCCACATCCACCTCCCTAGTGATCTCATTAGGCACAGTGGTCCATTTCTCTTAACATAGCTCTTTTAATACCTGTAAAATATTTTGTTTTTTCCTGTCAGTCCATCAACTGATGATAGAAGAAAAATTTCACTCTACTTGCCAGACTGAAAATTTAAAAGAAGCAAGTTAATAACAACTACTACTTTTTAGCTCCCCTTGAATCATTCAGGCACCCTAGTTCCTGTTCAACCCATCCAATTTTGCTTTTTTTCCCCTTTTTCACCCAAATGTAATGTGATAAAAAATTTTGATCACTTTTAAACACTTATTCTGTATTTTTATGTAGCCTTGTAGGTGTATGATTTGATATTTCTTTATATGTTTATTCTGAAGGAAAGAAAGATATAGAATTCCCTTCTAAATCTATTCTACTGATCATTAGTATTATAAATCTAATGGCAAAGACAACAATAGCATAATTAATAAAAATAAAAAATAAATACAATTATGGAATGCTCATATTTCAGACACTATAATAAATAGTATTGATTACTGACGTTTTATGTATAAGATAAATTGAGCAATTAGTCCCAGTTTGCACAACTAAAGAACAAGCATTTGATCTCAGAAGTCTTGAATTCCAATTTCCATGCCCTAAACTACTTCTTCCTTCATCCTCTCTATTTTCTTTTCTACTACTGGGTAACTACATACTTTTATATTTTAATTAGCATCTTGGGAAATTCTGAACAATGGAGATCCTGATATGGGAAACTATTCCCCTTCTAAAGGACTGCAGGAATATGATCTATGACAAGTGAGATCACTGGAAGAACTACGTATTACTAACATCAACAGTAGTTCAGATGAAGCAGAGATGACGAGGTCTCTTCTTTTTAGCTAAATAAACATTCCACTGTGGAGATCACAATGGATAGAGAACAGGATTTGTAATTAAAGACTTATTTAAGCATAGAAACTGGTTTCACAATCAATTAGCATAATCATGTTGGATTTTACGTTATGCTATGATGCCACATTGTCCAGCACCTGTCCGGCACATGACAGCATTCAAATATTTGCTTAATGTTTTTTTTAGTGCAATGTGAGCTAGTATATACATTTCTGGAGTATAAATCCTTGCTTGTCTTCTTTAGTAGTTTAACTTTAATGTCTATTGGCACATGATACGTGTCCAATTAATAGATATTGAATGAACTGATTAGATGGTTTAGAATTTTTAAAAGACAGAGATTCTTTAACTTTACAATGGAAATAATGTGGCTAATAACTGACTGGCTTAGCATATTTCAAGTTCCAAGTCTGTTTAGAATATATTTGGTGCTATATTCCAATAAATGTTAGCTCCCTGCTCTGTCCCATACTCCCAATTAACTTAGGGCCTTATCACTTGTATTATTGTTTCTTCCTAGGTTAATTTAAAGCCTACAACAAGCGTATTCTCAAGCTTGGTACTTTGGATGGGCTTAAAATACAAGAAACAGCTCAGCTAAGAGTGTCTTAATTGCACTGAATGGAACATATGAAAATTCTAATTAGTGAAAGTTATGCAGTGGATAACTACTGTGTATTCTAAATTATATTTATCCATTACAACTTTGTCATCAAATATTGGATATGGCCTATAGTTAGCGTCACTGTAAATTTGCATTTCAACTGGAGAAAAAGACACCTTCTTTTTGTCTTCACTGATTAGCGTTTTCAAGCTCTGTAATTTTCTTGCTGCTCATAGAAACAAAGCAAGCCACGCTCATACAGATAGCCTATTCTCCAAGATATAAATATTTGCTATTCAGAAAATCTCAATGAGGGTTTAGTTATTTTAAACTAAAGAAAGAAAATTACTAGTAATGATTGGTTTCAGCTAACGAAATGCTTTTATGCAAATATGTGAACCCTAATATGACCTGGAAACAAAAGACTGCTTAACAGTTACTATTAAGCAATACATTAGTAGATCAATTAAACAGAACTTCTTTCTAATGAGTATGTGGTACAGAGGTTGCCATGGAAACCTGGAAAGGAAAAGCCCTTGAATACTAATTTATCATTATACAACCAGAAAATGCTATAAGTCTGCTGGTGTCTGGTTGTAACCTAAGTTGTAATAGATCATTTCTGAAGAACCAACTTCTTGTATTTATATGGTGGGTTTGCAAAGATTATCTATTAGATTCTATCATCTCATTCTTCTAATACTTAGGTATGCCATTCAGACATACCATCGTCTGGGTAGCCCCTCCTATCCAGATGACAGATCTGGACAGATCTGACAGATGTCTCTGTAGAGACATCTCCAGGGACCTGTTATAACTAATTGTCATGTCAAAAGTTGAGATTTTTCCCAGAGGAGAAACATGTACAAAATTTAATATGATTATAAACTTGACTCCTTTTCGTGCTGCTCTGGTGAAGTAAGTTCTACCATACTGCCACACTTTGTGAACCAAAATCATGAAATTGGTCTACCGCATGTGTTACAGCTGTGCTGGAGAGGAGACAGACAGAATGGGGCAGCAAAAGAAGTAAACTGCAATACAGATCTGATGAGAGACTTGGCCAACCCTACAGGGAAATCTGTAAATAAAACAGTCCTTCAGAGTTATACCAAGAAAAGTGGAACTTTATTCCACCCATTGATGAATTATTAAATGCAGGTTGTCCCAGGAAGGCATATGACCTTAGGCAAAGCAGTTCTCTGCCACTGAGACAGAATCGGACTACTCCTCTGACTGTACATATCAACACTGAAGGAGAATTGAACAGCAAATCTTCATACACTCAAAAAATGCTTAAACCCAATGTTCAAAAGCAAAGATCAGACAAAATCCATACATCTCTTTTATTGTGTATACACTGAGAATTATCTCAACAACATAGTTAATGACTGTGTGATTGGATCTGTAATCAAAATATTAAGAACAATTAAAAACACCAATTTGAGTTGAAATAGTGGTTTATGATGAAATTAAGTTTACATTTCATAGGCAAGAGAGAATATATATATATATATACATATAAGAGAATATATATATACATGTATATATATACATTTTTGAGTGGAATATATCTGGAAATATTCCTTCTGTCATTTCTCTATTGAGTTTTATATATATATATATATATATATATATATATATATATATATATATATATATATATATATATCTCACATGTCCATTGTATCAGAAGGTGGGAAGTCTAACTTAATAGAGAAATTATAGAAGGACTATTTCCAGATACATTCCACTCAAAAATAATCATATCTGTTTAAACAGAGGTAAAGAGATCACTCTAGTTAAATACGTACTTAAAGTACATTCATTTGGAAAACATTCAGGTGAAAGCATGTGATGTTTTACAACAGTATGATGACACTGGAATTAAAAAGTTCTTTTTATATTCAGTATATCTGAGAAAGCATACAATTATAGAGAGGAGGTATTGCTACTAAAATGACTGAACCTGTAACGTTGTTTAAGTTTGTATGAAGGTTATGGAGGCTAAGAAGAGTGGCAAAAACATTTATCAGAACAATTATTTAAAAAGATAAAAAGAAATTAATTACTCAGGAGTCATGGGATCTCTATGCTCACCAGATTGCTCTCTTTATTGAAAATGGTCAAGGAATTTTGCATGAAATTCAAGTGTAAAGAAAAGTGTAGGTTACAGTCTGACAAACCAGGGCTTAAACATAATGAGAATAGAAATTTTGTAAGTACATACATAAATATCTGATATGTTTTGAAATATGTAATATGTAAATATGTTTTGAAATATGTAATATTTTAAAATAATACATATAGGCATAAATCACTTTATTAATAATTTTAATTTAAAAATCAATCGTAAACTTTTACCATTACAATTTGCATGCCTGTGAGAGTGATGAGGATGTTATGGGGTGTTCGCAGTGATTCTACACAGTACATAAAGATACTTCTCTTACTTAGACCATCTTGAAATTAGGACTATAATTTGTCAAAGAGTTTCACCTTGAAGTGTTTTAAGTATCTGAAAATAGTATGCCCCTGAGTTTCTATAATTAATCTAGTAACAATATAAGCACTGATTGTAACTACATGCTGAATATTACACAACTTGGGCAGATACTCTAATGGACTAAATGTGAGAGTATAATGAAGTAAAGAAACAATTTGAATCATTCAGCCCAGTAAGTGTCAAAAGATCCAAGTAGACTATAAGATAGCTCAAAGGAGTAATTAATTTGCATATGCTTGCCAGAAACTTCTGGAGAAGGTTAGAGTCAGGCATCAGTCTAAAAATGGATATAGTAAGAAAATACATCAATTATTTGAAAAAACGGAATTATTTATAAAACATACTACAAAAATCCCAATAGTTTCCATGTGTCAGTTTTATAAAACAAGTGGAACAATTACTTGAAACATTGCCTTTTTTCCCTCCTTGAACAGATGTCACCAAGTAAAGAGATAGCTCTTCACAGATTAAATATACGTAATTGACTTCCCTTACTTATATTGCCTCATCTTTTTCCAATTGTGTAAACATAAAAACAACTCTATCATTTTCAATACCAGTGTCACATTGGTAAAACTGAGTCATCTATAGACTATTTGGCATTTCATTAATGACAAAAGAATCTGACAAAATTTGGTTTACAAAACGTCATGCTACTTCTAGTTTCGTGTGTGTGTGTATGTGTGTGTGTGTGTGTTTTAACCAGTTTTCCTTTAAAGTTGAGGTTTTGCTTATGATTCAAGTGATAACTAATATCAAGCAAAATATAATTATATGAATTTTATGTATGAAACAGCTGTATGTTTAATAATGACCTTTCTCACCATGATATAAGCCTTAATGAGAGCCAATAGAGCCATCTTTGCCTTATTTTGGAATAATTTCATCATTAATATTTTTCTCTATGTAAAATATATACCATTAAAACATATGCAATTTGCTAAGAGAGTGGAACTTAAATGCACTCACACAAAAAAGTCATATATGCACAGTAATGAATGTGTTAATTAGCTCAGCGGGGGGAATCCTTTCACAGAATATATGTATATCAAATTATCATCTTGTACACTTCAAATATCTTACAATTTTGCAATTGTATCTTAATAATCCTGCATTAAAATGACTAGTAAAAACTGTATAAAATGCATAAATCAAAATAGGGTAAATGAAAATGTAGTAAAAAAACTACAATTTTGTTCAGTCATATATTAAAAAATATTTACAGCACTAAAATAGTTTTCTGTGTATAAAAATATCCAAAAACTGTTGTAGAGTAGGCATTGCTTTGAGTTGTAATGACAGTTAAAACTTAAAAGAGTTGGGAAACAATCTTCAGTTAGGCTTTAAAGAAAGGAAAATTCTAGTTTTAGAAATGATCATTGGGAAGAGGGGAAATAATCTTTGCATAAGAAATGAGTAAGTTCTAAGTTAAAAGGATCAAAAACAAATGATGATTCTGTGGACAGAGTGTTATTAAAGTGAACTGTGTTAGAATAATAGCTGTATGACAGGAGGATAACTCGTAACATTTGATTCAGTTTGAAAAGTTCAAAGACTTTAAATCATTATAGCTAAAGATTGATTTTTCTTTTGTCCCCAGCACTAAAAGATAATTTTAAATGGAATATATTTATTTTAAGAAAAATGTTACGGGGATTACTACAGCCCAAAATGACTCGAGGTTAATTAGACTTTGGAGAGCTGCATCAAAAAAGCATTTGCTCTTGATTTCTCTTTCTCTCCCTTTTCTCTTTCTGATACTATTTTTTTTCATAAAACTTTATTCAACCTTCCAAAAATAATTTTGACAAAAATTAATTAACATGAAATTATTGTTTTCAAAATTTTTGAAATGCATTCATAATGACTTTGTTGAAACATTCTCTTTTTGCCATGGACCTTGTGTCTACCAATTCTTACAAGTGTCCAGTTAATTTTGTTTTAGGGTAATATTTTCAAAATGCTGTCCTATGTATTTTCCCTTCTCATTTTTCAAATTTTTATTAAATTTATTGGGGTGAGATTAGTTAGTAAAATTATATAGGCCTCAAGTGTACAATTTTATAATACATTATCTACTATTGCATTGTGTGGTCACCACCTAGAGTCAGTTCTCCTTCCATCACCATATATATATATATATATATATATATATATATATATATATATATATATATATATGAACACCTTTGCCCTCTTCTACTACCTCCTCCCCCTCACTCTCTGGTACCACTAAACTGTCTGTATCAATGATTTTGTTTGTTTGTTTGTTTGTCTTGTTCATTTTTTACTTTCAATTTTATATCCCACATATGAGTGAAGTCAAAAACTCAACTTTGGTAGAACTCTGCTTTTAACATGGCAGCTTTCTACTTTTACTTTAAAGGAAAAAAGAAGTCATGCCTACATAAGGGTGAGTTTTTTCATGTCTAAATCAAAAGCTTATTACTTTTTAAAGAAATAAAACAAAACAAACAAACAGGCAACACAGAGAAGGGAGGCTATTCTGTATGTGATTACTCCGTGAATTTGAAATACTGAGTGTTGAGCTATTCAGAGAATTCTCCAGGCTTTTCAAGCCATCATAGTGTTAAGGTCAAACTAGATATCAATATATTTATAGATACAAATATAGATGCAGATACAGATGTAGATATTGCCTAAATGCTCTAGTGCTGCCATAATAAAGTCCATGTGTTGGCCAATAAAAGAAAGATGAGGCAGACCTGTCAAAGAGGCATAAACAAAAACCCACATCAGAGAGGAGCTTGCAATCATACTTCAGTAGTCAAAAAAACAGAGGCAGTCAGGCTGATTTTGAAAAAAAAGCCATTCTTTCTTTATAAAGAGTAAAAATCTTTCAAATCTGTTTTGAAAACAATTGTTTTATATCAAACTATAAGTCATAAGTACTGCTTATCCCCAAAGCTCATTCAAGAAACAGATGTTTTATCTTTACTGTATTAATTAGCTAAAACAATAATACCAACACTTCATGCAAATAAATTCTAAACTGATGTTTGAATAGTTAGTTATAAGCATGTCTGTAAAATGTTTTGTGGGCCACAAAGAAATTTTCAAAAACTTACATTTGCTATAGTCTCTAAAGAAGTTCATTTAAATAGTCAGGTGAAATAATGAATTACAAGTATTTCACGTCAATAAAAGATCAATCTTGCTTCAGCAAATGAGTTTGTACCATCTACAACTGGAGTTTTGCTTTAAATCTATTTTGTTAATGTAAATATTAACTATACAATTTATATGATATATTGATGTATATCTCTCATTCCAGAGGTAAATACAGACTGTAAAATAATCTGCATGCCCTGAGAAAATTATTTCTAACTGCTGGATATTATATTGTGCTAAGATGACCAACCAGATCAATTTGCCTGTCACTAAGGAGTTTTCCTGGATGCAGAAACATTCAGTACTAAAACCAGGACAGTTCCAGGCAAATTGAGATGGCTGGTCACCCGCTGACAACCTGTAGAAGATTTTATGGTAAGAAAGGAAAACAGCCACCAACCAAAAACACAGCATCAAAAATAAAAGTTATATCCCAAAACTAGTACTCATCCTGTATTAACTTTGTCCTGCTAGACAGAGCCTGTGGATGGAATTAAAATATTAGCTTGTCTCTGAATAAAATGCTGACAATTCCGACCAAAGATAATAATGGCTGTTAATGACATTAGTAGCATTCACTCTGGTCTCCAAGACCAGTAAATCTTGCCTATTAAGGATCTCTTGTATCTCATGAATCTATCCCATTCTCCACATTTTCGACTGCTATTGCCTTTATTTATGTCTCCATTATTGCTCACCTAGACCTTTGAAATTGCCCTATGCTTTACTGTTTTTTAACCTTCCAATTCATCTGCATTGCAGCTAGAATGATTCTTAAATTAATTTTAAATACATGTGATGTTATTATCATGTATAACATTATCACTTTTCCTAATCCATCCAAGACTGCAAATTGGATGACAAAGGGTAATCATATTTTATTTATTTGGCTATTTAAAAAATATGAATGCCTTAGTTAATCTAAATTTCTACACATTCATCAGCAATTGAACTGTTTTTATCCCAGGTGGTGCACAAATTTATATTATCTATTTGGCCTATAAAGACAATTGAGATTGTATGTATCAGTGGACCCTATTGACATTTGGGACAGCACAATTATTCCCTGTGCAATTTACACACATAGAAACCCTAGCCCCAGATAATTACATTTCAATAGCATCTCTAGTTATTAAAACAAACAAAAATGTTTTCAAATACACCTTGAGAAGAGGATAATGTTAACAATTGACAATCACTGGATAGAATTAAATATTATAGAAATACTTGAAATCTTGTTGATAGAACGTCCATCTCATTAACCTCAATTGCCAACTCAATTAATTTTTTTAAACTAATATCCTTGTACATCAGTTATGTAATATATGAAATATGGAAATTATGTATGTATGAATAATACTTATTTATATTAAATACCTAATGGAGTATTTTGTGCATATTTATGTATAAAATATGTTTTATACATTTATATACTTATACATATGTGCTTCTAGAAGTGATCAAAGTTAATCTTTCTGAAATTTAATAATATACCTAGATATAAAAATTCTTCTGCATCTACATTTAGATACATGTAGACATAATTCATTTTAACTACTATATAATATTCATTAAGTAAATATAACACAATTAATGCATTTCTTTATAGCAAGACATATCGATTATTCCCTGGTGGTTTGTTCTTTTGTCACTTCTTTGAATGATACTGTGCCTATCACTTTGTGTACATATAGGGAAATATCTCTGGGTTAAATATTTTTAATTAAATGTTTTTTACATAACTGCATATTCAAATGCAGTTTTAAGACATAATGTAGAAAGGACTTATGTGCCCTTTACTCGATTTCGCCCAATGGTAACATCTTGTAAAATTACATTGCAAAATTATATCCAGTACATTAACATTGATACACACTCCAGACAGATAATGTTTTCATCACCATAAGATTTGTGTTGCCCTGCCACAACCACTTTACTTACCCATAACCTCCCTAACACCTGGCAACCATTGGGAAATTCTATGGAAATATCTTGTACATGTCTATAATTTTGTTACCTCAATAATGTTATATATTAGGACCACAGAATATGCAAACTCTTTCTGAAAATATTGTCAGTCAACTGTGTGAGCATGTTCGTGTGTGTGCATGCATGTCTGTTTCTCATTGGTAGCCCAGAATATGTGGACATGTAAAAGAATTAGCTACTCTATAATTATTTCAGCATTTGTAATTTTCTCACATTCCCTTACACTCAACATATAATATAACTTCATAAAAGAATAATATTCTCATGCTTGTGTACATTTACTGGTTGTTTTTTGTCAATATAGTTTCCTTTCCGTATCCCTCTTTCCTTTCTATTCTACTTATTATGTTGCTATTCTTTCTTCTATTACATTGCCTTCTAAAAATATTATATTGCCTATAACAAATACTTTAAAATATTTTAACTTCCTCTATAAATAACCCTAACTAGAGGGTGACAAATATTTAAATGAATTATGGATAATATTTGAGGTATTGTTATACAAACCTAAGCTCTATTGCTCTGCAAGTTTTTATTTATATTGGATAAGTTTCTCTTAGGATGGAAATTTGTCTAAAGCATAAGGAGATACATTCAGATAATGTCACCAATGTATCTGTTTTTCAGTGTGGTTTGAAACCAGAGAACATGATTAGGCTCAACCCTTTCTGGGGTATATGTTGAAACCAATAATGCCTAAAAAAGAAAATGCTACTAGATATTAATTCAACTAAGCCAAAGATGTCTTGTAAGAAAAAAAAAAAAAATATATATATATATATAAATTTTTTTAATGTCATATTATTAGTAAGAAAATTCTTCCACATATTTTGGCTTTAATATGTATCCTTATCATCCGAATTTTACTAATAGCTCTCCATAATAATTTTAGTAATTATCCTTATTTCACAAACCTTTTTTTTTCTTTGTTTTTGGTCTTGTTTTGTTTTTATAGATAAAAGCTATCACATTGGGTTTTTTTTAGATTATTAAAGAATTATAATTTATGGAAGATAAAAATGTCATAGAATGTTAAATTTCAACAGAACATCAGAGTCACTGCAACTTTTTTTTCTCTAAGAGCAAAATATAAATAGTCCATGATAGATTACAGTTACATAGTTTTAATTTTAGTTATTTACTACCAGATGAGTATTCTCTAGTGCTGTAATTATATATAAAAATAGATATCATTCACACTGCCACAATTTTTTTAATGTTCTATGTAACAAGTGACAATTACTTTGTAAAGTGTTGCATTAATGGTCACTGCCAAAATAATAATCTTTCTTGTTGATATTTTTTACCTTCATATTTATCTGTCTGTCTCCTGCTTACATATTATAATTTCCCTTTAAACTAAAGTTTTAAAATTTGAAAGTCATTATCTTAACTATTTGACTAAATAGTAATATGGTATTATAGCAATGTGTACGTTTAGTGGCGGGCAGAGTCATTATGGATATCTGAAGGTAGGATTTCTTTCCTTCAATAACAATTTATGATTTTTAAAAGGAGAAATACATTTACTTTTTAAAATCCTAGTGTTTTGAGAAATGATCTTCAAGGAAGAAGGCAGCATATATTTATTAAATATGAAACCTAATGCCTGATTTTTATAAATTAAATAAAATTAGAAGAGTTAAAAGTAACTTACATAAATGGCCCCAGTTATTCACTAGTTTTCTGTATCTAATCCATTCTCTAAGTGACGTTGCATCATGACTTATATTTTAAATCTGGATTCAGTCATGTGACTTGTGTTTGCTGATTCTTGAGAAACTTTTGCAAAATTGGACTTGCTTTCTTTTATCTTTTGCAATTATTATGAGTACATGTCCCAATTATCTGTTGGAAGATGAGATACACAGAGGACACACCCAAGTCTTTTAGGTAGTTCCAGTAGGTAAAGCTATCCTAGATCAGTCAACAACCAGCCAACACCCAGTTCTCAGATCAGGCAGGTAACATAAGATAAACATAGAACAATTTCAGGAAAATGTGTTTCAAGGAAACTATAGTTTAATTAGTTAGGTTGCATTTACTATGAAAACACAATGGATTTGCATTATAAGTGTGATTATCAATAGACCAGAGGTCGAGATCCCAAGATTAAGGAGTCACAGAATTTATGTGGTTCAGGAAAATATTGAAATGCAAACATCGAAAAGTTTTTGTTTTTGTTTTAATTCCATTGTATATAATATTTTATGAAGTCTTGATGAAATACCACATAAAATTATTTTTAATTAATAGTAAAATTTGTTATTCAAACTAGGCACCTTGCTCAAAAACTTGAAAGTTGCTCTACTCCCATAAAAAAAAACCAAACTTCCCCCTCCCAATACAATAATATAATGCCTATATAATGCCTCAGTAATACCCAGAAATTAAAAACAACAATTATCAAAAATTTTATGGACACTGAGTATGGTTATTTATGAAATTCAGAAATGTAAATTCTGGACCATAATTCTAAGTTTTATTCTAAGACAGCACAAAAATCTTAATTATGTCATTAGATGCAAAATAAAGAGAGAAAATTGATGAGTGAAATTTCATGGAAAGCTCTTCCATTAACAGTCGTAGAGTATCTCTTTCACACCCTTGTCAATTCCCAAAACTGACCAATCAACATTGCTGAGCATCTCTCTTGCTATGAGGCCCTCACCTAATCAGTAGATGTCTTATCTGCCATTTCTAGCTAGGCTCCAACTCACTAGTTTGTGAGAAAATAACCTTGGTTGGAAAACTAATTTGATTACACCTTTAAAAGACAATAATGAGCCACATACTATACTCATTTAATAGTAACAAATCTTAATATAAATGTATTGCTATCTACTTTCAATATACTTACAATGCTGGAAATGAAAATGTTCGTCAATTATGCCACTGTAAACACAGTTCTGTTATAGTTTATGTTTAATAGTGTATATATATATATATATATATATATATATATATATACACACACATGTATATAAGTATAGATGTTACAGAACAAATATATTTCTCAGATATATATATATATATATACATATATATATATATATATATGTTTCTTTTTAGAATGCAGTATATATATATAAGTATAGAGGTTACAAAATGAATATATATATATATATATATATATATATATATATATATATATATATATATATTTCTTTTTAGAATGCACCAAGAATATGTCAAAATTTTCCATCAGCATCTGGTCTACTAACAAAGGGGCCCAATGCCATGCTTTGACTTAAGTATAGACTATATATAAAAAGCAAGCTTCAACCATTATCATCTGAGCTGCTTTCTCTAGTTTCAAACCTCTTAACACAATTGTGTTAAATGAGATACCTCAAGCACTATAGTCTTGTTTTATTTCTTCTCTTTCTAAACTAAAGGCTTCATAATTCTGATACATTTGATTTCTGATTAAGCTCAATATTCCTCTTCACAGCTTAACCTATAGAAAAATCTGTTCTATATTATTAGTTTTCTTATTATTGCTATTCATGACTTTCTGAGCACCCACGGTGCTTTTACAACAGTACAAGATATAAAGATACAGTGACAATTGAAGACAAGAAAGGCAGAAACGAAAATGCCAAATGAGAGGGTGATTACATTCACAAGAGGTAAATTTACCAGCATGTATGCACTTGCTTTTTATATTTCAATATTATGATCCTTGTTTTCCCCCATTATCTTTGAAAGGTACTTTGCAAAAGAAGGAAGAAATACTTAGGGTTAATCCATGAACACATTCTTTTTCAAAAATCATTTTAAAGCAGTGCTTTGAAGGAAAGTTGTGGTCCCAAGTGTTTGTATCTGTTCCTCTAAGCCAAAAAATATCCACTCCATATAATATTCTTGAGTGTAGAAAATAAATTTCAATTTCTCAGTTAGTCTGGTCTCATTTTTCCCTAACTCCTCTTAAAATATGGATACAAAATATTTTAATTTGTTTAAAAACAATCATAACACTTAATGATATTTTTGAAATAGTAAGAATAACATAATTAATTAAATCTGTTTTCAAAATCTTGAATTATCTTTATAATATTCGCTTTTATTATTATAATTTTATGTGGAACCCTGGATTATACCATATATAGCATAAATTATGACATCCATTAAACCAAATATTTCTGAATAACAAAAATGTATAAAGTTATTAATACATTTTAAATACATAGATTAATTTATGAAATATTTTTCTCTCACAGATGGGATTTAGAAAAAATTGTCAGCTACTATATTCATTTTGTAACCTCTATACTTATGTACAGATTAAAAAAAAAAAACTACTCAAGCGAGGGTTTTTGTAAACAAACTGATTTTATTTAAAATGGGTAGCTTTGAAAAAATAACTGTTCCTAAATAAAGAAATGGTTTGGGATTTCATTTCAGTCTTTTTTTGTTTTAATTTTGTTTTGTTTTGTTGGCTTGATTCTATTTAGTTTAAATTCTACTTTGAAAATGTGACATCTTGCTTAACATTTCTTTGTAAGTCATTGAAAAAAAGAAAGTTAACCTGGAAATTCTTAAAGGGAAAAACACTTGATCATGAAATGTTTGTAAAATAAGTACATCCTCTATGCCCCTCTCAGAAAGCTAAAAAAATTGCCAGCATAATGAAAATTCAAAAAATTTCTGCAAAGAGAGATACCTATTCAATCTCGATTTACCTAGGGTTTATTTGTAATCAAAATACATTTAATTACAAAACACTTTTTTCTCTGCCATAGGATATCTAATTAACATCTCACAGAAATTGTACTTTAAAGAAAACATATTATGAAACATTTAGGTAGATCATGTTTTTTCTTGACAATATATAAAAATCACCTTTGCTAATATAATATTGATAACTTAAAAATAAATGTATAGAATTTCTACTTTTATTTTAGTGACTACATACAGTGACTGTTCTAATAATAAATTACATAAGAATTCTCTTCCTTTTCATAGATGCCACACTTTCCAAAACTCTGTGAAATTCTTTAGCTTAAATATTGGTGATCCTGCATTCTGCTCTGTAAACGTGAAATAAATTGACCAAAAATAGCTGATTAGTATTAGGAGAAATGGAATTCAGATGCAGAGCTAGTTAGTAGTAGAAGGGGAATTGGAATCCAGGTTTTTCTGGAACTAGTCAAGTGCCCCAGTTTGGGGGCAGGGGCAGATATTCTAAATGAAAACTTAAAAAATTCTTTATAAAACTATTTATAATTTAAATTATTCATTTCCATGTGTTTGTCTGTAGTAGAAACCTAACAGGGTACAAGTTTATGATAACATCTTCTGTCTTCTGGTTAAAAATATGGTAACCTATAAATGTTCCAGATTTTTAAAAACTGTTGAGAAATGGGAGCCAATAATCCCAATATTGTATTTCGCAAATGGTACAAAAGCATAATATTCTCAAATCACACAATTCAAGATCACTTACACAGAACCCAAGTTAGTCATATCTTTATTTCTTCATAGTCAAGCAGATGCACGAGGGAAAAACAAGGAGATTTACACAATTCTTAGAGGATCAGAAGCAAAATGTACTTAAATCTATCTGAGCAATTCCTCAAAGTATGTCAATGAATCTGGTACACAGAATTTTTAAATTTTCTTTTAAAACAAATTCTTATCTACACATCTAAAGAAAATTTTTACAAAACTGGATTATTGTGATCATATTACACATAGCGTTGTACTTCTGAATTTTTCATTCTTTTCCTTCAAAACAAAAAACAGCCATTCTGTACCCCACTGCCCTCTCTGTAATTCCACGTTAATAATCTTCATAAATTTTTCTGTTTACTTAATCACACACACACACACACACACACACACACACACACACACACACTGCATACATTTTTGTCAGTTTGTTTTACAAAAATGAAGCCTTATCATGTACATGTTTTTTGAGTTTTTTCCTCATTCAACAATGTATGTTGAAAAATTTCCAAATTAACTGACATATTTACAATTCATTCTTTTTAATGGCAGCATTGTACTTCATAGTGTGAATGCTGTGGATATACCCTGAATCTTTATTTTTCTAATATGTGAGTGTTCATGTGTTCTATTTTTGCTTCTACACAATATTTCCATGTATACCCTTGTATATTTGCCATTGATTTCTAATAGTTTTTATTTCTGAGTTTTAGACTCCCAGCAGTAAGACTGATTGATTGGTCAAAAATTATATACATGTTTAATTGCAATACATGCTAAAAAATTGTTGTTGTTTTTAATCTCTAACAACTCACACATCTTGTAGCAATTTACAAGTATGCCCAGATTCCTCACATTTCTACCAATAACAATTTTCATTTTCTGCTAAACTGTCTATAAATTGATAACTCATTCTTTCACTTGTGTTTCCGTATTATTGTATCTAAACAGCTTTTCATGTTTGTTGGAGATAGGATTTACTCTTTTGTAAAATCCCTCTTTATTTTCTTTGCTCGTAATTATCCATTTTTGTCTTTTCTTTCTAAGAGTTATTTGTTTATTACAAAAAATTCCCAATACATTACAAATATTTTCCCGGCAAATCTATTATCTCTTATGGTATTTATCTACTAGATCCATTAATGTTATTTTTTTATCCTACAAAAGTTTCATGTATGCATAGATACACACACACACGCATGTGTGTATGTGTATATACTCATATACACATACACATACACACATTCATGTTTCATATATATAATTTTATCTTATAGCATTAGTGTTTTCAGACTTGTTGTGAATATCTCTTTTTCCATTAGATTTTAAAGGAAAATACTTAATTTCCTTGCTTTATTTCACTACCAGTTACATTCTCACTTAGAGTGCGCGGTTTTTCTATATTATCTCTATATTCCCAGAAGCTAAGGCAATATCAAAGTGAATGATTATATTAGCTTTATAGTATTATGTGGGAAGGCAAAGACACAGTAGCTGTGTTTTCTCTTAATTTGAATTTTTTTAAATTAAGCTTTTTGGGGTAACATTGGTAAAGTAAAATTATATCAGTTTCAAATGTACATTTCTATAATACATCATCTATCTATGGCATTGTGTGTTCACCACCTAATGTCAGTTCTTCTTTCATCACCATAAATTTGACCCCCTTTACCTTCTTCTTCACCTCCTCTCCCCTCTTACCCTCTGTTAACCACTAAACTTTGTCTGTGTCTATGATTTTGTGTTTCTTTGTTTGTCTTGTTCCTTTGTTACTTTTAGATTTATATTCCACATATGAGTGAAATCATATGATTCTCAACTATTTTTGTCTGACTTATTTCACTTAGCATGATAATCTCAAGATCCATCCGTGTTGTTGCAAATGGCAGTATTTCATCTTTTTTTATGGTTGAGAAATATCCCATTGTGTGTGTGTGTGTATATATATATATATATATACCACATCTTCTTTATCCAATCATCTATGGAAGGACACTTTGGTTGTTTCCATATCTTGGCCACAGTGAATAATACTGCAGTGAATATAGAGGTACATATATCTTTATGGATAAATGTTTTCAAATTTTGGGGGTAGATACCCACAAGAGGGATTGCTGGGTCATATCGTATTTCTATTCTTAATTTTTCGAGGAACCTCTCTACTGTTTTCCATAGTGGCTGTACCAATTTGCATTCCACCAGCAGTGTAAGAGTGTTCCTTTTTCTCCACAACCTCTCCAACACTTGTCTTTACTTGTCTTGTTGATAACAGCCGTTCTAACAGGTGTGAGATGGTATCTCATTGTGGTTTTGATTTGCATTTCCCTAATAGCTGGTGAAGTTGAGCATCTTTTTATGTATCTGTTGGCCATTTGTATGTCCTCTTGGGAGAAGTATCTGTTCAGGATTTCTGCCCATTATTTAATTGCATTGTTTGTTTTTTGTTGTTGAGTTGTATGAGTTCTTTATATGCTGTGAATATTAGAACCTTATCAGAGGTGTCTTTTGGAAATATCTTCTCCCATTCAGTTGATTGCCTATTTGTGTTGTTGATAGTTTCTTTTGTTGTATGGAAGCTTTTTAGTTTGACATAGTCCCGTTCACTTATTTTTGCTTTTACTTCTCTTGTCTTTAAGGTCAAATTCATAAAAGCTTCTCTGAACCCAAGGTCCATAAATTTAGTACCTATGCTTTCTTCTATGCAATTTATGGCTCAGATCTTATATTTAGATCTTTGATTCATTATGAGTTAATTTTGGTGTATGGTGACAGATAGCAGTCTACTTTCATTCTTTTGCATGTGGCTTTCCAATTTCCCCAGCACTATTTATTGAAGAGGCTTTAATTTTTCCATTGTATATTTTTAATCCTTTATTGAAAATTATCTGCCCCTATATATGCAGGTGTATTTTTGAGTTCTCAATTCTATTCCATTGGTCTGTCAGTTTTTCTGCCAATACCATGCTGTTTTGATTATTGTCACTTTATAGTATAAATTGAAGTCAGTGAGTTTGGTACCTCCAGTCTTGTTCTTTTTCTCAGGATTGCTTTGGTTATTCAGCATCTTTTGTGAAATGGTTAGAAAATTATTCTTAACATGACCTTGAAAAAACATATCCGATTAAAAATTCTATGGTACAAATTTGAATTGCATTGTCTTAATAGTAAAATGTTTGGAGATTTGTCAGTTTTGTAATGTTTTCTCTCTGAAGAACAGGGCTTCTCTTTCCATTTTTAAGATATATTTTAGTGTTTTAAAAGTTTTCTATACTAGAGGTACTATTTTTAATTATGTCTGTATATTTCATAAAATTTTTCATTACACTGAATAAAATTTTCCCATTTTCATTTTGAGTGTTAATTGCTAGAAAGTAGAAAACATTTTTTATACTTATCTTGTATCAAACTTAATTTCTCATTAGTTTTAGATATTTTCACTAGAAAATCTTGGGTTTCAGGAATACAATCATTTTATCAGAAAAAATAAATTTATATCTTCTTTCCAAATGGTTCACTAGTTATTTCATTTTCTTTTCTTTGTCAAAATTAAAAGACAATATCAAATACCAATGTTGAGAGAGGGGAGCCATATTTCATTTCTAATTTTCAATTGCAATAATGTAGATTTTCACTCTCAAGGCGATATCTGTTGTGTTTTGTTTTGTTTTGTTATATTCTATTACCTTGAACTATTTGTCTATACTCATTATCACCCAATGACTCTTTTTATTAAATTTATTGGGGTGACATTGTTAGTAAATTTACATAGATTTCAGGTGTACAATTCTGTATTACATCATCTATAAATGCCATTGTGTGTTTACCACCCATCCCACTGACTCTTGAACTCAATCAAATCAAATTTTAACTAGTAACATTCTACCAAAATTACTTTTGCCAAAGTGACCAATAGTCTCCAATGTTAAATCTAATGGTCACTAGCCATTCTTCTTCTGTACCTATTAATAATATTTAGGTAGGTTAACATCTCCTTCCACTTTAACATCTCCTTCCACTTTCTTTTCCTTCTATTTTCTCTTTCTTATTCTTCTTTTTCTCATTTCTCTTATTCTCCCCAATCTTTTAATATTGAAGTGATCAAGGTCTCAGTCCTCAGTTCTATACTTACTCCTTTGTGATATTATCCAAGCTCATAATTCTAAATGCCATCTATTTGCAAAACACATCCAAATTTATATCTCCAGTCCAACCTTTCTTCTAAGTTTGAAAAAAATGTATACAACTGACTACTTGAAGCATTATTTCAATAACTATTTTTTTTTCAATTCCATCAAGTAGATTTTTTTCACTGTTTGCTTTGTTTTTTTATTGAGGAATAATTGACGTATAACATTATATTAGTTTCAGGGTAAAATGCATGAAGAGGGGTCAAAACATTCAAGCTTTAATGATAAACATCTTAAACTCAACATGTTCTATAGCTAATAAGTTGTGCTTTCTCCAAAATTTATGCACTAACTACTCTACTACTTTGCTTTTTAGTACTATGCATACACAGTCTTACATGTAAAATTAATGATATTTGTGTAAAATTAACCAGAGATTTCAATAATCAATATGCATACTGACAGAATATACTTCATAATAAAATCTTTTCCAAACTAGGTATAATATTATATTTTTCAAAATGTAAATTGAAGTCCTTAAAAGAAAATAAATTAATTTCTTGGTAGGGAATAAAAATAAAGAAAAATATTTGGCAAACCATCAGTCTAAAGAGTTATTATAACAAAATAATTTCAAAATCAGAATTTTAGTGTGCAATAGAAATCCAAGAAATCTGTGTGTGTGTATTCTATAAAAAAAGAGTCATGAAATTTTTGTATAATTTAAAAATATATAAAGTTTGCAAGAAAAATGTCATTGTATTAAATATTCTTACTGAAAGTACAGAATAAATGTATTCTGAGTATATAAAACCTTAGGCCTTCAAAAAGCAGAGCCTGAATGTTTGACAGAAATAGAGACAGGTCATTTCATTTTCTCTCAAACTAGCCTCACTGTCCCCAAATTATTCCACAGTCATGATTTCACTTATGTTGACTACTTTCCCACAAATGCTACTCATTATTCTATGGTCTACTTTTTCTTTACTGAAACAGCCTTCTTTGGCTATATTATCTGAAATCCCTACATGTAATTTAGGTCATGATTGGATTCGTAGGACATATTTTATATTGAATCAACAGTTTAATAGGTATATTAGTCATGTCACCTGAAACAAATGGTAATTTCCATGATGAGAAATACACATTCTATGAGAAATCCACCATTTCCTCTAACACCTAACACTTATTGTTCCAAACTGTTTAACTTCACCCTCCAAAAATAATATCATCTCCTCACTCTCTATCCTTGTTCTTAAATGATTTACCTTTGTGCATATAAATAATTATGTAAGCAATAAATGATGCATTGAGTTTGATCAAGATTGACAAAAGACTTTCAATTAGTCTTTTTTTTTTACTACCCATTTCCATAGACAACAGATTTATTATATACAATATAATTCACAATTGGCTAATACATATCACACAAAATTGACTGATAATTTTTTAATGTAATCATTATAAAAAGAGAAGAAAAAAAAATCCACATAACATTTCAATCCCATTCATCATTTTAATCCAAATCAAATGTAAATGCTAATCATACAAATTATAATTTCAGGGTCCTGTCAAGGACCCTCCAGTTAGTTCTTTTGGGAATAAGAATAAGATCTATTTAAGACATTTTAGAGGGTTTTTTCAATGATGTTGATATGCATCAAAGAATTAAATTGTGTACTTTCATGAGTATCATAGATATAGGTCATTTAAAGCTGTATTTCTTTAAAAAAAATATGATTCTTTCCAAGGGAAAGGTAGCATAGTTCATTTTAGAGTACAAAAAAAATGTATATAGTATAAATCTCTGTTGTTTATGGAAACGAGGAGTGAAAGAAAAAAGGCTACAATTAAGTTTTTTGTCCATCCTGCTCAAAGTCATAATGCAACGTTTATTGTTTACATAATTATTTGTATGCACAAAGGTCAGTTACTTTAGAATAAGGATAGAGAGTGAGGGGATTGTATTATTTTTGAAGGGCAAGGTTAAGCAGGTTGGAGCAATAAGTGATGGAACTTCACTTTCAAAGTCTGGACATAACAAAGAGAGTGACAGAAAACAAACAAACAACAACAACAACAACAAAACACACAACAATTCCCCAGAACTGAAGCAAAGGAATTTTAAACATAGAACTCTGAGTTATAAATTTTGAAATAACCTATTGCTGCACCAAACCTTCAAAAAATTAAGAATCAAATGTCCTGTATGTATAGTGGAAAAAAGGGAATGCCAGTTTATGTGCAAATCAAGGGAAATAAACTAAATTCCTTGTCTGGATCCACTCAAAGACAAAGATAAAGAAGAGGAGAAATGTGAGTGACATAAAAAATTTAGGACTTCAATAACTGAAGTCAGAAGTGACTCAGAGATCCTAAATCCCTTGAATTCATAGATATCTTGGGAAGACCTTTCCATGAATCAAGAAGTGGAAGGCTAAAGACTATTTCTTTCAAATCTTAACAGAATGGTTCACCTCAGCTAATATCTAGGTGACAACAAATATTCAGGAGAATCTATGGAGGGCAAAGCATTAAATAGATTGTAATCAATGTATAAATCAGAGTCCACCATGAATTCTGCTCTAGCAAGAAATGCAACATGTATTTGGAAACCATCATGGTGGTAATAAAGGAAACATCACAGAAATCCAGAGGAAAAAAAGGTTTCTGACTCTCTAAAAATATTTTCAATAAAGTTATGCTTGTAAACAATGCTAACGTATAGTATTTTAAAGTAAAAAGAAAAAATCAAAATTAGAATTGGTTGGGGGATAAAAAGCTCATGTTTTACAACTTTTTAAAAATACATTTTTAATCCTTTTAACTTTACAAACTGAAACTTAAATATCTGAAGTTGTATAAAGGAAGAACAAAAGTTATTTCAAGAAAAATGATGCTATGGTCAATAAATAGCATGTTTGGTCAGGTATTCCCATATTGGCGTATATTTTTCTAATGTAATATGTTCTCACCTGTGATGTAATAATGATTATAATGATGTTTACTAAATGCTCCTTGGGATGTCGTGTATATTTCACGTCATTTAATCACTACAACAACCCCTATTGGTACATAATATTATCCCTACTTTACAAATGAGTAAACTGAAATACACAAAAATTAAATAATTTGGCCAAGTATTCAGCCAGACAGATGGATTCTAATACCTACACTCATAGGCATAATATTATTTATTTTGTACAACACTTAACAAAGCAAAATTTTTAGGTATGGAATTAAATCACTGTTTTCTTCTACATTTATTCTTACCGGTTATGATGATGACATTGATAATTTAGGAAGAATTTTTCAAATAGCTGTATAGTAAGTCCAAAGCAAATTATATTTCAGCCAGTTATTCAGCCAATACTGATTGCTGTGGTTCAATTACAGTTTTATAGCAAACTGGATGAACTGTACAAATAAAAATAACGCATAATCTCAATGCTAGTTTTAATGTAGTCGTAGTTTTATATACTGAGCACAATGATGTTTATAAGATATCATTAAGAAATTTGATATGTATATTTATTTTAAAATATAATATTCATAGAAAAATAGCCATATACAATAATAGCTGTTTAAGTAATTATGAACAGAGGAAACGTTTACTGGGATGATTTAATTTATCTATTGCTTCATCTACTACAGGATCTGTATTAATGATTCAATGCTATGCTGCTAATTTGTTACTACATTTTGTAAAATCAAATTGAATACCTTAGTCTTATGAGCCACAAAACCTAAGCTACTTGTGGTCTATATTTACCTGTTTCCTTCTTAAATGCAATATTGGGCAAATGCTAAGTATATGCTGACTTTCAGATGAACGCACAGCAGTTCTCTCATATTTAATTTCCAGTGACTCAAGGCAAGGTCGAGGAAAGTAAATAATCAAGTGGAACCGCCAGGTTGAATAAATTGTTAATATAAAACCTATTAGGAATTTTTCAGTGAACGAGTCTATTCAAAGGACTTACTTGGTTCTCAGAGTTATTTGGAAGATGTGCTTGCAGTTGTTATTGACACACGTAGCACCTATGTTGTTTCCCCTTGTTCTTCTGGAACAAGGTTCTGCTTTACTACTTCAGGGGTCTAAAAATCATTTCATTAGCTACTTCTTAGTTTCCCGTAACTTATTTTGATGAATTGAAAAGTAACTTACTTGAATACCGTGTTTCCCCGAAAATAAGACCTAGCAAGATCATCAGCTCTAATGCATCTTTTGGAGCAAAAATTAATAATAAGACCCGTTTTATATTATATCATACCTGGTCTTATATTATATTGAAATAAGACCGGGTCTTATATTAATTTTTGCTCCAAAAGACACATTAGGCCTGATGGTCTGGCTAGGTCTTATTTTCGGGGAAACACGGTATAAGATTTTATTAATAACTCATTAGAACTCACTTGCGATATTATTGAACTTATAAAATAAAGGTATGTAATTGAAGAATAAATCTTTTTAACTATATCATATATTATTAGTCCACCTAAAATTTTGCTTGAAATAAATGGGTTCTGCTGATGAAATAACTTTCAAAACAAGAAAGAAGAGTTTTCCATGTATAGGAAAGGAAATAATTTCATCATCTGAATAATATAAAATAATGAAATTAAAAGATGACTGACATACCTCACAAACACTGAGAAAAAAATATTTTAAAAATCAAGTACTTCAATCACTAGAGTGCATGCCTTTTCTTCCAAAACCTACTTGTATTTAAGGATCTTTATTGTATATACAGCATTTTAAAATTAATATCCAAAATTTAATGATGTATAGGTCTGAAAATCTTAGTTGTCATTATGAGAATACCTGTACTTTGTCACGTTTTAAATTTATAGACACTGAGAAATTTTTATTCATCATGCTTAATATTACCATTAAAATATCGAGTCAAATCTAATTTGACTAAAAGATACTTTATTTCTCTTACAAATTGATCATCTATATTCACACATCAAAAACAAGTTTGGCAGTACTTTTTACTGTAATTTTTCTAACTTTTTTATGGACAAGTATATACTTAGTTTGATATTCAGCCCTGATTTTTAATGTATACATTATGATTTTATCTCTAAATTGTTGACATTTAATGACTGTGAATATCTGAATGTAATCCAATTTTGATTAAACACACTAAATTGTTTTATCAGATGAAATAACTTGCAATAAGACAGGCTTTGTGTTGATTTGGGAGAGTCCCCATGGTTGTTTTGTGTTTTTGTGCACAGCCAGGGACAGAATTAGTGTGCTGTGTGCAATCATGCTGACCATTGAGAGACAAATGTTGAGTGCACCGAGAGGCCCCAACCTCTTCAGGACTAAAAGAATTTTCTGACTGCTGCATTTCAAAAACAGAGAGCTGAAAGAGAGCAGCATCATTTAAAGCTGCTTCTGAGATCAGTGGAAGTCCATTTCCCCTCTTCCATCTCTTCCTTTCAAGAGCAGGAGATGGAGTCTATTTCTCAGAAGTCTGAAAAAAAGAACAAATGGAACTTCGCCTTAGGAAGTCTAAATTACTTACATGAAACCTCAGAGGCGTTCAGAGTTTCACAACAAAGCCTAGACAGTGCCCGGAACTCTGACATGGTGGTACCTGAAGAAAGGGGCCTCTTCAGGGTTTATTCACCTCTGCATTTGTTGATATGACCTGGCCTTGAAGTCTCTAGAGTCTCCACGTACCTTTATTTCTTTTTGGTGTGTTTGGATCTCTGCCTGTTTACTAGAGCACTCCTACCGCATGAAAAGAAGCCGCTGGGATGTTTTATCTCTTGTCTGAGCTTGCTTCAATTAAATTAATGGACCCATTCAGCTCACTCTTTCCCCTTTCAGATGCACCCCTGATGAATACATTAAAAAGATCTTAAGTCTCAAGATGGTACATCATGGTATTAGCCAGGGCACTCATTTCCCTCTGCCTTCTTTTTCTGTAAATCAAATAATTAATGAGATCTCCACCTCAATAAAGCACTTCATCAATATTTTGTGGCAAAGAAAAAAAATGCCCTCTTTGCTTGTAGTAGAGCTTTTATCTCCATCTGTGTAGGATTTTGTGGGCAAATGCAGTAATATTGAAATGACAAAATATTGACTGATTCTTGCAGTTTGTTCTTCAGAGCTGAGAAGGATTAGTTAAAGGCTTATACTGTTCAGCAGAAAAGCAAGTGACAAGCTTGTCAATATGCTGTAGATGTTTTGTACTCAATATTTAAGTTGTAAACATCAAGTAGGGCAAATTGGTTTTATCAGAATTTGATGTCACTGGAGGGGAGGCATGGGTTTAATATGGAAAACATATATTATTTCACTTTTTTTCTATGTGAGTAGTTCTCTATGTTACCTACATGTATTTGATTTTATTTATTTATATTTTTATTTTTTTCTCTTTTAACAACAATGGACTCATCTGATTCCTACTTCAGAGCTTCAATTAAAAAATGACATTAAACATGTAAGTGACTGTAGTACCTCCCCTTTAACTTGCTGCATGAGAAGTTCCCTTTTTACAGATTGCAGAAGCTACATATTAAATTAGAGGAGGACGAAAAAATCTATTTGCTTTGTGCAATGCTTTCCAGCTGAGCTGGCAGCCATTTCTCATTTCTGTGACGAGGGCAACACCATAAAATTTATGAACATTTATCCTTCGTGTTCATTTATACAGATGGAATCTGAATTAAAAACACAGGTTTGCCTTCCTGAAGTGTTTAGTTTCACTTTAGGATGAAATATCAATAAACCACATTTGATGTTACCTTGAATATCTAATGTCAGTCAATTTGATTCAAAGTCTGAATAGGAATTGAGACTGGAGAAAGGAAAACGAAAAAGAGATGACATAAACAGAAGATGATAGATAGATAGATAGATAGATAGATAGATAGATAGATAGATAGATAGATACGTACATACATACACACACACACATGCATACATACATACATACATACATACATAGGTATATAGATATATAGATACATCGATAGATAGAATTTAAATCTGATTCTTACTGCCAGATATTAAGCTTAACTCAGTTCATCCAAATCACTTATCACTCAAAAAAAACAATTTGGTAAACTACAAAAGGGAGGGATGATGTAGCTCTCTGATCCTTGTAGATTATGGATTCAAACAACCAATTTTAAAGAAATAGGAGGCCGAACTCATAAATAAAAGCCCATGGATGGGTAGGGGGAGGAATTAGAGAAAACTAAGAGATTTTATTAAAATAATTTGGTACAGTTAGAGTAGGACTTGAAAAGATTCATGAAGAAAGGGAAATTAGGTGGAGAAAGAGTATGCTTAGCTGGAGGTCTACAAAGGATGAGCATTATCTTCAGGAAAACTAACAAGTTAAATAATAAATCATCCTAGCTATTGTGGTCAAGGACAACCTCTTTTCATAGCCACTAATTATTAAGTCATGAATCCAATATTGATTTATAGTGTATATTTAAAGTTTATTTCAAAGCCTTCATAATTGAGACAATACTTATATGTCCAATGCCAGGTAGGTAAGATCAATATTCCAGATTGCACACATGTTCAGTGAATGACGTGGGTATCCAAATACAAATCTTGTCATTTATTGGACTTCTTCTATTAATTAATACATATGGAAATTTATAGAAAATCCCACACTCACCCTGACCACATTCAAACAACAAATCATGTGACAAAAAGAGTGGAAGGGAGAAACGAAAATAGAAAACTCATGATACGTATTAGAGAAAGTTGCAATCCACGTACCAGAAACTCAAGATACAGTGAATATTGCTAAAAGGCATAAAGTACAATTTATAATTCATTCTCCAAATAAAACTGTCAACTTGAGATTAAACTAAACTGAAGTGATTTATAAATGCTAAAGGAAAAAAATATGGGCAAACAGAAATAATTAAAGAAAGCACAAATGGTGTTTAAAACTGAATCACGTTAGACTTAAGATTAAAGTATTAAACATAAGAATAGACAAAGGTAAAATACAGGAGGGTGCTGCAGCAGTCATGAACTTTTATGCATAAATTAACAAAACACCTAAAGATCTACAAGTGCTAGAAATGAAAAGTATATTATCGGTGTAGCAGTCTTAAGACATTTCATTAAATTTTAACTCAATTTCAAAATAAATGTAGATGATCTAGAAACATAATTAAAGTTTGATTTCACAACCATATAAAATACACATTGTATCCTAAAAATAATAGTCTTGTGGAAAAGTGTGTGAAAGACGGATCATATATTACTCTAAAAGAAAAAGATTGATAAATCTTGAAGAGTAAATTTAAGTTTATGTCATTCATTATACCGCTATATATTAATAATAGAACTTGAATCCCAAAGTCACGATCAAAACATTAAAAAATTACTCATTTATTTTAAAAATGCTTAAATTACCATCTAAGATAAAGCAAAACAAACAATAACAACAGCAAATCCCTTGGGTCAAAATAAAAAATATATATTTAGGGATCACCACATTTTACCCTAAACTAGCTCATGTCCGCAGATTCTGTAGTTTTAATTAACATTGTTATACAACTATTTTATAAAATGTTGAGTGTATAAAATTCTGTATAAACTACGTGTAAAGTATAAAGGCTAACAATACAGTAAAACACATCAATTTAAGGGAGAAAATTATCTTTACACGTGAATTCCCTCGTGTAACCTCCCGTGACCCCTGACATTTCCTTTGCTCTCTCCAGTTCACCCCTATATTAAATCTTTTGTTTGTCATCCCCTGACTTTCCTAAATATTTTTCACCACATACATTGGTATTCCAAATGATATACTTAGTTGTGTATGTATGAGCGCTCTGTAAAGAGAATCACATGAAATCCCTGACTCGCCCTTTTCACTTTTCATCATGTTCTGGTTGTGTTCAGCTGAAGTGAATTAATTTTTGCTGCTACACAATAATCCATACCAGAGTTGATATATTTATTTCTCTGTTGATGGTTATCTGGGTAGTGTTCAAATACTTGCATTTGCAACAGTACTTATGTGAACATATTTTGCAACTCTCCTGGTATTCATAAAAAAAAAAAAAGAAAAAAAATGTTCTACTAAGGTATTACCTAAGAATTCTAGTCAAAGAGAAGGTAATGCTTGATTTGCTTTGCTGAGATATTTTTTAAAGTCTTTCCTGAGATTAGAGTCACCCTTTCCAAAGGGAAGTGATTGTATTTAAATACCATTAAGTAAGATCCCTTACTCCATGTTTCCACAATTAAAATACCTCTATAAGCCTAAAATATGTCAAAATAACCCTTCTTTCTATTTATAAAAATAATTTATGAAAAGAAAGTTGAAGTACATATAAAAGTCCAAAAATTAAAATAAATATTGACCCACACATATAAATATTTATAAACTCATGTATAAATGTGCACACAAAATATATATATATATATATATAATATAATATATATATTATATATATACATATATAATATATATATATATATATATAAAATTAATTCCTGGAAGTGTAATAACTGAGTCATACCTTTAATAATGGCAAACTCTTCTGGCTATAGAGCACTATGTTACTTTGTACTGCTGCTATAACAAATTACCTACACTAAGTGGCTTAAATAAACAAAAATGTATTATTTTAGAGTTCTAGAAGTCCCAGGTGGGTCAGCAGGGCTGCATTCTTTCTGGAGTCTCTAGGAGAGTCTGTCTCCTTGCCTTTTCCAGCTTCTAAAGCCTGCTTGCATTCTTGGCCCATGGGCCGTATATCATCTTCAAAACAATCAGTGTAGCATCTTTCCATCTCTTTTATGACCCTCCTTCCTCCCCTAAGAATTCTTATGATTACATTGTTCCTACCTGTATAATAGTCCCCATCTTAAATTAATCACATCTAAAAATCCCTTTTGCTTTGTAAAGTAACATATTCATTGGTTCTGAAATTAGGGCATGGATATCATTGGAGGACCACAATTCAGACTACTATAAGTAGATTCTGAACTATTCTTTGATTAGGTTGTAAAAGAGAAAACCAATCATGATCAAAAAGCTCAAAATTGAATCTTTTCTTTACAGGATTCTGTTCACTTAGAGTTAACAAAGCAGATTTCCTCACAAACCTATTGACATTGGATGGCAGTGGATTTCTGTATGGATCTCTACACCTTTGGAAAGGGAATCTGACGATGGTCCTAATGTACTCTGTACAGCCCACTATCATATCTAATTTGCTCTGCTATTAGCTTTCTGTAAAAAGAGGCAACCTTACTGCTAACCTTAAAATGATTAGAATGCAACCCTTCTTTCCCAGACTAACAAAACCTTTGTCACACTACTCGTACTAATTTTTCTGTGGCAGCTGTGGTTGATCTGTACCTGACACCTATATCCAAATGTGTTTTATAGTAGAAAACACCATTGTTTAAAAGTTGATAAAGCTTTGGCAAAGCTTGAAGGCAAATCTCATTTGCCTCAATATTAGCGAAGCCATTTGTGCAGTGAGTAAAACTTGTCTTCATACTTGGTCAAATTTACAAAGCAAATATGTTCACCTTTTGCTACTTAGGTCAGCCCAGAGTCAATGTAATCTTTTATGCTGTAGGAGGCTAAATGATTCATTTTTAAAGCAAAAGAGAAATATTGCCTCTATTAGGATGTCAAAAGGCAGATTATTTGATGTATTAATAAACAAAGCCAAACGGTCTTCTCCTACATATTTACTCATCCCAGAGTCAATCATTCAGCTGAATTTATTATAACTGCTAGGGCTTAGTTAAGAAGACATTTAGTTATGAGGCATATAATTATCACAATGTTTGCTTAACTGCACTAATGAAATATATCTTACATAAATATTAGTATAAATATGGACAGCTGTAGAAGAAAAGGACAAAATTATGCTAGCAAAATATTCTGTAATTAGATTAAATGGTTTTAAATATTTTAATGAACAAAGATTCAGAATAATTACCTTTTAAAAAATGAATCACTCATAAAATATGGGCAATATGGAACAGCCAGGAGAGAAGTCACTGGAGTCCCTGAAATTGCTTCAGTCTGTACTTTAACCTGAATCCTAACTAAAAAGCTTTTTGTTGCAAGATGGTGTTGACTCATCTTTCTTGGCTCCTCCCCTCTAAATATATCTTAGAGTTTTGGAGATAATTCAACAATCATAAATTGACTCAGAACTCTGAAAAATGTAAGGAAAAAGGTGGACTCACAGCCTTGTATCCCTGGGTTATCTTTTTATTTCCCATAGATCCCCAACTGGGCACAAGAGAGGCACACTACAGGGAAGTACTAACAGGTGTAGACCAAAACAAATACACACACAAAAAAAGTCTCTCTTTAGTGAAAAGTCCAGGAAAGAAACAGCCCCGCAGAGAGCTAGCTGCGATACTCACTTCATGGGTTCCTCCCAGGCACAGGGGGTCTATTTGGCCACAGTAGCAGCAACAGAACCAAGGCAGAGACCCATCCCTTGCCCAAATGTGGACCAGGGAGCTAAGTTATAGTTATTTCAGCTTATCACAAAATTTTATATAGAGGAAATTATACAGTAAGTACAGTAAGTATTTTGTGTCTGACATTTTTCTCATTCAGACTATTGCATATTCTCAGTAGTTCATATCTTCTTATAGACATTAAATGGTACGAATATACCATTTCAAGTATGAGGTTAATTAGAATAAAATTGTTTTGAATATTTTATATAACTCGTTTGGTGGATCTGTGTCTCCCTTTCTCTTGGGGAAAATACTGAAGAGTTGAATAGATGGATCACAAAGTAGTTGCAATTTAATTCTATGAAGATATGCCAAGTGATTTGCATTAATGTAACAGATTGTATAGCCCTTCCAACCACGGTAAAGTCACATCGTCACCTTGTTACAAGACCTAAAAAAATTCATGAAGAACACTCATCCATGGATGAAAAGAAAGGACTTTGCAAATGGTTGGAAAATGCTATTGGAATGCTTAAAGGAGCACATCTGAGAGTTTGAAATATGAGGGAGAACGAGACTTTGTACTTCTAACATTAGAATATGTATCCAAATTCCCAAGGACTTCTGCTTCTTTGATGGACAGCTTGACAAGCCAGGAAGAGTTTTCTTCATGGTGGAGAGTTTCTGGGATCCTTATATATTTACAACTACATGTCAAGGTTAAAACTACTGTTGTAAAGCCTTTATGCTTTAAAGATTTTGTAATCAGCTTTAGTAATGAGGCACTGTTTTGACAACTAAAACAAAAGAAATATAATTTTTAAAACCCCACAGGATTAAAGCAAATAAGAGTTAGATGCTCAGTAATTTTTTATGGGGCTTAGAAGTCACCAGCTGTAAAGGGGACATCAATATTTCAAATGTCACTGAAGCCAGTTAGAGAGAAAGACAAGGCAGATGCTCTCATGAAGTCTCTCAGAGGATGACGTATCAGAGGAAATAATAAACTCGAAATGTCGAAATACAGTCATATGCCACATAATAAGTTTTTGGTCAACAACAGATCACATATATGATGGTTGTCCCATAGTATTATAATGAAGCTGAAAAGTCCTAACGTTTAGTGACATCCTAACCACTGTAACATCATAACACAACACATTACTCACATGTTTGTGGTCATGCTGGTATAAACAAATTTACTGCACTGCCAATCATATAAAAGTATAGCACATATAATTACGTACAGTACATAATACTTGATACTGAACTACTATGTTAATGGTTTATGTATTTACTATGCTGTATTTCGATCATTATTTTAGAATGTACTCTTTCTACTTATAAAGTAGATTTGCTATAAAACAGTATACTATGTTACTCTGACAGCGCCCTCATACATCTTGTGATTACTACATCCCTTGATTGCATCATTCTAGGCCTTCACATTCACTCGCTACTCACTGACTCACCCAGAACAACTTCCAGTGCTGCAAGCTCCATTCATGGTAGGTGCCTTCTACAGGCAAACCATCTGTTTTTATTTTTTAAATCATATTTTTACTGTACCTTTTCTATGTTCATATACACAAACACTTACCACTGTATTACAGTTGCCTATAGTATTCAGGTTTGATGCACAGGTTTGCAGCCCAGGAGCAATAGGCTGTACCAGCTAGGATGGTATAATTGCACTCTATCATGTTCGCCTAATCATGCATGTCTCAGAATACATCCCCATTAAGCAGTGCCTGACTGTACTCTGGGGCCCAACATGAATTCAGTTCCAACTCACTCCCCTTATAACAGATATCAACAATCAAGTTTGGAATAGGCCATAACAAAAGCTGTTGCTCAAAGTCAAACACAAGATAAGTTCAGAGCCATGTTGAATTAGGAATTGCACACCTGATTTATTTGTTTGTTCTTATTGAGGGACAACATTGATCACAAAGGATTTAATTTGCCTAATAGGGTGCTAACCTCATAATATTTCAGAGAATCCCCCGATGATATAAGAATGATTTGAATCAAACTGGGGCTTCGTAGGAATTTTGTGGCTTAGAATGTAGAGGTCCATGCTTTATTCCATTGTAAAAAGAGGGGTAATTAGTAGCCAACTTTACTCACAATAAAAAAGCTTCCCATTTCATTATTTTTATCTTTACTTGCAGAAGAATCAGCTCTAGTGAGGTTAGGCAGCATTAATCCCATTGCAGATATGTTTGCTGCTCTGAGAGTTCAAATTCCCCAACATCTGGTTAGGGTGGATTACACCATAATAGAAACCAGCAAGATGAATTGCACACTTCCGCCATTCACATCTGAGAGGAACCCAACTCTATACTGGAGGAGCCAGAAAAGAATGAAGAAAATGAAAAGGAAAGGGTGAGGATCAGGATACAAGGGAAGTGAGAAAGGAGGAAAAGGAGGAGAAGGAGCTGGTTGGCTATGGAGGACTTTTAGGTGGCAAAAAATAAAAAATGGTTCTCTAATTTGCAGAAGACAGTGTTTATTTAACAGAGACTGAAAATGAGCATTACAGGATTCTTCCTTATCAGAAATATTAAATGATATTGATAACTTCTTAAATCATCATGAAAATGATAACTTAAGAAGGTGGGAGAGTGGGATGAGAGTGAGAACGTAGGAGGATATTGGGGAAAACATAATGGTTAGGAGTTAGAGCAAGAATTTATAATGAGAAGGTAAGAAAGAGAATTTCTTTTAGTAATTGTCAAAACAAATGAAGAAGACATTTTAATGTTGTAGCGCATGTCATACCATTTAAGTTGTTTTTCTGGATATTGAACTGCTATTTCTTTTGAATGCAATACTCATCTAACACAGACCACGTGACCACTTATTTTTATCTGAGATACATTAAACCCATTCTATTCATTCCTTCACAAAATGTGCATCAACGCTAATCACTGGGCTACTTGCAGGGGATATGATGACAATCGATTCCTGCCCAAATATAGCTTAACATCTAATGGCACATTAACAGATTTGCTTTCAATTATCATTTGCAGACCATGGCAACATAAATAGTGTAGTTGACTTGACAGTTATGTTTCTCATTAAAATTAATAAATTATAAACTAGTCTCACTTCCATTAGATTTTTATTTTTTATGATGTTATTAGGACCTTAAATCTTTGGGCAAGATCGATTGCTAAGTTTGTCATGTAAGATACCACATTTATATAGAAGTGCAAAACTTTGTTATAGGAGAAGTAGTATAATAAAAATACCATGTTTTATATGCTTACTATTAGGCAGTAATTCCAAATTACTTTAATAAAACTATCTCATTTAATAAAAATATAAACGCAATGAACCTATAAGGTAAATATTGTTACTGTATATATTTCATACAAGGAAATGTTATACTTATGAATGTTATTTAATCTCCTGATGTTAAAAACCCATATACTTACTACTCCTATCACCACTATGGTCTACTATATTTTTCCGTGCAGGTCAGCTTTTAAATAACATTGTTGATGGACCTTCAGAATCCTGGTGTCTTTCATATTTCCATAATCAAGAAAACCCTGCTAATGAACTTCACTCACACGAATCATCATTAAAGTATTCTCAGACTCACACTGGTTGATAATCTTTAGGCCAGTCTTCTTATTAGGGTTTGATAGAAAGTCCAATCTTTTATTTTAAAAAAAATGCACTTTCTCATGTCAAATGCTTGCGAGAGAAATTCAAAGTGCTTTATTCATTAACAGTGACAACTGACATAGAAGGGAAGGCTCCTGAGAGAAAGAGATATTTAAGCTGCAAGGACTGGCTAATGATGCAAGTCAGGGTACAAAACTAAGTTTTAGGAATTATTTTACTGTTTGGAATTTATTGACTTTCATCCATTTTGATAGTCTTGTTCCCAGAAACGAAGAGTCATCACTTTTACTGGGTGAGTGTAAGGCCATTGTGTTATGTCTCCATTTCACTTTTAGACAACATCAGCATAGGGAACTGCAGAGTGGTCATGAGGGAGATCTCTCACGTAATTCAGCCTGGGTTCAATGTCAGTGCTGCGACTAAAAACTATGCGACTTTAGACAAATTGTTTAACTTCTTTAAGTCCTATTTTCCTAGTAATGATATGCTTACTATATTAGAGCTGCTTTGGATTTAAGTGGACGATACATAGTAACTATGGAATAAGTGTTGGCTACATCTACTAGTTGATTTAGCTTTTCTATGTAAATAGGCATATGCTTTAAATCAGGAAGATTTTTCTCCAGTTTCAACATTTGCTGTGAAATAAAATAATCATACTTGTTTTATAAAGCCTAGGAGAGGAATAAATAGAATCATGCCTATGAGAATGATTTAAAAACGCAAAAACATAGTATTATAAGCAATTTTAAATTGTATGTGGTCGTCTTTGGTTCTCTAATTATGTGCTACGTCTGAGTCTTGTTTCCTAAACTTTTTTGAGGCATAGGTCTGTCTCTTGCTCTTCTTGGCAGTATGTCATATACCTAGCATAGTGGTCACCTATAGAAGACATCTAATAGGCAACTTCTTGAAGACTTTCTTGACTGTAGAAGATAGATGGTGGCTCTTCTTTCAAATTCGTATGACATCTGTGTATACTTAAGGCAAAATTACTCATCTTTTAATTATGTGTGCACTTGTTTTATTTTACCCAAAGCACTATACATTTCTGAAATCAATTGATGTATTTGAACATTTAGAACAATAGAGGGCATAAAAGATAGTAGCACCTTAGAAGGGTTTGCTGTTATAATAAGTACTAGAACTTTGTTATTATAATTAGTTATCTTTTACCAGTTGGGGACCATAACCAAGTACCTAACTATAAATTGGTATTATTATAAATTTAGCATTCTGAATCCTAAAAAAACCAGAAGTATAAGCTATTTTGTTAAATGTGCTCATTAATTATTATTCATGAGTTTGATGGAGTTTTTCAGCTTCCTATGGGAACTTGAATACAGTGGACTTATGGAGAGTGAGGCAGAGAAAAGGTTAAGAAATCACCTCAGATGGAAAAAATCACATAACATTAACTTCATGCATAATCATATGTCAGCAATGAACAGTATTACAACCAATTTCAATTCATGGAATAAAAATCATGACTGGAGGTCATCTATCTAATCCTTGAGAATAGCAGCTTTAAAAAGAGAGATGTCTGGGTAATAAAATGCCCATTATCTGTGACTACCCATAGCTAACCTGCTTTTACCCTTCGACCCATGAATCTGCCATGCTGAAACATCTGTAAAAGGAAACGCTTCTGAAAATGATGTATTAGTGCCAGTGAATCAGCACGTCCAGCAGTGGGATGTCAGTTCTGCATGTCCTGTATTCAGAGGCAATGTTCCCAGAAATGGTAATTGGCAGACTGAGGGACAGGAAGTTTTCTCATTTAATAATTTTGGGGCAGAAGATTGAAACAGAATGAGAAGGAAGCACCATACTTTAAATATTGTAAGTCTCCAGAAACTTGAAAATGAGCATCCAAATTTCTTTAAAATGCATCAGATTTTAAATATAAGCTCCATCTAGGACAGTTTATAATTTCTCTCTCCTTCTTCTGGAACATGAGAATCACCATTTATTATCAAGGAAAAAATGTAGTTCTATCCCCAAACTAATTACATTTTAATAAGGAGGTTCTTAACAGTTACTCAGAATTATATCCATAGCTTCCATAAATGTTCTGATAGCTAATCATTTATAGATATTAAGTCCTGATTTTATCCTGAAACCTATACTGATTACTGTGTGGAATATTCTGATGAGTAAGACATGATGCTTTTTTTCTGAACATATTAAACAATTGAATAAAAAGAAAACTTATAATGGGACAGGGATACAAGTGATTTGCTCTCCAATAACCCTAGCATCACAAATACTCTATAAAAGTTTCTTTCTCATTCCCATGCAGATTGGATGGTGGATTAAATTTCCCATCTAATTTACAAACTTGCATTGACTTTGTACTATATTGGCATAGTATCCAACAGAACTAGAATCCCCTATACCGAAAATAAGACCTAGTCGGACAATCAGCTCTAATGCATCTTATATTAATTTTTGCTCCAAAAGATGCATTAGAGCTGGTTGTCCAGCTAGGTCTTATTTTTGGGAAAACAGAGTAGTGAAAAAAAAATCTACAACAATCTTTCAAAGTAATGCTACTCTCTAAAACTCTTGAACATCTGACTATTAGAAAGGTCTTAATTTTTCCATTTGTTTTGTAATCCATTATCATATTAAGTTTGGAATAATATCTGAAGTTTGTCAAGCATAACACTAAATGAAATAAAAATAAAATGTCTTAAAATTCTATTTATTTTTTTTCTCAACCTCCATACATATTTAACTTGATCATTTTACTTCTGGAACAATCTTAACCATATGACATTTAGGATCTACTCAGCAAAGAATTGTTTATTCAGTAAATAATTTATGGAGTTCCTATTAGATGTGGAATAAGACCTGCTCTCCTACAGGTAGAGTGGGGATCATAAAAAATACACCAATGGCCATCTACTTGTGAGGAAGAATTTTACAGCCAGAGTGATCACACAACCTAGTTTGCTTCATACAGTCAGTTTATGTCAATAGCCCTAAAGTATTTATTATCACCCCATTTCATTGCTGAAATGGTTCCAGTTTGGAAGGTTAATTATATGGACATATTAGAGAGGGGGAAAAGGATAGGAATTGGAGTCAAATTCTAGATAAAATCTTGATTTTCATTTTTTATCTGTTTTGTGACATTGAGCCTCATTTTACTTACCTAGTAAGTGGAGATATTACCAGATTATTTTATAAATAACAAGAGTACTGAGGATAAAATAAAGGGTTTGTAAAACATTTTGCCTTTCCACCCCCCACACCAGGTGTCTACCATTGTAGACATGTCGTACACACTCAATACGTTATGTATTGACTAATATTTAGAAGTACTGGGCTAACTACATAATTAGCAGATCCAATGAAAAATAAAAATGCAAGGTCTCTTGTTCAACAGACATGAATAAATTACGGTTAAAGGTATTAAGATATAAAACCTTTCCTTACTTCTACACACTTTCTCTCAACTTGTCATAATGTATTTTGCTATTTAATGTGATTATAAGTAAAGACAAATTAAGAATTAAAATTATTAGCATGGATTTTACCATTCATCTTTATATGATGTAAAGCCAATTTTAACTGCAAAGATAAGAGCATTTAACTCATAGAGAATCACTGACATTACAAAATTTGTATTCCTTAGTGCTTATACACATATATTTCATGCTTACCAGAACAGTGAAAAGTTGTACAAAAGTAACTCAACTGGTTTTATTTCACTTGTTAAACATACATTCTATCAAGGAGTAAGAAAGCACTGAAAGGAAAAGGCACTATGGGTTGCCCTATCTTTTCCTTCCCTTCTACATCATCATTTTCAACTCAAGTGGTTGACAATTATAGAGACCCAACACAGATAAAAGTGTATGATAGGGTCAATCCTTTGGGTTCTTTAGCAGGCTATTGTTTATTTTCCCTATTCAAAGCAAATTCTAGCTTGAATAACAGAAAGGGGTTTCTTGTCAGTTCCCCACATACTCCGCGGAAGCAAAACATGCTCACCTTGTATTCTGAGCTTGGCTAAACACCCACAACCTTGGAAATACTGAAATTCAGTGATCCTGGGCATCACACACGCTCTATGCAAATGACACAGCAGGAACTGCGGCAGAGGGGTAATGTGGGCATCTCCTTTGCTCATTTGCATATCCCATTGTCCCACTGGATGTCACTTACAAACACAAGTTGAAAGATTATATTATTAAGAATTTCAACACAGTGCAACATTAAGTTAAGCATAAAGCCTTTCCGAATGGCAGGCATCCCACAGATCACAAGCCCAGGAAGCGGGCCTTGTAAAAGTATAAGAGAAGCTTTCCTTAGGCAGCCATAAGAACTATGTTTATAAATACAAGGCTGGCAGGGCCTTTCAATAACCAAGATCAGAAGAGGAAAACAAAATGTCAGAAAGTACTCTATAAAATCGAGTCTAACTAGAAGTCCTCCAACACCTATCAATTACATCCTTGCCCATCACTGTCACTTTGTGTTAAAACTCTTATACTTCTTTATGTACATTAGTATTCTTAGCTTTTTACTTTTTACCAAAAGATGAGTTTTATTATCTTATTTTTTCCCTTAAATTGGCATAAATCAGACAAGCCTTATCACATTGATACTTTGAATTCTCATATTTACAAAGAAAGGTAAACTGAGAGGTCACGTTACTGTAGTCTTTTCAATAGGTAAAAGACAAAAAGTTTGTTATACTGAAATCTGTTTCAGTGTTCTATATATGCTATGTTGCCTATTGAAACTGTGTCCTTATTGCAGTTGTGGAATTTTCCACCTATTTAGATGAATTTGTGCTGAAATAGTGAGTAAACTAGTAGTATTTAGACTACTAAACCCCTGACTCACAATCAGATGCAGGTGAACATGGGATGATTTGAGTGTGTTCTTTAATAATAAAATAATAATAATAATAATAATAATAATAATAATAATAATAATAGGAGGAGGAGGATGTTTCAGTTACTTCAATGCTCATATTTCCTTTATATTAGCACCTGGTACTGGGAAAGTTTACATGAAACCTAAATATCTCAGCTATAATTTTATTGCATTTATACATTTTTCCACATGTCCTTTCTGCCTGGGGTTGCAAATATTTCTTAGGACAATGAGATCAGGGCCACTATCAGTTTATTGAGAGAGAAAACATATTTGTCATTTTATTAATAAAATGACATTTTATGTTGAATTTAGTTTACTACAAGGAACAAGCTGATCTTATAATTTAATGTCATGAACAAAATTTAAAGTAAAAATGTCCAAGCTCCCTCCAAAATCTTGAAAACACCTGAAAGTCAGAAAGTTTTAAAGGCCAAAATATGCTTTAAATTGTTTTCTGACATAAATTAAATATTAAAACTGTCAAGCCTTTAAAAACAAATTAGTAAAGAACATAATTCCAGGCATATATTATTTGTGTGTATGTGTATATTGGTTTATATTGTAAACATAAAATAATAAATCTAGGTGTAGCTAGTCTGCTTCAAGGCTTCAAGCTACAACTTTACCCCATTTGAAATAAATTGCACCTTAAATTTGAAGGCAATTTTCAGTAGTTTCGTGTGCAGTACAGATTTCATCTTTGATATTTAGCAAGCCTGAGATCTTTCTAACTTGTGAAGTCTGCATGTCTGCCAACTAGGATGTCTGTGTTTGTGTTTATTACCTTTTTCATGCATGCCTTGAAATGACTAAATTACAGGTATTTTACATGTGTTTTGTGGTACAAGACAGATACAGTCCACTGGTATAATTTATCTTGAAACACCCTGTTTTACAAAATTACAGAAAAGCACAGCAATTTGCTCAATTTTTTATTTCTAAGACTATGGTAAAATCTTCAAAGCCTGGAAGATGTCTTCCAGATAAGAACTTAGCCATGCAATAAACAATTTTCATCAAAGCTCTGGGTTTGGGGAAATATAGTACAATTGTGGTTTTAAAATCTTGATAATGTTTCTTACTATTAGCTATTTTGTCTTTTGTATTTTGACCTAATTCAGCCACCAAAGGCATCAACTCTTACATAAGATTAGATAGAGAGAGAGAGAGAGAGAGAGAGAGAGAGAGAGAGAGAGAGAGAGAGAGCAGTCCAAATCAGATTATCTACAATCAAGGTAATTGTGAAGAACAAAATTGTTCCTCTGTGCTGGCTGTGCAGCTGCCTTTTGGATTTAGCATTTGATCCCCAGTGATTGATGAAGTTATAACTATACAAGTGGTCTTCTCTAACCCACTGGATATTTTTTTATTTTAAAAATCACTTTTTAAAAACTTGTTTTGTCTTTTCATCCTTTCTAATAAAATTATATATGAATAGCCAAAAACTCAATAAAACCTATGTAAGCCTTATAGCATTTAAATGAATTGCAAGATAATTTGATGCTGAAAATAATTCTTACTAATTTTCAGGGAATATTTAAATTATTTTGTGCCTCCAGTTTAGTTATAAATGTTTGTCTTCTTAACACATAGTTAAGAATCTCTGTATATTAGGGAAATATTTTGTATTTATTTGAGTTATATTGATTGTAAAATTTTGACAGAATTTGGCACTTCATTAAACACAAAGAAATAATATAATCAGTGAATAAATGTGAGTCTTTAAGGTTTATATTTGTTAGTGTGCTGAATGTGTAAAAATTTATACCCTTTTTTATGCTGAGTCTATCTAATATTCTGGGTAATCTATCACAGTATCTATTACGAATCGATAGAGCTCAATTGGCTAGAGTAAAATTCTGCATCTTATTCCATTACTTCAAACGATTCTTGACGTAAAACGTTTCCATTACTAAAGACATTTTCAGTTTTTCTTCTTTAGGACAGACTATTTGAGGGACAGCATAACCTATAGATATTAAGATGGGTGATTTACAGAGGTTTTCTGTTTTACTCAGATATTTTTCCTTCAATACAAAAAGTACTTTTGAACATTACCCATGAGGTACAGACCTTCATTAGTAAATTGTCCTTAAGGCATTGAAATATTTTCTGAATTCAGTTTCTGCCTTGAATATATATTCAAGTTATATGTATCGTCTCGTAACCATCAGCTTGTTCTCTATATCTATGAGTTTGTTTTGTTTGTTTCTTTATTTTGTTCTTTAGATTCCACACTTAAGTGAGATTATATGATATGTGTCTTTCTCAGTTTGACTTATTTCACTTAGCATTATACCCTCTAGCTATATCCATGTTGTCTTAAACAGTAAGTTTTCATTCTTTTTTATAATAGAGTAACAGCCATCTTCTTTATCCAACCATCCACTGATGGACACTTAGGTTAATTCCATATCTTGGGTATTGTAACCAGCACTGCAGTGAACATAGGAGGCATATATCTTTTTGAATTAGTGTTTTAGATTTCTTTGGATAAATACCCAGGAGTGGAATTGCTGGGTCATAAGGTAGTTCTATTTTTAATTTTTTGAGGAAACTTTACACGTTTTCCATAGTGGCTGCACCAACTTTCAATCCCACCAACAATGCACAAGAGTTCCTTTTTCTCCACATCCTCGTCAACACTTGTTGTTTGTTGATTTATTGATGATAGCCATTCTGATAGGTGTGAGGTGATATCTCATTGTGGTTTTAATTTGCATTTCTCTGATGATTAGTGGCCTTGAACATCTTTTTATACGTCTATTGGCCATCTTTAGTATACTTTTTAATGATAATGTACCTAAGAACTTCAGAGTGGGTATAATTATTCTCTCTGGTTTTCTGTTATGTGGAACTTGGACCTTCATGTATTAATCCTAGTGCTACGGACTAAATGGTTGTACCCCTCAAAATTCATGTGGTGAAGCCCTAATGTGATGGCATTTAGATATGTGACCTTTTGGAATTAATTATCTAATGAGTGTGAAGCCCCCAAGATGGAATCCAAGTCTTATAAAAGAGGAAGAGAACTAGTCTCTCTCTTTCTCTTCTATGTGAGGATGCAATGAGAAGACGGCCATCTATAAACCAGGAAGAAAGCCTTTATCAAGAACTCAGCCACATTGGCATCTTGATCTGGACTTCCAGAGTCCAGAACTTTGAGAAACAAATGTTTGTTGTTCGAGTGACACAGTCTATGGTATTCTGTTTTGCAATCCAAACTTAGAAACTTCTTTTGACATCATTTACAGAATTGAGACAGGGTGTAATAGTGGACCAAGGATATGGTCTTTGAGTTTGAATCCCTTTTCCACCATTTATTAGCTCCAGGGAACTAAGCTGCTTATTTAACTTCTCCAAAATTTATCTTTAAAATTATTGTATTAGAGAGTTGTGTTGTTGGGGAATTAATAATAATTATAGACAACATGTATTGAAGGCAACATAAATGACAGTTATTGTGTGAAGCATTTTACATGCAGTACCCCACTTACCTCTCACAAAATAATATCCAACATGTATACTATCATTATCCTTATTTACAGATACCAAAATTGAAGTTCAAGGGAGTTGGGTGCTGTCCAGTATCATACAATAAACTCAAGATCTGGAATTTGAACCTAAGGACTTTGATACCAGAGGTCATATATTCTTTAATTACATTATCCACTGAGACTGTTTAAAATGTGGTGTGTACAGAAACTAACAAGTATTAGTTATGATGTGGAGAAATGGGAATATTTATGAACTGTTGGTGGAAATGTAAGATAGTGTGGTCACATGGAAAACTGTATAGGATCTCCTCAAAACTTAAAAATAGAATCACTATATGATCCAGCATTTCCACTTGTGGGTATATACCCCAAAATACTGAAAGTAGGGATTGGAAGAGATATTTATACACTGATGTTCATAGCAGCAATATTGTTTGCAATATTCAAAAGGTGAAAGCAACCCAAGCGTCCATCAATGGAACAATGGATAAACAAAATATGATATAAACATACAGTGGAATATTATGCAGCCTTAAAAAAGAGGGAAATTGTGACACATGCTACAAAACAGATGAAACTTGAGGACATTGTGCTAAGTGAAATAAGATACAAAAGAACAAGTACTATATAATTCCACTTATATGAGGTTACTAGCATAGTAAAATTTATAAAAATGGAAAACAGAATGGTAGTTTCCAGGGGTTGGGGGATGGGAAAAAGGGGGAGTTTCAGCTTTGCAAAATTAAAGGATTAAAGAGTTCTATGGATGGACAGTGGTGATGGTAGTACAACAATGTGAATGTACGTAATGCCACCAAACAGAACACTTACAAATGGTAAATTTTATGTTATGTGCATTTTACCATAATTTAGGAAAAAAACAAGTGTTTTTTAAAAAGTGGTGTGTGTGTGTGTGTGTGTGTGTGTGTGTGTGTGTTGGGCGACTTGAGGAAGAGAGAAGGCACTCTTTTTTTAATAAAAGGGAAAGAAAAAAGAGACCATCTCACTCATATTAATTACATTTTGCTAACCACAACTTTTAAATAACTTAAATTTTATATTTTTATTGTACATTGGATAAGAAACAAGAAAAAAATTACCCACATATACAATTTTAGTCATTTTTGTGAGAAACACATTTGTTCCAGGATCAATGCTGACATATTTCCGTTAACTAATCATGATTTTGGAACACGAGTCCATGTTCCTTTATAAATCAAGCACTGAACCAAAAGGCAGGTCACAAAAATTTTGTCTAAAGACTCTCTAATATACAATTTAATTGCTGAGCTATTTTTTTCTTTAAAGTTATAAATTTGACACAAAAGATGGCAACTTAAGAGAGTATTACTTAACAAAGATGGCTGTCATTTCTGTCACATGAAAAACCTGTCAGGACGCACACTTCAACTTTTCTGTTGCCATAGATACCACTTTTCCTTTTGTGACCAAAAGTAAAAAACTTTGTTCAGTTTCATGATTCAAATATAAAGAAATGAAACCATTTCAGAAACATATACAAAGACTCAGGAACAAGTAACTTCTCACTGGGATTTCATTTACACAAAGTAAAATTCTAGAACTACAATAGTTGCTTGTCCCGTGGAGAAGTTGAAGAATGAATACCAATGATGCAAAAAGTAATCGCTCTCTCAAACAGCAATACATGTTTGAATCAATGCATTTCTTCTAGATTCTTTTTTTTTTTCGTTCATCAATAAAAGAAAATACTTTAGGACTTCATATTCAAGTCACAAAACTTAACCTAGACAAATTTAATTTCTCAGTGTAGTTTACATATTAATAAAAGAGCAATGTAACATTACATATTACAGTAGTTGTTTTATCCTGACCTGTACTACGTTTTAAAAGGAAGAATGGTAGTCAGAGATTACCTATGAATTTAAGGGCATGTTAATAAATGCTATGTATTTAGAGACTAGAGAAGTTTTAAGAGCAAAATTACCCAAATTAAAATTACAGACCTGAGAGAAATAACTATGTGTCTGAAAAGTATCTGAACAGCAAGGAGTAAGCTACAAGTTCAGGAAAAGAGTGACCTTCACATACTACTGTAGTCACCCAGTTATTGTGGAGTTTTTCCAAGCCTGCTGTGGGAACATGTTGAACTTTCTATGGTCTCTTATGTCCTCTGGGTTTGGAGAATGACAGGAGATATGAGACTCCTTGCTTGAATGCCTTTGCGATTTATAGGGATCAAAAATGCAATTTATAGGGATCAAAAATTCTTTCCTCTTTTCTTCCTTGTTAGGTCTTATTTTTGAAATTTTGTATTAAATTCAAATTAGATAGTCCTAATCTAAGTAAAAACAAAGCTGATTAATGAGCCACTAAAATAATTATATGATAACTCTTTTTCAGAAAACTGTTCACTTTTTATACAAGAAAACAAATGGTAAGATACTGTTGTATTTACTAATGCAATCAGCATTGTATTGTACTGAATAGTGTTTGGGGGGATCAGAATGTCTTCATACAATGACTGGGAGGCAACATCTATGACAGAGAAGCCTATGGGCTTAGAGTTAGACAGAACTGGCCTCTGCCACTCACTAGTATGGGACATTGAGTAAATTACTTAACCCATCTGAATCTCAGTTTCCTCATCTACATAATGGTGATAATAATATCACCTGACAGGGTTGTTAAAAGCTTAAAATGATAACATAATGTAATTACCAAAGTTCCAACAGCATAGAAAACCATCATAGAAAATATTTTTAAAAAAACACTGAGTGACATAAAAAAATGGCTATACAGAGAGATGAGACATACTATCTTGTTTGATAGGAAGAATTGGTTTTGTGAGGAAGGCTATTCTTTTTTCCAAATTGCATTTTGGTTGTAATGCAATTGTAAACAAAACACTAGTGGGAACTGACAAAGGTCATGTGGAAAAATAAATGGGATACAACAGATAATTTTAGAAAATAATATTAACGATTCTAAAGTTTTTAAGATTTACTAAAAAAATCTAAACAGTATGGTTATATTGCAAGAATTTTGAGGGGGCTCAATAGAGGAGTCATAACTCAGAAATAGACTTTAGCAAATATAATGCTTTGTGATGATAAAAAATGTTATATATCACCATCCCTTGCAGGAATCGAACCAGCAACCTTGTGGTTGAAAGAATGTGCTCCAACCAACTGAGCCATCTGGGAGCTCAGCTGCAGCTCAGCTCAAGGTGCTGTGTTAAATCTTAGTTGCAAGGGGCTCTGCCCACCATCCCTTGTGGGACTCGAGGAGTTGAACTGGCAACCTTGTGGTTGAGAGCCCACTGGCCCATGTGGGAATCGAACCGGCAGCCTTTGGAGTTAGGAGCACAGAGCTCCAACCGCCTGAGCTAACAGGCTGGCTGCATCCCTTGCAACTAGCAACTAGCAACTGGACCTGGAGCTGAGCTGCGCCCTCCACAACTAAGACTGAAAGGACAACTTGAAGCTGAACGGCACCCTCCACAACTAAGATTGAAAAGGACAACAACTTGACTTGGAATAAAAAGTCCTGGAAGTACACACTGTTCCCCAATATAGTCCTGTTCCCCTTCCCCAATAAAAAAATCTTAAAAAAAAAAAGTTATATATCAAGTCAGTGGAGAAATAAACGGTTACTCTCTAAAAGATATTAGAAATATTGGGCTAACTTGTTAGGAAAGAAAAGCTACATTATATTACATATCTTAGGTAGAAATAATGCCCAAATTATTATCTAACGCTGAAACATTAGATGTAAAAAGTAAAATCATTCAAAAGATCTAGAAATAACAGAATACCAATATATTTAGGAATAGGAGATGAATTTCTAAGTGCATGGAGTCATTGTGGGAATTCCAGTGGGAAAGGTGTACAGATATAAACAAATATGTTAAACATTACATATCTATAATTTCATAACCATATGTATAAGACAAATGACAAAATGAAATACGATGTTTGCAACACATAGTATTAAACAAAAATCACTTTCAAGTCAAGTAAGTAAATCACTAACTCTGCAAAAGAAAATATGGCCTAGATCTTCTAGACACTTTAGAGAGGAAGATATAAAAATGACCTCTAAACACATAAAGTTTTCACATCACCAATAATTAAGTAATTCAAAAATTTAAAAGATACCATTAACTTTCATAAAATTGGAAAATATGAAAATAATTCCAAATACAAAGATTGATATGGTGGGATAAGTGTCCACATAAGGTACTTACAGAAGTATTAATAGAAAAGCATAGTGTTTTGGGAAAGCAATTTGGAAAAATAGAGCTTTCAGTTTTTTCATTGTCTTTTTCCAATAATAGTTGTTTCCAGAACTTTATCTTAAAGAGATAGGAAACAAAGGTATATGTAGAAGAATTTTCATTGCAGTGCTTTTGTGATAATAATAGTAAGCAATCTAATTATCAATAATAATGGAATAATTAAATAAAAGATAATATATCCATTAATTTATTATTATATATTAATATTATTTTTAAAAACCCTTTAATGACATTTAAAATGCTCAAAGTATATTGAATGGGACAAAGGGACAAATAGGAACACAATAAACCTAATTACATAATTTGAAATTCGTGTAAATAAACACACTACCTTTTTGTGAGTGTATTCTAGAAATAAATCCAATTAAAATATTTATAGAGATATAGTTGCAGAATGGTGGTGAAAATACATCTCAGCTTCTTCTCTATATATTTTTCTTGTTGCCTGATTTCCTAAAATAAATATTGGGACAGTAATATGTGCCAAGCACCTTAAGCATGTCATGTTTCAAATATATATATATATATATATAATATTATATTATATATATATATCAAACCACTCTGTGTGGTAGATTTTATTTTCTCCATTTTTTTGAGATGGGAAAATCGAGGCACAGTTTGTCTGAGATCATAAAACAAAAATTTAGCAGAATGGCCCTCAATCCCAAGATGTTTGACTTTAATAAATTTAGTCTAATTCACTAAATTATAGCAGTCATTTGTTGTATATAGCTTTTATAACACTAATAAATTAATTAATAAATAATTTAACATTTACTAATAAATGAATTAATAAAGTATACAGTACATCAAATATGAAAAGGATATTTATCAGCAGTCTACCCTAAATCATTGGAATTTGATGTTTCAAGGCTCATGGACATTTCCTAGGTTTTAATATTTGTACTAGATTTCTTCCTAAGGGAAAAATAACAAGTTTTATTGTTTTCATTGTTGATGTTTCCTAAATAACCTGGAGAAAAAAATAACATAATAATGAGACTGAATCTAGTGATTAGGTGCTAAAGCACAACCTCTTTCATTGCCCAGAAATGCTTTTCTGCATCAGTAATGACATGTTATGTAAAATAAATTTTTGGCCTTAGCGTATAACTTGTGGCTGCCTGTAATTAATATTATTGAAGGACTCTGAGTCCTAACCATATTTTCAATAGAATGAATAATATGGAGGAAGAAAAATTCCTATTTATTATTTTTTACAGCTTTGTTACGCTTTACTTCCATAAGATGCTAGTTAATAGCATTTTCATTTTATAACGCTCTATATTTTAAAATTATATTTAATAATAGATTGTAGTAGTGTGATTAAAATTTTAAGATGTCATTTGGTGTGTTATTAGCGTTTAAAAAATATCTATATGTAACTATACACATAAGAAGGACATTGCTATTTTCATTCAAAACCAATGCTTTCTATGCTAGATAAATGAATTATTATAAAATTGTCAATGAAATCTTGTATTTCCAAAAAATATACTCATCGACTTCAACCACAGTTCCATATTCTTTGATAATTATACTGTATTATAATATGATATGTATAAATTATCAGCAGCAATCTGATTTCAGAATTATTAAATGGTATATATATATATATATATATATATATATATATATATATATATATATATTTTTTTTTTTTTTTTTTCTTTCCTTCCAGTTTTAGAGTTGGCTCTAGTGTGTTGAGATTTCCCTCAACTTCTAACGAAAGTGTAGTGAGCTGGGATTCATTTCAGTCTCCCAATTCAGTCCCTGGAGGGTGCTCTCAGTAACAGATGCAGAAATTCTTTCTATATTTCATTTCTTCTATTTCACTTTTTCTTTCTAAACTAACAATATTTTTCAAATATACAAAAATTTGTTTCATTGCACTAAAAACAAAAATGCAAACTCCAAAATAAATTTGACATACTTTAGCACAAATTGTTCTGTAATTGATCTTATAATTCCTTTTTATTATAATTCCAACGATGGACACATTTTTTATCTGACTGTATGTGAATATATGTATATATGTATATACATATACACATATGTACATGTATATACATTGTATATTTTGTGTACATACATTGTATATTTTTTTAGAAACAATGGAAATAATGGTCAATTTTTCTTGCTAGGTTTTAGGGAAAAAGAGTGAGTAAAGTATCAAGTTCTCTGAGAAAACTACATTTTTCCTATGGAGCCCCAAATTAGAATTGGACATCTAAGAGAATTTTATATTTTAAACACATTATTGTATTTAAAATTCTGAGCACAAAACCCCAACTCATTCTGAAGTAGCTTTTAGTTTTGTAATGTTTAAAGACTTGTAAATTCTAATGGGAACAGTTTTGTATTAATAGATTTAGTATTAGAATGAATTACAACTGCTCCAAAATTCTGCTGTAAGCTAGAAGAATCAAAATTGAATCAAAGTGTATTTCCTTTTAAATACAAAATAATATACATACTATGAGTGTGTTTAAACATATCTGCAGTATGTCTGTGTAATATGTGTATAATTTTATAAAGTGTTCTTATAAGAATATAGCTTTCAACCTATTTCATTTACAACTATTTATCTTTTATGCAAGAACTAAAACAATAAAAATACATTTTATATTTAATTCTTTTTAAAAAATGTTTTAAAATTTATTTTTAATTTTTCAAATCTAATTCAAATTTTAAAATAACTGCTTTAAGAGGAAATTGCTAAGACATTCTTTAGTATTATTCATAAATTTACAATCTAAGATTAAAATATTTCAGTAGTCTTAATTGATACTGTATTTGTTATAGTAATCAAGTAAAAGAAAGAAGCCATTATCCAGAAGTATCAGGTTTTCTACAAAGAAAAAATGCTTGTGACTAACATGCCCCTATGCTGTAGCATTAAAAAGAATAAAAATGCAACATATGTAAATAGAATAATTTGTTCCAAGGCATACATAGCAAAGATTCTAAAGGAATAGCAAGTTAAACTTAAAGATCAATTCCATAATGTCTTAATATTATTTTTCTTAGAAAAGCCTTAGTAGCATAAATATTTAAGTGATACCACATAACATCACCATCCAGCTCCCAGAATAATCACAAGACCTAAATTTCCTTTGCTACCAGCATGTTTTTGTCTTGCTTCCAGTATTTGAATTGATCTTTCTTTATTCAGCATAAATCACTGTATAGTTGGTGGAAACGTTTAAATGAAAAATCATAAAATCTAAGAACAACAACAACAAAAATAGCTGGTTATGTAATATATTATTTAATCTTTTTAATGAAGCCTCACTTTAAAAATAAGTAGACTAAAGACAGAATAGTTAATTATATGCATTCTCCTGAGTTAGTTCTTTATGATTTGACAACTTGCATGGCAGCTGTTCTTGTAAATATGACAATAAATTTCAAAATCTCCAGAGAACTGGTAAATACAGGCAGATGCACTTAACTGCTGGTGGGCAACAAAAGTCAGACTGCAGGAAACTGTGGCACTAATGTAGCTCTTGATTAATCTCTAATTACAGTTTTGTCATCTTAGCAGGGAGACAAAACTATATCACTTCCTAAATAGGCAAGCAGCATTTTGGCACCTAGCAACCAGCAGTTCACTCCTATTAGCTGCAGTGGACTCGATGCTGTTACATGGGAGGTGGTTATGGATCACTGCTCTATTATTTATGGAGCAGCATTTCCAGAGGCCTTCACAACAGTAGATAAATTAGCAGCTTAATAGGCCAGCACTAACTAAAAACATAGCATAAGCTGTAGCATCAAGTATGAAATTAAAATGTGTCGCCCATAATATTTGCATCGTACATAGAAAGATGTTCATTTATTTCTGTTAATTACTCAACAAAAATAACATGAATGTGATTATATTCATAAAAACCACATAGACTTTTTTTTCAATCATTTCATATTATTTCATGAAGCACTTATATTAAATATTTCAGAAAGACGTTTTTTAAAAGTTCATTTTCCTCCCCCTGAGGGGATTCTCTTGGTTCCGTTCTTAAGCCCAGAGATGATAGGTGGCAAGCATTAATTAGAACTAGTGCCGCTACAAGAGAGCCCTAAGTATCTGTGGAAAAGTGCCTTATTAAGCTCAAAATGGGCAAATGAGGCTTATTCTCATCAGGCTTCCATTTCCCTTTCACCTTGGGTGCGATGAAAAGTCTAAGAATGACCTCACACCTCTGTCTGTGTCAGTAATTTGAAGGGAGATATAAAATTCTAAGGTATTTTTTTTTTTCTCAAAAGGCAACCCACAGGCAGGTTTCCTTAATTAAAATTAATGGAACATTTTCCTTAACCTTAATAGTAGAGATAATATTATTAATATGATCCTGCTCAGGAGATTCAAAATGTAATATCCAAAATGACAACAACCTTTCATTTTCTTCAATTTTACTAAAAATTACTTTCAAAAAAAATGGCATAATAAAACATGATATATATATTTTTTAAAGATCCTCTTTTTTTATTATAACAATTCCTATGATAAGAATTTCATCCACAATTTAAATGTCCTCTATTTACATCATTGTATGACTTCAAAAATTTAATTTTTATGGTGATGCACGCAGCAAAATTATTTTTAAAAACTTAATATTGGGGGCCCGCCCGGTGGCTCAGGCGGTTAGAGCTCCATGCTCCTAACTTCGAAGGCTGCCAGTTGGATTCCCACATGGGCCAGTGGGCTCTCAACCACAAGGTTGCCAGTCAATTCCTGGAGTCCCGCAAGGGATGGTGGGCAACGCCCCCTGCAACTAAGCTTGAACATGGCACCGTGAGCTGAGCTGCCACTGAGCTTCTAGATGTCTCAGTTGGTTGGAGTCCATCCAACCAACTCAACAACAAGGTTGCCAGTTCAATTCTTCGAGTCCCGCAAGGGATGGTGGGCTGCGCCCCCTGCAACTAGCAACAGCAACTGGACTTGGAGCTGAGTTGCGCTCTCCACAACTAAGAATGAAAGGACAACAAATTGACTTGGAAAAAAGTCCTGGAAGTACACACTGTTCCCCAATAAAGTACTGTTCCCCTTCCCCAATAAAAATCTTTAAAAACAAACAAACAAACAAACAAAAAAACCTAACATTGCAGCACTGTATTATGAACCAATGAAATTCCTTTTAATTCAACAGCCCAGAATAACCTGCAATAACAGTTGAGAAGCTATCTTATAGAAACTATTTCCATTTATGAATTTCTCTTTCAAAGAATTGCTCCTTAAAGATAACTCAAATCTATCTCATCACAAATTCTGAATATAAATTTTCAGTGTAATTCAAGCCACATTACTGTACAGGAAACACTGCAAGATGGAAAAGCTTGGAAAGATGGGCATGGGTTCAAATCTAGTATGTAGAGTTTAGGTGCCTTTGAGATATCCAAGTGAAGATGTTGTGCCCAGTTAGACAGAGGTATGGAATACCTCAGAGAATTCCGAGCTAAAAATAAAAATTTCAGAATCATTGTCCTAGAGACAGTAATTGAAACCATGGACATGGATAAGATATTCCTAAAGAAAGAGCAGAACATGAGGGAGTAGTAAAAATCAGGAACAACTTTGAGGAATTTCAACACACAGGAACCAGGAAGAAAAGGTTGAAGTGGAAAGAAGATGGCATAAATGACCCGAGTGTAAGAAAAATGGAAGACATGCCATTGTCAATGCCAAGGGAAAGGAATTTTGAAAAATGGAAAAATCAGTTGAATGCCATCAAAGATAAAGTATTATGAAAACTGAAAAAAACACTTAATATACTGACTGATAGAAAGACCAGCATGACTATTTGAAGAGAGTGTTGAGGACTGATAGAAGCCAAATTTGAGTGAGTTGAATAGTAAATAAATATTATGTCATATTTCAAAGAAATATGAAAGTGAGTAGTCACAACTACTCTGTTCTTCTAATAAATGTTATAACCAAAGAGGAGAAATTCAATGGTAGCTGGAGGGCTTGATTTTGTTGCTGCAGTTATTGTCTTAGGAGGTAAGGGAGTTGAGTTGGGAAGAAGATTCTGGTAGACAAAGATATGAGTGAAATCAATTATTTCAAAGTTCCAGGTATGGGTATTGTAATTATTAGTATAAGACCTTCTATTTTGTTGTGAGGAGTTTCATACTGATCTTTAATGGCAGTATTTAGGGACAGTAAAAGTGTGAAGAGGCAGGAAATTTGCTCTTTGGATTTTTTTTATCTCTGAGAAACTTTCCTGATGTTGAAGGCCTTCAGGTCAGCCTATAACAGTGATGGCCAGTAGGTATACTGTGTAGTATTTCTCAGGTAAACCAAGCAAGCTGCTTCTGTTTCCACCAGAGCTACCTCAACATGGCTAAAATGCAATTAGAGACTCATTCCTAAACCCTGCTATTCTCCTCTAAACCTAACACAGCCCAGGTTATCAGGTGGAAAACCAAGTTCTTCAATGAAATATGTTCTCGAAAGAAAAATGCAGCATAGATAATGCAGAGAAGGTCTCTTTGACTTTATTATTATTATTATTATTATTATTATTAGTTTCAGATGCACAAGACAAGGTAATACTTAGACGTTCATCATTTATATCCCTCACACTGTGAACCCCCTTCCCCCATCCCCCCTTCCACTATCCCTCCGACATCGCACCGAGCCATCACATTATATATATATAATTATAGTTGGCATTCATTATTGTTCAGCTTCAGGTGTACAGTACATTGATCAAGCATCTACGTCTTCCCTGAGGTGGTCTCCCAAATGGGACCTGTGTCCATCAGATACCCTACAAAATCTTTACAACATTATTGATTACGTTCCCGAAATTATTTTTCAAAAACCCTGAGACCATTTTGTGGTTACCGACTTTTTTTTTTCTATTTCCTCCAGATTAATAAACTTGGACCTTCACTACAAGTATCCCTTCTCCATTTTCTCTTGTTTCCCATTTTCTAGATTTCACATCTACTCCCCCTTACCTGCCCTGAGGAAATCCATTCTTCCTTAAATTTTTTGTGTTTTTCCCTCCCCCACCATTCTTGTATCCAATCTTAGTCGCTTTTTGTGCCTTACCAAGTAAAGTATTTCAACTTTGGCCAGATGATCATGGTGGCTTGTCTTTATTTCTTGTGACTCTAATTAGAAAGTGCTGTGGCCTGTAGTCCTAGAAGTGAGGGTAAAAGTAGGTGCCCCCATTCTAGATTATTGCCCTATCAGGGGGAGCTATGACAGGGTTTTTCACTTTTTTTAACCTAAAAATTAAACCCATTTTAACCAAGGAAAATATGAATGTTATTTTCAATGGTAGCTGATAATACGATGTAATTTTGTTTGAGTAGACTATATTCTTTCTTTGAACATGATTTTGATCTTGACCTTTGTTGGACAATTATTTATTTGCAAACAAATATTTATGTTTTTTTCTTCACTAACATATTATAGGGCCCACCATTCCAGTGTAACCAGCTCTTTATCTCTTGGCCCTCTAAATAAATCTCTCCTTACACAGAATGAGGGCAGTGTGGTTTCCAAACCACTTTCCTTCTTTATCTTTTGAGAAATTCAGAATGTATAGAATCCTGAGCAATGGTAAAAAGATTGGCAATAGAGTGAAGATTAAAAAAAAAAAATCTCTTAAAGGGAACAAGGAGAAAAAAATGTGCAGGCATCCAAAACTTAAAGAATATCTGAGTGAATTTTTGTCTCATCCTTTTTATTTTCTCTGATGTAGAAAGCATGCCCATTCGTTGAGAGTAACTGCAGTGGATTGACTGAATCAGAGTTTTGATGAGAGTGAAGAAGGCTTAATATAGTTTTTGCAGTGAGTGCCAATGCCAGGAGAGTGAGCCAACTGGAGAAACATAATAGAATTTCCATGCTGATTAAGGGTGATTTGAGATTGGTAATCACTGATTAAGAGTGGTACCTATATATACTAATGCCTAATTTTCTCAAGCAATAATAAGTGCAATAAAACAGAAAGTGACAAATTTTGTTCACCCAGGATTGAAGTTTTGCCAAACTGATAATATAAGTAAAGCAATGATGTTACAGAAATGATAGATCATGGAGCCTAAGCTGAAAATGAATAAAAATAGAAAGAGGAGAGGACTAGACTGATAGAAAGAAGAGAGTCCCCAAGAAAGCAAGAAAAAAATCCCAACAGGAATAGTTGAGATCTCAAGCAGAAATAATAAGACAATTTTATCAGAGAATTTCATGCTTTTCCCAGTGATCTGGAATAGCAGAGTAGTTTCTCATGATGACAGTGTTCAGCATGTGACCTTGGTAATGTGGATGAAGTAGAGTTAAACAATACAAGAAACACACAAGTCAGACAACTGAGTGAATTAGTCATGTGGGTACTGACATGTCCACAGGTGATAGGCAAAACCATGAGTCACAGCCAAGGTTTACACTTTATGAAGAGGGGGAGAATGAGTCAGCTGTAGAGCATTAGCACTAAAGAATAGGTACTATTTATCTTAAATAGGTGAGTTAAGGAGTAATTGTCTGAGGAAGGAATATAGAACAATGAGGACACCCAACCCCACCCTTAAGCCATTAGTCAAATAAAATAAAAAAATTAATACAGGGTGACAGAGAAAAGTTTAAAACACTGAAAAAACTTCTAAAATCTTCATAAAAAAACACTACAAATGAAATGATGTTTTTTTTTTTCTTAAAACTCAGATTTCTATCCAAAATATACAAGGAACTCATGAAATTCAACAACAAAAAAGCAAACAACCCAATTCAAAAATGGGCAGAGGACCTGAAGAGACATTTCTCCAAAGAGGACATACAAGTAGCAAATAGACATATGAAAAAATGCTCAACATCACTAATCATCAGAGAAATGCAAATAAAAACCACAATGAGATATCACCTCACCCCAGTCAGAATGGCTATCATCAACAAGACAAATAGTCACAAGTGTTGGAGAGGCTGTGGAGAAAAAGGAATCCTCATACACTGTTGGTGGGAATGCAGACTGGTGCAGCCATTATGGAAAGCAGTGTGGAGGTTCCTCAAAAAATTACAAATAGAATTACCACATGACCCAGCAGTCCCTCTCCTGGGTATCTACCCAAAGAATTTGAAATTATTTATACATAAAGACACGTGTGCTCCAATATTCATTGCAGCTTTGTTTACGGTGGCCAAGACATGGAAACAACCAAAATGTCCTTCGATAGATGAATGGATAAAGAAGTTGTGGTATATATACACAATGGAATACTATTCGGCATTAAGGAATGATATAGGAACATTTGTGACAACATGGATGGATCTTGAGAGTATAATGCTAAGCGAAATAAGTCAGATAGAAAAAGCAGAGAACCCTATGATTTCACTGATAGTGGTATATAAACCAAAAACAACAAAAGAACAAGACAAACAAATGAGAAACAAAAACTCATAGACACAGACGATAGTTTAGTGGTTACCAGAGGGTAAGGGGTTTGGGGGTAGGAGAGGAGGGTAAGGGGAATCAAATATACGGTGATGGAAGGAGAACTGACTCTGGGTGGTGAACACACAATGGGATTTATAGAACTGACTCTGGGTGGTGAACACACAATGGGTAATACAGAATTGTACACCTGAAATTATGTAATTTCATTAACAATTGTCACCCCAATAAATTAAAGGAAAAAAAAAAGAAAAAGAAACCTCAGATTTCTATTAGTTTACATAATTAAAATTTTCAAATAGATAATGGATATATTAAAGAGAAAATAATTTTGGAAGTAGTAGTTTATATTTTGCATTTTTATATTATTTTCCTTTTATCTAAAGATGGAGAAAAAACTTCATAAGGACTTGAGTAAGAGGTATTATCCTGAGATGCTGTTTGCATGTGGTAGAAATACCAGATAAAACCTTCCTTAGTAAGCACATGAAATGTACATCTCACCTTAAAGAAGATACACGGTCAATTAGTTTTTTAGCTTTAATAGCATGGATATTCAGGAAGATTTGTTTAATGATGACACCCTCATTTTACTGAATCAATACCAAAGGGTGTTTTACAATGAAACGTCTCTCTCTAGTGAGTTATTTACAATAAATAAATCCATAAATCTATCAAGGCAGAAAATAAAGCCCCCTTATGAGTCTGGGAATCTATAAGATATGCATGGTGAAAGATCAGCAAGAACTTTTGACACCAGAGTTCCAGGTCAGCAGATAGGTCATTGGAGCTCTAGTAGTAAATTGGGGAAAGGATATTCAAAATGATTCACTCATTAAAGATTTGTTTACTGGTCATGAAAAATCCATGCATAAATGGCAAAGGTACATACATCAAAAAATGGATTATGTTTTTGGGCAAAATAATCTGCTTGCTTGACATGTTAACAGGTTTTGTCCTTAGTTGTTAAGTGTGTACACTCTGGAGTCCTGCTATCTGTGTCATATTGTACCCACTTACTAGTAGTGAGACCTTGAACAATTTACTCAACCTCTCTATGCCTCAGTTTCCTCATATATAAAATAAAATAATAATAGCATGTGCTCAGATGGTTTTGAAAATTAAATGACAATCTGCACATGATACTTAAAACTGAAAACAATCAGGCACAGAGTAAATACTCAATAACTGTACTCTAGTATTGATACTTTATTTCCATTATTATTAATAGTAAGATGACCAGAGTAGCAATATTATATATAAGGTTTCAACAAAGAGAAGAAAATAAATGTTTACATTTTTTTCAGGATTCTGATTTTGTCCTTACCGAAATTTCTACAAGTCAACATCAGAATTATTGACCTTTGAGTAATAATCAGAAATGCTGAATAAAAGAAAGTGTTCAATTTTCTAAACAAAAAAGACGGAAACAGCTTCATGTATAAGAAATTGAATGGACATAGACTTTAATTTTCTACTAAAACATGTAAGTTTTCTGAAATTGTAAATGATCCATGCACCTGGAGTCTGGACTTTGTTTCTACTTGGGGACATTTGTCATCTTTCTTTTTCAGTCAACCTTAAGTCCTCGATATCTTTTGTCCAAACTAACCATATATGCTTTAGCTTACCTCTTAGAAAAGCACAATTGTCATTTTTTTATTTTAATCATGTTCACTCTTTCTTCCAGCATCCTAAAAATATCACTGCACTGAATGATAGTAAAAATAAACATTTATTTAGTATTATATGCCAGGCCCTATCTTAAACAATCCCATGGGCAAGACACCATTAAAACCCCATATTCCAAATGAGGAAACAAAGAGGTGAAATGAGTTGGCCAGGTCCATAGAGCCAGCAAATGGAATACATGAATTGCAGACTTCCTTGAATCCAAGAAATATGACTCTAAGCAAACTTTTAGGAGATGCAATCTACCCTCAGCCCCAAGACTCTTAACACATCTTTGCTGAGTGTTCCATACTGCAAGCCTCACCATCCTCTGACCCTGAGCAATTCCTGAAGCTGGCTGCATTGGCAATTAAATTAGCCAAGGCAACCAGAGCATGACTACCATGTGAGAAATTGCCCCCCAAAGGGAGGTGGGTTTGTTTTGCTTAATCCTCGCTAGTGGCAAGAGGTACTAAGCCTAACCTCTGGGTTCCTTAACTACAGAGTCACCTACTGAGTGTGAGGGCATTATGTGGCTCATTATGCCACATAAGATAGTACTTGAAGTTCGGAGAACCAGTGACGCAATGCTGATGCTTGTACTGTTTGCTGCTTTGTGAGCAATAAAGTGTTGTATATTGATCTACTGAGACTCTTATCTACTTGCAGCATCTATGAAGCCAAACTGCTTGCTTATTTAGTCATCTCCTTTGGAGTCTTGATACCCCTGGCTATCTTCTTTAAGGCTAATATTCTTCCCTGACATATAGATCCTAACGACTAATGGTAGTGTCTCTCAAATTTATCCACTGAATCCGTGGCTCTTCTTCCCATTGCTAATTACCTCTGGGTCCCTGGGTCAAGGAAGAATTCCACCCGGGATCAAATCCATAGGACTAGAAACATTTAATTCCACTTACTTTTTTCTATGTCTATAAAATTTTTATACTTTAAGATTCTTTCACACAAGGCTATCTATACTTCAAGCAACACTGGCTGCTGGTATATTTCATGATACATAGAAGACACACAATATTTGTGTGTTGAATGGATGAACACATGCAAAAAACGAATGAATGAGCCATTGAAAGAATGAATGTAAAATAAGTGGTGCTGTCTACTCGGGCACAATCATTGTATTATCACTTCTATTAGGTTGGTGCAAATGTAATTGCATTTTTTGCAATTATCTTTAACCTTTTAAACCGCAATTATTTTTGCACCAACCTAATACTTCTAGCTGTCTCCTTAATGTAGAATGGGCTCCCCACATTAAAATTAAAATGTTTTCCTGCAGAAGGGTACTGTATATATATTAGAATTCCGATCATTAGCATTTGGTGATTCTACATGTATTCTCTTTGAAAAGCAAGGTGACATTGTACAATATTCAAGTTCTAGGATTATTAGGATACTAATAGTAGATTTGTCACTAACTAAGCAATTCATTTGATTTTTCTGAACTGCCGGATACTCATCTTTAAAATGAAGCTATTAATATTTGCTTAACTTATGTCACAGATTTCTTTAAAAGAACAAATGTATTACTCTATGCAAATCAGTTACAAAGCATTTAGCTGTAACAGAATGGCCAATTTAAAAATCTGAACAATGAGATTTGTTGTCTCAAAGCAGGGGAAGGGTAGCTCCAGTTTCACTAATTCAGTGACTTGACAATATAATTGGGTCATTGTGACAATGGTCTTTCCCTTTTCCTCTCTGCCATAGTAAGTTTGGCTCTTTAACTCTTTCAATGTACCAAGGTGGTCGCTGCAATTTCACGTCTCACATGCTGATATGACAGCATCTGAAAGCAAAAAACGAGACTTTTTTTTTTAATGTCTCCTTTTAAGATTGAAGAAAATAAATCCCTAGTGATTGCCCTCAAGTTTTATCAACAAAGGAATAAGACCACCATGGTTTTCCTTACAACGGTGGTTCTCAAGCTTTATGAATGATTCAGACCTTTCCAACCCTGATTCCGCCCTGTAAGTTCCGCATTTATATCACACTGTACTCTGTACACAGATGAGCAGAAGTAGTAAATAAATACCCATGAATTTATTTTCAAAGATCTAATCTTAGTTGAGTAGTAATAAGACAAAGTAGTACAGGTTCCTTATAATGCTGCTAGAAAATGACCCACTATCTGTGACACCTTACTGAATTAAAATTATCTTCTTATGTCAAGAAATAAAGCTCCTAATCAGGATCAAATTCTACCATGCTGAGAACAATGAACTCAATGCTGACACTAACTTCTGATTTCCACCAGTGAACTCTATTAAACTCTTCACCTCAATAATGTTTTTTTTTTTTTCTTCTTCTATGTGTAGCTTGTCTTGCTACTCTAAAAATTGCAACAACATCTATCAGGTCTATTACTTCTACATTTGTGATCCAAGTGGGCAGGCTCAATCTCTGTTTTCTGATTAAGACATATTTTGTCACCTGCTGGCACATCTTATAAGATAATGCAGCTCCTACAGAAATACAAGGCTGTAGGAAATAAATGAACAAAAGTAGACCGAGCTCTTTTACTAGGGTCCTGCCAACGTGGGCAGCCTTTGCACCAAAATTGTAAAGAAGGTGCCTTCATAGAGAAGTACTACATGTGCTGGATAACATCTTCCACAGGAGCGAGCACATGTGCAGGGAGACTGCCATTATTCCTCAAGATAGGAAGCTGTGTCCTTCACCTTCAGAATGAGACTATGATGCTTACCTGGAAGCCATCATTATATGGGGTTCTATAAATGACAGAATACAAAGAGGCCTTTACTCTAGGAATCTACTGCCTGTGTTAAGAGCCCAGCTCTCCTACAAACAGTTCATTTCATTTGTTTAGGTATAAATATTTGCATTTCTAGCCTTGGGGAGCGTGCTCAGCTATAGCTGTTCTATTGGAAGAACAAGCCAGTCTTCTCTTCTATACATGGACCTGCAAAATGTCCTCTAGTTTTTACACCCACACATTATATCTGCCCTTTCACAAACCAAATATGCCCCAGTGCAGGGCCTCTCTAGAGTTAGGTCAAATATATCCTCAGCTGTTCTGCTCCATCAGTCAACAGAATTAAATAAGCATAATTCTTACTTTCAAAAAACTCTAGCTGTATTGATCAACACAGAAAGAGATAATTATAATACAATGTGAAAAACAAAGTGATAATTTTATACAGGTGAGATTGGATAATCATAGTGACCCAGTGCATAAACCCATATGAGAGTCAGTGTCAAGCTTTTGTGATCAGTTAAGATATCCTGGAAGTCTGCATCACATTCTCAGGGCCTCAGACTTCACCACCGATGGATTATGGGAACACAAACTTGGTTTCCTGTTTATTAATTTCAGTGTCATCTTATGAAAAGGGATGTAATCATATTTTCCTCCTAGGGTATTTTATGAAGATAAAATGATAGGATACATATAAAGCCCATATAAAAATGCTTGGAACTAGAAAGATCTTACAGATAGAATGCCCTCAATAAATGGTAGTTATAGATTTTCTTCAATTTTATCATATATCTTTTATCCTTTATCACATTTTATTCTCGCTAAGATGGGAATTCTTATTATTTATGCCAAAGAAATGTGTCAGCTGTCAGGCAATGGATTAGGGTATGGTATAGCTGTCATTGCCTGTTCATGTGTGAATTTAGAAATACTTAGATGGTATCTGCTTGTTATGTCAGTTGAGATATTTTTATTGGAAGTTCTACAAATGATTGAATTTAAAAGTGAATCTTCAATTGTTATTTCAAATGTCCTTAAGGAAACAACTCTATGATACAGAACGGAAAGAAAAGACAGCATCTATACATAAAAAGTCTGCAAGTAAATATAGTAGATTGCCAAGTTTCTCGGTATAGCATTATCATTTTAAAATCTACAACAGGTTAATGTCACAGATTAATTCACAGTGGGTGATTTAGGAGATAACATATTTCTGCCATAAACTTCTAGTTGACATTCAAGAAAAGTTGAGTTACTCCTGAAGATTCATAACTCAATTAAAGGAGAAAAAAAGTTTACTCCAGTTTCTTCAATCTGCTTTAGAAGTGTATTGTTGATGTTGGAGGTGCAAAATGATGACTGTGAATCAAAACATGTGACATGTCATCATGATAACATGCAAATCTGCCAATGCACATTACTACATCAGAAATCCTTTATTCTTAAATGATGAACTCATTTTTTATTATGCTAAAGAGGAAAATAATGTGAAAGTATTTGTAAGTCAAGAGAAATTTAAAAAAGCTATATATTTTTTAAAAATGTATTTACACTAGATGAATGTATCAGTTAGCAATCACTTTGTAAGAAAACACTCCCAAACTACAGGGCTTAAATCAGTAAGTGTTTGTTTATTTCACAATTCTGTAGTTTTTGTAGGCATTTCTGTTTATAAGAATCAGACTCAGCTGGTCTTGGCTGGACTTGCTAATGATTCTGGGGTCAGCTGACAGGTAAGCTTTGGAAAAGCTTGTAGAGAATGACCTCAGCTGGAACAACTTGTATCTACACCGTGTTCTCCCATCCTCTAGAAGGTTAGCCTGAATTTATTCTCAATATGGAGGAATAGTACAGAGAAAGAATGAGTGGAAGAATGCAATGCCTCTCGAAAGTTAGGCGCAGAACTATCATACCATCACTTCTAACACATTATGTTATATTAGCCAATGCAATTTACACAGCCAGACTAGATTCAAAAGAGTAGATGAAAAACACAACCTCTGGAAGTGAGGAGCTATAAAATGACTTTCAAAGGGTGCAGATACTTGGAGGAATAAAAAATTCGTAGATTGACATGTTTCAACCCCAATCAAGTAAATACTTGTTTCAATATAATTTTTTATGCTTCAAATAGGTCTATTGCCAAGCAACTTAATGTTTGTGATAAGGTACAGGATTTTTTTTTTTAACCTTAGATTTTTCATTTGCAAAGCAAGGAGTTTAGTTAGATTCTACTTTATGTTGTCAAACAAAATTCCTCTCAACCCGAAGAGATTTTGCCATAGTTTGGGAAGTTGAGGTGGAAGCGGGGCATGTTTTTCCCTTTCTTTTTGAAAATCACCTGATTTCAATATTTCTAAAGAACAATTCCACTCTAAATCTTATCTCCAAAGACTAGTCCTGAGGTCTTCACCTTCTCTAAAGATCTACTTCTGTATACTCTTTCATTAAACCACTCATCCATTTATAGATACATGTTTACAGTAATCCAGAATTGTTTACTGAATTGTTTCCTTTTCTCTAACTACCAAGTTATCTCAATGTAAATTTCTTGATATTTTTCATATTCAAGTTATATTGGATATCTCTGCTTCCTACCAAGATGGAGTAAAAGAAATAGGCTTTACATTTGCCTGAAATAGCCAATAAATAAACAAAATGTATGAGAAACAATGCTTTTTAAGACTCTGAACATTAGTCAGTGAAGGTCAGTGACCCCTGACCTGGCAATAAGAGAAGTAACATCACTACAGATTCTACTGATACTGAAAATATAAAAAGGGACTATAATAACAACTCTATGCCAATAAATTAGACAACTTAGATGAAATGGAAAAATTCATCAAAAGACACAATCTACCAAAGTTCACTCAAAAATAAATAAATAGATCTACTTATTTAATAAATAGATAAAAATAAATAGCCTCAACCACTGAACACATCACTTTTTCACTTGATCATTTTTTTCCCACTTCAATGTTTACAATACCATCATTTTACTGGTCTGCAACTATAAAATCTCAGAGTTAATATTTAAGACTTATACCTTCTTTCCTTCAAAATTAATCATTAACTCTTGGTAAACTTTTTCATAATATTCCTCACATTTTTATTCTCCCCCCCTCCCATTTCATCTGCTACTGTCCTATTTATCTGATAAATTAATTGCTGTAATATTTTTATCTCTATTTCTTTTTTTAAATAGACCACACATATAGCCTAATTCCTAGCATTTAGTTAGCAGCTAGGGTATATTTGTTGAATAAATAATGTAGTGGTTACATGCATAGGTTCTGAATTAGCCTGTCAGAATTTTTTAAAATTCTAAGAAAATTTTACCTTCTTTTTAAAAGTAAAAACAACAAATTAATCTTCTCTATAAAGTTGTTATGGCTATTATATTAATTAGTACACTTTGATGACTTAGAGAAGTCACCAGTACATAGTAAATAGTCAAGAAACATTTTCTATTTTCATGCAGAAGTGAAAGAACAAATGTATAAGTCATTGCACTAAAAAACTGTGAAAGCTTTTTAAGCCCAAGTGTGCCAGTCTTACTAATGCTTTTACAAATCAATTTGACAGTATGGATTGAAGGATCATCAATCTAATGTCAAGGAAGTCCATATAGAGTTTATCTACATCCAGTTCAGAGATGCTAAACATGTGCATTAAGGCAGTAACAAGGGAATTAGGAATCAAGAAGTCCCTTTCTCCATGTTCAAAGCCAACAATTGTGGGTCAATTTCTTTTAACATTCTGAATCTTTCTGATGGGAAACAGTGACTACCTAAGACTGAGGTTTAGTCACAACAGGCTCATCAAGTCAGTTAAACAAAGTACACACAACTTAGCTAAGGGAATAATAAGAGACATAACTTGAAGATAGGTCAAAAGAGTTTACCCAAACTGAAAGATAAAAAAGAATTAATAGCAATAATGATAATCATACTGGAATAGAAAACTGGAGCATTCAAGAACTTTGACTCAATATCAAATGGTATAACCTACATGACATTAAATTTTCAGAATGAGAGGAAGATATACTTGAAAAAATAATTGCCAAGAATCTTCTAAAATTTATGATAACAAGCCACAGATCCAAAAGCTCAGAGACACTGAGCAGGATAAAACCAAACCCCTTCACACACAAACACATATTACACCAAAGCCAAAGAAAATCTTGAGGGTAGCCAAATAAAAACAATAAGAATAAGAATATATCACACTTACCAGAAACCATGCAAGTGAACCAGTGATGGCTTCAAGTGCTGAAAACACACAAACAAAAAAGCTTATCAAATCATAATTCAGTTCCCATAAATATGCTTCAGATATACTTCACAAATGAATTTAAAATAAAGACTCCTTCATATAAATAAAGTGAGAATTTACTAGAAGACTACCATTACAGAAAATATTAAAGGAGTTCATTAGGTTGAAGAATATTACACCAGACAGAAACTTGAATCTCTATGAAGAAATGAAATGTACTGGACATGTAAGGTAAAACAAAATAAACGAAGGTAAAAACAAAATACATTTTGTTCTTTCCTTGAATTACTCTGAAGGGTAACTATCTGTATTAGTCAGGAGTCTGCAGATTTTATATATATAATACATGTGCAATGTAAAGCATTTTATATTTATATAAAATATATTAAAATAATATATTTATATATAAAATTATGTAGATACAAATATATAGAGAGACACACACAGAGACAGAGTGAGATGGAGAGACACAGCAAAAGAGAGACAGAGAGATTTGTTGTAAGGAATGGCTTATGTGATTATAGTGGATGGAAAGTCTAAAATCTGTAGTGTGGGCCAGGAGGCTCAAGATCTAGCACAGCAAATGGTCAGCTCCAATCCAATAGTAGCATGCTGGAGAGTGTTTTCCTTGCTCAGAGGGACCAGACTTTTTGTTCATTCAGTCCTTCAAATGATTGAATAAGGCCCACCTACATTATAAAGGGTAATCTGCTTTACCCAATATTCACCAATTTAAATGTTAATATCATTCAAAAATACTCTTAAAGTTGAAACACAGAATTAACCATCACACATCTAAAGCAAAAACAGTGGCAATTTATGTGTGTTTACAGAATATGTAAAAGTAACACATATAATAAAAATAGCACAAATAATGGAAGGGAAAAATAAAAATATATATGTATTTAAGGTCCTTGCACAACATGTGAAGCAATATAATATTATTTAAAAGCAGACTGTAATTAAATGAAGTTGTAAAACTCAGAGAACCTCTAGAATATTTTAAAAGGTGTAAATAATAATGAAAACATGAATGTAGGCTTAATCAACCCAAAACAAGGGAGGAAAAAAGAAACAAAAAAATAAAAATGAAAAAAAAAAAAACTGAATAAGCAGAAACAGATATCGTGATAGTAAAATTTATACCAGTCATCAATAATCACAATGATTAAAAGAGAAATTATAAAGTTGATTGAAATGCAAAATCTATTTGTTGTTCACAATAAACACATTTCAAATATACAGTTTAAGGATGGGAAAAGATATAATATGTAATACAAGACAAAAGAAAGCTGGAGTAGCTATATTAATATTAGACAAAACATAGACTTGGAATAATGAATGCTACCATAGATAAAGGTAGCTATGATATAATGATAATGCAGTCAATTCTCAAAGAAGACAGAGAAATCCTCAATATGTATATGCCAACGACAGAGTTTTATAATATCGTATATAAAGTGAAAGTAACAGAACTGAAAGAAAAATAGACAAATTCACAATTATTACAGACTTCCCCACTCCTCTCTCAGTAATAGACAGAATAGGCAGAAAATGAATGAAAGAATATCAAAGACCAGAACAACTCTATCTACTAAATTGATCTAATCTACATATATAAAGCTTGCAATAAGAGCAGTACACACATTTTTAAGAAGCAAAAATGAAATATCCATTAAGATAAGCTAGATGAAAGGGGAGTTGGAAGGCTTGGAGAGAAAGGTGAAGGAAGTAAGAAGTAAAATTGGTAGTTCCAAATTGTCACAGGTATGAAAAGTACAGAATTAGGAATATAATAATATCGTAATAACTATGTATAGTTCCAGGTGGGTACTAGACTATTCAAGGGTTCACTTTATAAATTACATAAATATCTAACCACTCTGCTGTACTTCTGAAACTAATATAACACAATATTGAATGTAAACTGTAATTGAATTTTTTTTTTAATTTAAAAAACAGTAAAAGAGAAAGAGAAAGACAGTAAAAGAGAAATATATATAATATTTTGGACCATAACACTAATCATATATATATATGTATGTATATATGTGTGTGTGTGTGTGTGTATAATATTTTGGACCATAACATCATATATATATATATGGTTTTCACCAATCATTTTAACTTAAAGAAAATACATTTCAGACAAAGGTTATTCTGAAACTGCATAAAATCAAATTAAAAACTGCATAAAATCAAATTAAAATTAAAAATCAATAATAACAATTAAAAATCAATAACAAAAATATATCTTTAAAAATATTCAAATATTTGAATATGGACTCCTAAATAAACACAAAACAACAGAATAAAACAAAGTGAAGAAATCAATGAAATTGAAATCAGAAAATTGATAGAGAAAAATAATGAAAACAAAAACTGGTTTTGTTTCTTTCATTTTTTTCTTTCTCAATTACACTTGAAAAAGCTGGTTTCTTGAAAAGATCAATATAATTGATAAATTTCTACCCAGACTGACCAAGAAGTAAAAAGAGGAATAACTCAAATTATCAATATCAGGAATAAAAGAGGGTCAATCATTCAAAACTGAACAGATATTAGAAGAATAATAAGGGAATGCTATGAATAATTTTATTCAGATCAATTTGAAAACTTGTATGAAATAGATCAATTCCTTGAAAGACACAAACCACTGAAACTTACTCAAGAAAAACTAGATAATCTGGACAGCACTATATCTACTTTAGAAATGAATTCATAATTAACTACCTTTCAACAGAAAACTTAAGGCCTAGATGATTTCCTTACACAATTTATCATACATTGAATGAACAGTTCTAATTCTATACAATCTTTTAATGATAAGACTGAAAATTTTACCTTTAAGATTGGGAAAAGGCTCCATCTCTTTACTCTTATCCATCATTGTACTAGAGTCCTAGACAGTTCAATAAGACATCAAAAAAAAGAGATTTAATGAATATAAATGAAAAAGAAAAAGTAAAATCCTGTCCACTCACAGATGATAGGATAGCCTATGTAAAAAAAAAAAAAAGAAAAGAAGAAGAAGAAGAAGAAGAAGAAAGAGAGAATAAAAAACCTCAAAGAATCTAAAAGAAAAAAAAAAAAAACACTATCATAGAACTAACGAAAAGTCACAAGATTCAGGGCCAATATATCAAAATCAGTTGAATATCCTAGCAATGAAGAATTGGAATTCAAAATTAAAACAAAATATCATTTACAATAGTAACAATAATAATAAAATATGCAGATTTAAATGTAACAATATATTTAGAAACTATTTTGAAAACTACAAAATATTGATGAAAGAAATCAAAGAAGGCTTAAATAAATGGAGAGATGTAACTTGTCAGTTGAAAGACTTAATATTTTTATGACCAACATTTCCCCTAATTGATCTATACATTTGAAGTACTCAATCAAAATCCAAGCAGAACATTTTGTAGATTTGGACAAGAGTTTTCAAAAATTTATATGAAAATACAGGAACTAGAATTGCCAAAAAAAGTTGTGAAAAAAACAAAACTGGAGTACTCACACTAATTGATTTCCAGACTACAGTGAGTTATTGATAGCCAGCTTGATTCCTAGCTCGATTTAGCAGAATAGAGCATCCAAAAATACTCATATAGCTACATTAATATTGCCAACTAACTTTTGACAAAACGTAAATACAATTCAATTTAAAAAGGAGAGAATTTTCAGCTAATGTTGCTGACAATAATTGGCCATCCATTTGTAAACAAAAAAAAAACAAACAAAATACTTGTTCTAAACCTTACACGTTAAGAAAAATTACACAGAATTAATTCAAAGATCTAACAAGAGACTTAAAACTATAATTTCTGTAAGAAAACATAAAAAAAAAATGTTTTGACCTTAGGTTAAGTAAAGAGTTCTTAGGTACATGACCAAAAACGTGACCTTTAAGAGAGAAAAAAATTGATAAATTGGACTTTATCAAAATCAAAATAGTTTTCTCTGTGAAAGACATTGTTAAGAGAACGAAAAGGTAATTCACTGGTTCCATATGTAAGGAGCTTGAAAATCTCCAGTCTTTGCTAACCAGTAAAAAGGTGAACAGATTGAGAAGTCTACAACTCTTCTTGCATATATAAGAAAGGGGAAGACACACGACAAACTGCTGTGTCCAAGTTTAGAGATAGGCAGATGAATATGGGGAGTCATGGCTTACCAGAGCAAAGACTCACAAGCAGAAACCTCCGTGGGAACCGGTACTTGGGTAGGAAAACCTGAACTTTAATTGACGAATTGCTGGAAGCTCAGTGCAGACAACTCTGAGAGATAAAAACTCCAGGGGGACTCAGTCATCAATTTTGTGAGCTTTACCACCAGGAGCTTGACTAGATTGTCACAGTAAACAGGGAAGACAAATCACCCCTGGCTTCAGGCAGGGGGAAAGGAGCCATTTTGAAATACTCCAGAGCTCTCTGTTCTCAACAAGGCTGGCACTCGAGTAAAATTAGTTAACCAGAGTCTAACCTGCTGGCGTTTTATCAGAGCCAAACTGACCTGGGAAAGGCTACTCAACTCCTACAAGCTCTAGATTTCTAGGTGGAAAAAGGGAAATACCCAACTGTGGAGACAAAGCCCCAAAAAGCAGTTTCCAGGCTCTCGGCCTCACCTAGAAAGGTGCTGGCTCAGGTAGTAAATGGCCATCAACTGTGATTGGATGGCCATCAGCTGTGGCTAGTTGGCCGTCAGCTGTAACTCGTGAGCCATTGGCTACTAATATAACTGCTGTGGCTACGCTAGCAGGAAAAATGGGAGCTAGCAAGAAGATGGTGGCTGGCAAGCTCGGACTGCTGTTAGGCCGGGGGGTTACAGATTATGTAGATCCTGCTTCCTGTGTCTCCAGCCCAGCCGCCAGCGAGAACATAGTAGTACGACTCCCCTGCTTATGGCTCCGTAGGTGTTCCTTTTTGGTCCAGCCACATCCTGCGTTCTTATGTGGGAAGCGGGAGCAGAGACCCCACAGGAAACCCTGCATGACACCAACTCCAGCCCACTTTAGCCATCCTGTCTCACCAAAGGGGTGAAAAAAAAGGAAGCATTGTGAAGTTCACAGCCGAGAAGCACAGGCTCATTGAAAGACTCCTAATCATAGGACTCTAGAAAAATTGCCCTCCCCGCACACCTCACCACCAAATTACTAAAGGTCTTTTACAATGGTTCCATTTTCCTAGTGTATAATATCGGGCTATCAAGAAAAAAATTGCAAGGCATACCAAAAGGGGAAAAAAACAAACAAACAAACAATAATTAAAACACACACACACACAATTTGAAGAGACAGAGCAAGTATCAGAAGCAGACATGGCAGTAATGTTGGAATTATCAACCCAAGGACTTGAAACAAGCATGAATATGCTAAGGTCTCTAACAGATAAAGTTGACAGCATGTAAAAACAAATGGACAATGTAATCAGAGAGATATAATTTCTAAGAAAGAACCGAAATGAAATGTTAGAATAAAAAATACTAAAACATAAAACACTGTTAACAGAAACGAAGAATGACTCTGAAGGACTTATAAGTAGATTTGACACAGCTGAAGAAAGAAACTTCAAGCTAGAGGATATTGCACTATAATCCTCAGAATAGCCAAGGACTGTGGGACAACTACAAAGTATGACATATGTGTAATGGGACTATCAGAAGGAGCCAAAAAAGAGGAACAGAAGAAATATTTGAAACAATAATGATTGAATTCCCATATATTATTGTCAGACTCCAAACTACAGATCCAGGCAGCTCAGGAAACACCAATGGTAAACCCTAAGGTAAACTATGGACTCTGGGTAATTATGATATGTCAATTTAGAACTCTTGGTTAAAAAATACCACTCTGGTGAGTGATAATGGGGGAGGCTATGCAGGTATGAGGGCAGAAGGTATATAGGAAATTTCTGTATCTTTCTTTCAATTTTGTTGTAAACCTAAAAGTACTGTTAAGAAAAAAGGTCTTTGAAAAAAGACAACTCTTACTATAAATGAGAGACAGATACTTAAAGCAGTACAAAAAAAAAAAAAAACAGAGAGCAAATTCATAAGGTAGGAGAAAATATTTGAAAATCCATGAGACAAAGACATGTATCTAGAAAAAATAATATGTATGTATATGCCTGTATATATCTTTATTCGTGATTATGTACATATATAAATTCAACGAGCAATCAGTTCACAAAAAAAAAAATCCAAGTGGCTTATAAACACACGAAAGATGCTCGTAATTATTTGCCTTTAGGGAAATACAAATTAAAGACAATTATCTACCACTGTTTAGTGGTATAATGAGATATCACTATATATCTAACAGAATTACTAAATATTTTTTAAAAGAAAAAGAAACTAAAAATACCATGCAGCTGCAAGGATTTAGAACAACTGGCCATCTCTACATTGCTTGTGGAAACACACAATGTACAGCCACTTTAGAAAACAGGTTTGTAGTTTCTTTTAAAATTAAACACACACCATATGACACCATCTTTGTGTTCACACAAAAATCTGTATGCAAATTTTTAAAGCAGCTTTACTCATGATTGTAAAAAACTGGAAACAACTCAAATGTCCTTCATCCAATAATGACTAAGCAAACCGATACATTTGTATAATGGAATACTAATACTATAATGCAACACTAATTAGCAATACAAAGTAACAAACTATTGATACAATAAAATGCATGAATTGAAGTGCATTTGCTAAATGAAGGAAGCCAAGCCCAAAAGAGTACACACTGTATGATTCCATTTATATGACATTCGGAAAAAGGCAATAATATAGGGCCAGAAAAAAGATGAGGGGTTTCCACAGGCTAGAGTTGGCAAACAATGTTTACTACAAAAGGAGATGGGGAAAATTTGGAGGGATGACGAAACGCTTCTAAATCTTGCCTGTATTAGGAGTCAAAAAACTGTATTCTCTTTGCCATAACTCACAGAGCTATAAACTGTTAAAAATAAAAATTTACACTATTCCTTTAAAATAAGGCATTGTAACATTTCTAGGTTAAAATTCATGGTCCCACCTGTTTCTACTAAGTTAGTTTTTAAGTTCACCAATGGATGTTATTTAACATTATTATTTTTTCTTTAAATTCAAGTCAAGAAGTTTGATATACAAACATTGGAACCTGAGTGAAAAAAAAAGAGTTCTAAAACACAGCATAGATTAGTTACACAGGCTTTTGAATAATATAGTTTATTTGTGGTAACAATTCAAACTAAGCTCATCATGAACTAGCTGTATTCTAGGTAAATTAACAAAAAATATACCTACCTATTTAACTATAAAGAAAAGAAATTCTAATGAGTCCTAGCGAGTGAGAAATAAAACTAGACCAGCTTTGTGATAATAAAAAAGATAAAGGGAAACCATCTACAAAGTGTGCATGAAAATAAAGGTTGTACTTCAAGAATTTTATGTAAAATAGGATAGGTAAAGTAATATTACTGATAGAAAAATATGAAAAAAATATTAAAAATAAGAAAACATAAGGGTAATTTTAATGTGAAAGATGAAAATTTGGGAAGTCATTTGCACAGTTGACACTTAAAGACATTTGAGTTGACAATGACTCAGAATAGGATAATATATAAAAATGAAAGAAAAGAGATACAAAAAAAGGACCTTGGGGAGAAATCTGTACTTTTTTGGAAACAGGTAAAGGAAAAGGGGGGAAAATGAGGCCAAAGAAAATAAGCAGGGGTAGTTAAAATATATTCAACTAAATACCGAAGATAATTTACTTATGTGCCATTTCCCATTTAACCTTTCTAAAAACATGAGGGAAAATCAAGTGACAGTGTTAATGAACAATAAATGCTAGAGGTGGGAATAGAAGTTCAGTTTTTCACCATAAATCTCATCCTCTCATTTTTATCACCATTTTTGCAAGCTCATTGATGCATAATTGGTCTTTGGCTGTGTTGATTTATCAACTGATTTTCTATGAACAGTTTGGACAAAAATGTCTGCATGCCATGATCCACATAATAGGGGAGACCTGAGTTTTTACTGATAGTAAGAAATTAAATATATGTAATATTTTCAGTTCTTACCACAAGTACATCTTTTCTCATCAAATAATCAAATATTTCCCTCTCTTAACTTTCATTTGCTCTAAAACACACACACACACAAAATAATCTTTTCATCTTGTGTCATATGATTCATTAAGGAAATACAAATGCTTATTAAAAATGTATTTAAAGAACTCCTTCCTCTAAACCTTCCACCTTTCACCCCTATTAGCTAGTGGATTCAGATGAATGATAGCTTGTTGGGGTATAAAACAACTTTTCAAGGACTGAAACTCATGAATCTTTTATGTGTTTTCAACATGTTGAACATGTACAAAAAAGACTAAGGAACACAGAAGACAGTTTGGTAAAATCAACTCTACATCTCTACCATATTTCCCCCAAAATAAGACCTAGCCAGACAATCAGAGTCTTTTGGAGCAAAAATTATATAAGACTGGGTCTTATATTATAATATATTATATAAGACCTGGTATTTATTATATTATATTATACCAAGTCTTATATTATATAAGACCCAGTCTTATAGTAAAATAAGTAAAAATATAGTAAAATATTTTAAAATATATAAAAATAATAAAATATTGTAAAATAAGACCGGGTCTTATATTAATTTTTGCTCCAAAAGACGCATTAGAGCTGATTGTCCGGCTAGGTCTTATTTTCAGGGAAAAACAGTAGGCACAGAACAAAAGAGAAGTATTTGTTTTAGGTAAAAGAAGTTACTAGGTAGCATGTCATGTCTCTGAAGCAGTTAAATTTAAGAAACCCCAGACTACTAGTCCCATTGCTCACCCCCTACCTTTATGGGAAATTGAATAGAAAGAAAGACATTTTCTTTTACTGACCTTCCACTTTAACAAATGTTTATTGAATCTTTGAATATGGCACACTTTCTGGTTTTTGATTTTCAATTTATGATAGTATATTATTTTCATAAGAAAATAATTCCAACTGTAATCAAATTTCAGATTAAAATAACCTATTAGGTTGTAAAGGGTTAAAAAGTATTAAAAAATAATTTCATACATTTTGTAATTAGCACACAACACATAAAACACATGTTTATTTAGGAAGAAATTAGAGCATAAAATTGAGTAAGCATTAATATGTGCAAGCAATAGATTCAGAACTGAAATAAAAATAATGACTTTTCTAAAATTTTCCTATTCCCTTAACTAAAACTGTAGAAGCAATTATATGGAAGCTATAAGTAGAGAATCAGGGGGTTGATTTAAGGAACTCAAGAAGCCCTTAAAAAAATAAAATTCTTACCAATCATTTGAAAGCAAAAAGACAGTAAAAAAACAAGAATGAGAATGTAACCAAGAATGTTGGGAAATCAAAGTGCTTTGTTGGGATTTCTTTAAAACTCATTATTAAATTGATTACAAAAATAAGGACCTTGTAAAACCCCTGTTGATAAAAAGCAGATAAGCAAGCAGTGGGAAAATAGGGACATATTATATGGGACTTAGAACCATGCCTTTTCAGAGGGTCCTGGGAACATATATTTAACTATGCAATTAACTCCCTATGTTTTAAATCACTAAGTACTATTTCTGAAACTCACAAACTTCCACTGAGGTAACTTAGTTCTCTCTAATAAAGAGAAAATATGAAAAATTTGTATGTTTTTTTAAAGAGAAGATATTTGGTAATAATCTTTCACTTTAACAACATTTATTGAATGTTCAAATATGGAAATATCCTGATTTCCCTCCTTATTTATGTTTTCTTTTTAATAAGTAATTCATTATAATTTTAACCTAAGTTAAAATGACTGTCTTAGCTCTCTAGAACAAAGGACACAAAAATAACTTCATATTTTTATAATTAAACCAATTATTTGTAATATAGAGATACATTTTCATAAATGAAGAAATACACAACATTGAATGAGCAGGCATTGCACATACATTTACATTACTGGAAATAAAACTGTAATGCTTTCTCTATAATTCATATATTAATATTTGTCAATAATGTCCTGGATAAATATATAACCTTGACAAAGAGCAGCATTTGACAGGTGGTCCACAGAAGACAAATTCAGGTCATTAAAACTTCAAATAATTAAAATTATTTAAACAACGATTCGAAGTACCTAGAAACACATTACAGGTGTATAAATATGTATAATATATAAATTTTCTACATTAAAAATATACTCGGGACCGCCGGATAGCTCAGTTGGTTAGAGCACAAGCTCTCAACAACAAGGTTGCGGTTACTTCCCACAACCCACTACCCACAACCCATGGGCTGCACCCCTTGCAAACAGTGGCTGGACTTGGAGCAGAGCTGTGTCCTCCACAAATAGACTGGAGGACGACTAGGAGCTGATGCGCCCTGGAAAAACACACTGTTCCCCAGTATTCCCCAATAAAATAAATAAATAAATAAATAAAAAATCCTGTATTTAATAACATAGAAGAAATTTTTCTGCTACAATAGAACCTAGAATTTCAGAGCATAGATCAAGAAGGATTTTTAGAGGCAGAAAGGTTGACCAGGAATTTGGAATGTGGTGAGAATCTCTCAGACAGATGGAAGCAAGACAGATGTCCCAGGCAGAAGCAGCTTGAGAAGTAGTGGTACAGAAGTGGGAGCTGTACTGCAGTAGCCTTGTGTCTCTCTAACAGAGCAACTGTGTTTGGCTCCAAGAAAGTTTCATTTTCTGAGTTTCTTGCCTGTTATCAACTGTGGCCCTAATATCTACTCTGTCAGTGGGGAAGGTTGATGAATATGTGAACATTTAACATTTATTTGGTCTTGTTATCCCTTCCTATCTATAGTCAGTACACATATACTTTACTTACATTATCTTTGTCTGTAACGTCTCACAAGTTACATGCTTCTGTACTTAGTTTCACTTAGTTTCTGTATGAACATTAAATATGGTAAGATTTGAAGAGTGTGGTCATTCCATCCCACTATACCCTCTTCTAAGTGTGTAAAGTTACCCCATCACTTTTCCCTTGCTTCTTGTTATATGTTTCAAAAGGGTTCAATCAATCAGTAATTCTAGTAGCTTAATCTGGTGCTTAATTTTGTCTCATAATATAGCATGCTTGGCATCACATAGAATTATAGTAATATAAAGAAAACATGGACAGTGAGGTTTCATTTGTTTTGATTTGCTTTTTAGAAGTTTGTAATAAGTCCGCTTGTGTTTTTATTTAACTACTAAGTATACTTGTGTTTTATACTTTTATTGAAATGCTAAAAATCCATGCAATGAAGGCAGGGAGAATTTTAAGAAACCTAAGTAGAAAGGGATAATTATTGAAGGAGTTTTGTGTAAGGAGTTTGAGGAAATGGTGACCAGAGTTTTTGTGGTTGAATTACCCTTGGACAGCAGGACGGACATCTCTTCTGGTACACGAGAAAAAATTTTGGCAAAGTCATCATGTCAACTGATTTGAAAAACCAGATAGACAGTCAAGGGGTATTCTTCATTTAACAAAGATAGTCAGACATGTATGTGCAACATACTCACACATAGTTAGGTCTTTAGTAAGGCATATCTGTACACTCATGGGGAAGACAAGTAATTCAAGATGAAACAGTTGAAATCTACATAATCAGTAGGAGTTGGCCAAGTATGGAAGAGTAGAGAGGATGAAAGCATTTCAAGCAGAAGTAATATCTGCCATGAAGTCTAAAGTTGAAAGTTCGTGTAACACATTAGAAAAGTAAAAGAAGTTGGCTGAAGCAAATAGTGTGTGTATGGTGGGCTGGAAGGCTGGGGAACATAGGAGAGTGAGATGCACAAGTAAAAACTGGAAAGGCAAGCAGGGGAGATACATTTTGGAAAATTTCTGGTTTTATCATAAAGTCAATGAAAACCATACAAGGCTTTTAACCAGAATATGATATAAAATAATAATAATAATAATAATAATAATAATAATAATAATAATAGTAATATCCAACTGTTGACTATGTGGAAAATGGATTGAAATATGTGACTTTGAGAAAAGAAGGATTGGAGGCCAAAAAATTAAATGAATAAATATTTCTTGAAAGTAGATTGAAAAAGCAAAAATGAAAAATAAAGTGTATTAAGATCTTAGGGGAAAAAATGATAGAAATATGGCTTGAAGTTTCTGGTACCTATGACATATGTAAAAGATAAAATACAATCTTTCAGCTCTTTCTTTCATTTGGAAAGAAAGAGCAAAGATATACACTCTGTTGCCCATTCTAAACATTTGCTTAACAAAATGCAAAGAACGTATCTTTTACTTTCTTTACATTTTCCTATTAATCTCTGTTAAGCAGTTATAGTAAATCATTATGAAAAATGAGAAAAATAAGCTTACTTGCAGTTGTGAGATTTTTAAATTTTCTGCACACATTTCATATCCATTCCCATTGCTGCAAAACCCAGGTATACGATACACACAGCAAGGCTATAAATACTGATGGAAACTTCCTCTTTTCTAAGAACGGTTGTGGTGCCTCTGCTACAGAACCTTATTTCAAATTAATTTCTATTAAGAGCAATATATCAGCACCATTATAATTGCTCAGGCCTATAAATTTGTGTGCCATTTATAAGTGCTCTAAAGCATTATTCTCAGTTTGGTAGAGAAAAAATAATTAATTACTTTTTAAAAATGCATCTATGTTAGTGGTCTAATACTGGAATACTACTAAGTCACTAGCACTAGCACTGCAATAAGAATGAAAGGTGACCTTAGATCAGCGACAAGGTCTTAAAGACCCTGCTCCAGGTTGAACTGCCTAATGGATGGATTTGTTAAAACGGAATTTCATGGAAGGGACTAGAATAGCACAGACACTTGGAGGGTCTGGGGCACTATTGACCATCTGCATGGAAGTATACAGTATTTCATCCATTAATGCACATTCTGCAGTGTATCATTTGAACATTGCCACTGTCATAATGTTTAATTTATTAACAGCATCACCAATTTCCTGTCTTCTATTTGTGATATTCTCCCGACCCCTTCTTTCGAAATCATACATGGAATGTACTCCTTTTCCCTGTCTATAACAGCTGGGAATAAATACCATGGCTTGCCCATGTCCTCTTTACCTGCTTCTTGACTTGCAATTAACTTGGGTGTCCCTTTGGGAATGGTTATACCTTGGCTAGGCGTAAACAACTACATTTCTCATAAGCTTGCTTTCTTGAGAATGCATCTTTTGAATGCTCTTCCACTACAGCTTTTCCTCTTCCCTTCAAGTGGTTTTCAATAAGCATGAAATTTATTTGTTATTCAAGATTGTAGGAAGCCACAGAGCTGTAGTGTGGTTCATGCAGATGATGCTGTCTTAAAGCACCACATCTATTTTCAAGAAACTACTTTTTAAAAAGATGCAATAGTAAAAGCAAACAAACAAACAATGGATACAATGGTTAATTTGCCCACTCTCTCACACACACACAATTTAATTCAACTCCTGTATTTCTGTGATTCTTCGTATCTCTCCTCCTGGTGGTTTTCTCCATTTTCGTAACCCTGTATATTTATCATCAGTGTCATATGGTATGATTATTCTTCCTTGAACATAGGGATTACGTCATATCTTTCATTAACATCCTGTCTACTAAATACTGTCCTTGGACTGGTGCTTATTTTATAGTAAATGATTGTTTCTGTAGTTCAAATACTAGGACATGCAGTTTTCTCTTTATCAAGCAGTCGATCTATAGATTTCTTAGACCCATTATCAAGGATCTTGATTCATGACACATAAATAATGGGACATGCTGACTAGATTATGACACAAACCAGGAAATTGTCCCACAAGGATTCATGTTCTCCAAATTGAGAAGTTGTACAACTAAACAGCACAATGAATAGACAGTACAAAAAAGTCACATGGATTATCTTAATCTTTTAGCAAAAGCATTCCCCTCCCCCTTCCATCTTGCCTTACATCCTTGCTAACCACACAAGCTTCCCTGACAAAGTATGGATGCTCTTATATAAGCAGGCTTGGCATCAGTTAAGAGAGCTCAATCAGATAAAGTGACAGATAGCTTTCTTAGGCTGGCGTTAAGAAACCCTGTCACCATTCTCATGGGAATGCTCTGTGATGACTAGAGTGTCCTTAATGTAGCTGATTTAAAATGGAGATGGAAACTCATTCAGCAGCAGAAACAAGATCACAACAGTAGTGAAATAGGCACTGAGTAACATACTCTGAGATTTGTTTCCTTATCACTATTCTTCAGTATTTCAAATCAGGTATCTAATTTATTAGCTCTACTAAGCCTGAACAACTTATTATTTGTCCTGTTTTGTTCTCTCTTGGTTATACATCTGTAGTATGCCATCACGTTCTTAATGAAAAGAAACAAATGTCCATTTAGAAAGAGAGGCTCCACTATCATATGCTAATAAATTACACAAGAGTAAGATTCAAGATTAGGAGTGTTGTAAATCAAAACTCATCTATGCTGAAATTAAAACTCTTGTTAAAAAATCGCAATCTCTTGTGTGAAAGGTACTCCACGTGGGATGGGACTGTTCTCAGTGCCAAGTGAAACTTACAGTGCAGCAATTGGAATGCATTCTTTGCTAACTCACTGAAATGTGTTTTGTAGCAAGATAAGTTTTCTGAAATAATATGTAGTGTCTGTCTACTACACATTATTTGCTAGAAGTCACTTTTTGTTTTCTATAAGGGATGAAGTATACAGAAAACCCAGTGAAGTCTAAATTGAAAAAAATAAGAGAAGAGTCCTATATTGGTAATAGTGTGTTAAATGGGTGTTACAAATGTCTGGAGAATTTGCATTCTTTTCCATTAATTATAGGTTATCGTGATAGATAGAGGAAAACAAAGAATAGGGAAACATTACTGAGAAATGTAAATCCATGGTAAAGTCAACATTCTTGAATTAATTGATAAGTAAACTAGGCATTAAGTCTGAATATCAGCCTCAGTGCTACCAGTGTGTCAGACTTATATAAGAGGGAGATGATGATATATGTGTGAACAATACTAGGCATTCAGTAACATTGTCCTGCATTTCTAAGGAGACACTAATAGGTACCCAGAGTTCTAGAATCAGACTTAACAAGTCACCAATAAGAGCTTATCTCATCATGACAACTTTTGCATTTTTCTTGTTGCTATATTGGCTGTCTCGCCATTCTTATCTGAACAAAGTGTAATATGTGGTCTAATATACTGTTAATACATTTAAATGAAAATTGTTAACTATGAATCATGTTCCTGTTCATGAAGTAGAAAATAATAATTATATTTTTAATTAAATCAGGCAGATTTATACTTACTTGATTCCATTAATTTCACTTAGAAGTCTTCTTCATTTATAAAACAGCATAAAATCATTGCTATTTTTCTGAACTTAGAGACTTTCAGTGTCTAAATAGTACTTATACATACAGTGAATGGACATGATTATTTAATCAATAACTCTAACCACTGATACTCACAGATTGATATAAATATGTGAAATTATAAATGCTGTTTTCTTCATTAGAATGCTTAAAAACATGATTAAATTAGGATGGATGCCCAAAATCAAGATTTAAAATTAAATCTAAAGGGAGGTTCTAACTATGACCAGAAGAATAAACTTCCTCAATGAAAGAATTATTCATGGCCCAGGATTTAGTATCTAACAATCTAAAGATTACAAGTTGTTGCAAAACATGTTCCAAATAAAAAACCCTTCTCAAAGACCAAAGCCAGAGGATTACATATTCTGATATAAAACTATGCTACAAAGCTATAGTAATCAAAGCAAAGTAGTACAGGCATAAAAATAGACACATACAAAGAAATGACAATTACATTCACTAACTCTTCCTGGAAAAAGTGCTACATATCTCATTGCTGAACATCACTATGGTCACTTTCAAAGTACTCCTCTTGGGAAGCAATGCACTGATGCCAGCACCTAGTCCACCCTTCAAAGCAATTTTGGAACTTTTTTTCTGGAATGGCCATCAGAGCTGTAGCGTATTACCCTTGATGTCCTGAATGTCATCAAAATATCTTCCTTTCAATATTTCCTTTGTCTTTGGGTAAAGAAAGAACTCATTGGGGGCCAGACCAGGTGAGTAGGGAGGATGTTCCAATAAGTTATCTGTTTACTGGCTAAAAACTCCCTCATAGACAGCGCCGTGTGAGCTGGTGCATTGTCATGATGCAAGAACCATGAATTGTTGGTGAAAAGTTCAGGTCGTTTAACTCTTTCATGCAGCCTTTTTAGCACTTACAAATAGTAAACTTGGTTAACTGTGCAGTTGGTACAGATTCATAATGAATAATCCCTCTGACATCAACAAAGCTTAGCAACATCATTTTGACTCTTGATTTGGACTGATGGAAACTTTTTGGTCATGGAGAATTGGCTGACTTCCATTGTGCACTTTGACAGTATGTTTCTGGGTCATTTTTGTACACCCATGTTTCATCACCAGTGATAACACGGCCCAAAATATCGTCTTGCCTCTTCAAAAGGTCTTGGTAAACTTCGACTCTCCTTTGCTTTTGTTTATTGGTAAGCTCCTTTGGGACCATTTTTGCACACACCTTTCTCATGCCAAGATTCTCAGTTAAGATTTTCCTATCTGTTTGTCTATCGATGTTCACTTGGTCTGCTATGCTTCTCACAGTCAGCTGACAATTTTAACACACAATTCAATGAATTTTTGCAATGTTTTTATCAGTTCTGCTCCTTACTGGCTACCCTGACCTCTCTTAATCAGTGACACATTCTCTCCCCTCAGAAAAACATTTAATCCATTTGTACACTGCCATTTTCTTCATGGCATTATCCCCATGAAATTGGACTAACATGTCCCTGATTTCACTTCCACTCTTGCCAAGTGTAACAAGAACTTTAATGTTTGTTCCTTGCCCTAATTCAAGCTCAAACATCCTTGCAATGACAGCACACAAAAACAGGCAAAAACAATAATGAACACCACTCAGCAAGACACCATCACACGTCGACACAAACACAGCTGTGAGACACTGATATACCAAGGTTATGAAACCTTACCAAGCTGTTTGTGCAGGGCTGCCAATGTAAGCTCACAGTGGCAAGTTTGGGAACCTAATTGTCAGACCTCGTATTCTGTTAGGGCCTACTGTTCCCTTAGTTACAAATGTCAATGACATGTTTTTATAAGGACAGCATCCTCTACAAGAAAGAAACCATGTTAGTAACAATGGGCCACACTCTAGAAATTGGCACAGCCCTGTGTGTACCATCTTCTTGAAATGCATTCCTCCTTTAACTTCCATAGCATTTTCCTCTTCTGTTTTCTGTTTAATTTTGTAGTTGCAGCTTATTAATGTCTTTAATGAAGTTCTTCTTACTCACTAGACTCTAAACTGTTTGTATTCTGCAGCATTCTGTCCTTGGCTCTTTCATCTTTCTTAACACCCAACCCAAATTTGAATATATTTACTCCCATGGATTCTCTTACAAGTTGCTTATTGATGTCTTACAGATAAATTTGTTACCCATTTCTCTCTTCAGAGCTCTGATAGACTAGATAGCTGCACCTGAATGACCTAAAACTACAAATGAATGCATCAAAACCAAACTTTTACCTTTGTTCTCCCTGAGGTTAAACCTCCTGCATTTCTAACTAGTTCAGAAATCATGACTCATCCATGACTCCTCCTTTTCCCGCACCAACCTAAATGACAGCCATGCCTCTTAATTTCTCTTTTTGGGGAGGATCCTTTGCCTCCTTTTATTCCCTCATCCTTAATTCATGTTCTTGTCATTTATCTCCTTATTTAATTACAAGTAGTTTTAAACTGTCTCCTGGTTTTCAGCTTTCTTATTACCTCTAATTTACTTTACATACTTCTAAAAATCAAATCATGTTATACAGTGTTAAATTTGTCTATGTTTCTTCAAGATCAAATTCCTTAGCTTGAATAATAAACCCTTCATAATCTGGCCATTCTTTATCATCTCCAATTTTATGTTTACTAATTCCAACCTTCCTCTTACAATCAACATCCTCCCACCACAACTACCTCCCAACACATATAAATTCTTGTCTGATTATAGTAACCTACTAAGAGTTTCCTGACTATACCAGGATCTTCTGAGTTTCATCTACTGCTCTTCTGTCCTATTGACTGATATACCTCCTCCTTCCCTTCTTCTCTACACAATCTGCACCATGCTTCCCTTAGCTTATAGGCCCTTATATTTTGAACTTGGGTTTAGATGGCCTGTCTTCAGGAAGACATCCTGGTACACACCTTGATCATGGCCTTTATCACAGATCATTTTACCTGTTTCCATGACTGACTTCATCACAAACTTTAAACACTTTGATATTAAGGAATTCAACACTATTTGAGTTTGTAATTTTAATGCTTATCATTTTGGTTAGCACTGGGATGCAAACTAGATGTTCAATATATGTGTTGAATTAATTCATGAATGAATAAATTCATTCGTTCAACAAATAGATATTGAAATGACTACTATATTTCAAGAATTGTCCTAGGCCCTAAAAATAAGACAAACAAAAAGAAAACAAGGTCTCCATTCTTTTGGAACTCTTATTTTACTAGGAAGATATAAAAACATAATAAACATTAAATAAGTAATTTCAAGTAGGGTAAGGTAAATAAAAGAAAGAAAATAGAATCTTGGAGCCCTAAATGTGTATGCTAAATTCAATAAGCATTACATTTAACATAAATTTCCATTGTTTCTTTCTCAATAGAACTTAATTTTTGTTTAAGATGACAACGTGACCATTCAAGGTATTCACTTCTCAGAATTCCTTGTAATTAGTTGTGTCCACGTGATATAGTCTTAACCAATGAGCTTAAGTCACTGTATGAGCCAGGGAAGACTGTTTTTGCGTTTTACTTTCTTCCCTTTGTCCATTCTCCTACCTATCAATCATGAAAATTAGTCATGCCCTAAGGATATAAAGCAGGAAAAGAGGAGCCTAGTTCATACATACCAGTAGTAGTACCAGCATGGCTTACCTAACCCTAGGTTCCTTGCCAGGTAAGAAAAACAAACAAACAAGCAAACACATATTATATTAACCCACTTAGGTATTTGTCAAGTGCCCCCTTAATGGAATTCTAACTGATTTGATTGTTTTTCAGGTATTAGTGGAATAAAAAATAGGCTTACATACTTCAGAGAATCAGTAATGAATGTAAGACAAATTTTGCCATATGAAAATATACAAACAATTTGATTTTTGTGAAACTTTAAATTTTATATCTATATAGAAGTTTAGATTTTAGAGCCAAAAATGTAGGTATTAATTCTGATTTCAATTCTAACTGAACAAGGTCATATAACATTAACATCAATGTATTACTGATTATAAAAATATAGTAAATAAATACTTTATATGTTTTTAAAAAGATTCAATGTGGACAGAAGAAATCACTGAAGAACAGAAGACATGAAATGGATAATTTTATTAGTGGGAGTGTGGTAGTTAGAGGGGGACTAATAGCATAGTCAGCAAATGCATAATGTCATGAAAACCAATAAGGTATTTTCGCCCTCCATAATTTTACCCCATTGATTATCTAATAATAATAATAATAATAATAATAATAATAATAATAATTTCAATACTAGAGCTTCGTTTCTTCAGTCTCTGACTCTAATATTTAAAATGGAAATTACATTTAATATTAATCTAGGAAGGCTAATACTTAAGTATTTATTAATATTTCCTCCTTAGTGGCAATGGATTCATCAGATTCTCTTTAGCCAATTGGGACTGTGTGTGTGTGTGCCACATGTGCACGTGTCTAACTTTATGACTATAGGCGGAGTTTGTGGTACAGATAGAAGGAAAGAAAACAAGGAAAAGGATTTATATTCCTGAATGTTGTTTGTATGTGGCGTTTTCATTCTTGATTATGTCAGATCAAACACCAGATTAAAAAGCTTACATTTTATTATTACTTGAAACAAATAATATGATTTCAGCCTCCCTAGAAAGATGGAGAAGAACAATTCTTCATGAAAGGCTCTAGGAGCTGTCTCCAGACCGAATATTGATACCCTGCCACAGTCTCCAGCAGGGTATTAAGTATCAGCTGCCTCAAAGGTTGGCGCCAACCTTCTTCTTCAGTGCACCACAAACCAGAATTAATTGCAAATCAATCGAACAAAGTACAACTGATCAGTAAACCAATTAGTAATTTTAGCTGTTCATCCTGTCTTCATTTACTAGGGGGAAAAGTGGGAAATGGAAGCGCTTTTTAGACCACATATAAGATTCCAGTCTTTCCCTCACTGCCCTCTCCTTCCCCACCCACTTACATTACAAGAACATTCTTATGAAAACTCAGTAAAAAGCATATGTTGCATAAATATTATGCAGGTCATCTTTGAATTTCTTCACTTTAGAAGTATAAATAAGTTTTGGCAAATAATTGCAGAAAATGGAACTACATAAATTGTCCTATGCAAATATGATATGTTCTATTTTAAAATGAGTTTGAAAAAATTAACATAAGTTTTTTCCAGAATTTTCATTATATGACATTCATCCTCCTCTTTGATTATAGATAGATAAAGTTCACTGATTTAATGGTAAGTAACTCTTAGAGGTGTATGTTAGTATCTGTGTTATATATTTTTCTTTCTCTATCCTTTGGTGCATAGATATTATTATATAAGCATAGATACGAAATAAATCTATAGTTAGAACTTTTTCAGTTTCCTGTAAGTCCCACATGAATTCACCTTTTATAGTACCTCATATGCTACCTGTTAGTGACTGGAGGTTCACATTATTTACTTTGTATAGGCCTGTATCCTAATGCTAAGAACTTTTTCTTTGTTACTTTATTGCAAAGTAGAGTATCCATTTCCAGTGACCCATTGAGCTGGATTTATGTAAAATTATTCTTCTTGAGAAAGAAATTAAATTAAAATTAGTACTGCCATTTGTAGAAGATGATAGGATTTTAGTCTAACTCAAGAGATGATATTTAAGGAAAGGTGTTGTTTTACTATGGATTTAAGTCATTGCTATAACAATATAATCCTGAGAGTCCAAATGATGGTAGCCAAGAAAAGTAACTTTTTACATACACTAGTCAAAATAAAATGAGTTCATTTGTAAGCACTTGAAAGTCCCATGGAAATTCATCCAATTAACTTAGTTACAATCCAACTCTCTTCTGTAAGTCTCTGATGCGTAAAAATCAATGATAGAGAAAATCTAAATGGTCATCATAAATGTTTTTATCACTGGAAATTAATCTAACTGTCAAAAATCCTTTCTTTCAAAGCAGATCTCCAAAGATAAACTATGTTTCAATAGGAAGTTCTACAATGAAGGAGTAGATTGTATTACAAAATTAAAATAAGGAAAATAATTGTTGTTTTCCAATAAACACAAAATTAATTTAACATTACTCACCCTTTGTTTAGTATTTGCTCTGCTGTGCATCTGCTTCTTCTCTGCTATCAGAGAAACATTTTTAGTGATTTTTTTTACATTATGGGAAATAATCCAGTCCAGAAGTAGGTGTCCATAGAAAGAGCTCGGGGAAACTGTATTGGTACCAGTGAAAGAAAGATGAGCAAAGAAATCAAAGGTGCTTTCTACAAATGATATGATTATCATTATAGGATTGTATTATGAAGTTATTAAGAATTGAATATTAAACTGAGTAATGAGAAAAGATTGTTATCAATCTGTAAGAAGGACTTGGGGTGAGGAGAGATGGGGGTGGTAGACATCTAATATATCCAACCTAGATTGAATAAATTTCCCAAGATTCATGCTAATTCGGCCAACCACACTTACATGCGATGTCTCAGTGTAAATAGGACTTTAAGAACTTCTAAGACCTGAATCATTATTTTTAACCTTATAACATGTAGGCAAAGTTTTCTATGTAGGATGGGCTCATTTCAAGGAGTTGTCAAATTCTAGGAGTGCCAGAAGAAGCATGAATTTGAGGACACTTAAAGGAATTACTATGAATCTTAAACCAAATGAATGATGCTTTATTTTTCCTTTGCAAACTCATGGTCTTTCATCAGTACTCTTGATAAACAGTATAGTATTTAATAACCAAATCTTCATGAATACAAAATAACTAGAGATTTGCTTTGTTTTTACACCACAAATTTTGGAAATCAGGGCTCTATACTGATATTGTTGAAAGAGATAACTACAAAGTAGATTACTAAGAAAGGTAATGAAAGAAATAAGAGGTATACATTCAATTCCCCATCAGTTGATCAACCTCCCCCCCATATTTCCACCAGGTTATAAGAGGAATCAGTAGTCACATTTGCATAGAGATTCGTCATAGCACAATTCAAGCTCGGCAGCAGACAACATATAGTTGATTATTGATTTTTTACATGCATTCCGACAATGTCTGTCTTTTACTTGGTGTACTGAGACTGTTTACATTTAAAGTGATGCAGATGGATTAATATCTACCATGCTTGTAAATGTTTTTTATTTATTGAATTTCTTTATTGTCGCCTCTCACCTTCTCTTCCTTTTGTGCTTTTAATTAAGCAGTTTATATTATTTAATTTTGTCACTGCTACTAACATGTCAATTATACTTCTTTTTTAAAAAATGTCAGTAGTTGTCTTAGAGTTTACAATATACATCTTAAACTAATCTAAGTCATCTTCAAATAACACTATTCCACTTCATGCATACATAGTACAGGTAACTTTTAACAGAGTATTCTCAGCCCTTTTTTCCCATTCCTTGTGATGCTGTTATCATTTATTTCACTTACCCATATACTATAATCACCTAAAACACTGTTATCATTATCTTAAATTGTTACTTTTTAGATCAGTTAAAAATCAGAAAAATAAAAGAATATATTTTACTTACATTTTTTTTTTTTCTTTATGGAGATCCAACCTTCTGATCTACATCATTTTTCTTCTTCCAGAAAAACTTCACATTTCTTCCAGGGCAGGTATGCTGGCAATATGTATGTTACACCTTTTAAAATTGTCCTATGACTCTATTATTTTCATTCTTTCTTCTCTTTGTGCTGTGTGTGTGTGTGTGTGTGTGTGTGTGTGTGTTTAATTAAAGTGTATTGGGGTGACAATTGTTAGTAAAGTTACTTAAATTTCAGGTGTACAATTCTATAATACATCATCTATATATGACATTGTGTATTTACTACCCATAGTCAGTTCTCTTTCCATCGCCATATATTGGATTCCCTTACCCTCATCTACCTACCACCTCCCTTCCCGCCAGCCTCTGGCAGCCACTAAACTATTGTATGTGTCTATGAGTTTTTGTTTCTTCATTTGTTTGTCTTGCTTTTTGTTGTTTTCACTTTTACATACCACATATCAGTGAAATCATATGGTTCTCGACTTTTTCTGTCTGACTTATTTTGCTCAGCATCATAATTTCAAGATCCATCCATGTTGTTGCAAATGGTTCTATTTCATCTTTTCTTACAGCAGAATAGTATTCCATTTTGTATATATACCATGATTTTATTATCCATTCATCTATTGAAAGACACTTTGGTTGTTTCCATGTCTTGGCCACCATAAATAAAGCTGCAATGAACATTGGAGCACATATATTTTTATGGATAATTGTTTTCAGATTTTTGGGGTAGATACCCAGGAGAGGGATTTCTGGGTCATAAGGTAATTCTATTCTTAATTTTTTGAGGAACCTCCACACTGCCTTCGGTAGTGGCTGCACCAATAGATCAATGTGATACGTCACATAAACAAAATAAAGGACAAAAATCATGATTATATCAATATATGCAGAAAAAGCATTTGACAAGATACAACATCTATTTAGGATTAAAACACTTAATAAAATAGGTATAGAAGGAAAATATCTTAACATAGTAAAGGCCATCTATGACAAGCCCTCAGCTAATCTCATAATTAATGGTAAAAAACTGAAGCCCTTTGCTCTAGGTTCAGGAACACGACAGGGCTGTCCCCTATCACCTCTGCTTTTCAACATAGTGTTGGAAGTCCTAGACAGAGCAATCAGGCAAGAGAAAGAAATAAAAGGCATCCAAATTGGGAATGAAGAAGTTAAATTATCACTCTTTGCAGATGACATGATGCTATATATAGAAAACCCTAAAGACTCCACCAAAAAGCTATTAGAAACAATAAACGAATACAGTAATGTTGCCGGCTACAAAATCAATGCACAAAAAGTCCATTGCATTCCTACATACTAACAATGAAATTTCAGAAAAAGAAATAAAAAAAAAATTTGTTTTACAGTTGAACAAAAAGAATAAAATACCTAGGAATAAACTTAACCAAGGATGTGAAAGACTTACATACTGAAAACTATAAGACATTTTTAAAAGAAATTGGAGAAGATACAAAGAAATGGAAAGATATTCCGTGTTCATGGATTGGAAGAATCAACATAGTTAAAATGGCCATATAATAAAGCAACACACAGATTTAATGCAACCCCCATCAAAATTCCAATGGCATTTTTTAAAGAAATAGAGCAAAGACATTGTCAGATTTGTGTGGAACCATGAAAAAACTCAAATAGTCAGAGCAATCCTAAGAAAAAAGAACAATACTGGAGGCATCACACTCCCTGACTTTAGCTTGTGCTATAGGGTAACAATAATCATAACACTAAAGTATTGGCAGAAAAACAGACACACAGACCAATGGAATAGAATTGAGAACTGAGAAATAAATCCACATAAATATGGACAGATAATTTTCGACCAAGAAGCCAAAAACATACAATGGAGATAGCCAAAGAGATAGCCTCTTCAATAAATAGCGCTGGGAGAATTGGAAAACCAAGTACAAATGAATAAAACTAGACTTCTATCTCTCACCATGTACCAAAATTATCTCAAAATGGATCAAAGACCTAAACATAAAATCTGAAACAATAAAATGCATAGGAAAAAACACAGGTACTAAACTTATGGACCTTGGGTTCAAAGAGCACTTTATGAATTTGATCCCAAAGGCAAGGGAAGTAAAAGCTAAAATAAATGAATGGGACTATATCAAACTAAAAAGCTTCTGCACAGCAAAAGAAACCATTGACAAAATAAAGAGGCAACCAACCAAATGGGAGAAGATTTTTGTAAACAATGCCTCCGATAAGGAGCTAATATCCAAACATATAAGGAACTCATACAACTCCACAACAACAAAAAAACAAACAATCCAATTTAAAAATGGGCAGAGGACCTGACTAGACATTTCTCCAAAGAAGACATATACATATAGACATATGAAAAATAGACATATGAAAAAATGTTCAACATCACTAATCATCAGAGAAATGCAAATAAAAAACACAATGAGATATTACCTCACACCAGTTTGAATGGCTATCTTCATCAAGACAAATAATAAGTATTGGAGAGGTTGTGGAGAAAAAGGAACCTTCATAAACTGTTGGTGGGAATGCAGATTGGTGCCGTTGCAATGGAAGGTAGTGTGGAGGTTCTTCTCTTTGTTTTTTAGTTTGGAAAGTTTCTATTGACCTATTTTCAAGCTTACATTTTCTTTTTTTCCCCCTCAGCTGTGTTGAGTACACTGTTGAGTACACCAAAGACATTCATCAAAACAATGTATTTGATTTCTGGTACTTATTTTTGATTCTTTCCTAAAGTTTTCATGTTTCTCTTACATTAACCATTTTTTCTTGCTTGTTGTCTATTTTTGTAATTAACATGCTTAAGATATTAGTCATAGTTATTTTAAATCATCTGTATGATAATTCCAATATTTATGCCTGATTCTGTTTCTGATTATTGCTTTATCTCTTCAGACTGCCTTTACTTGCCTTTTGTCATGTCTTGTAGTTTTTGGTTGAAAGCTAGACATGTGTTTTTCATAATAAAAACTGAGGTAAAGAGGTTCTTAGTGTGAGGATGTATGGTAATCTGGCTAAGAGTCAGGCCACTATTTAATATTTGCTCTAGCTATAGGCGTCAGAGACTTCAAAGTCCTCTAATGTCCTTATTTTTCTCTCACCTTTTTACTTTGGGCTTCCCAATATATTATTTTTTCTGGAAGTATTCATCTCATAGTTCTGTCAGCTGTAATCCACTGTTATATTTGAGGACTGTTGGTTTTGTAGTAATGTGTGGAGGAGAGAGAGAGAATGTGTTCTATACTCTTCCAATAGAATCTCACCACTTTTAGTGAGGCTGTGTCTTGGAGCTCTGACATACCCAGGGTTTCTTTAATGGTATAACTTCTTACTCCCCTGCTGCCTGTTTCCTTCCCTGATTGTAGTGTCCCCAATTCATTTTCTTGAATCCTTGATCCATTTTGAGTATTTTTTGTTATTGTTTGTTTAACTTCCTTCCCCACACCCCACCTGAAATGAGATAGCAAAGCTATCAGTGACTCTAAAGGGAGAAGGAATACCCTTTCTACAATTGACATAAGACTTTGTTGACAAAGTCATTTCCCCTGGAGCATAGGCCTTTTGTATGGGGATGGTTCTGGGCATGCTGTACATTGATTACTCCTTTCCCACCTCCTGCCAAAATCATGAGGTGATTTTTCTGATTTTCACTCTGAGAACTTTGGTGGTTGCAGGAGGTAAAGGCTATGAAAAAAGAGTGGCTCCCCAGGAGTTTACTATTTACATGACAGTGAACATTCAGACTCCAACAATTTATCTAAATTAGCATTTAAGTGTTTTTACCATTATATGGCTCCAGTAAGTTATCTGATCCAGATTGGCAGAGCTCAACTGCGTTTCTTGGTATGAGTCTGTCTCTTTAGATTTGGGGGTGGCGATTTTCCATGTAATCTCAAGTTCTATGATGGAGCCAAGAAAAGGCATTGCTTTTTCAGTTTGTTCATTTTCTTTTCCTGTTGCAAGGACAAGAGTGATGAATTCCAATGTCCTTATATGTTAGAGAAGAAACTCAAGGTCAGTATTGTAACATAAAGAAATATAGGTTAGTATAAGGATGGGGAAACTCAAGTGGGCAACAAAAAATTTTAGAGCGAATTCACAATAAATAAACTAGCGATGTGAAGATTCAAAGAAAGAACTTTCTAGATAGAGAATCTCACAAACAAAGTCAAGAAAACAACAGGAAAACATCATGTGGTACTATCTGGCAATAGCGTAGAGTGCAAGAAGATAGTATTAAGAAATAAATTTAGCAAGAGAAATATGCTACGGATTGCATACTTTTCTAGTATTATCTGTTTAGGAAAGTTCTTCCTGGTACCCAGTTACTTATGAATCAAAGTGTGTAACTAAAATATTGCTTTCAGTGCATAAGTCAGCTCAGAGTTCAGACAGATGTTAGTCTATCAAAGAAAAGAAACTCCTGTGATAAAAATACGTCTTTCTCTCCTATTATTGCATATTTCAAATGAAATTTAGTTTACCTCAGCAGGGAGTTATGGCAAGAAATAAAACAACTGGGTTTTTGTGTTTTGGGGTTTTTTTGGCGGGTGTAAATTTTTTTTGTTTTTTTAGCAGGAGTGAAGGAGAACAAAAGGGAGGGTTTACAAAGGAACCTTGAAGCAGAAAGGCTAACAAGAGCACAGTTCCTCTTTTTGTTGCTGCACTTGACTACTCAAAAGTAAAGCCACAACTCAAAAAAGTAAAGTAACGCACAGGAAAGCAACCACTGCAGCCCCTGCATAGGTAGCCATCGCTGGCAATAATGTCATCTACAGATATATAGGATTTAATTCATTTCCAACCTTATAACTTAAATGTGACTCTTGGATCTATACACTGACAAAAAAAGAATGTCTTCTCAAGAACCTAAAATCAAGTAGCTGACAACACAGCAATTTTTATCTTTGGTCTGCAGTTCATATTTTAGCTCTCTGGAGTCAAGGTCTATTTTCATTTATCATTTTTCTTTCTGTCTAAGGAAACAAAGACACTGACAATGCCACCTACATATAAAATAGTAGCACATATAAGTTTATGATCAAGAGAGAAATTCTTGTTTATATCAATAATAATGTTTTGATGTCTAAGTGGCTTAAGGAGTTTTTGAAAACATGGCAGATTTCATTAATTCTAAATATGTACATATAGATATAGATACAGATATGTTGATGACTTTTATTTTGAAGATGAAAATAAACATTATCCTTTATAGTCTTTAATAATAGATTTCTTCCTCCTCTAGCTGTCACCCTGAGGCTAAATTTTCTTGTGAAGAAAGTGGGTTGTAGCAAGACCATAGCGAAGAAACGTAATAGAACTTGAAGATGATCAACTCAAGAGCAGCAGGGAGATGCTCAGAAAATCTATCTTATCTTGGATATGGTTTCTCAGAAAACTTTCCCTTTCTTCCCAAGTCTGAGATACTAGACTCTTTGCATTCCCCCTCTCTGATTCCTCTTTCATTGCATTTGTCTCCACGTGTATGGTTGCACTTGGGACTATTGGAATTGGACAATGTCTTTCTAGCAAGTAAAGGTAGCTTCAGGTTCCTTAAGTCTTCTATGGCCTGGGAAAAATCTTCTGAAAATCCCATGCCTCTTTTCCTTAAAAGTACTTGTGCAGGTTCAGAGCTATGGGGACCCCAGAATGCATGTCTATGTTTAGCTGCCTTGGTTTCAGATTATAATTACCTTGCATTAATTGGTAACCTGAGTATCTATCCCACCTGGTTTGTAAGCATCTTCTAGCATAGGAAAATTTAATTTTCTCCATTTATTCCCTCACTAGTCTGTGCTTTTACCTTACCCATTATGCTCAATTCCATTATATATTAATACTCATTTTACTGCTAGTTATCATTAAAAGCCCAAGGTCAAAACTCCAAAAGGATGTCACTTCCTGTCCACAGGCATCAGCAAAAGCATAAATCAGAAAAGCAATACTTTTCCATTATCAGTCATCTCCTCAGTCGACCTAAGATGACTATCTTGGCTGGACAAATATAGTACCTACTTCTTAAACTTGGAGCTTAGGGTTATTTACAACTGGAATTTTAGCAAAGGTGGTGAATGGCTGAAGTTGGTCCAACGTTCAAGTCTAATATAAACAGATGTTCCTTCAGGGCTCAAAGGACTAACAACTGAGAAGTTAAGCTTCTCTTCACAGAGGGGTTACTTCTCACCTCCACCCCCATGGGCCACCAGTTTTTCACCTTTCCCTGCTTTGAGATTTGGCACTGCCACTCATGTCCTTCAAAATGTTCTTGTATTGACCTTCACTCTACTCACAGGGAAGGACCTCATCCTGATTCACCTCTTATTCCATTTGCACATTTCCCAAGTGTGAGTCACTGATTCTGGAAATTATCACAGAATTTCAGCAACATAACACAGTAAATGCTAGTCACAACATCATAACCTGAATATAAGAGGATGGGAAGAGGATTTGGAGCTCCTAGTTTTGAAATCAAATCCAAAGTGAGTAAAGACCAATCAGACTGGACTTCCTCACCAGTGTGGATTTCAATCTATTTGAGGCTTTAGCTATTTTACTTGTAGAACAGGGAATCATTGGCCACATCTCCCAAGGAGGAACAATTTTCAAGGATAGTATTGATAATGCCACTAAGAAGTAGAAAATATTTGCAAAGTGCCTTCTCCATCAATTAATTTTATAATTCATATTACTATGTCGAATAGTAAGCTCTCTTAGAGATCCCCAAATATCTGTACTACTGAGTAAAGAAGGAAGCAAATATATCACCATTCTTATTGTAAGGGGCCAAATGGTGGTTGTGGCATTAGAGCTCTTTGCCACCTGGGTTTGTTCTACTCAATTTCAGTCATCGGCAAAGCTGAAATAGGACAACCTTTCCATATAGAAGGGGCCCACTCACATCTGACTTACAACATGAAGGAGCAGAAGGAAACTCATTCTTTCTGCTAGTGTGCCTAGCTATTTTTCTCAAAAAAAGTCACCAATCTCTAAATTCAGTCTTAAGGAGCAAACTGTGTTCTTAGGGAAAGTCCGTTAAGAAGACTGAGAAAGCAGAGAAAGTGCTTCTCTCTAGCAGAGTAGCACAAGTCCATACTGCCTTGTCCATAACTTTAAAATACAAAAAATCTCTAATATATTTTTTAAAAAATTTACAGTCAACTCATGTGGCTGGAACATCTCAACTAAACAGATGTAATGCCATTTACTTACTGTTCCTACTTGGAGTGACTATTCATTATTTTTGTTATAGACATAGTAACATGTTATAAGCACCTGTCTCTTAACTCCTTCCATATTTGGCTCTGAAAAGCTGGGACTGAGACCCTCCAAACTACATTTCTCCTTTGCCAACTTGTTTCTCATTCTGTTTTACCAGTAAGTGGCACTAAAAGGAGGCAGGAACAGAAGAGAGGACACATGATGCTTTCTGTTGGGTTGCTGGTCTTAATAGAATCACTTCTACAGTTGGGTCCAGACTCCAGCTTTTTTTGGCACCTTCATAATCAGCTTTCTAAGTCGAATTGGGCAATGTCCTTTTCCAACCTTCTGAATTCCCATAAACTCTTCTTACTATAATTTTCTCTAGATCCCTCACTGTTTTTCGGCTTGTTTTGTTTTTGTTGTTCTTGTGCTTTTATCTCTACAACATCTGTATGACCATTCACTTGTATTCAATTTCCTCTGTTAAAATATCTAGAGAAATTTCTCTTTCCTTCACTGGCCCCTAACTGATAATGGGGTGCTACCCCAGGATCTGCTGGGTATATTACGTAATATCTGGTACATACACCATAGTACCTTTCCAAAATTCAAAAGCTTCAGAATTCCAAAATACCTTTTATGCTTCAAGTTTTGAATAAAGGATTAGAGAAAAGTCTTTTTGTAGTGATTTTGAATAACGGCATCAGAATATCCTTGGTTGCTCTTTCAAAGGGCAGACTCCTGTGCTAACATTACAGATCTCAGAATCTGGGGATATGGCCTAGGCTCCAGCATTCTGAAACAATCTCTTTCCATGACTTCTATGGCTTGGTTTAAGACCACCTTCTTCTATTCACTAGAAAGCAAAAAGGCCCATGTCTACTTCAGTGGCTACTTTCCTAAGCGCACATAGAGAAGCTGTGAAATGACAATTTCAGAAAGTTCCTATTAATTTGCTGCACCAAAGTCTCCATCTGGGGAAAAGATAGGAGACAGTCTCTTCTTACGTGTATTACCATGACTGAAAAACAAAAGTATGTATATCAATTGAGGTAAATTTTGAGGATGGCTTTGACCAGTACAGTCCTTGAGACTACCCAGAGGTGAGCTCCCTGCCAATTATGGTTGAGTAGTTTTATAGACCTTCTTCTGGTATCTAGCCTGTGGGTCCTCACAGCTTCTATACTTGGGTTCATCCATCGACTGCTGCTTTTTATGTTGGTTCTTCCTTAGTTACTACTTCTTATGGACGCTCATGGAGATACAAATGAGTGTTTAACAACTGTCCTAATAACATACAGTTTCTGAACTGCATAGGCAAATAAAGCTATGCCTGTAACCCTTTAAGAAACATTAAATAAGAATTATGATGTTCAAAGATGAGATGAGATATCGACTCATATTGCTAGCAAGATAATTGAGGTGTGTGGATAGACAATTGTTTTTAATAGATGTTACTAAATAGTTAATGGAAATCCTTTCCTCCATATGATATAAAATACAACTATAAAATTATTGAAATATTTTAATCTGTAGCAAAATATTTACAGTCACACAATCACATACTTAGAATCATACATATTAGGTCTGGAGGAACCTTGATCATAATTGAAACATAAGCATTAATAGATCAGTAATCTCCATTTTTTTCAATTGTGCACCATTATATTCATCTATTTAATGTAAATAGATATATGTGGACTACTGTATTAACACAATATGCATGTTATAAATCATACAGAAAAATTTGAGAGAAAGAAAATCAGGTACACCCAGAAACTCCAATGTTGTCCTCCTCAATCCCTGCAGAGAACCTGGCATGTACAATCAGGTGCACACACCTGGAGATCACTGGGGTAGCAAAAGTAATCAACATCCACATGAGAAGAGAAAACAAACAAAAAATAATACTGATAACTGACTGTCTATCATCAATGCCAAATCTCTCAGGTAAGAATATTGTCACCTTCTTTGCTTGCTATGACAGTCGATGAGAAATTGTGTGTTGCCATTTTGGGCTATTGGTGATTGTTTTTCATGTTTTATCTTGCTTTCTCTTCTCACTATCCCATTGTTTGATTTTCTACTACAAACATAAAAGTTGTGGAAGACACCTCACCCACCACATTCCTACTTTATGTTTCCCTTTCACAACAGCCCTTTCTAACATATTATGTGGCCTCCTTACATTTGTTTTTTTTTCCCAAAACTACTTTTGATTATCAGGTAGCTATATGGTATGAATTCAGCACATGTTCCCCAAAGATAGATTTTCCACAAATTAAAATATCCTATTTAGCTCTAAATATGAAAACTAAAAATAGACAACCCACTGTGAAATGAATTACTCATACACTGTGTGTCACATTTTAAACTAGCAACTCTATAACCTTAAAATACAGTTCAATCTTAAAGTATTAATTTTGAAATGATGCATTTGTGCTAATGATTTACTGGGAGGAAAAATCCTTTAATCTAACCCTTTTGCTTATGAACTTGAAAGTTGAACTCCATAGAAATGACTGACTGCAACAGCAGGACCTTTCACCAGCTGATCAAAATTAACAGTTTCTTTCAATTGTTCTAATTAAGACCAAGGGGAGTTCTGGAATGTACCAACAGTAGCTCAAATTGCTCCCTTGCTTAAAACTAGTTTCTAGGAAGGAATATCAGCTTTTACCTTTCCCTACAAATAGTTTAGTCTAAGTTGCTATTATTACTATTTACTAAAATATATTCTATAAATGTATCCCACGATAATATTTTTAGTTTTATTTTATTAGATTAGAAAGGATAACAATTAAAGATGAAAAACATAATCATCACAAGTGGAAATTTGTTAGAAACCAGATGCCCTATCAATGATCTGTAAAAGCAATGAAAGCTCTTAAATATGGTTTAGTGTTTTACATAGTAAGAATTTTTATTTTAATAATTATTTCATATTCATATTGGAAATACAATTAGAGAAATCAGAGAACTGAATCATGGTCATGGTAATAATGTAAAAATTAAATTTATGTAAATCCTAAGTAATATTAGTATTGCTTTAAAATGTATACTTTTGCTTTAGCTGAATATTTCTTAAAACCATTTTTCTACCTTTCAAGGAAAACAATTCTTTCCTACTAACTAAGTCTATTGTCATTCATCATCTAAAGTTCTGATCTACGTTAATAAAACTTTTGTTTTCTTAATAATGTTTCATGATAAAACATGTTTTCTTAATAGTAATTTGTTTTTAAATTATTCATTTAAAATGTTCATTTCGAGACTCTTGCTTTAGAGAATTCAAATAGATTTTACTATTTAAATAAAACATCTACCTTAAAAGTTATATAAATAGTGAAGAGTACATACAAGCAAATACCAACATTTTCATCATTAAAGCAAAAACAGGGTAAAGTTTAAAATTCAATAGCAAGTTATTTAAATGGTACTTATAAGGTGATAAAATAATGAAAGAATTGTCTTGAAGGTCAACCTACTGAATTCGGATATTATGTTAAAAACTCCAGATTTCTGTAAGTCAACCAAACACCAGCTTGCTCATAAAGTATGATTGTGGGTGATGAAAATATGTTGCCTTGCTTCATCACCATTTTAAACCATTTCTTCTTTGAAGGTGGCAATTTTCAATTTAAAGATCTTTCAGAGGGCATACTCTTTAACCTCATACACAATCCCTAAATAAGTAATTGACTCTTTCAATTCTCACCACTGTGTTAAGATATAAGCAATCTCTTGTTGTAATTAGCATTTTTTCCTAGAAAAAGGATGATGGCTGGGTGGCTATATGGGCTTGCAGTCTTCAGAGAAGCATTCCCTTCCCTAGGGCTGGATGCAGACTATTTAAATCCTCTGTGAAAGAGTCAACAGGATTAACATGGAGTCAACTTCCTTGGGAAATGGAGCCAAAGAAACTCTAAGGAGACAAAATACTTCAAGGCAATCACACTCGTGGTGAAAATCTCCAGACTTACTGGTCCTGTCACATCTAATTTAACTGATGACATGAACATTAAGCAGGGCCACAAAGACTTTTTTTTTTTTTTTTTTTTATGAGCTTAAACTCTTTTTTTACTTCCTGAAAGCTTAGGATATTTCCATTTTTTTACAAACAGAAACTGTAGTGAAATCCATCATAAAACTTGGAAAACATCTTCTGTTTATTTAGACCTGCATGCAAGAAGATTAGCACTTTTCAAGGGAAGCACTTTTACCACCAAATTTTAAGCTGTATTCAGGTGTGGTTTTTTTTTTTTTTGGTTTAACTTTCAATTCTTATCATGTATCTTTTAAAATTAATTATATGTAAAAGTTTTACTTTATAGATAAAGATTCTTAAAAGCAATGTATACCGTGTGGAACTCACTTATGTAAATTTCTTCAAGGATTTGAGTATTTTTTTTCAATATCAAGACTCATAAACAAGGATTTAAATATACAAATAAAAATAGAACTTTGGGAGACAATTTAATTATTTATAAAATAATATTTCATACATCAATATGTTAAATCCAAATATTCTATTAATGGGAAGTTTTTCGTAGACAATAAAATTTTTAAATATAAAGAGCCATCGTTCCTTGTTTTATCTGTATAATTAGAAAAGCATTTTATTAACTATTAACTATGTATAAATCATTATGATGCAAATTTGTAGTGACGAAGTGGCTACCACTCAGTCTTTCCCTCTAAAGCATGTGTAATGTAGTTTACTAATCAGACATAGTCATGAATAATAGGTCCCATTAACTATGGACCATGGGTTATGTCGAGAAATAACCAGCTTCAGGTTGAAATTTCAGCACTGGTGTAAGCATGTGAGTCAGCATTAAATTCATCCCAGAAGAGTTGCAGATGTCAAAAATCCAGTCTGGGTCTATGGATGGGAGAAAGCTTGGGATTTTAATTATTTACTAAAGTTAAACTAGATCAATTTTCCAAGAAAGAATTTTAATTTTAAGAGAAAATATATAAATAATTATTTTGCATTGTTATGGTTACTTGTGGGTCCAGGAGTGAAGATTCAAGTAAATCTGAGATAAAGTTCAATTCATTTACTCATTAATTTGTTCATTCACTTATGTATGCAATCATTTAATAATGAGCATATATACAGTGCATACAATGTACTTGGCACTGGTTTAACCACTTTACAAATACTGTGTCCTCCCTCCCCTAAGATTTTGAATCTGCTGGTGTATGTAATTATGTGGATTTTCCCAGACAAAGTAAGCCAATTCTGTTCTGGACAGTGGCACTGACCTAAAGTTACTTGGAAAAAAGAAAGGATGCAGGAAAAGTAATGATAGAATCTACCGTGAGTGTATCTGTGACTCTGGGAGAAAAAATGTTGAAATAAAGACCAAAGCAGCCTACATAGGGAGGATTCAGTAATAAAGCAGGAAAGCCAGCAGAGTACAGCATGGTGGCTATTATTTAAAGCCTTCTTGACCTAGGCATTCTGGATACATCATGCATCCTGAGAAGGAAAGAGTTACTGTGTGGCACCGTGTGACATATTGTGTATAAATCATCTCATTAAATGCTCATACTTTATGCCCAAGCAACCCTGCTATGGGACACCCATAAGAATGTAATACTGAGTGAAAGGAACCTTTTCCCCTTCTTACTGTGAATCAAACTTAGAATTAGCATAGACCCATGATAATAAAGGGAATAATTAGTTTAGATAATATTTTAAGAGTCTGAAACTTAAAGTGTATCTTAAATATACTGAACTGATTTATATGAAGAAGAGAAACTTGAAATGAATATTGGAGATCTTGCATTCTCACAGGTGAGAGATGATCAGGTAGAAAAATTCATATTCTAGAGGCTGAAGCCTTCAAGTTTGTAGAGGTCATTTTCTATTTTCAAATAAGATCAACAGTCTATGACAGGTTAAATCCTAACTTTTTGATATACCTAAAATAAATATCTTGGCTTGGGGGCCTTATTATTCAACTTCTATGACTGAAATATTAATGGAAAAACTTGAAGGTTGCTAAACTGGTACCTTGTCAGAAAACGTTATATTTACTAACCTATTATTTGTGTACCATTAATATAACCATGCTACATCTTTAAAATGATTTACCAAATCTTTTACTTTGCAAAAATAATACTTTGATGTGTAATCCCAAATATATAACAATCTATTGTTGTACTTATTATACTCTCATTAGGACAGATGAACTTAAATTTACAAAAATGAGAGGGATTATCCAGTTTGCCCCTAGTCATCCTTAAGTAATTTGATATATAAACTTGAACACTCAACTTCAGTTGTAGAATGAATGTAACAGTTGCCCTTTATTTTACCTCATGTTCTAAAGAGAGATAATAGATACATATGAATTTTGAAAAGAAAAACTTTAAGGCAGTATAAAGGAGAAATAAATTTTCATGTCAAATTGTCTAAACTTATAAACATGAATATATCATTTATGTTTTTATCACACAAAAATAGACCACAAGTTAGATTATAATTGCTCCAAGGCACTATACCCACCCTAAAGAGGTGATATTAACAATAGCTATGCCCACACTGGCCCTGTTTGCTCACAGATCTGTTCTTCATCCTTCAGCTGTGTTGCTTTGCTCGGTGGGAGGGCTAACATCTGGAGGATCCCTATACTCCAGCATATTTGACTTCTAGCTAGGTTTGGCTGAGGAGAGACATGGGTGGAAAACTGGCGATTAGGAGATACGGAGAAACTAGGAGAGTTCGCCTCCTCTTTTGAACAGTAACTACAGCTGCAACCCCATTCCTTCCCTAACTTCAGCTTCCACCAGTTTCCTGTCTAGTTACAATTTCTCCTGGGTGACATATCTCTGAACTCTCTTAATGTCATCTCCTATCCAGCCCTTCAGCCTCAACATGAGAGTAGCTCCCTGCTACTCCTAAATTCTATGTGGCCTCACTTTACTATGGGAGGCATCTTGGCTCTGTCATCACCAGAATAAACAATTTCTATATTAAATTCTCTCTGTTTGAAACATGCAGAGTTGTGTCTATTTCCCTGGTTGAACTCAGACTTATACAGTAGTTAACACATTTATAATGTTTACAATACAATCTGCCAGACTCCCTTCAAAATGCTTCATATTTATCAGTTAATAGTCATATAAATCAGTTAATAGTCACAATAACTGTATTAGGGTGGTTACTAGTATTGTCTCAATTTATATATGAAGAACGTAAAGCACAGAAAATTTTTAGTAATCAATAATGCTCACATGGCTAATAATGATGGTGGCAAGATTTGAACCCAGATTGTTTACATTCTTAGTTATGCATTTACTGTCTCTCTGACTGCCTCTAAATAGGATTACCATCTACTCAAGCATTTGGTCAAAAATTACATCACTGAGTGCCCAGAGTTCTATGCCATATATAAAACTTAGAATAATGCGAGGCAAAGAGGAAGCATTAAAGAATTCAAGAAGTTTAAGCTGTCATTATTATTACTCATTTAGTTACAACAATTTTCTCTGACTGAAGACAAAATACTTGTCACTTAAAATTGTTATGATTAAATTTAAAAGATGTCAATAAATAATAACAAAAACTTCAATTATAATAATCATAACAAGATAACTGCCATATTATTAGCAAATTTAATTTTGCCAAGTAATTTTTTTATCTGCTATTTATTATGTTTTCTATATAGAAAACTGTGATACTAACATTTGGACAGATGTTGAGAAAATGTTAGATGTTGGAATTAAATAAATTTAGTATTATGAAAAATTTATCAAATTATAGTTAATGTATTCCATAGCAGATTTGTAAAATTAATCCACAAATTCTACTCTTGGAAAAGCATTCCTCTAAATACTTGTAATATATTGAAATAATTATAGCAATTAAAAGCATTAGTAACCCACTACGTAAAAAATTTAGTTGAGGTAAATATTATTGTTTGTCAACAGAATCTCTTCCCTCCCTTCTTTTCAAATTCTAATTTTCCTCAGGAATTTAATTTTTTCCTATGTGTTAACATGTCTTGGCAGAAGCGGGTCTATCAGCAGTTAGAAAAGTGAAGTCCTGATTAGATCAAGGCACTCAGTGGTCCTATGTGCCTTGATACAGAGTTTCTAATGTTTAAGAAATGGGCATTTGGCCTGATTCTGGTCAATGAGATTTGGTATTTCTGGGAAATGAATCCCTTCCTTTTTGGGGGAGAGATTTGAAAAGTCAGTTCTCTCTCTTTCTTAGGAAGTGAATAATGAATCAAAAGTCCAGAACAGTTACTATCAGTCATTCACTGGAACCAGTAGCAAGATAGACTGACACAGGACAGGACAGACAGAAACTATCCAGGTGCCGATGAAGTCAATAAGTTATTAATTAAACCAGTCCTGAAATCTACCTTGTATTTGGACTCATAGTTAATTGATCAAATAAATGTCCCAATTATGTTTTATGTATCATGCAGTCTATATTAACTGATACAATGACAATGAATAACAGATATTAAATTTTAAGAGTCTGAGCTGAAATCAGATCGTTGTGAGGTTGGTGAATCCAAATGACATTTAATGGTCACATATCCTAGACAGGACCAACTGTATAGTATGTGGGTCCCAGTGCAAAATGAAAAGGCGGGGTCCTTTTTTCAAAAATTATTTAGGTTAACAAATAATTATTTAGTTTATAATTATTAACTTAGCAAAAAGTTATTTAGTTTAGCAACAGCTAAGCACAATTCAAGTACAGGATTCCTCTGAATATAGGGCCCTATACAATAGCAGGCCTCATACCTATGAAGCCAAACTTAGTCCTAAAGAAAGTCCTCTAACCTCTTTCTGCCTCAGTTCTTCACTTGTTAACTAGCACTTAGTGATTTGGTGAGTTTTCTTTAAACTCTCGATGTATGAGTATAGGTCATTTAAGGTCAACCATATTAAATTTATATGACTATCTCTTTATGAATTGATATTGTTCTTTTCATTAGGGATGCATTTGGAAATTTCCTAATGTGATTTTGAGCTATAATTTAGTATATTTGCTCGATTGGACAAAAAAGTTTCTTGTTGAAATGGCTATCTAACTGCTAAATATAATAGCCACAGGGATGCAATCTTCTCCAGTTAAATTATCTATAGAAATAGATGAATAAATATAGAGAGTTTCAATAGTTCTAATTTGCTTTTCCATATCCAGTCGACTAGCCATCCATTAAATTAATAATTTTAAACAACTTTAAGTTATATATTGCTTTGAGAAGGTGAAAGCTATATAATTTTCCAAGAAGGTTGTGTGTATGCCTGTGAGAAAGCTTCTGAAATTTTACTTTCAATTTGAACACCATCTATAGAACACCAGGTTGGTCTGTAGACTGCAGGTTAAGGGTCCTTACATCTGCAAAAATAGCCATTCTTAAACAGAAATTTAATATCAGTTGCTGGCTTAGAAATCTTTCAGTGGTTTGCAATTACCATCCAGGATAAATTCCAACTTGTTTTGTATCATGTTCAAGCAAAAGCACTTTATCCCCCTTTGCTCTGCTCTTTTATAGTTTTACAAATCAGAACTATGGAGCTTTTACAGTTCTTCCATGTGCTATGGTGTTTCCTACCACTACAGCCGTGGTCCTCAATCCTCTTTAATTTAGTATAACTCAGGGGGGATTTATAAAAATACCAAATCCTGGTCAGCAGCTCCAGAGATTCTGACTTAATCAGTCTGGTGTAGAGTTCAAATATTCTATTGTTTAAAATTTCCCCAGATAATTCTAATGTGCTCTCTGGGTTGAGAAACATGTGAATTGTCAAGTAAACCAATTTTTATAAAAATGCTCACTTAAAATGCTGTGCATTACAGGTCATATGGGGGCTATGGTCACTGACAAGCAGGTAAATTAGTAGAGCTGTTTAAATAAAGTCTAGAAGAGCAGTAAATCAGGAAGAACCTCTCTTGAGAGAGAAAATTAAGGGTGAGATTCCAGTAAAAGGATAATTCAGCTGGACGAGGGACAGCAGTCATATTAAGGCAAGCATACCCTTTTCCTCCCTAAACATATCTACACAAGTCCTGCAACCCCATTAATAAATGCATGCTAAAATACACACTAATTATGAAATAATATGAATGTTCCTATTACATTATAGCATACTTCTATGTGTTTGTGTATGGAGGGTGGGTCACTAGCCACTTGTTTGGATTTTGAAGTAAAAGGACTTTATATATGATATTTCCTCTCCTTCAAATTCCAAAGTTATCTTATGATTTAAGACAGCCAGCAAATGAGATTCTAAGTCTGTACCAAGCCAAAATAATAACCTCGTCCTACACTTTTAATGTCTTTAAAGATACAAATAAATCACTACTATAGCAGGGATGATCTGAGAAGCAAGTGATGGCATAGTTGCCATTTGCAAATATAAAACAAATAATTACTAAAATAAAGAACTGAGTTGGATCTGTTCATGTATGTCATAGTGCACACCTGATCTTTTTTATGCATAATGTTAAATAAACATTTGCCTTAGGTAGCATTACTCTTTAGGGGAAATGTTAAGTATACTCCAAGTAAGAGTGGTTTGTACATCATTTTCACACATTCATCTAAACCAATCTTACAATCTTACTCCTTTAACAGTAAAACAAAACAAAACAAAAAATCCTTTTACAGCAGATTGAGCAGAAAAAAAGAAACGTGAAAATATTTGTACCAAGATGAATAATTACTAGTAGAAATGAACACCATTCTGAAAAATTAGAAAGGTAGTGACTTGAACACATAAGAAAGCAGATTCTCTGAATCAGTATGAACCTGAGCAGCATTATTAGGTGCCATTTCCCAGCAAAAAGCCATAAGGCTCACACCTGTCACCACCGTGCTGAGATTAGTTACTCTGCTTATCATGAGATTTAAGTACAGTGTTGAATGCAGTTTCACACCAGACAATCTGACTATGTTGCCTAGAAAATGAATATGAAGTTTCCATTGTTATTTTTTTTCTTTGGACTTTGTTCCCTGCACATCCCTACCAGAAAGATTTTTTACATGGGACTCTGATAGACTGCCATGTACATAGATGTTTTACACAAATTACAGGCCCCTTTGATCCATTAAGATACAGCAGCATAAGACGTTCATTTTCTTGAGGAAATTCTGGGCTTCTAAAAGGAATTTAGTAACAGGATCCTACTTCAGACCCCACACCACCGGGGCTGTCAGGCTCTTCCTTCTCTATGACTGGAATACATGTAATAACAAAATGACCTAATAGGAGAAGAACACATTACCTTATAAAAGACAATTTTAACTATTTCAAACCTGGATAACTCATGTTAGCTCTCAATAATTGCTGTTGTAATGCTAGTAGCTACTTTAGTTTCTCTAAGAGACATCTTTTGCCTGTTACTTCTCCCAAGTACAGAGATGAGGTAATTCCATGGATTAGCTACTATTGTTAGATAATAATGGCCATGCAAACCCTAATGGATATAAGATGCAACACCTAAGCAGATGGAGGATAGGACGTAAATACTCCTGTCCATAAATTGACCTCATGTTTCGGAAAATGGATAAATTAAGGGCTAAGTTAGTATCTAAAGATATCACCACCATTATGACTCCCTTCCTCTGCTGTCAGGGGCCAGAGAGAAAACAGGGGCCACAGATCATAGTTATGCAAAGACCTGGCCTATCTTGGTAATTTGATTCAAGTATCACTTAAAGAAAATTAAGAACATTTTACTCAAAAAGTACAACTTGAGGAAAATTAACATAAATTACCTTGAAGCAAATTACCATTTGCTGAGGAACAATATCTATAGCCAGATCTATTCAAATGTACATGGCTTTACTTTTTAAAAAAGAAACCCTCAGGTGAGGATTATCTACTAGAAAAGCTTGGGTTTTTTCAGGACTTGGAAAGTTACTACAATAATTTCTTAAAATGTTACTCCATTTCCTGTCTAACGATGTACAGAAGTATTAGATGATGGGAAATCTAACCTCACTGTAAAGTAATCCACTGATGCTCAAACACAAACAGAGCCAGAAATCTTTATGATAAATTTTATTTCCCAACACAAGGCAAGCAAAATAGCACCTTTAACAACAGCATCTCCAATAAAAAAATGCAAAAGTGAACTGTGCACACATAGCATAGTTTACTATTATGGTGTTTAGATTTAGGGGGAAAATTAGAGCACTCATTAATTGATTCAATTAGTCATTTGTTATTTCATTCAATAGGTTTCACATTATTTTCTTCCAGAGTTGATCACATAGCATCCCTCCTATAATGACACTGAAAGAAAGAACACTTCATTCTTCTTCTATTGGTTCCCCAAAGATGACATCCCTTAAAAATGATCTCCTAATGTATTTCTTAACTTCAGAGCAGGCTGAGCTTCTCTAATGGATTATCTCCCCCTCATCCAGACTCTTTCCTATACTCTTTGTAAGGAAAAGCCAGCCAGCTGGAACAGCAGGGCAATAAGTACAGCTGAGAATTCCTGGCCCACAGGTGTCCATTCTCGCATTTGATAGCTTGCCAATATCAAAGCTAGATTTGTTGAGGGGATCCCCACAGTTGTTTCACAGAAAGAAAATTATCCACTGGCACTAATAGTAATAATCCCCTTCTCCATATATGACTTAGTACTTGAGCTAGAGCCACAAGCCCCTTTCCCCACCAAGATTGAATGAGTATCAAGTTCTCCATCCTTTTAACAAGTGGGTGGCAGACTGTCAGGATAGGAATTAGATGGGTACAGGTGGCACCACCTGCTTGAAATGCTTTTGAGTATTTTGTGTTTCATTATTGCTGTACACCATTGCATCATTCTTTCTTTTCTTGCCAATAACCGTGGTACCATTTGTTTGAGATTAAGGTTTGTTTCAAACTTTGGTTTTGGATAAAAGAACATGAAAGAGTTTCTTTTTCTTTCTTTCTTTTTTTCATTGAGAATATGAAACAAATCAGAGAAAAAGTAATTATATCATTGCATACAATGGAATACAAGGTTATCTCATTAAAAAGTGTGTAAGTTCATTAGCAGATAGAGGAGAAGAGATATTATTGATTCTCCAGGAGCTAATTATTTTTGGTTGCTGGTTTAGCTGAAATACAATAGTCAGTAAACTGTAGTTTCCTAAATAATATTTATGGTTACAAAATTCAGATATAAATATCTGTAAATGAATAAGGGTGAATTTCTACTTCATCTGTGTTTTATTTTGATTAGTACCTCATACAAGACATTATTTCTTTTAGAGTCATTAATCTTCTCATTTTATGTGTTAGTTAAGCTTTAAACAGACAAAAGGACAGGCATTTGCTGGGCTTGTGAGATGGGGGTACGGTTTAACAGTACCATCTTGAGTGAGAGAGCAGACAACAGAGAAGTTTTTTGTAAACTAAAAGCAAAGGATGAGACAGTGTGGGGACAGAGCCCCAGAAAGCAGTTTCCAGGCTCTCGGTCTCACATGGAAAGGTGCTGGCTCAGGTAGTAAATGGCCATCAACTGTGATTGGATGGCCATCAGCTGTGGCTAGTTGGCCGTCAGCTGTAACCAGAGCCATTGGCCACTAATATAACTGCCATGGCTATGCTAGCAGAAAAAATTGGGGCTAGTAAGAAGATGGTGGCTGAGCTAGCAAGAGCGCATTGCAGCCCCTCCACACTGCCCTCCATGAATTCACTATCAGTCCTGAAACCCGGGCTCCTGGCTCCCTCCAACAGCACTCCGGTGTCATTAGGAGCCCAAATCAAATGCAAGATGAGCACCACAGGCATGAGAGAAGTGGCTGGGAAACACCCTGTTCTGACCCAGGAGACTGTGAGGTGTGGAGAAAAGAAAATCCACGCAAAAATGGGAATTTCGAATCCGCGGAAAAAGGGTCTGGAGTGTTACCTGCCGTTCCTCACGGTTCCCTACGGTCTCCCCAGTCACGTCCTCCTGGTGCCCGGTCCGCCCCTGATTGCCTTCCCCTCTTCCGGAGGCGAGTTCCCCCAACAAGGGGCCTGCCCTTCTCCTGGCCCCACCCATGCCCTGGCCTAGTGCCCCATCTATGAAGTGCTAGAGACCAGGGTGGGTGGGTCAGTGAGGAGTAGGTAGGTGATGGAGATGACTCCCCTACCTATGGCTCCGTGGGTGTTCCTTTTTGGCCTCACCATATCCTGCGTTCTGATGTGGGGAGTGGGAGCTGAGACCCCGCAGGCCGCCCCGCGTGACAGACAGTTTAACCAAACTTTAGTCAGAATTAGAAGCATCAGGGCAATGACTTTGAAAAAGTGTTTTCAAACTTCTGAAAGGTCATGTGCAGTGATGAAGAGAGCCTCCGGAGTAAGGCTCCCTATCCACAGCATCCAACACTTCTAAATGGATCTCAGCATATGATCACAAAGACTATTGTTTAAATTTGTTAAATTTGTTTGCTTGTTTGTGTTTTTATCAGTCAGGGTCCTGGTATGAAAGATATAACACATTTAAACAGTAAAATGATAAATTTAATAAAATAACTGTTTATAAATCTGTGGGTGGGGTAAGAAAAATTAACAAGGAATGGTGCAGTCCCCACCACAAGATCTGAATGGACAAGGAGAGGGAGTGAACGCAAAGAGAACAGCTGGAAAACAGAGAGGGCCACCTAAAGCAGATGCGGCCTTAAATAGAAGGATGGAGTTATTGTCAGTACAGAGAGGAAAAGAGACTGGCCCCCACTCACCACCTGCCCCCAGTTGTGTTTTGGGGCCTCCCCTTAACCTAACCCAACAAGAAGCCAGAAACAATGAAGTCTTATAATGATCTCTATGTAGCTTAGACTCCCGAAGAAACAAGCGAGTGGTTAAATGGTGGAGAGCTGAAGGGTAGAATTGAAAATATGCAGTACAACCCACATGTTTTTCCCTGCAAAATACATTCTTTTTCCAGATCACGGCATTGTCATGTCAGTTCCCAATTAAATTACTGCATTCTTCTCAAAAAGTCATAAGAGGATGAGGAGAAAAGGAAAAAATAAACAGCAAAATAATAGACAGACAGACAAAGATAGACTTGTAAAACATTACTGCTACAGTCCCTGCTTTTATACTTGGTTACAGGCCCAAGTTGACACAGTTTTTGTCTTCCACTACATATCCCATGCTCCCCTTAGCTGCAGCCATCATGGTGACTGGATGGTGTCCTTTCCTTGCTAGAGTAAAGCAAACCTTCATTTTTCCAGGATCTGAGTCTTTGGTGGTCTTATCTTCATGGACTTGCTGTAGCTTTACACTGATTGGAATATTAGGCAAGAGAGCCAAGGAATACATTAGTAAATCCCCTTGGTTCTTGTTGCTTCTTGTCTCAGTTGTATACATGAAACTCAATGTCCCCACTGATAATTAGGATCACTGTCCCTAACTGCTGCAGTTATCCTCTTTCTCAGACTTTTGGTTATGGCCAGAGGAAGCCTCAACTTCCAATTCCTCTGACTCATGATGGTGTTCTCTTATAGGAATCATCTTGTCTGGAGTAGTGGAACATCTAACACAAAGTCCTGGGTGGCAGAGAAAATCCGCAAGATGTTTTCCAGTGGTCAATTTAGTAAAGTAATGAGAGGGCTGCTTCTACCTCTATCCCTCTGTCCACAGAACAACACATTCTGAACATGAGATGGTGCCATCACATATCAGGCACAAGTTTATGGCATATGGCATATCCAGGAGGAAACTACCCCATCCTCTCAGTGTACTTTTGCCCAGCTGGTACCACAATTAAGTTCAACAGGCTGTTCATTCTGTCAAAGCTGCTACTGGTGGATTATAAAAACCAGCTTCTAATGAGCCTCTTAAAAATTTCAGGTAATTTTTTTGGTAGAGACCAGTACTGCATTTCTTTTGCATGAAATGAATCATTTGATCAGAAGTGATGTTGTATGGGATAGAATGCTGACAGGTAAGGCATTTTTAGTATCCTTAAATGGTTGTTCTGGCAGAAGCACTGCCCAAAGAGAAGAAAACCAATTTGCATAAAATGTGGTCAATCACTGCTCCCCTCCATGAGAGAAGGGGCCTCAAGTAACTTACTTGCCACCAGAAGATGATGCCTTGTTGAGAGTTCAGGATTGCCTTCTGATGTTGGCAGGTTTGAAAACTCAACAAGGAAAAGAATCCAGAATAATCTTGGTGTGAGGAAGTCCATGTTGCTGTGCCAACATGTATCTTCAATGCCCATCTCCACGGGCTTTTTGTGCATAAATCTTTTGCTGAAGGGTGTCTAGGGAAAAGGGCTGACTGGCATTCGTAGGATAGATCATCTTGTCTACCTATTCATTGAGAGCCTTCTTTTAGTAAATGGCCCTTGGATAGCATTTAGTGAGAAAGTGATATCTTCACACTCTGTGCCACCTATGAGAAGTCTAAATAAATCACCTGGATGTCTTAGTTATCACTCTTCCAATTGTATTTTATCCATCATCCAAACTACAGCCACAAGTCAGTATCAATCTGAGCCTCAGCCCATTTCTTTCACATGAAGTGCACCACAAGAAATATCTAAAGTTCTTCCCACTAGGAAGATGTTCCTTTACCACTGTCTTTCAAGGCTACCACTTAGTAATATAGTGCTATTTTAAGTCGACTCTCTTTTAGGTATTGGAGAAAAATCCAAGAGATAAAGTCCCCACCTTTATGAACCTAATAGTTGTGGACACAGGTCCCCAAATGGTCTGGGTTCACAGCACCCTTAGTTTCTCAGTAATTTGTTTTGCAGAATGCCTAGGCCAAAAGAAATACCTAACAGTTCCATTTATTAAATATTTAGGTCTAGACAACTTATTTATAATCTAATATGTCATTTAAAATAATAATACACACATGTTAAAAACGTAATATTTTATTCCACTCTTTAATGACCACACTCAATTATTAACGGGAAGTGTGCAGCTGTTAGGTACTGCTCAGAGTTTGGAATTACATTGGAACTCACCACCCTCATTTATTACTCCATATGGATTTTTTCATGGTATTTACTTTTGTATCACTCTTACCACCACCAAAATCCCAGTTTTGTAAAGATATGGTGCCCCAAAAAGAATGCAACTGATCTAACATTAAAATTATTCTTCCTCAAATTGGCAGTTTCACTGGCATCTGAAATATCTCAAGTATCACAATGTTTCCTTCAAATATTTACAATTTATGACAGTGCCCCTGTGAAGTCATTTACGTGGCCCAGTCCACCTTGGTGCAGTCTGGGAACTTCAGACCTAGGGAAATTGTAAGAGATGAAGTCAGGAATTTTCCAAGGGGGGTAAGATTGTGTAAGGCTTCATGCTTGTAGGAAGAGTACATTTTGTCCTAAGTGAGATAGGAACTATCAGAGCATTTTGAAACTAAGAATGACATGATCTCACCTTTAAAAAAATTCTTGCCAAACATACACACCACAAGTATCAGAAAAATTGTCTCTTTCATTCACTAATGTATATCAGGAACTTAGAGGAATACTTGGGCCATAGTGGGTGTTTAATAAATACTTGCTGAATTGATGGTTTGTGTGTGGAGGACAAATTGAGAGAGTAGAAGACGGGAAGGTTAGGAGGTTACAGCAGGAATATAAGGAGCTAGCAATGGCTTGATCTAGAATGGACTTAGAGGAAGTGATAACAAGCTATCAAATTCTGGATGTATTTTAAAGGTAGACTTAAATAATTACTAATGGATTGTTGGACAAAGGATGTGAGAGAAAAATAGAAATCAAGACAAAGAGAAGATAGACGTCTTCTCAGAGGGAAAGACAGAGCGAAAAACAATTTGAAATGAAAATCAAGAATTTAATTTTGGACATACTAAGTTTGAGATGGTCATTAGATATACAATTGAAGACACTGAGTTGGCAATATAGTTATATATTTATAAATGCAGTCATGTGTTATGACAATTTATATATGATTATTCTCATATATATGAGAATTCAGAGTAGAGGTCAAGCTGAAGATATACATATCTATGATTTATGCACAAGGGTTCACATTTCTCCACATTCTTGCCAAAACTTGATATTTTCTCACTTTTTAAATAACAATCATCTTCACAGGTGTAAGGTGCCCTATCACGATTTTGATTTTCATTAGCCTGATCATTAGTGATACTGAGCATCTTTTCATATGCCTCTGGGACATTTGTAGGCCTTCTTTGGAGGAATGTCTATTCAAGTTCTTTGCCCATTTTTTAATTAGTTTATTCATTCCTTTTTTTTTTTTTTTTTTTTTTTTTTTTTTTTTTACTATTGAGGTGTAAGACTTCTTAATATACTTTGAGTATTAACCCTGTATCAGATATATGGTTTACAAATATTATTTCCCACTTCATAGGTTTCTTATACACTGTATTGATTGTCTTCTTTCCTGTGCAAATGCTTTCTAGTTTTATGTAGTCCTGTTTATTTTTGCTTTGTCGCCTGTGTTTTTGGTGTCATGTGCAAGAAATCATTGCCAAGACCAATGTCATGAAGGTTTCCCACTATGATTTATTCTAGGAGCTTTATGGTTTCAGTCTTCACACTTATGTCTTTAATCTATTTTGTGTTGATTCTTTGTGTATGGTATAAGTATCCAATTTCATTCTTTTGTACCTGCATATTTTGTTTCCCAACACTATCTGCTGAATAAAATATCCTTTCCCATTGTGAAATCTAAGAACAGCTGTTAAGATCAATATACATATATATATTTCAGCGCTCTTAACATTTATTATGTTAATGCTGTACATCACATTGATTGATTTTCATATGTTGAACCATCCTTGCATTCTAGGGATAAATCTCACTTGGTCATGGTTTGTGATCCTTTTAAAGTACTGTTAAATTTCGTTTGCTAGTATTTTGTTGAGAATTTTTGCCTCTATATTCATTGGGGATCTTGATCTATAGTTTTTTGTGTTTTTTTTTCTGTTTGTTTGTTTGTTTTTTATAGTAACTTTTTTGGCTTTGATATCGTGCTATTGCTGACCTCATAAAATGAGTTTGGAAGTATTTCATCCTCTTCAATTTTTTGGAAGAATTTGAGAAGGATTGATGTTAATTCATCTTTGAATGTTTAATAGAATTCACCAGTGAAACAATCTGGTCCTGGGCCTTTTTTTGTTGGCATGTTTTTGATTACTGATTCAGTTATATCTTTTCTAGTTATAGGTCTGTTTAGATTTTCTATTTCTTCATGCTTCAGTCTTGGTAGGCTATATATTTCTAGCAATTGTTTCATTTCTTCTAGATTATCCAATTTGTTGACATATTATTATACACCCTTTTACATTTTGTGACATCAGTTGGAGTCTCCTCTTGTATGTCTAATATTATTTATTTGAGTCTTCTCTTTTTTTCTCAGTTTTGTCAATATTGTTGAACATTTCAAAAAGGCAACTCTTAGTATTACTTTTTTTCTATTTTTTTTTCCTATTCTCTATTTCATTTTTTTTTTGCTCTAATCATTATATTTCCCTTTGTTCTGCTTTTTGTTGTTGTTATTGTTGAGGTGTAAAGTTGTTTATTTGAAGTCTTTATTGTTAATATAGGAGTGTAATCATGATAGAATTCCATCACAGTACTACTTTTGCTGTATCCCAGCAAAGGTATGTTTTGGTATGCTGTGTTTTCATTTCCTTTTGCCTCTAGATATTTTATAATTTCCCTTTTGGCTTCTTAAATGATACATTGGTTGTTCAAGAGTGTATTGTTTAATTTCCATGTTTGTGAATTTTACAATCTTCCTTCTGCCATTAATTTCTAGTTTCATCTAATTATGGTCAGAAAACATACTTGGTCTCATTTTGACCTTCTTAACTTGGTTAAGACTTGTTTTGTGACCCTTGTGACCCAGCATGCAATTTGTACTGGAGGATGTTCCATGGGTATTTGAGAAGAATGTGTATTCTGCTGCTGCTGGGTGCAATGTTCTGAATACATCCATTAAGCCATGTGGTCTATAATGTTCAAGTCCTGTGTTTCTTTATTGGTGTTTTGTCTGGACGTTCTCTCTATTATTGAAAGTTAGGCATTGAAATCCCCTACTATTATTGTGTTGCTGTCTATTTCTCCCTTCAATTCTGTCAATGTTTGCTTCATATATTTGGGTGCTCTGAGGCACATGTATATTTATAATTGTTTTATCTTCCTGATGAATTGACATTTTTATCATCTTGTATTGCCATTCTTTGTCTCTTTGGCAGTTTTTGATCTAAAGTCTATTTTATTTAATATAATCATGGCCACCCCTGTTCTCTTTTGGTTACTATTTACATGTGATATCTGTCCATTCTCTCATTTTCATTTTCAGCTTATGCATTTCTTTAAATCTAAAATGAGTCTCCTGTTGACAACATAGAAAAATTAAGTGATAAAAATCACTTAAATTTTGTGTGTGTGTGTGTGTGTGTGTGTGTGTTTAAATCTATTCATCTATTCTATGTGTTTTGATTGGGGAATTAAACTATTTACATTTAAAGTAACGATTTATAAGAAAGAACTTACTATAGTTATTTCATTCTTTGTTTTCTGTCTTTTCTAATTTTCTGTCCCTCTTTTCCTCTTTTGCTGTCTTCCTTTATGTTTCATTTACTTTTTTATGGTGATATGTGTTGATCTCTTTCTCATTTTGTTTGTACATATTCTATAGGTATTTTATTTGTGGTTATCATGGTACTTACATAAAACACCTCTTTTGAGCTGACAATTTAACTTCAATCACATACAAATATGATATGCTTTTTTATCACCCTAACACTTTGTAATCGATGTCACAAATTACATCATTTTGTATTGTGTATCCATTAACATTTTTGTAGTTATTTGTATACTTCTGTCTTTTAACTTCTATATAAGAATTAGAAAATATTTATGCACCACTACTACAGAATTACAGTATTTTGTATTTGTCTATATATTTACCTTTACCAGTGAGCTTTATACTATCATATCATTTTGTCTTACGGTTTAGCATTAGTTTCAGCTTAAAAGACTAGCAGTTCTTGTCAAGCAGGTCTAATGGTGATAAACTCTCTCAGCTTTTGTTTACCTGAGAAAGTCTTTATTTTTCTTTCATTTTTTTTTTGGGGGGGGGTTAGTTTTGCCATATGCAGTATTCTTGGTTGGAAGATTTTTCATCACTTTAAATATACCATCACACTCTTTTGGTGTGCAAGGTTTCTACTGAGAAATTCACTAATACTCTATGATGGTTCTTTGTAGTTGATGAGCCACTTTTCTCTTACTGCTTATAAAATTATTAGTGTTTGATTTTTGACAACTTGATCATAAAGTATCTCAGTGTAGTCTGGCATTGGAATTGTTCAACTCTCTAAAAACAATCATGGTGGTATGTATGTATGTATATGTGAGTGTTTTCATAAGAGCAATCTGAATGGGTGGGGGTATAGAGTTGGGTATACATGTGGGCTGAAGGCAAAGTATTTTTAGTAGTATTTTTTAGTTTTTATCAATGTAAGCAATAGGAATTACTTTAAATTCAAAATTCATCATCAAAGCCATCTGATCTTTCCTGGTTTGGTACATTTCTATTTTCTATGCTGTCAAGCTCATCACCTAAATATCTATTTCTTTAAGTAAGGCATCCATTTTATTTATTTTTTTATCCAAATGCTGTAACAGAATTTAAGATTCTTTAAAACCGTATGTTATGTAGGTTGGTATACCACTGAAATGGTATTTAGCTCTCTATAATAGACATTTCCGGGAGGTGATTATTAATGAATACTTTCTACTTATTTAAGAAAAATAAGTGTTCAAATGCCACAGTAACATACCTATTACCATACAACTTTCTAGCCAAGGTTACATTTTTGTCCTGTGTTCAAAACACAATTGTAGAAATAGCAAGGATATGAAAGCAACCTAAATGTCCATAGATAGTTTAAAAAGATATGGTACATATATACAATGGAATATTACTGGGCCATAAAAAGGAATGGAATCTTACCATTTGTAACAACATGGATGTACCCGGAGGGCATTATGCTAAGTGAAATAACTCAGACAAAGACAAAAAACATGTGATTTCACTTATATGTGAAATCTAAAAAACAAAGTAAATTAACAATTAAAATAGAAACAAATTCGTAGACACAAAGAACAAACAGATGGTTGCCAGATGGGAGGGTTGGGTGTAAAAGGTGAAGGGATTAAGAAGGGATTAAATTGGTAGTTACAAAATAGCCATTGAGATATAAAGTACAGCACAGGGAATATAGTAGTTAATGATATTGTAATAACTATCTATGGTGTCAGGTAGGTACTAAACTAATTGGGGGATCACTTCATAAGTTACATAAATGTCTAATCATTCTGCTGTATACCTAAAACTTATATACTATTAAATGTCAACTGTAACTTAAAAAATTAAATTAAAAAAAGAAACAAAAAACAATTGTAGAGTCCCACAGTCTTTCAACATCCAGAACCTCTGTCTTACTTTGGCTATCCACTACAACAATTTCAGAGATCTCTTTTTAGAAAGAAAAAAAAAAATGCGAACTAATCCAAGGTACTATGCCATGAATTTTACAGCAACCATAAAGATTTCTTAAAAATAAATATAGCAAGTAAATTCAGGTAATGAAATGCATTTGAGATAATTGATTTGAAAACTTGTACAGCCTAAACCTGACATTTCCATTCCCATCTTCATTTTACTTTTAAGGAAATTTTCTTCCTTTGACATGTTTATTATTTTGACACTGAGCCAGTTTTCTCAAAGCATTTTCTCTCCAAGGATCCTAAACTAAGCAAATAAATATTATACTATTTAAAAACATTCTTAGATTTACTTAGAAAACAAGCATACTGACAAGTAAGTGATTGTTCACACACTGAATTACTCATCAGAAACTTGCCATCTTCATTAATAAATTTAAAACTATGCTTTCAAGCTTGTCAATGGAAAGAAAAATCTCAAGTTATAAAGGGGTGACTGGTTTTTACTGACATCCACATGACCCCACATACAGGTTGTCCTTTATGTGCCAGCTTTGGAGGATTGGCATTTGATTGTATTAAGAATACAATAAAAAGTGATACTCAAAATATATAACCACAGTATAGTAGGGGCACAAAACCATATGAAAGGACATTAGCCATAGTTCTGGCTCCCAATTGTGTCAGACATCAAGTTTTCATTTCCTAGATTGTGAGAGGTATTGGCAGGGGGGTTTTCAGGGCATTTATGGAGTTTAACATAACAATTATTTATCAACTGGTATGAACATGTTACGATACTTAACTATCATTGAGCACCAACTAATACCAACTAAAATGGTGTATGCTCTTGTATCTTTATGGATTGACTAGCCTTGATTATAAAACTAAATCCCTTTATAGGATTACAGAGGGAAATCAAGCACAAGTACATTGTACTTTTACTGAGGATTTGTAAGTCACAAGAAGGAGTTATATCTCCTTAGTACATAACATATATTTGAAAAATCTCAATAAGTCTCATCTCTAGGCCCTCCAACCTGCCTCCAACCAAATATTTTTTCTTATTTCTTTACTCCCTTGTTCCACTTGGCCTCAATGGTAGCAGACAGGATTATTTTTTGCCTGAATATTCTCCTCTTCCCCATAAATCAGGATTTCTCAACCTTGGCACTACTAACATATGGATCAGATAATACTTCATTATGAGGAAAGGGGGGTGTCTTGTGAATTATAGGATATTTAGCAGTATCCCTGGTTTCTACCCACCAGTTTCTGGTATCATCCCCCTTTCCAATCTTTGACAATCAAAAATGTCTTTAAACATTGCAAAGTGTCTTTTAAGGGGCAAAATTACTCCCATGCAGAAAGACTGCTCTAAATCTATTGCTCATTCCTTATTTAGAGCAATTTAAAAGCTCTATTCTCGGTGCTTTTTACTTTCACACATACATCCAGGAGTAGCTCAGAAGAAAAAGGATACACGTTCCTGAGAAGGCAGTGAAAAGGGAATTGAATTCTTTCGTTGTTGTTGGGTTTCCACAGGACTGGACAAACATTTTGAATCTGATGGGTATTCAATGAGATTATGAACTCCATTATTCTAGGAAGCTTATGTTTTGCATGTTTGTTATGTTGAAAAGAACTTCAAAGATAAAATAGAATCCATTGTTGTGTTACATATAAAAATCTTTGTTCTGAAAAGATCTAAATTAAAATCCATCTATATGTAATACTACTAGTGTAGAATCTTTCTTCTTGATTTGCAAGTCCCTCAGCAGTGAGAGAAGTTACAGTTAGCATGCCGTTTGAACGTCCTCTTACTCCATCTGCTTACATAGTCTTCCTTGTTTAATGGTCTTTTACCATTGCAGACTGGTTATTTATATGCCTGTCTTTATCCACATCATATGTAGTGTCATTAATCATGAAGCTTAGAACCAATTCTAAGATCTTGTGTATTTTCCACGTAAGCTCAGATCAGTATAAGAAATCCCCCGCAAACCATGTCCTACTTTTATGTAGTAATATGATTTGTTTTGGTAAAATTCTCTTTTGCCAAATAAGATTTTCGAAGGAAACACTTTCCACAAAAACAATCCAATCACTGGCAAACTTATAAAGTAGGTAAAATTTGTATTTGGTGTTCTGGGCCTCTAACAATCACAGAAATTAAGATTTATGGAGATTACATACTTTGTTCATTATTCCATGATTAATGAAGCTATCAGAAATATTGTTTTAACAACTATTTATAAAAGAACTCAATGTATTACATTTTATAATTTTTAAACGTAGGATTCTAATTCACAATAACTAAGTTTATGAAAAATTTAGACATATTATATGTTAAACTTATACTCCAATTACTTCAACATCATTTCTTGAAACAGTACATAAAAATCCAACTATTTAAAAAATAAATACATAAATATAAATTATGAAACTTCTAACTAACCATTTTTAATTAATTTTATAGTCCATTAATGCATATAATTAAAATGCTTTATACCACAACAACATAATTGTGACCGATAAATACTCCCTACTTAAAATAACACAAAGTTCCCACTGCTGGTTTTCATGTCAGGGTAAAAATATGTATCAAATCTTAAAAGTATACAAAGAACTACTCTGGAATATTATACTATATCACATTTTCTTTTTATCTATACATAAACACATATTTATGTTCTGCTATTAATTTTTGTGAGATTCAGTCTAGCCAATGAAAACTCTAAAACAATTCATCGCCAGAATTCTATCACTTACTGGGAACTCAATTAAAGAAGTATAATTTTGATAAGCCTCTCCCCCGCCGCCCAGGCTTACATAGAACAGAATTAAAAGCACTAATATAAACTGTACACTCTATAGAAGTATCACCAGTGATAATGCCCCTCCTGGTATGTTTTTAAATTTTGCCTTTGTTTTTTGTTGGCAAAGGTAGAAGATAAAACATTTCTAATTTCAAACAATATCTTTTAATGTGAATTCTACCCCTACAGAAAATTCTAATTGGGAAGATGTAGTGGAAATAGCACTAATGATAAGTGTTTCTTTCCAATGAAATCTAAATATAAAAAAGTGCTGATGAGAGTACAGCCAAATAGTCCACAAGTAACAAAAAGCTAATTTTGATAAACAAGTAAAAAGAAACATTATTAAGCAAGCAAACTTAATTTAATCATTTTCTGTCATATTTGTCTTTACTTTTGGCTACCTATGCCGCCCCATTAAAGGCTTTTTTTTTTCTGCTTTAATGCTGATGGATTTTACACAAACTAGTGAAATATCGTCCCCTACTGTTCAATTCTGATAAATTGGTTATAAGGAAACTACTTCAGCCTATCACATTGTGGCTACCTCTGAGACCTCTGTACAGATGCTAGATTGTGAAAAATAGAGCTCCTTCTGGGAGTTCTAATCACATAGCCATTAAACTATCTATTTTCAATTAATTCAGTCAAGGCATTTTCTGAGGTGATAGGTGACATTTTGGATACTTTTAACTATAAAACTGAGAAAGACTATTGTTATTTTATCCTCCTTTGTATAAAGAAATACTATTTAGTAACTGCATTATTCCATCTGAGATACTACATTCCCACTTATGATTACTTTATTAAACTGTGTACTTACAAAACTAGATTTTCTCTCAACAAAGCTTGTCACTCATATTATTTTGTCAGGCATTAGGGAAAAAGTTATTGTTTTTTTAATTTAAAATTCAGAAGGCAAAATTTATTTATAATATAAGCAGCTCTTCCATTCTAGCTGCCTGAAATTGATGTATTTTTGTGAAAGGAGAGAAGTTTTTAAAATACACACATATGTTTAAAGCCATTTATTCTTTGTACTCTTATTTAGATATTATTATTATTACGTGTTTGGGGAGGTTGGACTTACAACTGTTCATAGGGCTTATATACTTATAACTTAAAGATAAATATCTACAACAATTGTCTCTGTTTGAATTTATATTAAATTGTAAAAATTAAGTAAGGAAAACCTTTTGAAGTAACACCTACAGAGAGTTAAGAGGTTTGTCCCCTTGTAGTTACTAAATTACCACACTTCTTTTTACCAGTCTTTTAAACACTAAGCTATAAGAAGAGAACACACATTGAACAAATTTATTTTTAAGCAAAACACCTTTAAAATACAAGATAATTTTCTTTCCATTTCTGCTCTGACCAACCAAAAGGGCAATAAAGCCCTTTTACCTATGTAAAAATTGACATTTCCCTCATGACTGAAACTATAAGGGAACATGTCTATGAGTAGCAGAGACAGAAATCCAAATTGAAAATCATGGGTGTCAGGTTATAGTCTTTGTTCAACAGGAAGAATATTTAGAGTTCAGTTGAGAGCATTTTTAAAATCTGTGCTAACAGTATTAGAGTATGATAAAAGGAACAACAGAAAGCAATCTCTATAGGTAGATAGAGAGTAGTTAAATGGGTAGAAAAATTGAAGTACACCAACCCAAACCTCCTAGACTAGTGATATATCTCATTTTCCCTTCCGTTATAAATTCCACAAAGATCAATGTAGATGAGGCCTGGGTAAACTCATCACGATGCAGGACCAGAATCTTCTGCAGTGTTTCATGATATGCTTAGCTCCTTAAAAATAATCTTCCAAACATTAGCTTTACTCCCCATGTCACCTCTTTGTTTAGAGCTGAGTCATTGTTTACTCTCTGCCAAATATAACATACTTATACAGAAAAGATGACTCCTCCCAGTTTTAAGGCACATATTACAGTGCCTAAAGCATGGGTTTTTAACAAAAACGTGTGTACAAGGATACCTATTGGAGCATTTCAATTAATGAAGAAAATGAAATAGGCTGTGGTTCACCCAGAGGGAAGTGGTTAGATAAACCCTGGAACACACATGAAATGAAGCTCATGGGAAATTCCTAGTACAAGGTGCTACCTGAATTATTTGCCCAGTATTTATTGATTTTCAAATTAGAAAATCAATTTTTAAGAATACCTTTAGAATAATATTAAGTTCATTGTATTTGTGGACCTATTTTCTATTTACACATAGAATAACAGTCTTTTTATCATGACATAGTTTCTACTTTGTTTACCTTAGGATAAGAGGGTAGGGGAAAACACATCAACTCAAGAAGCAGAGAAAACTCTATAAACCAAAACTGGACAGAGGCCTCCATTAAAATTTAAGCAACTGAAGAAAGCTAGCACTTTAATTTTAATGCATAAGTTGAGGTTTATGTGTTTATACATCTTACAGAGATATACTGAGGTTTTGCCCAAATTCTATATTAAACTTAATTTTAAAATAAAGAGATTAGCTAGATAGAAAAATTGATCGACTCTCGAATCATTGACTGTTGGCTATCAGTCAATCTCCAAATGAGAATAAAAATTAAGACCAATGTTCTTGGAAGCTTCTTACTCTAGCATTAACTAAAGGGTTAATAATACATCCTTCAACACAAACTTCCTTCTTTTTTACTCATTACCAGTTTATCCCCAGAATGACTCAAGTCAATGAAATGAGTATATACAATAGAGAATTTTGAGGCTTAGGCTGCCACTTTGTTATTTAAAGTAAGCTATGTTCCAATAAATTATTGTCAAGTTCAAAAAGAACTGTATTTATTCCTTTGTGACCTTTAGTCAAACTGTGCATAATACTGTTTCCTGTACAAGAACCACCTGTACAGATAAGGCTTGATTTACGTTCATGATCATTTGGCAAAATATTATTCAACTTGACTTCCAAAGCTTTGTTGTATTTTCCTCATCTTATAGATAGGGACTATATTTGTAATACTGTTTAGATTAAAGGCCTAAACAACATTCTAACAAGCGGCATATTCTCTCTTTGTAAAAGGTACATTTACATCAAGTGCACTACATACATTTTAACAAATGTGATTATTGTACTCATAAAAGGAAAGGATAGAAAACAGATATAGCAGCACTAACTCAATTATTACTATCAAATGTACTGTAAAGTTCTCCATAAATACATTCATTATATTTGCAAGGACCCTGTCTTTTATGTATGTCATAATATGTTAGGTAACTTGTTCCATTTGATTCAGTTGGGAAAATAGGATAGCAATAATCGGAGTTGTGAATTGATCATCTTCGTAGCTTGTTTTTTGTTTGTTTTTGTTGTTTGGGGGGTTGTTTGTTTTGTTTTCACACACATATTTTCACTGTTCTTCAGCCACAGATTCTGGCCCAGGTAAAGCATTTTACCTAGTACGTATCCCTTTTAATACCTGGGAGCCCAGGAGACAGTGTATTAAAAAGAACAGAAACCCTTTTATATCATTCACTACATAGTCCTCCACAAAAAACAAGTCGTCCAATCTCCTCAACCTCATCTTATGTTTCAGTTCCTTCAATATGTCATCAAAGAATCTCTAGAGGCTTCATGTAGCACCTACTGTTCCTTTTGCACACAGCACTGTCCCCAAGCTCTTCACTCATCTGGGTGCTTCTGTTCTTTCATCTCATGGACCTGCCCTCTCAGGGGCTGACTCACGCCAAGTACACTCCTACCAGCTGTCAATACTCCCCCACCCTCCAACAGCAATATCACAACACCCTGTTTGCTTTCTATCACTCTCCAAAATCTGTAACTTGCCTGCTTATCCTGTATTTCTTTCTTTATTATCGGTCTTCTCCACTTTGAACATAAGCTCTCCATTGTATCTGTGGTTCTATTATGATGTCTGGCAAACAGTAGCTGCTCAGTAAATGGAAGAAACAAATTGTTCACTGTATTTAGTACAGAGGAACATATAAAGCACATAAGGGAATTGTACTGAATAATTCTATTGAGCACTATTTGTAACTATAGATTCTAAAAGGGAAGTGTGGGGCGGGGTAGAAAGGACATTTTCATCCAGGTGCATAGACATTTGCATTGTTGTCATAAATATGCCAGCCAGAGTAATGTGACAGAGACTCAGTTGGATCCGGTAAAGTTAATGACACAGGACTAAAAGGAGATCTAGAGTGATTTGGCATTAATAATCTAATCAGGGCAGACATTGTGAGGAGGTCAGTTTGAATCCATTGTTTGAATTGGGTTACAACGGATTCTAAAAACTTGCCAGAGGCACAAAATGTGGCTAAGGTCTTAAAGCAAAAAGTAAAATTACAAAGTAAAAAGATATAATAAAGTCTTGCTTTAATTAATGTTCAGTTTAGGCTATTTATCTGAAAGGGGTACACAGGATTTGTTTTCAGAAATGGTAGGCTATGACTTTCAAAATAGGTAGTAAGTCTTATCACTACATTTGGCAATGTTAGGCACTATGAAGTTGGAGTAAAGTCCTAACTTTATAAATACGCTTGCTGTTTCTACAGAATCTCAAAAAAAAATTAGCATGAACTCACAGGAAAAGTAGGCTCCATAAAACTAGATAGTACCACAACAAAGAAGGTAAGGGAGAAAAAGTGATGAGAGAAGGCAAGAGACAAAACAAGCAGTTAAGATGTTTTCAGTAGCAGCACCCTACGTAAATCACACAACTGCAGAAACAAAGCTCATCTGTATAGTTTGGCAGTTTTTGATGTCTCAAAGTGATCCCCACAATGTAGAACAAGTGTAACAATTCAGAGCTCACAAGTTTGCCCTGTTTTTCTTTAAACTGGGGACTTTTCACCGACACCTAAAAGAAGAGAAGATTTGTTTTCTTCTATAACATAAAAATAGAAGAGAATATTGTATTTTGCTGTGTGTAATGCGTGCTATTTTGCCTAAATTTGTGAGGGAAAAATAAGGATGCGCATTATGCATGGGTAGTACTAATTCTGTGTCTATATAATGTTTTTAATTCTTTTATTTATGCTTATGAGTTGAAAGTGTAAATAGAAATCAATAACAATATCCGCATGCAAAATAATACCCTGAAATATGATCATCAGTTTTGTTGAACTTAGACGAACTTGCAAGACGAAGAGTTCTTGGCCTTCTATGCTGCGTAAATATCGTAAATTTGTTAAAGGAACATAAAATTTCTTGTACCTTGTATCTGTTTTTGTGTTTTGTAATTATTTGTTACATAAAATTTTTTATACCATATTGTTAAAAAAATGCTAAATGCTAAACTTCATTTATTATACAAAAAACAAGTACCTAAATATAAACAAATAACAATTTGAATTAAAAATTAAAATGAAAGATTTTTCCCCCTGAAAGTTTGAGCCAAAAATGTGGGTGCACATTATACATGACAAAATATGTACATACACACAAAATTCCAAAATACAATTTTCTTCACTTTGTAAAATAACTGTACCTTGAGACAAAAACATACTCTTTCTCTTGATTCCTTCTAATCTGAAACTAAACATTCAGAGTTGTACCTAGTCCAACACATAAATGCATGTATGGTTTGAAATTGTCCTTTTAATATGTGAAATTTTATCATTCTCATGTTTATTTCCTTATTCACTATTGACTCCAATAATTCTCCACACATAGAAATGCATCTGCTATAGTCTTTTTTATTCACATTTAAGCTTTCTATGGGTAATTCCTTCTAGCTTCTCTAAGAATGATTGAAAAACTAATAAATGACAAGCAATATTTTTCAAATAATCAGAAAAAATTTGTTGTTATCCTTATTACTATTATCTGTTCTTTCATATCTGTGTGCCATGAAAACACAGAGATACAACATAAATTCCTGCATTTAAATGGTGGGAACAGAGGCATTGGATTCTGCCCGAACCTCTCTATGCCTCAGTTTACTCCTCTTTAAAATAGGGAGAATAATAGTATTTACTTCATAAGGTTGTTGTGAGGAATAAATGACTTAATCTTTGTAAAATGTTTAGAATAGGGCCTGCCAAATAGTAAGCACTCTTTCAATATTATTTATTACTTATTTATGGTGATCAACCTTAAAGGAATTGAAAATTAATCTGGCTCCTCTTTACACAATTTTTGAAATGTCAATTTACTTGGCCATTGGGTGAAAATAAGATTTGCAGAAACTTGTTCAGGTCGACAATCAGTGGATTTAAATTCTATAGTTATAATTGGCATGAAATTGGCACTATTCTGTGTCTTCTAGCTCTTTCTCTAAATGTGCTCAAGGTTTTTCTTTGTTCTTTAGCATTCTGCTGAACATCAAACAGATTAGCTTTAAACCCAGTTTACATCCTGAGAATCTTCACCTTTATGAAGGACTTCTAATGCAGTCCACTGTAGTCTTCTTCAGTCTGCTAATTTAGAGAGGCTATAAGGCAATCCACTTATCGTCATATTTCTATCTCTCAATGTGATTCAATGGAAGTTTCTCAATAATTCTGAGTACTCAAAGGCCTCTAACTTGGAATAATAAAGAAATTTCCAAAGGACTTCTTACATTACTTGCAAACTAACTTTATTTTCTTACTTCTTTTCATTGAGGTCCTTGTATTTTCCACACTACACTTTGTTTTCTGAATCCTACAAAAATGGATCGTTCCTGTAGCATGCTACATACATTGCCATTTATATCCATTCTCAAGGAATGTCTAAAAGAATCAAAGATCAGTCCAAATAGAATTTTTTTTCACACAGTATCTCTACTGGTACTGTACTCTACAGTACTCTATCTCTACGGTACTCTATTGGTACTGATTTTACTAAAATGTGTCTTCTCTTGATTCTAGGATGAAGAAACTAAATAGAATTTGGTATTTTATTATGTCTGTCATAAAGTCAGGAATTCCTCTCTATTCCAATTAAAACTCTGCTATTAGAACAAGTACCACTATTATAATTACTTATATGAACTAATATTTATTGGTTATTTATTATGTGTTAAGCATTTTATATGTGTAAAATTTTAAAATCCTCACAACAATCCTGTAAGGTATGATTATCTTTGTACTTATTTTACTTATGAGAAACCAAGGCATAGAATAATAAAGCAACTTACTCATGATCACAGACCAAATAAGTAGTCAGCCAGAATTTGAATTGTGGAGGTCTGTAATCCAGAGTCCAGACTATAATTCACTTTACTGATGGAATATTAAAATAATATATATTATAATCATTTTAGAGGAAAGGGGACTATTCACTGAACTATTCACTAAGTGATAAATAGTTTACCAGTAGCTCAGCAATGAATTCTAAGACAGAATTATAATGCCAAAGTCAGGATTACCCTTCTGGGAAGACATTCTTTACATGAATACTAGTATCATTATGATGTCTACACTTATTGCATATGGAAAATTCAATTATACAAAATAAAAATAGAATAAGTAATAATTTAGTTACATTAAAATGTAGGAAGGTAAAAAATTCAAAATATTGTCTTCCTTCCCTAAATTGATTCATATTGTTATGTATATACATGGCAAATCATTTATTATTGTGCCTAAATGAATCAATAATACAGATTGAACTGATTTTTTCCAAATAAAAATGTAGATTTTGACCATTATTGAGCATCTGAACCATAGACACACATGTCCATGATGCTTTAAAAGGTTCCTCCACTTGACTGTTAAATGTTTATTAATTAGTAGAGAACACTCTAGTTTAGCTATACTTTCCCTCTATACTCTATACTCAACATTCTTATACATTAATATATATTTACTTCCTGGAGCTGGAATTGAGAGGTTTAAGCTGTTGGTATAACCCATTCAAGAGACTGATATAAGCTACACATTATTCTATATAGCCTTAAAATTGACTGAAGTCCTAAAGATGACAATAATGAAAATTGTAAAGAATATAAGTCTGATTGTGACTCACTGAGTCAATCTCATAAATGTATGGAATAAAATACTTGGCATTTACCCTTGGGAAATATTCAACCCAAACTCCTTAATGTAAGTGCCAGAAAGAGCTTGACCACAATGCTAGTGCTGCTGATCAGAGCCAAGAATAAAAATTCATAGGCAAATCACACTGTAAACATTTAGAACTTCAGCAACTGCCTGGTGGGTAATGTTTTCCTTGATCCAGCCATACAATAGGATCGCCTGTGGGGCTTCACATACACAACGACTTAAGAGACTATTCCAGCTCTACTAGCTCTTCAGAGAATGTGGTATTTCTTTGAAAGATGGGGAAAATTATTAAATGCTCTATTGGAAATTATGACACATGTCCTGAATTTAGATGTCATATACTTAGTTGTGGAGCATGCATTCTAGACAAAAGCCTGAGTGCATCAGATTTGATGTATCTTTATAGGTTTGGGTTCCACGAACTTACACTCATGAAGTTGTTTATGTCATCATAGTTCTACTGCCTTCAGTTTGGATTGATAATATCATATGTGAAGTGGTGTCTTGGTTATATTCTCATGGTCCAGTAGCTAGACTTTCATTGGCAATGTTTACCCAACTACCTCTGCATTATTTCCCCTTTGAGAGGACCGTGTTCTCCAGGGTTTGGATTAGAGAAAAAGCAATGCCCTTAATAAATATATAACCTCAAATCAAAGTGAAAAAAATGTATGTTTGAAATAATTCTTAACAAGTCTCTGGCTAATGTTTTCTACTTCAGTCCTAAAACTTGTACTCAGTTCCTTGTTGATTTTTATTTCAACGACATATTTTAAAAGCTTGGTTATCTTGTTTTCTTGACAATAGCAGATGAGACACAATTTAAAGGATCATAAAAAAGGGTTGGTTAGTGTCAAAGAGACTATGAAAAGCGGTGGGATTAGACACATAGAAGAATGGCTTTAAAGGCTGCAGAAGAAAAGATAAAAGTAAATACTAACTCTAATAATATACAGTATAATCAAGTATGCTAATAATGACTTGGATCAACAAGAAAAGATTAAGTTAATTTTACTATTTTCCATAGAAGAATACAGAGAATTAAGCGGTTTTTATAAAGAATACTTGAAAACCAGTATTTTAAAACCATCATTCGTAAAAAACAAATTTAGTGGTATAAGTAGTTCTCATGTAAAAAAACCTACTCACTAATGAAGTGAATTACAAAGTATTTTACTTAAATATCTTATACCTTAACAGCCATTCTGTAACTGATTTGTTTAGTTTTTCTTTTGCAAATATTTATTGAGCATTACTATGTGTCAGACTTTGGATTAGGTACTGAGATAGACCAAGGTAAACACAAAATCCTAAATGGGGGGTGGAGGGTAAGATGGGGAGGTGGAGTAAGGTGTTAGCCAAATAAACACAAAGAGAGTAACACTGCAACTGTGGTAAATGCCACCAAAAAAAAGGTATACTATGCTCTAAGAGTGTTGGATAAGGAACATTAATAAGCTCCACTAGGAAAGTAGGAAAGAAAAGATTCCTTGAGAGACCTAGAAAATATGAATGATAATGGGAGTGAAGGGAAAGATTTGGAGAGGTGGAATGGGGACAGGTACAGTGCAGAGCATTCCAGTCAGCCCAGGGACACAAAAATACAAGGAAGTGACATCAGTAAGAGCTGAATGGCACCAAAAGAAAAATCAACAGGATATATAACTTATAAGCATATATAATTCAATTTAATTCAATTCTCTAACAAAGATATCAAAGCACTAAATTTAGTGCTAAGTGTATCCTTGTGAAATTGAACAGCCTTAATCATTTCACTTTTTTTGATGAAACCAATTTAAATCTAAATAAATTAAGAGAAAACAGATTTTAATCCTTTGTGTTAGGATCTCAACCTAACATTTTTAGAACTAAAACTCCAGCAGCCTATTTGATGTTTCCTACCAGATACTCAGTCCTTTCATCTCAACATGTTTAAAACTGAAGTTGTAAACATACACTATCAAAATATCACACCCTTTTGCTTTTCATTCTCAGTAAACGATATTATAATTTATCCACTTTATTCAAACAGCAAACTAGCTATTACTGTTTATATATCATCTCTAAGAAATAAAATGCAATTATCCTATAAAAATATTTTATTTATGTTGTACCATAAGTACATCATTTGTGTGGGGAATAAATAAGTGGTGGCAAATGATAGTTAAAGAAATAAGTAAATATAAGGTCTATTGATTAAAAAACATAAAACAGTGATATATCTCAGTGTCTTAATTTTACTCATATCAAAATTGTAACACATAGGAAAAAAGTATCTATTTTTTTTTACCTACTCTCATATTCACTTAATCAGATTATAGTTAAGGGGGCATGGGACCTACATATAGTATTCTGATTAAATTTAGTCTCATCTAAAAAATTAAATGCTGTCTTTAATTTGTGCTCGTTCTCTCTAAGGGAAAAAAATCTGTAACATTCAGATATATCTAAATCTTCTAACTTTTCTTCTTTTTCTTTCCAAGACAGCATCTGGATATAGGATGGAGGGATATAGCTTACTCAATTTCATATGACAGAGAAAGATGGACAGTCTCCTGGCTCCTAGAATGGATAGTCAAAATTTATTTTCATCTGAATGTTGCCTGCCTGCTGGTTTGCTGCAAATCTGTTTTTCACATATATCATGGGTGTATCTATCTCGGTTTGGGTTTGGGACAATTGGGACAGTGGCATGTCCTTATGGAAACTTCTTCACCTTGGACTTCATTTGTGCTCAAAAGACCTCTTGAGTCTCCATTTGCTCACTCTGGCCTTGGTGCATAGAGTGTTCTCAGCAGACTTCAACCCCCAATTCAGTGCTTCCTCTGGCAACTTTCAAACATAGATTCTTAGCTACTTCTGGAGTCTGCCTCAACAATCCCAGGGGGACAGGTTGAGGGAGAAGAGGAATCCAGGAAAGCTCAATATTAACAAATCAAGGCACCTCATTGTCTATGTATGTGTGACTTCCTATTTTCTGGGCTTCCTCTCAGTCTCCAGCAGGAAACAGAACAAGAATGAAATGGGCTTTGGTTTTAGTGATACTTTCTCTCTGATTTATTCTCCTTATTTTCAACTTCAACATCATAGTTAAATAATAAGAGACAACAAGTGTAATTTTCTCTACACTGCTAGGAATGCTAAGGCTTCATCCTCAAGGCCTGACTTTCAATAGCTAAGGGAAAAAGATAATGGAGCTTGGAAGACCTCTTAATACATTGGCCTGGCTTATAAGAATTTTGCTGCACAAATCTATTTTGCATCTCAGAGTTTGAAAATCTTTATCTTCTTACACCTTGTATTTTTCCTGTAACAAAATTATGTCCTCATTCCTTTACCCCTTAGAAGAATATTTTCTCTCATCCATTCCTTCCTTTTTTTTACTACAAACAATTTCCCAAGCTCCCTTGCCAAGTTTGGCTAAATTTAATCACATGGAAGCACTGGTAGGAAGCTGGACACCAGAAATCATGGAAATGCCAGGATAGTGCTCCCTCTCTTTCCCTTTTTTTGGGAATGTTTTCTTTAATATTTCATTCTCCTTGTTTCTTGAACAGTACCTGCTGTAGTTCTAGTTCTTTTCAGATAGACCAGGTTTCTAGATTAAGATAATACCATCTCCAGCTCTTTTATCTTTGGCCCTGGATGGTAGATTTTGCTAACCTATGGTGGCTCAATCACTCTGTTTACCTACTCATCTTACATATGTTAAATTTCCTAAAAGTGCCTATATGCTTGACTAGATCATGATTGACACAGATATTTAGTGTCAAATAGACACAACACCATCTATTTGGAAAGGCAGTAGGGAAAAGAATATTGTTTTCCTCAAAATAATCACACTACAATCTATTTTTAATAAATTAATGAAGGGGCTTCCAGTCAAGATGGTGGAGTAGGTAAATACTTTGCTTACCTTCTCTCATGACCACATCAAAATTACAACTAAACTACAAAACAACCATTGTTAAGAATCACCTGAAGTCTTGCTGAACCAAAGCCCTACAGCTAAGGACATGCAGAAGAACTACCGCACGACTGGTAGGAAAGGTGATGATGTGGAACAGACTGGTCCCACACCTGCATGTGACCATTAAATATCAGGAAGGATATCACAGCTGTAGAGGTCCCTCATGGAGGAGTGAGGCTGTCCAAGCACCACACCAGGCTCCCCAGCCCAGGATTCCATTGCTGGGAAGAGAAGTCCTCATAATTTCTGGTTGAGAAAACCAGGAAAGATTGTGGCTGAGTGAGACGAGGATAGTTGCACTCCCAGGTACTCCTCTTTAAAGTCCCATGCATGAACTTACTTGTTGACGGACTCACTTGCTCTCAGCTCCAGCACTGGGTCAGAGCTTGAAAGGTGCCGGGGACATATGGGGAGGAACTGAATTGTCTGGCTTCAGTGCAAGAACTGGAGGGGAAGCTTTCTCCTTGCTGGAGGAGCTGGTGGAAGCCATTGTTTTGTTGTTGAGCCCTCCCCACTCATGGCATGCAGATGCAGCCAGACACCATGTCTGAGTCTCCATCAAACTGGCTATCGCCTTTCCTCTGCCCCACCCTAGTGATTCCCTGAGACCATGCCCCACCCAAATATCAGGCACACCCAAGCCACTTAGAGTGGCTTTTCTGGACCCCTATCTTAGCTCAGGCTGCAGACTTTTATAAAATCTCTCAAAGGTTCAAAAAACCCAAATAAGCATCATCTGGTTTTGGTGTGTCTTGTGCCTCTGGCTGAGCAGCCCTAAGCCTAGCACTAGCAGCAACCAGCCTTGATTCATGCTCTCAAGGCAACTCCAAGCACAGTGTGGGCTGCAGCCATCTGCGGATTGCTTTGTGGTTCATGCCAGGTGGTCCCAGCAGGGCACAGGCTGTGGCTGAACTTGGCCAGCAGCGGGTCCCCTCTCAGGTAGCCCTGGGGTTGGCATGCCCAGTGGCCAGCTTTGAAATGAACTGGAGCATCACCCAGCCTCCTTTATGGACAACACACTCAAAAGGCAGGCTGAGCAGGTACCAGAATCCTGCTAAAGCAAATCCTGCTCCATAGGGTCAGCCCCTGAACAACAGCTTCTGCACTGTGGTAATGGCCAGTCCTCATAACCGATGAGCCCGAGGGTCAATCCTTCCCACTGATGTGCTAACAGCAACCAAAGCTAACTACAATAGGAAGACAAACACAACCCACACAAGGGACACACCTGGAGCATCTAGCTTTGGTGACCAGGAAGACTGCAACAGTTGGCCCCACAGAACACCTACTACATAAAGCAACTCTACTGAGACCAGGAAATATAGCAGCCATACCTAATATATAGAAACAAACACAGGGAAGCAGCCAAAATGGCAAGACAAAGAAACATGTCCCAAATAAAAGAATATAATGAAGCTCCAGAAAAAGAACTAAACAAAATTGACACTAGCCATCTACCAGAGCAGAGTTCAAAACACTGATTATAAAGATGCTCAATGATCTCGGAGAGAACTTCAAAAAAGAGATAGGAAACATAAAAATGGGGATAGAGGACTTAAAAGAGAAACAGCTACAAATAAAGAATGCAATAACTGAAATGAAGAATACATTAGAGGGAATCAACAGTAGATTAGATGAAGCAGAGGATTGAATCAGCAACTTAGAAGACAAAGTAGCAGAACACACCCATTCAGAAGAGTGAAAAGAAAAAAGAATAAAAAAAAAAAAATGAGGACAGTTTAAGTCACCTCTGGGACAATATAAAGTGTACCAACATTTTTATCATAGGGGTTCCAGAAATAGAAAAGACAGAGCAAGTAATTGAGAACCAATTTCAAGAAATAATGATGGAGAACTTCCCTAACCTGGTGAAAGAAATGAATATTCAAACCCAGTAAGCACAAATAATTCCAAACAAGATAAACCCAAATAGGTCCACACCAAGACTCATCATAATTTAAATGCCAAAGGTTAAAGACAAAGAAACAATCTTAAAAGAAGCAAGAAAAAAGCAGTTAGTTATCTACAAGGGAGCTCCCATAAGATTGTCAGCTGATTTCTCAACAGAAACTTTTCAGACCAGAAGGAATTAGCAGGAAATATTCAAAGTGCTGAAAAGCAAGGATCTACACCAAGATTATTCTAAATGATATTCTAAACTATCATTTAGAATCAAAAGACAGATAAAGAACTTTCCAGACAAGAAAAAGATAAAAGAGTTTATCACCTCCAAACCAGTATTACAAGGAATCTTAGAGGGATTTCTTTAAGATGGCAAAAACAAACAAATAAAAATATGAATAATAAAAAGCCAATAAGTATATATCTATCACCAATTACTTTAAATGTAAATGGATTAAATGATCCAATCAAAAGACATAAGGTGGCTAATGGATAAGAAAACAAGTCTCTGCCTACAAGAGACTAACTTCAGCTCAAAAGACACACACAGACTGAAAGTAAAGGGATGGCTAAAGTTATTGCATGAAAAAGAAAGAAAAAAAAAGCTGAGGTAGCAAGTCTTAGACAGACAAAATAGACTTTCAAACAAAGGCTGTAATAAGAGACAAAGGACTAGTAATCCCACTTTTGAGTATTTATCAAAAAAAAAAAAACGCAAAATGCTACTCTAGGGAACATGTTTATCCATACAGTCATTGTGCATTGCAGTTTACAGCATTATTTACAATATCCAAGATATGAATGCAACCTGGTGTCCCTGAATGGATGAATGCATAAAGAAGAGGTGGTACATATATGCAATGAAATACTATTCAGCCATTAAAAAGAATGCTGTCTGTGACAACATGGATGGATGTAAAGGGTATTGTGCTAATTGTAGTAAATCAGATAGCAAAAGACATGTGTTATATGATTTCACTTACAACTGGAATCTAAAGAACAAGATAAACAAATGAAACAGAAACAAATTCATCAATACAGAAAACATTTTGATGGTTGCCAGATGGGAGCAGTGTTGGGGTTGGGTGAAAAAGGGGAAGGGATTAAGAAATACAAATTGGTTATTACACAGTAGTTATGTAGTTGTAAGATACAGCATAAGGAATATAGTCAATAATATTGTAATAACTATGTATGGTGTCAGATAGGTACTAGATCTATCATGGTGATAGATGAGAGGAGGGTGGGGCAGGGTGAAAGTTGAAGGTATTAAGAAATACAGATAGGAAGTTACAAAATAGTCATGGGGATGTATAAAACAAGTCATGGATATGTAATGTACAGCATCGGGAATATAGTCATAATATTGTGATAGCATGGTACGGTGTCAGATGGTTGATGGACTTATGGTGGTCACTTCTTTAAGTATATTAATGTTGAATAACTATGGTGTACACTTGAAGCTAATATAACATTGTATGTTGGCTATATTTTAATAAAATATTTAAAAATCAGTTAAAGATCTTATCACTATTTTTTATTTTATTTTCACATTTGCTTAGGTTTATAGTTCTCATTGGTCTCAAAAGATTATACACTTCTTCAGGCTAAAGTCATACCTTATAATTTACTTAGATTCTATATAGTTCTTAGCACATTTTAATCTTTAATAGTTATAGATTCCATGAACAATAACAAAAGTAAGATTTTGTTTTGAAAAAAATCACTTCTCAGTTTATGGATTTTGGTAAAATGAGATTTGGTCATAATTCCTGAAATATTGCTACCTACAATTATATGTAATAATCTGTCCACATCGGTCATTGTATGCAATTTCCACAAATTTGCCATACCTAACATGGTAAATATGTTCACATATTCTTGTTACTCTTTCTATTTTATAGATTGGGAAAATGGGGTACCTAATGGCTAGATAACTTGTCTAGGGTTACACATTTAACTAGGAGTAGGGTTCACGTCCAGTATTGTGTCTCCAGAGCCTGCAGAGAATAAAAATTATTGGAGAAATATTCTAGAAGCTTGGATTCAGAAAAGAAAAGTGAGAGGAGACAGGGAAGATTTTTAGATCTTTTTGAGAATATCTTGGAGATGGATAAACAGGATTCACTTTGAGGCCAACTGATTGGCTGCTAGAGAGAAAACAAATTGTTTTACTAGCAATATAAAAAAATGGTAGTTTATTTAATCTTAAAAAGCTACCCCAGGATGTAAATATTGTTATTTTTCTCATTTTATAGACAAAGAAGTTATGACAAATTAAATATCTTGCCTAAATTCACATGGCCAGAAAGTGGCAGATGCAAGTACCAAATCTATGAACCTTTCTTTCTAGTGACCTAGCTCTTTGGGGGGCTTTAAACTACATGATATTTAAGATTACTTGTAGTTCAGAATTATATTTTTAATGAGTCTGAATGAATTGTAGCTGTGAGAACAGAGAAGAGAGATGGGAACTGAAGGAGAAGATCCTATCTTATAGAGATGGGCAGTTTGTTTTTCAGAGGTCTTATAATTAAGATGAAAACCTTCTAATAAAAAGAGTAGTAACAGAGGAAGAGGGAGAGGGACAGTAAAGGCAGCAGTAGTCATTGTAATAGTTTTAGTAGCTATTGAGAGGTGCCCACTATTTACCATGCACTGCTTTATATTATATATACTAATCAGTTTGCAAATATTCTTTTCTGGAAGAGATTTCCTATCTTTTTAGATCTGGGACTGCCTTTAACTACCAATTATTTTTATGTATGCCTCTGGCATTTGAGATGAGATGGACAAGAAATTTTTTCCTTTTTCTTTTCAAATTCACCCCACAAAATGTCTTTTAGGACTCTGGTTCAGTTTAAATTGCAGAGAGGGTACAGCTGTTTGCATCCATTTTAAACATCCATGAATTGTTATAATTGTCACTGTTTTCTCTCTCCATTATTATTTAGAAATCAGTAAGTATTTAGCTTCTTTAGTAAATAAGTCAATGATTGCAAAGCCTTCACCATTATTTAACTCCCTCTAGTTTGTGTCTTTCTGGTAACGAAGGGTTGAAAAACAATCATATGGCTTTCCAGAAACATCACCTTTAGCTGTATAAGAGAAGGATTATCACCTTCATTGTCATGGTGCAACACCTTTTTGAACAGCACTCACGATTGTGTGCATGTGTATGTGTGTGCGTGTGTGTTTGTATACTATAACAAAATGGTGATTAATGTCATCATATTGATGCATATGACAGCTTTATCTCTTAGTAGTCATTTCTTCATTTTTCCCCTTGTGTATCTGTTTTTTTTCCCCACCATACCAGAGATGAAGGGAAAGATAAGTATTAGCGTATATTAAATGTAAAGCACATAAATCATGTTTCATGTTTTTAAGTAAGTCATTTTCAAAGTATGCTTAGGACAAAAGTAGATATTTAAACATGAAGTTGGTTTAAAGAATTTTTAAATCACAGTATAAGTTATATGTGGGTTATAATTAGTTTTTGCTACTATAAAGCTTACTCCCAAATCAGTGGTTTACCATTGAACCATTATTTATTTCACTGTTTTTTATGGAATGGTGATTTGAGTTGGCCTTTGCTGGGCAGTTCTTTTGGCTTATTTGATCTCAGCTAGACTCATGTATGAATCTTTCAGCAGCTGGCTGGTTAGCTGTAGGCTGGCTGGCTTATAATAACCTTGACTGTGACAGCTGGAATGACTCGGGTCTATGTTCTATAAGGTTTCTCACCTTCCACAGGATAGGCAGGTGTTCATATGATGGCAAAATTCCAGAGCAGTATGAAGGCACACCTTGGTGGACTAGTGCTTTCCATGTTCATTGGCTTACATCATATTTTTCAAACTGTCTCAGGTTTGCTACTACCCATTGGCTAAAGCAAGTCACATGGCCAAACCAGAGACAGTATGGGAGAGTGACCACCATATTTCAGACATATTTTCCTGCGGCCTACCTGGAAAAATTTTCAACTCATCATTTAAGACATCTTATTCTTCATCCATCCTCTCATACCGTAGTGCAATCAAGTCTACTGTTACACTGATCACACTGCATTGTAAGTATGCTTATGAAGCTTTCTCTTTTTCTAGATTGGAACTATTTGAGGGAAGAAACTAGAGTGTCTTGTTTTATTTCAAATCTCAAGACCAAAGCATGACTTATACCACATGATTTACGTTGAACTATCGTTGTTGTTTAAATGGTTAATGAATGAAGCTACTTGGTGTGCCAACAGAATATAATGTGGCATAAACAATAGAAGTTGTCTCGTAAGGAGAGCCTGGAATAAAATGCCAACTCCATCACTTATTAGCTGTGGAACGATTCAGAAGCGATATAATATCTCAAAACCTTGGTTTCCTCATTTGCACAGTGAGAATAATAAGGACTACTCTATCAAGTTGTAAAATTTAATGTAGAAAGAGTTGAGAACTATATGATTTCACTGATGTATGGTATATAAAACTGGAAACAACAACAACAACAAAAAACACAAGACCAATTAAGAAAAAAACTCACAGATACAGACAATAGTTTTAGTGGTTACCACAGGGTAAAGGGGGAGGAGAGTGGTAGATGAGGGTAAAAAAAATCAAATATATGGTGATGGAAGGAGAACTGACTCTGGGTGTCACACAAGGAGAACACACAATGTGATATAAAGATGTTGTATTACAGAATTGTATACCTGAAGCTTGTGTAACTTTACTATCAATTGTCACCCCAATAAACATTAATTAAAAAAATTAATGTAAATGTTTACCTCACATCAAATTTCTAACTAGCTTCTTGTGTTTGTAGTCCTGCTTTGGGAAATTCTTGTCCATTGTTGGTATCTTGGGATTTTCCTAACCTGCTTTCATCAAATTTAAACATGAATAGTGACAATTTTGGGGGAAAATTGCATCATATCCCATATCATACCAAAGATTTTTTGGATGTTAATTTAAAGCACATTTAAACTTAATTTTGCAGCTAAGAAAGGTCTCCCCTTCTAAACTACTTTACTAAAGTTAATTTTGGACTTTAGTAAAAAGTTAATTTTAGTGTGAAAATGAGTTACATCTTAATTAATTTGTTTTTAAAATAATTAAAAATTTAATTAAATATATAAATTCCTTATCTAAACCCAGGCTGCTAGATTGCCTATTTGATTTTGATTCTTCTGATAACCATAGATTTACTTTATTTTATTTTTCTTAGTTCCTTGTTATCTCTTATGAAGATGTTAATCTCTAACTGAACCATGTTCCTGCTTAACCTAAACTCTAAGAGTTATGAATTAAGCTAAGCATTCTCATAGGAAAGGGTTTTATTATAGAGAGTTCCATATCTGTAAATAAAGACGATTACGTCTCCGCCAGGTGAGGTGATGAATACAATTGTAGCACAGACAGTTTTCTACTAAGTGCAATGATGAAGTAGAAGGTGCAATTTATGGACTACCTTATGTCACATACTTATTTAGTTTCTTTATTAAAATAGTCTGTCAATGAACACTATGTCCAATTCTTGCCAATTCTTTACATGCATTACTTCTAATACTCATAATGATCCCAGGAAGTGGGCACTATAATTTACACTTGAAAGAGTTGGGGCACAGAGACACCAAGTCATTTGCTCAAGACAATATAGCTGGTATAGGGAGCCGGGGTCCACAGCCAGATAGTCTAACTCTAAATCAATGTTCTTAACTGCAATTCTTCTATTTATTATTGAGTTTTAGAGAGCTTTACAGTTTCAATGTTTATATGAAAAGAGGGAAGAAACAATGAGCTTGCAAATTTTAGTCATGTAGAAAAACACTAATCTATTTTACAAAAAAGTAGAAACCTGAAAATTTAGGTTTACTTGCTTGCATGGTTGCCAGACTATCCTGAATGTCATAAGTATATGGTGGCGGGGAATGTTTCCACTTTGATTAAAATATTTCCATAGTGATTTATCTGCCACCTAAAATGATGTACACCTTAGATATATTCCCTGAAATTGTGTGGAATTCAAATTTGTACTACTAAGGTTTTTTTTTTTTAACTTAAATATGCTAGAAGTAAAATTATTTATCAGTTTAAATGATATTGTTTATAAATTACATTTTCTTAGGTTGTACATGCTAACTTTAAAATAGACTTTATGTGTTTTAGGTCAGAAACACACTTGCTTTATGTGTTTGCTTTTTTGCTGATGCTGCTGAATGAGCTCAGAATGATGAGGGCCAGTCATTAAAATTTAAAAAGATAAACTTAGGTTATATAAAATGTTTACTCAATAAAAATATATTGTTTAAGTATTACAGTAATATAAAAACACCTCATATTCATATAGTGTTTACACTTTACACAGCATTTCACATGCATTACTGTCTGTAGCTTTGAAGCTTTAGCTAGAGAAGTAAATTAATTTTAAAAGTTTCCTCCTCCCTACCTACATTCCCAGTTGTAAGCTTGGCTGGAATAAGATCTTTGTTATCTTATAGTGTCCAGCAGCCAATATTTTAGTTTTGGAATAAAGCTTCAAAAAGACCTCCTCTGTCACTGATAAAACTAGAGATGATAAAGTCCTATGTTTAGTGTTTTATTTGTAGTAATTTTATTTAATAGCTTCTATTCATCATTTTATTCCTTATAACATCCCAGAGCTTCTTTCCAACATATATTAGACTATGTCGAGAATGTAGAAGGCGAGATGAGATAAAACACATGCCAACTGTCACCAGGTTGGACCACCACCAACCAGGCAGTCAAATAGCACCTGAATGTTTATAAAGATCATCATTAGTCATGAAGTAATCTTGCATGATAAATTATTCCTCGTGGGACCTTTTGAAACACATACCCCTGCTATTGCGAACAAGGCACCTGCTTTGGCAATATAAGGGAATGCCAAATTGAAAAATGGATGAGAATAAGCAGGGAAGCATTTGACAGAAAACAGACCTAGAGTAATAAAGCCTTTTATACTCTGAAACACAAGTCTTCAGCCTTTACTTCTTGCTTTCTCTACACTGTCATTTTAGAATCATGCCTTTGGCCACATTTTGATTTAAGATGATTGTTGATTTTTTGTTTTTGCTTTTGTTTTTGCTGTTCTTAATTCATAAAACACACATCAATTGTTTTCATAAAATTTTTGGCAACACCTTTGTTTGATTAGGTAGGAAAAAAAGTTCTCATGGAATCACTGTTTGCCCAACTAGTTTATTGCTACAATTATGCAAGTGGAAGCATATTTCTACATGAAGTTATACGTTATACACAAATACACAAATACATCCATGCATATGCCTAGGTGAGTTGTGGGTGACTGATGAAAAGACAGCTTCCAGCATGGTCTGATTGCAAACGAGAAGGGCAAATCTAATCCTAGTCTTTTTTTAGCCTTTGCCTTATGACTACATCTGGGTATTACTCCATTTTCTAAGGATGATATATCATATTAAGTCCCTACTTCCAGTATATATTCAGAAAAATGTAATATGGAGGGTTTCAGTAGTCATGATACATATGTAGAATAAAAATGTTTTGAATTAGTGGCCTCCAAACTATGTACGTATTAAAACTACATTCCTAGTACTATCTTAAGAGAAAGGAGACACTAAATATTTCATTATTTTTTATTCAGTATGCTTTCTCATTACTTTATCGATAGGAAGAATTGGCATTTTGGGACATTTAAAAGGGCAATAATCAGGACAAAAAAAAATAGATGCTCTTATTGCCAGGACTTTACTTTAGGCAGTATTAGTAAGAATCAATACTAATAGTTAGATCAGGGGCTGCCAAACTATGGCCAGCAAGTGAAATTTGGTCCTCTTCATATTTTGAAAATAAAGTTCTATTGAAAACAGTCACATTCATTCCTTTATACAGGCTCTTGGCTGCTTTGGAGTTACAATGGCAGATTTGTGTTATAACAGGAATCATATGGCCCACAAGCTGAAAATATTTACCATCTGTCCCTTCATAGAAAAAAAAAATATCATCGAACTCTGGTTTAGATACTTAACTGTTGATCTATATTTAAAGATAATAGAACTTTTTAGCCTTTTTCTTTATCTTAAAAAAACATGAAATTAATTCTATGCAAAAAGAAAAAAAAAGACACCTACTAGCTGATTAAAATTAAAACCACACCTGCATAGTTCAAACTTGTTCGCATCGTCATTTCTCAGTCCCTGATTTGGAGGCTTCATCTTTTCTGATTCATAAGAAAACTCTATTTGCTGATGAATCCCAGGTACCCTCCCGTAAGTTTCATGCATTTTAAGAATCAATCAGGTGACAGTTATTTGAATGACTCAATCACATGAATGTGTCCTATTTTCTACACTTCTATTCTTTTTAACTTACTCATTCCTTCCATTCAACAAATATAAAAGCTGTGTTTCCTAATATCTTCAGCACTTTTCATTTCTGTCCCAAAACAGTTGGTTTTACAAAGAGGACCCTATGTTTCATTTATTCTCTTTTGAACTCTGCAAAATGTATTGGAAAATAATATAACAGAAATTTCATGCACTCTTGTCATATAAATATTTCCCAGACATTATTCCAAGACCCTAGTAACTGGTATGGATGAATCTCTATGGACAAAATGTTTGCCAGCTGGACCTAACCATGGCAGGTAACACTGACGAGCACACTGAGAAGGATAGCCACATTCAGAGCCCATGGATCTACTTCAATACAGCAGCATTACGCAGAGAACATTAGAATAGACATCTAAAGGTCCCGGATTAAGCTCCAGTTTTGCTACTGAGAAAACATGTGACCTTGGGCAGTAAGTGCTCTCCCTTCAGCTCTGTGCCCCAGAAATGATCCTCTGGGTATAACTGCAAAATCCCTGCCTTCTTCATCTTCTCCATATCTACCACTACCACTGACACCACTGTGAGGTCTGCAGATTTTCCCCTTTACATTTAGGGACTTTCTGTCATGTAAAATAGAATTGTTAATCTCCCTTTCAGTGTTTGCCTCAAAGGATTCATGTGATATTCAGACAATATAATATGTTGTTGAAAGATACAGAAATGAAAGAAAATTATTGGATAAACTACAGCTATATCTTTATATTCAGAAGTTTAGAGGTAATCTTGGTTGAGCAGGATTTGAGATTCTTATTGTCTGTTAGCAAAACCTTTGCGCTGACCAACTCCACTGTTTATTTTGACCTGATTCTGCAGGATTGAAGCCATGTGGCATCTCATATACCTCACTTTGAATCCATTACAGCTTCAAACACTGGGATCTATGATATGCTTGTATTCCAATTTAAAACTAAAAGATAATCTTGACATTTTATGAAGTCAGTTTCATTCATTAGGCAAATTGCCACATTTGAGAACAAGCAAATTAAGCGTTTTCATCTGTCTTTGGTTTCTCTGAGTAGTGTAATCACCATGGATTGTGTCATGGATCAGATTCAAAGCCTTATAATTGTATGTCAGTGGGCGACATGATGCTCAGCATTCTCCTGGGGCTCTTTCCCAGCCCACCTTCAGTTACACACTCTCCTTGGATATACTATGACTTCTGATATACAATGAGGATCATTTGGAAGCATTGTTCTTTTAAGCCTCTTAGACCATATCCAATTTGGAGGATCTTGCTGTCCCCATCTTAAACTGAAATAATAATAATACACAATAAAAGTAATGAATAGTTGCCTATTGTTTGTGAGAACTACGTGGCAAAGAAGTACTCTGCATGTGGACCCCTTCCAGGAAACTCAAATTTGTATTATTAATCTTTGTTGTAAATTGCTACCATCTATGGAAATTGCTACAGTGCAAAATGCAGAAATACATTCCCTTTGTTAAAAACCTAATTGATTCATTTAGAGCTTTCTATTGTTAATCGACCAAATCACAGCTACTAAATATTGCATGTTATAGCTATAGATATTGTGATTATTAACATGGTGATTATGGTGGGGTGTTCTCAGCCCACATTCACATATAGTCTCCTTTTAATAATATGGCCCATACTTCAGGACATTTTCTTGCAACAGAATTTACAGTTTATCTTTAAAGGCAAAGCATTCCAAACAGTAATATGACAAACCTTTGTCCACCATAAAAGAAATGCATGTGTTTTAATATACATATATATTGTTTTTCATTTCTTATTGTACTATAAGTTTTATTTTATGAAAGTCAAAAAGGATATTTCTGATAAATACCCCTGATCTATTTGATCAATTATTTCTCTCCCTAAAATGATGTATATTTTCAAACAACAGAAAACTATTTTAATAATATTCATTACGTATAGCCACTCTCCCTTAAACATGGCCTTTTTATTACTGATTATAATGATCCTTCTAAAAAACAAAACATAATAACTTATTGATTACATACTATGTTAACACATACATATATGTTACATAGTATACACATACTATGCTTATACATGTGATTATTCCCCACAACTGCCCTATGAGACAAAACCAGTTCTTGCCCCATCTTAGAAAAGATAAAATGAGAGGATAGGTTCCATACCTTTCCCAAGGTACAGAAAGTCATCTTATGTCATCTTGGACTTGAACCTGAAACTCTGGTTCTGGATCTTGACTCCTAAATCCCTATATTATACTTGCAACATAATAAATTTAATATTTGTTGAATTAAATGAACTGAGTACACAATTAATTAAATAAAATTTCAGCTTTTTCAAGCCTTCTGAAACTCTACATAGTAATAGAATATTTAATTTGAGATTTTTATTTTGGTCTATGCAATGTGTAGACATTATGCATTTCTATATGATTTGTATATTACTTACTTTTAGAAAGGATTAGAGTGGGGTGAGGAAGACACGTTGTCTTTCTACAGTTTATGTGTCCATTCCATGGACTTTTATTTGGCTTTGGTTCTTTGTAATAAATTGGGGCTCTCTGCAGGTAGCACAAAACAGATCTAGAGGGTCACTCTGAGAAGTTGTTTGGCTATGTGTTCTTGTAGTACTCATTTTACTACATCAGATTTAGTTTCCACACCTAAATAATGGACTAGACCTGAAAATACTTCAGATACCTTCCCAAACTCTGGCATTTAAAATTCTTATGAAATTCTTAGCATTAATTGAATTATCAGGCATTTGAGATAATTACCCCATTATGGTACTTTGAATTGTTGCTTCAGAAGCAACAATTCAATCAAACTAATTCTTAATCCAATGTTCATTGACGAGATGGTAATGTTAAACATTACTAACCTGATCTATAAAGAGTCTATTTCTACATGGCAATAAATACACTTAAAGCAGAGCGGCAGCTGTTCTTTTAGTCACACTTTGTTGTGTGAATCTCTGGCTCCCAGTGAAAAAAAACAGTTTTCCCAAATGTTGAGCATTAATGCTATGGACATTGTTGGTGTATGCCTTATTGAGATGACAATATCTCTAAACATATAGCATCCTTTTGCTAAAACTAAGACACTAACAATCTCAAATGTGACATCTAAATCACCAATACCACAAAGGATAGAAATCTGGATATTGTTTCCCTCCATAGGGTATCTATTGACAATTCATCATTTCTCTTACAAAAATAACTAACGTTAGAACCTAAAACATGCTTGTTTTATATGACATAAGCAAACTACTACAAACGTCATTCTTTGTATCTAAAAAGTAAAATGTTAAAGAAGAGATATTCATACCCCTTCATCTACTCTTTTCTATATATTCTTTCCCCTCTTTTTCAGAAATCACATCTTCATTTTTCTGACCAATTTGTGACTCCTTTGTAAAAATATACCTTGCATCTCTTAAGTCGTCACAAACTTCTATACCAAGTTTTAGAGCAACTTTTTACTTGTAAATTAGAATGCAAAATAGTTGGACTTAGATGGTGGTAAAAGGAAAATTCCTATTACAGCATCTGCAAATTACAAGTGAAAGTCACTTATAACTTATCCTGCAGTGCTTTTGAAAAACTTAGCTTGTTTTCTTCAAAGAAGAAAAATGCTTCATGAAAAGCCTAATAACACATTTAAATTACAGAGGATAATTTAAAAATTTAAGTTTTATGGAATTTAGATGATTACTAGAATCCCAGGAAGTAGCATAATGGACATATTTTTTTATAACAGTTGAGAATTACTTTGCACATGATACACTTGCATTGATTTGAACCCAGCATTTAAAAACTATATTTAACCCAAGTCACCAATCAGAAAAAAAATTTTTTTTTGGCAAAATACAACTAGCTTGATAGGAACTTTAGGTAGCCCATATTGTCCTATAAATTAAAATTAAATGGAATGGTACATTTATTAAAGACATCAAGTCATATAATTTTTGCATATTTTCATGAAAAATATTCTGAAAGCCAATACATATAGGTATAGATATAATGTAATATATATATATATATATATATATATATATATATATATATATATATATATGTATGTATATGTATCTGAATACGTGTCTGTGCACATACCTATACTTATATTATATATACACATACATAATATATAATAGATATAATATAGGTATATATGTGTATATATACATATATGTATGTATATATACACACACCCATATAAAGATTTGTTTGTTTGTATTACCACTCAGAGATTTAAAACTTCTTAGGAGGTCTCTGACTCCCCCCTCTAAGAGTGGCTGTCTTCACTAAAAAAGGTCAAGGGAGTCAATGACTGAATGCCTTTTCATGGTCCTTTCATTGATCACCTCAAAGCGCAGAAATGGCAAGGGTGGACTCCTGACCATTTACTCCAAAAGTATTATACAATTTGAGGGAAGAAACAAGAGATGAGGAAAGACAGAGGTGAGGGAAAGGAAGGGAAAGGAAAGAAAGTCTAGGAAGAAGGGTGAGCAGGAGGGGAAATATTATTGAGGAAATTCCCTTTTGTCCTGAGCTTAAATCAGCTTAAATTTGTCTCTAGCCTTCTTAACCCCACAGCCACCCTGAGATACAGTGTCCTTCACAAACCAGAAGAGAAGAAGAGCAGGGAGACTGTCACCCACACCCAACATGGAGAAAGAGACTCTTTAGAATCCTAACTTCTGATCATTACTGAAGCACTAATCAATAATCTAAGTTAAGGAGTTTAGGATGCTGCAGGCGTACTAACCTGAGTGCTTAAACTGGGTTATCTAAACCCTAGAATTCTGAGGAAAAAAAGAATTCACTTCAGCCTTAAATAATAAATTGAGTAAAAATTAATTATGTACACGATATCTACATTATATGGATTGTCTATATTTTATTCCTTTAAGACAGGAATTGGTAAACATATCAAAATTGAGATGACCCAAATATTTATGGAATGTCTTATGCTATATAACAAATTACTCCAAAACTTTGCAGTTTCAAACAACAAATATTTGTTATTTTACATAATTTCTGACGTTTAAGAATCAGAAAGCAGCTCTGTTGGGTGGTTCTAGGTCAAGGTCTCCCATGATGTTGTAGCCAAGCTATCGGCCGTGACTACAGCCATACAAAAGCTTAACTTGGGGTGCAGGATCCACTTCCAAATTCACTCATAGTGATTGTGGGTAATCATCCTTTCCTCATCAAAGGGCTGTTGATGACATGGTGGGGAGCATCTGCCAGAAGGAATAATCGAAGAAACAGAGAACACCAAAATGGAAGCCGTGGTCTTCCAAAACCTAATCTCAAAAGTGACATGTCATCACTTCTGCCACATTCTATTGGTCATATGGACCACCCTGGCACAATATGGGAGGAGACTGGATAAGGATGTGAATGTCAGGAAGTGAGAGTCACCAAAATCCATGTTGAAGGCTGGCTACCATCCTTAGACATCTGTTTGCACCCCAAGATATTTAAATATATAAATGAATGGATTAATTAATGCACAAATTTATGAAGAAATGTTTAATACAAAGTATCCCCACATTATTTTATAATCTTATTGCTGTGTTTCCCAAAATGAAGGCCATTTCTATAATTTAGCTGGAACTGAAACACATAAAAGATAAGACTGAACAGAAAGTTCTAATAATACCACAGTAAACATAATGTTTCAATAACAATTGCTAATACAAAGGAGTGAAGAAAAACGGACTTTTAGGATGTAAAGTAATCTTAACTCTCACATTTAAAAACAAAACAAAATAAACCTACTCCAATGTACCTAGTGCTTCTATGATCACACTACATATTTCATAGCCTAGGCAAGTCACAATTACTTTTTAAGTGGAAAATTCCCTGCAATCCTTTTGACAGTGCCCTTCTGGGACCTTAGATTATAATGCTTATTGTTTCATTTTTGGTTTTGATCATTCCAATCATTAAAATCTCTAAGTGCCCATTGCACCCACTTCCAACTACATTGTCATCCCAAAGATAGTCCTGAAGAGAAAGTTTGGCACCACCTCACCCAAGTATTCCCTTGCCATTTATAAATTCAAGTATCAAATCAATAGCCTACACTGCAGATCCATAGTTTAAATGGAAATTGAGATACCTTCATTAGCATGTCCCCAGACACAGTAAATCTAGTAAGTCTAAAGTAAACATCATTCTTCCCCCACCATATACTCTTCCAGTGATTTTCTTTTTTCAGTAAATTGTATCCTGGTGGTGAACTTACTCAAGTCAGAAATCTGAAAGTGGTCCCATTCACTAAGACTGTTATGTAAAATTGTATAGTTTGTGCACTGCACAAAAATGTCCAGCTAGGATGACAAGCAGAGTTTGAAATCAAGTCTATAATCTTCCTCCCAAACCCTATTCCTTGGGTGCATGTGCCCCATCAGGCAGAGAGAAAGGTAACCCTATCTTTTTCATAGGGTCGTCTCCTACTTATCAGCCCAGAAGAGCTGCATCAGTATAGAATAAACATTTTTTTTAATTTGAAAAATGGCTGAAACCTGAGGTCTTGATATAATCTAACACCAGTTCCTGTTTTTGTCTATCTCCTTTACAGCTTAAATCAATGACCTACACTTCAGCCGTTTGGCCTACTCTTTGGTTCAAGTCATCACAATTCCTTGCCTAAATCATGCAACTGACTCCAAACTGGTCCTCTTGTGGAGAGTATCAACTCTCTAATCCAATCTCTTCACTGCTAACATGCTCATATGACCAAATGTCACCAAGAACCTTTCACATATTCATTCAACAAATATTTTTAAGTTCTTACTATATGCCTACCACTATATGGCACCTAAATCCTCAAGCAAAAGTCCAAATTCCACAAATAAACACAGTTCTTCAGATCTGATTCTTGTTTATATATCCAGCCTTTATTTTTTCTTATGTCCCTTCTCATTCTCTGGGAGCCAATCGCCCTGAACTCCTAAAGGAGTCATGACATCATGAATCCAAGTTTTCCCATATACTCCTCTCTCTGCCTGAAATGCCTCACTGTGACCTTCTTTGTTGCAACAATTTTGTTTTATATTTAAAAACTAACATCAAATGTCATCTCCTTCTTTCCTTCTCCCTCCCCTCATCTTTGTTATTTTGTCTCTCCTATGCTGTTTCATATCGTCTTATGTGTTTCTAGCTGTCAGAGCACTTTCTACATCGTGTGGTTATTATATATGTACTTGTGTTTCTTTCTTACCTGGTTGTAAAATTAAATTTAAAAATTCTCAGGCACAAGAAAAATAACTTATTAACCCTGTGTCCCCACATAGTAAATATTTCATAAATCTTTTTTTTTCTGAGCAAAATAGCTGTAATTCTCAACATTTATCATTTTCCACCATATGCACTTTAGTATGTGTTCTTACTATGTTATCAACTCTAGTTTCCCTACTTCCTTCAATATTGAATGACCAGAAATGATTATAAATTAGCATAGGATAAAAAATAAAACACATTTACTTTTAATTATCCTTTTACCAGAATGCATGCAATCATTTCAAGTGATCATTTTTTAATAATGCCATTTTATTCTTATAATATTTATTTGTTTGCTGCAAGTTTAAATTTTTTCTAAAAACATAACACCTTTCAGAATCTAGATTAAGAGATGGTGGAGTAGATAAACACTGTGCCTGCTTCCTTCCATGCACAAGTTAAAATTAAAATGAAATTATACAATCAACCTGGAAAACCCTCTGAAGTCTAGCTGAATAGTAGTTTTAAAACAAAGGATATAAAGAAGAACCTGCATCGATACTGGTAGGATATGGCAGAGACGTGAAACAGGCTGGCCCCAAAATTCCGTGTGGTGGTTGAGAATCAGGAGAGATATCTCGAACGCAGAGGTTCCTGCTGAGAAGAGTGAGGAACCCTATCACCACACAAGCTCCCTGATTCAGAGTATTGGTGCCAGGAAGAGGAGCTCCACATCTGGCTGTGAAAAACAGGGGAGATTCCAACAATCTGGGTAGGACAGAAGGTTGCAGGAAAACCAGATGTCCTCTTAAGGGGCCTGCACACAGATTTACTCACTTGCAGGCATTCACCCGGGGCTCCAGCAGAGGAATGGTGACTCGGGAGGTGTCACAGGTATATGGCATGGGAGGGGATGGGCAGACTGCGGTGTGTGGCTTGAGCGAGGGCTAGAGGACAGTTGCCATTTTCCCTGTGAGGGTACCATCTCCCATGTACCCAGCAGACAGGCACCATCTTTCTTGTGTTGAGCTCTCCCCCACAGGGCAAATCTGAATCTGATTGGTCTGGTGAGCTCCATTCACTCCACCTTGCTGACTCTGCTGGGATCCCGCCCCACTCTGCTCACCCAGTGATAGAGCCACTTTTACAGAGAGCAGCCAGCCCCAACCATGTTGCACCCTTTCTTGGAAAACTGTCAGAGTCCATGGGCCCCAGGCAGCTATCAAATGGCCTGAATGTGCTCAGAGACTTTTGTTGAGTAGCTCCATGTTCAGCACTGGCACCAAACTAAAATCTACATTAACCTGGTGACCACAATTCTATCCACTCTAGTGACTTCCTGAGACCCTGCCTCACCCAGCTTGCATACCAAATGAGGTTTTTTTTTTGTTTTTTGTTTTTTTTTAATCAGCAGCTGAACCTTAATGGAGTTGGCAGGTGGTAGCAGGCCTTGGGGTGTCCTGGATTTTTGCTGAGCTACCACAGGCCAGGTTCTGGTGACAAACATCCTTAGTTCACAGTGTGGCCTCTCCCACGTGCCTCTAGGTACAGCACAGGCAGCAGACAACCATGGATTACTTTGTAGCTTCTACCAGGTAGTCCCCAGCTGGTCACAGGCAGTGGGTGACCTGAGCCTGCATTGAGCCCCTCCCAGAAGGCACCAGAACCAACATACTTGGATTTTGGCTTCAGACCACAGCAGAAGACCAGCAAATTAGTCCTACAAGTGGCACACACAAAGGGCAGTCTCAACAGGCACCAAAGCCTGCTAGAACGAATCCCACTCACTGGGGTAAGTCCCCAGCCCCTGCTCCCCAGAAACTCATAAGCTGTGGTTGTGGCCAAACCCCAATCAGCATGAGGGTCAATTATACCCACTGATATGTCAATCACAATTAAAGCTCAACTATAACAGGAGGGCACACACAGCCCATACAAGGGACACTCCTAGAGCTCCTGGAGCAGGTGACCAGGGAAACTGTGCCAAGTCCACACAGGGCAGCTACTATATAAGGCCAACTAACCAAAACTGGGAGACATAGCAGATCTACCTAATACATACAAACAAACACAGAGAGGCAGCCAAAATGAAGAAACAAAGAAATGAATCCCAAATTAAAGTATGGGAGAAAACTCCAGAAAAAGATCTAAACAAAATGGAGGTAAGCAAAACTATCAGATACAGAGTTCAAAACATTGGTTATAAGGATGCTTAAGGAACTTAGTGAGAACTTCAACAAAGAGATAGCAAGCATAAAACAGGACATAGAAACCATTAAAAAGTACCAATCAGAAGTGAAGAATACAATAACTGAAATGAAAAATGCACTAAAAGGAATCACTAGCAGACAAGAGCAAGAAGAGGATTGAATCAGTGATTTGGAAGGCAAGGTAGTAGAAAACACTCACTTGAAACAGCCAAAAGAAAAAAACAAAATAAAAAAAATTGAGGATAGTTTAAGACACCTCTTGGACAACATCAAATGTGACAAAATTCGCATGATAAGGGTACCAGAGAGAGAAAAGAGAAAACAAAGGACTGAGAACCTATAGAGATTGAAGAAATAATGGCTGAAAACTTTCCTAACTTGGTGAAGGAAATAGACATCCAAGTCCAGGAAGCGCAGAGAATCCCAAACAAGATGAACCCAAACAGGTCCACACCAAGGCACACCATAATTAAAATGCCAAAGGTTAAAGACAAAGACAGAATCCTAAAAGCAGCAGGAGAAAGGCAACTAGTAACTCATAAGGGAGCTCCCACAAGATTGTCAACTCATTTCTCAACAGAAACTTTGCAGGCCAGAAGGGATCGGCATAAAATATTCAACATGATGAAAATCAAGGACCTACAACCAAGGATACTCTACCCAGCAAGGCTATCATTTAAAATTGAAGAAAAGGTAAAGAGCTTCCCAGAGAAGAAAAAACTGAAGGAGTTCATCACCACCAAATCAGTATTACAAGGAATGTTAGAGGGAATTCTTTTAAGTTGGAAAAAAAATTATGAATAATAAAATAGTAGTAGTTACATATCTATCAATAATTACTTTAAATGTAAATGAATTTAATGCTCCAATCAAAAGGCACAAGGTTGGGACGGCTGGTTGGCTCAGTCTGTTAGAACACAGTGCTCATAGTATCAAGGTCGCTGGTTCAATTCCCACATGGGCCAGTGAGCTGCGCCCTCCACAACTAGATTGAAAACAATGAATTGACTTGGAGCTGATGGGTCCTGGAAAAACACACTGTTCCCCAATATTCCCCAATTATTATTATTTTTTTAAAGTCACAAGGTGACAAAATTGTAAGAAAGCAAAACCCTTACATGTGTTACCAACAAGAGAATCAGTTCAGATTGGAACACACATACACACACACACACACACACACAAACATACACACACAGACAAAAACTTAAGGGATGGAAAATTATATTTCATGAAATTGGGAATAAAAAAAAGAAGAAGAACTGGGGTATCAATATTTACACCAGACAAAATAGACGTTAAAACTAAGGCTCTAACAAGGGACAAAGAAGGACCCAATAATCCCATTTCTGGGTATTTATCCAAAGAAACCCAAAATACTACTTTGAGGGGACATGTGCATTCATATGTTTATTGCAGCATTGTTTATAATGGCCAAGATATGGAGGCACCCTTGGTGTCTGTCGATGGAAAAATGGATAAGAGGAGGTGGTACATATAGACAGTAGAATATTGCTCTGCCATGGAAAGGAATGGGTTCTTGTCATCTTTCAGCAGCATGGATGGACCTGGAGGGTATTGTGTAGAGTGGAGTGTCAGCCAGAGAAAGACAGATGCAATATTTCATTTATATGTGGAATCTAAAGAACAAAATAAACAAGCAAAACAGAAACAAATGCATAAATACAGAAAAAATTTTGATGGTTGTCAGATGGGAGTGGGGTGAGGGTGTAGGTGAATAAAGAGGAAGGGATTAAGAAGTACAAATTGGTTTTTACAAAGTAGTTATGGGGATGTAGGGTACAGCATAAGGAATATAGTCAACAATATTGTAATAAATATGTATGGTTTCAGATGGGTATTAAACTTTTTGGGGTGATGGGAGGGTGTTAGGAGGCAGGATGAAAAAGTTGAAGGCATTAAGAAGTAGAAATTGGTAGTTTCAAAACAGTCATAGGGGTGTAAAGTATAAAGAATATAGTTAATAATATGGCAGTAACTGTGTATGGTGGGGTGGGTACTAGGCTAGTCAGGGGGATTATTTCTTAAATTATATAAATGTCTAATCTCTATGCTGTACATCTGAAATTAATATAAAATAATATTGAATGTCAACTGTAATTGAAAAATTTTAAAAGGGGGGAAAGTGTGAAGGGAGGAATAAGAGGTCCAAATTTCCAGGTATAAAACAAATAAGTAATGGGGACGTGATATACAGCATAGCAAATATAGTCAATAATATTGTGATAGCATTGTATGGTATCAGATGGTTGTTGGACATATCATGGTGATCACTTCTTTAGGTATATAAATGTTAAATAACTATGGTGTATCCCTGAAGCTAAAATAATGTATGCCAGCTATATTTTTAATAAAAATCTTAAAAAAACACTTACCACATTTCATATGCATCTGATATGTAGGATTAAAAGCAGAAGTAACTTCAAAATTGGAAGTAACTTCAACTATGGAAGTAACATTTAAATGAATTTTGTCATTTGAGAAATTTGTATACAGAGTATTATGTGCTTGGGTGTATAGATGAGCACGTGTGTGTGAACCCAAACCGTAATGTCTAGTTTGATGCATGATTCCTTCTAATGTATAACTTGGAACCTATGAGAAGTTCTAAAGAGAGCTTTATCCAATAAAGATTACATTCTTTAGAACTTGGATTCATCCATGCACTGTTTGTTCTGACAATTTACAAGTGGCATTTGTTTGGGACTCCTTTGAATTGTAAAAAACACTTTCAAAACATTACCTAATCCAATATCCAAAACTACTCTGTGACTAAAGCACAGATATTATCACACCAAATTTACACATCCTAAATTTAACATGATAAGCACATGGGAACTAATGCCTTAGGTTATTAAAATAAACTCCTTTTTCTGTTTTTCTCTCCCTTTTATCTTCTTGACACAGAGACAGGGGTCTCACAGTATTCTCCAGCCCAGTTGCTGAAGTTCACATTTACATGTGTAATGGGACACTTCTTAACCTCTGCTGGCTCTTCAGAGGTTGTTTATTGCGCACGTGATATAACCATTATCTTTTCATTCTAATCTTCCTTTGTCAATGTAACATCTGAAGTGCAGGATAGAGGATTAGCAGTGCCCTGACTTAATCAGTTTATAAAAATCTCCAGAGAAAGCCACCCTCCCTTTCATATATCACAGATGTTTTGTTTTCACTTATTAGGCAATTGACTTGGCCTCCAGAGCCTCAAGAAAGGAAAGATGCTCTTACCATTTATGTTTATACTGAAGGATGGCAAGGAAATGGGACAGGTCGTATCCAGTACAGCTGGATACAGGATAAAGCATTCCTGGAAGCCGTCGTGCGTTGACTTGTGTTGACTTTACCAGCTGGAAAAGAGAAAAGAACAAAGCATTTGCAGACATTTGTTTTTCAACCCACAACCTGCTAAAGTGTGGTCGAGTGTACTGTGATTCACAACACAGCAGGACCTTCTCTACTATAATTCATGTTTTATATATACCAGCTGTACATTGGAAAGATTACTAGGAAACTGCTTGGAGAGAATTCAAGTTCAAGTCATTTGCACAGGTGAATGAGCAGTGCAGTTAGGATTTAGGACTTTTCTCCTCTTTCAGCCCATTACCAAATGAACCTATTAAAGGTTCATTTAAAAGAGTAGAGGTGAGATAACATGTCTATCTCAGTGATGTCTGGAGTGATTTAGTTTCAGAACTGTTACTGACTGCTCTCTTTTCTGAATTCTGTATTTCAGCCAATGGAATCACTGATGTAACTCTTCTGCTCGTGGCTGCCCAGCTATTTGGATGGTATTTTGAAAGTTTACTTGTTGCACTAACCAATTTATTATTGTGCATTTAATTCAAGTATATTTCTTAGCCCAAATAAAGATTTTAATTTTTGATATCACATTTTCTAAAATGCTGTTCCCTGATAAGTTGTAATAAGAAAAAAATAATACTGGCTATTTAATTTAGTCTAATGCTACTGAAGGTGTTTAGTTTACTAGAACTATTTCTTATTTGAGATTTATTTTTAAACGTTTTACCTTATTTTACTTTGGAGGATATATTTTGACTTAAATTATCATCCCAGTCCAATATATCATCATAAGAATAAGAATGTATTTTTAGTGATACAGTTTATTAGATTTAGTATACTGTGTGCATGTCTGGTAGAATAATAGATCGTTCTATTTTTAATTTTTATAAGATGTTTTCACAAATTGAAATTAAGTATTTCATGAATAAGATATTTTTTTTTCTTTTTGTCTTTTTTACTATTTCAATATTAGCACATTAAGGAATAGGGTCATTCATCATTATTTAGTGGCCTAAAATAGTAAGTGGAAACCACCCTTCTCAATAAAGGAACTCAGTGATATGTTCACTCAGTTCCTCTTCATTCACATAGTGCAGTTTAAACTAGAATCACAGCATCAACCTGAATATCACAAAGGACAATTACCTTAGAGCCCATGCTTGTTATAGAGAAAGGGTAGTTAGAAATGAGTTGTGATGAAAAGATTAAAATATATTCCACGACACAACTCTCAATTGTATGTTTCTGAAATACAACATGAGAGCAAATTTTTTCATCTAAAATTCAAAAAGTCTTTACTTTATATTGATCTCTAGTAAAAAAATTCAGCATTTCCACATGGCTTCTTTTTTACCTAAGTGAAACATGAATATTTAACATGTATGGAAAGGCTAAGGTAGTCTGAAAATGTGAATGAGTCAGATACATTTGTCTTTATGATCAACAATGGGCATGCGGGTCACCATGGAGATGAATAATCCTTTAATCCTTCTTAGAATACATTTTCAAAGCCAAAATGTAATCACTACATAATGAGAGTTCTATGTCCCCTGATAAAAGTACATGGACTAGTATGAATAATTCTAAGGAGTACCCCTTAAACTGTCCTTTACAGATAATTAGGTTCATGAGATTAAGCATGTACTTGGAAGATTAGCTGAGAGACCCAACTGCAGAATATTGTAATGTGTGAAGCCTTTCCTGCCATATGGTAAGCGAGACCACTATGGCCTCCAGGGACCCTTGTCACACTTTGCCACAATCTGTTGCCAAGACCCACAGGTGAAAGCTGATTCCACAGGAGTTTAACTCCAGGATGTCTCCTGGAAGACTCTACCAAGATCACTAGGCTACAACAATGGCCCTGCTGTATTTCTGTCCATCACACGTTTCTCTCCCCATTTGTGTTTCTTGTGCCATAAACCCAGTACTCCTTCTCTTAACCTAAAATCATCAGTGGCATCAATGCTAAGAACACTCACTTTAAACTCAGTGAATATCAAATTAGCCCTGTGATGGCACAGAGGAGAATACCTTGTCTGTAAAATTTCATATTTGGGTCAATTTATACATCTTGTCTTTACGTATATTAAATAATTTAGAAGCTAATTATATACTGACAAATGAGGACTCATTCAATAAGTGATAGCTCTTGTTTTTATTATTCTTATACTCTTTGAGGTTGGATGTGCATCTGAAAAAGAAGCAAAATCTTGACACTAAATGCCTAAAGTTCTAGGATTTCAAAGAGAAAATATCAACAACACTAATAATAGCCTAGACATAGCCTTGCCAACTTATTATTTTGCCAAGTATTATGTTTAAATTGTCTTCTATCATTTTAATAATTTTTTTTTATTTAAAGTTTAACACTAAAATTGGGACACCCATGATCTTAGGATGGACGGTAATTTAAAAGAATTTTAGAAGTGGCTTTATATATTTTGAAGGGTTTAAAGCCCACAGCTACTTGCTCCTCTCTGTTAGTGTTTCTTGATTGACATAATGCCTACCTTAGTATATACACATTATGCCAATCAAGAAATATTTGCTATATAATATTGGCCATATTTAAATTGTGAAGATTGAAAATTTGCTATTAAATATATCATGGGTTATTTTGTGGCCCATTTTTTAACACGGTACCTTTAAGATCATACTGTCACACAGATAATCAATGAGTGGGACGCTTAGTTATTTTTATTGATGAGATCTTTGTTTTAAATCCAAAGTACAACTATTATGATTCTTTGCATATATATATATGTATGTATATATATATATATATATATATATCCATCTATCCATATTATTTCCATATATTTTATCCATATATGTACTGACTCAGTAAAGAACACTTTAACTGCTTAACCAGCAGTCTTTATAAAGTATATCGTCTTCTCGTTCTGTAAACTACAGAAATGTAAGAGGACGTGCTTTTTCGTTGGTTTACATTATCATTTACACATAATCCTGATGGGTATGGCAATGAATTGCCACAATCTAAATTTAATGTTCCAAGAATTTAGAATCTGAAAGTCAAAATTTATACTCAACTTTTGATTTACAGCTGTGCATATTTTACTATTCTAGACTTCTTTATAATTTCAGGACTTCTACAGAGTAAGAGAGATTGGGGATCCTGGGCGCATGACCAGGGTAGCAAAGAACGGAACTCGGGGTGGCAGCACTGAACCAAATGGTATGGGAGTGATCTGTATGTCAGTTTTCTAGAATATCATATAACATGTCTTAAGTATAGTTCCTAGGGAAACAGAATCTGGGACAAAGATTAGGATACAGGAAATTTATCGGGGGTGCATATAGGAGAAATGCCTATGAGAAAGTGAATAAAATAGGGGTGAACAAAGGAATGAGTTCAACTGTAAAGCAGTTCCAACAAAGGTGTTGGCAGATACCAAAGAAGCCTTGAAGCTGGGATGACCCTTCACACTTGTTCACAACTGAGGCAAGGGTCAGGCAGGCTTTCATACCCCACATTGCCCATTTATTAGACACAGGCTGCTTTGGGAAACGGAGTGTAACAATGGAAGGTGTCTCTCTTCAACTAAGGGTAATTCTCAACAAGAGACTCAGGTAACTGCCAACACTCCCATCTGCTATGAGAAAGAGTCTAGAAGGAGGGATTTGGACAGTAAGCCATAGCAGTTATTGCACTGACACTAGCGTGCACCTAGAAATATCAGTTCTACCCGTCACCTGTTTTTTTTCCTATTGCACTTTAACATACTATGTATTTTATTTATATACTTTATTACATGGTTCCTTGCTTATAGTGGGTTCCTCAAAAAGAAGAACCTGGGGTAAAGGTAATGTACTTTCTTAAAGAGTGTAATCCCAGGGAGCAAGGTCAAGTTAAAGGGAAATCAAACTGAGACATGAGGGAGAGCCAACACTAAGAGAGTTCGCTGACCAGCAACAACCTGGTAACATGCAAAACTGTTCAGTCTCTTGAGACCATCTTGCAAAAGACCATGTAAGCAGCTACTTCTCAAATCAGCCCAGGCATGGAAAGGAGATAGAAGACTTTCTCTGCTGGCTTTTTTTTTTCTTTGATGAAAGATTCCTCCCACAGAACACTGATGTACTCCTTCATTAAAGATACGTATGAGCCTGCACTTGAACCCAGGAATGCCACTTTTAGCATTTTATCCAAAGATATTCACAAATACAAGCAAAAAAAAAGTAATATATACATACAAAGTTATTTACTTCAGCTTTGCTTATAATTGAAAAAGATTAGAAATGACCCAACTGTTTATCTATGAGATCAGATTAAATAAATTACAATAAGGTCAAATTATGAACTACTGTCTAGCCACTAAAAATAGTGGTACTGTCTTTACATACTGCATGAAATAAACTTCAAGATATATTGTTAAGTGGAAAGGGGAAAAAAGAAACAAGAAACAGAAATGTGTTTTATTGATACCTAAGAACTAAGGTACCAAATATGACATTGGTAGCCTACCAATGAGATATATTCATCCAAGACCTTTGTTCTAAACCAACGACATGGAGAAAACAATAATCTCATGAAACATGAATATAGAAAGTTTTCATCCTATCAAGTGGTGCCCAAGGAGAGATATTTTATGATATTCTTTTTTGAATTTTGAACCAAATGAAATATTATATTTTCAAAAAACAATCAATTAATGCAAATTCGAACAATGTGGAATGAAGATAAATATGCACTTCTTACAAAAAACGTTGGTTAGAAAATGAAAACATTCAATCAGTGTATTTATTGAATTCTTAGCACATGCCAGAGACGTAAGCAAAAATAGAATGAAGAACAAGACAGTTTTCTGATTCTATGAAGTCAAAAGGAATTGCAGATAAGAGAATGAGCACATGATAATTACACAAACATCTTTAGTGTCACTAGCACAGAAGAGCAAGATTGTCATCACTATATTGATTAAGCTAACCATTACTATTCATTACCAATATCTTATATATGTATATATGTACATATATTATATTAAGCCTGCACCTATTTAATAAGAAATATCTTGATTATTTGAAGATGCTAAAAAGCTTTCAAATGTATTTAGTTTATAAGTAAAACTAAGGTTTTGCATAATTTTGATCAATCAGAAATCTGAAGAAATAATTTGGTGGAACTTTTTTCCTCCTATCAAGTGGTTCCCAAGTAGGTGACTTTATGGTCACTAACCAGGCAGATGTTGGTCATAATTTTAAGTCTTTCAAATGTTCTCCTCATCTAGGAAGGAGAGTAATCTTGTCCTTTAAAAATTATAAATGTCTGTTAATTATTCAAAGTGTCAAAGATAATCATGGAAAACACATTAAATCATTTGAAGATGGCACATTAAAAAATGCCCCCTGAGTAGATGTTCTATTTAAGTTGCTTCTAGTTTGACTAATCAAAACTGAAAGGGTTTTTTTTGTTTGTTCTTTCTGCTTGGAGTTAGGAAGGTGAGTAAATACCAGATTTCTCACATGTTATATAAGTTTAGAAAATAATGACATGTTAATCTTTATGGTTCTGAAAATACACATATTCAAATACATGAAGAATGAAGAAGCCTTTATTATTTTGTACACCTTAGAATAGTAACAATTAGCAAAAGGAAGCAGAATAATGTGGGTATTAAAAGTATGGAATTCAGATTTCCTGAAATGATTGACAGTTGGGCCATTTATTTGCTCTGTGGTTTTCAGCAAATAATCTTTCTACATCTTAGTTTCTTCACCTCTAACATGAGGATGATAATAGTACCTACTATAGAATGCCGTAATAAGATTACAAAGAATAATCTATGTAAAACACTTATCTTAGTGCCTCGTAATAGGCATTGGTAAATTAGCTATTTCAAAAATAACTAATAATTGAAGAACTCCTTTTTAAATGATGTCTGGCTAACCACAGTCACTCCCTAATTGTCAGTACATACCCAAGGCGGCATATAAAAGTTTTGACTACCTATTACATCAGTAAGAAGTTGCACCAATGTTTTACCAGATATATCAGGGGGAATTCCCCATTAACAATAAGATATGTAGATGTGAATTGAGAATCTCAATTTGTGGCTGATATGTGTTTATTTTTGCCTGTCTTCTGAAATGAAGCAAATCTATGGTCCTTAAAGATGGTAAGCTCCATTCCTGTCTCAGAGAGGCAGCAAAGTAGAAAAGAGTTGATCCTTAACTGTCCTAGATCTGTTTTTGGAATTCTCTGTAAATATATTTAGTCACTGCAGCATGCTGTAATGCCAAGGTAAAAAGTATAGGGAAAGAAGAAACAAAAGATGTACCATCAGTGTTCCAAAATTAAATTTTATGAGATGTTGCTCAAATAATTCAAATAATATTTCAATGGTCGAAAAAGGTCTAGGAAAATCCCTTGTGGAAAGTATTCATTGAAGAATGCAGTTACATATACATTGTCTGGATTAGTTTTAACAAATGCTAACTAAATAATCAAAATGAGGCCTGTGGTTTGAAGACATTAAAGATCTATTCTCAGAAAATGATTTGTCTGACTGTCATGAATTGAGCTAATGGGGAGTCCTTTAGTCTTTCTTTTGAAAAACATTCATTCTCATAAGGGTGATATGACAAAGCTGTTAATTCCAAAACCTGTTTTTCACTTCTTCTCCACTAATAGAACTTTCATTTTTATCTAGACAACGAATAAAGAGCACCTTATTTGTGTTCCTTGCAACAAGATATGAATATGTTTTGGTCAGTAATATGCACAACGAAGTGTCATTTGGCCACTTCTATGACAGTTTCTGATATAATTACTGGTACATATCTTTTCCATATTTTACAAATTCTTTTTTTTCCTCTTTCTCTGTCCTATCGCCTAAAACTGAAAGTGGTAGCTGCAGCAGTAGCAACTATCTTGTGCTAGAAGTGATGAACTGGCAGAAATAAATATCTCTTGGGAGAAAATTACCATGACAGGACTGGATGACACACTCCTGACCTTAGCAGGAGAGAAAAAACAGTATCTTGTTTAAGGCACTATTATTTTGCATCTGTTACTCCCAGTCCATATCATTCTAATTTCAAAAATTTTTAAATGGGACTTAAAAGAAATGGATAAGTATCCAGAAAATTTAAAGATTATTCTACTACAAAAAGAAACATAACCTAATGAACAGTGATATGGGGAAGCTTATACATTAATGAATCTAAACAAAAACAACACCCAAAAACGTAGGGGGAAAACAAGGCCAAGATGATAGTACAACTGAGAATCTCATTTCTACCACTATAATGAGCTAAATATTCTGAAGAATTCTTCTGTTCTAAAATACATAGGAATACTGTATAAATTATTGAAAACACTTTAAAATGTATAACTGAAAGCAAAACAAATTGAGTGGAGTTTTCAGGAGCTGAAAATCAATATAGAGCATGACAATCAAAATGAAAAAACAAAGCTTTTATAAATTTTGGGAACTTAGGACCTGGAGTTTTAAATGTCCTGTAGGGAAATAAGGCCTAGAGTCCTCATGAAGTAGCAAAGAGACAACTGCAAAAAGACAGAACCTTCAAAGGGATAAATGCTCAATGGAAAGATATGCTACAAAAATACTACTGAGAGTCCAATAAGAAATAAGCAGTTTAAAAAATGACTCCAGAGTTCTTCTATCACCATATATTTGATCCCCTTCACCCTCATCTACCACCCCTCTTCCCCCTTACCCTCTGGTAACCACTAAACTGTTGTCTGTGTGTATGAGTTTTGGTTTCCTCATTTGAACTTTACTAACAGTTGTCACCCCAATAAACCTTAATTAAAGAAAAAAGTGACTCCATCTTTTTAAGGGTATCATGTATTATTATTAGAACCTTTTTAGAGATAATATATCTTTGATACAAAGATATCAAATTAAAACAATAATGAGACATAGAATTTCCTTCAGTTTTTCTTCAGTTTTGTTTTTGTAGTCCGTTCACGTAACATTTTACTATGCTTTATTTTAAAAACTTTTATTATATGACTGAATATTTATAAAATTATATTTACTTTCTATATATCAATTTTATTATCCCATGATCTTCCTTTTTATATATATACATATTTGTAAGGAGACCTATTATTATTATTATTAATTATTAATATTTACATTATCAATATTTAAATTACAATATTTACATTATCATATGCATATATGTGAGGATACATTAAATTTAATATGAAAAGTTATTATTAAATATATTTACTTTATATAGTAAATATTCATATTAAACATTTAAATATATTTACTTTGTATATTAAATATTCATATTAAATATGAAACTGATATTAAAACTGAGTGATGGATATGAATAAGGTAGATTGCTGGACTCTTATTTTTCTGTATTACTAGATTTTTATAATGAACATATGTCCTTTAATAGAACAAAAGAAAACAGAAAACAAAAATACAAAAGTTCAATCTTAAAAACAGTTGCCTAATTCAAAAAGAAAACAAAAGGAAGAAAGTTCAAATTTATAAAGTAGGGGTTGGATCCAACAAAGAAAGAAAACAAACTTGAACTCAATATATCAATAGCATGCACGATACTGTACAAAGAAATTAAGAAGTGGAGTGTAGCTCAGAAAACAAGAGCTACCATAGCAACAGTCACAGGAGCAGGAGGTCCAGGGATCTTTTTGTATTATTACACTGAAGCCCTTGCAATATAATAACAAGACAAGGAGTAATTACAGATGGCATCTACACAGCTTTACAACATACTAGGAAAATGAAGCTGAGCAGAAAACTAGCTTAGCTGGAGAATGATTGACATCTCCCTAATAAGATTGGAATGGAGATGCTGGTGAAGGAATAGGTGTGTAGAGGCACTGTCTTTAACCCTCAGTCATCCTGACAAGCTGGTTAGGGTACTGGTGTTCTGGTTAAGGAAATCTTCAACGTTAATGTCTTAGAAGTAATATTAGTGAATTAAAATTTGACAGCAAAATTATAAATCCGATCCCCATAGTGATACTATGCATATGTTAGATTATGTTTTTAATCGTTCTAATATGTGATAACTAGGGAATATTACAGTAGTATGTTGAATGCTTTTGTTCTTGTTTTAATATTAAACAAGATATTTAATATTAAACAATGTTAATCTAATAATATTAATATTGCAATGCAGAATTTTATAAAGCAATTATTGGCAGAATGCAGCAGTTGTCCAGACTCTCCAAATCCCATTGTTAAGTTCTCACTGGCTTGATGAGAGTGATTGTCACTTTTCAAGTAATTGGAATATTAGATTGATAACTCAAGAAATCAAACAGGAATAATCTCATTTATTTATTCATAGATTTGCATCATAATACAAATATTTATTAGTATTTTCTAAAAGAATCACAATAATATTGTGTCGACTTACACTTCATTCTTTGGGATTTAGTTATTGAAATACTTTAGCATATAGCAATCACACTTCACAAAAATAAATAAATTCCAAGATCTAAGCATATTTGGATGCAGGAATATTTTAGGTATATAAAATCATTTTTTAATTATAATTTTAAGATTTTTTTTTTTTTTTTTTTACGATCTGGTTTTAGCAGCCAGTATTTGCATTGAAATAAGTCTGAAGCAGAAAACAACAGACAGGTGGCTTGTTCTGGTGCCTCCATAAATTGGCTAGAACCACAGCAGGCTGACACAGACTGTATAAGCTGCAATTTATAACTTATCAAGATGCTTGAATACTCCCAAAAGGAACAACAGGAGTAGAAAACTGGATTAAATAAATAAATAAATAAGTTAGATAACGGAGTCACCCCACCCCCATTTCTTTCAGAGGAGAGCACAGGCCAATATCATCAGGTATTGAAATAAAAGTTTTTGTTCATTACTATGGTAGAAACAAAATGATGGAGTCTCAATGTGGAAATGTATTGCTATCGTGAAGCATGAACCACTGACTCATGTATGAGAACCCCATAAGTAAAGAGCATCTTAGCTCAGTTTAGGGGATTTGTTTGTTTGTTTGAAGGTGATCTAGAGTGGAAGAGAAACATAAGTGTTTTATTTATATGTTTTTAAATCCAAGAATGCAGGCTTTAATAATCACAAGTGGTAAAAATGATAAATTTAAATCACAGTCTTATTCGGGGACCATTTCCCAATGATTTAGCATATGTGATGATTTAAATCACATGTGATTTAGCATATGTGATTTTAGCATAGGTGATTTAAGTGGACTCATCCAGTGGGTTTTAGAAGAAATCTAGTCCAGAAATATAGAAATGTGAGTCATTGGAATGTAGGTAGCAATTTAGGCCTAGATAATTTAATCCTGTAGTCTTCATGAGTAGTCCGCAGAGCTGTGTCCACTCAAGCTCTGTGCCCAAACATTTGAGACTTTTTATTTTTAGTCACTATGGCTCACATTTGTTCTTATCATCAAATTAATTTGGACTTTTTTTATGATTTCATAGGATCACAGCAAACATAAAGAAATAAACATTATTAATTTGCTTGAGGAAATTTGAGCATTTGGCTCAGTAGAGCATGCAAAAATGAACTGCTGATTCTTCCACATGAATGTCTACTCACCACTTCAAACCCAACATGCCCTAATCTAAGCATTTAATTTTCTCTGAATATAGGCTCCTATTCTGGATACCCTATCTCTTTTTCTATATTATTACACCATCTTCCATCTCACCCATGCTTGAAATCTTTGAGTTTTGAACAATATAAACTTAGTCTTATCAAAAACTGCAATTGAAAAGTATACAGGAAGAAACACAAATTTTACTATTTAACCCTATCAAAATGTTTAATAAAAAATCCGTATTCCTAATAATAATTTTTCTGTGGATTTCAAACTTTAAATTCTCATTAATTGTAAAAGTCTATAATGTCTTTATGTAATGCTAAAGTGCCTGGAATAAAGTGGCAACTAATGGTTTTAAGTATATTTAAAGAATAAACAAGGAATACTGGAAATAAAATAAAAATATGGTTAGTATAGATTCAGTTACCTCATGTATCCACTCACATACAAAGAAGAATTAATCACTAAGCTATGAAAACAATATCATTGTCATTTTCAATTAAAAGTATATCCATCATTTTGGACCCTGCCGTGTGTCTGTAAGACTTTTTTTTTCTTCTCTTAGTATATGCACAACACAAATATATTTTGTCTGATTCTGCCTTGTTAAGTGAGTTAATATTTCTTAGTTAACTACTTGAAGACCATCTGGGGTCTGAATCCTCATTATGATAAATTAACATGTATCTAATGGCTTAGATAAGGCAAACATAAAAATCTATGTGTATATACATATACGCACACATATAAATTCTCTCTCTCTCTCTCTCACACACACACACACACACACACGCACACACACACACACACTTTGAGTGATAAGAGGCTAAATAAAATATTCCCCTTCAAACTACATCTCCTAGAAACTCTCCTGGAACCTAGTATTTCAGTCCCCATAATGCGTCATGGCTCAGGAACTGATTAGAAGGATATGATAATTCAGGAAATTAAGGAACACATGCAGGCTACTCTCCCAGTGGGTATCCCTTCCAACACAACAACTAGCACAGCTGGTCTGCTCAGCCCAAGTGCAGGCACAGCACCGGGTCCCACTTCAGAATCACTCCTTAGCATATCAGAAATTCCATGCTTCAATCTTAGCAAATAGTCTTTAATATATATATATATATATATATATATATATATATATATATATATATATATATAGAGAGAGAGAGAGAGAGAGAGGAATAGTCATATATGTATATATATATATATATATATATATATATATATATATATATATATATATATATTGAAGTATCGTTTTGAGTCTATGCTGGGATATGGAAGGGTCTTACAGGAATATATTGCATTATGTCATTTCATCATGTTAATTAAGCACCAAGCTGAATTTTAAATTACTTTTAATTCAAGTTGATCAGTCAGTAGGTCCAGACTTGTCACCATTGCTTTTATTATGTCAATTTTCTTTTTTGCACTATAGACATGATAAAAATTATTTTCTGCCAAAAGTATCATTAGATATTAATAACTGGTATGTTATTTCTGCACTTTTCTTGTGTTTACTGGCTTCAAAAATAGTTTAGTCTGTGTTCTTAAATATTTTGACAATAAACAACTTACCCACTGGGAAATTAAGCCAATTTGAGGACTTTAGGGCACCATTCAATTCTGAAATTGTAATTTAAAGATTATTTGACTAACTACATAATTCATCCAGTCATTCTATTATCTTCAAATTCCTTTCCTTCAAACTAAGATAGGAGCTACTCATAAATTATAAAACTCACCTGACCAAGATTTCATAACCGAACTTAGAGGAACTACTTGAGGGTGAAATGCATAAAGATATGAGGGAAAAAACAATGACTTAGGTGGGCTATACACAACAATAATCTGTAAATAACTAAGAGTTGACTATAAAGAGTAGGAACCCAAGTTGGCTATGCTATAACGTTTCATAAATAAGTATGCAAAGTGTTTTTTGTAACTTTTGGAATATATATTTCTTCTCTCCTACATGGTTTAGATGTATCCATTTTGAGGTAGAAATAGTTAAGGCGAAAGAAAACTTAGTTTTAAAATATATCTACCTGTCTTCTTAGTGTGATATTGTGTATTTTCATTTTAGGTAATTTCCCCAGTCATCAGTTTCTGCAAAATGGACATAGGAACACTTAAAGGGTTCTGATGAAAGTAAATAAAATAAGCATGTGAAGAACTTACAATGTCTAAAATCTGATAGTAATGACTGCCATTTGTCAGTCATTATATATGGAGCACATAATATGTCATTTGGTTTTATTAGGTTGGTGCAAAAGTAATTGCGTTTTTTACAATTATTAACCTTTTAAACCGCAATTACTTTTGCACCAACCTAATACCACTTGTAGCAGATGCCTGCGATGAATCCCATCGTATCTGAACCCAGCTCTGGTTGACAGTTTCATAGATAATGCGAGAGCCCCTATCAATTTGCATTGGTGTTTCTGCTTTGAGCCTCAAAGCTTTCTCTGAAGCCAAGAAGTCAGAGCAGCCATGCACAGGCACAGCCCAGAGCAAGGGAAATTACCTCCCTGGGGCAACTGGAAACCAATGGGGGACAAGAGTTAGTGGATTCGTTTCCAGCCTCCCCATTCTCTGTGGGACAATTCTAAAATGCCCCATCAAAAAGTTCCCCATAGAACTGAACCCCAGTTGCCCACAGTGGTAACCAGCCCTTTTATCCTATCCTGGCTTTTCTCCCTTCCCACTGTTCTTCATCCCTTTTGTTTCCTAAAATCATCTCTCAAGTAAGCAACTGCACCCAAGCCCTTGTTTTAGTTCTGCTTTCCAAGGAGCTCACCCTACGCATAAGATGAGACTTTAGTATGTGCAAGGTACTATGCTAAGTACTTTTATGATTGACTCATTTAATCCTCACAATAAACCTATAATTTTAGCTACTGTTATGAGTTTCATTTTATAAGGAAATGTAAACTTAAGCAAATTGCCTAAGGTCTCACAGCTAGTAAGTGACACAGCTAGGATTCAAACCCAGACTATTTAGTTATACAGCCCATAATTTAAGTCACTACACCTCTTGCACTAAGTGCTCGATATATGTCAGAATTACGTTGGTGGCTTTTTAATAATTAAGATTTCTGGTGCCAAACAAAGTTTACGGAATTCGAAACTTCTGTAGCAAAGGTTGAGATTGCAAGTTTTTAACAAGTTCCCAGACGACTCCTCTGTACACTAAATAAAGGTACAGAGACCAACTAAAATAACTTATTTTGAAGAGTGAATATTCTTAACATCATCTAGAAATGGCACTCAGCATATGTGCCTGGTTACCACTCAATATATTTAATATTCATCTGCATTAAAATTTGCGTGAAGAAGCTACCCATTCCTCTAAACCAAGCCATATCATGCGACAGGGGAAAGGCAGTGGCCTCATAGCTGATTAAAGCAGCAAATGAGTGATTGTGTGGGAGAAGGGAACTATTGTTAGTCACAGGCATCCCGACCACAACTTCAAATCACCATGAACCCCAAGAGAGAGAAAGTGGCAGGAAACACTTTTAAAAACAGGCACAGTGATGTAAGTAACATGATAGAGTACAGCATCTGGAAAATGCCGTGATGTAAATCTCACCATTCCTTGATGCTGCTCAATAAATGTGGATTAATTGTAATTAGGGTAACAACCACAGCTCTCTGAATTTTCAGCTATTGGAAGTGCTTTGGAATCACGTTACACTTCCTGGATTTGCCATGTAGGGATCAGCAATTCAATTTCTCTTGGCTACACTAGTAGTTGTCAAAAAGATTATAGGAACATTGTAAACTCAATTAGGGTCATCCTTTGCTTTTGGTAAAATTTCCATTAATTGAGATTGTGTATGCTAAGCCCCAGATAAACACTACCTCTTTTAATCCTGACGATATTCCTGTGAGGTCAGTAATTCTATATAGACTATACAGATTGGGGAATTTTAAGTAACTTGTCCCAGTTTACAGAGTATACAGTGGTGGGGCCAAAATTTGAATTTAGCTCTTACTTTTTAATTGTTATTTGCCGCTTCAGCAGAATTTGGTATTTAATCTTTCTAGAAGCACTTCATTCCCTTGGCTGCTGTATTTATACCTTTCTGGTTTCCCCTGCCTCACTGGCTTCTCTTTTACAGTTGTTGGTTCATTTGTTTCTTTTTTGCACATCACCAAATATTAAGAATCAGAGATCTTTAAAGCTCCCTTCCAGTCCTCTTGTCTTACCTTACACTTTCTCCCTGCTATGCTATCAAAATCAATTACTACATAGGTACATCACATTTATATCTTTAAATCTGAGTTGTTCTCCAATTTCCAGACTCATGAAAATTCAGGCGCCTACCTCACATCTCCCTTTGGGTATCTCGACGCAACTCAAACTTCAATCTGCACAAACCAAACTCAAAGATGGTTATTTTCTAGTTTTCTTTGCATAAATATATTTTACTATCACCATTCATCCCGTTGTACCACTCAGAAAACCAGAAATCTCTCTCCACATGCTTCTTTTTCTCTCAACCCATATTCATTGGTTCTAACTCTACACTATTTCTTAAAGCTATATCATTATTTTTAGTTCCATGACTATTTCTCTAGTCCAAGCTACCATTACTTCCCTCGTAACAATTGCCAAAAACTCCTAATTGGTCCATAGCATCAACTCCATCTTGTAAATTTAGTTCTCTACAATGGTCTGTTCAAAAGACAAATTTCAACCACTGGTGACTAGATTTTCCTGAATGCTAAAAATTTCTTGAAGATGGAAACAAAACTAAGTAAAATATTCCTATTTTCCCCATAGCCGTATTCCTGAAAAAAAATTTCTATTGAAACCGTGCAAAATCTGCTTTATATTTATGGATTGATTCTAGAATATATATATATTATCTATCTATCATCTGTCTATATATCTCTATCTCTATCTCATCTCTATCTATCTATCTATCTATCTATCTATCTATCTATCATCTATCATCTATCTATCATCTATCTATATTTATGTTTGTATATGTAGATCCAGCTACCTGTCTATCTATCTAGCTACCTAGCTCCCTATATATATTTACTACATTGTAATGCTGGGAACACCCTAGCATGACCTCCTTTTTCTAGAGTATATGATTCTGGGGATATTCTTTCATGTTTTGTCTAAAACCTCAATCGAGAATTACTGAATTAATCTTCTTATGGCTCCTTTTGTAAAGGCATTTTTTAAATTAAAATTTTGCCATTTAATTTACTAAGTAAATGATCTGAATGTTTTCAAAGAGAAGTTGAGATTTTTTAAGATCACTTCTGGAAAGTATATAGAAATCAAAGTTACCTTCTATGGAACATTATAACCAAACTCAGACGTTGTGAAAATGGAAAAATAATTTATCATTTATTTTCTGATGATTAAAATGTGATGTCATGTCCACCTTGATATTCTAGAATCATATATATATATATATATATATATATATATGTTCGTGGAGTTAAATGCATTTGAAACATTAAAGTACACCCAGAAAAACTAACTAATGTGATGTAATGCTCACCAATTCAACTTTCAATGCATAATAATGTGACTTTCCAGACGGTTTTATTGCTAGGATCTGACAAAGGCGATAGGTTGCTGGCTTCCCGATAAAACATAAGACACAAAAGTTCTCAGTTTCTACTGCCTGGTAAGAAAAATAGAATTAGTGCAAGCCAATGAGCTTATTTTCTCTTTCAAACCATAGCATGAGAAAATAGATTCTGGTGACGTGTGTTCATGAGGCCCCCAGAATGTTTGCGTTTAGGACTGTACTTTCTTTAGACGGTTGTTACCTCTAATACCTGAACTCAGTGGTGTCTTGAGGCCATGGTCATCATGGCTGATTTCCAGTTGTGACTAATCTTTACTTGCTAGAACTTTAAACAGTTACAAATGTGCCATATATGTATGTTTTAATTATGGTAATCACCATGCCCTGACATTCACTCAAAGAAGGCATTCTATATTCACAGGCAGCACTTGAAGTGTCAGAACAGCATGCCCTTACTTGGCTACTTTCTTAATAACACATTTGCCTCTGTCACCGACTCAGTGTCCTATGCCCATGTGGTGTGACTAATCTTACTGGTCCTACAATTATTTTGTCACTATGATGGTTGAGCGTGATCTATGAAAGGCAGTATTTTCTCCCCCTTTTTAATATTGATGGTTTTGTCTGGCAGAATCTACAATATTAGTGGCAGATATTCTAATTTTTATGTATATTGTGCCAAATTTCAAGAGGAAAATTGCAGACAAAGCACAAGCAAAATAGAACTCACTGTAGGGAGCATTATGGAGGGCAGCTATTCACTTCTTTGTTATACCTATTTGCCTATAAAGAAGAGGGGGAAAAAAAACAAAGACAAAGAGGGGGTAATTAATAGCATTTTAAATGTGATATTTTAGTAAATTAGCCACAAAGATAATATTCACTAACTGTGTCCAGAAAACAACTCATCATGTTAAAATGGTGCAGAAAGGAATCCTTTTCCCTTTAAGTTTTCTCAAAGCTACTAAATAGGTTTGTTACACCTAAAATGTCTAAAATTTCTCATATCTTTAGAATGAAATTATTCGTCTATGGAGCAACTCCAGAATTTTTTTTCTTCAAGGCAAGAAATCAACTATCAACGTACATCATAAAATGAATCTGGAAATATGTTAATCCTCTACTTATTCAACTGTCCTACAGATTTAATATTGATATTGCTAGGAGCTGAACAGGAGCCAAAGTAATTGCACAAAAGTGCTCTATCTGCATATTAAGTACTGAAAACGCAGAGGTACAATCCTGTTTATGCTACTCCGCTGCATCTGATGTGAAGCAGTTTTACAATCTCTTCAGCTTTTCAAATGTGTTGCTATGCCCCGCACCCATTTACCTGGAGACGAATGCTCCTTTCAGTGAAATTTTAGGACGTCCTACATTATATGTCCTGCAAATGTAAATATTTATACATATGAGCATTCATTGAACTTCCCTGACATCCATTTATTTTATTCCAATGTTTGATATGGTCTCCACTGAGTATGAATTTCCTTGAGAAAATAAGTTGTTTCCTTTATCCAGTCAAGTACAGCTAGATCAGCTTTATGACATACAGAGTGCCAGTAGTCTTCTTGACATTAAAACACAAATTTCACATTATAGTCTTAATCAAGGTGGACATGACATCACATTTTAATCATCAGAAAATAAATGATAAATTATTTTTCCATTTTCACAACGTCTGAGTTTGGTTATAATGTTCCATAGAAGGTAACTTTGATTTCTATATACTTTCCAGAAGTGATCTTAAAAAATCTCAACTTCTCTTTGAAAACATTCAGATCATTTACTTAGTAAATTAAATGGCAAAATTTTAATTTAAAAAATGCCTTTACAAAAGGAGCCATAAGAAGATTAATTCAGTAATTCTCGATTGAGGTTTTAGACAAAACATAAAAGAATATCCCCAGAATCATATACTCTAGAAAAAGGAGGTCATGCTAGGGTGTTCCCAGCATTACAATGTAGTAAATATATATAGGGAGCTAGGTAGCTAGATAGATAGACAGGTAGCTGGATCTACATATATAAACATAAATATAGATAGATGATAGATGATAGATAGATAGATAGATAGGTAGATAGATAGATAGATAGATATAGAGATAGAGATGAGATAGAGATAGAGATATATAGACAGATGATAGATAGATAATAGATAGATAGATAGATAGATAGATATAGAGATAGAGATGAGATAGAGATAGAGATATATAGACAGATGATAGATAGATAATAGATAGATAGATAGATAGATAGATAGATAGATAGATAGATAGATAGATAGATAGATAGAAACATAGATACAATTTACATATATCAATGATGTAAAGAAAAGCTGATGCAATTTTGGAAGAAGGGGATGCTGTGTAGAACTTTCAGGGACATCATCCAAAGTTTAGGGCTGTGCTCTCTTTAGATGGCTCTTACCACTGATACCAACCAAAGGAGCATAGTCAAAAACTCTAAGATGAAAAGATTCATGAGTTTCATACATATATGAAAGGAGAAATCCCTTTTAAACAATAGTGAAACCTTGCTTTCAATCATGTATTTTACCTATGCCTATAAAAGAGGGATTTGATTCATAAGAGTTAGGTGTGTACACTCTTTCAGCATCTCATTTAGCTACTGACTTTGTGAGATGCAACAACGTATTGGAATTCCCTGGAATTCAGAGGAAAAAAGAAAACTCCCCACCTGTGTCCTCTAGTTCCGATTTTTTCAGGTACAGGAACTTTTTCATAATACTCCTTATTCACAGCTATACGTCTTGATACTTTCTGGGTGTTTCTTTGTTTTGTTTTGTTTTTTTCTTTCTTTCTTCCAAAGAATAACTAAAGAAAGGAACTGCTCTTGATTAGGACCAAGGGAAAAGGCTAAACAACCCTTTGTTATACTTTTAACCAATAAATCCTTGATTATCCTCTTTCATACGCAACCTGCCTGACAATCAACCATTTCCTTTTCATTCAACAAAGAAAATATTGCAAACACGAAGTTGCATCCTCAACACCCATAACCTCAAACAGTGCTTCCCTCCATACGATTTATACTGCCATTTTTGGTCAGGGAAGTTAAAAACTGACTTAACAGTACTGAGTCTAAACCTGAAGTAAATGAGGAAGAAGCTTCTGAAACATGAGCATTTCTCTCCTTCCACAAGTTCCCAACGTCACTGCAGGATAGAAAACCTCAATACATACTTTAATTCAATATTTCTTCAAGATATACCAGTGAATATTTAGGTTTTCTTCAATATTATAATCCAAGAGAGTTTCAGTTCCAAAACAATGCTTACTTCTAAGATAAGTTTAAGTATTAGAATATGTTTTAAATGCAAACAATAATAATAAAGAGTGAATGCTAGCAAAATTGTAGTAAATAAAGACAACTGAATATCACTGGAGAATGGGATCCAGATACTAATCTTTAAGGTAGCTGTGCAGTACTCAGAACTTCCTTATAATTAAGAATATAGGCAGTTGTCTTTGCATATTGTTTTTTTTCTCTTTTCATCTATTCATTATACAATGCATATATGTCAATGTGACTAGGTTACCGCTTTTCCAGGATTGTACATCAGTGTGCTATAATTACATTGTAATATAAATGGCTAAAAAGACTTTGCATGAGTCAATCAGTGACCTTGATTTATTTTTTCCAGGTCATGGAGATCCATCTTTGAACCTCATCAAAAATTCCAACTTAATAGCAGGTGTCAGCCTTTAATTTTTCTCTGGTTGTCACAATCAGATTGTCAGAAAACAACCCTATAAATATGAAAGCAAATTGGATAAAATTTTTATTTGTTCATCTTTAAATTATTTTACCAATTATTATAACAAAAAAACATCGTTTATATGACACAAGACAAAGAGGAAAGAGAAAAATGTTTAGATATATACTTTATACTCTGTACACTCTTTCAGAAGCAGCAGACTGAGAAACTGATCATTTATGGATTTGAAAGAGAGTAGGTAAATCTTCATATTCCCGGTTACCTTTCTAAGAGTGGCACAGCATTTAAAATTGCATCTGTTCAAGAATGCTACACCCTCTCTCCCTGTTATAGCAAGCCTTTCAAATGTTATTACATTTAAAACTGGAGAGTGCATTCAAGTACTGTCACATTAGAGAAATCCTAGCCTGCTGGCTACCCTTTCAGTAAAAGCATATGATCAAAGGTGAGCCCAGGTTGGTAGTGTCAACATTCCCATGTCAAAACAAATTTGGAGCTGATGACGAGCCTAGGCTTGCTTATCAATCTGAGATAAATAAATGTTCCAGCTAGGCACACACATTTTAAATAAGAATTTATAGAGACCCCACTCTCCAGAACAAATTCACCCAAGCATTTTTAAGTTGTAGTTATCTGGGGCAGCTCTCTGTGTTGCGCTACAGCAAGACAAAGACGTGGTGTGGGGGCTCTGAGGGAAAGAGGAATCAGTGAACCTAAAATGGCAGCTACATCCATTGAAGTTGGGTAATTGTGTTTGCCTGTTCAGAAGGGATCTTCTGAGCTCCAGGCACACAACCTCTGAGACCCTAAAGAGCCAAGCTCATAGAATTGGAATGACCTCTTTTTACCACATGACTCTAGCGATATGATGTTTCTTTTATATGTTTGGAAGGGATAACCAATGGGGAAATTCACCCCCAGCTACTGTTTATTAACCATCCATTTTGTCATCCTGTTCCTTTGGATTCTGTTCTAGGGCAGAAGACCAGTGTGTGACATTAGGGATTTCAAGGAAAGCTACACCAACGTCTGCTCGGGATGCTTAGTTAGCCAGAAGAAAGTAATAGCAAATTTGAGATTAGATATAGCTAGCAGTGTGCTGAAAAAAATGTTTAACACATCACTCTGGGGAGTTTGGTGGGGGGGAGCCTGACAATTTTTGTCATATGGCTGATTTCAAGCTACCGACATGATGATGTCACTGAGAGCTGAGAATTGATGCAAGCAATTGCCTTTCTCCAGCCAGCTGCAGCATACCAGTCACCATAGCTGCTGCAGTTCAGGAAACCGTTCATCTCCATCGCAGAGATCCTATCTCTGAACATCAAAACCGTATTATTGACTGTTAACATTCTTATATGTGAAGTGAAAAAACACATTTGTATAAAATATCATCAACAGAACATGCAAAAGAAACACAGCCTTAACAGTGGCCCCCTGGCCAACATAAAACCATTTTATGATTTAAAATAAAAATGTTTATATGGGTAAACAAACCATGGAATAAAGTAAAAATTCATGAGCCCATATTAAAATAAATAAATGAGAGTGAAGAAAAAGGTCTTCCTTACAATAGATGCCAACCAATAAATGCACAGGCCTGATGGAATTAGAAGCTCATCGTTGTGCAATAATCACAGCAGTTAATTCAGGCAGAAATGAAAAATTTGTAGGAGAAAAGGAATATTTACGTGGTCCCAATATATCTTCTCACATATAACATATTAGTTACCCACTTCTTTGAAGTCAACAGAGGATAACACCTTAAAGAAATAATCAAAACTTAGTATCATCAATAATATGGGAAACAAAACACAACAAACAAACAACAACAAAACCAAGATATGCCTCCTCATGCGATGCACTATGAAGGATACAATATGACTTCTGTGAAATTCTTGACAAAAAAATGCATCAATTGAGTCAAATCATGAGGAAAAATCAGACAAAACATCAGGCAAAGCCATCAGTTATTCTTTACTATAACTGACATGTACCATAAAGTATGTCAAAGTAATAATAGTGAGAGGGAAAAAAAGAGTGAAGAACTATTCCACATTAAATGAATCTGAGAGAGATGACAACTAAAGACAGTGAATGAGCTTGCACTGCAAATAGAGTTAAAAGGGCATCATTGGGACGGTTGAAAATTGTGAATTAGGTAATTAATGCATCATTTTTAAATCCCTTTACTTTGATGATTTCATTATAGTCATATAAAAGAATGTCCTTGTTCTCAGATAATACACACTGAATATTTAAGAATAAAAGAACATGTACCTGGAACTTGTTCTTTCTCTCATGAAAATGATATTATATATATATATATATATATATATATATATATATATATATACACATATATATGTGTGTCTGTGTATATACATGTACATTCATAAATATTGTTTGCTATATTTATATTTCTTTCTCTCGCTCTCTCTATATACATATATACGTATATACATATAGATACATATAGATACATATAGATACATATGTATATCTATATATACATATATATATATATATATAGTCTATTTTTGCAGCTTTTCTGTTAACAGTTAAAGTAAATTTTTTTTAATCAGAAATTGAGTTAATTTATTTACCTATTTAATATGTCTTATATGTTTCCAGCAAGCCAGTGGTTTTGTGGGCATTAGGAGTATAAAGGCACATCTTCACAAGATATTGTGAGAAAAATTAAATACGATTTTATAAATGTAGTAATGGAGTGTTGCTAAAGAAGAAGACAGAAGAGTCCACTGACTCAGTGCAAGGAATGGTGGAAGGATGGGCAAGTAAGGCCTTCCAGATATGGTGACGCTTAGGTTGATTTCTGAAGGATGAGCAGAAGCCAACCAGGTGGATGGGTGGGGTAGGCAACTCCGATAGAGGGAACAGCCCAGGCAGAGACATGAGAGCGTGGAACATTTGGCAGAATGGTGAGAGTTAGGGCAAAGAGGTGTTAATATCACAGGCTATGAAACAAGACAGCATTTTATTTGCATACCATTTAACTACATCTTTTGCTAACTTACTTGACCTCTCTAAGTCTCATTTTCTGCATTTGTAAAGTGGGAATATTATTAAGTTGCTATAAACATGGTTGTTTTCTGGATGAAATAAAACAGTGTATGTAACATAGATAATGTAAGATAAACTTTGAAAACATTTTAGCAGCTGTTGCTATTATTGCTTTTGGATTTCAGGTAGTTAGAAATGGCCAGAGAGAGGGATGCATGGTGGAGAGGTAAGAAATATGTCCTTGTGTATGTTATAAAGGGCATTTAAGATTATAGTAAGAAGAGCTAAGCAACATGCATAAGAAATCAGCAAGAGGAGTATATGAGTCAATTTATACATTTGTAACACACAATGCTAACTATTTTAACTACTGTATATTTTTTTTCCTAGATCGCCTAGTGAACTATGATGGTTATGTAGAACTGGAGTTTTTGTTTGTTTGTTTGCTTTGCTTTCTTCCATTTTCTCTGAGCAGATTGATTTATTACTGGCAGAACAGTACATTTTCCTCCTTTCTTTCACAATGGAAACAGAATCACTGTGACTTTCCTTTGACCAGAGCTTGCACAGAGACACGGTCATGCAGAAAAAAAGGAGACAAGGACACAACATCTCAGCTTGTCTGAGCAGTGATGGGAGGCAACAAATGTCTCCATCTCCCCTCATTTTGTGAATAATTTGGTGACCCTGACTCTAAAGTAGCCTAACAAATCTTAACTCCAGACTTCAGAGCAACTGTAATAAATGTTGGAAGGAGTATATCTTTGTGGTGAAGACCTTGAGCTCCAAAGTCAGACTAGATTTAGACTCTGGCTCTGCTGCCTACCAACTTATTGACCTGGGCCCATTTATTTTCTGCTGTACCCAAATCTCTCATCTGGAAAGGAGACAGAGAGAGAGAGAGAGAGAGAGAGAGAGAGAGAGAGAGAGAGAGAGAGAGAGAGAGAGAGAGAGAACTTCCTCTCATTGTGTTCCTATGAAAAATAAATGCAAATATGCATGTAAAGCTCTTAATTACATATATAGAAGGGGTGATGACAATGATGAAGATGATGATGATGGTGATGGTGATATAAGTAATGGTAGCAGCAGATTTCAGGTCACTAATTACATAGACATGCATATTATTTTCAGTTAAATGTGTTAGAAACTAGTAATACAGAAATAAAATAGAATTTTTGTCTCATGCAAATAAAATTTAATGGAAAAGAGAAGAAAGAAAATAAACCAAGTTCTGTAGTTCACTATAAGAAATATGTGTGACTATGCAAAACACGACAGAAATATGCAAGAGAATTGTGTAAATGAGACTGAGCATTTAGAGAAATCTGGTGGGAAAGGTCAAGGTGTATGAAATATTTCTAGACTCAAACTAGAGAGTTATCTTTTTGAAGGGGAGTACAGGAGAATGTAAAGATAGTGTAAAGACACAAACCCATGAAACCATAAAATGAAAACAGTATTACAAAACCAGGAATCAAGAATTAATGGTTAAATGACTGATCCCTAGCTGAAGCAAGCTTTAACATGTAGGAAAACAGAAGTCCCTTATATTAGCCTCTGAGGAGAAAAATAATGGCAGATGTGTTAATCTCTCCCAAGGGAAGTCTGGTTTTACTCAATATGGCAACCCCAGATTCCATTTCATGCAGAGCAGCCACGAAGAAAGGTCAGTCTTAGAATATTAGTCTCTTAGATTGTCAGAGCTGAGAGAGCAGCTAGGTCAGTTTCCTAAATGGCAGTCACCACCATCACAACTCCAATAAAATCATCTGGGGAGTTTTTAAAAATGCACATTCCTGGGTACCACTCTCAGACATTTTGAGAACGTGGGTCTAGGATAGGACCTAGGAATTTACCTCTTTGCTCTGACACACAGCGTCAGACCACTACCACCATCATGTTGTTCTGATGAGCCCTACATTTGTAAACTCCTCAGCAGTCACCTCTTTTCCTGTGAGCCCAAAGAGAAGATACTCTTATCTTAAAAATCTTAAAATCTGTGACAAAATTAGAAGTAGAAGGCAGGTCTTCTCATTCCCCAAACAACACTTCATTTACTGGATTGTAGGAATTGTATAAGGTAGTACCTACCACCTTTATCACTGGCTTTTTCATGATGCCAATCAGAGCAACTGTTAGAATCATCCTTTTGAAATACAACAGAGTTTCAGATCAGAAATCATAAAATAGCTTTGGAATGTTTCTGATGGCCAATCTGTTGCATTTATCCTACACATAATTTTATACATGATTTGTAATGCCATTATACTGGCCATGCCCTCTCCAATTGGCCAAAAACTGCTCCACAGACAATTGTTTTAACACCGAGATATTTTTATTTATATAATTTTTAGTCCAACCCCTTGGAAGCATTTGAGCTTATGATCTAGGTGCAAAAGAGCCATTAAAAGGCAAAAATCTTTACCAGATGGTAACTCGCTAGCACATTTTGAAGAGATTAACACAGATTATTTAATCAATTTACCTAAAAGTTCTTTAATATTAAAAACGCAACAAAGCTGTATAGGCAATAAATCTCAGCGTGCCTTTTCAAAGCCATGGCACCTTTCTCCACTCTCCATTCTTTAACATTGTTTGTACCAGATACCAGTTTCTCTTTAGACATGCCTGACTAATTGAGAGCTGGATACCTAATCCAGGGGCTGCATTGGTTCCATCAGATCCTCTCTCTGAGAAAATTACAACTGGTTACACTTAAATATCGAGTCAATCAAATTCAGGTACTAGACCTGTAAAGTGAGTAGCAGCAAACATAGGGGTTACTTTTTGGGGGCAAGATGAGATGAGGGTTCCTCTGCAAATAAGCAGAGTATATACTTTGTAAAGGCAAAGAAAAAAAAGATGCCTGAGAGAAGAGAGGTCTACACATGCATCCCCAGAGAAAAACAGATGGAGAGGATAATTGCTTTTATTATAGATGACCTCCCGGACCCTTTTTCCAGTTCCACATAAGGTATGGCTACGATTTCTGCTCTTGGCTTTGGACAGATGGCCATTCTCATTTACTTAGATCAGTTGTAGTGGGTTTCAGTTTCTACAACCAAACAATCCCTGGCAAAGACAGCCACCTAGGGATAAACTCCAAACACAGAGGAGAGTAAGGATAGTGTTGAACAAGATGACTTTGGAGGTCAGCCCAGAGAGTGCATCTCCATAGATTGTGGGGTCACTAGGAGAACTTGGATTCAATGAACTTTGGTGGAGGGAGTGAATTGGGAAAATCAGCGGAAGATTCACTCTCATGAAAAGAAAATTTGGGCAGGGGAGGGTGCAGTTTATGAAAGTGATGATTCCAATGACCAATTTTACCTACTTCATAATTTTAACAGATGCTGTCCCTGAGCCTATGAAACATCTTTTTTTTTAATTTTAAAAAATATATCATTTATTTCTGCTCAAAGAAGGAAATATTTCTTTAAAGCTATCAAAAGATGCAAGACTATTTGGGGTATTTCCAGCCACTAAATTAATTAGCAGCATTCTGACTGAAATATACCATTGCAGAGACTGTATTTACTTATTTAGTTGTTTCCACTACAAAAAAAAAAAAAAAGATATATAGTATTTTTGACATTTTAGCTATGATGAACTTTGAGGCATAATCTGAAGTATAAACAAACTTATTTGGAAATCACAAAAGTTCTATGTGTGACCCAACCATGCTGCAACCACTTTAGAGCCTACATAGCTCTCAGTAAACATAATAGTAAGACGATCAGATTGTGTTCCTTATGGTTCTCTCTAGCTCAAACACTCCGATTACGGATTCCTAAACTGCAATGCAAGCCAATTCAGATACCCGACGAGTGAGTATGTGGGGCCTGTAGCTCTGAGCCTAAGAAAATGTCCAGTCCTTTATGCTCTTACTGCAAATCTCCCACCCTTCACTCATACCATAGTAAATGCACTTGTTACTCTGAATATGCTTTCAAGGTCAGTACTTTTTCTTAAATGCACAACTGAGGCAGCAGTGATGAAATTAGATAAGATTCCCTCAAGCTCATGTTTAACTTTCCTTAGACCCCATGAAAACATTTTCTCCAAGTCTGATCCTTGTGGTGAAAAATGAAGAATCACTCTGAAATCTGCTACTTGAACTTTTTATTATTTGGCTATGATCAATTTAGTAAATTCCTCAGTATAATTAATGATCTTGGATTAAGAAATTTTTACTGCTAGCCACAGAAAAGTCATTCATTTGTCTTTTTATTCTTCTAATATTAAATTTTGTTATAATTATTATTAGAAAATTATCTTTTGACCTGAAACTATTAGTAATTTTGTTGTAGAAGTCAAGCAGATCAATGTAGTTCTAATATTTTCAAGTTCTTAGAAAAATTGAATGTATAATCCCAAGGAACTCATATATCCACTATAATGCTTACTGTAAATGTATGCTTAACCATTCTTTCCTTCGTTTGAAGGTACATTTTTGTGACATAGAAATGAATAGAAGGCCTGCTTATGGTAGTTTTGAAAAACAACAGCAAATTTTCTTATACCAGGGTATTAGCTAAGAGTGGCAAAAAAATCTGCCTGTGTTTTTATGGCAGTGAATGCAATAGTTTATATGTTGATTTTAATCTAGTAAACTGAAAATACCATATAACAAGATTGTACAGTATTTGCACACACACCATTTGAAAATATCGCCATTTGAAAATATTTGTGAAAACCTATTTTTCCTGAATCTACGTTGAATGCATAATTTACTACTTATTTTCAGAACAAATAGCCTGGAAAATTTTCATGCACAATTGATGATAATGTGAGTGTGCAATCCATAGCTGGGGCTCATTAACATGTTCATTCTGTCTAAGCTCTGTGTGCAAATTTATATCGTAGTTTTCAAGAAATGGCTCATAACAACTCCAAAACATGAAAGCCAGTCATTCTTAGCATCATTGGTAGAGGCTGAAGACTTCCACATGATAAACAAATCTTTTGGAAGAAAATTCTCAACTTTGGAGAAATGATTGTAACGATACTGAATATATTTTACATTCAGGTGATACTGAATACAACACTTTAAAAACACTGCAATATAAAAAAAGAAATTTCACATGGGAGCAACAAGGAGGAAATATCTGTGTGTGTGTGTGTGTGTGTGTGTGTGTGTGTGTAAAATTCCTAGTGACAAATCCCAAAATGTTTGTTTCTGCTTTTGTTCTCTCTTTCGTGTGATTTTTTTAAATTCAAAGTGAATTTTTTAAAAAATTGTTTTATATGTCATAATAATTAACAAAATCTTTTTACAATAAAGGACATTAAAATATTATTTTTCTAAGAAAAAATTTATGTACATTTATCTATATGAACTAGAAATCCCCAAACCTCATTTTTAAATTTTATTTTAATGGACATAAGTGTAAACACTATTCTTGGGAAGGCAAAAGAGGCTTAGCTACGATTTACACATATCCCAGGGGTGCCAAAAAAATGTATACACATGACTTGTATTCATCTTTTGTTATCGATATATATTATTACAATTTCAATACAATTTTTTCCTATCTTAAAATGTGTATACATTTTTGGTACCCTCTGTACTTTTTATGCTATATTTGATATGATTAATTGTTTGAAGTTCATCATGGTGTGGTGGAATCATTCATTTGTATTAATTGAGATATACAGTTTCATAAATTATAAAAAGTATTTTCTGTATAAACTAAGACATCTTTCCATCAAAATGTATACCGCTGGGTATTTTTCATCATTTTGATATTTTCCATAATTTCAAAAAATTGATGATTCATAATTATTTTATGTTAGACATAAAGTAAACATACTATACTTTAATGAACCCCCTCATAAGCAAATAAATGAAAAAAATCACCAGAACTTCTAGAGAAAAACATCATCTATAAACCAGGATTATGTATTTAATAGTGCAATTTTGTAAGACTATGCTTTTCAGCAGTGATGTATTACATAAGAGGATTTGACAAGGTTAGAATTTGTGTTGCTAATGGAAATTATTTTTTTCAATAATTAACCTTTAGGCTATAAAGAATGACAGATATTCAAATATTCTCAAATGAGTATTTAAATTGAAAATTTCTACTAATTCCTGCCCCTCAACAGAACTTCTATTCTGGAATCTGGCATGTCATACACACAATTGAATTCTTAACAGCTGCCATTCAAAAGAACTGTGGAGGACCATTTGAAAGTAATATTTTGCTCTGTGTGACATCTCATTTTTTCCCCTCAGAAGTCATAATTTTTTTACACACCTCATAGTCTTTCTAACAGGAAACCAGCTCTGCCTGTCATTTTGATTGGGGAGGAATCTGGTTTTCCAGGTCACTGGCTTGAATCCTGGAGACAAGATATTCATGAGGGACCTGGATGGAGAATTTACATCTTGGTACAGAGTTTTCCTCTCCATTTGCCAGCATGCCAGGTCAGTGAGCCACTCTGTCAGAGGGAAGATAATGGCTGCTGTAGTAGCCCTTGCTTATTACACACTCAGTGCTTCTGACCTTCTTGGGAAACCTCCCAAAAGCATTCTGATTTGGATCATCCCCCACTCTTTAAGATGCTCTCACACCCAGATCTTCCTGTCTGAGGTACAACATTATTCATAACTTTGGAGAAGGCTACTCCTAAATACTAGATTTTAAACTTTTTCCCTCCACTAAAAACATCTTGACTGTTCAGAGGGAGAAAAAAAAATCTAATTTTGTAAGATTAAAATTCCAAATCAATGCATCCAATTCAGTAAAAATAAAGTAAAATAAAATCATCAGTACAATTAAAAAAAACAAAATTCATTGTTTGTCAGCCTTTACTTACAAGTTGAACCAGTTATCCTTAAAACAAACATCTTTTATTTTAAACATCAAAATAGCAAAATTTTATTTTTGAAGAAATTAAATATTTAGTTTTAGATCAAATTTGATTCTTTTTTTTTTTTTGCAATAAAATGGATGTTTCAGGACACAGAGATAGAAACTAAGCAGAGGGTTAACTATGTCTTCATTTTCTATCTCAAATGTTCAGATATTACCTGAAATAACTCCATTATCTACTTAATTTTAAAAGTAATTTCTTTGAACAACCAACCAGTGTAGCACCCCTCTGATCATTTGGATGAGGAAAATTTAAAGAAGAATTTACACGCAAATGACAGCAAAGGTGGGTGACTGTCTCAATATGGGGAAACAAGTACTTCCTCTGAATCAGACATGAGGCCCAGAAGTGGTTTCCTACCTCATTTATAATACATTCAATGGTACAAACAATAAGCAATCATAATTTCTGGGCAAGAAGGCCTCTCACAAGAATTTTTCAAACATTCCGTATTCCCTCTCCTAATTTCAGCTACAATAAATTTATTGATAAAGGGAGCACACAGGTTCCAAAACAACTTTTTAAAAAAACTTGTAGACTATTTTTTCTCCAAAAGGAAAAGCATAATTTTCTACTGATGCTGAAGGAGCCCCCCCAAGTATTTACTTTTGTGTACGTTTTAATTTAAAATTTTTTAAACTGAATTTTCTTAACATGCTAGAATTATTTGACTGTCATATAAGATAATAACAAAAAGGACAGAGGCATTTTGTTAAATGTAAAGGTGTAGTAAATATTGAGGACTGATTTGATAGATGTAGAGATTAAAAACAATGTATTTTCTTATTTAGAAGCAGACAATTCTGAAAGTTCCACTGCATGCCAATTATCTTGGGGCATTTTCCATTCAGCTCTGGCAAACAGTGATTGGTTCTTCAAATGATAAAACAAAGATGAGCCCTACCAGCCTCCAGCATTCACACTGAGGGACCAGCTTCTAGGAGACGTAGATTTTTATCAGGTTTACCAACATTTTGGTCTCAGAGTTCCTTTCCCTCTTGAAATATGTTAAGGACCCTAAAGGGCTTCGGTTTATGTGGATTATATCTACTGACATTTTATACATTGGTAATGAAGACAGAATATTTTTAATGTTTATTTGTTAATTAATCTAAAATAACAGTAATAAACCTATTATAACATGTTATATTAATATAAACATATATATATATATTATATATATATATATATATATATATATATATATGAACATTTTCCCAAACAAAATAATTATTGAAAAAATGGCACTTTTCACATTTTTGAAAATCATTTGAATGTCTGGGTTCACAGAAGACATTTTATCTGCTTCAGCATTTAATCTGATTCACTATGCTGGCTCTGTTGAACTGTATAAAGGAAATCTGGCCTAGCATAGACATGTAGTTGGAAAGTGAGAAGTATTTCAATAGCCTTTTCAGATAATTGTGTATATTTTTCATTGATACTATACCAGATGGTTAATTTTAATGTGGACTCTGAACCTACGAAAACCTTTTATATTTTGTTACATAAACATTTTGGTTTTTTTTTTACTTTGAATGAATTTTTTACCCAGGCATGATTTTATAACATCATAAACTGGTCTTTTGGAAAATACTGGGACTCTGAGTTATGTAGATATTCCATATATTTACCCATTTAATGATATAATACCCCAAAATATCCATTTATAAGTATCATCACACATCATGTTAGAAAAGACTTTAAATATCAGGAAGGTTTCAAATGCAAGTGGGATGCAAATTTTAAATTCTAATTTTTGTTTGCAAGTTTACATTTTATCACTGGCAACAAATACTCTCAGTTGTTTTCCTTAAAGTGACAGGATCACACTGTTCATTTTTGACAAAATATATACGAAATACCCAAGAGTCATAACCATAGTTTGTCAGTGATTCTTTCAAGTATAAATGGTGCTGTAAGAAAAAAGTGGCTAATCTGACTTGTAACTTGAGAGATCACATAAATTATTTTCACAGAACAACCATCATACTTCAGTATGCAGCGAAAGTGCATTTATGGTATTTCTTAGGTTGTTGTATAGAATATTAAAGTCTTAAAGGTCAGGATTTAATAAAATTATTTATTTTTACGCCTCCATCAGGAATATTGTTAAGATAAACTCACAATGCTATTTGGTATCACTGTCTTGATTAATACAACACTACCAGGAGTTTTATCCACAATTGCTTTTGTATCTTGAGGGCAAATGTCAACATAATAAAAAGGCAAAGAATATCCAGTATTATTAGGAAAACAGTTTTGAACTCCTGTACCCAGTGAAAGGGTCTCAGGCAGGGATCTATAGATAACACTTAGAGAACTGCAAGGTTTTACAAATTCACTTGCTTCCACCAGCCAATAGTAAGCACTTCAGAAAAGCTAATGAACACAGCACTTCAAACATTAACAGCAGTAAAATCTTATTCCTTTTACCCATCAAATTCTTAACTTCCCCTAGTCACAAAAGAATTTTCACAGGATTATAAAGGGGGAGAATAGTGCAATTGTAACAGATCATGCTGCCTAGTGCTAACCTTTAAGATCCATATTCCTCATTTACAAAAGTATATTCCATGCGTTGCATGGATGCATTTTATGTCTTTGAGTGACATTTTAATTCTCAATGCCTGAGAAAATAAAGCACCGCTTATACCCAGAATACTAACAAACTTTTCATGTTTTTAAAATTATCTCTCTTTGTATACACACACATGTTAGTAGATTAGACATACCTAATTAGAAATATCTTCAGGTATCTCAAAAAAAGTATATATAATGTAGTAGATAACTTTTTAACATTAAAAGTGATCTACCATCAATTGTTTGGGGAATAACAATAGAAACTAACATTCATTGAACCTGCTATTATTCTTAGTGCTTAATAGATATTATCTCATTGAATTTTCACATGTTAGAGGTAGGCATTTGCATTATTCTCACGTGACTAGTAAGAAATGAAAACAAAACAGTTAACCAAATTTACCAAGGTTACATAGCTGCTATCTGGTAAACCAAGATTTAAACCCAAAGTTAAAATCTATAGCTTATGTTCTCAACTACTGTACACTGCCACTAAAAAGATGAATGTATTTTAAATTGGAATACATATACTTGAAATATTTCAAATATTAACACACCAGAGCATTATTGTTTGTGAACAGTTATATGTGTTTTAACAGAAAATTAAGTGCTTATGCCATTCTAATTTCATAGTACTCATAAGTAGAAATCTTACATTTAAGATTAGAAAAGTCATGAAGTTATTTATTTATATAGAAATATATATATATTTCTTATCCTGATTATTTTCCAGCTTTTCACATAAGTTTGAAATGGATATTTGGTTATGCTATTAACACCTGCTTCAAGTTTATGTTGCTACATACAGTGGTGGAGTTTTAAAACTGTTTTTGAATATCAGAAACTATTTCAAATTATTTCCCTTTTTTATATGTTAAAACTTACATTTCTCAAACATCAGACATAAGTTTCTATATAAATGCAACATTTGTGCACACGCACATCATAAATAGCACTATTTAATTCACTGGCAAATATTTGAAGGTGCACAACTGTTATGGACTGAATTGTGTTCCACCAAATTCATATGTTCAAGCTCTAACCTCCAATGTGACCGTATTTGGAGAAAGGCCTTTAAGAAGTTAAGGTTAAAAGAAATCATAAAGGTAGGCCTTAGTCTCATAGAACAGCTGTCCTTATAAGAAGAAGACACCAGAGCTCCCTCTTTTCCTGCGTGCGCGCGCACACACATACACACACACACACACACACACACACACACACACACACACAACAGGCCATGTGAGGACATAGTGAGAAAGCAGCCACCTGCAAGTCAGGAAGAGAAACTTTACCAGAAACGAACCCTGATGACACTTTGGTCTTGGACTTCTAGCCCCCAAAACTGTGAGAAAATAAATTTCTGTTATTTAAACCACCCAGTTTGGTGTATTCAGTTAGGACAGCCTGAACTGAGTAAAATAACACATGAGATGTTTTAAACCATATGACATACATCAATTTACAGATTGAACCAATGGTCACATCATTCCAAAGCATGACGAAAAGGACAAAAGAATAGCTAATAATAATTCATATATGTCTCTCTCTCTGTCTCTGTCACACACACAAGCACACGATGCTTAAAAATGATCCTTTGGTCAACATTATTTTTTAGAGTCAGGAGTTTAAGTTAAGCATAATATTTTTAAAAAGGTATAGTCCACGTTTTCTGATTTATTAAAGAGCTCAATCCAAGTACAACTGAAGTGAAATGAATAGAGGGCTTTGAATTGAGAATTGGATTTGGATTCAAATCTCAGATCCTGAGCAAGCCATATACCTTTCACTTTCTGAAGTTTTAGTATATTCGAAATTAAGAATAACACCTTTCTTCCTGGGCTATTGTGATAATTAAATGACAAAAGATACATAAAGCATACTTTACTGGCAGCCCATCAGATCTCAGCCTGAGGAAAAGTTAGAAAACGAAGGAGCATGGTCTTCACCGCTCCTTTTGAGCACCTTTCTACCCCCCAGGAGGAAATACTGCCCATGTAATTGCCTTTGCTTTTGTGTCCCTAAGCTGAAGTGCTCTAGAGTGTGGCTCTAAATGCCTGAGTCCAGTCACCACAAAGCTTCTAGCATTTTATTTCCAGCCAGGAGCTTACTGCCTAGTTACCTAATTATCCCCTCAAGCTTAGGTCTGGCTTTCTTTGCATTTTGAGGTATAGAACAACTAATCTGATAAATTAATTCTTACAAATATCAGAAGAGGAGAAATTTTCACACCAAATTCAAGACACTTTTGATTGGGATGCACACACACACACACACACACACACAACACATGCATACACACAAACACACAAAGGCACATACAGCCAACCATTCCTTGTTACCAGTTATTTAATTTTAAATAATACGTTTTCTAAGGCTTTGTGAGTGTGTTTCCTAATAAACACTTTCTCTACTTCATTTTCATTTAGAATTAATGAATTGAATATAGTAACAGATATCTGTTCCTTTTTTTTAAATTTTCAGTACCTCAGTTTAAGTTTTACTATTTAAATACCGATGTATTTTATGTATTTTATATCGTATAGGTAAACATAAATAGTTAATAATATTAAAGTTTAAGAGATACTAAAACTATTTGCACCTATTCCTTAAGAGTTTCATGGATAACAATGCTTAATAGAAACCATGGTGCTACTTCTAAAACCTCTGGAAAGCGCCTGTCATCTGTTCAAAGTCCCTAAACCTTTATGTTAAAACTGCCTGATGGCTGTTCTAACAGCCTTTTTCCTAGTCCCCTACTTCAAGTCTGAATAGAATTTCTTCAGTTACTTTCCATCATTGGATCTTTTGAGCATAAGGAATTATTTCCTCAGTAGGTTTTCTATTGGTGGGGGAGATTATATCCTTGAACCTCTTCAAATAAAATCCACATGAATCCAACCAAGTTTTCAACATGCTGCTATACAAATGCATTTCAGACCCTGACTTCAGGAAATTTCTGTTTGTTCCTTTGTATAATTTAGTTTCCATTTCCACTCTGTTCCTGAGGAAAGGAGACTGTAAGGTGGTAGAAAGATTACTAGACAAGAAGTAAGGAGATTTGGGATGTAGGTCTCTAATGAGCCCTGTGGACTTGGGCAGGTAGGCCAGTCAACACTGCTTCTTTCTTTATCCCTCACATCAAGACAAAGATGTTTGTGCTGCCTGTCTCTCAGGTTGTTCTGAACACATTTAATGAACTCTATGCAATATAATCATAAAATAAATTATTGTCATTTTTTATTATATAAATTCGGACTCATTAAAAACATAAATGTTGATGAATTAGAAACTGATATGAGCTCCAGTTCTTAAAGATTAAATACAACTCTTTTGAAATCTAAAACCCTGACAGTTGAAAATCAAGGCTACCCATTTATCATGTTATGGAAGTTTTGTCTTGGGAATGAAACAAAATCAATTTTAAAAAGCTGATTTTTTTAATGTCATATTCACTTATCTCAAGATTAATCTGATCTCATTTAATTACTAAATAAAATATAAAACTAGTCTTTTAAAGTTGAGTTTCTTCATGATGTCTTTTCCTAAAGCCTTCACTGACTAGAAAGAAAATCTTAGGAATTAACTGAATAAAAACAGGCATCAATTTATTTCTTGGTACTTGAAATTTTCTGTCCACTCTTTCATATGAGTTTGCACCTTTCTGAAGATTATGCTGATTCTTTCAAGTAAATGATAGTCTCCAAATTGTTGGGACACAATTCTCTATTGGTTTCTCCTGTTGCTGCATGTTTGCAAGTGCAGATATTAACCATCTTTGTTCTGGACTGTCTTCCAAGAATATAGAAAACAGTTCTGAAAAGATAGTACTTCCTACACTGTGCTGAAAATGGCAGATTTGTTTCTGCCCAGTATAACAAAGATACTATCTTCCTCTGAGGGAAATGTCTGATAGGCTTTAGCTCATTGTAAAAAAGTTGCTCGGAATCCCTCCCCTATAGCACAACCCCCTGCACTTGCAGATGTTACCTGTCCCTCTTTGCATTGCCCTATGGCAAATGGGGCTCAGAGAAACAATGCAAATGCTGATATTCTGGCTACCACTATCACTGTTGAATAATAGTCAGGGTCTTTGACTCTGACCCAGGAGTCTCATGCCTTCTACCACCCCCCAAGAAACTATGGCAGGCTCACTGGTTAGCATTCTACTGGAGTAGAATTTTAGATCTCTCAGAATTCTTGACAATAACAACATATGATTTTAAAAAAGGATAACATAAATGGTCTTTCTCAATAGTTTCCATTGAATTCCACTGGTGAGTTATCAGAATAAAAAAATATTAAATCTGAGGCATCCCCATACACAGTGCCCAAGAATATATAATCATAGTTAACTTCACAAGAGTTCAGCTAATAAAGCCTGGAATATTTATCTAGGCAACTAAAATGGCCCAAATTGAAATCTGGGGTTCAGTTAGGCCACAGGGATAACGGGTTCCTTGTAAACATCTTTCTTCTTTCTTATACCATTGCGCAGCAGTTGTCAATCATTGTATTTCTGTCCACACTTCTTTTCAGTGAAACATGTTCACACAGCTCAGAAGGAGCAGCTATTTAGCAAAAGACCCTGACCTACAGACCACAGACATTTGGGCTGGAGTAACCACCAAACAATCTCAGTCACTCCTAGTCTCCTGCTAAGGAATTGGGAATAGAGATACAAGAAGTGCGGATTTTATTGTTTTCAGGTTGTATTGAAAGGCCATGTTGACTGGGAGACAGAAAATACTATATGAAGGTTGCCGTGGTGAGGTATATGCACATAAAATAGCAAGAAGTCAATATTTGGACAGGTGAAAATGAAGCAGACACAGATAGTAGTGACAAGGGACATGTAAGACCCAAAAGAGAGAGAGAGAGATACAGAGAAAGATAAATGCCTGCTGCCATTCCACTTCCCATAGACTGGCTCTGCTTTCTGCATCAGTGCTCATAAGATCTTCCTGTATTCTGACATAAAATTTCCATTACTCAAGAAACAAAAGAGGTCTTGATTAAGGATGTTCATTTTATGTATTTACATTATTTTTACTTTTGAACAAATAAATATTTTATTTAGCTGTTTTGCTGCAATTAAAATGAAGTGACGTCAGCTCTGATGCCCTCCAGACCACGTCATTATATAATGGAGTAGTATGATAAGTAGATACATTTAATAAACTGGCTTACATAACAACTCATGATGTAACACCAAACATCAAAAAAATCGAAACTTCATATTGATGGGAAAAAGCAAAGGCCATAGAGCTGTACAAACTTAACTTGGAAAAATATTAGTTGCATTTGCATAGGCTAACAATATAAATTTTCTGAGTCTCAGTTTTTCACCTGTAAAAAATAAAATATTAAAGCCTACCTTATAGATATTATTTTATCAACTATATGAAGACTAAGAATTATTGACATGGTAATAGTGTCACAACTCCCCAGTCATCTCTATTCATTCCCATGTCTCCCTGTCCCTACAAACCTCTCCTCTCATTATCTGCAAGGTTAGACTACTACTGAGATTAAAAGCCTCATCATTCCTACCTGTACCTGCTCTGCCCTGTGACCTCAGGGTGAATCTGTCTTTGTCAGACCGATACTAGATTTGGATTATGAAGACTTATAGAATGGTCAGAATCCAGGAAGCAGAAGATGAAAGAAATAACTATGCAAAAATCAGTTTTGACAATATATGTAAAGAAGGGGAGCTAAAACAAGAGAAAGGAAAGAGTAAAGGTATTTCATTCTGGGAGAACTATACAAACTAAACTCTGAAGAACGTGGAAAAGGTGCAAAAACTTGGAGAGGGGAGAATAGAAAGTGGAAAAGTATTGCTAGATGTCATCAACTGGATCCCCAAGATGTGTAATTAAAGAATGTTTTGTTTTGTTTGTTAATTTGGAGATAGTGGCAGGAAGAGGTGGCTATTGAAATGTGGTTCTTTGAATACAACATGATTGTAAGTTTGAATTATATATAAATTATACAAAATTATATAATGTTCTCAATAATGCGTCATCTTTATTGTTCTTGCTTTTCCAGATTCAGTATAAATAAGAGGAATATAAAAGACCTAGATTCCACTATGAAAAGCAAGAAAGATGTTTGTATTTGTCTCAGACCCTATAAGAATTATGATGCAAAACCACTGAAACCTTTTGCTATCAGTGTGAAATGACTCCACTGTCTAAGTATAATACAGACTTCCCACCATGTTTCCCCAAAAATAAGACCTAGCTGGACAATCAGCTCCAGTGTGTCTTTTGGAGCAATAATTAATATAAGACCCGATCTTATTTTACTATAAGACCAGGTATGATATGATATGACAATATAATATAATATAATATAATGTAATATAATAACGGGTTTTATGTTAATTTTTGCTCCAAAAGACACATTAGAGCTGATTGTCCAGCTAGGTCTTATTTTCGGGGAAACACGGTAGTACCATACAGTTCCTTCCTTTGTACACTGTGATTAAGAAGCTCAACTGGGCCTCAGAGAAAGTCACACTAGATCCATACAGAGAGAATAGTTGTCATTATGTATTAAACAATTGCTATGTGGTGTGCATTACGCTATGCACATTATATATTACCCCATGTATTTCTCAAAACATATGAGGTGGGTGGTACTATGATCATCTCCACTTTATAATACAGGAGAATAAAACGTAGAGCAGTTAAATAATATATGGCATTAGTTAGAATAGAGGCTATTTACATAGTGGAATTCAGGATAAAACTCAAAGTTACAGTAAGGATCTGGAGAGCAAACCAATAGCTGAACTAGAAGCCCAGGGCATATTCAGATGATTAAATCCAATCAAGTAGGAAGTAGGAGATGAGGTGAAGAACCTCTGGATTGCTCCGAGCTTAGCAAATCTGATTACTCTGGATGCCTAATGGCCAGTATAAATGAAGATACCAATATTTGTTTAGGTTATCCAGGTTAGTCAAGAATTGACAGGGATGAACCTCAAGTCTGGTAGTCTTAGTGTCGGTAGCTTGTCAGATCCTGAACAAGCAGAAATGGGCAAAGAATTTTAGTTTAATCTGAACGCCATAGCTTTTTAAAATGTTTTAATCCATTTGCTTAAGATGTTTAAGCAGCGTTTATGTCCTGTCACTAAGCATTTTAAATGTTTATATCCTTATAAGTTTGGTTATTGATAATACTCACATTTGTTGATCTTCCAAGCATTTTGGAAGATTGTACACTTCACTCTTGTGACGAAATAGTCAAGACTAAGTGCAGTGTTTCAGTGTGGTTTTGTATTTCCTGTCTTCTTAACACCGATAAACTCGCATGCCTTACAGCTATGTCAATATCATCTCACAAACAGGTGTGAAACATAGGGGAGATGGGGAGCCATTGCTTAGATTAAATTCCATAGACTTTCCCCTCCTCCCCCATTATAAATCTAAGCCATCTGACCTTAAAAGCAGGTACATCCTATTTCAAGAGATACAGAATTTGGTGGATAGACTAGCCCTGCATGATATGTACAGACTCCATTTTATGACATCCCTTTACCTAGTGAGGCTGACTACAAATTACTTGTTAGGGCAAAAGTAGAGCACTTTCATCAAGCAGAAAGGAAAGTTCGCTTGTATAAATTAAGCAGCCCTTGAATAAACAAGCAGTAATTGCTATAGTAACTTTGCAAATCACAGAAACAATATGACTAAGATTTTTTTTTTAATATTGGAGAATGTCAGTTCACTGCTTCCTGTTTACTTGCAATGATTTGAAAATAACCTGGATAACTTTATAATCAAGGTATTTCCTCCTGGCTCCCTGGTATACATCAGACTGCCTGAGGAGAGGATTGACATCCTAAGGTGTCCAAAGCATAATCAGTCTTAAGAGCTGCTAATGTTAAAACCTTGACTAATGTTAATCAAAAATTAAAAAAAAACTTAGCTTGTTAAACACACATTTGCACACCGACAGACACAGACACAATTAAATCATATTCGTTTCTAAAACATAGCTAGTAAGTGATGCTGCCTAATCTTATTTTGGCCCGTGTCCACATTGCAAAACTTCACGGTATGTGTGCCTGTGTCTCTGCATATGTGTTTGTTACAATAGTCGTCAACATAGGCTGTTTGAAATTTTCCAAGTAATGTCCAGTTTCTACCTAATACTGTATAGTTAGAAAATTCAAAACATGAGAAGAAAATATGTACCCTTCAGGCAAGAGCAATTTAGTTAATGAAAAAAAATACTTTCTAAGCTTTTATTATGTGCCAGCATTGATTGGGTTGATTCATTATTTTATAAATGCAATCTCAGGGAATGTATACAATTCTGCTGAATATCACATTAGTTATAAGGTATACTTTCTGTATCTAGGTATTGGTGTGTTTAAGCACATACTCAATTACTAGGGACATATTAAGTTGTATCAAAGTAGACAGGCCTAATTTAGGATAGCCAGAAACCTAACCTGTACCCTGTTGTATATAACCTTTCTGTGTGTGCGGTGTGCACATTTCCATGCAACAATACACTTGCATGACCACCTGCGTATCCTGACTTTTCGTCTCCAACTATATACTTTTCCTATGTTATCTTATCTAGTGCCATGATTTTAAACACCTGTGTATATACCAGTGCTTTTAAAATATATTTCTGTAGACTAACCCTCTCCCTGAATGCCAACCTAGAATATTCAGTGGCCTACTACCCAACAGCATAGTGATACCTAATAGACATAATACAAGGTCCAAAACTGAGCTCTTATTTTTTTCATAGAGATTGAGAGGCTTCTGTTGGCATGAGCAGAAATTTTCTTGCTTCACTTTCGCTCGGGGAATAAACTTCCACTGTGAACTTGGTTTCCTCCGAGGCTAATCACAATGCGATGTTCTTTCACTCTCTCCATGGCCTCAGCTATAATACCCTTGACTCGAGGACTGCTTCCCTGCTAACATAGGGTTTTCTCCCGGCAGGCATGTCATAGGAAAATCATCAGAAAAATCCCCTATGATAAAGGACTTTTAAGACAAATAAACAGTGAGATGCTACTATTTGATTTCTTCATTTTGTTATCCCGAGTTCTCTGACACTATCATGGCTTGAAAAACCAATAAAAAAATTAATATGTTATAGAGAATGTAGAAGCAGACAAAAATTAGCTTCAAATTCCAGTTTTATTATTTACAATCTATGTATCAATGGACAAATGATTTAACATACCTGAATATCATTTACTTGTCTCTAAAGTAGGGATGATTATAAAACCATAGTTTTTTGAAGAACTGAATCAGGTAAAATAAAAATGGCAGGGCTTTGCATATACTGGTTTCCCTCTCTCTCTCACCAACCCTGAGGAATTACTTTGTGGCTATGTCATTTTGGGTACTCTTTGGTGTATCAAATAATTATTAATGTATCTATAATATTAACATAGCTTTTCACTTTAATAAAGATTAGATGTTGCAGCAGTCAATTGAACCTTCCTCTCTAACTAGAGGAACACTAGAGTGTAACTTCTCAGAGTTTAACACAAAAAAAGCCCCTTTCAAATTTCGTCTAATTATCTATATTATACTTTGAGGTAACATAAAGCAAATAAGGTACCTCTATTAAATAAGGTAATCAGACAAAATGTTTTTTGAAATTCTAGATTTCTTTGAACCACCAGCACAACAAATCAACAAACAAAAGTTATCACTGACTACAGAGAATGATGTTGCTCAGTTTTATCCTCAGCTTCATTATTATCTTGCTAAAACACTTAGGTAGTATTTAAGGGTCCAACTGTATTAGAAGAGACTGAAATGGTAGGTTTGCTTCGTTCATGGAACTCATTTATATGTGTTTTGGTATAGAGGGCTAGAAAATAATGGCTATGCAGCATTATCCCTAAGGGGGTCCTAGAAGTAACAGACAAGTGTATTTATAGGCCTTAACCAGTCCATAGTCTGTGCCATGATTTTCTGCTTGGAAATAGCTATTTGTTTTTAATGTAATCATTCCTGTTACCTAATGCTTGGTCCAGTGTTGCGTATCCAAGACCAAGTCTCAGTTCAAAGTCTTTAAGTGATTGAAGGATAGGACTTTGAACTATACTGATTTCCAACACCATCCAGTGCCTGGAGAGAGCTTCTTTTTTTGTCCAATTTTCCCATAGCCTCCATTTTTCTTTATTTCCAAATAACAAAGATGATTTAGTCTCGGGAATCTAGAGTAATCAGAGAAGGTATGTTCCCCCTTCATTCCTCCTGTCACTTTAAGCAGATCCTGCTTCTTTCCTGTCTCTTCAGAGACAATACACACACACACACACACACACACACACACTCACACACACACACATTTTTGCTCCAAGTCTTCTGCTCCTACTGTTCTATTCTATAAGATGCTCTCAGCCCACTACCCTTCTATTCTAGTTTCTGTCTTTGGGGCCAATTGTTCAGCTTCAGATTTTCATCCATCAATCCCAAATGACAGGGACTCTTCCCAAAGACACTCATGCTCAAGGATTCTCTTGATAGTCGCTCAAGCGAATTTTCATCCCTTGATCACTGAAGAACTCAGTGTAATTCCTTCAGCAGTAATACCAGAGGACAGCTCCTGGCACAGCATCTGCTGAATTCCTCTCCAAACTTCCATGGTGCTTCCCACAAATCTTAAAATAAGTTCTAAAATGACACCAAACTATATCTCTTGCCTGGCTACCTTCCTCTGAGAGATGGATCTTTTGGTCTGGGCATTCATTTATGTACTCAAAGTCATTAATTCATTCATTCATTCATTCAACAGATATTTACTCAGTCCCTACTACTGTACAAGGCATGGTATGCTGGATGCAAGGAGGGAAATGGAGTGCAGATATGGTTTCATCTCCATGGAATTATCTAGTTAAATAGGTAGGCATGAATCAATACAGTTGAACAACATAGGGGTTATAGGCACTGGGCCCCAAGCAGTAGAAAATCCACCTATAACGATTGACTCTCCAAAACTTAACCACTGATCGCCTACTGTTGACCAGAAGCTTTACCGATAACATAGTAGATTAACACATATTTTGTATGTTATATGTGTTATATACCATATTCTTACAATAAAGTAAGCTAGTAAAAAGAAAATGTTACTAAAATCATAAGGAAGAGAAAACACATTTACAGTATTTATTGAAAACATCCCCATGTAGGTGGACCCACGCAGTTCAAATCCATGTTGTTAAAGGTAGTTTCAAGACCGAACGAAAAATGACATACACAGATATGTGCTTTGAAGAATTAGAGTATTTAATGAAAGATTCTAGCCTCAACTGGGAGTTAGAAATGACTTTCCAGAGGAAGTGAGTTTTTGAGCTAAAGATGAGTTATCAAAAAGAGTTCAATAAACAAAGAATAGGAGGAAAATTGTCCCAGGCAGAGAGTAGAATGTGCCAATTCCCCTAAGTAGAAAAAGTAAAAGAAACCCAGTGTGGCTGGAGCACAGACATAGGCAGAGGAAATATGTGTGACACATAGGATTAAAGACCAGTGACAGACCAGACCAGCTGTCAGGCCATATAGGACTCGTGAGGTTCAATCTTTGTCCCAAGAACTATAAAAAGTCACTGAACGAAAGCCTTTAATCAGGGGGTGAAGGATGTTCACATTTGCATTCAATGAGCGCACTTTGGCACTTATTGGAAAATGGATTGGAATGGAGTAAGAGTGTGAAGGAAGCCTAATTAAGTGAAACGTTGGTAAGTTAGACTAAGGTAGTGGCAGTGGAAACAAACATGTGAAATAAATAAGAGGTAAAATTAACAAAATTTAGTATAACATCCTGAGCTCAGAGGTGTTTTCATGGATTTCCTTGATTTCTTTCCATTTCAAAATCAGATAGCCAGGAAACTTAAATTTTTTTCTGTTATCACATAGGTGAAGAATCATACTATACAAAGTAATTTGAATCCCCAAGAAGCCACAATTATTCCATAAAGAGAGAGTCAGTGTAGCCTCTACTAGTGTCCCTAGTTACACCTATAATTTTCACTACAGGAAAGAACAGCGCCTTCCTAACATTTAACACAGCCACAGTTTTATCACCTACCATTGAGCCAAAAATATAATTGATTTTTTTAGAGTAAAAATATATACCTGAATATACTATTACAATGCCAGGAATTTAAGTGAAAGCACTTATAAATTGTATACCTCGCTAAATGTGATTTATGTCACCTTACCTGAAAGCATTAAATTTTGTGAAAAACATTCAGGGATTATTTGCTAGAAACTAGAGAATTGTGTTGCACGTGACCCAGGAACAACAGTTTCCACTCCTCATTGCAATGGAGCAACCCGTCCATTCGAAGAGAACATAAAAAGTGCATGATGCTTCTTGCAACTGACTAATATTTTCCCCTCATTTCTTTGTCACAGCAAGAAAACAAGAACAATCTCTTTATACCATTCTCAAGTGGCTTTAAAAAGCTCTTTGAACTACTCAGCATATTAATGATTTGCTATTTATAAATTACACTCACTGAAAGGCCAAATGACAAATAAATAGAACATTGAAACTTGTCTCTGTCAGAAACTTGCCTCTCCGACTTCCAAAAAGAACAAAGGCAAGGCACTCTCCAGTTGACATTAGTGTTATCAGAATCTGAGCTATGAGACCTCTAAAACCCTGAGTAATAATCTGGCTAGCCTTTTTTATTTTCCTTCTTCCAGTAGAAAATCTTCTCTGAATTCATAAGTCAAGAAAGAACTTAATTAAAGTATAACTCTTCTAATAGAGCATAAAGATAGTGGGGTATCTTGATTCTCTTATGCCCTTTTCCATTGTTTAATTACTAGACATTTCAATTTACTATGATTAAATTCACATCTTAATGCCATAAAACCACATAAACCCCCTTTTAAAAAAAAATCAGCAGGCAAGTTTCAGTCTATTTTGCCAGAAGCTTAGAGAAGCTAAGAAAATAAAATGCACATTTATAGCACATTACTCACCCATATTTATAAATCTTCACATTAGATGTTAATTTATATTTCTAAATAGCTTTAGAAAGTATATGAAATAGCTGACAGTTTTTTTGTTTGGCTGTTTTCCCATCAGAATATAATCACTTAAAGAACAGTCCTGCATACTGCTGTCACAGAAATGGCAGCAGAGGGGAACAAGTGGTATTTGCACAAATGAGTACATACACATCTATTTATTTTAAAAGGCAGAATAAAAGCTCATATTCTGAAGAACTTATTGTTGACTGTTGTTCAAATAATCTGTAAATATAGATTATGACAAGTAGGATAAATTATAAAACTCAGAACTGAAAAGGTATCATTTACTACTTAAATAATAAGTACTGTGGTTGACTGAAAACACTTTTATTGATAGTTGGAAAACACCAGAGATATGGAATTAGTCAGTGGTATGCTAAAGAGCAGGAGTGTCTACCCAGCAGTTCTCAGAGTCTGCTGGGATTTATCATGCTGATGTGACTGTTAGAAAAGGAGATTGTATCAACATAGTTAAAATGGCCATATTACCCAAAGCCATATACAGATTTAATGCAATCCCCATTAAAATCCCAATGGCATTTTTTAAAGAAATAGAACAAAAAATCATCAGATTTGTTTGGAACCACAAAAGACCCCGAATAGCCAAAGCAATATTAAAAAAAAAGAACAATACTGGAGGTATCACACTCCCTGATTTTTCCTTGTACTACAGGGCTACAATAATCAAAACAGCTTGGTATTGGCGGAAAAACAGACACATAGACCAATGGAATAGAATTGAGAACCCAGAAATAAAACCACATAAATATGGACAGATAATTTTTGACAAAGAAGCTAAAAACATACAATGGACGAAAGACAGCCTCTTCAATAAATGGTGCTGGCAGAATTGGATAGCTACATGCAAAAGAATGAAACTGGACTGCTATCTGTCACCATGTACCAAAATTAATTCAAAATGGATCAAAGACTTAAGCATAAGACCTGACACAATAAACTGCATTGAAGAAAACATAGGTACTAAACTTATGGACCTTGGGTTCAAAGAGCATTTTATGAATTTGACTCCAAAGGCAATGGAAGTAAAAACTAAAATAAACAAATGGGATTATATGAAACTGAAAAGCTTCTGCACAGCAAAAGAAACTATTGACAAAATAATGAGGCAACCAACTGAATGGGAGAAGATTTTCGCAAACAGTTCCTCTGATAAGGGGTTAATATCCAAAATATACAAGGAACTCATGAAACTCAACAACAAAAAAACAAACAACCCAATTGAAAAATGGACAGAGGACCTGAAGAGACATTTCTCCAAAGAGGATATACAAATGGCAAATAGACATATGAAAAAATGCTCAACATCGCTAATCATCAGAGAAATGCAAATGAAAACCACAATGAGATATCACCTCACCCCAGTCAGAATGGCTTTCATCAACAAAATAAATAGTAACAAGTGTTGGAGAGGCTGTGGAGAAAAAGGAACTCTCATACACTGTTGGTGGGAATGCAGACTGGTGCAGCCGCTATGGAAGGCAGTGTGGAGGTTCCTCAAGAAATTACGAATAGAATTACCATATGACCCAGCAATCGCTCTCCTGGGTATCTACCCCAAAAATATAAAAGCATTTCTCTATAGAGACACGTGTACGCCAATGTTCATTGCAGCTTTGTTTACGGTGGCCAAGACATGGAAACAACCAAAATGTCCTTCGATAGATGAATGGATAAAGAAGTTGTGGTACATATACACAATGGAATACTATTCGGCGTTAAGGAAAGATGATATAGGAACATTTGTGACAACATGGATGGATCTCGAGAGAATAATGCTAAGTGAAACAAGTCAGACAGAAAAAGCAGAGAACCCTATGATTTCACTGATATGTGGTATATAAACCAAAAAGAACAAGACAAACAAATGAGAAACAAAAACTCATAGACACAGACAATAATTTAGTGGTTACCAGAGGGTAAGGGGGTGGGGGGTGGGTGATGAGGGTAAAGGGGATCAAATATATGGTGATGGAAGGAGAACTGACTCTGGGTGGTGAACACACAATGGGATTTATAGACGATGTAATACAGAATTGTACACCTGAAATCTATGTAAATTTACTAACAATTGTCACCCCAATAAAATTAATTAAAAAAAAAAAATATATACACAAAAAAAAAAAAAAAAAAAAAAGAAAAGGAGATTGTAGATAGAGGGAATGCCTTCCTCAACTATTCTGGCCTCAAATTAATCTCTCCTTTCTATCATTCTCTCTAGAGAATTTATAAACTATAATATATTCCAAAAGTTAATCAGATTACATATTACTGTATCATTATTCTTTAATTCGTTTACATTCATAATAAGAAAATATAGGAATTAGTTTACAACTCAGTGTTTATGGCTCTTATGTGTTGGGTGTTGCATAGGCTTGCATGTGACGGATCGACAGGTCCTAAAGGAACATGCTCTTTTAGAAAGATGCTAGGAGGATGAGAAATCTAGAAGAGTAGAGGCTAAGAGAATCTTATGAACATATGCACCACTAACCTCCTGAGTAGAAAGCTATGTGAGTGGGTAATGGAAATGGAGGTCAGGATACATATTCTCCCATAACGGAATCAAAGACAAACATTCATTCCAGAAATGCCAGTTCTCAGCTGTATGCTCCAGGAGATGGAAGAGGGACCTCCTGGTGACAGCCAACTGCTCCCTGTTCTAATGAGGAGGGGATTTTAAGAACTGATACGTCTCAGGCTATACCTGGCTGGCACAGAGTGTGGTTTGTTAATGTCATTTCCTTCCTCTGTTAAATGTTGAGAAAGAATTGAAAACCCATCAAAGATTTTGATTACTCACAAAGGAAAAGTGAAAAGCAGTCCAACTCTGTGATGCTGATGAGTAAGAATTATCCTATGATCATGGAGGCAAGATCACCACAGCAGGAAGAAGTCCACTGAGAGCCTGCAATGTACCAGGCAGCAGAAATGACGGTCACAAGAGTTTGCAATTGATATTAGGTACTCTTCCTAGTTTATTCTCTCAGCTGCATATCCATGAAAAGGGTTTCTTTGGAAAACATACGAGGTTTGATCAAAAAGTACAGTGAATGTTTAAATTTAAAAAAAAATGTCTTACAGTAAAAGACACATTGCCATTAATCCCCCTAAAAATACTCTCCCTCACTTCGAACACACTTATCCCATTGTTCTTGCCACTTTCTGAAGCAGTTCTGCAAGTCTTCTTTTGTGAGTATTTTTTTTGTTGCACTGTCATGGCTGCCTTAATGTCCTGAATCATTTTGACTTTGGGAAAGAGCCAGAAGTTGTACGGAGCCAGATCCGGTGAATAAGGTGGATGATGACACACTGTAATGTTTTTATGTGACAGAAATCTCTGCACCAGAAATAATGTGTGACACGGAGCCTTTCCATTGTGACCACAAAATATGGTGAATGCTGCTGCTCAGTGCCATCCAAGGGAAAGGCAATGGTCTCCAATACAGGAAGCAGCATATCAAACCTTAGTAACAGTGTGTGACAAGTTTCAACTTGTTCGGTGCAGCCAGTCAGGTGTGAGCTACAGTTTAGAAAAGGTGTGTTTTAAAGTGTATCGTAAATCATCCACCATTATGACAATGTTTCGTGTCACACATCACTTCCGGTATACTGCAATTTCTGTCAAATACAAAAAACATTATAGTAGTGTGTCCTCACCCATCTTATTCACAAGACCTGGCACCGTGCGACTTGTGGCTCTTCCCCAAAGTCAAAATGATTCAGGATATCAAGGGAGCCATGACAGAACAACAATAGACACTCACGAAAGAGGACTTCCAGAGCTGCTTCAGAAAGTGGCAAGAACAATGGGATAACTGGGTTTGAAATGAAGGGGAGTATTGTGAGGGGGATTAATGGCAAAATGTTTTTTATTGTAATACATATTTTTTTTAATTTAAACATTCACGGTTCTTTTTCTATCACACCTCCTAGACAATGAGGGAAGTTAAGAATGTTTCACGTAGGAAGCTCTTATTCTACTTCATCTCCTTGTTCTCCATAAATACATGCACAGCACATGTGTGCATGTACACACATACACACACACACGCACGCACAAATACTATCACAGGAGTTAGTTGTTTCCATAAGGCTATTCCATTATCCTAATAAGGGTCTGTTTTTGTCCAATGCTTTTGTATACCTTCAGCTGGCTTGTGGCTTGATTTCCATGGTGGCAGCTCCAGGCCATAAGCTTCAGGACCTTACAAATTCACTCTTTCACATTCACCAAGAAAAAAATTAACCAAAATTGATTAACCATATTGATTAGAATATTTGGTCTGATACAAAGGAGGGGGTGGGGATCCTCCACTGAAGTGAACAGAAAAATAATCAGGATTCCCAACTAAATTATGAAGTTATGTCCTGTTGCAAATATTTCCATCCAATTGGCTTACTCCATCACAATGGCAAAATCACAGCTTTCAAGGGAGTGACACTTTTAATATTTCAAATAGTAATTTATCAATATGATGTTCCCTATTATTTAAGCACAATAAAAATTTTAATTTGGTTTGATGTGTATTGGCATAAAGTGGTTTAAATGAGAACTTTGGGTTTAGACCCCCATTTTATTTCATACAACCACATTTTAAAGTGGGATAGTGGGATTATGGTTAGGAACCAAACTCCAGAGGCAATACTTGGCCTGCACAGCATTGTGCAAATTACTTAATGGCTCTCCCTGTGTCCTCTTGGTAAAATGAGGATGGCCATTGTACCCACCTTACAGAGGGCTGTAGGCATTCAATGGCACTCAGTACCTGCCAGTTGTTGTTATGCTCACTCCTGCTATGCCTTTCACTCAGCACATGAATTTAACTTAGTCACTTAAGGGTTTAGAAGCTCCTTTTCAAGTCAATTCAGCTCAGGCTTTTCCTCTCTCTTTTCCATTACTTTAATAGAAATATTTTTATTCGAAATATTTTATAGGTTTCACTTATTCTAAATAAGTGAAATCATTTTTATAAGAATTAAAGGAAATTTATTATTACCCATTTCACATACATGAATTCTGACCAATTGTAATAAATAATCAATTGTGACAAATAAAGAAGAGAATGATTCCTTAGTGTTTCCATAACTCAAGTCAAATAATTAATTTGACTAATCTGAAAAATAATTACATAATGCTCCAATTTTTTTCACTAAAGTTGACCATTCATTATATTAATGTAAACTTTTGTATTGTGTTGGTTGCATTGGAGTGCTGCCATGTTTTACTACAATCTTATTTGTACTTTAGATTTGTGTTGTCCAATACAGTAGCCACTATATATATATGCCTAATGAGTATTTGCACTGCAGCTAGTCTGAATTGAGAAGCACTGGAAGTATAAAATACATACTGAGTTTCAAAGATTTAGTATTAAAAACTGTAAAATATCTCAGTATTTTATACTGAATACATGCATAAATGATATTTTGGATGTACTGGGTTAAATAAAATGAATTGTTAAAACTAATTTTACTGTTTGTTTCTACTTTTTAAAAAATGTGGCCACAAGAAGTTTTAAAATTACATATGTGTCTTGCATTTCTGGTTTTCATAATATTTTTATTAGACAGCACTGACTTAGAATTTCTTTTGGTACTCAATTAATTAATATGCTTGGGATAACTGCAAGGTAAAAAGTAATATTAAATGATGTTTAATATTAAAAGATGTTAGTTTATTCAGTGTTTCTTTATTCAACACCGAGTTGTTGAATGCTGATTCTAAGCTATGCCCTTTCTTAAGTTTTAGAGTAATAAGCAAGTGGAGGTTGTGTCTAGACTTGCCTTATAGTTAACCCCAAATCCTAAACATAAATTCAAAATGTAAAATTCACTTCTGGTCTCCTTTCTAACACAAGATACCAAAATAACGTTTACATAGAGGAGACAACTCACATACTAGTGTGGGGTAAAACTTTCAGCAATATACCAACTGCAACCTGAAATCAAAGAGACTCCTTAGCAGGACTGGTCCTCCAAAACACAGCAAATCAGGAAGTTCACCCATAATTAATTTTGATTATAACGAGATATGACTACTTTTTATTGATATAATTGAGAACATTATATTTGTTTCAGGTGTATAGCCTAATGATTCAATATTTGCATATACTGCTTAATGTTGACCATAAGAAGTCCAGTTAACATCTGTCATCATATATAATTATAAGTGCTTTTTCTTGTAATAAAAATTTTATGATTTACTCCTTTAGCAACTTTCAAATATGCCATATAGTATTATTAAGTACAGTAGCCATGCTGTACATTATATAACCATGATTTGCTTATTTTATAACTAGAAGTTTGTACCTTTGACTACCTTCACCCATTTCACCCATCTCTGGCAACCACCAATGTTCTCAGTATCTATGAGCTTGTTGTTTAAATTTATTTATTTATTTTTAACTTCCACATATAAGAGAGATCATACGGTGTTTTCTTTTGCTATCTGACATTTAGCATAATGCCCTCAACGTCCATCTATGTTGTGACAAATGGCAAGTTGTCATTCTTCATTATGGCTGAAAAATAATGCTAAGTTTTTGAATAAGGTAAAAATTCTATTGATTAATAACAGTACAGAGATGCTTTCACCAGTCTCTTGTTTTTCAATTTGCTTTGATTTTTAACTTACTTTCCTTAGTCATACCCTTCTCATCACTTTCAAAACTTAGGGTAAATAGAACTAAGACATCAGCATTTTTAAGAAAAAAAATGTATAAAATATGTACATTTTATATGTATAATTATATAATATATATTTTAACTATCCATATACACAGTTTCTTAATTCTAAATAAATGCAAACCATTTTATAAGAATTAAAAGTTCATTATATATTATTTCAATATTAATTTAGACAAAAGACTATAATAAATAACCAATTGTAATAGACAAAGAGAACATGAATTTTTATAGTGTCTCCATTATTTTACACTGAAAATATTGGTTTCTAATTACATTAACATAATTTATATTGACTTTATCCTACATTTTACCTATGATAGCTTTAAATCAATATATTAACAATAAGATTATCTAAATGAAGTTTAAGAGAGGGTTTTGTTGTTTTTTGGGGGAGGCTCTATTTGTCCTCACATCTCACTGGGGTGTAAAGTTAAAATATTGAGCATTTAAAACAGTTTAAAGCAATATTTTACTGTGTGATTTTGACAATTTGACATATAATTAGGTTAACTTGTTTTGGGTTTTTTTTTTTAAAGATTTTATTGGGGAAGAGGAACAGGACTTTATTGGGGAACACTGTGTACTTCCGGGACTTTTTTCCAAGTCAAGTTGTTGTCCTTTCAATCTTAGTCCTGGAGGGTGCAGCTCAGCTCCAGGTCCAGTTACCATTGTTAGTTGCAGGGGTCGCAGCCCATCATCCCTTGTGGGAGTCGAACCGGCAACCTCGTGTTTGAGAGGACGCGTTCCAACAAACTGAGCCATCCAGGAGCTCAGTAGCAGCTCAGCTCAATGTGCTGTGTTCAATCTTAGTTGCAAGGGGTGGAGCCCACCATCCCTTGTGGGATTCCAGAAGTTGAACCGGCAACCTTGTGGTTGAGAACCCACTGGCCCATGTGGGAATCGAACTGGCAGGCTTTGGAGTTAGGAGCATGGAGCTCCAACCACCTGAGCCACCGGACCGGCCCCAGGTTAACTTGTTTTAACTTGTTTTCAATTTTTAAATTTTTTTTTAATTTTTGTATTTGTATAAAATTACATAGAACATAAAAGTTTCCAAAGTAAAAGAAAAAATAATATGGTGCATACATAAAGATCTTTATTCCATTCCCATCCTTTGTGTTCTAGCTCTCTCTCTTATACACACAACTTTTATTACATTTTGATTTATTCTTTCATTGTTTTATTTTGAAAATATAATCAAATACATGTATGTATTAATATTTTCCCCCTTCCTTAGCCATATATTTTAAACCCTGTCTTCACTTTGACTTTTTCACCTATAGTTCATCTTCAAGATCATTCCATATCAGTGCATGGAGGTATTCCTTTGGCCTCTTTATAGTTGCACATATTTTATGCTGTGGATTTACCTTAGTATGTTCAACCAGTGCCCTAGTAATGGACATTGGTTTGCTTTCAGTCTTTTGTTATGAGGTCACAATACATAGCCTTAAGCATATTCTTAAGGCTACCTACCTAACCACAAAGAATATCATTTCACATTACATATTATTCAGCTCAAATATCTATGCAGCTCGTTTAATAAAGTGTTAATTTTTCCCATAACTTACATTTGGAAATAAAATAATCTGGGAGAATACTTTCTAACCTACCATGAACCTTAGGTATTAAGGAGGAAGATGGAAGACACTGGAATCAAATCAAATCAAGGAAAATTTCAAGTGGAGAAAATGGAAATTTAGCAAGTCCATATTGGATAGCTTTTCAATAAAGAATGGTCAACTACAAAGAGTAAAGTGAGGTTTTGGTGTTGCTTGTTTTGTTTTGTTTTTATATTTAAAAGAAGTAGGAAACAGTTTGGAGAAGCTTCTTTAGAGAACTTGACTGGAGGCAATTATAGGTGAATTCAATATTCATCTCGAATAGAGAGCTCAATTGAGACCAAAATTTATGCTTCGATAAGTCATCCTAATTTCCTATGTTATCAGTGTTCTGAAACACCATATCGTAGATCAGGCGGCATATCTAGGGCTGTGTGAAGAACAAGGCAGGCATGCTGTACTGACAAAGGCACCAGGGAATCACGGAGGCTTGAAACACGCAACTGAGTGGTTGACTATGGAAGAAATTGAGTTAGGAAAGAAGCAGACCATGTAAGGGCTGGTGGGTAATACAAATCAAGAGACTCTGTGCGTTAATAAAGGAAAAGATCAAAATAATAGTTCATAATTAAACATGACTTTAAAATTAAAAGGACATTTTCTCATCGGATTAAACTACTATAAATGATCAATTTCACTTCTAGAGAAAGTAGCAAAAGACTTAATACGTGTCCAGAGTGGCATGCCTTTTTTTTAAATGTAAACTGTTTTACCATTGTTGTATAGGCACATATTCATATGTGTTTTGTCGTGAAATTTATCATGACAGATAAAAGTTTGGCAAAATTTCAAATTATGCGCAGCTATATTCAGATGTTAATCATTGTCCAATATGCTCCCCATTGCCCCATATAGAACTCGCCTCAGTTCAAGTGTTGTGTCTGGAAGTAAGCCCACTCTCACACTTCATTTTTATATATTTAATATTTAATAATCATCATGAGACATTCCCTTTTTTCCCTTTTCCAGCCACCATAAGATTTTTGGATTATAATGATACTTATTTTGGCTAATCAAAGCCTCACATTATTGCACAACCAATGATTTAAACTATTCTCTTATTTGTAATTATAATATTCATGAGACAAAAGAAATGATGCTTTGCAGCTCTTCCATAACGTATCTCTCATTTTCTCCTCATCAAAATATAAAAATTTGTGCAGTAGTATTATCTTCATAAAGACAAAAAACCCTTATTTCATGCTTTTGAAATTTTTATCCCAACTCTATCGCCTAATCCAAAGTCATTTCCCTGTATATATTATTTATGTATGAATGCACATGAAAATGAAATAATATACAATGCAGACTATGTAAAGCAAAGGTTTTATAAACTTATCCAATTTTTTTTAATTATACTGTTTTTTAAATTACTCACTTGGCTAAATTTCTAAGGCCTTGCACTATTTGTTTGCAAGTAGAGAGGATACTTTATAGAATAGATTGTAGTAAGACTTGCATTGTTCCTAAATTATTCTAAGAAATGCAAATATAATTAACTAAAGTTAAATGAAATAAAACAAAAAAGTGCTACTTTATGCTAGAAAGCAATTTGATTGATAAATGTAAATTTCTAAAATTCAGATTGTTTCTTACCAAAGCAACCAAACCATTGAAAGGTAAAAATATAACATTTGAATATTTTGTTATCACTGTCAATTGCTGCATGTTAGATCTGATAATAAAAACAGAAGGCAGGGCCTTAAGGGGAACATCATGATGGTGGGAGACACTCCTTTTGTCTCTCCCTTTCAATCTACATGTAGTGGGATATCCATAACTCAACAATGGTTCCTCTGCTCAACACGTCAGAACACTGGAGAGATCCATCGGTGCATTTGAAGGTGAGTGGATTGGGAAACACAGAGAAAGAGAAACCCAAGTAACAGTGAAGGCAGAAACCCAAGTAACAGTGTGACCCTGCCCCACCCTGCAGTGACTTAATCTACAGTCCTAGTGAATAAAGCAGCTGTAGCAGAGTCGGGACCTTCCCCCAACATGGCCACAGCAAAAAAAAAAAAAAAAAAAAAAATTAAGACAGCAGCTACGTAGGCCCCACGACTCCAACTCCTACACCCCTGCTCCACCCTCCACCCTTCCTACCCCTTGATCCCCCTAATTCCACCCTGCAACACCTCCACTGAGGCAGTACCCAAAAACTCAGTCAACCCAGTAGCAGTAGTGGAGGCTGTGCACTCTATTCTGGCTTGGGCCACAGAGATGACCTTGGCCACAGGAATCTAAGAACCAGCAGTGGTATTGGGGCCTGCAACCTTGGTACCCCCACCCAAAATGGTGGCAATCGTGAACCACTGACAAGGTGGAGGCACCTATGAGGCTGGCTCCCCCACAACTCTCCCCCTCACACTTCCCTGGTAGCAGTGCCTATGAGCCAGATGACTCTGAATTCAGTGGAGGTCACTGACATCCCAGTGGCCCTGGCAACATTGCCTACAACCGTGCAACACCAGTGACCCAAAGAGGGGAGGGCACAAGAAATGACAACAAGGGCACCAGCCGCACCTCTGGCAGAATTGGGGAAGCTGGAAAATGCTGGCTCACAAATATAGCCAGAGGCAGCTCAAGTGAGAGAAACCAAAATCTTGTACTATAATGCCACCTATTAGAATACAAAATAAAGGCCTCTAATTATCAACTTGTTAAACTTAGAATCAAACTTAGAATAAACACAGCTCTACTTATATAAGAAAAGTGTTTGCTACTCCAAATGTGCCAGCAGAGGAACATCTCATCAAACACCATGAAAAAACAAGGTAACATGATATCATAAAACAAAAAAGACAATTCTCCAGAAATCAAATTTAAAGTCACAGAAGATTGTACTCTGATAGAGATTTCAAAATATCTGTCATGAAGAAACTCAACAAGCTAGAGGAAAACTCAGAAAGGCAGTTCAACGAGTATAGAATTAAAATTCATAAACAAAATGAAAGCTTTACCAAAGAGACTGAAACTCTACAAGAGAACAAAACATAAATTCTGAAACTAAAGAACACATATGAGATGAAGAATGTATTGGAAATAGAGCAGATCATACAGAAAAGAGAATTAGCAAGGTTGAAGACAGAAATCTAGAAATGATTCAGATGGTAGAGGAGAGAGAACTAAGTTTTTTCAAAAATGAAGAAACTCTATCAGAATTATCCAACTCCATTAGAAAAGGCAACATAATGAGTATCCCAAAAGGAGAAGAGAGGTAAAGGGAATTAGAGAGTTTATTTAAAGAAATAATAGCAGAGAACTTCCCAAACTTAGGGAAAAAGTTGTATATATAGGTGCATGAAGCTAATAAATAGAATAATTAATTATATCAATCCAATAAGACCTTCTCCAAGACAGATGATATTAAAATTGTCAGAAGCCAATGATAAAGAAAGAATTTAAAGTAAAGGTCGCCGTGGGGAAAAAAAAGAAAAGGCAGTAACCTACAAAGGAACACCAATTAAGATATCAGCATATTTCTCAGGAGAGAACAAACTGACATACTGAAAAATATTAAAAGATAAAAACTGTAAGCCAATGATACTAAGCACTAAGAGGGAAGTTTATACCAATAGTGGTCTACTTCAAGAAAAAAGAAAAATCTCAAATAAACAATATAAACCTTACACCTTAAAGAACTAGAAAAATAAGAACAAACAAAGCCCTAATTCAGTAGAAGGAAGGAAATAATAAAATTGAGTGGAAATAAATGAAAGATACAAATAAATGAATAAATGTATTTAAAGATGTCTTTAAATAAATTAAAAGACAATAGAAAAGATCAATGAATCTACCGATTCTTTGAAAAGATAAACAAAATCAACAAATTTTTAGCTAGATTGTCTACGAAAAAGGAGAGGTCTCAAATAAATAAAATCAGAAACAAAAAAGGAGACTTTACAAAGGATACCACAGAAATACAAATGATTTAAAAAGATTACTATAAACAGAAATATTCCAACAAATTGGACAACCTAGAATAACTGTATAAATGCTTAGAGTCATACAACCTTACAAGACTAAATCATGAAAAAAGTTGAGAATCTGAATAAACATATCACCAGTAAGGAGATTGAAACAGTAATCAAAAACCTCCTAAAAAAACAAAAATCCAGGAGTAGATGGGTTCACTGGTGAATTCTACCAAACATTCAGCAAAGATTTAATACCTATCCTTCTCAAACTCTTCTGAAAATAATAGAGATTGAAGAGGAGGGAATGCTTTCTGACTTCTTTCATGAAGTGAATATTACCCTACTACCAGAACCAGACAAGGACAACACACACACACACACACACACACACACACACACACACATTATATGCCAATATCTCTGATGAATATAAATGGAGAAATCTTCAACAAAATATTAGCAAACTAAATACAATACATTAAAAAGATCATATACCATGAGCAAGTGGGATTTATTCCAGGGATACAAGGATGGTTCAATATCCACAAATCAATCAATGTGATACACCACATTAACGAAATGAAGGATAAAAATCGTATGATCATTCTAATAGGTACATAAAAAGCATTTGACAAGAATCATCATCCATCTATGATTTTAAAAATTCTCAATAATATGGATACAGAAGGAAAGTACCTAAACATAATAAAGGCAATATATGATGAGCTAGCACATGCAACAGTGGAAAACTGAAAGCTTTTCCTCTAAGATCGGGAACAAGAAAAGGATGGCCATGCTCACCACTTTTATTCAACATCGTATTGAAAGCCCTAGACAGAGCAATTAGGTTAGTGAAAAAAAGTGTGAAACTGCGTTGTACACCTGAAACTTATATAATGTTATAAATTATTGCGACCTCTATTATTCTTCATCAAGTATGATTCAGCTGTCTATCAAAAAAAATCTTAATTGGTATATATAGTTACATGTAGAAAATTGTTCATTCAGAATATTTTAACTTCAAATGGAAATAGCTGCCATATTCAATGTATACTTTGAATAACTGCTTGGAAACATGATTATTTTAAAAAGCAAGACTTGTCTTTTAATCTTTGCTTGAAGAAAATTGAAGAAGCAATAAATTAGAGTTCAATATAAGAAAATTAGAGGTTGTTTTTTTCTTTTTCTTTTGTTTTTGACATGTAAGTTTCTCTTCTCAATATCTAGAAGTTATCAGTCCAGAATTAGTAACACGATTCTACAATTATTGGGGACCTAGACTCCTTCTATATTGTTATTCCGCCATCTTCAATTTATATCTTAAATTTTATGGTCCAAGATGGCTTCTTGAGCTCCTGGTAGCAGGCCCACATCTCAGGTAAGAAAAGGAGGAGAGAGTAGAGGGCAAGGTTGTTTAAAGGTTGAGTGACATATATCCCATTAACCAGAATTTAGCCAGACATAATAGTAATTAAAACATGAAAATGAGTATTGTTCCCAAATAGCCATGTACCCAGCCTAAAATATGGAGTTTTATGTCCAATAAAAAAGGGGAGAATAAATATCAGAGGACAAATAACTTTTTGCAATAGCTCGGCAGAGGCTCAGACTATTGCCAGAGAATCCGGAATTTAAACCCTTTCTTTCAATTCATAAATTAATGCTTAGAAGAAAGAACACAGATTTGGAAATGTAAATAGCAAAGCTCATACCCCTTCCTTTACCATAGACAGAATTAAACAAATAATATCCTTTTTAAGTAGCTTGTCTGTAGAGAGGGAGACTAATAATACTAAATTTTAAGTAATGTTGTTTGTATCAAAGGAAACAATTACTTATATCACCGTTTAGAAATAGAAAAGCCATATTTAAGAATTGGTATTAGTAATATTAGTATCATTAACTTACAATTGCCTGTTTTAATGATGAACACAACATAGTATAAATAAATTTAAAAATGTCAACATTAGAAATAATTCTCTATATAGTTACATAGTGGATAATGCAGATAAAACGTTTCTGACATATTTTTCTCAGGAGACTCAGAATTTAATCTATTATCATTAAGCACCACTGAACAAATATTTACAAAAACATTGGCCAGAGAGCTACTCTTAGAATTTACTTTTGCTGTAGATAAAGTGATGAGTGATTAAAAAATGATGTGCTAGTAATTCAAGTTCCTTATTGAACAGTGTCTAATGTGTGGCCTGCCATTTAATACAAAATTCCATCAAAAAATGATACACCATTTAAGTGTTAACCCTATTTTTCAAATGAAGAAATTAGAGTTGGGAGAGGCTAACTGATTTTCTCAAATTCACACAGATACTGAAATCGTGATTCAATGCTTTTTTTGAACCATACTGAATCCAAGTGTTTGGAATATTACTTATGTAAAAATTAGTGCAAACTAATACAAACAGTATATATCATTCAAATGTCATGATAAATTATGGATTTGTGGATTTTAGAAAGTGCGTAAAACTGGAGAAAAAGAGATCATGTTTTGTCTATGATTAAATTATATGTGATTATAAAAAGTAAATGTAATTATAAACCACATTACATGAATAGATGAGAAAATATAAAAGTAATGAGAAATGAATTTATTGGGTAACAGAAAACAAAATAGCTCAGCAGATAACTAATAGTTTATGCAACCTTTTGTAATGGGTAATCAGATTAGTAATTGAAAAATTTTATTGAGTCAATAATTACTTGCATGTAGATAAGCAATTATAAAAATATTTAGCAAAAGAAACCTCCTTTAAATATTTCTCATTTATCATAATGTAAAATTTGTAGGCGAGGAGAAATATAATCATAAACATAATCACTATTCCATTAGCCCAGAGGTTTTTTTTTTTTTTTTTTTTAAAGGTGATGTTTGTAAAACCAAGAGTAAAGAGAGCAGAGTACATACAAAGAAATGCAACCTCTCTGCCTAGATCCCAGTTTTTCTTTCCATTACTTTTAGATCTATTGGTTGGGTAGCTGATTGTAAGGAAACCTAGATTCCAGCAATATAGTAGGTAATATTTAGAATTTTAATATACTTTGTTTATCAAACCCTCCTGTATTCTATTTCCTACAGAATTACCAATGTGACCTTTTAAAATGAAAATCTAATAGTATATCTTCAGATTTTAAACTTCTTCAATATGAACTCACAATTTTCATAATTAAATCCAAACATATTACCATAGTGTTTATTACCATTTGTGATCTACTTATGCATATAGGCTTATCTTTTACTCTCTTTCTCCTACCTCATCTATCAATTTTATTTTTCTTTTCTTCCTTCATTCAAAAAATTGTGTATCAAATATCTAATATATATCAGACAGTGTTTAGGTGTTTGGGATACAACAGGAGAACAGACACCTGGCCTCATGAAGCTTCTATTCTCTCCCTAGACCTGAGTCACTAAAAGGTTCAGATCATTGAAATACAGATAATATGGCAGCTCTTTCATTTCTGTACCTCCACATCTGTCAAGTGCTCTCTCTAATATGCTATTTTATTTGATCATCACTTGAATCCTCTGTTATATCCATACTTTCCATACATTGGACACTTACATTATTATTTCTCATGTCTCAAATGGGTTTACTTCTCCCACCTCTCACCCCAGTTCTCTTTCCTAATTCCTCTGTTCGCTCCTTTAAGACTCAGCTCAATCATAACCTCATTCAGTCATGAATGCTTGACTGACCTCAACCCCCTCTCATCAAGATTGGCTTTGGTATTATTCCTTGTGCTGTTATGACATGAATCAAATGTTACATGTTTAATAAGATCATTTTGAATATTTGATTTATATTTTAGTTAAGGTAGATTGCTATGATTTGGTTTTGGTTGTCTGAAAATAGATTGTGCAATTCCATTAAAATATTCAGTAAATATAAATCTTTACTTTTACAAGAAAAGACAGGTTATTTCAGTATGTGCCAAGTAAAGATATGCTCTTTTGTTAAGGAGTTTGTGTGGTTACAAAAATTAAGAGATTTGTTTTGATTTTTTAAACTTCTTCAAAGGTACATCTGAGGTTACACACTATTTGACTAATGACTTGAATGATACTTAAAGGTAAGAAAGTGTGTATGTATATCTTTAAATATATGTGTGTATATTTGTAGTGATTTTTCTGAATATCTAGTTTATATTTGATATAAACAATCATTAGACTTAATTTTAGAATGAAGAAGAGTTTCATGATTATCCATGGATAAAGAGCACATTTATTAAATATTGAATCATAACCTTAAACATGGAATGAATCAGTCATTATCATAGCATTTTTTGGGAAATCTACCTGAATTTGAGTATGCATAAAGAAATTTAAATCTCAAAAGTCAACACCATAAATTGACATAAAATAAAAATAATCTAATGGTTAGGATATTCAAAGAAGCAGATTCCTTATAAATTCTAGAGTGATCATATTACATTGATGCCATAGACTGAATGTTTGTGTTCCCCCCAAATTCAAATGTTGAAACCTTATCCCCAATATAATAGTATTTGGAGGTAGCGCCTTTGGGAGGTGATTAGGTCATGAAGGTAAATTCCTCGTGAATGGGATTAGTGCCCTTATAAAAGAGGCATCCAGAGAGCCCTGTTGGCCCCTTCTGCCATGTGAGGACACAGCAAAAAGATGGCAGTCTATGAACCAGGAAGAGGGTTCTCAGCAAATGTGCTTTGCCTTGATCTTGAACTTCTCAGCCCCCAGAATGTGAAAAATAAATTTATGTTGTCTATAAGCCACCTAGTCATAGCAGATCTAATGACTAAGATAATTGACAATGAGAAAAAAATGGAGTATGTGGTCCTTGTGATCTTTTCATCCACAAGTAATTTACAAATTGAATGCTTATGAAATTATTTAACGCAATGTCATATTTGTTAATGTTCTCTATTCTTGACTCCCTTTACAGTTGTGAAGCAGTGATTCATAGTCTTTCAGAAATGTGGCCTCTCTTTCTCTTCTCCCATATCTGTTGACTTTCTCCTTTGGCTTCATTGTAAGTATGATTCCAAAAAAGAATGGATTTAATTTGAAGATGATCTCTAATGTGAGTCACAACTGCTGGTCAAATAATAGAAAATTCTTCATGAACACCAAGACCACCTTTTAAAAATAAAGCCCCATGAACATTATTATAAAATAAGGAATACAATTTTTCTAGGAAGGAATTTCAAAGCTTCTGTTTCACAACTAGCTTTTATGGGTTTAAGCTTGACATTATGGGAATGCAGTTTGCTGTGTTTAATTACTATCATTATTATTATTATAGATACAGTAGTAATTATCTCTTCCTACTGTCTCATTGTGTTTTGATCAATTCACATAATAAAAGTTTACTGTAAATATAAGGTTAGGTAACATTCAAGAAAACATGTAATTATGGAATACATAATCATATACAATCTAAACAGCTGAACATTTCCCAACATTTCTAACAATTAAATGTTTAGAAAGTAAAGAATTAGCTGCTTTTAAAAACACAGGTACAGTTCTAGAGGCAATGCTACAGAAGGCTTTATTTGTTGACCTAAAATTACTTTTACTTCTGTTATATTAATAACATCTAGATTTCTTAAAAACCTGCAGGCAAAAAAAAAAAATCTTTCCAGGTTTATTAATGATTCATATGGCAGTTTCTGAAGAGACAAGTCCCACAGAGAAGGAGCACTTGATTAATGACCTGGAAACACTTTTCCTTTTCAGCTGATTAAATAAAATTGACTGGATTTTTACATTTTTATAATAAAATGACCTGCAGGGCTGAGATGACACAGTGAAAGCAGCATGTTCACTCTTCAGCAGATTTTTATTTTGTCACTTGTAAAAATGAAAGGGCTAACCACCCAAGCAGAAAAATGCATTTTATCATCGTCCATGGCCGCCATGCTGACAAACGCTGCATACAAATATGAAAGCATGGAGGAAAATAGACAGTGTTTATATTCAGCATGATTCTAACTAATGATGACTAAAGTCTTATTATTCCTGAGCCTAGAAGCTGTATTATTATTATTTAAAAATTTAAAAAAACCTCTAGACTTTAAAAACAAAAAAAACTCTAACCTTTACCTGCAATCTATAGAGGCATTCAATGTGACCATAATGCCATTCTTGCTTCTGGACTAAGGGAATTCTCATTTGAGACCAAAGTTCTGTTCTTGCTTTTATACTAATAGGCTCACAGACAGCCCCAGGCAAAACTGTGAAGCAAGAAAAATTAGTTTTCCTTTCATTCCCAAAGCACCATCTTTCCTCCCGACCCTCATCCTTTCCACAGCACTCTTCAGCCAGGACCTGACCTCCCTAACTTAATATCTCTTTCTGTTCCTTTGCTCCCTAAATCCTTGCTTAGTTGCCTATATTGGTCTACTCCCTTAAAGTGGTACCTTTGTTATTCTGCAATTCCCTCTTCCAAACTATGGCTTCTATCTACATCCGTTCTTTGATTTGTACCAGTTCCGGGCCCATTGCCTCAAGTTATCTCAAAAGGAACCCCTCCCTAGCTGTTAACGTGATAAAGGTAAAGGGCAGAGGAAACTATCTTTTAGACCAGAAGTTACTAATGCTAGCCCTATTTTTAGCCAGAGATGTGCTCTGTTTGGCCTAACAATTACATTCAAGATACTTTACACAAAAACAATAAATTCTGTGTAATTCTGAAAACTCCAAGTTTTTTCAGCACCAAGCTAGCTTTCCCATATGACAACAGACATGGGAAGGTGCCTGAGATGGGATGCAGGCTCCCACATCTACCCTTCTCCCTAGTGCCCTTTACACCGAAGTTGAGTATTATTCACTGCATCCCTTTACTCTCATCCTGCTTCTCTCCTTGATGTTACCTGTTTGACATTTGTAGGTCTTTGAACTTTTGAGTCCTAACCAAGATCTAGGTGTTCTACCTGATCATCAAAATGATATTGTGCAATGTTATATTTTTCTCTTCTTATAGCAAAAAAAAATGTAATGGTCCTTGCCATTTAATGGAAACAATAGCAATGAGAAAATTTTCAGCTAGTAGGAGTGGTACACAGGCCACACTGTGGAAAGTCAATGTTACAGGTATTTGAGGACAGACATGAGTTGTCGGTGCCCATAGCAATACTTTGTCCTCTTAACGAGCTGATCATCTTGAAATTCAAATCTCTCAAGAAAATAAGTAGATGATTTGGATTTGAAAATGTTTAAACTCAAAGAAAACTAGCACTAAATAATATATTTAACTTCATTTTCTATTTATTTTGTGAAATTTCAGGATTATAATGTAGAATTATAATTTTTATAAGGGGGGGGTGAATCACTGAGAAGTACTACCTGTTGACCTTGATTTGGACAAGCATTGCTCAATAAAAGCCACCACACTATAATACTAAGTCATTTTTACTGCTTCTCTTGAGCATTCTGATCTATTTTTTAATAAACACATAAGAAACTTTGAGATTGCCTACTGGAATTGAGTAGAATGGGCTATATTCTTATTCTTATATCTTTATATGTAGAATAACAGAAATAATCTGATCAATTCATTTTATGTTGTAAATATCAATAATTCAGTACATGCAATGATATATCTCTGTGATATATCTCTAGTAATCACTGCTTTCAGTGTATTTTACCATGAATTAATTCCCCAGATTAGGATGAATACAAAATAATATAAGCCCTGTGATGGCAGGTTTTTGGTCTGCTTTGTTTCCACTGTACACCTAGCCTTAGAATCATACTGGGACATAGTCAACACTCAATAAACATTTGTTACTTATTGAAGATAGTGGCTAAATTTAAGATGAATTCTCAGACTCTCCAATCATGAAGCATATCATGAAGTCACTAGTAAATTCTAAGCAATTTGATTACTTTTTTCCTTTCCAATTCAATAGTTACGTGATTCGGTATGCTGAGCCAAAATCTTAGTTACTTTTGGAAGGACAAATATTTATTCTGTGCCTAGATGGGGAAATTCAAAAAATCTACCAAAATCATCATCTAGATCTCTCATAAGTACTAAAGGGATGCAAAGAAGTGCATTAACATCTGCTCATAAGGAGTTTCCCATCTGGTGATATTGATAGACTTACCTTCCTTTTATTTAGAACATCACTTAATCATTATTAAGCTCCAACACAGACATTAATTTATGCAACTTGCCTCCACACTACAATCTTGATTCCCCATAATCCTTTCACTATATAGTCACTAATACATATGTACCTCATTTCATGTTTATTAAATATATAGACACAAATACACAGGGATATAGTCCTTAAGTAAGATTGCTTGTAAATCTTCCCAGGGTAATTGAAGACTATTTTATTTCTATTCATTGCAATATCAGTTTAGCTGTTTTGAGTTACATAATGATTTTAGCTTTGAAGTTAAAGGTCAACCACAGGGCAAGGAGCACTTTACTGTGAAGCTAGAAACATAAAGAAGTGTGAATAAAACTGTTCATGACCCTCTGAGTCTCTGTGAGCTGGGACTTAAGCAAGAATTTGAAGGATGTCAAATGCACACTCACTTCAACAGGCCATTATAAATGCCATACAACTCTCCATAGCATGCAACAGGCTGGTGACACCAGACACATGGAGGGGTGCCGATAGCAAACCATGAGATAATTGCATTTACATGGAGATCTCTGAGGAGTGCAAAGCCCTTTACAGATTCATTGTGAATCGATTTGTGCAATTCCCAAATGTGTTCTGCCAAATTAGAAAGGGATAGATCATATCCCAACTTTTATAGAAGGAAAAATGAGGCTAGAGAAAAAGATAGGTATCTCACTGAAAGCCCCAGAAAACAGTTTTAGAACTGTCCATTTTACATGACATTTTCATGCCATTGCACTTGTGCTCTTTAATCAAGAGCACACTACCACTGTACAGACACTGAGGGAGGCCTCGGAAAACAATTTCATGCAGCTTTTACTTTCAGGTTTATAGGCGCTCAGAAAAAGTTCAGAAGTTCAATTTGATGACATAATAAGAAGTTCAAAGAGTCACAGTCTATCAGTGAAAATGATACCATGAAATTAAAACATGTAGATTATTTTTCGCTTTCGCATGCTAAGAACCATTCACTTTCTAGATGGACAGAAAATTCAGGAAGAACTCTGCTTAGGAATATCCCCATGTTTATTTTAATGAAGTTTTCAAAGGGAGAATGGAAACGGGGAAAAAAGTGGGGAAAATCCTGGTGTTGCAGGGAAGTGAAAATACTGGGATTCCATTACCCTTTGAACGTGAACCTGAAAAGACAAGGAAAGCACAGGGATCTCAGCGACCTCAGGATTCAGCTTTCTGAGTTCCTTTTGTTGAGGAAAACCTCCTTTCCTGTGAGCAAGCTGCTCCTTTTCCCAAATGAGGTCGACCTTGTTTTTGTTTTCACAAGTCGAACATTCAGTTTTGAACTCTTGTAGGTATGCTATGCTCTTTGGAAATCTTGTGCCAGCACTGGCAAAACGGCTAAAGCCACAGGAATGGAATTTGCTGGATAACTTCATTTCATACTTTTAACACACCGAAAGCATCAATAACAGTCACGTAGTTAAACTTTATGGAGTACTTTTTTGACCAAAATTAAAATGTGAAAAGGATTCCTAATCCATTAGAATCTAAAGAATGATGATGCTATGAACTTTAGACATTTAATGTGGAAGAGTATTGGAGTCAGTCTCAGGTTTATGTAGCACTGCAGGGATACGTAAGTTTCCATGTTTAGAATAAAATATTCTTACATATTGGATATTCTTTTAAATAGAGCACTCCATTTCTATAGCATCTAGATTCCTGAATTTCAAAACTCAGAATATAAAATAAAGTGTGTGGCACAGGTCTCAGATCTTGACAGTGAGGCAAGGGCTCTGACAGCAGCAGCAATGGCATAAGTCACTGGGCACTGGGATTTGCACCAGGGTGGGGGCATGGGTTGACACCAAAAGATTTTGCACATTCATAGAGCCCACTTACACAACTAGAGATGTTCCGTCTCCTCAAATTCTCATCCACAATTATAGAATGTGGGGTTTGGTCGTCCAGGATAGGCTTGTGTGAAATTCGCATGGATCTATGACTCCCCTGATAGTATATGTAAAACAGTGTGTGTGTGTGTGTGTGTGTGTGTGTGTGTGTGTGTGTGTGTGTTACTTTGTGGAAAAAGAATACATAGCTTTCCTCATGATTTTCAAGAAAATTTATATTAAAACAAAAGGAAGACCAAGTGTATGCATTTGCCTGGAGGGAGTGTGGTCTAGCTGAACTCCACCAAAGGGTTGAGAGATTTGTGCCCTAGTCTCAGTCTATCATGAAGCCATTGTTTGACCTTAGGCAAGTTACCTAATCTCTTCATGTCTCAGCTTTCTCAACCATAAAATAGGGGAAATAATACCCTGCACCTGCCTTTCTTAGCTCATAGGGCTATGGTAAAGATCAAAAAAGAATTTGTAAGGAAACCTTTTGCATCAATGTGTTCTACAAATGCATGGCTTATGGGGACCGATCCCTCCTGCTCTTCCCTGTACCCCCACTCTCTTACCTTTACTCCCTCATAAATTCACTGTGAGAAAATCCAGCCCTTGTTTACAGAGAATTCCCCAAGTAACTCTAAATAATACTGCCTTTCATGTGCTAAATTCAATACTTTATTAAATTTCACATTTCTTAAGTATGGAAATAATATTAGGCTCTGCCTTCACTGAGTATTCCCATCTCTTCTCTATTTAGTAAACTTTCATCTACCATCCAGGATCCCGCTCCAGTCATTTCCTGGGTGGAGTTTTTACTCCAAGGCCACATGAGGGCCCTCTCTTTGTGCTTCCTCAAAACTCTGTTCAAGATTGGTGTAGCATTTATCAAGTTGTAATGTACTTATAACTGGGCCATCAGCCTCACTAGACTGTCAGCACCTTCTCTTCATTTCTCTTTAAATAAACCCCAACCATTGCCCAGGGTCATATACACAGTAGCTACACAATCAAATCATTATTGAATAAGAAAATTGATATTAGCTGCACATCTAAGAAAAAATTTACATAAAATACACTGCAATTTCTTCATTACAAAACGTTTCTGCAGTTTTGTTATGTGAGATGCAATTCATATGTTACATATGTTTTCCAGTGGAGAACATCTTGTGTGCATTATTTTAACTATATTTTAGTATCTTTTGTAACCAATCATCTAGTGTTTTTATTTTTCCAAGCCAAAATAGTTCCTTAAACTTGTCAGGTCACCTTATTTCTGAATGGATCCTTTACAGAAGTTTACATCTATTTCCATATACACATTACTTCTGTTTGAAAACATGATGTCTAGCCCTAGTGTCAAAGCATCCATTACACCTATTCTACGTTATATACCTTCAAATTTAAATAAAACATTCAAGATTATATCAAAATTTGTAAACACTAAAACAAAAAGAAGATGACTTATCTTAATCATTTACTTGCCTAAAATTGTCCAGTGTAGCCTAATTTTTATTTTCTTCTCTCCTAGGAACTTTTATATTTTCAAGAGGAAATAAGACTAAAAGTCATCTTAAGTAGTAGCTTGCAATGCTAAAAGCAAAGTTTCTTCTTGTCACTTTTAATCGTATGCTGATTAGAGCCTAATTCAGGCCCCCTACCACTAGTCTGCCAAAAATCAAAAACCAGTGGGGAAAAAAAAAGTCCCTCTCACAAGGACAGGCTGGATAAAATTCTTCACATGGAATTTGCTCTTTCCATTGTTTAGACTCCAGGACCCTAGCAAGTTGTATCATTCCAGACCCCCACGCCATACCTCACATTGGCCCTATTTAACAATCAGCAGACTTTTTCAGATACTCTCTCGAGGTCTCGTCCTTCAAACTTATGCTTCCTTTTGATAATGCCACACAATCTGGTTACCAAGATGTAGAGGAGCGTATGTTTCAAGCATGTCAGTTTAAAAATCAGTAGTAAGAAAGCCTATCTATTAGCATGTTGCTATATTATTACATATAGAGTTGTAAGCTATAGTCATATAAAAAGTTTAGCATTTCCAATTTGTTTCTTATTTTATTAAATTGAGCATGCCTGGATTCTACAAAGAATTCCATTTTTTTTAAAAACTCACCATGACTCAAACCTTTGCTTCAAGGAGAGAGGATACTCTCTAAGAAATAACTGCTGAACTTTAAGGAGTGTGACCCCTTTCATTCTCTCTGATTCTGAGGATAGAGCCACCCCAAGGACATACAAAATAAAGCAGAGAACAAAAATAAATCCCAGGGCTTAAACCCAGTACGAGCAATGGGAGGTTACTTTAGCAAACTTAATTCAAGAGAGTATGACTAATTAAGTTATCCTGTGGTTGTGATGATAAAAATATAAATCCATCACTTGATGTCTTAAGTGGCCACATTCCACTTCTTTACTATGAAGTCAGCAAGAATACTTACTGATCTACCTCGGTCTAAAGTTTTCTCTCGTCCTAGGGTAAGATACAGAGGGTGCCAAAAAAAAAAAAAATATGTACACACATTTTAAGAAAGGAAAAAAACTGTATTAAAATTGTAATACTCGATATATACCAATGACAAAAGATGAATACAAGTCGTATGTATACATTTTTTGCCACCCCCAGTATTTTCCCTCTACTCCTGATATTTACCCTCCATGAAATTTGTTCTAGCTCGGACTTTCCCAATACCAAATACCTTAAATACTCTGAAGTTTCCATCCACATAGCATGCTGTTTTGTCTCAGTGATGTTTTTGCTCAGACTGTCTCTATTGCATGCTGTCTTGTGGAATAATAAGACTATCTTCTCCCCACTCCATTACTTATCATGGAAACAATTGTAATACAACCAATCTAAGTATATGCAGGACCTAGTATTAATAAGTATTTTAATTTGTTGCACAAATGCTAAGACCTGATATTATCAATTTAAAAATTATATTTTAATATAATGTTATAACATATAATATTTAATATAATATTATAAAGCATGGTATAACTTTTTCTAAATACTATTAGGGTTAATAAAAAAAATCTCATATACATAGTTTTATTTTAGTCATCATGCACTGTAAGCTTTTTGATGCTGTTCTTTTTTTCCCTCAAAATTAGTTTGTGAATATTTGAACACATAAGTTTGAAGGACTCTGACAACCTCAGAAATACAGGTCTCCCATCCTTGTCTTTTTATTTAGTATATTCATGCATTCTCTTCAGCCTGGAAGAGCTGTCTTCTCAAACCCCATTGGCAAACAAAAACTCTTTGGATGATCTCTATCTCAATGTTATTTTATATCTTCTAAGAAGTAAGATTAGAAAGGTAAGAATAGTAAATTGTGAGTGAGCCTTAAAATGTTGGCAAATATAATTAGAATTAAACTACCTGGAAGAAAGTCCTACTTCTCTTCATTCATTCAGAAATATGTATTGAATATCTACCACAAAAGCAGACATAATTTCTTCCTTCATGGAGCCTACAATAGAGGGAAAGGTAAAATAATCACATAAATAAATATAAAATTATAATTATGACCAATGAAGAAGAGGTATGCAGTGAAATAAGAGCAAGTAATAGAAATTGACTTACTTAGGAAGGTTAAAGAAAGCATTCTTAAGGAATTAACATTAGAGATGATATCTGAAGGATGAACAATATTTATCTAAATAAAGAATGAACATGGGCAGCAAAGAAGACCAAGAAAATTAAGGAGAGACGTGATTCGAGATATAGGTTTTATTAAAGCTAGTGCCTTATAGGTCAAGTTCAGGAATTTGGTGTTTATCCCAAGAGCTAGTGGAAACCACTGAAGGACTTTAAGAAACAAGGAAAGGGAATAGAGTACTGGGGGGTGGGGGGTGGGTAGGGGGTAGTTGAAGATAACCATATGATTAGATTTGCACTCTTGGAAAGAATCTTCTAGTTGTACTCTTAAAGGGCAGATTTAAGAAATGAAAAGCAACAGTAGGTGAGATAGACCAGTCATCTGGCTTTTGCAGTACATAGACAAGAATGATTTCAGTATGTATTAGCATAATTGCAGTGAAACACGAGAGAAATGAATAGATTTAAGGGATAGATATTTAGGTAACAAAGCCAACAGGAATTGGGAATGGATGGCTAGTGGATAAAGAGATGTTTAAAAACTCAGTTTTCTAACTTGAGCTGTAACATTTCAGTTCCATTTCCTGAGATGGAGAACATTGGAAGAGGAACCAGGTTTCAGGAGAAAGATCATGAATTAGGAGCTATCAAGTGTGAGTTTTAAGGGCCTGAGAGTAGTAGCAGCACAAAATAATGGTCTTTTATGAAGATTAATTAAGCACTGGTTTGTCGGGTGAATTGGGCATGGTAATAATGTAAATAATAAAAGCAGATAGAAGACTATTGTAACAATCTAACTGCCAGATACCAAACAGAAAGAGCAGACTAAATAAATAAGGAAAATTAATGAAAAATTATTTCATTATAAATTAAAATGTGAATGTATTTAGCAGATGATTCTGAAAGAGGAAGGGGGAATGGACTATTTAGACAAAGATCACTTGAAAATTAATTATTTCTTTTCCTTTGGAATAGGATTACCAATGGGAGAAATGGAATTCTAAAGTGCTTTATTGGATAATAGCCAATTTGAATTTTAACAAATTAAAATGTAAAGAATATTTTAAGTATAGGGTGTAGTCTGAAGGCTCAGACAGAGATAAATTTCCACCAAGGCAGTAAACTTTGTTTCCGTTGCCTCTGCTTCCTAGGTGATCACTTTACTCATCTTTTCTACTATTTTCTGCTTCTTCCCGTCCCTCACTAGTCACTTCTAGCAGACTACCGCTGCCTTAAAACTAAGTATAAACTCATAGAAACAGAAACAAACAAAACATGTTTATGTAGTGTGTCTGGTAAAGATCCACTGAATAGTTGCTATTTCATGAAATTACTGGTACATTTTTTAATTTTAAAAATAAATCTGTGATTTCTAGATAACTTGTAGGAAAGGTGTTCCTCTCTGATTAAAAAGAACAAAACATGAGAAATTTGCCTTTTTCTGACTTTTATGGATCCACGTGAAATAGTGATGCCCATAATTATGACAGCCACCTGTAGTCATAAGGGGAAAGCCTGCGGTGAAAGTCAGAAAGATGAACATGACATGAAAGACTGAAAGAACATAGACGCTTAATGACATGTTATCACATTAAATTTTTAAACCCTTTTGTGAGATTTCCTCATTGTTTAAAGCCATTTTACTGTTTCTAAAAGTATCCTGATACAACTTGATTCATATAATCTTTTAGTATCTCCCTCCAAACGTCAACTTTTCCATGGTGATATTTTTACCAATTCACTTTTGAATAATAATCTAAATGACTTAAAAATTCTTTAAAAACAACTCTCTTTAATCCATATAGGATACTTATTTGGTTTATAAGAGTATGAGCATACATATAAGGCGTATTACAAAACCATGACTTACAAATTCAAAATAACCTGTGAATTTACTCAACAACACAAACCGAGTTTCTAATCTCTTGTGAATTATTACTGCACAAACACATATCTCGGTAACATATCTGTATCTATGTCTATGTCTATATTATATCTGCTTTAGCAATAAAGGTATGGATGATTTATTTGAATTATAATTAATTAATGTCTTAAAGTCTAGTCATTGGTAAATATAGGCCAGTAACATATTAATGAAAATATGTTTCACTATACATTGTAGGTGTCACAAAACATTCATAAAAAGGTAAATTTTAAAATAATGGTATTCAAATTGAATTAACTGATAATTTTTTAAAAATTAAACAAGAAGCAGTTGAAAGCGAAGATTAACCTAAAGCTCTATGAAACACCGAGATCTGAGCAAATGAATAGAAACCATAGATGAAATGATTCTGTAAGGTAAAGACGGCAGAACAAAAACCTGCAGCCATATTCGGTGAAATTTTACATGCAAATTAGCATGTTTATCAATGAATGTTCACCCATAAACATTTGCAATTGATTTTGATGACAGAAAACACTAACTCTGAATCTGAATTAAATAAAATGTTATCACCTCCCAAGGAAAAAAAAATTCTACTTAGCTATTAGTAGACCTATGTTAAAGAAAATTATACTCAATTATTATTTATTTAAATTTCATCAATAAAATGTGGAAATTTGTTTTCTCTTGTTCGAAGTATCTGTATAATATTCTCTCTCTCTCTCTCTCTCTCTCTCTCTCTCTCTCTCTCTCTCTCTCTCTTTCTCTCTCTCTGTCTCACTTTTGTTTTTGGCCTACAAAACCTAGAACATTTACTGTGTGGCCCTGTACATAAAAAGTTTGCCACCATTCTGTTTCACACAATGCCTGAAACCCACTGGGTATAGCTAAACAAACCAAACAGAAAATCCAACAGCCTGAACTCCTTAGTACCCTATGCTAAGCCTAACTGCTTCCTACTTTTCCTATGGCATGTTCTATCATTTCCCACTTTGGACTTCCACTCTAGCATACATGTACATACATACACACAGATAAGGCTTGAAAAACTCAATATTGATAGAGTCACATTAGTTAAAAAAATAATAATAAAGAAGAATCTTGGTTTCACACAGGGTATAATAGTTCCCTTAATGGTGCTGTAAAGAACTACTACAGAGTGTCTTAAAATAACCCAAACTGATTTTCTTACAGTTCTGGAGGTCAGAAGTCTGAAATTAGTCTTATGAAACTAAAATCAAGGTGTCAGTAGGGCCAGTTCCTTCAGGAATCTCCAGAGGAGAACCCATTTGTTGCTTCTTTCAGTCTCTAGGAACTGTCAATATTTCTTGGTTTGTGGCTACATCACTCCAATTTCTCCTCCCACTGTCATATTGCCTTGCATTCATTTTTTATCTCCAATATTCCTATTATAAAGACCTTTCTGACTACTTGGAACACACCCAGATATTCCTGGATAAGTTCATTTTAAAGTCCTTTACTTAATCACATCTAAGTTTCTTTACCCATAAATGGTAAAATTCACAGGTTTTGGAGATTAGGACATGAGCATTTTTGGATGGCCCTTTATTCAGCTTACCCATTCAGCCAGTGACTTGTTTTGGACAGAAATGTTTTCCAGATAGCTAATATTTTATTATCTTATTGGTAAAGACTTATTAGCTAAATTATATTGAAAGGATATATTTTTGAAATACAGTGACTACTTCACGAATTTTTATGTACTTCTCTTCTTGATAAGTTATGATTATCTCTCTAGACATTATTTTACTATATAAAATATGGTGGTGACCAGAGTCTGCTGATGTGGGCAGGACAATTTCCCTAAATTTAATAGTCCCATCCCAATATTTAACATCAGGTTTTCCTCTTTCCTCTATTCACTCATGCATAAGCAAAACTTTTCATATTTTTTGTATTTCTCCTCCCATTGTCTATCTCAGTGATTCTTAAAGTGTGGTCCCTGTACCAATAGCATCATCTAGAAACTTGTTAAAAGTACAAATTCTCAGCAACCAATTTTGACCTACTGAATCAGAAATTCCAAGAGTGGCATCTCAAGTTTCTGATGATCCTAGAGATTCTGAGAACCACTGTTCTATCAAATATAATCACTTCTCTGTGACTATATATGTTTGTAGAAGACACTCTCTGATTATTGTACTTTGTTGCTTATAATCTATGATGGGATTAGAAAAGAGATAACTACTCTACTTACATCTACCTTCAATATAAGACCACAGAGCCTCTGAGTGAAAACTGGTAGATTCTTGAATGAGTCAAGTCTGTGAACTTTTATAACTAAGCCATTAACTATCAATTTTACTTACTTTGAATAACATTTTATCTATTTCTTATTCCTCTATTAGGTCACCCATAGAATGTTTTGTATATTTGGTTAAATTCCACAAAGATTAGATAATATTGAAATAAGAGGTGAGGTTAAAGAAATTCTACAATCGAGATTTTCCAGAAAATTTCCAAGTTCATGAATTAATTTTTTAAATAAAAGTAAATTCTCAAATATGTGAGCAAAGGCATACATTTAGTATTTATTCAAATGTAATTGAATATTTAATGCCTTCAATTGTTTTATCTTAAAAAATAAACCAATCTGAAAATATTTCATCCTAAAATAGATCAGATTTTTTTGGAAAATGTGGTACTCCAGATAGATAATAACTCCAGATAGATAAATGTTTTGAGAAGCATGTAATTGCATGACTATAATTCAGCATCATTCCTCATGGGAACTATGACTTTTGAAACTAATTTAACAAAACAGATTCTGTTTCTTTAATAAGTAATGTCATTTATGAATTAAGGAAAACAAAACATAATGATTAATATACCTGTATACCATACTCTTAATAATAGCAAATATCAATATATATGTTTAATCACTAACATGTTTTTTCTACAAAAGTTTAATTTTGCTGTTTAAAAATACATTTTTCTATCCATTAAGTGGATTTTTTAAATTAAAGATAATGCTGCTAAAGTGTTGCTGTATTTGTGAACAAGCATAGCTTAAAATAACATCATGTCTTTCTAAATCAAATGGTGCTTTTCTATAAAAGACAAAAATTTTCTGAAGTGTTTCCAGTATTCATTAATAAAATACTTTTGACCCAGAGAAAATGGTTACTTAAGAATAAATTATAAACCTTGTGTAAACAAAATAAAACTATGTATGGAGTTCCATTGATGGTTGGACATTATTCCCTTTAGAAGCCTCGTTGTGTCCCATTCAGAGCCCCTCAGGCTTCACCATTGTGGTGCATGAAAGCTCAGGGCTTTAGGGGTCTGAGGACCCTCAACGTGAGTCACAGCCTGTTCTGCCATGTGCAGGGCGGGACAGAAGTGCCAGAAAATGAATATCCCTTAAGAGCAGCCTGAAACCAATGGCTGACAAGAGTTGGTACCCCAGCTTCTTTGTCTCTCAGAGGAATAATTATGAGGCACAGATTCTATGCAAACCATCAACCTCTGCGGTAGGATTAAGATCCATATACCCACAATGGCAATGGTTTGATCATTCATCCTTTATTGGCTTTCTTTTTCTTATCTCTGTCCCTCAATCACTTCCCAACATGTACTGGGATCGTCTTCAGATAAACTGTTTACACTCGTATCTTTGTCTCAGTGGCTGCTTCTGGGGAAAGCCAACCTAAAGCATCATAAAATTTGGGCAGAAAGGAAACCACAATTTTGAAGTTTAAAGTATGGCCTTCAAATGAATCAATTTTTAAAAAGTGCCACTACAAGAAGAGATAAAATAGAAGTAAGGTTATGCTATGGAGATTGAGGCATGACAACATTGGAGTGAAATTGAGCAAAAAAATAAATTTCCACTGAATTTAAGAAGAAAAACAATAACAAAAAACCTGTTTCAATGAGCAAGTCCTCTAGACAATAAAAGAAAATGTTCTTGGCACAGTGGTAGAAGTCCTATTGTTTGAGGTATTTAGCTCTAGAAGCAACAATGTAATGTAAATAACAATGTCAAATGGCAGTGGATAGACATGATAACCTAATAGGTCTTTTCTGGCTCTAATATCTATGATTGCATGATTCAATTCAAATACTGTAGTTTACTGTTTCTCGAGTGTGTAATATACTTCAATTGTGAAGTGTTACCATTTCAATACTAATATGTTTGAAATGACAACATGTCACCTAAGTATCTAATAGAGTTGTTTGAAATGCTACAGAAAACAAATCTTTCCCTTGGGGACATATTTATATACACCCCTGACCCTCCATCAGGCAGATATTGTACCCATAAATAGGTGTCGTTCATTAACCAAACCCATAGCAAATCTTTTAAAAGCTAATGTGTGTGAAATTATTCCACAAAGAAATAAAGAAACTGGGTCTTGCTAGTTTCATCTGAAATAATATTAGTCTGCACCAAGACACTGATCAAAAGGCACGCAGATCATTGTGCTTTCAAGGGAAGTCTATCTCGATCAACATCAAAATCAATGAACTGAGAAATCTACAGTGTCTAATGTTGGGAATTTTGCTGTTATGTCTCTATTTAGTGATACAACACACGTGGCTAGCCCCTGACATGCCAGGGATGTCAATCCCATAAGGAACAGAATGTTCTCTGGTAATCCTCTCTTTGATTCAGTCCACATATTGTTGTTTTTATTTCTGTTATGGAATGCAATTCTTGAATCTACCGGTAATCTGATTGCTAGTGAAGATGAAGAGAAAGGAACAATGGCTCATTTGCATGAGTTCCATTTGCATGCCTGGAGCTTCCCTTGAGGTAGTAGGACCTCCCACTACAGATCATGGGAAACGAGGCCCATTGACAAAGCAACTTCAGGGAAGCCAGGATATAAATATCATAGGTTCAGAGCAATGTTTCCCCATTAATGTCACCCTATTTTAATGCTACCCTATTAATGAATGCCACCCTTCGCTGTTAATGTTCCACAGTACTTAAGAGGAGTAAAATTAAAATGTCCTGTGCTTCTAAGATCAATAGGTTTATTTATTAACCTTTCACTTGAATGAGATCTTTCACGTCACATAAATAGGTGAGTTAATGGTCTCTGTTCAGTGCAGGGACACTGGTTCAGACTTCATCGGGTGTATTCTCATGGCCAGTTAAATACACAGGCAGATGTGAAGAAGAAACTTCAAGTCCTCTTCAAAGAAAGGAAGTGTGGCACTGATAAAACATGGCTGTGATTTCTTTAACACTTCTCTCACAGAGAAGTGAGGTCTTTGCTCCCCCTCCATAAATCCAGCTTATGACCATCTTATCCAACAGAATGTGGTAGAAGTGATGCTATGTGACTTGAGCAGCAAGGTCATAAAAGTGCATTCATCTTCAATAATGATTGCTGGAACAATCACTCTTGCAGTCCTGAGACCCTTGTATGAAGTCTACCTATCCTGAGGTTGCCTTGCTGTGAGGAAGCCCAAGCCACATGGAGAGGGCACGTTGTAAGTGTTCAGTACCAGTTGCGGCCAACTTGAATCATACCAATACAAATGCCAGAAGAGGGACTTAAGAAATATCCAGGTTATTCAAGCTTCCAGTCATTTGAATCTTTCCAGCTTAGGCTCCAAACATTGTAGAAATGAGACAAATCATCCCTGCTATGCCCTTCCTCAATCCCTGACCTACAGAATAGTGCACATAACAAAATGGCTGTTGTTCTATACCACTACGTCTAAAGAGGTTAGCTAAGCAGCAATTAATTTCTTTTTTAAACATGATTGGAAGAGAGATGGGTGGCAGGGAGGAAGGAAGAAAGTCAGAAAGAGTGAAAAAGAAAGAAGAAAGAAGGAAGTGAGGAAGGTAGGAAAGGAGGAACAAATGGAAGAACCAGAGTAACCTATCCTGCAGTATTGCTAAGCCAGGCCTTCTTCATGTTTTACCACAATGATATTCATAAAGAATTTCTATTATCTGATTTAGTCTTGTGTTCTCAGAGACAGCTGTTCATCTTAAATATAGATCAATTGATTAACTGAACAGAGATTCTTTAAAAATGGGGGGAAAGGAAGAGAAAGTATTTCATTTATTTTGGGGAGATCTTTATTAAATAATGTATACTAACTATAGAGTGATTTTTAAAAAGATAGTAAAATGAAGAAAAGATAAGGAGAAAGTTAATTAAAAATACAGGCACAAATTATTTTTTCTCCAAAGGAGCATCATGATTGGAACCTAAACATTTAAGTAGATTCGTACCACTAGAGCCAGTGAAACTCCAAGCAGAACATTTAGTAGAAAACGTTTCTTGCTGAGCACAAATCCATCAACACATATTTAAAAAAATTTTCTAAAGAAGCATATATATGGGTTTACCTTCCACCTGCCGAAATATTTTTATACCTTTATCATAGTTTTTTTCATCACTAGTTCAAGCTAACATGCCATTGTAGGCCATAATCATACAATTTTTCTTGTGGAAAATTTCAAATGTTTTAAAGAAGGGAGAGTTGCATGAACTCCTTTGTATCCACCATCCACCTCTAATGATTATTAATATATGGCCAGACACCTTAGAATTTTCAAGCTTAAGAGAACCTTGGTTATACTAAGTCACTTTTGATAACCTATCATTTAACAGAAAAATTTGTAATTCTCCAAATTGAGGGTGTTCAACCATGTTTAACCCATGTTCACTTTCAAAAATCAAACAAATAACTTACATGTGTCTTCATACCTAATTGTAATGTTATTAACATTTTCAAATAAATTTCAATTATAAAAAATAATTATTATATCAAATATGCTATTCTAAACTATATGTAACTCCTGCACAAATGCCCCTCCCTTATTCTTATATTCTTCCCTGATAGCTATTCACCTTTAATCCTACTTGCAATTCAGAATTACTACTCCAAATTTTTATTTAAATAGCTTTTTAAAAATAAAACAATAATATTTAAATCCCAACTTCCTAAGAACTACCAATAACTCAAAGAAGAATAAAAGCCAGGATTTTAAATTATAGCTAACACAAGTCTGTTAATGGCTACCATTGCCCAATGTCCATTGAGGGTGATCTGAATAGGTTCCAAAGAGTATAGAGGTCATATGACAAGCCAACACTGATATTTCTAGGCTTTTAAATTGTGGATCTACATTTTCAAATTAAATATATATTACAGATATTGGTCATTGTTCTTTTTTCAGTACATCATTTTTCTGCCCTGACTTTACTTTAGCATGAAATAAAAGATTAACTTGCAATACCAGACATAGATAAAAATGAAATACTGTAAGATAGTTCTTGACCGAAGTAAATAGGGGTCAAGGGCAATTTATTCCACAAGAGTCTTCTATAATTATTTGAAGCTTAATTACTTCTTTGGTTCTCTTCAAAATTACTGGTGTTAGAATGACCTTTCTAGTGCAAGTGAAAGGGGCTATAACCTTCTTTTCGATTAAGCAAACCTTCTCATTGGAGACTTACCATTAAAAAAGAATTTGCAAAATAGGGGCTTACCACATTCCAACAAATATGCCACTCAAAAGTTTTGTTGAAAGTTTCTAAACTTTTAAATGTACTGGTAAGTGGTGATATACAAGCAAAGATTTTACTTCAGGTTTCTTCCTATCAAATAACCTTTATTTTAGAAGATGGCTGACTATAGAAAACAAAACATTTAGCAAATGTTTAGGGTGGAAAATAGTACCCTCCTATGGAGAGTGACTTGGAGGTCAGGATCACAACAATTAACTTTAATTTTCTCGTAATGGTTTTTAATGCTATCCTGAGATTCAGCACAATATCAAGGGATTTACAAGATAGCCCTTTATAAAATGTTATTCAGATAATGTGAAATAATTTGTTCATTGTTCAAGTCTTAATTTTTTGTCTTTATTCAGTAAAATGCCTAATTTCCTACAGTTTTCAACAACCCTAGCACCTGACAATCTCCCAGGTATGATTTAAATGAAACGTCAACACACGTCAGTACTTTGCTACCTTTAGTCTAGGAACAATAGAGAATCTAATGGGAAATCCCCACTTGGAATAGCAGTGAACTATGGTCTTAGTTTTGCTATTCCAGCATCCAATTTTTTTTTTTTTTAATTTTGGAGAACATTCTGCCTCTGGCTATGAAAAGGAGAAGGGCCAGAACCTATCTTCCCTCACTTATTGGAAGCCAGGTCACCACAAGTGATTTAACTTTGGCAACTAGATAGTCCACTCCAAAATCCTGAACATAAAGGGAGATGCAAGAACTGTTAAAATTATTTGTAACATTGATCCTAGGAGGGAGTCTCTTCCAACAATGTCAATTATTTCTACCCAATTCTCTCTAGCCCATATGAAAATAGCTCAGTTCATCTTATTTTAGAAAAAAAATCAGTGCATTCCAGTGAGGTAAATTCCATGAATTCTCCATCTGGATTACATTGTCTAATTGTATACACGCAGACTATTTCTTTCCTCCAGTGAAGTTATATCAGTTATTAAATGGATATTCTAAACGAGCAGTCTCAAAGTGTGGTCTTGTGCCACCCCGAGGCTCCTTGAGATCTTTTTATGAGATCTATAATGTCAAAAATATTTTCATAATAATACTAAAATATTATTTTTCTCTTTGGTTCTTATTCTCTCACAAAGGTACAATAGAGTTTTTCCAATAAACCGAAGCACATAAAAATATCTAGTTGTTATCTATTAAGTCAGACAATAAAGAGATTTGTAGGTATCGTTTATAAGTCAACTTTTCTCCCTTTTTAGAAAATAAAGCTATTTTTATAAAAATTAGATTATGTTACCATGTAATGAGTTTATATTGTCAATTAATGAATTAATTAATAAATAATTCATTTGAGTTTTAATTTCTCATTCAATAAATATTAATCAACATAACACAAATAATCAAAAGCTCTTTGGGGTCTTCAATATTATTTAAGTGTATAAAGGGATCTTGAAACCACAATATCTGCAAACCACAATTCTAATCAGTTTGAGCTATGAAGAATTATTGATTATATGAAGAATCTATCACAGGTAAATTAAAACAACAACAAAAAACAAAGCAACAATAACAAAATTTCCTCAGTAATCAAATAAGGATATATATGGTGTCTGAGGTCCCTTTCTTTCTAATTTTCTAAGCTTTTAAAAAAGTGTTACAGAGAGAATAATATAATTGGCTTAAAATATATTTTTTTCCTAAACAGCAAGCTATATCTGTCATTTGGAAAGATGCTTACTTTATCCTCATTTAATTTCAGATATCTCTCTCATTCTACCTACCCCCCTGAAAGATTACTTGATTTTTCCAGAAAATTGTTGCACAGAAATTGCACAAGTATATAAAGACACATTGAGAGAATCATAATCATTAAAAATCTCTTTTACCCAGCAGTTCTACTGAACTGTTCAATTGCCCATGTAACTATAGAAAGAGGAGGAAAAAAAACATACCTGTGGATATATTACAGGATTCTGAGATATAAAGCAGTCCTAGAAAAAAAAAGTGAATATGAATGTATTCTTAAGTCTGAGGTATACTGTAAAATTCCTTCCTGACATACGCTGAATAAGCAAGAATAGCAATATAACAAGATTTTGCATTGAAACAATTATTGAATAAGTCTAAGTTATAGTAACTTTCAAATTTATCACAATTTAATTTGTTACATATAAGACAGCTTGTCAAATAATTATATATTTTAAGTAGTTGCAGTTTAAAACAAACTACTGCAAGTTGTTTTGTTCTCTTTTTAACTATATTTCAATTATATTTAAAAATGAAAGTAAATAATATAAAGTCATGATAATTTGTAAAAGCACTCAAATGTGAAATAAAAACACAACCTTCTGACTGTAGCCCTAGTCATGTCTAACACCCTGAGTAATGGTTCGGAGTACACACTTTTACAACTTCATGTGCATCCATCATGCACACACTCAGATTGGCAGGGGTCAAGAGTTGAGCTTTTCTTTTGTTAGTTTGTTTTCCAAAAATAGCGGATCATAGTTGATAAATTACTCTTCAACTGGCATTTCTCTCCTTAAAGGACATGAGCATCCTTTCAGGTTAACGGATAAAGCTCTACTTCATATCAAGCTTAAATATCTCAAAGAACCACAAAATATTCATAAAAGGAAAAAAGCAAATTGCTATTATATGATTCTGAGCCATGTGTTTAGTTTTATTTGGGGGCGGGGGGTTGTTGTTTTGTTTTGTTTTACAATGATATATCACCAACAATTAGACCTTTGGTAGGCTCTAAAATGTCCTCAATGTTTGTAATAAAAATGAATGAATGAGCAGAGATGGATCATCAAAATTCCTTCTACTCTATATAGTTAGTAAATAAGGACTCTCAATAGTCCATTCTGCAGAAATTAGTGGAGAATGGTATACTTGTGTTGCAGTGTAGGCACAGCATTTCAAATTAAGTTTGTTTCCAGTTTTTCTCTATTATAAATAAGATGTAATTAATAATCAATTCACAAATTTTTGTTCCTGTGTCTGATTATTTCTTTAAGATAGATTCCTAAGACAAGTAATGAGAATGAATGGCTCAACAATTAAACATGCTAAACCCTGAATAGCCAAATTTCTTCCAGAATGGCTATTATCAATTTACATTGTGATCCACAGTTGTTCCCAAAGAAATTTTCACCGAGGCCTCACCAACATGAAAATTCAAAATTAATTTATAAAAGAACTTTCCATAAGAAATCGCTAACATTAGTTAATCTCTTAGGACAGAAATTCATGAGCTGATAATAGGTGAAGAGGGAATATTTACCTTTGAATTTTAAATTATATAAATGTGTTAACTAAATTTTTAAATTTAAATCAAATGCAAATATTGTACTTGGGAAGAGGAGTATTATCTGATGGTTTCTTTAAATGTATACAGTAATTTGTCAGGTGGATTTGTAAATTTTGTGTGTCTCATCTTCCGTGAACTATTTTTCTCCTACACCGTTTGGGATTCTATTGTGTTATTACTGAGTTCTTCATAAACTAAAGCAATCTAAGCTTCTCTTATTAATTGTTAATATTTCTAGTTTGTTATTTACCCTCTGAATTTGGTTTATATTTTATCATCATATTAATTTTTATGTATGATTCGATAAAATTTTCTTTATATTAATTTTATGTTTAGAACATAATTTTGTTTACCAATATTAGCTAAAAACTTTATTTTCTTCCAATTTTTTTGTATCCATTTTACATATACTTCTATAATGTACCTAGAATTCATATGCCATGAGGTGGAAATCTACAAGGCTGTTATGATTTTTTTCATACAGATGGTTATTTCAGCACCATTTCTTAAATAACTATTTATTTCCATTGTGACTAACAACATACATCATGGTCATATATGCCAGTTCAAGGTTGTTCTATTCTTCTGATATATCTGCTAATTCAAATATCAGTTGTAAACTATTTTAAATATTTTAGATTTAATAAGGTATTTTTGTATTACGATAAAACCTCTTTGTCATATTTATCTGGAATAGTCTTACAATTTAGTTATTCATATAAATTTATAATTATAATATCAATTATCACCTCAGTCTTCTCTCTAGATCATCACTCCAAAATAGCTTTTTTTCTAAAAAATCTTCAAATCCAAAGATATCCAAAGTTAGTATATTTACCTCCTTTTCCTCGTAAATTATTTGAGAAGGTACTGACTGACATCTTAAATATAGTCAGCCTTACAAAAATAAATCTAGTATATATTTCTAGTACATATTGTTGAGGTTGGGAGTCTTTATATGTTTTTTAAAAGCTAGATATTTGAAGAATTTAAATTGTGATATGAATTACGGTAATGATAATGTATTGTCTAAATTACCATAGATTACTATATATTTTCACATGTTATTTTAATCAAGCCTCATAAAATCCTCAGGAGTTTTTGCCCTATTTTAGATGAAGAAATGAACTATGAGGAATTAAATAACTTGTGGATATAACTAATAATTTACTAAATTGCAAAAATCCAGTAACTCTGACTCCAAACTTCATTTTCATAGAATATAGTGTGTTAAACAGATATAAAATTACAAAGTCTGTCTCTTTACTTCAAACAAGACTCTGTAATAAACATAAACTTCCTGTTTTATCCATACAGTTTCCATTTAATAGGACAGGAAATATATACATGAGATCTGGGTGGAACTGTATTCAAGTTTAATGGAAGTAAACATGAAAACTTGAAAACTACATCATCTTTTGCAGAAATGTTTGGCTTGATGGGTTAAGAGTCATAGAAACAACTCTTTTATTGCTAGTTAGAATTAAATGTAACATACTGATGTCAGCTGTCCCCAAACAAATAATTTGATAAAATACTCATTTAACTGCTCTTATTATTAATTTACTTTTAAGGTCCTTCTGCCATGTGGCATGGAGGAGCACGACAGATCTTTCCAATTATAAAAAAGTTTATTGGTGCATGGCAAGTGTAAACCAGGGGAGTCCCTGGCAACTGTAAAATGGCAAATTAAACCCAAACCACATGCAAGTCGAAGTGAATCACTGGTCAGTGAGCATTTAGGATGTGATGCCAAGCAAATAAACAGTCAGTCCATTAGTTAGTTATTGCCAGCACTAAATGAATAAAACTCTTGAGAAAAAATCATGGCAGTGTGGCGACAATCTGTGTTAGGTTTGTTGAGTCCTATGGAAATGGCTGAAATGTTCACATGGCTGCTGTGAAACAGAGGAATGTAGGTACAGTGGCCAGGCTGAAAGATGCCTCTTATTTGAGACCCGCTGATGAGCTCCAGTCACTTAACGGCATCCTGAAAAACAGCTGGCACCTAACCCTCAAATATTGATTTAGTGTTTACAAATCTGGTTCAGTTTCTAGGCAAACAGCTTAGATAAACATAGTGTGCCATCTGGTTTTATGGCTCAAGTGTTTCAACTACACTTTTCCCAGGTGTGGGGATCATGATTAATTTGAGTAATTTATACTATCCCTTCACTTCCTGTAAGGTAGTTAAGGATTGGTCTACATTACATACAAATTTTGGATTCTGGGAACATCAGATTTTTCAGTTAATGGTTACTAGCAAGAAAAGAAGTCACTGTCAATTATGTATGTGGTTCCAGTAAGAAAGTAATAGGTTTAAAACCCTCTTAAGCATAAATTCGTAGGGCATGAAGGAAGTGTATTTTACAGGCAATGTGTACTTTTGTTATGCCACATTTACCATACATTATCAAAGGCAAACACAGGGAAAGGAGAGGTTTGGAGGAGACAAACAAGTTTTGGACCTTCTGCAAACAGCCATAGTGGTTCTAAGGATGGTAGCCAAGCAGATTCTAAAAGTGGATTTGAGGTGGACGTCCAAGTGTGGAATTCAAGCAGTAAAAAGCATTGTCATTAAACCTTGGCATTCCTTCCTCACTAATCTGACTTGCCCACAACGCTGCCCTCCCCAGGTGACTTGGGGGACTGCAATTCAGCAAGCTGTGTTTTTGCTTAACTGAGTCGCACTGGCTCCTCTATTGCAGAGCTGTTAGGAGACATAATGACTAAATAAATGAAGCAGGTTTATCTTTTTTTCTCAGATATTTTTCCCCCTCTACTCAAACACACATTTATACTAGATATAAGCAAAAGAGTACAACTTACTTGGGCTGTTGGACTTTAGGTGTTCTTCTTACAAAATCATCTCTCTCCTAGCTTCATGATGATTTTCACTTTCTCTTTGCTCATTTTTTCTACTTAAATTTATTTATCATGTGCTATAATTAATCCACTTTGAATTTTTTGGAACAATGTAAATGATAAATAAATAATTGTATGAATAACATTCCATACTCCTCCCAAAAATCACCTCACCTTTCTTCTTCACTATACGTATATGGCTCTACTTTTGTCACTTGATGGCATGTACCTATTAGTTTGTAGAAATAGTAAATAAGTGGACGGGAAATTGTTCTGAGTCAAGTTAATTTGTCTACTGTACTTTTTACTTTATTTATACCGTGAGACCAGTTGGACCAACTGAGTCGTCAAAAATATTTCGAGAAAAATCACATTTCTTTGAAAGGGGCAAATATGAATATTTTATTAGATGTCTATGTATCATCAGAATCACTGAATACGTGGCAAGGAGCTCATCATTTCTAAGATAGATTTAAATTCCATTACCCTTAATATTTCTAATGAGTTGCTTTTTTCTTTTAACATTACATTAGAAAACTTGAGATACAATTAAGTAACCATACACTTGCAGTTGTTTTCCCTGAGCTCTATTCACTTCCTTAAAAAAACTTATGCAAGGATGCTATCAGCCAAAATAAAGACAGTTCTCCAACTGGCCATCTACACACAATAGGAATCTAATTAATAAAAATAAAATCCTTTATTATAACTTGTCTACCACATGTCCTAAGAAATATATCTGATTTATGCAAGTTAACCATATGACTACAAGTGTGATGATGCAGTCATTCAAACATTTGCTCAAGGCCAAAAATGTGCTCGAGTCTTGAAACTGAAGTGTGACTAAGATACAATCTCAAGGATTTTAGAGTGGAACAGGGGAGAGACGCAGGTAAAGAGGCAGTTATAAGACAGTGTGATGAGTGAGATGGCAGGGAAGTCTCGGGGGTTAAAGCTTTCCAACTCAGCCTCGGGAGAGAGGGTTCATTAAAAGTTTCTCACAGAAGGTGACATTGGCACCAAGTTACACCAGAAAAGTGAGTATTCTCAAAAGAAGAAGTAGACATGGGATTTCCAGAGCATGCAATAGCAAGGAGAGCTGGCAAGTTCAATGCAGCTAAAGATGAGTGAGGGCGGTTTAGCGCCGTGAGAGATGAGATCAGAGAGAAACCCAAGGTCTGAATGCTTTAAACAGGACATAATCAAATTTGTGCTTCCGCAAGCACATTTTAGATGAGTAGAGGTAACAAGCAGGGAAGCAGAGAGACCATTAGGAAGTGATTATAGTCATCATAGTGACCCACTCTGTATGTTGTATAAAATTACCAGAGTACCAGAAAACACTATGGATACTTATTTTGTAACGCCCTCCTAGAGCTTTCAGATTGGTATCTCAGTTAGGACAAGAGGAGAAAATCAGTGAAGGAAACAGCCAGGCAAACCAAAACAAAAACAAAACACCCAAACAACAGCAAAAAGCAAAAACAAAAAACCAAACAAACAAAAAAACATATCCCATGCTGAACTGCCCCAATATTACTGTCAGTGTCCACTGGCTGATACTCCTCTGTTCTCTTCCAAATTCTAGGATTAGTCAATTAACCTCAATCTCTATATATGCCCCCTGCACAGCCACTATATTCCCTATCCTTGGCAAGAGTGCGGAAAATCCGAGCAAGATGGCATTTTCAGAAAGAAAACCTGAGGAGACTCCAAAATATAACAATGATTAAATAAAAGCCACAGAACCTAGACATGAAGGAGATTGCAAAGTGCAAAGTTTGGATCCAGTATTTGATTTCTATCCAAAGATTAGCTCTCGTGGCTGTAACAGCTTTATGGACACACCTTTATCTTCTCCCTACCTTACACTGGCCAGACTCTAAATATATACCTTAGTTTATATCTTGTTTCTGAAAAAAATCATTTCGTCTGGTAAAATTCAGGTAATTGGAAACAAATTCTCTCAGACTGTGACTTCTCCCAGATTGTTCTTGTTTTCTTTCTGGCTATGTCCCCCCTACCGGACTTCCCCATTCATCACCACACTGCCTTGCCCTCCACAGCCCCAAAATTGCCATACATTCCTCCTCTTTCTTTCAGCAACCATTGGCCCTGCTTCATCCTCCCAAATCCTGTATCCTCTGGGTGAGATCACTGTTATACCAGCTCCTCTAACATGATATCCCTAGATTTCAGGGAACCCTTTTTGGACCTGGTGGATGGTGGATTCCTCCACCATCACACTCCTGCCACTCTCTATGTCCACATAGTGTTGATTTGGGTTCCTGAATCTCTTCTTTTTTTATTACCACAATTTCTTGAGTACTATTCAGTAGCTTCTTCTGGTAGGAGCTGTTTCTCCTCTGTATCTATTTTTCTCGTAGGTTCCCTCATCCCTTGGCCACCAAGAGTGCTTGCACTTTACCGTCTTCAGAGCTGATGAGAGTCATCTCACCCAAGGATGCCTGGGAGGCTAAACCTTTGCTGCCCCTACTGGCGGTAGACTGATGCATATCGGGTGCAAAGGGTCCTAAATGCCAGCCCATTCCCTGAAGGCAGGCCAGCTCCGCTGTATGGTTTATACACTAGCTAGAGGCTAGATTTTACTTGACACCAAGTCCTTGCTCCTTCTTCCTCCTTCCCTATAATGTTTCCCTTGTTTTCTCCAAAAATCCCTTTCTTCAAAAACCATGCACCAAAACCCTGTCTCAGTCTCTGCTTCTTAGCAACCTGGCTGAAGACATCTCATACCAGGGCAGAACTTAGTATTGCCATCCTCTCTTATTGTTCTAGTTAGTTCTTCAGCAGGTTGCTGTGCCTATGCAGAGGCAATGACAGAAATCTTAATGCCTTACAAACCCCTGTACCACACGAACAGTTTTAGATGATGAGAATAAGGTTGCCTTAAGCCCGCTTTGTGTTCTAAAAAGGTATGTCCCAAACTTATCTGCTCACTAAATTCTCAAGTTTTTATCATTGTCTTAGAGAATGGCCGGCCCTCAGTTAATGTTCTCAAACTCATCCATCTTGCAGAGCTCTGGTAACCAACATACTAGAGTTCATTCACAACTTTCGTTTACCCCAGCCCTTATAATTACTGCTCACGGATACATATTAAGTGCTTTACTTACATGAATAGCATGTCGCTTGAAAAACGTGGGTGTTACGGCAGCCGACCCCGCGCAGTTGAAAATCCGCATATAACATAACTCTACAGTTGATCCTTCGTACAGTGGATTTAATCAGCTGTAGATTGATAACAATATTTTTGATCCGCAGTTCGCAAACGGCTGCTGGGAAAACAAAAATACTGTTTTTAGTTAATCCCGGAGGAGAAACCCAAGACAAAGGGCCAACTGCATTTACTGAAAAAATCAGGTAAGTGGACTCCTGCAGTTTAAACCTGTGTTTTTCAGGGCTCAACTGTATGTCAACAGACAAAGATCTATGGGATCTAAAACACCACAATGCGCATTTAAAGATGAGAAAACAGAGACTTAGACAAGTTAAGCGATTTTGTTCATAAGTATATATAGAAGTCAGGATTTCAGAACCAGACTTTTAACCTCTGGGCTAGCCTGTACAAGTCTTTTCTAACCCAACTATTTGCTTCACCCACAAATTTCTGGTAAGAGAAGAAGAGTATCATACTTTGGAGGAGCGATAGAGTGTAGTGGTTAAAAAGCTGGTCTCACTACCCCTGAATTTAAGCCCTGACTCTGCCAAAACAAATGCTGTATGTCCAGCTAACTAGCTTGTCTGAGCCTCAGTTTTCTCATCTCCAAAATGGGGTAATAATAATACCTATCTCGGCAGCTGCGAGGAAGATTTAATGAATTGATGCGCCTTAAGTTCTTAGCCTACCGTTTGGCATGTAGCAAGCACTCGATACATGTTAGCCATTATTATTTGTCATTATGAACCCCATTTCTGATATTTTTGCTTACAACTTTATTTTCTAGATAAATACTTTCCTTCTGCCTGTCTCCTACATTAACAGCAATGAATTCTACTTACAAACTTGGTTTGCATTTCTGGTTTGCATTTCACATTTGCTGTTTCCCTCTCCCAGGCATCATGGCTATAATATTCATTCCACCTGGAGTATGATCTGATCCCCTACCACCACCACAATCCTTTAATATCCTTCTCCAGATTGAAACCAGCTCCATATGTAGTATTTCTTCCCTGAACTTTCCCATCCCCAGAGCTGCCAGCTGGGTCAGTGAGGATACCAACCCTTCTGTTATTTTGCCTGCGTGGGTTGTCATCCCATTTTAATTCCCAATATGGACTATCTCTGTACACATCCTCTGATCAGTACACAGCAATGATCAAAGGGTTCCAAAATCCATAGAGAAACTATTAAAAAGAGACATAGTAAGATTCTCATGAAAGGCCAAAATTTCCAAGGCTTCTTTTTTAAACCCTTCTCACTCGACTTCAGAGCCAACTCCTCCCTACTGCCAGCTCTCAGCAGGTGTGGTTGGTTCCCTTACTCATTAGGTTGGGGAGAATTAAGCTGCTGACCAAGTGACGCAGCAGTAATCTTTATTTACTCTTTGATTTTTTAAGCCCTCTCTTCTCAGTCTAAGCCTTTGGTTTAGCAAAGCAAAGATTTTTCAGGCTTGGCCACATCTTGCTTCTTTGTGTCTGTGCTGTGAAAAGTAAACATCTTTAACTTATGGCCAAAGAAGTGAGTCACTGAGTTGTTTTCACTTTGGGAACTGTTGTTTGGTGAGGTCTGCTACAGGAAAAAGAATATAAATTTACTTGGAGAGTTCTTAAGGGAAGTTCAGGCACAGTGCAGACTTAATCTTTCTTCTTGTCCTGAATGTTCAACAATTATTTGTTCTTGCAATTCCAATAAAATACCAAACAAGAGTCATGAGGGGCTTGGGTGTTTTTTTTCTTCAGGCATCATATCTCAACTATACCAAAGGGAATTGTTCTTTTGGATGTCCATGTTAGATAGTTCCCTGCTCCTTTTCATATGGGAAAAGCAATAGATGGTGGAATGAAGGGAACCACAATGATTTCAGCATTTGTGCCTGGAATTCCCCAAGGCAGCCCTGCGGTAACCTGGGCTGCTCCCACCCAGGAGAATCCTCTAGTTGGACAACATAATATTGTTTTCCTCTCTCCAGCGACATTTTTAAATCTCCTTCAGGAGTTTAAGTTTACATTTTATTGTCATCTGCCTGGCAGCAGGCAGTGCAGGTGGCAAATGGTGTCAGAGGGGAAATTTAACAGCTGAGTTAATTAGTAGATAGCAATTTGGAGTGTTGTCAAGCTGCCAGTGGGGATGGTAGGTGCTTTGGGTAGAAGTATGTAAAGATGTTCTCCAAGGATCAAAATATTTTTATTTCTCACATTACTTTGATTTTCTTTTTGTGGGCATTTATATCTTAGGGAGATATATTAAAATTAATCAGTAGATGTTATTTCTAGTCATAGATGACTAGGATTTTCACAACATTTACACAATTTCTCATTGTCTTCTAATCAACTTTTTCATATGTGAGCACTTGTTGGAATGGAATTTACATACTGCTTCAATGATTTTTGTATTACTCAACAGGTCTTTTAAGAGAGGAAAGGTCCTTCATTTTTCTGCTGACTTATTTGGGGTTATAATTTTGTCTAGATTTTTTTCTCTTTTTTTGAAGTCCTTTTTCCCCATGAGGCTTTTCAATACAAGTTCCACTAGCAGGTACTATTGCCAAAAGAAAAAAAATTATCTTGGTTCTCATGTATCTCCCTTTAGATTTCCTCAGCTGATTATAGATAGATAGATGGATGGATGGATAGATAGATAGATAGATAGATAGATAGATAGATAGATGATAGACAGATAGAATACAGCTAGATATACTTAATAGGTAAAATCAAGGTTCCTAGTGTTTCATGCTCTTTGTGAATAAATGAAAACAGTACGGAAGAAATTGACTATTTTGACAATTTAAAAAGTGATTTTGTAGGTATAATTAATTTTGATATTTGTCTACACTGGCAATAAAGAGGCTATTTAGAATAAACTGAAAAACGAAGATGTAAAAATCTATATTAGAGATGTATAATTGAATACCAAAGATGTAAAACACATATTAGAATTACCACAGATCCTCAGACTATTTTAATAGTCTCTATACTCTTTCAGTAACATTTTCTCTATAGACTACGGGTTTAAATTCTTCAAGCTATTAACTTGGCAGCATTATAAAACAAATCCATCCTATAATCATTCATTTCAGATATTTTTTACACAATAGCATAAAACACAATTAATTTTGACCATTTACTATGTATTTTATTATATAAAATATTTTTAAATTAATGTCAATTCACTCAAGATAGAGATAATTAAAATTGAAAATTAAATAATATTAGTATTATTATTAATATAGTTTTTTTTTTCTACTCCATATATGAGGGTATAAATTTTAAATAAAACTTATTTAGGGAAAAAAGTGTTTTATGTTATAATTAAATTATGTATTTTATGTTTTAGAATGTAGTCAGTTCTCTACTAAATAATTGTACAACACATGTTTGAGGTTTTCAGATATTTTGGACTGGGATATACAGCTTATACACATTAATGACAATGTAGAGTAACCAATATTTATTGGATTTCTATTCTAGGAGGCTGCTATACTGAGCTTTGGCCTTGGGAAATGAAAAGCACAGTGATCTCAGGTAGTTCAGTTTATTTAGGGGAATAAGAAAAGAAAACAGATCACTAAAATATACTGCAATAAATATTAAGATAAAGATGTGCCTCCAGAAGCTATGGGACCTATTAGATTGAGAAAAAGGAAACTTCCCAAAATACTGTATGGTACCAGAGCTGTATTTCAGACAGTAATAATAACAGTGCTACCAAAACATATTGAATGCTTATTAAATGAAAGAATTTATATACATTTTTTCATGCTATCTTTACATGTTACCATCATGTAAAGATAAATGTACTGAGACACAAGCAGTATCCTCACCTTATAGACAAAAATTAATAAATTGGCCATGCAACTAGTCAGTGGCTGCTTGGGAAGGAACCCAGGTCTGGCTGACTGTCCTTTCATGAACGTCTGTGATATTTTTAAATCTACAGAGGTATCAGTACGACTAAAGCACAGAAGAGTGAGAAAGCATGGAGTATTTGGGGAACTTCAAGTAACATAGAATAAGTGGGCTCTTACATATCTGCTGGAATGGGGCAGGCAAATGAGAATAGGGGACTAGGGCAATTCAAAGAAAGTGCAATAGGCCATAGTCAGGAAACTGAATTTTATTCCACAAACTATGAAGAACCAGGGAAGATAGTAAGCCATGGAGTATTAAGATCAGAGGTGTTCTGTTGAACAATCACTCTATCAGCAAGAAACAGTCAAGGAATGGAGAGTTACAGAATCTATATAGATCATCAGATGATTGAATGGGGAGCAGGGCTGGGAAGTGATGGTGTCATTCAGAGAGACAGGAAAGGCAACAGAAGAAAAAATTGGAGGGGAGGTGATGAGATCTGATTTGAAAATAGTTTGCTACTTATTTAGGTGGAGGTGATGTGGAGTTCATTTGTCTACAAATATATTGACGTAATATGAAGTGCTGAGAGTGTATTAAGAATAAATGTTTTATAAAGGTAAATATTGGAACTATTTTAATAGAAAAATGACAATTTTTGTCATTGAAATCTTCTCAAATTGAGCAGAAAATGTAGTAGAGGTTTGAGATTTCATCTGTTCAGGAGACAAGACCTGTAGAAGAAGAATCAGGAGAGTAGTTTGACAAACCTCTATTGGGAGTTCTTTTATTAACTGTCCTATTGATTACTCCCTTTCTATGCTGTTCTAATGTATAGACTCAAAGACATGTTCTCTAGATGTGCAGAAGTAAGTAAAGTGGGAAATCAGTTGAAACTCTGTAGAGTTCTCTTTAGTATGTTTTAGTTTATTTATCATGCTTTGTATAATTTTATTGAGATTATATTGAGCATTTTGCTGAATTTTATTTATATGTATATGTATATAAATAAATTTTATTTATATGTATACAACATGTATACAACATGTATATACATGTATACAACATGTATATATATATATATATATATATATATATGAAAAGAAAAAATATATACATGTCAGCAAACGCTTTATTGTTTTTAAACTCAGAAATGGGAACGGGTTTATGAGTTTACAGAAGGTATATGGCTTGGTACCAGTAAGATCCAACTGAACACACACATTGAGAGTGTACTGTGGGCAGCCTTCAAGGAGCTGACAGTATTTTAGAGCACTCTTTATTAAACTTTAATGTGCACATAATACACCTGCAGACCTTGTTAACGTGTTTCCTTATTCGGTATGTCTAACGTGGGGCCTGAGATTCTTCTATTACTCTCAGAATCCTGGGTGATGCCATAGCTGTTGATCTGTAGCTCTTTGAAAAGCAACGTTTTAGAGAAAATCAACATGTATCTAACTGAGCACAATGTCATTTGAAATCGGTATTAGCAGAATGAACAAAACACTACGAATTATCCAAATTACAGATTCTATTTCTTAGGTCTAGACTCATGCTTTGAAATGGGAGATTTTCATTTATGCAGAAACCAGTGAATGGCTGTTGACAGACTGTTCAGTTATATTCAGAATAGATTTCAAATCTTTAGAAAGAGAAGCACCCTGGTCTCCTTAAGAATGGGAGTTTGAGCAAATACATCCCTTACAAGTAGCCATTTCACAATCTGCTGCAAGAGGAGGTAACAATTATAAAATGTAAACTTCAACCAAGGAAATTGTTTTGTGTTCAATCACTAAAAACAATGGAGCAAAATTTAGGAACAAATGACACAGGAAAGGATGATAGAGAGCCCTAGAAATTTATTTATTCAGGTAAGTGTATCTTAACTCCAAATTGAGAATAAAAGGATTTTAGGACAAATCTGCAAACTGCCACATGGCAAAGTTTCATTTTTTTCCAGTAATGAACATGGAAAGAAGCAAAGGAGGGAGGGATATGCTGTGTTTTTATAGGCCAAGCTGCAGTGTAGAAGGAGACGTGGTGAGAGAGTCTCGAGGTCTCCAGCCTGCGTTGGCTGGGGGGTTGCAAGAAAAGGAATTAAAAGTAATTAACCCAGCAGTAGCTTTCACATAAAGGATATTTCAAGCAAACTGGAAATAGCTCAAAGTGGAGCCAGCTTTGATAAATCATGTGTAGGCCTCCAGTACTCCTGTGGAAAGTAGACCTGAGACGGACTGAAGCAGCAACTGGCCCTGGGCATGACAGTAAAGCAGAAGCTATTGAATCACACTCCAAAATACTGTCTTTACAAACAGGCTCCTAAGATGATGCTCCATTTTTGTTCATTTAAAATATACAGTAATCATTCTTTAATCAGTCTGAGCAGAATCACATATACATTATGTATGCACTTACACATGTACACATACACACACACACACACAGTTCATTCTATTTTCGTTTCTTCTAAATCACTTTTTTTTTTAAATGCTACATGGAGGGTCAGAAGCACAGATGCTGAGTCTGTATAAAAGGGCCTAGAAAGCAAAGCACATGCTTTAATCTGATGTCTAGGCTGCATTTAAAAAAATTGGATTGAAAAGGATTAGATTAGATTAGACCTTCTGGATTTAAAAATGTTAAAGCTCCATTTATGTTTTAACATAATCTCGTTCTACTCTCTGGAGCCATCAAGCAGAAGGCAGTCTTGGGTAACTTTTTTATTATTATTAAATTTTAGACTTTTTTAAAAAACATCCCACTTTCATATTTGTAATAGAAAGAAATCCTCAGAGACTGAGCTAAAAGTTCTTTTGAGCTACTGCTAAAGGGGAGGGTGCATATGTATGCCTTCTGATTTTTAAAACGATTTTTATATATTTGTACACACACTAAGAATATGAATAACTAGTTTTTAAATCCAAATAACAGTGAATGCTTTTGAATACTATGCATTTTTATGAAGTTAGAGTTGTTAGAAAACCAAATATGTTCTAAAGCTTAAATAAAAACCCTTTATAATAGACTTTGTATACTGTACCCCAATTTGACATACTCATTAACTCATTATTTGACATACTCAATACTCATTATTTAGAGTTGGATCTCTAAATTTTTTAAAAAAAGGCAAATAACTATATACCATAACTAAAACTACTGAGGTTCTGAATACAAATAGACTTGTAGTTTTGACGCTCATCAATCAGAAAATAGAAAATACAATTTTGTTACAAATGATATTAAGTATTCTGAGGTGGAAAGTTGAAAACTCTTCTGTGCATGAACAATGCAAAACTCCTTTAGCTGATATATTTTTATTTCTTAGTATTTAATTATTGTTCGCTAAAACACATACACAAAAGAGCTGAGATTGACTTGGAAGCACTAGTGAGTTTTGTTATCACAGCACTTGTGTTACAGGTCTCAAAATTACTGTAATTACAAATAATCAATTATATTCATGCAGCATCAAAGATATAAGATTTATGGCTTATCCAGGGAAAGAAGTGCTATCATTTATCTAAGACATAACATTGTTATATAACCAAAAAGTCCTGAGGACATTAATAAACTATTTTAAACTGAAAAAAAATATTTTAACTAAATGTTTAAAACTGGAACATGAGCAGTCTTAGCAAAAGAAATGTCAGTTTCCTTATTGTCCTCGATGTTAAGTTTAAAAACCATTTAGTGTAAGGAATCTAGGGTGTGCCTTATACCCAGATTAAAAGCATTAATACCCATAGAGCAGAATCATAAATAACAGTATAATTGAGAATGAAAATAAGTTTTCTCTTGGAGATTCTAATATCCATTTGGTTTCACCCTCTGTGGTCTGCCTTTGAGATTTTGATAAAAACTTTTATATTCAATATTTTCTTCTCAATTTGAAAAAAATCCACTGAGTTTCCATTGCTTTAATTTTTAGTAAATATGAAACAGACTCTAGCACTTATTCTTTTTTTCCCATAAAATTTGTGCCATAGGTAATGAAATAGTGGGTGAGAGGAAGTTTCTTTTTACAGAAATATTGAGATTATTAGTGGGGAAAGAGTTATAGAATTAGAATATCTCCACTTTGTAGCCCCTAATGAAAAAAAAAAAGGAGGGGGTGATGCATTTTATGATCCCTAATGGTTGCTACCATCCCCCCAAAAAAAACGAAACATCCACTGTGAGCCTTCTGATAAAATCCACAGCACTACAAATGGCATTTCTTGCTTTTTTAAAAACTCAAATCTGAATGTGATCAAGGACTATCTACCAACTTACAGGAAAGATATGGGGCAATTGAACATGTTTACTAACCAGCACGATTGGATGGCATCAGCAAAATACTGATTCTAGGAAAGCTTCCTGTTTCTTCAAGACCTAAATAGAGAGAAGGGAGGGAATGAGGAGAGAAAGAAGAGAGAGAAATGGGGCATGGAAAGAAAGAGCAGAGAGAAAGGGAACACCTATCGATTATAAGAAATTAAAAGGCTACATCAAGCCATTGCAAAGTATGAACTTTATCTCCAGCGAATACACTGTAAGTACAAACACACATACACAGACACACACACCACCTAGGTGTTATAATCTCAACCAAATGTATGAAAATTGTTGAATTTAAGAAAGTTGCAAAAATTATTTCATTCTGAGAGGTACTTATGCTTACAAAACAACAATTTCACAGAGCTGCAATTAATTTTTTAGAAGTCCTTTTGCCTGTGGAAAAACAAAAATGGTGATGCATTTAGTGAGGCCTTAAATTCAGCCAACTTAGACAGTCTTTGCCAAGCTTCTGAAAAAGAACACAATAGCTCTTATAAGTTAATATGTGATTGCTGCTTTCACAAACCAAACCCTAACAACTTGGTAAACTTGGATCAACCAAAATCATTATGCTAGATAGCAGTAAAAATGTCTCATCTAGCAGCTAAGCGTGGCCATAAACAGGTTTTTTTTTCTGGTTAGCCTTTCATACACTATAAACTTCATTATTTGACATTTACAGAAGGATGGAGATCTAATATTAAAAACTAAAGCAAGGTTCTAACTCTTGAAAAGAAAAAAAAATAAAATAAACAGGAAAAAACCAGAAAGAAAACAAAAGCACTGAAATATAAATCTAAACTGAATAAACATAAAAGGTTTAATAAAGAAATATATTGTAAAAGAAAAATAAGAATAAGCTACCATTTATACAAAGTGAAAGAAAAAAAATCTCACAACAAAAACAAGGGAAAGAAATCCAGAGTAATGGGAAATGAAATACTCCCACAACACATTATGCTAAAAGGTACTTATTTCATTTGTAACTTGTATTTATATTTTTTAATATGGGAAAAGACCAGCAAGGAACACATTATGTTAAAAGGTACTTATTTCTTGGTTTTTCTTTTTTCTATTTAATTTCTTTCCTATTACTTATATTACAGATCAAATGTGAATCTATGTTATTAAATTGTACTTTTTTTTTAGCTCGGTGATATATACTTAAAACAAAAAACGGTAAAAGGCACTGTAATTATTTTGTGTTTTTTTTATTCCTAAAATGTTGAGATCTAAGGCATTTTTTATGTTGAATTCTTAAAACTCCTGCTTCCAACTGGTCAAGAAGGTCTTTGAATGTGTAATTACTTATTTATCATAGAAACTTACTCCTTTTATCATTTGTCCACAGTGAGAGGCCAATATGGTAAATCTCTTAAACATCCTAGGGATAGTACATATTGTTATAGAACTGATATGTAAGGATAAAATTTCTTCTTCATCAGAATTAGAATGCATCTAAATGCTAGGGAGTTGTTAGCATGAGATTATACCTACCTATTAGCAGGTTAGAATGAAATTTTCCAATAGCAAAGTCACTCTGCAGGGCAATTGCAAATACCCTGAATTGGAAAATAGTAGAAACGGTGTGTTCTTAGGTACCCTAAACTTTTTAAAAATCATTTCACATTGAAATTATCACTATTTGTTGATATGTATTCTACGTAGTGTGGGCTCTAAATGCTGATATTTTCTTGGATTGAATTCTTTATTTCTAGATACTAAATTAGACCCACAAAATTAAAGCCCTGTGAACATTTCCTTCAGTATGAGATAGAGTGTTATTTTAAGATATAACTATTTCTTTGCAAAAACCCTTAATATCCCTTTCTTTATAGATAAGCACAATTTTAACTCTTTGTTCTTTCTTCTGGATTTTTTTTTGTATACTAGATGTAGATATTTCACAAAAAGAAACCAACACCACTGCATCCTTTTATTTTTTTCCTTATACCCATTAAAGAAATTTTCACATCCTTGTTTAAATTTCTTTTCAGTCAATTAACATCAATATTTTAACATTTTGATTTTTACTATCCTTTATTCATGTACATTACTTAATTATACTTGGTAATGGGCAAATTCTACTATATTTGTCAGACTTTATTTCTGAGTAATTGCATATTTCTAGAAAAAGGAGTCCATGGGGATTATTAACCTATATTTGAAGTTTCTTGTAGAGAGCGTATAGTTGAGTCATAAACGTTTTGTTTTGTTTTGAATACACTCTGTAGATTACTGGCTTGGTTTTTCTGTTTTTCATTTCTCTGTTTTTTTTCTCTGCTTTTGTTTTTGTGGGCTACTTTAACATTCTTTACTATTCCATTTTGATTTATCTATAGTGTTTTCGAGTATATTTCTTCATATACCTTTTTAATGGTTGCTCTATGTATTATATATATATGTATGTATATATGTATATATATATATGTATGTATATATGTGTGTGTATGTGTATATATATATATATATATATATATATATATATATATAACTTAACACTGCCTACTGGTATTAACATTTTATGGGTTCAAGTAAAGTGTACCAACCTTAACCCTCCTTAATTTACTTTGTACTCTGTTATTTATAATCTAATTGTCATAAATATTTCCTCTTCATAGAGAACTACATCAGTGTTATAATTTTTGTTTTAATCATCAAACCTAATCTAGAGAACTCAAGGGATGAAGAAAAGTCTATTGTATTTACCCATGTTTTTGTTCTTTCTTCCTTTCTGATTTTTCAAGGTACTTCCCTTTAGCCATTCTTTTCGAGTAGGTCTCCTGACAACAAATTCTGTTAGTTTTCCTTCCTCCAAGAATGTCTTTATTTCCTATTTTTTAAATGATATTTTCACTATATGCAGATTTTTTATTTGACAGTCATCTTGTCTCAGTACTAGAAAAATGTGCCACTTATTCTGAACTTCCTGGTTTCTGTTTAGACATTCATTGTCATTCAAATTGTTTTTCCCCTGTTGGCAAAAGTACCATTTCTCTAATGCTGCTTTCAAGATTTTTTTCTTTGTCTTTAGTTTTCAGAAGTTTGACTATGATGTATTTTGGCATGGATTTATTTGGGCTTATTTTGTTTGGGGTTCAACTAGCTTCTTGAATCTGTAGGTTTATGTTGTTTGCAATTTGGGAAAATTTTCAACCATTATTTTTTTGAGTACTTTTCATTCTCTCTCTTCCTCTTCTCCATCCAGTTCTCCAATGATATGAACGTTAGATCTTTGCTTAGGGTCCCACAGGTCCCTGAGGCTCTGTTCAATTTTTTTTCAGTCTTTTTCCCCTCTGTTGCTTATACTAAGTTCTACTGCTCTATCTTTAAGTTCATTGATTCTTTTCTATGTCCTGTCCATTTCTGCTGTTGGACCCATCCATTGAATTTTTTAAAATTTTTCATTATTGTGTGTTTCACTTCTAGAATTCTCATTTGTTTATTCTTTATATATACTATTTCTTTGCTGAGACTTTTTTCCATTTGTTTCAAACATCTTTGTAATTGCTCATTGAATATCGTTATGATTGCTACTTTAAACTCCTTGTCAGATTATTACAATACATGTATCATTTCAATTTTGTCATCTTTTGATTGTCTTTTCTCATTCAAGTTTCATCTTCCTAGTTGTTGGTATGACAAGTACTTTTTCACTGACGTCAATATATGCAACTCTGGATATGAATCTTCTATTACAGTGAGACTTCTCTGACAATTTTCCTGTCGGGGAAGTAGTACACCACCTTGTTACTACGTGGTAAGATGGAAGTCAAGATTTCCCAGGGGTCCGCCATTAAGACTAGCCTGTCTGGGAGGGGCAGGAATATTTCACTATTGCTCTCTGGAAGGCCTCCTCTGACATCAAAGAATGGTGGTCTCATTACTGCTGTATTGCACTAACCATTCTGACTCTCTCCTGGGTTTCCTCTGACACCACCCCATCAGGAAGTTAAGTGCTGTCTCATTACATTTAGTTGAGGTAGAAGTTCAGGCTACTCACCTGATTTCCACTGATACCTCATTACTGCCTGGCTATGATGAAAGTCCAGCTCCCCACTTGGACTTTTCTGACAATATCTCATGGAGGGCTTGGGGTATTTCATTACAGATTGGCAAAGATGATAGTCTAGGTTCCCCTGGTGGCCTTTGCGGTGAGGGTGGGGAGGGCACTGCAGTGTTTTCTATAGTGTTTAGCTAATGTAGAGCAGTTATTACCCGAAAGTTTTCTTTCTAGATTGCCCCTTTCCTGGCCCTTTTACTAGGAAGAGCAGACTTTTCTTAGTTGTTTTTCACCCCCACTCTTACTGGCATTTCTGGATTACCAGGTACTCTGGTACCTAATCTGAAACCTGGATATTTTGGGGAATAATGGAAAAAGGAAACCGATGAAATTTGCTGCTATGTCATTGCTCAGGTACAAGATCCTTAGCCATTCTGCATACTTCTTTTCACCTTTCACAGTCTTCTTATTTCTGTTTTATATAATATCCAGGATTTTCAGCTAATCTTTGTAGTAGGTATAGTAAAAGTACATCTACTTCATCTTCCTGGAACTAGAAGTCCCTGATATTATTTTTATAGTTAGTACTTTAATACCATATCATGCTGTTGACCAACCAAATTGAACTTTCTATAATAGTTTGTTTTGATCCTTTGTTATACCACTGATAAATAACCAGATGTTTTGATGGATAGTTGTACAGCATAATGAAATGCACACTTTTGAGACGAGGATCTCTGAATTTGAATCTTTGATAAGTCTCTTACAAGATGTATGACATTCAAAAAATTATTTACCACTTCTAGAACTCATTTTCCACGCCTATAAAATAGAAACAATAATAGCTGCCTAATGTTGTTATAAATTCAGTGCAACAATATAAATGGACAGTGCTTGATACGATAAAGAAGAGCTTTTATAATCTTAGAGTATGTGCTTCTCTTTTAACGTATCCTTAAGTGAAATAATAAATCACTCCTTCCTAGAGTACTAATTGGTACTTTGCTGCCTTGAAATGGTAAAGAGGAATAAAGTTTCCTTCCAAAGTATTTTCTTCTCCCTCATGCATCATAGGATCAGGTTATGGAAGCATCTGAATTGTTTAACAACCAGGGGTTGCCACCGATGAGCACCCTGCAAGCTCTGAAAACACATTTGAAAGTATCTTATATTTTGGCCCATGACTCACTCCTTGACATTAATTCCTCTCTATAAGGGATTAATGTACTCAAGAATCAATATGCTTTCAGACAGATCCTACATCAGTGAGTTTCTTTGCTGGTCAGTATTTTCATTATTAACAACTTATGTCAGCAATATTCCCTATTCGTCTAGCAGTATTTGAATTTATTCTCTCATTTTAGTCCTGATTGTTGAGCATTACTCCAAAGGTCTTTTATAACTTGATTTACCAAGAAAGAAGATTAAAAATCTATATGAAGACTTGGAGGCCTGAAAAGGGGAGCAATTAGGAAGCGTGTACTGTTCAGCTCTACTTTCCAAATACATCGGGTGATTATTTTCATTTACTCTGTACTTCTTAAAGACAATATCCCACAATACCCCCAAGTTATTCTATCCACATTTATTTTTCAGTCTTTTTCATCAAGATAATCTTCTGTTATCGTTTTCTCACTTGGATCCCATGTTTTTCAACAAATTTGGTCTTATTATAATATGCATTTACCTAATCAGTATTTAATTATACTTGTACCAGTCCTATTTTGTATGTTTTAACATTGTTTTTGTATAATACTTAAGAATATATGTTCTAGCCCTGATCTGGATTTCAAAATGCCATTGCCCACTAAATGGAATTAGGACTCCTTAGAGATGTGGCTAATTCTAGGGTTAGGGCAGGGAAATTCTGAGATGAGTCTAGAATATAATTTTGTTCCAGAAAGTAGGGAAGGGCTCAACATATAAGGAGTTTGTGTAGAAATGATACTGGAGTCAGTTTGAAAGTTTCCCCAAATCTGGAACAATTAGAGCATGAAATGAATAGGACTATAATGGATTATAATCCACTAATTTAAAAAGAATCTCTGAATCTATACTGAGAGTATATACACATATACATGCATAATACATATGTATATACATAAATGGGGGAGAGAGGAAACTTTCTTAAAGTAGACTGCTACCTAACAAATATAGAATAAATGATTGATTTTATGGGCTGAATCGTGTCCCCTGAAATTCATATGTTAAATCCTCAAACCCTTGTACTTACTCCAGAATTTGACTGCATTTCAAGATGGGCCTTTAAAAAAGGAACGAAGTTAAAATGAGGTCATTAGGGTGGGCCCTAATTCAATATGATGGTTGTTTTTATGAGAAGAGATTAGGACACAGACAACACAGACAGAGGGACACTCCTGTGAAGACACAGTGAGGTGATCGTCTGTAAGCCAAGGAAATCAGTGACAGTCCAGCCTGCCTCTAGAATTGTGAGAATATAAATGTCTCTTTCTTGCTAATGTCGACATTGATCATGTGGATGAGCTCTCTGCCAGCCTTCTTTACTGTAAAGTTACTATTTTTCCTTTGGAGCTAATAAGTAATATGCAGGACACACAATGAAACCATGTAAATATAGTGTCCACCATCAAATTTTAATCCAAAAAATGATTTCTCTTGCTGATAATTCTTGCTGAATCAATTCTTGCTACGATGGTTGTATAATGGTGACATTAGCAATAATGAGACAAATTGACATCAGGTGCTTCGTGATGTGATGCACTGAGAAGGACACAGTTATTAGGCACTCGCTACTCCTAACAAAACCGTATAACTTGAATCATGAGGAAACGATCAGATAAATCCAAATTGAGGATCCTTGTTCAAAAATAACAAGCCTCTACTCTAAAAATACCAATGTCATAATAAGGAACAGCAAATTTGAAATATTCTTATAGACTAATGGATTAATCCAGAGCTTATAAAGGACTTTTTTGGGTAATTGGCAAAATTTGAATTTGTGCTGTACATTAGCTAATCGTATCGTATCAATGTTAAAGTTCCTGAGTGCGCACGTAAGAAGACATCCTTCTTAGGAGATGTCTGTAAGTTGCTCTCAAATGGTTCAATAATAAAATATACCTAATATATAAAGTATATATATATAAAAATATAATAAATAAAATAACACTTCTGATGTGGGGGAAAGAGGAGAGAAATTAATTATTTAAATGGGGCAAAATTTGAATAAATGGAGAATCTATGTGAAAGGTATTTGTGAGTTTATTGAATTATCCTTACAACTTTTCTGTATGTTTTATTCTTTTTTTCCAAATTATACACTTTAAATTCATGATATAGATAAAGCTATCTTGAATCTAATTGTTGGTTTTATCATGTCTGGTATGACATTGAGCAATTTATTTAAATGATTTACACCTCAGATATCTAATCCGTAAAATAATATAGTACTATTCTTACAGTATCATAAGGATTAAATGAGACACTACCAATAGATTTCTCATGATATCTGGAATTGAATAACCTCTCAAAAATATTAGTTGTTATTAATGCCATCTTGGTGTTAATCCATTATAAAATAGCAATACATCAGCATCAACTATTTAAAGTAAAAATTGAAGTTTCTTAATTTTCTTAGTGATATTATACATACAAACATCAACAGTTCTGTTGACTGTTACTAGTTGATCAAGCCTGAGCTATTACTTAGGACAAGTCAGATAGTATACGAGGCATACTCACTCAAGCTCTGTAATCCTTAACATGAGTCTCCAAGCGGTATCTGGGTTCCCCAATCAAGTACAAGATATTTCTATTATCAACAAATAAACTGCAGCTATACAGTGTTTCATATCACTATGTTTTCAAGGAGTTGACATAATATTAAATTAGAGAAAAAGGAAAAGAAAGTTGGTACTTTGATTAGTTGATCACAAATTTTTCTATGATTTGTCACGAGTTATCTTAAAACCCTAATTACAACCTTCATAGAATCCAGAACTAGTATCCTGAGAACAAATGAGATTTTTAGGGCTGTATTAATGAAACCAGAATAGTAATTCACCAAATGGTAGGAATAACAAGGAAGAATTCTTACACTTTACACTAGTAAAGAAATGTATGGGGGGTGGGGGGAGGGAGATGAGGGTAAAGGGGGTCAAATATATGGTGATGGAAGGAGAACTGACTCTGGGTGGTGAACACACAATGGGATTTATAGATGATGTAATACAGAATTGTACACCTGAAATCTATGTAATTTCACTGACAATTGTCACCCCAATAAATTAATAAAAAATAGAAATCGAATGTATTTCCTTTTTCCTTTGATGATGAAGAAAATATTTTGCAGAAGACAATGTACACATTTGTATGTAGACGTACATGAAAGGTTCAGCCTTAAAGAGTGGGACTCTGGGGAGAACAGTCATGCTCAAAAAGGGGTGTTAGGATGGCAGCACAGATTGACATCTCTGGTTCAGTCCCTTAAATGGAAGAATTTGTCATTTACAAGGAAAGGCAGGCCATATTAATAACCATAAACAATAGCAGCATTTTGAGCTACTTTGAGGATAGCAATTATGAAATTAATGTATACTAATATATAAATGACAGTCTCTAAACCGTCTCCAAGAATAACATGTACCTTCCTCCCCCACTGAAAGTTAAATGTCTGACGATTAGAGGCCCATGTCATAGTCATTATCTTTTGCATCACTTAGTAGGATGCCTTACACATATTAAGCATTCAATAAATACAGTTTGAATGAGCAAAAAATAAAATTGGAATTTTGGAACACATAACCAAGTGAGGTGAGAAATTCACAGAAATGTGAGAAAATTTGCTTAATGACAGAGGTCAACTAGGGAGACAATTCTCTCTAAGAGCCAGCTCCTCTCATTTTAATGTTATCATTTAAATTTCTCTATTCATGAATGTGAGCTTATATAATCTCAACAAAACATGCAATGTTCCATGTTTATAATTTAGGAAGGCCTGTATTCACCTCCAGTGACACTCCTAAGAGGTGCAGTTTACAAGGGAAGACCTACACCACAGAACCAAATGGAAAATTGTACTGATATAGTATTAAACAACAATATATTCCTGTTACCACTGCTAGCAATATGTGAATAATGTATTTATAAATGTAATTTTACAATACTAAAATGAGTATTCTTTCTCTTTATATAAAAATATGCCATACTCATTCCAAGAATGTTCTTAAACTTAGTGGTATTCAACATAATATATTTTAGATATTAGAATCCTTTTCCAGTTTAAACAAGTCACTTTGTATTTATAAAATTTCCTTAAGTATTTTGATAAGAGTCATACTAATTTATGACTTTTGTTTCTGCATTTGAAGCCTACTTCATTATTTTATACATAGTAACTTTCAAATAAATGTAGCTTATTTTATTTATTGTTTGCAATTGATCTAGTTTTAGTGGTTTTTAGTTTTCCATTTATACGATTTAAAAGCTAAGTAGCTACTCTGTATTAATTCACATTGTCTTCGCATATATATATATGCAAATGAGGAAATGATGTATATGTCTGTATGTGTATATATATGTGTGTGTGAAGTGACAGACCAATTAATATTTATGAACATATTTGCAATGATTCAACACAATAATCAATCCCAGAAAAAAACAGTTTCTATTTTATGCTCACTATAAGAGGGTTTCTTGTTTTTTCTTATTTTATAATCTGAGTCACTAATTCCCACAGATATTGTTTTATTAAATGCTTTGAAAGACGTTAGTTTCAAACATTCAGCAGGTGGTCATAAGCTTAAATTTATATCATCAAATGGTGTGTAACACTGTTAGAAATATAAAATAACATCTTGATTTTCACTGGGTTGATCAAAATAGAGGAAAGCATTGAATCACTGAAGTTCTCTTTGTTTGAATTGCCAGATTATCTTCCTTATGAAGATTTGACAAAATGTTTGTAGTATACTTTATTGACATTTCAGCATTTTTATTTCCCTGACAATATGTCTTTAAATGTGGAGAAGGATCATGTTCATTTTCACCTTCTGGTTAAATGAATTCTCCTACGATAACTGGTAACTACCATTCAGAAATGTTCCTACGCTGGATGGTAAATCATGAACTACTATCAATTGTTTTCTCTTTTGTTTTCTTCTTCCAACATCCATTATTATTCCATTTATCATACTTAGAAACCAACATACCTAATTGCTTTTCCTCCTGCTTCTGGCATTTAATGAGCAATGGTAACACATACTATTTTGCATTTGTAATTAGATTACTGCATCACAAACATGTCAAAAATATGTCCTTGGTGTTGTACCAGGCACAGTCCAAGCCTTTCCCAGATAGCCTTGGCCAGGAGGAGCACTGGTCTTTGCCAGAATTGTCAATGTTGTAATACTATCAACTGTCTCAGGTTCCTTCTGGACAAGGACCACACTTTGTCAAAGCCTTCGTCTCAGTCAACATCAACCTCATGAGAGCTGCACACACTCCAGCGCAGGCAAGTTCAACCTTACCTGTTCTTAAAGCTCTGGCTCTCATTGCAGCTGCAGGCGGGGTCGGAGATTGGGGGTTGGGAGGTTGGAGTGGGGATTGGGTTGGGGAAAACTAAAGAAGTAACACAACCCACATGCGCAGGACAGTTAACTTTGACCAATGAGGAACAAGATTCAGGAAGGGACTGTTCAAAGTTTCGAGGATTCCGTAAGAACTTTCTAAACACAAGTACATAATCTAGCAGCAGGTCTGTCTACCTGTGGAATCCTGGCTAGCCTAATAAGCACTATCTTTATTTTGTTGCCTCCTTACCTAGTCTCCAAAAAGCCTTGGCATGTAAGCTTTGCTCCCATTTTTCATGGAGAATGCAGCCTAATACATACTCATATGTAGGATATTTTTAAAACGAGGAGTTCAACAGGCTATTGCTTGATTTCTGAAATTGCTGTATATTTATAACATCGGAGACCAGTGCCATTCATACCGCTTTCTGACGAGGATTTCTACTATCACACTTTGTTAGATGTATACATGGAGGAAGTAATTATTATCTTTCATATAGATAATAAGTGGTAGTACAGGGCTTTAAAGTAGCAGAAATTGGCAACCAATTAGATGTAGATGTAGGGAAAAGGAGAGTAAAAAGTTAAAGATAGCATTGAAGTTTTCAATCCAAGGGATTACAAAATGTTGGTTCTACCAAAAACTTTAGCCAGAAAAGGATAACCTAGGAGACTCTGTATTGTCTAGAAGCCCCTTTAATCCTCATCATATTTGAATAATGTTTCCTGCTTTGGGCAATTAGAAAGATAGAACTGCAAAATTGTGATTGTAAACTCTTCTCAATTAATCCAAATTTCTGTGCCCTTCCTTGAAATTCAATGCTACCAATGGAATTTCTTGCTATCAATAGAAATTGTAGTTTACCTGCATATTACCCTATAAGAAAGTTCTTTTCAAAAACTGTCAACTTGTTTATTAATATAGCTTCAGAAGGACAGAGGAAAACTAGCTCATTAAACTAGCCTAAAGGGCAGTCAGGGAAGTGACAACTGGAAAGAAGTCCTCTGCAGGCTCTTCAACGTGAACTTCTGATTGTGAGCAAAACTCTGATCGTTGCCCATCTTCAAAAGTGGGGAATCTAGCCTGCTCGAACTTCTAAAAGAATGAATATCCACAAGAATGTCTGACAAGTGTTGACCTTAAACAAAAAGTCAGCTAGCTATTCTTCCAACAAAAAGGGTTTATTCGGGAGGAAAAAGAGAGAATTACAGTCTGGAACTTACATCTGTAGCAAGTCAGGTGCAAGTACTCTAACATAAAGAGGAAGTTCTTTTCTAGAAGGTGAAAGTTAGAAGGGCTGTTAACAGCCAGAGTTCTTCCTATCAGGCTTTGCAATAGATGTAGGTGTGAGAGCTCCCCCTACAGACTTCCTGAGTCTAATCTTGTTTGGGGTACTGTTTACTATTTTTTTTTTTACACAAGAACGATAAATCCAGTAGGTTAGCACCTCAATGTTGTATAATATTGTCTTGAGTCGTAATTAAGTAGAAGTAGAATAAATCTTTATGACTGGTCTCTATATCTCTTAATAGCCTAAAATTGCTGCCTTATTGTTTAGAGAATCACCTCTAATTTTTAGCAAGTACCACGGCAGATGATGAGTTCTATTTTGGACACAGTGAATTTAACTTATATAGTATAATATAATAGAATCATTCTGTAAGTTAACATTTTTTAGCATATCACCTATGAGGAGTTATTATCACCATCAGACTGATACTGAGAACAATTGGTTCCAAATTATATAGATAATAAGTACCACTGAATCCTTACTTTTTTATTAAGTATTTAAACTCATTAGTTATTTAAATAATGGGTATAGATAAGGGTCATCTAGTTGTGATGCAAAAAGTCACTGAATGTACTCTTTTAGTAATGTACAAAAATGTAAATATGACACAAGCAATCCTTTTAATTGCATACTTGATATGAGCACCTTGCTAAGTTCTTGTTCAAAAGCATAGTCCATGTGGCTTCATTATGTATTTATATAAAAAAACTTATACATTAATCCTAATGCTACCATTTATCTGTGAAAACTACCTTCATTCAAATTCAACCACCATTAAAAATGTTTGCTAGGGAATTGTTTCCCTAGCAACAGTTACCATGAACAGTTCCTCCCTGCTTATTCGGCTCCTTTTTCCAATCCAACAATTGGCATAAATGTTCATGTGTGGCAGAAAGGTTGAAAATTCAAATTCAATACAGAATGACAAGCTCAAAGTGAAAATATAATCAGAATTAAATCAATGTTTATACCAACACATTGACTAGGGCAGTTGAATAGACTATAAGACAAAGTTGTAAAAGCATGCAGATGTCACTTAGGGAAGTTGAATATGACAAGAGAGGATTTATCAATGCTATCCTCCAGATAACTGTGGGTCCACTGCTATAGACAATAGAAAATACCAGCTAAGTTTTGGGGACTCTCAAACTTTTCTGATTTTCCTGATGCTAAAGAAATTAATTCTAAAGGAAATACGTGTAAGAGCAGTTCAAGAGATAGAGGGGTCTGGTTCGTGTACACTTTAAAAATATCAAAGGTTTTCTTTAATTTTCCTATTTAGCAGATTTCTTAAAGCTACTAAAATGAGAATACAACTGCAAATCATTTTGGCTTTCACAATTTATGCATCCTCAAAAGTTACTAGGCTTTTAAAATGAAGCATATGAACATCTCCAAAAAAAAGCAAAATAATAGCAATCAAAACAACTGAGTGCTTGTAAAATTATAGAATAGAAGAGGTATAGTCAGGTCTTGATTATCATATTCAAGAGGAAAACAGTGTGTCAGTTGTGTTAGTGTAATTCAAAGAGTGCTAAATGTGACCACAAACTCAGACACGTGTATCTTGAACCACATATTCATTTGTCAGTTACTGATCCATCCATTCATTCATTCAACATATAGTTATTGAGCTCTTACTGTGTACCACACTGTACTAAGTATTGAATCAAATGTGGTAAACATATCTGGAAAGAGTAACATATTGGTGAAAATAAAGACAGGTAATTGGAAGAGGCAACTAATTGTAGCAGAGAGAAACTGCCCAGAAGTCAAATATCTGAGCTTCTATTCCCTTTACCATTTAACGCATTTGACAAACATTAAACATTATTTAACAAACATTAAATCTTTCCAGGTCTGTCCTATTTACCTTACAAGTGACTATAAGAGGCACAAAATAATATAAATTTTACATTCTCATGCAAAGTTTCATACAATGTAAAATGCTCCATCCATGTAAGTGTAACCATTCCACTGCAAAACAGCACTCCCTGGGGAGCAGCCCCAAACAACCTTATCCTTTTCCTCCACTGCCCATTTGAACCTGCTCTATCCAGCTAGTTCTTCTCCCCCGTGTTTGAAATCTAGAATAGGTCCCAAACTTTGCTGTACTCTCTCAGATAATGAATTTCTCTGGTAATTTTGTCAATAAGCTTCTCATTTCATTAAATTTAAAATGTCCAGTTTTCTATGATAAGAAATTATGTGCGTGTCAATCAAATCCTGTCATGAGAAAGAGGGGATGATTAGATTCTTGTCTATTCCATCCTGTCTTGTGTCTGTTCTCCCTTTTTTATCTCCATCCACACCACTGCCTTGTGCCTACTGAGTTGTAACTGGGGGAAAAGGAGAGATCAGAACAAGAAGGGTCCTAGCTGGTAGTGCTGTTGGGTCTAGCATTGGTGCACCAAGGGTATTCAGCACTGGCTCTTCCACACGGAAGGTGTCTGATCCATTCTTCAGGAAACCCTCGTTTATGGAGTCTCTCCATTGCAGAATTCTTCTCTGGCAGTCCGCTTAGTTTCTCCTCTCAGCCTCTGCTTTTGATAGTTTAGCCCACAAAGAAGCTCCCTGTTTGGGTCCCATAACGCTTCCAGTGTTTTCTTTCTTCTGCATGACTCAATTCTGGTCCACAGAAAATTTCATGCTTCCGTTGCTATAACAAACGCTAGGGATGTAACGCATTGCCAACACGCTTTCTCTCATCTACCCACAGTCAGACCAGCCTGCCACCACAATCTTTGGTTAGATAGGATATTCACATTCATTGTGTCTGTCTTTTAGATGGTGTTGAACTTTACTAAAAATAGTGGTAAGTATAATGACCTGGATCCATAAGCTCACTAAAGTCTCAGTTACTTAACCAGTTCATGAGTAACGATTTCAGTCAGCCACTTATGTCCAAGTACCACAGATGGATTTGAAAATTTTTCTTCTAAAAATATAATCAGTCATTTTCAAAGTAAATGCATGCCACTGGATGTCATTAAATAAAATACATTTTTTTATGTTTTTAAGAAAGCATTGTATAAGAAATACGATTACTCCTCATTGCTTGCCTGATTGCACGCTGCTGCAAGGACTGAAAGATATGGGCTTTCTTTCAAACTAGTGCATGCTCACTGACAAAACAAAACAAACAAAAAAAAGTGCCTAATTTCCAGTAACAGTTTTGCTTGGCTTAACTATACATAAGAGCTGGAACAATAATGACATTGAAATCCAATATCGTACCACTAAAACCAAAGGCAGCCTTTTCTAATTGTACGATGGATTCTGTGTTGTCAACTCTTGTTTAATAAAATGAAGGCATCGAGGCAGATTTTCTCTTTATCTCAAATGTTAATCTTAGTTCAGCTAAACCAGAAAAGCTAAAATGGATTTGATTCATGAAATAAAATCCACTGCTTTTGTAGAGCTTTCAAAGGGATTTTTAATATTAGTTTTTCAAAATTAAAAGTAGTTTGCTCTCTCTGATACATATACGATAAACACCGTGCCATTTTTGATAAGAAAACTATAATTTGGACATTCATCACTCCATCAGGGAGCCATTTATAGAACAAAAGTAAGTATATGAAAAAAGCAAGAAGTTCTATGATTCTTTCATATAAACCACAATAAATAGATGCAATCTCAGTATACAAGTACCAATCTGAAAGATGAGTGTTTCAAGCGGTCTCAGATTATCAAAAGATGTTCTTTAAAATTATGTTCTGCCTTTTTTTTTATAATAAAAAAGGTCTTATTTTATTCACATGGAAGGATGACAGTAAATGTATCCTGGATGCATTTATTTTTAATTTGATTTTCTACATAGACCTTCATCTGACTGTGTGCAATGTAGATTAGCAGAAATTAGACATGAAAACCCTACTTGTCATCTCGCTCACCTATCAGCATTCACACTCCACACTGAAATATTGTTTATTATATAAAATGTGATTGGACATCGTCCATGTAAAGTGACTAAATATAGGCGATCTTTTGAATTTCCCTTGAAAGATTACATTCTAACTGAAGAATCTGCTTGCCATAATAACATGCTTCCCAAATTACCCTGGGGTTGAATTATAGCCCAAACTGTATTTTAAAAAGGAGTTATCATTTTTCGATAAACAGATATTTACTAATCTGATTTTATACTCTAAAAATTAATCTAAACCTGGAGGTCATCTCGCTTTACCACCAAAATATAGCTAAATTAGAAACATTTTTGCCTTTCATTTTTTTCTCCAATGTATATAAAATCATGATCACAAGCCCTCTTCTTGTAATAAAATCATAAGGCAAGAACCCTAATAAGTAATAAATGTCCCAGTACTGCCTGTGCAATTTATGAAATCAAAGTGAGGGGGAGTTTGAACTTCTGTGTGATAACCAAATTCTCAGAAGATCAGGACCTAAGCATTTCATAACGTGCCATCAGTTTATTTCCCTGTGCTCACGTCTATTATCTTGTAACTAGAGAAAGAAGGAAGAAAAAGTCACAGGAACATACAGAAAAGTCACAGACACATTCAAATAATCATAAATAAGTTAACCAAGAATCTTAGTAGAGTGATTTCAATGGGAAAATTTACTCTATTTTTTCCAAATTAAGATTATTTTTGTGTGATTCCTTAGAATGCTTGCTGTTCTAGACCACAGTTATTACTAATAAAAGATTCTAAGGAATCACAAATAAATAAGACAGTCTCTGCCCTCAAGACACTCACAGGCTTAGTGGAAGATACAAATGCATAAAGAAGCAATTACAGGCAAAGTGATGAATTCTGTCAGAGGAAGAGAATGTGCTGTGACACATGTGAAGAAGCTAGTCCTTAAAAAGCAACTGTTTTGCTATTAGAATAAAACAATATAGCTGATTTTATTAAAATTACAGACTATATAATAAAAAAGCAATTTATAAACTATATATTCTGAGCAGGTATCAAATTAAACAATCCAGAACTCAAATGAAACTTTTCATTATGAAAGTAACAATCATTGGAAACCTGTTTTCAAATGTCCGTTTTGTGGCTTTTTAATGTAAATTCCAAAACATAATGAAAAGCTCACATTAAAAAAAATCAACAGTTTGAATTTGCATCAATTCATAAATAAATCAAAAAAGAAACAGAAAAAGTGGAAAAAGAATCAACGAATCAACCTCATTTTGCCTGACTTACACCTCGGGTCATAAAGAGCTACATGGAGAGATCAGAGACTTCCTTAATTCTCTCTGACATATGATGATCCAGCAGAAAAGGCAGCACAAAACAATGTGTATGAAACACCCAGTAATAGAAATATATTATAATTGGCCGGCCCCCTTCTTTGTTTTTGTTTTTGTTTTTTTGGAACTTAAAATCAAACACCTATCTGCTGGCATATGAAGTAAAATGAGGAATGAAGAAAAATATATAGCCAAACAAAATCATGACAAACATCATCATAAGAAAGAAAAACACTTTAATCTCTATTCATGATAAAAATGAGTCAGCATAATGATCTGGAGGTTAGTATAAATATATTCTATATGTGTGATTCAATATATGTTAATATATGTTCATAATATATATCATATACATGTATATATACAGATATATACATATACATATATATATATATATATGTACACACACAGCATTATTTTTCCCTCTAATGTGAATTGGTATATGTGAACGCTCTTTACAAACTATAAGGCACTATGTAACATGAGCTTATAATCATCAATTTTTATGCAAAATGGTTTTGCTGGAGTGACATAGTCTTCTTAAATGATGGTCTTTCCACTCCAGAACCAAAGAAAAATATGTAGAACAGTAGACCTGAGTCTTAAGGAAAGGAGGATGAAAAAGCATGTGTGTGATGGGTGGTAGGGCGGGTGAGCAAAAGACAACCATCCATTTGGTAAACTTTCCTCATGGATGGGGACAGCTAACTTAATTCAAACATGGAGCCCATTGGTTCTGTTGGAAAATCTTTCTGACCTTGGCTAATGATAGATATGTTCTAATTTGAGTCAGGCAGAGCCAAAGGACACTCATCCTACCCACGGGTGTAGTATGCCTCCTCTTTAGTCACAATCTAGAAATTTGACTGAAAGCCAATGAGGCCTTTACCATATTACCCAGGAATTAAAATCCAGAATCAATAAAGGAGTTTTACATGCGTAACATTTTCTGTAGCACTAGAATTTCCACATGAAGTAATTTCCTTTAGCAAATGATACCAATCTGTCACCAATTTCATACAGAGCTCTCCTTTATGCTTATTAGACTTTTCTTTATTAAAAGAATTTGAACGTATTACTCCCTGATAAATAATTCCTCCCTAAATTTGCATATGTTAGTGCAAATTTAGCAAGCATATCACTCACACTGTCATGTGGAATTTAACCTGCTGCTTTGTAAAAGAAAAGGGAATGAAATTACACCTAAGTAAAGTCTGCGGTTATCCCCAAAATGAGATAGCCCCTCAGAAAAAAATAATGTCATTCTGAAAAGCTGCATAATTCTGAGCACATCACTGAAGACTGATTTTGTACTTGAAGCTAAGAGGAAAAGAAAAAATAAAAACTTGGTGGCACAAATCCCATTACCTTGACGAAGTATAGCTGTTGCTCAAAGAAAATGATTCACACAATTTTTCCTGTTGAACCTCTTCCCAAAACACATCTTGTAGAAATATAAACTTTGACTGGTAAACAAGCTTTAAAGAGATTGAGTTGATACTGAGCCGTAGTTTTCTGGATGTCTTTTATTCTTCCCAAATACTGCAGTATGTTATTTTTTCTAGTCCCTCCCCCCTGCCGTGGATTTGCTTTTAATTCTTTTAGATGCTGAATAAATTACTGTTTACAGATGCTTCATTGAGCCATCAAGGAGAATTTAATACAATTGTTCTTGCCCATACAAAACTCAGGATCCAGAAACTAGGAGAACAGTGTTTACTATACATACTCATATAGATGTTCAGCACACTGCAGTATCATACTGACTTCAGTTGAAAGGAAAGAAATGTAACTCATGCCAAAATAAATACATTTATTTTATTTGATTTTATCTTTTACCTAGGCAGCTCAGGATGAGAGCATATCAAGCTGTCCTCCCGAAAGATAGGGAGAGACCACAGACATTTTGTTCTGCTAAAAGTATCTGGTGACAAATCTGTAAAATCGGGAATAAAGTTATATAAAAAAAAAAATGTCATGGTTTAAGCAACTTTGAAAAAAATAAACAGAAACCACGCAGCTGTGTAAAAACCTAACAGGACATACTAAGTTAGAAGATCTGTGTGGATGAATGATTATAATGATTTGGCTTGTCGTATTGTAAAAAGTGAAACTGACCCTAGAGAAAATCAGAATACTTAATAGAGATTCAGTTCCTGTGATGGAGCACTTACTAATATTCACTCATAAAAGTAAAAGGAATTGTCTATTCTGAAATAATACATCTGCCCTTCTGCTTTATTTGAGCCTGCAAATATTCATTTCATAAATGAAACTGGTATGCGGCCTTGAGTTTTAGTAAACTAAGGATTTGCCAAAACTCCAATTTTGTTCAGATCTCAGTAGATAAAATTCTGATCAGGATATATTTTAAAGAGCAAAACAACCACATGTCCATTCCATAAAAAATCAAACTAACAAACAAACAAAACAAAACAGAAAACTATCAGTGCGAGTTTTAAATATCACAATGAAATTAATTTTCATCCTTTCCAAGCCCAATTCAATTTTCATTTAAATCCAAGTATCAATTCATTTCATTCTAGATGGAGAAACTGGGCATTTAGGAGAAACACGTGTTTCAGGACAAGCTAATTTTTTCTATGTCAGAAACAGATTGAAAGCTTTTCATGCTTGATGAACATTCTGGGCTCCTTGTAGAAAAGAAGTGGGTGTGCAGAGTACGGGACTGGAGTGTGCTTCACTCACATACACCTGTTCCAATTTTTGATGCTCTGGCCCACAAATCACCTCTTCATCTTTGTCAACCTCCGAGTCTCTATTCTTCTCCAGTGACCTGAGGCTGATGCTACAAAAGGAGGCAATTCCACAGCAAGGTCAGAGGCCCTTTGCTACCAAAATAACACCCAGCTAAAATTTGATAGCTAGGAAACTAAAAGGTAATGTTTGTGTTGGTTTTTATGTAGGACATCTTAAAAATAAGACAACGGAAGTATTGTTCATTCAAATTCTCCTCTGCTAATCCAAGGAATGCAGCCAGGGATAAGGCAGAAGAGAAAAGAAATAGAATTACAGAGTTCATGGATCCAGCAAGCAGTAGCAGAATCTCTGACTCAGAACACTAGCCCTGCCTCTCTAGGTGCCATTAAGCCCATCAGCACTCCTGATTCCTGCTCCTTGGACAGCACCCAGTTCACACATACTCTCGATAGTCAAGGTCTATCCTTTGTTCTGGGATACCTATCGCTTTCTGTGTTTACAAAAAGTACCAAGTTGCTTTCTATTGCATTGACACACGTGGTGCTGCTGCTGCCAAGTTTATTTATGATGGTGTTTAAGAATGAAATTTAAATTCCAAGTATTTAAGTATAGCCATAAATGTATACATATATATTTTTAAAAGGAGCTTGGAAAAAGGCACTTTGATAATTACTTTGTTGACACAATTTCAAAAAGTAGGAGAAGGGCTTACTTCTCCTAGCAACAGTCTACTTCTCCTTAGCAACAGTCTACTATTCATGGCCTCATAGTTTTCCAGATTGAAAAGGTTTCTGACTTGCACAATTCCTTCCAATGTCCTTTCATATAGTCTATTTAATATGAATGCACTAATATTATATGGCTTTTGTCTCTTATTTCCAAAGATACTGTACAGATACAGAAAATTATAAATCGCTTCTAATTATTTTATATCTGTTAAACATGCAGAAGATTTGGTAATCTTTAGGAAGCTCTAAAGGAAGGCACAGAGGAATTACAACTACATTACAGATACACATATTTATTATTAATTATGTGCCAGGAACTATGCTAGACCCTTTCCATGCATTATTGCACTTAATCTTTCCAATGATCCCATAAGAGAGGTAGAATGACTAATACAGTTTTACAAATGAGAAACAGGTTTAGGGAGGTTCAATAGAATAGCAAACGTCTCATACCCAGAAAGGAGAGTCCTATTTGACACTTATCTAGTCTGAAAACTTAGAACAGTTTACAATCCAAAATAAGCAGTTCGTACCTCTTTTCCATTTCTTCCCTCGCTGTTTGGCCAAAATATGCCTCCATAAAATTTCTTTTTGCACCAGCTTCTGTCAAACACTGGAAAAGATCAAATAACAGAGTACCAAATATCATCAAAGAATAACAACAGGTCACCTGGCAATGTTTCCTTGTTATGGGAACAGCAAAGCCCTTGTCAGCAAAATTGTTTCAGATGGTTGCCAAAGCAGCTAGACACCTTAAAATTCAAGTACAGAAACAGATCAAAATGTGTGTTTGTTTGGGGAGTGGGTGGGGAGGGGACATAAAGAACAACCCAGCAGTAAACGTGAATGATTTACACCTACTAAGAGCACTGCCCACAGAGCCCACCAAGAGTTCTCTCACTCATCTGAGTGGCTTTTATCAACCAGATTAGGAACTCCTTGAAGGCAAGAAGGAGTTTTGTATATGGCTGGACTCTGTATTCCCACTAATGCGCAGTATTTAATTAATTATTTAGGGCAGATAATCAGTTAGGTAAGATTCTTGTTCAATTCTAAATAGTGTAGTAAAGTCTCAATTGATGCATAGCATACCCTTTTCCCCTTTTTGTGTAATAACAAGATATTTCAGCTGGAGAAGGTTTAGATATCATCCAGCTTAACCTTATTGTAATACTTTTCCTAAATGTACATTTTAAAATGCTCTTTTTGTCAGCCAGACGACTGCTTTTGCCATTTTTAGGATTTGTAAAACTTATGGGGATTGACAGGAAGCCTATCAATTAGGTATTCCTTTACACAAGGAGCTAGGATCAGTAAGTTTAAATTAAGGAAGTGGAAGTAGGGTGACCAGTTGACACGGTTTACTCAGGATGTTCCTGGTTTTCGGACTGGGAGTCCCTGTTCTAGCAAACCCCTCTGTACTGAGCACAAGGATGGTTGATCATCCTAAAAAATAAAATTTATATAAAATCAGAGCAAATTCAATTGGAGGAACTAATCAGATAGTAAATATTTTATGAGCCCTCCAATCATTTCTTAAGTTTTTGCCTTCCATTTGGTTATTTCTTTGTATGAGAACTGAATGGATTTTCTAATCTTAAGACCCCCTACAGTCTGTAGGCAAAATAAAGTCATGCCAAAATCAAATATTTATATGCTCAGTTGAAAGGAACTTGGTGAGTTAAAGTTTGGAAGCAAGCTGGCTTCATACAAACAGTATATTCTAGGCCAGAAAAAAAACATATCTGATTAAACAAGAAAACATGATTTTAATTAAGCAAGGAAAAACTCAAAGAGAGCACCTAATGCAGTGGTTTTCAGACCAGGGAGCTGTGAAAAGCTATTCATCTCTGGGCCCTTTCCCCAGAGATTCTGATTCCATTGCTCTGGGATGGGGCCAAGCATGGGTATTTTTACATAGTTTTCCAGGTAAATTTAATGTCTGTTTTGTATCTTCCCTTGAAATACTGTACTCTTGTGGAAATAAATAAATTTAACAAAGAAAAACATAACCAGATTTGAAATGGGCCTTTTGATTAATAATTGATTAATAATTTATCTTTGCATATTATTATAAAAATGAAGAAACGTATGTCTGTAAATACTTAGTTCTTTTTAATTCTCTTAATAGAAAACTTACATGTTAGTGAATTACTTAGGTGATAATAATATCTAATAGAGACAATGATTCCCTTCCAGGTGTTTTGCAAAGTATAGACTATGACTTATCTATGTATACCCATGCATGCATGAATGAAACAATGCATCAGAATTGATTTTTTAATCAGATAAAGAAAAGGAACAAATTATCATCAGTAAAATCCTTCCCTGTAACGAAAACCAAGGACATGTATAAAGAGAAATGGACATTGGCAATCAGAAATAGGATATGAAGACAGTGACCTCTTAAGTGCTATTTTTAAATTTCTTCGGGTCAATAATAGCCGACTGTTCTAATAACTGATTTCTCAGTGAGCCATGTCAGTTGACTGGATAATGTGAGTCTTATCCTAGTAAAACAAAATCAATATTTTAGAGACAAAATTTCATAAATGGGTACTTCTGATGTATTTTAAAAAACAGATTGTGAAATTCTTGTTTACATTCTAAATTATTCCTACTTTAAGTCTAAAGCACATTAGCTTTAGAAACTAGTGTAAAAATATACGTTGATAAAAGAGGTTGCTTGAATTGACTTATTCAGTAAGAAATACACACATGATAGCATAGAAACTTTGGACTTTAAACAGGAGTGGTAAACTGTAAATCTGTTCAGCGTAAACGGTAAAAGAAAAACAAAAATTCAAGCCAAATTTGAACTAAGATATTGAAAGCAAAGTGGAATTCTATTGTAATGACTAGATCTTGTCTGATTCCAGATTTTCTTAAGGAATTCACTTTGCTGCCTGTGACCTGATTTAATCTTTGAAATACTGACTTAAAAAATAAAAAACAAACACAAAGCTTGCTATTAATATCATCTACAATAGTTTAAGTCAATCAGCTAATTAGAACAAGACTAGTCATTTGATTATCATATTGACCAATCAATTTAAAATCAAAACTCTGAAGTCACAGGACAAATTTACAAATTTGAGGAGCCATTCCTCACATTTCCTGTTTATCATCATGAGAGCAGCCCCAAAAGCATATTGTGGGTCCATGGTGGGTCCCACAGCAAATCTTCATACAAAAATCATACAATAATATGGGGTCTAAAATGACAAGTGCTTTTCAAATAAAATACCTTTTCAAAAAGAAAACCCAAAATGTGTTCATATATATATATATATATATATATATATATATATATATATATATACACACACACACATACATACACACACACATATATATATATATATATATTTCAATAGAAAACATTTCCAAATGATAACCATTTGTTTCCATCTTTGCAGCTGAAATAAATATTTGGTCTAATGTTATTAAAATGTCCAAATGCCCTGCAAATATTTCCAACCACTGGTTGCTCTGTCATCAGATAGAAATTGTCCAGCTGCTACAGCAGAGTTTGTGAGCTGCAAACACGAGAGTTGGCAATTATGTACAATCTTTGGGTTTATTTAGAATTTGCTTCATCTCTTTAACCTGACCACACTAGTCCATCAGCCAGAAAATCAGAGAAGAAAGATGATATACAAATAGAAGGAGAAAGAAAAAGACAGCAATAATGACAGAGAATTCAGAGCGCTTAATTAAATATACTTAATGCTTCAAAATCTCTTAACTGTACATTCACCCTAACCCAAATATATTAAATCAAACATACTTATTATGTAAAATTTCTTCTTTAAAGAAAAAACAAAAGAAATATTTATATATGTAAAATAAAATCATAATGGATAATTTCAAAAACATGACCAGTAAAAATTGTGAATATTTGGAAATTGACAATACTTTAAGAAGTAATTTGTACCCAAATACTTGCTTTGAAAGCAGACATTAACCAGAGAAATCAGACAGGGATTTTTGACACTAAAAAGACATTCAGTTTCTCTTCTTTTCACTTAAGGATCAATTTCAAGACTCAAAGTGTATGTAAATGTATCAGGAGTCAACATTGTGGTTAGTAAAAATGTATATGGGTTGGTCAAACTTATATATATATATATATTTCTGTGGCAAATTTTGTACTGAATCAATAATCCTCTAAACCATTAAAATGGTTTATGAAATATTATAAGTTTGTTCTCAACAAAATTATACGATCTATGTGTGTCGAGTAAGGAATATAAAATAAATACAACATCAAGCTTTATTTGTTATGCATAGTTCTCTTATCCTAGAAAGATAAGCCTTCATATCATATTTCATATGTATAACTTACATGTTACATAAATATGAGCTAGAATCTTGTGACATGGAAAAACTGTGCAATGAAAATATGGAGAACTTACAAAAACAAGTCAAATGACCAAAAATTGGTTTCACCTATTTTTAAGGTCAAGTTTTGCACACCCTATGAAAAAAATATAAGAACTAGGGCTGTGTCCAGTCTGAAAAGAGAGAGAATAAGGTTGCCCTTACAGGATTATTTGGGGCGGGAGGGGAGCATTGGAAAGTCATCTAATCTTTAATAATTTGGCCAATGTGATGGACAATATACATAATTCATTAGAAAGCCATCCCTTACACTTTCCTATAAAGTGTACACTTTAATACTTCTTAAATTGATTTAATGATTTGCCATATGCCTTTTTTTTTTTTTCTTTTTTTTGCCCAGGGAGACCGAACAGGTTGAGGTTAGTGATCTTATGGGTGATGAGAAGGAGAAAAGCGCTGAAGGGAAATGACAAGTTTTTAAAAGGATGTGAAATGCTTATAAAAAATAATCTTTATCTTTGTCAACATATTTCCTAAAACATGCTATGAGGACAAAAAACAAAAATGAAGTACAAGGGAAGGAGAAAACCAAATGTCTAGTAATTAATGATTATATTATTGAACAGTTTATTTGACGGAATATTTTGGACTTCATTAAAAATTAAGACATAGAAAAATAAGCTTGAAAGATAGTTCGGTGAAAAAATGCATTAATAAATTCATTTTGACTACAACTATTATATACTGTACACAAATATATATATACACACGCATATATACATAAATATGATGACAGTATGATATAATAGGTGAATTTTTTTCTTCCCATAATTTAAATTGTTTCAAAACTATATATTTTACTTACAGAGAAAAAAATATGAATAACGAGATCATCAATTTTAGAAAAAAATAAACACTAAGAAGGAAGTCTTGGGTCAAAATAGAGCATGGAACAGTAAACAGCACAAATTCCTGTTCCATTTGAAGAACTAAGTTCTAGAAGCAAGGTGAAGCAAGAGGCTATTCAAATGATTGGTTAAAGAATTGATACAAGATAAAGACTTAAGAAACTATAAATTGATTTTAGCCATTAATGTTTGCATGAGTGGGTTTTATTCAACATTTCCAAGTTCACTATTGCTCAAAATATCACATGACATTTTCCATTCCACTACTATGAAACCCTGTCAGGTTTCTTCTCTTATCCGTCCACCCTCTATCTGAGTTACAATTTCATGCCAAGGTGCTGACTTAGCAGAAATGCCATGGATAGTGGCATGGTGACTTCTACCCCTAACCATGAGACACTTTTCATTTATATTCATTCAAGGAAGCTCTCCACAGGCATCAAACCGTGTACCCAGATCTCAGTTTGTTATTTGATTATCGAACTTAATCCCATTAGACACTGATCTTTTAAATTGCATAAAAACTGCTGACAAAAATGCCTCTGAAAACATTAAAAATTCCCTATGTGAGGAGTATTACATTTCACAACTGGCCTTAGTAAAAGTGGTGTTTACATTTATTTAAATATTAATTGGAGACCATTTCAAGTGAAAATGAAAAGGCTTAAGTGTCTTAAGAAAATAAATTCTTACAAGACACAGTGAGACTTAGTAAGATGGGCTGGGGAAAAAAAAAATCTTGTTTTTTTTCCCCCATTTAGAAATCTGGGGATTCTCTAGTAGCACATTCTCTGTAAATGGCTAGATGGGTTTGTCTCTTCAGAAACCTAGATTTAAAGTCTATTCCCACTTTGGGGGGGAATATCTGACTTCTGTTTGTCACAAAACATGCATTTTTTTGATGGGATGCATACTGCATTTAGTGGTATGCACTCTCTAACAAAATACATAGGCATAAAATAAAACATCTATTCATGTCTGGGAATTCAAATTATCTTAAGAAAAAGGGACTTCAACATATATAAGGAAAGGTCATAACGAATACTTTTTGAGTAAACAAAAACAGATGAAAATCCATCAACGTGTAAAAAAATCATGAAATCATACGTAGAGGTGATGTTCAACAATGGAGTGATTATGAACTACTCAGTAAAACGTTCATCTAGAGAAAATATCTTCTTAGGTGACTGATATTTAATAGTGTACCAGACCAAAGTCAGAAAATTCCCATCACAAGCACATCACATTATTTACGCATGCCTCCATTTCCTCATCAGCTAAATGGGTCTACTGAGAGGTCTCATTAGATCTTTCAACTCACAAGGAGTTTAGGGAACGTATCATATTAATATTACATACATATATTTGTGGAAAGCAAAGCTCTGTAAAGGCTCAACAGTTTCTTTTTAAAAATCTACATTATATCCTTTACCAAAATGATGAAGAAACACAATAAAAAGAAAAATTTTAAAGCACACGTCTACATAAAAGCTTTCCACAAAATGTAATAGGATCTTTCTTTTTTGAAAAACAAATAATACAATAATACAGATTATGAAAAGTTTCTGGAATCAAAATAGTTTATCAACAAACGGTATGAAATGTCACAATACTGATTCATTTTTCCATGTAAATTAGTAAATATTAAGACACAATTCTCCTGAAAAGACAAGCCCAATTTTTAGTTCTGACCCAATGGTTCAGGCACTATTTCATGGAGGAAGAAAAGGAAAGGCATCTGGTGCTCATTTGAAATCAAACACTAAGTTGAATAATAAGCATTTTCCTCTCTTGCCCTTACGTACCATCTCTATTTTCTTGATGTTTGTCTTAATTGGTACTTAAGCTATTGAAAATTTAATCGCTTAACATTTATTGTGCACCCATCCTCTGTACTGAGCTCTGAGATAGGCATTTGAACTGATAATAAGTAGGGTGAGAAACAGTCCCTTACTGAGAGTTCATGACTCATTGGAGAACACCAGCATATGTATTTTATACAAAAAAAGAGGCATTGTCCACTGTTGATAGGAGGGCAAATTGACATACACTTTGGAAGTGATTTGTCTTTTCTTCTAAAGTTGAACAGGAATATATTCTACCACCAAATAATTACACCCTTAGGTATATGCCCTAAAGTTATTCTTGTATATGTTCATTCATGGAATGCTCAAGAGTGCTCATAGCAGCAAAATAGTAAAAAACTGGAAAGGACCCAAGCATTCATTTTTAAGGGAATATATAAATAAATGTGAAATAGTCTCACAATGGAATACAATACAGTTGGGGGGAAAATTACCCTCTGCCCAAAGACCATATACCATGGAAGAATATTAGAAATATAGCATTGAGTGGGCAAAACTGGGAGAAGACTACATAGAGTATGATAGCATTTTAATGAAATTCAAAAGCAAGAATATATATGCATCACATTTTTTAAAGATGCATACACACCTAGTTACCTTATTTTAAAATGCAAAAGACATATGAACCCTAAATTCAGCATAGTGATTACATATAATGAGAGGCAGAATGGTGGCAGTGAGAAGGGTATCCAGTAGCTCCAGTGGAATTGTCATAATCTAGCTCATAAGTTGTTTGGAAAACTCACAGTTCAATTTGTTATTATACTTCTTAATTTCTTATATGTTAAGAACATTTTTTTCCATCAAATTTTTCAAAATGAAAATCAAATAATTGAAAGCAAACTTCCAATGTCTAGAAAGAGAAATTAATTTTCCAGGTAGTGAAGGGCAATCCAAAAGAAAAAGGAAACATTATGAGCAAGGGCCCAAAGATGTAAAATTGCAGTGTACTGAAAATACGGTAGCAAATTGGTACAAAAATTCAAATTTCTGCACCCTAATTCATAGTGGTGAACAAGGAATCAAATGAAGTCCTTTATAGAGACAGTAGAAAGACTTGAAGAGTGCCAAGGACGGATGACACATTGGACAGGAAAAATACAAAGAGATTAAAAAAAAAAAAAAAGAGATGGTTAACAGCATTAAACTCTACAGCCAGAGTGCCAGGTTCAAAATATTCCTTTCCCATCCTCAGACAGGCTGCCCAACTTTACTCTGCTTCAATTTTCCCAACTGTACAATAAAAGTAAGATAAGGATTGTATTTACTTCATAGGATTTGCTGTGTGAATTACTCATAGATTAGTGAATATATGTAAAATGTATATTTATCCATTCAGCAGTTTATTAAAGCATGTACTGTGAACTAGACTTCTAGGCCTGGTTAGGCAGCACTGTCATTATCTGTAACCTGAGAAGTAATTGCACATGTGTTGTGATTTGAAGATCCTGAAAGAGCATTTTTCCACCACCACCACACTCCCAAAACCACCTAACATGTCTTCCATTTATTGATTGAAATCATAAATCCCCTTTATTGCCAACAAAACTTTTAAGCCATAATACTAAGTAAATTTTAAAATGGGCATTATGGAAAAAGTAAAATAGTAGCTTAAATTTATAAAAGAGTGAGTAATGGACTACACTTTTATCATTTCCTAAGAATATATGTTGAATGTAATGAGAAAAAAAACTGATAAGGCACTGAGCACCTGGAGTGGAGTGAGAGAACCAGCCAGGGAGAGTCTCTGGAAAGATGAAGCTGGAGATTTTGCACTGATCTAATTCCTCCTATCCTAAAAATTTTGTTGATCAATGATTTCCATCATAACAAGGAGTCACTCGACTATCGAACCTCAGTTTCCTCCTCTATGGATTAAGTGATAAAATCTACAAAACGTATGTAGCATGGTGCTTGTCATATAAAACGTGCTCAGTAAATGGTGTCTATAGCTGTCTATGCTTCAGGCTATACAAAAATGTCTGTTAGCTCACAGTAGCCCTATCCCATTGCCCACCACTGATGTGATCTATAATCGTTAAGACATGTTCTGCAGATGACTTATGAAAGCAGATTTCTATGTGGGGTAAAGAGGAGATTATAGTTATAAAATAATAATAATAATAATAATAATAATAATAATAATAATAATAGAGTCTACTGTGTGCCAGTTAATATGCTATCACACTTCATGCAATACTTAGCATAAGTATTTAGTCTATGGATTTCCTTTTTCATTACCAAGTATTACTACTACCTAGTTTGGGCTAAGGATATAGTTATTAATGACAGATAAGATTGTTCTAAAATTTTGTAGAAGTACCAAGTGAAAAATAAATCAGTAATAGAATTAATATGTGAGAAATCCATCATTTTGTTAGCATTACCATGGACAGCTACACAGGGAACCATTGTTACAAAGAGAGTACACTTCAGTACCATACTCTCCCTTTCCCCTCTTTATTTCCTTCTGTCCCTCTTGAAAGTACTAGTACCTGACTGTAAAATGCATGTCGCTTTTCAGAAAGGCAAGGATAATTGACATTTTCAGATATTTTTGCAGCTCCACTTCTACTTATCAATAGTTTCAATCCTAAGATTTGAAATCTATCGAATTGCATACTTAATATTTTTAAGATGAACCATTTTATAACACAATGAAAAGACAATTTTTCAAATGTCTAAATAATAAAAATTTGAAATTCAAAAAAGGTGTGTAAAAAAGGAATAATCAGGAAAAAAAGCAGTCTGCTGCTTCCTCTTTTGGTGCCAGTTCAAGATTGAATTTTTCTTTAAGGAGGAACTCAACAAAATGAAGATGAACAGAGAGAAACATATTTCAAATTACCATCATTAGACCAGTCATTTAATGCACCTAAACAAAGTTTGCCTAAAATCATATTCAATTCCTCAGTCAAAAGGTTTTTTTTTTATTTTCAGTGCCAAAATTTTCTTAAAAATTATATTCATTCTTCTAAAAATCCACAGTCATTTTATCATAGACGTATGCTGATGTCTTAAGTATAATTGGATGATATTGTTTCAGGATTATATATTACAATGGCAGGGACATAGAATAAATGAAGGAGAAAACAATTTTATTCTAGTTTTAATTGAATTTGATAAGAGTGAGACAAAGAAAACCATGGCATTTCAGAGACTTTTTCTGCTTTTGACATCTTAAATTACCTGCTTCAGGTAAAATTGTGTTATTTTTTCTAAATATTGTTCATATTAAACTTGTTTTTATTTGCCTGGTATTTATTTTCATTTCATGTTTGGAGTAAAGGGAAGGAATGTCTGATTTTACAACAGAATAGATTACTCAGCCACTGACCAGGACACATCAGCCCTCAGCAGAGGATTTATGTACAGCCTTTTGCTGCCCTCTTTTGGAATAAATAAGTGAACAATACCATTTTTGAGTCTATGAATTTTACTATTGTCTGTTTCCTACCATGTTGCTTAGGAAACAAAGGGCTAGAATTCAATTATCAAATGCCCTGCTATTTAAAAATTGGAGATTGATTTTAATTTTATGAATACAAAAAATGTTACTTAGCAAAGAATCATTTAACAGCATACCGAATAAAAGTATAATTGCAGTGACTACAACAAATACAGGTTACATGATAACCCTACAAACTAAAATAGTAATATTATAATCAATATTTGGGGTTTCACGTAGCCTTATAAATAGTTATAATTATTTAAGTGGAAATTTTCAGTATAAAATTAAACAGTTATGGATTTAACTATAAAAAATATTAGGAAATATTTCAATCTACCACAATTTTTAGAAAGCACTGAATTTATTATAGTTTCTCATATATTTACACCCATTTTGGCAATAATAGTGGAACTTGTAGGTAATATTACTATCATTCACAGGTAGGATGCAAATGTTTAGTGAGCCTGTAAAGAGAAAGTAGGTAATTTGAGACAAAGCTTAGCTCTGATCCTACCATTTATCACATTTCCCTTCTTCCAACCAGAAAAACTACCAACAAAAATGCATGATCCCAAATATTAAACTTTGGTAATAATAACTGTAAATTGTATCTGGTACCAAACAAACAAACAAAAATCAACAAAATTAAATACTGTATGCATGTGCTTTTGTTGAGCTGAACAAGAATGTTGAAATCTGGTTCTGTTCCTCAGCATCATGAACCCCTCTGAAGAATACGTCTTAAAGATAAGATACAATAAATGACTGCACATAATAATTCTAGTTAGGAAAAAGCCTAACTTTTGAGGATACTAGAATACAACACCAACAAACAGAATTCAAAACAATAGCGAAGAAAACAATTAAGTGGATTTGTCCCTAAGATGACCAAAATTCTCATGAAAAAGAACCATTATTTGCTTGAGAAAAAGTTGCTTTAGAGCACATAAAAAATGGAGTTTTAGAAAATCTTATTCATGACATTAAATTCTTTCACTCTGGAAGACAAATTACTAAAATTAGTAATTTTAGTAATTTTAGGAGCCTTGCTATAATCATTCCTGTAAAGAGAAACTTTCAAAACTCTTGGCTATAATATAAATCAAGAGCTAGGGATAACAATTTCAGATGTTAACGGGCATTAATATATTTTAGTATACAATTTTATGTAACTAAAGATAATAAATATAATACCTATGCAATAGATAGAATCTTATAATCAGTAGTCTTCATTCCTTTTTAGGTATTTTTGCAACTCTACTCATTCTTATTCCATGATATTTAGATGCCTAAATCAAAACACGTGTTAATATTAATAATTATAAGTGTGTATATCACCTTTCAAACCTCCATCTTACTTTAAAATGCATACATTTCAATTCAGTTATTATTACTCAAAAGTGACAAGCTATTTCAACACAAGTGACAAAAATTATTAACTTATTGACCAAGATTTCATTACTGGAAGTCAGCAAAATTTCTGGGTAACCTTTGGGCTAAAAGGTCATCATGGCAGCGAGGTAGAAATGAAGCTAAATTATGTGATCTTGTTGTCGGAGTCAAAATATCCAAGTGCAACTAACCATATTGGATATTGTAGAGTAAGCCTAGATCTATAGATAAGTAATTTGTTTGGTTTGGAGTAAGAAAATTAAATAGACTTTGTCTAGACAGAATGACCTCACTGCATACAGTTGCTGTCACAGAAGCCAGAATCTAATGAAAATTGCAAATTGCTTTATTAAATAAATGTTTTTAGTTATGCATATATGTTGCTTTCTATTGAGGCACTGGCAATTCTACTGTGGCAGTAGAAAATTTCATACTTCATTAAAAATTATAGAAAACTCCTGGGATAGGAACAAATTGTACAGAATTTACCACACTCTTATTTATTACTTTTTTGTAGTTGTTGATTTCTATTTTAATTTACTACTATCAACGAATGACCACGAAGTCTTATAGGATCCTGCAAACTAAATCTGGTGGTTTCAGGACTTATTGCATAATAGTCAAAGAAATAACAATTGGCAAAAATAAGAACCTAAGAAAAATCACAGTTTGCTTTTGTCTGTTTCTAATATGGTAGTGTGTGTTGCTTTGTTTTAAATTTAATTTAGTTCTTTTGTTGTTGTTCTTTTGATTATGCTTTGCTAGTTTGGAGAAATGGAATGTTTAGTTGAAGAATATATAGGAATAGGTATGGATGGAGCTTGAGGTTTAGGATTGAAACTCTTCCTTGATGGCCGAAAGTGTCAATAACGTAACTATCAAGAGAAGTTACTAATTCCAGGGGAAGGTACTCAGGCAGCAAAACTAAGCTTTATATTTGGACCATTCCCGTTATCTTTTTATATAACAAATATTTACTAACTCATGTCACAATGGGAGGATCACACACTTAAAAGTCAAGTTCAAGTGCTGGCAATTATTTAGGCTACTTTTAAAATACAAACAAACACAGCAATGAACACATGAATGTGGTGAAAATTTGAGGAAGAAACAATGATTACTGTGACTATTGGAACTCTGACAAAAGTACACTGGTGTAAGTAAATGTCTTGTGATTTTATACATTACATCGAATAGCAGGTATCATGTCTCTGAAGTGATGGAAGATTCTTAGAGCAACTAAGTTTTCACTGCTTCATAGTTTGCAAACTAGACAAAATCTGAAATATTGCTGGCAAGTGCTCTCTTCATTTAAAAACAAAAATTTCTGCTGATTTTGTTACTGCCAGCAGAGCTGAAAAGTCTGTGGTGATCAGCATTTCAGCATGCCTCAACACTATAACTACTTAGGATTATTTTTTTCCCAGTTATTGGCCATGCCTACAATCAATTCTTATTGTCAATGGCAAGTCAAACTTACAACACATCCATCTTTCAAGGCTTAACATAAAAACCCAATTCTGATTTTATCAGTTCCTCTTCTTTGTTAGACTACTGGTGTTGGGGGGAAAAAGTGCAGAGACTGAGGACCAGAAGGCGAGCTGAGGTTGAGGTGGGAGAAGGCTGTCTCCTACCAGATCACGTGCATGGTGCCAGAGGAAATACCAGGATTTCTCTGAAAGGAAACGTGTGAATGACAGAAATGAGATAAATATTATATACACTGACTACCATGCCAATACACACATAAAGCTGCCAAAATTTAGCTCTTTTTTCTGTGAGAACTTAGGTTCCCCATGTTGGGGCATCAGATTGATGACAGGAGTTCATGATGGAAATAGGGATTGTTTTTTTGTTTGTTTGTTTGTTTGTTTGTTTGTGGGAAGAATGGGAGTTTAAAAGAGAGATTATCATGCATGAAGGACAGCAGTTGTAGACAAGAAAAAAGGAGTAAAGGCAAAAAAGTAAAGGCAAAAAAAGTAAAGGCAAAAAAAAGGCATGGAGTCCACCATATGACAAAGTTAAGGGGACAGTCCTCCTACTTTCAGTGTGGGCCGGTGGTGTCGATGGGTCAGAAAAAAAGTAAAAAATACCAGCCTTTTGGAGACACTGTTTATGCTGCTTGATGCCCAGGAGAATGGACTGGAAGACTTATCGCACAGAACTAATTTTGTCCAGACAATAGCTGACTACCAGTATCTGGCAGGCACTCTTAGTCATTATACAAAGAGCGTTACCCCCTTCTTGCTGTCTAAGGGAATCCCCAGTTCTATTTATGTGATGGTATAATCAGCCTCAAAGACAAACCATGTTCAGTTTCCTATTCCCTTTTGCCTAAGAGATTTGGGCAGGGGTGTGTGTGTAATCCATTTATCATCAGTTAAAGAGAAGTTATTTGAGAGACATTGAGAGAAAGTTGGTTGGGTACAGGATAAAAGATGCAATGAATAATACATTTCTTTTTTCAATTTTTACCTTCATTCTTTTTTGTTCTACTTAAGATGCTGCTGTAGGAAAGTATAAAGCTTCGAGCTCTGGCTACCCCTGTGACCATGAGTGGAGCTGTGATGCTGATCCATGGAGTAGGAAAGAGTAGAAAGATACAAAGTATCCCGTAAGATCATTATAACATCACTGGGCTGTTGCAACCATCTTATACAACCAGACCTCTTGTTAGTTACAATAATTAAATGTCATTATTGTCTAAGCTATTATTAGAGCATTCTGTTACCTGAAACAAAATTCAATTCTTACAGTTACATAACAGTGGTGTTGGAAGTTTAGGTAAAGTAACATAAGTAATTGTTGTGAATGGGGATATTCTGGTTGGGCAAAGTGCAAGGCTGTTGCAAGCCAACTCCTCAGCAATAAATTGACAGAATTGGGTGTGTTATTCTTAATGAGTCTAGAATATTACCATCTAATGCAAGCTTAAGTCTGTGATAGGAAACGAAGGGTTTGGAAAACCTGTGGATATATGTAGTCTGTCATAAGCAAAGTAGCAGTGACCAGACATGAGGAGGCCCAGATATAAGATGAAATCTGCTGCTCTAATAAGGAAGTCCACCATTCCCTACTGATAGGTTGATCTAGAGATGAAGTCAGTAAGGTGTTGCCCAGGCCAAGGTTGAGTGAACTAAATTTTCTCAGGTCAAAGGATTTACCAAGATAAATAAGCCTCTATTTTCCTCTGATATTTCAGCCCTTGGAAATAATAATAGGAACAACAACAACAAAAACAAAAAAACAATAGCAGCCGCTATTATTTATTAAATATTGTTAGCATATGCCAGACAGTAGACTAAATATTATTTTGATTAACCATAGTAACAACTACTACCCAGGAGAGCACCAGGCATAAAATAAATCTTTAGTAAACTTATATTCATTGTAAAAATGAATACATAAATAAATGGCATAACTTCTATTAAGTCCATTTAACAGATGAGGAAATTAAAGCTCAGAAACATTAAGCAAATTGTCTAAGAATACACAGATGGTAAGTGGGAAGGCTAAGATTTAAGAACATGTCCTCCTAATCCCAAAACCCAACCCTTAAACTAGTCTAGCCCATAGTGTTGCTTCCAAATTGTTCAGTGGATGAACAATTTTAATATTTAAAACTAGTCAGTGCACCTAATCTATGGTGGACTGAGTTACTTGTATTTGTATTAGATGTATAATCTCTGGGGTTCTCAGTACTTAGTTACCTGGGTTACAGATGACTGAATATTGTACAACTCCATTTTCCTTAAATTCTTTTCTGTTCTTCATCTATTGGAAGTGGTTTCTTGAATGACATGGTCTCCATAAGAGTTCTTAAGTGGGAAGTTCCCACTGCATTTATGATGGACATTGAGTTGTATGCACATTGGAGATCACTGACCATGGCTTTGTCCATAGAGATTCTTGCAGTTAGAGCTTCAAATTGGGAGCAAGAGTCCACCAAGCCAAGTTCCTTAGAGACAGAAAATGCCTCCCTGTTCTACACCTCTAATCATGGCTAAAGTGTTAGGAGTAAGATTATAGAGTTTGTGGGTGTTGATTTGTCCCCTGATATCCTGGTAGCTTGGATGGGTTCCCACAACAAGAGTTAATGTCAGCTCTGGCTTGAAAGCCAGTTTCAAAAAAGTCAGTGTAACCTTATTATGTACAAGGCCCCGTGGGCTTCAATGTGCTCTAAGTTACTTATCGGGAGTATCTATTTATAAGTAACTTTCTTTTATAACTAACCAACTGACATCTATCGCTGGGAAATAATTAACATATGAAAAACATAAATACTTAATACTGACCTAGTTCCCTAATGTGAAATGCATTTAACATAGGTGCTGATAAATTTGTATTGGAAATTCATACAATCTTTGAGATTTGCAATATATAAATTTTCTTCCATATGGCATAGCTTCAAAAAAATTTATTTTTGTCTCAGGAAAAAATTATATTTATTATCAAATAATAATCAATTAACCTCTGTTACTTATTAGTGGTTAATTGATAACTGATTATTTTTAATTAAAAATAAAATGCTATTAATGGTGACTAATAACCCACTATTAACTGTTGTTATGAAAAGCACCAATAAGTAATAATTCTAAGCTACTTAATGTGAAATGCATTTAACATAATTACTGATAAATGTTTCCTGGAACAATCATGTGGCTTTGATTTCTTTACGGCATAAATAGCTTCCTTATGGCATACTATGTCTTCATAAACTTATTTTATTCTGAGAGAAAATCATCCTAATCATCAAGTAGTAATCAATCAGCCACTTTTCATTGAGTGTAAACTGTGTGTGTCTTGAACTTACTTATTAGATTAGGGCTAGATTTTGGTCTATTTATCTACCTAAAGACTGAATACCTCTTTGATTTAGAATTGCTGAGAATGGAGAATTCAATAATTTCCAATTCCATAAAATTATGAGGTAGCCTAACCATTTATTCATCACAAGTTGAAGAATTACTCTTTAAACTGATTTGAATTTATGTAATGATATTAATTGAGCAATCAACAATGCTTTTATTTTAAATTTTAAAAAAATATTTATTGAGAACCTTCTATGTACCAGATTCTGGACAGGTAAGGAGAAATCATAGAGCCTGGCCTGGAGACAGAGATGTGAAGTTTAGTAGATATTTTTAAGTAGTTTTTGAAATTAAGTATAATGTACATACAGAGGGAGCATTTGAGATCTTGCTCCCTGGCATTGTCTTCAGTTTGACTCAAATAAACTCTTACAAAAATTCAATCAAAATAAAAAGTACATACATAAAAACAAAAAACTTGTACGTATAGTTCAATGAATTTTTACCAAGTGAACATACTCATATAATCAGCGCTTGAAACACAAAATGGATTATTACTAGCACTTCTCATGTTTCCTTTTACTCACTGTACCTTTAAAGATGAACACCATTCTGATTTTTCACACCTTAGATGATTCTACCTCACTTTAAACTTTATATAAGTGAAATTGTATAGTGTATGTGCCTGATACTTTTAACATCTCGCTTTTAAGATAGATCACGTTCTTGCATGTAGTTGTAATTCATCCATTCTTACTGCTGTATAGTATTTCATTAAATCAATACATCAAGTTTACTTATACTTTTTACTGTGACAGAAATTTGGGTTTTTTCAAGTTCGGGGTCAATGTGAATTATAAGTCTATGAACATTCTTATTTACCTCTTTTAATGAACATCTTATGTATTATACAGAAGGTGCCAAAAAATGTATACACATTTTAAGAAAGGAAAAATCTGTTAAAATTGTAATATTCAATATATACCGATAACAAAAAATGAATAAAAGTCATGTTTGACTTCTGCAATTACAAGAGGCGCTCAATGTGGTTACCATCAGCGTCCAGACACTTCTGATTACAGCGAACTACTGTTTGAGCAACGTTGACCAAAGTGTCCACTTTTATACATTTTTTGGCACCCCCGATATATAGGTACGTAGTATACATGTAAATTTATTAGATCATAAAGTCCACACATGTTTAGCTTTATTAAGTGGTGCCAAATACCTTTCCAAAATGATTGTATCAATTTTTCAACCCCAATAGTTTATGGGAGTTTCACCAACTTTGGATCCTCAACAATATATGTGATCATTGATCATTTCCATTTTAGGCACTCTGCTATATAATGGCATCTTACTTGAGGTTTAAATTTGCATTTTCCAAGTGATTAATGATGTTGAGCATTTTTTAAGATGTCAGTGGTTCATTTGGTTAGCCTCTTTTATAAGTACCTGTTCAAGTCCTTTGCCCATGTTTTTTCTACTTCCTTCTCTAACCTAATTACTATTGATTTTGGGGAGTTCTTCATATTTTTGGATATGAGTGTTCATCAAACATATATTTCATATGTGCCCTCTGACTTGGTAGCTTGCATTTTTTAATCTCTTAATGGTGTCTTCAGATGACTAATTATTAAGAAATTCTTAATTTTACAATAGGCTAATTTTTCAAAACTTCCTTTATGGTTAGCACTCTTTAAGTCTTATTTAATAAGTACTTGTTTATGCCAAGGTCATAAAGATTTTTTTTCTTCTAAAAGCTTTTTTTTTTAATTTTTCATATTGAGATCTGGAAAGTATTTTGCATATGGTCAAGTGTACCGTCAAGATTCATTTATTTAGTATGGATATTCAATTGACCAAACACAATTTCTTGAAAATACCAGTTTTTCTCCTCTGCCCTATAGTGTCACCTTTGGCAGTGTCAGTCTTTGGCAGGGTGGCCCACTGTACTTGAGTGTAAGGGGAGAGGGGACAACGGTGGTGGGGGCAGGGTTTGGGGAGAGCAAGGCAGAGAGAGGAAGGAGCCCTCAGCAGGAGTAAAGAGTTGCTCTGGACGTCACCTGGTCTGACAGCAGACTTTACATGAATCTAAGAAATCACCTTGTGTCATGTTAAGCAACTTAAATTTGAGGACATGTCTAAGACTGCAACACAATCTCATTTCTTCGGATGTGATAGCCAATCATGCAAAATGATGTGCATGACAGATATTTAAATAAATAAATTCCACTCAGGTGAACGCCATTGAGGCCATTTCCAGTTATGTGAAGTTTATTTAGCCAAGTTACAGCAACTTTAAAATACTAGTGAATTCAATCGGTGCAAATACTAAAACATAACTTTAATTCAAAATAAAGGATTTAGAAAGTTTCAAATATACATTTTAATTCTCTACAATGTGTCAGTCAAAGAATGTAATATTATTTTATGGCAGCATTTAATGATAAGTATTTTTAATGTTCTAAAACATTTCTGATAAGGGATGAAACATTTCCTTCATAAAGAAGAGAATGCAAAATAAAGGTGACATTTGTCATATTGAATACTATTACAGGTTTTTTATCTGGACAAATTCCGAGTTCAGACTAGGAGCTTGTCTGTTTGGTGTCAGTGACAGAGCAGAAGCCAAACATAGGTCCATGACTTTCTACACAGGGTTTCCAAACGCCTACCACTTCACCAGTGTATGCTATATGCTGGGTTTCTCTTCAGTAATGCTCAAGGGGGTAGCATAATAGAAAGGCGAGAGTCAAAGGCTGGGGGGGGGGGGGTGATCCCTGGCCATCAGCTATTTTACTATCAATTCTAGTTTCCTTAAGGGTTTAAAACTGTCACTCTGTTCAAAGGTTTAAAGCACTTCTGACAGCTTTAGGCAGCAAAAAGATAGTCGATTTTCCACTCTAACATTGTAATAATCCTTGTGCTCTTGTGAGCTGTTCTCACATGAATTTCTGGGTCTAGTAGGGTATAACTCCCAGGGTGGCAACTTTACTCTCAACTCTCCCTAGCCTTACCAGAGTTATGATATATGGTTTTCAATACTATTCAGCAACAGTCTTTTCCTCACCCCTCACAGTTGTGACCTTATATTTTTCTTTTTTGGTTTAAGTAAAAGAAAATAGGATATAATTGCATTTCTGAAATCTCTTAACACTGCTTAAGAAATGTGATGAATGATGAAGATCTGAATGTGAGGGAATAAATCTCATATCCAGAGACACTCTGAAAGTGTATGAATTCTATAATGTGTTTTTTTTATTCTAAAAGTTATCCATTCTGAATTTTCATTAAAATATAAAAATAGCTTTATGAATTGATTAAATAGATTATACCAACCTAAACACTGGCATTTGCTTTCATGGAGTTTTATTATTTCAAATACAAATTATCATGTACTTTGAGCTGGGTTTCTGCTTTAATGTATGGAGAGTGGACATGAGACAGACAGGAGGCATTTCCAGGACATGGTATTCAATGCTACCTGTTAAGACTTTGCATCTCAGGTTGTTAGTTGAGTGGAGGCACCAGGAAAAGTTATTCTTCTTTTTTTAATATTCCACTTTGAAAGTGTATGTATTAATAATGGCAGAAAAGAAAAGAAAAAGAAAGAAAAGAAAAAGCAAAGAAAATCTGATTCTGCCTTCAGATGGCCCCATGTGGGAAAATTTCCAACTACCCACCTTAGGACACTGAGGTTTCGCAGGAATGCTGTTTGCAGCCAAGATATGTGTGGTATCTTAACCACAAATTAGTGAAGAGCTACCCTATCCTTGGATTTTATTACTTTATTTTCTGTGTTACAGAAATTACCCAAAGTGACCTTATTGATATACTAAAGTGTGAAAAAAAAATCACAATCAATATGTTGACATTATAGGAATTTTTCTTATTTTTTATTGGAATTTGGAAACTCTTGGTGAGTACATTAATGTTCTTTCCAATAGCACTTACTTGCTAGTATTTTATTACCTGGAGTAGTAATTCAAATTTATTTAAAGATATGCCAAAAATAATTCTCTAAGCAGAGGCCTCGAGCACATTTTCTTTGGCCCTAAGCTACCCTGAAATGTCTCAGTCATTATTATTTCACCAAAGACCTCATGAGAACTGGCAGACCACCAAGAAACTTGGAGAATATTTGTTTTTACTGTTGCTGCTAACCGTGCACCTAGTTCACTAGAATACATCTGTCAAATAAATATGGTCCACTCAATGCAGTGGATTTTTATTAGAAACATGTTTAAATTAGAATGTATAGGAAATTTCCTGCCTTTTTAAAAATAAGATGTAGATTACTTTTGAAAAGTCACAAGGCAACTGAAACATTTATTTCAATAATACAGTAACAAGTCTAGAGAATCTTCTGTGTGTCACCTCTCAAGCCTTGAATTAGGCCCCAGTGATGGTAAACTAAAAAACATCTACAAGACTTGATCATTCTGTTTTGCTACTGGAGCTTAGATGGAGTAGAGGGGGTCAGGAGGTGTAACATGTGTTAAGACACTCAGTGCTATAGACCTGGATTTTAGAGTATCCTGGAGCGTACAGATATGGAGAGGACTAATTTTACTTAGAGTAGGTCACAGAAGATATCCAGGGAGAGAGGCTGTGTGAGGTGACCCTTGAGTAATTAAGTCTCTGGGAATGAGGAATAAAAGCAGAACACACATGTCTGCAATCACTTATATATTTGGCAGAAAAATCAGGCCGAAGAAGCAAAAATGGCGTGCTTCCCCTAAAAATGCTTTCAAAGACCCTACACGTTCTAGAAGACTCTGTCAGTTCTACCGTTCCCCTTGGCGCTTACCTTTATGTACATACCTTCAACTACTTACTGCACACACTGGACTCTTATCTGAAGGCTTTCTCTAAGTTCAAGAACACATTTGGCCTGCAAGCAGAACACACTGGAATGCTGAGTCTTAGCCCCAGCGACAGCCCTGAGCTGCATTCCATTTTCCCTCCAGAGGTCCCTGGGGGATGGTGACTCACTTACCCACAGAACCTGTTCATTAGTGGATTCTATGCATTGTCTTCCTTTTCTTGTCTCACTTTCCCATTCCCTTACCAGTACTTCATTTGTTTATCACCTGTTTGAGTTACCTATCATTATGTAACAAATTACTCCAAAACATGGTGGCTTAAAATAACAACCTTTTTATTTTGCCCACAGTTTTGTAGATCAAGAATTCCAGCAGGACCCCATTGATGATTTTCCTGTTCTGTATTGACTGAGGCTGGCTACTAGTTGTCATCTAGTGGGTTGGCTGGTCTATAAGGTACAAGATAACCAGTTCCACTTGTGTGCTTGGTGATTTGGCATGGATGGCCAAAAGCCTGCTCTCAACCAAAATGCCTATTCTTGGCCTCTCCAGCATGGTGGTCTCAGGGTATTCAGGCATCTTACCTGACATTATGGGGCTCCCAGAGGCAGTGCTTCAAGTGTCGGCTAGTGGAAACTGCCTTTCTCCTAAGGTCTGGGCCCAGAAACTTGCACAAAGTTAACATCTGTGGTATTGAGTCGACACAGACAACACCCTGATTCGAGGGGGTGGACTCTAGACACCAGCTAGAAATGACAGGAAGGCGTGGTAAAGATTCAAGATCAGTTTCTAGGGCAACAGAATCTAAGACCTGGGTGTTCAGATTTTGCACTGTAAAGGAGCACCACATCTCATGGTTCACAATTCATACAATAGTCATACACTAGCTTATTAGAAAGCATTTGGACAGGCATGGAGATGGAAATTCCAGACCTTCCAGAAGAGTCCAGCTCAGTGGGGGAAGATCCCACTGCTCCACCATCACACACCAATCCTCTTGAGAAAAGCACGCACACCTACTTCCTAGTATACCCAAGTGTGTGCCAGCCATGGACCAGGCATGTCCTGAGGTCACTTCTCTCACTTACCTAATGGTGGCTCTGAGAAACCCAATTCCCACTCCTACCTCAACTCTGAAGCTGACATTGTCACCTCATTTTGGGGGAGGCCATTTGGCTCTGCTAGTGATTGCTGTCGAAGTGCATAATCTGGGGACATGGAAATGGACGTATGTAGGCGTATATGTTCAAAGCTTACGAGTGTCTAGGCAGAGCTCAGCTGAGTATGGTTGTTTAGGGTATTTACTAATATTTTAACTTAATTTTTCTTCTTTCCTTGTTTTTTGTCTACTTCTTGCTTTTTTACATGAACAATGGGTGACTGCACACTACAAGACCATGAGGGCTGACAGAAACCCTCATGCTGTATTATACTGTTTATATCACTTGAGTGAAATTTGTTCACACTACATTCCTGAAGACCTAAGATTCCTGTATCCTGCTTCCAAGTCATTTGCTAAATAACTGACCTTTGAAAGAAATAAGATTTATGTAATTTAGTGTGCCTCACTGACACATTGCAGTACTAATCCTTCTACTGCCTACCTCACAGGTATGGGGAAGAATTAAGGGAACTAAGAGATGTAGAAGTGATATGAAAACCAGAATAAGCCAAAGTGCTGGTAAAAGATTTTAGTTTCTTGAAAGCAAAGATCATTATTATGCCTGAGTCATACTAAACGTGTAATAACTATTTGTTGACATAAATAAAAGCATTATCATTAGTTCGGCAAAAAATTAATAGTAGTTTATATATTATACAGAAAAGATGCTTTGATCTTTTCTGTAAGATCCAGCAACTAATTAGAACCAGTCTAGCAAAAGTATTATGAATTGTCCCAAACTCACATGTTCAAAGAAATTGCAACGTACACAACTTCGAAAAATAGAATCTTTGCCTAGTGCATTTCTAAGAAGAAACAATTGGGTTGCTTTGGAAATTGAAAGTAGTAAGGAGAGAGAATTTTTCTGTGAACCAGATGGATTATTTTTTAGCTCTTAGGAAGTATTGTAACCAGCCACCATAAAAGCCTCTGGCTGAGATGTTTAAAGGTGAGCAGTTCCAGCCTTCAACCAGGCACTCTGGGGGAGGGGTGAGTCGCTGTGCAAAAGAACAGGGAGTCATGTGGTCCAACTGTAAAATAGAAAAATTGCATGTAATTATTTTACAAGCAGAGTGCGATGATGTGAAAGGAAGAACTAATGATGATGCACTCAGCTTGTTAGAGGCTTTTCCTTCTGGGGAGCTCAAGGTTACAAGAAGTGCTGCTCACTGGAATTTTTTTTCTTCCTTTTCCCTGGATACATGTTACAATAAACCCTGCACAGAGGGGGTTAATGCTGCAAGGATGTTTTTAAATAATTTCTGTGACCAAAGCCGGAGATAGAAGCCTGGCAATAATTCTCCCTGACTTCAAGCATCCTGTATTGATTGATTAATTATTCCACCAATGAACTAACAGGTATTGACCTTATCTGGTTGAGTGGCATTTAGCCAAAAGTCAGTAATCTACATCGATCACTTAATGGAACATCAAAGCTCAGCATTCTGACAGGTTTATGTCATTCAGCAAAAATCTGTCTATGTTTTGCTGATACCTTGACCTTTTTGTATCAAGCAGTCTTTACAGAAAACAAAAAGCAATGACAAAATTAAATCTGGGAAATAACGCTTTGTTATGTAAAAGGAAGTTCTTCTTGGACTATTGCAAATAGCTTCTGCTAAGATCCCACTGAGGAGTTTCTTTGCAAATTGAAAAGCGGTTTTCTGCACGCTTGCAATACACGACGTTCTGCTGAAGCATGAAATTATCAAAACAATGAACCCTGGGATAATTAACACTACAGCAGAGCTTCCCAGCGGTACCACTGAACAAGTCAGCTTCTCTGGGGAAGGGTTCCTGTGAAGAGGACTTGGGCCAATGATTCCAAATGGGCAGGACGAGCTGCTCTGTCCTTCTCATTGTGAGTACCAGAATCCTGATACAAATATTCGGACAAATCCACTGACCCAGTCAATACCTATCTATCTAGTCAAATACCTATATATCCAGTCAAATACCTATATATCTACCTCAAAGACTAAAGAGTTTGTTATAAAAATAAGAGAAGGACCAATTGATAATGTCTAAAACCCACCTTTACAATGATAATTACATACTTTGACATCACATTGATGTATAATGAATATGAAAAACAGTAGATTCTTACTATGATTCTGTCTCCTCATCATTAAGGAGGTTTCATCATGATGTAACCTGTAACACGTGTGGCTCAGGCAGTTCCTCTCAAGTCCTCTTCTGTGACTCTAATACTATACTGTTGTCCCACAGGGCCTGGCCACATAAGGATGCCCACTTCTGACTTCAGAACTCTTAAGTTTTAATTATTGCTCCTGCACTCGACTGCAGTACAGTTACTGAGTAGTAAAACTTGCCTTCCAGGAAGATTCTGCTACCTTCCACTATGTTAAGATGGTGTATCACAGCACACTGCACTCCTTCTGCCTCTCAGCTCCTAAAGGCTGCTTTTGGTCTGGAGGCTCCACCTTCTAATACGCTATGGTGCTAGTAAACGGTGGGCTTGTTGGGTGTAAAGTCCCTTCAGTGTGCAGCATCTATCCTTGCTTGGAGTCTTACTTAAAACGCTTCTCACAATTACCAAGCTCGTTTTTAATTCATTTGCAGTGCCCAATATGCCTTATGTGTGTGTATTTGAAGACAAAGCATGCGCTATGATTCCCCTATAGTTTGATAAGCTTTTATACTCCATGTGGCTCTAAAAGTCAGGTCCACGACCATGATTTGTTTATTAATTGAAACTAAAATTTCCCTTTACCAACAATGCTTTTAAATAAATGTTGAATATTTTCCATAACTAACCTAATAATCACTGACTATAATAAAAATATAAACAGATTTCATCCTGAGTTCTCATCCTTCTAATTTATTATTTCTGTGGTGCTGGGTAAATCATGCTAGATCAGTTTCCTTAGCAGCAAAATATGGGCGTTGGCCTAGGAGAAATGTAAGGTCCATTTTATCACTATTCTCTTATACTTTATTGAATATTAGTCAGTAATATACTTCAGAATACGATGATAGGAAAGCTTACAAAAAAAGAAAAATAATAGACTGGAGTAGTTTTTCCTTCAAGCTAAAATGAAATGAGAAAAAGCATGAAATAGGAAAGATACTCTGCACTAACCTTAGATGACCACATGGAGTGATTTGATTGATTACTAGATAAAGTTCAATGCCCTTTGAATTGAAAGTTAGTTTCATAAAGAAGCTGACATAACAGGCATAGCTCATGTGGAACCAGAAATCTAAATATATGAAGTCCAATGAATAAAATACCAACCTTTGACTAACCCATAAGAGGCATTACTTTACTGTCATTCGGGGATGCCCAAATATTTTGGTCTCAGGACACTTTTTTTATACTCTTAGTAATTATCAAAGACCCCCAAAGAGTTTTGGTTTATGTGGGTTCTATTCATTGATATTTACCTTCTTGACAATTAACACTGAGACATTTGAAAAAATTTATGCATTAGTTTTATTTTAAGTGACAATGACATGCATTTTCATGTAAAACAAACAGCAGCTTTCAGCAAAATAACTATACTTTACCCAAAAAAATAATGGAAAAAATAGCATTGTTTTACTTTTTTTTTTTCTTCAAAATTTAACATGTGTCTTAATTGCAGATAGCCGGACTGTCACATCTGCGTCTAAATTTAATCTGTTGCAAGAGGCTAGTTTGACTGAAGTAAATAAAGAAAATCAGACAGATTTGTAGTTGGAAAAGGGAGAAGTATTTTAATAGATTTTCCAGATAATTGTGGATGTTTGTTTCTGGTATTATAGCAACACTCAGTAAGTGGTAGTTTCCTAAATATTAGTTCCAATGTGGTATAACCATATCAATTAAAATTTTGTACTCTGTTACATTAAAATTCTTTGTTCTACCTTTTGTATGAAATTTTTATTGTATATAGTATTTTGTGTGGAATTTTTACCATAAGTGATTTTTTAAATTGACTTAATTTTTTAGAGAATTTTTAGGTTCACAGCAGAATTAAGCAGAAAGAGTTCCCCCTGCCCTCAAATATGCATAGATTCCCCCACTATCAACATCCTGGACCAGAGTGGTACATTTGTAATAGTATATAAATCTATATTGACATCTCATTATCACCCAAAGTCCATCATTTACATTAGGGTTCACTCTGGGTGTTGTATATTCTGTGGGGTTTGACAAATGTACAATGACATGTATCTACCAATATAGTATCATATAGAATAGTTTTTCTGTCCTAAAAATCCTCTGTGCTCTGACTGTTCATCTCTTCCCTCTCCTGTAACCCTTGGCAACATAGCACTGATCTTTTTACTGTCTCCATAGGTTTGCCTTTTCCAGAAGGCCATAAATTTGGAATCATATAGTATGTAAACTTTTCAGATTGGCTTCTTTCCCTTACTTATATGCATTTAAGATTCCTCCATGTCTTTTTGTGGCTTGATAATTCCTTTCTTTTTAGCATTAAGTCATATCCCATTGTCTACATGGATCAGTTTATTTATCCATTCACCCACTGAAGGACATCTTGGTAGCTTCCAAGGTTTTGCAATTATGAATAAAGCTGCCATAAACATCCCTGTGTAGGTTTTTGTGTGGACATAAGTTTGTAACTCATTTAGGTAAATACCAAGGAGTGTGACTGCTGGATTATATGGTAAAAGTATATTTAGTTTTGTAAGAAACTGTCAAACTGTCTTCCAAAGTGACTTCACCGTTCTGTATTCCCACAACAATAAATGAGGGTTCCTGTTGCTCCCCATGCTCATCAGCATTTGGTGGTGTCAGTATCTTGGATTTTCACCATTTTAATAGATGAGTAGTAGTATCTCATTGTTTTAATTATTTTAATTTACAGTTCTCTAATAGCATGTGAGATAAGCATCTTTCCATAGGCTTACTTGCAATCTCTATATCTTCTTTGATGGGGTGCAGAAATGATTTTTTTACATCGTGAATTTGTCGTTTGGAAGCTATTAGTTCCCTGAGTCATATAGCTCTTTCAAATGTTGACACATTTCATTATTCCATATCAAAAATTTACATTTGTTAATATCTCTACCAATCTCCAGAGAAATTTTCAAGTGTTGTCAAGCTCATCATGGCAAATACAAGGCTCTCAAAATTCTAGTTTCCCCTTGAATGCTCACATTTCATCAGTGGCAACATATACTGTCAGTTGTTTACCTTTGACAGGACCATTTTCATTAACTTTCCAGCAAGTATGTGTCAAATAACCCAAATCTGAATAACCATAGTTTGTCATTTGTTCTTTAAAGTAAAAATGGTGCTTTGGGTATAAAAAGCATCTAGTTAAACTCTCTTCTCTAATAACTGCACAAGTGCATTTTTTTGAGGTAACCATCACACTTCTATATAGAGCACTTTCCATTTTAGCATGCAGAATGTTAAAAAAGACATTGAGTGGTCAAGATTCAATAAAATTAATTATTATGCTTCATCATTGGTAAGTTAAAATGGCTTTTTTATTTTAACTGTGAGTGGATGGCACTAAGAAATATACTGACGATGGTGTATAGTTTCATGTAAATGCTTTGCTTTTGTCCTAAGGAACCATCACTTGTACCCACCCTCGATTTTGTACCATGTCACACCAAAAGTTAAATAATGTCTTAGTATTATTATATAAAGAGTTTTGAACTTTGGACTCTATACAAGGGTCTAAAGACCTCCAAGTTTTCACGAACCAGCCTTTAAAAACTGCTGCCTCTGTGTGTTTTATATACTGGTTACAGAAGTCTTGAGGAATTGTTGAAACTTGTACATCCTCACTCTAGACAAATATACATACACAAAAAACTTTACATACAGTTTTAGGTTGATGAACAACCAAGAGGCCACCATGGACAACTAGAACATAGTTAATATATGCTATTACGAGCCATGGATTTTATTAGTTGTCCATTCAGAATTTTCTATCATACAACTCTGAGAAGCCTTAAAGTATATTTTAAAATATACAAGTCCAGTATCCAGAAATTATGTTTGCAAACACAATGTCATAAATAATAAAGAAAAAGATCATTTAAATAATGATAATAATGTTCCTGCGGGTTAGAAATATTTCTAAAAATCCTTAGATCTGTTCCTTTAATTTTTCCCCATTAATAAAACTAAAATAAATTATTTATGAAGATTGTTTAAATGTTAATGTGCTTGACCTTAAATGAACTGGTTGGATGCTCACATTCTGGTGATTTCGGTTTTGTTTTGGTTTGGTTTCCCCACTATACTCACAGACAAGGAATATAAATACAGATTTTCTACAATTGAGCCTAGTGCTGCCAGTGAACTAAGGGGTTCATCCCATGTAATACCCAGCCTCAAGACAGTTTCAAAGGTACACTCAGAAGAGTAGCCATGCTGGTACTGGAGCCCTGGGACCACTGAAATTGTAGAGCACTATTGGTATCTGCAATTTTTAAAAAACTATCAGTTTGGCACAATTTTTACTCATACAAATAGATATACATACTCACACCTTAATAGATGCATTTTCTGGGAAGAGGGTAGGTAGCCTTTTAGTACCTCATTGCACATAAACTGGGCTTTATGTACAGAAAGTTACTTTTCATGGATAATAAACCTAACGTAAAACAGTTCTTTTCTGGCAGCTAATTTACCTTTGTAGTTTATAGAGGTGCCTTCTTCATAATGGTACCTTCTGATTCTACTTTCACTGAGTCCAGTGATCAGTGTCAATTACTGCTGGTTTCCATAGAAACAAGACAACTAACCGTTTTTAAATCTTCATTCATGGACTAGTTTTACAAATAATGCAGAGTTTAGAATGACTACTTGGCAAAGACATACTGCTTGGAACAGATGCCAATAAATTTAACTCTTCAAATGATGTTTGAAGTTTGTTGTGTAGTTTTCACTAATAATAGATCCACATATTTAAACACAGTGATCTATGTAGTTCAAACCTTAAGAGAGGATTAAGTGACCTTCCCCTAAAGGGATATTGAATGAATTATATAATTTGAAAGCAGCTGTTGAGCAGTCATGAAATCTGAGTTGTTAGTACACATTTGCTACAGTTTGTCAGAAGCTTATTGTTCCTATCAGTGTTAAGGAAAATCTAGATTTCCCTTTAAAATTTTTTTGACGTTTAGAAAACCTTTCCACATCCCTCCGAAAATGAAGGAGAAAGAAACACTAATCAGGCTACATTAATATTGTTAATTACATGGCTTGAAAATGCATTCATATTATTGAGCAGTGTTGCCAACTGTTGATCCTTGGTAAGCAATTGCTTATTATGCTGTTTTAGAACTTTCTGTATTTGTAATATAAATTTAATATGTGGAACTCTGTTAGTAGTTATTTTCTTTATGCATTTTATATGGTTGTACATGAATAATGCATTCACAATCCGTTTATAGTACTTATTAATTAATTTAGCAATTAAAATACAGTTACTAAAAGCAACACAAATCAGTTTCATCAACTAGTGTGTCTCATTAGCGCTGATCTCTTTTTTCAGCTCTATGCCTTCTTTCAAACCATTTGCCAGGTTCTAATTTTATTTTGTTAGCCTTGCTTCACATTGCTGAGATTACACCTATAATGGTGGGGTTTTATATCATCTCCCCCATTAGTATGATGTAACAGTAGAGCCCTAAAGTTCATCTCAAACTGTCCAAGGGAATATGGGATAAGGTATTATCTGGTCTTAAGGTGCACTAGAAAGGTAAAAAGAGCACTAGTTTATGATTCTTTGAACTTCATATATATTTCAACTTGAGTTCACCAAAAAACTTCACATTCCTCCTCTCTTTTCTTAAGCATATGGTGTCACCACTCCCGTTTCTGAACCAAATCTGTTGGTGTTCCTCTGATGTGATGGCAACTCACACTTCGTTTCAGGATATAATTTACAGTCATCAAGGGTGCTTTATGTGTGACACTAAAGTTAATCCAAACCTCTAGTATTCGTAGATTTGGTCTTAAGTAGAGTGTTTGCATGGCTGTTATGTGCCTCTGCGGGGTTACTTGTCCCACATTTGTTAATGTCAGGAGTTTGCCATAGCTGGAGCTCTCTGTTATCTAGCATTTCAAAAGCAAGTTAAAAATAAAAATAAAAAAGCCCAGCAGGGCCCAGCTGAAATATTTTCTTTCAATACAGCCAAGCTGCAGGCATAAACCACAATAGTAAAATATACAATGGAACAAAGTAAAAGGCCTTTATAACAGATCTTTGTCATTCCACTGCAACTATTTCATAACATCAGCTACTGTTTTTCTCAATTGACATCATATAGGTCTCAGTTAATGAAAAGAGACATGGAGCATATTGCATCAAATAGATGCTGGACAGGAAACAGAAAATGGATCATCAATCCGGGCCCCCTAGCTAAAGAAGTCAAACCTCTGAATAGCAAAAGGACTAATGTGTTTTAGTTGTTCTCCCTTCCAGCCATAAACCCAAGAGCAACATTTAAAGTGTGTGCTTTTCTAGGCTGCTCACCAACCCCCTATCCACCCTACCCCACTGTGAAAGCCAAACAGCAAGGATCAAAAACATTTCCTTTTAAATGAATCATGGCAATCCAATAAAGATGCCACACGCAGATTATGTTCAAATCAATGACAGAGCCATAGCCAGTATCAGCAGGCCTCAAGGCACAAAAATTGCTCTCAGTCAGGGGGTGTCTGTCCAATAATGAGCTGTGGGACTAAATACAGAGCACATGCTATGCTCTGGGCCAAAACCCCTCGAGCTTTTACTGTTCTGGCTTCTTTAAGTAACTTTAGGGTGTTGTAGTACTGTCTTCATTCTTACCCTCCCCAGATGGGCCATAACGGCTTAGGATAGCTTTCTAAAGGGGGACTTCGATGACACAGTAGATATCTGGGAAACACAGACAACTCTAATGCTAATATCTAGTAACGTTCACATAAATTGAGGGGCAGGATTGATTTCGAAGAGTCAATTACTATGCAAGATCATTTAGAATCCTGAAACATAAATTCAAAGAAGATTCTTAAATGTTCACTTGCTAACAATTACCTGTCAATTGTTTTTAATTGCTACTCATTGCAAATATTTGAGGGGGAAGGCCATATTTTTCTATTTGAAAGGCAAAGGGATAAACCATACGTGTGTATATGTGTGTGTGTGGGTGTGTATTTATATGTCTACTAAATACTCTTTCATTCTTTGAAAATATTTAATAGCACCAATAATCTGCAGACCTCTCTAATTTTCTTTATATCCCTCCCTTGGCACTTGCTTTTGTTCTTTTCATAGAACACTGAAAGTTAATTTTCATATTGGCATGGCAAGGAAGCAATGATGACACTGTTCAGTATGCAAAGGTAAGAATGAAAAAGAAAAAAAATGATCATGCATCAATCAGCAAAATCACAGAATATGTTTCAGGTGACCCAGGTTTTCATTCCAGATTTATACCAACTAGGTGTAAGACTTCAGACAAGTAATTTATCTTCCCAGAGCTGTTTCTTCATCAGTTACATCTTTTCAGCTCTAAATTTTCATCTTCGGATCTAAGAGTATGCTTTGAATTAAGAGAAAAGCAACTTCAAGTCTTTCACATTTAACCAAAAGGAAGTTGATGGTTTTCAGACCCTTTCAAGAGCATGTCATGTGCTACATAAAGAGTTGACAACAGTTGATCTACCATGGGCTATTTTTCTTCTTTCTGTTCTTCTTTATTTTATTAATAAAATAAAGATATTTTATTAATATGAGCCACCTTATTTAATCCATTACCTGCTAATAGCCTCCGTTATGATTGCCCCAAAGGTCTAAAATAATAACCGATAATCAGCTGCTTATTAGAAAACTATCTGCTTCTGAAGACACTCCTATTTCCCTCTAAATTCAACAGCCCACTGTATTTTATGTTCATATTCCCAGGGTATGCTGATCTCTGTGAATAGTCAGGGCATATGGCACATGTTATCCTCTCTGGGAGGATAGAACCAATTTATTTCAAATAGAGAGAACTTATCAGATCTAGACAGATCTCTAAAACACCTGTAAGATAATTTGGATTCACAGCAGTAATAAAATAGCAAACAAATTTCCCTCTCCTGAAAATGATAAATTACTGTTATTTCATTGAGCAGACCTTTCCTTATCTGATTTGTTTTAAAAATGATAAATATGTCTCCATAAATCTGAAGGCAGCCCAGGAGTCACCATCTACCTAATTGAATTAGAGATTATATGATTCAAAGAGATAAGAACACATTAAACAAATAAGGATATTTTCCATTGCAAAGGGGGATGTAAAATTCACCTTTGAAGAATACAGGGTAAAACATGAATACTCAAAGCAGATGAAGTACGAAAATTGAAGTGTAATTAGTGGAAGCTGTCTCCCTTTATGAATAAGACCCTGCTTGAAATCTCCATTTTACTTTTGCAAATATTCAGACCAATTTTATTATGATGTCCTTCTACATTTACTTGTTGATTTTATCCAGTTCCTTGCAGTTTAGATTGAAATCATTTGCCAGTAAATTTTCCTTTCTATTCATGACCTTAGTGTTTCCATTGTCAACTATTAAATGTTGTATGGCTTTGATTTTCATCTTTTCAGAGGAAAAAGAAATCCTTTTTATACATTTCTTATATAATTCTAGCTGTCAGCATTTAGCTTGCTTTCTGTCTCATTTTGCTCTCCTCTTGGGCTCTGCCCTCTGCCACTTTCTGGCTACCCTCCAATTGAGATCTCTGCTTCATTTCCTTCTTAACTCTTTGTCATTATGTTTTATTTTCTACTTTTTCTTCAATTCTTCTCAAAGTAAGACTCTAGCACCTTCCCTGACCACTTCTGAATAAATGTTTGCTTTGAAATTCTGCTTCTGGCTCATTACGCCTCCATATGGCAGGAGGAAATCTGAAAATTCACGGTGACTTTAAGGAGAAAAGCTTGGTCTCTCTAGACAAGCAAGGAATGAGTTTTCAATTGATTTTCATGGACAATGACACTAATACCATTTAGAATCAGGTGTCCTTGACACAATCTCTTAAGATAGCAAAAAAAAAAAATCTGTCTTTGGCGTCACAGTGGTAGGTAATTGTTTCATTTTATATCTGAAGACTGTTCAAAACAAAACAAAATTCCTTCTTCTGAGATAGTTTAAGTGAATACTACATGAAATCAGTGAATCCATTTCAGTTCATGAACATTTTCATATATATCTTTATTTTAACATAAGTAAGGGGAAGAAAAGAAAAAATAATGAGATAAAAAAATGTTTAAGTCTGAGCAAGCTAAGGCCTAAGGAGTATACTGGAAAGGGGAGTTGCCACAGATTAGCCAGAGAAGATTTTTCAAAGTATGAGATCATAGGACTTCCCAGCTCAAAATTCTCCAAGGGCTTTCTGTCATATTTATCATAAAATACAAACTTCTTATTAACATCTCCAAAGCCCTGCATTGTCTGGTCCTCGCCAGTGTCTCCAATGTCACACTTCACTACTTTCTCCACCCCATAATCCAAACCCTGACCCCCAGAAATTCCACTGGGGCCACACATGCCTTCTCTCAGTTTCTTGAGTAAGCCAAGCTCATTTCCACCTCAGTATAGTGGCACTTCTTGTTCCTCTTTCTGGAAGGCTCTACCTCAAAATCTACTACTCAGGGTCACTCTTTCACTTTTTCTGGTATATGACCTTCTCAGAGACAAATTCCCCAATTCTTTTATTTAAACAAAGACCTTTTTTTTCTTACCATTATCCCCTAGATCCATTTATGCTTTATTGCTTTCATGACACTGTAGAAAATAGTGCCTAGCACAAAATGTATTATCAAAATGAATGGAACTAACATTCATTTTAACAATAAAATGAAGTAATGTATGGAGAGCACTTAGTAAAGTGCCTGGCACATAACAATGCTCAAAAAGTTATCTTGTCCTATAATTACAATTCACTATATCTTTCTTTTCCTACCAGATTACCAAGTTCGTCAGAACAATTACCATATCTTTTTTGCTTGCTAGTCTATCCTCAGAACCTGGGACAGTTCCCTGCTCATTGAAGGACCAGTTAATCTTTTCATTTGAATAAATGGAAGAAAAAATATTATATGCTAGCCAACACCCTGACATAGGCACTAATCAAACCAACTGTGAAAAATCTAAGTAATACTCCCAGCTCAATCACCTAATGTATGAAATTAAGCAAGCATTTAAATTCCCCTCATTCAGTTAGATTTATTGAGAACCTACATTACACAAAACTTGATGCTAAATGTAGCAGAAGATGCAAAGATAGACAGCAATAGATGCAGTCCCCACAAAGCTCAAGATAAGGCTAAAAACAACTTACCTGGTGTGGAAATGCGGGAGTGTAGTTAAACAAAGATATCACAAATTTTCACTTGGATACTTTGGAGAACTGGATATCAATAACTGAATGGAGAAAGAAAAATGAAGCAAATGGATATTGAACTATAATGTAAGGATGGTGAGAAGTGATTTACAGTTCAGAGATCACATTTAATTTTATGGCTTAATTATGAAACGTACAATTTTAACAATGTTTTATAGTTATTATCACATAGCAAGAAAAATAAAGTCATGCCACTTTCACTAAACTATGGTCTCCAAGAATGTATGTAACACCTTTGCTAAAATCTTCTAAATAATCCAGTTTAAAAACAAATATCCAGATGATGAAAATAAAATACAACAATAAACTATTTTAGCTAACAAATATAAAGATGCAATCCACAATGTAAGAGACATAAATACATGAATAACAATGATGATTTTAGGGCACTAAGAATGAAATTGTCATGCAGATGTCATAACCTACTTAAACCAGAATTTTAAAGCATTTTTGTATGTATGTTTTATTTTTAAAGGCTTGTCACATCAGTTTATAGCACAATAATGAATCCTAGTTTTCAAAATACATGTGTCAAACTCCTGATTTTGAAGCCAGTTACATCTGCAAAATCATTCCAGAAGTATGCACTAAATTTTCCCTCTAACTACAATAAAACCAAATAATTTTGTCTTATACTTATCTCTTTCTTTTCTAAATGTGTGAAATTTGTCATGAAATTTGTCATGGCTGCCTTGATGTCCTGAATCATTTTGTCTTTGGGGAAGAGCCAGAAATCGCATGGTTCCAGATCCAGTGAATAAGGTAGATGAGAACACACCATAATGTTTTTATTTGACAGAAATATGCCAAAAACAATGTGTGACACAGAGCGTTGTCATGATGGAGAATGAAGTAAAGACACTCATGAAAGAGAACTTACAAAACTGCTTCAGGAAGTGGCAAGAATGATGGGATAAGTGTGCTTGAAGCGAGGGGGAGTACTGTGAGGGGGATTAATGGCAATGTGTTTTTTAGTGTATTTTTTTTTTTTTTAACATTCATTGTATTTTTTTATCACACCTCATAGCTAAAATCTTGAAGAACAAAGTGATGGAAGATGTTAAAGTATCTGCTTCATTGAAGGAAAGGATACTAACAAAAATTTAAGAAGGGCTCATATCAAACTTCAAATGACTTGGGTTGAAGACCAGACACAGAAGCAGGTCTCTCTCAGTGCCATGACAATCATACCCAAAGCAAAAAGTTTTTTTGCAATGTTGAAAGAAAAGGGTGGACCTGACTACAATATTGAATTTACTGCTAGCTCTAGGTAGTTTAAATGATTCAAAATTTGTTGTTCTTTAAATAATGTGAAAGTGAGTGGTGAATCTATGATTACTGATGTAAAGGCAGATGAAGAAGTTTGGAAGAATCTTTGGAAGCTGACTCTAGAGGAAAATTACTTGCCAGAGCAAATATTCAATATGGGTGAAACTTCCCTATTCTGGAAACAGGTAACTAAAAGCATTTTCATCCATAAGGAGGCCAAGTCGATGCCAGGTTTCAAGACTTTTAAGGACAGGATAACTGTCTTGCTCGGGGGCAGTGTTGCAAGTTACAAATGGAAACCCTCTGTGATCGGGCACAATGAGAGCCCCAGGCCTTCATGCAGATCAATGAGCACACACGGCCAGTGTGCCACAGGAGCAATGACAAGTCATGGGTGACCCAGTTCCTCTTCCAAGATGCCCTCCTGAATTGCCATGCCAGTGAAATGGAGAAGTACTGTTTGCAGAATAACACACCTTTCAAGGTTTTGCTTATTGTTGATAATGTTCTCGGACATCCTCTTTTTATTGGTGATCTGCCTCTCAATGTCACAGTTGTGTTTCTCCCTCCAAACACCACCTCTTTGATCCAAACGGTGGATCGAGGACTTACAGCAGCTTTTAAGGCGTCCTACCTGAGGAGGACCTTTGGCCAGGCTATTGCTGCAATTGAGGAAGACTCTGAGAAAACACTGGTGCAATTCTGGAAGGAATGCAACCTCTGTGACTGAATCGAGACCCTTCCTTAGGCTTAGAGTGATGTCACCAAGGAGTGTATGAATGGCAACTGGAAGGAGACACTCAGAAGTTTGTCCATGAGTTCAAAGCATTTGCCAAGGATGAGGAGGCTACAGAAACCAACGAGGCTGTGGCTGAGATGACAAACAATTGTAACCTGAGGTGGGTGAGGACGAGAAGCCCCTGAGGAAATGACTGATGGCGAGATGTCGGAACTGGAGCAGGAACACATAGCTGGAGAAGAGGTAAGAACAAGAAACTTCAGGAGAAGAAGAACCCCTAAGAAAATTCACAGTGAAGGGTTTGGCAGAAGCTCTTGAAGACCTTAACAAGCTCCTTAAAAAGTCTGAGAACACAGAGCCCACCACCTAACAGTTTTCATTAATAGAGAGGAATGTTCATGGTGAATTACCTGCTTACAAGCAAATGTATGATGAAAAAAATAAGAAAACCACCATGGACATGTTTCTGAAAATAGTGACACCTCCTAAAGAAGAGACTCAGGCAGGTCCTTCAGCAGGAATTCCAGAGAAAGGCGTTGTTATCATGCAACATGACAGCTCCATGCGTGTTATTACCCCTGAAGACCTTTCAGTGGGACAGGATGTGGAGGAAGACAGTGATATTGATGCCCCTGACCCTGTGCAGACAGAGGCTAATGTGTGTGTTTGTGTCTTAATTTTTAACCAAAAAAAAAAGTTTAAAAAGTAAAACAAACAAACAAACAAATCTAAAAATAGAAAAAGCTTACAGAATAAGGATATAAAGAAAAATACTTTTTTACAGCTGTACAATGTGTTTGTGTTTTAAGCGGTCTTATTACAAGAATCGAAAACTTAAAAAGTTTATTTAAAAAAGACAGTACTCTAAGATAAATTTATTATTGATGAAGGAAAACTTTTTACAAATTTAGTGTATCTTAAGTGTAGTGTTTATAAAGTCTACAGTAGTGCACAGTGATGCTCTAGGCCTTCACACTCACATTCACACTCATTCACTGACTCACCCAGAGCAACTTGTAATCCTGCAAGCCCCACACATGGAAGGTCCGCCCTATACAGGTGGACCACTTTTCATCTTTTATACCATATTTTTACTGTACCTTTTCTATGTTTAGATACACAAATACTTATTGTGTTACAATTGTGTGCAGTATTCAGTATAGTACCATGCTGTACAGGCGGTATCCTAGGAGCAGCAGGCTGTACCATACAGCTTAGGTGTGTAGCAGGCTGCACCATCTAGGTTTGTGTAAGTGCACTCTATGATGTTCGCACAACAATGAAATCACCTAACATTGCTTTCCTTGGAATGTATCCCCATTGCTAAGTGACACGTGACTGTACAAATGTCTGATTTCTTATCATGCCATGATGGTGAAAGATGGACAGGAGGTGCCATGTACTGCCAGGTTCATGTTCATAGACCACTAGCTTAAATACTTGAATAAACTATTCCTATTTTCATAATCTGAACTTTGCCAAGAATCCACTATACTAAAATAAAGAGAAAAATATTTTAGTGGGAATAACTCACTTAAAAACAATAAGACAACTTCTGCAGACTTACCAGGAACTGATACTCACATTAATAAAAAGTAAAGATACACAAATATGCTAGCAAATTGTCCAAAATGAAAGACCTCCTAAACTATTATGGCTAATATTTTCAAAAGCAGATAGTCCCTCATTAGACAAAAGAACACAGTGGACCACCTCATTACTCTGCAGTTCCTCTTTGACAATGGTTCTTCTGGCCTCATAAATAACATAAAACAGATGGAACTTGAGTATGAATACTGTTCATATTAACATATTCACAGGGTGCCAAAGATATGTAGACAAGTGGACACCGATCAATGTTGCTCAAGCAGTAGTTCGCCATAATCAGAAGTGTCTGGACGCTGATAGTAACCACTTTGAGCACCTCTTATAGTTTGCAGAAATCAAATGTGACTTGTATTCATCTTTTGTTATAAGTATATATTAAGTATTACAATTTTAATGCAGTTTTTTTTTCCTTTTTTAAAATGTGTATACATTTTTTGGCACCTCCTGTATTTTATGACTCATTTGGAAATTTATATCATCAGAATATTGAAATGTTTCATTGAATGTTGTTTTAATGGAATTACTGCATTTTTAGTTATGACATTATTTCTCAAAGATCTTTTCATTAATTGAATGTCACAAAAAAATTAAAGAGTATGAATTTGCAATGGTTCCAATCTCAGAATTTTACCTATAGAAAATATTTCAATAATGAAGTGTAACCAGTATGTTAAATAATCATGAATCAGAACTATGATCAAACTGCATCTCTAATTCTTTGTCCAACCACCTCTTTAAACTTGGCTCAGCGGGTGTATTCTTCTTCTGTCCTTCTAAGAAAACTTCTGAAGATCTGTGAACAGCATCAAATCAGAATTTAGATTTTTCACTTCTTTGCAGTAATAAAAAGTAATAAAAGTTCTAATATTGCTGTAAAACTTCTCTTCTGAAGTTTGAGACCTGAAGTGTGAACGAGATGCCCAGTTGCCTTTTTCTTTCATCTTCTTTGCCCCTGCCCCTAACTGCTCTTACACTCCCTCTAGGAAGAAAGTAGGACAATTTAGAGAAATAAGTATAAGACAGGTCTTGCTGGGACTACTAAATTCTTCCTTTCCAGTTCTGAAGATGTTTACAGCTGAGTTCATTTACTGGGGTGGTTCGTTTTGGGAGGTTCCATGTTAAAACCCTTGCATTTCCTTTGACTAAGATGGATCCCTCCGCCAATCCTGGGCATAAAGTAAATCTTGCTGCTTTCTTCTGAGACTTCCTTCCCTCTTGCAGACTGTATGGAAGAGTATCCAAGTCGATTCCCTTCTAGCTGTTTCTGCAGTGTGCCCACATCTAAATGGGAAATACTCATGAATCTTTAAACTCAACAAACTCTTGAAATGTTCTCCACACTACACCACTGACTGTTCTGGCTCTTCCAATAAAGCAGCTAAGTCAACCCTTCCCTTGCCTTTGGGTTTTCCAAAATGATAGCATCTTCAGTCTCTCCCGGTATTCTCCAAAAGGCCCCTCAAAGCCCTTCTCACTGGGGTGGGTGTTAATATAACTCCATCCCACCCTTTTCCAAAGATGGGTCAGGAGCCACCCAGCACCATGACTGCTCTCACCAAAGAAATCTACTTACCAGTCTCCCTTTTCACAAAATCTTCTTTCTGGCCCCCTTGTTAAAAATTTTTGGTCTTGCTAAGAGTATGCAACTGAATCTCTCTTCATTCCCTTTGTAAACTGCATATTTGGGCAGGGGTAGAAAGGGGTCTTGTCTCCCAATACACTGGTATTTTAATATCTGTCACACTGTAACCTCAAGTGAAATTGAAGCTTTTTTCTGTGGGTTACAGTAACAGCTTAGTTATTCCATACACAGGCAAATGAGAAAAAAAGCAAACAAACAAGAAAATATTGAACGCTGATTTATATTATTATTTTCACTCCTGAGCTTTCCAACATGATATAAGTCTCCAGTGCAGTCATACCTCTGTACACTCCATATAACACTGAATCCATTTTTCAGCTCTTTCCTTAGTGATTTACATTAGAGGAGAAAAGATATTAAGCTTACTGACATCTAAGCTTTGGGGCTGCCACTGAGGTTATTTTCAATAATGTATCGAGTGACAGCAACAATGCTCTGTTGTGAATTAAATAGCTTTGATTTTTCCATTATGTATGAATTCAAGGCTCAAATATAGATATAACCAGCCATATAGAAGTGAAATCCAACAGCAGTCCTGTGAATAACAGGATTTAGTTTAAATAGCTGTGTATTGAACTTCTACTCTCCTTTCATTCTATGCAGCAAGTAGTGACCATTATAACTAGGAATTAAAATATACTAATACCAAGGACTACAGCAAATAAATTGAGGTGTCACCAACAACATTGATTATAGCCTGTCATTATTTATTTATTTGGTTAATTTTTTATATCCTATCTGTATCCCCAAAATCTATATGCAAAGAGGGCAGACCCACCTTGTCTTTCTTATTCATCATGTCTTTCCAAGTAACTAGAAGAATAATGTCTAGGACAGAGTGTTTTGTAAATATTTGATTGATTGAAATGGGTAGAAAAATAAATAAATTCGTGAAAAATACGTTTTTCAGTGAATACTGGAATTAATTCTAGAATGGAGATTTAATCTTTTATGCTGCCCAGTCTAAATCATCTAGACACTGATTCTTTTTACTATGATCATAGAATCTTTTTTTTTCTAATTTCTAATTCAGTCCCAGAGCTTAAAAAAAGATTTCACCGTGAGTAAAAGAGGAAAGAGCAATGAAAGACGATTAAAGCAAGTAACTCCTTTCACAAAAGCTGGAAAGTAAAATCTATAGAATAATAATGTCAGAGATCAGGCATGGGTAACTGTATTTATTTCCTAGGGCTTCTGTAAAACGTACTACAAACCAAGTGCTTAAAACAACAGATATTTATTCTCTCACGTTTGTAGAGACTAGAAATCCAAAGTCAAAGTGTTGGCAGCTTTAGTTGCCCCAGAAGGCTCTGAGGGAGAATCTATTCCATGCCTCTCTCCTAAATTCTGGTGACTGTAGTCAGCTCTTCACGTTACTTGCCTTGAAGCTATGAAACTCCAATCTCTGCCTGCCTTCATTTTCATATGTCCTTCTTCTCTCTATGTCTGAAATTTATTCTCCTTCCTTTTATGAGGACACCAGTCATTGGATTTAGAGCCCACCCTAAATCCAGAATGCTTACTCGAGATCCTTAATTTAATTATTTCTGCAAAGACCCTATTTCCAAATAAAGTCATAATCACAGTTACTGGGATTTAAGAGTTGGATATATCTTTTGGGGGGACACAATTCGACCAACTACAGTAACTTTCAGGTATTGGTCAAAGGAAGCTAATACTAATCCTATTCAGAACTGTAAATCCAGTTAAGCTCCCCCATTTCCCAGTGCTGGTCTCTGAACCAAGTGTTCTGATCCCTCCACGTACAGGTCCAGATGCATTCTAAATCCCAGACTAATCCAGGCGTGGTTTGGTCCTTCCTGTTAATGTGGATCCTGCCTGTGAACTCCTGCCACACTGCGATAATGACCACCTGCCTTTCCAGCCCCCAAGTGTCATTTCCAGCCTATCATTAAGCAGGTACTATCCACTCTAGGTGTTGTACCATGCCCTTTAACATCCTGTCTAAATCACAGCAGAGGTCTAGACACTGAGGTTTGCTCACCTGCAGCTGCCTTTTCTTCTTACCATCCCAGCGTGTGGTCCAACATAGAGGACACATTTCATATCAGGTGTGCAAGCCCTGTCTGTCCTGTGTTGCCAGGAAAAACCATGATATCTTGGATATTCCACTGCCCAGAAAGCAATATCGTGCCTCAATATTTCTTCTTCACCAGACTACAAAATTGTCTGAAATTCAACATAAAAGATATTTGATCCTTCAAAGTCTTCTTGGAGACAATTGCTTAGATTGTGTTCTGCCAGTGCAGAGAGAAGAGCTGCATCTTCTTACAATGTGTCATGAGAAATCAGTGCCCTCCTGGGAACTCACTCGGGGGTTCTAGTGAAGGATTTGCCTTTTTCAAGTGTTTTCCTATGTTTTCAAGTGTTTGACCTGCCTTCAGTACAATCATTCTCACTAGTCATTTTTAATGCCTTTTTTCCCCAGTTCAATTTGATGGTATGCATTGCAGGGGGAGAATGTCACATTTCCCCAAAGATGCAATTAGTATTGTTTTACTTTAAGTATAATACTGCAGGCCCTGTCGAAATTTTAAGATCTAAATTGCTCTAACATGTGGCTCTTTCAGGTTTGTGAGAAAGTCTTTCTAACAGATTTGAAATTAAATTGGACATGGGTAGGTACCTTGTTCTTCTGGATAATACATGGAGCCAGATAGAGGAGACCTGGTATTCTATCGTAAGCAAGCCATTAATCTGCTCTGTGTGCTCAGACTATTGGGAACTCAGCTTCCTCCACCCATCTAACCAGTTCAGAGATGAGATTTGTCTGATCTCTAAAAAGGCACAGTTATAACTGTGAGATGGGATTCGATATCACAAAAAGACAATTAAGGTAGAGATTTATTGAATCCATGAAGTAGAGTCATTAGTTACACTTCTCTATATGTTGACACCTGGTGCTGTAATTCAAACCCATCACTAATTGAAACTAGAACCTTGTATACATGAAAGAGAAAGCCAAGATCACCAATGCTGGTAGTCTGTCAGATTTTAAAAATTAATAATTTCAAATCTAATTCCAACTGCTCTTGAAAAATTAGAAACTCCCCGGCATTGAGCATGCATTTTCATGAGACATGAAACAACTGGAGCTGAATATAACTGCCCACTTGAGATGATTTCTAGTTTGCCACAGTCCCCACCACTCCCTCTTGTCTCTGAGGCTATGGCTGAAAACTAGATGTGATCCTGTGCTGTTTTTCCCACAGTAGGCTTGTTTTAGGCATTTACAACACAAACCTGTCCCCTAGAAATAGGCCAATTTAAAATTTGCAATCTATGGTGCACCATGTCCCTAATCTCCCCCTAAATTAAGGTATGTTTGTATTGGTTATTAGGCATTCTTTCTGTGGAAGAATGGATCCTTTAGAATGTAAACCTCTAGAGGGAAGATGGGCCTTGATCACAGGTCTCTGCTCACTGCCCTAGGTACTGAAGTGTGGACTTACAGTCAGTAAACTCTTGGCCCATGTATGGACCACTCCCTAGGCGCTAAGAGCAATGTGACTCTAGGATTTAGGTGTCAACAAAATTCTACCCGTGAAGACCTTCATAGGGCTCTGGAAATGACAATGTGAGTCTTTCTTCCCTCATTACCTTCCTGTTTAACCTGAGCCTCTGCATCTTTTGCTCAAGACTACCACAGACATAGAAAGACCTACCTCTAAAGCACCTTGGAAATACACCTTGCAGTATATACTTACCTTTGTCTTAATCTGAGTTTGGATATCTTCTTTAATGTTGTAGGAGATGAAGCCCAGGCCCTTTCAGCAGACTGTGTCAGATCCCCTTTTGGGCTTTTGCAGACTTTGAAAGATCAGGCAGGATTGATCTGTTTGCAATGCAATACCTCAAGCTGACCAAGGATAAAAACTGCATAGAGGAAAAACAAATCAAATCAATGTTTAGCTGTTTAGCTGTTCCTTTGCTAATAGCAGGCTTTTCATACTTTTTTCAGCTTTCAGTTCTCTTAGTTGCTTTTGAGATTTTTTCCACACCAGGACAGAAGAAAAGTTTAAAAAAAAAAAAATTTCATAATCACGACTCAGTGAAGCCCATTCCCTTCCCCATATGAAAAGGGATGGGGGAGGGAGTGGAGCACACAATCAACATGTAACATGTTGAGATAACTGGTTGCAGGATAATCAGTTTTTTAAGAACTTACCAAGTTATCAAAGAAATAATGTTTCACCTACTTTAGTGTGAAGAATACTAGATCTTTAAAATGGTGTACACATTGTATAAGTTACAAAGTTTTCAAGGTAGTAGCAACAGTGAGAACCACAAGATTTTGTTTGTACAGAAAAATTGAATGATGAAGTAAAACAGTTGTCTAAATGTAATATTTTAATCATTTGTATAGTTTGTTCTTCAACTGATGGAGAGAATATTAGTTTCATAACCTGATAGTAGCATAGGTCAAAAAACTGAGAGTCTTAAAACCATTGAAATGGTTTCTGACTTCATCAATATTCCTTTAACCTTTGCTGGGAAAGCTACATGATTCATCACAATCTAGAAAGCTTCCATTAGAATCAGCCTTCACCTTGAGACTTCAGATTGCTGGAAAGTACCTGACTTTCTTTCCTATCAATTCGAAATAAACTTTGCTGATAAAAGAGATCATAAAGAGGATCTCTATTTGCTTTTGTAATTAAAATTTTCACCTTGGTTTACAGATTCCTGACTCAAACATCAACTATTCACAGTAGTCTTCAATTGGTTAAGCTACCGTTATATAAATTTTAATTACTCCATGTGTCAAACTCCAAATACAAAATATATGTTCATTCCAGGTCTTATTTTAAAAGAAAAACACGCAGTAAACAACCTCAAACTCTAGTTAATGGTGTAGAGTTCTGACAGTAAAATTTGCAACCTTGTTGCAATAATGTTACTAATCTTGTTTGATATCAGAGGGATTATTCATTATGAATTTGTAACAACTGGGCAGTTAACCAAGTTTACTATTTGGAAGTGCTGGAAAGGCTGCGTGAAAAAGGTAGACGACCTGAACTTTTCACCAACAATTCATGGCTCTTGCATCACGACAATGTACCAGCTCACACTGCCCTGTCTGTGAGGGAGGTTTTTAGCCAGTAAACAAAAAACTGTGATAGAACACCCTCCTACTCATCTGTTCTGGCCCCCAATGCCTTCTTTCTTTACCCAAAGATAAAGGAAATATTGAAAGGAAGATATTTTGATGACATTCAGGACATCGAGGGTAATACGATGACAGCTCTGATGGCCATTCCAGAAAAAGAATTCCAAAATTGCTTTGAAGGGTGGACTAGGCACTGGCGTCAGTGCACAGCTTCCCAAGGGGAGTACTTCGAAGGTGACCATAGTGATATTCAGCAATGAGGTATGGAGCACTTTTTCTAGGATGAGTTTGCGAACTTAATTGTCCCACCTCATATGTACAGAAGTGCTTAGGGGTGAAGTCTGAAATTTACTTTTAAGAACATCAAAAAGTAAGATGAATTGATGGATGTCTAGAGGGATGATGTATATATGTGTGATAACAAATATAGCAAAATGTTAATTGTAGAATCTAGGTAGTGGATATATATGGATGTACAATATACAACTATTTCAACTTTATGTATATTTAAAACTTATCAGAAAATGTGAAAGGAAACATTTGCTTGAGGTCCGATATTAAAATATGTAATAACCAAAGCAATGTGGGCACTGACCAATCAGCACAAGTGCTGGCGGTTTAAACTGGCAGGAACAGGCAAGTTATCTGCATTGAAGCACCCCTTCTATTTGTTCTGAAATCTAGGAACTCTTGGGGATATAAGAAATATAATTATAAGATGGTTGGCCCTGATCATTGAGAGCTAACACTTTTATGAAGGGTAAAGGTTTACGCACTAACATGGTCAAAAATAAAATTCACACTACATGTATATGTCGTGCGGGGGACCCTGCTCGCTGCGCCATTTGTCGTGCAGGTGGCAGGCAGGGTCTCAGCTCCGCTCCCCACATAAGAACGCAGGACATGGTGAGGCCAAACAGGAACACCCATGGAGCCATAAGTAGGGGAGTAAAACCAATATATTCTCGCTGGCGGCTGGGCTGGAGACACAGGAAGCAGGATCTACATAATCTGCCTAACAGCAGTCCGCGCTTGCCAGCCACCATCTTCTTGCTAGCCCCCATTCCCTTCTGCTAGCGTAGCCACAGCAGTTATATTAGTGGCCAATGGCTTACGGGTTACAGCTGACGGCCAACTAGCCACAGCTGATGGCATCTGATCACAGTTGATGGCCATTTACTACCCGAGCCAGCACCTTTCTATTGTGAGGCCGAGAGCCTGGAAACTGTTTTTTGGGGCTTTGTCCTTACAGTATATAACAGGGCTCTCCAGAGAAATAGAACCAGTAGTACATATAGAGAGATATTAATAAGAGGATATTTATTATAGGAATTGACTCAAGTGGTTATGGAAACCAAGAAGTTCCACAATCTGTTACCTGCAAGCTGGAGACACAGGAAAGCTGGTGGTGTGATTCAGTCTAAGTCCAAAGCCCTGAAAATCAAGGGACTGATGGTGTTGAGTCTGGTTTGAGTCCAAAAACCAAGAACCAAGAGCACGGATGTCCAAGGACAGTGTCGTGGGGGATGGCCTGCAGGGTCTCTGCTCTTGCTCCCCACATCAGAACGCAGGATATGGTGAGGCCAAAAAGGAACACCCACGGAGCCATAGGTAGGGGAGTCATATTACTATATTCTCGCTGGCAGCTGGGTTGGAGGAACAGGAAGCAGGAGCCACACTGTTCGCAACCTGTTGTCCACTTCTCTGCAATCTGCCACCCACACTCTGCCGTACTAACTGCAATCTGTGCTTGCCAGCCCAGCCACCATCTTCTTGCTAGCCCCCATTTATCTGCTAGTGTAGCCATGGCAGTTATATTAGTGCCCAATGGCTCACTGGTTACAGCTGACGGCCAAGTAGCCACAGCTGATGGCCAGCCAATCACAGTTGATGGCCATTTACTACCTGAGCCAGCACTTTTCTATGTGCGGTCGAGAGCCTGGAAACTGCTCTCTGGGGCTCTGTCCCCACAGACAGGAAAAAAGGAATGCCTCAGCTAAAACCATGAGAGCCAGTTCACTCCTCCTCCACCTTTTTGTTCTATTCCGCCCCACTACAGATTGGATGATGTCCACCTGCTTTGATGAGGGTGAGCTTTACTCAGTCTATTGATTCAGATACTAATCTCTTCCAGAAACATCCTCGCAGACACACCCAGAAATTATATTTTATCAGCTCTCTTGGCATCCCTCAAACCAGTCAAGTGGACACATAAAATTAGCATGGTGAGAAAAGAAATATTTTGTTTTTAATTAGTCTTTCCTCCTTAGCCCCCAATTATTGGTAGCAGAACATAAACAACTTTGGTCAGGTTTTTTTAATGTATTGTGATCTGATTACTTAAATTGTTCCTTTAGGATGGTAAAGTTTTTTCTTAGAAAAATAATACTTTGTCTCAGACTTCTCAGTCTTCTCTCCATCTCTCTGGCTCCTCTACAAAATTACATCTGCCAAAAGGAGAAAGGTGAGTGTTTCCCACCACCTCACAGTGGACAGAATGAGTGAGTCTGTCTCTCTGAGCCAGGCCCTCTGGTCCCCAAGTTAATGCCTTTCACCATATTGTTGCCTGCTTTATTTGTGTTTACATCTGAATTCCACAACTATGCCAGCTCAGAATCTCTGTTCTGCTTGGTCAGGGCTCCAAAGAGTTCTCAATGCCAGTGGGCCCCTCCTTGGCTTTCCGCTACTCTTCAAAACCTGCAGTGACTGCTTAGTTTCACCTATGCACACAGGAACTAACTACTGCCAAGTAAACCTTAACTTCAAGGCCCCCTCTTGCCTAAGCAAACGACACTGCCAAGTTGCTTTTACCAAGAAGTAATGCACTGGCACCAAGGCAGGTAGAATGCTCTGTTCAGAGACCTGCTTCCAGCGGCCCACCCTTTTCCAGCACTTATCCTCTTCTATAGCCTTCAGCCTCTGAGGATTTGGGAGGGTGAGGACAAGTATTGGTACCACCTGTTCTATTACCTCCTTCAACCATTTTTCTCCTGGCAATCAGGTTTTATTAGTTTCCTATCATTCTGTAACCAATTACTACAGAGTGGCTTTAACCAACACCCACTAATTATCTCATAGTCTCTAGAGACTCAGAGTCTGGGCACAGGGTGGCTCAGCAGGTCCTTCTGCTTAGAGTCCTGCAAGAACTAAATCAAGCTATGATGAGGCTGCTTTCCTTTCTGGAGATTTTAGGGAACAATCCACTTCCAAGCTCTGTCAAGTCATTTGACAAATTCAGTTCCTTATGGTAGTAGGACTGAGGTCCCCATGTCCTTGCTGGATGTCATCTTGGATGAGTCTTACTTCTTCAGGCTGCCTGAATTCCTGCTCTCGTGTGTTGCTTGTGACCGCCCTCCAGCAATAACAGAGGGTGAGTATCTCTGACATTTCAGATCTCTTCCACTTCTGCTCCATGTCTTTTGTGCTTCTAAACAGAAAAAGTTCTCTGCTTTTAAGGTTTCTTGTTATGAAACTGAACACAACTGGGTCATCCAGGATAATCTTTTAAGTCTACCACATATTCATGTTGCCAGGGATTCGTGTTGGCCCATCTTTGTCAAGGGAGGGTATTCTGACTGCTACAGAGGGTATTAATATTTTCCCTCTTCCTGCATGTGGACATCTCTTAGGCAAAACACTTTGATTTAATTAACCAAGCCTACCATTGATGTTACATGAAAGCCAAAAAATTGGTACAACAGGTTGAACCTATTGTACAGATAAGAAAAGTGAGGCTCATAAGATGTAGTTGCCTTGCTTTCACACTCTGAATATTCACAGTGTACAATGTTGAGCCGCATAAACAATATACAGACAATTTTTCCCCATTCTTCATCTGTATGTGGAGTCAGTTATTTCACTTTGGATGACATCCTGGAGACAGACTCTAGATACTAACCATGTCTGTTTTTGACATGGTGATACAAGATCAATTCAGTTCAACAACACAGGCCTATGGCCGGTACTGACTTCTCAGGTTCCCACTTTACTTGAGGTATTTAGTGACCTAAAAGTTCTCTGTCTATGATGAGCATAAAGATCCCAAAACGTAAAGAGAAAGAAAAGGAGTCTTTATATAGTAAAGACAGGAAAGTTTGTCACACATTCAACCATCTGCTTCCTTAGTTTCCCCTATTTCAACAGAGAAGCATGCTATCTACAACAAGAGGCTGAATTCTGGAGCATTTATCTCCTAAGTTATTTTATAATATTAGCGGAGTCAGGCAAAATGTAGAAAAATGTGACCAATTTAGACAGTATAGCAAACCCGCCATTTGCTCTCATTTACTGTAATAGGGATTTAAAAGAATACTCATGAGCCATTGAGAATCTATCAGTTAGTTGAGCAGAATAAGTAGTTTTGCATGAGACCTACCCTTAAATCATTTAGTGCCTTGTTGCATCATTAAAAGCATATATATATGTATATATATACATATATATATACATATATAAATATATGAATATACATAAATATATAAATAAATATATAAATATATAAAAGCATATATATAAATATACATACACATATACATATATTTATTTAGCTCTAAGTCGTAACAAGTAACTTCTCAGAAAAACAATTTTACTACTACTTAAAAGGCTTGCAGAGGTCAAGAGGACCAGTCTTATTCTAAGTTTCAGTCTTTTTCAGAGACCTAGCTAGATGGCAGGGAAATGGAACCTGCTCGACCACTTCCCACCTCCTTTGTAATTGTCTCCAGTTACAGTGTGTTAACTGACGTGGACACTCTGTCCAGCAGAAGATGAGAAGCTGCCCATAGCCAATTCTAAGACAGCACTGAACTCAGAGCAAGAACAAAAGGAGAAGGTTAGCTATAGGCCGTGGGCTGGTCTGCACATTAGGACACATTCAAGCCAAACCTGGCTTCTAGCTCACAGGCATCATGTCCCTTTTGCAGATGTGTATAATGGAAAGGGGTTCACCTCTCCCCCACACACAGCCCAGCTGACATCAGAACCACAGACTGGGATCTCTTAATGGCTTAAGAATCAGTGTTCAGACTTATAGTGAAGGGACTATTTTGAATAAGCACAGTTGGCTGGGCCTCTCCTGAGAAGACAGAGATCCTGCTAATGGAACCTCTCAAAGCCATGAAAGACACTGCCAACATCCTTCTTCAGAATCCATGTCCTTATATTATGAACCAAGGGTACAGAAGGCATTGATGGCTCATGAGAATTCAGACTAGACTACATCATCACAGCTAACATAACATCATTTTGGCTGGCCACTATTACAGCTCTTGTCATAATATATCAAATTGATTTACTGAAATACTAATTATAAGAAGCTAAACTTTATGTATGTTGTATGGTTGACCCATACGGTAATGTGAAGATGTAGACACCATTGTCCTAAGTTATACGAGAGGAAACCGAGCAGTGGTGAGGTGAGGTCCTTCCCCTAGACCACACTCAGCTGCTCACCCAGGTCTGTCTCCAGAGCTCAGCCCTTCAATTCTGTGCTAGTAATACCTGCAATGGCCTACCTTTTCTGCTGGGCAAAGTCTGCTTATTGCATATTTTTGCATCCCCAATGACTGATATAAATAGCTGCTTAGAAAATGATAAGTAAAGGGCACATGAAGAGTCCCACATCTTGTCCAACCCACTCCACTGATCCTTCTCGTTAAAACATACTTTCTTAAGGTCATGGACAAAGACTCCCTTATAGAAAAAACACACTAAAGAGGTGGTAAGTGGAATCTGATCAGGTGGCCAGTAACACCCCTTGAATTAGCCGTGCTACTCGTTACTTGCCCTTATCAAGCTGTTGAAGGCCAGGATGACAAACTCATTTGGCAAAGTTTCCTTGACTCAGTATTATTCTATTATGTATAACATAAAAGTTATTCATCAAGCTACAATGTATTTACTTTTACACGAAAACAGATAAGGCCTACATAATCTTTGGTCATCAAATATTACTGTTTCCTTGATCACCCAATTGGGAGATGGATTTTAAAGGAAAATTCAAATATAATTTAACTTTTTAAATTCCAATATAGAATTATACACGGGAAAAGATCAAATCCTCCATACATTCTTTCAGTGATGCTTTTCTCCCAGAGGTAATGACTAAATAATTCAGTATGTAACTTGCTTTGTATTTATATACAACTTTTCTCCCAAATACATGAGATTGCATAAATTGTTGCTAGACTTGGTGCACAGAAACTAGACCAAGTCCCATAACAAAGTAAGAAAGAAGATGAAAGTTTCACACTGTGACTCAGCAAAGGTTGCTTATAAAGTAATTGGGTGGGTCTTCGGAGCCTGTGCTCCCACCCTCTACTCCCCCCGAACTTTTTTTTTTCCTGTCCACAGGGATTCCTCACTTCTCATAGACCTCAGGGACCTCTAAACTTTATATAAGTCTCTATTAGGAAATTAGTAGCAGCTTCATTCACTAATATACTCAATCTCTTGTCATTCTCCATCCTGCTTAGTTGTTGCCTTGGGAGTAAAAGTGAGAGAAATTTTAAGTGGGTGAGTCCACAGTTTCAAAATACAGACAGCGTTATGGACTGACCTCGCTGATTCTTTATGGACTGATCCTTGGGGATCACATGATAAACTTGTAGATTTTTTTTTTAATAAAGCAAAAACAATTGATTTTTAAACTAAATCTTGTATGTCTTTCCATTTTTCTTAACAATTGAATAACTTTCTCAGGTCTGACTGTTCCATACTATAAGCTATTTCCTTTTTTATGGAGATGTAGACTCTTCCAGTTCTTTTGCTGTTAAAAGCATGACTGCAATACGTTTCCTATAAAAGTAGCTGGACCCACTGTAGAAAAAATGTACAAAATATGTATAAAAATATTCCCTAAAGTTACTGCTATAAACTACATGGTTGTATTCCCCAAAACAAATTGCATGCTGAAACTCTAACACCAAATGAGATGGTATAGAAAGGTGAAGCCATTCAGAGTTAATTATGTTTAGATGAGATCATGAGGGTGGAGCACGCCCAGGATGAATTTAGAGTCCTTAGAGACCTTATAAGAAAAGAAATAGATTAGGACTGTCTCTCTCTCTCTCTCTCTCTCTCTCTCTCTCTCACTCACTCTCCCTCCTTCTCTCTCTTCCTCCCCCTCGGCTTCCCTCCCTCCCTCTCCCTCTCCATCATGTGAGAATATAGTAAGAAGGTGTTCCATCTGCCAACCAGGAAAAGAGCTTTCACCAGGAACCTAATGGACTAGCAACTTGATCTTGGCCTTCCCAGCCCCTCTAGAACGATGAGAAATAATATTCTGTTTTTCACCCAGTTGATGGTATTTGTGTTTTAACAGCCTGAACTAAGACAGAAATCCCATCTTAAAAAGATAACCTGATACTACCTTGAAATGTTCACTTATTTTGAATCATTTTTCCAACAACACAAAATTTTAGTTTATATGTTTGGCTAAAGTTGTATATTTAGATGTTTCCTGCTTTGTGTTACATTTAACATTATAACATTACCTCAATCCCTTATTTATTAAAAACATGATTTTTAAGGGTTGCCTACTGCATCATATGTATGTAACAAAATGTATTTACCCATTCCTCTATTTTGGCAATTGACATCATTTCCAATTTTCAGTTATAGACAATGGTCAAAGGAATTTTATAGCAAATAAAGCAATAAGGTAAGCAATATTGTAATGACCATTTTTTTAGGAAACCTGAGCCATAAGAAGGCTAAGAAGCTGCTAAATAAAAGTGTATGGGATAGAGAAAAAGATGAAGGAACAGTAACTGTTGTTTCAAATGGTTTACTTCCTCTGCTTCAATTATCTTCCTACCTCACAACAGGGTCATTAGAATCAAATTTTTTAAATGTTGAAATTACTTTGAAAGAGAATATTATCATGCAAATAATAGGGGTACTTAAATGTCCACATATTAATTCAGAAATGAAGCTGAAGCTCTACACTGGGAAAAGAGTCAAATATAATGTAACTATTACTTACCCAATTTCCATTTGTGGGAATTTGCCTGAAGATGACAAAAACGTGTCTATTGTGTGAAAATAAACAGACTCACTCATATTGGATAGTTGGAAAACTGACTGTTCTTACTCGTATACTTCCTTGGTAGTTCCTTTTTACATTTATGTTGATTCCCTAGAAAAATTGTGTTCTAGGTCTCTTGTCTAATTTACTAACAGTTTACCTTTTAAAGTAGAATTCATATTTATATCAATGTGAATGATCTCTAATTTTTAAATCTCTGAATCATTTATGAACATTAAATCTAAGGACGCATATGATTTTGATGATTTATGTTCACATATCTAGATTATTGAACCTAGTGAAAACAGTTTCTTGTAAATAAAAAATAAAATACATGGAATTAATAGAGTGAAATGTCTTAACTATTAATACTAGTAGTAACACTAGGTAATACCTGTGGCTACCACACATGAGCACTATTGTCTGATAAATTGAAATAAACAAAACAAAAAGGAAAAATATAAGATAAATAGAAAAAAGAGAATGAACCATGAAGATGATTCAGGAGGTAGATACATGAATGAGACATTGCCAAAAAAAATTGCATCAAATAACTTTTAATGTAATAAGGATTATATGTTACCTGTGCTTTTCAGTAAAGATTTTTTTAAATGTAATTTGGGGTTAGAAATTATAAAGCAGTACACTCAATAAAAGCTGTATATCACATCTCTTTGATAAGTAAATCTAGATCAATATTAGATCTTACAGACATTTTATAATCAATATCTTAGCCCCACCTACTATAGCCATGAAAGACACCTTTTCTCAGTTCTAAGGATCTTTAGTAGGAAAAGGAGTCTGTTTAGAAGTGGAAACTCCCATCCATTCCCCAAAGTGGTGGTGTAGTCAGTTCTTCTGAGGCTGAACATCCAACCTCCCATAAACTGATCCTAACACCCTATCCCAATTTCCACTCCATCCCAACCATCATTCTTCTAATCGAAAATCAAAAGAAATCAAAATATGTCCTATGACTTCAAAGTTTCCTACATATTAAATGGATTTTTTTTTTCTCTTTTTAGTTCCAAGGTATAGAAATCCCCACTCAAACTAGCTTAAAACTGAAAAGGGAAATAATTGGCTCATGTTACTGAAAATCCAAAGGTAATTCTGAATCCAGGAAAGGCTTGCTCCACCAGTTCCGAAGAGGAGAACAACTCACGTCTCCACACCTTTGCCATACTCCATTAGTGGTACTCACTTCATCCTTGGACTCCATCAGTGGTACTCACTTCAACCTTGGACGCTAAACAAACCTCATCAGTGCTCCGGGCTCTGCTCTGGTGATAGCAAGTGGACACAGGAGTTCTGAACCTGTATCTTCATACCATACCAACCATGGGAAGACACAAAATATCTATCTTCCAAAACCACCAGTAAACATCTCGTCAGGTGTCATTAACTCTGACTGGGTCATTGCCAATCTGGGAACTGGCCAGAAGAATGGGATTTGTTGATTGGGTTCAATCACTGAAGACTCAAGGTTGGGGTGGGGTGGACATCACTCAAAACATTGGTCATTATTAGAAGACATTCAGTACCCCAGTGCAAAATCCAGCTATGTCTACATAAGAGGGGGTTTGGATATCAGGCAATAATAGCAACAATGATCTCGCAAGTGCCTACTATATCTGTTCTATGTAATGTTTTAGAAGAAGGAAGATGGTGAAGAGACAAAAGGTAATGATATGACAGTCTGTAGGATTCAGACGTTGGTGTAAGGTCTGTAAAACAGAACAGGATCAAGAAAGAGTTCAATCAGACTACTTCACACATCAATAAACATAATCTCAAGAAAAGTATCCTAACTTAATTTTCCTGGGTCACATATACCTATGAAAAATGTGTAATGCCATTTTTTTCTCATTATTATTAAAGCTAATCAACTTTGAAAGAGCACTTATTAAAAGTTAAAAAAACTGAAAGAAAAATATGATCTTCAGAAAACATTTCAAACATGCATTAATATAGTGGCAAACCTTTTAAAAAGCAGATAGTAATAAATAATGTACACATACTTAGTCATTTGCAGCATGAGAGGAAAAAAATTCAGACCCACTCCAGATGGAGTACAAATTATTGTAGGAGGCAGATTTTAATGCTGCTTTGAGAGAGCTGTTATAGTCTATTGTGTCAGCTCTCCCACCTCCCACAATACATCTTTATCACTGCAGAGCCATTCAAAACATGGGGGGGGGGAATCATAGACCTCAAATGTTTAGAAATCTGTGGTTTGTTGGTAGTGCATTAGGAGAAAACATATTTAATAAGATCAGAAAATCCAACAAAAGTGAGTAATTTTTTGAATCAGAAAGCTGCAATGCTTTCTCTGCTGGTAATGAGAGAGAGGTTGGCATCTCACCAATCAACCCTTAGGCTCAGGTGCTCCCAGGAATGGATTACAACAATTCCTATCTATTGTACTGCTCAGTCTCTTTCTTACCTTAGAAACTGGCAACCTCACCCAAGGGCCTGAGGGGTTCAAGATACAAGAGTACAGGATTCAGCCTGCTACCTGAAGGTACGTTGACACAAGAAATTATGGACTGACAATTACATGACATTGACTGCAAAGGTATTTCAACTCATTCATTTCTTTAATAAACAATTTCTGAATATATTTTTGTGCCAGGTATTGTGATTTGCAATAGGAATATAAGTAATGAGTAATAAAGTTCAGTGAAGGATAGTGAAGAAAATACTATGCAATAGGGTCTACATCTGTAATTGAGAAGTGAAGCATGGGCTAGGTCTAGGGGATCCCCAGAGAAAGAGAAACCAATATAAATTGGCCAAGTCTATGATCAAAGGGAGGAAGCAGTGCAAAGAGTGGAGGAGGCTGGGAAATACATCATGATGAGCAGCGACTTGAGTACTTAAAGCATGCGTATTCAAGAGCCTTTGTTACTAGTGAATATAAATAGGTATCTCCTAAAAGCGTACTTTGAAACCTTTACACAAACAATCAAACACTATTAAGTAGTATATCCTAAGGCAACCATTTGCCCCCAGTTTGCCTGAGGCAGCACTGGTATTCACATGCTGTCATAGCATATTTATTAATAGCACCACCTTTCATCCTCAAAAGTATCCTGGTTTGGATGTTAGTTGTATAGTTACCTTATTCTAACAGAACATCAGTGGGACCTTCGTCATTTTTAGATTTAAGTAAATTTGACAGGAGCCTCTCCCTTTTTCCACAAGATCTTGGTCTAAGAGTCCAAATGGCTCCCTGAGATTTTGACAAATTCCCAGGGTCTTAATGTTAACCCAGACTTCTGCATTCCCAGGACCCTGCATTCTCTCTCTGGGCTGTGCTTGTGGCCCTAGGCAGAAAACTCATCCCTTCAAATTCCACACAAAAATACACTCACACAGTTAACCTTGAGATTCTTTGTTACTGACTATGAGTAGAAAACAGAGCAGAGGTGTGCAACACTCATCACCCAGAAGACCAACTTGATCTGTAAATTGTGTATCTGTCTTCTCATTCAGGAATTTCCTTCTTACCTGCTCCCCAAGGCAATGTCCAGTCTCACGTTTTTCCACGTCTTCTCCCTCCTGGTTTTCCTTTCCCCTCCTTCTTTATCCTTGCCTTTCTTTCAAGGAGTCAATTGAACCATTTTTTCCCTTCGTCTTATACCTTCAACATGATGGCTTGGGATCTGCTAACATCTATTCTAACCCTCCAGGACAGAGCAGAAGCAATTCTCTCTCTGATTACAGTTCTAGTGCCAGTGAAAGTAGAGGGAGAAGTATGAGACAATATGAATGGACAATTAGAGGTAGTATGTTTTGGTGATCCCCGGGGCAAGAGCAAGCACAGAAACCCAGATAGATGAGCAGGTGCCTATTTTTTAAAAAAAATAATTATCTTAAATATCCACCTAAAAGTCTTCTGCTCTTGATTTTCCTTTCCAAATAGGATTCTGTATAGGAAATGTTTTTCTATCCATTGCAAATTATTAAATTGTTTTGGGTTTTTGTTTTTTTTACATAAAACATCATTGTATAAATCTGAGTAGCAAATCTTTCTTAAGATCTCATTACTTTACGTATGTTTACATGTATCACTTATTCTAGGAAAAAATTCCGTGACTTTTCCTCAAAATACAAACAATAAGATAAAATACATAGAATGGAAATATGGAGGAAGGGGAAAAGCTTTGGTTAGTGTTTTTTCAAAAAAAATGCATTTCATGAACATGTCTACATGTGCTAGAGGTGTGCTACAATTTTAACTCGGTGCTTCCTAAAAATAAAAGGACAGAATGAAATAAAACCACTGAAAAGATTCATGGTATCCATAAGAATTAAATATACACACTCAGGAATGAATAACTTTCTTGTGACTAAGACCTGAAAAGAACTTTTCTTATTAATTTTTATTATAAGATGCTCTTGAGATGTAATGGACCCTCAGCAATGTCCTTTTCTGAACTTGGAGTAGGTTTCTTTTGCATAGCAATTCTTTCCATGCAAGTTAATGTCATATGCCCAATGTAACTGATTAAAAACATTTTTAGAAGAGGCTAAAACTACATGGTGAAAATATGTGTCATTCTGATGGCTTGATACAAAAAAAAAAATAAAAACGTGATCATACCTGCAGGTTTGCATAACTTCAGTCCATCCTCCTTAATTATAATTTCTCAAAACCAAGATTTTGATAGGAATCGAACAACAAAGAGTTCAAAATCATATTCTGTGGCTAGAACTTATAGTGTGGATATTGTGTTGCTGATTGAGGGCAAATCCATATTCTTTGAGAAATAGCTGAGCAGGTTTCCTACAGCAATTAAATAACCTCATCAAAAGTTATAGCTGATTATATGGCCACCACACCTACACATAGGGATGGGTCAAGAAGGATTCCAGGACATAGAGCATGGGCATAATACAGCACCAACAGAAGTCTACTTTGAGCAATATTAACTTCCCACTGTGTTCTAGTTCTAGTTTGCAAAATGCACTATGTGATATTTGATCTGCTAAATAGAATTTGATGGTCTCAGCTATTAAAGATTGGGTGACATTTGCTGAAAACAGCAATTTGGGTTTTGAACAGATTGCCTTGAACCCTTCTCTATAACAACAATTAGCTAACAGAACTTGCTTGAAGCCATTCATTACTTAGTGCAGAAGAATGAGCATGTATCAATTTTCTCATAATGCAATGAAAGAAAATAAGATTCTCTGTTAGGCTGAACAATCTCTGGAAGACATAGGAGCTCCTGCTTGAAATACAGAGAAGGACCAGCCTCATTCTACTGGAGACAGTGCATGACAAGGTAGGGAGGCACAGAGCCACAACCTGGAGACTAGGATCTGGGCTCTGATTGGAGTTCTACCATTTATACGGTGTTACTTGAGTTCACCACTTAACCTCTTTTGATCATTGTCCATCTATAATATGAGGAGAAAGAAAATTCCAGAAGAGATTTGTGTTTCCCAAATAATGTAAATTATGAAACTTCTTCAAATAAAATCTTATTTGTTACTTCATTGCACAATATAGGTGATTGCACCAATACACCTTCACCAGAGTTTTGAGGCAATTTTTTTCTTCTCCCAACTTAATCTGTCTTCCAATTTAGAATAATTAATATGCATAATATACCTTCATTGGAAGAGACAAGTGAGGAGCTGAAGATAAAATGTATAATATTCACACCTATATACACAACGCTATAACAAATATATTTTTCCTCCATTAATTGTATGCAGATTCTGTTAAATGTTATGAATATGAGAAAAGCTACCTCCATGGAACTTCTAAGTTCTCAATAGGGATAAATGTCAATCCAGAGTTCCTTCATTTACGTATTTTTAATGAAAACCATTTTCTTTAATATTGTCTGGGAATAAACTTAATTGTAAACATCTGCATTGTTTTAGTCCCTTGCCGATCAATTTATACAAATAGTCTTCACAGGAAACAAAAGTTGAGCTCATATTTCATTAACATTAACATTTGCCAACCTATAAGGCTATGTCTGTATGCCTGTGCCTCCCACTTATTTCACCGGCAAATGTTTCCCTCAGAACCAAAACGGATCCTTCAAATGCAAAGGAATCCACCACACACATGGAGTCTATGGGAATCATGCTGCAGTGAAGGTGTGAGTTCCCGTCGTTCTTAGTAAGAGCTCACAGAATCCCATGTTAATCTTACTTGACCAAAGTATGTCTAATATGTACAATCATGGGAAAACACACTTTCCCCCATTCAGTGCTCATTTATAGATTTCAATTAGCTTTCATCTTAAGTAGAGTTCCTCTTTCACACATCTTTAAACTAAGATTACATATTATAGCTAGCTAGTTAACTTTCATCAAAATATAAAAGTATTATTTAAAAAGTAAACCCAAGTCTTCGATTATGTCATAGACTATTCAAATTATGCCTGGTATTTCACCAGCCAAAGTACAAATTTTAAGCTGTAATTTATTTCTCCCTTTTATCCTCATAGATAAGTGTGACGAAAAGGAAATTCATTACCTAGAGAAGCATCATGTCCTCATATGAATCAAAACTGATTCATAATTTTTTAGGAAGAAAACATAGGTAATAAATTTACTATGACAGGCAACCCTTATCAGCATTACAACTGGTATGTGTTAAACTGGTATGTGGTAAAACTTCTCTTGTTTCAGGTGGAAAAAAAATCACTTCTTCATTTGTTCTACAAGGGAATAGTTAAAGCAAAACACGCAATTCCCTCAGCAATGTAATTATAAAAGAACAAAAAGGGGGGGGGGGTCCTAAGTACACTGTATAAAAGTAAATACTACCATCTTGTGGCTGCGGTTGAAATAACATGTTTTAGATGAGGATGGGTTACTGGCGAAAATTTAATTCAAGAAATCATCACAAACATCACTGCTATTTATTGGTCTTCCCTAAGTGCCAGGCAACATTTAGGTACGCTATGTAAACTATCTTATTTAGTACTCAGAACACAAAATTGAATGTACCCCTTACATTTTGCAGTAAATCATGCAATTTTATAATATAAAAGTAACTTAGGGCTCCTATAATCCATCGCACTTTTTATTTCACCAATGAGAACAACTGAAGTCCTAGTTGAACTCATAATCATTAATTAGTCATTTATTCTAACAGAGCTTAGACCTCTTGGTTTTCAGTCTTGTGCTAAAATATCCCAATTCCTCTTATATTCTATTCTCTCGGTCATACACAAATGGAAAATACACACCTCAAATTTTAAACTATCATAATTGTCATTATTATCTTCAAGTTTTTTTAATCAAACTAAAGGAAATTAATTCAATTTTTGGCAATTGGATATAGATTACAACTGATCTTTTACTGGGGACGGGGAAAGAATTTTACTTTTAATGGTCTAATGTTAGATCAGGTCAAAATACTATTTCTGATTAATCAAAAGCAACTGAAAAACTTCCAGAAAAAAAGTACAACTACAATTGGTCTTCAGACAATTGACAGAATTTCAAAAGAGAGCATAACATGAAATTCATGACTAGAAATATGTATTATTAACAAACTAATGCAAAGGGATGATCAAATCTCTATGCCACTAATTTTAGTAAAACCCGTGAGTGGAAGAGGAAGAGACAGAGACACAAAGAGAAATACTCATTAGATTCACATCTCTTTTAAAAAAATAGTAACTTATTCCATTTAGCATGATACCCTCTAGATCCATCCATGCTGTCCGAAATGGCAACATTTCATTTCTTATACACATTTTAAGACAGGAAAACTGTTAAAATTGTAAAACTCAATATATTCCGATGACAAAAGATAAATAAAAGTCACGTTTGATTTCTGCAATTACAAGAGGTGCTCAAAGTGGCTACTATCCGTGTAATTTTAATACAGATTTTTCCTTTCTTTAATTAAAAAAAATGAAAAAAAATAATATCAACAAAAAAATGCATATACACACTTTTTTGGCAACCTCTGCATAGATCTAGATCTAGAGATGTATATATAGATAGATGTATATCACACCTTCTTCATCCATTCTTCTATCAATGACTACCTAGGTTACTTCTATATCTTGGCTATATAAATAAAGTTGCAAAGAACATAGGGGTGCATGGTTTCACTTATATATGGAATCTAAAAGCAAACAAACAAAATAAAAACAGACTCATAAAAACAGAGACCAAAGGGATGATTACCTGAAAGGAGGGGGTGGGGGTTGGGTGAAAGGGGACTATAATCAATAATATTGTAATAAGTTTACATGGTGACAGATGATTATTAGTATTAGTGGGATGATCACATTGTAACATATAAACGTGGAAAAACTATATTGTACACCTGAAACTGATATAACCAATATGATTGTATAGCAACTATACTTAAATACAAAAATAAATTTTAAAAAGGAGACATGATAACGGACTGCAATTCAAGATCTGAAAGTTTTGTTCCACATAAAAGAACATTACTGGGACAATTACAAAATCTGAATAAAATCTGTAGGTTAGCTAATAATAATGCTAAATAAATGTTAACGTTTTGATTGTTTAAAAAAGTTAAAAAGAAAGTAACGTTTTCTGGAACTGTCCTTTAATGAATATTTGTTAGATTTCCTCTAAAGACTTACCAGCAGATTCAGAGGACAGAAAATGACCTTGTTGTGGGAAGTTATCCATTTCAGTTACCTTAGTTATTGTTTACTAGTTGGAGGCCTTTGCCTTAGATCATAGAAATGAGCAAAGCTTGAACAAGGATTTCCAATTTTTAAAGCTTGCTTAAGCTTGGAAAAGATAAGATTGGCCAGATAAAGCCATCTATCATAATCACTGTTGTTTGGTAATTTCCAGCCTGTTGACAACGTACAGACTCTATTTTGTGAGAAGAGTAGGAAAAAATGGCTACCTTATACCCTTGCCTTACCCCTCACTCTTTTAACACAAAGTATCAGATTTATGGGAACTGAAGAGAACTTTCTTCTATAAAGTGATATGGGCAGGAAGGGTACAGTTTTCTGATTTTTATATTGTTATTGGGAATGCATACCTTTTCTTATTTAAATTAATTTGAATAAGGTAAACATTTAAATTAATTAAGAAACTAATAAGACCACACATTATTACTAAAAAGAGCAAGAATTATGCTAATGTCACACACTAAGTCTTATGTCATAAAATTTGATTTATAAGTGAATTTAGTGTTAGAAAAGTGTAACTAATAAAAGTTTTTAAATTATTTTAAAAACTTTTCTTAATACTACTTAACCTTTTCATATTAAAAACACTTTGAACATCAGGGCAGAGTTTCCAGAACAACAAAACATGGTTTTATTCTTCATATGTATGCAATACTGTATACTCTACCAAAATAAAGGATGCATTCATCTTCATATTTTAAAACAATACAATTTTTAAAGTGAGCTTTCATTCTTGCATATTTCATATGTGTAGCTATCTGCAAGAATTCATGCAACATGAATAGTTTTCCATGTTTTAGCCCCCAGAATTGCTATTTTATGACTTCTGGACTAAATTATATCTAGAGACTAGCACTGCAAGTTGAAAGCTTGCCTTAGATATTGTGTATATTCTGCCCCTCTTGGCCAATAAGCAGATCATGTGTGCTGTATAAATTAGCTGCTGACTGGAGACAGGAGTGTCTCAGTAACAAAGTGCACTGGGTATAATAGTCTTCACAGCCTGAAGGAGCCCCTGAGGTCATATCTTCAGCATCTGCATGCATGACTTAGCACTTGAGATACTGCTAAAATTGAGATACCAAGCTGGGATCTGTACAATGACCAAATTAGCACACCACTGCTTCTTACTACTGTCAAATTCCATGGGGCTTTCTTTCTCCTGAATTATGTTATTAACTCCTTCCACTAAGAATAGCAATCGGATAAAATGGAAACACAAGCAAATGGTATCAAATCTGAAAGTACCATCTAGATTAAGTTCCTTAAAATAACAGGATGCCTATAGGATAGTTTGAAAACAATATGTGGAGATTGGTCGGGATTAGATTTATAGAAGATATATAATAAAACTTGTGGATTCTTGCTCTTCTCAGGGGATAGACAGAATTCTCCTAAGTTCCCAATTCCCCCTACACTTTGGAAAAAGAATGAGAGGTAGAAAAGAGGTAATAGCTCTCTTAAGGTATCCCTTCAAGGACCTTCTAAGAGAAGAACATTCTTCTTCCCAGTACAAATATAAATTGTGCATACCCAGCCCCTGTATTCAAGACATTATTAGGGGCAAGCTGGGGCAAAGTGGTAAGAGACCTCACAGCACACATTTGACAAGGATTATCTAGATGGAATCTGTGGCCACCAAGGTGTCCTCAGAAATATCATCCTTTCTCTTTGAAGTCACTGAATTGCCAGCATTCTAGATTCCTTCTTTTAATATTAAAGACAGAATTTTTGACTTTCAAGGGTTCCTTATTAAAAGGCAAATATCCTTTTGCAGGGTAAAATCCCCTCTACAGTTAACACTTAAGTGAGGATTAATTGACCCTTTACTGAAAAAAAGTTGGAGGAGAAGATAGTTGCTGGTTACCTAGCAGCAGATAGAGAACAAAGCATGAGTTTTATAAAAATACACTCTGTCTAGCATCTAATTTCTCCTAGGTCTGATACTCTGCTCCAATTCAAAATATCTGCTTTTGGTGGCTCCTCCAGGAGTAAACAGCTATGATTTGCACCTCTCAAATAAATACAAACACTGTGGGACATATCTCAGATCCTAATTTGCAGGCACAGGATGTGTTTTGCATTTGGAAAACTATATTCTGATATCTATCACTGAGATTTCTACCAACCTGGTTCTCAGAAATACCATATGACTGAGATGTTTTATTATAAAAGGGAAGTGCATTAAAGAGCAAGGGACACATCACTGACAGATTTGGATATCTTGATTCCTGTGGTATAGCTCTTTGCCTCCATTTTATTAAAAAATATTTCTTAAACATTCATATTTTCATCCATTGGTAAACCTTTGTTCTCTAGGATTAATAAGTGACAAGACATAGCCTAGTTTTCTGCGTTCTGGTAAACTTGTCTGTCTTCTATAGTAAATGTAGGAAGAGATCATCTGAAGTAACAGAAGGAAAGATTTACATGAGAGGAGAAGCTAAGACATCACTTTAAGACATCATGTCTCCAGGCTCAAATTCTTCTAGGTTTGCCCTTGCTGCCAGTGAAAACATAGTCCCACTATCCTTAAAGTCTTACCCCTTAGGAAAAAACTGACACAGAGTCGATTTCAAGGAGATAATCTATCAGTTCTAATCAGGGCCCATAATTCTCTCTTTGGGCCCCAAAATGAGAACAGGTGAAGGCAATACTTTTAATCTGAGGAAGAAAAACTGGAATATAAACTTCTTTAGCTATAGCACCTTTGCAGCAAATTACCTTTGCTATTTAACTGAGCCCTCTGGGAAGTGGGAGTCATTGAACAATTTATCTCTTCTCATAAAACTCCTAAATTTGATTTTAACATATCAACTCCCTTCATTTAATCCAAGTAACAAGAAAATTATATATGTCAAAACTTCTAAAATGTAGTTAATATTTTTTTCTTTTCCACTTTCAATTAAAATATTTCTACTCTTATCAACAGATGAACCAGTTCTTACTGTCCCTTTTGGTGGCAGATAAATCCTGGACTGTATTTTTTAGGGTAAGAATAAAGGCCATAAGTATTACTGTACAATAAGTTAAATGCCCGAAACTTTTTTAATAGGAGGCTGTTCAAATTAGGGAAAAAATGCTGGACACCTCGAAGTTTAAAGTGTTTTGTAGATTCCTGCCGAAAGATAAACCAGGAAATAGAAAACAGATACTGAACACTAGACTAAGGTGATAAATATTTCTTTAAATAATACCAAAAGTATTTATTAAATTCTCTTCACCTTAGCTGTGTGATGCTAAATTTGAGTGGTAAGTTTGAAATTGTGGGTTCCCAATTACAAAAGCAACTCTCACTCCACCCCACCCCACCCCTGCTTTTGTACTCACTTTTGTTTACATTTGGCAAATGGTATCTTCCTGCTTTTAGGAAAGGAAGGCTTAAGGAGGCTTATGACCACCTACACATCAAATAGTTGCTACAGACATCTTCCTTCTTAAATATAAGGTAGATATGTATATAATAATTAGAAAATTAAAGTAAAATGGTCAGAACAAAATACAGTAGACAATTCCAATCAACTCTCACCCATTTGAAAACTCTCTTGAAGTGTTCATGAAATCAAAATTGCAGCTGAATTACCACTTCCTTCACATAAAACCATCTTGGCTATAAAAACTTGGCTTACCTCCAGTAGAGGATGTTTAGTGAACCAATCTCAGAAACACAGAATGAGAAAACTCTGAACTTTGTTCTGATGATTCTTAAAGCCAAAGAGCATGCAAATGAGACTTCTAAAAGCTTACAATGATTTTTATTCAATATGTATATAGGCTCACAAACATTTAAATTATAATTATATAGCCATGTGAGCATTATATGGAGTAATTTCTTATCAAGTTTAACAACAATTAACTCTACGCTTAAAATATGTTAAAACCTTTAATTAACCCTTTAATCTCTGTTTTTCAATTCATTTTTTAAAAATATCTAGCAGCTAATAGGTGGTTTCTGAAGAGAAAAACCAAAACCCAACATCTATCTACTTAGATCTACTGGCATTCCATGGACAAGTGTCCTATAAAAAGGAAAGCAAATGAAATCAGACACTGTTAAGGACCAATAAGCCAACTAAATCTAAGGAAGAAGGCTGCCACCAGACTTTGACTTTTCCTTCAAACAGTAAGATTGCCATCCTTCATACCCTGTACCAAGATGCTTTTAAAAATTAAACCAGGAAATTTTGCCATTGGGAATTGCAAACATTTCTATCAGTCCTGAAAGAAAAGCAGAGGTCTGAGAAAATACGAATAAATCAAAAAGCTTAATCAATCATGACTTCTAAAAGGTCTGTGGAAGAAGAATTTCAGGAAGGCGAGTAACAAGGTCTCAAATCTCGCTATTTTCAATCAAGGAATTTGTACTTCACCAGTTCCTTGAATTCTAAAACCTATAGTCATTTGGATTCAGCTTTAAGATGAAAAACTATCATAAATCCAAAAAGGTGTTTTTCTCATTAATCCCATAGCAGAACATCAAACACAGCAATCTAAAATGGACCAGTTCCAATCCATCTGGAGTGATGAGACTATGGGAAGGCTTTTCAATCATAATGTGAAAATCAGAAACAAAAGCTGTATATAGTGATCTCATAGGAGGTTCTCCATATCCCTCCACTCCACCCACTATACCTTACCCCATGACTACAAATAATCCCCAAATCTGGGAAACATTCGTAAAGTTCTCCTGATGACCCCAACCACTGTCCCCTATATATGAAGGTAGTCTCTGAGGTAGCAAAAGTCAAGGTTTAATGTGAAAGTGGAACATTCATTTCAGTCAAAGATACTCCATAGGAAATAAAGAGGCCATTGATGGAGTACTGCATAAATGTCTTACAAGCATAGAACAATATCCGGGGTGAGGAAGTGATAAATAGTAAGGCATTCTGACCACACCTGCTACTCGTTAAGAGACAGAAGCCTCTTGGATACCATTAATACTTTCAGCATCTGCCAGAGGAAATAGAGGGCTTTGTAAAGGACAAGATGTTTTTAAAAGGTGGTCGTAGGACTGAGCAGATGTGTATCTATTCACTGATTACACTACAGTGAGATTTAGTGAATAAAGATTGAAGAATTAAAGTTAAGGCACAAACAACATAGATGAAACAAAATTTATCTAAGAAATCAACGAGATTCAACTCAGAGAGACTTGGTTCCAGTACCCACTCCACAGTTGGAACATCCCTTCAGAGTTTCTATAAAATGAGACTTTTTATAGATAGTGTTTAGATTTTTGGAATAGGGGACAGGGAAGAATCTAAATAGAAGCCAATCCTTCTTTCACAAGACGGGAACTAAGCTGCCGTAAGGGTCTATAGTAGTGATATGAAGTGGCCTTGAATACAGCTTTTGCTATTTCAAGTTGCAACCACAAGGTAGCAGAATAACGTAATTTGAGCTCCATCCATTGAGGTATTGGATTTCAAAACGGATAAGAGCAAATCAGAAAACATGTCAGAAATATAATGTGATACAGGAAATGTAAAACTAAATAAAATAAACTTAATTATTTAAAAAAATAATTTTAAGAATGTAATGCATAACTATATTATTTGTAGTACTCAATCATAAAGGAATATTATATAGAAGTTTATAAATCTCACAATAAACGGAGTACTTATTAATATATTGATACTCATTAATATTAAAATCCCACTTTCAAATGATTACAGATTAAAATAATACATATGTATATATGTAAATCTGTGTGTTTCTCAATGCATTCCAGATCTTATTGTTTTGAATGTGTCTCTAAAAGTCATAGCTGTATTATAGAATGAATAGTAAAAAGGAAGAGAATACTGTATTAATTTTTGTCATTAACTTTTGTGGAAATGAAATATTTTCTAAGAATATTTAAATAGAATAAAATGTCTCATCTTAATAGTCATGGAAGATTCTTCACAGAGCTAAATTATAAACATGTCTCAAGAATCCTAGCGAGTCCCTGGAGATTTGGCAGAGCTTCCTTCACATCTCTCCCCAACAACAGAGCCTGAGAAAACAGATGGATCAACCTCTGTGGCCCTGAGGCCAGCAGTCCCAGCCTCTGGGGATAGTCAAGGGGAAGAGTTTCAGTACCAAGGCCCTTGTCAAAAAATATTCTGCTTCCTTTTCCCCAGAATTCAAGTAAGACTACAATTCATACATCATTGGGTATGTTGCCACACAACAAATTACTAAATGTACCACCAGATTCAGTACAAAAGAATGAAAGGAAAAGATAGCCATGGGGGACACCCTTTATGGGATCTAATGGCACTGAGGTTTTGAAGTTGTGCAATCCAACAGGGTAGGTACTAGCTACATGTGTCTATTTAAATTTCAATTAAATAACATTAAAAATGTAGTTCCTCAGTTGCACTATTCACATTTCAAGTGCTTACCACCCCATGTGGCAAGGGGCTTCTGTAAAACATAGTGCAGATATCGGACAAATCCATCATGGTAGTTTTTCTGACAGTGTTGGACTGAGACCGAAAAAAAAGTCAACATGAAGTGATTTTTCCAGGTATTTAAGGGCATTGGCTTTACAGTTAGATCAGAGTTAAATTCTCCTCATTCTACTTACTGTCTGTGTGCTCTTCCACAAGTTACTTAATTTCTTTATACCCAATTTCTAGTATATACCCCCTAGAGTTCTTTTCTAAGTGATTAAAGGGTAACATACATGTATGTTACCACAATTCTTGGATGACTGTTAGTCCTCAATAGAGGGAAAATAGCAGCAGGATTAGAGTGCAGAAGGGACGGAAGCCAGACTGCTGAGGATGAAGAAACTCATAGGTCAATATGTGGATGCAGTAAGCCTGGACCAGACCTTAGTAAGACAGAAAGACAGGAGAACAGATTATGCAAATAACAGTTTTGAGACAAGTTTTTTTTAAGTAAGTGCCCTAGAGAAAGTCTGAGCATAAACGGACGAATTAGAGAATATATGAAGAGGTAACAGATAGGAAGAAAGCTGGAAGTCTGTGTAAGCATTGATTTCTACTTTCTAATTGTTGAAGAAATGATTGTGTTGTCTGTCAAAGAGAACATCGCGTATCAGTGCAGAGACTGGTTAGGGGAATTTATATTGGAGAAAGTCAAGGAGAAATCAAAATAGGAGCAAAAGAGGGGTTTCCCATTGCCCCTGAAATGACAGGATTATTAGAGCAAGGACTGGTTTTATTTTTAAAATTAAAGTCTGACTTTGTTGATAGTTGCAGACTGAAATCTTATGTTGAAAAAGATTCTGAGGCTGTATTTGAACTCATTAGGAAAGAGCATGAATAAAGAGCACTTCCTCATGGACACAGAAATGTCACCTGAAAGTCAATTCTGCATATCAACCTGGTTCAGTTGGTTTCAGGTAACTAAAAGGGCAGAGACAGAGAGAACCACCCTTGGCTTTCTTCCACAGAATGTCCTCCTCTGGGACACGTGGACTAGAAGGGCTTAGATTCTGCCACTGAGGAACTGTGCTCTAGTGTCTTACATCCATATAACTAAAAGGCCAGGTCCCATTCCTTCCTTCACCAAACACAGGGTAAATTACCCAGCCCCTCATTCCCCATTTTACCCTCCCTGCCTATGCTCCAAGACTTCCAGATGACCTCAATGCAAAATTCAACCACTTGCTCTCCAAGACTCCCTGAGACACCTCTTGTCTCCACCCCTGACAATAGTTGACATTCTTTCCACATACCATTCACAGCCACTTGAACCTTAAAAGGCAGTGAGCCATTACTTGATGGTCAAGGATACCTAGGCCATGAGAGATTGAGGCCAGGATTAAAAAAAAAAAAACAACAGTGTTGTTGATGCAGAGAATTTAACCGAGGTCCTTTTCGATTGAACTAAATAGAGGGGAATGCATCAGTAAACATAGTTATACAAATTGTGAACCTAAAAAGGAAGTAATTTAAAAGTCTTTTACACCAGGCTCCATACAATATTCATTTTTATGTGAACTTTGACTATCTACCAATCATCAGCCAATGTAGTTGACGTTGGTGATAAAATGATGGACAAGAGGTCACTCTGGAGTTCATGGTAATTAAGGTCTTGCCCATAGAAGGCACGCAATGATTTCTGTTGTTTTTAAGTGAGTTCAGAAAAGTTATGAGTGTCTTATCTGACTATGTATAAGGAGCATTATTTTTAGTCATTGTGTGCTTTTATATACATTGTGCCTAAAAACGTCCTAGAATAGCAGTGATCATGTTCATCAGTAAATGTAACTTTGTTGTGAGATTTATCTGATTAGATAAAACGTATGAATTTTGCAGGTTCCCTTCATAAGTTTTAATCGTAGTCTAGTATCATCCATACTTGAAATAATGCAGAATATTTTTCATGCGCTAGTTCTCAATCAATTAAAATCCCAGCATGGTCCTTTATGTCCTCCACCTCTGAGCCTCCCTGACAAAAATACTCAGTTTTGGAAGAGATGTAAATTTCTGGATTAGACCAAGTTTTGCCAAAAATATAGTGGCCAGACATTACCACATGGTTAGCTATTCTGCTTTAATATTATTTTTCTTCCTTAAATTAAATCACTTGTGACAGGTTTATGGAGAACTCAGAGAAAAATGGAAGAATCGGTTTGAATGATCCTGTTCAGTAGGAAAAAAAAAAAACTGGAATGAGGCCTTTTTTTCCTTTACCTGAAGTATGGCTAATCCTTAGGTTTTATTCTCCATGATCAAATGACTTTGAAAATTTAAACAGTTTGAGAAGCGAGACAAAGAATGTTTAAGCTAAGACAGAGACTCCTCAGAAGTTTGTTGAGCCGTACCAAAAAACAGGGCAATGTAAAATTGAATGAAGCCGTGCTCTTTAAATCTCCGCATGTTAAACAGAAGCTATGTGGCTATTGGAGCCCAAAAGAGCCTTTCATTTCTCTCTGAGGCAAAATGTTTCTATGTAGGTACAAGAGCTCTGTAAATCAACCAAGCCTTCCAAATCAGTGCTTCAGCTCTCTTTCTGTTTATATACATTAAGCATGTGCTTCCTGTGACCACTTCAAAAGAAATATAACTTTCTTAAATATTATTTAAGTGCAGCTCTATGACTGCGAAAGAGAGAAAGTATAACTGACTTTGAACCTTTTACTACACGGGTGGAGAAAGAAGGAAGGAGTGATTGAAATGTTACACTGACCAGCCTAGGAAATGGGTAATAACTTGTGATTAAATGCAGATGTTAACCTGAAAAATTCAGTTAATCACAGATATTAAACATGCCTAGAAGCTATAAAAAAGCAGAGAATAAACCTATGAATAACCAACCTTTCACTGAAGTAGTGTAATGACACACAATTCACATTGGAAAAAAAAATAATGGACTAAATTTAAATTACTTCAACTTTTCCATCTTGTATAAATGTTTATGTACAAATGAACAGGCCATTAAATAGACTAGTAACCAGGGAACACTGACAAATAGACTAAATCCAAATCAGAGTAGAAAGAGCCATGAATGGCAGGTGTATAAGTAGCACTTGGAAAGGAACAAGCTGAAAAATATTCCATTTGAATAAGCATAAACTACACTAGAAAGATTATAAATAGGTGTTAAAATCCAGAATTCCTGTCATATCTAAAGATAGTGCAATAATATAGACAGCAGATCATAGTTTGCCATAAGTGGTGCTTGGAGATCACACTAAATATTTCATAGGTACTGCTCCCCAGCCTAGCAGTGGGCTTAGCATATGACTGACACTTACTAAGTGTTGGTTCTGATTTACTGTTAGTAGTGCTCCTCAAAATAGAAAATTTGCATGGTATAATAATAAGAGGGCTTCAAACAGAATTCAAATAAGTAAGTGTAATTGCTACTAAATATATATTCAAACATTGACCAGCAGTCACCACTCTTTTCCATGTCCAGTTACCTGTCTAACATTGATGAAAAGCACCTGTGTTTCACTTTGAGCTCCAGTGAGTCTCTCATTCATCATTTTCAGCTGCTAATTTATTATTTTCTTTTTTTTTCTTTTTTTTTTAAAGTTATTGGGGTGACAATTGTTAGTGAAATTACATAGATTTCAGTTGTACAATTCTGTATTACATCATCTATAAATCCCATTGTGTGTTCACCACCCAGAGTCAGTTCTCCTTCCATCACCATATATTTGATCCCCCTTACCCTCATCTCCCACTCCCACCCCCGTTACCCTCTGGTAACCACTAAACTATTGTCTGTGTCTATGAGTTTTTGTTTCTCATTTGTTTGTCTTGTTCTTTTGTTGTTTTTGGTTTATATACCACATATCAGTGAAATCATAGGGTTCTCTGCTTTTTCTGTCTGACTAATTTATTACTTTCAGAAGCAGATTCTTCAAAACCCAGTTGTAAATGCAGTCAGTGGTTTGTTGTTAGAATAGGATAACCACAGGTTACAGAGTGACTTTTTTAAAAATAAAACTAAACTATTTCCTACCATATTTGCTTTCCAAAGCAGCTTCCAAGATACAGTCTAGCAAAATGTGGGGATGTCCCATATCCACACATCCAAAAACGGAGTCCTGAGAGCCATAATATTAACCAAATCACATTAGGAAGATTGGAAGAGAATTCCAAAGTTCTAAATAGTAAAGAAGCAGAACAAAAGTTTGGTGTTGAGGAAACCACTGGGACTGAAAACTTAATTTTTGGTGCCATTGATCTAATTGTGTATGTTTTTTTCAATCAGATTAAAGTATTGATGCCACAATGCTGGTCTATAGAGACAGTTGTGGTGAAAGACAAAGGAAAAGGATGTTGATAGAACCGGTAAAATATAAAATCCCACATTTTTGATGGGCCAGTGTTTGCAAAGTTAGTAATGTCATCACTGTTCTACAGATCAGTTTTCCTTATCACAGGAAAAATGCTCTATAAAACCAGAAAAAAAAAAAACACCGCAAAACAAATCCCAGCTCATTTCCTGTGTTGAATTGCGAAAATAAGTAAATATGTTCAAATATAGAGAAACTGTTTTGACATTTTTCTTAATTTTTATTCCCCCATGTACACTACTGAACTAAAAATAGAATTAAACCTATCTCCCATGATCCAATTTAAATTTTAAAATGTGGTTGGACATATCCAGGGATGAAATAATGAGTATATTGAGGCTAGAAATAGAGTCTGTAACTTAAAGAGTCTTAAGAAGTTAGTGTTGACCAAAGAACATCGAAACCTAGAGGAAAGTTTTATAAAAGTTTATTTGAGCCAAGTTTTTCAGGATATGCCCAAAAGCAAGATCTCAACAGATTGAGAAAATGCTCCGGAGAATGGTAGTTTTGCATTTCCTTTTTTTTCTGCATTTAGAATCAAAAGAGAAAACCTAAGGGAGGTACATGAAATCCATTGGTGGTATACTAAGGAGGCAGAAAAAAGCAAAGTGGGGAAATCTCTAGGATTCGATAAAAAGCAAAATGGAGATACATACTACTTTTACATTGGTGGGTGCAGAGTAGTTAATAATTAACATTTACAGCACATAGAGATGGTATGCAGGCAGCAAGAAAACAATGAAGTGTTCTGTGGTCTCCGGCTCTGGTGACCTCGTGCTTTGGTGCCTGTGATTGTGCCTTCGAGGGTCTACAAAAGAAAATTACTCTGACATTTCAAAGGCATGTTATCCTAAATTCATAAAAACAGTGGACAGGGCTCACTTAAGGTTACCGATTAACCTTTGCTAAGGAAGCTGTAGGCCTGTGATGTGACTACTCGCTATGACCTGCCCAGTTAGGAATTTGTGATGAGACCATCATGTGTGGAATTGACATCTACTCTTACAGGTAGAAAAATAAACACATCAGGACAATGTCCTGAAATTAGTGACAGGTCTTGTTAATGAAGTCCAGGAGAAACCAGACTCAAGCTTCCAAGTGTCCTCTCCTAGAAGAGTCACACAGATGTGTATCTTTCCTTTATTTCCACATGCCTGAAAGGTAATCAGACAACTGCCAGTACCCATAAAAAGGGTTCAAGAAACTAGAAAAATGGTGTCCTTTTAGAAAAACATTCTAAAGTATACCTGCTTCCCCTACTAAATTTGAAACTCAATCACTGAGCTTGACAGGCCTGCCATATGCTCCCCCTAAGCTTGTGAGGTTTATTACATAGCCGCTTTTTCGTTCACAGTATCATGTTAAGTGAAATAAGTTGAACAGAGAAAGATAAATACTACATGATTTCACTTATATGTGGAATCTAAAAAACAAAACAAATGAACAAACAGAAACAAATTCATAGATGCAGAGAACAAACTGATGGTTGCCACAGAGGAAGGGGTGGGGCACGAGCAGAAAAGGTGAAGGGGATTAAGAAGTACAAATTTCCAGTTATAAAATAAATCATGGGTCTATAATGTACAGTGTGGGGAATATAGTCAATAATATAATAATTATGTACGGCGACATATGGTGACTAGACATCATGGTGATCACTTTGTAAGGTATATGAATGTTTAATCACTATGTTGTACACCTGAAACTAATATAATATTGTATGTCAACTATAATTAAACATAAATTAAAGGAAGAAAAAGAATTTAGCAAAATTCTATCTCTTGTCAAATATGGTTTATCAGAGCAGCTTTGCCTGAAGATCTAGTCCATACGAGGAGGTGACTCAGTATGTTTACCACAAGCCTTTTCAAATGAAACCCTTTTCTAGGTTCAATACTGTGGGTCAATCACAAGATAGTTCACCATGTTCCTTTGCTTCCGCAAATCTTTGTGGGTTCTGATGTTTACTTTTAATCTTGAGATTTCTTTCACTGAAAAAATTGATTCTGTTTGAAGGAATTGGAGTCCACTTAGACACATCATAACATCAAATAAGAAGATACCAATGAAGCAGCCTGAAAATATGAGCAAACTGAAACTACAAACTCAGCATATCTTAGTATACCACAAATGCTCTTCATTCAGGAAAGAAACTTCATTCAAGTCAGGGAAAAAAATGGATTGCTTGTAACTCCAGTGCCTACAAGGGTATCTGGTTCACAACAGGTGTTAAATAAAGATTTATTAACTGACAGAGTAAATGAATGAACGACTGAAAAATAATTTAGTATTTATAGACAAATTTAGTTGAAGGATCTTAATGCATATTACATAGAATTTCCTTTACTCATAAACTGGGGAGCGATGAAGGTGCTAGCTGATTGTGGTTTTGTGCATTACTAACTCAGTAGAAGATACAAAGTGAAACTGAAAACACTCAATTGTATTTCTCTCACATGTCTTCTTCCAACTTTTTATTTTGAAATAATTGTAGATTCACATACATTTATAAGAACGCACAGAGATTCTGTGGACCCTTTACCCAGTATTCTCCAATGGTAACACCTTATACAACTATAGTACAATATCACAATTAGGAAAATTACATTGATGCGGTCCATCAACCTTATAAATACATGCACTTGTAATTAATGCATTTATAAAAATAGGCACTTGTTTGTGTATGTATTTGGTTCTATGCCATTTCATCAAATGCGTAGACTCATGTGATCCACTTAGATGTCTTTTGTAATTTTTAATTCAATTTTGATTCAAAGAATTTCCGCCAGAGAGTAGGTGAAGTGGGCCTTAAGTGGAAGAAGAATGACTGAAACTAGGGAACCTATTCCAGGATATGGCCATGTGAACAAACATAAAAGATCAAGTTGAGCTAAATTTTCTACAACAGTAGAAATCGAAGGAGGTATAAACAAGCAGAATAAGATGAGACCTGCCTGGAGTTAAACAGATAAATGAGGAGGAAGTAAGGAGCACTGGAAGGAATAAGGTAAATGGCAGAATACAAAAGAACAGGGGCACGGGAAATCTGCTAGTATGAAAAAAGTCAGGAGAAAGGTGAACAAAATCCAGATGTTGGTCAACATGGGAAAGCATCCAGGGAAAGATTTAGGACAATGAAAGAATAATGTGTGTGTGTGTGTGTGTGTGTGTGTGTGTCTGTGTGTTTATATATACATATACATAAACATGTATAAACATGTATATGTATATGTGTGTGCATATATATGTATATTATGTATATATATAATATGTATATACACACAGACACATTTTTGTTTCTGTTTTCCTAGGTTGTCATCGTCTTTGTCTCACATAGTCCCTACTAATTTCATACTACATTCATTGTTAAAGACCTGATTAGCAAAACCATTGGGCATATTAAAAGTTAGGCATGACATTTCATAAACTATGCAAGATATGAGGGGTTTCTTTAATTTATTCTTTCACATACATGCACATACACAAACAAACTTGGAATTGACATCTACTCTTACAGGTAGAAAAATAAACACATCAGGACAATGTCCTGAAATTAGTGACAGGTCTTGTTAATGAAGTCCAGGAGAAACCAGACTCAAGCTTCCAAGTGTCCTCTCCTAGAAGAGTCACACAGATGTGTATCTTTCCTTTATTTCCATATGCCTGAAAGGTAATCAGACAACTGCCAGTACCCATAAAAAGGGTTCAAGAAACTAGAAAAATGGTGTCCTTTTAGAAAAACATTCTAAAGTATACCTGCTTCCCCTACTAAATTTGAAACTAAATACTAGTAATGCCTTTCAAAATCTTAACAAAAATAATGATTTGCCCTTTTGATGTACAGTGTTCTTCCGAAAACTGCAGATTCATTTTTAAAGTTTTGCTTAGATTGCTGGTCACTTCAATTAAAACTCCGAAGCCATGTCATTCCCTAGAGTTTTTGCAATGTTCAGACATCCTGACTTCCTTTTCAATCTTGCTTATTTGCTGTATAAGAACTTTTGATATCCTTTCCCAGGAAATCTGTTGGCTTTATGCCCAGTTTTTATCCTCAATGGTAAGTGACATAAAGAATTTATTAAACATTTTATCAGTTTCTTCTTTTTTTTCTTCAACGAATGTTCCTTCCCTTTTTGATAATAGTCATATCCCTTCCATACTTCTGATCTCCAATTATATTTATAATTAACTATTAACATTCTTGAGGAATTAGGCATACAAATTCTCTGGAAGCTAATAAACACTGCTTTCTTTATATTCCTAATTGAGCTATGAATAAAGAATTCTTATAAAAATAAGATTTTTCCCCCTGGGTTTAGAAAACACTAAGATAGACAAATTGACATTCAAAGAATAGGCACACTAAAAACATAATATACTGTTATGCTCTTGGTAACTTTGTCTTTCCTGATTCTACACACAAAGGAATTGTATCGATGTATGTATAACATTAAGCTTTCAACATATAAGGAAAACAGAGGAAAGTTGGTACTAAAACAATATGGTATTAAGATAATATTTAAAAATTCAAAGTGAATCATAAAAATTTATTTAAAAAGTATAGTGGACTCCTGATGCAAGTAAGTGTCCTTATGATTCAAGGCAGCTGAACCTAGAATAAAATGGCATATAGCAGATTTATTTCAGTACATTAAACACTAAAATAAGTCTGATTAAGCATGGAAAGAGGTGACAAGATTTTATATATCCTTTCCTAAATTTCATTAAACCCATGAAACAAAGATTGGAAAAAACTTTAAATGTCACCCACTAGCCTGGAAATATAGTGAAAATGCTAGCTGAAACCCAGAGCAGTAAAGAGGGGGAAAGATTTTAATAAAAAGATACCAAAACCCCAATCCTGTTCTCTATGAGAGTTTAAAATTTAATTCATACCAACCAGAAACTATACTATAAAAATTGGTCCAGAATCAGAGAAACTCATGGGGATTTAATGTAAATTTAAAAGCAAGGTAAATTTAAATCTACTCTTTAGAAATGTTTCCACAGCCCTGGGTACAATGGAATCAATTAAAACAGAAGATGTAGCTGACTGCTGAATACCTGCATTCTAGGCAGACTTAAGGGAGAATCAGAAGACTTAACAAGAATAAAATTTTGCAGCTAAAGGACAAAAAGTAAATTTTAAAAATCAGGATTAAGCTTCAAATAAGTAAATTTAAAACGTTCTAAAAAATAAAGGAATATAAATAAGGTTTCCCTATATTAATAGAAGAATGTGAAAAAAGACTAATAAGAAAATGAGTGGGATTTGCCCCAGTGGGCTCTAGTGTCCGTTGAGACCACTCTTTGGGTGTGCCACTTATGGGGCTAATTGGGCAATATTCTGCTGTGGTCTGAATCCAACCTCCAGGTATGTTGGTTTTTGGGGTCACCTGAGAGGGGATCTGGTACAGGGCTAGGTCACCCACTGCCTGTGACCAACTGGGGACTACCTGGTAGGAACTACAAAGTGATCTGCAATTGTTCACTGCCTGTGCTACTCCTGGAGGCATGTGTGAGAGACCACGCTGTGAACCGTGTATGTCTGCCACCAGTACCGAGCTTGTGATAGCTCCACAAAAAGCCAGGACACTCAGGCCTGCTGCCACCTCCTGGCTCCCTTCAGATTCAGCCACTGATACAGTCTCGTGTGGTATGCAAATTGGTTGAGGCAGGGTCTCAGGGGGTCACTAGGATGGGAAGCATTGTGGTCACTAGGTTAATATACATACTGGTTTGAGGCCAGTGCTGAGCCCAGAGCTACTCAGCAAAAGTCTCAGAGCACTCCAAGGCCAGTATCTGCTCACCTGGAGTCCGCAAACTCTGATAGTTTTCCAAGAAAGAGTGCAATGTGGGCATTGCTGGCTGCTTGCCTAGAAAGTTCTTCCAGCATTGGGGAAGTTAGGTGGGGCAGGGTCCCAGGGAGTCAGCAGGATGGAGAAGTGGAGCTCACCAGACCAGTCAGATTCAGATTTGGGAGAGTGAGGGGAAGGGCTCAACAGAGGAAAGATGGCACCTGCCTGCAACTGCAGGGAAGGAAGTCCCCACACAGGGAAAATAACAACTATCCTGCAGCCCTCTATTCAGAGCCATACACTTCAGTCTGCCCTCTGGTGTGTCTGCAACACCCTTCCCCCCAAGTCACCTTCTCTCTACCAGAGCCCGGGATGAGTACCTGTGAGTGAATGGGTCTGTGTGCAATCCCTTTAAGGGGTTGTCTGAGTTTCCCACAACATTCTATCCCACCCAGATGGTCAGAATTCTCAGTTTTTCACAGCCAAATGTGTGGGGTCTCCTCTCTCTGGCACCAGTACTTTGGGCTGGGGAACGTGGAGTGGGGCTGGGGTCCCTTGTTCCTCTGGAGAAAATCTCCATGGCTAAGATATCCCTCCTGGTGCTCAGTTGCCACATGGAGGTTTGTGGGGCCAGCCCGTCTTGCGTCTTCACCTCTCCTAACAGTCTTGATGTGGCTTCTTCTTTATAGCCTTAGTTATAAAACTTCTGTTCAGCTAGACTTCAGATAGTTCTCCAGGTTGATTGTTCTATAATTTAGTTGTAATTTTAATGTGTGTGCAGAAGGAAGCAGGCACAGTGTTTATCTACTCCACTATCTTGGATCTCCCTACAGACATCTTTAATTTACCACACTCTACCTTCTCACTACAAATTATTTACACTCTTCCCACATGCAAAATTAAATAATTACTCCTCCCAAAGCTCCCAAACCTCAAAGACTAAAATCTTGTTGTCTCTATCAGGTCCAGGTGCAGATAAGGTTTCTCAGATAGTTCCTCAGGTACCGCTCCTGAAGTACCAGTCCTCTCTATGTGAATATCTGCCCCTCACACACCCACTGTACAACGTATGATGTTTGGACAGAGGTAAGATAATTTCAATAGACACTACCATTCAAAAAGGGGAGGATGGGAAGAACACAGCAGTCTCTAATCCATAGCAATACTGAAGTCCATTTGGTATATGTTGCCAGTTTGCTAAGAACTGAATCGTGTCCCCCTCAAACTCATGTTTAATGCTAAATGTAATAGTATTTGCAGATGGGACCCTGGGGAGATAATTAGGTCATGAAGCTGGAGCTCTTGTCATGGGATTAGTGCCCTTGTAAGAAGAGATATGAGAGAGAGTGATCTCTCTGTGTCAAGTGCAATCCAGCAAGAAGATGGCTGTGTGCTAGATAGCAGTTCCTCTCCAGGAACAAAATCTGCAGGCATCTTGATCTTGGATTTCTCAGACTCCAGAACTACAAGAAATAAATTTCTGTTGTTTAAGCATTCATTCTATGATATGTTGTTAAGGTTGCCTGAGCAGACTAAGACACAATTCCTTGATTAGGCCCCAGGCCTGCTTCCAAGGTAAGACTTCTGTAGCTCTTGGCTCCTTCTTTGGGCTCTTCATTCCACACTCAGTCACCCTTTCTTTTCCATAAAAAATAACTTACATTTGTAGCTAGGTTACCCATGTTTGGGGTCTAAAGCCCTCCTTCTGTTTTGCATCTTTCTGTCCCTTCCGTCCAAGCTCATACTATGTCTTTTAAAACACTGTAGGTTTCTTACATATCAATTTATGATCAACTCCATTAGACAAAAGTCACCTACACATTTCTTTCTAAGACAAGACATTTTATACCTACTCCTTTATATTTTATATTTCCTCTAAACTCTGCTAAAAATGTTAACAGCTCTCTTGAGCTCATCTTTCCCTTTTTCCTATTTTATCATATGCAGCTCAAATATACAAGTCGGTACTTTGGGGTTTCCACTTAAAAACTTTATCTGATACACCAGTTTACTTGACACGTTTTCTATTTTCCACATGGCTGCAAGCAACAGCTTCACCAAACTTTATGGAGCTACGTAACAACAGGTATCTTTCTCCGGCCTCTAATAACATTTTCTTCACTGTCCTATGAGCCCTCATCAACACTTTCCAACAGTCCCTTTCAGTGTTAACCAATAGCCTCCTTGAGGCTTGTCCATCTTCTACTCACTGCCTGGTCCTATAAGCATGTGAGTGAAACAGGCACTACCCCAAAATCTAAGTGCCTGTTTCACTCACTCACCTAGAGCTTTAGAAAGGATAGCTAGACAGCTGAGCTCGCCTGGGCCCTTCTTATTCTCCATATATTCTTAGGGTTTCCCTACATGGTGAAGCATAGTCAGCTTTCTTACATGGTATATCGGGGTTGTACACATGTTTGCTCTAAGAGAGAAAAAGGGAAAGCCACTGGTCTCATTAGGCTGGCACCCAGAAACTGACACATTTCTTCTGGCAAGCACTTATTAAACCCACTCAGATTCAAGGGGCAATATATAGACTTCACCTTTCAATGGAAAAAGTTGCAAAGAATTTGTGTTTGTGTAATATACCATACCTTCCATCACTATGACAACCAAAAATGCCTTTGCCCATTTTAAAAATTCCTCCCAGAACAAGGGAGCACGTCCTCTGAAATCGCTGTTGATAAGATTTAAATTTTTCAATCTGACTTACAGACTATTACTATTTATAAGAACCTGAGGTCTAATGTTTGGTTTCAGTGATGGAGCTTTTTTCTCTGGGAAAGTGGTACATCCACAGACAGTTCCACGATCATACTAAGGTAACTTCTGTGGGCCTAAAAAGGACTTTATAAGTCCAACAAGTACTCCTTGCCCCAGGATTAAGTTTTCCTGTTTTTGAGGTGTTGTAAGGCAGTCACCAAGTGTGTCTACGGCAGACAAATACATTCCTGGTTTATCTCCAAGGAATTCCCAAAATGAGTTTCCGATTTATAAAGTGGGAACCTAGGCTTATACATCTTTTTAGATTTCTCCTAGAAGAGGTATGCACAAACTTCTGTGAGCTTTGACTGACTTGGTCATCTACTACAAACTTCCTTATAGAGACGATGCTTAAACCTCATCCTCATCCTGCTTAGTTGGAGCTACTTGGGCAGTGCTAAGATAAGAGAAAATAAGGAGAAGTTCCAGGGATGCAGACAAAAAAGCTCTGAAGAGACTAAGGTTGTGCAGAGCCCGAACTCATGTTGTAGCCCAGGATTGGAGACACGAGGCTGTCTGTGCAAGAAATCTGCAGAGGAAGGATTTTTTTGGTATTTTTCTGTCCACAGTCTTTCAAAACTTCTGCTAAAACACAGCTTTTCTAAACTACATTTCAGGTACGTTAACTTTTGCTGAAGCTAAGTGTTACCACAGACATTCATGTAAAGCCAGAAACTTCAGAACTGGAGGCGTTCCCCAGTGCCATAGCCTTTATAAAACACTGATGACTAAACACCCTCCTTCTCTTTGTTATGGGTTAGAAGGATTTCCTGAGCCTCTTGCTTTTGCGTAGGTGAATAAGCTCTGTCAGTTTGGGGGTTGCATCTTTCCCGCTGCTTAGAATGTCTTTATTCTGTTATTTCCAGTGAGCCATGATTAAATATTGAGGTCAGACACAGGGGCTTGTTAATTAAATGTTGTCCATTTGCTTGGAATTTGCAAATTCTTCACTCCACTTACACATAGGTTATGCTTATGAATAGAAAAGTACTAAATAAATATGTCTAAGTTGCTTATTAATCCAGGATTCTATGCTTTGTGTCCTTTCTAAGACTATTCATACCACATTAGTGCCTTAGTGAATATATTTCAAACCATTTTTCACCCATGTAGCCCCTTTGTGACTCTGATTTAGGAAACCACAGAGATAACCGGAAGTATTGACATTTTGTGTCCCTTTGTGTCAGGGTTTCTTTTTTTAACATCTAGAAGAATTCCACCATTTGGTCTATATAAACAAACACAGGAAAACAACTGATGATTTTAAATCAAGGTGTTTCTTCTTTGAACAAAGAAACACCTTTGGTTTTCTTTGTAAACCCACTTGTATTCTCATTGACACCAAGCATATCACTCATGAATACAAGCTACAATGGTTAATTTTCTTAGATTTGTTTAGGTCTTGTAAACTAGCCAATAGACTAACTGTATGAAAAAAAATGGAATGTTAAATTAGTTCTGCATTTTTTGTGTGTAAAACAACAGATTAATTTTTTAAAGCCAAACCCAAAGAAGGCATTTTCCAGAAATTCACAAACTATAATTATAATTTGATAACATATGGGAATTTTAGCTGTGCCAATTGGAGCTTGGAAGGACATGGTGTAGAGTTACTCTCTTTGTGAGGGTCATGTTACAATGTCTCTCAAAGATTAATCCAATATTCAGTGTGTATTGTACAGTAACATCTACAGTGAGAAAAGAGGAAGAAAAGCTGAGCTGGTCAAATGCTATGTCCTCTTTCGTGAGGTCAGCCAATATGTTTTGTAACAGCTAATATCCTAGACAGTGGGAATGCAGGAGGAGGTTTTTTCCCTTCTCTCCCAGGAGAATAAATAAATATCAAGGCAGTAGCTCTGAAGTCCAGAAAAATCACAGCTGGAAACCCAAAATAAACCATTCGCAATCCTCAGATTCTATCATTTTATTATCTATTATCTCCTTGAGAAAACAGAAAAGTAGGACATTAATTAACTTCACAGGGCTTTCATCCTGATTTCTACCAAGGAATCCCAATTAGAGGTAACTTGCTGTTGGGTTAAGGATTATTGTAAACCTTTAAAATTTAATATCACTTATAATTATTTAGTATGAATGATTACAATCCTTTTACATTCTTTTTCAGCAACCTGACTTTTATCATCTTCTTTACCGTGTCAAATAAGCCTTTATGGAGTCTAACCTGGATGCCTTCCTGAATTATAGATTTCACTCCCTTATATATCTTGCTCATATGTGGCAGTTTCCATTTATCCTACTTGAAAAGGTTCCTCTCTAACTCTCATCCTCTTGCCTGATGAAGTGGGGATGAGATGTAAGATTCCTCAAAATTATTTCACAATCAACCATCTTTTCGCCACAAGCTTCATCTATTGCCCTAGTTGCCGTATTTATATTTGAAAGCAAAAGAACAAAGAAAATGAGGTATCAAAGGATGGAGATGTCCAGCCTTTCATATTATTACTGGCATCATAATAGTGTGAGTTTTATTCATATGGATCTTGGCCATATAGTGTGTCTTGTGAGGTTGGCCTCCATGTAGAATAGATAAGGTAAAGAGCAAATGGTAAAACCCAACCATCTCCACTGCCCACCTCACATCTATTCTCAGTAACACTTGAAAATTCTCTCACCAACTGAAAATTATCTTTAACTTATTCCTACAGTTTCTACCATTTATATGAACATCTATTAAAAATCTTCCTCTTCTAAAGTACCGATAGAGGCTTATAGATAACATTACAAACTCATCTTTAAAAATATCCTCCCCAGAGTAGTAGTACAAAATTATATGGCACTTTCCATGTACCAGACATCATTCTAAGTGTTTCACAAACACAAACTCCTTTGTACCTCATCATGTCCCTATGAGGTAGGTATGATTATGCCCTCATGTTATAGTATAGATGGGAAAGCTGAGACACATAGAGGCTAAGTAACTTGCCCAACATCACAAATGCAGTAAAAAGCAGGCCAAGGCTTACAACTCAGGAAGTCTTGATTCCAAGTGCATGCTCTTAACCACTATGATATACTGCCTATCTCGCCAACAGAGGACAGCTGCCCTGAAGGAATCAAGAGTGACTGAGCTATGGTTCCTCCCCAAAGGAAGCAAAGTCCTGGGGGATCCAATAGTGTTTTCAGCATCAGGTCTAGACCAAGGGAGAACACTAACCACAGATGAGAAGACACAAGTATCCCTTGATTTAGAAATTTCCTGAGGCACAGCTTTTCTGAGGCTTGTTTGTACCAGACAGAAACATAGAACATTCCTGGGAATAATATACATTTAAAGGCATTATGGCTTACCCAGAGTATAGAGGACCAGTACTGTACATATATCATTATACTGCTGCTCATCAGGTTAATTTCGCAAACATTTATTAAGCATCTATTACTCATAAGAACTAGGCTAAGTAACAGGGGGATGCCTTTCTATTAAATTCAATTTACAGAGCAATGGTCCTTGAACTTGGCCACGTATTATAACCACCTACGGAGTTCCAGTGAAATATTTCAGTGGGAAAAATTCCAGTGACTCCAGTGACAAGTAAATTCAGAATTGCTAGGGTGGGACAAAGACGTGAAGATTTTTTTTAAAGCTCCCCAGTTATCCCAATGTGAAACCAAGGTTAAGAATGCTGAGAATTACCGCTTTGGAACTATCCATTGTGTCAGAGCCTACATGCCCTCAGCAAAAGGATCTCTCTTGCCCTTGCATTTTTCTTTTTTTCTTTTTTTTTCCCGAACAGATAGATAAAGGGTTATAGTTTCCAAACTGTATTTTATTTAACCCATTCAGAGGACCTTTATCTGAAGTAGTTATTTGCTTCTAATTCAGAATTGGCAGCAGGGGGAATGGCAGCAAAATTGGCAGCAACCTACCCCCCTGTGGGGTAGGTGTGGTCACTGCTACTTTCCATTTCTGACTGTGGGAGATTCTATGGGCAGTTAGATGGGAAGCAGTATAATGTTAAAAGGCCTAGTCTCTAATGACAGTTACATCTCAGTTCTTGTACTCCATATTATGACCTTGGGTGAGTCGCTTGCTTACCTCTTTTAGTCTTGGTTTCCCTTTTTGTGATAATGATTCCTGTTTGTGAGAACTGAACTTAAAATAATTTAAGTAAAGTGCCTGGTACAAAGTAGGTGCTCTGTGAATGGCATCTTCTACTCTACTGTGTTTATCTTGCTAATTAAAATAAATTCTGTTCCTTTTGAGGCTTTCTTTGCTAGGTTGTTTAATAACTTCCATGCTGTCTGATGAAACGAGGGGCTATTCTCCCCCTATTCAGACAAAAGTCTTTGAAACTTTCCATTTCCTTTAGCGGCAATTTCCCACACTGAACTGCTGAAGTCACATCTTGGCTTGTTCTAACAGTTTTCAATTCTTCAGATTCCTTTGTCTTTTTCACCCCCCCCCACCCCATATCTTCAGACTTCCACTTTAAAATGGCCTTTGCTCTCAAGATATTTCCGTATAGTTTCTTCCTTTTAGCTTTTTCCTCCCTGTGCTGAATTCCACTTTATCCTCTCACCATGCTTTCAAATACATAAAATGGAAACTAAAACTTTTTACTTCAGCTTTTACTTTTAAGATTAAAGCTATAAGCCCAATGAATATTTCATGTGGAACACTTCTCAGCCTTCATTTGCTGAGGTAGACGTAATAACCAGCAAAATAGCTGTAATAAAATAAGCTCAATAAAGATAACCAGACAGAACGTATTAAGAGACCCAAATTTATGACTACTTGATGAGTCAAAATGTTCTAGAAGATTTGCAAATTCCCTTTTTATCTCACCTTCCTTAATCTCTTTTCTTGACACTGTTTAGCATCATCTTTTGCATCTAACCCTTACTGGCTTCCTTTTTTAAATCCATGAGCACTGCGTATTTCCTCTGCTAAGTACTTTGCTTTCACTTCTACCAATTGTGGAATAGACTTAAAGGAATGATCCACTGTGTCCCTATGAGATGTCTGAATATCACAGCCCTGTTCCCATTTTATGTGCTAGATCTGCTTCTTCTCTTTTCTCATTTCCCCCATAATTTTAGCCTCATGATAGATGGACAACCCTATAACACATGGCCTCCTTTCAGTACATAAAGCAGAGTTTTCTGTTGGAAGTTTGACTTAATTCTGATGCCTTTCTCTTTTCACCAATTTTCCCATTGACTAAGAAGATGTCCAGACATGCATTCGAGAGGTGTTGTGAGTTATAGATAGCAAAGAACTCTAATTCACTATTTTTTAAAAAGCTACATCATCAGCCTGCCTAATGCTAGTTGACTCATCAATCTTCTCCTTTATAATTTAGCTATCATTCCCTGTTTTCTCAATCTTTTAGTAAAGTTTGCAATCTTCTTCTGACCACTTATATCTGTGCCCCTTATGCACTGTTGTTTCTGCTAAATTACGTTTTCATCATAAGCTGTGAGGTAACATCTTCAATTCCTTTTTTCATAAATAGAGTCCACAAGGGTTTTATTTTGTAGGTTATTATGTTTAAAGAATCTTTCTGACTTAACCACGCTATTACTTAATAATTCAATATCTTCTGAATTTTTCTCTATACTTTTTGGCCTTTAAAATATATATACTCATATGTAGCCTAAAAGCAGACTATCTTCAAGGTAATGTCTATGGTCCACTGATAGCTGTTTTCAAATAGGCACTAGTCTGTCAATATTCTTTTAAATCTTCACTGTATAAATCTTCACTGGTGTGTAATTTAAGTTACTCTTGGAAAAGTTTGGATAATGTTGATAAAATATAATCTCTGACATCCAGAGATTCATTAATTTACTTAAAGTTACCTCTTCTCTCCAGAAGTTTATAAAAGGCAATGCTCCTAACACTAAATATATTTTCCATATCTGTGTGATACTAAAATTGTGGACAACAGAGAAGAGCAATAAAAGGTCTCTGAACAGGAAATCCCAATGTATTCAAGGAAAAAAAATCCAATTGGGAGATCATAGCATCAACATAGTTGATTGTAGAAAAAAATGCCACCTGTTTCATTTGACATGTGAAGGCATTTGAGGTCACCAAGCTCAATCACTGAAAACTTTAATAAGCAAGAGTACCCTTTCTCCTAAAAAATCTTAGGAGAAAAGATGGAATTTCTAGGTTAAAGAGTGGGTGGGAGAGAACAGTCTCACTCTCTAAGCCCACCTCATCTTCCTCATCTCCACTGAAAACTCTGGAAATTTTCTGGTCCATTTCAATGTGTTTATTTATAAATGAGGACACAGGTCTGAACACACCAAATACCTTACCCAAAGATACAGACCTTGCTAGTAATACAGCATAAACAAAAACTGAAATCTCCCAATTTTTGACCTTGAACTTTTATGGCATGTCATGACGTTTCCTCCTCAAAGAGGTTCATTTTGAAAACCATACTTTAACCACAAACGTGGTTAACACGTTTAACACGTGGCAGAACACCTTGAGATTCTGCTTTAATTGTGAAGTGTGAATTCCAAGAAGAGAGACAGGCTCATCATCACTGTGTCTGCAAACGTCCTGTGTTTTCTGTGTTCTTGCATTTATATCTTTGACCTGATCACTAACAAATGGGTTTGACAGCAGCTTATAGCAGAGACCTCTGTGGTTTCACATACAGGGGAGCCTGTGACTATAGCTATGACAACAGGGATAGAATTGTATAAACACTTGTTATTGGACAGTTCAGCTGTGTTTAAATTTAGGCAAGTTCTAATGAGTTTGAGTAAGCAGTGTTTTCAGACATATTCTACAGTGATCACTGTCCTATAGGCAGGACTCAGCTAACAACATGAGTCAGCCAACAAATAAACAAGTTTCTGTAAACTGGGTCTTTCTTGGGAGTGAGCTATTATCACAAAGCCTCAGGAAGACATTAGCAGGACAAATCATGTTTATAAAAGTCTATGGAAACTTTTGTATAACATTCATAAGGATTAAAAGAAAAATCTAATTAATCTGAGCCCAATTGAATTCAGAATCTATTCTATTTGTAATCAAATGTTTTTTCTTACTTAGTTTGTGCTGCTGTAATGAAATGTCATAAGCTGGTGGTTTAAACAACAGAGATTTAGTTTCAGCTCTGGAAGTCAGGTGAAAGCTCTCTTCCTAACTTTGCAGAAACTGCCTTTCTCTGTGCTCTCATCAGACCTCAAATGGCAGAGAGAGAGAGAGAGAGAGAGAGAGAGAGAGAGAGAGAGAGAGAGAGAGAGAGAGAGAGAGAGAGAGAGAGAGAGAGAGAGCGCTTTCTGGTGTCTCTTCTCAAATGGACACTAATGCTATGGGATAAGGGTCTCACCCTTATGACTGTATTTAACCATGATTCCTTCCATAAAGACCCTATCTCCAAATGTTGTGCATTAGGACTTGGATTTCAACATATGAATTTGGGGGAGACACAATAGTATGCGTGATTCCCATTTAATATAAAATATGGAATGAATGTCACAACATGGACCTTTGATATTTCTGGCACATATTATAAAATATTTTATGTATTATACAATTGTATTGAAATTCATATTATATCTGTATTTAAAATGTATAATACATAAACCTATATTATATCTGTATTTAGGATATGTATAATATAAAGGGAAAGCCATTTTTCAAACATCATGTGGGTATAAAATATTTAGCACATATGGATTTTCCAGATAAGTAAAAATTACCACTATAAACAACACATCTTTAATATTATAACCTGTTTACAGAATTATTTGCAGCATGTTCACAAGTCTCCCTCTTATAAACAGCACATTTTTTAAAACTACAAAAATATTTTCATGACAATGCAAGGGCATCATTTGGAAAATCAAGCTTTATACTCTAACACCGAGGAACACAAGATCTGCAAAACTGTTTCTCTATATTAGACCCAGATATAACATCCAAATAAAACAAATGGAGAAAGAAACACAACCCAGATATTTCAGATAGCAGAGCTTCTATTGTACTGTTTATACATTGTTATTTATGGGATAATCTGGTATATTAAATTGCAATGTTTCCTTCCACATTTAATTCTGAATGAATATAATGTAGATCACATCTACAGGGCCTAAAGTTTCGTAACTGGAAAAGGGTATAAACTCTGTAAATTTTAAGTTTGTTACTACATGTTTCGTGTGTGTGTGTGTGTGTGTGTGTGTGTGTGTATTTATCTTAAGGAATAAAGTTACCAAAAGTTCAGTGATATGTAAAGACGCATTATTTGAAAGTAATAATCATGCTGCAATTAATTGAGGTATTCTACAGTTCAGGCTTTTCACTAAGTGTACTGTATTTATAAGCATAAAGGGGAAACATTATCTTGACATGCTGTTTATTATTGAAATATAATCATGTAAATATTTCTCAGTTCCATTGGCAGTAGCCTAAGTAATAAGTACTATTTTCAATATATGTACTTCCTTCTGTCATAGGCTCCACATACTTAAATAATTTAAACTAAATAAAAACAAGTGTTTTTGTACAGTCACAGGGATTTAACTCAGGTTTCTCATTACAATAATGCCATTTTATGCATTTCTAATTTTTATTTTATTTCTACTGAGCAGACATGATTTCACCAACAATTTTTAAAGTTATTTTGATAGATCTTTACTATTGGTGAAACTAAGCCCTAATAGTATTTTGCATATACAATATTTATTACTTTAAGTAACATTCAAGTATATATTAAACATGTAGTACGTCTATGTGTATTTTGGAATTTTAGAACATATTTGTTCTTTTTCAGAATTCAATATGTACCATTCTGGGGGGACATAAAATAAAAACTATTGATTATAAATATTAATGAAGAAATTAGTTCTAGATAAGTAAGATTTTTTTAAAAGACATTTGGCAAATACTTTATGTTGAGATTTTTCTAAAACTTCTGATTTGTTTTCTCTTAAGATTACACTACTGCTTCACTAAAATGTTACTCTGGTTAAGTAGAATTTGGCTTTAGTTTTCACTCTGACAACCCCAACTTGGTAGATCAAGGCACTTATACTCCTCAAAGATCACAAAGTAAGCTGTTCAACACTAAAGTTCATGGACAATGATTTAATAATAAGATCATTCTTTTAAGATTCCTTTGTTGTCACAATCATTGGCAGAAGCAATGTGGTGTAGTAGAAAGCTTTAAACTTAGACCCAAAATTTTTTCAAAGAAATTAGGGAATATGTATCAAGGAACCAAATTGTTCATATCTTTTGACTTAGTACAGAGTGTTTTTTTCTTGAGGATTTATTAAATATGAAAATGGTAATTAATAATAAAACTATACACAAAGATAAGCATTAGGGCACAATTTATGTTATAAACATCTGCAAAAATTCAATTTATAGGATAAAATATTTTGCTGCTCTAAAAATGGAAGGTTTAAAAGTAAGGCCCAATGTTATGTAGTGCCTAGCCATGTGGTGAAATCAGGATGACCTTGAATGGTCAAACCACAAGTTCCCCTCCCCATTGTGCTCCCACAGATAAAGTATAAGCACTGAATGGCTCTTTCTAATACTGTCAGTAATAGTATGTGACTCACTACAATGCAAGCCAGAATGCATTACAATACAATGCCGAAATTCAAGTGCTTATATTCTGCCATAATTATTACTTGACATTTGGAATGAGCTGGGGTTTAAGCTATTCTTTTTAACCACTGATCATCAAAAGACTGCATCTACGATAATTTCTAACGTTTTAGGAGGCCTGTTTCCTTCTGAACCATTTGATATTATGTAATTACAGATTAATACTCTATTTCAAAAGGCCTCAGCAAGTATCATTCGAAGCATTCATAGATGTATGTGATGCATCGGATAGAAGAGCTTAGTTCTGGAAAAGCACGATTAATAATGATAGATGGTGGACCAAATATGGTTTGAGTGATAATAAGGTGTTGAGTGAGTCGGAAAAAAACAAACAAACAAAAAACCTGCTGGGTCCTATTCTGAAGTAAGCTACCACAAAGTAGTTTCTTTCACTTGAAAGTAAAAAATATGTATAAAAATAATAAAATAATTAAAAAAATAAAAAACAGCATATCAGAACTCAGAGACATACATGCCATCAGCTATGACTTCTCTCTGATTTTCATTCCTGAATGAGTGTTTGCTTTTGTCTAAAGCTTGCAAATTAGTTCCTTTCTGTCTGTCTGTCTTTATAGCTATAGGCTGGGAATAGAGTCTCTCTTTTCTACATGCACACCACCAATTATAGCTTACATAAGCAAAGAGTCCAGTGGAGAAGCTCTCAGTGGAACCTTAAGTAAAATTTGAGTATTAATGGAAAAGGGCAAAGTTTACACAAATTTCAAATCAGAACTCCAGTTTATGCTCATTATGGAAATCCTACATTTTTCTCACACCTCTGCACATCCAATTATCTTTAAGACTAAACATGGAAATGCTGAAATACCAAAGATATGACTCTTTTATGTTATTTATGGCCTGACCAGGGCAGGAAGTATCAGAAACCTCATGAGGATTCCCTCCCTTGTGTTATTTTCAGCATTATATTTCATGTTTTTAGAGGTCTGCACAGTTCAGAGAGATTTTCAAAAGCAAATGAATCTGAGTCTTTTTCAAAAGCAAGTCTTAAATGTTCTTATAGTTATATTCTTTAAATTTTATAAGAACTCAAAGAAATGTATCCCAGAAAGCTATTTCCTGGCCTATAAACTGGACTCAATAAAAAAGCAAGAGGTTCTCATTAGATTAAAAGGTTTAATCTAATCGTACTAAAAATAATCACACAACTCTCATATCTATAAATAAGCCCAAGGACCCAAGTTGCATGCAGAGCATACAACTCAATATACTTATCCCTATTCCTATTTGGCTAATAGCAAGTTTCTTTGATTCTATTAAAAATATGACATCATAGAGATTTCAGTGGAAGAAGGCTATGGAAAAGTAGAACCAGGTTTCATTATCAGAAATCATAAAGGCACAATAACAATAACTCAGCAAAAGGATAATGGGGTACAGTAATTCCATCCAAGACCACTGTTAGTATATATCTCACTCTCTGGAGAAAAGGCACCTCCACCACGAAAGACATAGGAAAAAGGATGCCCTTTCTAGGGGAAAAGGCATTTTCATCCTAGGGCACATGATGGGGGGGAGCACAAGCTACAGAATTCGGTCCCTACCTCCCTCTCCAGGTACACTGACTTTGTCCCCAACTGCACAACCATAAAAGGCTCTGCCTTCTACACAGCCCTAACTGTTGTCACAGTTCATATGCCCAAAGCCTAAAACAAGTCAGCAGGTGCTGGATTTAAATATTGTTCTCATTTTAAGTCTTCTATTTATATTCATTGGGAGGTCAGGAACTCTAAAGGTGTTTTTTACTGGTAGGATCAGTATACTCTTATTCTTATCAAGTAGGAAATAACAAAAAGGAGAAGAGAGTAGGAAAGGAACAGAATAGCCTTTTTTTTTTGTATATAGGATTAGTGGAGACCATATGAATGTTGTGGACCAAATACCACTTTTTCAGGCATATTGAATTTCATAAATTATTTGTAAGGCTAACAAACAAAAAATACAACTGTTATAAAATGGCCTGGTGTTTGTCAAAACTTAGGCTGTATGGCTTTTCATAAAGATTCGGGACAGAAATAGTTTTGTTATATATATTATCAATGACAGAATCACACTAAATTATGTGAGAATTTCATATTGTTTTAGCCCAGCAAGCGTTCTCTGTTCTAACCCAGATTGTCAACTGGTAGGTTATCAGCTATTAAATTTTGACAGGCATGTAAACAATCATGTCAAATCTCTCCAATAAAAGATTGACAGAAGCAATTGTACACCAGGTTAGAGAATACATTATTTTGTGACCAGAATGCAAATGTAAAACATTTAAAGCAACTCCTCTCATACTACAGTCTTCACTTGCCTCCAAATTGGGACGTTGCCACTCGTCTTTAGATGAGAAGCACTGCCTACCACACTCCAGCTACAATGCTCATTTAATTTAAGGAGCATCCCTTCCCTTGCCTAGTGTGTTCTAGAAATATTTGACAGTAATGCTACAGAAAATTTGGGCACCCATTTTATGGTATATCTCATCTTTAATACCAATGTATAATAGCTTAAGAGAGAATAAATTGTATTCTCGACCTAGGGTCAGCCAATGATAGCCCTCAGAGCACAGTCAACTTGCTGCCTATTTTTATTGATACAGTTTTATTAGAACACAGCCACACTCATTTACATAGCCTATATGTCTACTCTCACACTACAATAGACAAATTGGGTGATGGCAACAAATATATAGCCCACCAAACCAAAAGTTTATCATCTGGCCCTTTATAGACAAAGTTAATAGACCCTTGTTTTAAAGGCAGCTTTGTCATCCATTATCAGTGTGATCTGGAGCAAGCCACCGGTCCTACCTAATTTCTCGAGGTAAATTAAAGCTAGTGACTTCATCCAGCTTTGGTGAGGATTACGTAAAGCCGATGAAGCACTGCAGTGCAGGGCGGCCTGCGGGGTCTCTGGTCCCGCTCCCCCCATAAGAACGCAGGACATGGTAAGGCCAAACAGGAACACCCACGGAGCCATAAGGAGGGGAGTCAAACCAATATATTCTCGCTGGCGGCTGGGCTGGAGACACAGGAAGCAGGATCTACATAATCTGCCTAACAGCGGTCCGCGTTTGCCAGCCACCATCTTCTTGCTAGCCCCCATTCTTCTTTTGCTAGCGTAGCCACAGCCATTATATTAGTGGCCAGTGGCTCACTGGTCACAGCTGACAGCCAACTAGCCACAGCTGCTGGCCATCTGATCACAGTTGATGGCCATTTACTATCCGAGCCAGCACCTTTCTATGTGAGGCCGAGAGCCTGGAAACTGTTTTTGGGGTGCTTTGTCCCCACAAGCACTTACCCTTGGACAGGATGCAAAGTGAACCAGTATTACGAAGGAGATGAAGGACAGGTTTTCACCCACTTTGTGTGCTGTCGAGCTCCATCAGAGAAGCTTTCCAAAACCTTTTGCAGAGTAACTCCTGGCAACTGAAATATGAGAGGTGAAGAATTTTTAAAATCTTTGATGTGTTTAGTCAGGAGGAAAAAGGCAGAGGCAAAGGGGACGCCTGGGACAGAGAGATGTGTTATGCTGGACTGCCTTCTTTTTTTTTCTTGAGTCTGCAGACTCATCCCCATCACTTTTTTTTCTTGTTTTGTTACAAAGCGTCCTGAACCGGTACATAGAGTACCAAGAAGGAGTACCCAAAATACCCACCCAAGGATGTTTTTGAAGCTTTAGTTTACTGTGTGTGCATTACTGATGCCACTCTGAAGTAGGTGACAGTGGACAAATGCTAAAAAGACACAATTGTTTTATGATGGAAAAGATGTACAGAGATTTTTTTTTATCCTAAAAAAAAAACAAAACAAAAAACAAACTAATAAACCATCCTAAACCTAAACCTAATAAAGCATCACTTGATACAATGGGAGTTGCTCAAAGAATCCCCCTGCACAAATATACATACATCCTCTGGGGTTCTCAAACAAGTTTCTCCTACTCCCCATGCCCTAAGGAACATTTGGCAAAGTCTGGAGATATTGTTGGTTGTCCCATCTGGGGTTGGGGGAAGAAGGAGTGCTACTGTTATCTACTTTGTAGAGGCTAGGCATGCTGTTAAACATTCTGTAGTTTCCTCCCTCCCCCCATCCCACACACATACATACAACAAAGCATTATCCAGTCCCAAATGTCATTAGGACTAAGGTTGAGTAAAACCTGATCTGACTGAAGTCATGTAAAAAGTCAAAAACAGAAAGCTCATAGCAAAATAAGCAGTCTGTAACACCTGTGTAGTCCTCTTAAAATGGACTCAAGATGGCTTGTATTAAATTTAAATTAACTATTCTTCCTCATTCCTTAGCTTAAAGACACTGATATAACCATGGTCAATTACTTCACTCATTAAACCCCTCTTTACTATGTGTAAGGCACTACAATAAATACAGAAGATAAAACAGTGTGCAAAACAAACATAGTTCCGGCATTCTTGGAGAATATATGATATTTAGCAAGGGGTATCATTTATAAATTCAGTGACTAGAGTTATATTTACACATTTAGTTTTCATTCTCTACTCACTGTGTCTTTCTTTTGGCCTTACAGTATGCTAGGTACTAGACTGAATGCTGCTAGGTAAAATGTAGGAAAAATACATTCTCTATGGAGCATTTTAATAACTCTGATATGATGAGTGCTGCAGAATGCTTTGGTGGGACAAAAAACTGAATCCCAGGCTTGGGGAATTAGATGAGACTGCCCAGAGGGTGTGTCCTCTAAGAAAGACCTGAAGAATGCATACAAATTGGCCAGCCAGGAAGAAGGGGAATTCAGGCAAGTTGGCAGTGTTTCAGGGAGCTGTAAGTATCTGAATAAGGTAGAAGCATAAAGAGATGAACCTGACAGGTAAGCACAGCCAAGTCATAATGAAGTTTATATCCCGTATTTGATCTGTGGACCTTTCCTACGGACAACTGGACTATTGACAAGTGTTAAAGAGAGAGACGTGAGCTGGTGTGCACTTTGACAAGGTCTTTCTGAAAATGATAAAAGAAAAAAAGAACCACGAACACTGGTAAATGCAGAGAAACTTTGTAAACCCAAATAAATGGAAGTTGCATTAAAGCAGTTAAACAGAGATAACACAGATTAGTACCTAGAGTAAAGAGGTGAAAGAGGGGGATGGAGATAAGTAAGAGCTTTGGGAGGTGTTTAGGAGGTGACATGAACAGGAATCAGTCCTTGACTTTGATAGAGGGAGCAAGGGCAAAATTCAAGAGCAATGTCATTTCCTGGCTTAGGCAAGTGAGTAGATGACGGCACAAGATAATGAGCATAATTGTGGACATATTTTGGAGTCATTGAGAGACATTCTAGTGGAGCCGTTTGATAGGAGGTTGAACATGTGCGTCTCCCTCTCCTCTCTTCCTCACTCCAAGTCCAAATGGAGGCCTCTCCTTCGGTGTCATTTTAGAAAGTTCTGATGGTCATGTTTAAGGACATTTCACCCAAGATAGAGCTAAATTCTGAGACTTGCGGCTCATTACTTCAAAACTTCCTCTAGACAGGTAGATATTAATTCACTGATGACATTTTTTAAGAAAGGTTCTTAACCAATTATGAATCCCTACCAATAATACCAAGCAGTTCATACTTCTGCACAAGGAGAGCATGATATATTTTTAAAATCCTTCCTCCAAATAAAATGGCAATGCCTTCCTCTTATTTGCCAGTCATAGTGTCCTATCAAATAAAGGAAGTGAGGTTTATTTAGCATGATTTAGTTTCTGCTGAAACTGTGGGGCTTATGGTAATTAACATTTTGTTTTGGGAGTCTGTGCAAACTACTGCTTTATCAATCTGTCCAGAATTTTGTCTTGGACTACCTTGTTCCCTAACTTCCAGCAATCTATTTTTCCCAGTGGCAGGTTATTGCTTGTAATTCTCCTATGCTTTCAACTGAATCAGAAGGCCTGAAGACTTGGGAAATACATTTCAAAGACTCCCGACTGGCAGTTTCCACTCTAGACATAATAAGCACGCAAGTGAAATTTAGAAGGAAAAAAATTAAAAAACGGAAGACATATTTTTGGTCTCTTGAGGCTGCAATAGAAGGCCCATGGACTTCACCAGACATTAGATGATAGCAGCCTCTATTTATTTCACTGAAAAATACCCCTGGAAGCAGCTGTGATCATTGTCAGCCATTTCCTACAATTTCCTAACTTCCTAAAAGCAGCAAATCTGAGGTCTAGAGGTAACCTCTCTTTCCTGCCCTTTTGAAAGTATTATAAGCACCTACTTTCTGTCTTGAATTCTTTGATAACTGAAATATGCAGAGTGGCTTCTGTTTTCCTGACTGATAAATTTCCCACTCAAAACAATGGAAGAGGCAGTATCACATGGTGATTAACAGCCTGGGCTTTTTTTCTTTTTTCTTTTAACTTTTTCCATCAGAGACTTTATTTTGCAGTGACTCAAATGAAGTTATTTTTATCTACTGTATTCCTACCTTCACCCTAAGACTGGAAATACATCAGACATGCAAAAGACATTTAGGATTGGTCAAGAGTGAATGAGAGTGGCTATTTATACAAGAAAGGCGGGACGTGTCACAATGTTATTAGCAGTCACAAAACTGCTAGTTTTATTAGCAGTAATGGTGAAGATATTTAGTCTTTCAAAGGCAAAAGAAAATATGACATTTAAGGAAAGTCACTTTGACTCAAAATAAGGACCTTTTTGACACAGATATAGATGAACTACTGCCAGATTATACTTAAAATGCCAAATTTGCCCAAGAATTGTTAACCGGGTATTTTAGTGTTACTCCTATGCAAATAACATTCTTCTCTGGAGCGTCAGACTGAAGTCTTCATTCAGTGCTTGGAAAAACAAAAATTACAGGAAGTTTCACAAGAATTGGGGCAGACAAAATGACGATTCCCTGCTCTTTAATTTTACTTTCCATTCTCATATTCCCATAAGTGAGCCATTGTGTTTTTCTTCCCAACATTTATCAGCTTTTACAGATTAAGAAAAGAATAACTGCAAAATATGAAGTCAATGGCTGACTGTGAGAATTAAGCAAAATCATTTATTTAAAAAGCCCATGGCACATTTTGCTGTTGGGTTTGTTGATGTAAATTTCCTTCCTAAATATCATTTTCCACTAATCTTCTTGCATATTCTATGAAGAAAATATTTTTGTCTCTGAAAAGAAAATGAATACTAAAAATCAAAAACACCAAGAAGTAAACTTTGTTTCTTGCTATTTGGTTACTTGTTTTTATACTACTCTACTCCCAAATGAGATGAAAAATAATCTAGCATATTGGATTTACTTGCCTATTTTAAAATAAATGTTGTAGTTTTTGGATCTTATACTTGTTTGGGCTAACAGGTTGGATATCACTTTTGTGTGTCCATTATTCCTAAAATAGCCATGTACAAGAACACCATTTATTCAACTTGTAACATATTTATTGCCTACCTACTATATTCAAGTGGTTATGGGTGGTTACACATATGGTTATGGTTAGACACAAATATCAATAAGCCATAATTACTGCCTTCAAAGATCTCAGAGTTTGTCAGTCTAGGAAATAGATATTATCATTCCAAAGTTTTTAGGCTTTTTCTTCAACAGCCTAGGAACAAAAATATACCTATGGGCCAGATATAAGTTGTCTGCCTTAAAGTCACAAATATGTAAAGAAAAGTAACAAAAAAGCATTGGACTCTTGAAAGCTTTAAAGATTTCCCACAAAACTCACAATGCTTGACCCAGCAGCAAAAATGACAAATGGAGGTAGTTAGCTAAACACTAGACATCCTGTCAAATCTTCCTTTTTAGGAAACTTCACTACATACTACACAAGAATGCATACTATTTATTCAAGAGATCTCTGGTATTTCCCTGGGAGCCACTGGTTCATCTGCAAGGTTCACTTCCTCCTGCCACACTCGGCAAAAGCAGATGGCCTGTTTTTCCCACAGTTCAGCAGGCAGGATGCAGCAGCCAAAGCCCTTGGCCTTCAGGACCAATGAACAATTCCAGTACTCAACACTGTACTTCTCATTTTTATTTTCACATTCTATTTAATCCATTACTCTTGGGCCCACATAAGCATGTACTACGAATTCAAGTAGCAACTTGAACTGCTCTTAGAGGTTTCTCCAAGATTCCCTAAGCCTTTCCATGCAGAGCTGGTGGAAAATTCAAAGTCACCTGGATCAAAGGAAGATCTGCCACCTCTCAAATATCACTTTTCAATGGGACTTCTACATCTCCAAATTTTAAGCTCCTCCTCCGGCATTTCCTATCCCCCTTTTCCTGCTATATTTTATTTTCCTTTCCAGTATTTCCAGTATTGTTTACTCTCTAACAGAATACAAAATGTCCTTCCAGTTTACTAGCTGTTTCTCTCCACTAGAACGTAAGTGGGACATGGCTTCTGTGTCTGTTTTGTTCATTGCTGTATCCCCAACCCCAGACCAGTGCCTGGCCTAGAAGAGTGCTCAATCAATATTTGTTCAATGACTCTTATAAATAATCGTATACTAAAACTCATTGTGGACATATAAATAGGGTCCTTAACCTGAGAAACAATAAATAACACTGTGGATCTCTTTAATAAACATTAGTTTGAGGCAGCGATCTGGTATCATTGTTCATTGCATGTCTTCTGATCGTTCAAGCGTCAGCTCTACTACTACTTGCTATATTACTTTATCTAAATCTTTGTTTTCTCTGTGAGATGAGGGTAAGGATGCCATCAATGATTCCCCTGCAGGGTTGTAATGAAGAATGAATAAAATATACATTGTGTATACAATAGTATTGCTACTATTTCTGCTTATTTCCACTTAGTGTAATCTCTGTATATGACCATGTTATATTTACAATAGCTCCTTTCATTCAGGGCAAGAATTTTACTATGTAATCTGGCAATCGTCACAGGGAGTGACAGACAGCCTTGTACTCCTCATCTTTACCTTCACTGCCAGACTGACACCCACATTCTGGGATCAGTGGCCACACAGGAGGCCTCTTTCCTGGTGTCCTTTATAGTTTCAGAAAAGACTATACTCTGTTTCTAGGAACCACCTCTCCCAAGCCACTTCTTCCACCCAAAAATATCTAGAGGTATAAAATCTCATAATCTGAATAATTTTTTTTTTTTTTTTTAGATTTCATCGAGGCCTCTCTTTCACCAACCACTGCTCTTTTTATCCCACCCAAACTGGATCCCTTCTGAAACCTCTCTGAAAAGGAGTTTATGCAGCCTCTGCTTCATGTCTTGCATTTGCTCTGCACCCCTTCACAAAGAAGTTTGTCTCATATATGCACAGCATGTGTGGTTAGAAAGCCCATCCTCACACTATATTCAATCTAGCCACTGGCTTAGACCTCCAGAGTTAGCAGAGTAATGGAATATCTGAAGATAACCTAGATTTCTCTTTCTTTGATGAAACACCCCTGATTCTTGTGACCATTTCTCATATGGCAAAGTTTCCAGATCCTTCTTCATCCTGTCCATTTCCTTTAAATTTTTTTTTATCCCAACAGTGACTCTTCAAATTATGATTTTCATGACATGTCCCAAAACTATAAATGTGGCATGACCGGAACTGTGCCCTGGAATTTAACCATCCAGGATTTGAAATTTCAACTTATTTAAAGGTTACATGGGCTTGTACAGACATTTCTAGAAATTACATCATACTGCTGGTTCAGAGGGAGGTTGTAGTCAAGTAAAATCCCCAGCATTTGTGAGTTCTTTTGTGAGTTGTTAACAAACCAAGTTTTCTGGCTTCTCTATAAACTTGGGTCAATGATCTGATTGCCTCAGATGGTCCAGAATTATGCTGGATGAACACAATTTTCTTTCTACAGCTTGTACACTATTCTCCAGCTACAAGCCTGTTCTTAAGAAGCCAAGGTTTGGTGTCAGGAAGAAACAGACCTCAGAAGGAGCTGAAAGTCAAGGTCTAAGTGAGCACAAAGAACTTATTAATAATTATTCAGGATCCTAAAGTGATTTTGAGAAACCTGTCACATAGAAATATAAAGTTCAAAACTTCTTCTGTCCGGTCATTCTTACCCTCAAGTCCATGAATGTACTTCAGGAAGTTAATGACCTTCCTCAAAGTCACACAAAACTCTAGTGCAAGTATGTATTCATGATTTTTTGGGGGGAGAGTCTTATTGATTTCATCATATTCATAAAGGGACCCATAATCAAAAGAGAGATTAAAAACCACTATTGACCCCCTTATTTTATTTTAGTATTATTTTTTTACCTTTTACTTTTTCCCACCTAGCAGCAACCCGGGAGCTGGTCACTCCCCACCAAGAGCTGGGGCACTTGGTGTCACAAGCGAGATGCCCCCGCCCTGGGGTTCACCCTCTCTTCCCCACCTCATCAGGTCAGTGAAAAAATAAATGATAAAAGTAGTGGTATTTCACCTGCTCCTGCAACGCAGGCAGACCCCGCCAGCCCCCAGAGACCTCCCACTTATTCTACACCTCTCATGTCTCTTCACGGTGCCCTACTGGAGTTAAGCTCAGTGGGGTCTTCTTTCCCTGCTGATTCCACCAAAGCCATTCACTTGGCTATAGTTTCCCTGGATAGTGGTTAGGACCAGTGGGAATCTGGTTCACCCATTCATGCACCTCACTAATTGGATGACGACGCATTTGGCTACCTTGAGAGTCATAGTTACTTTCGCCATTACCCCCCCTTCATTGAATTTTCTCACTTTGACATTCAGAGCACTGGTCAGAAATCACATCACATCAACACACACGAAGGGCCATCCTAATCCATCCCCTTATTTTAGAAGGGCTTATTTGAGTCCTAAAGGTGTTAAGAAAATTATGGAAAGTCACAGAGTTAATAGGTCACAGAGACTGAACTATAATGAAGGTCCTCCAAATCCCAGTCCAGTCTCCCTCCATTGCCACATGTAATTGCAGAAAAGCATTACTAAATAAAAGAAAAAAATGTGTGTGAGTATATTTATATACTATATGTAAATGAATATGTATATTTAATATACACATGTCTTAAAATTTACATTGCTCTATTTTATATGCATATATCCTTTTATTGAAAAGGATCTTAGTTAGGTATTGTTTGGTTTTTTTAAATTAAAGTTTGTTGGGGTGACAATTGTTAGTAAAGTTACATACATTTCAGGTGTACAATTCTGTATTACATCATCTATATGTCACATTGTGTGTTCACCACCCAGAGTCAGTTCTCCTTCCATCATCATATATTTGATAGGCATTGTTAATTGACCATGAACATAGCTAAAATCATGGCAACTGGTATAGGGTAGAAAATAGTCTTCTCAAAGATGTTATGTAATAGCCTTCTCTGTGCTTTGCAACTGATGGCTTGAACATTGTAAACTTCAAAGTAAAACCTGTACTTCAAAAGATCAGAAGAGTTCATACCAAAAGAGTATTTGAAAATAATCAGCTGTGTTTCACTCATGTATATGGTACACAGTGCTGAGAATTATAAGAATAGATGTCACATTGCTCTGAGTCAAGGTGGGTGCGTTTTCTATTGGGAAAAAGTGAATAACAATTCTGTAGTATTTGTAATTTATTAATTTAACAAATGTTGTTCAACAAGAGGGTGAAATTTGTGTTTCTTAGTTTTATCTATTACTGGTTTGAGTTTTTAAATAACGTATTAAGTTTAATTATAAACATAATATTTCAATTACCCACTTTGTAAAGCATAAGCACCAATAACAGTATTTCACTTAAGGCATGTTGGACTTCAAAATACTTAGTTAAAATGCACTTAACAAAAAAATGGTTTCAGAAGTGAATCATAGAAATACACAATATTTGATTTGGAAAGGAATGGATAGACATTTTACTGTGGCCTCTTGTTTCATAAATGGGGAGACTGATATCCAAAGAAATAACTCGACTTACCTAGGTTAGAGTGAAAATTAACATCAACAATGAAATGAAAAACCAGGTTGAAGTCCAGAATTATAATAATTCTAACAATGGTAGCCTGTTTAGTCTTTCAGGGTATATCTGAAGGGATAAACATAATATCTAAAGAAGATGTGGTATATATATATATATATATATATATATATATATATATATATATATATGCTGATTGATATATACATATCACATCTTATCACATCTTTTTCATATATACTTCATATATACATATATATGTGTATATATATATATACATATATATATACACATATATATATTTGTACACACACAATGGAGTACTAGTCAGTCTTAAAAAAAATCTTGCCATTTGCCACAATATGGATGGACCTTGAGGGTATACTAACTAAAAAGGAAACAACAAAACAAAACATAGGATTCTACTCATATGTGGAATATAAAACAAAAAGAAACAAATGAACAAACAAAACAAAGCAAAAACAAACTAATAGATACAGACAACATAGTAGTGATTACCAGAGAGGAAGGGGGATGGGGGAGGGCAAAAGTGTAAAGGGATCAAATGTATGGTGACTGATGGAAACCAGAACTTTGGTTGTGATCATGCTGTCTGTAAACAGATATCTAATTATAACGTTGTACACATGAAAAGAAAGAAAGAGAGAGCGAGAGAGAGAGAGAGAGAGAGAGAGAGAGAGAGAGAGAAAGAAAGAAAGAAAGAAAGAAAGAAAGAAAGAAAGAAAGAAAGAAAGAAAGAAAGAAAGAAAGAAAGAGAAAGAGACAGACATTGGCATTCATCTTATCTTATCTTAGTCTTTTATTATTTTAGTGATGTCTGATGTATATAAGTCCGCACCAAGGGCTTCATTGTCAAAGGGATATTTACTGCAAACAGTACATTTTTAGTCCTTTTGATGTTGTCTTGCACATATGTTCAAAGTTTCTGAATTATGAATGATCTTAGATCATACGGAGAATCACAGATTATCAGCAATGGAAAGAATGTTAGAAACTGGTCATCCAAACCAAGGACTTCATTTTTCCAGATGTGACCATTGAAATGCCAAGAGTTGCTGTCACAGAAGTGATTTAAAGTCACAGTAAGAGTGGCCCCACTCACTTACAATCACTCCTAGCAATTTAGAGAATTTGTACTTCTTGTCCCCTCAAACATGGGCTCTGTAGAAAGAGTTTCATCAAAATTTAAGCTACAGCTGCTTCCTGGTCACTTCATACTTCAGGTTCCAACACACCAGGAAGCAAGAAAAGAAGTCATCATCCTGCAGGGGTTTTTGATCCCAATCAGGGCAGCTGTTACGCAATGAGTGCAGGAAAGACTGAGTTTCTCACCCGGTCCACTCACCTGGATATCTCCTAGTACTTCCTTGAGCAATCCTGATGATAAATGGACAACTGTATCAGCAATGGCCTGAAAAGAGCATAGTGACCTGGGTTTATGTCTTTCAGGGATGAGGGTCTGAGTCACCCTATCAGTTAATCCATTTAGACCAGCAGAGATACAAGCCAAAGATAAGAAGAATCCAGACTGAATAGTAGAGGAGGGAAAAGGTGAAGATCAGCAGTAGTGGCAGACGCATTAACCAGAATCCCAAAGGTGTTCCAGAATGTATCTGAACTAGGTGTATCTGAGCAGCTCAAGGGATAGGTAGACTAAGGTGAACCACACAGATTATTCTTCAGGACTAAAGCTCTTGTTTCTGCATTTTCTGGAACTGCAAGCTGAGTCTCTGTCCAGAGATGGACCTTAATAGAAGACACCCAAGGGCAGCAAACATTCAACAAGCGTTCACACAGGAGTTTAAAGACCTGTTCCCTCCCCTTACCCAAGGCAGAACTATTCTGAAGAGTCATTCCAGCTCCACAACTTAGTGCTTCTTCAGCACAGAAATATAAACAGTCTGTCATATATACATGTATGTTTGCAGCAGAGGAGTGGTTTATCAGAAGGAAATGGAATAGAGAGACTGTGGGGACAGAGCCCCAGAAAGCAGTTTCCAGGCTCTCGGCCTCATGTGGAGAGGTGCTGGCTCGGATAGTGGATGGCCGTCAGCTGTGGCTGGTTGGCCATCAGCAGTAGCCATTAAGCCATTGGCCACTGATATAACTGCCGCGGCTATGGAGGGGAGCCGAGGAGAGTGAAGGAGGAGACTGAAGGAGAGTAAGGAGAGTCGAGGAGAGTTGGTCGGTTGACAGCAAAGCGAACAGCAGGTTGCACGTCGTGTAAACCCAGCCTCCAGTGAGACCATAGTGGTATGAGTTCCCTACCTATGGCTCCGTGGGTGTTCCTTTTTGGCCTCACCATGTCCTGCGTTCTTATGTGGGGAGCAAGAGCAGAGACCCCGCAGGCCGCCCCACCGGACGCCCCACACGACAGAGACTGAAATAAAAAGTACAAGTGTAGGTAACAGAGCAATTTAAAGAATTGACTATGATTGTTCATTTTATTGGTCAACTTGACTGGTCCACGCTGTGCCAGATATTTGGTTAAACATTATTCTAGGTATGTTTGTGAGTGTATTTGTGGATGAGATTAACATTTGAACGGGTAGACTGAGTCAGATTTCCCTCACTAATGTGTGTCGGGCACTGTCATGCAGGGAGTCACACAGGGTCTCGGGTCCCGTTCCCCACATAAGAACGCACACAGCATATGGCTAGGCCAAAAAGGAACACCCGCGGAGCCATAGGTAGGGGAGTCATATTACTATATTCTCATTGGAGTCTGGGTTGGAGACACAAGAAACAGAAGCCACACTATCTGCAACCTGCTGTCCACTTCTCTGCAATCTGTAACCTGCACTCCTCCGTGCTAGCTGCAATCCACTCTTGTCAGCTCAGCCACCATCTTCTTGCTAGCCCCCATTTTTCTGCTACCGTAGCCATGGCAGTTATATTAGTGCCCAATGGCTCACTGGTTACAGCTGACGACCAACTAGCCACAGCTGATACCCATACAATCACAGTTGATGACCATTTACTACCTGAGCCAGCACCTTTCCACTTAAGGCCAAGAGCCTAGAAACTGCTCTCTGGGGCTCTGTCCCCACAGGCACTTTCCATTCATTGGAGGCCTGAACATAACAAAAGTAAGGAATAAAAAAGGAGTAAGAAAGAATTTGAGCTTTCTCTTTCTCTATTTCACTGTCTGAGCTGAGACATTATCAGTCTTTTGTCCTTCGACTCAGAGTTGAATTGGAAATTACACCATCGACACTTCTGCTTCTCAGGTTTTGAACTGGGTCTAGAACTGATCCTAATTGACTCTCTTGGGTCTGCTCTGGACTTCTCAGCCTCCATAATCCCATGAATCACTAATTCCCTACAGTAAGACTGTATATCTATTGCCATATACACATATATACATATATATATACACATACACATATATTCCCTACAGTAAGACTTTATATCTATTGCATATATACATACATAAATATATGTATATATATATATATATATGTGTATGTGTGTGTATATATATATATATATATACACACACACACACACAGAGGGTGCCAAAAAAAACACGTATGCACATTTTAAGAAAGGAAAAAACTGTATTAAAATTACACTGATGGTAACCACTTTGAGCACCTCTTATAATTATAGAAGTCAAGTGTGACTTGTATTTATCTTTTGTTATTGGTATATATTGAGTATTACAATTTTAAAACAGTTTTTTTCTTTTCTTAAAATGTGTATGCATTTTTTTGGCACCCTCTGTGTGTGTGTATAACTTTTGGGTTCTGTTTCTCTGGAGAACACTGACTGATACACTGAGGGAACAGGAAAGAGAAATAAACAGGTATTTCAAGATGGAGGGTCTGAAATACAAGAGATAGGGAACCTGTTAGAATAAAGGTCGGTACCAAGAGTCAGATGACAGCACATCAGAAAACTGGTGAACAGATGTGCCTGAGCTCATAGGACTATAACCCTATCAAAACCAAAATCCATGGAGTCCAGGGTATGAGAGGTGTCTTTAAATAAGCATGAGCAAAATGGGAATTCCAATCTTTATTTGCATCTTTCTGAAATATTTGAAGAGGTTCTAGTACATTGTACATTCACAGCAGTTTCTATTAAATGTCTGGTCCCCACCTTTCTGTAATCCCGAGAGACTCTCACCTGTTACACATTCTTTCTTCCCAAATTCAGTGGTACCTTACTATCTGATTACTGATCACCTCTGAACACCATCTTCCCCCATATAATATTCACCCAACTTGCTCAACACTAATGTGTTATTTTTCTTAGGAGAATCTACTGACTTCTATTTGTCCTTTCGCTCCTCAAGGCCACTTTCATAGGGGGAAGAGAGGGTGTCGTGAATGTCCTAATTATTAATAATGATGTCTACTCATACTAGTTTTGACTAAAGTTGTAGTGGGGACTCTAAGAAGATAGGACCTTATTCCTTGTGAGAAACTCTCATCAACCAGGGTTAATTAAGTCCCAGTGGCCGAAGGCATCCATTGTATATGAATTAACTTATCTCTTTTGCAGCCGGAATGGTGCCAACAACTGCCATGCTTGAAAGAACTGATAAAATAGTCAAATCATTTTCTGTACACCTTAATTTGCTTAGGGAACTGATGAAGAAAGGCTGCTTTAGAGAATAGATTAAGGTTAGAAGCAATAGCTCCTCTAGAAGATCCATATCATGAGTAGTTATGACGAAGTTCTTACGGTCCTGAGCCCCTGGCATGCAATATTGAGTGCACAGCCTTCGATAAAGATTTGTTGAACTGATGAATGAATGGCTCAGTATCTACAGGTGGTTTTATCTGGATAAACTTAAGCCCTAAATGTCCTAAAATAAGTGAAGAGCAGAGAGCACCAGACAAGGATTCGTTTGTACTTTAACTTGTGCCTAGAAATTTACTCGTGACACCTTGCCTATATTAAACCATGACTGCGTCTTGCTCCATCATTCCCTCTGTCTTCAGAAAGGTTTAGTTGTGAACCTGGACAGTAGGAGCTGGAACACAGTGCGCCATATCAGACAAGGAACATTTTCCAGAGAATATAGCAGGAGAAAAACCCAAACCCAGTGGTTTGCTTTTGATATACACTTGTCCTATTTTTACCCTGGAACCTACCACATTTCAGTAGAGGCAAGGTCAATACTTACAACATTTCTAGACCACTCACTGCTTGCTGTTTAACCCCAGCCATTAACAGCTTCCAGCAAAACCTCCTGTTGTTTCATTTGCCAGATGGAGTTTGTTAAGAGCAAGGTGCAGAGTCAGGGTGGGCCATGTTCCACTTCTCATCTTGATAAACTGGAATCCAACTTCATAGAGCATGCAGAGGTTGGTAAAACAAACAACAGTGAATTGTCAAGAAGTTGCTGCAATCTTTTAACCTGTATTTTGCAAAGTTTTCTCACCATATTTTGAAGTCAAGACAATAAATATTCTTTCTTTCCTTCTTCCTCTACTCCTCTGTTCCAACTAGTCTGTGGATTCTTGAACCTTCAAGATGACATGGACCTGCAAGAGGTGGCACATCTGGGTTCTTGATCAAATTCAACAACATCAGTAATTACAGAAACAGAAGGTTAAATGAAAGGAAGGCATGAACAATGGGGTCCTGGACAGCAGCCAGCCCCTCAGCCTTTAATCAGTACTTACCACAGAGTAACTCTAATAGCAGCACACAGGTGGAGGACAAAAGCCCGCGCTACCCAGCAGAGTCCCCAAGCAGCTGCTGTTCTATGAGTTCAAGAAGGGGGATATATTCAGACTTTCTGGAAAGTTCCACTTACAAGTAGGAAAAAAAAAATCATTCCTTTCAAAAAGTGAAATAGGCTACAGCTTAACAAATGTGGTCCAACTGTTTAAAATTAAACTGCTATGACTGGTGCAGCCATTATGGAAGGCAGGGTGGATGTTCCTCAAAAAATTACGAATAGAATTACCATATGACCCAGCAATCCCTCTCCTGGGTATCTACCCAAAAAATCTGAAAACATTTATACACAAAGACACGTGTGCTCCAATGTTCATTGCAGCTTTGTTTATGGTGGCAAAGACATGGAAACAACCAAAATGTCCTTCGATAGATGAGTGGATAAACAAGTTGTGGTATATATATATATATACACAATGGAATACTATTCGGCGGTAAGAAAAGATGATATAGGAACATTTGTGACAACATGGATGGATCTTGAGGGTATAATGCTAAGCAAAATAAATCAGACAGAAAAAGCAGAGAACCATATGATTTCACCGATATGTGGTATATAAACCAAAAACAACAAAAGGACAAGACAAACAAATGAGAAACAAAAACTCATAGACACAGACAATAGTTTAGTGGTTACCAGAGGGTAAAGGGGGTGGGGGAGTGGGAGATGAGGGTAAGGGGGATCAAATATATGGTGATGGAAGGAGAACTGACTCTGGGTGGTGAACACACAATGGGATTTATAGATGATGTAATACAGAATTGTACACCTGAAATCTATGTAAGTTTACTAACAATTGTCACCCCAATTAAAAAAATAAAATTAAATTAAAATTAAAAATTAAAAAAAAATTAAACTGCTAAAAGCAATTCCGTATACGAATATTCCCTAGGACTATTTTCATTAAATTAGGACCTGTGTGGTTCATTCACTTAAGATACTGGCCTCTACAGATTGAAGCCTGATATAGTTAAATAAATGTTGATAAGCATGTTGTAACGATGTTTTTTTCCATCACTTAAACTGCCTATATTACTTATTTTAAAAGTTGAATTAAAAAAAACAAACACAAAATGCTTGAATCACCACTCAGAAGCTACTGACCACACTACTTGACTCATGGGAAAGCAGCAGAGTGTAAGCTGGAAGAATTCTGCAGTCAGATGCAGGAAACATGGGTGAGGATCTCTATTTACCATCTGTCAGCAACATGGACTTGGGCAACACTCTTCACCTCAGTTGTCTGACTATAATATGGAGGTAACATGTATGATGATGGAATATCGTGGTTGCTTTAAGTCCATCTAGCTCTCAAATTGATAATTCCATGACTTTTCTAGTATGGATTGTATTTTTAATATAGGTCTGAAAATCAAACAGAGGCACATATAACTTGGCCCATTAAATTTGTGGGTGTTTTCTCCAGGATGTGCCTTATACTCTTTCCCAGGCTTCTTTACACCTCCTTAATGTGATAAAGATCCTAATGTGAAAAGACCCTTTCTAGTTTCTCTTTCCTTGGTTTTAGAGGCTATTCTTATGGGGATTACAAAACCCACCACTCTTGCTTCATTCTTTGACATGTCAATTCAGATTATAATAATTCAGATTAGTTCAGATGATCATTCAAACATATTGAGTATTTTTGTAACTCTATTTGTCAGATATTATGCAAAATGATGCAAATAGTATATTTTAAAAAGTAGTCATTATTTAGTACATAACAACTCCAGAAAATACTTGTAATACATACAGCCCTCCTCAGTAGAGTGACTAAAAGATATTCTTCTTTAAAAATTTTTCATGTCAGGTGACTTGAGACCCCACAATGTAGAGACCCAAGGTGAATCTGAAACTCATAAACAAGTTCTTGTGGTTTATATGCCCCTGTTTATTCCAAAAAGAAAAAGGAAAAGAAAAAGAAAAAATCCATCATCTAAGGCCATGCTTCTTAAACAAAAATAAACAGAAATGAATATAGGTACATGTTAACAAATTAAGACTGGTCCAAGCCAAATAGTAAGCCTGATGCATCTTCCTAGAACATCTGTTTTAAGATTTTTAAAGAATTATATATTATTATCTGCAATAAAACAGGGGACACAAAAATCATTCTCAAATTTCCTATGCAGTGCTTGAGAATCTTCTCCCCAGTCCAATTTCCCTACAGATTGAAGACATCCATTTTTATTCTGCTATTTAGGGACACTTCAGTGGACACTTCAGGTGAATAGACTTAGGGAAGTCTGAAGGTTTCTCTTTGAAATACAAAAGGACCTACATAATAGAAGACATACATATCCATTTTCTTCAACAATATAGATAACTTGCATTCTAAGTTTATATCTGAGTATATATTTTGAAGTCCTTGAAGATTTCTTCACTATCACCCTTTTTGCTGCCTACCCACCTGTGCTGTTTCTCACCCTTTGATACTTTTCCCAGTGCAGCACCTCAGTCTTATAAAAGACTTGGAAAAAGGCTAAATGTTTCTTATCCAGTATTGTCCATCTTTGCCAAACCAATCACCATCATTGTGTGAAAACGCTACCCAAGTTTTGCCCTGCAATATCAGTTAACACTATAAAGTGTACGATTTATGTCAGCTTTAGTTTTGTGAAAATGAAATAGGCAAAGATTTCAAACCTTTCCCTAGTTGTAATATAAAGGAAAATGATATATCTCTTATACACACACACACACACACACACACACACACACACACACACACACACTTTCACATACCAAATAATTCTTAAAACAAACAAAAAATGATCCTGAGGTACAAATAGTTTCTGAAGGGAGTAAGAAGCTAAATATCACCAGAAATGTGGTCTCCTCCCTCATTGTCTACCTTCTGTCATAAAAGAACTAGGTTTCTCTAAAACAATGTTTTGTTTACAGAATGCTGGAGGTCTGTTTTCCTTTCCACTTGTCTCTCTTCCTTATCAATAAAGCTTGGGTCACAGACTTTGCGTGGCCTATTCTTTGGAAAACTCTGGCACACTAGGTGTGGAGAGGAGAGAGGAGACCATAGAATAGAGCCAGCCTCACTCTGAGTCAGAGACTAAGGAAAGGACTGTGGGAAAAAGAGCTGGCCTCCGGGGCCTCCGATCTGACCACTCTTCCAAGCCTCTCCTTTATCCCACAGGAAGGAGGGGGCTGAACCCTCTTGCCACCAGAGAAGATCAATCAGGATCCCTTTGGGCAGGGACAGCCACATACCCCAGCTTGCCAAGGTCGAAGGATGGATTTCAAAGGGACAGATATGGCAAGCCACCAACAAATCAATTCACATGTTGTTTTTTTTACAGGGAAAAGAGCTTAATTTTTTATTAAACAACTACCACATGTTTATTACACAAAAATTCAGACAACACATAAAAACCCAAGGAAGAATGAGAAAATTATCTGAAATAAGCATCTAATTTGTTGAGCATCTACTTGTGTTCAACATTATGTAAAACACAGCTAGGAGCAATGAAGACAGGTAAGATACTCTCGAGGAGTTTATAATGTGGTGGAAACCTGACATTTGACACAGTCTCACATAGAATGACAAAGATCACTGGACTTACATTTTTAAGTCCTCACGGTGTTTGTCAAGTAAACAAGAGGGTTGGCTGGTTGTCAATGAGAAAAGGGCACTCTGGACAGCTTCTCTTACTCTTCTCAAGGAGGACAAAGAGACCATGCTGGGAGCTCTGAGGGCACACCAGGCCTTCCCCCATCTATTGGTTTTTAAACACTCTGAGAAACACTGAAGTACTTACTGACTCTGAGTTCAAATAATCGCTCTGCCATACATAGCAGTGTGACTGCAGACAAACCTATTAAATTGTTTTAGCCTGATTATTTAAATCCAGCATACAAAATAATCTCTACCTCACAGAATTGTGGGAATATATGTTAACTCATTTAATCCTCATAACAAGTCTATGAGGTAGCTAGTTTAGTATTACCACTGTATGTGTGAGGAAACTAAAGCACAGAAAAATCTGTGTCACTGGCTGAGGTTACATATATAATAAGTGGTGGAGCCAGGATGCGAATCCAGTGAGGCAAGCTGCAGAGCACATGCTCTATACTCTGTAGTAGTTAGTCATGCATCCATCTCTAAATTGAGTAAAAGCCCAGCGTCTGCCATTTGAATTATAGTCTGTTGAAGGCAGGAGTGAGTTTTCAGAGCCTGGGGACATGGTACCAAAGAACAAGCTTTAAAATATCTTTAAAAAATGGAGTCATCATAATAATAACTGATGTGCTTATCAGGTGAAAGGCATTACAACAAGTAACAGGGGCCAGATGTGTGTATGTGTGTGTAAATAGTCTCCTTTAATGATCACAATAATTTGTCACTTATGACTTACTCATCACTCTACAGATGTGGCGAGTGGGGCTCCAAGGTTTTAAGCAATTTTCTGTCACCAAGCTAAAATGCTGCAATGTTGAAATTAGGATTGAGGTCTGTGTGACCAGATTCTCAAATCTTGGCATGAATTTGTTCAGTTGAAATGGCACATGGGTACTGTAAAAAAAAAAAAAAAAAGAGAGAGAGACAGAATAAATACAGAAAAGAAAAATCATATATCCTCTTTCTTACAGTTGCAACAGTGACTGATAGTGACACTGGGAAGTTGGGGGTGCTGAACCTGTCACCCTTCGATGAATTACATGGCAATGAGCAAATCACTCAGTGTCTTAGCTTTGGTTTCTCCATCTGTCACATGAGCAGAATGTATAATAAGCTACTGGTTCTTAATCTTTTGATGATCATAAACCACTCTCAGAAATTCAATGAATTCTCCCTCCAGAAAAATGCATACATGAATATAAGACATATATCTCTGCATTTGAGTCCGTAGTGACATTATATTATATATTAATTGCCAGGTTTTCCCCCTGAAATGTACTATCCGTGAGGGCAAGGGAGTTAAGTCTTTTTTTCATATTTATATCCCCAGTTACTATAACAGTACTTGGCACCAAAAACTATCCATTGAATGAATAAGTAGATCAGGGCCCCTTGTCTCCTTGAAATCAACCTATATTAACCCGTGGTTAAGAAACCTTGGATTAAATTATTTCCAAAGTCCTTTTGGGTTCTAAAAGATATAAGGCTGAATCAAATGGAATAGCCAATACTTCATGCTTTTGACCAAAAAAAAAAGAGGCAATTTCACATGCTTCAACCTAATACATTAATTTACAGTTTTACTCAAATTGCCTAATAGTGAGTGTGTGCCTATGCACTTTGATAGCTGGTGCTAATCTTTCAGTATTGATTGTATCTATCTGTGACAGCTGTTACTCACCCTGCATTTACCACATGATGAAACCCAGGCAAGCAGATGAATGTGTAGTATTTCCTGCTTCTCGTAAACTGCCTGTGACTGCAAACAGCCCATTTCTGTCTAAGGTGCTGTTCACTGTGATTTCTTCTTAAATCACACAATTTGAAATTTATCAGCACTTACATAATTCCAACTGCTTCATTTATGAGGTAGCAACTAAACAGATTAAGACCAGATTTAATGTAAATAAGTCAGACTTCTGGAATAATTCTTAAAACAAGAAAACAGTATGCTCAACCAGAAGCAAAGCTATTTAAAAAGACATGTTAAGTATAAACTTTGGGTTGGTTAACGTGTAGAATAGTTATTCCACTGTGTGACTTTTATATTTGCTCATAAAACATTATGTTTAGCATTTATTCAGCATTCTAGGTATCCTATATCATCCAGTATCTACTATTCAAGCATGGGCAATAAGAATTTTTAAAAATCTCTAGAGATACCTACTTGTAGAAAACTCTTGATATTAAAATTTTTAGAAATCACTGAAACAACTAAAATACACTTTGATGAGTTGATTTGATGTAGTTTAACTGTTGTGGCAATATTTCTCAAATATGCTATGGAATATGTTGCCTAATTAAATCTAACCCATTACTTACCAATGACAATGGCAATTTATTTTGAGGTGCAAGAAAAACAAATGACAATATATAGAAATTCTATGTGTGCTGAGACCACTCCTGTCTCTTCTTATGCATAAAGATTTAACAAGTGGTGTGTCAATGAGACCTCCACCAGCCTCCTCTTTTTCTTCTCTAAAAGAATTTTTCTGTTAAGATGGGTTGAGGTCAGGTCAGGTAGAATTAAGATTAAAAGAATAAACCATGGAAGTTTCCTGCAGAAAGGGCAACAGCTAAGAGAAGTCCAGTGCATGGCAATGCCTGCCAAATAAAAGGGAAACAGAAATAATGTGATATGAATAGTATGACATTTAGCACATATTCCCCTAAACCATTCCTACTGTCTGCTATATGCATTAGAAAGTCCAAAATGGGGGAAAAAAGGAGTCAAAGGTTTTTTTGTCTTACTTTACTGGCTGTATTTTTTAAAATATTTAACCAGCCCATTGTTGGTTGGAGGTATCCCAAAAAGTGATGGAATTCGATGAAAGAAATAAATATCTGAATCCTAAAGCAATTCAAATTTATAAATGAGGGGTGTGTGTGTGTGTGTGTGTGTGTTGTAAAGGAGGGAGTACTAAAACCCCTCCTGTAAAGGAGGGGGTACTAAAACAAAAGCCACAAATATTGTGGGCAAAAAGTTAAAAATTAAATATATTTATTCCTCAATTGAACTGGTAAAATTTTGAACAGCAAAATTTATCACATTATGAAAAGGTACTGAATAAAAAGTAAAAGAAAAAACAAAGAGATTAGATCATCTAACCCAGAATTACGAAACTTTTTGCAGTCCTCCTTTAATTCTCTAGAGAGGCTCCCCTATCATTCAGCCATGGGGACAAAAACCTGAATCTATTTTCTAGAAAATGAATCTTATCAGCACACTACATAACTCTTCAAGATAGCAATATTTGAAAACAGCATTATCACCATATGGTCTTCAGCACCCATGCTTCAGGAAATTTTAGACGGAATGAGGTGATGGGCAGGTTGGAAAAGGGGAGCTGCGATGGGGGTGGGGATCAGATCTAGTTATAAACTATATTTGTAAGAAAACTATTATATGCAATGAAGTTTGAGAATTCCTTATTCATTTTAATTATTTGGTCTATAATTACCCCCTTTTATCACTGATAAGGTATGTATACCCATTAAGTGTAAATGCAAATATAATGCTCAGCATTTCACACTGTATTTCCCCAAGGAAATAAATGTCTTTCATAGTTAGTACAGTTCTGATTGTAAAAATATTAATTAATTTTATGGGTAAGTGTTTAGAAAACCAACAGCCCAGAATTCCTTTCTAACCTCTACTCCTCTCTGATCTCTTTAAGTCATCAAAAATTTTGGAGAAATACAATAACATTTTCTTTTTGAGCATATCAACATTAATATAATTTTTAAATGAAAGAAAAAAAAAGAGGAGGAGGAAGAGAAAACTAGGAAATAAGAGAATTTTTTTTCCTTCTGGGAAAGAGCCACAAGAACCATGAAGTTCTTCTTTTGTGAGGTCTTATGTGAGAAGGGAAAGTGTGAGAAAATCCAACATTTGCAGAATCACAAACCAGAGCCAGCTCCTATCTGTGACAAGGATGTCCCTCCTCGTTATCTTATCTCCCAATATGAAAGGAAGCAGAAACAAAGGCCAGGGTCGCTCCTTAATTGGGAGCCAGAACACGAGCTGTAAAGGAGAAAAGACACAATTACCCTGGAGGAAGATTTTTTAAAAAGATACTGCACTGGGAGAAAGGTTACTGATCAGTTCACTTATTTACAGTCTACATTTTTTTTTAAAACGTCTCCAAAGTGTCAAAGAAAGCAAGGAGTGTGAAGAGAGTGCTAAACCATAAACAATCATCATAGGCAAAAAAAATTAAAAATTTGTGTTCCTCTGTTGAACTAACAGATAGTGAAATTACAAAAGTAGGTGCTAAATAAAAAGGAAAAGAAGACGCAGACATAAAAACTAAATAAAAACAAAATGCACCATGAAGCCTTTTCCTCACAGTCAAATGGGAGATACTATAAAGAGAGGAAAACCATAAGGGCTCAAAACAACAAAACAGCAAAATAATCTTCAACTTGAAACTGTAAAACTCCAGCAGAGATCATCTAAGACTACACTAGAAGGAGGTCTTCGTTGGTTGGCTGCAATTGTTCCAGGGTCATGTGGCCATAAGCGGTCACAGGAAGTTGGCTCCTTTCCCCCAGATCCTGATGGTCAAGGGAAGCAATACAATGTCTTTGTATTTGTCAAAAGAGTGAGCAAAAGAGCCACCCACAGGAGCTCTCAGATATAGAGTCCATTAGAGAGTTTGGTTAGGAATTCGAAGGCCCAGGATTCCTTACCAACAATGCTAGTAGTATTTCATTATCTGAGGATGAGACCCAGGAATCACATTTTTAACTACAGTCTAGGGTGATTCAGAACAGGACACTAGCTCTATAAATTACATCATCCTTTGCACCTCACCTTGCAAAGCACTGCATCAGAGATTGCTATAGAACACCCTCTCCACCCCCCCATATGCTGTTCTGAGGACGTTGTCTTGCTGGATGTGAGACATCTCAGTGGTTGACTCCCTCAAAAAACAGGGATGAGCACAAGTCTATTTGCTCCCATATTTGGGTAAAAAAAACTTCAACGGTTTTTCCAGCAATCTGTGTAACTACTAGCAGGCCTTCTGCCTGTTAAACCCAGAAATTTTGCTAAATTCACTAGACTACTACCTTCATAGATCCAAAGGAATACTCTGCTTTGAAAGCTGTTTTCAGATTTCCTAAATGCCTAACTTTTACATTATTTTGTACACCTGAAACTAATAAAAAAAATCTATGTAAGTATATATTTAAGTACCTGTTTTAGATGGGAAATATGTGCTAGTTGTTCAATTCACTAGATGGATTTTTAAGTATATTTATTGACTTGATCTGAATGGAAATTTTTAGAACTAGGATTTTTAAAAGTTATTCCCAGAGGTGGCCAATTAGTTCAGTTGGTTAGAGCATGGTGATAAGAACACCAAGGTCACCAGTTCAATCCCTACATGGGCCACTGAGAGCTGTGAGCTGCACCCTCCTTAAAAAAAAGAAAAGTTATTCCCAAATAATTAAGAAATCACAAAGAAAAAATGGAACAGTCCTACATCTTGTTTCTGATAACATTCAACTTTCTAAATTTTCTTACTGCTCCATGACCCCAGACATAGCTAAGAAAACTTCCCTGAAGCAGAATCAGTTGTTCACATGTATTTATATTTGTGAGAATCTCAGCATATTACTGATTGTAGATCAACCCTCCCACCCTCCATTCTCACCCCCAGGAAAAGGTCTTGCTTTACTAACTTGAAAAGAGCTGGGAATAGAGTGTTCCTGGTTAAAAGGGGCCCCATGAGCTACTTTGCTTCTCCTGCAGAGTTAAGATATATTATTTTGCCTCAGATTAATCTACTTCTTCAGGAGTCAAAAATGACTTCATTATTACTCTTCCATGTTTTTTCTATTGTGGAATCTTACAGTTTTACTATTCCATGATCCACTGAGTACTCAGTGATCGATATTTTCTGTAAAATAATATAGAAAGTAATACTAGACTAAGAAAGTCTTTGTTTTTTTATTGCCACGATATCCTATTCAAGCACTTCAGTCTTCATTTAATATGAAATGTGTTACTTTATATTATCGTCGGAGCCATGAATCATATTAATCCCTTTTGTGGGAGACTGAGGCTTATATTTATACGATACTTCTTTATGCTATGTAAAATCACTCTTCCCATTCTTATTTCCAGTCCAGACTAATTGCAGCAAATGTTTGGCCTGGATATTCTGAGATAGTCCTAATGTTAACTGTTTTTCTCCTGTTGTTAGACTCCATCTCATAATGTCCAGCCACCCATGACAAATTTTTCTTTGGAAATATACCTACAAAGAAAATCAATACGTGCCTTAAAAATGACTGACTTAATTTGAGGCGCCTGGAGGACCCTCTTACCCACCGACCGCCACTTCCATTCCTGGGATCTATTCAATGGGGATTTGTTGAAGATGGCATTGATCTTAACCCTCAAGGCCTTGGGACACTTGCTCTATAAATTACATCATCTGTTTCCTGCTTCAACAAGAAATGAGGAGATTTCCTGCTGAATAGATTGTGCCTTGGTTTAAAGCTCTCTTATCTTTTGAGCATGTGTCTGCTGCTGCTCTCCTGATAATTTTTCTAACTGTGACCTGGTCTTGACCTCTGGTTTTTACCTATTCTCCTGTTCTTTTTGCTCAGCTACAACCTCCTGTTTTCCATCATCAGTTTTATCCATCCCTGTTACTCTGGTTCTGCTCATTCAAGCTTTTAGTCTTAAATACCTATAACATCCTTATCTGTGACCTAGCCTAACTCCCACTGCCTGCTTTCAAATTGACTCCCACCCAGACTTTCTCATGCCCTCTGTTCTGAGCGCGGCAATACACATTCCCTTCGTTATTGTTACTGTTCTAAATTTGGTTTGCTCTTTACTGCCGCTTTCCCAATGTTTCCCTGCTAAATTTCTGACTATGGAAGCTACTAGTAACAAAAGCAGAGATACACTAAGAAATGAGTCATCCAGGAGAAACAGATGTAAACTTGGGAGGGATGCTAACATTGGAGAAATTGGAATTCAGCTTCAAACAATGGAGGCTACACATCAATAAACTGGGAGGTTTATCATACATAAACCAGTTTAATTGCTTTGATTTGTTATTTCGTAAAAAGAAATACCAAGTTAGTAAAAAGAGAGTAAACTTAATTATTTAATTGACTTCAGGAGTTTTTTTAACTAATTTTTTGCAGATAATTTTAATCAGAATAGTTAAACTTGTTTGTACATGTGGTTCATTCACACACACACACACACACACACACACACACACACGGTGCCAAAAAGTGTATACATATTTTAAGAAAGGAAAAACTGTATTAAAATTACACTGATGGTAACCACTTTGAGCACCTCCTATAATTGCAGAAGTCAAACGTGACTTGTATTCATCTTTTTTCATTGTTATATACTGAATATTACAATTTTAATACAGTTTTTTCCTTTCTTAAAATGTGTATACTTTTTTGGAGGTATATATATATCTCAGATATCTGATATATGTAGTATGAGGTATGATAAAAAATACAGTGAATATTTAAATTTTTTAAAATGTATCACAGTAAAAGATACATTGCCATTAATCCCCCTCATAATACTCCTCCTCGCTTCGAACACACTTATCCCATCATTCTTGCCACTTTCTGAAGCAGTTCTGGAAGTCCTCTTTCATGAGTGTATTTAGTTGCATTGTGGTGGCTGCCTTCATCACCTGAATCAAATCAAAATGTTCACCTTTCCTGGTCATTATGACTTTGGGGAAGAGGCAGAGGTTGCACGGTGACAGATCTGGTGAATAAGGTGGATGAGGACACACCACAATGTTTTTATTTGACAGAAATTGTCATACTAGAAGAGATGTGTAACACAGAACATGGTCATAATAGAGGATGAAATAAAAACACTCATGAAAGAGGACTTCCAGTATATACAGAGGGTGACAAAAAAAAAATACGTATTTTAAGAAAGGAAAACCTGTATTAAAATTACGCTGATAGTAACCACTTTGAGCACTTCTTATAATTACAGAAGTCAAACATGACTTTTATTCATCTTTTGTTATCGGTATATATTGAGTAATACAATTTTAATATGTTTTTTTCTTTTCTTAAAATGTGTATACATTATTTTGGCACCCTCTGTATATACTATATATACACTAATGTATACTATATATAATATTTTATATATTATATATTATGTTATGTATTATAATCTATAATATATTATAGATTATATTATATTAGATCTGTAATATATGTATGTGTATATATATATATATATATATATATATATATATATATATATATCTCCAAGAATCTGATATAAGGGTTAAGGGTATTTTTTAAACTATTAAATTAGACAAAGTTATCAGCCAGCAAAAATAATCCAAGTACTTTACAACTTTTCTAATTATAAATACATTCCTATGTGCACATCCTGCTTATTTTATTCTTGTTTTATTCCCTAACAATATCTAGCCTGATCTGTAATTCATACCACAAACACTAATGCTAACTCCTGTTACTACTTCACATACCACCGTGGTTTCCTGACAAAACACAAAGTGACTGCAGAAGTGAAGATGCCATTTCCAATGAAGGAAACCACTGATAATAATGAGGAAGCAAATTGCATTCAGAATAAATGAAGAAAAGAAATCAATCACCTTGATTTACTAGTCATGTGCTACATACACTGGTTTCATTTGAAATACATGTTTTTAGACTAGGGCTTTCTCTAGAGGGCTAGAAATATTGTTCAGGGAGTTACTCATATACAGGTGGTAGTTGAAGTCATAAACAAGAAATACTGGTTAGGTAATATTTCTAGGAGACATTGTATAGCATTACAGAAAAATCCATGTTGGATTAGTAGGAGATAAATTTGGGACAAGCAGGATTTTTCAGGGACTCCTTAAAGTTAGGGCAAACTCTTGAAGTCAGTGGGTTTGTCTTTAGCCCAATCACCCCTCAATACACACACACACACACACACACACACACACACACACACACACACGACTATACAACTATGTTCTCAGTTACATATAGATACCATGTTTCCCCCAAAATAAGACCTAGCCGGACCATCAGCTCTAATGCATCTTTTGGAGCAAAAATTAATATAAGAACCGATATTATATTATATTATATTATATTATATTATATTATATTATATTATATTATAGTACATTACATTACATTACATTACATTATATTATACTATATTATATTATATTATATTTATTATATTATATTATACCTGGTCTTACACTAAAATAAGACCGGGTCTTATATTAATTTTTGCTCTAAAAGAAACATTAGAGCGGATGGTCCGGCTAGGTCTTATTTTCAGGGAAACACAGTATTTAATGGCCTTAGCCCTTAATAAAATTACAATATGATTTAAACATGTCCATAGCAGTTCAGAAATATGGAATTCAAACTACTTGGAGGTCATTTAATCTAAAATATTAATTGTATAGATGAGGACACTAAGAATCAACAAAAGGAAATAATATCTCAAATCTCACACAGAACATTGCTTCTTCAATCCCTGTGAAATTTACTTTATAATGACAGGAAGCAGATGTCTTAGGGATTTTCCTAAGAGTGAAGGCCACATCTGCATGTGATTTGCATATGTTCCTCTAGCCTGGAGTGCTGGCTAATTTTAGTGTCCAGACTTGTTTTGCCTACTGACAAGTTGCCAAAGATTTACATTTTCCTCATGAATGTACAGCATCTGCCATTTATTGAGCATTAAATGTGCCAGGCATCGTGCTAGGCACTTGATACCTATCATCACATTTCATCCTTACAACAATCTTTTATATTGGATATTGTAACTTCATTTTATAAGTGAGGAAAATGAAGCTGAGAAAACAGATACTACTCCCTAGATAGTGTACGGAGTAGACGATAGAACCAAGATTCAAACCCTGGTCCATCCAATTACCAAGGCTTTTCTGTGCTTCTTCCATTGTTGGATCCTATTACCAGGGTCCAAGGATAATAGAGGGGAGACAGAAGGCGAAACAAAATCAGAGTTACCTACACACTGCTTTAGGAGGAAACTATGCAAGCCAACCTGGCACTGCTGCACAGTTGATTTTCACTGTTAGAATGATAGGGGATACTGTCTGTCCCAGCACTAATAAACATGGGCGTGATGAGAAAGAGTGGGGGAACAGTGAAACAAAGACTGTTATGATATAATCACCAGGTTCACTTTTACCACAGCAGATTTCAGTAGTCTCCTTCATCAACTTGGTGAGTAAAACAAAATATCCTGCCACAAAGTTCTGGTGAGCCTAAAAAGGAATAGATAAGAATTTGGGATATTGATTTATTGAAATTATATCTCCTAATTTGGGTATTAAATCTAGTCCAGCATGAATTTTTGTAACAAATTCTCAAACCACAGAATATGAGGAAATGGTATCCACAAGTCACTGGGGACAACTGGAAAGAAATAATACGTTGGGCTTCAGCAACTTCTTTGACTTCCAGGAGCTTTGAGAAATGGATTCCTTCATAATAAATACCAGGTGTCAATTTTACACAGAATCTGGAAAGTAATTAAGAGTAGGCAGGATTAGATCCAAAAAGTTATTTTGGTTTGGGTAGGAGTTATGATATTCAGTTTGCCAATATTCAAAAATATACCCTGGAATATGGCCAAAAAAAGAAATAATGGTTGCTGCTCAGCCTTTCCACTGAAGTTCAAGAATTCTAATGCTTCTGAGAACATCATGCCAGCTGACATGCTAGGTTCTGTCACTCCCTGGCTTAAAACCCTTCAATGGATGCTTAAAATAAAATCCAAACTCTTAAATGTGGATTTTATGGCTCACCATATTGCCTCCTCTTTTCATTTTTAGTCACTCCACTCATTCTACTGTCCAGTCATTGTCAATCTCTTTGCAAATTCTGTCTCTTTCCCAAGCTCTGGCTCATGTTATTTCCTCTTGCTGGAACATTCCTTCCTGTAATGTTGCACTCCCCCCATATTCTCTCAATTCCCACAAAGCCACATCTTGCCAGCTAAGTTCCACTCATCCTTCAGTCTAACTTGGAAATCACTTTCTCCAGAAGCTCTTCCATGACTCTCCAAATCTAGGGTAAGTAACTTCTCAAAAATTACTTTCTCTGTACTTAACATAGTTCATTATAATTGCTTGTTATATGGTTTCTTTTGCTAGTTGCAAGTTCTATGATGGCAAAGCCATGTTGCCCATCAGCAAATATTTGTTGAGTGTCCACTCTATGCTAGATATTTGGGAGACTGTTGAAATAGATGTATAGGATTTTATGTCTTCCCTGCACATACATGCTTAGCATGTATATTACCTACAAGGCGTTCTGTGAACTAAATTAGCTATCATACCGGCAAGTATTCTTGTAATAGGTTAGTGCTAGCTAAAAAGAAGTACCATCAAGACCACCAAGATTCACGCTCAGGGTATTTTGAGACATTTTGCCTCCAAGAGGACTAGGACAATATCTTGTTGTTAGCATAGGGCTTGGCATATTGTTTTCCAAAGATCTATCAAAGCATTCCACCATTGGCACTGCCTGAGGCAGCCCAAGAAGGAGGCAGACTCTAACGATTGCCCTCTGTACCACTCTGATTCCACCTTCCAGGAAAACAGGACTCTGTCTTCTAGAAGTTGCCCTGCCTCATGTATACACAGGGAATGAAAAGATCCATGATATCCCCACCAGCACCTCTTGTCAGAAATATATCTTATCTAAGAGGAAAAGCAAGAGCCTGGATAGCTCAGTTGGCAGAGCATCCGACTATAAAGAGGAAAATCATATGCTTCATATTAGGATGCAATGGTGGGCAAGAAAGATTGGAAATGAGCAATCTAGGAATACTAACTGCTGAACGCTGCCATTTGTACTCAATATGTTTAAGTTTTGCTGAAGATTCCCAATTTAGACTCCATCTCTCTGGTCTTGTAACACTAGGACTAATGTAGGCGTCTCTCTCTCTCTCTCTCTCTCTCTCTCTCTCTCTCTCTCTCTCTCTCTGCTTTGCTTTTTTTATAGCTTTATTGAAATATAAGCCACATACCATACAATTCATTTAAAGTAAAGCATACAGTTCAACCCCAAAAGACCTCATATCCATAAGCAGTCAATCCAAATCCTCCCTCCCCCACCCCATCCCTAAACAATACCATTCTACTTCCTGTCTCTATAAATTTGCCTCTTCTGATAATTTACTATAAAGGCTATTATACAATATGTGGTCTTTTGCGACTGAGTTTTTTTCAAAAATCATAATGTTTTCAAGATTTATCCATGTTGTAACATATATTGGTACTTCATTATTGTTTCAAAGATCAGTAACCCTCGACTGTATGGACATACCACACATCTCATTCAATTATTCAACTTTATTGATATGTAAATTTAGACCATTAGTAAGCATGAAATGAGATAATAAATTAACCCCTCAGCACTCTGGCCTTTGAAAGCCCTTTCTCTCCCTAGAATAATTGATAATTGTGCTGCTTCATCAATTCAGAAAATATGTCTTTTGCCATAAATATACTGAGGTAAGTAAAGTTTTTATACAATCAGACTGTCTGGGTGATTGACTCTAATTTTCTGCTATAGTAAGTGCAAGAATCTTCACCCATTAAGCAGATTATATCATTTTACATCTTTCCCTCAATCTAAGGGCCACTGGTGAAATAGAAGAGGTTGGGAGACTGAGAAGATGAAGAAAGAAAATAACATATCAGATGCTTGAGATGAGAATGAATGAGCCCACTTCTGGAATGGTTTGGGAAGAGAGAGAAGAAAGAGATCTTGAGTCCACACAAGAAAAATATATGATTTATTAAGAGAGCAATTTTGGACTTCTGAACCTTCATGTTAACTTCCTTTTCTTTCTCAAATCTCTTTAAAATTATAATATAAGAAAAACAGTATTGATGCTACTAAGGAGATGTAAGACTGGTTACTGACTGAATAGAGCAGAGGAAGTGACAACCTAGGTCTGCATGGAGAAGTCCGGAAGGAAGTGAGTCATTTCACTCTGCAGAACACTTTGCAAGGGCTCAGGGGTTAGGCTACCAGTTCTCTGGGCAGGCAAGGGCCTTGGGGCCGTACCATGCTGAAAAGAGAGGGTCATTCAAAGTCTACTCACTAAATGAAGGGTCTTTCAAACAGGCAATTATTAATCATAGGAACAGCCAAAGGTTGTCTGAGGAAGGAATTCAGAATAGCAATAATTATTATTTACATAACCATAACAATATTATCATGCCTGTTTAACCAAAATGTGTGGGAGAACTGTATTACAAGGCCGAAGAAAAGGGAACTTAGAGCAGGATAATGACAAGGGAGGATGAAATTTTCAACTACCACACCAGAAAGTCAGTAAGTAATACTTAAAATTGATACATCAAGAAATATCAATTGGGAATAGTATTTCTAAACATCGAAAAAATAGCAGTAGCTATAAGTTGAAAGTTGTACCTCTGGTACATGGGATAGAGTAGGGGAGGATATGGGCCAGCTTTTCAACAGGAAACTTTTAGCTTTATATGATTTCTTAAACTGTGTGTATTTATTACTGGGATCAAAAGAAAAGAAAAGAAAAGTACCTTTGGGTTGCTGGGATATTAAGGATAATAGCCTGGAAGAAACCATGATTCCATAATTTTACATACCCAGGATGTCAAGATCCCTGAGTATATAATTTTGCATACCCAGGATGTCCATAACCTAATTTGGTAGGTACCAAGAAGATACATAATCATGTCTGGATTGGTGCATTATTAAAGCCACCACAAAAGTTTTGCAGTCAAAAGAAGTTAACACAAATATTCAGGCCACAAAAGGTTTTACTTTAACTCTTTTGCTAACCTCAACACAATGCCAGAGGGTTCTTTACAAAGACTTTTCTGTCTTGTTCACTGCTATATTTCCAGTTCCTAACACAGTGCCTGGTTAACATGGGTGCTCAACAACATGGGTTTTTGAAGAAAATATACAGAGGTTTCAGAAATAATAGTTAATAAACTATTTCTGATTTAATTGAAGGGGCTGGGGAGGAAGGGAGTAAGGAAGGTCTAAGGAAGTTTCAACTTGCAAAAGGCCGAATATAACGGGGAGCCATGCCAAATTTTTGCCCTTTTAGGGAATCAAAATCAGGTCAAACCACTAGTAGAGGGAAATGAGAATAAAATATATTTTGTGAATTTAATTTGCTTAGTAAAGCATTTCGTGTCTGGAGGAGATGGAGCTTATGAGTATAAACCACGAGGGCAATTCCATATCCCATATATGTTATTCTGGTTGATATTTTTAAATATAGAAAAATAGTAAAGATTTCATTGTCCAGTTTGGATGATTAGGAAACAGAATAAATGTCTATGTCATATATGACACAATCAATCAAGTTCAAAATACAATTTTGCAAAAAAAGGATCAGCCTTCCATGTAAGTAGGAATACTAATTTTATGTTTAAGATCATGTATCAGTTTGCTAGGGCTCCAATTACAAAGTATCACAGACTGGGTGGCTTAAACCTCAAAAATTTATTGTCTCACAGTTCTGGAGGCTGAAAATTCAAGGTAAAAGTATCAGCAGAGTTGGTTTCTTTTGAGGGTGGTGAGGAAAACAGTTCCAGGCCTCTCCCCTAGCTTCTGGTGGTTTGCTTGCAATCTATGGCATTCCTTGGCTTGTAGATGCATCACGAAAATCTCTGCCATCATGTTCACATAGCACTCTTCCTGTGTGAGTGTCTATGCCCAAATTTCCCCTTTTTGTTAGGTTGGTGCAAAAATAATTACGGTTTTTACAAACTTTTTTTTAAACCTTTTAAACCGCAATTACTTTTGCACCAACCTAGTATTAGGACACCAATCATATTGGGTTAGGGGACCATGTTATTGCGGTATAACCTCATCTTAATTAATTACATCTGCAATAGTCCTGTTTCCCAGTAAAGTCACGTTCTGAGGTCCTAGAGTTAGGACTTCAACATGTGAATTTTGGGAGACACATTTCAATCTATAACAGAGAAGTAGTTTTCTCTGGTCTACATTTTCTAGAATAATAACCCTCCTTTTTCTCCCTAGTAATGAAATTTTATGGCTTTTGTACATTTTATTGTAAACCTCCCCAAATCTTTCTTGGAAATAATCAGGCTATACATAGGGATGGATGATTGGATAAATGAATACATTTGAATGTAATTGTTAGGCTGGGGTCAGCCCTGAATATGATGTGAGCCTTGGGAACCAAAACTAGTAGAACAAGTGTCTCTTATCTGGATGAAAGCATTACAAGCTAGGAAAAATGTGAAATTTTGAATCAAATGAATTGGAAAAGAAGAGAGTCCAACAGCAGAGAATACAACTCGCACAATCAAAAATCACCAAATCAAAGAGGGCCCACAACTGATACATGGGGCATAATTAAGAAGCTCAGGCACTGAAGAGCCAGTCAGAAGAGAATAGAACACAAACGCTTGTGTGGGCAAGTCAGAGACCCTGTGAGGAAATACCTTAGAGTCAAGCTATTACGCGCTGTTGTCCTTTCTGTGCTCTCTGTGGTATGAGGTACAGACAGATAAGGTAGATTTACAAAGCCAGGATAATAGTGGTAATTATCAAAGAGGACTTGGCCAATTCTCTGTATCACATTTACGGAACAGATCATAAGTCCCAAATCCCCCCAATATTTGAACATATTCATCCATTCCCCAGTCTGGGATTACTTTTTATTTTGAGTCCTTCTAATTCCTTCTTCTGCCTCTCCATCACCAGTAACTCTTAATAGTATTAAGGAGCCCAAACATTCCAAATGCAAACATACCCAAGCTAGAAAGAGAGTTTGTGTATTGGAAAGCTTGTTCAGTGAGGAAACAAAAAGCTTCCTTAAGACGAAAGAACAAAAAGAGCCTGTCTTCTCACTAGGAACTAGAAGGGAAAAAATATCCCTAGAACTAAACAAAAATTAATATATGAATAAATTACCACTATACCAACTTCCATAAAGAAACTAAACTTATTACACTATAATTTCATTTCACTTCTTTTAATAAAGTAGTAATGGTCTTCAAAAGACACCAGCATCACAAGAGCATTCTTAGGACCATACCATGGTCCCTGGATACAATTCTGAAACAAAAGTTTTAATAAATTATTTGAGCAATGGCAGTGTCATCATTGACTTTAATTCTCAAGAGTGATTTTGTAAAAGAGATGATTGTTTGTTCAAGAAAAGTTACTTTCAAGTGCTTAACAGTGTCATGAGTTACTTACTCATGAGCTACTTAAGGTCTTTCAGTCATAAAGTGGAATTTCTTTTCCTCTCTCTCGGTTTTTACTTAAAATTTCCTTTTCCTTTCACCATTTCTCTGATCAGCCCCTCAATGCCTGCACTGCTTCCACTACTACTTCTAAACTCCAAGGCTGATTATTATAACCATCCCTGGAACAAGCAGCAGCAGACTTGTTGACCATATGGGCAGTGGTAAAGAGGAATTAAAAAAGAGAAACCACAAAACATTATTGAAAGTAATTAAAGATCTAAAAATGGAAAGACATCCTGTGTTGACATTTTGGAAGACTTTTTAAATTGTTAAGATGGCAGTACTTCCCAAATTGACTTGCAAATATAATAAACCCCTATTAAAATCTCAACTGTGTTGTTTTTTTTTTCATTTGTTTTTGCAGAAATGAGCAAGCTGATCCTAAAATTAATGTGAAAAGACAAATGATCCTGGATAGCCAACTAGTCTTGAAAAAATACAAGTGGAAGACTTTGAGAAATTTCATGATTTCTAAATTTATTACAAAGCTACTGTATTTAAGAAGAAGTGGCATTGGAATAAGAACAGACATATAGACCATTGAAACAGAACTGGCTGTTCAGAAATAAACCCTACGATCAATAATATCTATGATCAATTGATTTTCAACAGAAGTACCAAGAGCATTCAATGTGGGAAGAATAGTCTTTATAAAAAACAGTGTTGGGAGAACTGGATATTTACATTCAAAGGATTGAATTTCGATTCCTACTCAGAATAATACAAAAATTAACTCAAAACAGATACAGACCTAAGTGTAAGAGTTCAAACTATAAAACTCTTAGAATAAATAGTTGTAGATCTACATGACCTTGGATTGACATTTTCTTAGATATGACACTAAAAGCCCAACAACCAAAGGAAAATAAATAAATGGGTCTTCATCAAAATTACAAATTTTGTGTTTCAAAGAACACTATCAAGAAAGTGAAAAGACAACTCATCGAATGGGAAAATATAATAGCAAATCATATATATATGATAAGGGTCTAGTATCCAGAATATATATAGTATGCAGAATTCTTACAACCCAACAATTAAGAAGACAAACTACCTAATTTAAAGATGGCAAAAGATTTAAACAGACCTTTCTCCAAAGTACATGTGAGTATACCAGTGACAAATATGCATATAAGATGTTCACCATCCTTAGTCACTAGGAAAATATAAATCAAAACCATGAGATACTACTTTATACCCACTAGGATGGCTATAATCAAAATAGAAAATAACTATTAATCTCTTTGGTAATTTATGAGATCTTGATGTGTGCAAGTAAAAGCAGGTACAAAGAAGGTCCAAGGATCTCTGTCTCATCCTTAGCCTTATGGAGAACTGTCAGGACATCTCAGGACCAGCACTTTGTGCCCAGACATAGAAAAATAGATCATGCATTGTGTTAGCCTGTCTGTGGCTGCTACAGATCCCAGCTCTGGGGTGTGCAGCCAGGAAAGCAGCTGGCTAGAGAAGCACTGGACAGGAGAACACTACTGCTATCTTTGATGACCTAGTTTTAGAGAAAGGAAGAGGGTGAGATTGGAATGTATGAAAATAATCTTGGCTCTGTATGGACTGTGCTTAATGTACTGAATTTCATGTAAAAAATGAACTAATATCTATGGAAAGTCCATTTTCTGATCATTTTTCTGTGTGACAATATTGTAAAATACACAAGATCAGAAAGCCATAGAAGATTATTTGACATTGCCTTATTGTTTTGTTGTTTATTCCAGAAATGTTGGATATAGTTGTTTGGCTATATTTGCTCCACTCATTACAATATTTATTTCATCAAATAGATGTTCATCACTTGCCATTCTCTGAAAGGAGCTAGTGTAGTTTGTGCTCTTATGCTCTGACCTTTGAAATAATTATAATTGAACTAGTGAATGCTGTTCCCTCATTTTCCAACCTCAAAGCTAGCAACTAACTGCTAGAATAGTCTGTGACCTATAAGAAAGAATTCTAAGAAGCTTATAATTATTAGAGAATGGTAGTGTTTACTGCAAAGCAACTAGACACTGAACATCTTGTTCCAGAGAAAGTAAATATAGGAATAAAAATATAATCCCTCTATAAATTTCTCTATAATCCACAACTAAAGTTCACTTTGACTTGATCAGAAAATAGTTTATTATTTTTCATATTTAATATATTCCTACTATCTGCCAGATAATCTGCTCAACACAGAGGTTCAGAAATGAGTAAACACCTCACAGCTTAGTGGTGGAGTTAGACATGTAAACAAATAAATTTAAACTCTTATTTATTTAAGTGTGTTTTTCCAGGACCCATCAGCTCCAAGTCAAGTAGTTGTTTCAGTCTAGTTGTGGAGGATGCAGCTCCCTGTGGCCCATGTGGAGATCGAACCAGCCACCTTGTTGTTAAGAGCACCACACTCTAACCAACTGAGCTAACTGGCCACCCATAAACAAATAAATTTAAACTCACTCTGATAATTGTAGTAACAGAACCATGTATATAATACTGGAGAAGAGGGTGTTTAATTTTGTGGAAGTGTTAAGGAAATCTCCTCCATAAGGTCAAATTTCCTAACTACAGGCTCACGTAGTACTGTGACTCTTAGATAGCAGTTATATCACAGATGCAAATTTCCATTTATCCAGCGATCATTTGATTAACATCTGTCTCCTCCATTAATATGTAAGTTCCGTTTGGGCACAGATAATGTCTGTTCTTGTCCGCTATTAAATTCTCAACACCCAGGATAATGTGTACAAAAGACTATCAATTAGTATCTTTTAAATATTATTGAATATATATATACATATGAAAAGCATTGCTAAAGGAATAGATTAGAATATAAGACTTGGCTATTGGGAGTAGATTAGGAAGAACTAGGCAAAAAGAGGAGGACTTTGTAGGCAAAGGGCCAGTATGCACAAAGAGATGAAGACATGTGTGCTTAGTTCTGGGGTGTAAAATGTGAAATGGGGTTTGGAGGGACATGTAATGAAGCGCAAAAGAAGGAATATGCAGAACATCAGGGATGTCACTCTAAACAATTTCAGCTTTTATCTCAGTAGGTATGAGCTAGCAAGTCACTAAAGCCATTTAAGCAAGTGAGAAATATGAATGGACTTTCCTTTAAATTTCGTACCAGTTTTTATGGTTCCATGTTCAATAGGATTTTTAGGTTGCAAGGAACAGAAGTTCCTTGGGTTACCTAAGTGAGTTAGTTTATTATAAAAATAAGCATGAAAGTACGGGAATTTTCTGTCAGCAAATAAACAGATAATATGAAGAAATACTAGATGTGTTCCATGACTTTGATGTTGTCCAATTTTATTGATGTGGGAGCGGACACCTGATTATAAGTAGAGGCCTTAATTGGTGAGAAAGACATGGAGAAACTGAAATGAACTACATTTTCAAGAAGGTTGAAAAGAGAAGGAGGCTTCCAGGCCAATGTGATGTTGAGAATTTATGCTTCAAGAAACCTTCTTCCCAACACATAACAATGAGGGATATTAAACACACACACACACACACACACACACACACATCCCACAACTGGACTCAAATATGAGATAAATATGTGGATGAGAAACTATAGAAACAAACAGTGGTGAGTGGAGTTTGAAGTCATAGTTTTCTGGGTTTTATAGTTGTAGCAAATCATTCAGCAATGCTAGGCCAAAGTCATTAAAAGCAGTCCTCTCAAAATGAGGCAGGAGTTGAGTTTCACTTACTCCTTATAGCCATGGATTTGGTGAACTTCCTCCAGTTCCAAAAAGAAGCAGGGGTACATAAGATCTATCAACTTGCTGAATAGAGTTAAGGGTATATAGCAATTGTGGGTTCAAAGAAGCATTGGGAAAAAAATAAAAGTTTCGTTCTCTAAAAGTGAGTCATGCTGCCTTTAGACTTCAGCCTGGATTCAACGAGCCCATAGAGGCAGTAACTCAAACTGCGATTATAAAATCTAGCCCTATATTGGAGATTCAACGTGTGCAGAGGCAACTATAAAAATCCTGGACCAAGAACGGTAAGAAGTATGTGTGTCCATGAGAGGAGTGTATGTATGTATATGGGGGATGTGTATGTGGGTGTGTGTGTGTGAGAGAGAGAGAGAGAGAAAGAGAAAGAGAGAGAGAGAAAAAGGGAGAGACCTTATTCGAGACAAATCAGCTTGTGAAAATTCCAATACATATTAAAAAATCTAATGCTAAAAAATATGATCAATAAAACCAACAATCAGCTAGTGAAGCTCTTCAATATGACATTTATTTTATAGAAAGTGTGACTAAGATTTTTTAAAAATGTTGATGATGTCAAAGGGATAACTGAAGACATAATTTTTATTTAAATAGAATATAAAGATTGTTGAGCAAAAACAGACATGAGCAAGGTCAAAGATGACAGATAGATAGATAGATAGATAGATAGATAGACAGACAGACAGACAGACAGACAGAGAGATAGATAGATAGGCCAATTATAAATTTTGGAAATTAAAAATACAACAAGAAATTTTAAAATGCAATAAATGAGATAACTTCTATGCAAAACAACCCAAGAATTAATTAATGAGCTAAAACATAGAACTGAAGAATTCCAAAATGAAGAGAAAACATAAATCAGAAAACATACAAGGTATGACAATTAAGTTTGCAAACTCATCCTAGAAAACGTGCTACATACCTCATTGCTGAATATCACTGCGGTCACCTTCGAAGTACTCCTCTTGGGAAGCCAAGCACCAATGCCAGCACCTCGTCTACCCTTCAAAGCAATTTTGGAACACTTTTTCTGGTATGGCCATCAGAGCTGTCGTCGTATTACCCTTGATGTCCTGAATATCATCAAAATGTCTTCCTTTCAACATTTCCTTTATCTTTGGGTAAAGAAATAAGTCATTGGGAGCCAGATCAAGTGAGTCGGAAGGGTGCTCCAATGCATTTATTTGTTTTCTGGCTAAAAACTCCCTCACAGACAGTGCCATGTGAGGAGTGCATTGTTGTGATGTAAGAACCATGACTTGTTGGTGAAAAGTTCAGGTCATCTAACTTTTTCACACAGCCTTTTCAGCACTTCCAAGTGGTGAACTTGGTTAACTGTTTGTCCAGTTGGTACAAATTCAGCATGAAGAATCCCTCTGACATAAAAAATGTTTAGCAACATCGCTGCAACAAGTTCGTGAACATAATTCTCAGACCTCGTAGTTAGAGAAGCTAGACAGGCTCCAAATTTACGAAAAATTAGTTCTTGAAGAAGAAGCAAAAAGAAAGTAGTGAAGATGCATTATTTAAAGAAATAACTGAGAACTTTCCAGAATTGCAGGAGGACTAGTTTTAAGGTACTCCAAGAAGCAAGGAGATTAAATAAAAATAAATCTACAGTTGAACACTTTATAAAAATCAAGAAGGATGATCTTAAAAGCTAGCAGAGGAAAAAAAAGAGTGATTATTTAGAGATAATGACAGCAAATCTAACAGTAGATTATTTATTAGCATATTTGAGACCCGAAGAAATTAGGTAAAACCTTCAAGTAGGCAAGGAATCTAACCTCAGTGATACCACGCTGACATTCTGTCCCTTCTGATGCCATGATAGAGGTCAGATGGAATGCGGCAGAAGGGAGAAAAGCCCAACCAGGGCCTTATTCAAGCTCAGGGAACTCTCCTTGATGGTACCCCTGGCCCCAGCTGGTCCCAGGCACTGAAGGGAGACTTAGAGCATGCATTCCAAAGCATGGGCTCTCGCAGGCACAGGTCCCTGCTTTTCGAGGTCTAACGGCAGTGCTATGCAATGGGGACAATGGGGACAATGCAACAAGATAATATTTATTTATTTATTTTAAAAAATATATTGGGGAACAGTGTGTTTCTCCAGGGCCCATCAGCTCTAAGTCATTGTCCTCTGATTCAGTTGTGGAGAGTGCAGCTCAGCTCCTCGTCCAGTGCCGTTTTCAATCTTTGGTTGCAGGGTGCACAGCCCACCATCCCATGCAGGAATTGAACCTGCAACCTTGTTGTTGAGAGCTCGCGCTCTAACCAACTGAGCCATCCAGCCACCCCTCTGGAAGCTCAGCGGCAGCTCGTTCTCTTCAATGTAGTTGTGGAGGGTGCAGCTCATTTGTCCATGTAGGAATCGATCCGGCAATCCTGTCGTTCAGAGCTCGTGCTCTAACCAACTGAGCCACCTGGACGCCCCGGAGCTGATATTCAGACAATGAATTTGATCCAAGTTCCCAATTCTGGCTGAGCTGAATTTCCCCAAAGCTCAGGTCTCAAGTTGGCAAAGGTGGTAGTAGATCTGTTCCTTCTTGATACTCAGAAGGTATGAGATGATACACAAGGCTGAGGGTTGGCTATGAAAAGAGGAAGGGGACACTTCTTCATCACACCCATTGTTCTTATTTTGTATGATCACAGGATGTGGAATATTTCAGTATTCATGTCCAAGACTCTACTGAATATAAAACAATTATTGTCACATCAATAACTGCTATTTAGTTACTTTGCCTTCAAGACATTTACAGGAAGATTTAATTAACTGGAAGGCTTGACAAGGCAATACATTTCTGAGAAGCTGTAACATGCTACGATCGTGACATAAGGTCAAATGCCAACGGTCTTATCCTCAAATGAACTGTAATAACTTCCCTGAAATGCACTCCTTGGAATTTGCAATTGTTATGAAATGGAATTTATAATTAAAGAAAAAAACTAACAGAGTGTGCTGGACTAGAATGAAAATCAGAAAACTCCAACTTATTCTTAAGTACAAATAAATACAAAGGGAATAGAAGAGAACTAACATTATCTTAAAGTCTGTGAGAGCTTACTATGGATCAGTGTATTAGACAATTTGACTTTTAGTATTTAAGTTAGAACTCATAATGGCACAACAAAGAACGTTCATTAAATAACGAGGAGATTTCAATTTTAAAAACATAGCTCCAGTGTTCCTAATGAACAGATTTATCAAAAAAGGATATGGGGATAAAAAACAGCAAATACTTTCAACAGCCTATGGCCAGACATGTTGGAAAACAACTCCAGGACACAGCTACATATTTACAATCAGGTTTCAGGGATGAACTAAAACTCTTCCAGCTAAAACTGTTAGCTTGTCCACCTTTACAGGAAGTCTATTTGCTCTTTCATTACGAAGACTCAAATATAACTTGTCTCTGTTTTTATCTTATTTACTATATAACCCAAATAACATTTTCTATAGGTTTTAAATTAAATTAAAAGAAAAAGTAAGGAACAGAATAATCTATTAAAAAGAAATCTGGCATTGGCATCAGAAAATTGTGTGATCCTGTGTCTAGGCAATATTTCTGATAAACTGAACTTCAGTTACTTGGCTAAAAAATTGAGTATATTTATATCTACCATGAAATTTGTTGTACACGTTAAGCATAACTTTGTTAAAATTTTTGCATAGTACTTGTTATAAAGCAAAACCACAATGTGTAGTATCACTATTTTTCTTACTATTTTTTGTATCTGCTATTCTTGGCCAAATATCATCTAGGACAAGGGGTCAATGCTGCATACCTGGGTATAGTACAGATTGTTGGCCAAATTTTGGGCCAGTGTATGCCGATCAATGGTGGCCAGAGTAGCAGGGTCATGGGAAATACTGTGCTAGCAATGACTATCTAGCGTGGCTACTTAACAAAGTTCTGGAAGGTTTTAAATTTTATCCTAAATTTCATTCTTGTAGTTTTAACGGTTCACTGCAGCTTCTTCAAAAGGGCAACTGGGGCAAACTTGCCCAACTTCACTTTATAAAGACTCTCAACAATGTGTATGGTCCATAATTTGCATAATAAATTCATAATTAAATTATTTACTATAAATCATCCAACACTATCTTCTCTCTTTTGAAAAGAACTCATTAACGGAAGAGATGAAAGAACATCTCTTCCAAATTTGACACCCACTCTAAATTGACAAATCTGAGCTTTGAAGGCAACCTAAAACATTTGAGATTTTGTGATCATTTACCCATGACCTAACCTAACTTCCTATTTTGGATGGGAAAGTTAATATTCACCCACATTTGAAAATCCCCAAAGATTTTTCAGACACCGCAAGTCCTCTTCAAACCAAATGCTGGAAGAACAAGCATAAATATACCAAAGGATGTGGGATTCATTTCCGTTAAAATGTAAATTAATTTTTTTTAAGTTCAAGCAAAGGTCATTTGAAAAATTCTAAGAGTTTTACCATGTATGTATCATGTATATATCATGATATTGTAATGAGAGTTTTTTTTTATTTCCAGTGTGTACATATGCACACAATATTGGAATTGTACTCATTGCCTTAAAAAGATGTATTAAGGCACAAAGGCAATATGAAAGCCCTTGAAAACCTAGAGTATGGTCATTCGTATAAATAATCCCAAATATTTCCAAGTAAGTTAGGAAAAACAACTCACCAAGGGTGAAACTTAGGTCAACTGAATGGTATAGTCACCTCCAGCTTCTCATTTCTTCTCCTCTGAAATCAATAAAAAGAAGCATTCTTTAGTGCTGTACTCTCCAATAAAACTGTCTGCAATAATGTAAATGTCCCCCATTCTGCAGTGTCCTATACAGTAGCCACCAGTTATACGTGGCTATATTAAAATATGACTTGAGTTGAATAACTAAATTTTTAATTTAATAATTTTAATTTAAATCCACATAGCTTCATGTGGCTAGTAGCTATTGTAATGAGCAGTGAGCTCTACAGAACAGGAATACACTTCCCTTTAAATAAATCTCTATAATAATAATAGTAACTAGTAATGATAGCAATACATACCTAACATTTGTTAAGCACCTAGCGCTTTGCATATTTATTCGTGACAGAGCCATTTCCACTGTCATCCATGGCCCGGGTGTTGGTAGATTTACTCTTGATAAGATCCTATCCTATAATAGAAGCAACAACTCCAGTGATAAGTATGATGCAAGCACTAGACCCAGGAGAATAGATCACAACAGTTGGTAGAAGCACTGATGGATGAGCTCAGTGGACAAGATGGGAGATCCTATGTAAGGGTAGAACAAAGCACAGACTATTATGGACCAAGTGAGGGTGGTGAGCTCATAAGAGTCAGTGGCCCTTTTGCAAGACAGCAGGTTGTAGGTGATCTTAACGTGGGTCCTAGTCCTAGTTCTAATGACAGTGGAGTCCTCTGAAAGGGAAGGAAGAAAATGGGCAATTGACAAAGAACTCCAAGGAGTGTGTTACAATCATGGGTTTTAATAGCTGTGGTGATTGAGATAGGAATATTTGCAAGTGAGGAAGGGCTTGCTTTGGTGACTTTGGAGTCGTGCTAGACTCCTCTCTTTCTCTCACACTACTCATCTGATCCTTCAGCAAATGCTATTGGCTGTACCTTTAAAATATATCCAGGGTCTAACCACTTCTCATCACTTTTTCTAGCCTGAGCCACTATCATCTCACACCTGAATTATTGCAACTGTCTACTCACTACTCTTTTTGTTTCCACCCCTGCTCCATTACAGTCTTAGCACAGAAAGGCATACAGAGTGATTCTTTAAAAAATAAGTCAAATGATGCCGCTTTTCTCAAAGTCCTTCACTGGCTTCCAAAATAATGTATACACTGGCTTGAATAAAAGTCAAATCCTCTAAATGGCCTACAAGTTACCACATGATCTTATCTTATCTTCTACCTCTCTGCCTTAGTCACTCCACTCTGAACAGACTGGTCTCCTGAACATCCCAGGACACTCCTTCCTCCAGGCCCTTCTACACTAACTCTCTCACCCTAGATTCGAACATCAACCTTCTTATCTTTGCTATAAAGTCATCTTCACAGTGAAGACTTTCCTGATTACCCTATCGTAAATTCATTACCCAAATTCCTATTACTCACATTTTCCTCTGTTTCTGCTTTATTTATTTTTATAAAACTTATCACAATCTAATATACAATTTTCATATTTTTAAAATTTCCTAAATCTCTTTATTAATATAAGCTTCATTAATATAGGAATTTTCTTCTATTTTATTCATTGTTTTATTCCCAGCAAATAATTTCCTAGCAGGCAGTAGCCACTGAAACAAATTAATGCAGTGAATTAATGAAGCTTTCTGGATAGAGATTTGATTAAAGAGAAGTTTGATAAACCCCTAAAAGTTTATTGCTGGGACAAAGTTTGCATGCATTTAAATTATTTTACTTGTCTTCAAATGTCTGTTTTCCCAATTTCAATTAACAAAAAGTGGCCCACAGCTATATATTGTTTTTAAGAGAATTTCTCTCCAACTAAGTGTCCATGGATCTTACTTGGCCACACTTGAAAAATGTAGATGCATGGAATGTTACAGCTAAAAGGAGCCTTAGGGAACCTACTCCAGCGGACCTCCAACTATGTTCCCACAATAGCTAGACAACGCTTTCCCACAATAAAATTGAAGAATTTTTTTTTTCCATTTTGCAGAAACAGAAAGTTTAGAAAAAAATTTCTCAAATTTTTCTCTAATAAATTTCTCTGAAGATATTAGTACTACAGTCACATATCAACAAATAAGTACTAACAGACATCAAAAATCAATAAACAAGAAGCAAACAGTTTAAAATAGAAAAACCCAGAAATGTTTATTGCAGCAGCTTCATTTATCATAGGTACATGCAAATGATTGTGATTATATTTTGTCTCTGTATAACTGTATTTTCTACTAGTACAGTTTCCTCTAGTCCGTCTGATAAATTAAAGATTATGTTTATATGATATTCCACTAAAAATGTATGGTGTCTGGAAAAAGAATTTGAACTGCAGGTTCTCTCATGTCCAACAAGTTTGAGAACTTCTGATCCAGTCTAGCCCCTTAATTCCACAGATTCAGAAACTTACAAGAGAAAAGATTTGCACAGACTACAGAGTTAATAACAAAAATAGATTAATAATAAATCTTTTCTGCTTACCTCTTTCTTCCTTGTATCAAGCCTCAAAGATTCAATCTGCTTTTTAACATTTTTAATACTTACTTTATTATGTGAGAAATATCTACTGAAAAACCTGTCTATTGAGTAGGGTAGAATTTTCTTGGCACCCAACTCCTTTTCTATCCCCCAAACAAGCTTGTTTTTCTAATCACTATGTAAGTAATTCTTTTTAAAGAGAGAAAGTTACAAACTACTCAGAAATATAAAGAGAAAAGGAAATTTTTACCTCATCTTCTTTCAGACATGGTCACAAACTAGACTCATAGACTGTTTCCAGGACCAAAACAGGTTTTTCTTGAAGAATTTCCACTGAAGAATTTGGTAGAGAGAAGGGGAAAGGCCAACATACAAAAAATAGATGATTTCCAATTTTAAAGTATTCTAAATTTTTCAATTCTTTTAAAACACTTGAAGATATCACTACACTAAGCCCACAATCCTGAATGACAATAATCATCAGAATCTAAGTAGTGACTATTCCTTTGAAAGGTTTCCTGTTCACCCCAATTCTCTTCACCCTTTTTACCAACAAATGACAGTTTCTACCAATTATCAGATTTGATCTACATTATTACTTTATTATAGTAAAATATTTCTCTTCCCATGTCACCATCAAAACTGAGAAAAAAGAAAAAACTAAGATGGGAATGAAAAACAATTTTTTAATGGGAAGAATCACATTTATTTTGTGGAAATGAAGAATACTCCTGTGTTTTAATATGCATATATGTAGCTGCATGAAAACAACTTGAGATGGATTTTTTTCATACTCCAGTCCATGGCTTTATTTGAGTTTGTGATTTCTGACTTATAGTCATGGTTACTAATTCACCTCATAGATAGTAACTGAAAGCCACCAGCTTCCTGTTTTCTTTTTCTACTGAAGAATATTTATTACTAAGACTGCTAACCCATAATAGACCTATGTGTCATGACTAATGTCTCGGAAACTTCCTTGCTTACCACACCTACCCACCTCACGAATGGCACGTTCAATGAAATCGCTCTAAATCGTTCTTTGCCAAGGAGTAGTCATTCTTTGTGACATTCCAGGGCACTTAACCCAAAAGCACTGCAACTTGGATTAACCTCTGAGTATGAAGTGGCCTGTTTTTTCACTAAAGCAGCCAGACTTGCTCCCTTTGAATTTTTGGTTTCATAGGATTTTAATTTTTATATTTGTAAAATTTCAATTTTTAATTTTATGACATTGGACAGATAATAATGAGAATGGAAGAGACAGCCAGAGAGAAGCAGAACAGAAAAACGAAAATTCATAATCTCCAAAAAAGGATTAGGTTTCCTAATCCCTGCTTCTAAGGTCAAGTGATTGTTCTCTTTCAGAATATATATGTATATATAATATGTATATATAATATGTATGTATATGTATTATGTATATTATATATATATATATATTAGCCTAGATTAGATTATGTTATTATAATCAAAAGAGCTTTATTTACTTTTTTTTTTAAATCTCAGGGAACTAATTTATGTGACTTCTACCTGGGCCAATGGCCCTTTGTTTCACATGTTTCTCTACAGTAGTTCATGTGACCAGAAATCCACAAGAGTGGGCTGCATGAGTCTTTTATTAATAGCATTGGTAAAATATAACCCAATAGATGAGCAAAACATACCAAAGTAACCCAAACCTGGTTTAATCAATTTCTTAAATTTAAAAGTTTGTTTAATTGACCTAGTGCTATTAATTGATCAATTTTGATCAAGTAATGGCAATGCAGTGTTGTTATTTAAAGAAAGGCTCCAGAACTTTTTTCAGGGCTCACCCCAATTCTTAATCTAAGTTAACATCATTCACAGTGACTTTCAGACATATTTGGAAAATTCTGCTAAATTTTTGCACAGTTTGGTTACAGAGCTAAATATTTTATTAATTTTAAGATTTATGCATACAACTACAGGATTCCAGGTTTTATGTGTCACCTTGTAGAGAAAAATTCACTTACAGCTTTCATCAATTTCTTTGCATATTGAGGCACATAAGTATACAAGATTTGTAATTATCTAGGGAGATCTTAAGCTTTATCTTCTAAGGATATCTGCCAAAAGTGAAAGTGTGCCTTATGTTTCTTATAACAAGAAATTCCTCTGGATTTGGACCCTCATTTATACCACAATATCTTCAAATTTGGGCAATCTGTGTCTTTACTAAACCCAGGGAGATCAAAAAAAGGAAATGAATCTCCATTTACTCAACTTACAAGTTTGGTTTGAGTCTATTTCCCTTTCTTATCTAATTTGCTTTTTCTTGATGGTTAAGTTTAATTTGGGCTGTTATTTTATAACATCAGTACAAAACTCCCGTGCCATGATCTAAAGGGTCTGAGAAGTTGGTTCTTACAGCTGTCCTTAATTACAAAAATTCCTGGTAACAACACATAGTTTAATTCTCTTGAACATGCTTTCACCTCTTGTCCAGGTGACAGCACAAAATAAGCAAATGGTTAACATTTTGTTTGTAATTCCTACCTACATTGGTAAGGTATGATCATAAGTAGAAAAACTGTTTATCATGTTGATAATTCCCTTTGTCGTGTCATGAAATGAACCCAACTAGGAAAACTCACAGCAAAACTTGCCTGGTGAATGTGGACATAAGGCACACTCATAATCTTTTGGCACATGAATAAACTGTTGAAAGCTTCTTTGGTCTCTTACATCACAGTGCTCCATCTGAAGGAAGTACAATCCATTTTCCAAAGTTTGATCAAATCTCTCAGTTTTTTTTTCTGGCAAAAACTTATTTTGCTATCCTTTTCTTAAAACATTGCTAAAAATTTCAAACAGTCTGTGCAGGCCTGATCTAACTCAGAATATTTCTTTACAACCTCTGCTCCTTTTATTTCCCCCAAGCTCTGTGGACCAGCTTCTTGCATGCTGTGTAGTCCTTGTTCGCCACCCACCTTCCTCATCCAAAGTGGAAGCAACAGACAAAAGTGCTACCTCATAGGCCAGTAGTTTCCTATAACCTATGCAAAACCAGTTCATAAAATCCTAGGCAACCTAAAATAAACAAATATTAATACAACCTTGCCGGCAATCTCTATTTGATTCATGACTGAAGTGACAGTTATCAGAAACACTATTCTTAAACCAGCTCAGCTGGTATGTTGCTATGTGTGATCTAGGAATTCTAATCCCGTTGTATTTTCTCTGGCTCATGACGTGGGCCCTATCCACAACTGTGTTGTAATATAGAAACATATCTTCCACATTGGATTCTGACTTAGTCTTTCCTTTTTTTCCTGTCACTAGCTTAAACCATATTGTAAATTCCTTTACTAGTTTATCTTTCAGTCTTCACTATTCCTTGGGTTCTCCAATCTACTGGGCCCAGATCAGGGGGCACAGTTTATAATTTCTCTAATCCATGGTCTCTTCTTGAGGATTTATGAAGATGACATTGGAAATGGACTTTAAGGATAGTTAATATTCTAATGATCAAAGACAGGGCAAATATAGGTTGACTTTTCTGTTTTCAAGATTCCCCCAAATATGCAAGGTTCCTGGGCTGCCAGGAAATGACCTTATTTACATTGTAAGTGATAAAACCGACATCTGACCAGTTTCCTGGTCTTTGTAGGCATTGATTCTACAGATGAAGTGCAGCACTTACTCATTAATGATGAACTTGTTATGCTCGATTAAATAAAGCTATTCTCACAGGGCTCTCCACAAAATGCAACAATTTGGTTGCATAATCATGTTGTTCAACTATATTCTGAAAAAAGGGGAACAATTTTCATGGTTCCTATTTAAATAACTACACTGTTATTAATATGGCAGAGAGAGAAAAGGAGAAAGAGAAAGAAAAGAGTGAAAGGATTTTTTTTTTCTGTATTCTGAGGCTCAGTGAGAACAAGAAAGCATTTAAAGAATGTTCTGCTAAATTAATGATTACAGAACGAGTAAGAAAAAAAGAAAAGATGTTCAACTTAGGTCTTATCTTTCTTCATCATTTACAAATGGGTTTTTTAGGTCTCAGCTTTTATGCATCAGCTGAGAGGTTTAATCTTCTGACAAGCTTTCACTGACCTCCTGGACTGGGTTAAGTGTCCATCATGTGTGTTTTGATTGCACTGTTTACCCATGATTAGGTCCACTAGAACATTGTTTATAATAACAAAAATTGGAAATTACTTAAGTTACAAACAGAAGAGGACATGGTAAATCTATGCAATGAAATATAGCAATAAAAAATAATGGTATCGATGTATATTCAACAGCATGAAAATATGTTCATAATAAAAAACAGCTTACATAGTGAAATGTAATGCATAATGAAAAAATGTAATGCATAATGAAAAGATAGATTACAGAATATAGTATTCATAACATGATCATATTGTTATAAATATTCATGTAGACATATATATATCATATGTTTTAAAGGTTCTAAATGTTATTAATAGGTTATCACTTGATTAGACTATTTTATGTCTATTTATTGTCTAATTTTAATACTTTGTTTACATATTGTCTAATTTGTATAATATTTCTTTATTGTTAATTTGTACTTATATAGATTTCTTTTGTCATGAGGGGAACAATAAAGGTTATAAAGTAAATATTCCTGAGCAAAGAATTGGTATTTCAAACAATAAAACATGATTCATTCAAAAAAAGAATACAAAGATTCTTTACTACTCATTACTCTAGATGGAGCATAGAGTTTTAAAATAGATATCACAAGATTTAGACTTTTCTGTTCAATATAATGAAATGTCTTTCCCTTCCCTATTTTCTCTTGGGAAGCTAGATTAAAGGTAATCCACATAAACAGAAGATTATTAAATTGAACCCATAGGTTCTCAAAATATTAATGAACTTGGCACTCCATTTCTAAAGACCAGACATAGTTTTTCTGGACACTTCACATTAGTGTTCTAGACTCTGTCTGAAATGGTGTTCATTCTGGACATAATCCAACTTCACCTGGTTGATTTTTCTGTAACTTCAGTTTATGTACCACAAACAAGAAAGTGGAAACCAGTTGACTCATAGATTTTCTTACCTGAGTCTTAGGCATTCCATTTAATGACCAAGTTTGTTGATGTGAGTTTATTTTCTCTAATTATAAAGAGATGTTTAGACACAACTCTGAGATAAAAAAATGTATCCTAACAAGCTCCACACTTAGATTTATGCAAAAGGCAGAGAAGCCACAGTTTGAAAGAGAAACTTGTAATTTCATATCAGTACACTAATACTCCCCTCAAAAAAGTAGTCTATTATGAAGGGAGAGAGTCAAGATTTGTAAAACTAGACTTCTATATACTCGTGTACTTTAAAAAATATTTAACTCTTAGAAACATGTACTTAACTTGATCTTTTAAGGTTACTTTTTATATTGTAGAATATAGAGCCAAATTCAGAAGATATGATGCTATTAACTGTGGGTGAAAGAGACTTGAATCTCTTAGCTCCCTCCTATCTCTACTAGAAAAACCCTATGCTACTTGTTCAAGCCATCCTTCTGCTAGTTCTTTGTATCTCTAGGCCCACAGATTAGAAAGATGACCAAAAAAAGGGAATTGTTGAATTTTTTTGTTCTTCCCAGGTTCTCCTTCTGCCTACAACCTCAATGTGTTCATGCCATGGTTCATTATGATTTTATATTCACCTCTGCAAATAACTCACCTTCAATGCAACTTATTTCTGAATTTTTTTCCAATATAACTTTCAATCTATTAGGTTTATACTATGACATGAACTTCAGAAGGCTGGTTCTTATCAGCCAAAAGATATAGTAAATGTAATTTCCTCAGACAGATCTCTTCTGATTGTCCAAATGAAAGTAGCCACCAGCCACACTATTATAATTATCAGTGTGAAATTTTTTCCTCTGTGACAGGTTTTTTTCATTTATTCACTTATTGCTTATTGTTTATCTCCTCCCAACAAATTTTCAGCTACACGAGTCAGGGACTGTGTCAATCTTCTTTACTCCGTGAGATTGGTTTGAGATTGATAAAGCTACGCAATTTTAAATCTGTACCTAATCCTGCCTTACAATTGTGGACTCAGTCAAGGCCAACAGGAGAGTAAACATAATTAATGACTTTCATTAACTTATGGTTCAAAAGCAAAACTCCATGGCCTACAGTACATAGATTCATGAATAGCACGTTAAATTTTGGTTCCAAAAGAAAACATTCAATAAAATAACAATACAATGCAACTTGAGTAAGCTATTAGGTTAAAATGTATAATTGCACTCCTGCTAAATCAGCAACACCCTGAAGGAGCTCTGTTGTTAAATGGCAGCGCATTCTAGCAGAAATTATGTTCGGAGGCAATGAGTGAGTAAGGCAAGATCACAGGCCTTCGTTCTGATTCATAGAAAGTGATTAAATATACACCTAAACAATGAATGTGAATTTTTTTTAAATAAAGCTATTCTTGGCATGTACGGAATATTAATCTCCATTCCTGAAGTTTCATAACAAAACCTTAAATGTTTTTATTTGACATCAACACATCCTATCTATTACAGGTTATTTGGTTTCCTGTAAATGTAGCTCGATAGAGTGATCCAAATGACAAGCAACACATTCAGTGACCGCCAGTTATTTAGTGTCATACTGCATTTCAACCAAAGCCATTACATCCTGTGTGACAGGAAAATGGGTGGAGAACCTTGTATATCAAACTTCCAGAAATCCTTGTTTACAGGGTGACTTTTTTGTTGCTATGTGGCTGCCCAAAACTTTTTTCAGCAGGTCATGGCTTTTTTCTAGGGAAGTTATCTTTATAAAACACATTGATAATCTTTCCTTTTTTTATATAACAAAATATCTAACATACACAAGTACACATATCAGCATTAAAGACTCAAATAAGGGTTCTGAACCAGAGGGAAAAAATACTAGTAAGTGATAAATATATTTGTAGTGGCTTATACTATTTTGCTTGTAGTATAAGTGTAGGCGATCCATAAGTATTTATTAAACCACTGAATCAGGAAATTAAAGCACAAGCATCCCGTATACTATTTGCTGTTTAAGTTCTAAAGACTTCTTATAGGTTCCTGAATGATAAATAAATAAATATATATATATATATATATATATATATATATATATATATATATATATGTGTGTTTTTAACAGAAATGGCAGATCCTACTGATAGGTAGATTTAAGGGATTTATATATATTGCAAACTAAATTTAAACAAAGAAGCCATTCTACCTCCAGCCTCTGTAAGAAAACTCTTCTGCCCCTGACCCCCTGACCTTCTCTGTGCTCCTCTCCTGGTAGTTCAGCCCTTTATCAGCCTCACCCAAAATGAAATGAAAGCACTGATTTGTCTTTTCCTTGCCCCTCAGATTTTTTCACAATTGAAACAAAAACCCCAGATTCCTATTTCTGCATGTGAACATTTCACAATCCCTCCTGTTCAGCTACTTAGAAAACATCATCACTGTGTCCTTACTTTGTGCTCTCATAGCAGGTTGTGGGACCTTTAAGTAGCATGGATCTCTACCTACCTCCGCTGATTTGTCTGCTAACCAATCAGACCTCCCTTTAGCATGTCCCCACCCTTAGTCTATATGCCCCCATCTCTATCCCTACTCCAGCACTTAAATGAGGGCATCACAGTTTGTGCTGACAAATGAAACAATAACAATCTGAATTTAAAGATAAAAGGATTTCAGCTGATATTTGGTGGTCCTTCCCTATATAACTCTTGACAGACAAGATAATTTTTGATACATTGAGCCATCAAGTAGTAGAATCTCAAGGGCAGCTCATTAAATAGCAGAAAATCTAATACCCTTATTTCCTTTATTTGTAAGTTTCAAATTTTCTTTTTAAGCCTTCTCTTATTGTGATTTTCTTCTTCAACTTTAACACTATGTTTTTTGACATAAGGGGAAAAGTACAAAAGGACATACTGTAATAACAGTAATCATAGTACTGGTATAATTTTCTCCACATTTTGAAAGTATTTAATTCCTAAAAGAATTGGATCAATGGTCTCATTCAGTAAAATGTAGCAGTTAATTCCCATGGCTACAAGTTTCTCCCAGACCTCCTAGAGAGGTGAATTTAAACAACCTTCAAAACATGGGAAAATAAGATTCATTAATAGTGGTCAATAATATTTAATTATCTTCATATTAGTTCATGTTTACATGATACCGAACAGATGAGTTTTTAAAGATGATTGCAGTGTCTTGGCAAGAAGATCTTTTTCCTAAAAATGAGAAACAGAGATGCACACAAATGTAACACAGAAAAGCTATTTCAAATATATTGTTTACCGTATTGAGGGGTGTATACGGTCTGAACCTCTGGTGTTAATCAAGATTGAATATTGAATTTAGTTTCAAGACATTTTCGTTTTGTAGAAACAAAATATTTCAGAGATTTAGACAAGGCCCTTCTAGTTTGGTGAATTTTTGTCTAAGTAGAATATGCATACCAGTGCTCTGGGCACAATCAGAGTCCCCGGGCCCTCTGAGGAGCTGCTATTAACTTCGAAGTATGGGCCAATATGATCATCAAAGTCCTGATCTAACTGAAATTAGGTGAGAGGATTGTAACCCACTGGGGCGAATCAGTACCAGGCTGTATATAAGAACTCCCAGGAACTCTTCTCCAATATTATGGCCCTGGCTTTGATTCATTCTCATAAATTAACTCTGGGATAAGAAGAGCCTAAAATTAGAAGGACCTATTAGAAAACACTCCTCAATACATACCAATAACAAAAGATGGATACAAGTCACGTTTGACTTCTGCAGTTACAAGAGGTGCTCAAAGTGGTTACCATCAGTGTCCAGACACTTCTGATTTCAGTGAACTACTGCTTCAGCAACGTTGACCAAAGTATCTACTTGTATTCGTCTTTTGTTATTGGTGCATATTGAGTATTACTATTTTAACAGTATTTTCTTTTCTTAAAATGCATATACATTTTTTTGGCAACCTCTGTATATATATAGTCACAGGATGTAAAGTATAACATAGGGAATATAATCAATGATATTGTAACTGCTATATATGATGTCAGAGGGGTAGTAGATTGAGGGGTTATCACTTTGTGAAGGGCGTAAATGTCTTAAGTATTATGTTGCTTTGTACACCTGAAGATAATAAAAAAAATTAAAAACTTAATAATGTAATATACTCCCCAAATCCACTGAATTTGCACTTTAAATGGGTGAATTGCATAGCATATGAATTATATTTCAATAAAGCTGTTAAGAAAAAGAAGAAAAAGAAAACACTCTTCATCCCATGACACCACTACAATAAAATGGAGTCTCTAAGGATAGAGAACAGGGGCAGAGGGAGGCCTTGCCTGCTTTTCTCAGGAGTCCCAGTGATAATGCATCGTTCTAGCCTTCTGGGAAGTAATGCTCACTTAGGTGAGTACACAGTCCATGCTGTGAGATGTCAATTCACCCAACAGCTTAGCCAGCCAGTCTAAGAAAATGAAGCACTGGAAATGGTGGTTAGCTATTTGCCTTGGTTCCCCTGGTCCCCACGTCCATTCCCTGCCCTTTTCCACTCTGATCTGTGTTCTAGGGAAGCTTGACCCCCATGAATGGCATCATGCAGGTCCCCTTACCCTCTGGAGAGTTAGGATGATAGGATCCTTTGGCAGGATATTGCAGAACAAAAGAAGGGAGACGGTAGCCATTTGCTGTTGCCCTTCCATGGCTCCCTCTCAATTTAGGCTCTATGCACCCCCACTCCACTGGCTGCCTCCTTCTACAATGACAACCTCTGCTGTCAAGACTCGAACTCTTACTGGTAATGCCATCTCCTTTCTTTGTACCTGGAGGCCTCGGGGTGAGAGTAGTTTGTGACCCAACATGCCTTGCTGGTTCTCTCAACCCTAACATGTCTCTGTAAAGACCCCTTTATTGAATTCTATTTGAACTCCCAGCTGGTTGCAATTTCTACTGTGTTTCCCCGAAAATAAGACCTAACAGGAAAATAAGCCCTAGCTTCATTTTTCAGGATGACATCCCCTGAACATAAGCCCTAATGCATCTTTTAAAGCAAACCTTAATATAAGATCTGGTCTTATTTTGGGGGAAACACGATTGTGGGGACAAAGCCCCAAAAAAACAGTTTCCAGGCTCTCGGCCTCACGTAGAAAGGTGCTGGCTCTGGTAGTAAATGGCCATCAACTGTGATCAGATGGCCATCAGCTGTGGCTAGTTGGCCGTCGGCTGTAACCCGTAAGCCATTGGCCACTAATATAACGGCTGTGGCTACGCTAGAAGAAAAAATGGGGGCTAGAGAGAAGATGGTGGCTGGCAAGCTCGGACTGCTGTTAGGACGGCGGGTTGCAGATTATGTAGATCCTGCTTCCTGTGTCTCCAGACCAGCCGCCAGCGAGAATATATTGGTTTGACTCCTCTATCTATGGCTCCGTGGATGTTCCTTTTCGGCCTCACCATGTCCTGCTTTCTTATGTGGGGAGCGGGAGCAGAGACCCCACCTGACACCCCGCATGACAACGATACTATCTTCTGGGTTATGGATGACAGATTGGGAGGCAAATACATGCATATGTGCACACACACACACACACACACACACATGTTTATATATGTGACTAGAGAGGCCTCATTCCTAGTGAGGGGACTGATATCTACAGAAAATTAGCCAAAGACTGCAGAAACTTTCCCTTGAAGGAAGTGAGAAAGGGAAGGAAAGGAAAGGGGAGAGAGAGGAAATTTATTCTTTGTCTCAGTACAGTTTTTTTTTTCAGTTCTTGATGCCTGATGTATGTTTAAAAAATAGATTCCACTTGAAATAAAATAATTTTCTCATCAAATTAATTTGAATTCTGAAATCCTTCATTTAGATTTTTAAGATTTAAATTAAGATTTCTTAATTTAGCAAATTAAGGATGTAGGGCAAACTTCAATACATTTTCTTTCAAGTCCAAAGTTAGTAATTGACCAAAATAGACAAGTTAAAGCTGTGCACCTATTTAGGTAGAAAATGTGTGTTCTGGTGTTTCAACCACCTGTATTCCTAAAATATGGAATAATATGTTTTGCACACATGCCAATGTCAACTTATGACAGAATCATAAAATTAACAAAAACAACTTGGGTAAGTATTTAAGAACTGTTAGCATTTAAAAAAGAAAAAAACACTGAGTTCTTTGTTGAAACTCTTATTTATTGCTATTGCAAACCATATCATTTCAAGGTTTATTTCCTAACTGAATGTATTCCAAAGTTTGCTTTCTTTTATAAAAGATTTTGAGATAATCAGTTCCCACATTACCAGTGAGAGCTGAAAAACATCATCACTGCTGCTATTGTCATTTCTTGAGGTTTCCAAATGCCACTTTTCAGTCCAAAAGCTTCTAACATGATGTGCACAATGAACAGGAAACAGATGTGTCCTAGTGATTTATTCTCATATTTTGTGTATATTTACTACAAACAGACAAAAATTAAAATGCAAGATTAACATAAAGTACTCTAAATTTATCCTTAAAATATTCTCAGATTGTGGGTACGCAGAATTTAAAAACAAAAAACAAAACCTCCAGTTTTCGATTTCAATCTTGTTAATCCATTTATTGTGTGGCTTTGAATTTCTAAATACTAAAGTAAATTAGAGATACCTACCCAGTCTTCCTAATGGGGAAAATGTGAAATTCAAATATAATAATAATGAAACAATTCTCAATAATTACACAATGCCATACAAATAATACTTATTAAATTTTTTTCTGTGAATGTTTATGAAGTGAAATGAATGTTTAACTGCTCTTAAATTTGGAAAGAGACTAAATCTTTGCAAACAACGATAAAAGACAATGTCACTTAGAAGCCTAGGGAGCTGTAATGTAAAGGCAATAAAGGAAGCAAAAGGGTAAAACATTGGAAAGAGCCACCTATATACCTAAATAGGTGAGCTTTCTTCACCTCGTCTTGTGGTCTGTGTAGACCAGTGTCATAGTGGGATGATGTCCTGGGATCTCTGTGATCTCAGAGCACACATGCTCACAGTCCTATGTGTGATTTTAAATATTAGGACACAACCAGACTCACTTAATTTACTGACTTTATTAGTTTTTAAATGAAGAACAGTCAAGTCTTCTATTTTGTGTTAACTGGTATAAGAAAAATCTTAAGACTCCCCGAAAATACAGTCACTTCAAGTCTATTTCATTTTGTCAACTTTGAATTCTATTTAATTGCTATAAATAAGGATTAGAGTTAATTACAGACCACTAGAAGTTGCTCAATTGTTAGGATTTTCTTTCTAGTATTTCTTTGTGTTTTCAGTTTTATTCTCCTAACTTTATGAGGATAGTTATAATCAAGGATTCAATGACAGGGCTGAGGGCAAATGAAGAGCGTTTCCCTGTAATGCTCACTCTGCCCATGGTCTCACATTGCTATCTAGAGCTCTTTCCCACTGAATATACTCTATGCTTTGTTTTCTTATCTACTTCATGCAACTATATTAAAATTTTGTGATCAACAGAGATATTCTGAGTGAATTTTATATTGTCTAATACTTCTTTTTAATTAGTAGATATTGAATCAGTGCCTCAACCAACAGTAAATCAACCTTTATCATTTAAACAAACTATTTATTTTGAAGAAGTCTGGTAGTTTGTTTTTTCTATTTTGTAATTATTTTCAGGATAGTATTTCATGTTGCTCTCTAGAATTTTTACATGCATCAAACTGAAAACTAAAAACGAACTTTTTTTTTCACTTGATCCCCTATTTCTTTTTTACATAACTTTTTCAGTTATTTTCTTGATGGTTACCTTAGGGATTACAATTAACATTTTAACTTGAAACAATCTAGTTGGGATTAAATTCAATAATATATAAAAACTGTGCTCTAATATAGCCAATCCCCTCCCCTTCTTTTGTACTATTGTTATACAAATTGCATCTTACTAATTATAAGTTCACCAATACAGTTTTATAATTATTGCTCTACGTAGTTACTTTTAAACGTAAAAAGACAAGAAAATACATACATATTCTTTTTTCCAATTACATATGTAGTAACCTTTACTAATGATCTTTCTTTTTTCATGTGAATTTGAGTTGCTGTCTAGTGTCTTTTTATTTCAGAATGAAGGACTCTTTTGGTATTTCTCGTAGGGCAGGTTTGCTAGCAATGACTTAGCTCAGTATTTCTCAATGTGGGAATATGTAAATCTTTCTTTTCTGAAGGATGATTTTGCTGGATATGGTTAATAATCTTTTTCTTTCAGAAATCTGAACATGTCATCCTACTTTATTCTGGTTTCCATGATTTCTATAAAGAAGCCAATAGTTAATCTTATTAAGAATTCCTTACACATGATGACTACATTTATCTTACTGCTTTCATTATTTTCTCTTTTTCTTCAGTTTTCTTCAAACATTCAACAGTTTAACTATGACGAGCCAAGGTGTGGCTCTCTTTGGTTTTTTTTTTGTTTGTTTGGGTCCTTAAGCTTGTTGGATATAAATATTATTATTCATCACATTTGGAAAAAATGCAAGCATTATTTCTTCAAATATGCTTTCTGGCCCATTTTCTTCCTCTTTTCCTTCTGGGACTTCCATCATGCACATGTTGGTATATGTGATGGTGTCCTACAGGTCTCTAAAGCTCTGTTCTGTTGTTGTTGTTGTTGTCATTCTATTCCTCAGACTGGATAATCTTTTCAAGTTTGCTAATTCTTTCTTCAGCCCATTTAAATCTGTTGTTGACCCCCTTCTAGTGAATTTTTATTTCAGCTACTGTACTTTGCAACATTACAATTCCCATTTTTCATGACATCTATCTTTTATTGATATTCTATATTAGATTAAACATCCTTCTCATACTGTCATTCTAGTTAGACATAGTTTCTTTAGCTCTTTGAATATATTCATTAAAGCTGATTTAAAATTTTCTGATTTAAATAAATATATTTCTGAATATATTTATTACAGCTGATTTAAAATTTTCGACATTTAGGATTCCTAAAGGACAGCTTCTGCTGCTGTTGTTTTCCTGTGTTAAGCTATACTTTCCTATTTCTTTATGTGTCTTTTTTTTGTTGTTGAAACGGGTCATTTAAAATATTTTAATATGCAGTTCTGGATATCAAATTTCTCCCTTCTAAGGTTTATTGTTATTGCTTTGTTCTTTTTGTTGTCATTGTTGCTGTTGACGCTGCAGCTGTGTGTGTGTTTATTGAGTTTCCTGGACTAACTCTGTCAAGTCTTTATTCTGTTTTTTATGGCTACTAAAGTCTCTGCGTGATTAGTTTAATGGTCACTTAATGATTATACAGAGATTTGTTACTACCTTGAAACGTTAAGTCTGCCAGCCTTTACTGTAGGGCTCTTGCTGCATGTCAAGGCACATTTTACATGCCCCAGCAGGCAGTTTATACTCTGCCTTAGCCCTTACTTCCTGATTGCACAGAGCTTCAAGGTTAGCCAGAGGTGAGAGATTAGGGTCTCCTAAGGTCTTTTCAGAGTATACACACAGGCCTGTACATGCATCTGTCCTTCTAGATTCTCATGAATATGTAGACTCTTTTCAAAGCTCCCTATGGACATCTGATTTTTCAGTTTCTCCTTCTGCATTTTTTTGGTCAGCCTCTTGTTAGCCCCAACTGGTTTGCTGCCTCAGGCTGTTGTGGCGTTAAACAATAGCCAGTGATGCACCCCCCAACCCCCACCTCCCTGGGCAGAGGTCTGAAAATGTTGATTTTGACTGTTTTTTTTTTTTGTGCCAATGTTCTCAAGGCTTTCATGGAGGAGTATGGGGGAGGTACTTACTTTGTAATTCTGGAAAGATTTCTCCTCTCTTGTTTGTTTTAATATTGCACAAATATACCTATTACTATTGTCCCCATGAACTGAGACTTTCATGAAGATATTTTCATGAAATAAAAATCTCATATTTGCTTAGAAGAATTAACTTTGATCACCGCAAAGTAGAAAATTCTAATTTACTTTCCCTAACTTCTAGTAATATAAAATACAAAACAAACTCAACACTAAGTATTGTGGAGACGATAAGAAAAAAATCTAAATATTGTTACTTCAGCTAGGTTAAATTTTTATTATACTTGTGTGTGTGAATTTTGGCAGAGTGGTCATTGTAAAAATGAGTTATAAGATCTTGTAAGAAATAAACATAGATATCCACTTATGATATAGTCAGGTGCCAAATATAGTTTGTAACTTTCCAGGCCTTGTTTCTAAGCACTGTCATGTCTAATTTTGCTAAGCATTGATAATCATTCTTAGCCTAATTAAATATAATTTATTTTTTCATAAATGCATGTGGGATGCTTTTTTTTAATGTCTCAACTCAAGTAAAAATTTTAATCTGGTTCCAGTCGGTCCCCCACAAACACAGGTAGGTCAGGTGGGAGCGGTTATTTCCCTTTCTACATTACCACCTCTCCTCCTATTACCCGGAACGCACGTTAGGATGTTTTAAATGGCCTAGGTTATTGACAGTTGTGTTGTCTTCATGGTAGCCATATGTGGATTCACTCAGGCGATACCCCGGACAACACAATAACTGGCTATGGCTGATAGAGGACTTTTAAGTCACTGGGTCCTGAGGCAATGATATATTCTGCTTACTCAAAGTAACTGGTAGTCCTGTGAATAACGGGTAGGTACCTAATAGGCTCTGGTGCAAGTAGCTGCAAGGTGCTCCCCCATTTTAGGATCCTCCAATTTCTCTCAGTTCTTATAACTTTTGTGATTCTATTTTCATTCAACAACTTTCTGTAGCTCTTTGGAAAGGAAAACTCTTTTTTGGTGGGGTCATATATTCTTTCATTTTTCTTTTCTTCTTAACAGGAATTAAATTAGGGGAAAAAAATAAAAATAAAGTCAATCCCAGACAAAGAAAAAGGAGAAAGAAACACGGAATTATCTCTTAGTACAGTACATTGGGGGCTTGAGAGAGAAATGTAGTCTCATAAAAAATAGTTGTTGTTTTTTGTACTCCTCATTTTTGTGACTGTGAAATTCTTCCCTGCAATATAAACATATAATTGTTCAATTAATATTATCATTTTTATTAGCCTCACTTATACACTTACTATTATAATTACTTGTCTTATTACTTTTTATAGCTGAGATCAATCTACCCATAACTCCATGTTAGGGACTTAAAATTCTTCTCTTATTCCTTTGTTGTACTCCTGGGACCAAATGGAAAAAAAACTGCGAGATCCTGGCGTTTATGGCCTTCGTTTTGCATTTTTCCCGCCATCCAGCTCAAAACTCGCTACATAATACTTCCTTCTTCATGCCTACTCACACATGGCTTTTCATTTTTGCTTTACCTTACAACTGTAGTGGTTTTTAATTCCCAGTCTCTGGCTCTATTCTCTTGGCTGCCCACACTTTCCTTTCCTAGAGGGGATCAGCTAGTCATGGTTACGTCTTTCCTGAAAAGTCCCAGGATCTCCTCTGTTAGCACAGGGCCTTTAAAAGCAGTCTTCACCCCACAGAACAGATTTGGATGGTTGTGAGCTCGTGACTTCCTTCATCCCAGCAATCAACTTTGGGACCAAAAAGATTAAAATATTCTATATATCAGCAGTATATCTTTACTCATTTTGAAATATTTATTACATGGTGTTCAATTGGAGTATCTAAAACTTCTTTCGGCATCACAATAAGTGGCTTTATTTTCATATTCTTTGAATTTTAAAAGAACCACCAAAGATTATTTTTCCAGACTATCTATGCTCTTTTGCCAGAGACAAATGTCCAATCCTCCAACTTTATTCTGGTAGTACATATATTGCATTTATTGATAGTAAACAATAATAAAATTCCTTAAAGAAGGCATTGCATAAAAATTTACGGGATAGAAATTTCACAGTGTACTTCGTGGATTTAATATATTTAATTTCCTCTACTACAAAATTAGATTTAATCAATCCACTTCAACAAATAAGAGGGAGGAAAAACAGTATAAAACATGTTTGAATGTCACTCAGAACTATGAAAATATTCTGTGCTTATGAGGAGTCCAAATTCCTTGGCATCCTTCTAAGATTTTTTTCAAATCTGGTCCCAACTTCACTTGCCTATCTTAACTTCTATTTCATCCTATTCATCCATTTCCTGATGCCTCTGCCTAGAATGTCCATTACCCTTTTTCTCCGCCTGTGAAAGCCCCAGGCCACTTTCTCAAAGACTAAATTCCAGCTCCACTATCTGTATGAAACTCTAACTTTTTCTTCCTGTTGACTTTATCCTTTATTCCAGGGACCATCAGACACAATTAGAAAGAGCGTTCTGTGCACAACTCTAGGTAGCTTGTGAATTTCCTTGGGGATAGGGCCAACCAAGCACATCAACATCTAGAATCCCCAAGACCTACAAGACTTTCTGCTGTACAGAAGTAACTCCATAACTGTTTGAATGAATGAATTACATGAAGGCAGATGCTGTGGGCAGTAAAAATGAGTAATTGACTATCTTGGTATAGATTATGGTCTGGTAAAGCAAATGAAAAATAACCACATAATTGTAAAATAAGCTGTTTAGTGTTATTATTTCACAACAAAATGATAGACACCCTTTCTCTTGATATATTTACTTTTTATTAAACACTACGTATTTATTTGGTAACCCAGCCCTATTACAGAAAATGCTAGTCCTCTTGGTTTGATTACCAACTAATCGTTTATTTGTTGCAAACTTGGGATTTTAGAGCCCACCTACTTGATTTAACTTTTTAGAAATTGGTTAAAGAAATTGGTAACTAAACCAATCTGCTCAAATAATCCCAAAGTCACCCAAGAGCTTAAGATATAATTAATTCACATTTCAAATTGAAGGATTCAGCAATGCAGCTAAAATGTTACTGCTCATCAGTGGTGGTTATTCTGAGTCAGAGAGTGCCACAGATCGAATATTCTTGCCAGGGCACCACCCTGGTATTCCCTCCCAGCAGCCTTTCTGTGTCACCCATGCTGAAGTCTGCCAATAAATTTTTGAGAAGTTCTTACAGCATTAAGAACTGTACCTCACCAGAGTTATAAAGTTATTTTTTTTTCATCAGTACCAGTTGCCCAAATGTCTTTGGACCAGGTTTCTGGCACAGACTTCTTCAGGAAATGGGGTGGGAGGAACACCTATTTTACATTTTAAGTGAAAAAACACTCACACAAGAACATTATGCAATAACCAAAAATTAAAAAAAAAAAAAAGGTTGATTGGCGGGTGGGTGAAGTTCAAGCTCCCTATCACTGTGAGTTTATTTTGGTCATAGAAGAAGCGATCTCAAGTTCTAGCAGTACAACTGATACGGTAATTTCACTAGAATGTTTAATTTAACGACTTAAAATGAAACATGTCAATGTTAGAAGGGAGCATAAAACTGCTTATTTTCTGTTCCTAATTACAAGTGAAAGAAACTAATGGACAGCATATTTTCAGTAGAAAATCAACTGTTCTACCCATTTTTGCCTCTGTAGAACATAGCCTTGGAGTCCAATAGATGGCAGGAATTTTAAAATTATTGAACTAGCTGCCTATATGGGTTAGCCCTATGAGTTACCATCACTGTCTTGCAGTCCATTCCTCTGAATACATACATAGTAACATTTAAAAATCTGAATATTTATGACATCTTTGTAAAAACAGAAGCAGCTCTAGGTAATACTACTTACATTTAATACCCTAAAGTTGGGGAGTACAGATCAAAATGAAATACACTTGGATACTACATTAAAATACATTTGAAACCTCATACTTAACTTTAAAAAAAAACACATTTTGCATTTTTCTTACTTAGAAAAATCTATTATTTTAACTAAAGTATTTACTGTTGAATAAAACTGACACCACCCTCCTACCTAGGTGGAATAACCTCTCCTGTGGCTTGGAGAACCCATTATCTTACTGCCAAAGAAACCGTGGCATATACCAGAAGCAGAACTCTAGGTCCTCTTCTATTCCAAACCCCTTCGTGAAATTTTCTTCTCTTGTGAACAAACAAACAACCAAAAATCCCTTTGACAACTAGCTAATTTGAAAAGCAAATCCTGTTAATGTCATAATGGGCTCTGATGTCTTAATGTATACCCATTTTACAGGGATATTCTTCAAGATAATTCTCTAATCCAAAGTAAATGTTCTAAAGGTGAGGATTTTGGAAACAATTGTAGCAGTTGATATCTTTAGTGAAATACTAAAATTTCCTTCTAGTACCCATCAAATTACATCAGTTCTAAGAGGGCCCACCACACACAGGCCCTGCCCTATGTTTCCATTGCTTATCTAATACAAATTCTTTTACTACCAAGAAGGATTCATTTCTATTAAGCACTTATTTTAATCCAGGCATTGTGCTAAATGCCTCATAGGCGTGTCTTGTTTGATCGGTACAACAATCTTCAGAGAGAGACAGTATTTTCCTTCCCATTTTACATTTGAGAAAATTGAGCTTAAAGAAATTACTATATACTTTTCCTGAATCACACCACTACCATATGGTGGTTCCAGGATTGAATCCAAGCAGTCTAGCTCCAGAATCTTACTCATTCCAGTAATTTTATGCAGTATATTAGATTACCTCTAAGGAGAATTCCTTCGTATGAAATAAATGTTGTTTTTTTTTGAGATTGTTGGTCAGTAACTCCAATTACGTTTGTCTCATTTCGTAAATTTTACTTTCAAAATTCTTTAGCAGTCCAGTCTCTAACCTCTTAGTGTGCTTTTACTCTTCACCCATATTCTCAAACTCTAAAAAAGACCTGATTAGAGTAGGTATCATTTAAAAATAGAAGAGCATATACTACAAAGTCTAAAGCTTAATATTTGCCACCAAGTGACTTCATATAATCACCAGTTTGCGACCTTAGTTTTCATCTTTCCAAAGCTTTCGTTTGTTCAATGGCGTATTTTCTTATCAGTCAGGACAAAACTGGTTAAGAACATGGTTTGCTTGACATTGATTGCTGTTTAGATTTATTGAAGTTCAGAAAAGGAGCACTTATTCTAAATGTAATTCTCCAGTAATAGCTATTTTCTCAGTCTCTGTATTTGATCTAAAGAACATCAATCAATATTGCCATAAGATTCATTATGCACATGGACATTAACTTTAACCTCAGCAGCGCAGTGGTGGTTATCACTATTATTAATAGTTTGTAAATCCTAGAGGAGATAGAAAAATATTTAAAGTTGAAGTATTTATTAACCCCAAGAAAGAAAGGGGAAGGTCCCCATAATTATAGCTTTAATCACATGATACGTATGTTTTAACCTTCCTTTATTTCAATAAGATATAACTTGACAATTTCTTTTTATTTTTTCTAATTCAATATATTGTCATTTTCTAAAAGTCCATATATGTATATGCATATGTATGTATAAATATACATATACATACACACACACTCACACTATTATCAGTTTTTGAAAACTGAGCAAATTGAAGAAAACTTTTTCTGCAATAAAACAATATTTTTGAATCAAATATTTATCATAATTTTAAGTGTTGAAGAATTAATCAGTTAATCAGTATTTACTAATTATTGTGCAAAGCCCTGTGGGTCATACTGAGAGTCATAAGACATTAAGTGAGACTACAGACAGGGAGATGAGATGTATCCAGGAAAGGCATTCCATGGCAAAGCTTTCCCAGGAAGGGAACAGCAGGACGCAGGTTGATGATACCAAGTTAACAAAGATGGGAGAGAGACAGGAAAGCCAATTTGGTATATGAGAACGCAGGCAAAGAAACCTAAGTAATGAGATTGAACTATGAGCATCTAATGAAGTTGAACTATAAGCCAACACAATGCAATTTTTCTAGAGATCTATCCGCACAATTTTGAAGATACAACTAAGAAATGAAAAAAAATGAAAGCTGGAAGCAAGGGAAACAGGATTTTCAATATATTTACTAAGTAGTAGATCACTTCAAATACGTAAATTAAAAAAGGAATTCCTTGGGTGAGGGTCATGTTACTAAGATTTGATGGCCTTCAAACTCTCTACTCAGCCCTCCACATTTTTTTTCTACTGAGCAGAGGGTGACATGGTCCAGTTTATGTTGTTTTTGTTTTTGCCTCCGTCCTCCACATTTTTAATCTTCATTAAACTTGTTTAAATTGTGTCTTTAACTTTTAGCCTCTGCAATTTTCTATTTGGCAATTTATTCACTCATTCTTGTGGACTTCTCCCCTCCTTTTCCTGTGCTACCTGTACTGTCACCTGTATTGTGTTCTAGGCAATGAGTCCTCCTTTGGGTGGCACTCTTGTCCTGCCTCGCCTGCCAGATAGAAAGACAGTTATTAAATTGAATTGAATCAAATTGAATGGAGCCAAATACAAATCCTCCACCACGTGTAAAAACAAATCCACTCATCAACGCCTTCCCTTTCTTTGAAATTCTCCAAGCCACTAAGGCACAGTGGCTTTACAAATAGCAAGTATTAGGTGAAGCTAACACGTGGATGTGGTTCTTGATTCAGGGAGGTTGTACAACTCACCAGATAAAGGGAGCATTGCAAACTTCTAAGCACTTCTTTTTTGCCCTACTCTCCCAGAGAGGAGTACCAAGCCCCAATATTTTCCGGCCACCTTAACTTCCCAAGTCTCGGTTCCCTAGAGTAGTGGGAATGAGGAAGGAGTAATGTTAATATGACTTAATGCACTCTTACTTACAAAAGTCTGTAGCAAGGAAAAAACAAACAAACAGCACCGTGAGTTCTTTGTTAGATTCAATTTCCAGTGTACAAACATCTTAATTCAGCTTAAACAAAATAGCGCACACACATTCCGTATTTACGGAGACGGTTTTCCTCCCTCTTTTCCTTCCCTCCTACTTTCCCTCTTGGGTTTATCTTTCTCCCTTTTCTTTTTTCTCCACGTCTTGTTTCTCCTTTTCTACTCATTATAGTCTTCTCAAAGAAAAGGCTATCTGCAAATACCCTTTCACCAGAAATCACCACAAACGAAGCAAACCCTCGGTAAGTGAAAGCAAAGCCCTCAGTGGGGCGTGTCGGAGTGGAGGCCTCCCTTCCCCCACCCACCCCCGCACGCCCGGTCCGCCCCTCTCAGAGCCAGACGCCTGCACCGCAAAGTTCCAGTGTGCGCAGGAGAGGGAAGGGGGGTGCCGGACCTGCTCACTTTCGCAGACGGTCTGATGCCTTCTGCGCAATCCAACCCCAGGAAAGCAGCCTCCTCTTAAGGGCCCAGGGGTCCTGGCACTTTGAAAGTGCCCTCCCGGCCCAGACCCGGGGAAAGCGAGGGGTGTGAAGGCGGAGCCACAGGGCCAGGGACACCCTCCCGAAGGTCCAGCCCTCGCCCATCTTCCTATCACCTTAGGGAGGTGGCACGGGGAGCGGGATCGCCCTCTAAATGAAAGGCAGATGTCCCTTTAAGGTTTGCTTTGCAGCTCGTGGACTTTAGCCTAAACACGGACCCGTGAAGCTGGCTTTATTTGTCCATGTCTCGGACACAGCCTGGGAGGCTGCCAGGGATTTCAGAGACCGAGAGCGCGAAGGGGCGGGAGATGTGGCAATCCGTCTGGGATATGAAAAGCGTGCAGCGGACCTAGAGGCATTCGTCGAAAACACAGGAAATCACTCGGCAGCTCCTGGGCGCCACGGCCGGCGGGGCCAGCGACTGAGACCCGCGGCGGCGGGCGGAGTGTCCCAGAGCGCGCGGCTTCTGCGCCCGGTCCTGCCAGGTCCTGCCCTCCGATCCCGCGCGTCCCGGGCGCCGCGGCCGCGCCCGCCATGGCCCCTCGGCCCCGTGCCAGCCCAGGGGTCGCTGTCGCCTGCTGCTGGCTCCTCACCGGTGAGCGACCCTGCTTTTCTCTGAGCATCTCCTGCGCGCGTGGGGCTCGGGGCTCCAAGTGGGGAGGGAGGCACGCGGAGCTGTGGCCCAGAGAGGAGGAGGGAGCCCTGATCCACTTTCGGGCGCTCCAGGTCGTCTGGGCAGGTTGGAATACAGAAAGGAGTTTCTGCGTTTTCGTTTTGATAGGAATTAGTTCAGATGTCGTTTCAAACTCCTCCACCGCAATGGTAGGAGGGAGGCAGTACTGAAAACTTGACAAGGTAGAATCGACTTTTCAAATTAAAGTTGTTTTGACAATATGCGTTGTATTTCTTACCCTCTCCTTTCTTTTGGAGGGAGGTAACTAGAGGGCGCCTGACTTGTACACAAATGTCCTGCCTTCAGGTTGCTCAGGAGTGGACACTATTGCATTTTCTTGCTGTCAACTATTCAAATCCAGTCTGCTACAGAATAAGGAAAGAGGAATGCAAGGCAAAATTGTTTCTTGTCCTGAAATGGTATTTCTGTATTAGCACCCAGGAGGAGGAATATTTTGAAATTGAGGAAGGAATAGTGAACATTTACTTTTAAGTACTACAGAGCAGACTTTTTAAAAATGCAAAATGTAATATTGTTACTTGTGTATGAATAGGTATTTTTGAGGAGGGACTTAAAAAACACAGTGGAGATGAAAAATTATATCCCACTAGAAAAGGATGGATTCATAGCTTTATCTAAGATATTCAAAATGATTAACCCATGGTCAGATCTTTCTTACCAGTTACTGATTGAGGAGGAAAAGTATAACCATGAAAGAGAGAAGACAGACCGGTGAAGTTTTGTGTTAAAGAAAATGACCTGATTAGTAGTATAATTAATGGTTAGCTTTTAGCATATCATCGGTATTCAATTGTTCAGTGTCTTCACTGCTGGCGTGCTTGTTAGTACTACTAGGTAATTTAGCATTTTACCACTATAATGGGGGTAAATTGGGGGTGATCCAGCCAGTTTAGCCTGGCTTTGATAGCCGGGCATTAATTTTTATGAAGATAACTTAGAATTGGATTATTAGCAAACCAAGGTGTTTTTTTTTTCATAGTGAAATGGTATAAAGAGAGTTAACTACTGACTTTTCATCCAAACATTTTCCACTACTCAGGAAATGTCCAATAATCCAAACAGTGCAGCTTTTCAGCCAGTGAATAGTTTAATTTATGGCTTACTGTCACTACCCTTTACACATTTGACCTATGATGCGTCTCCATCTCAAATTTTCGAAGTCACTTGCTTTTTTGTTGCTGTTGTACAAATCTGAATAGCTTACTAACTATTCAAGTAGTACCTTTTTCATTTTAACACATAGGCAGTCACTAATGCAGAAATGATAAATTATATTTGCATATCCTCTAAAAGGACAAGAATGAGACTTAAAAAAAAGGATAAGAAGTTACAATTTCATATATATCATTTATATATAATTGTATTATGTATATATGTGTGTGTATATATGTATATATATATGTGTGTGTATATATGTATATATATATATGTGTGTGTATATATGTATATATATATATATATATATATATATATATATATATATATATATGCTCAAGTATTTTTTTTAGGTTCAATTATTTTATTTCTTCATGCCTAAAAGTTACCAGTTGCATATGGTAGGTTTTCTACAATTGTTGGGATAATATGCCTCGCTGGATCCAGGAAGGGACTCAAAGGAAAATAGTGCATAGATATTTCTATATTATATTTAATTCCCTTTTGTGTGTGTATATGTGAATGTTATTCAATCACATTGAAATTTAGAATTGAAAAAGTTACTGTGTCAGAATCAACAGGTTTCTCATATGTGCTATATTTATGCCCATTTCAAAATGCAAGAATCTGAAATTTGACGGCCTTCCTTTGCTGGTTTCCCAGTCAGTCATCCTATTGTCAGCTTTCTTGGAAACCTCATCAGTAGAGCTTTATCACCATACCCACCCATGCACATACTACTGTAGAGAGCTCTTCCTGTCTCCAATCTGAACCCAACCTCTAATCCATTTTCCTAACAAGTAATTTTCATTGTATTTTAGTCTTTAGTCAAAAAACCTTTGGTGGTTCTTGTCTTCAGTTAAAATCCAAAATTCTCAACTGATCATTCAGGGTTTGCCCTAATCTAGCATGCTTTATCTTCTACAACCACTGTATCAGTTTCCAACTGCTGTTGTAACAAATTGCCACAGACTTATTGGCTTAAAACATGACAGATTTACTATGCTAGAGTTCTGTAGGTCAGAAGTCTCACTGGGGTAAAAGATGTCAAGATGTCAGCAGAGTTGTGTTTCTTCTGGAGGCTCCAGGGGAGAATCCATTTCTAGCTTCTAGAAGTCACCTGCATTTCTTGGCTGTGGATCCACCCTTCATCTTCAAAGCCAGGAGAGTAGCATCTTCAGATCTTTCCCTCTGACTCTGCTTCATCGTCACATTTCCTTCTCTGACTCTGACCCTATTGCCTGCTTCTTATAAGGATCCTTCTAATTACCTTGGGCCCACCTGAATAACCCAAGATAATCTCCCCATCTCAAGATCTTTAATGTAATCACATCTGCCAAGTGCCTTTTGCTATATAAGATAACATATTCACAAGGTCCAGGATTGAGACATGGACACCTTTGGGAGACTATCGTTCTGTGTGCTAAAACCTCTAAACATAAACTTCCCATGATAGTCAGTCATACTTCCTTATTTCCCCCATAATCCTCTTGCTCATCTTGCTACTGTGAAGATGATCTTATTATTTTATGCGTCTAGAAAAGAACTCCACCCTTCCTTCCCACCACCCACTTCCCTCTAAACAAGCTCTCTCCAGCCTTCAAAACTGGGTTTACATCACAACAAACCACAATCATCCCAATACATTTCCCGTCAGGTTTAGAACTGCCTTGTATTAGGTTTTTCCAATATTTAAACAATGATTCAAAAAAAGATGTCCTCCCTTATGTCCAAATAAAGTTTTCATTGTTATTGTATGTATGTCAAAGACCCAGCAAAAAAAACTAGTGGCACGTATAAAGGATTTAACTGAAGAAGGTTTAATAAAGGGACTGTTTACAGAAGAACTGATAAAAGATGGTGGAGCATCTCAGGACAGTGGGGAGAGAAACCATGACCATTCCTAGACCTGCGGAAGGAGCAGTGTCAGCTTGACTCTTAATTCTAGTTATGGGAAGGGTTCCTTCAGACTGAAGCCATAGATATAGGAAGAGGAATGTAGCTAGTGCCCAAACCGAAGCCCAGCAAGGAGGGAGTAGGGAAAATAAAGACCCCTTTTCTCCCATCCTTTCATTTTGTACCCAACCCTCCCACTGGCCATGTCGAAATGGCAGAATTCAACCTCCCCGGGGACAAAGGTCAAACATGCAATAACTCAGAAAAAGTAACACAACTTTATTGAGAACATATTATGTGTAAGGCCCTGTGCCAAGAACTTTGTATGTAGTATTTCATTTTAATCTTAGAAAAGGGGAAATTTTTGGAACTATCACCTACATTTTAGAGATGAAGAAACCAAAATACTAAGAGGTTAAATCAGTTGATCCAAAATCACACAACTAGTAATTGGCAAATCTTGTACTCAGCTCAGATATCTGACCTCAAATCTCATGGTCTGAAATAATATGCCATATAGACTGTCTAAATGGAAGTCCATTTCCCTCTTGTTCAACTCTCTAAATGCTGAATCCAAGCACACTTGTCTAAAAGACTTTGATAAGGATATAATTAAGGATGCAAGTGAGTCTGTTATTGTCATGACTTTTAGGTAGTGAAATTAGATGATTTCCCACCAGAGATTAATTGTAAGTCAAGTAAGAGTACTATCTCTGGTTATTAAGAATATAATTATAGAATGACCCCCTAATAAGTTATAGGTGTGTCCTTCCTAGAAACATTTTAGTTGGCTTAGAAGTTAGGGTTTTCTTTTGTGACTTCTCTTCACAGTCAAGATTTCCTATTCAAAATGAAGTCCGGTGAGGTGATGGCTCAATATGGGAGGAAGTCAGCCACTTACTCATAACAAAAATATGACCGATGGCAATACAATGGATAGCCAGGAATTACTGATGATGGTAAAACTCTTTAGTCATTATAAAGTCTGTAAAGGCAGCAATAAACTCACAGGATTTTTATTTATGTGTTTAGTAAATAGGCAGTGAGAGTATCCATGAAATACATACGCTAAACGAGTTTGCCTATTTTTCTTCCCTGCTGTCATGAGGCTATTTTGATGCCTGAGCTCTTGGGCCACAGTTTATAACTGTTAACCTTACTTCCTGAGACGGTTGCTCCTCTGCCTGTGTTTCTTCACTTCCAACGTAACAAACTTCCCGTTTAGATCTTCAATTTGCTGAATTTTCATATGCCCCTTAAACATTTCATAAAGTAGCTCATGTTTAAAATATATTCAGAAACTTAGGGATCAAAATGCTATCCTTTACCTACACTGTTCTTCCATTGTATGAAATACAAACTAGTGTATTTGAATTCATGTTACGAAATTGAAAAGAAACATATTTGGAATTGTTACCACAAAGCTATTGTTCAAATACATTGCCTATTCAGAGTGGTCTTTGACTGGAGAATTGTATTTGCTCTCAAAACAAGTACAGTAGAGTATTAAGACATGTAAATGAGCTGAATATATTCCTGTCCTGAAGATTATTGAACTTCTTTCAGTTCCTCGGTTGTGCCAGTTCCTCTGAAGTCGCTGGGCCTTTGCATGAGCAGTTTCACTGCTACTGGTCCTCCAACCCCACATGAATGTCATTTTCCAGGAAACCAGTGCAGTAAACTTGACCCCCTCCCCCAGAGACATGTGAGACCCAAGGATTTTTGCTTCTATAGCATACCATGTGATGTAATTAAATATCTAGTTGTCTGTCTCCCCAGCTCTCTGTATGCTCTTGAGAGTAGGGTGTTTGTCTGTTTATTATCCTTAGCATCTAAGAATAATAGGCACTTAAAAATTTGTTACTGAATCATGAAAGAATAGACTATAGACAAACTCATAAAATAATAAAAAAATCAGATCGTCTCCTTTACTTATCTCCTTACCTGCAAAATATATAATACATATATATATATATATTTATTTATACATAAAATACGTATATATTTAAAAATATATATGTATATACTGAAATTTATATCTAATTCAATGGAAGACAGCATCAATTGAATGATGCACCATAATTTAATCACTACTGAGAAAGAGTACTGTCAATCCAATATAATTGCTAGACTGTTAGATGCCTTCTAGGTTCAGAGATATTTAAATGTGGGAAAATGTGCATCTGATAATTATAATCAATAACACAGTATATCAGCATGGCAATTTTCTTTCACATTTCTTTGTATTTTTAGAAACTGCATCATAAGATTTCAAACACACTCCTTTTGGATACAAATGGCACTGCTTCTGGATACAAAGATATGAACACTGTCCCTCTTCTTAGTTCTCTTCCAGAGCCAAGTTTATATCTGATTCAGGGGCTAATTGCTCTTCTGGCACCAGAAGCCTCACCAGATCCCAAGAACAGAACTTCCTCTAAAAACCTTTAAAAGAAGGCTCAGGAAAAAAGGTGATAATGAAGTAATCAAAAAAATGTTTTAGTTACACAGAATCAATGACTCCAGTTTTAGCAAACCCTAACTTTTTGCCATATTGGTGGTTAACGCTAGGGCTATGTATACATGAAGGGAACTCATTTTTATATAACGTCTGCTGTAATTTAAAAGGGAGATTAAAAAGCCACTAAGTTTTAAAAGGAGATTGAAAAATATGCACTGGTTGGTGTTAAGAATTCACTTTAGTACAGAAACGTTAATATTGTTGCATCCAAACAGCCGATCTCTATAAATAAAATGAGAAATATGAATTGAAAAATCACTGTAATTCAGATATTAAACGGAGTGGAGACATATGTTTTGTTTGTATGGATTATCTTAAATCTGCTGAAACACATCCAAATACTTAAATTTGAATAGGGCACCTAAATCAATTAGAATGTCAAATTATTAAGATGATTAAAAGCTGAATATTTGATTGTAAATCCTACAATCTTAATACAAATTACAATGTACTTTCAAAATTACTTTATTAGCTATACTTTTAGTTTGCCAAATGCTAAACTTTGAAAATACATGGGGATTGACCAGTCTTTAAAATTATAATTTTCATTATAATACATTTGGTAAAATGATCCTGTAATGTATAGGAATGCATCCAAACAGAAATGCCCTCCGGCCTCCCCCGCCCCACCACACACACACTTTTGTTGATAAGATTTTGTTTATTCAGCAGGAGGTTTTGTATTGTTTGGTGACAATTGCAAGTAAGTATTTTTAATCACAGGACATTTAGATAGTGAGTACAAGAAGTTCCTTTAAAAAAAAACAACACTTTCCCTTTTCCCCTTTGCCTGAATTAGAGGAATAATTCTCCCAGTCGTCCACTTAGCTTCGCTCGTGAAGGTCACTTGGGCATCACTTTGTACAATCTGAGGTTAGCACATTCTCTCTACATAAACAATTGCATTTATTGCTAGGTATTCATAACTACAGCTCTAGGTATTTATTCTGTAAAGATCATTTTCCAAACCATGTAAAATAAAAGTAATTGTCATATATTATTTTAAAACACTTCAAGACCTTTTCTCAGTAAGATGTGTTTAAAATAATCATTTTTCTTATCCAAGCATGGATATCTCAAAAAAATCGAAATAGGTTTCTAGAGCCTTACCTTAAGAGTAATCTTTTAAAATTTTTAGCATTATTAATCTTCTAGCATTATGTAACAGAATGTGATTTCCTAATTTTAAGATATCAAGGATAGACAAGTTAAAAAATCTGAATTAAAGGAGAACTAACAACCACGTATACTTTAATATAATTACTATGATTATATACCAGTTATTGTGTCAGGTTCCAGAGACAAAAAGACAAATAAAAGGTAGTCTGTGCCCTTAAGAGACTCACAGTCTTGAGAGTGGCGTTAGACATGAAGTAATGATGGGAGGGGCCCCTAAAATTCTCTAAGCATAGGAAGGAAAAGATTCGTTTGTATTGTAGAAATAAGCCTTGCCAAAAAAAAAAAAAAAAAAAAAAAATACAAGAGAGAAACAAGAAAATTTATACAGCCCCTGTTGTGCTAAGCCCAGGGTATTCAACATGATTTCCATCTTTCAGGAGCCCATAATCCCTGCCACTGTTATACAAACCACTTCTAACATATTTTAATAGGAAAGATTATAATCCAGTTCACCAATGAGATGCACGAACTACTTCGTGCAGTAGGACTGAGCTAAGGTTTCCCTGGAGAAGAGATGCTAATATAAATAAATATACCTGACAGATTATCCATCCATCAGCCATCTTTACTCAACCAGTTATTTTTCCTAGGCTGAATAATTATGATCACATTAAAGTGAGCCCTTGCCCCTTGTTTTGTCTTGATCCAGATTTCTAGCTTCAAGCCAGGTATTCGTAGAGATTTACCATAGTACCTACCTTACATGTTTATAGACCTCTACATCATATGAGAGAGGCAAGACAAGTAATCTTATTTAGAATGAAAAACTTTAGGTTAGTAGAGGATAGGGGAACTTATCAAAGTTGCTAGAATCTAGCTAGAAAAGACTGTAACTCAGGTCTGCTGACTCTTGGTGTGCAAGTATTAAACTCAGTATCCATCTTTTATCACTCAAATGGGCCTTAGGAAGGATCAAATTCAAAAGATAATATGCAAAATTGAAAATAAATGTATTAGGCTGAGATTATGGGTATTGTTTTAATTTTTTAAATACTGTTACTGCATAATTTTTACAAGTAAAACGATTTTAATTATTGAATTGAATTACTTCAATCTTAAGTAAAAGAAACGGAGTTTCAAAGAGAGTGAGTACTGCCAAAAGTTACACCATTGACAAGGTAAGAACTGCAACCCAGAAGGCTTGACTTCTAGCCCAGTTCTTTTTTTGATACATTAGAAGTATATCAAAAACACCGAACTGAAAACTTTTTAAAGTAATAGCTAACTATTTTTTTTCTTCTGGAGAGATTAATATAAATAAAACGTAATAGAAGAAATAGGTATAAAATTACTATGTAAAGGCTTCTATTTTCAAAGAACCAATGAATAAGTATAAAATTAGAATTTAAAGCAACAGAGCTAAATCATGTTTTTTTTTTCTTCATCATTTTGCTTATTTTGGTAAAGAATGAAAATACCATATACTTCTATACATTATATAACTACTATAACTATAGCAATTTTAAAATAAGAAATTATTTTTAAACTAAGTCATTGAGTGAACTATAGTTGACAACAATATCAGTGCTTTAAGAACTATCTGTGATAATATAGCTGCCACACTTTATATGTGATCCACTCAGCTGTGCAAGGGACTTTTCAAGGGTCAGTGGGAGATACAAGGATGAATCCACTCAGAGTTCAGTAAGAAAGAAAGGATATGTATTCCAATTAATACAATGCATGGTTTCAAATTTAAAATAACATTTAAGCTGTTCCTTAAAGATAAGTAGGATTTATGGAAGCAGGAGTGAGAGGAAGTGACATTTTAAGTAGAGAGAACAGGGTGAATTAAGGCAGCAAAGTAGAGAGTTCCCAGGATGTACTGGGAACAAAGATTATTTCTGTGGTGGAATACAGGGTAGTTAAGGGGACAAGTGGGAAATAAAGCTTATAAGGCCAGATCATGGAGGCCTTGAATGCCAGGAAATTCGGATTTTAATTAATAGGGAATGGGAATTCCAAATAACTCAAAATAAAAGTATAATGATTGGTTTAGAAATACTAATACAAAACCTGGGAGAAAAAATCTGATCATTCAATAATAAGCTCCATTTACTAAAAAAATGTTCTGTTACAGATGTTTCAGATCAAATAGTAATGCTATGAAAAATGTTCTAGTATGTTCAATCACTGAAGCACATTTATGTTTTAAAAGACAGCCCAAAACAGTCTGCCTCATAATTGAAATAAATTTTTAAAAAATAACCACAGACTTAACAGCCAATATGGGTTTTCCACAGGTTTTAAACGTAGAAATATATGTGTATTTTTCTCAAGTAGTATATTAGGGTTTTTTTCAAGGATTATAATGGTGATTTAGGCTGGGCAAAAGGAAAAGTATGTTGAAAAGAAGAATGTAAAAGCTTTTAGAAAGTGATAAAAGACCAAGGAAGGGAATGGTGTCTTTCAAATCCTTTAGGTTGGTTCTTAAGCTGTTAGTCTTTATTCAACTGGTAAAGGTGACAGTTAAGGGGACGTGGCAGTTGATAACAGCACATAATTCGTGGATGCAGAGATGATTTCAAACATCCATAACGCAACATTGCAGTAGTGGAAAGAGGAGAGGGTGTGACATTAAGCAGGTCTGAATTTTACTGTTGGTTATGTGATTTTTAAATACATTTCTTAACTTCTCTGTAATTCATTTTTTATTTATGAAATGAGGATAACAAATTGACCTTACAGGTGAGGATTAGAAAGAGCATAGGAAAGTACCTGGTGAATATTCAATAAATGATAGCTCTACAATAAAAACCTAACTTTTGTTAAGATCCTACTGTGTGCTTGCCACTGTGATTCTGTGGTTTTTAATCCTTGGCAGAATTTGGATAGAGGTGAATTGTATTTAGAAGGGTGATTAAGGAGAACTTCAAAGTATCTCCTCTCTCTCTCTCTCTCTCTCTCTCTCTCTCTCTCTCCCTCCCTCCCTCCCTCCCTCCCTCCCTCCCTCCCTCCCTCCCCGTTAGAAATTCTTCTAGTTTAACAAGCATTTTTCAAAATGACACACTATCCTTTCCAGAGGCATGCCAACTTCACACTTTAGTGTGATTACTTCCTGCTGGATTCTCTTGGAAGTAGAAGACAATCTGAGTTAGAACTTTGCCAGGACACTCAGCCTGACAGGAAGGTGGGGAAGGAAGAGGGAAAGAAGTAGACAAGGAGAGAAAGAGGGCAGAGGAGAGGCCACAAAACGAAGAGCAGTTCTAATTTGCACTGGAGCTTTAGAGGGGACCTTTGTGTCCCTTTACAATCTATGGGGAAGATAATTGAGACTTGAGTATCAATATTTGCGCCAGTGAGATTCCTCCGTTTTACCTGTCTTACCAGTTGAGGGTGGTAAGCTTCCCTTTCAATGCCGTACACAATAAGCTAAGAAAGAGAATGTGAAGATGTGTGCCTAGGATTCCTCTCCTCTCCACCCCATCTTAACTAAAAACTTTGGTGGGCTTTTTCTATTCACTGGTCTTTTTAAGAAGTAAAGGCTCCTCAAACTGATCACGCTCCCAAGAAACGTTCAGTGACTTAAGGATTTCTTGAACATCAGTTCTGTAGCTATCCAATCGGGTCGCTCCTCGTAGATGAGCTTTCCCCGCTTCCCGCATCCTCAGCTCGCAGCTCCGGCCGTGAACGTCCCGCCCTAAGCTACTGCAACCCAACCCCCAGCCTACAAAACATTTCACAAGCTCCTGCGCTGCGGAAATCGGAGACGGCCAATTTTGGATTCTGGGATTCCCAGGACATCAGAGCAAACAACTGAGAGGTCCTGCCGGGGTACATTCCACAGATGGTTTCCTCTCTCTCTCTCTCTCTCTCTCTCTCTCTCTCTCTCTCTGGGAGCAGTGCTTTAACATCTGGGTTAATCCGATCGTGCAAGCACGATAACTAAGCACCGAAAACAGCTGCGCGCGCTGCTCCGAGCCCAGGCTGGCCCTGCAGGACCAGGCGTTGTTAGAAACCGCTCCTGGAAACACAGGCGCCAAAAGGCGTGTAACGTTTAAGTGCGGATGAGGCCAGAGCAAAGCCGAGAATAACTTGGAACTCCGCGGCCCAGGCTGCACTTTTGAGAATTCCCTTGGCGTAGGTTTTGAAACTGGCGTTCTCCGAAGGGAGAGCGGTAGAGGGGCAAGGGCACGCAGCTTGAAAACTAGAATACATACATTTTCACTCACATACGCCCCAGATTCTTCACAAACAGGACCGGAAGTGAAAACTTAAGGAGTCCAAGTTCTGCATTAAAACCAAGGACTCTCCACCGAGGATTTCGCGCACTTCCCGTAGATTGCATCTTCGGCCGGAGACCCTCCCCGCTCAGGGCGCCGGCGCATGCGCAAGCTGCGGCCCGCCTCCTCCTGAGGGACGTAAAACGTGCTCCCGGGGGCGGGACGCGGGCTGCGCAGGCGCCCTCCTTGCCTCAGCCGCTCGGTCGGTGCGTGCCGCCGGCCCCGCGGGGGAGACCGTGTTCCCTGAGATGTGTCTCGCGCCTGTTGGGCGCGGCGCCCCCCGAGACTAAGAAACGAAGGACTTGACTAAGGGTTCCCTCGGTCGCTGGAGTCGGAGCTAGCGTATTTCCTCCCCGCCAGGCAAGTGCCTATAGGAAGCTTGCAGCCAGACCCCGCCCCCTTCCCTGCCCGGACTCCCGACCCCCTTTCTGCGCCCCTCTCGGTGTGGAGCCCCTCCGTCCCTCCCGTTCTGGCAGCGAGCCCCCGCCGACGTCATGAAGCTCGTGCGGAAGGACATTGAGAAGGACAACGCGGGCCAGGTGACCCTGGTCCCCGAAGAACCTGAGGACATGTGGCACACCTACAACCTGGTGCAGGTGGGAGACAGCCTGCGCGCCTCCACCATCCGGAAGGTGCAGACCGAGTCCTCCACGGGCAGCGTGGGAAGCAACCGGGTCCGCACTACTCTCACCCTCTGTGTGGAGGCCATCGACTTCGACTCGCAGGCCTGCCAGCTGCGCGTGAAAGGGACCAACATCCAAGAGAACGAGTATGTCAAGATGGGGGCTTACCACACCATCGAGCTGGAGCCCAACCGCCAGTTCACCCTGGCCAAGAAACAGTGGGACAGTGTGGTTCTGGAGCGCATCGAGCAGGCCTGTGACCCGGCCTGGAGTGCTGATGTGGCGGCCGTGGTCATGCAGGAAGGCCTCGCCCACGTCTGCTTAGTCACCGCCAGCATGACCCTCACTCGGGCCAAAGTGGAGGTGAACATCCCCAGGAAACGGAAAGGAAACTGCTCCCAGCACGACCGGGCCTTGGAGCGCTTCTACGAGCAGGTGGTCCAGGCCATCCAGCGCCACATACACTTCGACGTTGTAAAGTGCATCCTCGTGGCCAGCCCGGGGTTCGTGCGGGAGCAGTTCTGCGACTACATGTTTCAACAGGCAGTGAAGACGGACAACAAAGTGCTCCTGGAAAACCGGTCCAAATTCCTTCAGGTAAAACAGTCTTACCCCGGATAATTAAGAAGGGGCAGCGGGATTTGGATCAACCATTTCTAAAGTTTTAGAACTGGGAAAAGTGCAAGAGGAGAACGTCTGTATTGGGGATGTAGGGGAGAGAATGAAGAGAGAACTGTTCCATAGCTAGCATGTCTACCTACCAAGTTCGCTTAAGTCCTTAAACGTGTAAAGCCCCATTCGTGCTTTGGGCTTTAGGTCCTTGTGGGCTGATTAATGGGTAGTCTTAAGAGATTCGTTTAACTCATTTTTATAATTGTGATTCTAGGTACATGCCTCCTCTGGACACAAGTACTCCCTGAAAGAGGCCCTTTGTGACCCTACTGTAGCTAGCCGCCTTTCAGACACTAAAGCTGCTGGGGAAGTGAAAGCCTTGGATGACTTTTATAAAATGTTACAGCACGAACCTGACCGAGCTTTTTATGGACTCAAGCAGGTGGAGAAGGCCAATGAGGCCATGGCAATTGACACACTGCTTATCAGCGATGAGCTCTTCAGGCATCAGGATGTAGCCACACGGAGCCGGTATGTGAGGCTGGTGGACAGTGTGAAAGAGAATGCAGGCACTGTGAGGATATTCTCCAGTCTTCATGTGTCTGGGGAACAGCTCAGCCAATTGACTGGAGTAGCTGCCATTCTCCGCTTCCCTGTCCCTGAACTCTCTGACCAGGAGGATGATTCCAGTTCTGCAGAAGATTAATGATTGGAACTTATAATTGAGACAACCTGTGTCTCCTTCCCTGTTACATTTTCTCAGCATCCTTGTGACAGAAAGCTGCACTTTGTGATTCTTACAGGGATTTCTCATGTATTTGGTCACACTAGGTATTTTGTGGTTGGCAGGACATGTACTTAAAACTAAACAATAAATTAAAAGGAAATAATCTCCATGTACTACCATCTTTATTAATTGGCATAATTTTATATAGGAATTATGAGTTATTTGCAGTACTTACAAACATTTTGTGTATTTCATAAGAATGCTTATATGTTCTTTGGGATAGAGCATAAAATAAAATCCCATACTCCGTGCTTTGAAATAGTTTTCCTTAGGAAAAGCTGTTTAATACCTCATTATCCTCAGTTTACATTGTTTATTTTAATTCTGCATAGTGTTTTTTTGCATTGCTTTTAAAGATCCCTTTTCTCCTCCATTCCCCTATACTCTGTTTTTTTAACTTTTTAATTTGCTGTTTTAAATGATAGTCAAATAATTAGTACTCTTTTCAAGACAAGTATAAAATGGTATTTTTCTTAAGAGACTTGTTAAAATAGTCATGTAAAAAGGAAACTCTTAGGTTTTTGTTAGAATTAATCATTTGCTTCAGAGAATCACTTAATCAGTTCTTTTTAGATCATAGAGCTTTGATCTGCTAGGGATTCTCAAGATAATCTATTTGACGCATTCTTATTTTTAAAATGAGACTAAGGTATGGGATTTGCTGTTATGTGGCTAATTAGTGGCAAAGCTGGAAGTGGTCCACAGCCTTGACTCCATCGCTCTGTGCTGCCACACTATTCATTATACGTAATGCTATCTTATATTTGTACATACTTTCATATTCTTATTGGACTTTCTCTACACCCTATTTTAGGGGTGAGAAAACCTGTTCAGAAAGTTTTAGTAAGTTACATAGTATGTGGCAGTTGACTTGTACACTCATACTCTTTACTATAATTAAGGAATTTCTGCAAATGCCTGTGAGTTTAAAATGTTCTTTTTATTAAGTTTTTTGATGTGCAATTCTAAGTGTTAGGGAAGGGGCCTTGGAATGGAATTTCATCTTGACCTTTTACAAACCTCAACCTAGCAAAATAATTAGGAAAAGCCTTATAAAGACAGAATGATACTTCTGTTTGTAACTCCAGGATCAATGATGCCTACTTCAGTAAGGATACTAAGAAATCTTTTGATTGTCCCATCTGCATCAGGGTCTTTGTACTTTTGTGAGTACCAGGTTTGGGGATGATTTTTTATAAACTTTCTAACTAATCTGGACCTTTGAACCTGTAATTATGGGTAGACACCTCCATATTCCTTAAAATCACATTTTTACATATCTGCATCCTAATCTAAAAATAATTCAGATCATTTCATTATCATTCCATGAATATTTAACTTTAAAATATTGTTAAAAGTATTATTAAATAATTTGGTAGGAATATATAAATGAAGCCACTAAGATTCTTAATTTTAAAACCTGATTGATAATGAATTATTCTCAGTAAGAATTTGGAGACTTGGGGCATCTATTACTGTCTTAATCTTGTGTAGTATTGGTTATTTCTAGCTATCAGTAGTACCAGTTTCTCCCAAAATAAGACTGGGTCTCATATGAATTTTTGCTCCAGAAGACATATTAAGGCTTATGTTCAGGGGATGTCATCCTGAAAAATCACACTAGGGCTTATTTTCCGGTCAGGTCTTATTTTCGGGGAAACACAGTAATAGAAACTAGGGGAAATAAAACCTACCAATAAACCTAATCCATTTTAGGCCACAGATTCTCAAATTTAGCTGCTTGGGTGTTTTTAAAACTCAATACCCAGATTGGACCTCAGACTATATAACCTTTCACCCCTAGAAATATATATATTTTTTTAAGCTCTCCAGGTGATCGCAGTAGGCATCAAAGGTGAGAACCACTGATTCAGGCCTTGTTATTCATAAGTGTGTTCCATGGACCAGCAGCATCCTGGTGTCTACCCTAGACCTACTGAGTTGCAGTCCATTTTAATGACATCTCCAGTTGATTGCTGTGGATAATAACATCTGATAAGCATAGGCAAAATAGCTTATTCTTTCTGTTCTAGTAAATGACCTCTGAGGTCACGAGCCATATAGACAATGATTTGTTTTAACTTCCAAGAGAGTTAACTGGCCAATATTCATGGTAGAATATATCAAAATAGTGATAGAAGCATATAAAATAAAATAAAAAATTCTGATTTCTTACTATTCTCAAAAAAGCAAAATGAGCCATACATTTTTGGAAATTATGCACAGTCTAATTTCAACTGCTGTTCATTAATAGGGAAAGACCATGTGGTAACAAATGAAAACCCTACCAGTTACATACCTCTCACTATAGTGTTGTGCGGTAAATTTCCATTTACTACCAGGTACTTGTGAAAAATTTGTTATCCCCACTAGGCTCAATAAATGAGAAGCTTGCAAATTGTTTTATTTTATTCTAGATACGATATATATCAAATTGCATTTTGATATTCCTCGTCCCCCATTTATATGTTAAATATTTTTATGTCTGGATTGTTGAGTCTGGGTTTCACTTTCATTACTCTCTTATATACAAGTTGGGTCTTTTTCCTACCCCATGCCACTAGAGTAGCTTTGTAAAGCTATTTTTCCTTTATCTCTACTTGCTTTCTGTCACTAACATTAGTTTCCTTTTCTAAACCCTATGACCAATTCTCTCAACCTCAAATTATCTTTAACAGAAGTGACTCATAATTTCTGTAGTTCGTATATTCTGGAACTGAAAATCTTTGTTACTAACAATGAAAGTACACAGATGAAATGGTGTATACATGAATTTCCCAAAGTAACTGTTGGGAAAGGAGTATTGTGCTTTTAAATTAGATGGTCTTTCAAGCAAATAATAAGTGGCTATTTGTGTTCAGTGTCAGAATATGTTGAATTGCATGTTAAAGAGGGGTTTCTAAGGTGATTCTGAGGGTTTGTGGAGAGAGGAACCATTTTGCCTGTGGCCAGAGCTTAGCTATGAGTGTCCATATTTATATTACACCAATCATTAAGCGTAATGCATGTAATTGTATCCATTCATTTTTTGTAGTACCTTCTTTGAACCTAGCACTGAGTGAGGTTTAGGAAAGACAAACATGTAAACAAATCACTGTTATGAAAGTAACTGTAGAAGTCAATAAGGGCACAGTGTTGTGGAGTCACTTTTGAGAGGAACTTTTAGCTACAGCCAGTAAGTTTACCTCATATGGTAAGAAGAAACCTGCCGAGGAGGACAAAGTGAGTATGCTAATCACATTAGACCCTCATTCCACAGTAAAAAGTGTGGGTTTGACCATAATGAGAAACCACTGAAAAGTTGAAGCAGGAGAATGGCGTGATAAACTGCATTTCACAAATATCACTTTCTAGCAGCATCGAGGATGTATTGGAGGAGGCAAGATTGGAAGCAGTAACACTGGTTAAGAGAATGCACATTAGAAAAATCCGAAGGAAAAATGACGATGGCCTAAACAAAGGCAGTGACAATATTCCTTGCAATAGGAATGAAATCAATTAGGAGATATGAGGAGGTAAGATCAAAAGGACTTGGGCTCCAGATTGCTGTTCAGAGTTACTGAAAGCGTGGTGTCTAGGGGTAAATCCCAAATTGTTTTCTTGAGTGCTGGAAGAGATGATGGCACAATTCAGAGACAGGAATTATAGGAAGAGATACTCGCTTGCAAGGAAAAACAGTAAGTTCAATTTTGAATCTGGTTAGAAGTGCCTGTGGGACATCTGGAATGCTTTTCCACCAGATTTCTATATGCTCATTCATTCCCTTATTCCCTTCAGGTTTTTGCTTAAATGTCACTTTCTCAGTGAGGTCTTCCCAAACCAGCCTTTTTAAAAAAAAATGTCACTTCTCCAAAATTCCTTTCCCCTTCCTTGTCTTATTTTAATCTGTAATGCCTGTTCCACTTGTTTTGCTCCCCATCTGTTGAAAAGGTAAGCACCAGGAGGATGGAGATTGTGGTCTGTTAGATTCATTTCTGTATCTCCAACACTAAGAACAATTCCTGGCACAGAGCAGATGCTCAAAAAAAATTTGACTAAGTGAAGGAATCTACATAAGAAAATTCCTTAGCAATTATGCATCCAGATCTTAAGTTCAGGGAAAAACAGTTGTGTGGGGATAATGATACAAGCTATGTCAGCATATAAGTAGACCTGAAATCATTCATAGAGGAAGGAAAAAATATGACCTAAAAAGAATTAGTAAAACTTGAAAAAAAGAGGGTCAGTTACAGAAGCATAGGGAAACAGCAACATGTAATCTCTCTTAAATGCTACTTGACTCCGTTACCTGTATTATAATTATTCAAAGCAGAGGTGTTTATATATTTCAACAATTGATGTGGCCAGATAATTATTCCCCTACAGATCTCTATAGTGTGCTAGAAATATACACGTACAATAGCTAAAATGTTGATTTCATAGAACTTGAGTTTTTATAAGTCCTTAAGATAAAAAAATTTCTAAGTTTTGGGACAAAAGCTAAATTATTTTTGTATGTTTTTTAGTGGGTCTTAACATACAAATTTAGTATATGAAAAATTCCGGTTTACAAAAAAGGTATATTAAGGGTGACAATTGAATTTATTAGAAGGCATTTTCAGAATTCCTAATGTACAGAAATTATTGGCAAGCTCTATCTCATTCAGGCCCAAGGGTTACTGGCATTGGACCCTTAGCCCTTATGGGATGTCCTAATAAGACATCTTCGATTTTCCTACTACGTCCTCTTTTACTCCCTGCAGAACCACAAGTGTCAGAATTGTGACATAAATTTTACAAAGTTTTATTTATGTTTGTTTTAACAATTGATTTTGGTCAGTCTGTAATTTTGCCAATACACATTTTTCAGTAAATAAGTTCCCAAGTAGTGAAGAGCAGCTAAAAACAAAACAACAACAAAGAAAAAACACAATTTCAGATAAGTTTTCAAAACCCGAAATAAAATACTTGTCTTCCTATTGATGTGAGTATATTTAAACTTTGTGTTGTGATTCAGTTTATGTATTCTGGGAGATTTAGTATTTCAGAAAAGTGCTCTTCAAGAGTTTCCTAAAGCATTATGTAGATTGCTGATGAATTGTCGATTTAGAAGTTTAGTGTGTGTTACTGAAAAGTCAAAATGATGTCTAAAGGAGTTGAGACACAAGTATAATATTTTTGTCTATCAAGGATGCCTTACTTAGAAAAGATTCAGAAGTCAACAATGGAGCTAATTAAGAAGTTAAAAGATAAGATCTATAGTAAGGGTCTAGAATTTAGCAAGGAGAACAGTCTGAGGAGTTATGTAACATAGTCATCAAGTAGCAGGTAAATTTGACTAGAAATAAAAAAGAAATTGGCCAAGTTCAGTAAGAAGATAGATTAGGAAGACCATGAAAAAACGTTGGCAAAACATACTTGTTAAGCTAAGTGGAGATGATAAAATCTCATTCATCGTTTTTCTTTATATAGCAAGAATTCCTTTTTAGGAAGTGTTTGAGAGTATCACCATCTGTGCCCTCATCCGTTTTAGAGTGTTTATAGATTTCCAAGTATAATTATTTGTAATACAGCCCATTTATTTTGTAGTATTTAACTTCTCTACATTAAGAAACATGTTAGTATATTTTGTTGTGATACGTAACAGTGAGAAAGAAACTAGAATATTGTGAATTTGTTTATTTTAATGGAGGAGAAACTAATGTGTTCCCTCAAGTAAAATCCACTTTTGTGTGTAATACTTCAGCTGCGTACAAATTTGAGGATCTCATTTTTGTTTTTGACAGTGAATATTTTCATTCTGTAATAATTGGCTTCAATGTGGGAAGGTCTTATATTTCCGGATGCAAATTGCTAAGGATTGAGACATTTATGACAAATTGTGGGACTTGGATTGCCAGTCTTATTTTAGGTTCCCTTTTCTTCCTCCTCTAACATTGCCCACATTGAATTCCATTCTTTAAAATGCTAGTACAGTGGAAATGCCTGTTTTCTATAATGTAGAAGACAGAGCTTGTATGGATTTAGGGTGCCACATTTTATCCCAAATTACCCAATGCTGAACCATGGCAGTATCTGCCAGGCAGAGAAATGCCTTTGCAGCCACAGTGCCTGGCCACACACAGGGTTGACACCACTGGCCCAACTCCAGGAATGGCCAACGTATTACAAGAACAGTAACTATACGTTTATTAGCGTCTGAGCCTATGATGAGTGCCTTAAAAAGAATGACTCGCGTAATTTTTTGAAGAGCCCTGTGAGAAAGGTTTGTCATTATTATTTTGAGATAATAAAACTGAAAAGAGGTTAAATAATTTGTCCAAAATCACATAGCTAGTGTGTATAACGAGGTACCCAGTCAAGCAACTCCCTAAATGAAAAAAAGGAAAAAAAAAGAATGCCAGTCCATTCTTCAGTTTTCTGTTTGGAGTAGGTCAAACGTGCCTCACAATTGAAAAATTATTTGATAAAAGCTAAATTTTATATAAAAGTTTAATCATTTTGTATGATTTTGTTTCATCTCATGAAAAATTATAACACAATCCTATGGCTCTCTAATCTATCTAGGATAGAATTGAGAATTAGAAAATGTATAGAAACTGTTACAAATCTGCATGTTAAACCCAGCCCCTAAAGTCTTTTTTTTTCCTAGAACTCACAGTTTATTTTTATGGCTTCAAATCTTATGCCTTAAGTTTTTTTTCTGTTTTTCTTTTTTAAGTTAGTTTCAGGTGTACAAAGCAATATAATAGACATTTATACCCATCACAAAGTGATAACCCATCCAATCTGTTATCCCTCTGATATCATATATAGCTTTTACTATACCATAGACTATATTCACTATGCTGTACTCCACATCCTGTGACTACATATATGTATATTTAATTATAGTCGATATTCAATATTATTCAATTTCAGCCTCAGGTGTATAGCGCAGTGGTCAGGCATCTGTAGTCTATGAAGTGATTCCCCCCGATAAGTCCAGTACCCATCTGGAGCCCCACATAAACTTTACAGCATTATTGATTATATTCCCCATACTATATTTCACATCCCCATGACCATATTGCGACTATTAATTTGTACTTTCTAATCCCTTCCCCTTCTCCTCCATCTGCACCCTCCTCCTATCTAGTAACCATCAGTTTTTTTTTTCCTATATCTCTGAGTCTATTTCAGTTTTGTTTGTTCATTTATTCTGTCCTTTAAGTTCCACATGTAGGTGAGATCATATGATATTTATCTTTTTCAGTCCTGATGTATTTCACTTAGCATAATATTTTCTAGGTCCATCCATGTTGTTGCAAATGATAAGATTTCATATATATATCCAAGTATATATCTCCAAGTAATACTCCGTTGCATAAATGTAGCACAACTTCTTTATCCCATTGTCTATTGATGGGCATTTCGGTTGTTTCCATATCTTGGTTATTGTGAATAGCACTGCAATAAACATAAGGGTGCATATGTTTTTTCGAATTAGTGTTTGGATTTCATTGGATGGATACCCAGGAGTGGAATTGCTGGGTAATAAGGTAGTTCTGTTTTCAATTTTTTGAGGTACCTCCATACTGTTTTCCATAGTGGCTGCACCAATCTGCAATCCCACCAACAGTACACGAGGGTTCCCTTTTTTCCACATACTCGCCAACACTTGTTGTTTGTTAATTATTGATGACAGCCATTTTGACAGGAGTGAGGTGGTATCTTATTGTGGCTTTTATTTGCATTTCTCTAATGATTAGTGAGGTTGAGCATGTTTTCATATGTCTGTTAGCCATTTGTAGGTCCTCTTTATAAATATGTCTCTTCATGTCCACTGCCCAATTTTTAATTGGGTTGTTTGCTTTTTTTTTTTTTTTTTTTTTTTTTTTTTTGGTGTTGAGTTCTTTGAGTGTTTTTGGAAATTAACCCCTTATCAGATGTATCATTGGCAAATATCTTCTTCCATTCTGTAGGATCCCTTTTTGTCTTAGGATGGTTTCCTTTGCTGTGAAAAAACTTTTTAGTTGGATGTAATCCCACATGTTTATTTTTTCTCACAGGTTTATATGTCCCCACACGTTCCCTCACGTGACAGGATATATCAGTAAAAATATTACTACGGGTAATGACTGTGAATTTACTTCCTATACTTTCTTCTGGCAGTTTTATGGTTTCGGGTCTTACAGTTAAGTCTTTAATCCATTTTGAATTTATTCTTGTATATGGCATAACAAGGTGGTCCAGCTTCATTGTTTTGTATGTATCCAGTTTTCCCAGCACTATTTATTAAATAGACTGTCTTTATGCCACTGTAAACTCTTGCTTCTACTGTCATAGATTAAATGACCATTTAGGCATGGATTTATTTCTGGGCTCTCTATTCTGTTCCATTGATTTATGTGTCTGTTTTTGTGCCAATACCATGCTGTTTTGATTACTATAGCCTTGTAGTATGATTTGATGTCAGGTACGTGATACCTCCCACTTTGTTCTTATTTCTCAAGATTGCAGTGGCTGTTCGGAGTCATTTATGGTTCCATGTAAATTTTAGGATTATTTGTTCTAGTTCTGTGAAAAATGTCATTGGTAACTTGATAGGGATTACGTTGAATCTATATATTGTTTTAGGCAGTATGCACTTTTAACTATATTAATTCTTCCTATCCATGAGTATGGTATTTGTTTCCATTTATTTGTATCTTCTTTAATTTCTTTCTTCAACGTCTTATAATTTTCTGAGTACAGGTCTTTTACTCCTGTGGTTAAATTTATTCCTAAGTATTTCATTGTTTTTGAAGCAATTGTAAATGGGATTGTTTTCTTAATTTCTCTTTCTGATAGTTATTGGTGTATACAAATGCAACTGATTTCTGAATATTAATTTTGTATCCTGCTACTTTACTAAATTCATTTATCAGTTCTAATAGTTTTTTGGTGGAGAATCTTTGGGGTTCTCTATACATAGTATCATGTCATCTGCATAGAATGACAATTTTACTTCCTCATTTCCAATTTGGATGCCTTTTATTTCTTTTTCTTGTCTGATTGCTGTGCCTAGAACTTCCAGTACTATGTTGAATAAAAGTGGAGAAAGGGGACATCCTGTCTTATTGCTGATCTTAAGGAGAATGCTTTTAGCTTTTTTCCATTGAGTATGATGTTAGCTGTAGGTTTATTATATATGGCCTTTTATTATGTTGAGATATGACCCCTCTATTCCCATTTTGCTAAGAGTTTTTATCATAAATGGATGCTGGATTTTGTCAATTACTTTTTCTGCATCTATTAATATGACCGTATGATTTTTATTTTTCATTTTGTTAATGTGGTGTATCACATTAATTGATTTGCGGATATTGAACCAACCTTGAATACCAGGAAAGAATCCCACTTGATTGTCATGTATGATCTATTTAATGTATTGCTGAATTCGGTTTGCTAATATTTTATTGAGGATGTTTGCATCAATGTTCATTAGGGATATCGGCATATAGGTTTATTTTTTTGTAATGTCTTTGTCTGGTTTGGGTATCAGAGTAATAGTGGCCTTGTAAAATGAGCTTGGTAGCCTTCTTTCCCTCTGGATTTTTTGGAATAATTTAAGGAGAATAGGTGATAATTATTTTTTGAATGTTTGGTACAATTCACCTGTGAAGTTATCTTGTCCAGGGCTTTTGTTTATTTGTAGCTTGTTGATTACTGGTTTAATCTTGTTGGTAGTACTTGTTCTTTTCAGATTTTCTGTTTCTTCTTGATTCAGCCTTGGAAGATTGTATGCTTCTAGGAATTTATCCATTTCTTCCAGATTGTGTAATTTGTTGGTGTATAGATTCTTGTAGTATTTTCTTAAATTTTTTTGTATTTCTGTAGTGTCTGTTGTCACCTCTCCTCTTTCATTTCTGATTTTAGTAATTTCGGTCCTCTCTTTCTCTTGATGAGTCTGGCTAAAGGTTTATCAATTTTGTTTATCTTTTCAAAAAACTAGCTCTTGGTTGCATTGACCTTTTGTATTTTTTTTTTTTTTTTGGTGTCTATTTCATTTAATTTGCTCTGATCTTTATTATTTTTTTTCTTGTAGTCCCTTTGGGCTTATTTTGCTGTTCTTTTTCCAGTTCTCTTAGGTGTAAAGATAAGACTGTTGATTTGAGATTTTTCGTGTTTCTTTCGGTAGGCCTGCATTGCTATGAATTTCCTTAGTAGGACTGCTTTCGCTGCATCCCATAGATTTTGGGTCAGTGTGCTTTTATTTTCATTTGAATCAAGGTATCTTTTGGTTTCTTCGTTGATCTTGTTGACCCTTTATTATTTAGTGGCATGTTATTCAGTCTCCATGTGTTTGTGTGTTTTCCGCTTTTCTTCTTGTAATTTATTTCTAGTTTCATAGCACTGTGGTCAGAGAAGACACTTGATATGATTTCAGTCTCTTAAATTTATTGAGACTTGTTTTATGGCCTAGCATGTGGTGTATCTTGGAAAATGTTCCATGTGCACTTGAAAAGAATGTATATTCTGCTGCTTTGGGGTGAAATGCTCTAAAAATATCGATTCAATCCAACTGGTCTAATGTGTCATTTAAGGCCACTGTTTCTGTATTGATTTTCTGTCTGGAGGATCTTTTCATTGGTGCCAGGGGGGTGTTGACGTCCCCTAGTATCATATGTTATTGTTGATTTCTGTCTTTATGTTGGTTAATATCTGTTTTATATATTTAGATACTCCTGTGTTGGGTGCATAGATGTTTACTACAGTTATGTCCTCTTGTTGGATTGATCCCTTTATTATCATGTAGGGCCCTTCTTTGTCTTTTATTATAGTCTTCGTTTTAAAATCAATATAAGTATTGCTATCCCAGCTTTTTTTTTTATTCCATTTGCATGAAATATCTTATTCCATCCCTTTACTTTTAGTCGGTGTGTGTCTTTTGATCTGAGGTGAGTCTCTTGTATACAGCATAAGCAAGGGTCTTGTTTTCTTATCCACTCAGCCACCCTATGTATTTTGACTGGAGCATTTAATCTATTTACATTTAAAGTGATTACTGATAGGTATATAGTTATTACCATGCTATTATTTGTATTTCTAGTCTTTGTCAGTTAGTTTGTTTTCACCTTTCTTCTGCTTAAAGAAGCCCTTTTAACATTTCCTGTAATACTGGCTTGGTAGTAATGAATTTCTTTAGCTTATTCTTTCCTGGGAGATTCTTTATTTTAAATGATAACCTTACTGAGTACAGCAGTCTTGGTTGTAGGCCCTCGTTTTTCATCACTTTGAATATTTCCTACCACTCCCTTCTGGCCTGCAAAGTTGCTGTAGAAAAGTCAGCTTATAGTATTATGGGAGCTCCTTTGTAGGTAACTCCCTCTCTTTCTCTTGCTGCTTTTAGGATTCTCTCTTGTCTTTAACCTTTGCCATTTGAAGTATGATGTGTCTTGCTGTGGACCTATTTGGATTCATCTTGTTTGGGAATCTCTGTACTTCCTGGGCTTGTATGTCATTTTCCTTCACCAGGTTAGGGAAGTTTTTGGTCATTATTTCTTCAAATATGTTCTCAATCCCTTGCTTGCTCTCTTCTCCTGCTAGTATTCCTATGATGCAAATTTTGTTGTGCTTGATGTTGTCTCACAGGTCTCTTAAACTATTTCATTGTTTTTTATTCTTTTTCCTTTTTGTTCTGATTGGGAGAATTTTACTACCTTGCCTTCTAAATCACTGATTTGATCCTCTGCTTCATCCAGTCTAGTGTATTTCCTTCTAGTGTATTCTTCATTTCAGTTATTGTGTTTTTTTTATTTCTGACTGGTTATTTTTTTTGATTACTATATCCTTCTTTATGCTTGCTATCTCTTTGTTGAAATTCTTGATAAGTTCCTTAAGTATTCTTATAATCAGTGTTTTAAACTCTGTCTCTGGTAAGTTGATTGCCTCTGTTTCATTTGGTTCCATTTCTGGAAGCCCCTCAAGTCTTTACTTCGCATCTATTTATTTCACACCTGTTTTTAGCAAACTTGTTTTAAAATAATTTTTAAACCTATTATGTTAATTCATGCATTATTTCAATAAACATTTATTTACCAAACATCTTAAGTAGCAGGAACTATGCTACCCTTAGGTATACAATGATGAGTTAATAAATTTTTCCCTGCCTTTTGTCAGCAAGTTAAATATTAGAGAGAAATGATCACAAGCATGCAAGCTGACAGGGAGGTGACAGCAATGAGTAGTGACAGCTGACAGCTCAGGGGGACCCTGAAGCATCATCAGAAGAAAAAGTCTAGGGCTTAGAGTGATAGAGTAATTCCCTGAGGCCTGAAGACTACTGTGTTATAGTAACTGGAGTTCATGTTGACGAACAGATTGAATTGCATTCCATGCATTCTGATAAAGTCAAGGAAATATAATGTTTTTCAAAATGATTTTCCTTTAAAATTATTAAAAGATAGAGGTACTTAAATAAATCTTTAGCTGTCATACCTAGAATGACAGTTCCAGGTAGCCAGAGATAATCTTAATAAGAAGACAATTCATTGCTGAAAGATGAATTCTTGTTAAGGAAAAAACATCCCAATAGATTTGAGTTGTAAAATTTATTCAGAAGTGGGAGGTCCTCTGAGTTCACGTCTAAGTTCCAGAAGTTTTATGTCTGGAATTTTTCATCAAGTCCTAGTGTAAACATTGACTAGAACTTTTTGTTTGACACCATTGTGAAAAATTGCCCTGTGAATATAAAACATTTTAATCTTTTCATTTCAGCTCATTGATCCTGTGACCATAATTTATAGTTTTTCTTCCTCTCCAAGTGTATTGTGGACAATGGTAGAAGTCAGTTTTGATTTGTTTTCTTGTTTTGGATGAGGTGGAGGAGAGGAAAATTGAAAATACATTGCACCACATGGCTCTGAATTATTTAGAATCATGGAAGGTTGATGCTGTAAGGAACCTTATATATATTATCTGACCTACTCACTTCATGATACAGATGTAAACTGAGGCCCAGAGAGGGTTGTTAACTTGGTCAAAGTCACATGAATGGAGTGTTTCATAGGTCTGCATTCCTGTTTGATCCATCCCGTTCCAATTTCTTACCCATTTTCTTGTCACCAATGCATATTGGGAAGTGGTTGGGATAGGGAAACAAGGAACACGGTGGGATATTTAAATGCCTTCAATACGCCTTACTTATCAAATAATTCTTCATCTTGGGGCAAGGCAATTTCTCTCTCGGCAGCATCAGAGACCCAAACCCTCCTTTGAAGTCTGATTGTCCACTCCTTGGAGTATTTATCTTTTGCTAAAGAAAGATTCTGCCTCCTGCCTTTCTTCTTCTGAGAACCATTTACTAAGTACTGACTACGTGCCAGGCACTGTACCAGCCCTCAGTGACACGGAGTGAATAGAGAAGATCACAGTTCCTTCCTTCCAGGGAAACCCAGTCTAGGATGGGGAGCAGACGGCGGACATGCAATCATAGCCCTGCACTGGGTGCAGAAAGAAGACATGGGCAGGACTATGGCAGCTCAGAGGGCGCCCTGACTGCATCCTGGCTTCACTAGGAGGTACTGTCAGAGCTTAGTGATGATAAATGCTAGTGCACATTGCTCTTCCATTACTTTCGAGAGAGATGAGGCAAAGAGAACTGAGAGCATTCCTCTTTAGGCGTCTCGAATTTACTTGGTAACATTTTTCTCGTCTACGTCATGGTGTCTGTATAATCCCCTAAGCTCCCCAGATGTTAAATATTTATGGTGAAGAGTGAACAAACAGAAGAGACATCATGGAGAAAAGAGATGACATTGCCTCCCACCCTCAGAAATAAGTGAAAAGGGCATAAGTGGAATCAAAAATACGGACCGGCGACCACGACAGAAACAATTTTGAAAGATTCTGGAGCCTTTGTATTTTCCATGTATTTGTTATCTTCTGTTTCTCTCTCATGACTAACAGCAAAACAGTGAAACCAGAAAAGAGAGATTGATGCCTTCCTTCAGCAAGGAAGGGGGTGGTGAGGAGGGAAGTGTGGGACGTTATGTCCTACTCACAGCCATTCTTGGATAAGAGGATTCCAGGACTGAGGGGAGGTGGTGGCAGCCACCTCAGGACCAGGGAAGCAACCTACTGTCAAGAAAAGGGAAGCGACAGGGAGCTGCCAGAGGCTGGACAGTGGGGGGATCTACTAGGGTCTTTCCTCTCTATGCATTTTATCTTTGGTTTTAAAATTCAGGGGAAAAACCCTTAATAAGCTAACAACTTCTCTTTTAAGTAGTACATTTCAATAAATGTACCACGTGCATTGGATGTGGTGGAAGGAAAGGAGTTTTTCTGCAAAAAGGAGAAAAGAAGAACATATTTTACGAGGAGGAATGAACTCAGAATAGATCTCTGACCCTTGTGTCTCAATGGTATTTTCAGTCTCAGGGACAGGAAGTGGGATGACGTGTGGAATGTGGGGAAGTGGGAAGAACTGAGACAAAATTAATTATCATTAAATGAGTTACATAATTAAAAAAAAAAAGTCTGTTAGCACCGTAGTAAATTTCTCACTTAGCCCTAACTTCTTGCCTAGAACTAATAGAAGTTAAGGTTGGAATTTTTCCTGCCTTTCTGGGAATCATTTTTCACCCTTACCTCTGGCTTCTGTACTTTCCCTAAGTTACAGTAAAATATAGTGGGAAATGGGGTGAGTAGACAGGAAATACAGAGAAAGACAAGACCCTTTTATAGTGGTTTATACTAGATTTAAAGCTCATAGATTTGCGTTTTAGGCATATGATCACATATGGTCTTTTATTTTTTTTTATTAGTTTCAGGTGTACAAGAAGGTAGTACTTAGACATTCATCATTTATATCCCTCACACTGTGGACCCCCCCATCCCCCCATCCCCCCATCCACTATCCCTCCAACATCGCACCGAGCCATCACATTATATATATAAAATTATAGTTGGCATTCATTATTGTTCAGTTTCAGGTGTACAGTGCCATGATCAGGCATCTACATCATCCCTGAGGTTGTCTCCCAAATGGGACACGTGTCCATCAGATATCCTACAAAATCTTTACAACATTATTGATTACGTTCCCCAAATTAAATGTTTCACATATGGTCTTTTAGATGAACTAGAAACTTTCATTGTCAGGGACAAGAATGTAATACAACCAGATTTTATATTTGCGTCTATGGAAAGGGTGTTGCACACCAAAAATTACAAAGTAACTTACATGTTATTTGCTACGATTACTGAAGATCATTGTGGGGACAGAGCCCCAGAAAGCAGTTTCCAGGCTCTCGGCCTCATGTGGAGAGGTGCTGGCTCGGATAGTGGATGGCTGTCAGCTGTGGCTGGTTTAGCCATCAGCTGTAGCCATCAAGCCATTGGTCACTGATATAACTGCCGCGGTTACGGAGGGGAGCCGAGGAGAGTGAAGGAGGAGACTGAAGGAGAGTAAGGAGAGTCGAGGACAGTTGGTCGGTTGGCAGCAAAACGGACAGCAGATCGCACGTCGTGTAAACCCAGCCTCCAGTGAGACCATAGCGGTATGACTCCCCGACCTATGGCTCCGTGGGTGTTCCTTTTTGGCCTCACCATGTCCTGTGTTCTTATGTGGGGAGCGGGAACAGAGACCCCGCAGGCCGCCCCGCCGGACACCCCGCACGACAATCATATAGGTGTATTTGCAAGAACATTGCATTTGTGAATAACCCCATGTGAATCACAGAAGAATCATCCATACCATTCTCAGAGGACTACATGGCCATGGCAGGGCAAGCATGAGAATTAGCCTGTGAGTCAGGAGATCAGGATGTGCCTAGGCCCTGCCGTTAGGTTTTGTGACTTGAAATAATTTCATCTTTTTTGAGCCTGTATTTCTTCAAGTAGAATGAGGAAAGACAGGTGGCCTTGATTTTGTAGTCTGTTGCAGATCTCTGATTCTGCTTGTTGCAGTAGCAATAATTGCTTGTTACTTTTCCAGCAACATAAATCTTCTGTGACTCTCGGGTTCAAAAAGAATCTGTTTTGCACCATATTCCAAAAACTGCCAAATTTTGGGTTTGGCTGACTGGCTAAAGAGAGCAGCCTGCTAGAAGGACCAAAGTCCACAGCTGAGGGTCATTTATGTGGAATGCCTCGCCAAATAATTCAAAGTTGTTGTGGACTTTTAAACTTGAGAATAGGGGAGAAACAGTCATTTAAGACACTTTCTCAATAGGTGCATAAAAATGTTGAGGTTTACAAATATTTTTGGATAGTTTACCACATTCCAATGGTGTGCCAAGTTACATAGTCCTGCCACTTTCCTTCTTGCTATTTCACTCCCCATCAACCTTGCTTGCAGTCCCAAAAAACTAGGCAATGAGAAAACACAGGTCTTTTTTTTCTGGAATATTCTTTCAGTTTGGTCAGTGGTTCTCAAACCAGGCAACACATTAAAATTAACTAGGGAGTTTTAAAAATTAAAATCACACTGATGACTGTGTTCTACCCCCCAGATAATTAAATCAGAATACTGGGGGAAGGAGCCTAGGCATGTGAATATTTTAAAAGCTCCCCCAAAGGTGTCTCTTAGCTGTAGCCGGGTTAAACCATGGTGCTTCATCACTGAGTAGGCCAGTTGGCTTTAATGTGGCCACAATACCAGTCAGCTGTCTGGCTAAGAAAAAGAGATAATGCATAGAAAAAAAAGTGAAACTGTAGATTAATTGATCTCCACTACTGAAAAGACAACTCTAAAGGTTGATGAGGGGAATGTATTTCTTTAGCTATAACGCGTCGTCGTGGGATTTGTCTATACTTTTATGTGTCTTTGACTTGCTATAATAAATTCAAAATTAGGCCTAATATTGACCAATTTGTGAATATTTATTTATGGCTTTTACATGTACACATGTTGCTAGATACAGTCGGATGAGGGTACCAAAAAGTAGAGGAACTTGGTTCCCACTCCTTGAAGGATGGAGCTTATAAGTCTTGGAAGCAAGAATTATGTAAAACAGAACAAGACTTCAAAATCACATTTTGTACAGAGAATAAAAGCTAAAATTGTTGACAATGGGAAGACAAAATAATTCGCTGGACTCACCTGGGTAGATGGTATTTGAGTATGAGCCACCTTCTGAATGTCTTCTTTCACTCATTCGGCAGGCAGCAGTGATAAGAATATTGAACTGGAAAATCTTAGCTCCATCACAGATGAGCTGTGTGACCTTGGGCAAGTCATGTTACCTTTATGATCCTCAAATTTAGGTTTATGAGCTTTAATCTGCAAAATGGGAAAAATGATAAAATTTTCCTCATAGAGGTACAAGGAGTAAATGATATGATTTAAGCAAAATACCTGGGAATTACTAAGAGTTGTATTTAACTTAGTTTTATCTAGTTCTCCTTCCTATTGCCTCTTTTCACCATATGTACTACCTGGGCACCAGATCACCTGTGGAGGGTATAATGCAGAAAAGGTGTCTCATACCTTTTCCTATCATAATTCCTACCATCCATCTAAGATGGTGTTAAAACCAGAAAAAGTGGACCCACTCCCTCTACAGTTACCCTGAGCAAGAAATGGGCTAGCCAGATCCTTCTTAGCCTTTATAATATTTTCATTTCTTCATATTCACATACCTGTGCATATCCCACCTCATTGCACAGAGGATCGAGGTGAAAACCTAATTTTTGTAACTGACACAAGCCGATGACAAAGAGGAACACAGAAGAGCACATGTCAGTTGTGAAGTTCATGGCAGGAAAAGTAACCCCTTCAAGGATACCAGTGCGTGCACACAGAGAACCGCAGCCACCCACGTGGGAGGTCCTGGCTGTGTGTGCAGGAACACAGAAGCTTGTGCAGCGTCATGACGCTGAGGCTGGTTCTGTACCAGCCATCACCCATCATTACACTTCCCATCAAGTCAAATTAATTTTGATTCTTAGGTTAAACAGTAAGTGTTGTATTTCCCTCCATTTAATCACCTTAATCCCTATGTCACCTGTTAATGATTATTTGAATATCATTCCTCAGCTGCTCAGCTTTCTTTATCTGGGTGTTTCAGCCATGCATAAGTCATAAACAAACCACAGTTCTCTTGGTATTTCTAAGTCAGTTGCAAACAACGGAAAGCAGCTATGGTAATGTAAGCAATAACGGAATATTATATAAGAAGATGAGGAAGCTCAGATAGGAAGAAAAAAAGGAAAGCACAAACCCCTGCTACAGAAATCACCTGTGTAGGACAGTGCAGCAGATGGAAGCGCCACCCCCGGACAACCACAACCAATCCACTGGGCTTAAAACTCAACCAGAGCTTCTGACAGTAATTTCTAATAGGCAGGAACATGAGACTGGCCATCTAGAGGTCACATGCCCACAATCTATGGACTAGGAAGCAGGACAAATTCAGTACTTCCATCCTTATCTCCATACATTGGAATTCCATACTTTGGAATTCCACTCCTTTCCCCAACTACAAGTGTATGGATGCTGGAGAGCTAAAACAAAAGAAAATATCCACTAACCATTTCAGAACAGTAGAAGTAAGAAAACTGACATTTACTAAATCCCTTAGCAAGGCAGCTTCTGCGCTGGTGGGAGGGGCACAGGCCCCGGCAGCCAGACTGGCATGGTTGACATCCCATCTCGGCCACATGCTGGAATCAGCACGAGCGTGTAGCCGCTGGCAGTCTGACTCCAGGGCCTGATGTCCCATCACTAATTCATTCAGTCCAGTTTATAACTCTTATTCCTCATTGTAGCAGAGACCCAATTAGTTAGGAAAACGTTAGACTGACTCCCTTTCAGGTGTCGTATCTGCTGGGGAAAAAATTAACTAATCATATAAATTAGTTAATTACTTGACACAAATTTCCTTTTTCCTTTTACCTTTTTTTCTGAATGCTTATCTTAAATCTTCAGTTTGCTCATGGGCTCCTGATATTGGAATGCGTGTCTGATTTGCCAGCAAAAACTTAAGAACAAGTCCTATTCTGTGATTTAAAATGGTAGATCATTTAAATACTCAGAAGATGTCTAAATTTTCAGTGTGGGAAATTCTCAGTAAGAGACTCGATGTTAGTCCTGAAACACGATGGAAGTGCAGGAGACTCGTTGAACACTTGGTTCCTGCAGACTCAGGTCTCCTTAGGGTCACTTCAGGCCACTTACATCTCTTATCTCTGCTTTTCCCCAGCTGACATTTAGTTCTGGAAGGAAGTGGAAGCCAGGAAAGAGGAAGACGATATTGTACCACCCCCCCATTCCCAGCATCCACTTGTCCTTGGCCTAAACATTGTTTTTCAATCCAGCTGTCAGACTTCAAGCATGGAGGAGGAGGAGCTAGAAAATACATCCAGATTTCCTGTTGGGCACCAAATATTAAGCAGGGAAGCCACAAAATTTTAAAAGAACAAGGTCCACAAGGGATTTTACTCGTTTACAAGTAAATCTAAATTTGGAGGTGAGCCCAAGTTGAAACATAAAACATAGCAAGTGCTTCTCTTCCTCTTCCCTGAGGTTGCCAGGTATAGGGGTGGGAGGAGGAGGGTGAATACTGAAAAAAGTATTCATTGTTTGTCAAATTCACATTTCACTGGGTGTCTAGCAACCTGGTACCTCAGCTTCATTTCTTCAGCTCCGTTGGCCCTGAGTGGCTTCGGTAGGGTGCCTGTTGTGAGGAGCAGTGGTGAACGGATTCCTGCTCAGAACTGGTCTTGCTCCTAGTTTGGGACTTTGTTGGAAAAATGGAGAAGGTGCCAATCTTTTCCTCCTGTGTTTAGAACACACTTTTCTAAGCCTTTCAACAATAGTGCTGAATGTAAATGAATGTCTATTTAGCCATCCTCTTTTCTAGATCATTCATCTATCCTAAAATAATGAGGTCATCACTTTTCTCAATTCAATCATCTGAGGTTTAGTCCAAGGAGGTACCTAATTGCAAGACATCTTTACAGTAGTAGTAATGTTTCTGATGCAATTTGATAATGTGAAAAAATAAAGTTATAAATTATAAGTGGGCTTATCTTGATAAATTAAGGGATATTAATTTAAAATGTGTCACTAAACAGAAACTAAGTCACAAGAACTTTTGTAAAGGCAGGAACAACATAATGGAGACAGAATTAGGTAGTGAGTAAGTCTGTAGGTAGTGGGTCAAGTCTGGAGTTAGACCGGCTGGTTTCTTCTGATTATTTCAGTAACCTCCTGCTGTTTCCTAATCTGTAAACGAAGGGCCAAACTAATGGGTTTTTTGAAAAGTAAGTGATATTATGGACACTTTTGATAACGGTTTGTCCAGGAAAACTCAAGACATTTTACCTATTTTATTTGCTTTATCTAAAATTTACCTCCTTGGAACTTGATAAATATCCATGAACGTTGAGCACATTTTCAATTCGTAAAGAAAACCATTCTACCAGCAGAAACAAAAATAGATATGCTTGTTTTCAAATAATGACCATTTCTTTATGGGAAAGATGAAAATTAATGATATAGAGAGTTGAACATATCGGCCAATCATGAAGTTGGTGTTTATTTATATATATGTATATATTCTAAAAGAATTATTCCTGAGCCATGGCATGAAGTTTCCATGATGCCCTCCACCCTACACAAACATCCTAGAAACTGTCAGTTTTAGGGAGGAATATGGAATGGAGGAGGAGGGAGAGACTATTGAACGGAATGTTTCCTGAATTAGTCAATTAAAAGCTCACTGACTGGCTGAAAGAGACTTGATAGGCCCATCCACAGCAGCCAGGCCATTCCTGTCTTAGCGACCAGAGTCCTGGTTACCAAGGACCATGCAACCACGTTCAAGGGGAGGAGCGGGTCTCACAGCTCCTCCTAGAATCTTGCACATCTCCTTCTAGAATCTTGAAGCTGTAATCCTCCTGGAGAGATAGCAGAGCTCTTTTTCAGTACTCCGCATTTCTGAAAAGTGGTGTGTTTATTCCCTCCCAGGCCTTTTCAGTTTTATTCTGTATCACGGGGACAATAATAATAGTGAAAATCTATCTGTGTTATGACTGGGTACAGCAGATGGGGGTTTTCTTCGAAGTAATGTTTTCAAGTAGTGTCATCTAGCAGCTGGATTCCTTTGCCTGGACAGAATTGGCGCCCTAAAAGCAAAAAATGCACATGGGGTGAAAAACTGTGGCAGCTTGGAATCAATTTAGTACTGTTTAAAACTTCTCAAACCCAACACATTCTAAAGTGTTAAATGCTATCTGCTAAGAAATCATATCTGAGGAATTTTTTCCATTAAACATTTAGTCTGGCTTAAACCTAATAAGATGCTAATCTTTTAAAAACTTGTTTTCCCTTATTTGGCTTTCTTTTTGTAACAGTCAGTCAGAGTTTAATACACCGGAATTACTGAATACAAGAGTGTGTTGGGGTGGGGTCGGGGCTGGAGGGGGTGATGTAGAAAATGCCCTAATCTTGGTTTCAGGAGAACTAGGCCCAAACTTGGATTCTTAACTATACTTTGGGCATCACTAAGCCATTGTGAGCCTAATCTATAAAGCGGAATAACACCGCCTGGAAATGTGGGGAAGATTTAATAGTGGAACCTTTATGTGAGCACAGCTCACATAGTAGGTGCTCAGTAAATGTTAAATCTATGGCCTTAGGGGGATAAGGTCACAGCTTTGTTAGAGCTGCTTCTTTAAGTAAATATAAAATGAATGTTATTTTTAAAGCTTTGATGTCCTGACCAAATAGATATTATCTTCCTCCCAAAGAAACTAAAGTGATTTGAGAAGACAGATATCATTATAAGATGATAGAAATCTTCAGAAGTGTACAATTCTGCTTTAATGCACCAAATATTGAAAACACTGCCTACAGAATAACATCTATTTCATCTGCCAAAATTTTACCCTATTTCTTGCCTTTGATTTAAGTGTAGGAGATTAAGATGGTACAGATTTAAGAAGATCTAAAATATTTGTGATAGGTATCTTTGCATATGCAAATTGTAATATATGTATTTTAAAAGGTTGTTTCAGATTTATTTGTAGTGGACAGCTGCAACCTTTTTCTCTGGAAGGGGTCAGAGATAGTGCACGCTGTAGGCTTTGCAGGTCACACAGTCTCCTTCGTGATTACTTAACTCTGCCATTTGGCATTTGGCCCACAGGACAGCTTGCTGACCCCTGGCCTACAGCAGACTGTAGAGGTTATCTACAAATCAGGCATAATTAAAATAACTTACCCAAAGAAAAATATGTGTATGAATATGCATTCATAAGTTATTAACTCAGCAGTTGTATAAAAACAACCTTAGTGTATACACTTATTTCTTTAGCAACATGGCTTAAGTCTATGATTTCACTGATATGTGGTATATAAACCAAAAACAAGACAAACAAATGAGAAACAAGAACTCATAGACACAGACAATAGTTTAGTGGTTACCAGAGGGTAAGGGGGGTGGGGGGAGGGAGATGAGGGTAAGGGGGATCAAATATATGGTGATGGAAGGAGAACTGACTCTGGGTGGTGAACACACAATGGGATTTATTGATGATGTAATACGGAATTGTACACCTGAAATTATGTAATTTCATTAACAATTGTCACCCCAATAAATAAATTAAAAAAAAATAGTGTGGTTCTTTTCTAAGTATATTCAGTTGAGATGCTGGTATATACATTACATTGTAATCTGCTTGCATTTCACCAGGACTTTTTGAAGTTTAAACATAGAGCCATGTGGATTTGGACAATAGGGTTTACTGTTTTAATGTGGTGGACAAATTTCAAAACTGGACTCAAACCCATTACGTGAAGGTCCAAGACAGGATTTCCTTCTGCTGCACAAGAATATTTTGTGAATTTCCTGGAAAGTACATTCAAAGATGGTTTACCTGACAATATCTGAGCCATTGTGTTTTAAGGAATTTCCTGCAGGGATTAAATCAGGATTAGATCTCAGTCTTTTATAACCGTTACCCACATTCACCTTAAACAATGTGTTTTAAGAATGCGCATCCCTTTTCTGACATAATATGAAATCAAGTCGATCCTCATTCCTTAAAGCACCCAGCATTGATATGTACTTTAGAAAGGTATCCAATCTCTCACCATTTAGAGATTCTAAATTTTATTTTCTAAATACTAATTTTATCATATTTTGAGAATAAGAATCAGGAGCTTGATAACAACAAGGTAGACGTGGTTAGCTGTCAAAAGACCCCAAAATGTCACTGGCTTTTAACACTGACTGTTTCTCCCACATGTCTCAGTCCAGTGTGGGGTGGGTGGCCCCATACTGACTTGTACTATGCCATCAGGAATACATGCCTGTAAGATCGCAGCAGAAGGGGACAGAGAGGTGTCGGAAGCAGCACACCTCTTCACTGCTTTATAGGTGACACAGTGTCACTCCTGCTCATCATTCATTGTCCAGAATCAGCCCACATGGCTCCCACCGAACTGCAAGGGAAGCTGGGAAATTCAGAGGAGCATCTGGATGTGCAGTGATAACTGGTGAGCCCCAAAGTGACACCAAAAAACATTTAAAGTATTGGGTTCTGGTGTTGAGTCCAAAAATCAATCAGAGAAGGACTAATAAGAAACTCATTAATATGACCTCAGTTTTCATTTAGTTGGTTTTGATGAGAACATATGCTGATAGAATGTTTGCTACCTTCTGCTTTTTTCCCCCAGTTTAAGGTTGTTGTGTTTGAAATTCTCTGCCGTTTAACTTATGGATAAGTGAAACTCTTATCTAACTATGTAACCCTTAAATCTGTATCACGACGCATATTCCTTTGTATTGATAGCCTACTCCGTGTGTGTGTGTGTGTGTGTGTGTGTGTGTGTGTGTTTCTTGTTTCTCCAGTTACAGTCACCGCAGGAAAACAATTATGTATCAGTGTGTACTCAAAAAGTGTTGGTTGATTACTAGACAAAGGGAATTGTATATACAGCAGTGAATTTGGAGACTCGTAGTCATTAAACTTTGGCACCATTCAATAACACAAAGATTAAGGGTGACTGCCTTTAGTTTGCATTTCTAAGGCTGCTTAGGGATTTTAATTTGGATCAGTGTCCCTCAAAGTATGAAAAAGTTACGTGTTTGGGCTGCTCTTTCTTTCCTCCATGTTGAATGAAAATGGAGACCACCTCAGGGATACTGTGGATACCTGATCATGGCATTGTACACCAGAAGCTAAACATTAATGAATGCCAACTATAATTTTATATATATAATGTGATGGTTCAGTGTGAGGTCGGAGGGATAGTGGATGGGGGGAGGGGGGTTCACAGTGTGAGGGATATAAATGATGAACGTCTAAGTATTACCTTGTCTTGTACACCTGAAACTAATAAATAAATAAATAAATAAATAAATAAATAAATAAATAAATAAAAGAGAAAACAAAACAAACAAACAAACAAAAAAAACCATAAAAAGAAGAATAGAGTCCGTTCTGTTCAGGTGCATGTTGCTGTAAGCACATTAGCCCATAACTGCTAAATAGAGCAATGATGTCCCTACAACATGTGTCACTATAATGCAGTTTTCCCCAGCATTTGAATGTTTGTGCCACCCAGTACCAGCCCTGGAATGCCAAGTACACACTTTGCTGCGCACAGCAAGCATGAACTCACGCTCTGTACGCCATGCCCCTTCTCCTCACGCTCTTCCCCTTGGCTTCGTTTTGCCTTCGTGATTTCTGGAAGGGCTCATTACGTGATCGGCCCACACTCGGTCCATTTCCGCCTCGTCACCATAACTCTGCAGCCTCAAAGTTGTCTTATTCCCCTCCACTAAAGTCCTATATTTAGTGTAGTGTTTATTTGTTAGGAATTAAACATGCCTTTCAAACTGTGCTAGTATTTTTATTTTGGTTGTTACTGGTTTTGCTTGTGCTTTGGCTACAAAGTCGTGTAAGTTCTGCGCACACTGCTCCAAATCTCTTTTTACCGTAAGTGCTGTTATTTTTCACATGTGCCTTTGCAGAAACCATGAGATCGCCATTAGGAGTGACTGGCTCACCTGATAGTAGACATGCCTGTGTTCTTACAACTTCGGTTGCATGTTTTATGGAATAGTAGAATGTCAATAACAAAATTGGCAGTGGGCCTACTTGAGGAGTTTCCACAGGCAGGCCGTTTTCTGAACTTTTATCCTTTATATTGTAGAGTGCTTTAGAGTTCCCGAATGGTGTTCACATGCAGAATCTCATTTCAATCTCAGAATAAAACCACAAGGATTGTTATTAGCATTTCTACTTGACAGACTTGGAAACTGAGGCTCAGAGGAAAGAGATATTTTGTCTGAAGTAGATTGATGACAAAGTTCTGGCTATAATTAGTTGTTCTATTCAAATGAATTTATTTTGAGCATCTTTTTTTATGCAAGGCCCTGGAGAGAGAGGTAAATAAGATGAAACCCAGCCCTGCTCCAACAATCTCCCACCTCTCTCCCACCCATTGACATAGGGACTCTTTTCAGTGTGGACTGGGGGGTTAGGCTGGGGGCGGGGGCGGGGGAGCAGGCCATTTCCTCAATCCCAGAGAGGCAACAGTGTTGCTAGTTTCCTAGAAGAGCTGGCTGCTAAGTACCCTGGCTGCTCTGCACAGGGCTGCAGGACACTTAGGTGGCGCCCAGCCAACGGGCTTCAGCCTGTTGCCAACTGGAAGGCTGTCACTTGACTCTGTTCCCTACCAGTCCCTATTCTAGCCTCTACCCATGACATTGTTTTCCCCAGTGGAAACAGCTGCAAGACTGGAGAAGGTCTGTTGCCTCCCATCTTTCCACCATGTATAAACTGTCATTACATCCCAGGAATGCATAGTGAAGATGGCCCATCATCGCTTCATGTGTTTCATAGTGTGGGCTGGTGGAGAAGGAGCTCAAACAAGACAGGGAAATTGTTTTCTCCTCTGGGTTCCACCGCCAAACTAGCCATAGTATCTTAAACAAGATATTTCAAGTGCTTGGGCTTCAGTGTTCTCTTCCTTTAAGGACACTCTCTAATTAGATGATCTAAATAAGACCTTTTCTGGCTGTAGCCTTCTGAGATTTCTCAAGGGCACCCTTGGGTTTGTTCAGTGTACTGAGAGAAAGGTTCCAAGGAGCTGGATCCAAAGAGCTTTAGAGTGAGTGAGCTCTCTCAGTTGTGCTGACTTTCCCGAGATCCTTCTGAATCTTGCACAAGCCTCAGAGCTAGACTCTGACTGAATGCTCAAAATGGTAGCACCTGATTTTTATGGAGTATTTAAGCATTTTAAATGATCATGAATTTTTACAAAAACATTAAAAAACCGTTGACAGAGCTGTTTAAGACACAGAGACGTTAACAAAGATAAACATGTTTGAGTCCAGTTCAAATTATGTTTGATGAATAAAATATTGGCGAAGACAATCATTTTCCAGATTAATGAGAAACTCTATATAATATAGAGTCATATATATAATATATATGTATATATACATATATATTTATAGTTATATACATAATATATATAATATATATATAATATACAACTCTATATCAGTTTCATTTCTTGATTAAAGATATTTAATCACAAATAAACATTTAAATGTATGTGTTTATAGTGAGTGACCCTGAAGGTTATTTTTTTCTCTCTGACACGCAATCTTTTTATGCCTTAGGAAAATGGAGGTCACCTAACTCCTGAGATCTCTTCTAGTTATAGTTTCGATCCCACGTTCCTGCTGTCGGCAGAACCCACAACCAATTAGATGTTTATTTACTTGGTCAATGTTTAGCCAGTGGTTGGGCATTTAAATGTCCCACTGGAGACTGAGAAAGCAGTGCAGAGAGTGGTGAAATATAGGCAAATGAAGATAAATAACTGGAAACTAGGAGAAAACAAAGAAAAGGGAAAGGAGAAAAGATGAATAGTGCTTTTAACATTTCTGTTTAATTTCTCTCACATACTTGGAAAATAAAATAAGTCTTTATATGCCTGTAAAACTTAGACTTATCATCAGCACTTGCCATCTTACTTCACGAGTATCCAAAATATCATGAACATGTTCTACACTCCTGAGATAGATATTTGAAGAGTCATAGCTTGGAGAAAATGTACCCTAACTTAAGAGTGCTGTATTTGTTTTCTATTCTCATACTTAATGATCTGTGACTTCATTTCTTTCAGTCCTGATCATGCTTTGTTCTATGGGTTAAAATAAAAATATACACATACATATATTACTTTCCAAAATGCAGTCGAAGGTGTACATGAATCATCCAAATAGCAACATTTATCTTTATTTGTGTTTTCTTTTGCCTCTCATTAAAGATAAATAGCGGGGAAGGTCATTCTTTCTTAATAGGCTGATAAGTAACCAAGTAAAACATATTGTACTTTTATTCTGTGTTAGTGGCAGGAAGCCCAATTTGCAAAATGCCCAATTACACAATCCTAGATTAGACGCCAAAGAGAATGTATTTTTAAATTTTTCGTTTGATTGTTTTAAATAGGAGAAATAAGGACTGCATGTGAACTGCAGTTACCTCAAAACAAGTTTAATTTAGAATAAATCATATAGTTGTCTGATTAGGGTGGATAATTGAGCTCCTTTGTATTTTTTATTGTGGTAAAATATACATTTAAAAATTTGCCCTTTGACCAATTTAAACTTACAATTCAGTGGCATTAAGTACATTTACAATGTTGTGCAACTATTGCCAGTTATCTAGTTGGAGAACATTTCACCACCCCAAATAGAAACCCTATATCCATGAAGCAATCACTGGCGTTCCTATCTCCCACAGGGTGTGGAAACCACAAATCTTCTTTCTATTTCTATGAATATGCCAGTTCTTTATATTTCATATAAATGGAATCATACAATATGTGGCCTTTTGTATCTGGTGCCTTTCACTTAGCAAAGTGTTTCTAAGGTTCATGCATACTATAGCATATAGTTCCTTTGTATGGCTGAATAATATTCCACTGTGTGGATATATTCCATTTTGTTTATCCATTCTTCAGTTGATGGGAATTTAAGTTGTTTTCACCATTTTACTATTGTGAATAGTGCTGCTATTTTTGTACAAGTTTTTGAGTGAACATACGTTTTCAGATCTTTGGAGTATTATACATGCATCATATATAATAGTACCTCTATGTTTAACTTTTTGAGGAACCACCAAACTCTTTTCCACAGTTGCTGCATCATTTTACATTCCCTTCAGCAATGTATGAGGGTTCCAATTACTCCAAGTCCTTGCCAAAATTTACTTTCTATTTTGTAGGGTTTTAAAATTATTATAACCATCCTATGGGGTGTGATGTATCTCATTGTGGTTTTGATTTACTTTTTCCTAATAATTACTGACGTTGGGCATCTTTTTATGTGTTTATTGGCCATTTGTGTAACTTACTTGGAGAAATGTCTATCAAAGTCCTCTGCCCACTTTTTATTTGTGATGTTTGCCTTTTTTGTCGTTGAATTGATTCTTATTTTAAAAGGAAATGGAGACAAGCGGGCTTCAGTTGTGCTGGAAATAAATTTTTTCTAGATGTGGATGGTAGTTATATTGGTGCATTCACTTTGTGTCCTTATGTACCTTTGTGAAAAATGAGGGTATGTTCCCTTTTCTGAATGTATTAGTTTCCCAAGGCTGTCATATTAAATAACCACAAACACAGTGACTTAAAAATAACAGAAATTGTGGCTAGCATCAAAAAAATGCTGGTGAGGATGTGGATAAACAAGAACACTTGCACACTGTTGGTGGGAATATGAATTGGCACAGTCACCATGGAAAATAGTATGGAGATTCCTCAAGAAATTAAAACTAGAACTGTTATGTGATCCAGTAATTCCACTTCTGAGAATATATCCTAAAAAAATATATTATGTTAAGGAGATATCTGCACCCCATGTTAATTGCATCATTATTTACAATTGCCAAGACATGGAATCAACCTAAGTGGCAATCAATAGATGATTGGTATATGTATAAGAGGAAATATTATTCAGTCATGAAAAAGGAAATCTTGCCATTTGTGACAACATGGATGGACCTTGAGGGCATTATGCTAAGTAAAATAAATCAGAACAGAGAAAGACAAATACTGTATGATCTCACTTACATGCAGAATCTTAAAAAACAAACCGAAACCCTAACTCATAGAAAAAGAGATCAGATTTGTAGTTACCAGAGGTGAGAGATGACAGAGGGGGAATTAGAGGAAGGTGGTCAAAAGGTACAGACTTCTAGTTATAAGATAAATATTTACTAGGGATGTAATGTTCAACATGATGACTATAGTTAATACTGCAGTATGGTATCTATGAATGTTGTTAAGAGAATAAATCCTAACAGTTGTCATCACAAGGAAATATTTTTGTGTGTGTGTATATACCAAGGGTGCCAAAAAAATGTATACATGTGATTTGTACATGTTATCGGTATATATTGAACATTACAATTTTAATACAACTTTTCCCTTTCTTAAAATGTGTATACATTTTTTGGCACCCTCTGTATATGAGATAATGGACATTAACAAAACTTATTATGGTAATCATTTCATGATATATACAGAGGGTGCCAAAAATATGTATACACATTTTAAGAAAGGAAAACTGTATTAAAATTGTAACACTCAATATACACCAATAACAAAAGATGAATACAAGTCACGTTTGACTTCTGCAGTTATAAGAGGTGCTCAAAGTGATTACCATCAGCATCCAGACACTTCTGATTACAGCGAACTACTGCTTGAGCAATGTTGACCAAAATGCCCATTTATATATATTTTTGGTACCCCCAGTATAAGTCAAATCATTATGCTGTATAGCTTAAATTTACACAGTGCTGTATGTCTATTATATCTCTATAAAAAATGGCGGGTGGGAGGAGGAAGTAAAACAACACAAAAACAGAAATTTATTCTCTGACAGTTCTGGAAGTCAGAAGTTCAAATTCAAGATGTTGAAAGAGCTATTACCCTCTCTGAAAGATCTAAGGCAGAATCTTTCCTTGTCTTTTCCAGTTTCTTGTGGTTCATTGAATTCTTTGGCCATCTATGGCTTGTAGACATATCTCTCCAGTCTCTACTTCTGTCTTTACATGCCTTCTCTCCTTTGTGTTTCTGGTTGTAGGTGTCTCACTTCCTTTTCCTTTATCTTATAAGGAGAGCAGTCTTTGAATTTTAGGCGTACTCTAACTAAAGGATAATTTCATCTTGAGATACATTTTTTTTTTAATTTAAAGTTTATTGGGGTGATAATTGTTAGTAAAGTTACATAGGTTTCAGGTATACAATTCGGTACATCATCTATACATCACATTGTGTGTTCACCATCCCGAGTCGTTCTCCTTTCATCATTAGGATATATTATTACACCTGCAAAGGTCCTATTTCCAAATAAGGTCTCATTCACAGATAACAGGTGTTGCAAATTTAGACCTATTTTTTAGGGGACACAATTCATATCACTACACTGAATATATGTCATGCTTTATTTTTATTTTTTTAAAGCAAGGTTTTAAGAAAAGAAATGGTAAACAATTTTAGAAAAATGTGGTAATTTGAGTCAAAAGATCTATAGATTAGTGAAAGAAAATCGCACAAACTTGCCACCATTTAAAAGAGAAATTCTTAATCAGTTTTTGAAAAATTACTTCACTAATTATGATTCTGAAAAGAACTTTTCAAATAAGATTTTCAAAGGACATTGATGTGTATTTCTCTTTTTTTGAGAGCAAGCTAATGAGAACAGTACCATATTCACATGTAGAGAGAATACATTTTAAGATAATAAAGAGTTTGGAATTTTTTGGTATTGCCAAATACAGGACTCTACTAAAATGTCTAGAAAGCATGTTTTCTTGTGTTCACAGTGTTACTCATGATGAACTCTTGTTTTTGTTTTGTTTTTGTTTGTTTTTTTTCTTTTATCTTTAAATCATCTATTATGTTGAGATTTGGGCCTTTTTGATCGTTGTGATCCTAACTTTAGTCTGGTTTACTATTGACTCGGGATTCAAGTCATAAAAGGAATATTATACCTGACACTTAGCCACAGCACCTTTGTGTTTAGTGTGACATGTAGCTGTGCTCACCTTTGCTGGGATGTTATTTCATGCATCAGTTAGAAATGTCAATGAAGCAATCCTTTCTAGTCAAGAATGACATTTGAGCCAATACATTAAAAGTTATTTGAGTTCCTAAATATAAAAAGGTTGATAGTTATTTGAGTTCCAAAATTTAAAAATTGGATTTCCTTAATTTTCACCTTTTCCAACAAGTAATGATTTTCTGGATGAACTCCAATCAACTTAAAAATGACTGTTAGATTATTTAAAAAAGAATACTCATCAAACAAAATAAGTAAAAAAAGTTTTTAAAAGATATGCTCACTGGTGAATAATTAGGACTTATGTTAAACGTTCATACAATCCTGCATTTGAAGAGTCCCAAATTTATCTTTGAAGTCATGTTTTATAGTGGGGACAGTTTGAGAAGGTGGTGAATCAAAGCCTTATCATCTGTTTCTTAACAGACAGCACTATCCAAGAAGAAGGAAAAAAAAAAAAAAAGATCCCAGAATAGCACTAGGATCCAGAAAATTGGCTTCTAAGCTTTCTGTCTTCTGAATAAGGCCATTGTCCGAATTCCTAAATTTGTATGTTCTCGTACTAAAAGCCAATTGGGTATAGTTAAAAATTAAGAAAATTCAATTTTTAAATTTTTCACAAAGCTATTGTTATACCTTTAAAGTAGTAAAAGTTTGAGTATTTTATAAAGTGTCCACACAATTTATATTACTGATCTTTCATCATAATATGGATGGAATAGTAGTTGCACTCAAGACACTGAAGGAAAAACACGCTTCAGGGTTTGGCTGTGAAATAGCTGACATATAACAGAATCACTCACAGTTTTTCACTCTAGACGCCCGGCAGAGGTGCCAGTTTGTGGATGGGCAAGCTGATGCTGCCTTCAGCTTTGCCCTCCTAATAAGACCAGTCTGACACAAAGATGCAATTATTCTGTGGTGACATCATCACCATCCTGCCCTTTTGCTTGTATTTAGATGAATTATTCTTATGTTTCATAGTGGAAGAATTCAATTTTAAATCTGACCTAGCAATGAAAGTCAGTGTGATTTCTATGTCATGTTTTCATCCTGGTTTATTTTTACCTTCTGGAAGTGCTTCTAATACAGACCTGAAACTCTGAAAGTATTTTTCAATTTGAAGTATAGACTTCTCTCGGGAAGTTTAAAAAATAAAAAATAAAAATAAATCATATTTAATCACTGGCCTAATCAACTAAAAGAGGTGTTACACGTTTTCATAATACATAAAGGATCACCCAAGTTAAGTCTCAAGATATCTGTTCCCAACTTTCTTTTAGACAGCACAGTTAAATATTGGGAAGTCATAGTTAATTACATGCAGGTTATCCTAAACACATTAGTTTGACCTAGAATGAGTCAAATGGATTTCTCTTGTAGAAATTCCAATATACAACCAAAAATTTCATACACTGTGTCAGAATGGGGAATTAACACTATCACGAGAAGCCTGGAAGCAGATTTGAATACTAAAACAATATCCTACATATTGAGAAGACCCTTTTTATTCTAACAGAAATATCTATATATCTATATACATTTTTTTTCTCCTGGTGCCATTGCTCAAAAGAGTTTAGTTTTGTTTGGTTATTTAGTTTTGGCAAGCCACCAAAGATTTTAAAATTGGAGTGTTACCTTTGTATAGCATCAATAGACAGAAAAGACCTATAAAATGGTCTTTGAAAAACAGTAAAATGGTCTTGCACTAGGATAAGCCACTATATAGAACCTTCAGGATCCGGATAAAAGAGAGTGCATCCAGTCTAATGCCACTTAGTTATCAATACATTTTTATAAGATGCACTAACTCTACATGTCTTGAAAAAAACCCTCATAATATTATGTAATATATTGTGGGTTTCCTAAAGCATTATGGCTATGTATCTTCTGGAAAATTGTTTCATAGTGAATATGCATATCCCAGCCATTTTACGTGTCTATCAAATTATTCTAATCTGACTTTACTACCTTGAACTTGGCTAGAGTTAAGAGTTTTCTGAAAGCTTATTCAGTAGGAACTAATACTTCTTTTGCGGGGGAGGAACTATTTGTTGTAGGTGTTGAGGTTGCTTTTTTATGTGATCATAAAGTTATAGTTTAGAGTAAGTTTATTTTGCTGCAAGAATGTATTTAGGAGTAGAATTCTTTGAAGTAAGTTGAAGCTATTCTGATAAATGTATATGTAAATTAGAATATAACTTAAATCTGTGATTCGGCCACTTAAAAGGTAGGTGTGTTAGTTTAGTTGAATTGTACCATTAAAGGCAAAAAAAAGAAAAGAAAAACAATGGCTGGGTAAGGTAACATAGAATTGCAGACTCAATAAGAAACATGAGAATTAGACTCCATAAGAAACTCTTTTTTAAAAGGATGTTATTCATATTATATATTCATTTATTCAACAACTTCTGTTGACCACTTATTGTGTACCAATGAATCCACTAAGATTAGGCTTCCCTGAAACTAACAAAACTGTGTCTTTCAGTAACTCAAGTAATATAGAACAATACAGAATAACACATAACATCAAAGAAGTCTATATGAAGGTAGTTCAGTGCTAGTGAGGTGGCTCTGTTGTCGTTAATCCCATGCTACTTCTTCTGTCTTTCCATTCCACCATTCTGTCACATCACTTCCATTCAAATTCACCTCATAATCTAGTGTGGCAGTTGGACCTTATATTAGTCTGCTCAGGTTTCCATGACAGAATATCACAGTCCGGGGCAGAGGGGTTGCTTAAACAAGAAAAAAAAAATTACTTTCTCATAGTTCTTGAGGCTAGAATTCCAAGATCAAGGTGTCATCGGGGTTGGTTTCTGGTGACACCTCCCTTCCTGGCTTGTAGTCAGCTGGCTTCTTACCATGTCCTCACATGGCCTTTCCTCACTGTATGTGTGTGGAGAGAGAATCTCTGGTGTCTCTTCCTCCTTTATCAGGATACCAGTCCTGTTGGATTAGGGCCTCACTCTTCTGACCTTGTTTAACCTTAATTACTTCCTTAAAGGCCCTGTCTCCAAATAGAGTCACATTGAATGTTAGGGCTTCAACATTTGAATTGGGAGAGGCATAATTCAGTCCCTCACAGAGCTCTTTCTCTTATGTAGTAATTCATAACTGAAGAAAGGAGAAGGACAAAAGAAGGAGAAAATGGAAGGGCAAAAAAGGGCAAATCTTTTAGGTGAATTAGTTCTGCTTAAGGAGCTTCCTGGATGTCTCATACAATATTTCCACTTACTTTTCATTAATCAGTATTTAATCATAGAATCACACATAGCTACACAAGTTGTCTTTTAGCCATATGCATTGCTACCTTGAGTAAAAACTTTATTACTAAATTAAAGAAAGAAATAGCGATTAGAAGTCCACAAGTTATCTTTGTTATATCCAGAAATTGTTCTAGACATTGAAGATGAGAATATGAATTCTTAACTTTTAGTAGTTTATAGTCCAAGAGGGGAATAAAGCATGTAACCTAGATACTTGTAATGTGATATAATGTGTCCTATGGGATACATAAGTCAAAATCCTATAGGAACACAGAGGAAGAATGATTATCAGTGGGGCAGCTGGGGAGGGTGACCTTGAGATAGACTTTAAAAGATTGGATGGAAGTCCTTAAGGCTGAGAAGTGATTCAGATGAGAATAGAAGATGTTTCACGGGACTGCAAATATTAAAGGGTGGCCATAACTTGACATTCTTAGCCAGAAGTGGTAATGAGATTGGAAAAGTGAAATGAGGCCTCATTTTAATGGTTCTAAAATGCTATTTAGGGAGTGGGACAGAATTTATTAGGCTCTGGAGAGCCATCCAAGAATAAGACAGTATTATAACCAGATATGTGTTTTTAAAAATAACACTTTGGGCAACAGAAAGGAAAATAAATTGATGAATTTAGAGATAGAGGTGTGTGTGTGTGTGTGTGTGTGTGTGTGTGTGTGTGTATTTTACCACAAGAAGCTCTTCTAACGAAATGTAGTACTAGATCCAATTAATGTCAGAGGTTGAGATCTTTGTTGTTACTATTGATTCATTTGTGCTAATTTCTGCCCCTTTAAAGATCCAAATGATAATTTAAGAGCAGAGAGTTGCAAGACTACATAGAATGGTGAGAAATGATGAGGTCAGCAAGCTTTCTAAAGTTGAGAGATAGCTGAGGAAAATTGTCAAACAAACATTTTCATTCATCTGCCATAATGTTGCTATATCCTGTTTAGACTTGCTGATAATTGTAGAACTCCGTGGCATTTTCCCCTTCCATCTTAATATGTTTATATTCTCAGAAGGAGATGTTCAGTTCAACTGTATCATGCTGGACAGTTCCAAATTGAGTGATGACCTGTTTCTTTAATGTCTTCCCTGAGTGCCTAGTGTTTGTGAAATAAAAATGGCCAGTGGAAAGCCAGTGTTACTTGATTTATTTCCATATTTCTTGGTTAAACTTCTCCCAGATTAACGAATTATGAGCTCCTGGAGCAGCACATGTGTCTCTTTCTTAATGTAATTCTGAGTTCCATAATTTGGATTGTCTGTACTTCTCCAAAGAGGCATTGATCCGTCCATATAAAAGGATATGAAATAAGAAACTAGAATGTAGACAAGTACTGGGGAAGTTATGGAAAGGAACTAGCAGAAATACTAGCACTCAACAAATTTTCAGGTCAGTGTATTTGTTTAAGCAAATTGTAGATTTTGACTAATCATTGTGTTAATCTCATTTCCAAAATCTTTGACTTTTTTTGCCCTTCCAAGTTCACCCTCAGCGATGTTCACCAGAGGGTGAGTATAAGATTGCAGCTCCCACAGTAAACTACCCTTGGCCAGATCTCCACTAGGCTGTTGTTAACACACCTTGCTTGCCGCTGAAGTCATTATATCCCCCCCTTATCCTAATCATGCCTCCTTATATCTTCTTCTGCTGACCCTCACTCCTTACTTTCAATGTCACCAAAAGTCAAGGCATTATGTAAATAGGAAATGGATAAAGATAATTAAGACCGTTCATTCAAGTTCTTTTATTTTGTGTCTCCTTGCAGCAATAAGAAACAGAACGGCATTGTGTTTGTTCTAAATTTCTTTGTCGAAAGTTATAAAAATAGGACAAAAATGTAATGAAATTGAGAATTAGAGAAGTTATATCATGTCTATACATCTTCAAACATAATAATTACATAGAGAAAATTTATAAGCTTTTTTATCATGAAATACTTCAAGCTGACAAGAAAATTAAAGAAGTTATGTAACAAACATGAATGTGCCCAATACCCAGCTTTGTGAAATCTAAATATTTCCCCATAATTGTTTATTGTTTATAAGAAATAAAGCACCATTAGGATTTTTGAGAAAGCCTAATGACGAGCAAATCAGTTTCTCGCTTGAGGTCAGAACCAATTGGGAAATGACAACGAATCACAATGGAGCACAGCTGATCAATGAAATTCCCACTGTTGACCCTTAGATGAAGCTGACTTACCCTCCAGCACCAGATCAGAGCCTGACACTGGAGGAATAGAATAAAGCAGGGTTTTTTGTTTTTTGTTTTTTGGTGTTTCGGTGTGTGTTTTTTTGTTTTTTGTTTTTTTTTTATATAAAAAAGGCTCACTTCCAAGAGAAAATGAATAAGAGACGACTGGGCTACTGTACAGTTTTTCCTTCCAAATTCACCAATCAGTTAAATGTGAAAGGAAGGAAGATACAGAAATAGACAAGGAGTGTTACACCCAGTGAATCTCTCTCTACCTGGAAGGAATGGGAAGTGAGCATTGTCCTCTAAAAACATGTCAAGTTAAAGCCACATTTTTATCTCCTATTGGAACCTGTTATCTTCCTTCCCTTTCCCCAGTCCAGAGGTAACCTCTACCTGAATTGCAAGATCTTTTTATGTGACAAGTATTTAGTTGCTAGAGTTTTGTGAGTCTAAGTACAAGAATGCTTTCATTAAGAAAAATACCGGCTGCCAATTCTTGGGGATATTAACAATAACATCTGTATTTACTTCAATTTCAAGATACCCTTGTAGGCTAATGGAAAGAATGTAAAAGATGATGCTACTGGATAGAAATAGAGTTTGGATCCAAGGATATTACTTCTCGGCTAATGTTCTAAGTGTTAAAAGATCATTATGGTCTTAGTTAGCAACAACAATTATAGCTAAGAAAACAAAGTTTAGAGCTTTCTCAAAACAGAAGAAAAAAGCATCAAAAAGTTATATCTTTCCCCTGAAAAGAAAACAAGCATTCTACTGACCTTTGCCTTCTTAAATATTTCAACATTCCAGGCTACTGAGATTTTTCTTCATCTCTTATAAACAAACCCCAATGTCCTTTAAAATACTTTCTAAATTCTTTTCCAACTTTTTTCAGGTGAATAGCAAGTAATATTCATTTAGCTTACACTGTTTCCTCTTGATAAACCGGACATGTTTTAAATTGAGTAGAGGTACCAGGAAGCTTTTGATGAAGAGAAAGTTTGGTAGTGAATGATATAATGGAAAATTTCTGTAATAAGTAACTAGGAAGGGAGAATAATTATACAGAATCATTTTAGTTTAAGTGGTAGTGTATTATTAGGGGAAGTACTGAGCCATCCAGAAATATTATCCTATTAAATGGTATAGAAGAATCAATAATCGCATCTCTCAGTGTCTGGAATTTGAAATTGCCAGTTAAAGCTACTAGGTAACTCTAGGATGAGCAATCGTTTTCTTATAGGTTTTGTTTTTGGTTGGAGTTTCCATTTTGTTAGCTTCATGAAACTCTTACTGTATTAATGTTAATGATTGACCACTGCGTGTTAAACTAGAAAGCATTTAGATAACCGTATTCCATCAAGAAGGAATGTTATAAATCTGTACACTTTGCCTCCTGCTTCTGAGTAATTTGGCAAAAACAAAACAAAACAAAACAAAAATGAACAAACAAACAAAAAACAAGAGCTAAAGGCAAGTTAAATCTAATATCCTTTTGGGGATCATGGCAAAATAAAATACAGGTAGACTTCACTTTATGTGTTGGTTGCATTCTTAAAACCTTGCATAAAAGTCAAAACATTTTTAAAAGTCTAGTCATGTCTCTTTTGAAAAAATATTGTATCTGACTCAAAATGCTGGTAATTATTTTTGAATCTAAATATCAGAACCTAATTTAACTGATTTTTTTCCTTTTTTTTTTGGAATTCTACTAAATGAGGAGTGTCTGATATATTTTAATAGGTGATATATTGCAGTACAAATGATCACATTTTTTAAAAAGCTTAAAATTTGACTTTGCCTCTAATTTCAATAATCCAAATGTTTTCAACTAGTATGTATATTTGAAATGTTTACGATTATTCTTTTCCATTTTTTTTTGTTACACATAAGAGTGTTTTCACTCAATTTTAACTCCAAACTCTAAATTGTACAATTAAGAAAAAGAGAATGGCTTTTGACTCTTTTTTGTACCATTTGCAATTAGGTAACTGGATAATCCTTTTTTAATTTTTTTTTTATTGTCATATATAGGAGATGTCATTGATTCAAATTCAGAGTCAAATCAGCCAGCTACCATATGTACTCCGTGTATTGATACCTTACAATAAAGGACTGAATAAAAAGTTGTACCTTTATTAACAGATTCTTTTCAATGAGTTTTATTAATTTACATATAATTTCTTCTCAATAATACATATGAGTTAGTAACACATTGCCAGTCCTAAGGTTATTTTTGTTAGTATACACAACAGGTAGTTTTATGGGTCAGGAAAGCAAAGGGGTAGTATACACAGTGATATGAATGATTTTCAATTTCCTAATTTCCATTGGGCTTATTAAACATAGAAACAAACAAACAAATAAGTAGAAAAAATTTCACTGGTCCCAGTGAAGCAATGGCAGTATCTGAAGTAGTAACCATGTCTCATACACTTGGACAAGTGTATACCCTTCAAAAGCTAACACTCAAACCATCCAGAAAAATTGTTTCATTAAATAGTATAAGAGAATCAATAATGGAATCTCCCAATGCCTGGAATTTGACTTTGCCAGTTAAAGCTACTGGTAAATTGGAAATCCTTTATTTTATATTGCATACTACCTTTTTGATTTCCTGGCCCTCATGAGTACTGTTGTACATACTAACAAAAATAATTTCAAAACTGTCAGTGTCTTACTATCTCACTGAGAAGAGATTATCCATAAATTAATGAAACTCATTGAAAAGGTTTCATTAACAACAGTACAGCTTTCATGTAGATTCTTGCACATCCAAAGACTTTGGATCTCCTATTTCTGGGTAAGTGTTTGACAACCTGCTGTGTTTTGAAGTGTCATACGCCTTCCCATACGCCGTGCTCCACACTGTATGGTCACAGAAATTCATGAGTTCAGCTCTCAGAATGCCAGGGCAGCTGGAGAACAGAGCGCTGTGCTCATGTTGCTTGCACAAACACACCAGGCATGTTTCCCACAGTGGGAGCCAGGGACCCCTAAGGTTCTGCAGCTTTTTTATCCTGTAAAACACTGAACCAGAAGATGATGCTGATAGAATGGAGGCATTGGGTTCTGAGGCTGTTTAAAGAATTTTAGGAGAAGGGACAGTCTGAGAGGAGCTGGCAGAGCCAGCAATTATTTGTGGTGGGAGGATATGGGAAAAGAGCAGATGTCTGTAGATACCAGAAAGGAAAATAAACTTTGTGGAAGAACAAACTTGTGTAGAAAAATCTTAGGGGGCGGGGATTTTTTTTTTTTTTTTAACAAAGGATGTTTGGGAAATACTCTATTGGAGTTTAATATTCTGGGCAGCACTTACTGAAGGGGACACGTTCTTACAGCCAAACTGACCTTTATACTAGAAATCTTCATTTCTTTGTTTATTCTGTCTTGTTCCATTTAACAAACTTGTACTAAACACCTACTGTGTGCCAAGAATTAGGCCTCCTTGCCTCTCTCCCTCTAGCCATATAGAGATATGCACATATACACACACTCACTTTGAAGTTCAAATACCATTTGTAATAACTGGAGGTCCACGGGACGTTAGCACTAAAAGTCAAAACAATTCGCTCACTACACCAAGCTAAAGTTAAAAAGCAGCTTCCCAGGATGAAACTTGGAAAATCCTTGGACACCGAGGTGTTTATTTGGATTGGCTTTTCTGGACTTGCTGATGGAGGTAGATATGTCGCTGACATATTACATCATTCCTGTGAAAGAACTTTGAATGGGGAGATTGATTGAGCCTTTTTTTTTCCTTTTATAACTGTATTGGGAAATTCCAGTTGTTTGAAGGAGACACTGAGTTGGAGATGATATTTTTTCCAGAAAATATAAATGCCTGTATTTAAGATTATGCTGTCATTCCCAAACACATGTGTTGGTTCTGTACTCTTTGCTGAAGGCTCTCACACTGTCTTCTTTTCATTCTATTTTTATTTCTCTTGTCCTTACCACTGGAGTTCTTTGGCTCCTCCTTCTCAAGATTGCAATGTTGTAAAAATAATCATCTCAGAATTCAAATCAAGGAGAATGATGCAGGACTGTGATGTTATTGTACAGGCTCAGTTACACTTTTGATCAGATTTTGTCTTTTAAGTCACCATGTATGCCAAAATTGAGATCCAACTCAGCCTTTTCAGAATAATTAAACTAAGACTTCAGATCCACAATACTGATATTATAAAGGTATTTAATTATACTGTATTACAAGGTGAGGAAAAGGGCTTCCAACTTTCACCAACTATTATCATTTAAAATGTTTTTCTTCCAACTCCCTGGAGTGCCTCAATGTTAAATATATTTTATCTAAATGTAAGGAAAAAATAAAAAGTAAAATTGGAGTTATGCAAATCCCTCACGTATCAAATCATAGTTACCGTGAGCATATATGACTTTAGGAGTTTATATCCATTCGAGCAGCAGTGGACGAACTCTTTCTACCAGGAAGCTTTAAAGAGGTGCCCAGGATGTACCAGCACCCGGGTTTGGGGCGCACGGGTCCTCTGCCGCTCCTCACCATAGAGGTTACAGTGCCTAGGTGTGCTCTCTGCTTCTCAGGTGGCTCAACATGCTGACACAGTCAGTATGGCCTGAATATACTAGAGGAGTATGCAGGCTCATCCTACCCTTGAAATAGACTTGTGGTCTTTGAAGTAGGTTAGACGTGAGTAGCTTGTCACTGGAGTGAGAGAAGCCTTGACTTGCTATTAGCTCACAACGTGGGTGGTATCATAAATATGCACCACCTTTTGAGGGACTGAGTTGAGATGCCAAGGGATCTAACTGCAAGAACAGTGATCACCTGCACTCCTCCTCCTCGGCCAGCTCTTCCACTTGGAGGGCCTGACACCCACATCTCAGATTTTCTTTATACATGTCATTGCAGCTGTGAGCAGAAACTGGGAATGTGCTGTGGACATGAGTCAATGAACCCCTGTCCTGCTCACTGATATCACACATCTGTATCACTTTTCAAGATACAAATGATCATCAGAATGGGGGGAAATCCTCTTGCAAAAGAAAACTCAACTGCCAAATGGTAAACTGACCCTTTGGATTTTACTCATGAAATGCATTAACTCATTTATTGGCCATTCCCTATGGAAGGCATTTGTAAGCTCATTTTAAACGGGATAAACTGAGGCTCATGGAGGTTAAATCATTTGCTGTATTTTTTTTCCCCACGCTAGACCATAAGAGCTGTGAAAGCAGGAGCACTGACTTTTTATGACTTTTTATCTCCAGGGTTAGCATACATATTCAACCCGAAGTACAGACGTGATTTGTATTTGTGGAATAAACAATACTGCACAGCTACAGGATGATTAAGAGCTCCCCTGGGCCATTTGAGGGTTCTGTTGACCTCGGTTGTTTTATTTTTATTAATATGACCAGCTCAATAGCACTGTAGTCACAAAGTCTATGATTCAACCTCAGAAGACCAATGCTGAAGTCTGGTCTCCGCCACTCACCCAGCCTGGCCTTTGACAAATCATTTAACCCCTCTGAGGTCCAGTTTCCTAACACAGAGAGAGTAATGACTGCTATCCTGCCTAACCTCCACAGTTTATTGACGAGCTCAATACCGTTATTTATGTGAAAATGTAAGTGGCAAAATATAAGCAGAAAACATTACACAATTGTAGTTAGTAAGAGGTTTTTCTCTTTTATTGGTCTTACACATCATATTCCATTGTGGGGATAAGAAATTGCACCAAATGATCTCTTTCACAAGAGATGTCCTTCAATACCAACAGTCTCATCTTCCTCCTCAGTTTTCAACCCTAAGATATATTGTATATATAAGCATATTTGAGAGAGAAAGCTTTTTCAATTTTTTTCTACCCGAACTTATATGTTGAAGTTGAAAACCCTCATGCAGCTTTCTCAGGAGCTCTGTAGCCATGTCTTCTCTCTTTAACCTTCCCCCTCATTCCAGCACCCTCCCAACTGTGACCACTATAGAAGAGCCTCCTCCCTAACTCTGTTTCTCAAGAGATGAAATGACATGGGATGATAGTAGCCTTTCTTCTAAACCCATCATGTCACTTTCTACTAGCTCTTCCCAGTTTAGGGCTGTTATAAAAACTGAATCAATATTAATGACTTGGGAATCCTGAGGAAACGTGGACAAATTTCTCAGCCATCTTGAGCCCCCTTCTCCTCATCTGCACTGTGGTGATAATAACGTTGTTTAATTGTAGGGTTTTTGGCAAATTATGTGAGAAGGAGCATGTGAAGAGTAACACATAGCAAGTACACGATAGTGTTGTTATAGTTAAGGGGGAAAACTTTTTTTGCTGGTAGATGTGAAATCAGAATTTACTTTTGATATCTCACTACTGTCTATGTTTTATTTCCAATCATTTTCACTTTATATGACCCCTAAAGCCACCTCAGTTTTGTTTGTTTGTATGTTTTGTTTTTGTTTGACTTTGATTGAGAGTAAGTATGATTTTGCTTTACTTCTGGTACATAAAGTTCCAAGACAACTTAGTATAACAAAATGAGCATTGAACTAAAAGTATGAGTAGCTGCTTTTACTGTTTATGCACTCCTTTAAATCAAAAGAACAAAATGTAAACTATTTTTTTATGTCATCTCCTGTGCTGCGGGCTCCTTGGTGCCTTAGCAAACATGAAAGAGGCTGATTTACAATCACTTTTGGCAAATTGCCTGGAGAATTCTGAGGACAGGAAATGAAAAAAGTTCAGCACACACCCCCGGACATTCCACACAACGTGTAGAATAAACAAACAGGCCCAAAAAGGAAACCAAAAGCTTTGCTCTTATATTGAGGGCAGTACCACGAACGGCCTTTGGGAGAGCATATACTAAAGATGATGAAGTGATGGAAAAATCCTTCGAGAGGGGTGACTTGACCTTGATTAATGATAATCCCTTTCCTCTTTTGTCTAAAGGATGCTGAGAACTTTTAATTTAGGTAAATTCTGTTACCTGCATCAATTACGAAAGAGGGGTACCATGTTACAGATCTTGCCTCTCAAACCTTAACAGGAATCAGATTCCTGGGGATCTTGTTGGGACATGGATACTGATTCAGACAATCTAGAAGAAGGGACCTGAGATATCTGGACCACTCATGATCTCCCAGGTGATACAGACGTTGCTGCCTTGGTTTTCAGTCATCTTTTTCAACAAAATCATCGGTGGTGGTGTTCTGGTCCTTATCCATAGAACAGTGGTTTTAAACTCAGGTGATTTGGTCTCAGGGGAATTTGGCACTGTCTGGAGACATTTTTGTCTTCACAACTCAGAGGTTACTACTGGCATCATGTGGATAGGGCCCAGGGGTGCTGCTAAATACAATGCATAGGAGAGCCCCTCATAACAAATAATGTTCTCATCCAAAATGTCAATAGTGCCGAAGTTGAGAAATCCCACTGTAGAAGTACTATTTTGTGTGTTGCTCATATCAAAAATAATTTGTTGAAACTGTTCAAAAAATAAAAGTAAACCTGTGAGGAAAGGGTAGGAGCATGTACTATTTATTAATAGTTTGGAGTAGAGAGTCAACAGAGTTTAAAACTGTCTTCAAATATATGAAAGGCTATTATGTGGAAGATGGTAACCAGCTGTTCTTCATCACCCTTGAAGAATGAACAGGAAATGTACATAAATGGACCTGTGCTACCCATCGATTCTTTTTCTGCATCTTCCACGCGAGCCAGGCAAATGTCTCTATCATCTTGCTACCATATTTGTCCTGTCCTAAATCTTGTTGCTGCAGAGACCCTCCTAAATCCTTGGGATGTATTTTCTTCTCACTGCCAAGTCACATCTCTCACTCCCCTTCAAAATCTAACTTGAAAGTTTCCATCTCCATAAAGTCTTGACTAAGATGAAATTGTTGCCAGTTCACCTCTAGCTACAACTGGCACGCTTCTTCCTTCTGCGTGTTATCTTTCATTCTACAAACATGATATTGCTCATCTGTGTGCAAGGAGCTGTGCTAGATTTTGAGGAGGAATAAGAAAGATGAGTAAGAGATCCCTGCTTTTAAGAATTTTCCAGTCGGATACAGAGAACAAACTGATGGTCACCAGATGGGAGGAGGAGTGAGGGGGCTGGGTGAAAAAGATTAAGAGATTAAGAAGTATAAATTTGGAAAAAAACAAATGTAAATTGGCAGTTATAAAAATAGTCACAAGGGTATAAAGTACAACCTAGGGAATATAATATTGTAATAACTATGTATGGTGTCAGATGGGTACTAGACTTATTGGGGTGATTACTTCATAAGGTATATAAATGTCTAATCACTATGCTGTATACCTGAAACTAATACAATAGTATATGTCAACTGTAATTGAAAAATAAATTTAAAAAATAAAAATAAATAAATAATTTGTCGATCTAGGGAAAAAACTCACAGAGATAACTACAATGTATATAGTGTTTAATAATTATCTGTATGAGATATTTTTTTTTTTTAAAGAGGAAGGTTTAGTAGTTAAAAGATTATTTTCAGGTGTGGAGATCAAGAAAGACTTTATAAATGGGCATACATAAGTATATATTTCTTGTAAATAGACATATGTAATTATCTTTTTTTAAGAACAAACTTTTCTCTAAGTTATATACAATCCTATGCTTCAAAAAAAGACTGCATATTGTTACCAAAATGTGAAGGTTATGAATTAGAACATACAATGAATTAGAGTCTGGATTTAGACTATATTTATAGAAGAGTTTACAGTGGGTAAGGAAAGAGAATTTCTCAAGATACGTGTAGCTATATCATGGTTTAACAAAGGAGAGTAGATTTAACCACGTCCGAATGCACCTTATGATGCTCTGTGATTTTATAAGGGAGTGATTCTTGAGAAGAATTCTGAGTTACATCTAAGAGGGGAATGCTTTGGAACTTCACAAGTATACTTTAAAAAAACAGTACCAGGCATGGATTTTGGTACCATCCATTTGAAAGAATTTGGCACCATCCAGAACCCTTTTAGGAGAGAGTCTCACTTATAAAGGGTTTCCATTACCTGAACTACAAGGAAATTGAAGAGAATCAACCCTCATTGAATATCTCGTACGTGCCAGGCATTGGGTGAACTCTAGATATATTATATCATCTGGTTTAATTTTGACAGCAACCAGTGAGTTTATCACCACCACCAACACTGTAAGGAAGCTTTAGTGTATTAGTGTAACCTTCCATCCACTGTTTGATTCAGAGAGAAAAGCAGAGCAAATTTCAGGCCTGCATAGGAAGCCATCTCTGAGTGGAGACAGTCACTTTGACTTCCCTTTAGAAGCAACAATGAGAAAACTTCCTCTCCCAAAGCTTTAAATTGTGATTCTTGCATCCTCTGTAGTCAAAACAAGAAAATGAAGCTGTTTCCATTTCATTAGTGGCCATGGTTTGCTGTGGGGCTCACTACTGGAAAACCCTTTGTAACTGCATTGGTCATATGTGAGCTTGAGTTTCTGCCCACTCTTTCCCACACAGCTGAAATCTTAAGCTCTGGGAATTTGTGTCTGTATCATTATACAGATACTAAATTACTATGGGAGTTTGTTTGAATCTTAATATTTGTATTTTTTAAAACCCTTATGTTGATTTCCAGTCAGTAATAAGTTAATATGCTAGACCTTTCTTGCAGTTCTCAATCTTGACCATCATTGCTCTTTTTAATAAGAGCACAGCTTTCAATGGTAACATCAAGAATGCCTAACATAATTCAAAACACAATGGAATCTTAGTTAACTCTGTGTAACTATCTTTGTTTTCCCTCTTAAAGTTGTTCTAGGCTTCTGCGTATCCTTCAATGTTGATGTGAAAAATTCAATGACTTTCAGCGGCCCCGTGGAGGACATGTTTGGATATACTGTTCAACAATATGAAAATGAAGAAGGAAAATGGTAAGCCAGTGGGTTTTGCTGTTGTTGCTGTTTAGTTTTCTCACAAGGTAATGTAAAATATTATCTGGCTACAGTTTGTTCTGTACTTCAACAGAATTAGTCGTTTTTGGTAGAAAATGCAGTCTAATCATTTGGTAATGGATACTGACAAAGTTAAAAAGCAAAACTTCCTTGGCAATATTAAAATAAGTAGTTAGTGATGTCTGTGGAAGCCTGGGTTGACTCCAAGGAAGGTACTTATCCAAAATAGCCATTGTTCTGTAATTACATTTTATGGCAAGAGTTCTTTAATTGTTCTCATTTTAAAGTAGCTGAAATTCAGCAGGAAGGATTGAGAGGTGGTGGATGAGATGCGGTCCCATGTTGCTTCTGTAATATAATACTGAGCTTATATTTTTGGCCCATTACTGAGCTACTGAGTTTGATCTACTACTTATAACGAACCTTACTGAATTTCTTTTACATATTTTTAAACCCTTTAATATTGGTTAAGTTCACTTTAGGTATGATTTTTATGGCTTTTTTTATTATGTTTCTGGTATGCAACATTATAATTCAACATCTGTATACACTGCAAAGTGATCACCTCCAATGTCTAATTACCATGCATCATCATGCAATTGACCCCTTTCACCCCTTTTGCCCACCCCCAATCGCTTCCCTTCTAGTAACCACCAATCTGTTCTCTTTGTCTACAAGGGCGTTTTGTTTTGTTTGTTTGTTTTTAATGATTTTAAGACATATTTAACTTGTTGAAAATTACACAAAAATAATATTAGAGCTTTTATGGGTTATACTTAACATAATTTTTAGTGAGTCTTTTTTTTTATTGCGTCTTTTTTTTTATTGCATCTTGTAGAAAAAAGAACAGAAGTTAGTAAAACTTTGCTTCAGCTTAACAACAAACTAAACAAGCCCATTTTTCTAGTAACTACAATAATAAACAAAAAGGAATTTAATTCTACTAGGAAAATTGTGATCTATCCATCACTGTTATATTTCATAGATGAAAAGATGTACCTTTTTGATGTTTATCTTTTACTTTTCATTAATTTGATAATAATCCCCTCAGAGCTATCAAAAGTAAGAATTTGTGTTCTCACATTTCCTAAGTACAAATATTGTATTGGGTTGGTGCAAAAGTAATTGCTGTTTAAAGGGTTAAAAATAATCGCAAAAACTGCCATTCCCTTTGCACCAACCTCATATCCTAGGTGTAAACTAGAATGTGTGGGGGTGCTTCCCTCTTCTATTTGCCTTATGACTATCTCAGATGAGAATTCTAATAATGGAGTCAAAGTTGTTATATCCTTTGTCTTTCCATCCTGTGCTCTCATTCTCCCCTACGCTCGTTTTTAAAGTTCAGCTGGCAAAATCATCCCAGTCATCATTTTATTCTTTTAAGCATTAGGTTTGCAATTCAGGGAGGTTTACTTCTGGGAGAATAATAGTGAGTGGACCAACTTGTCAAGCTTCTCTTTGTGCATACGGTATATAATAAACTGAAATACAGTGTGTGTCTTTCTTTAAAAATTTAACTACATAACAACTACATATAAAAGTTAATTTTCACTAGTTACTAATAGCTACATAAATTTTAAACAGGAATATAATAAATAGCAAGCCTTAAAAACTTAAACCTCCTAGTTAAAGTGAACTCTTTTTAAAGGATAATCAAATATTGTTAACATTTTATGAAAGTCTGTTTTCCATTTTCTGATATGAGGAGAACCTGGAAGCCCCCTCTCATTCAGTCTTGTCTCTCTGATTTTAAGGCAGTCCGATATCAGGAAGTCCCTAATTGTCTGAGTGAATCTGAATAGAGTAAGGAAGAGGTTCATATTTCTTCTTAGGAGACTTAGTGCACTCATTTGATCTTTTCCATCTTTTTTTTTGTCCTTTATTATAAGAGCCTGTCCTATTGTGAGATTTCCATCCTCTGAATTCTCTGATCCCTCTCTTTCAAGCCACCAGAAGGCAAACAAATGGGAAACTGAAAATCAGACCTGAATGGGACCTTCAGTTCACGAATTTCCTTTCCATAGCTATCTTTGAAGAAAGTAAATGTGTAGATGAAAAAAAAGAAAGATAGCCAGAATGACTTTTGGAAAGAAACAAAAGAGTACATAGAGTGGATAGTAAGAATAAGGTCAACAGATAGATGTTAATGGGTTGAATTGAACTTTAGGCAGACCAACCATTCAGAATTCTATATACATATGTGAGATGTTAATAATGAGATGTTAACCTTTTTGAGATTAGAGACCATGCTTTATACATCTTGCTTAACCCATGAAATCTAACATAACTGTTGCTGTACAAATGTTTGTTGGTAGGTTAGAACTTTTTCTACACCCATGGTATAAATGTAGGCCAGTCAAGCAACAAGTGTTTATGTAGTACATCCTATGTGTCTGGCATTATACTAAATTCTATGGGAGATATAAGACAACTATATAAGCTTATAATCTAGTAGAGGACATATATGAAATAGAAGTGAAGAATACCACTAATCAGTGTAATATAGACTATTAATTCAATAGAGTTCAAAGAGGGAGTAAATGATTCTTGATTCTTGAGCTGAGCCTTGAAAAATGTCTTACCTTTTAATAAGAAAAGACAAAATGTCACTCCAAGTTGGGAAGCCACATAAGCAAGGGCATAGATTTGAAAAAAAGTGTGCACTGGGGTAAGCAAACAAGTCTGACGTTGGGATGGTAGACAGGAACGAATACTGGCAGACCTAAAAGCCAGACAAAGGAGCTTAGACCTAAGTAGAGGCCATTGAGAAGGTTGTTTTGTGAAACTTAGTTTAGGAAATTACACATAGATTGGATTGGAGACAGGAGTGCCTGAAAGCTAAGAAGTCAACAGGCAAGCAAAAACAGCAAGCTGGTGTTTGAAGTCATGGAATAGATTAGGGGGAAATGGAATTAAAGAAAAGAGTATCCAAGACAAATGTAGGTGAATCATTAACTCTTGGTGGAAGTTTGGAAATGGCAAATGAAGTTGTAGGAGAAGTCAAACATACTCCAAAATTTCTATACTGGACCATTGGGAAATGGGTTGTCATTCAGAGACAAATATACAAGAAAAGATGAAAATCAGTTTTATCAGGAAATTGATGAGTATGGTTTTAAACAGCGGGAGTTCAAGGTAATGTCTAAGTAGCTGGAAATCAAAAATGGCAAACAGGTAAGAGGGAGAAGTTAACATATTAGAGGAAATGTGTAGAGAGCAAGAACTGGTTTTGGTTCCCACTTACAATCTTGGGAATTGCCCAACATCTAGCATGGGTTCCTAGACGTAATGTGTGCTCAGTGTTTATTTGTTGGCTAAAGAACTGAATTTAATTTAACTCCTTATTATCATTGATGAAAAAACAGACACAAAAATAAAGTTAAAAGTGACTCTTCTATGGCTATTATAAAAAAAAGCTATCAAGTGTTGTCAAGGATGTGGGAAAAAGGGAGCATTTGTATACTGTTTGTGGGAATGTAAACTGGCGCAGCAACTATGGAAAATAGTATAGAGAGTTCTCAAAAAACTAAAACTAGAACTGTGATATATGATCCAGCATCTCACTTCTGAGTAAATATCATAAGGAATTGAAATCAGTATCTTGAAGAGGTATCTGCACTCCCATGTTTACTGCAGCATTATGCACAATAGCCAAGACTTGCAAGCAATCTAAATACCCATTGACAGATGAATACAGTTTTAAAAATTATACATACATATATGTATGTATATATGATATCATTTAGCTTTAAGAAATAAGGAAATCTTGCCATTTGAGACAATGTGGATGCACCCAGAGGATATTTTGCTAAGTGAGATAAGTCAGACTTGGAACAAATACTGCATGATTCCACTTTTATGAAGAACCTACCATAGTCAAACTGATAGAAGCATAGCGTAGAATGGTGGTTACAGGGGCTGGAAGGAGAGGGATAAAAGGAGGTGTCAATCAAAGGGTGCAAAGCTTCAGTTATACAAGCTGAGTAAGTCCTAGAGATTATAACATAGTGCCTAGAGTTGACAATACTGAATCGTATACTTCAAATTTAGCTAAGAAGGTAGATCGTATGTTGTGTTCTTACCACAAAATAATAATAATAGTAATAATAACTAAAGAGGACAGGAGGAAACTTTTGGAGGTGACAAGTATGTTTACGGCATAGATTATGGTGATAGTCTTGCAAATGTATACTGATCTCCAAACACATCAGGTTGTATACATTAAATATATACAGCTTTGTATATGTCATTCTTACTTCAATAAAACCTTTTTTCTTTTCAAGTGACTCCCCTAGGGAAAGGTAACTACTTAGGGCCAGAGCTGAAAATAAAACTCAAGTCTCTCCACTCCCAGTCTAGTGCTCTTTTCTTTAGTGGAACTATATTAACAGTGAATGTTGATAATAATTATCTTTGCAGTCTCAGACTTTCCATATTCATATGTATGTGAGACTTTCTGAGCATTTGAATGTATATGGATTTCAGATACTTTAATTCCATTTTGGCATTCCATATTTACAATGATTTTATTGAAAAGGTGTGAAAAATCAGGGCAATAACAACAACAAAACAAAAACTTAGCAAACTACAAAAATCTAAATGTCCAAACCTTTAAGGATGGTACCAGCATATAATTGTTGTAAAGAGATCCAGGCACTGGGAAGGCAAAATAAATTTTAGAAACATGTTTGGATATTCTGTAAATATTTATAAAATCTGATCATATTCAGAACTTATTTTAAGAAATGGACTATGGAATAACTGACCTACTGGAGGTGCCAAAAAAATGTATACAGGTGGACATTTGGCCAGCGTTGCTCAAGCAGTAGTTCGCCATAATCAGAAGTGTCTGGACGCTAATGGTAATGACTCTGAGCACCTCTTGTAATTGCAGAAGTCAAATGTGACTTGTATTCATCTTTTGTTATTGGTGTATATTGAGTATTACAATTTTAATACAGTTTTTCTTTCTTAAAATGTGTATACAGTTTTTTAGCACCTTCCGTATTTGGACAAACATGGATTTTGTTATTTAATTTTTTCTTGAAGTGGGCACCTTTCTAAATCATATTTATTGCTCTTATTTTGGAAGCTCATCAATCTCATATTTTTACAAAATCACCCTGAGCCATCTTGCATCTTGGCTGAAGTATGCCTAAAGAAGAAGTACTTGTTTGTCCATTACAAGCGTAGTCTCTGTATTTGAAAAGCAGTGCTTTAATTATTTTGAAAGAACTAAAAAACAGAAGAGGCAGCTTTATACACCCTTTACCTTTCCAAAGGTTACTGTGAAGTGTAAGTTATTTTATATCACTGGTTCAAAAGCCACGTTTCCTTAGTGGCAGAGCACATTATATCTCTGATTAAAGTCAGCTGTTGTTCATTATGGTTAGCATGAGCTGAAGCAACCACGTAATTGCAATGTGGTTCAGAAAAACTCACAAAGAGCATAATTGGTTTAATATTTGTGCTTTGAAGAGAAGAAACTTAAATGTGCTCGGCATTGTACAAGCCCTTCCAGATTCAGTGGTAATCACCAGCAGGGCAAGATCTCAGCTAAAGGGGAAAATCTGAGATGTTGGTGTGGGGCTTTCCACTGTCTGTTGTTCCTTTGTTTCATTCCTTCCAGCATTGTGTACATGCCCTTCGAATTGTTGTTCCAGCAATCATTTTTGGGGACTTCAGTGACTTAATGGGCCTGTATTCAAACAGCAGATTTTCATGATGTAAATACCTCCCTAGCCAATCCTCAATCCTCAATCCAATGTGTGTGCATACGTGTGTGTGTGTGTGTGTGTGTGTGTGTATCCAAATCTGTTGGCTTCATGCCTTTTCCCTAGAGGACCCTGCTTTATGCTGGTAAAGTTTACTAGTGGGCTCATTTGATTGATGCCCTGCTTCCAATGTATGTTTTAAATAAAGCCTGTTCAAGTTTGGGGAAGAAAAGACTTTTTCAAGATTCTATCAAATGTTCTCTTGCGTTATTTTAATATAATATTTATTTTACATTGTTTATAATATCTTTTGAAGTTGAAATTTCCTCTTTGCCAAACTTGTCTTGGCTTACCTCATTCACACCCTTCTACCTTTCATGACCGAGAGCACTACAGCTAATGTGGGGCCATTTTTATAACTTCATTCTCTAGGATGACCAAACACGTCATTTATTTTTTAAAAATTGGGCAGCAGGGGTACTTGGCACTCTGATAATGACTTGGCTTGGACATCAAGAAAGGGTTAGGTGAAAAGAGTGTTCATGAAATAATGTAATTATGAGACACCAATCTCCAGAAAACTGTTTTATAGAGGGAAAAAAATATAAACACAAGAACAGAGTAGTCAGAGATCAGCTACTCTTCAGATAAATATAACAATGGTAATAATGACTATTATGAATAGCAAACATCTCTCAGTTTACCAAATTTTATTATAATTAGAGCTTTTTATGGAGAAGAGATGTTTCTCTCACTTCAGTGATCTTTGAATTCATCAGGTGTTTCTCTAATGCTCAGTAATGAAATCCAGAACATTTTTTAATACTCTTAATCTGCTGACAAATCCCTGCAATAATGTCAAATAAAAATAAAAATCTAATAGAAATAAAATATAATGGGTTAAAGCAAACTTGCATTGAATTTTAAAATAAAAACATCCATAGTTCATGAAACAACGTGGTCTTCACATTGACACTGTGGATTTAGGTGAATATCTCTCTTATCATCTTCATTTGTCTAAACAGGAAACTGAGAATGAATTGCCAAAGGTTTAATATAGCAAGTACGTGACAGGGCCAGGACACGGAACAGCAGCATTCTGACTTTCAGCCAGTTCTCTCCTCTAACAAGGATTCTCTGGAAACTTGACATGTGGAAATGCCTCCTGTGTTACCCAAAGACATGTATGGCATGCTGCTTAAGCAAAATATTTAACCTCTAAAATGGAAAAAAAAGCAAAACAAAACAAAAACTTCCCCATTAGGACCTCCTAGCTGTTCACATGAGTTGAAAATTCCCAGGTCGGCCTTATGTAGATTCTTAGAGTATCTGACACAGTCACCAATTCATTCATTTAATAAATAGCGACTGACCGCTTATTTTATACCTATCAGTGTTATAGGTACCAAGGATATATGAGTGAATAAAACAGATGAAAATGTCTGTTACCATGGAGCTTATATTCTATTGGTGACGGGGTTGGGGGAACAAAAAATAAATAATAAAATTACTGAATAGATAGGTTATGTCACATGTCAGAATATGATAAGTGCTCTGAGAAACAAAAATAGAGCAAAATAATGGGAATTGGGAATGCTGGAGATTCTTGAAATTCTATAAACACTATGCCGTTACTTTTTTAGGATCTTGTTATTTTACACAGATTGGGGAAAGTAAGGCTTACTTAGGATTAAGGGGTAAAATGCATGTTCTTTCCAGAGCTCCATGCTTGATATTAGAACAGATAGCTCCTAGAAAAATACACACAATTGTTTTATGTCCTAGGTCCTGTTAACCCATTCTTTACCATTGGCCTCAACTCTGGCCTGCTGCACTCTACCACTTTCTAAGCTCTCACACCTCCATCTTTACTTCACCCATATTACACAATAGGCCATAATTCCAGTTGCTATATCAAGTTATTTCCAATGAGCCCCATACTCTAAGGGGCTTTCTATTGTTCTGGAGATCAAATATAAATTCCAGACCCTTCCGTTTCCTTCAAAGTCCACTGCCAGCCAATCTCAACTTCCCTGCTCTTGTTTATATGGAAACTTTTTCTCATGTTCCAGCCACCCATACTTCCTTCTCACCTTCCATTTTTAGCTATCACTGTCGTTTCCACATTTTCGCCTGAATTGTCCATGATCTCCCTTCCCTCCTGCCTTACAATTCACAATAACTTTACTATTAACATGTTGTTCAGGACTCACTTTTCATTGATTATCCTAGATTTTTCCCCAGTTCACATTTTCCACCTAATCATTTCTCCTCTACACACTTAGAATTTGTTCTAATCTGATGGTGGAATCCTAGAATTGAAAGGCTCTTTTGGAGGCCTGACTTCCATCTACTATAGAAACATCTTCAAAAACATCCATGACCTACTGTAATCTACTTCATCTTGGCCTGAAGGACTATCTAACCAGCCTATGTCTTCCTTGTCAGTTTAAATATTTATCAGTTTCTACAAGCCCACCACCCTACTACCGTACCTCTCACACTAAATCTCACTAGATGACTACAGCTAGTATTTTCTAAAGAAGGGAGGGAAGAAGGTAGGGATGGAAAGAAGGAAGGAAGGAAAGAAGGAAGGAAGGAGGAAGGAAGGAAGGAAGGAAGGAAGGAAGGAAGGAAGGAAGGAGGAAGTGAGGGAGGGAGGGAGGGAGGGAGGGAGGGAGGGGGAGAGAGAGAGAGAGAGAGAGAGAGAGAGAGAGAGAGAAAGAAAAAGAATACACTACATCAAACCTTTATCCTCCCTTTCTGTTTCAGTTAGCTGTTGCTGTATAACAAATTACTCTGAAATTTAGTGGCTTAAAACAACAATAATTAATTATTTCTCAAGATTTTCAGGATTGAATAGGTGTGCCCCTGCTGCCTAGGGAACCACAGGAATTCTCATTCCTGAAGCTGCAGTCATTTGGTAACTTAATTTGTGAGGGATGTTCCAGGATGATTTAACTCTCACGTCTGGCAGTTCCTGCTGTCAGCTCAAACAACGCTTCTCCTCCATTTGGCCTCTCATCCTCCATTAAGCCATGTGGGGCTTATTCATAGCATACTGGTCTCAGATTTCCAAAAATGATAAAGTGGAATCTGCAAAGCCTTTTAAGGCCTAGCCTTAGAAGTCACAGTATCATTTTGGCTGCATTTTATTTGTCAAGCAAATCCCAGTTGTAACAGGAGGAATAATTATATCATTCTGTCTCAGTGAAGGATGAGAGACAAAGTCTCATCATAAAAATGCACACAGTTCCAAACCATCTACTACACTTGCAAACCTCTGGATACCAGGCCATCCAGAGCCCTGCCTAGGGATAGTAGTCCTTCTGCATTTCTAAGACAAACCTGTCCTTCTGGATCTGCCCCTTCTACCTGCTCAGGAACTCTACTTTCTACTCCTTCTCCTGTGACATCAGCCTTTCTCCTATTATTATGAGTTAACCATATCCAGGTTGCCTCCATAATAAATTTAAAGTTGCCTCAAACCTCTAGTGATTTACCTAATAAAAAGAAGCCCACACTTATTAACATGGCCTATCTCCCTCATTTTTAGCCATGTTACTTGAAACGAAGTCTGCCCTATACTTATGGATCCCATTCTCACCTCCCATTCTTGATAATCTTTCCTTCTTTGACTTCTGTGACACCACTGTTTCCTGATCCTCCTTCTTCCTCTCTAGTCACTCCTACTAGTTTCCTTCCTTTGCTCATTGAAATCTCAAGTGTTCTTTTTCCCTAGATGCTAGCCTTCAGCTCTCTTCTTACTCTACTATCTTAAGGTGGTAGTATTTACTCAGGGTCTCAACCATGCTCTCAGCATATTCACATATGTTCCATGTGGTTTCTTAGATGTTCCCCAGCAAGACTGAGCCCAGCTGCCTTCAGAAGTAATCTATTATTAATGCACTCTTTGTTAACCTGTTTTCCCTCCCTCCATCATTTTCTCCACCTCCACATTAGTGCATTCTTAGAATTGCCTCCCCAAAATTTACCTGTACCAAAGTCCTTATCTGGAGTATGCTTTTGGGGGAACCCAAACTAAGACATATATCCTAAATATTTCTAGAATTGGTTTCACTTTGTCTTCACTTCCTTAATTCAGACACTCTTTTCTCATCTGGATTATTTTAAGAACTCTTACCTTCACTCTTTGATTCTAATTTGTCCCTCTCCCCAATTTATTCATGATACTGCAAGCAGATCAACTTTATAAATTAGAGTTGATCATGTCACATCCCTCTTTGATATATTCACTGGTTCCCAACCTCCCCCTCCATAAAATAAATCTAATGTTCTTAAGGTGGACTATAAGAATATTCAGAATTGGAACCTTTATAACCTTGCCAGACTCAACTTCCATTCCAGCTGCAGTGAACCACTTGAACTTCTCAAAACAGCCGTATTCTTTCTTCCTTTTGAGTCTTTGCTGAAGTGCTCCAAGTTCAGACCTATTTAGTATTGTTATAGTACATTTATAGTTTTGCTTCCCCTCTAAGTTTTAAACAAAGTTAAAAACAGTGTTTTATCTATTTTATATCCCCAGGACCTGCCATAAATGCCAAGCATGTAGACTTAATAAACATTAATCGATCTATCTAGCCTCAAGTTAAAAACTTTCCATAACAGTACACTCACTACTTTCCTTTAAACTGTTTTAACCATAAAACTAAAGTAATCAATCACATCTCAAAAACGCTTTGAAAATACCGGGGGGAAAGCCTAACCATAACCTCTTTAATATAATTTGTTATGTTTTTGGTGTGTTCCCTTTTAATCTATGTTTTACATAGATGTAGTTGTTCATCATCTGAAAAAAATATACAATAATAATCAAAAAAACTAACAGTATATATTATGAGCCAAATATTGTCTTAAGTATTTTATGTACATTGACATTTAATTTTCATGGTGACCCTGTGAGATAGCTACTCTTATTATTTTCATTTTACAGATGAAGAAACTAAGGCACCAAGGGTAACTGACTTGTCCTAAACCATATATCTAAGTAAATGTTAAAGTCATGATTTGAATTTACGAAGTCTGGAAACAAAGCTCGTGCTGTTTCACAAAGAAGATTAAATTAAGCAGTACATGGAAAGCACTTAGAACAGTGTCTGGCACATGGCATAAATTAATTAAATGATAGCTATTATTATTATTGCTATTATAATGAGCACATTGAGTATAATTTGGTATCTTTCACTTTAAATTATGTCATACATTTTCATTAAATTTGGTAGGTTTTTATTTTAAATCAGGTCAAAAATAATTTTTAATCCTACCTCGCAATCTTATTACTCATTATTTTTTTATGACTGCAATATCCTATAGAATGACCCTGCAATAATTAATTAGTTCTTGCTGATCATCATATTTCTTTTAATCGTTCATTATTATATATAACACTTTGAGCATTATCTTTATGCATGACATTTTCCCCCTTAATTTTAGGTAATTTTTTTTTAGGAGAGATTTCCAGAAGTAAGAATTATATATCAAAGGGTTTAAACATTTTTATGGTTATTTATTCATATCAGAAGTGGCTTTGCAAAGGCCTAATATCATAACCATGTTTTAGGGAGTCTGTTGAATAATTCAGTATTTACAATTGTTATTACATTTATTTCCATTAATACTAGCTTCTCCCAAAGGACCTACACAACATAAATCCCATCCCTTTTCAATATGACAGACTTTCACATACTTAGATTTTTAAAAATGTATGCCCTATCCGCCTGCACCCTTATACAACCTCTCAACTCTTCTTCAGACATGTTTTTCTCTGTGCTAAACATCCCCAACTTTCTCATCTCTGGTCTGACAAAATTACCAGACTGAACCGTCTTAGTCATAGTCTCCTAAATACATTCCATTGTGCCTATGTCCCTCTTAATTTGGAGATTCCAGACATGGCCTGACAGTACAGAGCACAGAGGAGCTATCACTTTTGTTGACCAAGGCATCTATTTCCAGCAATGCAGCCTAAGGTCACATTAGCATTTTTGGCACTAAAAGACACTGTTGGTTCATGTTTACTTGCTGTCAACTAAATCCTGCATGACTTTTTCACGAGAACTCCTATTAAGTCAGGTTTCCCACATCCTGTACTGATGTAGATAATAGTATGCAGTTAGGGGAAGTTATTTACATAGGTTTTCATTAAACTTGAGCTAATTTAAGTTTCTTTTTTCAGAATGTTGGGATACTTCTGAATGCCCAAATAGGCATATTTACTTGATGAATACCTTTATGCTTTCTGTATCTTCATTCAAGATATTAGTAAAGTATAGGCTAAGACAGTCCCAAGTGTAATCCTATGGTGCATAATTGGAATTCTTTGGTTACTAGCCATCAATGTCTTTGGGTACAGCTATTTAGCCAGCAATGAAGCAGCTGTGGTTCCGCACCAGTACCTTAACAATCAGTCACATTCATCCATCCCATTTCTGAAGATATCATAAGACATCTTGTTAAATGGTTTGCTAGAACTGCAATAAATCATGATTATATTTTCCATTAATTATAATCAGTGATTTTATTATTCTGTCTAAAAAGACATTAAATGATTTTAACCTGGGTCTTATAATTATTCTTATTTTCTAAGTGCTTACAAATTAGCATATACTAATATTAAACCATTTGATGATCAAATGTTTGCGAGTGTATTTCCTAACTTCTCTATTAAATTGTCAGTTCCTGATGGGAAAAATGCATTTATACTTCCATGTGTATTTTGTAAACTAACACAGCAGCAGGCTTAACCACTAATTATTATTTTTAGCCCCCAAATAGAAAATATGATAAAATAATATTTAATACAATCAAATAAAATATACTGAGATTTCTCCTCTATATATTTTATGTTTGTTTTTTTTTAATTCAAATCAATCTGCAGTTTGGAAAAGACACTCTGCTCATTTTAGATAACATTAAATTAATAATAGAAGATGACTATCTGATTATGTCTGTGGGAACTGCTGTCTGTTGTCTTAGAATTAGTTATAAAATAACTAGAACAAAATGTTTCTTGTTGTTCACAAATGTTAATTGCATTATTTAACTTCCAGGGTACTTATTGGTTCTCCTTTAGTTGGCCAACCCAAGAACAGAACTGGAGATGTCTATAAATGTCCAGTTGGGAGAGGAGAATCATCACCTTGCATAAAGTTGGATCTACCAGGTATGTAACTCAGAATGTTAAAGTCTGGTCCTAAATTTTGCCCAGTATTCTAACTAAAAATAAATTTCAACCAACTCAGGAAAATATTAAAACTAATCTATAAACATTCTTTAATTCTTTTCATTCAAATTCACATTAAATGACATTTTGTTTCCCTCTGCTCTCTATTTGCTTTAGAAATTCACCATAGAGTATCCAGAGATTTAGAAGATCTTACTGGTTTTGTAACTTTTAACAGCCTCCATCGTTCAGAATCCTTTGTAAACCAGTGGTAACATGAAACAACTTTTCCAAATAAAACCTGCCCATCACATTTCCTCCACAAAATATAACTTAGTGTTTGTTTTTTTAAAAGAAAATAGTACAAGAGGAATTGAAATAGATAAACTGAATTAAAAAAAAAAAAAAAAAGAGAATAGCACACGGTAAATTTACATTGAAATAGAGATATTTGATAGAAATATCACTGTGGTTAGAACATGACTAGACAATTCCTATTAGAACTATCCAGCAATCAGAAACCTGTCAGTGTTCTATACAATATTAAATAATATGGAACTGACTCATAACCTACAGCTTTATTTCAGATATTATTTTTTTCAGTTCTCCTTTTTTAAAATTTCCTATTGCTTTATTTATTATGAACATTTTTCCTTTATATGCAAAAACATAGTTATAATAGCTGCTTTAATATCCTTGCTTGATAATTCCAACATCTGGAATATATCTACATCACTTTCCATTTATTACTTTTCTTTTGAAGTTGGGTCACATTTTCCTGTTTCTTCTTATGTTTAGTAATTTTGGATTGTATCCTGGATTATACTTTTAAGTTATAAGTGTGGAGACCTAGATCTATTGTATGCCTTTAAATAGCCTTAACTTTTTGTTTTAGCAAAGCAATTTGCTTGGCTGAACTCTATTTCCAAATTTCATTGGAAAGCTGGGCTGTTGGAAGTTTACCTTGCATATATACCTTGCATATATAGTTCAGGTCATTCAGCTATTTGGACAGAATATGTATGTATGTATTAGAACTCTTCTTTCGTGGCTCTGCTTTCCAAGATCTTCCCCCACACTTTGCAATTGCTGCCATTGCCCCAATTTCTGTCCTCTCTTTCTTCAACACTGTAAGACTGAGAGAGTTCTATTTGAGATTTAGCCACCGACTAGGGCCTTCTCTTAGGAAAAAACGAATACAAAAAAAGAGAAAACTCACCCTGTGCTAATCTCTTCTTACCGGCATAGGCTTCTCTCCAGTTTCTGCCTGCTTTTAGTTACTTTCCAGTGCCTTCAGATGGTTGTTTCATATATTTTATTTTCCTTTTCCTAGAGTTTATAGTTGTTATTTGGAAAACAGTTGTTCTGACAGAACATACTCCTCCATTCCTGGAAACTGGAATAGAGTTTTAGCATTAGCATAGAGACTTTAACTATATGAAGAACAGTAGAGTTTCATATCCCCGTTTTGTACACCTGAAACTAATTTAAAAAAAATGTTAACAAAAAAAAAAAAAAAACCAGAAGAAAATACTGTTAAAAATAACTAACAAACTCAGCAACTTTGAAAGATTCAAAATAAAAAAAATAAAGTACAGCACAAGGAATGTAGTCAATAATATTGTAATAATTATATATAGTATCAGATGGGTAATAGACTCATTGGGGTTATCATATCAAAAAACAAAACAAAACAAAACAAAAAAACAGAACGGTAGAAAAGTTTCTGCTGTAGTCTATAATGTCCCAGGACTGTTCATCCTGGACCAACCCTAGTCTTAAAAACTCTAATCCAGGTTATTCAAGACTATTGTAGCTGATAGCCCATTTCCAGGTGCTTTCAAAGCAAAGCAGACTAAACTCTGGGTAAAGACCAAGGTTCAGGTAGAGAAGTCAATGGGACCATTTGGGAATCTCTGCTTCAAATCCCCCCTTAAATCTATGTATAATCTTAAGGTAGGAAACTCTTCTGGGCAGGAATAGTGAGGCAAATCTTTCTTGACCTTGAGTTTTGCCACTTTCAAATATGTCAACACTCCACTAAGCAGAGTTCAGAAGATTTTGCTTTTCCTGTCCAATCTTTTTTTTTTTTTTTTTTTTTTAATGTGAGTAAGTAGAACTTTTTGCCAATTTTGCCAGAGTGGCTTACTTTACAACCTAACATTCCTATGGGGAATGTCAAAGATAGTCCCTTCATTGTGTTTCTTTTCTTCAAACTTCCTGACACTGCTCTAATACTGCTCCAGTTTTCTTTGTAACCCTCATGATATGCCCATGATATTGAAGTTAATGATCCAAAAGTTTGTATTTGAGTTTTCTTTTCTGGTTTTCTATCCAGGTTCCCTCTTCTTGCCAAAAGTTATGTTTCATTATTGGTCACTTATAACATATAGATATAACACGTAAGATACATGTGTAAGTTTACATAACATCTACAATATTATAAGAATAAATTTTTTGTTTGGTTTAATTAGCAAAAATGTGTGAAAGACAATCCCACATTCTAGTTGCCCTGATAGTTCTGCATTCTTTTACAGTTCAGCAAAACTATTTGGGATAGTGATCCAGACAAAGTTTCTGGGACATAAGCCATGTTTTCAGCCTTAGCTTGCTCATTATATTCCTTAATATACTTTCAAGACTGTTTAGTTGAATCAAAAGAAGAATGTGCTATGATTTGAGCAAAGCAAGTTAGAGCGTTTTAATGAGAAGACCCTTAATTTAAAACACTTTGTTTTCCACCCTCCTAAAATTTTGTTCTATTTTTAGTTAATACGTCAATTCCCAATGTCTCAGAAGTAAAGGAGAACATGACGTTTGGATCAACGTTAGTCACCAACCCAAACGGAGGGTTTCTGGTAAGAAAGCAGAGTAATGATAGTTAATGAACCAGGAATGCTAACATTGTAAATCTATTAGAATCTGTTACATAATTTTAATCTTCAGTTTTTTTTTTCATTTTGTTTTCAATTTTTAAAAGGCATGTGGGCCCTTATATGCCTATAGATGTGGACATTTGCATTACACAACTGGAATCTGTTCTGATGTCAGTCCCACATTTCAAGTCCTGAACTCCATTGCCCCTGTACAAGGTACAAATTTTATGGAATGGTCTTGCATGTTTGAAAGCGTAAGCAATTAATGAGACATATGTATACAAAGGAGCATACCAAAAAGCTTGATATATTTTCTCAGCTACCAGCGTTACCAATTTAGGTAAATGTTTGCTTTGCCAATATATAACCAAACCTCACTGCTATTTTTGGAATTGATATTAGTGTAAATAACCTTTAGAGAGTCATATGTAAACATCATAGCTGAAGCTGTCACATTGTTTGTATTTAAAGGGTGAGTTTCTTTGAGGATCGTAACCTCATTTGAAATGCACACAGAATGAGAACTGTTATATAAATCTCACACTGAGGAACTTTCCGAAGATAACTTATACAATGTTCATTAAAATTAAATAGAGGTGGATTTTTACTTGATAAGAATCCCATACCAATCATTATTGAGTGCAATGAGTATTTATCACTTTCACTTTTTCTAAAACTACTTCTTCTGATTAAAAAAATCAATCTGTCCACTTTGTAAAACATAATTAATCTTTTAAACTGAGCTTCTTGCAGGCAAGAAAATGCTTCATATACCTCTAAAAAGAGAGACTCCAATTTGAACAATCGATTCCTTTTTTTTGCAGAATGCAGCACTCAACTGGACATAGTCATAGTGCTGGATGGTTCTAACAGTATTTACCCCTGGGAAAGTGTTACAGCTTTCTTAAACAACCTTCTTGAAAGAATGGATATTGGTCTTAAACAGACACAGGTATGTGACGCTGTGTTTTGATCTCCGCATTTTGATTTCTGTTGACTAAAAGACAAAAGTGCACAAATTTTTAATCAAGCAAAACATGCTGTAAGTAAATTAATTAATAAAGCTAAAATTCAGCATGAATTTTATATTCCATAACCCTGTTCTTATTCCTGATAAACGGGACATTACTGGTAGACCATGTTATTTTCTAAACAGAAAATGTTATGAAATCTGCCACTTTCAATGACCTTGGAAAGTGTCCCCAATAGATCTCTGTAAAATCATCATTGGATTCTTAGTTATAAAATAAGTTGCAGTCACCTTGGTAATATCAGAGCAGGGTTTCAGAATTTATAGAAACTAATCGGACATCCCAAAGAACCCATCACATTATAATCTACTGTCTCATATTATACAAATAAATTAGGAACTGATCACAGAATATTGCTTAAAGTCTATTGTTGCCTATATTTAATAATTTCTTTCCTTAAGTGAAAAGTAAATGATCCATGCTTTAGCTGCATTAAGTCAAATAGTTTCTTGTCTTTTTTTTTCACCCCATGAGTTTGTGTTTCTAAAGATTTCCCCTTTATTGCCACTCAATGAAGAACTTCTCGTGTGGCTCTTCCACTTTAGACAATGAGTTTGGGTTTAATTAATCTAAAGTTTCTTATACTTTGTGGCCATATGGCTTAAAATATAAAGACAAAAGGATTACAGGCAAATTAAATATCCAAGTGAAGTCAGTGCCTTGAATGAAGGAATTAGCCCTAGAATCAAAGTCAAAATTACTGTTGCCTGGTTTGGGGCTATAGGAGAGCCCCGGAGACATTAGTACCGCACATGCGTCCAGGAGCTTTCCTTTCTTCTCTGAGAGCTCCACTCTTGGAGGAATTTATGAGGCACTGAAAACGTGGTGTGAACACATCAGGGTTTGCCACACCCACATTAAAATTGGGATATAAATGTACACACACACACACGTGTGTGTGTATCCATATATATGTGTGTATACAGAGGGTGCCAAACAAATGTATATATATTTTAAGAAAGGAAAACTGTATTAATATTGTAATACTCAGTATATACCGATAACAAAAGATGAACACAAGTTACGTTTGACTTCTGCAATTATAAGAGGTATTCATAGTGGTTACCATCAGTGTCCAGACACTTCTGATTATGGCAAACTACTGCTTGAGCAACACTGACCAAAGTGTCCACTTATGCACATTTTTTGGCACCCCCGGTATATCCATATAAATATGTGTATATCCATATAGATATATATAAACATATGTATATACATGGAAAACAAATTTTATCAAAGGGATGGTAGTTGAAGATTGCAAATTAGACTGAAATCTCAAAGTGAAAGGTCATAAGGCTGTGTTCCAAGCTCAACAGTTCTCTTTAGAGAGCTAGGTGAGGCATAAGCTTGTGTATATCCTACTCGAGCATAGAGAACTTGAAGTGTTAAATCATTCAAAGAAAATGGACTTTTACACATCAAAATGTAAATTTTCCTGGATGCAAGTTTCTCATCTACAATTGATCTTCCCAAGTGAATTACCAGAGGTTTGGAGAGGATACTGTATCTCTTTCTGCTGCAGGTGTCAGGCGGCCTGCATTCTTAGAAAACCACTCTAGAATCGTGACTTGCTCCTCCTTCTCATACCTTTCCACATGGATCTCCTTCTCTTCCCTTCTTAGGACCTCTCTCCCTGCCTCCTTTCCTCTCTTCCACATCCTTTCTCTCCTCAGTCTATAGATTTTGTAGAGCCAGAAAATTAAGCTGGACAGAATCTCAGAGGTAATTTAGCCAAGAATCTCAATTTATGGAGGGGACACAAGAGGCTAAGTGATTTGTTCAGGGTTCCTTGTTTGTTGACAGCAGATCAAAACATACCACTCTCCTATTACAGTCCCATGTTCTTTCCTTTCTGAGAGCCCTACTTCGGGAGAAGGTTCAGAGCTGGTCCCATCTGACGTCCTTAAATAATAGGTCTCTAGTTCTTTCCATCTTCTTATGACTGTCCTCCTCCTTCTTAGGCCAGCCCCTTGGCTGGAACCAGGCCAGACCTCTTGGTGCCCCCACTCCCTGCACTGATAGACCTGCAACCACCCTGCTGGATCACAGCTCTCTCTTCTCTCAGCGCTTTCCCCATGATGTGCTGCTTTCTTCCACCTGTTTTGTCTCGCCCATTTTACCTTCCTATCCAATGCTTTCTTTCCAAAGCTAATAATATTCTTGGAATAGTTTTAAATTTCTAATATTATATCGTCATCTGAATATTTAAGTTTACTTTTCAATTCTTTTGTCTATTTTACTGTAAAAATTTATTTATTTGTAGCTGTTTGTGGAAATTAGTGCAGCTGCGATATGTATGAAGTTGCTCTACAACTTCAGGAAGAAAATCTATAAGACTATTTTAGAATATTAATCACTGCTTCATTTGGGGATCTGAGACAGTGGCTAAGTTTTGTAAAGAAATAAATAACAATCAGTAGCTTATATACTCAACCCATTCTGCTGCAAATTTGATATTTCTAACTATCAGAATTATAATTAATTTTACGTTTCTGTAGTGAGACTCCTAATAGAAGAGCTATTCTGCCTAACCACCAGAGGAATTCCAGCTGCCAGTGTACTTCATGGAGTTAAGGCTTTCTCTTAGGGAACAATGACTCTATTCAGAAGAATGGAGATGGGGGCAGGGTCCAGATGCTATAGTGAATGGGAGGGACTTGAACTTACTGGGAGGCAGGAGAATCAGATCACATTTACTCAGTTCCAGGACCCCATTCCACAGAGAGGAAGATTTCGGAATGCAGTTCTATATTGAGTTGTTTGTAGCATCTGCCAACTCATCTGAAGGAACCTACCTGCTCCCTAAAGAGCAAGGAGCTGCTTAAATTGCTGGATTTTTGTGTCACATTTTTCTTGTATCATTTATTGTGGAGCTCATTTATTCAGATGTTTTTCCTGAGGGTTTACTAAGTAGCAGACTCTGTGATAGGTCTTGGATAATCATGGAAAATAAAACAGACAGCCACTGCCTTCATGGAGTTTCTGTAAAATGCAGTGTTTCTCCAACTGTGGCTCATGGAATTCCTACTTCAGAATCCCTGAGGTGCTTGGACTGTAACTCCCAGACATTCAGAATTGGCTTCTCTGAGGCTGGGGCTACAGAGCCTGCATTTTAGTAAGCAATCCACATAATTCGTAAACAGGTTGAGGTTGAAGAAACACTGGACTAATGCATTTTATTATACTGATATGTGTGTGTGTCTGTGCATGTGAGTGTGTGTGTGTGTGTGTGTGTTTGCTGTATCCTGTAGATTACAGGCACCTCAGGAGTGAAGACTTTACATCACCTTTTTGTCCTTGTCAGTGGCCAGCCCAGTGCTTTGCTGGGACATAGCAGGCTCTCGATGAGCACTTGTTGAATATACGCGTACGTGTAGACCATAATAAATGCATGTTTGTATTATTCTCTGATGGGTGGACATTTGATAAGACTTTTTTCTATAACTGGCATTTTCATATTCTTTTAGGTATATACTTTAGGCTTTAGTATTTTCTAATGTTTGTCTATTTTGGCTTAAGTTGTGTTAATGACTAGTTTCATTAGTTCTCTAAACAGAAGGGATTGGAAGGATATATTTATTAGAACACTACTTCTGCTAAACTGAATTTAATAGGGTTTTAAGTATAACAATTGAAACTCTCTTTAAATTTAACCTTCCTTCAATGGATTCAGAATAGTAATTCATTCATAGAAAATTTGGAAAGATACTTCCTCTTCAAAGAAATGTGTACTGAAAAGTATGCTTATTTTTTTGTATGATCTTATGGCAATTCTCTCCAAAAACTATTTGTTTTAACCATTTTTTTCCCTGATTTGTTGCTAACTCAATTTAAATAAGTTTTTGGTGTATGTGCTTTGTTTACAAAGAAGCACTCAACTCTGCCTTAAGATTGGTAGAGTTAGCTTCTAAAGTTTTTCTTCCTCCTTACTTACCCTCCTTACCTCCATTTCTGAAAGGGGCAGACATAAACACGAATTGTGAGAGAGGCTACCCAGAGGAGTTACAAAGACGGCAAGTTAAGAACTGGATAGAGGACTCTTGGACTTGTCATTCATACCAAGGGTATAAAGGCATTAAGAATGGAGTTGATAAGATTTGTGAAGAGGATTTCTCTGTAGAAAGAGTCTCGTGAGAAAGGCTTCAATGGGATCATACAATGAGCTTGGTATGTGTTGACTAGAGTTGAAACTCACAGTTGACCAGTGAGTTTCTGACTCCTGCCTGAAATATCTAAAGGTGAGACAGCAGCTGCCTCGCCAAGTCAAAGCAGAGGTAGCTGCACTGGGATCGGCCTACACTCCTGAGTTTGTCAACATGAAGAATGAGTGTGTTTGACATGGAGCATCATGGGGTCATGTTAGGTCCTGTCTGTAGAATCTCCTGCAAGTGAGTGGGGGTCTCTGCCCAGGAAAGCAGAAGATAGCCCTGATTTCTACACACGGCAGTAATGAAATGCATTCACTCAGGCAATGCTAGAGGTGAGGGGAGACTCCCAAAGAACATATAAGAAAGTTGTAAACACCTGTTAACATCTGCGTACTTCCAGTCAAGTAGGAGTTTCTATACTCTTTATTTATCTTCTCTACCCCTGTCCCTGGAAAGGTCAGAAACTCTAGTGAGTAATCTAAGGGGAGATGAGTGGGAAACAGCCAGCCATGCCCCTTCTGACCTATATTTTTCTCACCTCCTGTAAGCTTTAGTAGCGGGTGAAGGGAAGACTTAATTATAAATCAACACTAATGGCTCATCTGGTTGGTTTTATTTCAATTTAAGATGAACCATATGAAATTGTTGCTATTTGATCATTTGTTGACCTGCAAATACAGCAATTTCATGTGGTACAACTAAAATTAAAATATAGGACTTTTTAATTAACAGATATTTTAAAATGGAGAATAAGAAAAATCATAAGACATTTATCTTTCCATCAAGGAAAAGTGGAACAGTTTCACCATAAATAAGTTTTAAAGGGCAAAATAAATTGCATTCTGATTACAGTAGTCCTCTTTATTCATGGGAGATACTTTCTAGGACCCCCAAAATGCCTGAAATCAAGGATAGTACTGAACTTATATATACTATGTTTATGTCCTATGTATACATACCTATGATAAAGTTTAATTTATAAGTTAGGCACAGTAAAAGATGAACAAGAAGCTAAAATAAAATAGAACAATTATAACAATATTCTTTAATAAAAGTTATGTGAATGTGGTCTCTCTCTTAAACCATCTTATTGTATTGCATTCACCCTTTCACTTTATGGCTTCTCTTTGGCATATTCAAATTACCAGCATCATTTACTCTTGTACTCTAGGGCCATTACTAAGTAAAATAATGGCTGCTTGAACACAAGCCTATGAAACCAAGACAGCCAATCTGATAACAGATATGGCTATTAAGTAACTAGTAGGTGGATAGGGTTCACAGCGTGGGTACACTGGACAAAAGGATGATTCATGTCCTGGGCTGGATGGAGAAGGATGTCATGAGATTTCATCACGCCGCTCAGAACAACATGCAATTTAAAATTTATGCATTGTTTATTTCTGGAATTTTCCTTTTAATGTTGACCAGGTATAACTGAAACCACTGAAAGCAAAACTGCAGATAAGGGGAGAACTACTGTGTATTTCATGAGTTCCTGTTTGTTATATCAATTACATTTACACACTTGGTACAACAGGTAAAGATCAACTATGATGGCTTATTCTCTGCAGTCATAGATTTTTCATTAAGTAATTGCAAATATTGAAAGGCAGTCTCAGGGATATGAAACATTCCATAGTGATTGTCACCTCCACAAAGAAAAAAAAAAAGGAAGGAAGGAAAAGAAGGAGAAAGGGAGGGGGAAATGAAAGGAGAAAAGCAGGCAGGCAAATAAAAACCTTGCATAAAAGTTTCCATATGACAATTGGGATACATTAGGGAAATGCAACACCCGTGACAGAACAGAAACATTAATTCCAAATGCAGTAATCCTCCCCTATCTGCAATTCTGCTCCCCACCCCCAGTTTTAGTTACTGTGATCAACTGCAATCCAAAAAATATTATATAGAATATTTCAGAAATAAATAATTCATAAATTTTAAATTGCAAGCTGTTCTGAGTAGTGTGATAAAGTCTCACCATTCTGCTCTGTCCCCACCCAGGACGTGAATCATCCCTTTGCCCCCGCGTATTCATACTGTATATACAATATAAGACATTGGGAGAGAGACCATATTCACATAACTTTTATTACAGTATATTGTTTTAATTGTTCTACTTTACTATTAGTTATTGTTGTTAATCTCTTATTGTGCCCAATTTATAAATTAAACTTTATCATAAGTAAGTATGTACAGGAAAAAACAAAGTATGTATAGGGTTCGGTACTACCCATGATGTCCACTGGTTCAGCATCCACGGGGGTCTCAGCACATGTCCCTGGGGGACAGACGGACAACTGTAGTTATTAAAAGTTTCTCCCATGTTTCTGTGTGGTCCCATTAAGACTTTTGCGAACATCGTCAAGGAATTTTTGTAAACCAGTTTTTTACCCAAGACAGGGTAAAAGCTATAAAATTGCCTTTTAAAAAACCACCTATAAAAGCAAACCTGAAACACTCTGAGCTTTCCATAAAAAATATGATGGTATAAATATTATGAAGGTCTTATTGATCCTCAATACATAAATGTAACATTGCTTTTAATAATAAATGAGAATGATATAAATATGCCAAATACGAGTACATTACCCTAAATAAAACCAGTAAATTGTGAGGCTTGATATAAAAGTGAAATATACTAATGGAACAATGTCTAGATTGTTCCCATCAAGAGTGCAGCATAACATTAAACCAGGCAAAACGAAAAAGAGAATTTAATTAAATTTTAGGAATATTATTTATCTTTCCTTTTACTGCACATTTTATGGCCATTTCCCTAGAAGTCTTAAATACGAGGTGTGATTCATTGTTTTGAGGTCTGAAAAGAAGGCTGATTGAGCCATGCAGCCTTCTTTGTCAATCAGGCTATAGTTTCTGAACGTGGTGTGAATCTTCTCACTCACCAGCCTCCTGGACTCCGTTCTCTCCTACCTCCATCCATCACTCACCTGAATTATCTTTCCAAGGTAAAGTTCAGATCATGGCATTTCCCTTGATACAAATATATTATTGCTGCCTGCTGAGTAATATCCAATCTCTCCAGTGGACTATAAGACATTTCTCACCTGGGGCCAGTCATTCCCACTGCCTCTGCCTCCCTGGTGCCCACCTCTTTTCTTGCCCCACAGCTTCTTCTCACCCTGGCCTTTCCTGAACATATTGTTCTATGCTCGCGTGATTTCCTCTGCCTCCTGTGCCCTTCTCCACCCCAGCCTTAGGTGCTAGGTGAACTTCTTAGACTCAGGTCAAATGTCACGTTCTCTGTCATTTGCTATGATTATTCTACCCATTCTTCCCAAGATTTCCTTCCCCTCCCATGTTCCCACAGTATTTGGACACCCTTCACTTATTGCTCTCATCCATCACTCTGTAGTGTCATGTTTTGTTTCATGCGTCTGTCTCTTGGTGGACTGTAAATTCCACAACGACAGCATTTTGCCTTAATCCTTTCCCTATGGTATACAGTTCGGAGTTTTATGTTATTGCCTAGCACATAGGAGCCAAATTGTTTACATTGGGAAAATGTAATTCCTGCAGTTTTTCATTTCTCCTTGGGTTGAAAATCATTATTGTAGTGACTGCCATCTCTCACTCTGCTTCATGAAGTCTTTGAGCTAAAAGATACTTGCTTGTGGGGAATCCCCCCAGACACCCCTTTACATTGGGCTTCAGGCTTTTCTTTGTAAGTGTTCCCTCATCTAGCCCCACTCACCTCTATTCTGATTTCTGCCACAGACTTCTCTCTTCTCCAAAACACTTTCAAATTTGCTATCCTTGCGTTTTAGAACATGGATCCATATTTTATTGCACCATCTTCCGTGAAGCAAGAAGCCAGCTAAAGACACCCTTTTCCTAGTACCTATATCTATCTTCTATCAACTTCATTAATGTTTCTGAGGACTCACTTTGTCTACTTGTGAAACAGTCCCATGTATGTCCTTTTCCATAGTAACAGAGGTGAAGCCTGTTTTCAGCCAACAGCCTCAAAATGGTTTGTGCCGACAGCTGACTTGGAGTGGAGCCTTTTCTATCTTCACATTCTGACCCTGACTTCATGACAGTACATGCATCTTTACCAAACTTGGTCCCATAGTTTGGTAAAAGGAAGTATAAATTGTGCATCTTATGGAAACATGGAAAACCTCATTGTTTTACCCTGTCTTTATTCCCCTAAAAAAGCCATTGATTTGATAATGTCAACTGTTGACAAAAGCCCAGAAACATAGTTCTGCTGGGCATTAAAATGTAGGCGCCAGTATTATAACTCTGATGAACAATGTAAGGTAATAATATAATTCTAAATGAGTGAATAATTCCACTCCTTCAAAACTCGTTGACTCAACATACTTAAAAGCTATGTTGAACATTCTCTTTCTTGAACTCCCTTGTCAATCAGTTGTGACTTTGAGTTTCATGAGAGAAAAATCAGTAAGGTCCTCCTTTCAGTGATTTCTAACAATGCCCTTCCTTTTATATTCTTCACATTCATGTGCCTCCTCTTTCATCTCCACCCCTGAAAGAAATGAAGCCATTTGGATAATTAGTTCATTTTAGTTCAGCAGATATTTATGAAGTATCTTATTAAGTATTATGCTAGGTGTCATGGGCAATATAAAAAAAAACAAAACCTCTAAAACTTTGTTCCCAATCTACCCCCCTAAAAAAAACTTGAAATGAGGCAAAAGCTTATATTTATATAATTACAGTGAATGACAGAGTATCATAAATATAACAAGGATGAATGAAGAGAACTATTCATTGATCTTTACAAGCTGGTAACTCTTAATATCATAAAGCAAATGTTTTCCAAGTTCTGTTGTTTAAGGTGTTGAATATGTTCCTCACATATACACACAAACTCCCTTAAATAAGAATAAAATACATCAGGTGACTCACAATGCATGTTTTCATATTAAAGACTGAGAACATTTGCCAAAGTACTTGTTTATGAGTTGGAGTAGAGAAATTGGGGACACGAGTAAATGAAAGCCTTGCCCTTTTGGACCATTTGAAATTTGTGGCACTTTTTTTTTCTTAATGTAATTAGCAGAGGGAAAAATACGGAGACAGACAGATGATAATGACAGAGACAGAGAAACAGAGGGGAGGGCTCCTGCTCTAAAGGTGCATGTTTATCTTTGTGGTACCCATTGTTTTTTAAGATCACTTGGCCATGGAACTCTTTTTTAAAATCATACCTAGTAACATAAAAAAGCATGCTTGTATTTCCTGCAAAAGAGATAAGGGGATATTAGTTTGGGGTTTAGCTAAAGAAGGATTATAAATCTAGTGTTTATGTGGAAGGTTCAATGAAATGATATACACGTCTTGTTCATATAACAGAATCCTCAGCCAGTTGTGTGCCTGGTTTATGCTATAGCCTGAATCAGCTCTTAGGCCTCTTTGACCTTAGATTGTAATTATATACCTATCTTTTGTTCCACTTAATTAAGAAGTTCAAATTGGATCTCCCCAGGAGGTAAAGGCATCCCTTCCATTTGTCTCTGAAAAGTAACTGTTCCTTCTCCTTGTGACTTACATCTCTTTATAGGTGTCTATTGTGACCATCTTCATCTACTCCTTTGAGGATGCCACAAGCTACTCTTTCCATTCTCCCTTTTGAAGTAAAGTCCACATCGAACCCAGTTGCTTCTAGTAGCTGTCATCTTGCTTACTGATTTCTATTCAGCAAAAATGCCTAGACTCCTTCCACCCCATTACTCCTCACCTGCTCCCTCCTTCACTTGCACTCTCTGGTTTCCAGTGCGATTGGTTGCTCTAAGTCAACTTGATAATTATTGTTTTTTTTCCTTTTTTCTCAATTTCTAGAATCATTTAAATTCTATATCATCCTGAGGTATTTTCCAGGCTCCAGACTGCTTTGCTTTCTCCTGCTTTACTTGCATAACCTGTTGTCTCTTCTTTATCAGGGTATCAGGAAGCTTCCTCCCTTCCTACATAGGCTTGTCAATGTGAGGCAGTGGATATGTTTTCGAGTCCCTCTCCTCAGCCTCCTTGCTATGTGTATTCACCACGGAGCTCACTTTTTATCTTATTCTTTAATTCTCACACTTATTTCATTCTGTTACATGTGCACCTATACACATTATGCTAGTAAGAATCTACTTCATGTGCCTGAAATTATACACTAAGCTCAGACTGAAACTATTTGTATTGACCTGTGTTTTACCAATACTCAGCAAAGCTTTACAGATGTTTGTTTTGTGATATGACCATTTTCCTGTGAGGAAAATTAATAAATGGCACACTTTTCTGGGCATTACTCTATCTGATTCCTAAAGTCCAGTATCAGCCAGGGACCTACACTAAATGTCATTTCCCTGAGATTTGAGTTTCCACTGCCCACTCTTCTCATTTCTCACACTTCTTTGTATCTCTCTTTTTCTGCTTATCATTATTTCCGTCCCATCTCAGTTCTCTACTTGCTCGTGTGAAATGTTACAGTCATGGAGTAAGAATGTATGAGGGTCAACTGTGAGCAAAGCAAAACAGTGGGAATGGATAAGAGAATACCAAAAGCTATGACATAGTTCATGTTCTTTATCCCTGCTTGCCCCTTCAGAACTCATAATGTAGTTGGGAAGATAAAGCATGCACACAAAACAGTTGAGAAGAGTGCAGTACTCACAGGAACAGAACGGACAAGTTTGTTTCAGATTTCAGAGAAGGGGAAGATCAGTAAGGGTTATACTGGCAATGAGGTGGGGAACGTTTTACAGAGAACGTGAAACTTGAATCTTACAGAATGGGTAGAATTCCACTTAGTTGGGGCAATAAGGAAGGGAATTTGGTAGGGGTAGAGTTCATATTGGGGAGCCCTCAAAATGAAGGAGGGAGGTCAGAGATGGTAGGGTCAGACTGTTGAGTGCCTGAGGACCAGGGGAAGAAAACAGCATTTTAACCAACAGGCCTAGTATTTCAAGTAGCAACTTGAAGTTTTATCTGTTTTCTATTTTAATTGGAATAAAAATTATCTTTTAAAGCATACTTCAGAGTCACTGATATAGCAATGGAGAGTTACTGGAGATTTTTGAACAAGAAGGTTATGTGATAAAAGCAGAACATCAAGACAGGTAACCTGCCATTAATATGTAGAAGGATTTGAGGAGAGTGGAAGTAGAAGGAGGGACATCAGCAGTGGAGAGACCAACCCCTGACATGGTCTGGTTCTAGGCAATGATGTCTGGCCTGGGCTAAAGGAGAAATGAAGAAATGTAGATAATAGCTGCCTGAGGCCCCATTTCCCAGAAGCAAACCCCAAGAGAGGAGTCAAATGGCAGAGTGCTTCCTATAGTAAAACAGTAAGGGATTTTGGGTCGCAAAACAGAGTGACAACAGAAGACAAATAAGGGTGTGATTTCAGGTGAAATCAAGGCCCCAGCCTAATCTGGAAGGGAAGCTCCAAGTTGAGTCTGGTTTTTCATTGCCTGTACTCAGACATTACCTGTGGAGCAGAGCCCAACGTCAGGCAGGAGAAAACTTACAGGCACTTCTGGCTTTTTGAACCTTTGGGACAAAGCAGCTCCAGCAGCCCAAGGGCAGTCATCTGAAGAAAAGCTCAGGTGGAGTTGTTAGAGCAAAGAATAAAGAAAAGGTGATACCTTAACATTTACAAAGAATAAGCTTATAGACGTGATATATTTGTTAAGTACATAGAGATGATGGAGAGTAGAGAAATCATAGACAGATAGACAGATAGATGGATGGATGGATGGATGGATGGATGGATGGATGGATGGATGGATGGATGGATGGATGGGTGGGTAGGTAGGTAGATGGGTAGATAGACAGATAGATGATAGAGAAGATAGAAAGCACTAATCTCTTACTTATTAAGGTGCTAAAAATTCTCTGCTATTTCTGGTGTAAAGCTAATTTGTCCAGATAATGCAATCATTTATAGTAAATTCTATAAGATATGTAAAATGTGTTGTAAATGTAAAATATCATGGCACAAAGCAGCCTTGTTTAGTTAGTGTGACTTCCACCTCTCTTCATGTGAGTCAAATAACTCCCTTTTTCCTGAGGAGTTAATAGCTTATGTCTAGAATTTGATTGAATTGAATAAATGGAAGCAAAGTGCACTCATTAACAAAAATTAGGGGGCTGTTGGGCAGTGCTTTGTGAAACCCTATTTGAGATCCATGGTCCTAACTTGAAAGTGAGAGCAGTCTACAAGTTGTGTGATTTTTTTTTTTTGTCCAGCGGCATTCAGTGTCACAGAAGCACACACAGAAGGAGATATTTGGACTTCACCAGAGTTGGAAGTTAGCCAAGTGAGTTAATGGAGGGAAGAAAAGGTTAAAAAAGTTAAATGTTTGCAAGTAAATGATTGTGGTGATGGATCATGGAATCTAGGCTAGGTACAAAAAAAAAAGTACGATCTATGAATTAATTGGATGTCTTGATGTGGTCAAGGAATGAATTAGATATACTAGGTAAATAAGCTGAAGTTAATGATCAGAAATTGACATTGAGGTGCTGCAATTTTTCCAGATGACAAGGTCAAGTATATGACCTTGGGAGCAGATGACATAGATGAGCTAGAGGAAAACATTACTGAAGCCGAGGAAGTCAAAGAAACGAGAGACTAGGGTGTTCAATAGATTCATCCAAGTAATAAAATGTCCAAGAATAATGACACGAGTGACAATTTTTAAAGTTCTTTAGCTTCTTGCTTAATCAAACAAAAACAAAGGAAAATAAAAACAAAACCAGCTCTGTAAGATGTCTCAGATGGATGAGCAATTAACTTTCACAGCAGCTTTTATTTTCTTGTTACCCAAAATAAGGTATAATGATTATCTAAGTAACAAAATCATTTCATCTTTATTTACACTGAACATTTATATACACAAAGGCAATGTCAAACCTCCATGATTCCCCTTAATAATAATTCAGTGTCTCCCTGGATTACTAACTAAAAGTTGTAAGGGTCACTGGGAAAATAGTTTTAATTCTATGTAGAGAATAATAGATAACATTTAATTATAAGCAAAGAAATAACCTGACTTGAAGTCATGGGTGTGTCCTCATCCATTTTATTTTTTGTGTAATTAGTTGGTTGTTTCCTACCTTATTCTCAAAGGGACTTCTCTTCATCTTCATTCCAATTATAATAGCACACAGACAGTGACAGATATTAGGTGAAAGATACATTTATGGAAGAGCAGGGCTCGCCTGGACATGGATTAAGCAGTTCCTTTCAACATGTTCATTTAGTGTATGGTGTACCTTATTTTACTCTCTCATATATTCTCTAGTCACTTCTTATTTTCTTACCTGATTAAGCAGCTCTCCGGAAAGATTAATAGGTTCTATTTATTTATTTTTAAAATATGATCTCTTTATTTGTTTGTTTCTGAACTTTATTATATTCTCTAGTGTGTCTCAATTAGCTAGCTAGCTAATTGAATTCATTCAGTAGCCATGAAATGGCAGCAGTATTTGGCAGAAGCGAGCAGGATGAGGTGACTAGAGGATGGGGAGATACTAAGGAGGTGCATTTTTGTTGAGAGGAAGTAGAGTGATGGATAGAGCCCTGGGATAAAGCATACACATCATGGATTGCACCCCCTTCTGCCCCTTCACTGTGGGGAGTGAGGTTTTTAAACTGTTTCCTCATTTATCAGATGTGATAGTAATTTCTGTTACTATCATTTTAATAAATTAGGAAAGAATGTCTTAAAGAATGTCATAAAAATACATGACAGTATTCTTATTTAGGCATAATTGTTACAGATGTCTAGTGTACTCTTGAAGGTAGCTCAAAGATCATCAAGATTATTTTAAATTGGAGGTTTTCTTATTTGTTTCTGCATACGCCAGAGTACGCTTTTGGTTTCCAAAAGGACCTAGCTGTGGAAATGTGTTGATAAAGCAACAGACATATCATTAAGCCTAAAGATTTCTAAAGACAGCGCTATCAGGAGGGGAGCCTGGTAAGGTAGATGCTGATTCTTTGTTCCACTTGGAAATAGGGTTCTCTCTAAAGCCTGTACCAGAGGCAACTTTACCAATGGGCGACTGTTTTGAAAGAAGGCAACCCTGTCTCTACTTATGTGCCCTACCCAAGAAATGAAGTGCCCGGAATTCCTACCTGAAAAGAAATCCCTTTGGGGTAAAGAATTCTTTCAGTCCTTAATTTTGGGGTAGAAAGGCTAAACAAAAGTATCTTCGGCATAATTCTTGATGTAGATTAGTTTATTGGTTCACATCAACCTTTAAAGAAGGGTGTAGAAAAATGATAAGTAAACTGGGTATCTCTGGGGTGGGGAGAGGACTATGGATCAAGAGAAATTGAATCTGGAGGCATGTTACCTATATTGTTTTACTTTATGGTGGCTCTGCCTACATTGTCCAATCTGTAGTAAAGAGGGAATGAAAGGAGAAAGGTAGTAAGAGAGGGAAGACAGAGAACAAGAAAAAGAGTGGTGGGAGAAGGGCTGATCTGAGAGAAACAAAGCCACGGCTGAGTTACATAAAGCACGACGCACGCGTGTGCCCTTCCCAGATCCATCTGCTGCTTTCTCAGCTGGCCTCCCCTAGCTCCACACTCCCCTCACAGCCTGGTCCAGCCTGGTCTACAGAAAGAAAGGCAGTGAGCCTCCCTCTTCCCCACCTCAGCTTCTTCAGATACACAGTTCCTTTCATGACCCCATCCTACTTCTCAGCCACCATCCAGGACAGGCCCTCCTAGCACCTTTTAAATATTACTCCTGAAAGTCCTTCCCTGAGCCCCCATTTTAAATTAGGGCCTTAGGTTATACTTGCTGATAACAGCTTTTCTGTTACAGCCCTCTTCAGAGTTGGCAGTTGAACATACATGTATTTGGATGATCATGTGCTTAATCTTGCTCTCCTTCTAGTTTTAGAAGCCCCACGAAAATAAAGGCAGAAACCCTATCAGTGTGTTTCACATTCTACCCCCCAAGGCCAACCAGAGTCATTCAGTATAAACTGTTGAAGAGATAACACCAATCATTGGAGAAGTTTGGTAACGGCACCTCCATTTTTGTTCTTCAGGCTATGAATATCCACAATGGCAATGATTATTGCTGTCAAAGTAGAAGGATTTTTGTACTCATTGATTTTTAAACTTGTCTGAAAGACTAAAATGCATTACATCTGATCTACATGTTTAAACTGAGCAAAATTGAAACAGGGAATATTGCTAGGTAGATAACTCACAATGCCTTGATATTTCAGGTTGGAATTGTACAGTATGGAGAAAACGTAACCCATGAGTTCAACCTCAATACCTACTCGTCGACGGAAGAGGTACTGGTTGCGGCAAATAAAATAGGCCAGAGAGGTGGACGCCAGACTATGACAGCCCTTGGAATAGACACAGCAAGGTACATGGTTAAAAATAAACCAGAGTAAAAGACTGTACAAAAGTAACTGTTCACGATCTAGCCCATTGGAGTGTTGATTGAACATTTACCTCGGCAATATTTAAAGCCATCTTGTTTAAAACTAGATTCAGCTGATTAGCTCATAGTTACAGAATCAGGTTTTTTTGTACCACAATCTCACCACTCCTCTTATTTTTTATTCCAAGGGTTTAATGGATGGAAAATCAATCAAAAATCACTGGCATCTACTGCCTCATGTTCTTGGGTAATAAGACACGCTATGAGTGGCTATCTTTTCCCTTTATTCTTTGTTTTCCACTTCTAGAAGTCTCAATCTAAAAAAGAAAAGAAAAGTGGTTAGACCACTTCTACAGTATATATATATATATATATATATATATATATATATATATATATATATATATATATATATATATATTCTAGTATGCCTATAATTTAACAATAGTTGATTTAGTATTATTGAAGCTCTCAAATAAGTTTTTAAGAGGCCAAATACAATATTGCCTTATTTGCAACCATTTTCAGTGCAAAAATTGAAAGAAGTGGAAAGGATTTACTCATTTGTAATTCTCACTCTTTCTTCTTTCTTACTTTCTCCAAATTCCCTCCAATTTACATCCCTTCCTTCCTCCCTTCTGCAGTTTCCTTCACGGAGAGCACGTAATTCACTCTGCTGTGATTGAACTTCCTTCTGTGAACATATAGAACTTGTCCTTTTTTTTTACAATGTAGAACACTTCCTTTTCTGTATTGTTTCCGATTTCAACTCTTTTCTTGTTTTTCACCTCAGTCACATTAAACCTAGTAAGCTTATGAACAAACACTAAACAATACCAAAATCACAGGAAATCTAATAGTTTGACTGATGTTAAGGAGCCTTTTGTTAAGTGCCTTCGACTTCTGGATTCTCACCTGATTCTGAAGAGCTAATTGCCTATACTGTCACTTCACCTGCCTGTTAAAATCAGTGTTTTAAGGGGATTAAAATGGTTAATATGGATACTCCAAAGAACGAGTTGAATATTCAAAACTTTTAAATTTTCTGTGCAGCTTTAGATTCATAAATGTTGGGAAAGCATGTGGTTCTAGTTATATGGGGCCCAAGAGAAAATAACCACAAACAGATGGCTGATTTCGCATTTACCTGCCCGTAGAATCACCAATTTGCATGCCCGAAGAGTGCATATGTTTAGGTGTTCTGAATGAGGCCTCTGAAGTAATTGACTGAATGTGACCACACATTCAAAGCAAATCAAGGTGCTCTTTGAAAGCTCTGCACCATGGGAGCTGTGTATTTTCCAAAGGCAACCACTGAAGAATGAATATTCATCTCTGAAAACTAACCGAAGAAATATTCTGGCTGCTTTTGCTTCTGCATAAATACCACTCTGAATACCATGTCCCTATATGGTTTTGGCCTGTGTGTCTCACGGAGGGTCTAGCTGTAGGACACAGAGTTTATTGAGTTTTGAAAATAAATAAAACTCCATATGATATGACTAAGTAGCCTTCTTGTACATTAGTTTTTCATGCTTAAGCATATTTTTAATTGCTCTTTATTCCTTTCAGGCTGGGGCAGTTGCAAACAATATTTCTATTTTTTTTGTATTTTTTTTAGAATCCTCTACTTCCATTTTCAGTGTCTCCCAGTTCAAAACATTTTTGTGTTCCCTTATCCCTATCCCACATTTTCTTTCTTTTCAATAGATCCACAGTGTTTAATTGTAAGGCATGTATTCTCCTATCCCAAAGAAAGGGATTCTCCAGAGACATTTTCATGTTTAAAAGCATGCACTGAGGTCAATGTTTAATTTGAAGAACACTGGGTGGTGGTATTTGGGGGTCAAGGGCAGTTTGCTGAAGAGATTTAAAACAGAAAGGGTGTATTCAGCAGTTTTGCCAATGGCTACTCTTACAGGACATAAAGCCAGCTCCAGTTTTAGAGCTGCTTGATTTTCTTTGAAGAAAATCATGAAGCTCTTTTAATCATCTCCCTCAGTTGATGTTTGTTCAGCTATGACTTGATCTTCAAGAGAATTAGGAAGTTTTGGTGATCCTCTAAGGAACTAGAGCTATAAAAAGAACTGAATTTCATGATGTCTATGTCCAAACTTCATTTTGATACTAGCCTTTAACATCTGTTTTCACCTTTGCTTGTGCATATAAAGAAGTCAGAAAAATCTATTTGCATAGTGTAGAGAGCAGAGACACAGTTCCTTAGTGATCACTACTTTTTTTAAACATATTTTTCTTTTGAAAATTTTATGAAAAATTGGAAATATAAAAACAATGCAACAAAATGCTATCTATATGCATCAAACAGAATCAAAACAGTTGTTAACACCTGTCATATTTGCTTTAAGTCCTATTAAAAGAAAAATAATCACAGAAAAAATCCCTTTGCTCACATCATCAGGATCCTCTCTCACTGCTCACAAAATGCCCACTATTGTACATTTACTGTGCATCTATGGTAAAATTAATGTATACTGTGCATACTGTTTGGAAGGTTAGTTTAAGGCATGTATCTCTTTGGCATATCCCAAACTGCAGCTGTTTGTCCTCATGACCCAAATAAAGTATTTAAATGGCTATTCAGTGCAATGATTACTGCATTTTATATCAAAATTTGAAAAATACTATTATATGAAGTTGTTTTATTGTTTCAGTTCTAAGTAAAACATACTCTTCTTTTCCAAGACCCCAGAGAGGAAAGTGAGTTGAGTAAAACAAAGTAATAGAGAGGAGGAAAGTGTGGTGTTTGTGTGTGTGTGTGTGTGTGTGTGTGTGTGTAGACACAAAACAAAAATTGTCCATTTTCCCTATCTTTTATCTCTTTCTATAAATCCTCTTTGAATTAAATCAAAATTCCTCTCTTTGCTATAGCATTTTTCCTCACTCCCTAGGCCATTTCTTCCCACCCCACCCTCAGCTGCCTGTGTGCTGAAACCTAGTTCAAACCAAATCTTTCATAGCTATTCCAATCCCTCTTGCCCCTATAACCCAGCTCTGCCCCAGACTCAGACCACTGCCATCTGCAATCTTTTATTCCTGTGTCTGATTGTCTCCTCCCCCATACCCAAGAGCACTCTCAAGCACTCACAGCCATACAAATATTCTGTTTTCTCCCATCTCCCCTCCTTAGTTCAGAGGATTTCCAAGCTATTCTATGAATACCAGAGGTGTGGGGCAAGTGAGGACTAAAGCAAAAGCTGCTGCCAAAAGCAGAAGAAAAGAAGCCTGTCAAGCAAGAGAAGGAGATTTTATAGAGAAAGGAGTGGCTGGGAGAGTATTTGAGATCTGACCTTCTCTAAATCTGTTGTATGCACCAGTCACACCCTGCCTTTGAAGTTTCCAAAGAATGAAACACTGCTGCCTTTTGTACAAGGGATATATGGTGATTAGTAAAATGGTGACCTCTCCATCATCTGGAATTAATCTAAAACGATTGCAAATAATGATCATCATGCCTCCCAGCTTGAACAATGGGCGTCAATGTTGATCTTGGAGAGAAAGCCCTGAGCTACCTAGATTGGTCAGTTTCCATTTTGTTTATGCTTCGCCTAACCTCAGGGTGGTGCTTTATTTGCTTCTCTTTTGTCTGTAATTATTTCAGGAAAGAGGCTTTCACTGAAGCCCGGGGTGCCCGAAGGGGCGTTAAAAAAGTCATGGTAATTGTGACTGATGGAGAGTCGCATGACAACCATCGGCTGAATAAGGTCATCCAAGACTGTGAAGATGAAAACATTCAGCGGTTTTCCATAGCTGTAAGTACATCGCTACACATAGCTTTCAAACTCTGGTGTAGAGACTAAAGCTGTGTTCATATCCTAAATATTTTACGGAAGTTACACAAAGTTGAAAAGGAGAAACTTCTCCATTTGCAGGTAAACTCTGTGCAGGCAGGATTCATTTTCATGGTGCTACCCCAAAGAGGACATTCAGAAAAAGAGACATAAAATTTCTGTCTTTCAAATCTGGGAAATAATTTTAAATTGCCACTTACAGAGACAGCACTCTGTCATTGACAATGTTTTCTTATATCCATGTCCTACGTACCTTTCCTTGTCCCTCATGGCATCCCAGAGAGAGTAGAGTAGCTTTCATTTCCCCCAGTTTGTGAATAAGGAAACCAAGGGGCAGGGCCCCCACGGCTGTAGACCACATGACCAAGTCTGCAGACTCCTCTCTTGACTTATATGACCCACTGCCCTGGTCTTTTAATCCCCAGGCCCCCGTGTCTCTTTCCTGCTGCCAGTCTCTGGATGGTGCTATAGGGCTGTCCTCACCGGTTTCCACTCACTCCCCCAGCCTCTAAACAGCAGCACAGTCCTCTCCATCTAACCCTCCTTTTGTACCAGAGCAAAAAGAATACCAGCAAAGAGATACTAAGCATGTACCATTATGTGTCATAACCTTAAAACAACAAAGGAGTCACGGACATTTTCCAGAAGTGAGAAGTAGAAGGGTTGGAGCGGGGAAGGGTAGAGCAAACTATAGTTTGGAGCCAGAAAGAACTTTGTTCAAATTCTACCTTTGCCGTAGCCATGGGCTGGCTCTGTGACAGTGGATAAGTTACTTAACACTCTGAGCTTCAGCTTATCTGTAAAATAAGGTAATATTGTTTCTCTTTTGTTCTGTCAAACAAAAAAATCAGTGGGATAATGACTGTAAAAACATCTACTACAATATTACTTTTTCTTAAGGATCTTTACCTCCAGGCGTTTGCAACCATGAAATAATAAAATCATAGTGTTTTAGAACTAGAAGTTATCTTAGAGATAAATTATGTTATCCTCTTGGTTAGAAACCTTCAGAAATTCCCCCATACACTATAAAATCTACTCTCAGTTTAAGAACCTTTACAACTACATCCAGCTTTTATTTCTAACCCTTTCACTAAATTATAAGCAGTGATAAATTCTGACTGCAATATTTTCTTTTCCATTTGGGGTACAAAAATATAAATAAATCATTTCTCTCTTTCCCCTTTTTGTTACTTCTATAAATTATCTTTTGCCAATTATTATTCAATCCGTTACTATCTCCCCATTAGCATAACTATTTCAGTCTCTTCTGTGGTTGAGAATAATTCCATGGCCCATCCTTCACACAGAGATGCTGTGCATGATTAGAGGCTATGGCTGGTCTCTTCATTGTGCAAAGCCGGTGCATGTCCACTTTGTCCCAGGCAACTGGGTACCAAAGGTACTATTATAGCATTTGTTCAGCTTCCCTCCCAGAGAATATAGTCTAGCATCACAAGTACCATAGATGTAGGCCACAAACTGAATTAACCATCAGCAGTATTAACAACATTAGGAAAACTTCACTGGAAACTATCTATCAATAGATGACTTCCTAATTTTAGGTGAATCTTCTGTCACTTGTTTGTTTCTGACTACATGTTCAGTATTTCTAGCCCTTAAATCACTATGTTTCCCTCTGTTGGATTTCTAGTTCATAATTCATACTCTGCTTCCTATTTGGTCACAAAGATGTCTTATAATTGTATTAATCTTCCTGGAGAAACATAAAACCCTGAGCTCCATTCCCATTTTAATCTGCGAATTATATATTATCAAATTGCTCTTCAAAATGGTATCAGTAAAAATGTGTAAGAAAATTTCACTTTAGCAATACTTATTTGTTATTTTCCCAATTTATATTTCTCTTCACCAGTGACTCTTGTATTTTTCAGTTTGTACCAAACTAGGAAACAAGACAGTTATTTTACTTTCTTTGTGCATTCACACAGGAAGGTTTCAGGCACTTCTCAAGATCGTTCATGCTACACATTACTAAATCTACCTGGGGGTCTGGCCAGGTATCACCTGGAATGTTTATTACCTCCATCTTTTTATACCCACCATTTGATCCTCAACACCATTCTGATATGTTTTGGGGAGAGATAACACCCAAAAAGGATTGACTACTAAAACTATAAGCACTCTGTGACACAATTCCAAACACTTCCTGTTAAACTCTCAGATCTGGTGAAGGTCCTGAGCTGGTTTGAGCTCTCTATTCCATGTCTATTCTGTCACTTGAGGATATAAGACATTGCTAGCAAGAACCGGTTTTAGATTCAGATTCTAATCTTAAATGAAAATGGCTGGGACTATAATGGCTGTGAATCACCTACAGCATTCAAATGAAAATGAGAGAGGTTGGAAAGTGTCTTAGAATTTCATTCATTTGCACACAAAAGGCACTGATCTACATGTAAATGAATTGTACACTTTACATTTGACACATCTGCCTCAAGGGAGCTTCAATTCTCCTATCTATTTCAGGTAAATATTAGCAGAATACCAAATGCCTGGGCTTGACATATTTGTATTAAGTGAAACAGGAGTAATTTATGTGTTATTGTGCATCTCTTCTCATTCGTAGAAAACAATGTTTTTACAAGCTATCAGACCCTTGGGTGAAGGATCAAAATGCATTTCTCTTTATTTTTATTTTTATTCTATGATGCAAAATACTTCAAACTGCAATAAAATCACAGTAATTTCTGGAAATTTTTTCTCTTGTATTTTCTCCTAAAAATATACTCCCATATTGCAGTTATACATTTTGTTTTTGTTTTCTAGGTATGTCATTTGAGCATTTCCTCCCATTGAACTTTATCCATTTGTCTCTGTACTGTCACACAGAGCACTAAATGTCTGATAATATTTACATCATAACTAAGAACTTCAATCATGTATGATCCAAAAGTCTAGAATTTTTATTTGTATTTCCAACTGCATCAATTTATAAGTGAAATGGAAGTTAAACGTGTCAGTGTGACACTGAATCTAGAATATGTTAAATGTGAGCCATGGGGGAAAGATGGTGACTTTTCAGCCCAGGATGTCAGCAAATTTAGAGAATAAATTAGGTAAATCAATGGGGACTCAGAGGGCTTCACAAGATGCAGAATTTGTATGAATCAAAAAAGAAAAAAATCCATACATTGCAAAACTGTTGGCAAAAAAAGGCACCCAATGGTGTCTGCAGAGAATTCCAGAGATTGAGGTGTTGAGCAAAGCCCTAGTTATCCTAAACTCACACCACAGATGGAATAGAGACCCTGGAGCTTGGAGAATCACACCAGCTTACTCTGGAACAAGTACATCCAGACATGGTGAGATACCCAATTGTAAGAAGAGTATCTTAATTGTTTTCTAAATGAGAGAGGATTTGTTCAATGTAGTAAGAACAAGTGGCCCTTGGGTTTTCTGTCCATATCTGGACAATTCTCTAGTATCCTTTCCATTCTCTTCCCCGAATGAGAAGCTGCAGTGGGGAAAGCACCAGAGGTCTTTGTTCAAATGTAAACCCTTTTGCTATTTGGCATTTGCTTATCTGCCAAGTAGACAGGAAGTGAGTTTTGTGTTCTGGTACAATTTTTAAATTCTTGGAAAAGACCTTCCTACCTCAAATCTGGACATAGTAATTGAGAGTAAGTTCAAAAATCAAAAAGCTACCCAAATAGTGAGCTTATTCCCTCAAGAGTCAGCTCCGGTTTTCCTAAATGGGGCACTTCTTCAAAGCAACTCAGAGTTCTTCCTAAATGTTAGGGCAGGATGCCTCACGAACACGTGTTACAGGTAAAGGAGCTAAGAAACTGACAAGGGTGCTCTGAGTGATGCACTTGGCATCGAACGCAGGAAGACCCTGGTGTTCAGATGCCAGACGGCCTATGGTCCTCCAGTACGGGAACCAGGAATAACAATGCCCCCCCACCGCCTTTTCTCAAGGAAGGAGACTTTGAGATCTATTGCACTGCCTGCCTGACTAGCTAGTGCACAGCTCCTATTCTCACATTAACATTTGGTGTGCATTATAGTGATTATTCAGTCGTTGATCTAAATAAACCCTTATGGGTTTTATGACACAAACGAGTATGCTGTAGATTACAAACAGCAACACTAAAAACAGTAATTTTAGTTCTTTTCTAACTTACTACAAATAGAAGCTGTACCCTTCTTAATAAAAAATATCAGTTTTTAAGTCTAACATTCTATATCTACCATTTACAATATACGTATAGATGTGGGAGCAGGTGGTGGTGGTTGTGTGGGGGGTGACCAAAGGCCCAGTGTGTTCTAGACTGATGCCCATGGGCCCACCTACGCGTCCACCATCCACCCAGTCATCATGCTCATCTGTGGTTGGAGACTATTTCATGTGTGTTTTGCAACAGGACTTAGAAGGCACCATAGAACTCTCTGTTTTTAGCGATACCAGAGAAATCTATGACTATCATTTGAACATGGAAAGAAAAGCTAGAAAATTCTAAATTCTGTTATCTTCATGGCCACTGTAAGACACGATTCTCCTTCTCCCCAAAGAGTCAGATATTCAAAGAATAGTCAAGCAATGGGCCGGCCCGGTGGCTCAGGCGGTTAGAGCTCCATGCTCCTCACTCCGAAGGCTGCTGGTTCGATTCCCACATGGGCCAGTGGGCTCTCAACCACAAGGCTGCTGATTCAACACCTCAAGTCCCACAAGGGATGGTGGGCAGCGCACCCTGCAACTAAAGATTGAACATGGCCCCTTGAGCGGAGCTGCCAGCCAAATGGCTCAGTTGGTTGGAGCGCAGGCTCTCAACCACAAGATTGCCAGTTCGATTCCTCGATTCCCACAAGGGATGGTGGGCAGCAACCCCTGCAACTAACAATGGCAACTGGACCTGGAGCTGAGCTGCGCCCTCCACAACTAAGATTGAAAGGACAACAACTTGACTTGGAAAAAAAAAAAAGTCCTGGAAGTACACACTGTTCCCCAATAAAGTCCTGTTCCCCTTCCCCAATAAAATCTCAAAAAAAAAAAAAAACAATCAAGCAATAACCTAGCACAGGGCTTACCTTTGCTTTTTCACTTCCCAGAGCACAGAATTGGATTAATTTTGCTCTTTGGTGTAGGAGACATTCTCAGGATTTCTTGGAGGCTGTCACCTTGTTTCTGGGTTTATAATTGTACCTTCATAGTTATTTTAATAACATTATAAACATCCATCATTGTACCACTTAAAATGGAGCTAGCTTTGTCCTCTGACAACTTAATCGGACCACATTCACCACCTGCCTTCCTTCACCTCCTAACTATCAATCCAAATCCCATACTCACCATCTCTTGCTCCGCTTCTCCAAATAATCTTTTAGTGTCTATCCATATCAGAGAAAAATAAATTTTAAAAAGGCTTCCTTGTTTTAACTATATTTTAAAAAGTTCATAATATTTTGAAATTTTTAAAACTTAATGTTATATTAAGATTCATCCATATTATTACATGGCATTATATTAACAATTCTTTCATTTTTTTTATGTTGAGGTACTACGTGCAGTGAAATGCAATATTTTAATGTGAAAACTGTGTACAAAATCAATTTGGTAAATTTTGACAATTGTATACTCCCACGTAACTGACACCCCAATCAAGAAATAGAACATGGGGCCAGCCGGGTGGCGCAGGTGGTTGGAGCTCTATGCTCCTGACTCCGAAGGCTGCCGGTTCGATTCCCACATGGGCCAATGGGCTCTCAAAAACCAAAAAAAAAAAAAGAAATAGAACATGTCCATCACCCTCAGAAAGTTCCTTTGTGCTTTCCTTTTTTTTTTTATTATGCACCTTCTATAGCAACCACTGGTATGACTTATACCACCAAAACTGAAGTTGCCTGTTGTATTTTATATAAATGAAATCATACAGCATGTGCTCTTTTGTGTTAAGCTTTTCACTCAACGTAATGATTATCCATGATATTTTGGGTATTGGTGATTCATCCTATTTTAATATTATTTTCCATTGTGAATATACCACAATTTATTCTATACTCTGTTTGTGGACATTTAGGTTGTTTTCAGTCTGGGTTATTTTAATAAATGCTCCATAAATACTGACAAAGAATGTAAAAACTACTTTTCAAGTAACATTTGCAATGAGGTAAAAGCTAGACATTTATCTTGTTACAAAAGTGTTTTCTTTTTTTAAAAAAAAAAAACTTTAAAAAAAACATTTAAGTGAAAATAAGGTGGAATACCTAATCTAATAGACACAAAATAATGGTACACATTTTTCTTTTTTATTTCTTAAAAATTCTCCCCATTTTTTTTTCATTTCCATAAAAAGGCAAAAATGCCATTTTCTTAATGCCATTTTTATACAATAAAAAAATAGAATTAGGTCCTGTTTATATGTTTGGTTTTTAAACTTTTTTTGGATTTGTAATTTACATATTGTTTTTAAAAGGAATTTTTATTTACTTCAACTTGAACATTTATTTTCATATTAAATTAAATTTTAAAATCTTTACATTAAAAACTAAATTTTTAGGCAGAAAAAGTACAAACCATAAAATAAAATATATTAGTTGGAATTCATCAAAATAAACACTTCTGGGCTTCAAATACTATTAAGAAAAGGAAAAGATAACTCACAAACTGGGAGAAAATATTTGCAAAACACATAGAGGACTGTATCCAAGATACGAGTATATACAAAATTCCCCAACTCAATAACAGGAAAATAAACAATCCTTTTTTTTTTTTTTAATGGTCAACAGATTTAAACAGACACTGCACCAAAGAAGAAATACTATGGCAAATAAACACATGAAAGGGTCTCAATTTCATTAGTCATCAGGGAAATGTAAATTAAATGAGATACCACTACACACTAATGAAATTGCTAAAACTGATACAAACAAACAGAAAAAAACCCTGATAATACCAAGTGTTGACAAGGATGCAAAGCAATTGGATCTTTCAGACATTGCTGGTGGGAATGGTAAAAAATGGCAAAATGGAACAGTCACTCTGGAAAACAGTTTGTCAGTTTCTTAGAAAGTTAGACATTTACTAACTATAGAACATAGCACTCTCACTCCTAGGTCTTTACTCAAAAGAAAAGAAAACATATGTCCACACAAATACCTATGCATAAATATTTATAGCAGCTTTACTCATAATCACTTGAAACTAAAAACAACACAAATGTCCTCAATAAATGAACTGTGATGCTTTTGTATACCAGAGCCCTACCTGGCAATAAAAAGGACTGAACTTCCAATACACGAGGTAATATGGATGACTCTCAAAAGCATTGTTCAAAGGAAAAGAAACCAGACACAAAAGGCTATATACTATATGATTCCTTAAATATAACATTCTGGAAAAAGCAAAACTATAAGGACAGAAAATAGATGAGTGTGAGGGCTTTGGGGAAGAGATTGCCTAGAAAGGAGCAAGAGGGAACTGTTTGGGGTGTTAGAAATATTCCACATCTAGATGTGGCAGTGACAGAACTAATAGGTTTGTCAAAACTCAGAATTGTATATCTAAAAAGGGTGAATTTCACTGTATATAAATTAGACCTTGATAAACCTTACTTTAAAAAGTAAACTAAATATTTCAGAAAAACTTTAGGACATCTAAATAATTATGGTTAACTATAACAGATAATTCCTGACTCTCTTTATTTAAAAATAAAAAGGTCTCTGTCTTGAGCATTTGGTTTCAAACAGGAAGTCTTAATTGTTCATGTTCTAAGTTGCCAAGTTAGATTACTAGTTAGTCCAATATCTGTTTAAAACATATATGTGTTGGACTGCCCCTTGGTAAGATTTTCAGGAAGAACTGCCTATTCAAGATCAAGAAACTCATTGCTAATTGCTTTTGCCAGCAAACAGTGATATCACTGGCTGGTCTAATATATCAGACGTCCAGAAACCATAACATTACTTTTGAACTGTCATATTTTAAAGATACAGCTCTTAATAAACAGGGACACAAAAATGCAAGAGAAAGTTTCACGAATATACGAGATTGCCCTTTAAATTTCCTGTGTCTATTATAGTCTGTAACTGTTAATATTAGAGAATCTACATATTCTAAAAATTACTCTTCCCAGAATGTGGAAGTGCATAAAAATTGCATTATGCTAAGATACTATATAATCTCTTGTTCACTGACAAAATGCTTGAGATTTTTATTTAACACATAGAATCTAAACTATATTCTTGCTATTTTTGTTGCGTCTTAGATTCTTGGCAGCTATAACCGAGGAAATTTAAGCACTGAAAAATTTGTGGAGGAAATAAAATCAATTGCAAGTGAGCCCACTGAAAAGCATTTCTTCAACGTCTCTGATGAATTGGCACTAGTCACAATTGTTGAAGCTCTTGGAGAAAGAATATTTGCCCTGGAAGGTATGACTATTTCTCATAATTCTGCATCTCTCTACAATTCAAATGCAATGTAAGTGGTTTTGGTATTTATTCCTACCACGTGGCTAATGCATTTTTACTGTGTACAATAGTCAGCATGGAACAATGTCCTTTTATATAAATCTGTCATTGAAATAAATGGCTGTTTCACACAGCTCCTTGTCTGCTGGCTGCTGTCTTTGTAAGGACATGGCAGTGCTGATGTGAGAGCTGGTGGAGACAAGAGTCAGTGCAGACGTGCAAGCACAAAAATGTACCCGAGTTTTATTTCTCTTCTGTAGATACAGGTGTGAAAAATGGAGAAGCTAGTTCAAGTTTTGTTTCTCTCATTTGTTTTATTCTGGGCTTCTAATGGGACTTCTCTTAGGCAACAATTTCTTTATTCATTTATTTTCTCCTATTTTGCTCCTTGCCCATTTTAAAGGTCTTCATGGAACTCTGCCTCAAGTCCCAAGGCAGCAAAACATCCGTTCACTATATTTGTCTAAATCACATCACTGCTTTGTAGATTTTTTCTTTGATTTTTCAATGGCAACTAGCTGTTGGGGATAATGAGTCATGGAACTCCCTCCTCTGCCTTAGGTAAAAGATGTCAAGTAACAAATTACTTAGGAATTGGATCTTTCCTGACAGAAGAGAAGTTGTCAGAATTGTTTTGCCAAGCCAATGAAAAAGCCTCTTTCTTCACATTCTCTGATAATCTGGAGATTCAGAGAACAAGACTTTTTTTCTCAATTAGAATGAGAAACCACCAGAGATTTCTGCTTTTATTCTCCATCCAAATTCGATTGAGTCTGTCTTTGTGAAGACGCACAGAAGGACTGTTGTTTCTGCATCTTAAACATAGAAATTTAAAAAGCACTTTCTTAGTCTCTCTGATATAACCTGATAATGGGAAACAGAAAGATAAAATGGGAAGGAGACATAAGTGAAAAAAGGTGAACCATTTTGATTAAGCATCAAGTGACAAGGAAATGCACAGAAGTGACTAACAGACAGAATATTAAAATGTATATAAAGAAAATGATTTAGAGCGATGGTTTTCAAACAATTTTTGGCAGTGGCCCACAATAATAAATACATTTTGCTTTGTGACCCAGTGCACACACATCTGTGCATATAAAGTAAAACAAAATTTCACAAAATAACCATTATTATATGCAATGCACTCTGATATTTTCCCATCTCGTCCATTCTACTCTCTTCTCTTTTAATTTAAAAAAAAAAGAATGCTGGTTATGACTCACCCTGTTGATTTTATGACTGGACCACAACCAGTAAGCAGTAAGTTTGATTTAGATGATGGAAATCTGCAGACCATCAAGACTTTGAATTTCTCTGGTTCCCTTTTTGCCTTGGCTCCTTTTTCCTGTGCCTTTAGAAACTGAACACTCAAAGTATTTATCAGTCCAAAGTCACAGGTGCTTCTGTGAGAAGAACTTGGCTTGCCTATGTTCTGTGGACTAGACACTTTTAAGTGGCTTTGGTCTTGCAACAGCTATCCTAGTGTCATTGCTACTAGGCATGATGGTGAGCTTAGTTCTCCTTACGGAACTATATTAGGTTTTCAATCATTGTGCACTTTTACTTTTTAATAAACATGAACCAAGATATGATAGAAATGATCTGTAAAGATCATTTAAAAGAAAAAATACGGAGTTACATTAGGTAGTTAAACACAATACAGTCTCATTTCTAAATCTTAAGTAAGCAAGTAAGTATAACCTAAGACTTGTAGAAATAAAGTCTATCTCAGCTGTTGGATGGAGGAAGGATCAATTTGCCTTACATGACATTTTCAGTTTCTAACCTAGACATACCATGAGTTATAGTTCGCAAATTGGAGTACCCAAAGATTCCAAGAAGTCTCTATATTGAAAAACAAAAATATTTTATAAGGAACTCTCCACATTAAAAATGTTTCGCACCGCTTTGTTGCTGCACTTTCAGGGCTAACCAAAAGCAGTGTTTTGTCTAGCCTATTTCTGATTTTTTTTTTTAAATAATGAGATCAGAAAGGGCCCCATTTCCTTGTTAGTTGGGCAATCTCCATTTCCTTCCAACTTTTATCTTGAGATAGTAAATAGCTGCAATTATGAAATTCCTGCTTGTCAAGGACAGTTTCACTTAACTAAGGTGAGCATGCCAGCAACTTGTCCAATAAAATCAGAAAATGGTCTACTATCTCCCTTTCCCATCAAACACTGGGAGAAACATTTAAATTAGAGGGCAATTTGTGAGATTAAAATGATGTTTGAATTCTTGATTGATTTCCCTATTTAATCTAGTGTTATAAAAAGGCAATCACTGATATATTTGTTAACAAATTTATGCCAGTAAAAAACTAGTAAATAAGTTTGATTCCACAAATGTGATTATGCTCATGCGTCAATAAAAGGGTACACTGACATTCTCAAAATGATGCTCTGCTTTTAACTTATCTGCAATGCCACATAAATCAGTAACTCCCTACTGAAAGCAAATAAAAAAAAACATTCCCTCAGTCCCCTCAGGAGGTTGTGGCTTTGGGTTGGTGAATAATTTTGAGAGTAGCACATTTCCATAGAGTACTCTGGATTATCTCTGCATTTTAGTAAAGATTTTCAAAATGGACATGGAATCTTTAAAAAAAAAAAGTGATTGAATGGCATGTGGCCTGGAGCCCTGTCAAAAAGTCCCCTCCTGATCTCTGAGTGATACCCACAGCCAGAAATTAGAACAAATACAAACCCAGAATCCCTACACCCTGTGTCAAAAATAGAATTCCGAGAGGATCTATAGCCAGAAATCCATGTGGGGCTGGTAGAATCGAGAAACCTCTTGAAAATGTGAATGAAATTTTCTTAGCCCTGTAACATATCAGGTCACAGCAGAACTCTCAGGGTGGCAGGATGAGAGAGAGAGGTTTCCACAGGACTCTCAGCTTGAACCACACACCAATGGATCTGTAAGCACGCTGGAGCATACGAACATGGATGGAGATGGTGTGGAGATTTCTCCACAACTCCAGCAAAGGTGTGGAAGCTAATAGCAACAATGTGCGATTCAGCCCTTCTGCTAACTTTCTCTGTCCTCTATGCAGCCCAGCCTCTGGGGTTGAGAAATGTGTGGCTGAAAATGCCTTAAAGATGTTGAAGTTCTGGTTGGTAAAGGCCCTAGGCTGCACTGGGTCTCTCTGTCCTCTGCAAATCCGCAGCACGCTAAAAGGCATTTATTTTTCTATGTTACAGCTACAGCTGACCAGTCAGCGGCTTCATTTGAAATGGAAATGTCTCAGACCGGCTTCAGTGCTCATTATTCACAGGTATGCTGACCGCCTGTGAATCACATGTCTTTTTTATTTCAAGAAAATAAAAGACATTTCAAGAATATATTTCAAGAATATTAAATTCCTTTTTTTTCTTTTTTGAAGTTTCCTCTCCCAAAACCAATACCCAGGCATTATCATAACAAGGGCAATTTGCAGTTAATGGCTTCAGCGGTTATTCAGTCCGTGGTGACATTTCTAGCCCACATAGGAAAACGGCATTTCCCAAGCTGCTGATTAGGAAAACATGGTCTCTCACACAGCTCCCTACATTGTACTAATAATTGTGAATCAGTTTGCCTTATGCAATTATATATCTGGCTAAATGATACACTAATTTAAAACATTTGCTAATGATATGGAATGTATCATTTTCTCAGTGTCACGTCCTCAAGGGGATTACTAGAATTCCAGGTTCGAGACCTAAGATTCTTGGCACCCAGAATAAAGCAGAAAGGCAAGAATAGAAAAATATATCATTTATAGTTGATAAAAGTAAAGACATCATGGTCTCTGCAAAGGAAAATTGACATTTCAATGTGTAATTGTACTGTATCGCCTAGGGCAAGTTACTTACTCTGCCTCAGTTTCCTCTTCTGTAAAATAGAGATAGTAATAATGACATCTACCATGTTTCCCCAAAAATAAGCCTAGCCGGACAATCTGCTCTAATGCGTCTTTTAGAGCAAACATTAATGTAAGACCCAGTCTTATTATACTATATTATAAGACCCGGTCTTTAATATAATATGATATTATATGATATGATATAATTAATATAATTAATATAATCAATATAATATAATATAATATAATATAATATAATACCGGATCTTATATTAATGTTTGCTCCAAAAGATGCATTAGAGCTGATTGTCTGGCTAGGTCTTATTTGTGGGGAAACATGGTAGCTCATAGGGTTATTGTGAGGATGTATGAGTTAATATGTGCAGAGCACTCTGAAGAGTACCTATCACATTTTAATGCTATGTAAGTGTTTGCTCTTACTATTTTTATTGAATGTCATTGTTTTCTCTATTTGGATATAAGGACTGGGTCATGCTTGGAGCAGTAGGAGCCTATGATTGGAATGGAACAGTCGTCATGCAGAAGGCTAATCAAATCATAATCCCCCAAAACACGACCTTTAATGTGAAGTCTACCAAAAAGAATGAACAGCTTGCTTCTTACTTAGGTAAAGTTTGTATGTAACTGATAGAAAGTTGTGAATTTTTATTTTTGTTTTTATTTTTAGTGTTATTTGTTTATTATTTATATAGGCTTGCTTACAACTATGTAGAGAGATTGCTGCCAAGATTCAGCTATTTTACAGGACCCATGAATGTTTCTGGGCCTCTGAGCAGTCTTACTCAAAATAACAGAATATGTAAGTCATTCTTTCTCAGAAGGGCTACCTAGTGCAGGAAATGATTTAAGCTGATATGTGCACTTTTGAGGTCCCCCGTGTCTAGTATTCTCTTTCAATTCAAGAAGAGTTTTGGACCTGATGGACAGGAAATGAGAGTAGAAAAAAAAAAAAACCTTGACCCAGCCTATATCCTGAGGATCAGATTCTCATATTCTCTTTTTGTCTTATTTTATTTTATTGTGAGAAAAACATTTAACATAAGATGTATCCTCTTAACCAATTTTTATGTGTATATTATTGTCGATTATCCATATTTCCTTAAATATCTTCTATCATTAGTTTCTTTTTATGGGTCCTAATTTTGGAAAAGAAAATTTTAATTTGGTTTGTCATGTAGCTTATTCTTTAATAGCTCTAGTCAAATATTGACAAGACAAATATTGAACTTAACCCAGTGATGTAACGTCATCTCATTTGCCAGACTTGCCTGCGGTGAAGAGGTATGTGTCTGGTATCACCGTATTCTAGATCTGTACCATGCAGGGAGCTGCCTAGGGGATACCAGGGGACCTTACATCACTAAATGATTTCAGTAAACAATTGCAAGGGCTTAGGATGGAAAGGACCCTCAAGGTATGCCAGCTCTGTACTCACTTGACAAATATTTTGGAAGTATTTCTTTTGCCCCGGGCATTGTTCTTGGTGCTGAGGATGCCTGGTAAAGAAAGCAAATACCTTGAAGCATTCATATTTTAACATGTTAGCATTCCTCTCTGGGATTTTTCAGTGGAAGGTTAGTCTTTATCTCTCACCAGCGTGATTTTTTTCTAGGAGTAAGGTGACAGGTCTTTATAGTAGGTCCATACATATTCGAGGGCACAATTTTAAGCTATAGAGGCAACAGAATTTAAGAAGAATAAAAGGGCTGAGGGTTTTAGATAAATAAAAGTACAATGGTAAGCAGTAGATATAATGTGAGTGCTAAAGCCTCTTAAGACATGTTGAACTGCATTCATGAAAGTCTAGTCCATTTCTATATTAGACTCTGCCCTGGTCAGAGAGCAGCGAGAGTATTCATTCCATTATCTTAAGCATCACACATTACAAAAGAAAATGCCAAACTAAGATGTGCTAGGAAAAATTCTCTAAAGAGTACAGGTCTGGAAACAATCCCCTCTACTTATTCCTCTCCCCTGAAAACTTGAAAAAATTGATTGTTAGGAAACAAAGTGTATGCTTCCTGCCTTTTAAGTATTTGGAGGATTGTGCTATAAATTAAAGGGGTTGAGCTAAAAGTTCATATTGACTTTTAGCATGAAAGGAGATCTTAGAGAGCATATAGTAAACATCTAATTTTCCAAATTAAGAAAATGTATAGAAAAATTATGTCACAGCTACCTATGGCAATCTGAAGCTAAAATTTAGGTCTCTTGATTCTTAGTCCAGTTGATAAAGAAAGCACTTATAAATAATGAGTACCTGCTATGTGCCAAACATTGACTTTTAAATTAAGGATAACCTGATAAAAAAGGTATATCTATCCCTTCGTTGATGAAGCTTACCTTTTTGGATGAGAGATGATAGATAACCAAGCAATCACTGTTAGTATAGTATATATTATGACATAGAATACCTAAAAATACAACAGGAGGTTAGGTTAGTTTCTAAAGGTTCTTCATATTCTAAGATTCTATGAGGCGGTATTATGGGACTTTGGAATCAAGAACAGTTTAATCTGAGGCCCTTTCTATCTTCTTAGATAGAAGAACCAAAGAACATTTATACTCATGTATAATGGTGGCATACAAATTAATATAACTCAGGAAGGTCATTTGACAACGTGTAATACAGAGCCATAAAAATGTTCACACCACAATGACCCAGACATTTCACTCTGAGAATCTAACTTAAGAAAAAAATCCAATTATTTAAGAATATTAACTGAGCAATGATTTTCAATGTATTGTTTTAAATATGGGAATAGTTAAATAAACAGTAAATCCACTTAATGGAACATTATACACCCATGAAAATAAAAATCATAAAGCTGCTGATCCTATGATACTAAAGATTTGAAGTAATAATGGCACTGGGTTTACAATCAGTTTGTTTTTTGACTCTGCCCCTAGCTATGACTTTAGGAAAATTACTTTATTCCTCAAAACTTCAATTCCCTTATTTTTAAAATGGAAATAGTATATACATAAATTTGAGTTGTTCTGAATATTAAATAATACCTGTAAGTTGCTTAGGATTGTGCCTGACAGATAGTTAACACTCAATAGGTATTATTTTTTGTTATTATGTAATGTTATATAATAAACATTCTTCTTACTGGTATTATGATAGGGAGACTAACGAGCCGCCAAGGATGTCTGTGTCCTTGTTCCCAGACCCTGACCTTAGATGGCTTTGCAGTGGTTTAAGTTAAGGGTTTTGAAATGTAGACATTATCCTGGGATACCTGACTATGCCCAGTCTAATCACATGGGATCTTCAAAACAGGGAAGTTATTCTGGACATGGTTGGAGGGAGATAGAATGATAGAAAAATGGTCAGCCAGATGCAATGTTGTTGGCTTTAAAGATGGAGAAGGAAAGCCACAAGCCAAGGAATGTGGGTAGTCTCTAGAACCCACAAAGGGCCAAGAAATGGATTCTCCCCCAGAACCTTCAGAAGGGAACACAGCCCTGCAAACACCGTGATGCTAGCCCAGGGAGACCTAAGTCAGACTTCTAACTTTGTAAGACAATAAATCTGTGAGGTGTTGTTAATCCACCAAGTTTGTGGTAATTTGTCACGGCAGCAATAGAAAATTAATACAGGTCTTATACTGTATTATATATAATACAGTAGCTGACATTAATACTGCTACTAATTAATATTGAATATTTACCAAATTAAAGACTTTGCATGAAGTCCACAAAGATATGTGTGGCATTGTCACTAATTTGGGGAAGTTCACACATTTTAATTAATAACACTATAGTATTTTTGATATTCTGAGCTATCATTATGTGATTAAATTCCTTAAAAACAAATATTCTTAATGAGTCCTAAACCTATTATAGCCAAAAAGCTTGTGTTAATGTTTGCTTAAAGCCGACTTAGAGAATTCACAACTTAAAGCTATCACAACAAGCAAGGAAAAAAAAAAAGAAGCTTCATTCCTGACCAGAGTATTTACAATGTACGACTCCTTTCTGCCCAGAATGGGAAATTTGGGGGTATGTTTTCTACAATGTGCTAAGACGATGTTTTTTTCTATTTCAGAAATCATTTTGTTCACTTAGTCATAGATTAGCACGTAAGATATTTTGCCAACATAAAGTTTAATATATGTAAGATTTCTTTCAAAATAGAAAAGCAGCCAGAAAAGGATCAGGGGACAAAAATAGCTTTCTTTCTTCAAAATACTATCCAAAATTAAAAGGAGGCTTTCAAAATGCTTCCTTGTGTTGGTTACAAATTAAGATGAGTTTGAACATATGGCCAAAATCTGTGTGGTTTTGCAAGTTATTAGACAATGAAAAATCTTAAGGAGGAAGCAAAATAAGAGGTAAATATCTAAAATCCCATACTAACCAATGATGATCAGAAAGGAGTAGGAACTGAAACGACTGAACCTCTCTCAGGATATAATCACACATCCATCTTTCTACAACCCAGTAACTAGCTGCCTTATGCCAATATGAACTGAGCAAGTCGTTTTGATGGTGAGAATACAGTCAAGATCCTGTTCCCTGCCTCCCCCACCCACAGTTTGCTGATTTCTAATCATGCCAGACAGATTCAAAAGGAAAAGGAAAGATGTGAGACAAGTGCATGAAATCAAGACAGGTCATACCTGTTTCCCATTACTTCACCAGATATATTAGCACTTTTTCCAAGAAGTGAATTATGGGAGCTGTAAGGATTTATTTTATTCTTTATAAATCCATGCATGGGGCTATGCTATCAATTTTCTTTCTCTTCAATTTTGTGCTGTTTTTTTTTTTTTTAGAAAGCAATATTAAGCTTTAATATTTACAATTATTTTCCTTTAATTAAAATTAGACTTTACTTGGCCCTCTTTCTCCCTCCCTTTGTGTTATCCTTACATGCCCCATCTTCAACCACTGCCTACCTGGTAGTTACTGTCAAGTTACTGTCCCTGTGAAGCTTTCGGCTAATAGTTTAAGTTATCAAGTGCAAATCATCAAAGTTGATTAAATAATCATACAACTCCAAGCCTTAAACATAATTTTCAACTTACTTTTTTTTTTTATTAAATTTATTGGGGTGACAATTGTTAGTAAATTTACATAGATTTCAGGTGTACAATTCTGTATTACATCATCTATAAATCTCATTGTGTGTTCACCACCCAGAGTCAGTTCTCCTTCCATCACCATATATTTGATCCCCCTTACCCTCATCACCGACCCCCCACCCCCTCAACTTACTTTTTTTAAGGTTCTTTTATCGGTTTGCATTCATTGTTTTGAAAATGACAAAAAAAAAAATCAATGTGTACTAACACTCATCCTACTTCCTTCTTAATATTTCTTAGTTGCATGAAATAAGACAGCCTTTGTTTTTCATAGTCTTCTTTTCTATTTTATTTATGTATAAACAGGCCCTAGAGTTTTATTTTTAAGCAATATTCTAGCTAGTAACATAAAACTATAACATTACATGTTTGAAAAAAATACTCTATTATATATAATAATTATTAAAAGCTCAAAGAAAGATGAAAAAATCAGGATGTGAGAAAAATATTCATGAGGGAAATAACCTGAGGAATTGTGTTTCTTTAGCACTTGTAAGAATAAAACATATTTTAGTATACAAAACCTGTTCCTTTTTTAAAATTTTGGAAGAAAGTGGAACTATTACCTTCCAGTAAATTATTTGATAAGTTAATTATCAATATAATCTTTTCCTCAGTAAAAATGTTATTCTGCTTTCTGCTCCAATGATGGACAGCTCTCATTATTAGAACATTTCTTCCTTCTGTAGAGTTGAAATCTCCATGTGATCATTTTTATGTGTTGATTTAGCTCTGTTCTCTAGACACACAAAGAATAAATCTAATTCTTCCCTCAGAAATTAATAATAACCTGCCTCAAAGATACAATTTAGAGGGCATGAAAACCCAATTAAAAAGAGGAATGATTAAACATGAAAAACTGTCCCAGCTCACTTTTATTCAAATAAACGTAAATTAAAATCAAAGTACAGTACTATTACTAGATTAGGTTTAACATCTATTAGAACATCCACAATTTAAATAATGGTAATGATACACAATCTTTGGAAGAGTTTGGTGGAATTAGTCTCCCCTTTGGTTGCTGATGAAATTAATTAGTACAACTGTTATGGAAACAATTTGCTAGACTCTACAAGAACCATTAAAAATTTGATCCAGCAATCCATTCCTTGAAATTTATCATCAAAAAAATCCAAAAGAAGAAAAAGATTAAATCTTGAAAGATGTATTTCCAGGCTTAAGTATAATACCAAAAAATTAAAAAACATTTAAATTCCACCATTCCTTCAGGGAATAATCCTGATAAAAGCAAGCCTTTATGCCTTAACTCAGAGAAATCAGCTTCAAGCATTTAAAATTTCAATTTAAAAACCTAGATCACAATACAGAAAGGCTTGCATTTGCATTTCCAACTATATAAGGCTTGCAGGCTTGCATTTCCAACTATGTAAAATTATTAATTTCTATGGCATAGATATATGTATCCAAATGTAATAAAATGCAATCAGTTTACTACAAAGCGGTGAATTCAAATTGCAAGAGTTTTATGTTTGTTTGTTTTTTCTCTTTCTGTCATTATTGTTATATCATTGGTTCCTCTAAACAATGAAACACTGAAATTGGGGGGTAAAATACCTTTTCTGGACAAAACAGTTGTGGTAGATAATCAGAGAGTACACTAAAAGCTTCTGCCAAAACAAACTTACCTGCATTTCAAAATACATATTTATTTTCAAAAAAAGTGGAGTCCATATAAAACTATAAAAATGAGTGTCCCCCATCATTGAAAATGGATCTTAATTTATTCTGTGCGGACTTTACGGGGTCAGAGAGACTATCTGGCATCTCTCCTTTGTCAGGTTACACGGTAAACTCTGCCACCATCCCTGGAGATGTGCTTTACATCGCGGGACAGCCTCGGTACAATCACACAGGCCAGGTCATCATCTACAGGATGGAAGATGGGGACATCAGGATTGTCCAGACACTCCGTGGAGAACAGGTAAGCTTGAAAATTACTGTTTGAAATTAATCCACTCATACTCTATGTAAATTTAACTTAACTGTCTATTGTCCTAAACTTTTAAAAAGCTACTACCCCCATATTCAACACCAGCTGAGAACAAGGCCCTGTGTTAGGTTCGTGGGAGGCATGTAAAGTATCTGTATCTTTGGCCTCAGGAATATTTCAGTTGGATGGAGGTGGAGGTATGACGAATAGATAATAGATATAGAGACAGGTGTAGATACAGATGTACAGATGTTTATAGACAAAAAAAAAAGAGATCGAAAACATTAACAAGCATGAAAGTGATGGTGGCACAGGCAGTAAATTCGGAAGATGGAAAGATTGTTTTAAGCTAGGATTGGTGCAGAAAGTCTTAAGGGATAAACTGTGGGCTAGTCTAGAAGGAAAGTCAGAATGTAGATAGGTAGAAAGAGCAGTGAAAGAGCCAGTTTAAAAAGATGGTGTAAGGTTTTGCATAACAGACTAAAGAGTTAGGATTTTCTCCAGGAGGTAACTGGAAATTATTTGTAACATGTGAAATCAGAAATTCTCATTAGATAAGTTTGAATATTAAAAGTAGTTTAAGAAATTATACATGCAATATGCAAACATAAGTATACATAAATATGTTTAAAACTGAAAGAAACACCTACGCTATTGTTGTTATTGAATTGTAATAATTTGGATACCTTTGATTCCTTTTTTACAGTTTTCTGTGTTTTCCAAGTGTTCTATAATGAGAACTTGTTAACATTTTTCTGCAATCCTCACAGAATGAGGGGCTTTCTCAGGCTTCACTACACTTGCAGCAGCCCAGCACGAGTGTACAGCTTAGGTGCCAGGAGGCAAACACGTCATGCAGGTGCAGGAGCTGCCGTAGCTTTAAAGCCCCACGGGAACCAACATCTTTTATGACACCATAGACATAGCTTCCAGAGTTACTGCTAAGAGAATGCAGTTACAAGAGTTACTGCACTCTGGAAAACCCAAAATATGTCATCTGCATCCGATATTTATAGTTCACTTACAGTTCCACATAGCCTAAATGCTATGCATTTATGCGGCTGTCCCGCGTCAGAAGTTACTTTTACTTTTTTTACTTTTTTTTACTGCAATCCGTGTTGCTTAGTAATACAGCTGAATTTCTGCTCTCATCAAATGTACAGAGGAACAGAGTTAGACCAAGCCACAGGTCAGAGTTTCATATACCAGGTGGAAGGGTGTTTGTTATGAGCCCTTTGTCCACATTTGTAATCAGAAAATGCATTAACAATAAAAACAAGAATATTGTTGGAGCTCAAGGATGAGGTGAGAAGAACTTGAAATGATATAAAAAAAATAAAATGAAAAAGGAAGGAGTATGGTAGATAGAAATAAGGAGGAATTAGCAAGATTGTAAAATGAAGCATTTTGGATGACCTCTTAGGTCCGTTACCACTCTATTAATTGTCTATAAATACAAAGTGTAAAATGTTGTGAAAAAAATGCTTATGGAAGTTTGATAAGAGTGTCATGAATGATTTAAATTATGAATGATTTGAATTTCAAGCCTGAAATATGGGCGAAAGATGGCACCACAATTAGAACGTCAGCAACTCAAGCAGTTTAGATCTTTTTAAAATTGGTGTTTGATTTTAGTCTCGTTTCCTATAGCAGTGAGCACAACTTCAAATGCTTGCAGGTGCCAGGTAGGGAAAGTAAATGAATAAGCTGCTGGACAGAAGACAGACGCGGTGACAACTATGGCTTGGGCAGCCCAGGTGCCATCTAAATGTTTAGCTTCCATCCAGTTGCAGGTGGTGACAGCCATGTGGGAATGAAGGACTGACGTCGCTAGATCTTACACACTTTATTTATGTTTGTAATGAATTCAAAATTTTTTTTTAAAAAAATACCTTTTAAACCCTTCATAAGCCTGTGAGAAAAGGATATTCAACATTCAAATTCAATGTCTAGCAGTTTTCTAAATGTCTAGCACTATCCAGAAATGTAGACCTGGAGCCTTGAGAAGGAGGATGGAATGAAATTTTCAGTTGGCAGCAATGGAAATGTTTGGGCAGGACTGGTCATCTAAGATACGGGAATGAGGCGCGGGGAAAAATGCAGATCTGAGCTTAGGGGAGGCCAACATCTAGGGTATCAGAGAAGGGAAAGATGCCAACAAAGATGAAATGAAAGGTGGTCTCTGATACAGTGGCAGAATCAGGAAAGCAAAAATAAAATCCTGGACTCCAAGACAGGAAGTTTCAATAAGAGAATTATCAACATCTCAAATATGAAACACAGGTCAATATTTGGAAAGGTAATTGCATTTAGATAATGAAAAGTAAGTCCCTGCATTTCCCTAAAATATGTTCCTATCTTTAAAAGAACACATTCCTGCAAGGGGATGGTCCCTTGCGATCCCTTTATATTTTTCTGTCTCCCATAGCAGCTGGGACACAACCAAGCCATTTTGATGAGTAGACAGTCTTCTAAGACTATCAGGGGAAATATGCTGCCCTGGTGTTCCAATACAATTCAGCTCTTCGACACGTATTTCATTTCATATTTTCGCATTGCTGCCTTCAAACAGACACTGAAGCCTTCACAATGCCTCTATTGTTTATCTCATCTTATTTCATTTTTAAAAAATCATTGTAGCTTTACCAATTCTTTTCTGATTTGTGGAAAAGAAAGAGGTTAGGGTAAGATCTAAAGCAGGGGTGTCCAAACTGCGTCCCGCAGGCCACTGCCGCCTGCAATCCATTGTTAATTGGCCCGCAGCAAATTCCAAAAATATATTTAGTTTACTTAAATAAACCAGGTGAGGCAATACGTACTTCATCTCGAGTGAGTGGCTCGGCTGTTTGCGTATTTTACCGCATATGGCCCTTGGTAAAAAACGTTGAAAAAAATTTGGACACCTCTGATCTAAAGGAAGTAATTTCTTTCTCTCAAGCTACAGAACCTATAACAGCGACTCATCATCCAAGATGCACATGACCATTAGCCTCATGCAAGAGCCAATAAAGAGCTCTCAGGTAGCTTCACTTTCTATAGTTCACTTCCTTTGCCCTCTGACTCTCACATGCTCTTCTAGATTGGTAGAAGTAAAAGAAATTGCAGATATTGTTAGCTGCTTTGAGAATTTCTGATGTTCATCAGACTCTTTTGTTCTGTTTTGTGTCCTAGATTGGTTCCTACTTCGGAGGTGTTTTAACAACGATTGACATTGATAAAGATTCTCATACTGACCTTCTTCTGGTTGGGGCTCCTATGTACATGGGAACAGAGAAAGAGGAGCAAGGAAAAGTGTATGTGTACACTCTGAATCAGGTAATGGGAACTGTGAGTTAGGTAAAAATCCAGGAGAATCTCCCTTTTTCTTTCAATTTTGAATACATAATGTGGGTCTAATTTTTCACTCACTTTGGAAAAAGAAACAAAGTATCCTTTGGGGCTCATGTACCCCCACTGACCCCTTATTGTCTAAAAGAACATTTAGAATTCTGATGAAGTAGTTTTGACCATTAGATATTTTCCGCTTGGAAATCTGAGCTATTCTTTGTTAACAGAATATATAGGATAAAGATAAATATACATCTCAATAAACTAATAAATAAACTCACAAGACACCCATTCATGAGCTCTGGCTTAGAGGTGTGAACCATATTAGCAGTTAAAGCCAAAAGGGGTGGGTGGTGAGCTGGGGGAGTGCAGAGACTATGGAAAAGTAGGGAATTTTAAAGCAGTGTCACCAGACATTTTCAGCAAACTACCACGGTCTTTGGATTATTTCATTGGGCTGGAGTGAGATTTTGCTTTCCACTTCTGACTTCAGACATCATTTATTAGGTGAAATAAGTCTTGATTTCTTCATCAATAGAGGTTTTTGCTGTTTACAGCAAAGTCAGTGTTCATCTATTTAGTTATTTAAATTCTTAGATTCTCTCCATATTCATTATTTAATTCACATACATTTTTCTATCTTTTTGTTTGTTTGTTTTGGGCTTCCTCCTGTCAACCTTTTTTGGTCCTGTACGGTTTTTTCCCTTTTTTCCAAGAAAGTATTCTCCTCCTGTCCATCATTGCTAGTACTTTCTGGTCTTTATTGAGTTTTTAGCTTTTTCACACTAGATAGCTTTGGGAAAAGTCTTCTTTTGAACAGAGTAAATTTTCTCTATAGGGGGAAATATATAGAGACATCTCAAAGAAGCAGGATATTGGATGAAGAAAGGATAATGACATGAATGGAGGATTTTAAAATTCAGTTCTTCAGCTTTAAAAAGATGCTGTGAGTTATACACTCACTCAATTGCATTTAAACAAGAATCCATTAAAATCCTCAATATGTCTTCTTTCCCACACTTCTACAATCTGTTCTTTAAAAATCTCTAACTTTGCTCTCAGATAGGCACAGTTTTTAAGAAGTTTTACAAACTTTACCGTTAATGTACAAATGGTTTTTAATAGAGCTGATTTAGTGTGCACTTAAAAATTCCACTCTGCTGTAGTAATGATAGAAATCTATAAGTATCCTGTTTATCTTTCTTCCAGACAAGGTTTGAATATCAAATGAGCCTGGAACCCATTAAACAGACTTGCTGTTCATCTCTGAAGCACAATTCATGCACAAAGGAAAACAAAAATGAACCATGTGGGGCTCGTTTTGGAACAGCTATTGCTGCTGTGAAAGACCTCAATCTTGATGGATTTAATGACATAGTGATAGGAGCTCCCCTGGAAGATGATCACGGGGGCGCTGTGTACATTTATCATGGAAGTGGCAAGACTATCAGGAAAGAGTATGCACAAGTAAGAAGTTAAACCTACAGATTCTCGCCCTTAAGTGATAAGTGGGCTCAATGCCATGCATCACCTGTCATGCTTCATGAGTTATTTAATTTCATTCTTCTGACTCTATTGGGAAACTAGATTTCTAATTCTCTTCTAAGTTATCTTTATAGAAAAATTACTTTGTATTTTATCCTTTTTTCAAGGTTGTTTTTTTTTTTTTATGTTATTTGCCATGTCTCCGTAATCTGATCTTTTGAAATGGTAAAAACAAAACAAAACAAAAACACTTTTTAACAATGCTATTTAACATCTGAAGTGTGTCTGATCCCAAACCGAGGGTACCACTTTCTGAATAAGAGAACAGTAATTACATGATTTTGTCAATAAGGGGAGATGAGATTATTGTTTTTATGTGGTTATAATAAAACTACATTATATTTGTACTTGTGAATTAAATTGGTATATTTTCATCAAATGAATTTGGGTTTCCAGAGATTTATCATTTTCTCACAAGTAATTCTTTTTGGGAAAAAATTCTGAATAATTAAGTTTAACCTTCAAGGAATTTCTATTGTTCCTGTTTTAAATTCATTGTCAGTTAATGACTCTAATCCACAAATGTAATTTTTTCCTACATGAGAAAAATATAAACTTACAGAAGTGTTTAATGCACTATAAGAATAGGAGTTTAAAGGAATTCTTCTAATGTAATTGTCTGCTTTTAAGTAACCATAGTTAGTTAGTCATTGGACAACTATTTATAAATAAAATGGAATTTACTACTTAGCTTATATAACAAGAAAATAAAATCAGAACATTAATTATTTGTTTTTATATTTTATTGTTCTCTTTGTCAATAGAATACCCAAAATTTATTCATGTATAGAAAGTTGTGCTTAACTTTTCATAAAATCATAATTACATTAATAGTGAAAACAGAATAAAGGGCATATTTCAGTAACAACACTCCTGTCCATTTAGTGAGTTATTTGTTTCTGTTAAACATCTTCATAATATTAGTTACTTTACTGAAAACAAGCAATATGAACAATTGAGGTGTGACAGAATCAGGAATTACAGGAAGGGGTTTCTTTTTTGTGTTCTGCCACTTTATTCCTTCAGTATTAATCCTGCAAGTTTAATGCAGTGGCATTTGCAATAGAAAAAGAAAGATTTTAAAATCGTTAATAAATGTAATATTGTTGTCATAAGCCATTTATTTTGCAAAATTGTGGTAAATCAGGAGACAGCTTTAAACAACAAAATAAGAATATTAAAGTTGAATTTCTTTCACTATCGGCAAAATGCTTTTGCAAGGCTAGGTGAGGGTGTGTTCCCTTGTTTCTGGTAACCAGAGGTGCTACTTGTGTATGGATGATCCAGATCACACTGAATCAACTCCTTCAGAACCAATGATGCAGATATCTTCTGATTTGTTTGCGGAAAAAATAAGGAAATACTTAATTCCCAATGAGCTACAAACATTAAAGCATGAAAATTGTTTCCATTTGGTTTGCCTTATTTGGCTTCTTAATTCATGATTTTTAAGTGGAAAACAGGAGGATGAGAAGACCTCAAGTTGAGGAAGGGTCTGTCTGTCCTGTCTCCTTGCCATCAGCTTCTATTAAAATAGTATCATATTGAACCAAAGCTAAGTCAGGAAGTGCAGGTGTCAAGCCTATTATGTATGAGGATGTGCAACAACCAGTCTTCGAGAACTCCATATTCATTTGTGCCCTCCCAACTTTGTGGATACATGTGAGTGAAATTGAGTGTATTGTGCCCTTGACTTGCGGGACAATTTTTGACAGACAGTAAAGACGATCACATATTGAAAAACGTATTCGATGGAATGTGTTATATATACCCAGCCCGAGTTCAGTGAACCAAACTGACACTCGGACAATTTTATACTCCCCTCCTTGCTTGTATGATGTGTTTTCAAGGTTTCCAGTCCTTTAAGTAGCTCTGTGTAATGGGATTGAACAGGAACTAGAAATCAGAGCCAATTACTCACAATGTTTTCCTTGAGGATTAGACAAGATGACGTTATACCATTTTTTTTTCCTCTCTCTGGTGTCAGTAACCCTGAAATGATTTTGTCTGTACTATAAAAAGAATATCCTTTGGGAATATCTGAGTAATTTCTTGTCTCCATATGAGCAGACTCATGGGCATCTTTTCCAAAAGTTCTTTAATTTTAGTTTTTTGTTAACTAACTCAAGTTCTCAGATTCATTTAAAACTGTTTTAAAGACACTCTTCTGACATAAATACTCTCGGCTGGTATTTTCACAGCGTATTCCATCAGGTGGAGATGGCGAGACACTGAAATTTTTTGGCCAGTCTATTCACGGAGAAATGGATTTAAATGGTGACGGTCTGACTGATGTGACTATCGGAGGCCTTGGTGGTGCTGCCCTCTTCTGGTATGTATTTTAATAACAACCAATGTATCTGATAACCACAAATAGTTCTAGACCCCAGAGTATGGTCGAAGTTTCTATCACACCAAATGTTTATTTCCTTTTGTGCTTCATTATTCAGATAAAAACTATGCAGTTTGGTAAGCTGAAGAAGACTAGAAATCTTAAAAAGAAATCATATTAAAGAAACAAGTAGAGTTAACCCTTAAGTTACTCAGACTTTAAAATACCTGCATCCCCAAATTAATTTCAATTAATTGCAAAATCCTCATCAGTGGTCAAATACATATATTATTATCATTTTACTTATTAATTCACATCAATAAAATAATTTATTAATATTAATAATTCTCGCTTTAGCTAGTTAAAAAACAATTTCAAAAAGGGTTCTATATGAAAAAAGTGGCTAACAACATATCAAGAATAACATTAGTGAGAATTTTGAAAAATGAAGTTACAAACCTCATTAAGAAATAAAAAGAGCGGATTTAATAAATAAAAAATATATTTATGGGGGCTGACGGATGGCTCAGTTGGTTAAAGCCTGAGCTCTGAACAACAGGGTTGCCGGTTGGGTTCAATTCCCACATGGGCCAGTGAGGCGCACCCTCCACAACTAGATTGAAGACAACCAGCTGCCGCTGAGCTTCCAGAGGGGCGGCCGGATGGCTAAGTTGGTTAGAGAGTGAGCTCTCAACAAGGTTGCTGGTTCAATTCAAAACGGCAACTGGACTTGGAGCTGAGCTGTACCTTCTGCAGCTAAATTGAAGCACAGTGACTTGGAGTTGATGGGCCCTGGAGAAGCACACTGTTCCCTAATATCCCCCCAAAAAAATAAAAATTAAAAAAAAATATAAATATATATATATATACATATATATGTATATATATGTATATATATATATATGTGCCTCAATGGAAAGTCCACATGTTGATTCTTCCAAATTACTCATTGGTTTAATGTAATTTAGGTGGAAACAAACTTCAGTGGTCATTTTCAGTGGTCATTTTCCAAAAATTATCTAGAAAAGTAAAGACCACTGTGAAAGACTGAGATGAAGACAGAAACCTGAAAATAGATGGCTTGGTCTTAATTTAGAATAATGCTGAAGAGCTAATGGTCAAATACAAATTGTACACTAAATCATACACAGATAATAACCATTATTTAAAAACCTATTTTAACTATATGTATAACTACATATACATTATACTTTATAGCAGGGAGAAAAGAACACTGAAAGGAGATGCCTAGGAAAGGAGAATGCTGAGCAGCAAGTGGCTGTGTATTTGGGGAGGGCTCACTGAATCCGGCAGCACTCCAAACCAGAAGTCACCAGTGTTGAGAACAAAGAGTACATACATTTAGTTTTTGTTTGAACTGTTAATCCTGAACTTAATTAGCATGTGTACCTCATGGATACATGGAAGATACCCAGGGGAAAATGAGTAACTCCCCAAGATGGCTTAGAATTCAGGCTTAAATACTACCTTAATAGGGGAAGGGCCAAGTGTACCTCTTAGGGAAAGGAAATGATTTTTAGGAAAGATGAATAGGCCCTTAGAAGAAGAGATAGGAAGTATGACAGTTTGTGACAAGGTTTGTCTAGGTGTGGTGTGGACTTCTAGTTCCCTCTCCTATAATGAGTCAATCTTCCCTGGTTGATGAAACTCCCAGGGAGGATATTTGTGACAATTGAGTTCCCTTTGGAGGATCTGTCTTTAAGCAGATAAGGTGGTTCAGAGAAAGCCTGCTCCTGCATTAGCTGTTTTTCAAGTGCTGACAGCTCAAAATGATCAATACACAGAAGCAGCATGTTTTGGAATGGCATGTCCTGAACTCCTACAGTCACATTTCGGGGTGGCATTTCTACTACCCTTTAGAAACAGAAACCTAGGATAGTTCCAAAACAATCTGAGTGTCCTCAGAACATCAGACACAATCTCTTGTGTATCAAAGATTCACCAGAGAAATGGAGTTCCGGGAGCCCATAATATGCACACAGAATCATCCCCTTGGATGTGCTCTCTTTGTACTCCCAAAATGGTGGCATTCACCGAATATTAAAATGAGTGAGGAATCACCTCTGTTTACGTGTTTGTAGGTCCCGAGACGTGGCAGTAGTTAAAGTGACCATGAAATTTGAGCCGAATAAAGTGAATATTCAAAAGAAAAACTGTCGCATGGAGGGAAAGGAAACAGTATGCATAAACGCTACAGTGTGTTTTGATGTGAAATTAAAGTCGAAAGAAGACACAATATATGAAGCTGGTAAGTGTAATACATAGAGCAAGTCCTTTGGGGCAGGAGGACAATATAATTACTCCAGCTGGATGAAATCCAGGAAGGTATTGTATTTCCCCCAATGATAGGCATCCACCCATCACATTTGCTCCTGTGAATATGTTGAACCTTGAAAAAAACATTCTCTTGCAGAAAGAACAGGTTATGGAACCCAGTAAATTCTGGAGCTGAAACTGTATGGGATGGCCTCAACATTCCAGAGTTCCCCTCTGGCTCTGCACTTACTATAAACAACCAGGTGCTTAAAAAATAAATAAGAGAAAGAGAGACCAATTCAGAGATCATGCTTGGAAATCGGGCTCCAAATGAGCCCAGCTGTCCTTCCTATGGGTTTTCACGAAGAACCCTCCCATCCTTCTCCTGCCCTCCCCCACCTTCCCAAGATCCCTTTGCTCCACTCAGAAGGTTACCCTCGCGTTTGCAAGTCAGACATCAGGCACATCACACAACCCGAGTATCCCCCTCCTCTCCACACACTACACTTTCTAAGGATTTTTTTATTGTTTTTATGATAGTGGAATATGTTGGTGCCAAACTATGAAGCCCTTTGGATGCAGAAGAGGAATTTTTTCTTCAAACCAAATAAATATAAGTGGAACGAGAAAAAAATGTTAATCTTTACAATCGATTTTTCTTAGTCTGTTCTATGTGTGTATTTATGCTCCGCAGTAGTCTCTGACTAGAAGAGAAATGAGGTATAAGGAATGTAAAATAATGATTTACATTTTCATACTTAACATTATTTCAGTCTTATTTAATTTTTATATTCTAACTAAATGACCAAATAAGGAGGATTGCTGCCTTCATGAAAATATGAGGTTTAACTTCTTTATCACATTGTGGTATGCTTATTTTATTAAATTTATTTATTAAGCTTATTTTATTATAAGCTTTGAACAGTCTAAAATGACATTTTTTATAAAAGATAAAGATGTCATTACTGTATATTTTTGTCTCTATTGAAATGTAGCATAATCAATATTCTAAGCAAGGCTCCAACACTTCCAAAGTAAAAATATTTTAAGTGAAAATTCAGTAAACACAGCCCTGGTCGGGAAATTAGATGACATGTAAGTGTGCATGTGTGTGTGTGTGTGTGTGTGCATACAAACATATGTATTACAAAAAAAGTGTAATTAAACATTAAAAGAATAATGAACTCGGAAAGCAGTTTTATAGAGTTCCTTGAGGTTATCTTCCTGACTGCGAATATCATTGTACTACGATAGTGTGGATATGCTGAATAATAGAAACTTTATTGACTGATTGCCCAAGAGATTTTTCTATAATGCTAATTTAATGAACTGGCTCATATGAAAATCAACCTTCCAAAAACATTTCTGTCAATTATTCTTTTTTTAATTTTTATAGATATGCAGTACCGTGTCACACTAGATTCACTAAGACAGATATCACGAAGTTTTTTCTCTGGAACTCAAGAGAGAAAGATTCAAAGAAACATCACAGTTCGAGAATCAAAATGCACTAAGCATTTCTTCTACATGTTGGCAAGTAAATCATATATTATAGCTACCTTATTCGAAATCAAGAATATAGATGTCTTATTTCAACTCAATCAAATGTTACTGTTTTAAAGCACACATCATGAAGTAAACTTTATTTTATTTGTTCACTTTTATCAGAAAACCACAAGTCTGATCTTCTAATTTCCAACTACATTTTATAAAGCTGTCTTTCATCTTCTCTCTGTGGGTTATCAGACCTCCATATAGTATGGGATAGTAAAAGGCTCAGCGCACTAGTCAGTAAGAGACCTGTCTCTTCATTCATTTGTTCTTTGAACTTGAAAACATTTAACTTCTGTCAGCCTTGTCTGGCAAGTATGGATGATAAGTGATTAAATGCCCTAAATGGAACTGTTTGGCCATATGCTTTCTGAGCTCTCTTCTTGTCCTGAGCTATGTATTTCATTCTTTGACTTTAAATTGAAGGGGAAATATGTGGTATTTTCTATCTTCTATATGCTTTTTGCTACCTAAGTTTCTATTATAGTGGATGAGGGAGCCTTGGAAAGCAAATTGTTAATATCTAGAAATGGCTGGTAAGTCAGTTTGAACCATTGTAAATGTATTTTATTGAGTCACCGTGCATCTAGGGAGCTTTCCCAACAAAGGGCAAGAGTTTCTTAAACATTTTCTTAAAAAGTAAGAAAAAGAAAGAAAGAATGGGAGGGAGGGAGGGAGGAAGGGAGGGAGGGAGAGAGGGAGAGAGGGAGAGAGGAAGAGAGAGAGAGAGAGAGAGAGAGAAAGAGAGAGAGAGAAAACCTATTTTAGTAACCGAGATTGAAGCTTAGAGATTTGAACATGATCTTGGAGTCTTTAAGGAACAGGCTGATTTTCCCTCAACTCTGACTTATTTCTGTATTCTTGATGTGTTTATATATTATTTTTTTGAACATTGTAGTTAGGGGCAGGAGAGTGATAGAAAATGTGTGAGCTGGTGTGCTATACTTATCTTACCTCAGTGATTTTCAAGTCAATATTCCCCATGACGTATATCAAAATAAACGTATTCTGTCAACACTAAGATCAATCTATGATGGGGGGGAAAGAAACCTGGGGTTGTCCCTCCTATTCAGTTTTTCAGAACTGAACATTTAGGAGTTAGAACTTAGATAAAATTCGAAAGGACATGAAACCAGATGTGGCATTGACTCCACCCTGCTAAAAATCCCTGTAGTGTGTATTTGTCCAAAATTTAGTATCTGGCTTAGTCTAGGCATTGGTATTAAAAGGAATGAACTAGTTTCCAAATTTCCAAAATACTTTTTGAGCTTAATGGATACTTTAACATTTGTTCTGGAGTCAGGCAAGGTGGAATTTGTATCCCAGATTCCCCACATTCCGACTGATTTTGGCAAAGTTGTTTAGTCTCTTAGAGGCTCAGTTTTTCATTTGTAAAATAAAGACCATAGTGATTATTCATCTTGGAGGATTGTTAAAATAATTCTCATTAATGTGTATAAAAGCTCATAATTCTGGACATGCCATAAATGATGGCTGTTACTCATAATAGTATAATCAATATTGATTGTATTAACATCATTTACTTATCATTTTACATTATAAAATTCTTACAATTCGAGGTACATATTATATTAATGGAAGGAGCTCAATTTAGAAGCTTGCTCTTCTGAATTTCAGAGACATTCCTAGAAGGATTACGTAGTGATTTTTAGCTTGAGGTCTCGAGAGAAACAATATTGGCATGCAAGTAGCTCAGAGTGGTATAGAGTGACATAGGGGCGACATATTCCATCACTCCAGCAGGCACCTCTGATCTGTGCCTGCATTCCACATCTGGAACTCTGCATTCCAGCTGTGTTCCTCTCCAGCAAAGCAAAAGCCTGATGAGGTTTTATGTCATATCAGGTGCACAAGAACGTTCCAGAAAGGCTGACCCACAGAGCAGAAAAAGGAAGCCATAACAAGGTCAGAACATCCAATATGTATGATACCAATGATTTATTTTTGTTTCGACCTCTAGGACAAGCATGACTTTCGGGACTCTGTAAGAATAACTTTGGATTTTAATCTTAGTGATCCAGAAAATGGTCCCATTCTTGATGATTCTTTACCGAATTCAGTACATGAATACGTAAGTCACATTTTTTTTTTCAATTCAGAATACCTATTTGGGAATATGTTAGGGAATATGTTAGGGAATGTAAAACCTAAAACAGATAAATAGACATGCACACAAAACTCTAAATCAATTATATTAAAAATTATGGTGAAAAATTATAGTTAATTAGTTATAATTATATTTTTTTATAAGAATTTGACTCTTTTCGACTTTTCCCAACTCTTCTAACTTCCTATTGTTGGGATTTAAGAGAATGTATAAATTGCACCTATTTTTATCTCTCCTGAGTTTAGAACCAATGAAAAGAAAGACATGGGTTAGCCACTTGGGGCCCCCTTTATTACTCATGAACACTGGATTGCAGGGCATGGTTTAGGTATAATGGTTGTCTGCTGAACCAGATTTAGGCCACAGAAAACCAAGTAGGTCATCTACCAGCAGTGCTGAGAAATCTCTGGCTTTCTCCATGGGGGGCATACCTCATAAAACTTGTAGAATGGAGGTATGGAGAAGAATGTGTGCTTCCCATGAGCACACCACTGACTCAAGAGCAGAACAGATAGGAAGGGACTGACCTGTGTTCACCCAGCTCCTCCTTATAAATTCAGAGTCCACTGCCCCAGCCCTGAGAAAGAGTGAATGAGTGCATAGAAGGAGGGGATCACCAGTTTGGCACCAAGGGAGGAAACACTAGGGACTTAGTTTTCCCCATGCACCTATCCTTCTGCTCTCCCTTCCTTCCAAATATATATCTTGGGTGTCTTATGAGTATTATGAGTACATACCAGGCATCAGAGCTTACAGTCCAACCTAGGAAACAAGCATTAGGTAGTAATTAGATCGTGTGCTCTGGAGGGGAGCTTCAGAATTCCGAGAGAATTTCTGCTTAGTCTGAGGTGACATGGGGCACCTCCCTGAGGTTGTGACATTTAAACTGAGACGTGTAGCTAGGATGAATTTCCACCCTATTTAGAGGAGGGCTCAGAGCAGTGTTCCAGGCAGAGGGATATGTGGAAAGTTTCTGAGGCCTAAAAGGAACTAAACTAACCTCACAGTGTGACTGAATGTGAAGAGCTGGGGACAAGCTGATGTGGGATGAGGCGAGGGCATAGGCAGAGGCACCGTCATTCAGGACTCTGGGCCACCGCACAGATTTCAAACTTTCTTGAAGAGAAATGGAATGCTATTGATGGCTTTCACTGGTTCAGCAGCAGCACTGGATTTGTGTTTTTCTGTTGTTTTTTGTTTGTTTGTTTGTTTTTTAAGGGTTACTTTAGCTGCAATGTGGAGAATGATTGAAGGGAATCAAGAGTGGGTGCAGGAGATCAGTTAGGAAGCAAAGGAGGAAACAAAAACGGCAAGACCAGAGGTGGTGGTAGAAGTGAAGACACAGAAAGGATGTAGGAGATATTTAGAAGAGAGGTAGAATGGACAGTTCTTGATGATGGATTGAATAAAGAGAAGGGGCTTAATGAAGAAGAGGGATCAAGGAAAGCTCCCATTTGTGTGGCTTGACCATTTTCTATCCTTATGACTGAACTCTATTATGTTCTTAAGTATTTGATTCTTTTTAATAGAAAATCTCATAATTGGAGTTGAGTTCAAGTGTTCCCTGATAGACTTAGATCTTAAAGTACTTGACTTAATTTTTTGGAAATTCTACTCAAGCACATTAAAGACAATGAAAAATATCTGTGAAAATTGTGCATTCTTTAAAGGACTGGAAGAATTTCTATTCAAAACTAAAAGTTGATTCTTTTCCCCTATAAATTATCGGAACAAATATAAAATATCGTATGATTTCTGTAGTGAAATCTGTTCTCTTTACGAGGTGCTTATTTGTCAATATGTCATTTCTTTTACACAAATTAATAGATAATATTCAATAATAATTAAGTAAATTTTGAAAATGCTTTTCTGTGACCATTTCAGATTCCCTTTGCCAAGGATTGTGGAAACAAAGAAAAATGTATCTCAGACCTCGCCCTGAATGTATCCACCACAGAAAAGGGTCTGCTTATTGTCAGGTCCCACAATGACAAGTTCAACATTAGCCTCACAGTCAAAAATAAAAAGGACAGCGCCTATAATACCAGAACCATGGTGCATTATTCTCCAAATCTAATTTTTTCAGGAATTGAGGTAAACTTTTAATTTTTCATTGATTTATTCTCGTAACAATCATTTATTGAAGCTATTTTTTGTATTGCTGAGCAAATTGTTTTTATTGTATTGATTTTAAAAGAACCAAAATCGTTTTGTACAAAATTAGTAATCTCTAATAGTGAAAGTACTAAGATTTTCTTTAAAGCTTTTGTTTCGATATCATTCTTTAGAGATTATATATCGTTTTTGGATTCAGTATGAGAAGAGACTCTCTGATGTATCAAAATCATGTTTCACAGTCCTTAAATTGCTGAAATTGAGACTGAGTCAAGGAAAACAATAAACTTAATAAAGTCAAAACAGTGTAACAGAAGTGCAGAGAGGGAGTAATGCAGGTACTGAAGGGAAAGAGAAAATTTACATGCAGAAAAATCAAGATACCATTTCCCACTTCTTCTGTAAACTCCTTACACTGGCAAGAAAGTTGTGTCAAATGACTGTGTGTGGGTTACTTCATCTACCCATCTAATCATCCTGTGAGTTGGATGCTATTAGTGCATCTATTTCACAGTGGAAGATTTAGACAACATATTGTGGTGTGCTTTGTCCTTCACGCACCCTAATATAAGTAATACTTAAAGATTTTGGGGGGGTTGTGTGACAGATGATCCCAAAATGCTGTGACTCTGACAACTAAATTGAGAGAAAAATCTTAGCAAGGCCGAGTCCAAGGCAAAGCTGGGAAAATTCTGGAATACCAAGCTAAAGGATTTCACCTGCGTGTCCACCCTAATTCTGTTTACTTTCTCTTTCTAGGATATCCAAAAAGACAGTTGTGAATCCAATCATAATATCACTTGTAAAGTTGGATATCCTTTCCTGAGAAGAGGAGAAATGGTAAGCAGAATATTCAAAATACATGTGGCAATTGGATATGAAAAATAATATGCTCAAAACCAAATATATAAATCCTCATGGTAGTTTAGGGTGTTGTAGGTGAAGAAAATTGAGTTTAAATTTTGAGTTCTTGGAATCAAAAGGCAATTATTTCATGAGTCAAACTCAAAGACCAAGGCAAAATTACAAATTTATACTAGGTAACATATCTGATAAAATGAAGCTGGGAAATTCTCACATGGGAGTCTCCTTTGTGGTAGGCTTTTCTGACCTGTAGGAAAACGAATCTTCCACACAGGTTATTTTAGATCTTTGTATGGAGACTCTTTTGTCATTTCTCTCACTCTTTAATAAAAGCCTTGTTGAGATGCAATTCATGTAACATACAGTTCACTCATCTAAAGCATACAATTCAATGGCTTTTAGTATATCCACCAAATTGTGGATTTGCAACCATCACCACAATCAATCTTAGAACATTTTCACCTCCCAAAAAGAAACCCTGTACGCATTACCAGTTACTGCTCTTTTTTTTCTTCAACAGCCCTTCCCCGAACCCCAGGCAACCACTATTCTACTTTTTTTCTCTATGCATTTGCCTATTCTGACATACATATGTGTGAAATTGTACAATATGTGGTCTTTTGTGACTGACTTATTTACCATGTTTGCAAGGTTCATTCATATGTCAATAGTTCATTCCTTTTTATTTCCAAATAATATAATGATATTGAACATTTTTTCATGTGTTTATTGGCCATGTATATATTTTCTTTGGAGAAATGTCTGTTCAGATATTTCACCTAATGTTTACTCAGATGTCTTTTTGTTGTTGGGTTGTAAGAGCTCTTCATACAGCCTACATTCAAGTCCCTTATCAAATATCTGATTTACAAATATTGTCTCCCGTTCTGTAAACTGCCTTTTCACTTTATTGATGGTGTCCTTTGAAGCACAAAAGTTTTCGCTTTGATGAAGTCCAATTTATCTATTTTTCTTTGTCACTTATGCTTTTGGTGTCATATTTAGGAAGGCTTTGCCTAACCCAAGCTCACAAAGATTTACTCCTGTGTTTTCTTCCAAGAGTTTTATGGTGTTTGTTCTTACATTTAGGTTTATGATCCATTTTGATGAACTTTATGTATAGGGTAAAGAAAAACCCAGCATCATTCTTTGCATGTGGATATCCAGTTGTCCCACACCATTTGTTGAAAAGATTATTCATTCCCCCATTGAATTATCTTGGCAGTCTTACTGAAAATCAGTTGACCATAAATACATAGGCTTATTTATTTTTTGACTCTTAATTATATTTCATTGATCTATATGTCTAACTTTATGCCAGTATCACACTGTTTTGATTACTGTAGCTTTGTTATAAGTTTTAAAGCAAGAAATGATTTAAAAAACATAGTCTTCCAACTGTGTTTTATTTTCCAACATTGTTTGGCTATTCCAGGACCCTTGCATTTCTATTTGTTTTTTAGAGTCAGCTTGTCATTTTCTGTTAAAAAAAAAAAAGGCAGCACAATGTTTGATAGGGATTACACTGAATCTGTACATCAATTTGGGAAATATAACCATCTTAAAACCATTAAGTCTTTTGATGCATGACAATGGAATGTTTTTCTATTTATTTAGATTTTCAAATAACTTTCAAAAGTGTTTTGTAGTTTTCAGAATACAAGTTTTATTCCCTTTGTGAAGCTTATTCCTAAGCATTTTGTTCTTTTTGGTGCTATTATAAAATAAATCATTTTCTTAAATTTATTTTCAGGTTGTTTATTAATAATGTATAGACATACAATTTATTTTTGAATATTGATATTTTTCTCCTGTGACCTTGCTAAAATTTTTTTTAGTTCTAATAGTTTTTTAGAGGATCCCTTAGGATATTCTGTATATAAGATCATGTCATCTGCAAATAGAGGCATCCTTTCCAATCCAATGTCTTTTATTTCTTTTTCTTACCTAATTGCCCTAGCTAGAACCTCCTATAGAAGTTGAATAAATGTGAGAACACTTTCATTTCTTTTTAAATACAATATTTCCTTCCATAAAAGCAGAGAATAATTATCTCAATGATAAACAAGGTATTTGCATATATTTCAATGAAGCTTGCTTGCCAGTATAAATATTTGCTCTTTTACTCACTATTAAGGAGGAAAATATTTAATCAAAGTGATTCAGATAAGGAGGTACTTTATTTAAACATAAAAAGAGAAATACTATTCCCAATATTTATTCCAATTTTCTCATATTATAGTGTTATAAGACTTTAAAATAGGTCCCTGCCATCTTTAACAGACATCTTAAAAAGATGATAAACACTGGGTGGGATATCTGGAAATGGCAGAGTCACATATCTATAATGAAATATTTTAGCTTTTCTTTTTGCAAATGAGAATTCAAGAAGACCTTTCCTTTAATACACCTGTGTCATGCAGGATGGCATGCGGGATCTCTGGTCCCGCTCCCCACATAGGAACGCAGGACATGGTGAGGCCAAACAAGAACACCCACAGAGCCATAGATAGGGGAGTCATACCACTATAGTCTTGCTGGCGGCAGGGTTGGAGACACAAGAAACAGGATCCACATGATCCGCAACACGCACTCCGCCGTGCTAACTGCAATCCACGCTTGCCAGCCACCATCTTCTTGCTAGCCCCCATTTTTTGCTAGCGTAGCTACGGCAGTTGTATTAGTGGCCAGTGGCTCACTGGTTACAGCTGAAAGCCAACTAGCCACAGCTGATGGCCATCCCATCACAGTTGATGGTCATTTACTACCTGAGCCAGCAACTTTCCACTTGAGGCCGAGAGCCTGGAAAATGCACTCCTGGCTTTGTCCCCACAATCTGTCATCGTTACCAGTTATCCAGGAAACTAACTATGAATCACAGTAATTATCAAATTCAATAAATCTCTTGTATGTTCATTTTAGTTTACAGAACTAGATATACCAATTTAGTTTCAAAACCTCATCAGAAAGTCTATTTCTTGACCCTCCCAAATAAAATGTACTGTGAAATTACGTTTCTTCTCTACAAATCTATAAATACACATTACATTTAAAAAAATGCACCCATAATTCCTCTAATTTGACATGGAAATAAGGAATGTCAGTTCATATCTACTCCTTTCTTTGACCACTTTAATTAACCATGGAATTATCTCCATTTCTCAAAGAATAATGACACACTTCATGTTATACTTCAATCATTAGAGACATTAATTACAGTCTTAATCATTTATTAACTATTTCTTCCTTTCCTTAGCAATTTTTTCCTGCTTGGGGTAAAAGCCTAAATCAACGTGTCTCATGTCATCAATAGAGAGATACGAAGATAAATTGGATAATTTGAAAGTAATTTTTACGTGGGCTTTACACTTAGAAATTCTTTGATTTCAAGATCTAGATTTTTAGTTGAAGCATTTCAGGATTAGGTCAATATGCAATAGGCATAGCTTCTTTAGCCCCAGTACTCTGCTAGTGTCTTCCTTAAGTCTAAAGATTCATCAGGAATGCCAAGACTTATATGTCCAGACCAGTCAGGAGGCTAAGAAAAAGCAGGAAAAAAGGTTCACTGACAGACTCTGGCAATTTGACCCTTTATCTATTGTTCAAGCCTATGCAGTAAAGCTTCAGCTGCAATTGTGATTGCTATTTAAAAGAAAGAAGAAAACTGCAAAGCTGCAGATTTTTAGAAGAAAAAAAAAATTTTTAATGTAGCTTAAGATATATGTAGGAGAAAAAAATACCAAAAAAAACAACAATACAAAAAACAATTAAAAAAACCATAATATGGTACAACCGTGTAAATATCATGACCCATGAATCTAGGTATCCCTTCTGTGAATAGTACCTACATTGATTAAAAAAGCTCTAAATATTAAACTCTGTCCTGTCTAGCATTTAATTACAAAGATAAAATTTTAGGTAGTTTCTATTAATTGTGCATTTTGGACTACGTATTACACTGCCAAATTCCAAACTTAGCACAAACCAAGATTAGTTTTGAAAATGGGAAATACAGTTTTATAAGCATTATGAGGACTGTGGGAGTAGAACTCTGCTGTTGACATATTTCTTCAAAAAATAATTTATTTTGGTCTGCCTGTTGGTGTTTTATGAAGAGTTATGCATTATATAATTCATATATACATATAGATGTATATATATGGGGTGTCAAAAAGATGTATACACATGAATTCTATTCATCTTTTGTTATTGGTATATATTATCACAATTTCAATACAGTATTTTCCTTTCTTAAAATGTGTATACATTTTTTTGGCACCCTCTGTGTGTGTATATAGATATGTACACACACACACACACACACTCACTCACTCTCAGGAATAATTTCTCACAAGTGAGTTACCAGTGTCAGAGTATCAGTATAACAAAAACATTTTTCAGTTTTTCTTAGGTATTATTCTAACTATGCAACTTTTTAAAACAAAATTCACTACTTTTTTATTATAATTTACATTATTCTAAAAAGACTTCTAAAATAGTATTTTATTTTATTTTATTTTGTTGTTGGTATTGCTTAAAGGTCTAAAACTTTTTTACGCTGTCAAATTAATTGAGCCAAGTATGTTTTCCTCTATTTTATAATGAATATGTATAGATAGTTGCTTTTATTTGAAAATGTCTTTTAAAGAGGCTTTAATTATGATCATTTCATAATTATAATGTTTATGATTGTGATCTTGCAAACTATGATAATATAATAAAATAAATAGGATGTACCTTCACGGTAATAGTTTATGGTTAGTATAAATTACTTTATTAATATAATTTGAGTAAAGTATTTAAATTCAACATTAATATGCAAAGCATATTACATTTCACGTTATTGAAAAGTGTGTGTGCATCATATCTTATTCTGTCTATTTTTGAGATGTGATGACTTTTTATTTTGTAAGATGATTTTTCTTAAATAATGTCATAATTTGAGTTTAAGTAATATCATTTATGTAACTGAACATTTTAATCAAAGTAAATGTTTTCCTTATCTGGTACTAAACTAAAGATGTGTATTTTTATTTCATAGGTAACTTTCAAAATATTATTTCAGTTTAATACATCCTATCTCACGGAAAATGTGACCATTTATTTAAGTACAACAAGGTTGGTTTATATGTGTGCATGAGTGCATGTGTATGAATGTATATAATTTCTTTTGTATACTTTGAATGTTTTGCTTTATAGACTCACTGAAAGCTTCTCTTTTTTGGGGGGGGGCGGTATCAGTAGAAGTAGAAGATAATGAACCACTTTGCTTCACAAAACAGCCTCACGAGTAATTAGCAAAATAAAGACATTTTTATTTAGTAGAAATAATACATCTAACTGGATTAAACCATTGGTTCATGAGCTGTGGAACATTTTGTAATCACACATCACTTATATTGGCCAAACTGCACTTAAATTCATTTAAAATTTTACAGCCTCTGCTAATTTAAAAACTTTTACTGGCTGCCCATCAAGGTCAACTGAATCATTAGACAGACTTAGTTTTATGATATCTTTTTGTAGCTTGACCAATTTTATTCCCAAGTCAAAGCTTCTGAAAGATAACATGGACTACATATAGCAAAAGGCTAATGAGAAAGTTGAAATAGTGGCTTTATTTTCTTCTAAGTATAGTTATCCAATGGACTGTAAGCTCTCTGAGATACAGTTCTATCTTTGATTCCTTTATTGTCAAGTAACTACCATGGTGCCTGGCATCTAATAATCACTAAATAAATGTACAATGTGTGAATAAATGAGGGAATGAATTAATGGATAGATTAATTCTGTATACTCAACTCAGTTCAACTCAACAAATATTTATTTGATACCTACTATGGACAAGATATTGAATTAGTCACTGTAGGAATATAAAAATTAAAAAGGGCATGAACCTCTTCACCCCTCTTCATGGGGTGAATATTGCAGTAGGGGGCTGAATCTAGCATATGATTTCTTGTAATTTAGTGTAGAATAAGGAAAATCCATTAAAGAAATATAAGTCTTGTGTCAGAGACTTAATGAAGGGCGAAATTACATCTACTTGCCGATGAGAATCCAAGATAGCTTTATTAAGGAGGTTATAATTGAGAAGATCCTTAAAATATGAATAGCAATTCATAAACAGAGGAGTTAGTGGAGCATTTCAAGCAAAATATACAGCTTGAACAAAAACTGAAAGGTAGGCCACTAGATCTGTTTGGAGGAATATTGGGTAATCCATTTTAGCTCAAATACAGAGAATACACAAAAGAGTTATGGAAAGTAACCTGGAGTGTTCATCCTAGCATGTTATGGCAAGTATTGAATGTCAGAACAGAGGCATTTTCTTCTTCATTGAACAGACAATGAGGATCCAGGAAAGTTTTTGAGAGATGAAGTCGTAGGTACAGAGCTGCTTCCTAGGAAGATTAACATTGCTGCAGTGTGAAATTGGGGGACAGGCAGAGAGAAGGGGACCATTCATTACAAAAGCTCGGTCACACAAATATCTGTAACCCGAGGCAGGGGACTACCTTCACTGCCCCCTGGCTCATACAAAGCCACTTAATACACTTGGGAACAATGCAGAGCCATTAAAAGCTACTCACTGGCCATTCTGTGAGAAAAAAAATGCTAGGCACTTAGTCACATGGAGGGGTTTATGTAATAATAGTAGTGAAAGTTAATGCTTATTAAGTATTTCCTATGCCCTAGGCTCTATGTTAAGCACTGTACATTTATTTCTCATCATTTATTAATTATTTAAATAAAATTTCCATTTTATAGGTGAAGAAACCAAGGCACTGAGAGTAAATAATTTGCCCAAAATGTGTCAATGTCAAGAACATTTCCATGAACTCTAGCCCAGAGCCAGTGTTTGAAACATTTCTATCACTCATACATGCATTTTTAATAGAGGGATTACAAGATTCATGTATGTGTATGTGTGTGTGTACACATATATGCATGTGTTTATGTAATATATAAATAAAATGATAACTAAAATCAGGGGAATAAATAAGTGCTTAAATAATAAGAGAGCATCAAGCATTTAGGATGGAAAAGACTATTAAACTCAAGCCAGAAGATTTTAGATTTGCTTTAAGTTGTGCTGCCCTATTTCCATCTCTTTACAAGGTCATCACCTGTGATAAATAAATAATGATCACCTGTTGAAAACACAAGGTTCCTGGGCCCAAATTAGGCCCTACTAAATTCATATTCCTGGGAGAGGAGCCCAATAATCTGTGTATTTAAGAATTGACCCAAGGATTCTTACCATTCTCCTCATGGAAGTCTGAGAAACTTGGGACTAAATCACTGTGGTTGTCAACCCTCGCTGCATTTCAGAATCAACATGGGAACTTTTAACAATGCCCATCTCTGAACTCCCTCCCCACCTCCATTAAAAAATCAAGAATTCCACTCTTTTGTGCTTTTCTTTAGCTGCCAACTTAAGCTGCTCTTCCAAATGCTCAGAAATATCTCTAAATAGTCAATGGTTTAATGATTTGTCTGTATGTGCTGCGCATTTTCTAGTGACAGTGAAGAACCTCCTGAAGCCCTTTATGATAATGAAGTAAACATTTCCATCCCTGTAAAATATGAAGTTGGACTACAGTTCTACAGGTGAGAGGAAACTGCATTTTTATGTCGATGCCTTTCTACTAACCGAGGGATTCACAAAGTGCAGTGTCTTGGGAAAGGTATCAATTACCTACAATGAACTAGTGAGAGAGGCAAACGTTCAGGCACCAGCCCAGACCTACTGAATCAGAAACTCTGGGGGTGGGGCCCAGAAATCTGTGTTAAATAAGCCCTCCAGGAAATTCTTATGCACTCTAAAATTTGAGCACCAGCACATTGAACAATCTAAAATGTCAGGTGCTAATGATACAGGATTGCATTAGCAGTCCAGCCTTAAATGCTGAGTGCAAGCTAAAGACCTAGAAGACCTTACAAAAGGCAATGTTCTTACAGGTCACCAGCATATTTCCTGGCTGTCATTTTCATTGTGTGGGATCTGATGAGCCTGTCCATTCTGGACACACAAGATTAAATCATGTATCATTGACAAAGAGCTGTTTATTTCTTCCATTTTTCATAAACCATTCTTTCTCCTAAGAACTTCTGATCTGTCCAAACACAGATCATGTTGGCGAACTTTCCCACTGTAGATCCCCTTGTTTAAGCCGGACTCCAAGCTTTGGCTAAATAAATATGTGCAATGTAGACAAAAAGTATAAGAATCAGTGTCAAGTGTGGTCTAAAAGGCTTATCATGTTATTAATTTATTATATATGGACTTTCCTTTTATTTATAACAGACCACAAAAATGAGAGGATTATAGGATATACATGTAGACTTTGCTTATAGTTCTTAGCCTTTAAATTTTATTATTGGCTATTTTCTATTTTGCTGTATCCAATTCTCTTGGTGTACTGACTTTTCCCAAGAATTTTTCATTTATTTAAAATCAGATTTTGGCAAATATTGTAATTTTTTTTTAATTTCTTCTCTTAACTGACATACAGCTTAAAAAATTGCTTATATTATATTTCATTCTATCAAGTTCATCCAAAGATCATGAAGAAGTCATAAGGAAAAGATTGAATTTTTAAGTTTAGCAGTAAATATAGAACTTGAAACAGTGAAAAGGTAACAATTTTTTGAAATTTATTTAATTGAGCACTACTATAAATACCAAGTTTTAGCTGGCTATTCACTAAATGTAAGTGGTATTAGTGAATTCTTGGAAACTTTTCACTTGGTAACAATGAATTTTTATTTAAAAAAATACATATATTAGCATTTTAAGGCCATATAAGAATTAGTGACTATTGAACTAATTTATATAATCCTTCTCACATTCCTCAATGACTTAATTTTAGATTTCAGCGTACAAGAATTTGCCTCTGATTTCAAATCTCTATAATGATTTTTTTCTGGGGTTACCTAATAGGAGAAAAGAAAAAAGAACAAAGGCAAATAAAAGTTAAATTTTGTTGTGGTTTATTTTTCTTCTTCTGATTAATTCTTTTAAGCTCTGCGAGTGAATACCATATTTTAGTTGCGGCCAATGAGACAGTCCCTGAATTGATTAATTCTACCGAGGACATTGGAAATGAAATTAATGTCTTCTACTTGGTAAGAAATTACCTCTAAATTAGTATTGTAAGGAGTTATTTGTAAATTTATAAATTAAATAAAAGTATTAACAGACACGTAGAACTATGTTGCGTCAACAGTTAGGCTTTGTATTCCAGCATTCTTTTCTTTACAATTTCACTGTTTTAAAATAATTTTATTTAAAGTAAAAATGACACTTAAAGTAATTTTAAAGATCTAGCTTTCTAATTTCCTGACAATAAGACATAATGAAAATGATTTCCTAGAAAAAAATAAACAATGGAACCAAATAGATACTACCTATAAACCTGTAGACTTTATTTACATTATTTTTTCAGTATGACTGAGAAAAGCACTTTTAAAAAATAATTATGAATATTTCAGAAATTGATTATTTAAAATTGTCTTGCTAATATTTTTGTTTACTCAACAAATAAATGTGTATCTTATTCTGCTCATCACTACCTTTTATATGTATTATACTATAACTTATGTTCCCACTACCATTTCCTTAAGTACTGTTTTTTATTACAACATTGTTCTTTTGGAATCGTACATAACAATCTTTTCCTATCCACTATCGCAAACAACCATGGAGTTGAGCCAGACTTTCATTTTAGATGACGCTTACTTACAGACTCAGACTCAAATAAATATTACTTAAGTGAAAGAGGATCCCATTCAAATGATGAATTTAAATATATATGCGTATTCAAAAGTATGAAATAATGCTACATTATTATAGTGAAGATGGTCAATCTTTTGAGGATTGCCAACAATGAAAAAGGAAATTCTCTTACAAAGTAAAATACATGTATACTCTGAAGATGCATTTCATTGTTTTCATTTGTGCCTTTTGCTGAAATTCCTATGACAAGCTGTCCCCTGGAAATTAGCATAAATGCTAATCACTCGACCACTGGGATAGATTTTTGGAACTCAGACTACCAGGTTTTTCTAGCCCCATTTGCTTTCCTGGATTAGAGAGAATTTCAAAAACACAAGAAAGTAAGGAAACAAGGAAAGGGAAGGGAAAGGAGATCAAAGGGAAGGGGCGGGGAGGGAAGGAAGGAAGGAAGGAAAAAAGAAAGAGACTTTGAATGTTATAGATCTTCATGTATTGTCACTTATTAGAGTCCAGACTAGAAACAGATACTTCCAAACTATTATAAATAATGTTGAAATAAGTAACGTTGTTAAGAATACCCCTTTATTATGAGTATAAATCTTTTGTATTTCTGATTAGTTTACTGAGGTAAAACCTAAAATTGGAGTTATACAATTTTTTAAAAGATGAACTTTTCTTTTTTAGGTCATACCCAGTAACTTTACTGCAAGAAATTTACCAAGGAAATTATTGGTGACACAAAGATTAATGCTCAGATGTAGTCTTAACAATGTTATTTATAGTAGTTTAAAAATTAAAACTTGGGCACTATCCAAATGCTTAACAACGTGAAATTACTTAAATAAATTGTCATATGGTTATTCAATGGAAAGATAGTTATTCTGATAGTTCAGAGGGCCCATTTGAGGGGGGGGGGCGAATACCAAAAAACCTAATTCTGCTATTTATCAACTCTGTGACCCTGGAAGTTCTTTGTTCTCATTCGAACCTTGTTGTCTCACTGATAGAACGGGCATAATAAGAGAATGTACTTCATAGGGCTATTTAAAGGCAATAATGCAAACAAGAAAATTAGCAGTGTCTGGAACACAGCCAACAATACATACTGCTATTGTTGTTGTTGTTGTCGTTGTTGTTGTTATAAGTGGTTATTTAAGTCATATTACAAATCTCTAAATTTATAAGAAAATGCCATGGCATACACAATTTTACAAATGGGACACCAAGTTTTGTACTTTATAATACAAATTTTATAACATATGCATATATGCAAATAATATGTTATTTGTGCATTAAAATGTTGACAAGGTAGTGAAATTCTAGGAAATTTATTTTCTTTTTCAATATTTTCCAATGTTTCTATAAGGAACATTGTTTTTAATCAGAAAAAAATGTCAATTACAGAACACATGATTTCTAACTAAATATCAGGAAAGACTCACCTTGGGTGGCATGCTGTGCTATTGAGTGGCATGCTGTGCTATTGAGTGGGAATATTACATTAGTGAACAAAAACAGATGGGGATTGAGATAAGCATCACCCTGACTCTTAATGGACTGAATTAATAATGACCAGTGATACAAGAACCATAGCTGGGGATAAGGCTGTAAAGAGAAGCAGCTGGAGGTCTGGTGTGCCGGTACAGTGGTGGCATATACCATCAAGCCACGGTGAGAAATGGTTTGTGGACTTAGGGAATTATAGCAAACTGGGTTGCGGCAAACAAAAATATACTTACCTGTTCTGAGTGGGTCAGGTAAGTGTCCTCCCTCCTTTCCACCTCCCAAAAGGCTGGGATTTGGAAAGGATGATGAACATGGTAAATTAACAAAGAAAAAATTTTAATTCTGATTTTCCTTGAATCTCAGTTCTATTTTGGGAGTGAGGGAATAAACGAACAATATATGATTGGGGCTGATACACATGACCACTGACCATTAAACATTCCTATTTTTTGCTCCTTTAATTATACCAATTCTAGTCTCAGTGTCATAAACCATCTGCATTCATTTTGGGGATTCAAAATATTACTCAACCAAATCCTCAGTGAAGAATTGAGGCCCTACGTAAGACAGAAAGGATGCTGTTGAAAGAGAAAGAAAAGATTATATTTTGATTTTTCTTCCCATAGATTAGAAAAAGTGGACATTTTCCAATGCCGGAACTTAAGCTGTCAATTTCATTCCCCAACTTGACGTCAGATGGTTATCCAGTGCTGTACCCAAGTGAATGGTCATCTTCTGATGTAAGTCATGGTGCCTTGGAATTATGTCATCTCTGTTCTCTTTCTCAGTTTGAATTTAAAGCCTTCTGTTCAGCATGCCACTTGTGATAAAGAGCTTTAGCAAAGTAACATGAAGAGGCATTTAGAAAAAATTTTAAATAATAATAATAACATCCGCTCATTATTCAGTAGATATATTAGTTCCCTACAGCTGCTGTGGTAACAAGTTACCCCCAAACTGCGTGGCTTAAAACAACAGAAATTTATTTTCTCACAGTTCTGGAGTCCAGAATACTGAAATCAACGTTGACAATGTTGGTTCCCTCTGGAGGCTTGCCTCTCCTAGTTTCTGGCAGCAGCTGTCAACCCTTGGAGTTCCTTAGCTTGCAGCAGAATAACTCTAATCTCTGCCTGTGGCTTCACATGCTGTCTTCCCTGTTTCTGTGTCTTCTTCTTTTCTGTCTTATAAGCACACTCATCAGTGGATTTAGAGTCCACCCTAAATCCAGAATGGTATCATCTGGAGATCCTTAATTTAATTGTACCCACAATGACCCTCTTGGTGTTAGGACCTAGGGGTCACTATTCAATCCATTAGAATGGATTTTTGGTAACTAATTTTTTACTTATGCCTGAAATGTTTATTACACCTTTAATTTGTTTGAGATGATCAAATAACTCTAGAAAGAGACTTCTTAATTGTACCTAAGCACACAGAGCTTGCACATAAAGCAGTACAGCACTTTTTACTCACTTATCGCAACAGCAATGAATACCAAACAATAGCAATATCGCACCCCCTTTGTACCTGTATACGGTAGGGTAGTTAATTGTTATGGTTCAGTCTCTAAAATATAGAAAATCATAATATGTCTTCTTTTTAGAGACTTTGTTTTAATTTAAAGTAGTCTCAGAAATCAAGAAATACCAACAGTAGTTGGCTTGTAAGAGCTAAATGTTTTTCAAACGGCAAGGAAAAAATAAACCTCAGGCATTTCCCTCTAATCAAAAAATCAGGTTTGTGAGAATCTGGAAAGAATAAAATTGTACTTTTCCTACTACTTATGAATCTTTATCCTTATTACCTTTTATCAAGGATGTAGAGAGTCCTGAAGAAGCAAAAAGTTTATTAGATTAAGTCTGGAGCAACAATCCAGAAGCAGCTATCTTATAAACGTGACATTTTAACATCTATAGGGCTGCTTACCTATATCTTCCTTCCACACAGACTAAGCGTCTTACCTTTGGTGTACAGAGACTCCAAAAATAACATTGGATGAATATATAAAAACAGATGAAAGTCCCTCTCTTTTCTTGTTTCATAAATCATCCTATAAGCCATCATATTGAATAACAAATGCTAACCCTTTTTTTCCTCAATAGGGTTTTAATTTTTTGCTCTCTGTCTGTATTATGGCAATTTACAAACTTTTCTAGTGAAAATAATAAACGAATATGTTTATCACTATGGAATAGTTCTACAAGCATAAGCTCACTGCTATTTGTTACCATTCAAAAGTGGCTCCGGAACTGTAATTATTATCTGGAGGTAGGTGTGTATGGTTGGTGCGGCATAGCTGCCTCATAGTGCACACTTACAAAGATGGATCTTTGTTCTATGTCCATGACTGTCACTCACAGAGTCTTCATGTTATGGTACCAAATTGTTCTTCCCTCTGACATTTGGCATTGTCTGATAAAAGCAAAATTTTCATTTCTTAGAATGCAAACTGCAGACCCAGTAGTCTTCAGGATCCTCTTGGTATCAACTTGGAGAAGAAACCGATTAGATTCAAATCTGAAGATCTCAAACGAGGCACAATTCTGGTAAATGCTGATAACCAAGACAAGTACTAATTTGAACTCTTGCTTTCTAAGTGAATAAACTCAATGTTGACCTAAAAATAACTGTCTTATAGAATATTTTAATATACTATCTCTAATCAAATGTCAACGATACTAATATATGCCTCTGGACATTTACACAGGACTGCAGTACATGTAAATTTGCTACCATCACGTGTAATCTGACTCCTTCTGATGTGAGCCAAGTGAACGTTTCACTTATCTTATGGAAACCAACTTTTATAAAAGTAAGTGATTGCCCTGTTCTCTGAAATTATTGCTATATTAACAAATGTTTGTTCGATCCTTAGTATATGCAAAGCAGAGTACTTCTGCAGAAAGAACACAAGATTGGAAGTCTAAAAGAATTTGTTTCTGAGGTGGCCGGTTAGCACAGTTGGTTAAAGCCCGGTGCTAATAACACAAAGGTTGCCGGTTCAATCCCCTCATGGGCCACTGTGCACTGTGCCCTCCTTAAAAAAAAAAAAAAAAAAGTAAAAGAATGTGTTCCAAGCCCCAGCTCCACTTAACCAGCGATGTGGCTTTCACTTTCCTGGTCACTTACTAAGTTATCTTCAAGGTCTCCTTTCAGATAGTATATGCTTTTCTCCAATCTCATCCTTTTTCTTTGCACTGTAAGAGATAAACACCTGTATAATATCAAAGTTTGCACTTACCTTAATACTTTAGAGCTCAGTTAAGGGACTAAGAATTACAGGGAGACGAACCTTGACACCACAGACAAAGAGTAGAGCTAACATACATATTATGGACTCATTATATTAGATCACACTATCTGTCTATCTATCCATCTATATCTGTATCTATATAGATACATACATTCATATATCATATATATATATGATATGTATATAGGAGGACAATTTTTAACCTCTAATAACGTCAAATTCATCTGACAACAAACAATTTTAGAACTTAATCTGTTGTACTTTGTACTATTTGTTTCTTTCTTAGAAATAATTGGTTAATTATACAAAATTTCCATTTTTAGATTTGATCATATTAAGTTGCTATTTTCATAAGTCACAAATTGTTGCATATTGGCAATTTCATGTTTAAGCCTAAACAAACTCCTATATAAACCTCATTATCAGCGTGTCGCTATTTATACCTGGTTACACGAGATGTGGGCAGGTTTGAGGTTTGTTTTTGCTAAGGATAAATCTCAATAGAAATTACTTAGAAAACTTTTCCGTTCTGTAACAAGGATCTAAATGAGTCTTTAAGTGCAGAGAGGGAGGGTGGGTATACAGTCACCAGCTCCATTTGAATGTTAACAAAACCAGTGTTTTTAATCTCAGGAAAATCTTACTTTTAAAAATTGCACTACTCAAACATGACTAGCTCTCACTGTGATCAACTTAATATATTGAAAATAAATCCCATTTGCTTTTCAGGCACGTTTTTCCAGCTTAAATCTCACTGTAAAGGCAGAGCTTCATAGTGTAAATACATCACTGGTTTTAAGTACCGGCAATCAAAAAAGACAGGTAAGTGAAACTCTAAGTTTTGAAAACATTGTACACTTCACTCTGAATTTTGTGATATAATGTTGTATAATTGCTTACAGCCCCTAAAGCAGTGACTCGTGCTGCTCAGTTAGTGACAGACACTTTCTGCTTCAAATTATACTTGATTAGACTGAAATGTGATTTCAGTCTCATCCTTCTTTGTAAGAAACTGGGGAAAACCATGATATTTACAGTTAACATGCCATGTTTGACTTCATTGCTTCTAACTTTCACAGTAAATTGATGTTTTTACTTTCACCTTGATAACAAATAATGCATTTGTAATTTTCCTCCTTTAAAACTGATGTTTTAAAATGTACTTGACATCTGAAGAGCAGATTTGAAAAACAACTCCTTTACAGAAAGTGTCTTTATATTATACAGGAATACATGTACAATTTTTAAAGTTTTCTTCATTTAGTCAGTGGGAAATTTAAAATAAAAACGAAGTGTTATTCCCTAATACAAATTCATGCTTGAGTCCTTGGTTAAAATAAAATGGTTTGAGTTTTTTCCTCTTGTGCTATTATAAAATAAAGCCAAAATAGTTGTTGTAGATAAGGGTGCTTCAGCATACTTTCCCCTCTTATCATGGAAAAGTTTAAATACCCTATGTGGATATTATGAGTCATAAAATTCTATTTGGAAGCTACCTAACATTCAGATGTTATTTCAAAACCTCTTATTTCCAAGTATTACTCATTTCAAATAAGTATAATGCCAATGACCTCTAATAAACATTCACTATTAAAGAATATAAGCATATAATACATAGAATACATACATATAATTATTACTTACTTTATAAAGAGAACTTAGCCTGATAAATGCAAAGTTGTTCCAAACACAGAGAAGCCAAACTTTCACCAGTAAACACCAAAACATATGAGTATACATTATACTGGAAAAGAGTACATTAGCTCCTAAACATATTTTGTTATAATTTTTGTAATTAGCTTTACTTCCCCTAAATGTTAGCTTAAAATTCCCTATGGAGCTATTTGTTCTACATTTTATCCTAAGGAAGAAATATACCTAAATTGTTAAAATTATTCAGTGATCATTCCATAATTATTTAATCTTACAGAAGTCACTGATCCCATCCAGACTTCAGTTTCTGTATCTTAAGTTCAGGGAGTTCTTTTAGTTGTGTTTGAAGTCTGTCTTAAAAAGTTTGATACTCTTGCCTGCTCTGTGTTCACATGTATCAGCAGTGACCTACCTTGAGCCATTTGAGGGGTTTGACTCAGTATTCAACATATGCAAATATCTCCCTATTGGTTTCCATTTTTTACCCTTAATCTTCTCTCTAGGTTAAAGAATTGTGATGTTTCCTGCTAAAGGCAAATACAGAAATTTGATCTATTATTATTCATGGATATCTATCCTAAATCATTTTTTTTCTCAGAAACCTAAGGGATGGGACACAAAGCAGACAAGTTTCATTGAGGTTTGGGTGCCACACTGAGAGAGCTCGAGTAGCTAGAACACTCAAAGCTGTCCACTTCAAAATTCAGTTAAAGACCTAATACACCGTATAGATTCTGACTAGAGTAAGTCAACTGGACGATACAGTGGGGCATAGTAAAAAGCACATTAGCATGAATGTATTTGCAAAAATTCATTTATCTGCACACTTGAGATGTATGTATTTTATTATAAAAATTATACCTCGATTAGTAAACAAAAAAATAAAACACAGTAGAATTAGAATTAAAATAAGAAGGTCTACTCAGGTTTTTATGTCAACCTCTGATGACATTCTAGTCTAAACTTATTGTAATAAAGCACTAAAGTCTATTCATAAATCTTTAAAACATACAACACTTTTGGTTCCCCCTGAGTTAAATTCCACTCTACCATTGAGCATTGTGATTCATAGACAGTTTACTCTATATGTATAAATTTCTTAAGGAGAAGATTATAATTTGGGGGGTAGTAATACATTTGATATGGTTAGAGATTTAGAATAGATGAAGGGCATTTTCAAATGTAAACTCAATGTTTTCCCTGTAATGAGATTAAGAACACTTTATGATAGAAAACTTTAGCATGTAAGAACCCAAAGCACTGGAAGTTCTAATAGGTGTTTATCAATATTAACAGTCTTGTTTAATAATTTTCAGCTTGCTATTCAAATATCCAAAGATGGGCTACCAGGCAGAGTGCCATTATGGGTTATCTTGTTGAGTGCTTTTGCTGGATTATTGCTGTTAATGCTGCTCATTTTAGCACTGTGGAAGGTAAGCACCAAAGTTCCCTTGACTTTCTATTTCAATTATCAACAGCAAATGGTAAATTAAATTTTGATGTATCCATACTGTGGAATATAGTATCATACAGCAATGAAAACCATTGAAATGATGACCAAGACGAAAGAAAAAAGAAAAATGTGTTTCTCGAACATTGTGCCACAACTTGATCCCATTTTTATAAGAAAAATTAATATATCCTAAAACCATGGAGGATCTCTCTAGAAGTTGGGATTTTAAGAGACCTTTATATTAGGACTATAACACTGGAAATTTTAAATTAAATATAATCAGAAAAGAATGTACACTCTCCCTTATAGGAAAAGAAAAGAATAAATTCCTATGTCAATTTATGAATATATAAGCAATAGAATCATGGTTAAGATAAGCCTTATCCTAATTATATATTTCTATGTATTATAAACATCAAATACTTCTTTAATGTATAAACAAATATACCACATATTATGCAATCATTTTGTGCCTGAGTGAGAGATGATGGTTTTATTAATTAATTCATGGAAGGGGAATCTATTTATAGTTTTACAGACTCCTATTTCAAATCCTCTTGTAAAATTGAGTAACCATCTACTTTCTGTCTGGTAAATCCATATATTTACACAGATGTTTGCTTAAACTGAGGTATGCAAGATTTTTTAAACTCTTAACTGTGTCATTTTTAAATTAAGCAGAACCAAGATGATAGCTTTAGGATAAATTTAATAGAGAATAAAATCACATAGAAAAGTTGAATTTAATGTTTTCCAGTTAAACATCAAATTGGTATTTATTCTAGCATAAATACCACCCTATCTTTTACCCTATCTTTTACCTATTGTTTTGTTAAATAGCTAAACTATGTTAAAAATACAGATTGTGGCTACTTATTCATTTTTCTAATACCTGAGCAACAGAATTTTCTTTTAATCAAATAGTTTAAGTAACAAATTTCTCTCCCACCAAATACCAACTGTTCTGATCCTTTCTGACTCTCTTATGACTAACTTCCCCTTTGGGGGGATTACTCTCAGAGAAGATGATCAGAGCACATTAAAGATGTAAGTCAGTGGTGTTTAGGTCAGTAAATAGAGTCCATGGCTTTTGTCCAGCAAAGTCTCCAAAACAGAGCTCTCTACCATCTCAAACTCCCAGCTCTTCCTCCTACTGTTCTGTCTGTAATACCTGGCCTTGCCACACTGTGGTACCCGAGGCCTGGCTTAGTGGTGTCAAGGTTTTGCTTGAAATACAGATTGCAGTATCTCCCATTATATGCACCTCTAATAGAGAGAGCGTTTTAGTCGTGATTTCTTTCAGTGTGGTCTTCTATTCTGACAACTTTCCCCTATAGTTTTAGGACTCCGCTGACAAAAGAAGAAGAAAACTAACGCTGATATTTGCATAGGTTCTCTCTGGCAGCATACCTCCCTTTAAATATGTTTCATCCACCTGTTTTTTTGTCATCAGTCTGAGAAAGCATTAATGTAAAAATAAACACATCCAGCAAATATTTTGTTGATACATTCTGATGGCTTCTTAGATCTTTTTAAGCCCAAGGGATGGTCATTTAACAACCTTTGGAGTGTCCTGAACAACAGGTACAGTTAGTTCCAGCAATCAGAACTGTGATTCCATAGTAGAAGGGAAGTGAACTGGCACTTAATGAGTGCTTACTCTAAGCCAGGAACTGTTTTAAGCTTTTCCACAGTAGAGTGGAATGAAACTCGGCCCACAGAGGAACCCTGAGAAAGCAGAACATTCTTCTCTCTTAACTTAATCTCATACTGATGCCTGAAGTTCCACCATTGATGCTTTACTTACTAATCCTAAAACTTTGTTCCCTATTCAATATGCATATCCTTGGGGGGGTGTGGATGGGAAATTTTTCAGTCTTTTATACGTTAGTATAAATTTATTCATTGAAAATTTATTCCGTATTATAGTTATTAAGCATGTACTTTCTGCCAGGGATTATCTAATCAGATCCTTTGTCATAAGGTTTTGAAATAGGGGGACATAAATAAGATCATTAAGTAAATAGGGAAAGAAAAAGAAGGAAACCGAAAACTACAAGGAAAGTCTGGGAGTTGAAAACAAACTTGTTTCAAATTTTGGCTGGTATTGGCTCCATCCAGTTTGAAGCTATAAACTATATTCTCCTAGTATCCTCCCTAATTATCCAACGTCCACTAAAAACCCTATGTTAATAGAATTAGTTGAGTGGGAAAGTTTAGATAACAGAAGCTGAGTTTTAAAGTAATGCATTTAATATGTGAAAGCACAGGAAGGTTGGAAAAAAGCAAAAAGATTTGGAAGAGAAAGGATAAAAGTTCAAGAACTGGTAGAGCAGGAAAGAGAAAAGTTTTATAATTCACCACCACCTGCTTCTGTGAAAGCCTTGTCTGATTTATTTTCAAGTCAGGACGTGCAGGCACAAGTTAAGGGGCTTACTGGTTTGTGAATCCAGAACGTTTATTTTTGGTTCAAAGGAAAACGCCTGAGACATTTAGGAGAGCTGGCATTCTAAAGAAGACAAATTAATGTTTTTTTTTATGTTCACCTGTCCTGTTGTCACCTTTTCCTCATCTCCCATCATCTGGCTTCTGGCATAGTGGAAAACATAAGCCCTGAGTAAAACTTCTCTAATTTAAAACTGCACATTTTTTACCGTTTACCCCCTTTAAGCCCTCAATTGTTCAGTAATTATTTTTTAAAATATATAATTGCCTTGAATAATTTACTATAATTTTATGATTAAAATGATATGAAGCTACTGCACTTTCAAAGAATCAACTTATTGTTTTTGTTTGAACTATTACAATCCACTCTCAAATAAAAATACACACACACACACACACACACACACACAGACAGATTTAAAAAAACACTTTCTTTGGGACCCTTGATTTCCTTTTTTTAAAATACCTATTTTCAATTATATTATTACAAAGATCCCTTCCAGTCCTTACACTTATTTTTATTATTCTGTATAATATAAAATAAATAAAACACTTGTAATTTTTATGATGTCCCAAATCACAAAGCATAATGAAAAATACACATAGTCACCCCAAGTGAAAATTTTCACATTTTCCATGACTTCATTTTTATATCCAAATGATGCAGGTTGTTTTCAAGAGGCTCTTCATGCCAAGCCTATATAGACATATGCTCTGACACATTTAATGTTAAACCAGACAACTCAGAAATTTCCCCAAGCCACAGTGTACCTACTATATTTCTCATCAACTTTAATGACCTCAATGTATGGCCATAAATTATTTGTTGGAAATTTCTCTGCTACATACCTAAAAAAAAAGACCATGGCAAAAGAGAGGCAGTGCTAGCTAACTGCATTTTGTATGTCCCCCAAATATTTTCCCAGAATCTTTTAGTTAGTTTACTACATATACCAATGTTTACTAGGAGACGTGTTATATTTAACCAATGAAAGGTTAAAAATGAAATAGCAAATTGATAAATGTCATTTCTTAACATCCAATATTACTTAATAAGTCAATGAAAAAAATCTCTCAATTATGTTAATTATTTGTATGTTCAGAATTGCTAACATATTATTAAATTAAATTCTATTTAAGGAGATTAGTATTTATTATTTAAATTCAAATAATTAATTGTGTTATATTTGATATTCTCTCAACAGATTGGATTCTTCAAAAGACCACTAAAGAAGAAAATGGAGAAATGAAATATTTTTTAAAAGAAAAAAAAATTATTAAATGATCTATCCTCAGGTTTGCCTCAACTATGTGACAAGAAATTTATAAATATAATTAAAGACATAGTCACATAAATTTATATAATCCATCAGGGTTAATCACTTGGAAAATGACAGATCAAGCAAGATCCAAAAATAATACCATATATATTTTATAAAATGATGAAAAATATTTTTAAATAATTACTCATTTTTGTTGAGTACTTAAGAAAAATTACAAAGTGTTTTGAAGATGAAGAATAACCTGTACAAATATGTTTATGTATTAAATCACCATTCAAAGTATTTAAGGAATGCATAAAAATATTTTTATGATAATTGAAACATTTACTTTCAAAACTATATAACTTAACTTTTTCAGTTGATTCTTGATGAATATACTCATTCAGCATGACAGTCAACATTTGTAAATGCTAAGAAAGGAATTACCTTAAAAAGATCATTTCCCTCAATTCAAATGAGAAAAATTTCCCGGGTAGAATCTATATATAACCTGGACTGAAAATAGAATTAAATCACAGAAAAAACATTCAGTATCTTTGTGTTCAATTCAGTACTTGGAAGGTTTTCTTTCCAAAGTGTTTGGAAAATAGTGCAATTGAGCTGAAATTCTATCTATGATGGAAAATTAAGATAGACTTATTTATGCTAAAAGCAAGTGCACTGAATGGATTAATTGAAGTTTTTATGGAACATGCTTGATTTTGATATTGAGCTCTGAAACTCAAAATTCTTTTATACTGAAAAACATTTAGAGCAATTTTGTGTGTCATAACAGTGATGTGTTATAAAAAGCCACATTGTGGGTGGCATATACTAAAATGGTTTCTGAATGGAACATGGCAGCGTAGATAAATGCCACCGAAATGCCTAAGTCATCTTTGCTAGGCACGTTTTGAACGAACGTCAGAGGACCTTGGATGTAACCGAAAGTAGGAGTTTTCTCAACTCTTTGGTACATGGTTCATTCAAACCCTCAAGCTGTGAGAGTATGTTTATTTTTCATTTTTTACAGTTATGTAATTTTCCAAATACATTTCTTATTTCTATGAAAAGGCAGCATTCCATTTCAGTATTGTGTTTTACTAAGAAGCCACTGCTTTTTGAGTGTGGCATATCAATATTTAAGTAGAACTCCAGAAATGTATTTTAAAGAATTTCAGGTTTGAAACCTCGCACCAGCGGAAGGATATTACAACTTTGTATGTGCTTCTTTGTTCTCGAAGTCATCGTCATGGTGCATCGGACTGTACTGTAGCATAAGCTCCTAGGTTGCTCCATTTCTTCGGAAAATACCCAGGAATGAATGTATAGTAGCTGCATGTGTGAACTACTGCTGTAACATTTGCTGACGCTTCCTCAACCACTCCATGTCTCCACCTGATTGACCATCACAAGACCAGAACTTGTAGCTATCCAGAAAGTGCTGGGCTGTTTTGCTCAAAAAGCAGCAACTCAATAAAGAAATTAAATGCCCTGGATTTAACTTTTTAGAACTAATTTCCAAGGAATTACCTGAGGACTCAGAGTCAGCCTGCCTCGTGGCTCTCCGCATCTACGTCTAAGATCCTGATGGTCAAAGCCGTACGCCTGGGGAGTGCTGAGATTATCAGTAGCTAGAAGAAAAGTCTTTCCAGAGATTTGCTATCCTCCTGCTGGCCTGTCTTGTTGAGGAATGTCTACTTTGAGAATTTCCTTCATTCCCCCTATCTGTCTCCAGGCTCAGAAATCATTCTTGCCATCTGTTTTTCCTTTGCCCAACACCTCTGGCCTCTCTTATTCTGAGTATCATGTCACACAATTCCAGGGCACAGCCTGCTCAGCAGCTCCACTCCAATCTCAACACATCCTTAGAAATAAATCAACAGATAAAGTTCAATTCACACTCAGCTTCTGTGACTATGAAGCAAAGCCATCACTGAACTAGGAGCGTGCACGTGTAAGCTAAATACATGTTAACACGAAGAGGAACAAGAGAAATGATTGCATTGTGAACTTTTTAGAAAAGAGTGTAAGAACTGTTTGGCCAGATCAAGTAGGTACTTGTAAGACTGGCGCGATTTTGAACACATGTCATTCCTGGCTTTTAAGTAGAATATTTACTTCACTAGGTATCACATAGTATTATAATTTGTTCAGGTTAATGTGGGCATCTGTGTGCGTGCGTGTTTGTGTGTATAAATGCACAGACACACACACACGGATACAAATTTAACATGAAATACCTCAGTAACACCCAATGACGGAGTTTACAAAAAGTAAATACAGAAAAGCTACACCAAAAAGAAAAATTTTATTTGTCCACTTTTGAATATGTTTCCATTTTCATTAATATTTAACTTAGCATACAATTCTGCAACTATCTTAAAAAACGTAAAGGAAGAATCTTTGATTAAAAAAATATAAGGCCGCAGATGTCCCAAATTATCTTTGTACAAATATTTTAAAACAGTCTATTATTAAGAAATATACTAAACCCTATCATTTTATTTTAAAATATTTAATAAGAATAGTAGGTGAAATTTAAGACTAAGAACTTATTGGCTAAAATAAATTACCAAATACTTTCTTTTTTTTTAACTTTGGTTATTTTTTTTTAATTGATTATTGCTTCTCCTGTGAACTAAAATATGTATAAAATCCCTTTCCTGACCAAACCTATAATGGTATATTGGTAAATTATTTAACAAATACCTCTCCAAGAGGAAAAAAATGCCTGATTTGCATTATTTTCCAATTTTCATGCCCTAGATAGTCTCGCCATGGCCATTTTCAAGCTACTAACATAACCCTAAACAGCTTGCAGAATTTCTGAGCATTTATCTGTCAGTTCTTATGAACCAGTATAAGCTGCCTTTAGCACATTACTGAGATTATATGACAACGATAGCTAGTGAGAGAAAGAGGAGATAGATATAGATGATAGATTAATAGAGCAATAGATGAAAGACGATAGATAGATGATAGATAGATAAAACATGTACATATACATATGCAAACACACACAATATAATTATATTTCAGATGATGTTTAAAATGCTGATCTCAAGTCCAGTAGACAAAATGCTACGTAGTTCTTTGTTCTTCAATTTTAATTTCTAAAATTATAACTTTCTTTTAACATTAATAAAATGATATAAACTTGCAGGAGTAGGAAGGAGTTGGAAGCAAGAATATATAAAGGTTGGTACACAGTAAAAAATCAAATCTACAACCACAAAGAAGCTGCTATACTTTCTCTAGAATCCAGAACCCAGGGAGCAATATTGTGAAAGGTCATTCTTTGTAGATATTTTTAACTTCTGTGATTCAATTTGAACTTCAATGATTCCGTTAATCTAATTTGTTCAATTATTTTTTCTAAGCACTAGATTGATGGAGAATTTAAACTTCGAATGTTTTCTATGGCATAAGTGTTCTTGAAATGAGGCTTGGGGAGGTAGATGTTTTTACAAAATTTGATGCCTGCTCAACCATGATAATTTTACCTACTAATGTATATAGATATATACAGACAGATCCTCTTTTTCTTTTATAAAACAACATATGTCAAGGCTCCCTTGGAAAACAAATAAAAGCAAACGTTGGCTGCATAGTGCTTGAGTAAGACTGAGTTGTAGCCGAGGCTGTGAGAAGCTCTGGCCCTATTCTCTCAGCATCCCCCACAGGCCACAGCCTACACGGTGTTAATGGCTGCCCCACTAGGGTCGTGCCGTGTTGTTTCATACAGGATAAAATTTGTCCAACATGTTGTAATCTGCTCTGTGTGAATTAACTGTCTTGCTTTGCAAACCACTGAGCAAACGAGGGAAGACCCTGGCCCCAAGTATGGCTGTTGTGCCAGATTGCAGTCACAGAATTGTTCAAATAAAGAGGCTTCTGGCAAATCAATTTTTTAAAAAATAATGTCCTATGCACCTCTTGTTTACTTTCAACACGTCTCAAGTCCCCCTCCCCATTAGTCTTCTCTCCCAAAGGAGATTTTCGAGAACATTACTGGAGAAAAATGTGTCTAAAACATGTGCTCTCTGTTTGCTGCAAATACCGGCGTCAGTGAATTGATCATTTATACAGGATTTCACTCCTCGGTTCTTCTGTGCCGCTCTAAAGGGATGACATGGTATAATGTAGGGGGGACAAAATGAAATGTATTTCAAAGGGACCATGTTTAAGAGAATTTTTTAGCATCTTTAAGAGACAAACCATCACGGGCTATTGTCAGCAACTGTACCACTTGGGGACCAGCGGGATGGTAAAGGAGCGTGCAGGCTCTTACGCCTCAGCTCCATTGTCGCCTACAACAGCTGGCACCCAGGAGAGCTGGCTCTTAACTGACGAGAATGGATCCTTCTGGCCCTACAGAGGTCCTGAACTTAACTCCTGAATTCACTACATCAGCATCAGTCCCTCCACTTCAGACATGTACAAGAGCACACCTTGCTGCCTTTTTACCTAAATACCCAGCAGTATGCAAGGATGAGTTGCCACTTTGAGTGCTGGACTCCCTGCTATGAGATCAGCTTTTGTTTTTTTCTTTTTAAAAACCTATCAAAACTTTTCACCTGTAGCTAATGAGTTCCGAACTTTCCATGAGACTTCTTGCATTTTTCTCTCACCACAGGCTAGAGAACTTGAATGCCACAGGGAATGGCAGCAGGAGCCAGAGCCCAGGTACAGGATTTCTCTGCCTCTGTCTCCCAGGTGGTTTCTTCTCTTCTCAGCTGCACTATGGAGATGTTTTGTTTTGATCTGGGGCTTCGTTGGCAAGGCCATTCTAAGCCTGTGCCCCCCACAAGACCTTGACTGGTGGCTCAGAAATCCTTTAATTATCTGACACACCATGGCAATCATGGCCATCAGCTGGGGACCAGTGACACTCATAACTATGATTATGCTTGATTTTACCATATTTCACGTCACGTCTTTATGAAAAACAGTCTGAGTCTGGAATTTTAGGAGCATTTCGGCAACAAACTGAGACTCGGTATTTAATCTTTTATTTCCATTTGATCTGTGCACATAGATTGGGGACTAAATTTTTAAAAGAAATCTTCCAGATGAAACACAACGAAAGCCATATGTCCTCTTGAACAATCCCTGTTGAGATTCCCTGTCCCCACACCCTTTAGAGGAGAAGAGAGATTGGATGGGAAAAAGCGAGTGACATAATTTTTTTTTTCCTACCCAGAGTAGCCAAATGGAAGGGAGCCACCACATAGAACGTAATTGTGGCTTTCTGAGAGATCACAGCCTATAGGTCCAGTGCCAGGTGGCAATTTTGCTGTCATGCCCCTGAGGCAACTTGCACTGAGAGAAAGAAAAAAAGGGGTGGGGTTAGGAGATGAAGTTATTTGCCTTTGATGTATGCGTCGTTTCTCCTAAAAGTAATGTAAGCTCCCTGAGACCATATTGTACCTGCCCACAATACTAACATACATACTTTTTACAAGTAAATTGCTGATTAAATAAGAGGAAAAGTGTATTCTTACCTGTCTGTTAACCAGGGCTAGTTACCTGGAGTTTCACATACTTTTGGCTCAAGTGAAAACAATAATTTGAAAGAGCAACAGTTCAGGCCTTCTTCACACTAGAACCATTTCACACAGGACATCCCAATTCTCAGTGTTTAATTTCTGAGACACCCGCGGCCTTTAGTCGGGTTGCAACAGCGCGCTCTGCATTCCTTATCCGGAATCATTGCTGTGAGGGAGAATGTACCGTGTATTACTACTGGGAGGTTGTAAAGTTGTTAGTGGGCAGTGTAAAGAATTATATCCACTTTATTAAAAAACAAAGTATTGTACATAATAACTACTGCCCTGAGACTTGTATCATATTCACGCCAATAAACTTTTCTGCATGATCTAACATAAAGTATATTGCATTGCTTATTTTTTTATTCATTTCAGGATAAACTCATACATAGCTAAGGGTATTTGCATTTCTACAAGATTTTTATTGGACAAACTCATTAAAAGGAAATGTTTTGGTCACATTCGAGAACAAAGAAGCACAACTTTTGTTGACTGTAGTAATTTATTAGGTACCTAATTTAAGCCCCTTTTTAAAAAGAAATCTGTTATCAGATAACAGTCATTTAAGCTGATATAATTAGAAATAGCTGAGAGACCAAAAGAGTGTTTGAATGTCCTGAGTGTGGGGCATCTTGTACACCGATTTGAGGTCAGGGGTTTGGTATTTTTGTATAAATCTGTCTTGTGCATCAGCTGTGTATTTCACGTCAAGGTAAATGAGCGTCCTGTCTTATATGTTAAATTAAAAAATGACTCTTTCAAAGAATAATGTGATTGCCTTGATTTTAAGTACACAAATTTTATTCAAGTTTACTATTTATTTCAAAGTTCCAACTGTTTTTTTAGCTCTTTACTAGGTTTTCACTTTGATGCTCTAAAAGGAAAAAACAAAAGGCAAATTAAGTCTGTCTGTGGTGTTTCCTGCACACAATTTAGTCTTTTGCAAACCTGAGACAAAACCCACAGAATCCATATTAGTACGTATCTTCTCCTAATGAGATGTTTTAATAATAAATTATCCGCCATATAATAATAGATAGGACCACATAGTGTGAAACAACCACAAAAAATACTAAGAAGTAAAAAACGTTATTTTATTTATTCAATCTATAGTTTAAAGAAATATATTTAATATATAAGTCTAGAAGAAAATACAGAAAGAAGTTATAGTTGTAATGACATATGTTCATCTTGTAAAGGATTTCATCCTCAAACTATGCTGTAGGGTGAGTGAGGAAGGTATCTTTACAGAAGAAACAGACTGAGTTGTGAAGAGGTTATTTATAAAGTCCTGTAGCAAATTTGTGGCAGGACATGTCCCAATGTCCCTTCTTCTCTCTTAGTGTGAGATAAGTAGTTCCTCTCCTACTTCAACCTTGGCCCAGGAAGAGAAGGAAGTGGAGTTACTAGAAAGAATCTGGATATTTTCAAAATTGTATATACATCAATATTATAGAAATTGTATACATCAATATTTATTATTTGTTAAGGCTAGAGCATAGACACCATGTTTTTCTTATCCTTTGTAATGCCTTTGTTAACTCTAATTATAAAAATTAATGTGATAATCATTGGCAGATGTCAAGAAGAATATTCACCAAACAAAAGTGGTTATCAAGAAGATTGGAGGCGATTTCTCTTTTCTTCTGTAGAAGAATTATATTATTTGAATTGTTTTAAAACTGATATCAATTTTTTTAATAAGACAAAAATTGATTTAAGATAAAAGGGAATGTATACACGTACTAGAAAATTTGAAAAACACAAATAAATAATTTAAAAACTGTCATTATACCAGCATCAGAAATAGATGACATTAAATTGTCTTTTCTCTGGGCATACGTGTTTACTTTTTTTCACATTTCTATTTTGACATACTTGAAGTCAGAGAATATGGTACCTTGCACTTAAAAGAATAACATTACATTACTTAATTATTCTTACAGGTAATATTAAAAAGGTAATAGCCATCAAAGTCTTTCCCTCACTCTGGAGTTGACAATAGGTAGGAAGACTACCCCCTCCCATATTCTCTCTAAATTAATAACCACTATACATATATACACATATGATACTGGAATTCTCTATAGTCCAGATGTCAAATAATTCTTTACCTACTTCTTCAAGCAGGAGCGAGGCAGGGCAGACAATAAGAAGTGGAGAAAAATGGAAAAAATAATTTCACTAAGAATAATAGCAAATGTGGCCCTGTTTATCATGCAAAACCAACCGGGTTGTTTTCTTCACAATCCTAGAAAAAGAAAGAATTTTTAAAAAACTAGACCTGGTATTGTTACATTACAAGCATTTACAAAAAGAAGTCAGTGAAGGGGGGACAAAAGAACAATGAAAGAGATATAAAAAACAAACAGCAATATGACAAATGTAACTCCGACCAGTGAATGGTCTAAACACTCAAATCAAAAGTCAAAGATTGTCAGACTGATAAAATAATAAGGTTCATGTGTATGCCCTTTAAAAGAGACAGATTTTAGATTCAAAGGCACAGAGAAGTTGAAAGGAAAATGATGGGAGAAGGATATGCCATGCAAACATAACCATAAGAGAGCTAGAAGTGGCTGTATTAATAGCAAACAAATGAACTTTTAAATGTGTGCAATTTCATACTTAGGCAGTGTGGGGACAGAGTCCCAGAGAGCAGTTTCCAGGCTTTCGGCCTCATGTGGAAGGGCACTGGCTCATGTAGTAGATGGCCATCAGCTGTGACTTCATGGCCATCAGCTGTAACCAGTTAGCCAATTAGCCACTGATATAACTGCCGTGGCTGCACTGGTTGGTTGGTTGTTTGACAGGCAGAGAACCAGACTGCAGATTGTGGATCATGTGTATCCTACTTCGTGTGTCTCACCTGGCTCCCAGAGAGACTGGGGTGCAGGAAGGCCCCTTGTTGGGGTACTGGTGGATATTTGCTCCCTGTATCTCCAACCCAGTGAGAATATAGTGGTATGACTCCCCTATCCATGGCTCCGTAAGTGTTCCATTTTGGCCTCACCATATCCTGCGTTCTTGAGTGGGGAGCAGGAGCTGAGTCCCTGCATGCCAGGCAGATTCTTACCCTGTGAGGGAGCAAAAGCCTCCTGGAATTTCTCTAGGTAGTATATAGAAATCCTAGAATTATCCTTGAGTTTATTTTGATGTCCTGCAGATTTTCAAGACTTGTTGGTACCTGAAATGAAACTTCTATGTGGATTATAGCAGAATCACGGAGCCATCCCACTCTGAGACTTGATTCTTAAATCAGTGTGTAGGGTCCCTGACCTACAGAGATTCCAGTTACAATGGTCCGTCCTCTCTAATAGCAGAAATAATAGGGCAAGCACCACTGTTTGTAAGCACCCAGGCTGTCAACAACTTCACAGATGAATGCAGTTTATTCATGTGCCAGAGCTCTAGCTAGTACTTGACTGGCAAGTACTGGCTTGAATTAATAAAAGCCACATTGAAACATCTGCAGGTTCACCTTTAGTTTCCACTTCACTCAACTATTTTGTGTTTGTAGTATCTTTCAACTGAGTATGTGTGCCACAAATTCATTTAGATACTACAATCCCGAATGGTATTCCAAAGGCAAGAGTGGAAATGCCTCAACCTGGTAAATATAAAATAACATTTAGAACTGGATATCAGACTGTAATTAGGGAGCTGGAAGTTAGCCACACTGGGGACTCTAAACGTCCTGAATGAAATACCCAGGGCTCTTCAGTGTCACTCGCTCAGTCTCTTATTTTCTATTTTCTTCCTTCCTTTAATCTCAGACTTTTCTATTCCATTTGCACTCAAGGACCATCTATTATTCCTTTTTACACACTTTTCAAACCTTTATTTCATTCCTACCTATTTTGCATACCTCGTCATTATAAGGTGGGTAATTCTGAAAAGATTCCTATTAGTGTATTGTTTGACTGCCTCTTGGTTTTCCATCTTCTAAGATGGTCCATATCTTCACGAATGAAGATTATGTTTAAATGAAGAGTCATTTGTGTTGTAATATTCTGCAAGAGATTTACAACTGGGGCATGTGAGGCAGGTAGTTTTGAATAAAACTGGTGGGACTGGGTGAAGCCTCCCATATTTCTATGAGGAGAGAGAAAAACGCAGGAGACAAACATTTATTGCCTGCATCCTATGTGCCAAGTATTGGGCTAGGCAATTTGCCAACATTACATTTTTTTAATCTATCAATCACACTAAGTGGTGGTGTTATTATTACTTCTGTTTAACAGATAATGTAACTGAGACTCGAAGGCGTTAAGGGGCTAGTTCGAGGTTATAAAGCTATTAAGTGGTGATGTTTAAATAAAGACCAAGATCTGTCTAATTCTAAAGCTATTTTCCCCAACAGGGACTTGAGAGGAAGTCATGGGAAGAGAAATGAAAACACAGTGATACAGGAGAACACACATCTATCTTGGTTGTATCTGGCACATAGTAGATACTCAGTAAATATTTGTTTATTATTGAATGAATACAAGAATTGATAAGTGGATAAAGATTTTATTTGTCTAACTATTATATCTCTTTAGAAGGAAAACTGTGAACATGCAATGGGGCGGCTAATCATAGATTTATAGATGTGAAGGTAATGTAAAAGTCACCCACTACCGGAAACTTCTTCACAATGTCCCTGATAGTGTTACCCAGCCTATCTGGGTCTCTTTTAAGAGTGAGGCGCTCATTTCTCCAGCTGCACCCCTGCTCTGCTTCTGAGAAGCGCTAATTGTTCGAAAGCATGTCCTTGTATTTCAAATTCTAATGTTAGCACTACATCAACTAAAGTATTGATGTACTTATTTAAGATAGAGGCTTAAATTTATGTAAACATTTTAATCTATTAATTATATCTTAGAGTAATGAGTTCCATAAACTGACTACCTCTTGTGCAAAGTAATACTTCATTTAATTTCTGTCTCCATATTATTGTAATATCTAACATTGCTTCTCCAGTTAATGTCTCAATTTATTTCTCCTCTCCCAACTATCAAGATTCTCAAATGAGTGTTTTAACTTATCCATAATATAAAAATGCCCAATTGATAAAGTTGTAGCAATATTAGGATCATTACTATATGATAAACTATTGTAAAAATCAAGACAACGTATGACAGTACCAACATAAAATGCAGTATATCTATGATGCATTTTGCAGCTAACAATCTTTTCTCATAGTGACAATACAAGTAGGTTCTTGATAGAATAATGAAAGCGTAAGATGAAAGAATGTACTTTACAAAAAATATATTAGTTCATGTATGAGGCTGCCATAGGTCAAAAATAAGTACTTATTTAAGACCCTATTATATTGTTATGTTTACGGGTAAAATGTTTTCAGTGAAACTATTTGAAATATTAGTGGGCTTATTTATGGTAAAAACTAAGATACAAACTTAAAAATGATAAGAATAATTTTTAAATAGTATTGAGAGGATGGGAAATTGAGGCTTTGGAGAACTTCATCTCTGAAAGTAGCCTTTGACATTTTAAGTAATATCAAAGCCATATACCCAAATATTATAAATCAAGACACTAAAACAATCATTTTCCATTTGCATAAAAAGTATACATATTTTCATATACATGTTACAGAATAAAAGGAGTATATTGGGTTAATAATAATTCATTTAGGGATATATTTGTCATCTTATAACAGAAAACTTAATTTAGAGAGGCTTAAATTTTCTTATGATTAAACATAATGTATGGTTCAGCCATACAGAGGAATTTCACTCAACCATTAAAAGGAATGAACTATACTGGGAATCAACAACGTAGTTGAATCTCAAAAGCATTAAGCTGAAGACCACCTACTGAATATTTCCATTTATATGAAATTCTAAAAAAGCAAAACTATAGTGATAGAAGGCAGGTACGTGGTGTGGCTAGACTGGGGGAAGAGGATGGACTGCAAAGGGCATGAGAGAACTTGGGAGTGATGTAAAAATTCCACATGGTGATTGTGGTGATAGTTACATGACGTATACCTTTGTCAAAACTCTTCAAATCGCACACTTAAAATTAGTGAATTTTATTGTACAGAAATTACACTTCAACAAAGCTGATCCCTCCCCAAAAAAGAAAAGAAAAGAGTATTTAAAACGAAATTATAAATACTTAGCCATGCACAGAAAATGAGCAACTCCAAGGATAATGTTGAACTGCATGACAGAAGCCCTCTCAGGAACCAAAAAACTGAAAAGGAGAAGATCCACTGTGCATAGAATATTTACAGAAGGATGGATACGTACAGATGGAAGAGAAACAATAATCAAGGAAATAACAGAAGGAAATTTTCCTGAACTGAAAACATCTAGAATTTTCAGATGAAAGAAGCTTGCCAAGTTCCAGTCAGGATTGTTTTAAAAAGAGCCCAATACTAGACACGATCTAGTGTTAGCCTGAATTCCAAAATGAAGAGAAAATCTTGTAAGGTTCCCAAGAGATGAAGATATTGTGTACAGAGGAAAAAGAATGAGACTAACACCATCTGTAATATGGGAAACTAGAAAACAGAAACTTGAGGGAAAAGGGAAATGACCTTAGAATCCCAGCTCAGTCCTCCTTCATGGGCAAATAGGAAACACAGACATACTGGATGCCCCACGACTCCAAAACATGTCACCGCCCATGGGCATGTTTTTGGAAAAAGGAATCAAATTTATTCTAGTCAAATAAAAATTCTTAAAATGATAACAATAATAATACATACAAAATACAAGAGGTCACTTAATCCTCTGACACTTAGTCAATTGAATGAATGTTTAAAAATATTTGTTTTTAGAAGATATTCTTGAAATAAGAAATGGGCCTTATAATAAAAAAGTATATTTTAAAAATTGAATTTCTCAATTATTTTAACAAAAAATTAAAAAGGTGTGGGTTTGATTTTCTGACGTGACCACAAGTCCAATGGTGGATAGTTTGGACGGATGCTGTAGCTTAATGATATCATGGCCAGTTCTTAAAAACTCTGATTCTCTTGGCCTTTTTGCTGGCCTTGGTCACAAGCCAGTTTGTTGCCCCTTCTGGAATGATATCTGTGCTCCAAGCTGGAAGAAAGTAGGTAGAAGGCCAGTTTGCCCTTTTTAAAAAAAAATCAGAATCATAAAAGATTTCCCAGAATTCCTTCTTCCCAGCAGGCTACCACTAATGTCTTGTTGGGTATAATAGTGTTATATGACCATTCCTAATTGCTGGGAAAACAGAGTTTTTAACTTCTAGCTTTTATAGTAGAAGTAAGAGACACAGGCGGTGTTGGGTGGGATTGTGATTCAACTCGTAATGTCCACTCAAATAGTATTTCAAGTATAATCAACATAAGTATCTACTGTAGGCAAATAATTCTACACCTGAAAACTGAGGAGCAGTCACCATTCCCTCAAAGAGACATCAAAAGATGCTTTCTACCTGAGGGAAATTCTTTTCTGACAATTCTTTGAAAAATGTTTCCTGCAGAGCTGTGAGTTTTCTGCAGAGTTATGGTCCTTCAGAACTCCACAGGTCCTTCAGACAAAGTCCTAGCAGGGACTAAAAATTACTAAAAATGCCCATTGCCCTCCTCACCCCATAAATAGACTGAGGGCAGCATGTGTTGTCCTCCCTCTGCTTCCTTGTGAAGTCATTGGCTACGACAGAGTACTCAATAAACAAGTGCTGGATTGAATATGACAGGACCTAAGTAACATGAAGAGAGGATCTTTCCTCAGTGCACAGAATGCAGAAGCTGGCTGAAGGCAAACATGAGAACGAACACAAGGTTTTCCCAGAAATGTTGGTTGAATTGCATTTGATGGCATTGTCCGGGAGCCATCCTTGAACTGATAGAAATAATAGAGGAAGAGGGACTTGCTCAGACACCCTAGGAGCTGCCTAGCTCTCCAATGAAACCTTTACTTTATGCTTAAGTATCATTTCCACTGACTATAAAAGGATACATCCATTCACTTTAATCAATTTCTAGGCAGGGCAGCCAAATGTGCTTAGATTGAAAATGTCTTTAAAGATGTGATTAAATATGAATAATTAGTCTCTCTTCTTTCCTTTCCTGGACATTGTGGCATTAATATTGGCATTTTGTTTTCCTTAAATTTTGTCCTGAGGTCCACTTCCACCACAGCTCCTTCCCCAGACGACATTTCTGTAGCCCAGACTTTGCTCCACCTATATCCCTTTATCTAGACTTATACAGAGGATGCCAAAAAAAATGTAGACACATTTTAAGAAAGGAAAACTGTATCAAAATTGTAATACTCAATATATACAGATAACAAAAGATGAATACAAGTCATGTTTGACTTCTGCACTTACAAGAGGTGCTCAAAGTGGTTACCATCAGCGTCTAGACACTTCTGATTACGGTGAAGTACTGCTTGAGCCATGTTGACAAAAGTGTCCACTTGTATACATTTTTTGGGCACCCCTGGTATTTTCTTTTTAATTTATATTTTAAAATTTTTAAGTCACGATTATTGAGGTATAATTTACATACAGCAAAGTTTATGTTTTTCAGATCCACAGTTTTATGGATTTTTAAAAATGTACATAGTCATATAACCACCACCACAATCAAGATATAAAGTATTTCTATCATCCTAAAGATTTCCTCATGCCCTTTTAGTCAATTTCCTCCCTTCATCCCAGCCTCTGCAACTGCTCTGCTTTCTGTCCCTTTAGTTTTGCTTTTTCCAGAATATTATATCAATAGATTCATATCAACAGATATCAAGTATAAGTACATAGTATTTTGTATCTGCTTTTTCTCATTTACCATGATGTGTTTGCAATTCACCCATGTTGCTGATTATATATGTAAATTGCTCATTCCATTTTTTTGCTGAGTAGTATTCCATTGCATGGATGTATTTCGTGATCGTGATGTAGTTATTTTATTTTTCTTGTCTTTGAAATCTGTGTTTGTTGTGGACTGGAGGGAATTGTGTTTGTATTATAGTTGGATTCTTTTGTTTTGTATTTCCTATCAGACAACATGAGAGAGAATCACACCAAGTATTGAACATATTTATATGTGTCTTGTATTGACCAGGCTGAAATGTACTCAGATCTTATGTGTTGCATAAACCACCTAATAAATTTATGTGATTCTTTCTTCTATAAAACAGTTTCGAAGAGTGAGATATTGGAGTTTGTATCTCAAAGTATGATTTTCCCCATAACATAGTGGAAAAATAATGGATTTTGGAGTTTGGAGACTTTGGTCCATGTGGTTGACAAATAGCTCTCTCACTGCTCCTTTCTCAGCTCCCTATTCTGAATAATCTCTTTGACATATACAGATTTTTAATTTCTATAATAATTTAGGGCAAGAAGAAAGTCATTTTTTTTCTTTAGATCCCAAATAACTTATTTAAACTATTTTAAATGTAATCACCACTGTAGTTGGTATTAACAAATATGATTAATTTTTTAAGTGAAAAATAGACACATTTTCTTTCTGCCACAGTTTATAGAACATACATCTATATTTTTAACCATGTAGAAATAGCAACAGTTAGTTTGCCTTTTGGTTCAAATTAAACTGAATATCAACATACAGACAGTGAGTGAGGAACTGGTTGATCTCATCTTTTCCTGATCAGCAGTGATGCTTGTCACCTATCTTTCTCTCCATCCACATGTGACTCTCTGCAGCCTACAACCCAAAGATGACACGTATAGGAAGTCCTGCTGCTTTGCTGCAAACATTGAGCCCAGAAGAAAAGCATATAAGGAAACACTAATTTGGGGGGTGAAGTGGGGTGGAAATAGACTATAAACAAAAGTAAATGGCAACTTACATGCTATAATATATAATACACCAAGCAGATATGTGTAACCCTTGGATTTCTCTGACTCAAGTCTTACTTAGAGATGTGTAGGAACCACAGGCCTACGTCTTTCCTTTTGATCTCCTTTGTGTTACTAGAATGTATATCTCACAGATATCAATTAGCAGTAATTCTGTCCTCATGTCATTCTGTTCCTTTGCTACTTTTATTTTCAACCCAGACTGTATGGCTCGGTGCCCAGGTCATTGTTGTCTTCTTCTACTCTTGGTACTCTTGGTACTCTTGGTACTAATCATTTGAACATTCTTGGTAGTGTAGGGGAAGGAAAAAAACTTTTCCTTCTATCCTCCTAGGGACCCTGTGAACTAGTCTGACAAGAGACAGAAAAATGAGAAAAAAATAAACAAAGGTTTATTAACGTGTTCATCGAGCATACACATGGGAAACTCATTCATGAGTAACGCTGAAGTGTTGGTTTGCAAATTGACCTCTATACATGGAGAGCAGGAGAAACTGAAGAAAAATTAACAAAGGTTTATTAACGTGTGCATCGAGCATACACATGGGAAACTCATTCATGAGTAACGCTGAAGTGTTGGTTTGTAAATTGACCTCTATACATGGAGGGCAGGAGAAACTGAAGTTACTACTTAATCTACTCCAATTGGTAGATGGCAGGTTTAACAAGCAACAGAACTTATGTACAAGACTTGTCTTGAGTGACGGCAAGACGAGTATACCTCCTCCCCAAACTGCCAGAATCTGAAAGTGTATGTAGAGGTTTAACAGGGTTCAGTCATATATACCATCCAGATTATTTCAACAAAACATTGCTCTCTCCAAGATGTGTCCTTGCAAATAACGTGAGCTATGGGAACGTTTGGTGAGCGGAGCATTCATTCCAAGGACAACTTAGAGGGTGAGGAGCCTCCAAATGCCCTGGTCTACTTCATGGGTCAAGGTGGTCACATCCTCTTGATGACCTCCCCCAAGAGAAGGTGTGGTTAGAATTTGGGGCTTATATAGCATCTTAACAGAAAACAATAATTGTACAGAGAAATGACAAGACAAAGAAAAAGTGATTTAGGATTTTAGGGGCAGCAAACTGTGGAAAAGTAAATATATGGGGAAACTAATGAAAGATAAGGCTACTTAATAAGGTTTGTTATGCAGGTTTCTCAGGTGCCTTCTCCAGGATGAGAGCCAGAGTTTTCTCTTGTGACGAAGAAATGTCCTGCCCTTTCTAGTAGAGAAGGGAAGTTAAAAGAGCTTTTCTTGTGCCTGCTTATTCTTAATTGCCTTTAGCTCTAAATAATCCTTATGTCAGAGTTGGTACACGTTGGGGTGGCATACTCTGAACTCTTTTGGGGGCTTCTAAATGGTAGTCAGGCCCTCCTCTGGTTCAAGTTTCAGTAATATGTCTGCTGAAATAAGGAAACTATCTACCACTTCACTTGTGTTATAAGATATACAAAGTATAGCACTTTTGCTTTATCCCTGGGAGGACACTACCATTTTGTTCTGTAATCATTTTAATATGTTTCTCCCTACAGACGGACACCCTGCTTTACTCAGATTAATCTTGTCCCTTGAAAACCCTTGTTCCTTTAATTAATATTTCACACCTTGACTATCTCCTAGGAATAATTCCTTCCCTGGAGGTTTTACAGCTCAAATAGAGGCGTGGGTCCATCAGAGTAGCCCTGCACACTCTGTCAGGATCCTCAAATTAGCTCACACGGCTGTGAGTGCCTCCTCCTTGCCTTCCAACCCCACACAAAAATATGCATGCCCACACACACACTTCTACACAACTGTGTGTGTGGACTTTTAAAAATCCTTTAAGATTATTTAACAGTTTATTGAAACTGTAAATATGAAATATCAAGACTTATCAAATAGTCCAACTAAAATAGGTGCAGTTTATTGCATGTCAGTTTTACTGTTAAAGAACAAGCTGTTGAAGAGAAAACAAATATAATCACTGTTAAAATCTCATACTAAAATATACATATGGCAGGGGTTTATGCTAGGGCTGGAGCTGAGATTTAGTCATATATGTCATGTGGACTTAGGTCATTGGGAAAGCAGAAGATGAAGAATGGAAAAGAACAGAAGCCAAAGTACAAGGAAGTATGGTTTGAAAAATTCTGAGCCGGACCCAGAAACAGAGCCAAGGTTCAGGAGGAAATAGTATTTCTGGATACAGTGTGGTAAGTTATTTGAACGCTCTGTGACCCAACTACCCTGGACGTAGGTATGCAACCTGAGGGAGGGGGAAGGGAGGAACAGCTGCAGGTAGATCTCACTGGATCATGGAACACATTGGGGCATAAGTGAGCCTTCTGGGGAATCCCTGTAAGAGAATGTCAGTCTAAAGGGAGGTGCAGCCTCCTCATTTTAAGATAGACTCACAAGCAGAACTGACAGTGTGAAGTCTGAAGCCAATACAAGTTGTAGAGATAAAAGCCATATCTGCCCATTTAGTGGTGGAGGATAGCAGGGGCCTCTACCAGCAGAGACCAGCAAAAGCCAGGACTGAGCACATGTGTATAAGTCGCACCCCAGGGATGCAAGAAATAGTTCAGGGATTGAGGGCCCTACACATACAAGTGGGAACAGTGAGAGGAGGACACTTGGGCATTTGCATGAATGGGATCTCATTTTTACTGAGAGACTGGCAAGGCTGGCAAGTTTCAGTTAACAAAGGTGTGAAAGTCACACCTTTATGTATACAAGCTTGTTGTGGGCCACAACTCTATGACGGAGATAAACTTCATGACCATAGCCTACCATGTGAAAATATATGGTTTTAAAGGCTTTAAAATGTGGTCCCCTCAAATTTAAGCCTTGAAACTTCTTCAATTACCTTCAGATCTAAAGATTTTTATGGCATAAGCCACCTTCCTTATAACTGCATTTTAATAAAGTTCATACTGAAACTAAAGGGCCTCATTCCACTGAATGACATAAACCAGGCGGAACTTCCATATTTTCTGCTCTTACACCTCATATGCTTTCAGCTTTAGCAAGACTCCTAAGACAATACGTGGTCATGGGATTTCAAGCTCATTGAGGACAGCCAGTTAACATATTGGTTCTCACCACAGTGCTTCGCTCATTACATTACACATGGTAGGTGCTCAATAGATGTGTGTTGGTGAGTGAACAAATGACAAAAGTGAAGTTACTAGCAAGATTCTCAACTTAATCCAAGTGAAGTACCATGTTAGAAATTACAAGAATTTGTGAGAAAGAGAGAGGTAGGAAGTCTGGAAGAGAACTACATAGGAAACTGAGAGACAAATACTAGAAGACCATGAAATGGACCAAAGTTTGTTCGCCAGGAACAGAAGTTTTGCTTTCTCATATACGATAACAGGAGATGTATAAGCAGAAAAAATTCAGATCATGATCAAGACTGAGATTCCTGGCAAAACTTAAGTTCAAAGTCTTTTGAAGCTCACCCATCTTCACTGATTTCATTCTTTTGATGATGTGTAAACAGAGCTCACTGGCCTGCCAGTCAAATAAATCCTAATGGCAAAATTGGCTCAGTTTGACTTTTTTGATGTTAAACATTTGAAATTCATTTCCATCTAAAAGGACAGATTCCAATCTAATGGTGCAATGAAAATTACTGCAAATAAAATAGGAGTTAGTGTCATTCATAGGAAGCACTAAAAGTTAAATTGCAAAGTTGTTGAGAAAGGAGGAAAGGAGGGGTCTTGGCTTCAGAGAAGAATAAAAACTACCTAAAGAATCAAAGATTGTATATTCTTGGCAGAGAACTTTGAGAAAAAACACTTCATCATGAGTGGTTGTATGAGTGTGTCAAACTAAATAAGATGCTGCACTGAGTTAAAATTACATCTCATAGAATCAGGACTCTAGGCAGGCCTTGGAAAACTAAAGGCGCTTGAGCAAGCTAAAGTTCTAGGGCAATGGAACTGGTGAGTAATTAAAGAGGAAGTCAGTCCACAGAGAGGAGAATGGAGCAGGTACATACAGGAAAAGACAAGAACTCACACCATCCCTACAAGTTGTACAGGGTGATCTGTGTTCTTGTCTTTCCGGTCTCCACTTCAGATCCCTGAGACCTGGCTGTAATCCACGTCTTTGAGTTCTCTGAAATTTCCTCAGATCCTTTCAATCAACTATTCTTTGACTTAGGCTAGTTTAAGTAAGACTGGGTTTTTTCCCCTTGAAAAATAACTGATCTCTAGCTGAAACATCTAAGTTTTCTAGAAAAGGAAAGTAGCAAAGAGCCATACAGTTTAGCTTGATCCATCATATGACATATTTCTTAAAAAAAAAAAAATACCCTGAAGTACATGTGAACAATGTTTTCCCTTCATTGAGCTTTTCCATGTTTAAGAAATAAACTTCTTAACGTTAGCCATTAGTTGAACAGATGTGTTTATTCATTAGTACAACAAATAGTTATTGAGCATCAACACTGTGTCAGGACCTGTTTTACGTACACCGTGAGTGAAAGAAGTTAATGAGACATGTTCACTCTCCTCAAGGATTTTCCATAGGAAAAACATAAGCTACATAAACACATAAATACAAGGAATAAAAACATAAACACAAAGAAAAAATCCTACTTAAACTAGGTTAAAAGAATAGAAACAAAATATTAGGAGGACACAGGAGCATTTCATGGAAGTTAAGGAAGGAAGTGCAGCCAGATCTTACAAATGACTGGAAACAGAACATAAAAAAAGATACAGAACTAAAAAAATCTCTCTCTCTCTCTCTCTCTCTCTCTCTCTCTCTCTCTCTCTCTCTCTCTGTCTCTCTCTCTCTCCCACTCCATTTCCCCCACACCATTTGTGTACACCTCTGTTTCTTAGTCACTCATTTCTGCATCTCTGTTTTGTATGAATAGCTGCAAACTGACTTTTCTTATGCTCATTAAAGAAAATAGCCCCAAGTGAACATAACTTCCTATTCTGCGTGGTGAGCAAAGACTCTCTAGAATCTCTATACCCTAAATACAAATTCCTGGGAAAGAATTTGAAGGATCCAGCTTGGGTCAGGCGTCTACCCATATATCAGAAACAGGGTTATGTGAGTCAGTGCTTTCTGGAGCGGAGTCATGGCAAACTCAGAACGACCTGTGGGCAGAGCTGTCTGATTGTTTTTCCTGTCTGCTACACACATGAATAATGAGAACAATAATAACAGATAAGGACAGTCAACCCTAGTAGTGCTGGTATAGAAGTGTGAATAAAATGCTAGGAGTATTGATGAGTAGGCAGCTGGAGAACATAGAATTATTTTACTTTTGTTTATTGTTTTTTTGTTGTTGTTTTTAAGTTGCAAGTTTCTCTTTTATTTTTGACATTATGCAACTCAACCAATGCCTGGAGGCCTGTGTATGATTCAAGCTCAGTGGATTCTGAGTACCACTCAGTCTTATCGTGGATTTACTGGGTAATGTTTGAGGAGTCACTAGTTACTTCATTTCAAATTTTCCAGGACTTATACGGAATTTCACCTACACTACCCTAGGCAAAAGAATATGGAACTATGAGGAAATTCATTTCAATTTAGGAATTATTTTTAGGAACTCATTTGCCAGGTATAAGACTAAACTCTTGTGATATAAACATATACGATTTCAGAGAGCCAGCATTTAAGTGAGAAGGTGAAGTATACATATGCAATTCCATTCAGGTCGCACCATAATACATCCAAAGGAAAGATTTTTTTTTTTTTTTTTTTTTTTTTTTTTTTTTTTTTTTACCAAGGGAGTCAGAAGCCAAGAAAAGAAGAAAACTTGGTTCTGAATAAAAGGGATGGGAAAGGATGGCAAGTAACATAAAATTCAATTGGAGCCTCAAAGTAGAACATTAAGAAATGAAGGAAAGGGAGAAAGCCATTCTCGGCAGAAAAAATAGCTGAGGTTCTTAGCAAAGAAGAATGGGAGAGGCAGGTCAGCAAATAGGCAAATATGGCGGAAGTGTAGTGTACAGGAGGGAGGAATGGTGAGAGAGGCTGCAAAGTCAGATTGGTATTCAACTGGGAGTTTAAACATTAAAGTGTTTGAACTTTATTCTATAGACTTGGAAAGATTTTCAGCAGATCAATCCTGCATTTTAGAAAGAGAACTGTGATATATTAGACAGACATTTCTCAAGAATGAACAAAGCAGGCCGTTCATTTCAAACAAAACAATTGATAGAATGTGTTGTCGATAATAAAATTCAAACTTTCTATGAAAATTAAAATTTTGGAAAATGTATATCTCCCAGCATGAGCTTGCCAGTTTCCCAATATGGAAAGGCTTTTCTGATGAGATAGGTAGTGGTATGATTTTTTTTTTGATATTATGTCATGAAATGTGTCAATAGTCGGAAGAGCTGCATAACTCAGTGAACCAATACATTCCGAGTAACCAATGCCTGATGGGACAAAAATTTTGCATCGGTAAAAGTCTATTGAAAGTGCTCAATAGGCCATATTAATTTTAGTGCACTAGACATTGGAGGAGGTCATCAAAAATACATAATCACTGATTAACTCACAACTGGGCACAGGCAATCAGAGGCTCCTCACTCTCTCCCTTGTCTTTGGAACCTACCTTCTGCCCACTGTTCCCACACTAGAAGCTACTTCAAGAACTCAACCTTGAGAGAGTAATGTGTTACTGAGCCCGTCTGGATGGTGTACATGTCTGAACCCTGTGAAGACCTCTATACAAACTGTTAAGATTCTGGTGGGTGGGTACAGAGATCCACAATTATGTCCTGTTTTTCCAACTACATATCTATGTGATTAATTCATATAATTTCACTGAAACTGCATATCACAACAAATGGAATGCAGAAGCAGATATGAGAATCCAAGTGTTTATTTTTAAGCCAGATATTTAAAAGATTGGCAAATATATAAAATAATGCAATTCTCATGAATTTTTTTTTATTTTGGGAAATATAGTTATTTTTCATAAAATATGTTATTTGTGTTAAAATTCAATGGCCTCATTATTATTTTAAAATGAATTAACATATAAGTGTTGGAAAATTTATCTGTTTCAACTTCTTATGTGGTGAATATTGGTAGAAACAATCCACATAAACAGAAATTCTTTGGGGTCCTCAATATTTTTTCCAGCTTTAAGATATAACTGACAGTTACAAAGTATATATATTTAAAATGTACAAAGTTATGTTTTGATATTTGTATACAATTTGAAATGATTACCACAATCGAGCTATTTAATATATCCATCATTTCACATAGTGACTTTGCGTGTCTATATAAGTGTGATGAGAACCCTTAAGATTTACTCTCAGCAAATTTCAAGTATACAATATAATATTATTAACTATAGTCATCACGCAACACATTTGATTCCCAGAGCTTAGTCATCGTATAACTGAAAGTTTGTACCCTAAGACCAACATCTCCCTATTTTCCCTGCCCCCAGGCCCTGGTAGCCATCATTCTATTATCTGTACTGTGATTTGACTTTTTCAGGTTCCACGTGTAAGGAGATCATATAGTATCTGTCTTTCTCTGTCTGGCTTATTTCACTTAGCATAATGTCTTCCAGGTCATTCATGTGATCGCAAATGGAGGAATTTCCTTCTTTTTTATGGCTGAATAATATTATACATTCATATACAGAGGGTGCCAAGAAATGTATACACATTTTAAGAAAGGAAAACCTATTAAAATAGTAATACTCAATATATACCAACAACAAAAGATGAATACAAGTCACGTTTCACTTCTGCAATTACAATAGGTGCGCAAGTGGTTACCATCAGCATCCAGACACTTCTGATTACAACGAACTACTGCTTGAGCAACATTGACTAAAGTGTCCACTTGTATACATTTTTTAGGCACCCCTGGTATATATATACATATATATATATATATATGTGTGTATATATATATATATACACACACATACATACATATATGTATACATATATATGTCACATTTTAATACATTCATCCATGGGATCCTCAATAATTTTAAGAGTGTAAAGGGCTCCTGAGATCAAAGAGTTTGAGAAGCCCTCCCTTAATCTTATATCCTCCTCAGAACGTGGAGTCCAGCACAATTACACCTAGATAGGATAGATTCTAGGAATTTTAAGGCAGGAGTTCTCACTGTTTCATCTCAGAAGATTTTACACTCTTAAAATTAACGTGGAGCAGGAGTTGGCGCTTTGTTTCTTGAAATTTAAAATTTTTGCCTGCTCTGGAAAAATATAACTCTTGATTTATTCTGTACCTCATGCCAGCAAAATGTTAATTTGTCCAGTTCTGAGCACAAAAGCAAGAAGAGTGCATTTTCCCTTTCAGCACCCAAGACAAAGCACAAATTCCTGCCTTATGTGAAGGGAACTACCCTGTCTCCCAAACAAGGGTCTGTTCCAAACACTTACTCACATTTCAGTGAGTCAAAAGGAAACAGACAGATATTCATCTCTCTGAAACCTGGCTCATTTCCCACAAGAAGTCTATGAAGAGAGTCTAGGTTGGGTGTCAGGGTTAGTGAGCGGCCACCTAAGAGCCCACAGGTGATATCTGGAGTCTTAGTAAGCAGGTGAGTACCATAGGCAGGTCAGGAAAAACAGCCTTCGAGTGTTGTCAGGATTAGTAAGTAGTTAGTCAGTGACAGATGAGAAAACAGGTAAGAACCAGGGGCTATACATTTTAAGTTTAAAGGTATTGAGTTTATAGTCATAATTATAAGCAGTAGCAATTGATGTATACCAATTTAATACTTTTTTAAAAATTTTTATTGGGGAACATTTCTCCAGGGCCCATGAGCCCCAAGTCGTTGTCCTTCAATCTAGTTGTGGAGGGCACAGCTCACTGGCCCACATGGGAATAGAACATGCAACCTTGTTGTTCAGAGCTCAAGCTCTAACCAACTGAGCCATCCCGCCATCCCCCAATTTAATACCTTAAAACTTTAAGACTCCAGCCCTAACTTTGGTAAGGGATTGATTTTTGCCATTTAAGTCCTTCCCACCTTGAACCACTTTGCTTTCTGGTGACAGTATTCTAATCTTTCTATCCTGCTTATATTGTAGTACCAGCTCCACAAAGATTTGGATTGGTGATAATGATGATTAGACTAATAACTCCTTAGATTTAATTTATTGAAACATTTGATTATTTCACAAAAGTAGTCACTGAACAAATTCTGGTTTCAGCAATATAATGGGAATTTGTGGGTAGAAAAATCAGATTTAAAGAAAACTGAATATTCTGTTTCCTAGATTGGTACGTAAAAAATCTCAGATATTATTATAGAATGTTCTCTTTCCAGATGTAAGACTGAAATGATGGGGGGATGGTCACGGTGTAATACAGAAAAAGAGTCACAAGTTCATAAATGGGCTCTCTTCTCTCTTGGCGTCTTGTTGTAAATCGCTTAAACTTAGTAGACAAATCAGCTTCTTATTCTCTTGGAGGAGACGAATGAATGAGGATTTATCTCTCACACACACACACAGACACACACACACACACACACACACACACACACACACACACACCCCTCTTGCAGCAGGTCTGGCTTAAATAGCACCTCGGATAATCATAACTTGTGAGCAGATCTTTCCTGATGAGTTAGTTTCTAACCTGGTCATTCTGCTCCTATTTTTGTCCGTTTCTCCACCCACTTGGAAAAGGCAGAGAAAGCCACGCACGGCGGAGCCCCTGAAGCTGTAGCTTAGGACTCGCGGCTCCCCGGGCCCTCCCATCCCTGCCAGGACTCGGGAGCCACAAAGGGCTGCAGGAGGGCCGGGGTTCTCCACGCAGGCGGGCGTCAGGCTGTCAGGGGCTGGGTAGTGCCCGTCGGAAGTGCGGGGCAAGTCCCGTGCAGGGACAATTGCCAGGCGCGCCGCCCCCATTCCCACGGCTTCCAGGCCCCCAGGGCGCCGTTTGAAAGACTAAGGTGCGGCTTCCGTGGGTGTGAAGGAGCTCAGGTGTAGCCCACGGGCTGCAGGGCTGAGACTCTGCGGGGCGGGGCCGGGGCAGATCCGGCGGTTGCCGAGGCCGAGGGGCGGGCGGGGGCGGGCCTTGGCGCCTCCAGAGCTGCCAGCCAAGTTGTCCCTGCTCTCACCCGGGGAAGGAGAGAAGCCCTCGGAACGGTGTCTTTAGTCTCTGGGTTCCAGGGTTCCGCTGCAACCCCAGAGCACCTCCCGTCTCCAGGGCAGTGTCACGATGCGGCCCGGACGGACAGGGGGCGCGCCGCTGCGACTGGTATTAGTGCTCAGCCAAGGTAAGCGAGGACTTCGCTCCGCGTGGGCTGCAGGGGAGACCTGCGCGGTCCCGGGGGAAGCGGGGGGGGGGTATGATGGACCAGGACGCAGGCAGCCGGCGTCTCCGCTCTGGTGCGCGTGGACCCTGGCTCTCAGCCATCCGGAGCCACGTGGAGAGAGACTCCCCAACCCCACTCTCCCCCACCTTGGTGTCCCCGTTAAGGCATGTCTCACTCTATCTGTTCAGCACTCTCTAAAGTCACCTCAATGCGAGCTTTGGTTTTAGGTACACACGCCCGCGCACACGTGTGGAGAGTGGAGATGAGTGGGTGTCCCTGAGTTCGGGAGTCCCGCAGCCTGGCTTACACAGGTGCCGTGCCAGACCCGCGCCAGTTCAGTGGGTCCCGGGAATCCGGTTCCGGGCAGCCGCCTGCACCTCCTCAGAGCCCGGTGGCTATGCAGGAGCGCTGGAGGCCCAGGTGCTGTTTGTTCAACCCAACGGTGTGAATGACGCCCCCATTTCTTCAGGCCACAGCACTGATGTTTCTTGCCGTAGGGGACATAGAAAAACCAAGCGCCTCTTAAATACTTGGCACAGGGAAACTCTTCCTTTCTTTCTGCCTTCCTCTTATTGTTGTAACGTCGTCTGTTCAACGAATGTAAACTCAGGCCAGGAAAAGTTCTTTCCACTTTCTTGATCTTGGCCGCCACAAGCAGAGCACCGAGCAGCAGCTCCAGCTGCAGGACGATGAGAGGGGGCCCGCCCGTCACCTGACTTCTTTTGCACTGAGTGGGGAATGAGGTTGGGGTGCCCAGCTGCTGTGCGACCGCTGGGCATCAAGAAGACTTTCTCCAGACCTTACCTTGGGCCTCACGTGTAGCTACTTTAAGAACTTTAGTTTCCTTGGTGAGGGGGAGTGGCATTTGTATTTTGTAGTTTAAACAGCCATCAAAACAAAATCATCGTCTTTGATTTTCAAATGTTTTTACAAAGAAGATAAATGTGTCCTAAACTGTCCTCCTTTGAGGCACTTAACCAGTCACTATTCTTTATTGTGGAAGAAACCTAATCCAGATGACCATGTAGCATTTTTTCCAGGTCACAGAGAACAGAGAAATAGCCCCACCATTCCCACCCCCAGCAGAAGTAGGCATCATTAGATTTTCTGTCTAACACTGTTGCTTCAAAGATACTCTCTCCTGGGCCCCCAAGAGTGTTTTGAGGGCCCATCAACCATAACCTAGGGGTTTCATACAAAGTTGGATTCACATTGAAAATCGCCCTGGAATACCACAGCCTTCCCAAGAGCTAATAGACATTTAATTCCAAGCTTTTCATCTCTTTTTAATTGCCCATTATTAACAGAAGCTATGGAAACATAACATCATTTTCTTTTCTTCGAAGTGTTCAGGCTTGTTTTTCAAACAGCAGTGAGAAATACTTTAGTGGAATGTATTGCTTTAAGGCATGAAGTCAAGTACAGAGATTTTAACCTGGAGTTAGTTCATAAGGACAACTCAGTGAGAGCAAGCAGAGGTGATTTAAAATGATACATGTAAAAATATTTTGTATTGTTACTTCTTACTCCTGCTCCATTTATTTGCATACTCAAGGAACAGGTTTCCTCTTCATTTAGGATGATCATAAGAAAGCTTTGCCATTTGTGATGTCAGTGAAGGTTCTTAGGGAAGCACCATCATTTTTTTGGTACAATGAATATCCAAGATTAACATAAATAATTGATATTTATTTCATTTACGATATTTATGTCAGGTCAGTGATAGCTGAAATTTTGTATGGCATTACCCTACGTGTATAAAGTTTTTGAGGATTCATATTACTATACACACATATATGGTTGTTTATAAGTTGTATACATGTACAATTGTGTAATATAAATATCCCAAATTAAAATGTTAGAGAGATGTGTGTGTTTATATATCTCGCATCCTCTCTAGCATACAAGCCAAACACTGCAGAAACTTAAAAACTTCAAATCTCATTTTAACACTTAGATTCAAATTCACTTTCCATAAACCTTCTCTTGGGTTTTAAAGAAAAAAAGTTGTGCTCACGGTTTAGTTCCATTTACCTCTCAATGGTCATTCCTTTGTTTAAGTGCTTGCAATCATTGAAATGGTAATTAGCGGTTGAGGATGGAAAAGAAAGACCATAAGAGGCCTAGATAATCTAGAAACTAAATAACAGGTCTGCAGAGGCCAGGGTAATGTAATTTTTAAATGCACAACCTCACATTTTCTATTGTGTTGCCAAGCCAAGGGTAGTCCTTCCCCCTGGTTTCTAGGTTTCTTCTCTCACTATCTCTGGTACCCTGCCCCAGAGTCACCCCTTTAATGAATAAATTCAAATCTTCTCCCTCATTTCCCCTGAGGCTGTAAATATTTTAATTTCTCTCAGAGTTAGCAATTCCTCCTTTTAACGTAATTTGGCAGCTCTTTCCTCCTGAAATACCCTCCACTTCTGGCTTCTGTTCTGTTTTTTTCTCTTATCTTCCTGGCTGTTCTTTCTTAGTCTCCTTCACAGGCTCCTGTGTTGGGCCTAGTCCTTGTTGGTGTTTGCAGAGTGTCATCCTGGGTCATCTTCCTCCTCATTCTACCAACTCTGACTGAGCTAGTCCCAGCTCAAGTCGTATCTCCAAGCAGACTTCTCCCTGATTTCCGGGTTAGTGTTTCCATCCGCTACCAGTATTTCCACCTGAATGTTGTATAATCATGTCAAACTCAACATGTCCTCAACTGAAGTCAGTACTCGTCCTCCAGAATTTTCTCTTACCTTGTCTGTTGTTGCTTAATGGCAGCATTCTCATGAAAACACGACACCAGGAATTGTTTCCTTGTTTTCAACCTCACAGCTAGTTTCCAAGTTGTGTCCATTCTCCTCCCAACTCATGCAACTTGTGCTACCACCCAGTTTAGGCCTTTTTGTTTGTTTGGTTTTTTGTTTGTTTGTTTGTTTGTTTTTAGTATCTGAGCTATTATAGTTTTCAAATTAGTTTTCCTGTTTTTGTCTCTTATCCCTCTAGTCCAGTCTCCTCATTGTCACCAATGTTATTTTTCTAAACACAATCACTCCCTTGCTTAAAACATTTGGTCCCTCCCCATCTCACGAGGATAAAGTCCAAATTTCTTGGCATGTCAGAAAAAGTCCTTTGCCATCTGGCTGCAGCCTACCTATTCAGCCTTTTCTCTACCACACTCTTCCTGTACACTCTTACAAGCACACACTACACTTATGCATGCACACTATACACACACCCTCAAAGTCATATATGTACATCTATGCACACCCCTCTATGTTCTTTCTGACTGCACCTGACTATACCACACATTTAGTGTTAGCATATTTTCCAGACTATTCCCTTTGACTTCTCTGCCTGATGCTTTCCCCTCTTTTCTCTCATCCCATTGCTCTATGTTCTGTGTTACAATAGACAACCCCAAGCAAAATTGTAGAGTTAGGGAAGTTTTTCTTTTATAACAAAAAGGAAAGTTTGAGGCAACCTCTCATGGCTGGGACCCACCTAATCCCCCTCTCAGCCCTCATCCTCAGCCCCTCAACAGCCTTAGGCCACCCTCTGATAAAGTAAACCCCATGGCTCTCCAGCTACCGTTGCCCAACCTCTACTAAGCTTTGCTGTCTTAAATAACTGGTTCACAAGCCGATTTAAATTTGTGAATTAGAGCTCAGGTTTTAATATTTAAAAACAATTACTCATATGTGTCTGATGTACAGACAGGTTTGGAAGTAACTGCTTAAATATTAGCACTGCACCTCCTCTTTCCTAACAAATTAAAATTCCAGTGTTGCCTACACCACCTTGTGAGATGACCACCAAGACAGGTAGATTTCAACACCAAGAGTCAGTGAATGAGTCATTTTGAATGAATTCCCTCTAACGTGGGTGATGACTGCTCTTAATGTGCTAACAGCCTTGGGCATATTAAAAGGGAAAAGTCTGTTAATGTAAAGAGATGAGCTTCTAATGATGGAATTTTAGATATTCAGCAAAATAAAGACACACATTCATTCAGTGTGTCAAAAATAAAGAATTTCAGGAAGCATGGGGAAACTATTTGGGACCAAAAGTGTCATCCTGACACGTAAATGTTACCACTGAAGTCACAAGCTTTAGTTTGGACTATCAACCCTGCTTAACTTGAGATATTAGTGAAAGATTCAGTACTGCATAAAAAAGAAAGAACCATGGGTGGCTGTCACTCTAATCATCACGTTAAAGATGTGGAGGGGTTTGTGGGGTTGTTTTTCTTGTTGTGTTTTGTTTTTCATTTCTAACTAACGAAATACCTGGACATACAGACACAAAGGAATGGCTCTCTAAAGAGAAGAATCTTCATACCACAAATCCTGAGACATCAATAGGTGCTCTGTAAGGAAGTGAATCCTAGATGATCCATAGGTCCTTTGTTGATCTGGCTACAGTGCATTCCACAAAACCAGATTTGATCATATTTGTATGCAGTAACTGCTTTATGTAAGGCCATGAGCTAGGCCCAATGTGAAACCATAGGAAACTTGAAACATGGTCCAGAGAAGTCATATTCTTATTTGAAAAACAAGTTCAAGTATGACGGATGGACACTGTCTCACCCCTGCCGGGGGCCTAACCAGCTCCAGACCATGCCATCCTCCTTTCTGATGGAAGTCCACTTACTGGGTTACCCCACTTCTCTGTACAAGTAGGAGATCCAGAGGACCTTGAAGTGTGATAGGACTGAGGCAGTCCTGGTGGTCCCATACCCCTCACCAGTGTCGCATAAAATGTGGGCATGTAATGCAACTTTGGCCAAAGAGATATGTAGAGAGATCTGCTCAGGGATGGTGGGAAGGAATTGTTCATTCCTAAGCGAGACACTGGTTAAGAAACATTGTCAGGTCTAGATGTGAAGCTTGGAACAGGTGTAGGCATCTTGCAACCATGATGTCAGCTAGCATAAGTTTAAAGCCAACACACTGGCTTAATAGAAAGACAGAAAGAGAGCAGGTTCTTCATATTGTCTTTGAGTTTCTGAATTATTGAAATTTAGAGCCATCATACCTCTTGATGTCTTAAAAAAAAACTTGCATGTAATTTAAAATTTAATTACGTGTTTTTGTTTTGGTGTATTGTCTTTGCTTATAACATAGAGATGTAACATTTCTGTAACATAATAGATGTCATATGGTAGCATATAATTTATTGTTAAATGAGTGGCACAGAACTAAATGTTGAGTTCAGAGGATGGAGAAAAATCACTGTGACACAGTGATTTTTAAGAATCGGGCCCCCAGAGAAATCTTCATGGGGGCAGAAAAGAAGCATTACAATTCAGATCTGCTGTGAAAGGCATCTAAGAGCTCAGAGTCCAGTTCTCTGCTTTTTAAATGGCTGTGAGTGATAACATGGTGGTAAAAGATAGAGAGTAACATACCCAGGAATGGGACCTAGTCTCCTAGTTCCTGGGTCATATGTTTTAGATGCTTGAATGGGAAAGAAGAAGGTCATTATGCCCAAAACACGTTATTCACAGCGAATTAAGGCTGAGAGGTTAGCAGGCACCCAACCATGAAGGGCCTTGTAAACCATGGTAAGGAGCCTGGATTTTATCCTGAGGACAATGGGAATGTTTTGAAGGGCCTTAAGCAAGAGAGTGACATAATCAGATTGGCTCCTTAGGAAGATCACTCTGGGGGCAGGGAGGTTGGTGGGTTGAACGGAGAGACCAAACTGAAAGCACCAAGACCTTAGAAAAGAAATGGTTCTGGTTTTAGTTTAGTGTGCCAAGATGATGGTGGTAAGCACTCCAACAGTGGCAGTAGGGAAAGATAGCAGGGGACGGATTTGAAAGATGTTAAGAAAGAATGGACAGAATTTGGTGATTGATTTATTATGGTAGCAGCATGAGAGGGAGAACAGATGACTGAAGCCTAGGTTTCTGATGGGGACAACTCAATGGAGTGCTATTAACTGTTGACACGAGGTGCTGAAGGAAGGCAAGCTAGACAAAAACGATGATCCGTTCATGCTGACAGGTTGAATTTGAGACTTTCGGGTGTATACATCTACTTAGTAGATAGTTATAGTGGTGGTAGCAACAGGAGAGAGAGCAAGATGGGGATAGAGATTTAAAAGTCACAGGCATCTAGAGAGTACAGAAGCCATGGCATTGATGAGTCAGGCAAAGCGAGACTAGGCAAAGCCAGTGCCCAAAGGAGTACCTCAAAGGGAGGCCAAGGGAGAGAGAAGGAGCAGCTACAGTAGCAGAAAGAAGACTGTGGAAAGTGGGGCAGCACAGAAATATTTTGAAAAGGAAGAGTTGGTCACTAGGTTGCACTTCTTCCTAGAAGTCAAGCAAGCCGGACAGCCTTGTCTAGGGCACTGTCCGTGGAATAAAAAAGGTAGAAACCAGATGGACTGGGCTGAGGAGTAAATGGCAGGTGAGGAAATGTACATGGTGTCATCAAGTTTGGCAGTAAGAAAGAGGAGAGAGTGACCAGAGAGACAAGATGGAAGCCACTGTCTTCAATGAACACGAGAAAGACTTGCATAGAAATTATTATAATTCAAGATTTTTTTTTTTTACTTCTATTACGTGTGGTACTGCAGGATACACTTATCATCTTTGCAAATTCCATTGAGGCATCTGTGTGTGGCAGGGTCCCTAACAGAAGAGAAACTGGGGGGAGAGGAAGAGCACAGATGTCTATCTGAAAGGTATTATCAGAGAAAAGGGAGAGGAGGGAAAGTGGACAACCCACAACAGCAGCTCTGGCAACAGACGAGAAGCCACCGATGATCATATGCAGGAAGGCAAAGTAGGTTCTGGGTTATGAAATGGAGGGCATATTAACTGATGAGAGAAAGGTGAAGCTAGCTGATCAAGGCATGCAAAGAGGGAAGGAGCTATGGAAATAGGTACCTCCCAGCTGCTGATGTGGCTGCTTGATTGATGAGAGAGCTGCTGTGTATGTTTGTTTTAGAACATATTTGCCACACTAAAGTACTTATAATTAGTAAGTTTAGTGCCCTTTTTAGGGTGTGTATTATATTATAACAATATTCCAGTTATGGTAGTAGAGTTAATATCAGTGCTTTAGTTAGATTTCTTAAAAAAAAAATAAGGTTCTTTTACAGCTATGTATTTCTGATTCTCCAGTTAAGCTTTTAATTCTTTATTTCTATCCAGTATGATAAAGATCCTCAAAGTAATATTTTGAGAAGACACAGTCCCATGCAGCAGAGAATCATTGTTGGTTTTGAAAGGTTCTGTTGGTAAACATGAAAGCCTTTTATTCTGTGTAGCTCAGTGGTGTTTTCAAAGCATTTTAAAACATTTTTAATTAATCATATAAATTAGAAAAAAAATAATGTCTATTATTAATTTTGTTAAAGTTATAATTAGTTCAAAGCGCTTATATTCAAGTGTTTAATCCAGTCTGTACCTGCTGACTCTCATAGTACATATAAATGACATATACTAAGTATAAATTCGAACTGCATATTTAGCTAATATTTTCAGGTCCATAGCGTATTGGGACAGTCAATTTTCAAATATATGTTTTTCCTTTGAGAGAGTTGTCTGTTCTATTGCCCACAATTCATAGAAATTGTGCAGTTTTGTCAGTGAAGATTCCTGCATTATTATTCCATGTTCTGAAAGGGTGACTACAATTCTTTCTTAGTTTAAAGTGACTAGAGACAGTTTTTATGACAGAAGCCATACGTAAGTCCTGATCACTGAAAAGCTTTCTGTATAAAAATGAGATTAATAGAGCAGTGGAAGTAAAAAGTGGCGGACACTGTATTGTCTGTGTGAGAGGTTATTTCATTGTGTTTTGAAAAGCATAAGCAAAGCTATTGTGCCCGTGGATGCCTTGAACATTGGCAGTTGTCATTCTCCCTGATTCGTTTGAAGGTGGCCTTTGTGTGTCTTTGTGCAGGCCTGACCTTATTTCCATGGATACCATGTAGAAATGCAGACTGAATACAAGCTGGCTTCTGGTCCATTCACTCAGATAACTCTATTCCAAATTGTTTACCAGATACCCTCAAGTCCTTTAATCAAATAGCTACTTGGATGTTTGTTAGAATATGAGCACTGAACCTTCTGGACTGTATAACCTTTTCAGAACCATATTCTGAATGCTAGTGCATAAAAATAAATATTTCAGAATAATTGACATAGTTTTCTGTATACTTACTAACATAGTTCCCTAGGGGGAAAAAAAGAAAAACTTAGCCTTGGCAATCAGGATACTTTAATGTGACCTTTATTTTCCTTTCAGCGTAAAAATGTAATAGCCCGAATTAAAAAAAAAAGTCTTAATGCAAAATTGAAAGATGATTAAATAAATAATTTATGTAAATGTCATAGTGTTTTAGTCCATTCCAGCTGCTGTAACAAATTACCACAGACTGGGTGATTTATAACCAACCGAAATCTATTTCCAACAATTACAGAGGCTGGGAAGTCCAAGATCTAAGCGCCAGCATGGTCGCCTGCTGGTGAGAGCCCTCTTCCTGGTTCCTAGCTGACAGTGTCTTTTTGTATGTCCTCATATGGTGGAAGGGGCTAGGGGTCTCTCTGGAGCCTCTTTTATAAGGCACTAATCCCATTCACGAGGATGAAGGCTAAGCACCTCCCAAAGGCCCCACTTCCTAATACCATCATCTTTGGGGGTTAGGATTTCAACATATGAGTTTCATGGGACACAAGCATTCAGATCGTAGCACATAGTAATTAAGAAATCCCTTTATCATTACTCTATTTTGTTTTGGCCCCAAACAATCAGGCTTTAATACATTATGGTCATTTTATTATTGATTGATTGATTGATTGATTGATTGATTGATATGGCTCAAGTGAGATATGACTTTATCCGTTTTTAAGAGTACAGTCCCATGATCTCTTCCCTTTATCCGTGTTCTCTCACTGAAATACAATTTAACTTCTGATTCCTGCCCATCATTTAAGTCTCAATTTCTTTGAGGCTCAAGCACCCAGGAAGCCTTCCCAACCCCTAATCCAGTCTAGGTGTCCTCCTCCCATCTACCCTTTCATTGCAGTTGTCACCTTCTATTTCAATCATCTGTTTACTCGGGGTTCTAACTCATACAGTTTGCAAACTCCGAGAAGACATGTCTTCTTCGCTTGCTCCAAGTTGAATTTTGTTGAATGATGTTGAATGCATGAGACATGTGTGACAGCTACTGGAACGCAGATTGAAGACACACTTTTTGAATGAATGCCAAGCTGAAAACTTCCTAGTTCTTTCCAATTACTATATACAAAAACCTCTCTGTTTGCAGGTTTCTTTGAATTTGCTAAAATATTCCTTTAGTAGATTATTTTTTTCACTTTGACAAAGTTTGTTTGCTTTTGAAATGTTTCTCCTTTGTCTTGAAATGTCTAACTAGGATAGCTTTATTTACAAGTAACAAGGGGAACTGAAGTATTAGGACAGTGCAGACATCTTTTGCCCCTTTTCCTATTCTGAACCCTTTTCTGTTCTCATAAAATTGCATCTTCAGCTTGACTCTCTCTTCTAATGAAGACTCTTTAAGATCGCCTTCCATCTTATTTATCATTATATTCCCACGAACTAGCATATAGTAAGTGCCCAGAAATGATTGGTTTAAAAAAATGTTAAAACTAGAATTCATATAATTATGAGGTAAATATGTCCATTGAAATACTAAACTTGATTAATAATTTCAATTTATAGAAGCTTTTCTTTATAAAACAGAATTTTAAATATTTTAATAGAAAAATGACATGCTAAATATTCATCCTAGAAAAATATTTATATTTTTTCTTTTGATATAAGTATAAATGTGATTTTTTCATATATATATATATATATACATATATATATATATATATACACTGACCATTTATATGAAAATAAGTGATTTACTTGTTTTCACTTGATAGCTTTTAGATATACTTTTCCACATGAGCTTCATATTTATAAGTTTACATTAATGCATCCGGTCATGTCATGGTTAACTATTATCCCATTGTTGGGTATTTAGGTTGTTTCCTGTGGGTTTTTTCTTCCTACTGTAAATAAGGTCACTATAAATATCATTGTACAAGAAGCTTTTTCTTTTTCTTTTTTTTTTCCTTCCTTTGGACGATTTCCAGAAGAGGCATTACTGGGTCAAAGATTATATATTTTTTAGCTCTTGTTGCATATTGAACAGTTTAGTCATCAGTAATGTGTGAATTTATCAATTTCACCAACAGAAGATTTTAATTTACTTGTAGTTTTTAAGCTTTTTGTCATTTGATGGATGTAAAGTGGTGCTTCATATTTTAATTCTCATTATTTCTATTCATCGGGGTATTTTTTATGTTGCAATTTTAAAAATTCCTATCTTTTAAAAAATATCTGTACATTAGGATGTTTTAGAATTTAGCCTTAGAAAAAACCCCAAGAGATCATCTAGTAAATATCTCATTTTTATAATAACCCGCTTTGGAAAGGACAAAAGCCAAGGACTCCAACGTGCAGTGTGCTAGCCATCATTACAAGATGCCCCTACCAAATTTCTTCTAAAAATCTCTTTGACAAACTTCCCTTTGTCACCTATTTCCCACAGGCTGATTATAGTCCATTTTCACTTGAGGAGTGGCAATCTTCTAGTATAGTTAAAATTTCCATATTTCCATGTGTTAGAACCCTTTAGGGGAAGAGAGAAGATATTTGCCAGAAGACTTGATTCTAAGTAACCAAATTTGGAGATTGTTCTGGTTAGCTATTGCCATGGAACAAATCACCCTAAAACTTAGTGGCTTAAAATGGTAACCATCATTTATTATCTCTCATGGTTTCTTAAGTAGGTCTTTAAGAATAAATTGGCTGGGCAGTTCTGGTCAGGGCCTCTCGTGTGGTTACCATCAGAGGTGAGGCGGTTCTTTCTTTTCATGAGGTCTCATCAGGTGTTTCTCCTGCATGGCCTTTTCTAACCTAGACTCCAAAATCATGCAACTGCATCTGTTCATCAAAGAAATCACAAAGACTCACCTAGATTCTGGGGGAGAAGACTTCCTCTGCCTCTTGATGGGAAGACTGTCAAGTAATTCCCAGACATGTTTTAAAAGCACCCCAGTAACTTAATCAACTTGATGGTACTTACAAGACTGTGCATTGCTTAGATCAGAGTTGTTCAATGTTGGCATTATTGACATTTGGGGCCAGATCATTATTTCTGGAAACAGGGTGTCAGGGAGGTGGCTGCAGGAGCTGTCCTGCGCATTGTAGGATGATGAGAGACATCACTGGCCTCCATCCACTAGATGCCAGTAGCCACCCCTACACATACAGTGTAACAAACAAGAATGTGTCCAGACATTACCAAATGCCCCCAACGGACAAAGTAGTCCCCATTTGAGAACCACTACACTAAACAAACATGTATTAAACATATTTAATGTTCATAGCGTTATGGGAAAACTCCAGCTCTGAAGAATAAATTAAATGCCATTTTTCTGGGTGGCTTTGGATAAGTCACAAGCAAACTATTCCCTGCCTTACTGGGCCATTGGGAGAATCAAATGGGATTATGAATGCAAAAGTAGTTTGCACACAGTAAAAGTATATGTAATGTTGTTGTTTTTTTTAATCCACAAACTTGATAGTCATCCATTTGTATCATTCATTTTTTTAAAGGGACATTTATGGCATGCCTATCGTACGGCAGTAGAGTGTTAGACACTGAGAATTGCAGAATTCCATGAGAATTCAAGGCAACCCCTCCATGAGCTGTACTTTCCATTTCTAACATCAATTGAGGAGAAGAATGATAACACCTAGATCCTTACTTAATGTAAAATTTGACACTCAAAACAAAGACTTTTAAAGAAAAATGGCACTTTTCTTTCTTAATGAATACAAGGGGAATGTTACTACATTACTATTTTCCAAAAGCAGTTAGTTGTAAGGGTCATTTTGTGCTTTTGGTTTTATACTACTTTCTTTTTTTGTTAAGCACTATAGCCATAAACCAGATATTATAGAGCTTAAATCTGTGTACAATATGGGGACATTTCCAAAGGGCATATAATTTCTAAGTTTAGTTGCCTTTTTTTTTTATAGAAGAGGGGAGAACTCTACATTATTTCTGCATTGTTATAGTTTCAGCATGAAGACCATGCTATTGAAAATGATTTCCTGTGGTTATGTATGTGTTCAGATGATCTAATGTGACCTATGACTATTTTCTGTTGTCATACATATTCTGGGTAATGATTAGTTACACTTTAGAGTTTTGAAGTCTATTTTCTTAGTTTCAAAGTCAGGGTCTGAGTAACCCAACTTCCTGCTTATGTGGCTTCCTGGAGGGTCCATGGACTGATAATGTTTGCTTGGCTTTTGTGGTGCACTTTGAGTATGCCTCAGCAAAATGTAGCAACATGTCATCCTGCTATCCATTATACAGCAGTTCTCAGAAACAAGTGGACATTTATCCAGGATACATTTTTCATGTTACAAGTGATATGCCTTTAAAAATTTCTTTAACAATATGCTATTGTCAGTAACACATAATGATATTAATAGAAAAAAAAAAAAAAGAAAACCCAGAAACTAAAACAGTCTTTATTAAGTGTCTTCCATTGCTAGGCATTGGGTTGAGAGTTTTATATGCATTATCTGATCACAATGAGGTAAGCACATATATACTGTCTATTTCACAGGTGAGAAAGCAGTGGCTTTTATAGGATGGAGAACTTGCCCAAGGTCACAGAGCTATCCTTAGGCACTCTAATATACTATTGGTTTTGCCAAATATGGAGATTTTTTATTTAAGAAAAATGCTTTTACTTTTAGCACTCGTATACTTTTTCCACCCCATCACCCCAAAATGCAGTCAGTCTTCTTTTTCGGATTTTTCTATAGCTAGGTAAAAAGCAAAGTTAAATGTTCTCTAAAATTCTAAATAAAAAATAAGTTTTGTATGCATATTTTAATGCATATTTATTAATCTATCTTTTAATCCATCTATCTATATGTCTTCTCGTAGCCTGCATTCAAGCATCTTCCTTTGAACCAGTCCAGAATTCTGAGTGTTTATATGTTAACTAAACTGGTCTTTATCAATTTCCCAATATATGCGCAACGTATTGTTAGGTGGAAAAGTGAAACAATCTGCAGTCTATATGTTAATTCCATTGGTTAGTATTGATCCATAACTGTGTGCTAGTCCAAGTACTGGGGAATATAGCAGTGAACAAAATAGATATAAAGTCCCTGCTCTTAGAGATGAAGGCATATTTACCATAAAACAAGTGACGTTTAAGCTTCAGGAACCCTCACTGTGCAGGGCCCTTCCCATGTGTTCACATGGCCTGATTCTTTAAAAAATATACAAAAATTAAGATCACTGTCTTTTTTGTGCCCTAACATAACACGCTTCAACAAAGATATCAACAACAAACTGGTTGATAAACATCGATTCAAAGACTTTCTGGGTTAATCTCTATAAAAGAAAACTTGAGAGGCCTTGCAATATTGTTGCTCCTGTATGATAATGGTAAACAACCCTAAATACTTGCATGACATTACAAATAAGAAGTTATGAAAATGACAAGAATTTTTCTTAACTATAAATAATAAATAATTTAAAAATCAATTTAAAAATGGAATATTTTTAGAAAATATAATTTTATAAAATTGTCAAGTGAAAACATGATCAAAAGATATAAAGCCAAAAACTGTAGGAAAAAGGTATAACAGAAGTGTGCCAGGCAATCAATGAAATGTATATTAATTTTTTTTTATTTGTCAGCTTTTAAAAATAAGTAACTTGCTAGAACTGCTTTGCTCATTCTAAATGAATATTTCATTTTGTACCTGAATTTGTTTCACAATTTTGTAATGTTTTCCTTTAAAAAGCCACTCTCCCACAAATTGTATAAGCTTTTATCTCTACAAAACTTAGATCTTCCCCTACAGATTCTAATACGGGAGGCAGACAAATGAAAAATCATTATATAACATATGAGATAGTGATGCTCTATTAAAATACAGCCAATTTGGGGGACAGAGAATGCCAGGCATTTGGTAAGATAACAAATTACCACATATGTAGTGGTAATATAATATGTATTTATTATCTCACAATTTCTGTGGGGTCAGGAACTGGGGCATGGCCTCACTGGGTTCCTCTGCTTCAAGGTCTCTCACAAGCTGCAGTCAGTGTCGATCAGGGCCGAGGTCTCATCCAAATGCTTAACGAGGGAAGGATCCACTTCTGCGCATTTTGATTGTTGGGAGAATTAACTTTCTCCTGGGATGTTGAACTGAGTGCCTCAGTTTCTTGCTGGTGTTCATCTGGAAGCTGCCCTCAGTTTCTTGCCATGTGGGCTCTTTTGCTTTATCAAAGCCAACAAGAGAGGGCTCTGCTAACAAGATGAAAGTTACAATAGTATGTAATGTAATTGCAGAGGTGATATCTTATGACACTTGATTCTATGTTTTGAACCTTCAGTTCTAGTCATTCAAAATCATAGGTCCTGCCCTCAATCAAGAAAAGAGGACCACACAAAGGCATGAATAAAAGGAGATGGAGACCATTGGGAGCCCCTGGCTATCATAGGTAGTAAGAAAAGGTAGCTCTGATAGGTTGATGTTTTTGATACAGAAACAAGAAACCAGTGAGAATGAACATGGCACTGTCTGGGAAACGAGTTACTGCATGCACAGGGAACAAATACAAGAAGCCTGAGGTCAGAGTGTATTTAAGAAGAACCAGGAGTCCAGCTGAGCGAGCTAAAGGGATAGGGTCGGGGGTGAGATCAGCCAGGTGGAGGAAGGGGTAATGATGCTGCTATCGGGTCAAAACTTACACATGAGAATCGCTGAGTACCATTTAGAGGTGGTATACCATAAGAAGAGATGCAAATGATGAATATCAGGGGAGTTAGAAGAAGGGTGTGTGCAGGCCAGGATGTATGGGAAGACCCCACCCAAAACTTTATAAAGACATGGCTTGTGAACAGAGAGATAATAGAAGAAATACTAACTTCAGTTAAGTCTGTTGTTTCCATACATTGCCTGAAGATATGTGAGGCATATCTTGTTACTGAGCAAGTTACTCAACAGGAACCGACTTGCTAAATGTACAAAAATGCTACTGAGAGAGAGAGAAGTTTCTGCTTTCTCACAGAAGGAATTTAGGAAGAAACTATTCCAATAGAAAGTGAGTTGAGGAGCTGGTATTCACAATAGTTCTCTTGGTCCTCTTAGTCACTGAGAGACTGTGAGCCTGCCAGATGGCAACTCAACCTCCAAAATCCATTTCAAAAAAGAGATTCCATTGAGTTGTTAGTAGGAAGCACTAAGTTATAATAAATGGACTTAAGAAGCAATTGCAGTAGACTTTTGCAGATGTTTATTTCCTGCCAGGTCAACACATGTGGAAAGGCCTCAAAATCTCCTGAGTGCCACAGTACTCCAAGACTTCATGCACTGTCCAAAAAATAGAAATAAAAAATAAATAAAAAAACTTGGATTTTTTTCCACATAAAATATATGAACCTTAAATTATAGAACTGGCATTAGTATATATCTCTCTTGTATTTATATATATGCATCTATGTATTGACAGAATTGTCTTTGAAACTCAGAAGGGTAAACTGAAATTTTCTGGTACAATCTGATTTCCCCATGTCTTAATCTGCGGGGGCTGCCTTACCGAAAATACCACACGCTGGGTGGTTATAACAACAGAAATTTATTTTCTCACAGTTCTAGAAACCAAAAGTCCCAAGATCAAGGGGCCATCAAGGGTTGGTTTCTGGTGAAACCTCTCTTCCTGGCTTGTAGATGACTTCCTTCTTGCTGTGTCCTCATGTGGACTTTCCTCTGGGCATACATGTCATTGGTACTCTCCCTCTTCTTATATGGACACCTGTCCTATCAGATTCGGGTACCACCTTTATGACCTCTTCTAACCATAATTACTGCCTTAAAGGTCCTAGCTTGAAATATAGTCGCATTAGGAGTTAGGGTTTCAACATACGAATTTGGGAGGGATGCAATTCATCCATAACACTCCCTTAGACTTAACAATATATTAATGGTTTTATTTCTGACATTGGAAACAATGCACATATTTCTTTGATAAGAACACAGAGTAATTGTCAAATAAATGATACATGCATACACTCTAAAAAAAAAGGGTGGCTACAAATCATGAAGCAGCAAATTATTACCTAGATATCAGCTAGAGTCTCTCTGCTTCTTAAAATTGAAATAAGATTTGTTCAAATCCGTATTCCACCCTAGCAGGAAAATACAATGCCCTCCCAAGATTTTTTCCAAACTCTCAGGAAGTATCCATTTTCATTGTCCTTCAGCCCCCCAACTTCCCGACTGCAGAGCTTTTGTTCTCTATTCTGTCAGGCCTGGTGTTTGATTTTACCCTTTGTACAAACTAATACATTAGTCTCTTACCATTTCATGGGTGCTGCTAGATTCCATGAGATTCCTGAGTCAGAGAAAAAGGACTTTATTAGAGCACAGCAAGCAGCACGAGCATGAGCATGTTTCTGTCAGCTCCCCGTGCGCTTCCCCATGAGGTTCCATGGTGGCTGCTTGAAGGGGCCCACGTGGATGCCAGCACAAGCAGTAGGGTGCAATAAAGTGGAGCAACACTGAGCTTGGTGAACCTGCTGTTTCGCAGCAAGCATTTGGCAAACCTGTTCTTTGTCCTGGAGGGAGATGTTACCTCACCCCTCAAGGCTGCTCCCGCAAACGCACCCCCCAGAAATGGCCCAGGTAAACAACTGGCAGGATCTTATATTTTTCACATATCAATTGTATTGAATTGAATGGTGCCACCCCAAAATCTGTGACTATTACTTTACTCGGATAGAGGGTCTTTGTAGATTGCTTTGTGGAGATTATTAGTAGAAACAGGAATGCCGAAGCCACTTCTGGTGAGTGCTCAGAGAAATTGAGGGCCATTATGTTGGAAACTGGAGGCAATGTGTTACTTATTATGTAGTGGCAGAAAATGTGGCCTAATTGTGTCCTACCATTATGAGGAAAGTGGAAATTTCAAGCAATGAACTTAGATACTTAGCTGAGGAGATTTCCAGTCAAAATGTTGAAGGCGCATCCTGTTTTTCTCCTTGCTGAATGTAGTGAAATGTAAGATGAGAGAGATAAATTGAGGAAAGAACTGTTAAACAAAAAAGAATAGTACTTAATGATTTCAGAAATTCTCAGGCCTATTCAAATTTCATTTTTTAAAAAAGCTGATGTTCCTAGTTAGGAAAGTGTGCTCTGAAAAGAAGGCCAAGTGTTGCTGGAAAACGTTTTGCTGCACAGATTGGGCGTGTGATTCATAGATCCTTTCAACCATCTCAGCAGAGGCCAGGAATAGGGATAGAGTTATCCAGGAAAGATCTGTGGAGAACTCCCTTGTCTAATACTGCGGGTCCCCATGACATACACTGCAGACCGACAAGGTTTTTAGGAATGTTATCTCAGCAGAAATGCTGCCATCTTGGACTGAAGGGGACAGAGAAGCAGAGGCCAATAGAGCTGTTATAGGCTCAGAGGACGGAGCCTGAAGCAACAGAGGATTATTCTCAGGAGTTGAAACCTAATGGAATTTGACCTGCTGTGTTAAACTTTCTTGGTACCAGAGATCCCTTTATTCCTCTGAATTTCTCCCTTTCGAAATAGAAATGTCTATGACATTCCTGTCACACCGTTGTGTTTTAGAAGCAGATAACTTGTTTTCTAGGTTAAGAGACCTAGATGGAGAGACATTTTGCCCCAGAACAGATCATACCCGGAATCTCACCAATACCTGATTTAGATGAGAGCATTTCTCCTGGACTCTCAAACACAGTTCTCTTGGGAACTTTTGCAGTCACCTAAGAGTGTTCCACCTATGTCATGGTGACTCCTGGACCTTCCTGCTACCCTTGTGATGCCCAGCTCACTGTTCTGTGCCTCTAATCCCACCAACACCTCTGTAGCTTCCAAGGACCAGTTCCAACCAGGCATGAGAGAAATGTGCTCCACATCCTTAAAGCAACGACACCCTGTGCTTGCACTGTTATAGACATTCATGCCTTAGAGTTCTTACACACACACACACACACACACACAGACACTCACGCACGCACACACACAATTGACTCTTGAACAACATGAGCTTGAATGCACGGCTCCACTTACAATTAATTTTTTTCAATAAATATACAGTCAGCCCTTTTTATCTCTGGGTTTCACATTTCTGGATTCAACCAACCATCGTTGGAAAATAGTATTTTTGATCTGTGGTTGTGTATCCATGTAGGCAGAGGAGTAACTTAAATTATATGAGGATTTTCAACTAAACAGGGTCAGCGCCCATAACCCCCTTGCTGTTCAATGATCAACTGTATGTATATATATGTATGTGTGTATGTGTGTATATACCTATGTGTGTGTGTGTGTGTGTGTGTTAAATGTGGTTAATTGGGATTTTGTTTTTTATGGAGATGTAATTGACATATAACATTATATTAGTTTCAGGTGTACAACATAATAATTTGATGTATGTATATATCGTGAAGTGATCACTACAATAAGTCTAGTTAACATCCACCACCATACATAGTTATTAATCTTTTTCTTATGATGAGAACTTTTAAGATCTACTCTCTTAGCAACTTTCAAATATACAATACAGTATTATTAACTGTAGTCACAATGCTGTACATTACATCCCCATGACCTATTTATTTTATAACTGGAAGAGTTCTTATATTTTTGTTCACTGGGTCATTTTGTTAACAGAGTCATTTCCCCCTAAAATGCCAGTATTCATCTGCAGGACTGGGCCAGAGCATAATCTGAGCATCCTAATAAAAAACACCCCTCTGTTCTCAAATCTACCTTTTCCTTTTGGCCTAGATTCTCTTCTCGTAACATGAATTTCTTCCCCTAGCTCTCCCTGAACCTTTCTGCAAATGAGCCCCTTCTGTTAAAAGCTTGCCCCACCAGCCCTTCAACATATGTAGATATGCTTACATTTTGCATTGGCCACACAAATTAGACCCTCCTGCTATCTTTTACTACAAATATGTGTCATTAAGCTCTGATGATATCATGGAAGTCGATAAACTCCCCTGCCAATTTTTTGTTTTTTAATATAAAATGACATGTTTTGTTTTCTACATTTATTTCCACTCTTCAAAAGATTTTGTTCCTTTCTGAGCTCTACTACATACATTTTGAGAGATAAACTTGGTTAACTATATCTAATCCCCAAATATATAGTTCTCTTTTAAATTACCTTATAACTTAAAATTGGGTTTCAGAATAAAGTGGGACAATGAATTCCATATATGCTGAAACTATTTTTTTTTTTTAAGATTTTTATTGAGGAAGGGGAACAGGACTTTACTGAGGAACTGTATGTACTTCCAGGATTTCTTCCAAGTCAGGTTGTTGTCCTTTCAATTGTAGTTATGTAGGGCGCAGCTCAGCTCCAGGTCCAGTTGCCATTGTTAGTTGCAGGGGGTGCAGCCCACTATCCCTTGCAGGAGTCGAACTGGCAACCTTGTGGCCAAGAGGACGCACTCCAACCAATTGAGCCATCCTGGAGCTCAGTGGCAGCTCAGCTCAAGGTGCCGTGTTGAATCTTAGTTGCAGGGTGCAGAGCCCACCATCCCTTGAGGGAGTTGAGAAGTCAAACCAGCAACCTTGTGGTTGAGAGCCCACTGACCCATGTGGGAATTGAACCGGCAGCCTTCGGCGTTAGTAGCACGGAGCTCCAACCGCCTGAGCCACCGGGCTGGCCCCTGAAACCAATTCTTAAAGTATTAAGATTTCCCAAAAATCTGTTTCATAGGTGAGCAGGAACTTCAGGGAAGGAGGTCCTTTAAATTTTAAAATGAGTGGAAGGAAAAAGAAGTCTGCATTAATCAATGTGAGCTTAACTATCTGGTTTGCCTACGGATATTAAAATGGCCACATGCCAGGTGATAATCAAGGGTGAAACATTAACTTTCTTTTATTGTGGACAGAGAGCAAATTAGTTAACCCTCTAGCAGATACAATGCTTATATTTATGGTAAGTTTTGTATAGATGCAGTGAAATACTTGGGCTCGGTTACTGTCAACAAATGCATAGCACGTCATCTTTGATAAACATTTTGTTTGCTGCACTATTATTGCATTCATAGGCACTCACCTGAGGAGGGAAGATTTACACTCTGGGTAATAATATGTCCCTGGCAGGGCAAAACTAAAGTCACCTTGAAACTCACTACACCTAATATATAGAACTGGAAATGTATGAAAAAAATGAAACAGTCTGTGACTTGCTGTGCATTCCCACACTCTTCTCTTGTACATCCCCAGGCTGCTAACTAAGCAGGATGCTCTTTGGGCCTGGAATTGCCTTCCTCTTTGTGCAGTGAATTCAGCTCTTCCTCCAAGGTCCAGATTCATTGCCACCTCTTCTGTAAAAGCATAAAACTTAAATTCACCCTTTTCTCAACTTTGGTACAAGGTTCTTTGTAGTTCTCTAAAATTTAATACTCATCATGTCATGATGTAATTATTTGTTTTTCACTCAAATAACCAGAATGGAAGCTCAAAGACAGCAGGGATCTTTATCCATTTTGTCCATTGTTATATCCCCAGGGCTTAGAAAAATGCCTGGTACAAAGAAGCAGGATAAATATTTTTTTTGAACGATCCATTTATTAGTGAGTGTAGACATGTGGGCATGGTTGAGGCGGGAAGGAAACACAATGAACCCAATATGGTTGTTATTTTCCACATGATCCAATTAAGTTATGAGGACAGATGTAGGAACATATTACTATAAGCCTTGGGATTGCAAACAAGAAGTAGACATTGAATTAGATGGAATACTTACATTAAATTTACATAGACTAATTAGCAATCATAGGATAAGTGTGAAACCATGCCATAAATGTGAGTTTTAACTATATATTTGAAGAGAAATAAATATAGTAAACTGAGACTTCTGGTTTTATCTTGAGGAAAGTATTTAAATAGCAGGAAAAGAGATTTAGGATCAATGTAATAGTGATGGAAAATGAAATGTTTTGTGAGGAAAACGAGCAAACCATTTGTAAATTGATATGCTAGTAAATAAGGTTGAGAAAATGAGTTAGAACAAGATTCAGAGGTCAGCCACCAAATGTGTGACATTGACCAACAATATCTAAACTCCATGAGTTCCAGTTCCCTTATTTGTACATTGGTAACATTAGCTAGATTTTTCTGTTTTACAGCGTTTTCGTAGGAATCAAATGAGTCAATATGATTCTGAAATAGGCAGGCAGACATAGCATTAAGAAATAGGATACAAAATGGAATCAATATGAAGGGTGCCAAAAAAATGTATACACGTTAATAAAGGAAAACTGTATTAAAACTGTAATACTCAACATATACCAGTAACAAAAGATGAATACAAGTCACATGTGACTTCTGCAATTACAAGAGGTGCTCAAAGTGGTTACCATCAGCATCCAGACACTTCTGATTACAGTGAACTACTGCTTGAGCTTCGCTGACCAAAGTGTCCACTTGTATATGTATTTTTGGCACTGCCGGTATTGTGGTTTAAGTAATAGAAGAAAAAAATACTGGAAGGAAATATATTTAAATCAACTGCACTTGCATTAGAATGATATGACTATCAGCAATCTTTCTTCCCCTAATTTTCTCTATATTCTACATCGTCATTAAAGAACATATATTAAATAATTTTTATTTTAGTCAAGAAATATTATCTCAGGTGCTGAGAAAATGAGAGTGAAAAAAAGTAGTAGGTCTGTGCTTTCAAGGAGATTCTTTGTAGGCAGAGATAGACAGAATCTGCAGGTACATAAGATCATTTCAGATAGTAAGTGCTGCAGAAGTGGTATAGTGTGGGATAGGGTGTTGCTGCTAGCTAGAGGAGTCAGGGGAGGTCTCTACGAGGAAAGCAGAGACCTATTTGAGCAAAGGCCTAAATGATGACTAAGTGCCAAGACATCAATGCCGAGTATGGGAGAATTATGTCAGCAGTGGGCCAAGCAGATGCAAAGGCCGTAAGCAGAATGAGCTACATGTGTTCGAAGGTCAGGAGGAAAGCCAGTGGGGCTGGAACACCTTGAGCAAAGAGGGTAGTGGAAAGTGAAGTCACCAGGTACACAGGGGCCAGATCATGAAGGACACTGGGTTTTATTCTCAGTGTAATGGCCATTGGGTATTTTAAGCAGAGAGATAGAATGATCTGGATCATTGAAGAATATTTTGTATATGTATGTATGTAAAATATTATACATATGTATATACATATATACATGTAGCATATACATATCAGTATATGTACACATATGCATATATATGATAAAATGTAACTGTTACATGAAGAAATGAGCTCCAGTTTGCTTATTTCTAAATTGGTAATAATCATATATATATATATATATATATATATATATATATATATATACATATATATAGTAAAATTTAACTTCTAGATGATAAAATGAACTCCATCATGATTTCATGTCATTATATGATCTGCCAAGGTCTAATTAATAGGGAAAAATATGAGGTCATTATATGTACAGTTATATGTGGTCTTTCCAGCATTAGATATTTTAAAAGTGGGAGCAGTTTGACATCACCTCCCCAAGCTTTTACTAGTATGTTAGATAATTGGTAACATATTTAAATAGCATTTTTGAAAGGGGTGAAGTTAAACTATTGATTGGAAACACCAGTTTTCTGAATGTCTCTTCTGATTCTCTACTTAATTTGCTGCGTTATTTTCTTTTGCATTTTATTTGCTCAAAAGCAAAAACGGAATAATGGTACATATGAACAATAGATGTGAAGGAGAAAACTTGCAAATGTAGACTTGTGTAGATTTTGCTACAGAGTATTTCAAAATTATTATTTTTCCTTCTCTTCCTGGAAGCACATATTTCTAAAATATAATGAGCTGAACCCTTTAGAGTGAACAAATCCATAGTGGAATGATTTGGGCACCTGGAGAGGCCCAGTAGCTACTTTAAGTCCCCAAAGCACCATTGTTGACTTCATTATTCCTTTGAAGCACTCTCCAGAATCTGCTCCCAAGAAGTATGCAGACACAGTGAAACAGCAAGCCCTTTCCTCCATTCTTAATGTGAAATAACGGACTCATGTAATACCATGCACATTCAGTGCTGCGCAGAAAGTGTGCTATTCCTTTGTGAAAACATGTATTAATGGAACTTTAATGTTGGTCTTAAGAAGTCTGTCTTCTTTGTCTGCAAAGATAAATACTGATTGCAAACAGCATGAAGTGTATTCCCATCTCAGTAGAGAGCATAAAGATCCACGCGACCTTCTTTCTCCAAATGAAGGACTTCATTTCTCCAAATGACAGCCAGAATTAATGCTGTCAGTGTCAGAGGGAGAGACTTAATCACCCTTACTCTTTCCCCTCATTACCTTTCCATTAGAAACAAGGTTTCTCAAAAAAAGTCTATCAAGACTTGATCCTTCTTGGTCTTTTTGGTTTTTGAAAATGATTATTTCTTGAGCATTCAGAAAGAAGTATCAAAAAGCAAAACCACTTTCGACAGATCCCATTGGAATAAAAGAAATATGATACCTTTCCTTACATTTTAATCTTCAAAAACTAATCTCTTCTGAAAGAAAATAACATTTTCAAGGAGCTGTGATTTTTCTACCTCCTTTATTGTAGTCAGCCATGTCTTTTCAACAGACATTTCCTATAGAGTCCATGTCAAGACCTTCAAGGAGATTCAGAAGAAACAGAAGATAGCCTTCAGACCCTGCCCTTGGGTAGCTTAGTGTTAGAAAGGACACTAGAACTGAAGTGACTTAAGAATCCCTAGTGGTAAGATGTTGTAAGATGTTGTAAGAATTCAAGTTCTTGAATCAGACTACCTGTGCTCAAACCCTTTTCTTACCCTTATCACTTTCCACCTGTGATACTTTTCCCTGGAACCTCTTATATCCTCAATGGCTTGAAGATATAAGACTATATAAGACAATATAAGACTATTGTCTTATATAGTTGAAGACAATTATAATATTAGCAGCTATCTCTGAGGGTTGCTCATGAGGATGAATGAGATAGTGAGTCATGCATATAAAGTACTTAGCATAGAGCCAGGGCCCCACAGAAGTACCTAAAAAGCAGTATCTACTATTTCTTGGTAAACTGATAAGGAGAGTAATTATTATGTCAAACAAGTATTTTTTTTAATGGCCTTTGAGAATTCTATTAAAAACTTATATTCACCAATTGTAATTATGGATGTTTTTATTTTTCTTAATAGGCATTTTAAATTGTTGTATGGCATACAATGTGGGTCTCCCGGAAGCAAAGATATTTTCCGGTCCTAAAAATGAACAGTTTGGCTACGCAGTACAGCAGTTTATAAATCCGAATGGCAACTGGTAAGAATATTCTTTATGATTTTAATAAAAACACAAATAAGTTTAATATTTGACTGCAATTTCTTGTTCAAATTGGTGCATGAATATATTATTAATGGGTAGGCCTCAAATATTTTTAAATAAGGTATCTTTGAGAATTGATAACTCTCAGATTGATAATGGGATGATGTAATGGTACTTTTTAAAAAACCTGGACAGGAAATTTTCTCTAAATATCCCATAGCAAATTCATAATACTAGTTTTGACTATTTAATAGATGATAGATAGATAGACAGACAGATAGACAGATAGATATTGTCTCCATTTCTTATACCATAATCTGGTATCCATTGAGCTTTGTAAACGTTCGACTAGCTGATGCTGTCTCTGCACCATTTCTAGATGGTAGAATTGTTCACTAAATTTTCTCCTTCAGGAAAACTTTGCTGGCTTCATTCTGAGTCAGCCTTCCCTACTTGGTGTGATAAGGGGTCCTCATAAGCATCCATGCAAAATGTACAAAGGTACCTTTCTCTAGTGCATTTAGCATGTTGTATTTTTGCCAATAAGTGTCCCCAGTTATTTAATGCTGTGAAATGGGTACATTTATAAACCACTTTCATGGATAAGGAAATATATAACCCCATTGCCAGTTTAATTTTCCCATAATAGTTATGATAATAACCTCAGGGAAAATCAGATGATTCTGAAGTTGTCATTAGGCAGCAGAGCTGTAGCTTGTCTTCTGCCACAGTTGATGGACGGGGTCCTGCCATTGGTACCTTATCTTCCTGTTGCAGCAGAAGGCTCCAGACTCAACCTGGAGCTTTGGATCTTGGGTCCTGTGGAGGTCTTTCCAATGATTAAACGGGCTGTTGTTGGCTGATCAAACAAGAACTATAATTTATAACCTTTTTTTCTGTGTGAACTTATGTTTGATGCTCTAAAAAAATTGAATTCAAAGAAACATTTAGTATCCAAGTTATTTACATTTTGGAGTATGCCTGTCTATGGTGGGGAAACGAAATACAATTATCACTCAAGAGGGTAGTGTTTCTCCAAAGGCATGTTGGAGGAGGTGAATCATGAGGTGGGTCTTAAGGGACATAGGTGAATAGGCTGGAGAAGAGTATTAACTAATGGAAGGAGACTTGGGAAGCAATGCATATTTCAGTTTGTCAGTCATCCGGAAGGATAAGAACAGTCTGGTTGGAAACCTAATGAATAGAAGTCATCATTTGAGTGTGCATCTCTAACTAGTATCTTATTAAGCTTTGAAAGTTGTAAATCATGGTAAAGGAGTCTAGAAAGATGTTATAGTCAGTATAGTTCAATGTTGGAATCTGCCCGTTGAAGTTGCTGATGACCCACAATTTTACATATCCAGCCCTGAATCTTTCCTTAACTGCAAACAACCATATCATACATCTCCACTTTAATGCCTAGTAGACATATCCAACTTACCCAACAGTAAACAAATATCTGTCTTTCTGCACCAGCTGATGAGTCCAGAAATTCTTGACTCCTCTTTTTTTTCCTCACCTCCCCCATATCTCTTCCATTAGCCAGTCCTATTGACCATACCATCAAAATAAATGATAATGGACCATTTCTCACCATCTTTTCTGCTGCCCCCTGATTGAAGCCAACACTAGCCTTGCAGGCACTGGTGTAGGTCTCGACTCCTGCTGCCTTTCTTACCCATCTTTACTCTCCTCATTGCATCCAGTGTGGACTTTTTTAAAACAAGATGCAAATAATGTCACTCCCTAGATTAAACCCTTCTCTGGCTTTCCACTATAAGCAGAAAAGTTAAAATTCCTTAAAGGATGCTTCATGGTCTGGTCTCAGTCAGCCTCTCCTATCTCCTGTTTTACTCCTTCACCTTTATTCACTGTGCTCCAAGAATTCTGTCTTTTGTCTGCCCCTTGAACACACCCAACTCATTCCTGCTTCGAAGCTTCTGCACATGCTTTACTCCTGGAAGGAACAGTCTTCCCAGGATCTTCACTTGGCTTGTTGGTTTGCATCTTTAGCACTTCACCACACCTCCCAGTCCCTCTCTAACCTTTTGTGTTGATTTGTTTTCTGTATAGCAGTTATCACTATCTGAAACTATCTTTCCTTGTTTATATGCTCATTGCTTGTCTTCTTACCTATCTCTGAGTATAGGGATATTGGTTTGTTCACTGTGTGTCCTCAGAACCCAGAGTGGTACCTGGTATCAAGTAGAAGCTCAATAACTATTTGTTGGATGAAAGTCTTATTTCCATATGATTCATCCAAGGAACTCTACAAAGTGAACTGTGGTAGATTGATGTAAGTATGAGCTGAACAAGACCTTCAGACACACTCCACTCGATGGTCTACTACATAAGCGCGGCCTTGCTGAGGACAACCTCACATTATGCTTGAGCTTATTCTTTTTAAGTAACAGTTTTTCTTAGTTAGTGTAACTCTAACTAAGAGAAAGAATCACCATCAGTAATAGATGTATTAGAAACGATAAGCCTATCAAGGATTGTAGGGCAAGTCAACAACTGGTTACATTGCAGGTTGGAAGTTGAGTAAGACCAAAAGGGACAAAAAGTTGACTGGAACCTAGTATGCAGAGGCCTGGGAAACTGTGAGGTAACCATATCCTCTTTCTCTCTCCAGAATTCCTTCTAAGCAGAAAATATTGTTAAAGGGCAAATGCATTAGCCCTGTGGTGAGATTCTGATGGTGATAGAATTATGTCAAGACCAAGAACACCAGACATTTCTAAATCCTGCCTTGGCCTTCTCATGACATTCCTGAAAGATATGTAAACATAGAACAATGGTTCTTAGGAAACAAGGTACCACTCTCTTATTGGCTAGGCTAGTGCTTTTAACTTCAGTGCCGAGCTTTCTAGTAAGGTGCAGTATTAGCTTTTCAAGGCCTTACTTCCCTCAAGCTCATATAACCATCCACTCGTATGAGCACACCCCACCACACAAGAGGAAGAGAAGGGAGAGCACCTGTGTGACCTGAAGGGCTAAGCCCTGTGGAGGTGTCAGCAGGAAGGAAAGAGAACAAAAGCTGGCCTGGCATGCCAGGCTAGGTCCTTTCACTGATCTGGTCTAGTAAAGCAGAGAAGCAGAAGAGGCCAAGTCGTGGACATGATCTTTAAATCCACTGCAGACTAGATACTATGTGAGGTGCAAAGTACAAAACAGACCTTGACTTTAAGGTGTGTGGGGTAGTCGGCGAGGAAGATTTACATGCAGAGTAGAAAGCCATGAATATTGCTGGAGACATAATAATTGCCAACCCCTGTAGCTAGCCGTGTGTGTGTTCTTTTAGTATCACTAACTATATTAATTTACTATTAAGAGCTTATTTTCTCTTCCCAAGGCCTGGGATATTAAAGGGACAAGGTTCCCTCCTGACCTCTCTCTTTACAAAGGTGTCTTGCCGCAGAGGGCAGAGCATGGCAGGACCCAGGTGAGTGGGTTTTCCCACTCCAGTGCTGAAATGGGCTGCAATTAGGACAAGCAGCCTTCACAACTCTCGGGCTCAAGGAAAGTAATATGAAGGTTAAAATCCAGAAATGCCTATTTGTTTTGACAATTGGCAATGTGCCGTTCTCCACTCCTAATTTATGACAGTTGCACAGACTTTATGGAAGTAGCAGATGTGGGAAGGACTGTTTAAACATTAACTTTCCTTCTGATACTAATCAAGTTAACTTTGGCACAGAAAGTGGTATTACTATGAATTCCTTTAAAAACTATGAATCTTTTTTCTTTAGACTATATATAAATATATATATAATGTACATAACATGTGTAATGTATATAATATATATTGTATATTATATATTATATATAAATGTCATATATAATATATATTATATATGACATATATGTTATATACATTATATAGTCATATATATTTTATATAATACACACATGCACACATATATATGTTATATAGGTATATATAATGTAACATGTTTATATATAATATAATCATATATATTATATATAATACATGCACACATATATTTTATATATAATATATCATATATGATATATGTTATATCATATATGTTATATATTATAATAATCATACATCATACATATTATATATACTATATATATAATACACACACGCACACACAATTTTATTTTCTTTACTCCCCTACTGCTGCTGATTTGGTACTGTTTTTCTCTGCTTACTTTGACTTTCTTTACAATCTGTCTTGTTGAGCACCAATTCCATGTCTCAGCCCTTTCCTTCCTTCTGACAACTCACAGCTCTAGTCTGAGTTTCCTTAAATCACACTCCACTGTTTTTAAAGTACAACTTTAGCTGTTCCATATGTCCCATGTTTATAAGAATTTATATGCACATTTCATATTGAGATCTGCAAGATTTTAACAAAATCTTTTACTAGTTTTATTATATTTTTATTACACTGAGGAATTTACTCTAGAAATAGTGGTGATATGACTTTGAGAATTCTAGAGCCTTTTTAACAGTCTCAACTGAGCTAGATAGTTTTCAAAGCAAGATGACCTCCCAGGCAAAGCGCCAGAGTACCCCTCTGTCCTTAAGTAAAGTTGTGGTCTCTTCTCCCTTCCTGGTAGGCAGACAGTCATCCTGCCAGGGAGCCTTCCTTCATTTTACACACAGGATGTTCAAATGTAGATGATGCAATTTTTATCACAAACAATTGCACAAAGGATTGAGATATGTTTAAAATCATTTCCTGGAATCTTATAATTGTACACACTAGTTCTGTTTGTCTACTCTGAAGGCCTATCCCCAAGAACAATCTGAGCTCATTTTATGACTCAAACACCTTAGAACATTGCAATCACTTGTGTAATGAAGACTGTCTGGGAACTGAGGGTATTTCCAGCTGTGGAAATGTATGTTCTTGTTCCAGGGACGACTAGTGCATGCTTATTCCTTAAGAAAATAGGAGAAATACAATGAACATGTGTCATGGCCAACAAGAAAATTGCATCGATATGTGAGCTTACATTATAGTTTTAAATTTCTAGTTAAGAAAAAAACTTAATAAAGTTCTATGTGTGCTGTAAATACAATAGATTGCAAGACATATGTCTGTAAGAGAATTTTAGATAAATAATAAAGAAGAAACACTCAATTTTATAACAAACATCAAAGATTATGTCCTATAGTATATCGATAATAATAACACCTGGTATTTTTTCAGTATTCTTTTCTTCACCAAACACACACTATTCAGAATAATTCTAAGAGCTTTGTAAAATTATTGTCCCTGTTACAAATGAGGGGACTGAGACTTAGGTTAAGTATTTTGCCTAAGTTAGGAATAAATCGAGGGTAGAGAAATGCAAAACAGAGAAAAAGTGTGCTAAATGACCATATTTTTATAAATCTTCCAGGAGAGTGGCAGACTGCAATTGATAAATAATTTTTATAAATAATTTAATAAATGATATTTAAATATCATTTCATATAAACTTTATAAAGTAAGAGAAACTTCCTTCCATATTTTCTATTGGAAGTTCTGTTACAGGAAAGTGTTTCCTGGACCAGGGTGACAGTTAGCATCGGTCTTTTTATTGTCTCATGGAGAGGGATTTGTCATTCTCATGTAAGCCAAGAGCAAGAGCAAGGGTTTTACCTTCAGCTTCACCACCACGAGCTGGGCGACTTTGAGAAAGTCACACAACCTCTCTGGGGCCCACAGAGAGTCCTATCACGACCAAACCTGTGTGCTTTGAGCACCGTGAGACAATAAACGTAAAGCACTTCGAAAACTAAACCACTGTGCATATGTGAGGTGCTCTCATGAGCACTATATAAAAATATATAGGAAGAAAATCAGGATTAATAACTAGCTCCTCCCTACAGCTCTCCATTCGCTGCTCCTCAACCGTTTCTCATCTGTCATGGGTTAGCGTCCATGCATATTGGATTGACTTCCGTCCATTTCTTCTTCTTGGCCATGAATGCTATTCTGATCCCTTTTCCAAAATAACCCTGTCATTAGAGCCTTAAAGTATTAGCCAATATCATCCTTTATGTTTCTTTCTAAGTATAAAATTCTTCTGCCTTTAGGTTGTCCGTCAGTGACATTTAACATGCTCACTTCATTAATTCACAGGGTTTGTGTTTATTTTAAATCCAGGACATATGTATTCCATTTTGTTCTTCCATTACATTTTAGTTATTTTCACTAATTTATAATTTACTCCAATTTCTTTATTCTGTAAAGGTATTAGAAATCTGACTTTAATATATTCTTTCCCTTTTATTTTAAGTCTGAAAAATTTGTCAATATTTTTATGAATGATCATTATGCTATTGCCGTATAATTGAACCATTTCTCAACACTATTAATATAGGTATGCAACGTGGCATGTCTCCTATCAACAATGACTTGCTCTAGGCCGGTAGTAGAGGCAAGATAAATAGGGAACCAGTACCTTCTAGAATCCCATGCATCACCCTAGTGTTGATTCACCTACATTTGTCACACCATAGTTGTTTATTTTTTCCCCACTAAGTTAAAATAATCTTTATGGCTAAAATGTTTTAATAGTTTGTGTTATTTATCATAAATAAAAATCTATAGTGAAAAGGACACTTTAAATATTCCCTGCTCTGATTTGCTTTTTTCTTCCCCACTCTGGACATGAACTTGTGTGTATGCTTACAAACACACATACACACCCATGTTGTGTGACTTGCATGTGGGAGACATCTGTTACCCCAGAATGGCTGAAGACCTTCAATGATCTGTGAAAATCCTCTGTGTCTCACACAGTCATCTTATCACTTTAAACCTTCCTCTATGTTAACACCTGACAATCTCTTTCTGGAACAAAGTTCACTTACAAAAGTGAATGGCGCTTACACATACACACCTTCCTGGTGGCTAGTTGCCTGAAATTTTTCCCTCCGTCTAACTCCATCTGAAGATGGATCTAGAGAATGCTAAATGGCACAGGTGAAACCTATTTGTTAATTTGTTTATGGCCCATATGGTGGGAAAACAATGAGTTCCTCTCCTTCAGAAAAGTTGTAAGCAAATGAATATGATAGAAAGAATCGCAGATCTAGGCCTTGTTACCAGTGAGACACTTAGATTCAGTACCTTTATATGAAAACAGGAACAATTATAACACTTGGCCTCACGGAGAATTTATGAGGATCACAGGAGTTAATGCCTATAAAGAGTGTTTATGAACTGAGTAGCAGTTTATAAGTGTTTATTTTCCAATTTTTATCACTGATAAAACAACCATCTGCCAAAGAATCTAGCTGAAAGGTACTATCTCACAGGCTTTAATTTATAAAAATGTGGTGATCTTAAAATCATTTCTCTTCTCCCCACTGAGGCCCAAGAATTTATATCATCACAAGTCTTCAAATTGAATTATTTCAGCTTTTGATTTTTAACTTCAGAAAAACTGCATGTTGGATGAGTCAACATAACAGAATCAGTTTTTATTGATTAATTTGCTTCCAGTTCAAAGGCTAATTTATGAGACAGCAGTAATGCTTAAGATGTTTTAGCCATAATGAGCTTGGTAACCATGCATCCAAGGGTAACTGAAAGACCTTGAGGGTTTAGCCCTGCCACCATCTGAGAAAGGCATCTGGTAGCCAAAGAAGTCTGAGGCAATATAATGAGGCCTAGATACTAAAAATTGCGTTTCAAAATATGCCAAGGAGTATAACTATTATAATAACAGTATTTCCTAACAAAAGCTAAAAACGACCTCTTTTTCCCTGTCTTCCTCTTTCCCAGAGATACAAACTCTTCACGGATGAATTCTTTCCATCAATTCTTTTTAGTTACAAGCAGGAAACAGGCAGCCCTATGGGACTCACCACACCCCTTGTGTTTTCAGTGGCCTGGAACTAAACAATATAAGGAATAATATTTACATTTATGTACTATAAGGTTCAAAATTTCTCACATTAAACGTGGCTATTATAGACAATTGGCTTCTAATCCCAAGTAAAATATCCCCTTGGATGTCTGATAGATATCTCGAACTTAAAATACCTCATGCTGAACCCCTGAGCTTCTCTTACCTCAAAACCTTGCTCTACCCTTACCTGGCGATGACCACTCAGTGCCTTTCAGTTTCTCAGCAAAAAACTCTGAGGTCATTCTTGACTCTATATTAAACAGCTAACTTCACAAGAAATACTGCTGGTCCTACCTTCAGAATATACCTAAAATAATGACACTTGTCACCACCTCCCCCTCTACCATCCCCGTAGGAGCGCTCCATCACCCCTTGCCTAAATTATTACATTTGCCTCCTAGCATCACTTTTGCCCCAATGCAGTCATTCTCAACAGAGCAGCCTTCAAAATCCTTCTAACATATGTCAGATCACATCACGACTGTGCCCCAAACCCTCTAATGGCCTCTTCATTTCACTCAGAGGAAAGCTGAGTCCTTACAATTTCCTACAAGTCTCTATGTGACCTAATCCCGTGACTAATCTGACCCATCTCCTCCCACGCCCCGTTTGTTGCACTCTGGTCAGCCACAGAGCTTTTGCACTTACCGTTCCCACAGCCTGGACTACTCTTCTACCAGAGTCTTATGGTTTATTCCTTTATTCCTTCAAGTCTTCGCTTAAATGTCACCTTCTCAGTGAGACTTTCCCTAACTATTCTAATAAAAACCCAACACCTTCCACCCCACACTCCTAACTCAATCCTGTTTGTTTTTCCACAACACATGGATCACAAAATCACCCTATGTTTTATTAACTTATTAAACTTATTCTCTAAATTTTCCTAGTAGAATAAGTTCCACAAGGCCAGAAATTTTTGACTGACTTATTCACTAATGTATCCCCAGTACCCAGTGCCTTGAATCAAGTCTGTCACATAGTAGGTCTGGCCACCATGAACAGCCTCATAGATTGTATACTGCACAAGGCCAGGACACACCATTCATAGGGAATGGTACCCCCTGCAGTTGTGCGAATGTCAGCCCCATAGGATCTCAATAAACATTTGTTGAATCAAAGAAAACATGTTTTTCCCTACTATTTTTAAGTACCTCAGTTAATAACCCCTAGAAAAATTGCTTGGAGAGTTTAGAAAGACTCACAGACCAAAGGAAGATATTTATAACAGTCCCTGAGTTGTGGGTTTAAAACTACCTATAGCACCATAAATACTGTTTACTAACGTAACAAAGTATTTTGAATTCCAATGGAGGTGGGCAAATTGGCTATGTTTTGAAACTCTACATAATCACTATTTTCCCACAAGATAATTGAACAGTAAGTGTTATTTTAAGTAGTCTTGGAAGAATTCCCGGTTTCACTGTAGGAAAAGAGAAGTTTATATCTTGGGATTTTGTTTTGTTTAGAGACTCAGCACACACGACTGTTCATGCAGCTCTTTTGTCTGTCTGTGATTAAGTGAAATCCATTACTTCAAAGAGGCTTTGCCACACTTCAGCAGGGTTTACCCACTCACTTTTCCTGTTCCCTACCTTTGTAACATTCTCTCCTGGCGTGTCTCTTCCTGCTACAGCTGATTACCTGAAATTTTATAGGTAAATACATCAGCCTCCCTCATCTTCCTGTCTGATTAATTTAAGAATGTCACCGTTCCCTTGGAGTAGCCGCTGGTGACGTCATCGCCTTTCCTTACAGGATGAGTTGTCAGGAAGCAGGATTTCACCGAGGCCTTTGGGTAGAAGTGGGGAGGAGACTGGAAATGTTGCCAATCAAGGAGGTGGCCGTGGTTTTAAAAACAGTCTTTGTGTAGTCACTGGCATGACCCGTAGGCTACTAATTCATGTGGTTCATGATATTTAAAAAATGTGTCATATATAATGAGGATAACTTGTTGTGCATCAGTCACCAGAATGGTCTGGTTTTCACTGTTTTCTATTGTCTGTGTTAAGAGTTTAACGTGGCCTGATCCTGGCAGAGATGTATATGTATTCTCTGAGAGAATTTCAAGGACCTTCACATCCTTCTTGTTAAGTGGCACACACTGTGCGGCACTTGCCTTTGTCTCCTTCCTTCTGATTAATGGAGGAGGGCCTGCCCTCACAGTGGTGGTGGAGGTTTCGCTCCCGACACAGACTCCACAGTCAGCTTTTGCTGAAATAAAAACAAGTGTGATGCATGGTAAATATGTGGAAACCGAATCAGGAACATGTCCTGAGCTGCGAGGTTATCATTCCTGATTTCTTCCAAGAGGTGGAAGGAGGTGAGGGGGTGAGTGTCCAGGGAAGGCTTAGTCAATAGGAAACAGCAAGTAGCCTTTTGAGCTTTGTCACCGAGAAAATGGATAGCTAGTGGTGCAGCTTTATTGACAGAAGCTCTGAGGGAGAAACAAGGGTTAAATTTTAGATGAGAAACACTTAATTTTTGTTCGTTAGTGTGTTTCTCTGGGATGCGGTGAGGATGGATGGGAAATGTTCAAAACAGAAGTTACTCAAATTACCACATTTGGTACAATCTGAACATACCCTGTTCTTACCTGTGTTGTCAACAGTGTATCCGGAGCCTCCACAAAAGTGTGGATATGCTTTTACAGGATGACCTTTGGCTGTCCTTCCAGGCTGCAGCCTCCTTATACACCACAAAGCCACACCCCCATCACAGTAGGTGTGGCCTGACCCTCAGTTTCCACTTTCTACTCCTTGATGATTCTGGAACCTAACCCATCTTTTCAGATAGTTTTCCCAGTCTGGGCCCTGTGCCAGGCCTTCTTGCAGCTACAAAGGAGAATTGATTTAGGGTGAAGAGATTGGGCTTCAGAATCAATTACATTTGGCTCTCACTAAGGGTGTGAACACGAGTAAGTTGCTCATCTCTCTTTGTCTCCATGGTTCCATCTGTAAAATGGAGATAAAATAATCTTAGGCTCACTTTGCACATTAAATTAGATAATGTTTTGAAAGCCTCACACACATTACCTGCTGTCGTTAAGATTTGCTGTAATTAATAGAAATCCCCTGCATGCCAAGGAACAGACACACTTCCTACTAAAGTTTCTTGCTAGAAAGTGCTATTGTGTTCCTTACAAAGACTCCACAGTCAGCTTTTGCTTAAATACAAGTTTGATGCATAGGAGATATGTGGAAATTGAATCAGGAATACCTGAAAGAACAGTAAGAGTATAATGCTTTCCTCTCCGTTCCTCTCATCTTGGTTGTTTTTTCACCTCTTTTTCCTTCTTAACTTGGACAAAAGAAATTCTCAGTAAGAACATAATTAAAATTTTTCTACTTAACTTTTTCTCAACCAAGAGAGTTCTCTTAAATAATAATGTAGTATCATCCATTCATTTGTTTGTTTATTTGTTTTTTCATTCATTCTTTCAACAAGTAGTTACTCCATGCTATAGCACAATTCCTAACCCTCGTGGACAGTTCTTCTCGAGGGGGGGATTTAGTCAGTAGGCAGGCAGTTACAGGGTAATGTGGTAAAAACTGGGTTAGGGAAAGTCAGAGGCTATGGAGGTACTCAGGAAAGCCATTTTGTCCAGATTCAGAAGAGCCTTGGGACCTCCTGAAGGAAGTGGTGTCTAATGGGAGACTTAACTAATGAGTAGAACTTTGCCGGGCAGGGAACAGCATGTGTGAAGCAAGAGAGACTCTAATTTGGTGGAGGAGCTGAGTTCAGTATGATTGAAATGCAGAGTTTCAGGAAGGTTCATGGAAAGAAACAGAGTTGGTGAAGTGAGCAAAAGCCAGATTATCTCCTTATTTCTTTCTTATACTTTAAGATGTGTCCTACACACAAAAATCCGAGGTAATGCTGTGTAGTCCCACTATGGAATGAAGCCCAAGGACTTGTGCAGATGGAGAAAAACAAGCAGCTGGAAGACAGTTTTCACAATATAGTCTTCAAAAGTTTCCCAGTTTCCTCTGACTTGTCATGAATTTCCTCTAAGTTGTCATGGAGACCATCAGATATGCTCAAACATGCTTTTCAAATCCTGCTACTGATTCTCTCCCTTCATTAAGAAAAATATTGGGACTTACCAATAGCCAACATTTAGATGTCTATATTTTTCAAAAACCTTAACCTATATACCTGGTATTATTGTAACCCTATCTATAGGTAATATTTTAATAGGTAAATCATGCTAAATTATCTGCTCATAAAAAGACAAAACTCTTTCAACTCTAACCTTAATCAAAGTTAACGGAATTAAAGTATTCAAGAATGCTCTATAAAATATAAGTTTGAGAATAATTATATAAGATGAATAAGAGGAGAAATTTATTACTGAATGATTAACTGTCTCTCAAAGTAATCCGTATTTTCCTCTTTCCATGATTATTCTTGCTGTTTTCTCTGCTAAGAAGGCCGACTACCACCTTCATCCTTTGATATCCATTTTTGCATCCTTTGTCCATTTTAATATTTGTTCCAGAGGGAACTTATTCTTGTCTTTTCATTCATTTGTATTATTATTACTTTAGTTGTCATGTATTTAAAACATTTTACTAGATTTAGTTAACAGAAGTGTGCCTTAGACTTCTTTTTTATCCACTGTAGCACTTAGCTTGGGGCATGTGTTGTTTAGTTGATAATGATAGAATATTTATACAGAAGTCCTATGAAAGAATTTAAGTTTCATAGATTATCTATCTGTGACAATCTATGAAACTTCTCAACTTTGACAAAGAAAAAATGTTGAAGCAAATATTCTTCCTTAATAGCTGAATGCTGCTGAATAATTCACCTGCTATAGTTTCTAAAAATCAGACTGTTTTGCAGACTCCTGTCCATTTCTCTGTGACCAGAAATGTTGGGTGAGAGGTTCTACAGGGAAAACCATAGTCTCTAGTTGGGCAAGCTCTAAAGGAAGTGAAACTAACCAAAGAGAGGATGTGAGCACCCATCTCTGACCTCTATATCCTGTATTCTTGCTGTAAACATGATACACGTAAGGAGAGCCCCATAATACAGTTGCTTTGTAATTTTGCTAAGGATCCTCTTATATAGACAATAAACATAAAGCCACTTAGATAACTCATCTGTTTGTTCCCTAAGTAATCTACGAAAGTGCTCAGGGAATAGAAACACTTAACAAATGTCAGTTTCTGTTTTTGGTTTTAATATTGTTCCTTTTTTACAGTTATGCTGACCAATATGACAGCCACTAGCCATCTGTGGCTACTGCACACTTGAACGTTACTATTGTTTATATTGATATGTGCTCTAAGAATAAAACAAACACTGAATTTCAAAGATTTGGAATGGAGAAAAGTAATGTCAAATAGCTCATTAATAATTTTTATATTGATTGCATGTTAGTTTGGATCTATTGTGTTAAACAAAGTATGTTATTTAATTTCACGTGTTGCTTTTTATTATTTTATTAAGGTAGCTACTAGGAATCTTAAAATTACACACGTGGTTCACATTTGTGGCTTGTATTATATTTCTGTTGGACAGCACTGCTTTAAAGAGGCCTTCCTGGGTGTTGTGGCAAGACAGCTGTATTGCAGACATTCATCAAGGATCTGATCAGCAAAGGGGAAGGAAAAAGATCAAATTTTAGCTGAACAAATATGAACTATTCATATTTTACCTTTAAGAAACATTAGCTAACATGCTATACCTAATGAAAAAAAATTCCTATTTCTAGGTTACTGGTTGGCTCACCTTGGAGTGGCTTTCCTGAGAACCGAATGGGAGATGTGTATAAATGTCCTGTCGATCTGTCTACCCCTACATGTGAAAAACTCAATTTGCAAAGTAAGTTGTAATTAGCATTGTGATATTTTACAAATACAATCTGATTTGTTATATACCCGATTAAAAAAATAACAAAAGCAATGATAGCTCTATCTTAAAGAAATACAGACAGCTTTTTTTGCCTTTGTGTCTTTAGTCATATGGGCCCAATTATATCCAAATTTCCAAAACAGTTTGAAGACTTGATTTAATAAGGTGCTTGGGAAAGATGCAGCCTCCTGTACCATCTACCCCTCCCCAGACTGTGAACCAGTTTCAGCCAGAGTTTAGGATTATTTTGCTAATTATTTACAAAAATCTGAGGCTATCCACACCTCTCTCCCTCTTAAAACAAACCATTAAGTATAGAAATGTCAGTGCTAGGACTGATCTTAGAGGTGTTGAGAAACACTCTGTGTTTCTGATCATGTCTAAATGATTTCATGCTAATAAAATATATTCACAATTGGGAATGACCTGTGATTATTTGTAATTGCTATTTTAATTATCCACATCAGATGCTTTCTATTAAGTGCAAAAAGTTATTAGAGGTACAAGACTAGAAACCTAAATGAGTCATAGTTCCACACAGCATTTCGTGATGCAAGTAAAAAGTTCATTCATTTGTATTATTGAGTAAAAAGTGAAGTAAATTTGTATTATTGTATTTGTAAAAAGTTAAGTAAAGTATTATTGTATTTGTAAATATGTATTATTTGTATTATAGTTCATTCATTTGTATTATTGAGTAAAAAATTAAGTAAAAAGTTACTTAATTTGATCATCATCATCATCATCATCATCATCATCATCATCATCCAAAAAAGCCAGCACTGAGGAGTCTTAGAGTTCTGAAGAATTAAGGCCTGGATTAGGAACATATAGTGTTATGGACATCAAGGGGAAAAGAGATTCAGAAACAGTGATTAAGACTTACAAACAAAGATGGGAGTGTTTCTTACATGTTTCCGTATACTTGCTTTCCAGCACCATTTCTGGCTCAATAAACCTATTTGGTGCAAGGAATATTAGTGGTGTCAAATGATAGAGGTTGAAGAATATGAGGATTGATTGCAGACCATCATTGTATTTAAGGAGGTAGTGGGTGGTCTACATGAGTGCTTGCCAAACATTTTGAACACTCACCATACATACATAACATATATATGATACATACATAATATTTATGATGCACATATAATAGATATATATGATACAGATATAAACATATATACATGTATAAAATCTGTGAAAATAATAAAAATATATACACTAGGGGTGAGTGCTCAAAAGTTTTATTATATCACCCCTAATGTTTCATACCCTCTAACTTTTGAACACTCACCTCTAATGTATATATTGTATTTTTAAAAATTATTAACATATACACGTACTGACATATTATCTTCCTAAATAGAAATAAATTTAAAGGAATAAAAACGTACACATAGAAGCTTTGTTATTTTCTTTCTGTGCTCCATATTATCATATTTTGTAACATTCTTATCTAGAGTATAAATCCAATAGTGTTGAAAGGAGAACATAGATTACAAAGAATTTAGGAGTGGGTGAGTAGTGAACAAGTATAAGGAGTGAAAGTAGACTTTCCATAAGTTGAGTAGTGAAGAAGAATTGGGGAAATAGTTTAATGGGGCAGCAGGGTTAGGGGAAGATTTTCTAATAAAAAGGGGGTGATCTTATCTGTAGGGAGAGTGGAAGGAGGTGATTAAAAGAGAGTGACTCATAGTAAAGAATAGAGTTAACTGGATGGAATTAACATCACTGGTCCCTAAGAAAATGAGTCTTAGAAAAAATGCTCCCTTCTCTAAAACACAAAGGAAAGAGAAAAAGTAAGAGTTCTAAGAATGGACTTTAGGTAAACATGAGCGAAGCTGAGATTATCCTTTGAATGTGATTATGTTCTCTGAAGTGTAAACAGGTTATTCAGAGAGTGATGGGACCTGAGTTGAGTTTGGAGGCTTGAGAAGAAGGATAAAGTTTTCCAAAAGTCAACTTGAGACATGGGTAAATGAAAGTGACAATATTGGTTTGGCAGAGATTAAACAGCATGAGTAAATGACATTATTGAGGAGAATTGCAATGTTCAGTAGCTGAACAATGGATACAGTGGATGGTGCCCTGGTTCAGTGGGAGAGAGGAGGCTGGAAATATTTATTTTTCTCCATGATTAGCCTCATTATCTCCTTTTAAAATTCACTCACCTTTGAGCCAGATTCTACCATATGGCATTCCTTGATAATACTTTAAGGATATTTTTTTCTGATCCAGAATGAAGCCTTAAATAGTCACCATGACCTTGGAAGGAACTAGGATGCCAAACTGGAGACCAACTGGTATCTTCAGAGGTGTTTTGTTTGGCCAACACTTTGTTTTTCAAAAATTTAAATTTAAATGCCTGTAAGTTATGCCCTCTTCACACCCTACCCATTAGTATCTTAACATCTGCAGCCTCACGTGTTTACAGGAGCTCCCTGATCACTGAGGCCTCTCATTTCGTTATATTTGACGATATATAATTCAAGCACCTGGAGAAATTACACTAAATCTCATGCTGTATATACACATGAGTGTGTGTAGGTTTCTTTTAACAACTTTAAATATATGGTAAAAATTTAGTCGCTCTTTAAACTTTTTTTCCCTTTGAAAGCTTTCACGAGCATTCCCAATGTTACTGAGATGAAAACCAACATGAGCCTTGGCTTGACACTTACAAGGAACGTGGGAACCGGAGGATTTCTCGTGAGTGTTTACTTTTCAAACCTTCATTCCCCTCAAGAAAGTACGAAGTTGGTGTCTCTCACCATCCCTCCTGTCAATTCAAATCTTCAGGTGTAAATGTTAGAGCTTGCTTTTTGGTCAGTCATGCTATGTAGCTATCTAACGTGAAATAGCACTCTGTTGATGTGTAGGCTTCTGAAGATATTCAGCAAAAACCATCGCCACAGAGTGTTTTGGAAAAGGGGAACAAAAGTGGCATCAATTCCTTGCTCTTGGAAAATGTGCCTGGTTTTGTTGATAACAGCAGAATTCCAGGTCTCATTTCTCCTTCCTCTAAGAACATTCAAGATAGGTTACCACTAATTCAGGAAGTAGGTTTCAAATCCAAAAAGTATTTTTGTTTTTAATCATTTCCTCTAACTTTTGGCTAATCTGATATTATTGAAGGCATAGCTCGGTCTCTCATCTTATTTTATGTTAGGGTTACTTTCACTTTGTTTCTAGAATATTGTGAAAAGACATCACAAATCAGTGAAATGGATTGCCTTATTTAACAAGTTGGGACAATTAGTTGGTTAATAACTTGCATATCCAACTATACTTTCAAGTGAATTAAAGAGTTAATATATCAAAGTAGAAGTAAGTAGAAATTTTCTGAGGGAAGAATTTCTGAGTTTAGAACTAACAGAAGAAATAATATAGGAAATTGTTGAAAAGATTTGACTATAATAAAATTAAAACCTTTGCACATCAAAAAAAAGTTTAACGGCAAATGAAAAGCCAATTTTATTAGACATTTCCACCAGCATATCCTAGATGTATCACCATGTTAAAATAGTCTTAGAAAGCTTATTTGAACATCTCATTAGTTATAGCTATACCATTGACATGCTAACCTAGAAGTCTATGTGTACAAGTATAACTGGATTATTCTAAACTGTAATCAATTTTGAACAATATCATTCATCTTTTCACTAACAGATATTAGTATTCAGACAGACTTTGGCCCACTAAGTAAATTAAGTATTGCTTATAATATGTGTTCCATCAGTGCATAAATGAATATTGCAATGAATTTTTACGGTTTATAATATTCCAAAGTCCTTATAATAGAATCACTTTCATCTTTTTTATTTGCTTGGTTGTTTTTAAAGTTGAATAAATTCAGAAAGAGAAATATATTGAGATATAGGGATTAGAGAATGTACTTCAAAAGTTTTTAACCTGTAACTTCAGATAGAGTAAAATAAAATTGCATGAGAATTTGAGAGATTAATTTAACAAAGTAGGGAGCAGAGAGGGAGAGGGAGGTAGCAGGGAAGGAGAGGGGGAAAAAGAAAGAAGAAAGAAAAAAGCCAAAACTTCCTTTACATACCTAAAAGATCAAAACCTTAAGATACTCTTAAGAATTATTTGGAAAAGACTGACAATCATCACATTTTTTTGAATCTTCTTAAAGTTCTGGGCTTTAAGCAGGAATGTAGTTTTGGCATTAACAATTGGCATATTCTAATTTCAATTTCTTAATGCTGTTTTCCATTGCTTTTAAAGCAAAAGAAATAATTTTTTGAATATTTCATGAGTTATTATTTTCCATGGTGATTAGAAAAAAACAACTTGGGGATGGAGATATAAGAACCAATAATTGGTGTTTGTTGTTTGATAAACTACCAAAGGCATCAATTATGATTTCCCCCTAATTGGCAAAATGAACCAGTTTTATTGGGGGGGGGGAACTAGCGTTGATCATTGAGCATGAAATCTGACTACAGCTGCTTTCTTCTCCTTTAAGCTACCAACAATTAAACTGGGTCAGATAAATTTCCTTTTGTTTTTCCAATAGCTTTTTGCAAGTCCACTCTTTTCCGTTCAATTTTAATAACCACTCCACAGCTCACCATAATGTCAAACTTTGTAGATAGATGTTTAAGATCTTGGCTTGACTTCTCTTTCCCATTTTCTTCCCTTTTACATCTAATGATTTTAATATTATTTGATCTAATATTTCCAGTGTGCTTTAGCCATGATTTAATCAAGAGTCCTTGGCATTTAAGGGCTGCTGAAAAGGGGAGACTTGGGATTGGGTTAATGGGGAGATGAAGAACTGAAGCACATATGATGTGGGCAAGAAGACACAGTGCCAGCCTGCGTTGACTAAAGGTTTCCAGGATTGGAAATCAGTGTTCTGAAGTTCTCAAAGAAATCTTTTATAGCAAAGTTAAAAACTGGCAGTTCCTGGACCTCATTTGTATTTGTTTAACATACAGAGTGTTGTTGTTGTTTTTTAAAACTGGGGATTGTCACACAAAATTTGTCCTCGCTGACTCTCCTTGAAAATTTGGGAGTTCTGGCAGCACCAAGCCTGTTTCATACCAATCAGTGGGCAGGAGCCGCAGGAGCTGTCCCTGAATATAACGCATGGGCTCTTCATGCACCTTGCTGTCTACCTGGCCCCAAGCACCCTTGTAGGTTTCCTACCTGGCCCTCGAACACATTTGGGTTTATGGTTTCTACTGAATACCGTGTTTCCCCCAAAACCAGACCGGGTCTTATATTAATATTTGCTCCAAAAGACACATTAAGGCTTATGTTCAGGGGATGTCATCCTGAAAAATCATGCTAGGGCTTATTTTCCAGTTAGGTCTTATTTTCGGGGAAACACAGTAGTACACCTGGAAGGGATAAGAGGATGCTAGCTAACAATTATATATCACTTCCCATTTACCCAGCACTATTCTAACTCTTCTATACCTATCAACCCATTTAATCTTCACAACAACTTTAAAAAAAATAGAAGACATGATTATCCTCATTTTACAGATGAAACACCTGAGACCCAGGTAACTGAGAGATAAGAAATGAACTTCACACTCATCTTTCTTCTGGGTGTTCTCTGGAAGGAAAGCACCCCTTTGCTCTGGTTTGCTGGGTGACCCGATAGGCTCCTGCCTCCACAGACACCTGCCCCTGACAGTCCCAGTGCCCCTCTGCCCTGAAGAGACTTACCACTGGGCACTGTATATCTGCCATCTTCCTCACTTCTGCTGGCTCTGGCTCACTTTCACTCAAAGGAATTTACCTGTTAGTTTCAAGAGTTGACAATTCTTACTGTCTTGTGAAAGAATAGAAATGATTTTTGAGTTTCACAAATGGGAAGGTAGAGGGCTAACATCACCCGTGTTTTGTCTCTCATTGTTCTCATGTTTTTGAAGACATGTGGTCCTTTGTGGGCACAGCAGTGCGGAAGTCAATATTACACAACTGGAGTTTGTTCCGACGTCAGTCCTGATTTTCAACACTTGGCCAGCTTTTCCCCAGCAGTGCAGAGTAAGTTAAGAATGTGCAGAGGGTGGGAGCAATGCCTTGCATTAAAAGAAGGGAAAACATTTATCAATGAGTGCCACCCAACCCCTCAACTCTATTTTAAGTCTCATTTTCATATGTGCGTGAAGTCTGACTTACCTATGGAAATCTGTTTCTCTTATCATCCTCTATGTAGCCTGCCCTTCCTTCATAGATGTTGTGGTTGTATGTGATGAATCAAACAGTATCTATCCCTGGGAGGCAGTAAAGAATTTTTTGGAAAAATTTGTACAAGGCCTGGATATAGGCCCCACAAAAACACAGGTATGGACATCAATAATCCATAAATTAACCCACAGCTTTCTTTCTGAGAAAATATTGTTAGAGATGAGGTCTTAATTTTCACATTTGTCAAATCCCCATATTAATTGCATACGACTATAATGGTAATCTTGAAAGTTAATTGATACTTGTACTACATTGAGTTATTCATGTATGACTTTGCCCAATGCTGGTCTTTGAGTTTAGATTTCTATTTCTGACACAGGCATTGACACGGAATATAGCATTTTAATCCTCTTTACTTCTTTATTGTTTCCTCTTCTAACTCATAATTTATCAGTAAATTTTACAATCCAATATGTATTTTTTTCTTTACACCCACTTGGACAAGTAATGAATTTCTTTTGTTTACTCCTTGCTGGTAAAACAATTATTGTTGAATTCTGGGATTTTTGTACATAAGTTTGTAGATAGTATAATTCTACCACTTATTATTTCATCATCTTTTATCATATTCGAGCCTAACTTCCTTTTTATTTTTTCCGCTACACAGGACAGGTCTTTTCATCAATATAGCTCTCTATATTTTATGGAATCTTTAATTTGCTTTTCTGTCTTCTTGAGGTAGGCAACCAAAACTCGGGAGCAGAAGCTTCATGCTTCTGTAAAACTAACTAGCATTTTATTTTTAAAGCTCTGGAGTTGTTTTTCTTTCTTTCTTATTAGATCTGCTATTTCATGGGTCAGTGCATTGTAGCAGTACATTGAACCAGTATCAACAAGGACCAGTTCACAGAGTTACCAGTGTATCTTCTTGTGTTGCATATGATTCTCCAGTGTTCAACATCTAGTAACAATTGTTGGAACATTTTCCTCCAAATACTTTGCAGTTATCTATATTGACGTTTGCTTTTCTGTTTTCCTACACAATATTCTATAATCTTGTTATACTTTTTTCCTATTGACATTGCTTCTGAATACCACAAGGACATTAATGTCTCCCAAAACTTTGGAGGTTTCAGTGTGGGTTTTCACCAGAAAATTCTGTTAAATAAGACTAGGTATAGCTCTGGTTTCTGGAGAGTATCACTTCACTGGTAAGGCCACTCTTAAGAGAAGTTTTCCTATGCATCTGCTTATTTTCTCTGTCTCTAAATGAATTACCCCCATAACATGACTTATTTTGATAGTCTGTAGTATGAAACGCACGGTCCCCATCCTCTTGTCATCCTATCCCAATGTATCTTCTTCATCATCTCTAGAGGTGGTTTTACTTAGTCCTCTTATTGCTTTCTAAATGTGACGTTTCTGTAAGTCTTAATATACCACATTTCTTTAAATCCTCTCATTAGCCTTCCCCTTTCTTACACAGAAGTTCCAGGGTCATGTCATGGGAGTTACAACCATCTTCCTCTCATGCTAGACTTTGAAATCCTCAGAGTTATTTTATTTTTTTTTATATTAAAAATACAAAATGAATTTTATTTTTTCTTTTCCACAAATTTGCTTGTTCCTTGATGACATGAACCTTTATATTAAAGTAACTGCTATTAGGGTATTAAAAATAAAAGGTCAACATGTCATTGAGATGAAGATTTTGATTAACTCACCATTTCCTTTCCCACCACATACAAAAACATGCAGATCTCAAAAAGGGAGTCAGAATTTCTTCCTTAAATACATTTTTTTTACATCCTCATTTGCTTTCTTTCTTTTTTTTTTTTTAGTTTTATTTTATTTTATTTTATTTTTACATCCCTCACACCGTGAACCCCCCTCCCCGCATCCACCACCACCCCGACCTCACACCGAGCCATCACATTATACACATAAAATTATAGTTGGCATTCATTAATGTCCAGCCTCTGGTGTACAATGCCATGACCAGGCATCCACAGCATCCCTGAGATGGTCTCCCAAACAGGACACATGTCCATCGGACACTCAACAAAATCCCCAAACACTATTGAATAAGTTCCCCAAAGTAATTCTCAAAAAACCCTGAGGCCATCCTGTGGTCACCAGCCGCCCCCCAATCCCTTCACCCTTCCCCCCGTCCCCAACCCCCTCCCCCCCGCCCATCTAACAACTCTCGGTTTTTTGTGTCCCCAAAACTGTTTCTGATTAGTTCATACACATATTCTTTTCTTTAGATTCCGCATATAAGTGAGATCATATGGTACTTGTCTTTCTCTTTCTGACTTATTTCACTTAACATAATGTTCTCTAGATCCATCCATGTTGTTGCAAATGATAAGATTTCTTTTTTCTTTATGGCTGCATAATACTCCATTGTATAAATGTACCACAGCTTCTTAATCCAGTCATCGACCGATGGGCATTTCGGTTGTTTCCATATCTTGGCTATTGTGTAAAGTGCTGCAATAAACATAGGAGTGCATACAGATTTTTGAATTGGAGTTTTGGATTTCTCCGGGTAGATGCCTAGGAGTGGAATTACTGGATCATAGGGTAGTTCCATTTTCAGATTCCTGAGATACCTCCATACTGTTTTCCATAGTGGCTGCACTAATCTGCAATCCCACCAACAGTGCACTAGCATTCCCTTTTCTCCACATCCGCGCCAGCATTTGTTGTTTGTTGATTTACTGATGATAGCCATTTTGACTGGGGTGAGGTAGTATCTCATTGTGGTTTTTATTTGCATTTCTCTGATGGTTAGTGAGGTTGAGCATTTCTGCATATGTCTTCTTGCCTTCTGTATGTCCTTTTTAGAAAAATGTCTCCTCAAGTCCTCTGCCCATTTTTTAATTGGGTTGTTTGTTTTTTGGAGTTGAGTTGAGTAAGTTTTTTATAGATTTGTGATATTAATCCCTTATCAGAGTTATTTTTGATCCTTTCTTCTCTCCAACTTATCCTAAAGGGAGGGACTAAGTACTATCATATTTTTGCCATCTACCCAGTGGCTGGTCAACTGCCTTCCTAGCAAAAGTAGCTGATTAAACTCAGAAATCCAGGCCTTGCCCCTTCCATCTTCCGTATATGCTGACCTATATTTTAGAGACACTTTTACCTCTGATGTCTTATTGCCACTTCCTGCTCTGGAAGTCCCAAGTCCTAGGCATAGAAAGTGATCAATGCTGAGGACAAAGTCATTAACAGAAGTGTTTGACTGTCTTGATATGAAGGATTAGGATTATGTGCCTGAATATCTTGCTCAGAAGTTATTCTGTTTCTCAGTTCTCTCAAATCATTCTCTGGAATGGCGTTTTCTCAGAAGGCCAGAAACTCTGGCCTCACATGCATCTAGAGCATCTTTCCTCCTGTGATTAGAGGAAATGCAGCACAATAAATACATCCAAATTGACTGCATTGTTTTTTCTTGTATTTAACTCTAATTCTTTGTTTATTTTATAGTTATCCTCAATTGATGAGATGTAATCTTCAATCTATGACTTCTTATAATTCTTTACATGTTTATATCCATTGTTAATTTAGAAATTATATCATTTTAATTTTCCTCTTATGAACTTTATTCTAATAATTATCCATATTAAAATAGTATAGGACAATGCTTAAAATTTTACACCTATAACACTTGAGAACCAAATTATACACAATAGTACTTCATCTTGCTTATCAATAAGTACTGCTACTGTACATTTACAGCCTCTAACAAAGTCATTCCATTGGCAGAAAAATAACTTCTTATGAACAAAGTCGGAATTGATTCCCTTAAGTCAGAGTCTAGATGCACTTTTGATTTTCATTCTATTGGTTAAATAGAAATGATTTATAACTTAATGACAACTCTTTAATAAACTTCTGCTCTCTTGCAGGTGGGATTAATTCAGTATGCCAATAATCCAAGAGTTGTGTTTAATCTGAACACTTATAAAACAAAAGCTAAAATGATTACAGCAACATCCCAGACATTCCAACATGGTGGGGACCTCACAAATACATTCAAAGCAATTCAGTATGCAAGGTAAGTTATGAAGCTAATGGGCCAATATTTTGATAAAATAGAAGTTCTTATAAATAACAAAAAGAAAAGACAAAGAAAAATAATATACCTGGTATCCACATTTAAATCAGAAATAATAAAGTTTAAACATTCTGTAACTTAAACACTTTGAGAAAGCAATAGGACATATAATTTAAAAATCTTTGATTTCTAGGATTTTCATGAAATTTTTCATGAGTTTTTAAGATTTTATATGACATAAATGAAACTAAAAGAATTTAGGTTAAAACAGTAGGAAACAGGGCAATCTGGAAGTATTTGTTAATATTTATCATGAAACAGCAATTTGGAAGTATTTGTTAATATTCATCATGGCTACAAACAACTTGAGCTAATGAAGCATTTCATGCTAATTAAGAATGGCCATAGAATCTTAAATGTTAATGACCTAGGAGTCTGAATCGAATTGAATGGGTTTATAATACTCATTACAATCTGGAGCAACGTGGATTTTACAACTATATAGCACTCTCCTAATTCTTAGCTCAGTTTCTCTCTTTTCGACCTTGTCCTTTATTCTGCTCTAATCAGATGCCTTTACAAAAATGCTAAACACTCTCCTATTGGGGGAAAGGGGTTATCACTGTGTGAGGGATACAAATGATAAATGTCTAACTATTACATTGTTTCGTACACTAGACTAATAAAAAAAATATTTTTTTTTAAAAAATGAAGATTAAAAAAAAATGACAACAATCAGCACACCTTCCCTTAAACCTACTTCCTGCCTTTTTCATCTTGTTGTTCACCTCTTCTTTCTTATTCCTTCTTTCCATTAATTACTTGAAAGAAGTGTCTATACTCCCTCCCTCCACTTCTTGAAACACATGGCTCTGCCACCAGGTAAACGTGGCCCCTTAATCACCCAACAACACACTGGTCCTCCTCAAGCCTCACCCTTGTTAGCTTCTCTTGAACATTCGGTGATGATGAGCACACACTGCTATTTCTGCTTCTGTTGCCATGACACCACAAACTTCTAGAATCCCTTCCAAAATTTTCGTCAACAATTTTGCCTCTTCACTGGCTCCTTTTCCTATTTTTCTTTCACTAAACAGAGCCCTCTTTTAATTATAGCCCTTTTTTCTTAGGCATTGTACCCATTTTCACAGTATTAGTGTCAGTCCTGTATAGACTACCCCATTGCTATGTCCGTTCTGAACGCTCCCAAAATTCACACAGGGACCCAGATGATACTGAGTGTTGGCTCACTTTTCAAATTCAATAGATCCTAAACTGGCCTTATTCTTTTCCCTACCCTTCCTCATGACTTTGTTATTTCGATTCATGCTACTGCCTATTCCACCAGTCATTAAGACTAAAAACTTGATGGCTTTCTGTATTCTTTCTGTGTCTCCTTAGATTTCGCATCTGATCCGTCACCACATCCTGTCATTTCTGTTTCTGAATTTCCTTGTATTTGCACCTTCTTTTCTCTGTGTGTATATTTTAGTTAATGTTTCTATAAACTGGTGACTCTCCCTATATGTCTTGAAGAACTATGACAGAACTTGGGTGATTAAAAAAAAAAAGGCTAAGAAATAAGAAGTCCTTTTAAAACACCATGTCAAATATAAAAGACCCACAGAAAAAGTTAATGGGTTTGATTATATCAAAATATAAAATTCTGTACAGAAGTAATATCACTAAAATTCAAAAGATGATTAATGAGTTGAAATTATTTACGGTATATATGCCTGGATAATTTTCTTTATTAACAAAAGATCTTACTAATCATTAAGAAAATGATGACTACAAAGAAAAATGGGCAAAGATAAAGAAGTATCAAGTTCATAGAAAAAGATATTCAAATCGTTAATAAACATATAAAGTGCTCATTATCCCTTCATATGGAAAAAAATGCATATTAAAACTGCAGATATATATTATTTGCCACTTCTCAGAATGTCCCAAATTAAGAAGTTTAATAATCGTCACTGTTAAGGAAAGGAGGTGGTGAAATGTATTGTTGTACCCTGATGGTAATATAAATTCCTTGAAGTTTTTGAAAGTCAATTTGACATTATCTATCAAAACTAGAAAATCTATATCCTTTGTTACAGTTATTTTATCATATATATATATATATATACACATATATATATATATATACACACATTTGAAAATGTATGCCAAGATATATACACAAGGACATTAAGTACTTAAAAAATTCAAAGTGCCCTAAATGCCCAATAATGGGGAATTTGTTAAATAAGCTATGATGCCTCCAAACAAAGCCATATTATACTGTTGTTAAAAAAAAAAACAAAAAAAACAAAGGCATCATATGTGCCGGTATGGAAAGATCTCTATCAAAATGAAAAGCAACTATATAGAATATGCTTCCATTCTTGTAAGGATTCAAGGGATAAACTCTGATATATACCTACATAAAACATTTTCTAGAAGGAAACATAAAATGATAATAATGAGTACCTTTGGAATAGGGGCTTGGTATCAAATTTTTGTTTTATGTGTTTCCAAATGCTTTGATTTTTTTTTTAACATGTGTATCTATTACTTAAAAAAAATTGTGTTGAAAAAGTAAATGATGCAAATTCAATGAGTAAAATTTATGACAGGAATATCTTTGTGCTATTGATTAGTATTAGTGAATTTATTTATTTATGATTTGCTTATAGGATGGGGAATATAATCAATAATGTTGCATAGATTATGTAGGGTGCCAGGTGGATACTGGACTTATGGGGGGATCACTTCATAGATTGTGTAGATGTCTGACGATACACTGTACACCTGAAGCTGATATAGAATAGGACTGAATGTCAACTATAGTTTTAAATATATATATATCACAGGATGTAAAGTACAGCACCGGGAATATAGTAAATGGTGTAGTAACAGTTATATATAATGTTAGAGGGATAGTAGACTGGGTTATCACTTTGTGAGGGGAATAGATGTCTAATCATTATGTTGTTTTGTACACCTGAAACTAATAATAAAAAACAACTAAAAAAATAGTATTAGTGAATTTAATTTTCTTATCAAAAGGTAATAAAGTTTAAGGATTCCTGATATAAATATGTACATGCAAGTAATACATATACATACCATGGAAGCCATGGACATTATTTTTAATGCCAAGCAAGACTTATATTTTTATGTTTCTCTACAAACCATAAGTAGAATGTACTTAAATATATCTACAGAACTGACATGGAGAGGATGCCTAAGTCACTGTAGGTTATGCTTAAAGAAGTCAGTTTCATATTTATATTTCTCACCAGAGGACCACATATTAACTTCATCTTTTGATAGTGAATATTTAATTTTATCTACCACAGAGATTTCGCTTATGCAACATCTGTTGGTGGACGACCAGGTGCTACCAAAGTAATGGTGGTTGTAACTGATGGCGAATCACATGATGGTTCAAAGTTGAAAACCGTGATCGATCAATGTAACAATGACAATATACTGAGGTTTGGCATTGCAGTAAGTGGATTTTCTTTTTAACTGTCTCTCAGTTGATGGATAAATGTTTCTTTGTAACATCACTTCCTAAGATTGCCTTTCTCATTGGCTCTCAAAGCTTTATATTAAAAACATTTTTTACTCTATCCCTGCTTCTTGCTGATTTTCAGTACCATCAAGCAAGGGGATGTGGATTTAATCCTCCAGAGAACCTACTGTGTTCAGAAATAGCCCAGAAAGTGCTAATTAGATAATTGGAGTATAGCAGTAATGACCTTTTTTTCCTCTCTTTTCAAGGTTCTTGGGTACTTAAACAGAAACGCCCTTGATACTAAAAATTTAATCAAAGAAATTAAAGCAATCGCCAGTATTCCAACAGAAAGATACTTTTTCAATGTGTCTGATGAAGCAGCTCTACTAGAAAAGGCTGGGACAATAGGAGAACAAATTTTCAGCATTGAAGGTAAAAGAATTTCTTCTTTCCAAAACTTTTTACAAGAATTCTTGATTTTATTACCACCTATTTTCTCTATTAATGTTAACTTGTATGCCTTGTATGAAAAGAACTCTTATAAATCAGTTAGAAAAATAGGCAAAGAACATGAATAAGTATTTTATAAAAGATAAAACACCAATGACCAATAAACATAAGAAAATCGCCTCAATTTCCGTAATTATTTTAAAAAATAAATCAACTGTACTTTGTACCTAAAAGATAGCAAATAATGTCTAATCTTGGAGAGATTACGGGGAATCAAAAATCTCATATACTGTTGATCAGATTATAAATTGTATAACATTTTGAGGGGCAATTTAATAATATTTATTATAATCATAAATAGTTTTACCTTTTTGCACTAGTAGTTCTATAATCATAAAAAGTTTTCCTTTTTTTATACTGTTATATAATTTCTGAAATTCTTGAATTTGTTTACAAAAACATGTATACTTTAAAATTAAAAAAATATAGTGAAGATTTTTAGTAGTTCAGATTTTGAGGAAACATTTACCAGTTCTACAGTAATTTACTTATATGGCCTTGGAAGATCTAGTCAGTGTAGAAATATCTCACGTTCAAGAACTCATTATATGGAAGACTGGAACATACTGAGTAAAAAGTCCCACATGACCCACATCCTGCATCCTGATGGTTTTCCTAAATAACTTTCAGCAATAAAGAGCATATTTTATTGAGCACCTACTATGTGCATCGTGAACTGCTTCTGAAATTGGGTCCAAGGGGATTGCATAATTTCAGTACTCATTGCTCAGTCATATCTTCATCTCCTGATTATCCACTGGAAATTTCTACCCCAAAAGTTATGTTAGTTCTTAAACATCCTGTGGTGCTTCTAAGTTCTTTAAATCATCCTCAAAATCTAATGTGCCCTGAGAAAATAAAAAATTATTTGGCTACCTATTGTAATAATTGTGGTTGTTTGTGGTGGCATGAATATGAACAATTGTAATGCAGTCTAAAAGCTAACTAGAAATGATTTCATGTATTATCTGCTAGTATGGATTTTGGGGGAACACTGCTCTACTTTATTAAAAATCATCTCAACTCATCTTGCATAAGTTATTACACCTTCTGAATAAGTTACCATGTTGTGTGATACAGTTTGTCTTCTCTATATTAGAGTGGCAGTCTAGGAATTTAGCTTTATTTTTGCAAAGATTAGTGAGATTTACCTATTTTGACTACACTGTATGGAAAATGAGCACTAATTGAGTCTTATGGTTCTAGTGTCAGAGGCAAGCATATATGCTGAGAGAGGACAAAATCCCCAGTTGGTAAAATTCCTGCTCAATCTTGAATCCAAATATGTTTAGCACAGCCTTCACTACAGATCAGTTGCTGAACTGTTCCCATTGCATCTGAGACATATGTGCATTTATTGGTACCAATATTTAAAAGCTAAAAATTCACGTAGTTTCTTAGCTAGTAATGATAATTTGTTGTTTAAAGTCCATCACCTCCGTTTTCATTTTACTTCATCCCATATATTGAGTGTTCTTTGATATCAGGAACTGCATAAATATATCAATAAATATATTAATACATAATCAAGATAAATGCTGTTGATGTAAGAAACATCCAAACCTGTAGAGATTTGTTTTGTTTATTTGAGCCAAACTGACAATTGCCGGGAAGCAAAAATCTCAATGGATTGAGAAAATTTTCCGGAGAATGGTAGTTTTGCAGGTTATTTTTTCCATTAGAATCAAAGGAGGAGATGTAAGGAGGGTTACGTGAAATCCACTGGTGATAGAATAAGGGGGTGGGAGAAAGCAAAGCCGGGAAGTCTCTGGGATTGGATAAAAAGTGAAACAGAAAGACACATACCTGTTTTACATTGGTGGGTACAGCATCATTAATAATTAACATTTACAGCACAAAGAGATGGTATTAGGGAACAGATAACAATAAGGGGACTGTGGTCTCCTGCTCTGGTTCAGTGGGTGTACCCTCAGTGGTCTGGAAAAGGAGATGACTCTAACATTTCAAAGGTATGTTATCTTTGATGCCAAAAGACAATAGACAGGCTTATTTAAGGTAAAGCTTGACTTTTGTCAAGGAAGCTGCAGGCCTTGGATGTGACTACCCCCATGACCTGCTTTTAGTTAGGAATTTTTATGTTCAGACCATCCTGTGTGGTTACTTGTGGTCCCTGAGTTTGTAGGGCCTGCCAGGCTGGCCTCCCCTGAGCATGTCAGGTTTAGTGTGTGGCTCCTTTTTCATTCACAGTTCCAACTTCAAACAATACCTTGGAAATATTGTGTGTTTCCATATTTGCAGAGTACTTTGTTAGTGATTTCTTACTCTCAGAATCTACCAGCTCTGTATTTTTGAGTAAACACTAGAACAGTGTGTTTGTGTGTGTATGCACGTGTGTGCGTGTGTTTGAAAATTTGATTTAAAATTGATGACAATGATACAATTTTTGAAACTGCTATTTCCAGGTACTGTTCAAGGAGGAGATAAGTTCCAGATGGAAATGTCACAAGTGGGATTCAGCGCAGATTACACCCCTCAAAACGTGTGTATATCACATAACTTCCCGCCATGATTTAACGATTCTGGGCACGGTGGCCTTATACATAAAATGGGGAAAACAGCCATCTAGTGATCAACAGTTCTGATTCCTAGTCATAATCACTTAGTTTCTTTGTGCTGCTGATTTGCAATCCAAAAAACAAAAGTTAATAATGCCTTCCCTTCCCCATTTCACAGGGGTTTTGTATGGGGGGAAAAAAAGATAATATACGAGAAGGCCTTTGAGCGCTCCAGGGAACAGGCACTGTGTTAATTCAAGGTATTATTGTAGGAATTTCCCTTGAATCAATTAATTACTGGAAAAGTTTGTTAAAAACGCAGACTCATCATCACTGTCATTGTTGAATTCTGAGTTGCCATGATATCTCCTTGCTAAGAGCAGAGACACAAAATAGTTGAAAAAGGAAGGAATGAGGAAAGATGTGAGATGGGAAGTTTTCTTAGCTTAGCCAAAGTCCACTCTTCTTTCTCAGAAGCATCTATCTCCCTGGCCTCTGATTCTAACTCTACTCAAGATATGAGCGCAGTAGTAAAAAGGCAAAGAGCTAGGCGACAGTAAGAAATATTCAGGGACAAATATGAACTCAGAGGATTTGAGCAGCATAACAAAGGACCAGACACAGCTTATTTTCTCTCTAGAATTAAAGGTGCTGACTTTTTCTGGATCACCAATTGTTAGAGATGTTTATAAAAGTTGCAGGTCTTTCCCTCAAAATAAAATAAAATAAAATAAAAAAATAAATGAATCCACACACAGAGAATTTTGCACACAATTTCCTGAGGTTTTGGTACACTTCCTGAGCCCCTTGCTGCTCCCCAGATTCAGAGTCCTAGATTTATGACAATTATTCCCATAGTTTCATGGTCTCTTATTCTCAAAATAAAACATACCATTTCCCTATTTGCTATTTTTTAATGGCTTATACTTTTCAATCCAAAATTGTATCATTCATGTTTCCCAATATCTAAGATCAAAAATTTTAAAATAATAAATCCCATCCTGACCAACCCATCCTTTTGCGAAGGTTTATAGCTTTGAATATTCAGATTGGGCTCTGAGTCACTCCAGAGTAAGTCATCTCCTTGGCCCTCCCCCCTAACCAGTGCTGCCCTATGGCCGTTTTCTTTACATGAGATTGAATGTCACAGCTACAAGTGCCTTTGGTAGCTGTGCTGTTTTGAAATAAGTGGGATAGGATAGAGTTGATGGAGGAACATTTGAGGAGTAGTCAAGAAGAATGAAGAAGAAAGTTGAAAAGAGAATGGGTCTGACATGGGTGGGATGGCAGCGCCACCCGACCTCTTCCTTCCTCTGTCAGCTGCACTTCCCATTTCTCAAGCCTGCCTCATACCAGACTTTTCTTAGGAATCTGTGATGGGGGGCTCCTTTCTGACTCCTTTCTAAAGGCTTACAGCTCTTCAGCATTTGCAAATATGTGCCTTTGAATGCAAATTTGAAGATGGCTATGTGCTCCTCGTGACTACAGCTTATTACAAAGGTTTATCTATACAATGCGTGGTACTAAATAAAGCTTGAGGTAGCACAGCCCTCAAGAAGCCTTGTCCGGCACAAATAGATTAAAACTGTTCTGAGATATATCAACATACATTTGTATCATTTTACTTCATCATGCTCAGTTTTCTTTTCCTTCAATCAAGATGATTTATTTCAATGGTTGGCTTACCCTGCATTCTTATGATTTAAAGGTGGTTTGTTTTTAATGGTCTTCATTTTTTAATTATCTTAGGATATTCTGATGCTGGGTGCAGTAGGAGCTTACGACTGGAGTGGAACTGTTGTTCAGCAGACATCTCATGGACATTTGATCTTTCCTAAACAAGCCTTTGACCAAACTCTGCAAGATAGAAATCACAGTTCATATTTAGGTAAGGCATGGCAGCCTTTGGCTCCGCACATTTAAGTTCCCTTCCTTTAAACCAGCTCCTGGTTGAACCTCAGAACCAGTTCAAAACAACCCTTAAACTGTCATCTATTTATTATATTTGTGACACATATTTATGTTGCCTCTTTGCCAATCAGGCCTTCACCCATAACCAGTTAATGAAATGCTATTATTATACTCACTAATCTCTTCTGTTAGTGAGTATAATAATATTCATATAATATTAACACAATATTCAAGCAGTTGTTTGAATATTGTGGCTGTTCAAGCAGTTGTTATTGCTGGGACATAATTGTGTTTCTTCAAAGTGGAAATAGTTCCTAAAAGCCAGTACAGTTAGTAGTAGTCTTATATTAATTTACAGTTCTTTGTAGTTTTGTTCCTACAAAAAGCAGTTACCGATTTTGAGTACTACTATAGAATGGGCTATTCTATTGATGTAAACATTTAAGCCCTCCCAACAACTCTTTGAGTGAAGTATTATCCCCATTGTACCTTTGAGAGTCAATGAGGTTAATGCCTTGCCTAAAAATGTGAACAACTTAGTAAGTGGTAAATCCAGAATTTGAACCTGGAATTGTCTGACTCTAACGCCTATGTTCTTTCCACCGTGCAATATTGCCTTTTGAATTCATTTAGCTATTCATTAAAGAAATATTTGTTGAATGCCGGATTCATGAGTGGCTGATGGGAACAACCCAGAATCTAGGGTTCTAGGGTCTACCTTTATAGGTAGATGTCCACCTATGCAGGACAGTCAAAGGGCAGAAGCAGTTCACCTTAGAAAAAGGAAGACGTGCCCGTGATGATATGCTCAGGACACCAGAAACTGTGCATCACACCTAACGAGAAAGGACCTCGATCATCTCTACTAACTCTGCAGGCCTGTCTGGCTGAGATATTCAATGGTACCTACTCTGTAACTCCTTCTTTCTAGGTTATTCTGTGGCTGCAATTTCTACTGGAAAAAGCATCCACTTTGTTGCTGGTGCCCCTCGAGCAAATTATACTGGCCAGATAGTGCTGTATAGTGTCAACGAGAACGGCAATGTCACAGTTATTCAGGCTCACAGAGGTGACCAGGTAAAGTCCATTGCTTAGCAGGTAAAATTAATTTTAGGGACAACTGGGCAGGTTGGGAGTGGGAAGCTGGTAGAAATGAAAACTACCATTTACTGTAGTTGGCTCTGTAATTTGCATTTACTTTAATATTCCTTAAATATTTACAAAAATACTGAGAACTACCATCTCCCTTTGACAGGTAACTGACAGAGTAACTACCTTTCTAAGGTCACTTGGTTTTCATGGGGTTGAACTGTCATTAAAATCTATTCCCTTGTGGCCTCAAAGCCTGTATTGTTTGGCTGTTTCCCACTCCATACTTTTGGTTCCCCAGATTAATGATGCATGGGTGTTATTTAGTCATGATGACAGACACCTAATCATTGCTTTGGGCAAGCCCTACTAGGAGCCAAGGATTTGGAGGTGAGATAATGAGAAGAAGGGAGCAGGATAGCTGAGCTACTTCATCTGGGCCTGTCAATCTGTCCTATTGCTTTGACCTCTCTGAAAGAAAAGCAACTCTCTTCTTTGCCATTTTCTTCTCACGTATGACAGTTTCATAGTCAGAAGGTATCATGACTCTTAGTCATGGTCCACTAGAGCTAAGGCCAACTGATAGATTCCTGTTTCCTTACTAAGCAGTTTTGACACATGAGCTTGGCTCATATTTGAGAGGAGCGTCATGGATCTCCAACAACCAAGAAAAATTTTTCTTCCTTGAGTATCTACAGATTTCTCTTCTCTGGGATTAAGTCTGAGTCCATTGTCCCTATGGATTTTCCAGGAGTAAGAAGACCTGAGTCTTTGACTTTCTTGACCAAAACCCAGTTATGGTCACATACTTTTCCTTCTTCTAATATGTTAAAGAAGAGTGCTTTTATTTTGAGAAGGAATCTTGTCTTATTCATTTTCAAATCCTTAAGAGGCATACGTTGAACATCAGTTGAATGGGACGAACATTCAAATTCCCAGATTCCCAGGCTCCTTTATTTCACTTTATCTCCACCTAGTCCTTGCGTCCCAATCTATCCAGCAATTACTGTCCTGACCCAGATCGTGCCATGGACACATATATCACTCATGTTTTCCCACTCCTCTTCACCTAGAAAGCTCCCTGTCATCTTTTAAGATGAAATTCAAATAATACTTAATCTTTCTAACCCTTCTCAGACTCCCTCTGATTACACAGCATTTGGTACTTGCCTCTATAATAATATATTTTACCATGGACCCACAATTATTTGTTCCACTTCCCTCTTCCCCTTCCCCTTCTCTATAATACACTCCATATAACTTTTCAGTGTTTCTCTTTTAAGTGTGGTCTTCAGCCCATCAGCTTCAGAGACACCTGGAGTGTTTGTTTAAAATACTGTGTTCTGGATAACATCCTAGGCATTGCATCAGACTCTCTGGAAATGGGTCTTAGGAATCTGTATTTTAAAGATACTTTCTTGGTGATTTTCATGCACAGTAAGGTTTAAGAGCCTTCGATGTTGATACAACCTGAGAAAAGGGACTATGTTATCCGTCTTTATGTTCCTAGCACTGTATACCTATGTAGTAAACAGTCACTTTTTGTTTGTTGAATGCATAAATAAAAGTTCAGTGTAATGGTAGGAGGCTATGAATCCTACGGATCCTAAAGTTAATGTGCTTTATTACTCCAGATTGGCTCCTATTTTGGTAGTGTGCTATGTTCAGTTGATGTGGATAAAGACACCATTACAGATGTGCTCTTGGTAGGTGCCCCAATGTACATGAATGACCTAAAGAAAGAGGAAGGAAGAGTCTACCTGTTTACTATCACAAAGGTAAAAAAAATTATTACACTGACTTAGTTTAATTTGCTTTAGTATTGGCAAATGAAAAGCTAACCTGCATTTTGCAGATTAAAGAAAATTTACTAATATCATAATAATGCTAATTTTCATATATAGTATGGTTTATATCTCATCAATTTGAGGATTTCACTATTAAGTTATAATTTTAAAAATCACATTAAAAACCACATTAAAAAAATCACATAACCTAGAGCTTAATATATAGTGCCATTTTCCATGAGAGGTCTTTGAATATGTGTTCTCTTATTTAAATAAAGTTGTTATAAATTCATATAATTTTGTAAACACACACACACACACACACACACACACACACACACACATTTGTGTATTTCCCAAGTCTCTTATCCAATTATTCTTTGCTGTCAAGGGATAACAATAACAGGTCAAAACTATCTTGTTAACATTTTACAGTGAAAAGGACAAATTGTACCAGGCACTTTGGAAACCTCCATGTAATCCTGGATGCTTTCTACATTAGTTTGTCAGGAAATTCCATTGCTTAGTGTAACATTTAGGTATATATCCAACCCTTGGAATTTCTAGTCTTTGCACATAAAACTTAGCATACTCTAACATGGAAAACACAGTTTTTCCAACTTGTAAACTGAACTCTCTAAATCCATGCACATAAATATAGTGACATAGAAAATTAGATGACTATAGAAGGGAAAGATGGTAAATGACAAGCTGATATTAATATAGTAAATATTATGTTTAACTATTGTGATATTTTTGTCCTACCTTATTTATTTAAATTAATGTAAAAATGAGTTCTTGAACAGAAGCAATTAAAACAATTCTAAAGCATTTAAAGAATGGGTAATTGAGTATTCAATAAGGGAAGGGCATATCTACTTGTCTGAAAATTTAACAAATCCCAGTTTTTTAAATGTTTCTTGCTTATCAACTATTCTGAATTATCATTAATTGCTGAAAGTAAGAAGATCTCCTAATACTTTATCAAACTTAGTAACAAATTGATTTCTAGAAGATTATATAGAGGAAAAAAAATCAATACCTCACCCAGTTTCATGGTTGAGGAACATTGCTTTCTTGTGAAGTCATGAAATATTTCCATTCTTAACTTCAAAATCTAAAACAGTGTGTCTTTTCAAGGAAATTTCTTTGGGTAGAACTATTTAGTGTTTCTTATAATGGGATATTAACAATCTCATTTTTTACTCCCTATACCATTATAATTATGCCACAGTTCAGGAATTTTTAAGTAAAAGCCTAAATTATTATGTTGTATTTTATTTTGTCTCTACCTTAATTTTATTCAAGATATTAGTAGATTTTCACCAAAAAAATGTTTAAATCAAAAGGTTTAGAAACACATGAAAATACTAATATTGAGGAAAAATAGAGACAAAGGAATGGATACTTTTATACAGGTTGTGTAGCTACAGTAAACAGAATTGCCTCCTTTGACCTTGGTGTATGAGCAGACACTCTATGGCCTTACTAAAAATTTTATTTATAATTCTCATCATAATTAGAAAATTTCGAATTCTAGGTTTACAACCCTATCTATATTTAACAATTTGCAAATTGGTTTGGGCATCATTTGCTCTGAATTTTAATTATGAAAGTTGTAAAGTTTGCTTTAATCATCCCCCATTTTTTTATCCCTTTTGCAAGGGCATTTTGAATTGGCACAAATTTCTTGAAGGCCCCAAGGGTGGTGAAAATGCTCGGTTTGGTTCAGCAATTGCAGCTCTTTCAGACATCAACATGGATGGCTTTAATGATGTGATAGTTGGTTCACCTTTGGAAAATCAGAACTCTGGAGCTGTGTACATCTACAATGGTCAGGAGGGCACCATTCGTACGAAGTATTCCCAGGTAATCCATGAGTTTCATGGTGATGTATTTACATGTGATCGTCATCATGTTGCAGCTAGAGACTATCACGTGGACTATAACTTTGTTTTAAAGTTATATAACTTTTATATACTTTGTTCACTCATTTTTTTATAACTTTGTTCACTCATTCAGTAAATATTCAGTGAGCTGCTACTGTGTGTCAAGGACTGTTATATTCATTGGGGATGCTGTAAAGAACAGGACAGACAAAACTCTGCTCTTCATGGATCTTACATTCTTGTGTAAGAGACAGAGGAAAAGTATGATAAATAAAATAAAGTGTTCCAGATAGTAATACATGATAAGAAATTTTTAAAAAACTGAAATAGGGAATACATATTCAGGGATGGGAGGTGTCAGGTATTTGAAAACGTGACCAAGAAGTCCTCACTGAGAAGGCAACTTTTGAGTAAAGACCAGTGAGGTAGGAGAGAAATCAGGACCTGAATTTGCATCAACTCCTTCCCGCTTCACTGATCCTTCACTGCTTCATGCTGGTTTGTGATTTTATGTTAAGATTAATGCTGTTTCTTTGATGAAAATATGTCTGCAAGAAGGATAAACACATTAGATAAGATGTGACTGAAATATCGGTGGAATTTTATAAAGAACAAAGCAACCTGTGAAATGGCTATGTAGAGAATTTAACAATGCCATATAGAAGCTGCCTTTTTTCTGTTTCAGTTGTTGTGCACTATAATTTCTTGTCACACTTGCTCTTTCAGAAAATCTTAGGATCCGATGGAGCGTTTAGGAGCCATCTCCAGTACTTCGGGAGATCCTTGGATGGCTTTGGAGATTTAAATGGGGATTCCATCACGGATGTGTCCATTGGTGCCTTTGGACAAGTTATTCAGCTCTGGTGAGTCAGTGAGAGCCAGAAAGACACAAATCAGCTAACTGAAAATTGACCTGCTAAGTAGAACACATTGCTGTGCTGGTTATTGTGGAAATGCCACATGTATTATATAAGACTCTAGGACACTTGTGTGGCATGGTTTGCATAAGGGAAGGAATATGTTGCCTTGGTGGGAGAAAAAAATATTTGCCTAACATTAAAACTAAGTTTCTCATCTCTATGTGGTGAGCAGAAGTGCATTGAAAAGACAAAGTCCTTATATGGTATCCAGGAAGTTTTGAAATATTATCTTCAAATAGCCTTACTTCAGCTCTCAGAAAGGAGGCCTCATGAGAATGCCCTAAAAATACTGAGCACTCAGACCACACAAGTAAAGTGCAACTTCTCATGTGGTTAAAAGGTATCTTTTAGAATTATTAGTCATAAACAAGAAGCCATTATTTAGCTTTAGCTGACCTCTCATTGACCTCAGTAGGAGTTGACGAGCAAGGGGGTGAGGGTGGCGGGGAACAAGAAGGGATTGAAGGACCATGTGATTCAAGGACAAAAATAAATATATTGGATGGGTGAGGGAATAGAAGCAGAAAGAGAGAATTTGATCAAGAGTCCCCAAGAAAATATAGGTCAGCCATTCTTTTGTTTCTGTTGAAAGATGTGTTTTAAATGTCAAATACATCAAGAATAGAAAAACACTACATATCGATGCTGTGTTCTTTTTGAATTTAATGGTACTATTTACAGTATCTCACTTGTGCTTTTAAAGGATGAAATGAACTGTTTTTAGTGCATTATTTTAATGAAATCCTCTGTGGAAAAAATACAACTCAAGGAAAATATTTAAGACTTAAAAAAATACGAAACTATATTTATTGAATAAAATCAGTTAACATCAGTTAAGCGTAGCTTACCATTAGAAAAATACAAGGTGTGATAACATAATTATATGACTGAGTTTTAAACAATAAGAAATCCCACCTTTCAGTGAATACCACCCTGTGGCCCTCTTGGTAGCCTTCTTCCTTGGAAGGCTATATCCCTACTATGCTATGACACTCTCTTTAATATAGTCAATAATGGCCACACTTTTTTCTTTAAAGGTGGATTTGATTCTTCAAAAAAGTTAAGACACATGAAATCAAATCAATTTATTAAGGTTCAGTCAAGCTGGGTTAAGACCATTTTGTGGTCACAATCCTATAAGGTGCTGAGACTGGTTTTTCTGGTGACTTCTTGAGACTAATTTTTAAAAAACAAGTTTACGAAATAATTTACATCAGTTCTACTTCTATTGGGATCAGTGCTCAACTTCTCAAAGAGATTGACTTAAAGAAAACATTCACTTAGACATCATATATCCTGTAAGTTTGAGGACATGTTGCATTTGTTATGAGATGTTTTATGACTACTTTATTAGGGGACCCGATAGATTCATGATTAACTATCTTAATTTTTCAATGGACTCAAGTCCTGAAATTAAAAGAAAATGTTTTCTGTCTTCTTGTGGTACTTTTCAAAACAGGTTAATTATTCATTACTACTTGATTTTTTTTGTGAGGAAGTTAAGGGTGTACACAAGGGCTCATTGTGATGAAATACAAATTCCACTGGCCAAGGAATTAGACCATGGGCTCCAAATCTCTCACTTCCTAATAACTATTACTCAGCGAACTGGCAAGTTACCAAATGTCTTTGTGTCTCAGACTGTTTCATTAATAAAATGGAGATAATATTTGTTCTCCCCCTTTCACAGGAGTATTGTAGCAGCAAATGAGGCCATGTGTATGGGAAAGCCCTTCAGATATCTAAAGGGCTAAACTAGAGTCAGAAGTCGGTAGCACCCTGCCTGAGATGGATTCCTCAACCACATTCTGGCATCAGGCTAATTGTCACTGTCTTCGTCTTAAGCCACACTTCAGTGCCACACTTCATTGCCAGCCACTGAGGCAACCAGGAAACACCCACAACCGTGCCTCAGCCCTGACACCCCCACCTTGCCACCTACTCTCTCCCCTACCTTTATGAGAAGAGTGAATATCACTGCTTCCGAATGGCAACACGACAGAGACCATGACTTTGTACTTCACCTGCAAAGAGCTTACTGATTCTCATCCTGGCTCAAGTGTGCATTCATTAAACAAAAAATATTAAGTGTGAATTATGCTAATACAATCACAAAAAGAACATTATCTCTACCTGCCATCTTACAGTTTTCAAATATGAAATAGTGCTAAAGTGCTTAGATAGAGAGTAGAGAGAATAACTGGATAATGCTAGCACTGGGTCCCCTATGTAAAGGTTATATGCGCACTCAGCAGTATGTCACTCTGTTTCCATTTATGTCTTTCAGGTCACAGAGTATTGCTGATGTATCTGTAGACGCTTCATTCACACCAGAGAAAATCATTTTGTTCAACAAGAATGCTGAGATAAGCCTCAAACTGTGCTTCAGTGCACAGTTTAGACCTACTAAGCTAAACAATCAAGTGGGTGAGTAGCCCTGAAATAATCTGTATGGAGATAGGTTTGCTTATAGAGTTTTAATCTTGAATGTAACCTATATGTTGAGTTTGTAGACCAAAACAAGCAAGGATCGTAAGTTGCAGACATTTAAATTCTCATACATTTGAGGTTCCTGAGAATAGTTAATTAGGTATGGAATGTTTGTTTAGATCTTCCTCTGTCATCTCTAGGAGGTGCTATTCTGCAGAAAGTTGTAATCTCTATGGTATAATCAAGGGCTCTCCCAACTCTAGCCTTTGAGTGTCTCTTACCCACAAGTCCCTTACTGAAAACCTTGGGCACATAGATTATGCTGGACTACAGCATGTATTAAAGGAGAGCTCTGTAGGTTGGCTCTGCCATGATCTAGGTAGTGTGTTCAGTACAAGTACCAAATATTGTTTCTATTCTTGAGGAATTAATAACTGTGAAATAATGAGAAAGTATAAAACAATTTATCATTTATGCACACAGTTTTCAATTTTCTAAATAATCTAGAGAAGTGAGTAAAAGTCTGAGACATGTTCTATCAGCAAGTGACAGTGAGGAAAACTGGGCAAATGTCAACAGGAATTGTCATTGTCTCTCTCCTGGTCCAGGGCTTGGTCATCTTTCAGGGCTTGGGTGAGGTCCTGTGTCCTCTCTCAAGTCTTTTGTAAGCACTCCATCTCCCCTTCATTTCTCCTGCTCCAGTTGTGTCCACACCCTCCACATGTAGCAATTGATTCAGTACTTGATTAAATTCTACCTTCTTTCATTTGCTGCTGTTTCATGGGTCCTAACCTCCCTGCATCAGCTTTTGATTCTAAACTTCAGAAACGTGTAGTTCCTGCATGTATGTCATCAAATGGTATACAAACTTAAAGACTAGAAATATAGAAGTAGGCTATTTGTCAAAATTCATACCAAGAAATAAATAAATTACGAACACAAAGCAGAAGTTAGATTCACATCTTGGCACACTTTCCATATTTTCCTACTTTTCTTATCTATCTGGCCCTTTTTCCCTCCCGATGCTCAGTCACGGACCCAATTCTGATTAGCACATCTCACAGACCTGCCTTATAGCACATCTGTCTGAGGAGCCATGATAGTTCAGTCAAAAACCATTAACTGTGTAATCATTAAGCGGCAAGATGTAATGTGCAGCACGGTGACTGTAGTTAACAACACTGTGTTTATTTTATATTTTGAAAGTTGCTGCAAGAGTAGATTTTAAAAGTTCTCACAACAGAAACAGTTGTAACTGTGAGGTGATTGATGTGTTACCTAACCTTATTGTGGTAATCATTTTGAGATTTTATATGTATGTGTGTGTGTGTGTGTGTGTGTGTGTCTGTATAATCATTATACTTTATACCTTAAACATAACCAATGTTGTATGTCAATGATATCTCAATAAAGCTGGGGAAAAAATATTAAGTGGCTAGTCTGCCTAAAATTTGGAAAATCCATTAGCTGGCCAAAATGGCTGACTGGTCACCTCTCCTGATGCTGTAGCATGGATTTGTCTCACGTATCTTCTTTCCACTTTGTGACTGTATTTAACCCCTTCTGTTGCCACACACTTAGAAGAGAATTTCTGCTTTCAGAGAATTTCCTCCCCTTCTACTCACAGTCTAGGGTCTCCGGGTCCTGCTATTGGGCACCTTTCTCTTTCAATCCTTTTCCTTGATGCCTTCAGGTTCATAGAGACAAGCCAGTCATGAACATTTGTTACTTAACTGCTTGGCTGGCAATCATAGTATGTAAGACATGAATTCCATCTTCACAACTTTGAAAAGTGAAATTATAAAGCATATGGTCTTTATTATTTGTTTCATCAGGTGCTCATTCCAGTTAAATGTTAACAACATAAAAATTAGTATATTGCCCATGAGACGATTTATCATTTTTAGCAAGCTACTTGAAAAAAATGACACAGTATTATCATGTGTACTAACTTTGTTCTAGCTACGATCATCTCCCTATCATTATTTTTCCTCTACATTAGTTTTACCACTTATTTTTAGTTTATTTGAAACTGTTATATTTTAGCTATCCTTGTTATACTCCTATGAGCAAGAAAAAGTATACAATATCGATAACAGACATTTCAAAGGTAACATGTAGAATTAATGTTTTCGGGAGTCTATTCAATTTTTAAAATATTGAAAAGTAATAAGATGGAGTAACCCCAAATAATGCCGTTGGTGCTATGAATAGTATCAGATCTCTCGATTTTGGACATGCAGTCAGCAGACGATAGTTGAAGATTCTGATCGTTTGGACATTGGGTACTGACATCAGTTTTTATCACATTTGCTTTTCATTTCCATTTCCCTCAATTGTATAGATGAGGAAATGGAGGTCCAAAGAGGTTTAACAAACTGCATGAAGTCATACAGGTCATAAACGACAGAATTAGAATTCAAACCAAGTGTGTCTGATTAAGAACTTATTACTGCAGTGTTGCACGCCTTTCTCCATGTAAGCATCTAGTGTATGCCAGGCACTGCACATGTCCCCTTGGAATGTCTCTCTCCATGTAAGCATCTGGAATATACCAGGCACTGCACATGTCTCCTTGGAATATCTCAACCAATCCTCAAATAACAGTTATCCTCACAACTGCATAGAAACAGCAAAAACATGGGGTCTGATTTCAAAATTACCCAAATTTTATTTCTGACCATGCCCTAGATGTATGAACTAAGGTGAATTATTTTACCTCTTTTATTTTGTTTATTATCTGAAAACTAGGGTAATAATATCTACTTTCCAGGTTTAATGTAGAACTTGTAAAAGGTAACATAGAAGAATGTGTTCAATTGTAGGCACTCAATAACTGTTCCTTTCCTTTTATATTACCATGTTAGGGATGATGTTTGGAAAACGATGTTTGAGGGAGTAATTTGACCAACATCATTCAGATTTCCCAGTGGCAAGTTCACTTTTCTTTCTACTGCTTCAAGCCACATTTCTTTAAATGACATTTTTTTTTGTATCCACAGTCACATACATCATACCAGAGCTAGAATTACAAGTGTCATGGGCTATCCAAGATTCACAATCCATCAATTTAAAGACCATTTTATATTTTCTCGAAGTCAGAGACTATCCAGTAAGACAAAATAAAGGAGGGATGCTTTTGCCTTAAATTTTTTTTTGTAATAACATGTTTATAATTTTTATCATAGCCATTATGTATAACATCACAATTGATGCAGACCTATATTCATCCAGAGTAACCTCCAGGGGGTTATTTAAAGAAAATAACGACAGGTGCCTGCAGAAGAATATGATAGTAAATCAAGCACAGAGTTGCTCTGAGTTCATCATCCACATACAGGTGAGGCCTCAGGGTCATCCCTTTTCTGCTCATTTCTCCTTAAAGGCTAATGCATGGTGAAAATCTAAAATGGAAACTTAGTAAGAATATGCTTGTCCTTCTAATCAAATGCTTTTCTAGTTCTATGAACAGGAAGCATATTTCCTTTATGCTAATATATATGGTCATATTTTATCATAAGTTAGCAGCATTAACTTTTATTTGGGATTACAACTAAAATGGCTAAATATAAGATTCTTAAAAGACATCAAAGGTACAGTGCTTTATTAAGTGTTTAACAGAGAGAACTCTTAGGTGATAGTAAATTTTATTTTGCCATTTTCCTATCATCGAAAAAATTTATTCATTTTTAAGCCACTGAAAAGGACAATTCCAATTGTGTTTTCCACTACTGGATTTAAATTAATATAAGTGAAGGATGTTAGATTATGAGATAAAAATTATTTGCTCTAATCTTATACCATAATTAGTATAGTTCAAATGGATTTTGAAAGTCTCCCAAGTAGGAAAATTGCTCTCAGTAGAAAACTTCCAACAGGAAATTCATTTTGTTAATTATATGAATATATCCCCAAGAAAACACATAATGGTATTTTAAAGTATAATTTACTCGGGAAATAATTTACTCATTTTTAAAAGAGCTGTTTAAGAACTTCTAGAATATGGTTCTCAGAGTTTAAGATGCGCAAGAATTGTCAAGGAAACTTTTATAAAATGCATATTCCGGGTCCCCACCACCAGAAATTTGAGGATTTGAAGGTTTGAAGGGCACCCCCCAGATATTTCTTATGTAGATAGACGGTGCAGAGACCAGATCTCACGAAATGTTAAGTATAAGGGTTAAGTGGAGGCTTAGATGAATTAAAATCAGTTGAGTTGTTTATTGTTCACGTTGAAGGTTTCTTATTTGTGAAGGCCAGGACTCTTTCTGTTGTTAAGGGCCAATTATACAAATTATTTAAAGGAATAAAAGCTGATTTCCATTCTCTCCTATCCTTGAGCTAAGTGGTAAATCAAATTAAATATGTAATCCATTGTGGGGGCCTGAAGACAGCCAGGCCATTGTTCGTATATAGACCCTACTCACTCTCGTGTGCACTTGTGAAGTTTTTAGACGGCGTGTGTTATTTTGGTCAGCTAAGAGATGTTTCAGTTAACACGCCCTATTTGATATCAATCCCGAAGTCCATCCTATGTGCCAACCCTTTGGCCAACTGAAGAAGCATTGCCTTGGAGTCGGGAAGCCATCCTAGTAGTCAGGCCCCCCAGAAGGGCTCAGGACAATAGTAAGTCCTGCCTGTGAATGAACTAAGTGATAACCAAAAGATCACTTCTCAGGAAAAGGCAAATTCAATTTTTAGTGTTCCTCATTTGTCCATTGTTCTTTCCTGACAAGACCTGGGAAGATGTTTGTGAGGACTGCTAGATAACACGTACAACCCTGTTTTGGCATTTTTACATTTTTCATTCGCCTTGAAGCCTCAAAAACAAAGTGGCCCATGACTCCTGGAACGCTGCTCGTTCTCCCATTCTATACTAAACGCACAGTGGAAGAGTTGTGCTTATAGCCGGGTGGCGTCAGCTTCAGTGACTGCTGAGTGATATGTGCCTCGTCTTCTCTGCAGGAGCAATGCAGCTTCTCAGTCTGCTAGAGCCAGAGTTGGGGGACCTGGTTTCGGATGTGGGCATTACCTTTATCTGGTTTTGTAGTGAAGTTAGGTTCTGACGAAAAAAGGGAGACTCGTGTCCATTGCCTGCCAGCCAGCCCAAGTACCTTCCCTTCAAGGTCCTAGTATTCCCTCCCGGAGACTTGGTCAGGACCCCTACAGAGTCTTGGCAATAGGAACTGAAAGGACATAGCCAACAATCCAAGAGCCAGGTGCTGACATAAGCGTCTTCGGAGCATTAAAACTGGATATATCGTCTATTTATAATGGTGTATAAATAATGAGACTACTAATTAGCTTAACTGGGAATTTGCTGCTTCCAATATTTCCTGAATCCATGTCATTGAGTTTCTTAGTAGTGGACAGGCTAAGAGCAAAATTAGGACAGTCGGGAAGAAGCGAGGATTGTAAAAATTCAGAACAAGGATATTCTACATAATTGAGAGTGGGCTGTGTTCTTAACTGTGAACACCTTTGTGGTCATTTTCTGGTTTTGAAGCTGCCATGCCCTAATAAACTGTGTGTTGTGTGTATGTGTGTGTGAGTTAGAAGCCCTCGGATGTTGTCAACGCCTTGGACCTGTGTGTGAACATCAGCCTGGCAAACCCTGGCACCAGCCCTGCCCTCGAAGCCTACAATGAGACTGCCAAGGTCTTCAGTGTAAGTGCGGTTTGCCCTTCCTAGAATTCAGACCGACTAACAGAGTTTCACAGTCCCTGCAGTCGTGGTTAAAACATACTTAGGACCTTAGCCTTTAAAGTGTTCATTTTCTAAATGCAATAGAATTAGTTGTGTGTCAAGTTCACCAGCACATAAATTCCACAAAGGCTGAGATTTTTGTCTTCCTAGTTCACTGCTCTACTCCCAGCCCCATCAGCAGTGCTTGGTTGACCCAGTGCTCAATATTTATTTGTTGAAGAAATAAGTAGCAATAAAGCAAACGCCTTGGGCTCACCACCCAAATAAAATGTTACGGATACCTATGAAATTCTGTGTCACTCCCTGCCCCCCTCAGATCCACATTCCTCTTGCTCTCCCAGACATCAGCACCTGGAATTTTGCATTTATCAGTGCTAAACATGTGTATATCCCTAAAACATTGTTCAGTTTGGCATGGTTCTGAACTTTATGTAAATGGAATCATAGGTATTCTTCCACAATTTGATTTTCTAACTCAAGAGCAGATGTCTGACGTTGTTCTCCCTTTTTGGTAGATCCCTTTCTATAAAGACTGTGGTGATGATGGAGTTTGCATCTCTGACCTCGTTCTAGATGTGCAGCGGCTGCCAACTGCTCAGTAAGTTTTACTTTAAAGCTCAGTGTAAAATGCAGAAATAAAAGACACATTTGGTTATATTATTCAAATGAATATTTATAGAGATTTCTTTTTCTGCAAAAGAATACCCATAACTAATAAAGACCTTTAAAATCTAAATTTTAATGTATACCATCTATATAAGAGTGAAACAATACAAAATATAAAACCATTTGTATTTGGATGGTTCCTTTCCCTGTAATGTAATTAAAGAAGAGAACCCAACAGCATTTATTTATTGTATCATTTTACAATGAAGATAGGTTGTTATTAAGGCATTTTCTCAGTATTCCAAATAAATCTAAAGAGTTTATTTTTTTAAATGAGTGAAGCATTTGAATACTGGTCTTTTTTTCCCCTTACTGACTTTTTTTCCTTTTTCTCCTTTTTGAACAGAGGAAAACCCTTTATTGTCAGCAACCAAAACAAAAGGTTAACATTTTCAGTAACACTGAAAAACGAAAAGGAAAGTGCATACAACACTGGACTTGTTGTTGATTTTTCAGAAAACCTGTTTTTTGCTTCCTGGTCTATGCCGGTATGTGATGACACCCTGGGCCTACCGCTGTTGTGTTTCCTCCTGGTTGTCAAGTACCCTCTTCCTTATGTGCAAACCTCCCTGTCCTCTGTGTTGTCTGAAAAAGCCCTTTAACCACGATCAGCATGATAAGTCCTAACTCTGTGGCTCCCAACTAGTTAAACCGCCTGAGAACATAGCCTAGCTGTCTGTATCTAGGCCAGTTCTGCTTCAAAGTTTGGGTCAATTTTTCCTTTGCCCTGAGACTTGGCAGCAGTGGCCAGATACTCGCATAACTCCTCTTAGCCATCTGTGTGATGAGGCCGCCGTGGTGCCGCTCAGATGCTATGAGTGGCACTTGCTCTGAGAAATTAGAGTCCCGCAGCTCAGCCACAAGTCTTGCGGCTGCCAAGGTGACGCATTCCAGCGAGGTCAGTTCATCATATTGACTTGATCACTATACCAGGAACACATTTGACCATGAATGCCCCTGGTCCCTCCTTGGGCACCAGCAAAGAAACGGAGAGGAGGGAAAAGCTGAGATTTTCTAAATTAGCTACCTACGTGATGAAAGAATTCTAAAATGGTTTCATCCAGTTTAAAGTCAATGTGAATTTAATAGATTTAGTGTTCTCAGCCTATTCTGACTTCAGTGTTTAACTTTCCTGTGCAAAATAACTTGTTAAAGAGAAAAGAAAAAAAAACAGTGGAAAACTAAAAGATTCTTTAAATTATTTAAAATATAAAGAAACACCAACGTAGAATTCTGTTTTCTTCTTGAGAAACTATAAATTTCAAAAATATTAAGATAAAGTTACGTATTAAGGACAGCATTTCTGGTTATTGGATTAAAGTTATGTTGTGCTTCTGAAATATAGGAACTGTGATTTACTTCTGGGGGGAAATTTGAGTATTTGAGCACTCCTTTGATTTGTTGGGTGTCCTTCTTAGCAACGAAAATAGTATATTAGCCACCAGGACAATACACAATTTTCCAATCCTGAGGGACAATAAATTACTTCAATGTGAAGCAACCTCACTGCTAAAACGTCCATGTGGTTGATATATCCTTCAGTATGCACACACACATTGTATACTAATTGATCACTGTTTCCTTGGTCTCGTTCAGGTTGATGGGACAGAAGTAACATGCCAAGTGACTTCTCAGAAGTCTGTTACCTGCGATGTAGGTTACCCTGCTTTAAAAAGGACACAACAGGTACAATTTGCATTTCCTCAAATCCACCCTACCCTCTCCTCAGCACTAGTGTTAATTCACCAATATACCATCTCCTTTATGAGGTATCACCATTTAATAGGCATCACAAAATAACCGGTTGCGTGTTTAGAGCAATTTTTTAAAAATTGAATGTTTTAAGTTAATAATAAAAATGGGATTTCCCCCAGGCAGTTCATTCCAAAAACCACATACGATATGGAAATTTCACTTTTTCTGAATACGTTGACCAACACTGGTCAAAGTATGGTACAGAGCCCCAGATATCATTTGTTAATCCCTGGTAAGCCAATTTCATGCAGCGCAAAGCTTTTAAATTCAGACAACCATATATTCTGTGATGTGATAACTTGTATATTTTGGTGGAAAGTTAAGCCCTTCTAAATCTAAATGTGTGGCATGCGAAAGCAAGGTGGACAAATCAATAGATGTTCTACAAATCTGAAAGCGTAAGGTATATAAAATTCAGAATCAAATTGGAGTGAGTTTAGTTTTATGGGAAACTCTTTTTTTTTCATGTGGGTCCCTAAGTATGAAGCATCATAGAGTGATGAATTTTAATTTTGTGTATAGGTGACTTTTACTATTAACTTCGACTTCAATCTTCAAAACCTTCAGAATCAGGCATCTGTCAGTTTCCAAGCCTTAAGGTAAAACATAATGAAGTCATGAATGGAGGATGGATGGCTTTTATAATATTTCTCTTTAAATAATTCCTAATGCTTGCTTCAATAGTGAAAGCCAGGAAGACAACAAGGCAGATAATTTTGTCAACTTCAAAATTCCTCTGCTGTATGATGCCGAAATTCATATCACAAGGTAGGTGAAACAGTGGGACACCTAAAGCACACTGGTTTATAACACATTTGGCTCATGACTAAACAAGTCCTCTATTTGCTCATTCTTACCTGGAGAATTTGAATTAAAGTGTTCCCCCCTTATCAACTAAAACAGAAGTCTAGGGACAAACGGTTCCCTAGGGAACTTGAGCAACTCCATAGGTCTTTTCACCAAGAGCACCACCAGCAAGGCAGAGAAATCATCCTTCTGCCACGTGCCAAGGAGAAATTGCTCTGCAGGCGCTCAGACGAGCTGCAACCTCCCCAAGATGTCCAAGTAGAACCTTTAGAGCGCTGAGAGCTGCACTGCTTCCTTCTCTGTCTCTCTTTCCTACTGTCCATATGCGATCTCAAATGATAGCCCCATTCCTGGACATTGAAATCCCAAGCACAGTGCTCTGCACATAGTAGGTCCACCACAAATATTGAATCTAGTCCCCAAAAATGTGTTTCTAGGTGGAAAATTCCTGCCATAACAGATTAGGAGTTTCTTGCAACCAAGAGAAAATGAGGCATTTTCCAAAGGAGATCATCCATGAAGAAATGCTTTATTCCCTTTGCTTGCCTGCCCAAAGCCAGTAAACCTGAGAGCACTGGCCAAAATGGTACTTGATGACACCAGTTATAGAGATATGTTCAGAGACAGGTGTCCTGAGAAGTGCGTAGTAGGTGCTACTCACCACAGGTGCTAACAGGTTGGTGTCATCACCTTCACTCCCACTGAGAAGTGGTCTCATGAACACAGATACACTGGGGCACAGCAATGCTGTGCACAGGCCGCACGTGACAGCCCCTCCACGCCTGGGAAGCAGTTCTCTTGCTGGTGAGGCAGGAAGGCAGCTTCTCAGCATAGATGAATGACCCCTGGACAACACATAGCCGTGTATTCCCAAGAAGCCAGGCTGCCAAGTATCCAGTGACAACAGATTTCTCTGACGCCCACCACATCACTCTAGCCCCTGAAAGCATGGAATATGGGGCTCATCCAATAGATCAATGAGCAAAAACAAAAAGGAAAATGTCATTATGGCTAGAGCCTGAGACACATGAGCAAGGATGAAAAGAATGCTTCTGTACCAAGTGAGTTGCAAATAGCAAAAGCAGAAACCAAGTACAGTCCAAGTCTTCCATCCCTGAAAAATTCATCAGTAACTGCAGATTGCAAAGGACCCTCAGTTGTTAAAATAAGTCAGTGAAGACAAATGCAGCCAACGAGATTGATAGTACCACATTGCCTTAATTTTTTTTCTTCCTACCTGTATTGATTCTTTCTCATCCTAAATGCTTTTTCTTAATACCGCCTTTTTATGACTCCACTCTCCCACCATGACCAATTTTTTTCAGATATTTTAACATGCAATAAATGTAAAATTGAAGTGGGACTTCACTTTTACTAACCAACATCTGAGCTATGTATTTTTGTGATGATAAATTGGACTCTAAGACATTCTTTAAAAAAGATGTTCTTTGGAGCGGCCACTTAGCTCAGTTGGTTACAGCGTGGTGCTGGTAACACCAAGGTTGCCGGTTCGATCCGCCCATGGGCCACTGTGAGCTGTGCCCTCTTTTTTAAAGAAAAAAATGTTCTTTAAAAAGTATGATACAGTTTAAAAATGAATACGCAGAATTATCAAGAATAAAGCTAAAGTGGCTCTTAATCCTACCACCCAGATAATTCCTCTACATGTTTTTTAAAAAGAAAGAATAAAGACATTAAATGTACATGAAGAGAAAATCCAAACATTACAGAAAGATCCACAATGGAAAATGAAATCATCCCTCCCCACCTCCTTTAGTCACAACAAAGATGAGTAACTTGACTGTTTTCAGAATACCCTCCAGATGCAGGTTTGTTTATCTACAAGGATATATGTATAACACACACACACACACACACACACACACACACACACACACACACACACACTTTATTTACCCAAATGGAATGATAAAACTTTTCTGTACCTTACTTTTTATTTAATCCTAGAGAAATTAGTATCAAGACACAGAGATCTAACTTGTCCTGTTACTGGATGGATAATAATTTATGTGACCAATTCAATATTAAGGAGATATTTGGTTGTTTTGCATTTTTGTTTTGTTTTGTTTAACCATCACAAGCAATGCTATTAAAAAAATTTTTTTAACAAACATTTGTGTAAGCTTTTGAAAAAAAGTCCTGCCCAATTGTGTATTGAGTGTATCATTTGCAACCACTTTCCTACTATATAAATGTGCTATATATATATATATATATATATAGTATAAATATGATGGGTGGAAATAGGTGATAATATAATTATTTCTAAAACAGGATCCCGCAAGTATTGCTAAATGCTACTATAAATATATTGACCAACATTTAAGTAACTTAAGGGACACTTAAGTAACAAATGGAGAAATGTCAGATGTCTTTAAAATGCAAAAGTAGAGCATATTAATGAACTTAGAAATGGGGTGTACTCAGGGGTTCACATGAAGATCTCCTAGAAGGCAAAGGGAGTAATTCATGCACAGACAGCCAGGCTTTCTGTTTCAAATCCTAGTCAGTTTTCCCATTTTCCATGTAAAGCTAACAGATCTTTGTTTCCTCTCATATATATAACCTTGACAAATACTACATACATCTATTTAAGTCTCCCTATGACATGTTTTCCTTTTGAGAATTAGGAAAATATATTTTTTTAATGAGGCATAAAAAAGAGCAAGGAAAGATTTTCAGTAAAGAAATTTTAAAAACTCAGAAAATGTGCAGTTCATTTTTTTTTTTTAGCAAATAAGAGTTAATATCCTATAATTAGGATAGATTTTTTTTTGATGGAAATAAATATTGCTTCTCAGACTCCTGCTCCTCACCCCCAACGAAGCTGCCCTGGTTAGAATCTAATCTCAGAGCCCCAGAAATGAGTGCGAAGAAGGGAGGGTATCCAGTTCCATTCCAGTCCTGATGACCCTGTGGGGTTCAACCCTCTGGTGGGGTCATCACTTCACTTGCAAACCCCCTTTGGCAATCCCAAGCCAAGAGGTCACATCAACCCAGTGTCTCTGGGTCTCTACACTAGTGGTGTAAACAGACTGACCCACACAGTTCAGACCCAAAGCATTAGAGTAGGTTTGGAACTAGAGAAAGAGGGAGAAGGAAGAGTAAAGAAATGACCTGTTTCACAGGCATCCAGTAATAAATTCTGCCAGATCTAATGCCCAATGCCCTGGCATTGTATTTCAGCCATACCACGTGGAGAATCATCGGGCTTACAAATTCATTCATCCCATCAACAGGGACTAAATGTCCAGTATATTAACACTCCAGTCAATACAACACCAATGTGGGAAGAATTCCACTATCAGTTCTAAAGTAAGATATTTGTACTTACTTTAGAAACTTCACAACTGATAAAGATATAACACAAAGATTCTCAGCAGAAAGATCATGAAGGACTAACGCTTCTAAAGGAATTTGTTTTCACCTTAGAATTGTACACTGGACCATAGCCCATAATAAGTATTTGTTTTCATTTAGAGTTTTTGTACCTAAATGTAAACTGTTTTGCTTGTAATATAAGCTAGAAGATACTTAAAAGAAATAGTGTTTCAAGAACAACAGAAACTAAAATGTGTGGCTTTACAAACATCCAACAGATTTATCAACATAAATTTTTATGAAGTCTCAGCGGATGGGAATGTTCCTTCTATTGTGCACAATTTTGAAGATATTGGTCCCAAATTCATCTTCTCCATTAAGGTTGGTAAGCCTTTCATAAGGATGAGAAATCAGGAGGAAGGGGAAAGAAGAAAATGGGGCTAGGAAGAGAAGAAGAAAGTAAAAGGAAGTTGAAATGCATAAGTGGTTCTCCAACTTGTACATGCAATAGAATCACCTGGGGACTTGCTAAAACGCAGGTCACTGGGCTCCATCCCCAGAGTTTCTGATTCAGTTAAGTGTGGGGTCAGCCTAAAAGTGTGCATTTCTAGTAAGCTCCCAGGTGATGCTGCTGGTTTAACTGCCCTACTTTGAGAATCACTAAGCTTGATCACAGATATTAAACATCTGGACTTTGTGCATAGTTATGTGTCCTGAGTAAGGGATAATTGATACATTTGGAAAGAAAATGTTCAATATTAATCAACACAGCATTAATATAATGGCATTACTGTGGACAAAAATCTCTGGAATATCATTAGTATGCCAGTTTATCCTTGGAGACCACTTCCATTTAAGAAGTTTACCATTTATATACCAAGATGCGTTTTGTGCAGTCACGCTAGGTAGTATCTAGAAATATTTTAAGATCACTTTCTATTGTCTGTTAGTATAATTGTTAATGTAAAGATTGTTATTATATAAGAAGAAATTAATTTGCAAAAGTGTCTATAATATAATAATATTACAGAAATTTTGAAAGTGGGGGGGGGAGAGAATTCATCCACCACCCCCAGTGTATACAGGTTTTTTTGTACATTTCCTACTCGTCTGTTACATGGTTGCAACCCTGCAATTTGGTGATTTAAAAAAAAAAATCTTTAAGGGTCTTGATTTATGATCCAGACACTGGAATTTATAAAATATGCATGGTATTTGGCAACTACTTCTTTAATGAAACATTTAGTCAATCAGTAGTAACAAATAACAGTCAGAGAGAGTGTAGTAAGTGTCAGTCTTGTGTCAAGGGCTTTACCTATGTTGATGCATTTAATCCGAGATCACTTATGACGTTGGCAGGGTTATTATTTCTATGGGTTTTATTTTAAATGTTTAACAACCAGCAGGGTATGAGGACTGGCCAATTGGAACAGACTCCCCGCCAAAGAGAACAGATGCTATACCTGTACAACCTACTGAGCTGATTATTTTACAGATGAGAAAAACGGAAGCACAGGGAGGTCCAGTACTTTGCCCAAGCCACACTGCTAGTCCGGGGCAGAGACAGACTTTACGCCCTGGCAGCCCAATGCCACAGATGGTGGATGTTTGTAACCATCTCCTAAGTCACAAATTACTACTTACCAGTTAAAATTGTCAATGTTGAGATTTTTCCAAGAAGGGCAACACAGGGACCCCAAGTGTGACTATCAAATACTGACTCAAGCCCACCACTTAACAGTTGCTCTTCATCAAGAGGGAGGTTATTGGTCACTTCCTCTGTAACATGTGCGTGATGTAGTGGTAACCAGACTGTTTACTTCCGTACTATGTAGGTGACAACAGGAAGTATTCCAGTAAGCATGGTATCTGTCACCATCCACATCCCTCAGTACACCAAAGAAAAGAACCCCCTGATGTACCTGACTGGGATACACACGAATCAGGTAAGGGCAACCGAATGGCCTATAAAAACGAGCACTTTCAATATGGAGACACCCCACGAGGCAGGGGATCATGCGTGTCCATCTACAGATGGCAAACCAAGAAGATGACCCCAATGCATCCCGCGTGCTGATTAACTAGCCATCCGTTTCCTGTTAGAAGCAGGATAGTGTAAGAAAACAAGCGTCTGAGTCTAGGGATTTACAAACGGCAGAAATGATCCCAAAGCCCCATCCTGCCCAGGTGAAGATCTTGTCACAGCCTGTTCACAGAGCAGACTGGGAAGGGAGAGGTTAAACCCGTGGCAGGAAATAGGTCTACACCGTTGCAATTAAAAGCTAGTCTTCAAGCTGTCAGCCTGCACTTTTCAGCCTGTAAGTACTCAACCCTGGCTGCTCATGTTTAAGTAAGAGTGATGCCCAGGCCCAACCCAGGCAGCTGAATCAAAACCTCTCTGGCTAAGGCTCTAGTCCTGGTGTTTTACCTTTAAAAGCCCCCAGCTGGTTCTAACATGCAGCCTGATTTGAAGAGCATTGTTCTTGCCAAGCCCCTTGACTTTGGCTCAGCACTTACTTAGCTGGTTCTAATGTTGTTGCTGTGATGTGCATAGGGGACTACAGGAAATCAACATCCTAAAACGTTCCACAGGAGAGAACCCTGAATGGAATCAATCACAGTCTCATTTCTGCAAATTTGTCTTCATCCCACATGGGCTCTAAGAACCAGTGCCACCCCGTCGTGTCAGGAGCATGTGAATGCTTCCGAGTTTATATCTGTCATGACCAGAAGTGTGGCCAGGTCAACACAGTGAAGGAAGCCTAGCAGTCCCTCCCTTACCCCGACATGTGACAATGGGATTTCCTAACAGGTCCTAAGGAACATCATAGAACTGTTTTGCTTCCTGAGACTGACTGGATGTCCTTTTTTGCAGGCTGGTGACATCAGTTGTAATGCTGAAATAAATCCACTGAAAATAGGACAAACATCTTCTTCTGTATTGTTCCAAAGTGAAAATTTCCGGCACATAAAAGAACTGGTGAGGGCAGGTTAACAGGGTGACAGTTTCCTTCAGCGACTGTTTGGTTTAGCTGGAAACCAAGGACCTTCTTTTCTCCTACCACCTCGTATCACAGAACTTTCTTATTTTGTTTTTAATGGCCAGTATGAATCAAGATTTAGAAATACATGCTCAAATCTAGGTTATCGGGATTATTATTTATGCTGTTATTATAAAATACACATCCCAGTTTTCATGAAATCAAAAGGACTCCACGTAAAAGTGCTGTTTTAGTGGCGTGCACTTTGGAAACACTGCAAAGAACTGTGAGGGAACTGGGCATATGGTTTGGAGATGAAGCTCCTTACCTCCCCTCCCACATATTCATTGGTGTCTTGTATAGCTGCTGAGACATCTCTGTCGCCAAGTACCCTTCTCTGTTTCTCAGTATGTATTATCTCCTTGCTCCCGAGCTATGCCCCATTCTTTGGGAAAGAAACTAGTCTAGCATCTAGCATGGTGCTTGCTTGGCACTTATTAAGTATTTAAAAAACTAAGCATTTAGCCAACAGTGAACCCACAGTTCTCCCCAATGAACAACACTGAAATTTTGGTTTCCTTTTTCTGAAAGTGTTTTATTTCATGAGGGTGGGGGAAACAGGAAAATAGGAGAATGAAATACATATTTTTAAGTAATTACAGTATAATTACAGTATAAGTGTGTTTTAAATCTAATATGTAAAAATGCCTAGCAGAAACTCATCTCAGGGTATGCCAAAATATAACTCTCAGAATTTTCCTTATTTTTGTGAAAATGTTTTGATTTTGTAAAAATGACAATTGCTAAATGGGAACAACATAAAACATGACACAACAAAGAAACTAAAGTTCTCTAGAAATATAACAGCTGACCACTCGTTTTAAATTTTTTTCGATTACAACTGACATTCAATATTGATGAACAACCTCCACATCATTATTCATTATTGATGAATAATGATTGATTATCATTAATCAATATAGATAATGTACGCTGCGACATAAATGGACCATGCTACTCTTCCTCGACCAACGTCTCATAGACTTTTTAAAATAGACTATTTTTTAGAGCAGTTTTAGGTTCCTAGGAAAATTGAGTGAAAAGTCCAGAAATTTCCCATTTACCCCTTGTCCCCACACAGGCACAGCCTCCCCCTCTATCATCCCACCCACACACCAGTGGTACATTTGTTTCAACGGACGAACCTACATGGACGCAGGACCACCACCCAGTCTGGGTTACATTAGGCTCACTCTTGGGGCTGCACGTTCTGGGTGTTTGAGCAAATGTGTAACGACACGGATCCACAATGACAGTACCACACAGCGCAGTTTCACGGCCCTAAAATCCTCTGTGCTCCGCTTATTCATCCCTCCCTCCCCCCTAAACCTTGGCAACCACGGATTCTTTTACTGTCCAGCTTTTTAGTTTTCAATCTAAGAAAAGCATCTTTATCAGTTATGTTTAATGAATAAATTGTACTTTATTTTTTATATGTGCGTTCAATGCTTTACTTAACTAGTACACTGTTGATAAACACAAGTAACTTAGTGTTTTGTGTTTCGCTGTCAGCAATAGTAGTTCAATAAGCAGACTTGGTGAGCTTTTCTCCACACATGCATGACTATCTCCTGAGGCCTTCCACACAGAGCGGAAATGGCTGGGGCAGAGGTGTGCACTTTTTACATTTTGAGGCACAGTGCCAAAACCTCTGGATGAAGAGTTCTAACTACTAAGAGTTCGTGAGATTGCCTGTTTCCCTAGATCCTTCCCAGCACTGGGTTTTATCTAACTTTGTACAATGTTAGCATTTATTTTTTAAAGCCCATACTAACCCTCCGTCTTCTTTTCCATTGATCCCAAGAACTGCAAAACTGCTTCGTGCAGGAATGTTACCTGCTGGCTCAAAGACCCCCAGGTGAAAGGAGAGTACTTCCTTAATGTGTCCACCAGAATTTGGAACGGGACTTTCGCAGTGGTAAGTATTATTAGCTTGATTTATTGGGTTTACCTACAGCGAGGAAAAATAAGACTTCGTTGTCAAATTCATACCCTTTGACAAAATTAGTATTTTGGCTGATGTCAGCAGTGCCCAAATAACCGAGAGCAATCTTACCCTGGAAAGCAGCGTGCTTCCACCCCTTTGAAAAACTTGTCCAATTTGGCTGTGCCTCAGAATCACCTGGGGTGCTTGTAAAGCATCTGATGCTTAGACTCCACGCCAACCCACTACATCAGTCTCTGGGAGTGCTGTCAGGATCCCCTCTGCTGCCCTTGGGGTACGAGGGGCCACCTGCTCTGTCTCCCTCCCCATGCTCTTGACATTTTTGACTTCGTCTCCTCCACCACACCCAAATCCAAATGCACGTGACTCTGTCTCCTTCCTTGAACTCCCAGCTAATTGTCTGCCTGGCTCTCAAACCACCCAGATGAATGTAACATGAGCATCCACCTTCCTATAGTAGAGCCAGGTAACCACTCTGCTCTCCTGTTGGACCCTTTCTCTGCTGACAGCTCAGTGTGCATACAACTTTTCAAGTCATTTCAAGCTCATGAAAAGTGAAGAAAGTGCCAAGACAATGTCAGTGTTTTTCCACTTGGCAGGTGTAACAGTAGTGTATCTGCTTTCAGCAGAGATTTTGGTAGCCAAAATTTTAGTCTGGAATGAAAAATGTAAGCATAGACAGAGCTCCTTACATACGACTGCACAGTGGCTAGCTTTTCCTTGCACCAACACGGGCTCTGATTGAGGCAGCAGAAGAGAAATAAATCTAAAACCTCTCGGGCCTTTGGCTCTCTGATTCTTTTGTTTTTTTGTTTTTTGTTTTTAACTAATAAATCACTCTGCAAGGTGCTTACCAACTGGACTGTAATACCTCTTTTCTAACCATTTCACGATCTCTCCAACAAACCCCATGCCTTGCTATGCAGTTTTTATATAAGGTTATAGAGAACTAAGCTTCCTCAGAACTTGTCTCTGGAACCAAAATATAAGCAATATTCTTGGATAAAGACAGAACAGAAAGAGGAATAGTGGAAGATGGGGAGAAAAATGAATAGAGAATAGAAAATGGGGGGTGGAGGAGTGAGAGATTGAGTTTTCTTCTTTCTTTTGTTTTGTTCTCTCATTAGATGCATTTGCTTTCAAGCTTTCAGGACACCTAAATCCTATAAGATGCAACACCCGCCCTTGCTGATACAATCCTCCCAGCTGCTACAGTTCAGTGCTCAGTTTCACCAACTGGTTCTTGGCTCCTTGGATTTGAGGAACAAATGTTTTCATAGCAAGCTTTGCCAGCTGGGAAGGAAAACTGACTGTTGCAAATCAAAATGCAATCATGCCGACTCTGCAAAACACATTGGGTTTTTCTTTAGTTTAAAGCTACATCATTTTACTGTAAGAGTTTTAAAAGTACCTTCCCAAAGGCTTTCAGAAGGAGCCGTTTAATTTCTGGGAGCAAAATTCTAAGGGAATGTAGTACTTTCGGTTTCCATCATGGTTCTGGGCTCTGAACTGAAAAAACACCCAAGAGTTACTGTAGTGTAGTCCTGCACACCTTCCTCCTACGTGAAAAGTCAAGCTTTTATCCCCACCTTGTTTTCAGCTATTTCAACAGCAACGTGGATGGTCTCAGACCACCGAGGAGATACAGTCTAAAATATGGGTCTCATTTCCTATATTAGAACCCAGTAATACACTGCCTTTCTGAGGCTGTGCACATCAACTTAACATTTCCACTGATGTTATCATGAAGTGACTGCTTGGGCCTCCATACTGATGGCATTGTTGGCTGCCAGTTGTAAGGAAAAGCCCTGCTGAATGCTAGTTACTTCACTCTCAGATGTGCATAGTACATCTACCACAGGTTGTTAACCCCGCAGAATACTGTGTACCTGTGCAAACGACGTCACTTGGGAGAGCAGAGGTATCAGTTGTTGTAAGGAAATTCTTCCATCTTTAGCCTACAGTGACAGTGAAGCCAGCATTCACTTAATAGATTTTTTTTTAATGTAAACCATTATCGATAGTTGCAATGTCCCCCCAATAATAAATGTTTAAGAGTGCAGGGATCAGGGTTAATTTCTGATGGAATCTTCCATATTGACAAAATTAAGAATAATCAGATTGAACCATGGAAAGGAAATAAATTGCTCACCTTTTGGATATGCATTCTCTCTTTCTGGCTCCCAGATATAGTTTAGCAAATTACCTCATGGAGTACACTGAATCATAAGCCCTAGTAACCAGAAAAGCTTCGCCCTAGTAGCCAGAGCGTGTGAAGGCAGTTCTCGCACCTGGGTATTGTATGCTATTTCAATGTAAGCCTCGGGCCCAATATTTGCATTATAAAAAATACACACATCAATGTTTCCATTGAAAAAGATTATTTTTCTACAATAGATCCAGGAATACATGTAAAGTTGTTTCGTATTAGGCAGTTACTAGAAATACCAGCTTAAACTATATGTCCTTTCTATCTACCTGTCCCAAGTCCAGTATTTTTTGATAGAAATACTTAGATTAGAAAATCTGAAATTATGACTCATGTTTTATAGCATGACAAAAAGGTTCTGGGTGTATGCTGCTGACATGCATGACCGAGCTCAAGTGTACTTTTAAATAGTACTATTTTACACGTGTACCCAGAAGAAAAATTCTCTTTCCATTTTAAGCTGACCTTCCATTGCATTATGTGATTTATTCAGGTAAATATATAAAAATACCATGTTTGCAATTGCCCCTCATGTCGCAATCTTCATTAAGTTTTTAAAAATTAACTAAGGTCTTTCCTAATTAAAAACTTCATTTCTAGACCCTTGTTTTTCAACCCTGTTTTCAAAGTTCGAATCACCTAGACAGATGTTTTAACCTGCTGACATCTGAACCCCCACCCCTCAGAGATTTGGTTGAATTTACTATGGCAGGGCCCAGTCATCCACACGTTTTAAATTCCCTGGGCACCTCTCATGTGTGGTCCTGTCACATATCACCGATTTCAGCACACGGAGCTTCTTGAGTATTCAGCGTTGGCATTAGCTCTGTCGTTTTCCATAAGAAAATTCATACAAGTAATAGTCATGCCAAGTTTTACAGATTGACTTATGCTAGGATAAAATACATTCTTTATTCTTGTGTTCCAGTCGACTTTCCAGACAGTTCAGCTGACAGCTTCTGCAGAAGTCAACACCTACAATCCTGAGATATATGTCATCGAAGAAAACACTGTCACGGTGAGCACATCCCATCCTCCCCACGGGCAGTAGAGTCTAGGAGGCATTCCATTTCTGAAAACTTAGAATAGTGGCTCTTCTCACCTAACGTGTGCACAAGTATCTTAATAAACTCTAAAAATCTGATGTTTCTTACATTGAGCTTTTGGCAAGGGTGTTTGGTGATATATTTGCCCCCCCCATACTCTTCCCCCACCCCACCCCCATGTTAGCAAAACTGGATCAGAAGTGATGATCCAATAAAAGGCAAAACAGAAGGGGCTCCATCTTGCTCGTGGCTCCCTTCTCCAGTTCTTTCTTTCTCCTCATGCTTCCACAAAACAGTCTATATCTTAGGCCATAAAAATCTAAGTCTTGCTTATTTGAATCATGTATTGTAGTACGGAATACTTTTTAAAGAGAAGTGAAGTAGGCTTAATAAATAAGACATTTACTGGAGGATTTTTTCGTAATATTCCTTATAGCTAGACACTGACACTGTGTGAAATGTCCATTCATTAGGTTTTACATTCTAGAAAACTATAAATGCTCCCCTTGATTAAAAAAAAAAAAAAGGTTTTGCCAAGAAATGGACTTTCAGAGAAAACAAAGACTCAGTGTTCCAAAGGCTGGCACAGGACAACTTTCCTTTGCATTGAAACTCTGGTTAGAATATGCCGTATTTAGATATAGCGGGATTTCCATGCCTGGCTAATCTGTTGGCAGAGCCCTGAGCATTTTCCTCCCAAAGCTTTTGTTAGAAATTGGAAGGCAATGTAAGACTCTTCCCCAAGGCCCACTTGGCAGCTGGCCTCACAGCCTATGAACTTGGTGAAAAAGCCAGTGGCCCTGTGAACTCTGGACCTCGCTCAATGCCTGTGGATAGAACTCACAAGTGCCGCTGTCCCACTCTTGTCCCAGGGAAAACGATTCCACACAATAGAGGATGTTTTGCTGCCTCTTGCGTAGGACCTTCTGTGAAGGCCCACACCCTCGGGGATGTCAGAGGCTGGGGTGTGGAAAATCAGAAACAGAGCCAAAGGAAATGTAGTCTTCAAATTCAAGTGCTCTAAACTCAGCCTGGCAGAAAAGTACTATAGATGTTGTAAAAGTCCGTTTTAGAAAAGTGCAGTGTTCAGACAATACCTGGACCTCTGCTGAAGTTTTGGGTGTTTTTTTTGTTTGTTTGTTTGTTTGTTTGTTTTTTAGAATGCAATATTAAATGTATTAGCTAAAAACACAAAATAACAATTTTAATGAATCCTTTAGTAAATTTTTTTTTTTTAGAATGCAATATTAAATGTATTAGCTAAAAACACAAAATAACAATTTTAATGAATCCTTTAGTAAATTTTTCTTTTCCTCGTTTTTTTCTGAACAATACTAATAAATAACAGGACATTTATTACTTTATTGTGTCTTTGAAAATCTTTTTTGAATCCAAATAAATATTAGGTAATGTTTTGAATGTTTGAAATCCAAATAATAAATTGACATATCCCTACAGGTAAATAATTGATTCTTAAATTTATTTGACTCCTAGGTCCTAGGTTTAAAAATTTTATATTCATGGATCCCTGTGGATCCATGAACTCAGATTAGGAAGTTCTGCAATGGAAAGAAGTAGAGATAAGACTGTCATTAAGCAGTGAACTATATGAATTTAACTTTATTCCTAAATTTATAAAGCCTTTTTTTTAGTTCTTGAAGTTACAAATGAGAAGAAATATAGTCACCAAAAGGCCAGATTCAAGTTTAGCCCAACTCAAAAGTTCTGTGACAGAAAGCAATTTATCTGTCACTGTAATTCAGTGTTAAACATTAGGTTGGTACAAAAGTAACTGCAGTTTTTGCAATTATTTTTAACCTCTTAAACAGCAATTACTTTTGCACCAACATAATAAATAATGTTTTGTCCCCCTACATTGCTCCAAAATATAGGTCTTTAAGAATATACATGGTGGAGGAAATGGTTGTGATTCTTTCTACAATTAAAAAAAGAATATATGGTTTTACTATTAAAACTCGTAGGGCAGCCATTCTGTTAGTCACAAAGCTTGCCAGAAAGTGGATATAAAGAATCATAGGTAGCCTCAAGGACAATTTTATAGTTGAAAAGGTCAGCTTGAGCCCTGAGATATTACTTCTTTCTACTTTTTAACAATCCATATCAAGTAATCTTGAATGGGAGTTAAGAGACAGCAACGGTACAAAGTTGTTGTTTAATCACAAGGGATTCGGGTTGTTGATTTGTTTGACCTTGGATTCCCCTCCCCAAGACGGGGCTCCAAATGCTTTCACTTGACAATGAAATTGTATGTAAGAAATTGAAACTGCTATTTCATAAATAATGAATGTATCTGAGACTGTCAGAGATGACATAACCGCTAAATACTGATGCAGTTAAAGGGAGGAAACTAGAAATCTTGATTCCTTGACTGCACTTTGCAGGAACAGTTTCTCTAGAACTTGTACTGCACGATGTTTAATTGAGGAACATGATTGTGCGCAAGTCACATCACCTCTGTAGACTATAACTTATGAAATTAGAATTTGACTAGGCCATCTTTTTGTTGTTGTTGTTGCTAAAATTAGTTAACTCAATTGTTGTGTATATACATTTGCAGATTCCCATCACGATAATGAAACCCCATGAGAAAGCTGAAGTACCAACCGGAGTTATAGTAGGAAGTGTAATTGCTGGAATTATTTTGCTATTAGCTCTGGTTGCAATTTTATGGAAGGTAAGAAAAGTTTCTTATTTAAAAATAAGGGGCTCCTAAAGACATCTGTCTTGAATTTCTTGATTAAACAGCAACCTTAAGTTTTATATGGCACCTCCTCCATCATAAGAAAAAAGGCGATGCAAGTTTATTTGCAAATCTCACCCATGTCTTTGAAAACAATCAGTAAGGATTTTATCTCCTGGGTCTTGGTCTCTATGCTTTTTTTGCCCCCAACCTTCCTTTCATCCAGACCCTTGAATGTTTTATTCAGCTGCAATTAAGTGGACCCTGAAAAGTTTATGCAAGTCAGTACATCTCTCTGGGCATTAATTTCCTCACTGAAGGATTATATCAAGTGAGTTCAGGAGTCTGCATACCACCCTCTCCATAACCCCAGCGATTCCCAGAGGTGCTTTGGGGAAAGTGGGCAGCAAAGGGGGTCCAAGGCCCCACACGAAATAAGCCATAGATGGTAACATTTTTACATCATCATCTTGCAGCTTGGCTTCTTCAAAAGAAAATATGAAAAAATGACCAAAAATCCAGATGAGATTGATGAGACCACAGAACTCAACAGCTGAGCCATCCAGCAGTTCTCACCGCCTTGGGACCAGGCAGCACCACAGCCCGGGTTTGCTATTTGCGCGAATGGATTTCTAAATCCCAGTGTTTTATAATGTAATAGGTAAACTAGCCTGATATTTTATTTTAAGAAAACTGCAGGTCAGTTTGGAAAGAAGAAATTGTGGGGGGTAGGGGGTAGGAGTATAAAGGGTAAAAGATTTATTTTATATGGAAAAAGTGACCTTTATGTTGGCTGGTCCAGAGTTTACATTATAACGTGCATTATGTCAAAGGTGAAATGCTTCCAAACATGAGATGCCTTACAGAAAAATAATTTCAGATTTTTGGGGGTAGGGAAACCCAATCATGTAAAATACTTTTTATACAGCAATAACAAAAGTGAAAGTACTTGGTACAGATATATCATTAGCTTGTATACTGATGTTGATGGTGAAAAAACAAAACACAGGTCTTCAGCTTATGCTGATCATCTAAAGTTACCACAGAGTATTTGACAATTTTGTTTATAAACTAGGTAAAATTTGCTCTTGTCAGCCCACAGCGGCCTCTTCAGAGTCCCTTTCTTGCTATGATGTACTTATCAAAACCTGCTTGAGTAACTGGTGGGAGCCTAGAGTATGCCTCCTGCAGAGGAAATCACCATTAAAGGGAGAAGTGGTCTCCCATCCAACCAGGCCCGACCCTGCTTAGCTTCCGAGATCAGATGAGATCGGGTGCATTCAGGGTGGTATACAATGTTTCCCCTGAAAATAAGACCTAGCCAGACAATCAGATCTAATGCATCTTTTGGAGCAAAAATTAATATAAGACCTGGTCTCATTTACTGTAAGACTGGGTATAACATAATAATATAATAAATATAATATCCAATCTTATTTTACTATAAGACTGGGTCTTATATAAGACCCAATCTTATGTTAATTTTTGTTCCAAAAGACGCATTAGAGCTGACTGACTGGTTAGGTCTTATTTTGGGGGAAACACGGTAGTGCCATTTGCGACAACATGGATAGATCTTGAGGTTATTATGCTAAGTGAAATAAGCCAGACAGAAAAAGTAGAGAACCATATGATTTCACTGATATGTGGTATGTAAAACTGAAAGCAACAAAAGAACAAGACAAAGAAAAACTCATAGACAAAGACAATAGTTTAGTGGTTACCAGAGGATAAGGGGGGACGGGGGTGGTAGGTGAGGGTAAAGGGGGATCCAATATATGGTGATGGAAGGAGAACTGACTCTGGGTGGTGAACACACAATGGGATTTATAGATGATGTAATACAGAATTGTACACCTGAAACCTATGTAACTTTACTAACCACTGTCACCCAATAAACTAATAAAAAAAGGGAGGGGTGTGGGTGGAGTAGAAGGCAAAGCATGAAATTACCAGCCTGTGCCAGAGGAAGAAGTGGGCAGTTTCCTTTCTCCTTGAGGAAGCACAGCTGGCTGACTTGACCAGCTGGCTGGCAGGAACCTAGTCAATTTTTGAAAGCTGAGTACCTTCTTTGGCATTTTTCCTCCTTCCACACTGACCCACTCTCCCACTTCCCGGTGCCCCATCTTCTAGAAGCCCACTGAAGCCCGTTTCCTCTCCAGTAGTCCAGAGTTACCCAGCTTCCTTTAGCCCTTGTCCAGATCTCCCTTTCCCTCAGGGCAGCTGCTCTTCACTAGGGGTGACTAGGAAAAGTCATCGGTTTAACGTACACACTTGCACGAATTACTGTATAATCCCCCTAACGTCAGGGGGCTGTTTTCGTTTACTGCTAAACAAGAAAAACAAACCTCAGTAAATTTCTAATTGTTGGAATTTCAGGCAGTGTAAACAAGGTAAAGTCAAACGTCTCAGGAATTTGCAGGGAGGCTCAAAGAGACTCTGGAAACCACCAAATTCGCAGGTGCATCTCTGCTTGTCTTTTCCCAGAGGGCTTAAACTTCCAGGATGACTTTCACTTGGGCAAGTTTGCTCAGAAGGTAGATTCTTGGGTCCCAATTCTGAGTTTTATGTGGTCGGGTTGGGGTGAGGCCCAGTAACCTGTATTTAACAAGCACCCCGTCATTATGGGAGTAGGCCACCTGAGGAACATCACCCATTTCTCCTTCTGCACCTTCTTTTCTGTACTTCTGAGCCCAAACCTTCTCAAGGAGGTGGGACTGGGAGAAGAAGGGCACAGGCGACAGCAGTGGGCACGGTGCTATGTCAGCAACTGCACACCTAAAGCTGAAGACGAGTCACTGCCTCTGTAAACGTCAGTGTCCTCATTACGAAATGGGAAGACTGGGTTGGAGCTCGACAGCGACGCTCTTACCTTGCAAAGTATAGGATCTGGATTTCTTATACGAATAGACCATCCTCCAAGAATTTGACTCTGAAAAGAAGTCACAGGAAAACAGGCGTTTGCCATGTGCTGCTGGCCCTGGCTGCCCTCCTGGCCTGGCCCTTGACGGCCCTCAGAGCTACGCACACAGTCTAGTGAGTTATTTGGTATTTGACAAAACAAAGAAGAAAAAAATTAGCCTTGTCAGGGGTTTACCGCAAAAACAGCATGGTATTTTCTAGTTAAGATGTGCTTGAGCCCAATTCTTGTAACAACTGTTATAACTGGATTCAAACACTGTCTAAATAAAAATTTTATATAAAAAAATGGAGGAGAAACTGGTCATTAAGTTGATAAAGAATGTTTAGTAAGCCACGTAACTGCTGTACGTATGTATACATATATATACACACACCTGGTCTTCAATGTGCCGTACAAAGAATTACAGCGTGTCATCCTTTTATTCTGCTCCACCTCACCCCCCTTAGATAAGCACTACATTGAGGTCACATACACACAGTGACTTGACTTAGGAAATCTGCCTTGATGGCACTGTTTCCATGAAGTACTTGGATTACTATAAACTAAAAAGTTAGCCCGTTGTCTCTGCACCATTTATGACACTAGAGCAGCGTTTCTCAACCTTGGCGCCACTGACATGTGGGGCCAGGTCATTGTTGTGGGGACTGTCCTGGGCATTGATGGCTGTTTAGCCCCATCCCTGGCCTCTACCTTCCAGATGGCAGGAGCACCCTCTCTCTCTTGTCGTGTTCAGAAGTACAGAAAAGAAGGTGCAGGAGGAGAAATGGGTGGTGTTCCTCAGGTGGCCTACTCAAAAAATGTCTCCAGACATTGTATTTGGCCTCTTGGAAGGCAAAATCACTCCTACTGAGAACCACTGCACTAAGAGCAAGTGGCCGAAATAGGCAACTTCTGCTATCAGATCAATGGTTTGAAGCAGAGGCTCTATTTCTTACTAGAGTATTTCTCAAGCACTTTGCTGCAAAGGTGACTATTCATACACTGTTTGAAAAAAAGTTATGTATTCCTAGTCAGCCATACTTTTGTTTTGAAACCATGCAGAGTGTGGGGCTTAAAAGACGTTGTCTTAAAGTTTCCATTTCATAAATGGTATGTAGGCAAGATCTACAGAACGTGATAAAAACTGAGCTGCTTCATGCATGGCTGGCACACAAGCCTCATATAATAGTATCAGAGTAAAATAGTTTGTGAAAAAACAGCATTGAGATTTGAAATCGTACATTGCTCATTTTAGCAGCAAGATGGGAACTTCTAACTAGACAGAAATTTTTTCTAGCTGGCAGTGTTATATGAGGTAGTAAAAGTTATCTATTAACTGTGAAACGTAAAGAAAATTAAAACCAACTTATCACACAAGTGATTATTACTAAAAATTATTACAAAAGTTGTAATTTATAGTGTATCTATTTTCATGTACAGCTATAACTTAATGTAGGAAAATCCCACAGATTAAGACATCATTCAACAGAAAGCAGGAGTCCTCAAAGTGATCTCCCTGGTCCATCTTCATTATTTCAATTTTGCACACAGAAATTAATTCACATTTTAGGACTCTGCCCTTTGTGTTCAGTAACATATACCTATTTTAATCAATTTGAAAGACTAAACATCTAAGAGGTAAAAGGTAAACGTGGGGGTAAAATTTGAAATAAAAAAAATGTAAACTACTTCTTTGAACCTTAAAGAATGGAAATGTAGCCATTATGTAAAAATAAAGATGGTTTCATATGTACCTGATTTATTTTAGCAAATAAAGTTAAAATATGAATGTATATATTGCACAATGTTAGAATTGTATATTTTTTAAAGACAAGTTGTTTTGGATATTTTCTTTATACATAATGTATAAATCTTTGTTAAGATGTAATAAGTTCATTGTTTTTGATTAACTAGTGTTTTTTTACCTTTTTTCTCTCCACCAAAAATATGAAAACGAATGTGTGCATGTTTGTACATTGACTTGTGCAATTCATTTGATTTCTGAGAAACAAAAATCAAATTGGAATAGTAATCAACGTGAATTAAGAACTTTTCTCATATTAAAAGTATGAGAATCAAACAGAAAAGTATTATTTAATTGTAGGCCACTTTTTTCATACCACATTACTGAGTAGCATTAAAATCATTTTGTAAATAAAGCTGTTTCCTTTGGATTTAGAATGTTATGGCTTATGTATTTCACTATATTTATCTTAAGAACTCACTGTGATTCACAACACACTCAAGACTCACCATAAAGAGAGGACGTACCCAGTCTCTCGCATGACTAGCTTTTTGTGGGAACTTAAACTGCCTTCATAGTTTAGGAACTAGGTGTAACGCCCTGCTCTGCACACTGCTCCACAGACAGGCAGCACTGCATTATCTGGAGCCCGTTAACAATGCAGATCTCAGGTGCTACTTAGAACTACTAAATTCTAATGGAAGTTTAATGCGATCCCCAGGTAATTCATATTACATTCAAGTTTGAGAAGCACTGCTATGAAGCACGTCTTATCTTGAAATAAACGTGTGCTTGGTTGGAATAAAGTAGAGAAAAACAGAGTCAGCCGAACTGCTGCAACCTGCAAAAATAGCCATCAGCATAGTGGTGTGTGGTGTTTTTTTTTTAATTTGAGTAGCAAGCCGGAAGGTTTAAATATTTTTATTATAAGGATTAAATATGCATACAAGAATGGGCTGAAATTATTAAAAAAAAAATACGTATCGGGCTCACAGACTGGCCATCACTGTATAGACGGCACATTAATGCAGATGTTGGGTGGTCTGTGCTGCCACGTAAAACATCAAGGCACCAATGTCTCCCATTCCTGCATCAGGTGATCTCACACACCCTCCTCTATTCTGCCCATCTCAGTTCTGGTAAGCCACGTCATAAGGGCAGCTTGCTGAAGAACCACCACCACTTAGTGTGTTTGGCATGCACCACACGTTAAAGTACAACTTTTGGAGAAAGGGAACATTAGTTTGTGTTTGTTTTGTCACAGGTAGGTTAGGAAGTGCTGCTTAAAGACCTGTATTCAAAGCTACCATTTTGTCCCAAATTGGAACATAATTTTATATTTACTCATTTTTAAAATATTAATTCCTTTTACTTATTCTACATCACCTTTTACAAACTACAAACAGCATTTTTAAAACTTCCCTCGTTCTGTCATAACCCTTTAATGTTTTAAACTAAGATACCAATTAAAGAACACAAGTCATCTCATTCAAAATCAGGGACTGATTTTCATCTAAGGACCACCCCAACCTAACTTAAAAATGGCTACTAACTAAAAACTGAACTTTTTGGTTCTGTGCAATATAAGGTTAACAGACTACAAACCTGAGTAGTAAGACTCAGGTTGCTCTTACTACGATAGCCCTGGCTCTACCGCCCTCTGCTGGGTGAGCTATGTAACTACATCACACAAATCATTGCCATCTAAGTCTAGTTACTACCATCTGTGAACAAACTTATTAAAATTAGTATTTATTATTAAATATATTCCCTATGTTGTACATTACATACCTGTGACTTATTTTATACCTGGAAGTTTGTACTTCTTAATCCCCTTCACCTATTTCACCTGCCCCCAGTCCCTCTCCTCTCTGGTTAACCACCAGTTTGTTTCCTGAGTCTGTTTCTCCTTTGTTTTATTCATTTGTTGTTGTTTTTTTAATTCCACTTATTAGTGAAATCATACGGTATTTGTCTTTCTCTTATTTCACTTAGCATAAAATCATACATCCAATAAGGGGTTAATATCCAAAACATATAAAGAACAACTCAACAACAAAAAACAAACAATCCAATTAAAAAATGAGCAGAGAACCTGAACAGACACTTCACCCAAGACACACACACGGCCCACAGACACACAAAAAGATGCTCAACATCACTAATCATCAGGGAAATGCAAATCAAAACCACAATGAGCTATCACCTCATACCTGTCAGGATGGCTACCATCAAAAAGAAAAAAATAACAAGTATTGGCGAGGATGTGAAGAAAAGGGAACCCTTGTGCACTGTTGGTGGGAATGTAAGCTGGTGCGACCACGGTGGAAAACAACATGGAAGTTCCTCAAAAAATTAAAAATAAAACTACCTTATGACCCAGCAATTCCACTTCTGTGTATTTATCCAAACAAAATGAAAACAGTAATTCGAAGAGCTATATGCAACTCCACATTCATAGCAGCATTACTCACAATAGCGAAGATATGGAAGCAACCTGAGTGCCCACCGTGAGGTTTTTAATATACTCAACACTCAGTAACTACGTACGCAGTCACCGGATGGGAGTAGGGAAGGGAGTGTAGGAGAAAATTTTAAATATCAACTAACAGTATAACAAACCAACCTTGTTGCTACTCAGTTTGCCTGGTTTTACAACAATTTTATGCTGATTTGTACATTGATACAATACGATTAACTAATAAAGCACAATAAGTATTATGGTAAGATGACAATTCTGAAATACTAGAAATCTCTGTATTATGAAATACATGTTTTAGGTATTACCACTGAATTTTAAAAAACACAAAAATAATGCTTTTAAACTTTTTAAATCATGTTTTTATTTGGCTTATTTTTTAAATATATCAATTTTAAAAATATATCGTATCGTGACTATCCGATAATAACTTTTTATACTTTCCAGTTCTGCCAACATTCCCATAATGCTTGCCCAATAACAGTGACATCACTGGATATGCAGGTGGGGGTCGGGGGGAGGGGGGGCGGGTGCTGAGACAAAGTCAGTGAGGAGGGGCCACACTTCAGTGAGTCAAGTTACAATTAGAACTTAGGCATAGAATAAAAGGTCTGCCACAAGCATCTTTCTTCACATTTAAATTATTCTTCCATTTTTTTCCATTAAAGCCTTTCCTCTATCCCTAGTTCCAGTGTTAGACACCCACTTATTTTGCTTTTTTTCCTCCTTCTTGTCTCACCTATAACTTAATTACTTGTCTCACTTCCTCACTTGTCTCACTTATAACATAAGAAATCATGCTTCAGTAAACTCTTAACTTCCGGAGAAAAAAAATCAAAATGTAATCAAAGATAAGGTTACCAAACTTAAAATGCAAACTAAAAACCTAAGTGATTTAATCACTTGTTGCCCAAAAGCATTCTTTGTTTCTTTTCCAAGATGACGATGATTCTTCATACATTTCCTAAAAATAGAACCATAATAGGTATTCAAAATAAATCATTTTAATAAATGCAAATATATTTGAATAATGAAGCAAATCACTATCACAACTATTTAAATCTGTTCCTCTTTTAACAACCCAATAGAAGTTTATATAAGGGCACTGAGTGCATTAAAATGAATAAACATGTTCCCTATATGTAAGGACTGCCAATCCAGTAGGAGAAACAGCAAACAAAAACTTAACAAGACAAGGTACAACCACAGTACAGAATAAACAATGAATTCTATTTGGGACAAGGATGGAAGATAGTCTGGACGAGGTCGTGCCGGGAAAACGGAAGGTCTTTAAACTTTTTCTTTCCAAACACACTTACGTCTTCAACATTTCTAAATATTCTTGTCCAAAGGCAGAAGGGATATTTTCATTAGCTGTGAAACTAAGTGACCACCCACAGTTCTTAGATAAGTCTGAGCTGTGCGCTGGTGACACCTGCTCTGCGCCCTCCCTACCTGCCCGCCCCTTGTTGTACCACAGATAATCTCAAAGCACAGACTGAGACTAAAACCAGACTAGAATTCAGATAATTTTTGGAAGGAAGGGGCGAAAGAAGAAACTAACATTTTCTCTTCTCACTCTCTTGTCAGTTCTATTACTGTAGGGATAGGAAGCCAAATTCAACTGCTCTCTGAACCACTGTACACCCCTTCCACCTTTTATAGATAGAAAAGCACAAAGAAAGTCCCACTAGTTCTCAAATGATAATAATGACAGTATGCCCCACCTCTTGCCCGCTCCCTCAATTTGGGGGCCTATCCCTTCATCTACTTTCTGTCGCTGGCCATCCATTCTTCCTCCTTGGTAAGAAAGCTACCTCTGCCACCCAGGCTCACAACTCATTTTGGAATGCTCTCCAACTTCTACCTCTTTGGGGTTTTCCTCCTGGTCTATCAAAATTGTGGCAGCCTTCTTCACAGCAAGCAACTAGTTATCTGAGCTTCACATACCCTGTCCTCTAATCCCACAGCTTCCCCTGTGGGAAGCTGAAGACAACGGGCTTCAGTTTTTAGTCAGAAAATATGGCCACTAAATTTCACAGGTCCTGGTTCCGAGTCCAGTTAGCTCATCTCTAGGAAGTAGTGACCACGGCTCCTGTGAAGCACTCACCCTCTGGTCCTCTGCTCTGGCCTTCAGATCCTACCGAGCGGTTCGTTCGCGCCTCAGCTTTGCTACCAGCATCAAAGCGGTGGGCAATTCTAGACCCTTAAGTCATTAAACAGTTCAGAGTACAGAACAATCCCACTGTCTATGTTACTATACCAGGGGAGAAATGAGGGAGTCGGGCCTTTTCCTCTCCTCAGAATGCTCTATGTAGCCAGAGAATTGTGGGCATGTACTGATGGGCTATATGTACTGATAGAAAACAAGGTAGAATTTCCTGTTCTTAAATTCACTCACTATGCATATTTGGGGCATGGATTTTTCATGCTTATAAACCTTGGAAAAAGAGATTATATAAACACTCTTATTTCACAGATAAACAAGATTCTATAACAGTCAGGGAAGACACATGAATACAAACTCTGTATGGACTCTTATGCCCTACCCTTCAAAAATTCCTCAGAAAAATCAAGTCCAAAGGCAAAATTAGATTATTTTCTTAACTTACCTTTTTCCATATGGGTACCTTGGCTTTTAAAGTATCAATGGCATAGCTCACAGCTTCGAGGGACGCAGCCCTGTGGGCTGACGACACAGCAATGATAATGCTTGCTTCTGACACTGGAACTAAGCTGCAACAAAATGAAGGAAAAATGTTATTCTCTTCTCTAAATCTACATGTTAAAGAATCTATTACATTTTGGAAAAAAATTCCAGTGAAGCACACTTACAACTAAACATTCAGTTTAGTTTAGAAAACAGAATTCATCCCTGTCGCACTCAGCCGCAGGGATACCAAGGTCGTGGCTAATTTGTTAGCATCTATCCACCCACCAAACCTGTTTGATGGGCACCAAAAAGAAAAGGACCTTTCACTAATTCAACAAATATCTGATTCAAACCAACAAGCCACAGTGCCAGGTAATGCCTAGAGAAACAAAGTTACCAAATAATGACTATAACATAGAATTTAAAATGTTACATAGCAACAAACGTTAAATAACAGAATCGATAACATTAATAAAATTAGTCATTAATAACAAAATCATAACTAATAAAATGTGATAGCTGTTGTTTCAATTGCGGGGTTCTTTTTAAATCCTGGAACTCCACTCTTCTTAGGGGTACAAAAAGGCAAACTAATTTAATGATCTTCAAAGACATTTATATCAAAAAATAATAATTTCTTAATAGATTGTCATATACACAGAGTCCAAACTACAAAACAATTCTTGAAAGATTACAAAACAATGCTCAAGGATTTCAACACACATTAGCAGAAGCTATTCGGCTCAGGGCCCAGGAGTTTTGGCACGCGTGGACTCTGTTACAGTATCTGGCACTCTCCAAATGTTACAACGTTCACAAGCAGCCTTAAAAGCGTGGGGAGGTGTCTCCAATGTCTGCCAGAATAATACACACTCCGTCACCCTAAGACAGACTCCACGAAAGACTCCAGAATCAGAATTAGTACAAAGGTGGAAAACAATTATGCTTAACTTTAAATTGACAAAGGAAATCATACCCAAGTCTATGGAACACCGCTATGTGTCTGACTGGCCATTTCTGCCTAAGGTCACTACAAATTTTTCTGACTTCATTTTCTGCCATTGGTAGATATGCTTCATATTCTAAGCTAATGACTTTTTTCCCTTCAAAATTATTTCTTGTAGTCCCTAAAACAAACAAACAAACAAAAAAGCAATTAAAATAAGGTTTCCCCTTACAATAGAAATTGCACATTAACAGAATAAAAAAAGGATTATTCTTTAATAGACAGGTTGCATACCAATTTTTCCAAAAATTACTTCGAAATGTTTTAAAAATGAAAACTTGATTGAAAAACAAAAGATAATTATCACAAAGATAAGAAAACAAAATGGCACTAATTAGGCAAAGTAAACACTCATAGAGAAACCAAGATCTATTTCCTTTTTTAACAGCATCTGACACTTAAAAGGAAAACATTATTTTCCCAGGATTATCATTAAGTTATCATCACCGTTTTTCCCCTCAGTATTTGTAAAACACAGATATTTCTGTGCTAATGACAACTTTCATTTTTAATTTTCTTTTTAATTTTCAATGTTAATTTGAAAATTCCTAAAATAGAACGAGCTAAAAAGAATTTCTACCCACCACTACGGGTAATTTTGGCTTACTGCTCAGTATTTTGTGAACAATGAACATAGGAAACACCTGCAATTGCTACTGTCTTGTGCAGTCCATAGACGCTGGGGAAAATTACAACTCACCTACAAACAGGGATATTGCACCACAGAGCGGAGAAGTCACCAACTGTGAGACTTCATCTACTGAAAGTTTCTCAGCAGTGAATTTTATGATATCTTTAGGTTTCTCTTCAACTTCATTCATATGTTTCCTAGAAATAAGACATTAATAAACCTTAACATTGGTACTAAGGGCAAAATACCCAACTTACAGACTGTATTTCAATTCGTATTCTTTCTACATTAGAAGTAGTAGGAGGTATGATTTGATCTGAATGATAAAATTAATCAAGTAAAATTTCAGCAAAACTCAATATATTTAAATACCGCTAATGAATCAAGCATGATACAAAAAGGAATTTACCTGATCAAAAGGAATTAACATGATCACTTAAAAATGTAATCTACCTCATATGACAATTTATTCCACATCTGGAATTGCTCCCGGGAGATCCCATCACAGTATGATTCAGGTATTGACACCAATCACACACACACACATCACCTCTAACCACTATATTACCAAGCACCACACCTAGAACTGCCGTTTCCTTTATCTAAAAAGGAGTGAGGGAGTGCAGATATGATGCTGACTCCACAGGAACTTGTTTCATTTCACAACGGGGCACAATCCCAATTAAGTAACTGAGGAAATAAATAAACGAACCGCACGTCTATTCATCAGAGCTTGTACGAAGTCCTTTGCCATGCATTTCTCCATTTGTTCATCGAGCACTTACTAGTACACACTCACTAAGGGCCAGAGACTAAACCCACACACTACACATAGACCAGGGAACAAAAGACCTGGCTTCTGCGCTCAGGGTGCTTAAAGTGGAATGTGAAAAACAAAGCAATAAATGGGAATCACAAGTAGGGATAACTTACGGAAATAAATAGGGCTCTCAGACAGCATGAGGGTGGGGGATAAGAGGATCCTGCAAAGCCTCTCTCAAGAAGTAACATTTAGAGGTGAGACCTGAAAGATAAGAAGGCAGCCCTATAAAGAAACAGGGGACAGACCCACAGCCAGAGACAGAGGGAATGGCAAATGCAAAGGCTGTGGGACAAGAAAAAACCATATCATGTACCAGATTCTACAGAGGCCAGGGTTTCAGGGAGCAGAGGAGAGAACAGATTAGCTGAGACTAGGCAAATAGGTCGGACCTTGCAGACCATGAGGAGTCTGGATATAATCATACATCCTGTGGGGCTTCATCCACATTGGAAGACGAGAGAAAGAAGGCTAAGAGGAGGTAAGGACTCACTCAAGGTGATTCCAACCATGGAATCTTACTAAATCCAATGTTCTTTTCCCTATCGCTTTCCACCTACTGCAAAGAAAGGAACATTTATTCACATACCACTGGATTGCAGGATGTTTCAATCTCAGGTGGACATGCCACCTGACTTTCTTCCACCTCTTTTTCTTGCAATAAGATATACACAGCCCAAACACAGTCTATTAACTTCAAACCACATCAAGTTCCCATGACTAGATTCTGTAAGGGTATAGATTCTAAAACTACATGTTATAAACCCTGTCAAACACACTCAAGTAATCTCAATACTATTGAATAAACTTCCTAATCTTTCCAAAGAACAGCTCTAATCTCAGTCTCTCTCCCCACACCTCCCTCCCTCCCTCCTTCTCTCTCTCTCTCTCTCTCTCTCTCTCTCTCTCTCTCTCTCTCTCTCTCTCACACACACTCTCACACACACACACACACACACACACACACACACCCTATCCCTTTAATGGCAGCCCGTTTGCTGAATAAATTCTGAACTCTGAAAAATAGCATTTTTCTAAAATCACCAGTTTCCAAATAAAATTGAGATACATATCTAACAAGGAATTCTATTATTTCCAAATAGTAGGACTAAGAAAGATCCAATCTCTGTGGACAGGCTGGGTAATTTGCTTTGCAGTATTTATTCTTCACTTTTTGGGGCACTGCCCTCCAGAAGAGTACAGGAAAAAATCCTTGGCTTGCTCCTTTCTATAATGAAACCAGAGTTTTACCATTAAGTATGATATTTATTCTTGATTGCAGAGAAAAACCCTATCAAACTAAAAAAAGATTTTTTATTCCTAACTTACCAAGAGTTTTTAATTATGCATGATTGCTAATTTCTATATTACTTATTCTTCAGTTGACAAAAAGTAAGCCTCATTCTGTCTCTGCAGAATATACTGAGAAATGTTCCTACACATGATCCTACTCAGATATGGGCTATGTTGTTTGGAAAGATGGAGAGATGATATGGTTCTACAGCCACCTGCAACACAGCTGTAATAGTGATGCTGTTTATTTATACACCTGGAAAATGGCAAGCTTTCTTTTTAGGCGCAGTCATCTTTTTATTTTCCAGCTATGAAGTTTTTCAACATTTCTGTGTGCCCAGGTGAGCTATCATCCAGTATTAGTAAGCATATTTGTGAAAAAGTACACAGGGAATCCAATAATTTGAGTTCAAATGCTGGCTCTGCCACTTATTAGCTATGTGATCATAGACAAGTTTCTCTGTAATTTCTCTGAGTTTCGGTTTTTCCCTCCTACAAAATACAGGTATTAATGCTCCAGCATTCAGCACTGTGCCTGAAACAGAATAAAATTTCAAAAAACCATGTTAAGTGAATTGGATGAACATATCAAACTGACATTAAACTGCTTATAACAGAATCCACGCAGAAATGATAGGCAGGTATTTATAAGTCTGTCTGCACCAATAAACAATGGCTGCTTTAATAAAGAGCTGGTGCAGACAAATTTATGAAGAGTATACAGTTAAAGTAAACCATACACAAGTTATCATCTATGTGATCCTTCTCCATATGATTGGTTAAGAAAAACATTTCTCACATACTCAAGTGGCTCAAAAGCACTACCCTCCACTAATGGGGGGGATAACGGCAATTTCGTCTCCTGATTGAAGCAGGAGTTGCTGATCTCCAAGCTCGACATATTCTTGACGAACAGCAAATATCACCTGATTTCTGACGTCAGCCAATCTGAAGGGAAAAAAGTATGATGAGTAGTTATCAATGCTGTGTTAGACCTCAAATTCCTTCTGCTGCAATTAAAAACATTACATAAATATTACTTTATGAAGCATCACCTGCAAAGTCACTAAAGTAACCCATATTCCGCAGAGAAAGGACATACCTACTAAAGAACATACTTAAGTCACCAAGAACACAGTAAATTGCTAACAGCTCTTTTTTGGATGTTGTGTGTCTTGGGGAATTAAACAAGCAAACCAAAAAAAGCAAAAAGAAATACCAGACTGAAGAAACATTCAGGCCAGGTTAAAGAGAAAACAAAAAATTTTCCTAATCCCAGGAGCCTTCTGTCTAAGTATATAGGTACACTAAGTATACAGGTACGGAAGTGCTCACACCAGGTGTCTCCTAGAGGTAAAAGGTTAAAGACAACAAAGTGGGACAGAGGCCCCACCATGTGTCATTGATTATCAGGGCACTTTGAGAGCAACTTAAAAGATAATCAAATCAAGGACTTGTATTCCTTTCGAAAATACACTGTGGGGGGGTGGACGGGTGGCTCAGTTGGTTGGAGCGCATTCTCTCAACCACAAGGTTGCCGGTTCCACTCTTCAAGTCCCGCAGGGATGGTGGGCTGTGCCCCCTGCAACTAACAACTACAACTGGACCTGGAGCCGAGCTGCGCCCTCCACAACTAAGATTGGAAGGACAACAACTTGACTTGGAAAAGTCCTGGAAGTACACACTGTTCCCCAATAAGGTCCTGTTCCCCTTCCCCAATAAAATCTTAAAAAAAAAAAAAAAAAAAAAAAGACACTGTGGAATATCTTTTATACAGCACTAGGATTTCCAAGTTAAACATCTATGTGGATTTAAGTGACACTATTACTATTCCTGAAACACCTTCAAATAAGCCACTTTTATACTTTGCTCCAAAAAGAACTTGAGGTTGGAACAACAGCAGTAAAATGGCTGATTTTTCAATACCAGAAAAAAAGTATTACACAAATTCAAATTCAGCAGCAGCTAGGGTTTGTTTTCTCTCTTTCTTTTTTTAATCTTAGAAATTTCTATTTTGTGTTCTCTAAAGAAGTGGTGGAACATAAAAGTTTAAAGCACACATTTTTAACAGAATTTGTTAACAATTTTACTTAATGTTATAAAAACGCAGAATCTACATTTTCAGTATTTTGTAAATCACAAAAACATATATAATCATGTCCCTTTGTGAGCATCCCAGCTTATTGTTTTTCAGTAAAATGTGTTTAACCTTCCTCAAGGAATTGCGCATTTTTAAAACTAGAATTTACGTTTCAGTTGTAGTTCCAGACAAATAGAACTATGGACCCTTTCTAACATTAAGGAAATCAATGTGAACGTTTTTTCACTTTTATCATTTATTAATTTTTTGAAATATTAAAAAGTGTTAATTATATGCATTCTACTAATTTTTAACTACCTGGGATGTCGTGTTTCTATCTCATTCCACAGCTGCAATGCTTTTATTTCCTGTGGCACAGAAATGGTCTCGGAACGAATTCCTGTTATTTCAGCACTTTTTGCAAAATACAACACTTCAACCTGAAAGGAAAGAAAATGCCCTTAATAACAGCCCATAGTCCTTTTCTGACAATCCACGCTGAGTTTTCTAAATGTATTACTTTAATCAAAAACAAAATTTATAAGTTAAAGACAAATCACCCACTGAAATTTCAGTATATCTACAAGTACCAATTTTGGAAAATATTTATGTTTTAAGCACAATTCTGACTAAGCTTCTGGATGCTTTTTAGTTTTACAAATGTAAGTGTGCCACAACTAAAATCCTAACAATATATTCTTAGAAACCATGAAGTCGGTCTTTAGTTGACATAAAACTCTAGCACCTTTTACAAACACTGAAACAGTGAACAAATGTCTGAGTCAAGAGGTGAATGACACAAATAAAATAAATTGAAATAAATGACAAGAAACTTAAAAACACGTCTTTCCCGGTTGCCACATGACCTTTGAATCTAGTCTGCACGACACTGAACCCAGCTGCCGAGGATTAAGTTACGTAACAAACCCTGACACTTAAAAGCAGGTGAGTTTGAAATACAGGGTAAACTGGTATTTCTTAAAACAAACCTGTGCAGTCAGCCTGGTTATCTAAGGGATCTGACCAGGAAAAGTAACCCACTTGCCACTCAGTGAACAGTATTCTCTACGAAATAACCAGAAGTTGCAAATAATCAAGGGTTTACAAAGCAAACGCACCGATTCTTAGTTAAGTGCGTATCCTTTGAAATTGAAAACCTGTCTTCGTCAAAACGAATAATCTGACAACCAAGGGCAAACCAAGGTCGAGAGGGTGCCTTTAGACACCGGCCAGTGCTTCACGCCGTCAGCCCAACACTAAGAATTCGGGAAGTGGACTTCACCTCTGCTGGGGCTACCAGAGCACAGCCTGCAAAGCCAGCAGGGGCCGCAGCGGCCCGGGACGTCAGGCACGGGCTAAAGTGCCTGCAGGGGACGCGGGGTCCAGCCGAGCAGGGCTGAGGCTGGGGACGGAGGGAGCGGGCAGTGGGGCATTAAAGTCCCGGAGGTTCCCCACCCGTACCTGGCACCGCGGAACCATCCCTCCGGAGCTCGCGGAACCAGTGCCCCGGCCGCGGGGGCGGGGACCCGAGGTGGCGCGAGCGCGCAGGCGCCACCTGACCGCCCCCTCCGCCCGCAGGGGGCATGCGCAGAACTAGCTCCGCCCGGGCGTTCTCTCCGCTGCCCTCCAGCTGCGGGCGCCTGCACGGAAAGCTTAGTGTTTCCCTCGCGAGTGGGTTGCGATGGCAACCCCGAGCTAAAGTTGTCACTAAATGGGAAATGGGCTGGACATGCATGCCAGCCACCTCGGACGAGAAGCAGAGGCGTGGGAGAGCAGACGCCAGACTCTGCTAGACACTCGCTACCTGCGGTATGGAAGTTAGGCTTTTCCACGCCTTTAGGCTTCCCTTCAACACTTTTTTATTTATTTATTTTAATCTACCCTGCCATCCAGTATATGATTACTGTTCTTTAAAGACTTAGGGCATTCAACTTATCAGAGCATTCGAATTGTATCAAATTTACATTTTTCCTGCAATTTGTCTGCGTACTATCCACCCGACCTTTCCAACTTTTTACCAACCAGCACTCTATTTTAAATTGCGTGCATCGTTCTGTGGATATAAACTAAGCGTCCCTTCCTTTGAGCCCGTAGTAGTAGTTGTGAGACAGTCATAACCCATTAATGGTAACTCGGTGTACCAAATGTCATACCAGGGATACATGTTAACATTTCATGGGGTGGAAGGGAAAATGGCTGGGCACCTGAGAAGTGTGTTCGGGGAAGTCTTCACTGAGGAGACAGACGCTTGAGCTAAATCTACTAGAATGAGTAGCAGCAAATGATGGAGTGAGGGTAGGGATGAGAGAATGTCACTAGCCTGTGTCCAGCCAGAGGGCTGCAACGCAACGTAATGAGGTCACAGAAGAGCAACTAGTTGGCAAGGCGAGTGTGCCCCCTGCAAGGAAGTAGTGGAAGATGAGGCTGAGGACACCAGGTAGTAACCCATGGCAAGAAAAATTAACAGGGACTCACTTAACTCCAACATGTATTCTGGTAAAGTTCCTAAACATCAAGGATAAAGAATTATATTCAGACAGAAAAATGGGAATGATGACAATGGCCTTAGACTTGTCCATGACATCCATCGCCAGGCAATGGCGTTATGCAATATTTAAAATATTTTTTTAAAAAAAGTGAGATTATAATCCATTTAAATATAAAACAAAAACATCAATTGTGTGATTATGGCTATGGAATGTGAGTAAAATGTAAATGATATCAGAATATTTTTTTAAAACTCCCCCAAATCGGACATGTAGTTACAAAGCATCGATTCAAGCCTCAATATTTTTCATAATCTTTCTTAATTTTAGAAGGAGCTGTTAGGGGCAACTATGTCTTGTGAATAAAAACATGATGATTTCTAAGTCCTTCAGTTTCAGTTATCTTGTTGTTACATTCAAATAACAATAAATTAAAAAATAAAAATAATATCATTACAGTTTTAAAAAATTATGTAACCTTAATGCCCAGAGGAAAGGGATGGAATAACATTCATAACAATGATAATATTTACTGTATCTGGTTAGTGGAATTGTGGATGATTTAGAAAGTACTTTTGCTTTCCTCTTTTTAAATTTCTGTGTTGCTTGACCTTTTAAAAGTAACTTGTGTATTTTATAAATATTTATTAAGTGCTTATTGTGAGTAAGGGTGGAGCAGGTGCACATTCCTTAGGGTCAGGAGGGAATGAACACTGGCCTGATCTGAGCTGTGACCTAAAGGATGAGAGGAGGCGGCCTTGTGCAGTGCTGGGGGTAGAGCACTCGATAGAGGCACCCTGGCTTTGGGGTAGAAAAGGACTCTGCATCTTTGAAGAATAAAAGGGAGGCCAGGATGACTGAAATATAAGAAAAAGGAAGAGAGGCTGGTGACATGATTTTGAAGAGATTAAAGGGAATCTGAACCCAGACCCTGGGAAGTCCTGAAAGCCAGTTTGGATTTTATTCTATTTTCTATTTTATTCTATTATATTTGCTGTGGGAAGACACACACACACACACTCAAACACACTTTCAAAGATAGGATTCTGCATCTACTCTGAGCCATTTTGAGGATCCCAAACACAAACAGGGCTGAAAAGGAAGCCAACGTGATCTTACCCATGGACTTTCAGCTATGGGAGATAATAAATTCCTTATTTTGCCCAAGTATTTTCTGCCATCATTTTCAGCTATTAAATAGTATCTAGTCCCAGATATCTGGTCATATGTTTTGGCCCATTATCAGGAACTCTTCATGAAATGCTACTTGGCATACTTTCTGTCTGCACTTACTTTAAGTAAGTAAGCTTTCCTTAAGCAAGTTGAAGCCTATACTCACATGCTATGTTAAAAAATATAGAGGAAATCTATATTTTTTTAAATATAAAAATCTATATATTTTCAAATCTCAGTCCACATGTACCCCTTTATTATTAAGAGTAGCAGAATTTATGAAAAGTGAAAACATCTCTGTTTGAGGATGGTAGAACAGTGTGGTGTGAATTCTGTGGACATTTGACTAACATCTTTAACATATTTTTGGTGGCATTTTCATTTCCCATTAAAAAATAGATGCAGTAGTTGTTTTTTGAAAGACTAGTTCAACATAAACCCTTCTAGAGTTACTCACTTTAAGAGATCACTCAGAATTTCAAACACCTTTCTATACAAGTGGTTTGTAAAGACATGAGTTTACTAATTAACAGCCTAGCAGTACCTTGCAATTTGTAGGTGTACAAAATATTGAATTAGTTTTGTGATTGAATGAAATTATTAACAAAATATCACATTCTTCTTGTGTAATTTTTTCATTGGTCTCTTGAATAAAAACAAAAATCCAGCATAAACTATATATACTTGTTACTTTGTTCTACGATGTTCAAAGAAGCACGCCCCCTTGGGGTTAGTTATTCCAACTGCAAAGTCTTCACCTTACAAGTGGAAAGTAACTTTGTGCAACTATGCCCATATTCTAAAACCAATATACTATCTTCCAGTTTTACATGGCAAAGGAAAGCTAGATCTCAAAATTTTATTTTTGCAAAATCTAATATAGGCACAACAAATAGATTTAAAAAAAAAACTGCACCATACAAGGGTCGTTATCCAACGAAAAACAAAGCTCTTTTAAGGAGCAATGGTGTGGGATTTAGAAAGCTCCAAATATTCACTTTCCTAATACTCAATTTCCTAAGAGGGAGACCTGAGGAAAACAAAAACCCGAAAAATCTTACTAAAGGGGAGTTGGTGAAGCTCAGATCTTTATAGGAATAGAAAACCCACTACTTCAGAAATAAATTTTAAAAATGGATCTGAGGCAGTTGCAGGTGCAGGCGGAGGCTGAGCCCAAAGCCCTGGCTGGATAGCCCAGGAAAAGTCCCCCTTGTCTTACAGGTTGCTCAACCCCACCTTTCACACACCAGTCAGCAATTTGGGAACAGAAATGGCTGATGCAGGGCTGCCTCTCCTTAAAACTGGCAAAAGTTTCTGACGCCCAAATCTAACTAGATGTTGAGGATGATCTGAAGCTCAAGTTTATCCCTGGACATAAAGAAAATATCCTGGGCATTATGAAGTAAACCCAGTTATTTAAAACAATAGTGAAAGAGAGAACAGAGACAAGTTTGACCAATGGAGGATGCAAATAAACCTAGCTGAGAAAAATCCCTCTCAGCCATATTGACACCTACCCCATGCCCTCAGGCTACAGATAATTTTTCCATCTCTATACCTTAGCGGTGGGCAAACCTTTTCCATGAAGGGTCCGATAATAAATATTTAGACATCCCAAGCCACGTGATATCTGTCACAGCCACTCAACTCTGCTATTGCACCATGAAAGCAGCTAGTGACAATATGTAAATGAATAAGTGTGGCTCCATTTCAATAAAATTATTTACAAAAATAGAAGATGGGCCAAATTGTCCCATATTGTCAGCCATATCTGCTGATCTTTGCAGTGGTGCTCATAAAGTAAGGAAAAAAAGACGGGCATTTTTTCAAAGAGGAATTCAACCACATTAAAATCAGCATAAATAGGTCTAGACAAACATTTTCATGTTAAGTATCAGTAAAATGAGAAACACACAAAAATAAATAAATAAATAAATAAATAAGGGAAAATACATTTCAGCAAAAACTAAAACTAATATGAAAAATGTAGTGTGCAAACGATAGATGAAAAAAAAAAAAAACACCACTGTAGAAAGCAAATTCCCTAACCAAGGGAACATTCCTCCAGAGTGATTAACACTATGAGAGAATTTATAAGGACACAAATTTGTATAAGACTTCAAGGATATGACAAAACTACAAGACAGAAATAAAGGTTATAAGGAAATATTGAGGATGAACATATGACCACTATAGAACAAAGCAATAAATATATAAGAAAAAAAATACAACAAGCAGCAGAAACTCAATTATTAGCATAGAACAGCACTGTCCAGGAGAACTTGTCACAATGATTGGGACGTTCTATAACTGTGCTATCCAACAGAATAGCCACAGTGCCTACTGAGCACTTAAAATGTGGTCAGTACAATCAAGGACCTGAATTTGACATTAAAAGTTTTTAAATTAATTAAAATTTAAATAGCCATATATGGCTAGTAGCCATTTATTGAACTGTAGGTCTAGAGGAAATGCTAGAGACAACTACAATGAACCCAGACAGAGAAGAGTATAAACAATTACAGAGAACATAGTAAACATAGAGTGGGTACAAAGAACATAGAACATAATCTGTGTCTCTGAATGAGAAATCTAAACAAAGTGAACATGACATGAGTATTAAATCATAATCGATAATTTTCCCAAATAAAGAGGAATTTATACTACAGAGTTAAAGCACACAGTATATTCCAATAAAATCCTGAAATCTCATAATGGACAATAAAATATTTTTTGGTCTTTATGGAATTTTAAGGATAAAATTTGTTGAGGTGTCCAGGAAGAATAAAAAAGTTTATTAGAAGTAGAAGAAAATCTAGCTACTGCCTGATTTCTTCACAAAAACATCCAGTGTCTATACATTTTGTCAATGTCTACAAAATGCTGAGGGAAAGAAACTGAGCCTAAAATGCTTCACATTCTGACATACTGTCACTCAACTATAAAGACAATGGGCAAATATGAAACATTGTGGGAAATATAGTACACATATGTACCATATTACAAAACCTTTCTCATAATAAAATTTAATCAAACAGAAAATGAAATGTAAACCATTGTAAAAAACACTGAATCCATTTAAATATATAACCAAGTTTAAATAATCATGGAAACTATAGTTATGGAATATTCATGCATTTTAACTTAAGAGGTAAATATTACAGTATAATAAGTGATCTTAGACCTGGTTCCCCAGAAGCACAACCTGAAATGAGAAGTGATGTAAAAGTGATTTATTAAGAAAATGTTTCCAGGTAACATTGGTTACCTGGAAATGGGGTGGGGGGAGAGAATGAATAGGGATGGGAAGGAAGGCAAGCAACTATGCAACGATGTAAGTTCAGGAAAAACTCCAGCAGATCATAGATAAGAATTCTGATTAAACATGGCAGGTTGAGCACATAAGTTTACCTCTTCTATCGCTGGAGCAAAAAGGCCTAAATCCACTGAGACAAATAGAAGAGAGAACAATAGAAAAATGTTGGAAGCTATATAGTAGATGGGACAATTTCAGCTCTGGTCATGATGGAGTAGCTGGATGCAGGCTTTCCTTCTCACAAAGAATAAAATAACTGGCAAGACATAGCAAACAACTGTCTGCAAGCACTGGATAGCAGGGCTAAGGTCCTTGAGAGAAGGAAACCATATGTGGTGAGCCTATAATAAAGCTGAAAAAGCTTTATTCCAGCTTTTTTTTTGAGGGCATGTTCCAAAGCCTGGCACAGAGAAAGAGAGCTCAAGAAGAGAGCAGGCAGATCAAAAAGAAAAGAATGGAAAAAGATACACTGTGAAAACACTAACTGAAATAAATAAGAAAATAGATTTTAAGACAAGAAGTATCATAAGATGTAAAGAAGGACATTACATCACAATGAAAAGGTCAATTCAAGAGAAAGGTATAACAGTCCTAAATTAGTATATACCAATAACATGACTTCAAAATACATAAAGCAAATATTGACCAAACTAAAAGCAAAGATAGACAAACCTACAGTCATAATAGGGGATCTCAACACATGTCTATCAATAACTGATAGACAAACAAGCAGACAAAATCAGCAGGCAAATAGAAGATTGGTTACAACAATTAATTGACTTGATCTAATTGACACATAAAACACTACATCCAACTGCATAGTTCTAGATTGACAATTTTTTTCTTTAGATACTTTGAAGATGTTTCTCCATGGCATTCTAGTATTCATTGTCTCTTCTGTTAAATTACCTTTGTTCCTGTGTACATAATACCTTTTTTAAGGTTTTCTCAGTGTTCCAAGAATGGTGTTTCACATACCGTGTTTCCCCAAAAACAAGACCTCGCTGAACAATCAGCTCTAATGTGTCTTTTGAAGCAAAAATTAATATAAAATCTGGTATTATATTATATTATATTACATTACATTATATAAAACCAGGTCTTATATTACAGTAAAATAAAACCGGGTCTTATACTAATTTTGCTTCAAAAGACGTATTAGAGCTGATTATCAAACTAGGTCTTATTTTGGGGTATTTTGTCCAATTTTTGTCCAATTTTGTATTTTTGTCCAATTTTTGTATTTTGTCCAATTTTTAGCTATTTCAGTTGGAAAGGTAAGTCTGGTCCATATTACTCTATCTTAGCCAGAAGGAGAGGCTTTTTCCATATAATTTTGGAATAGAAGCCAGAGAGACACATTATGGTTTGTATTTTGGTCGTAAGAGTCTGGTTGCCTGAAGTTCTGTGCATACAGAGAGTGGTGGCTGGGAATTCAGGGTCAACATTTCTAAGTACAGGTTTTAATTTAAAACTCTTGTTTTAGGTCTGTGTTCTCATTTCCACACACACCACTGTGCTTCTTCTCCAGCTTCAGCTTTATGAGGCCTAATCTAGATCTCCTTCTCTGTATCCTTCTCCTTAAACATTAAACTATGTTCCAACTCCCTCTCTCCTGCCTCATTAGATACCAGTCCACACAGGCTGTTCTTCTATTTTCACTGATACTTCTCCACTGAGATATTCCCTCTCCCTCTCTCTCTCTCTCTCTCTCTCTCTCTCTCTCTCTCTCTGGATGAATCCTGTTGGATGTATCCTGTTGAGATTTCTTCTCTTTTATTTAAATTTGCATCCAGTCAACCTTTGCTATTGATCACGAAACCTTGCCTTTATATTTTTAGTGCTGGCCAATTCTCTTAGCACTCTATTTTTATTCAGGGAATCAAATTATTTACTAGAGTTCTAGGCAGAGCAAAGCAATCTAATGCTTATTTAAGACTATCCAGGTCCATGCCTGATCATGGCACTGCACACCAGAAGCGAAACATTAATGAATGCCAACTATAATTTTGTATATATAATGTGATGGCTCGGTGCGAAGTCGGAGGGATGGTGGTTGGGGGGGGGTTCACAGTGTGAGGGATATAAATGATGAACGTCTGAGTATTGCCTTGTCTTGTACACCTGAAACTAATAAATAAATAAATAAATAAATAAAGATTATCCAGGTCCAGACTTCCTCACATTTCAGTTAGCTCCAGGAGTCTATTTTATTATTTGTTGTCGATGTCAGGTTCTGATCATAAAAATTAAATTATAGGCCTTTTGCATTTTATGCACGTTTGAATTACATGTGTTTGAAGTTCATCCAACTGGAAAACAGTAACAAAGTTTCATTTTGTGTAGTATTTGAAATAACAGTAATTTAAATCTAAATACATTAATTAAATTAGTTCAATTATCAAAATCAAAAATTTCTACTTTCAGAACTGGCTCTGAGTGCATGCTATTTTTGCTCTTGCCACATGATGGCACCACTTCAGCTAATAATTACAAATCCCATCTTCCAATATACTTTGTATTAAATTATGCAACCTTGGAATGCTATAATTTCTGAGTCTTCAGAAATTATCCCTCGTATAAACTGTGATTGCCCAGTTTGCAGACCTGACCAATCTGATAGTTTGACTTTGAACTACAGTCTGTACTAGATTCTCAATGCTCGCTCACTGTAAAGAATGGGGGACATGGAGCTGTTGTTTCCTAAAAGATTTTGCCAACAGGGTTCAGAGATCTCCCTAATGAAAAGCCAAAGGAGGTACAAATTATAGTGTTCTGCTCATACAGATATTTAATTCTGAGTTAACTAAGAGCACTTACCCTGTGTGACTCCAAATGCTGAGAGATCAAAATGTGGCCCAATCAATGCAGACATAATCCCCTCATTTATAAGGTAAGGCTATCAGGAATAACCAATGAACACAACTTAATTACACCCAAGAAACAGTTATTTAGTGTTTTTTTCCTCCGGCCTGTAGGGCCTTAAACATTCAGGTCCCTTTCTGACCATGACTCTACTTTTTATATTGCTCCTTCCCCTGAGGGAGAATAGCTAGCATTTTTGAGTGTCTTCTGTGCAAACCACACTCTGTGCTTTGCATTTTTTAATGTCATTTAATTCTTACCACAACCCTGCAAGATAAGTATAATCATCATTTTACAGATGAAGGAAGTCCAGACATTTACCTGGGATCATTTGTCTGCTAAGTAACAGAATCGGGGTTTGAATCTGGGTCCTTTGGGCCACCAGGCCACATGTTGTCCTTCACCCAGGATGCTTCAGGTCTCCCTCGAAAATGTGCACCTACACCCTCTACATTGCCCGTCTCCCCATCGGAATCAGCATCTCACCCATCATTATGCCTCCCAGTTTTCTACTAGAGAGAATTGTTATATTCCTTGATTCTTTATAACTGTTTCAAAATAATGGTGAAAGGGCTTCCTGTCTCTGTTATAATCCAGTGTCCTGACTAACGTGCACTTTGAGTCACCCTTGAAGGTTCTGAGGGTTTATGGGATTGAGTAATTCCACAAGAATTTACAGCCCGGGGCTCCAAGGAGTGGGGTCAAATCCACATTGTCATTTTGGGACCGAAGAGGAGCACCTGAAGGGATGAGTTCACTCAGTGGGCTGGCCATCCGAGTAAAGAGAAGACTTTTAGAATCTCGGGGTGGGGAGGGACCACAAAGATCACCAAGTCCAACTAAGTGAACTTGAATGCATTCTGCCATGTGACCACTAAGCAGGTGGCCACCTGCTCCTTGAATACCTTGAATACCAGAGAATTCTATAGCCCAACAATCGCTTTCAGCCTTGGACCAGTGTGACTTTTCTTCTTTATATGAGGTCTGACAATGAAGTTCGCGAACTCATCCTAGAAAAAGTGCTCCATAACTCATTGCTGAATATCACTATGGTCACTTTCAAAGGACTCCCCTTGGGAAGCTGTGCACTGATACCAGTGTCTAGTCCACGCTTCAAAGCAATTTTGGAACTCTTTTTCTGGAATGGCCATCAGAGCTATTGTCATATTACCCTTAATGCCCGGAATGTTATCAAAATGTCTTCCTTTCAATATTTCCTTTATCTTCAGGTAAAGAAAGAAGTCATTGGGGGTCAGATCAGGTGAGCAGGGAGGGTGTTCCAATACAGTTATTTGTTTACTGGCTAAAAACTCCCTCACTGACAGTGCCGTATGAACTGGTGCATTGTCATGATGCAAGAGCCATGAATTGTTGGCGAAAAGTTCAGGTCGTCTAACTTTTTCACACAGCCTTTCCAGCACTTCCAAATAGTAAACCTGGTAAATTGTTTGTCCACTTGGTACAAATACATAATGAATAATCCCTCTGATATCAAAAAAAGGTCAGCAACATCATTGTAACAAGTTCGTGAACTTAATTGTCTGACCTCGTATTCTTCCATATAGCAAGGATGGCCAGCTGTCATGGAGATGGAGGTGGCCATGGCAGCTAAAGCTGGGAGAGGATTTCCCACTTGGTCAAAACTGGTTCAGGAGCTGAGCCAAGACCTGTCCCTGGAGAAGGGCCATCAGGGTAAGTGTGGGCAGGGCAGATGCTGGAAGACAAAAGTACTTGGGGAGACACCATAAGCTTAAAGATTCTGGAAAGTATTTTGACTTGTATTTCAGCGCACTTATTTGGTTCCACAATTTGAGGTGAAATATAAATGTACATAATGAGCTCTGATTAAAGTTGTTAGAAAAGTTGAATCATAACAAATCAAGATCCACTTAAGAGAAAACAGTCTTAAAATGTAAATCTGGGAAGACCATCCTTATGCTACATATTAAAGTCTTCTCGTACACTTCATGCATAAAAAAAAAACTACATGACTTATTTGAAGTCATTGAAAGTGTCTGGAAAACACACATCTAGGACAGATAGGCCCCAATATTGTATAATTTTCATTTCAAAAATCTAAAATAATCACTTCCACCAGAGGGCGCCAATTGATATCTTATTTTCAGAATAAATGGAAACTGGAAATAATGGGCTGTTAAATATATAAACATTTTATATGTATGTGGTTACACCAAATTTCAAATAATTCACATAATATACCTTCACTGTTACTGTCTTTCAAGAAAATAACGTCTTAGGTTTCACAAAAGAGCAGTTCCTAGCTGATGTAAAAAAGAAGCCTTTGATGTTGAAGTTCAGAATTGATTAAGTTTTAAAAAATAAATGTTAAAAATGCATTTTATTCATGGAGTCAATATTTCATGTTATCAATGTTTTTTACAATTTTCTTACAAAATATGAAAATTGGGCAAGAGTGCTTCGCTTTAAATGACAAAACAAAAATGCTTCAACTTCCCCCTTTTTGTGGAGACAAATCTATGCCTCCACAATATCCTGGGATGTTGCTAAATTTATAGGTGGCTCAAATTGGAGAGATCCTCCAGTTGTTGCTCTTAGGAAATCATGAGTGAATCTCTGCTAGTTTAACTCTAGCATGAGCTTCAGAATCGGCAGGAAAATCTGTTTACCTCCTGGGGATACAGCATCAAATTGGTCCTTTCTAAGAAGTGCAGGGGAACCTTCATCATTTAGCACATTTTTCCATAGTATCGGTCTCTGTACACAAAGGAGTAAGTGTTTAGCAATAAAAATAGTATTTATTGATTACCTGATTGTGCCAGATGCTATGTAATAACTGTACCAGGCACATTTCCTTTTATCCTCTTAACATCCCAATGACAGCATTATTAACACTTCCATTCTATAGCTGAGAAAACTGAGTCTCAGAGAAGATCAGTACTTGCCCAAGTTTCCTTGCTCTGGCGGGACCTGGATCTGGATCCAGTTTTGTCCTCCTTCCGGGTCCAAACTTTTAACCACTTTTCTTTATGTCCCTCTGGAACCCAGAAATAGCTCCATTATATTGCCAGCTCACACCTTAGATTTGGGTCCTAGAATGTATCTAGAGCCCTCAGATTGTAGGAACAAGGGTGGATCTGCGACGTCTATGGCCTCCTTTGCTGGATATCATAGGAAGAAGAAGAGATGGAGAAAAGTTATTTCCAAACTTCAACTGGCTCTCGGAGTGGCATCAGCCATCTGCAAACACTGGGCCGAGGATGGGCACACCAAGTCACATTCCAGGACTTTTCTTTGAGCAACTGGGAAAGCAGACTAACTTCTGCTGACATGTGATGATGTGAGCCCTGGGTGGGTCTCTACCCTGAGACTCTTCCACCTACCATTTCTCATCCAGAGAAAACAGAGTGAAGCTAGAAATGAGGGGACGCCATTTGAGCCAGGAAATCAATGCAGCCTGAAGCCAGATCTTCCCTCTTAGACTATTTTAGTTAAGTGAGACAATATAATTTCTCACTGGCAGAGCCATTTTGGGTCAAGTTCTCTGTCACTCATAACTGGCGATGCCCTAGCTGGTTCAGCCAGATCAATTACAACAGTGTAGCAGGATATTGAGCAGAGCTTTCCCAGACTTGGCACCACAGTTCAGAACAGAGAATAACACATGTGAAATCACAAAGTCCCTGCACTCTGACAAGAAGAGCCAATGATGGACTGGACACCTCCCTCAGGGCTTATAGAGACTACAGAACGGACCCTCCCACATGTGGCTGTCCCTCCGCCCCCAGTCTGACGGGCAGAAAACTGAGGAGAGGACAGGGTGAGAGCCAATGGATTCGTTGTCCTCGGGGAAACTGTAAGGTTTAGATAAGAGATGATTCACTCCCCTTCCCGGAGAGAAGCGGAGGATACTCCTGTCACCGAGGCATAGGGAGGCTCCAAAAGGACAGCTCAGAAGCCAGGGCCTCCAAGACTCACACTCTTAGTGGAATGGATGGAAGCCCTGGGAGATATCTGTTTGGGCAGTAAGCTGGCTGAGTTGTCCCTGTACCTACCAGGGTAGGAGAGAAAGCACCAAAAGACAGACAGCAGGAGGGAGAGAGGGTGCAGTGTCCTCCACCACTGATTGGTGGCAAAGATGAGCAAGATGACTGTGGGTAAGTGGATATCGCAGAGAGCACCAGGTTTAGGCAAACTGCCTTGCCCACAGTGGTGAACTCCAGGCAAGAGGAGTCCAGTAACAGGAAGCTGTGGGGTGGTGGCACAAACAAATGAAAGGTGAAAGAGGCGGAGTTAGAGCCGGATTTCCTGGTCAGGGAAGGGTGGAACAGATGGGTCCTACATGCCTCTCAGAAAGAGTCATACGTGGACCACACAAAAAAGATCATAAAGGAGGGAAGGGATTTAAATCAAATTTGAGATTGATACTTTAAAATAACTGAGTTTTAGTGGCTCAAAGTGACTGGAAATTTATGGGATCTATCCCAGATGGTATGACGTGACAAGAAATGGAGAATGAATGAAGCATGGTTGAAGGCAATGACTAGAAAAAAATAAAACCTTTACACCGTTGTACCTCACTGATTTGAGACTGCTCAGTAATCCTAATGGGATACTGAAGAATTCCTTTCTCACCATGCAGATAGTATCTGAAAGTGGACCAAGAGGCATGAGAGACTTTGGCATTGGGTCAGAAGTGGCAATGGCAAATCCAGCACCAGTTTCTCTGTCCACAGTAGTAGTACATTGTTGGTCTTTCTACAAATCCTATTTCAGGAGGCTTTACTAGAATAGATTGTGGATGGGAAGGGGTAGGCCAACGGGAAAGTCAAGTTGTACACCCAGTGGTTACCCAGTTGCATTAAACTGGACAACTAGCCAAAATCAATTTAGATTCTTATCTTGAGAAGATATAAGAAAGGAATCATTTTTTTATTTAAAAGTTATGTCTCATTTTTTTCTATATGTTGGGAGGTGGTATTGTTTTTATTTTAAGGTGTAATTTTAAAAGATTACTCTCATCCGTAGAAGTTCATCAAGGGCTTTGGGGACCTCTAAATAATTTTGGAAAGGCTCCTGGGATACAAGAGAATGAGAGTAGAAACCATAGGTTTTGCACTTAAATATCTAGAGGGACCCAGCAAGCAGGGAACATGACCAGGGAAATAGACTGGGTGGAGTTGTGGAGACCCGCAGAGCCCAGGCCTCATCAAATGAAGCAGCTGCTGCTTAACTCCAGTTTACCGTTGCCATGGGAGCATGCATACCCAGTTTAGCCAACTCTTCAATTTTTCAAGAGAAGTGAAAAATTCAGGGTTTTATATAAATCTCATCATTTTAAGTGTTGGAAATTATTCAAAAATGTTCAATAGTACTATATGGGCCAAATGAAACATCTGTGAGCTGATATGACTGGTGAGTTGCCAGCAACCTCTGGCATAGGTAATGGGAGAAGGTGGTCGGAATTGAAAAATGGAATGAAGGCTCAGGGCCTGTCAATCATTATTTCTCCTAAAATGAGTTCTTAGACCAGAGGCATCTCTCAGACTGGAAATAGAAACTTAGTAGGAGGTCTGCGGGATAGAGTACACAGGACAAATTCTTCCAATGCTGAAAAATGAGGCACTGGTGCCCTGGGATGATGTCACCTGCCTCACGGCACACATGAGCTACAGAAAGACTCACTTCAGGCCCCACTGAGCGCAGGTGAGGAGGCTGACTGCCAAGGAAAGCCAGACCTGCTTTGGTAACATATAACTCGCAGGTAAGACCAAGAACAGTTTAAAAAAAAGTTTAAAAAAAATAAAAAGGACAAAAGGATAGAAGAGAATTTCTCAAGCCTATAGGTGTCAGAGATACCTTGGAAGAAAAGAAAGATACAAATGCAGGGTTCCTGCAAAAACATTTGAAGCCCTTGAGATGGCTGGTTTGCTCAGTAGGTTAGAATGCAGTGCTAATAACACCAATGCTGCCGGTTCGATCCTCGCTTGGGCCACTGTGAGCTGCGCCCTCCTTAAAAAAAAAACAAAAAACAAACAAACAAAAAAAAGCATTTGAAGCCCAAAGGAAGAATCTTTAAAAGCCAAAAGGCCAAATCTTTTCCTCCCTTAGGATAGTGTCCCAGAAGCTGACTTGGGTGTGGGTGGATGGGGACATGTTCGTCCATGTACAGAAATGAGGTCTGAGTTGGTTATGAATAAGTCCGAGAAAATGCTGGCCATGAGGTGAACATCCTGCTTAAACATCTAACCCAGACAGGGCTGAATATATAAATTTGTAAGACAAGAACTCATCTAGCATTTGAATTATTGTCATAGTCTCCTAACTGGTCTCTCTGCTTATGATCTTGACCTCTACAGTCTGTTCTCAACATAGCAGCCAAGGTGATCCTTGTAAGACTTAATTCTGATCGTATCACTCCTCTGCTGAAAATTATTCCATGGTTTCCCATCTTATTTGGAGTAAATGCCAGAACCCTTAAAATGGACGACAAGGCCCTGATCTTGCCCTAGACCGGTCTTATCCAATTCATTTCCTCCAACCCCACACACCTTGCCCATTCTCCTCCAGCTACGCCAACTCCCAGCCATTCCCTGAACACACTCAGGACCTTTATACTTCCTGTTTCCTCTGCCCAAAGGGCGCTTCTCCCAGAATTCTGCATAGTGCTCAGTGTACACTATCAGAGCAGGCTTCACTAACCACCCCATGCAAAGAGCAGCCCTCCCAACCAGCTTTCTCTTTCCCCACAACTGCTTATTTTTCTCATGTCACTTATCACTAACCAGTATATTGCTTTTGTTTGTTTGTTTATAATCATCTCTTCTCACTAGAATCTCAACTCCATTATAGTTTGGTCCCCTGATGTATCTATCCCTAAAGTCCAGAACAGTGTCTGGCCCAGAGTAGGTGCTTGATAGATATTTGTTGAATGAAGAAGTGAATGAATGAATGAATGAATGAATGAATGAATGAACAAAGCAAGGAAACTTCCAAAACATGAGAAAATTGACAGTCATAGATTAGGGAACTATTTAGACAACTTTGAAAGAAATTTGGAAACTTTGGGCTATTTCCAAAACTTTACCCTTGTCTATTCCTCCAATGCGATGAGTAATGTTGGTGACACGAAGTTGAAAGAATGGGTGGTTGCTTTCTGGAAAGAAGGAAGGCTGACTCCTCGAAAACTGTTGAAAGATCAGAAAGGAGTAGATAGGGTTTTGGGCTTGGATGAAGAAATCTGCTCTGAACTTGGCCAGTAAAGGACCCATATGTGGGTTTACAACTGAGAGGACATTATGTCTAAAAACTGTTACTGAGATTCTGCCAGAACCTGTAATCAGGACTTATGATTTTTCTGGATTTCTTAATTTTTTTTAAAAAAAGTCCATGGTTTAGATATATTTCTTCAGAAAGCTGGCTGTCATTAAGATCTAGTAGTGACAGCTGTCTTTAGGGAGTATTAGTAGGCTTTCCTTATTTGCTAAGCATTTTATTGTCTTCTGTTAAGGCATATTTATAAACGTGGGGAGATAAGAGGCAAATGACTAAAACATTTTCTCCCACCGTTTTTTATTTTCTATCTCTCTTTAAGCCATGGATATGTCTGTCTGTAAATATGTGTAATTATATTTATTTCCCTTCACAGAGTTATCCTCAGCCACCCTTTGCTGCGAGAAGTGGATGAGAAGGGGCTAGGCACAGGATGAGTAACTTAATTCATTACCTAATATTAGGCATTTAACATCACATTAATCAAACAGCCTCAACTGGAAAAGACCAAGGGACAAAAATGATTCCCATGTTACAGTAATAAATGTGTATATCTGAGATGGGCAAGGCCTCACAATTTTTAAGACTTGCATTTGCTTAATGTTTTGAATTTTAACTCTATTTAGTTTCAAAAGTTTTTCAAGTTCCAGTGTAGAAAACAGAGCTTTGTTTTTAGAATAATTTATTTTAATTCAAGCTTAATAAACTCAAGATGGGGAAATGACTCAAAAACAATGAAATGTGTTTTTCTAAGCAAGCATATTAGGTTATAATACAAAGAAAACATGTGAAAAAGGCCACAAAGAATACAATTTTTAATTAGAATATTTTATGGGCCCAGTTTTTCTTGTAGAATATATAGAATTATGTGCCCAATTCTCATTAAATGTAACAAAAACAATGCATAAAAGCACAAACACTCAAAAGTTTAAATTGGGACTTGAGACTAAAAAGTTTCTTCATTTCTTGCAATTGACCAAATCTGATTTCGGTTGTCTTGTAACTGATTAAACTTTTCATGGTCTCTTTACAGTGAGATAATTCCCTGCTCTTTGACTCTATCTATGTATCTCACCACTTCACAATTCTGTTGCTGCCAACGTACTTCATATTTCAGACGCTTAGAATCCATTTCTTCTACTCATGTGGAAAAAAAAGAAATGATTGAACACCTACATACAACCCCTCCCCAAGGAAAAATAATGACATGTGAACCAAATGTAAGTCAAGGATTACAATTTACAAAATGAGATGATATGTACATAAATAATCCTACTCTGAGGCTTGGTGTGATCTTCATTGTACAGTTAAGTTCCATAGGAATTCAAAGAAGCTATCACCTCAAGAAAGATCAGGAACATTTTTATGGAGGAAGTCTCATGTGAGAGGGGACATCCAAGATTATGCAGGGGGACTAGAGACAAAGAAAGGAGGTGGGTGTTGTTGGAAGAATACAAAACAAGGAATTCTATGTGGAAGAAATAACACGAGCTAGGTCACTGAAGCAGGAAAGGCCAGACATGTTCTGGAAATGGAACTAGTGAAGACTTTTCTGACACACAAGGGTCAAGTAACCAAGAAAAGGTAGATGTGTATGGAAGAATAACTTTAAGTCAGATTGTGTAGGTGTTTCAACGCCAAGCTGAATTAGGAATAATGTCATCTGCAAGAAACAGAAAACCTGATTAAAACATACAGACATTTATTGTTTCCTGAACAAGAAATCCAGAAACAGCAGTGTCCGGGGTGTGTCAGCAGCTCAGTAGAGTTCTCCCGGACCTGGATCTTTCTACTTCTCTGCCGTCCTTAACATGAACAAGTCAGTGGCCACTTGCAGCTGAAAGAGAAGCAGAGGACAAAAGTTTTTGCTTTCCAGCTTTTATAATGGGGGTGACAAAGAAGAAAAGTGTTGGGAATGGCTGTTGCTTTAGGTAGCCTATGTGCCCAAGCTATGGAGGACTGTATGGATCTGAGAGGAAACACACTAGCATTAAAGATTTTCAGAAGAGGACCAACACAGAGTCAGGCTTTAGTATGATGGAAAATAGCTTAGAGACCTGAGAGACTGAGGGAAAAGAAAAAAAATTAAGAACATGTCTCATCTTAACCATCTTGAATTTAAGATCTTTTTGAATATTGAGATTTTACCTGTAGATTGTTGTGTAATTTCCAAGTGGGGCAGAGTTTGATGATGGGAGTGTGAGTTTTTGTCAGTTTTTATCTCCAGCCTTTGAGTGGGTTTAAAATCAAACTTTGCCCACTGCACTGTGCTGTAAGTAAGCAGCACCACACCAAAGTTACAGAAGCCTGTGTACCTGTCTGCAGACATCTCCACTTGGATTCCCAAAATCATCTCCAACCTATCACTTCCCACAATGCATTTAAATGGTCACCATGACTGAAAAATGTTATGGGCAAAGGCATAGTTTTGTACTGAGTTGAAGCATTTCACATTATTAGAAAGTGTGTTAATATCTATTTTAGAGAAACATGAAACAAACACAAGTTACTCTGAGGCCAAATTGAATTGGAATAAACTTCATTCTCTGTGCTATCCACATTTATAATGAGTTTATAATTCAAAGATAACATTTTGATTATATACAGTGAAAAAATTTGACATGCTATTTATACTTAAACAACATAGGAAATTTATTAGTCACTCTATTAAAAACAAGGGCAATTATGAAAGAGTTTGCCAAAATTTACATATTACCTTCTGAATCTGGTTGGCAAACAAATTTTGAGGCAGTGAAAGTTAATCATTTCCCTACCGTAAGTATGACGGCTACTAGCATGGCCGATGGAAACAAGGTGTTTGCTCTATCCCATCACTTATTCTCTATCTGCTTATGCTGTATAATTTTTTATGCTGTATAATTTGTATAAACTGTTTCAAATTGGTTTTAGATTGAAATCAAGATATTTAAATAAATGAGAACAAGATACGCTAGAAGAATGGTTACAGGACCGGGAGTCTGGCTTTCATAATAAAGAGTAATGGAATCTGATGCCTAAAATGTAATCTGTTGCAACCACAGCACTGAAGAGGCCATTGTTCCCATTTCCTGAGTGTCAGTATAGCAGAGAGGGGAAGGAAAAGGCTCTGGACTCAGAATGTCTGGGTTTGAATTCTGGACCCGACACGTACTGGTGGTGTGACTCTGGGGAAGTTAGTTAACTTTTCTGTAACTCAGTTTCCTCCTCCAGAAAGGATTATTGTGAGGAGTCAATGAGACCATCCACAGGAAGCAGGTGGAACAGTGCCCAGAGTAAGCTGCACTGCTGCTGCTCCACTACTAGTGCTCCTATACTACTACTACTACTACTACTACTACTGCTGCTACTGTATTACCACTACTAGTACGCAGTACTAGTCCTGTGTAGTTGTTACTACGACTCTACTACTATTGCTGCTATTACTCTACTACTACTACTATTACTACACTACTTCTACTATTACTATACTACCACCGTCACCACTACTACTCACTACACTCTGACTGCTGCTGTATTCCTGCCACTACTGCACTATTCCACGACTACTACTATCCCACTACTACTGTACTACTATGATGTTACGACTATCACTGCCATTCCTGTGATAGCCAAGGTGGAAATATTTTCTTGATAGAAAAATTATTGTCTTCTAAACTACCATGTAATTTACTTAATTATTATGTTTATTATTTGTTGTATGTACCTTTGTATTATTCAGGGTTCTTCAGAGAAGCAAAACCAATAGGATGTATATGTGTGTAAATAAATAAAGAAATTGATTTTAAGGAATCTGCTCATGTGATTGTGGGGCCTGGCAAGTTTGAGTTCAACAGGACAGGTTAGCAGGCTAGAGACCCAAGGAAGAATTGATGTCGCAGCCAAGGGCTGAAGGCAGCCTGGAGAGAGAATTCCTTCTTCTTCAGGAGACATCAGTCTTTTACTCTTAAGGCCTTCAACCATTAGATGGGTCCACCCAAATTATGTAGGGTAATCTGCTTTACTCAAAATCTGAGTGATCTCATCTTTAAAATACCTTCACAGAAACATCTAGACGAATGTTGGACCACATAATTGGCCCGCAGCAAAGTCCAAAAATATGTTTAGTTTACTTAAATAAACCAGGTGATGCAATATGTACTTCACCTCAAGTGAGTGACTCGGCTGTTTGTGTATTTTACCGCATATGGCCCTTGGTAAAAAACATTGAAAAAAGTTTGGACACCCCTGCTCTAGAGCATTTGTTGCTTACCAATTAACAATAAAATAGTTGCTAATCATTGGTAGATGAAAATAATCTACTCTATAAATATGTTTTAAATCCATTTGAATATTATATGAAAATTAGTATATCCCCCATCGCTCCTTTCCATTCAAAGTGTAAGTATCCAAGTTTGGAATTAATGTTTAAGTATATGCTTATGTATTAATGTTTAGATTTTTAAAGAAACAGTTACACATAGTTTACATAAACATTTCTTGTGAATGGATCAATGAATGTTGGTTTAGCTCTTATATAAAAAGTGCTGTTGTATTTTGATCATCCTCCCCAATATCATGTGCTGCTATCGAAAGTGAACAATGAATATTCAGAGACGTCATTGCCTCCCCCAGACAGCCTGACTTTTGGAGATTTTTGTTCTCAAAGATTATATACAACTTTGACAGTTTATCCCCTGAGAAGGGGAAAGCCTTTGCAGTCTCACAAAAACAAACAAAATGAAGACTACTTTCTAAACTGTGGTCACAGAGAGATTTGCAAACACTGGAATCTTAAGGGCAGTTTGAGTTGACATGCCATTAATTTGCAGGCTTCCATGCTCTGAATCCAGCAGACAGCTCATTTTGGTCTTGACTCGGAGCAGAAGGGTGAATGACATTTACATTAGACTTTGGATGCCAGTGGATCATTTTAGTGTGCAAAACACTGGGACATGATAGAGTACATAGAGAAACATTGGCAGGAAGGCAGGTAGAGAGACTTATAGATGCAGAGAGATCACCAGAGATTATTTTTGTGTTATTAATTAAATTCTCTACAATGAGAAATAATTACTTTTAAAAATACCTTCTCTATCCAATCTGTAGTTTCTGATTGTTAATACAAATAAGAGGTGCTGGGACTTTCCTATGTCCTTATTAGTATCAAATGTTAGGAGAATTTTGCACCTGTGTGAATATGGTAGCAGGTTTGCTCTAGGGATTCTGCTTGTTTCTACAGAAAACTGCCCAGGTTTGGTTGGTACCTATAATACTCTCTTCAAATTGTACTTGACTTTCAAGTGCCAATTTGATCTAAGGCATGGCTTCTTCCATTTGTAATGATCTTATTGTGGCTATAGGAAAATCACAATTGAAGGTTATGTTGCATGCATCTGCTTTGTATAAATGCTTTATTTCACTTGGAAAAAATACAAATGTTTGAGAGAGCACAGTTTTTTGACTATTATAGACAGACCAATGATGCTCTGAAACTTCAAGAGATAATAAGGAAGTGTTTAGTTTTTCAGGGATGATTGAAAAACGTCCCTCTTATTTACATAAGATGTGGTTATCTTAGAGGGCACACTTTGTTTGCTTTCTCCTTATTTTGAGCCAATATACACATCACTCTGATTTCCTGGAGTTTCTTTACTCCTCCTTCTGCCAAATTACATCCCAGATTCCTTTCAAAACTATGCATAAAGCACACATTCTTCAGTGAGCTTTCTGGACTAATCCACCAAACTCCAGTCACTCTGACAATATTCCTATTGGGTTTTACTTCTATTTTTTTAAGACTCAGTCATTCACTCATTGATTCATGTAACATATGTGCCAACTCGATGCTAGGCATAATTTTAGGCACTTGAGATTTATTAGTGAACAAAATAAATATTTCTTTCCTCAAGGAGCTTACCTTTTAGTAAAGAGAGTAATGGTTAATTCTATGTGTTACCTTGGCTAGGCCCTGGCACAGGCCGCAGTTTGGACACCCCTGCTCTAGAGCAAGCAGATACCTAGAAATCTGCTTGCTTATCTAGAAACTTTTATATAAAAATCAGTGTATATGAGTTGTGTTTGCAAAATGTCCCTTACCCATTGCTAGAAGCATAATCCAAGTTTATTCCAGAATCCTTAGAAACCCACGATATATTTTGTGATCTTCTAGGTAGACTGTTATTAAAATAAATTCCTGTTTGACTTTTGCAATTCATCTCCATCTTTGGAGCACATTACGCTGTTGATCACATATCACTAGAGTCAGAAAAATGAAGTCCAGAAACGAAAAAAGTAAAATAAATCACATTTAAATTATTCATCTTAAAAAGAGAAGGGAAATGCTGAGTATTTTATTAGCACTTATAATAAGTTTTCTTTTTTTTTTTTTAATCCTAACTTGCTTGGATATCAGATATCCATCCTGGTCATTCTCGTGTTGGAAATTTGTTCTATATAACAGAAGAATATCACCAATAATCTTTTAGAATAATTTACAGACTCATAAACTTTTACAGTATAATTTGTAGCCAGATAGACTCCCACCAAATACCCTTCTGAAAAACAGCAACCACTTTCACAGACTTTGTCTGGAAGTTTACTGTGAAAGAGTTTAATTTCTTCCAAGTTAACTTAGGTTTGGATTAGTATATGATTTCTTCTAAAGTGGTGCTGGGTATTTCTTCTCCTTATTGGGCAGTTTTAGGAGGCTAAAAAAATTTTTTTTAAATAGTCAGAGTAGCTTGAATATCCGTGGGAGTAGTGATATTCTGAAAGCTTTTACCCCATTTGTGAAATTATATGCCAGAAAAATATCTATTCTTCCTTCGGTAGGCCTAACCTAAGTGGTAGAGGAAGGAAGAGCATTTATGATATTACATAAAAACATCTCAATATAATTTACACCGAATTTGGCCTCTGGTTAAGAAAAGCAGAAAAGGTAAAACTATATTCTAAACTCATCTACTCCACAAAGATACAAATAACCTGACTCTCTTAGTGGAAAAACAGAGGTAATGAACTAATCTATGCTATGCAGTTGATCATAGGATGCCAAAATTTCAGTGGTCCTTATACGAGTACATCATTTGCTTTAATCTCTTCATGTTTTAGATGCTAAAACTGAAACCTAGAGGGCTGATATAACTTCTCTTAAGTCAACAGCAAGTGAGTTGCAGAACAAGAGTTTCAAAGGATAATTCTGAAGATCTCTTAATCCCTCATCATTCATTGTTTACCACGTGCCTTGCACCATCACAGGTAATATAGCATTAAATATATATAATGTAGTATTGAATTTTAATTACCATTTTAACTACAGCACTCATATTATGCAAATGAAAAATTATACAAGAATAAAGTAAAACCAAAGTCTGTGAACAACCTTTTCTATTTTCTCACAGTATAAACAAGAGCTGCCAAAAAATAAAAAGCAAAAAGAATACAGGCAAAAGGCAACTAATAATACCCACAAAATTGTTGATGGGTAAAAACAGAACCCAGAAATAAAAACAGCCGCATGTGCACCTGTCTCTTTTGTTCCCTTATAAAAGAGCAGAAATAATATCTATTACAATATGCGGATGCAATGATGATTGTTGATGGCCCAGGAAAATAGTTACAAAGTGATAGATTTAAAATATAGAAATGCTCTTCATTCAACATGAGTCATTGATATTTAAAGACTCAAAAGGATAATCTACTAATCCATAAAGAGTATTAAATTCGAATCATTCCATCTAGCTGTAATTCTAAAATATTCCATTTCTTCTGGAAGACAGTCAACATAGTTCTTTTCCATAGAAGCCCCTCTTATTTGTACACTCCATCTGTCAAGCTGTCCCAGCAGGAGTACATTCAACAAATGTTGGTTACTTACCACATGAAGGACCTTGGGTACTGCTAGAGAAGTGAAAATGGCTAGGATAGTCTCTGGCCTTAAGAAGTGGACGATATAGTTAGGAGAGATGAAAGATACAGAAACACTTAGCTATGATTCAAGTCACCTGAAAGTCTTCCTAGAACCAGATGGGTTCTAAATTATTTTGTACTTTATAAGTAAACATCATTTCATATTTTTAACTCTGTAAGCTAAAATTAAATAAAATCACAAATAACGTACCTTGAGGTTGTCCAAGCAATGCTAAACAGACATCACAGCCTTTGTTTTCTGGCCCGACAGCTGTCTTCTCTAGCTTTTTGTTGTCATTCAAGTCCTAAATGAATCTAGAAAACAACATTCTATGGAATAGAAACCACATTCAGAGGACGACATTTTCAAATAATCGAATATGAAATCTTACTTAAAGAAAGATAATCGCCTTGAACAATTAAATAGCTAATGCAGAGCTTTTCATTCACTGTTGAGGAAGCTGGTACTTTGGAGGCGGCAGTATAAGGTATTTAGACTTTGAAGCCAGACCCAGGTTCAAGCCCAGTTCTCCTCCTGCTATATGTATGACTTGAAAAAATCTCTTAACATATTAACTTCTGGAGGTTTAGTTTCCTCATCTATAAGATCCAGGTAAGACCCTTTGATGATGTTGTAAGAGCAAGTACATAGTAGGTATTCAATAAATGAAAATGATTCCATTCAATTTATTTTTATATAAAACTCTCAAAACACCACAAAGTGACAAAAAGTTCATGTACAGAAAGAAAAAAAAACTGCATTTTAAATATCTTTACATCTTTGTACACCCAACCCCAACCAGAGTAAGTGAATGACAGTGATACCCCAGCAGTGATACCCCATCCCAGAGCTACAGCCCCTGGGTCCTCTGAGGCTAGTGAGGTCACATACTGCCTCCATCAACACCGTCATTTTTACCGTTTTATTGAGGTATGATTGACAAGAAAAAAACTGTATCTATTTAAGATGAACAATGCATTTTGGTATATGTATACATTATAAAATGATTACCATAATCAAGCTAATTAACATACCCATCATCTCACATAGTTACATTTATGTGTGTAAAAGGAATACTTGAGATATGCTTTCTCTTTGCAAATTTCGAGTACACAGAATGTTATTAACTAGTCACCATGCTGTATATTAGATTCCCAGAACTTATTCATCTTATAACTGAAAGCTTGTTGCCTTTGACCAACATCTTCCCATTTCCCCACCCAGCTGCTGGTAACCACCATTCTACTCTTTGTACTGAGTTTACTCTCTGCAGATTCCATATATAAATGAGATCGTGAGGTATTTGTCCTTCTGTGTTTGGCTTATTTCACTTAGTGTAATGTCCTCCAGTTTCATTCATGTTGCAAATGGCACGATTTCCTTCTTTTTAAGGCTAAATAGTATTCCAAAAAAAATTTTGGGGGTGCCAAAAAATGTTCACAAGCAGGCACTTTGGTCAAAATTGCTCAAGCAGTAGTTCACCATAATCCGAAGTGTCTGGACACTAATGGTAACCACTCTGAACACCTCTTATAATTGTAGAAGTCAAACATGACTTGTGTTCCTCTCTTGTTGTTGGTGTATATTGAGTATTACAATTTTAATACAGTTTTCCTTTCTTAAAATGTGAATACATTTGTTTGGTACCCTCTGTATATACCATTTTTTTTTAACCATATTTTCTTTATCCATTGATCCATTGATGGACACTTAGGCTGTTTCCATATCTTGGCTATTGTAAATAATGCTGCAATGAACATGGGAGTACAGATATCTCTTTGAGATACTGATTTAATTTCATTTGGATATATTATACTTAGAGGTGGGATTGCTGGATAATATGATAGTTCTATTTGTAGTTTTTAAAGGAAACTCCATACTTTTTTCCATAATGATCATTTCAACTCATATTCTTACAAACAGTGCATAAAAGTTCCTTTCACACCACATCATCACCAACATTTACATTTTTACGTTTTCGTAATAGCCATCCTAATAAGTATGAGGTGATAGCTCACTGTGGTTTTTATTTGCATCCTCCTGATGATTAGAGATGTTGAGCATATTTTCACATATCTGTAGGCCATTTGTATGTAATCTTTGAGGGAAAAAAGTCTATTCAGGTGTTTTGCCCATTTTTAAATCAGATTATGTATTTTTTTCTGTTTTAGAGTTGTATGAGTTCCTTATATGTTTTGGATATTAACCCCTTATTTGATCTATGGTTTGCAAATATTTTCTCCTATTCCATAGGTTGCCTTTCCTTTTTGTTGATGATTTCCTTCCATCGTTATTTTTAAATGGCTCCCCTCCTCTTCCATTGTCCCACCACCTGGATATACCGTCTTCCTTCTCGTCCTTTCTTTTCTTCCTGTAGACCGCATATTGGTACCTGTGAACATTTTCTCAATTAGTCACAGGGATTGGAAAGTTTGCTGATCTTGGCAGAAATCTCAAGATTCTTCTTTCTGAATCCACAGTAAATAAACACCCTTGAACATTAACTTGGTCAATTTTTGGAGCAGGACTGTCATTTATCCTGATGTCTTTCTGATCCCCTTCGGCCTTTCATTATTTTTCCTGGTTCAGAAAAGGCCAATCCATCGTTCAGCCAGCGTGCAGCTTTGGTGAGAGTCCTAGTGAGACAGAGGACACTAGGACAGTTTCATGGGCTCCATCTGTCACCTTTCTGTAGTCATAGTTTTCCCTTTTTCTTAATAGAAAGGAAATTAAAATAGAAAAAAAAGAACTGAAATAACGCCCTGTTGAATTTAACTCCCCAGGATTCATGAGATATTCAGAGGTGATCTGTAAACCACAGGCTTGTAAGGAGATGAGCTAAATTCCTGTTCTCTCATATACATACAATGTGCGGTAATACTTTGGCACAGATGCCCAAGATCCACTTGAAGCGAGAAACATTTCTGGTCTTTAATTTGTCTCGAAGTTGGCCTTTTCTGACACTTTAATGTCATCCTTGTGTTTTTATATGTATTAAAATTTATAAACACAAAGGCTCATTTATGAGGCCCTTTGTTTTCCTATCAGCTGGAAGAGAGAATCTGAGTAATTTAGGAAGGCAGGGTTTGTTTAGCTGGAATAAGAAAGGAAATGGTCAAAGCTGAAATTGTTTAATTTTTTTCTTGCCGAGTAACTGCAGAATTACAGATGTCTCTTGAATGCAATAAATTAATTTCAGTCGTGCTTGTTTATTTGTACACATTTTGCCAAAGTAAAGGCCTAATCCAAAAATTAATGATTTGGGGATCCACTGGGTATTCTTCTGGACCCAGTTCCATCATTTTTCACGTGAACACACAGACAAACTCTCCTGCAGTACAATATGCAGCCTGCTGAGTGAATGATTAGGCAGCTAAATGTCAAGGCACAGTTAAACTCACAGCTTCAAGCTAAGGCAAAGTTTAGCTACTTAACTCAAGTCATCTTTAAATGTAATTAAGTCTACTGGGCTCCAGTTAGGTGGAACCAAAAACTAGAGGAGTTGGGTTATTCAGTGGAAATAACTGGTTATAATCCACAGACAAAAGTAATGAAAGTATTCAAGGGAAGAAACTTTTTTGTTAAAAAGAATCAGATGTTGTTATTGACTTTTTAAAAAGTATAACAAACTGTTTCATAATCTGCCAAATACTATCCACCTACGTAAGTTAATAAAAATACCAATGATTAGTTTGGGGGGAATCTGATTAGGATGAGTGGAAAGTTACATGCGCTTGGCTGAGAGGTATATTTTCTCTTCAGCACAGCGTCCTTTATGTGCTTCTCCACCATGATACACTGGAGGGAACACCAGCCTGCTCTCAGCACAGTGCCCGTCTGCAAACTGAATCCCGTCCTGCGGCAACGAGTCGTCTCTTAAGATCATTCAGGTTGCAGACCTGGAAGAATCAAGTTGTGACAGCTCATTTGCCTCCTGCCAGTTCCTCTAAGGATAATAGCTCCAATTATTTTATGGAGTGACGTTCTCCTACCCCTATAGCAAATTTTTATTATGTCAGTACACAGCATCCTCAGTCTGCTCCTCTCCTGTTTATCTAGGCTAGACGGGAGAATAGTGCAAGTGGTTGACCTGTAAATTCCCCTCTCAGTAACAAAACATTTTCAAGTTTGTTGCACGTCAGTCACCAGCTACCCAGGCTGGTGATCTAGCAAAGGCTCTACTTTATTGTATACTGTTGCCTCAAGACAGACCTTATTTACCATTAGCTGGAACCGAATGACCCATGAAAGCATGAACTCCGGTATATTAACGTCTGCCCATAACCTCTCATTGCTCCATCTCTTTCACTCCCTAGATTCCAGAACCCTTGGTCTTAAACATCTGGGCCCCCCCTCTTCTTCCTAGACCATCCTCCTAGACTTCATCATGGTTTCCCAGCGTTTCCCTTTTTTTCCACCACGATGAATCACACTATAATCTCCTGTGCCAGCGCCCTGAATATTATGGCCCTATTTTTTCTGCTACACCTACTGTGAAACCTTTACCTTTATAGCAATTCTTAGGTCAATCCAATGTGCCTTTTGGACCCCCACCTCTGAGAAGCCAAGCACCACTAGAGAAAAAATCACATAAATCAAACTGATTGGTGCCGGAGCAAATTGGTAGACTTCAACCTTTCCTTGGCTTCACCTCTGTTGATGATCTTTATATATGCACATGGTTGACTTCCTTTCTCATGTTTTCTATAGCATCTATTTCAAATCTTTACTACTTTCCTCTTTATGTACCACCGTATCTGTTCTTTTTCCAAACTAGTATGATGCTTTAAAACTCAACTCATACTTATTGTACTTCTTTCTTTAATTTCCAATCACATTTCAACTCCCCTGTACTCTAGTTTGCTTTGAAATTGCTCTAGACAAGCATTTTAATTGTCCTCTTTGTTGCTGAAGTCAATGGATATTTTAAATCCCCATCTTACTTAACCTGTTTATATCGTTTTCTTTATGAAGCTCTCCTCCCTTGGCTCTTGATTTATTTTTTTTCTAACTGCTCCTTCTCAGCCCGCCTTTATAATTTTTCTTCCTTTGCCTACCCTTCAACTATTGTCATGCCCTAGGCTTTACCATCTTCTCTTCCCTTGCTCATAGCCCATAACATACTAACCCTATACCAATAAGTACCAAAGGTATACCACCAACCTATCCTGTTTCTCCAGGTTCCAGACCCACACATCCAACAATCCATTGGGGATTCAGCATTGGTCTTTGCTGTTAACAGACTCAGTTAGTTCAGCCTTGTGAATTCATATTGTTGGGCCTATGCAAGCCTCCATCCTTGCCAAACGGCTTCTCCATTCATTTCTCCAATGCCTGTTATGACAGCATTGGGGTGGCCAATGACAGAGTCTGGCTGATGTTTACTGCCAAGTCATTTTGATTACCTGATAGTTTAATGCCTCTTCTGTGAGAGATACCGTCTGGTGGATATTAAACATGAGCTACAAAGATATTCACACTTTATGTCCACTCCCATGGGTCTAATTGTCTCTCACTTGAAACTTTCTCATTTCCAGATTCCTGAAGCCTGAGCCAGACCATTGGGCACTGCCAGTAAATCTGTGTATACAATGTATATTCTAACCTCAGGCTACTGCTCTTTCTACGTAAAGGGCATGACCAAGTCTGCTGCCTGAAGCTCTATCATGAAGATTCCCCTTACCATTGACTTTCAAAGCCACACCTGAGTGAGGGTATAGTGTACCACCATCCATGTTTGGCTTGCACTCACATTCCTAATCTGATCTATCTATAAACCAATTTAGGTGTTGTTGTTTTTTTCTCCTTTATTTCCTGGTGATAAGGAACTGCAACAGTGGTAGGTGACATGGGTATCTGGGCTATCAGCTGGCCATGCTTGCATTTTCTCTACGGATCCCACTTGTGCTTTATCTTGGAGGTACCACTTCTGTCCTAAGATTAATGTTGGACTTACTTGGCATTAGGATTTGGTAGGTTTTTACAATACTCATGAGAGTACTCCTGGTGAATAGTCATTTGATATCCCATGGTCAGGTACTCTGTCTCTACCAGAGCTCAATAACACACCGGAAGCTATTTTTTGCAAGGTATTACATTTTACACTGCAGATCAAATGGCTTTGCATCACATGGCTTTGCCCCAGAACTGGAACATTATCATTCTCCCATTGAAGCTTTACATAAACTCCATATAGTGTCTCTTCCTACCAGTTATACTTCTAATAACATAGTGTCTTACAAGTCACACAGTCAGTACAGAAGATCTGTTTGCATTGCAACTTGGAACTGATACAGTGCTTTCCTGCTTTGGACCCATCTCAAATCTAGCAGTCTTTGGTGTCACCCATTATATTTGTTGGAGCAGAATTAAGAATAGTAGAATGGCTACCTCTGAAATGTAAAAAAGCCTACCAGATATTGTACTTCCTTCTCGGGGGGAGGGAGACATACAATCAGCAATAATGTGTCTTTTCCTGTGAAGGTGATGTTCCAATCCGTGGACACCCCAGACCACTGGACACCAAAAACTATGGCGTCCTCTGAATTTTTGTTAAGTTCTATCTCCCTCCCTCTGGAATGCATGTATTTTACCAGGGCCTTCAATGTACTTCCACTGTGTATTCATCTTCTCTTATTAGCATGATGTCATTGATGGGGTGTCCAGTAAGCCCAGGTTTCTTTAGACTAAATTGTGACAAAGGCCAGGAGGATTGCCATAGCCCTGAGGCAAGACTGAAGATGTCCATCGTGGCTTGTTCCAAATAAATGTACATTGATTCTGAACCTTTTTTCTGATAGGACTGAAAAAAAATGAATTCACCAAATCAATGGCAAATTACCACGTTCCTGGATTTGTGTTAATCTGCTCTTGTAAACAGACATCTGACACAGTAGCTTCAATAGAGGCTACTATTTGGTAGATTTCACAGCAGTCTACTGTTATCCTCCAGGATCTGTCTGATTTTTGCAGGACCCAGATTTCTGAATTAAGCAGAAATATTTTGGGGACCACCACTCCTGCTCCTTTTAGATCTTTAAGGATAGCACTGGTTTCTGTATAACTCCAGATGCGATGTTGTTTTTGATTTACTCTCGGCTTGAGCAACATAATTTCCGCGGCTCCACTTGGCCTTACCCACTATGACTGCTCTTACCCCAGAGGCCTAGGAACTGGCATGGGTTGTGTCAACTACCAATTTGTTTATTTCAGTTATGTATTTGAGACCAGGGAAATGGCCACAGGATGGTCTGGGGATCTAGTAGACTGACTGGGAGCCAGATGTGGACCAGATCTCCATTTATCACCTTCCCCCTACATTCCACACTCTAACCAGGACCCATAAAGGCACTTCAGGTTACCAGGTATCAATGTCAACTCAGACCCTATATCCAAAGTCCTCAAAATGTATGTATATGTTCCTTTTCCCCCCAGAGTACATTTACCTGAGTAAATGGTGGCAGGTCCCTTTAGTAAGAACTAGGGAATTGTGATTGTTTATGTTCTGCTGTTGCAAATCCTTCTTCCTGGACTCTCCTATGCTCTAATTTGCTTGTCTTCAGTCAACGGGTTCTAGTTCTAAGAACGGCACAGATGAAAATTAGAAAAACTACCCAGTCTATTAATCACCCATCCTTGATTTCATTTGCCATTAGGAACACCATACTATTTTAACCATATCCATAATTCTGTGGGTTAGCACCCCTTCCCATTCCTTTTTGTCACTCATTACAATCATTGTATCCACTTGGATTCTGTAGGTAAAGTTGTGCTACTTGGTCTATATTGTTTGAGCATCCTGTCATCCACATTACTATTTGAGCCTAGTTCTATAAAGGCCTCTCCTACCATCTCCCTGCCTGCAGAGGGGTACCACCAATTGAGACCTGAGTGATGCTGGTACCCCACTCATTAGTACACGCCTATTGCTTATCCTGTGCAACATAGATTTGATGGGTGTTTTGTGGTATAGCCAATCGAGCATGCCCACTTCTCTGAGCCTTTCAATCTCTTCTTTCCCCATCAGCCATGGCATTTTGGCACTTTCACCTCACTTAGAATGGGCCACCATTTTCCCCATGCTTTTACAGTCATCACAGTAACTAGTATGTACCAACATCAGGATGTTAAATGCTGTATCCTATAAACATGACCCCAAATTGACAACTTCTCCCTTTTCCAACCCATGCTCCTCCTCCCTTTGAATCCAATCCAATGCATACTCACCTGGCTCAGGATGGCGGGGGACCCAGCTCCAAAATCACATCCCAGCATCTACTTTCTCAGAGCATTCATGGCACCAACTATTAAAGTTTGTGTTCCCTGGGAAGCAGACTCTGAGACCAAGGTTGGCAAATAGGATGCTAGTAGGTATGCTCTTGGGATCAAGACCTGTGGAAAGGAAAGGAAGAAAAAGATCAGCCAGAGGAAGAATCCTATCTGGGATACAGCCTCAATGGAAACCAAGCTAATCCTCTGGGTAATTCTGAAGATGGAATTATCTCTGAGGGATCCCACGTTGGGCTAAAGGGACAAGGTCTTTATGTTATAGCTCCCGCAGATTGAATATTGGCTTTCCCAGGAAGGGGGTATGGCAGGCCCTGAGTGAGACCGCTCTCTTCAACTGAGGTAAACCTGAAGGAGACTGCCAGCCGAAGACTATTTTTGACAGCACACCCAGCAGCTAGGGTAATAAATCCTTCATTCCTTAAGGGGAATCTGGGCGGGGCATCACAGCCTCCACAACACAGTGTTAGAGTGTACTCATACTAGACAAGGCATGTCTGCCAGACCTTCCATTTATCATCTTTCCAAAATTAGATGAGGTTGAAAAATCTTTGGAGGGCATCCCACAGTCTGATCCAAGAGCTTAGGAGTCAGGGAAATTGATATGAGTTAAAAGAATATGACCATGTTTAGGCCATGGTCTATTTCCAGAAGCAGAGCTCCACAAAATTTCTTCACACAAAATACTATATATCTCACAACTGTAGTTGGGAGCCCAATGAAACTCTGTCTTAACTTGTGTCAATGAACTTGCAAAGGCTTAAAGTCGTTAGGTAAGAGGTTGTACATCTTCTTGCCTTGAAGAGGGAGCCTAGGTCAATCACACAGTTTCTCATGATGGAAATATAGGCAAGGAGACCAGTACTGGGGAATATGCTTCCTCCTAAGTGACACGTTTGTCACTTATGCACAGGGGTTGCATGGGGCTTTGTGGGAGAATCTAGCCAATACTAGTCGAAGAAGTCTAAAGAAAAGCAAAAGGTGTAGTTCATTTACAAGAAGATCAAGTCACGGACCTCTAGTCAGGAACGTGAAGTATGGTGTGGGGCAATGGTCCTAGCATCTCAGGATTTTCCCCACATCTCTCTCAGTGGATGTGGTCTCCTAGGCGACAAACCCAACAAGTCGTGAAGTTACCCTAGTACATCCTCAATGCTAGAGCCTTGTTGTAGATATAGAGCCTGGCCCACTAATCAAGGTTCAGCCCATGCCCAAAACCCTATCATTGTCATAAACTGGAACAAACCCCCACCTCCTGGAAATCCACTAGAACTGTAACTCCTTCAGTGAGCTGAGGTCCAGCATTCAGCACAAGTGACTCTAGTTGCAGGATGTAGGGAGAGGGGAGAGGGTGGTGGGCCAGAATCACTAGCATCAAGGCAACCTCTTCCTCTTGGTAGGGATGAGAGAGGTGGTGAGAGAAATGTGATCCCTTTGCTAGTCTCACATCTGACATTGTCAGCCTGTAGAACAGGGATATGCAGTGCTTCATTATGAACTCATTGCATGGGACAGTCCTAAGACTTTCCTAAAGAAACCATCACAGAGCCGGACTTGGGCGAAGAAGCTGAATCATGCAGTTGACATCCACAGGGTCCTCAGACAGTACTGGGATCCAACTCACAACACTGTGACTCGGTATGCCTGAAAAACACCCTGATCACTTTGTTACCCTTGCCAACTATAAAACCAAGATGGCTAGACATTCTCTGGGCTCCTATGTGCCCAGACTTGGTTTATCCTGAAATAATTACCTACTCAGGAAAAGGGACAGAGGTTCTTCGGGTTACCATGATACCTCTGAGTTTGACAGTACAGAGCAGGGAGAAGGATTTTGATGAAATTGGCTAAAGTCATATTGAAATGGGTAGTAGTCACCCTTAGGTATCATTACGCCACTAGTAGTCAAGTTTAAGGCCTTCATTCAGTGACTTTCAAAGTGGGAGCTTGGATATATTTCCCACGTTAACAGTACCAGGGGATGAAGGGAGGAAGGAAAAGGGACTTTTGTGTCTTGCCCACCTCTGAACCCTTGGGGAGAGAGGAAAAAGTTAAGGGCTCTGAATAGATAAATCTTTGTCTTGAAATTCTTCACAAGATCCCTCTCTCCTACAACAGTAGTTCTCAATCCTCCCATTTTTATAAGAAATATATTATAATGTCCTTTTTATTATCCTGAAATAAAATTTATAGATAAGTATAACCTTCTTATACACACTTAAGACAAAACAAAGAATTTTTTCTAGCTGTATTGTGAAGGAGAAACAAAAATAAAGTAAATTATAATAAAATATCTTTCAATAATAAATACCTAGACACAAAGAACACTAATCTACATAATAATGTAGACAAACACACCTATATGTTGAGTCCCCACACATTTGACAATTACATATGCTGGATGATACAGCATACATATTGAAAATCCAAATACCAAGAGTAGTTTTACTGTAGCAACATAATTTCCTAAAACTATAAATAATATTTGGACATTTAAAAAATATTTTTTTCCTCAATTTACAGGGTAGTGACATTCCTGAAAAGTTCAGTGCATATTAAATTATATAAAACATTTGGCATTTTTATGTAAAATGGATATTGGTTCTGGACTCAGATCATGATAAATGGGTTTTTTACCTACATAAATGTCTGGTGGATGTGGGACATTTCTTTATTACATGGAAATGCTCCATGAAAGGAAGACATCTAGCACCTTTGCCCCTTCCCAATAAAGGCCAATAGCACCTGGCAATCACCATGACAGCCCCCAAAACCCTCTCTCAAATTTCCAAAATGCCCCTGACAGCAGTGGAGAATCCCTGGTCTGCAGGCTCAAGTCCAGACTCCCTTGCTGCATTAGTCAGGGCAGGCTGCCATAACACAATGCCAGAAACTGGGTGGCTTAAACAACAGAAATTTAATTTCTCGCAGCTCTGGAGGCTGGAAGTCTAAGATCACGGTGGCAACATAGTGGGGTTAGTGAGCACTCGCTTCCTGGCTTGCAGATGGCTGCCTTCTCACTGTGTCCTCATAGACAGCCAGAGAGAGAGAGAGAGAGAGAGAGAGAGAGAGAGAGAGAGAGAGAGAGAGAGAGAGAGAGAGACAGAGACAGACAGAGACAGAGACAGAGACAGAGACAGAGACAGAGAAAGCGCGAACTCTGAAGTCTTTTCTTAGAAGGACTCTAATCCTATGTGATAAGGACCCTACCCTTATGACTCCATTTAACCTTCATTACTTCCACAAAGGCCTTATCTCCAAATACAGTTACACTGAGGGGTTCAGGTTTGAACACATGAATTTGGGAAGACACAATTCTGTGTATAGCACTAGCCCATCACAGAAGATCCTGCACCTTCCCCCTTCTGGGGACATCCTGCCCTGCAGGCTGCTTACGCTCCCCTGTGCACACTGCGCTGTTTGCACCTTTGCCTGCACTGCGTTCTATGTCTGAAACGACTTTGAGGAAGCCTTTCCTCCCCTTCCAGGCTGGGTTAGGTACTCCTTCCTTGGATTTCCCTGTCCGACTCTACCTTTAAACCTAGCAAACTGCATAAGCTAATATTGTTCCTTTTTTGTGAGTTCCTTGAGGATCCTATGTCTAGTCCATAACCGACTCCCCATCACCCAGCACAATGCCTGACACCCTACCCAGTGGCTCTCAGTTTCCACGTGGTGGAATCCTGAGTGGTTAGAATCATCGAAGCTGATGGGCTCACCAAAGAAGTGAGTAAAAAGAGGAGAAAAGTAAGTACATACAGTTCAGTGATAGAAAAGAAAAGGAATGTTCACGTAGGATGGAAAAGAAGGAGGAAATTTCAGTGTTACTGAAAATTATGGGAAGAAATATTCAAAGACTATGTAGCCAGCTGGTTTCTGCACTATAGGAAATTCAGATAATTAAGATATATAAAATAACATCACTTTCTTTTAAAGGTCAAGTCATTGGTAACTCAAAAGAGAGTTCCATCAGAATAGAGTTGAAGAGGAACAGACAATGGGTGTTTAAGAAGAGATTCGATAGCTGGGAAACGGAGGTACTTGCCATAAACCACAAGCTCAAAGCCCCTATAGATACCTGAAAGGTAGCGCTATACCAATATTTCTCAAAATACAACTAGCTTTGTCTTTTTAGATTACAAAAGTAAGTTTTATTTAGAGAAACTGTCAAAGCCATACCTGAAAAGTTCCAAGAGGAAGTGAAAATCATCCAAAATTTTATAACCCTGAGGTAAACACTTTATAATTTGGTGAGCATTCTACCCGTCACCTTTCTATATAGTTACACTTTTTTTTTTTTTTATGAAAATGGGTGACTGTTCCTCTTTTTTTAGTTAGCACCTTTGAAAATTTATGGAACTGTTTTTATCCAACGATTGCAAAGTATTTGTATAGTCTTTGAAACTTTCAGGTCCTCATTGCTTCATGTGTTGCAGATGACTTAATTAAAGGAGAGCGGTATTTTACTGGTCATGGAAATGGACATAATTTACTCTGGGAAACTTGGCTTTCAAACGACATGTATTTGATTAAATAAAGTGCAGACTTTTCTTTGGTTTTAGTATTTTTGTGAACAAACAGCTTTGCAATTTTCTTGTGGCGGGGGAGAGGGCAGAATGTTGCCTCAGTGTTTGCCTCACCTTTGTTTTCACTGAACTCTAAGCTCTGAGAGATCAACCCGGAAGGGAGGTCATGGCCACTTAAAAATCTTGCCTTTAAATTGTGAATTAAGGCCTGATGAAAATCCAAGGACAAAGTGCTCTGCTCTGGTTTGGGCGGGAGGGGTCCTTCCTCCCTGCTCCCCAGAGGCATGGAGGGGGTCCAAGGCGTCTCTTTGTGCCTCTTGCTTACCCAGCTGTGGGCGGCAGCCTCCAGCTCCTGCTCTGAGTGGAATGTGAAGGTAGGACCACCCCTTTGCTATGAGCTTTTGACTCTCCCTCCCTTGCATGCAGAGGAGAGTCCTACACTGGGAGTTACAGGTAGTTAGGTCTCCTAAAATGAGGGACTGGATAGTTTACCTTCAAATATCCTCCCAGATAAAATTCTGTTCATCTCTAAAGCAGAGGCTCTGCAGAGGCAAGGAAGCTTCCATTTTGCTCTCAGGAACCCTGAGAAACAAACTTCAGGGCGTATCTTCCAGGCCAGCATGTGTGGTGTAGCTCCTCTGTTCCGCACGTAAGAGTACTGGCAACTCCTCCCCTTCCTCGCACTCCATAGTTTGATTTGAGAATCAAATATTTTCTGCTTATGTACCAAGAAAGCTTGAATCCCCTCATCCAGAGCTGCAAAAGAACAACAACAAAAAAACAAAAAAAGAAAAAGAAAAAAGAAGAAATAGAGTCAGATATAACATATGGGTTTGCCCATGAGATCTCAAAAGAATGTTTTGTTCTGATGTGAAAATTAAAGATTAAAAGAAAAAGGATATGCAACCAGACATTTAGATGCCGTGTTGGACACTAGAAATAATTTTGAACCGCCTAGACAATTCACATATGAAGAAACTGGGACTTTACAAGATCAGTTGTTTTAAATTAGGTCAAACTGCTATACAGGGTCAGAACCTGGAGGAGAAGGGACATCTCTCAGCAACCTGTTTGGTGCTTTCTCTCTTTTATAATTCTGCTGCATACTCCACATAAGCTCTCTCAGACAAAGCACATATATGAATATATGTATATGTATATATAACACCCACTTTCAGCATTTATGCACATAATGGGGTCCCTGGGAATAGTTTACTTTTCTCCTCAAAAGTGCCCACAGCTGCTTATTCTGAACATCTGGAATAATGAAACTCTAAACAAAATATACTGTGCATAATGCCAGGCGCACTTAATCCCTCTTTTCAATGAATTACCAAGAATTCAGTAGACCTAATAGAACCAATCTTTAATATCACAGCTAATATATTGCAATACAAAAATCTCTCTTGAAGTAGATTTATTTGTATGGAAGCTTTGTCACATGGGCTGAAAACAAGCCAGAGTACCACATCCAAAAGCAGTGATAAATGGCCATCCCCGGACAGGGGAAGGTGTCCAGTAAGGCCTGTATGATATTGGAGTGGAACCAGGTTAATTTAATATCTTTATTCGTGGTCTGGTTGAGGGTGGGGGGTAAACTGTATCCCCTGCTAGTTTGATAAATGTGGTAAGTTGGCAGCTGTTTAAAATTGTAACGATAGACAATATAATGCACCATGGAAAAGAGAGGCTGGAAATATGGCAGAAAATCATGAAATGGGATTCAACTTGGAAATATGAATGCCGACACAAGTGGGAATTATAATATGAAACAGGGAAATTGTCCAAAATCTGGCCTGAAGGGAGAAAAAAAGAGCAAGTAACAAAAATCACAGTACTTTTCATTCCCAAATAGGATCTACCATTTCCAAGAGTGGAGATTAAAACTTTACATATTTGCAAATATTATACAAGCCAGAGTGCGTAGCTAGGAGGATTGTAACCAGACCACAGAGAGGCACATCAGGTCACCAACCATTTGAGGCCACTCTAATAGCACCACAGAACCAGCTGGTGGCACTTCCAGAAAAGCCAGAGTTGCATTAGCAGATCTATTCTATAGCCTCAGGTGACTGGAAGCCACTCACAGTAAAAGATTTTTGGACTCCAGGAAGATGGAGTAGGTGGCAGGTGACAGGCACTTTAATGGTCTGCCTATGACAGTCATCCTGTGTGCAATTAAGAGTCGAAGCATTAAAGTGGATAATATAATCCTTCAAATATAAGGTAAGAGTACAATACCAATGCCACGACTATTTAACTATGACCAATAGACAGAATCCAGTCCAATAAATATTTTCTTTTATGATTCAAACATTACATCTTCCAAATAGAACTGCTCATGAGCAGAAGTAATGTGGAGGCCTCCAGTGAAACCCAAGATGAGTGGACTTGCCAAGAGAATGAGGAGTTTTTGTTTTGTTTTGCTTTGCTTTGTTTTGTTTTTTGGAAATCTCTTCTTCAGGAATTTTTAAGTTATTTGGGGGGCATTATTTATTTCTCTGATTATTTCCCATAAGCATCGACTTTGAATCAATCAGATCTCTAGATTCAAATTCTAGTTCTACTACTACCTATCAAGGCATCACTGAAAGTCTCATAGCCTTGATTTCTTCGATTGTAAAAGGTGGACAATAGTACTACCTATCTAGGTTGATACAAGGACTCAATGTATAAAGCAGAAACAACTCTGTGTAATACCTGCTCACAGGAAGCTCACAGGAAACCATACAATTCTATCAGAAGTGGTCAAGTACAGTGGATAAGAAATGCCAAGTTCAATTTTCAGTTCTAATTAGCTCTCTGATTGGGGGTCAGTTATTTAAGCATGCTATGCCTCTGATTTCTTTTTTTTTTTCAGTGCAAAGAATAATATGTACTAACCTTTCTACACTGGGGTTGTGAGATTTAAATAAGAAACTATATGGATAGCCCAGGTGCCTAGCTTGTAGCAATAACTCAAAAATATTTGCTAATATAAATTCATATGTTAAATTCAAGAGGCTCTAAACTCCAAATATAGGAAATAAAATATAATTAATTTGGACATTTGGATTACATGTTGTTTGTATTACATGGCAAACTTGAATGTCATCAGTGCTATTTATACTTCAGGGTGTCTGGAACACAGTGACGTTTAGTGATTAAGGGCATGATTCCTGGGGTCATGGGCACTTGGGTTCAAATCCTAGCTCTGACTCTGATTAGCTGTGCCATTGTGGGCAGGTGATTTAACATCTTGTTAATCTCAGTTTTCTTATCTATAAAAGGATTATCTACTTTATGGGTTTGTTGTGAAGATTCAAGGAACAGTGAGTAATGAGTGTGAAAGGGCATTGCTGGAAGGTGACATGCTCTCACTGCGTACCATGACAGCTCCATGGATCTAAAGAGTTGGGGAGAACCGGGGAAATCTCTCTTCTATTCCTCTCATCTTGTGGGTCAGTTTCTCCAAGCCAGTTCCTAAAACTGGGAGTAGTTCCAGGGACCAGCTGCAGCTGAGGACACAGAGAACAGAACTCAGAATAGAAATCAGGAATAGTCGGGAGACATAGCTGTGGGCAAACTCAGGTCCTTGTGGATGGAAGTTGGCTGGACCTGGTGTCATTGGGCAATGACCATGGGAAGGAACAGACAAACAAGAAACATGACACAGTCTTAACGATACAGAAAAAGCCTCAGAATCAAAAGAAAGGAAGGATGATTTCTAGGGTGGGTCAATGGGGAGTGGAGGATGAGCGTGGCTCTGGAGAAATCTCAGATGCTCTAAGTGTTATTTTCATTTTGTTGCTAAGAGTCTATATGAAGCACAACGTGGTTTTCGAACCATTGCTGCTCCTGCATTAACCAGTTGTGGGGTTTTTGCCCATTCATAAAGCATTGATTTATCATAAATGACATAAATCCAAACACATTCTTTTGTATTCTCCAAAATAATCAAGTTTTATTGTATACTGTTCAAATTAGAAAGTCCAGATGAGGTCATAGAATAAAAATCTTTTCACATTAAATACTTCTCCCCCACAGAGCACTTTGTTTTCTCAATCCACTGGAAGGGAGAAGAACAGATATAAATTTTGTCAAAAGAAAACAAAATATCTCCTTTAAAAGAGGTTAGAGAACTTGAAGGAAGACAGAGGATTCTACAAACAGTGTGTGCGTAGTTGAAGTTATTAGGGATAGATAACAAGTTAGAGATAATGGAATAAAATTAGGCAAACTGAAGTTAACTGTAACCGTGTAAATCAAGATCCAAAATATGAAGATATTTATCAGTTCAGTCGCCTTCCAATCTATAAAGTGGGCCCCACACAGATCAAAAACCGATGACTTCCTGTTCATAAATTACACACTGGGAGTCAGTTGGGCGATCTTAGAAAGTTTTTCAACTGCAAGGTAATTTGAGAGCTATTAATGTAAGAGAGAATTTGCTAACTGGCACCCTGAGGAGCTTGTAAAAATTAAGATGGAAGTGACTTCTGCATTTGGAGAATTTTGCCAAGACTAAAATAAATAGGTAGTAGGACAGAGACTTTTGTGACTTAGACAAGTCAAAAGCTGAGTCAAGATTTACATGCACTTGTCCAGTGAGTCTCAATTCCAGTGAACTGCAAGTGAGACAGAAGAGCCTTTACCTTGACTAGGTAACTAGATTCCCCTGTATCCCTCCTGCAACTTCCATTGAGACAAAAGAAGGACCCAGGAGAGCAACAGCAGTCCCATGTGTTTGATTTGTCATTAGAGTATCACTACATCTTACATATGTGCAGCACATATAACTTTTTTAGCAGAGTACTTTATCATTATTATGGTATTCTGATTTGATCACAGAAACTTTGTTCGATTAAAAGATTCACAGCACAATTTTTGTTAAAAATTTAATAGTTATTTTTTTAATGGAACGGAGTAGTTTCTAATTATAGCAACAATGTACCTTCACTTGATGATCAATTGATGTAATGTCCCATCACTCTTGCGTCTAGTAGATGGGACTGATGTTTTAAACTAACTTCTGTACTAGACTGTAAGTCAGTACATGCTGACAAAGCCATACTCCTATGTTCTTCCCTGACTGGGTGGAGATTTTGTCTTGTTACTTATCTTTATATCCACAAAAAATCTATACAGGGTGTGGTCACACAGCAGCCTAGCCATTTGTCCCCCCCCAACCTTTCCCTAAGGAAAGAAAAAGTTGTGGGACTGTGCCTCTCTGGGATGGAGTTTATAATATCCTGAGTCTCTCCATCTGGTCTTCAAGAGAAGGGTCTGTGGTCAACTACGAGTAAGATTCCTTGCGGGAGGGACAACTCAAGCCAGACGGGACCCCCCGTTGAGACCCCAAAGAGCTGTTATAAGAAATAATAGGAGGGAGCCTTGCCCCTCCTTCCTCTTGTTCTTGTGGGAAGCTACTGCTTGCCTCTGCTACCCCCTCTCACCTTATTGTGAGAGAGGCCCATTAGAGTGTTAAGATCAAGCTGTTTCTGCTCAGCTCATGGGACAGTTTCACCGCGAGAGACTCTCTCCCCCAGGGTGGTGCACACCGCACCTTAGTCATCTTGGGACGACATGCTTCAGCTGCTTTGGGACAAATAATTGGGTATTGAAATTATTATTTTTTTTTGAAATGGTGTAAGAGTTTCACAGACCCTGCCTCTAATCATGTGATGTTCACTGTTTGTAATCAATAAATACTATCAGTGACCCGATTCGGGGCTCCAGTCTCTTGAGACTGCGAGTCCCTTGGTCCTCTGCGATTAAACTGTATATGAGTCTCTGTCTCTTTATTATAGTTCAATCCTCGCCGCCTCCCTCACCTTCCCACAGCTTGTGTTGTGCAGGTCGCAAGAACAGGGCACAAAGAAAGTACGCAATAAATGAATTGTTGAATGACAAATGATGTTCATCACTTCTGACACTTCGATAATCAGAAAATCAACAACTAAGGTTAAAAATAAAAGTTTTGTTTCCTATGTGCTGGGGTCCCATCCAATACCCTGAGCCCTGTTACTCTGGCCTAAGTGAAAAGTACAAGTAGCATTTTGGACATAAAGAGCCTCAAGAGCAGCATTCTCATTGCACTGGAAATTACTGTAACTTTTCCTGAATAATGGATTTCCTAAACAAAGCAAGCCTTTGGCATCAGGTCACCTTCTTATTCAAAAACTTGCCATGGGACAATATGCTGGTTATGTCAAGTTCTTGATCAATAAAAATGTGAAAATGCCTATTCAACATCTTTTTAAAAGCATCTAACGTACAAGTGATTGTAAGAACTTTTGAGGTGAGTTACACTTTCCCCCTTAAATTTTGTCAGAGGTTGAACAATGACACTGATAATGTAATCACGAGGATGGAAAGGAATCTAAGAAACATTCTAGTCCATTTCTCCTCTTAAGCAGTCAGGACCCTTTACAAACTACCTTCGATACTTAAGAATCAGGCTGAAAATGTAGAGACCTACAGACCAGAACACCTGTAGTCTAGTCCATTGTTTTTAACCAGCCTCAGTTCTTCATGATACAACTTCTACACAACATGGAAAGGTTACCCTTAGCATGCTGGGAATGTTTCTTTGAGATAGTTGCTATTATTCCTCAAGATAGGACAGGCAATTTCAATGTTACTATTTCACTATAGTCACCTCAGATTAGATTTGGAATGAGGTGCTTTTTGCTGAGTTTAGAGAAGAAAACATTTTCAGCTAAAGTTCCACTCGCTTCCCTCCCCCAGGGCAACCCAGTTTATTCTGGACCAAGAAACCTACCACAATGAATGATTTGTGCAATGGTATTATCTCCCCAAAATGATGTATGGTCTCTAAACCTACAAACTGGTGCCATTGGGGCACATCTCCATTGGGTGGCAGTACATGTTCAGAACAACCTAACAAGGCTAGTTTAACACATTAATTTTGAAATGGAATTTATGTTTCATTTTCTTAAATTCTAATAACGATCTTTATATAAAGGGAATTCACTGATAAAAGATGATCAGGAAGTAAACTATTTTTCAGATGTTCTATATTTTAATTAATGATTGCAGAGACATATATTTTGTTCACTGACATATATACAGACAGTGCCAAAAAAATGCATACACATTTTAAGAAAGAAAAAAATTGTATTAAAATTGTAATCCTCAATACATACTGATAACAAAAGATGGATACAAGTCATGTGTATACATTTTTTTGGCACCCCCGGTGTGTGTGTGTGTGTATTTTGTTCACTGGTATCTAGTTCAGTGACTGGCAAATAGTAGGCATTCAAGATTTTTTTTAAAGGAACTTTATGCCAATTAAACATCTAAAGACAAATTCAAAGTTCAGAAAAATTAATTTTTCTATCTATTCAAGCAACTGTCCAGAGTTTCATCCTAAATTATCCCACACTTGGTAATCTAAACTGTACTAAACTCAGTGATCATTTTTTATCTGGCCCAGTTTAGAGAGATGTGCAAGATCCTGTTTTTAACACAGCACAGGTGGCAGCTGTTCAAGTCACCATGTCCCATTAAATCATGTATAGAGTCACGCAATCGATTTTCTATTCCTTACACATTTGTATGCTAGATTACATTTTTTTAAAAACTAGGACTAGTAGGGTGAAAACAGCCAGTTATGATTCTCTTAGGGGTTTGGACTCTTGTTAATCTCGGTTTTGACTGTTTATTTTCATTAAAGATGCTTTTTAAACTAGTTTATTGAGTTAGGGTGCACTTTGGAAAGTGTTTTTGGCTATAGACAAATACCATCTGTAATAAAGTAAACTTGGAATTATTTGTAAGAAGAAAAGATTATTAGAACAAACCCAAAACAGAAAAGATCCCAAAATTGGTCCTTGGAGAAAACCAAGAAGAATATACAGGTTTTGAGGAAAACATTTACAGCAAGCGGGTTTTTCAACCAAAGAATTGTCACTTAAAATTTAGGACCATTCCACAGTAGTAGTTTTAAGGTAATCTGTCTCACTAAATAATTGCTTAAATAATTCTTAATGATTTAATAGACAGAAAACTTACAGTTCATTAAAAAGAAGCTGAGTTGAAATGAACATATATATATATATTATTTTAATATACATATTCAAATTTTAAAAGTTCATGTTCATGAGTAAATAGATATTTTTACATATCACATGATGGAAAGATAAGATTCTGTTTGATTGTAATAATTACAATCAGATTTTCAGAAGTAATTTTTAAGAAGCCCCTTCCAATTTTGTCCAGGTAAGGTCAAATTAAACCACAAGTACAAATTAATCCACAGAAAACTAGGTAAACAATACAGTCCTATTTATTATTTGTATAGTCTGCACAGAATACAATATAAAGAAAGTTAAATTTGAATTTTCCTTGGCCGTTCCTTGAAGAAACCAACCAGGGATACTGTTACCGAACGAGTATGACATATAGCATCTATCAAACCAGAATACAACCTGTTTGTTGGTAATAGAAACCAGTGTGTATTATTTTTGTGTATTTCTTTTAGACAAACGACAGAATCTCATGCACTGTGAAAATATTTAAGATAATTTTTTTTAATATGATTCTTGGTCAGGTGATTGCTAAAAAGTAACACTGGGATTTTACAGGGAGAGTCTGTGTGAATTAAGTGAAAACCGAAAGGCCTGTCATGAGAGGAAGGCTTCCTGCGCCTGAATGAAGCAAGATGCCTGTTTATAGCGCCCTGCTGCTGTTGACATTATGCTGTGGAAGTGGGGAAAGAGTGAATCAAGCACAAATCATGCCCATTGTTGTACTCAGTAGTTCTCCCTGTACACCTCCCTGCTCGCAGATAATGAAAATGGGGTGTGGCTGAATAAATGTGGAAGTGTTTCACATTCCCCATTCCTGCCTTGGAGCACGTCTCAACCATATTCTGGCGGGTGCTGCTGCTTGAGTAAACAGCGGAAAGCTACAGCCAAAGGCTTCAACCCGCGCCCAGAGAAGGATTTGCCGACATGTGATGTCAAATATTTTTCAGTTGACTTAGAAAGACTGAGATTCAAAATCTTCGTATACATCAGCCAATGCGACCTTTAGAACTTCCTGAGGCATTTTCTTTCATGATGGAATTGGGTAATGCTTTTAAATCATCATCAATGGAGCAGATATAGCTGCTAAACACTTGATGAGACATCCCAAAAAGTCATCCGTCACTGAAGTGGCTTTTCAGTGAACCAGTTTCAGTGAGAAGTGTTAGTCCTGGATTGAAAATAAAGCTGCAATCCCGACATGCCAATGTAATTAGTCTCTTCCCTTTGTGTTCTTTCTGGCCTTGTCCCGATGACAGTTTCAGATGCTAGTGGAGTGACTTGCACAGAAATCTGAAGACAACAGGTGTGATTGTAAAGTCTCACCTCTGATCAGGCTAGAAAGAGCTAGATTTATTTTTTTCTCCTGATAAACCAAAACTCCAAAACTTGAAGGTGTCCTGTGCCCATAGGTGCTTCTACCTACAATGCTCTTTCCTCATGCTTCACATAGTTGGCTCCATCTCAAACCTCAGATGCTCCATCTCCACAGAGCTGTCTTCCCAGCTCCCTGTTGTGGGCTGAATTGTGTCCCTCCCCACCAATTTCATATATTGAAGACTTAACCTTAAATGTTTAGTAAAATTCACCAATAAAGAGTTTTAAAATATGAAATTAAATGTATTTAATAGGTAGTTATTCAGATTTGTTCTTTTCTTGAAAGAGCTTTAAGAATTTGTGCCTTTCTACTTTTCATCTAAGATGTCAAATTTCTACATGAAGTAGAAATGAAGGTAGAAAACAGTCCTTTATTATCTCTATAATGTCTGTAGGATCTATACCAGTGACTTCTCTTTCATTCTTGATATTCACAATTTGTAATTTGCAAATTCTTGCCATTAATTCTTCTAATATTTCTTCCACCCCATTCTCTCTTCTCAATCTGAGACTCCAGTTACACACATGAGCCCTCTTGATAGTGGGCCACACATGTTTGATAAAGCTGTTCTATGTTTTTTGTGTGTGTTTTTTTCCCTTTGTATTTCAGTTTGAATCATTTCTATTGACTAGCCCCAATTGTTTCTTTTTTCTTTTGTGTCTGGTCTGCTCATTAACCTGGCAAAGGAATTATTCAACTCTAATTATTCTTAGAATTTCCATTTGACTTTTTAAAAATAGTTTGCACCTCTCTGCTGCAATTTTGTATGTATTCGTGCATTATATCTATCTTTTCCACTAGTCCTTTAAGATGTTAACTACAATTATTTTAAAGTCTTTGATAGTTCCAACATGGAAGTCATCACTTCTTCTCGTTCTATTGACTACTTTTTCTCTTGACAGTAGGTCGGGCTTTCTTTCCCTTATGTCTCATAGTTTTTTGTAGTATGTTGGATATTATATGTGAAAAAGAAATATCAGTAGAGACAGGTAAATAGCATTTATAACTGGAAAACGACATGCCTCTTCTTCCTCAGCAGGGACAAGAGTCCAGACATGTCAGAAGAGTTTCCAGCCTCTCCTCCACTATCAGGTGCATTTTACTCCTACCCTTCCCTCAAATTATTGGATCTTTCCCTGGCTTAGAGGATGGAAAGATTTCCTGGCACTCCCCTAGTAGCTTGCAGCTTTTGCTTCATATGAGAGAAAGTTCTAGGGAAGAGAAAGTGGTTTTATGTCTGTGCAGCAGAAGGAGACTCTCGGTTCTCCTGTCCTGCTTCCAAGCTTTCTCAGGAGAACATTGTAGAGACCTGGCATGGAAAAGAGCGGGCAGGTGAGTGCCACTTCCCTATGTCTTGGGCTCACAGGGTTGTAAACCAGGTGTCAAAAAGTTTTTCTATAAAAGGCCAGATAGTACACTTTAGTGTACTTTACCATATAGTCTGTTGAAATTACTCACCTCTGCCACTGCAGTGTGAACGCAGACATAGACAATACGTAAACCAGTATGGCTGTGTTGAAAAGAACTTTATTTATAGACACTGAAATTTGAACTTCATATGATTTTCATGTGTCAACAAATATTTTTTTGAGTTTTTCCCAGTGATTTAAAAAATACAACAAATAGGCAGAAAGCTGGATTTGGCTTATGGGCAGAGGTTTGCTAACTTCTGCTCTAAACAGTCAGGTTAGCCTGGACTCTACCATTGAGAATTTGTTGAGTCTTCAGATGTTTTCTTCTCAGCCTCTTTTATGGTAGCTGTCTCTTTCTCTAATCCTCTGTCAAAAGTGAGATAGTTTCTGGGTCCATCTTTCGTGGGAGTAGCTCGTCATCCTTGGGAATTCACCTGGTTGCCTTGCAATCTCACTCTCTGACAGGTTCAAGGAAAATTGTGAGTTTGTAGATTGTACAGAATGTTCTGCTTGGCAGGATGGATTCAGTGTTCTCTTGCATCGTCCTATATCCTAAATGGACACAGAACTCCCACTCATATATTTTTGTAAAACTTGCAGGATTAAGACATTTTAATCAGAATCAATTAAGATCATGGACTCTTTGGGCTATATAACAGAATAGAACTAGGACTGCAATAACAGAATAACACTGACTGGGTGGCTTAAACAACAGAGATTTATATTCTCACAGTTCTGGAGGCTGGAAATCCAAGATCAAGGTACTAGCAGGTTTAGTTTCTCCTGAAGCCTCTCTCCCTGACTTGCAGATGGCCACCATATATATATGATTTTAAATATATTAATATATATGATTTATAATAAAGCATTTAAAATGAAATATATAATAATACATGTGTTTGCAAAGATAAGTGTGTCACTGGTATCCCTGGTTGCATTCACAAGCTGTCATTTGACTTCTGCTTACATTTGCTGCCTAGGGGTCTGTGGTAATTTGCAGCCCTCTCTTCCTTAAATGCAAAAAAGAAAGAATTTGGCTCAAACGGAGTCACCATAATGTTAATTTTGTGTAACCACTGTTGCTCTGCAGCAGTATGTTTTAAGTAGAGTTATGGAGTCAAGCTTTGATATTCTTTTTAAAAACTTAACTTTTAAAACTAGAAAAAGTTACCAAAGCCAAAAAAAAAAATCTGTGCCAGTCTGAAAAGGAAGAGACATAATCTTATTTTTAGCTGTCATAAAGAAAAACATATTAAACCAAACTATTTATTTGAAGATAAGGGTAGAATTCTCTATCTACCATGATTCAAGAATTTCTATATCCTTCCTCTATAAAATATGCTGAGATTATCAGAGGCAGTATCTCACACTGTTTTTTGTTTGTTTGTTTGTTTGTTTTAACTCTAGAAACTTCTCTCTTTTAGGAAAAAAAAATTAACTCTAATTGTGGTTGTGAAAGGTTGGTAGGGGGAAAAAGTATGAAGAAATGTACCTTTATACATTTGGGGAAAAGACTTTTACTTTTAACCAGTAAATTTTAATTTCTCTACCAAAGTAGCTTACTTTACTAGAAATATAAACTTTGTCATTTCAGCCAGTTTAAAATAACCCTACTTGAGATCTGAAAATCAAATTGCAGTGTATTATTTGCTTTTTCTACCACCACGAAGGTAAAGCTGCAGGGGTAGGAAATTGCATGGAAGTTATTTTGATAATGAACAGAGTTGGGTAGAGAGAATCCAGGTCACTTTTGTACAGACTTCAAGGCTAACAAGAGCACAACACGTGTTTGGGGCAGACGTGTGCTGGCGGAACTTACACGCAACCCTCATTGATGTTGCGTGTAAGTGGATGAGGACATTGGTTGGACCTCTGTCAGTAAACAGATGTGATCCAGAGACACATGGTTCATGCAGATATGGTTCAGTAGGAAGGTGACATCTTTTACAAAGTCGCTTTTCTAACTCTAATCATGCTCTCAGGTTAATGTGGCCAAACATGGGACTTAGGAGTTTAACAAAATCAAGCTTGTCTCAGATGTAGTGAAATCTCCCATCAGAAAAGATTAAAGTCATTCAGTGAGCAATTTTAAATACCCAAATCATCTTCAAAATGATTCCCTATGTTAACATGGTATTTCTGAGAACTTAAACCAAGCCAAAATAAGCCCAAATATTTTTGTTTCACCAAGCTACCTCCTCATTAGTTCAGAGCAATAATTCTTTGCTCTGTTAGGGGGAGGCATGCTATTTGATTTTGTGACCTTCTTCGACTTCTATTCCAAATATTGCATGACATTCCTTTTTAAAAAATAAATTTTACTCTGTTGCAGAAATCTTGTTTAGGACTTTCTTGCTTCATGTTGCAATAATTGGAGATATATTAGATGACTCCAAAATAGCTTCTTTCCCATCTAATTTTAAGATATATCAAAAATGAAATGTTAAATGTTTTACTCCAAGCTTGGACACAATATTGACTTCTATTACAGAAAGAAGATTGACATTTTGTATCATTAATTTACTTGAGAAATACCTTTTGAGCTCTAAGTATGGACAAAGACCTGAAACGATGGACAGAGATTGATTTGGACAGTTAAAACTTTCACACCAGATTATTCCAAGATTGTGGATCCAAGATAATAGCACAAATTTTCTAATTTACCTTGTACTCTGCAGATACATAAATGTAATATTCGTGCTTCTAATATGACTGGGCAAAAATAATGACCATCCAATATCCGGTATGTGTTTTCCGTAACACAGAGGCAATAAATGTGATCCACACAATGGCTGCTCAGGTGGTGTCAATCATTCAGAACATGCTAAGACCACAGGCTGTTCCAGATGCCAAAGGCCAGGACTGTATAGTCTGGTCATCACATGTGAAGTGTTTAGACACCTCTGATGAGAAAATAATGAATGAATATAAAAGTAGCTGCATTTCCAGTTCATATTCTGAACCTGAGATTACAGCAAAGGTGAGGTTGATGGGGCCGCCTTCCATTCAGCATCCCACATCAGCGTCGTCACTGCCAATCTCCTTCCTGACGCCTCTGGCTCTGCTTGGCTTTATTTGAAATGCTGTTTGCATCCCAAGTTTACTTTTTATGTTTACTATAGACTGTGTGCTATAATGTCAAACATAGCCATCCCACCTTTTAGATTGTTGATGCACAGCTGTGCTTAGAAGCTAATAAGTAATGGGCAAATCCAATAAATGATATGTAAGTAAGCATCTCATTGTCTAGAAGATTTTCCTGACATCCAGGCTAAATTTTCTTTTCTGCAAATTCATCTTCACTTTTTGTGTGTCCTGCCTAGTACTGTAGGTCCTTCAGAGACAGTCTGGCTTAGACTGTTGATATTGTAATCATCACAATTTTCATATAAAGCCAGTAACAAATGTACAAGGTCGATGTGGTATATGGAGGAAGGCAGTATAGTCTTACTGTACTTTTCATTTACACGATAAAGCTACAAGATAATTTCCAAATACGACACGCACACAGATCTGCCTACCACCAAGGCACAATCAGCCATCTAACTCAGTCACATTTCACTACTCCGGCCCTATTATGACTCTTTGAGTTAACAGTCATTCTTTCTTTGTTCATTCTCAAGTGAAAAAGTTAAGGATGAAAACACTGTGATCATTATAACTAAAGTGGGAAAAACTGAATAAATTATTGAGAAGACAAAAGTGCCTAAAAACCACCTGAATTATAGGAGTTGTTGCTGTTTTCGTTGTTGGAGGCAACAAAAACCCCATTCGAAACAGGCTTAAATATAAAAGAGAATTATTGGTTTACAGATTTGAAAAGTCCAGGGGAACTCCTGGAAGTACTGCTTCACGCAGGGACACAAACATTGCCTCTTGGTTTCTCTCTGTTTCTCGACTCCCCCTCCTCAGGGAGCCTCACTCCTCAAAGGAGCAGGATAATTTCAGCAACTCGACACTTTCCATCCTCTTTGCTTTAAGTCCAGCAGATGAGAGCAAGTTTCTCATCCAGAAATTTCAAGAACAGTCTCATCTCATGTGTGTCACGGCTTTCACTGGGTCACATACCAATCCCAATGGCCAAGGAGCACCATGCTCCAGTTTACATAGACTTATGTCACACCTTTGAGCAGGAGGTAACCACAGCATGTGGGGTAAGGGGACAAGAGTCATTCTTCAGGGGAATTTTGATGTGGTTACCAGAAGAACGGCAAATGGATCCTGAGTGGCAAACACAATGGATGTCCACCGTATTACCCTTCCTTCAAGTCCTACATTGAAACCCATTCTTTCCAGTTCAACTTTCCTGAACATCCAGTCCTGAAGAACTCTAAACTGAACTCCCACATATACCTCCTGTCTCTATCACTTCTTTGTCAGTAACTTCAGCACAGCCTGTAATATTGTGTCATTTAGTGTCATAAACTATTGTCTATATTTTGTACTTTTAGCTTTCCATGTGGGTATTGGGTATAGTGTCCAGCTTCCTGTTCTCATGGCCTAGCTTTGCAGTCCAAGCACTGGTGCAGCCAGCAGCTATGGCCAGTGAACCTAAAAGCGCCTCATCCATCTCAGCTCAGTGAACTAACTCTCACTTTCTGCCCCAGAGCCTCTCTGCTCCCATCACTTGGGATCCCTGCTACAGAGACTCACCCCGCCATTGTGATACATGGGCAAACCAGGAAGAGCCAGGGATCCTTGACCAGGGAACAGGAGCCAATGAATACACATTCCCCTTTACTGTCTCTGGAGCCAAAACCTCCAAGACACATCCTGCATGCATTCTCAGCAGGTCCCAAGGAGGACTGAACCCATTTGCCCACAGCCATAACCTTGATAATGAGCTTTGCACTGACGTTCATTCAGTTCCTTTTTTAACTTCTCAATGACCCAGTCTTGCTCCTTGGGATAAATTGCCAAACAATTACCTGTCTTCAAGTCCTTGCCTCCACTTCTGCTTTCTGGGGGATACTCGGGTTAAGACAGACTAAAAGTTCTTTAGAGGCAAACTTAACATCTCTATTACTTGAGGGTAGCCAATATATATTTATTAATAAAATTTGAGATAATGAAAAAAGGGAGCAATAAAGATGTCAACCACAGGTAGTTTATTTGGGCAATTGTATACCGATGGGACATATATACTGGTGGGACATGTATACTGGTGGACAAATGTACTAGATGGCCCAGTTTTGAGTAGACAGATGACTCATTAAAGTGCTAATGTGAGAAATTAGGTCCAATGGCCAAAGTAAAAGAATTTTATGTCAGTCAGCCATTGGAACCTAGAGTGTGTCACATCCTTGACATTATATATTCCATCGCTCATTAGTCATTCCAGATGCCCAACTGCTTATCATGCCATTAATAGTAATTTTGTAAGTGAATGCAACTTTTTACTCTTTCCAGGCAATGAATATTTTATCTCAAATCCTTGCAATTTGCCCTCTTAACTTAGGGTTGATGAGTTATGAAAACATTTGTCTCTTTGTTAAAATAAATGTAAGGACTGATGAGTCTATATAAAGTAGAACAATATCCCAAAGCTCAGAGCTGATTCTTTGACTCTTAAATTGCTCCTAAGTGCTACTTGACCTCTGCAATGATTATTCTTCCCATATACTGATGGGCAAAGAAGAATGAGTAACACTTAGAGAAAAAAAGATCAATATGTAATTACCCTAAATCGTACACAAAGCCCATTGCCATGCATGGTAAAATGAAACGGGAAAGAGTAGCCTTCTTTGAAATGTACCACTGGGTCCTCAACACAGTAATCTTAATGGTTTAGACTGCATTAGTAAAAACAAGAAGCAAAAATTATTTCCTGCATTAACATGAAGCTATTCATCTTTGTGTTCTTTTGATTTTTACAGTGACAGGCTTCTGGAAGACCAAAGCTGTCTAACCCTTGCTTAGAAATAGAAAGGCCAACAGATGCAAAGTCTGACCATTGAGACTAAGGCCCGTGGATGCCTCAGCTAAAGCATAATACAGGGAGGGTAGGAATTAGCATTTATTGAGGACTTCTGATGTGTCAATATCCTTTATATATTGTAGTAAACTGAATAATGTCTCTCTAAAGATATCAGATCCTAATCCCTGGGTCCTGTAAATATTATCTTAGATAGAAAAGAAGTCTTTGCAGATGGAATTATGTTAAGGATCTTGAGATGGGGAGACTATCCTGGGTTATCCAGGAGGGCCCTAAATGCAATCATAAATGTCCTCTTAAGAGAGAATCAGAGGGAGATTATACAGTAAAAGGTGAAACAAAAATGTGGCCATGGAAGTAGAGATTGGAGTGATGCAGCCACGAGCCAAGGAATGCAGGCAGCCGCAGATCTGGAAAAGACAAGGAATGGATTCTCCTCCAGAGCTGATGGAGGGAACACAGCCCTACTGACATCTGGATTTCAGCCCAGTGATACTGATTTCAGACAGCTGGCCTCCAGAACTGTCAGAGAAAAAATTTCTGTTGTTTTAAGCCACCAAATTTGTGGTAATGTTTTCCAGCAGCCCCACGAAACTACACATAAATGATCTCATTTAATCCTCACAGCTTTTTGAAGTAGCTATTTCTCCCCTTTAGAGATGAGGAAACTGAGGATCAGATAAGTGTCCTAAGTCACCCAGCAAATAAGTGGCAAAAAAGTCAAATTCACTAGAATTCCAAAGCCCAAGTTCTTTCCTCACACCCTGCACTCCAGCCACACAGATGTATCCACATCTGCCCGCTGTTCGAGTTCTGCTCCCTGCACCAGATGTCCTCTCCTATTTGACCTCAAGGACATAGGTCACTTCATCTTCTTTCCTGACTCCTTTCCCTGGCTGGAGGGTCCCATCTACCAGCCTCTTTGTTCTCGTCTTACTCATGAACTTGTTTTTTGGCGTTTCTTTGGTCTCTGTAGACTATGAGCTCCCCGAAGGCAGAGTCTGTACCTGTATCTTTCCTCGCCAGGTCTACACAGTCTGTGCTTAAAGATATTTGTGGGACGCATGAACTATTTGTAAATGAATAATTATGTCACATTAACTCCATTAACTCCTACAAGAGTAAATAAGTTTACGTGAGTGAAAGTGAGGGTCTTTGGAGTTTCATGTTTGCAATAGAGAAATGCAAAATGGGGAGTTACCACTTCTCCATTTCTTTATGCTGCCTCAGTTTCCTCAGAGGTAAATGGGTATAATAATGGTATCTACTTTATAGAATTAGTGTGACTATTAAATGAGGTAACTTATGTAAAAGGCTTAGAACAAGGAGTGGCACAGAGAGCTATGTGAGTATTCTCTATTTTTAATTTTTATCACCTCTTTTTTGTTAGTCAAGAGGGAAGTCTTTTCTTGAAAGTCAATGAATAAATGGACTATGAAGTTTTAAAGCTACAACTAGTTTTTATTATTTTGTGATTTGGTGGAAAACAGAACCAGTCTCAAGATGACATATTTAACTCTGAAATGAATACTTAGCTCAACATTAGTGGTAAGATAAAACAGTAAATTTCAGTGCCTTTACAGTTTTTCACTCAAACCAAAAGCAAGAGTAAAAGAATTTCAGAAACATTAAAATACACTAGTATGGAAAATCTCAGGTGAAATTCCTAGGAAAAAAACCTTATTGACTCTGAGTCTCAATGTTGTATTAATCTTTTAATACTTTGATATTTCTAGATTACCCTCTGCCAGAAACTCAGTCTAGTGCTTTATTTCTCACTGATGAATAAATTGGACTAATTTGAAACACGTGGAAAAGAAAATGCAACTCTTCTGTTTGCATATATGAGACTTGACATTGTTTTTAATTGATTCACAAGTTTTTATATAAGTGAAAACCAAGGCTTTTCAGGAGACATACAGATGAAAGAATAAACATACTAAAAAGTTTGGAGGCTGTTTTTTGTTTTATCTTCATTTGTTTCTGGTCTCACAAACTAAACACAAGATTTTTTTTTTGCAGTGAAAACATATTTCAGGGTACAGAGATGCACGGTTTCAGATGTAGGAAGTAGAGACCCTTGCCTGAACTTAAGTGACCAAAAACCCTGCTGTAGTTCATGGACATTAATAACTTGGAAACGAATGACATCAGCATAGTTTTTATAAATTTGCTGCTATCACATAATTGTCCTTGGTTGCAGGTAAGAGGTTGGTAGAGAAAATGTGCCAGCCCCTTTCTTCCCTCAATAGGTTCACTGTGCACCAAATCCCCTGGACCAGGGCCTCAGTGATGCTTTTGTATTTTATTTGAGGGGATATGTTTTGGTTGGCTGAAATATATCATGACTGCAAACTCTGAGGTACATGATCACGTCAGAAAGAACTAAAATACCCGGTCTATCTTATATCCCACAAGATGTGTCCACAGGCACTGCCCAAGGGAAAGGCCCCAAAACATCCCATAATGAGCCACAATTGGTGTAAAGGTAAAGGTAATACGCTTGATAGATTAGAAAAATGATCAGGGTCTGAACAAGGCAGAAGACTAGCAGCAGTCTGAATGGAATAATGGGTGGGTTCAAGAGGCATTTTAGAGAACGAACCCATAAGATACCCAAACTGACTGGATGAAGCAAGTATGAGAGTTCAGTAGAGAGACAAGTGAGAAATGACCCTGAGGCTCCCAGTTGGAAAAAAATACATGGATGGTGCTGCCATGAACTAACAGGAGAAATGCAGGAGGCAGAGGACAAGCGGAAGGAAAATCCATTGGGAAGGGGAGATTGAATTTGCTTCTGAAAATGTTGAATTTGAGGTGCGTGGAAGATAAGAATGTGAAGAGAAATGCCCGGCAAGTAGCTGGAAATTCGGAATTGAGGCTGAGGGGAGTAGTTAGACCTACAGTATCAGATTTGTTGTCCTTGGTGATACTAAGAGAGATGTTTTTTAACAGTTTTGTACGTTAAACAAAGTACTTTCTCACCATTTTCACCTTTTACCCATACTACAGCTCTGCAAGAGTAATCAGAGCAAATTTTATTTCCGTTTTACATAAAAGGAAACCGAAACTCAGAGAAGTTAATTAATTGGCCCCAAGGCCGCATTGGGAGCTAATGCTAAGGCCAGAGCCAGAGTTAAAACTTCTGAAATTTATGCTGGTATTTCCTAGAGACTGAGCACTGGGAAACTGGAATTCTTCATTTATTGCTTGTAAATATAGATTGATCTGTTGCAGAAAGGTGGCACATAAAACCATGCAACTTGATTAATTTCCCTTGGAAACTATATTAAATGGGCAGCTGGAAAAAGAGGAGCAAGGGAAGGAAAGAGAGAAAAATGTTCGAGAAGTAACAGGAGAAGCAAAAAGGAGGAGAGTCACAGAAAAAGAGGAAGAAATTCAAAAACCAAGGGGTGAAGTGCTGTCAACAATATCAAAAGATTGTTTCTTCCCGAATTCCCTCCACTTCCCATGCCAGTCCCATCCAGCGTGGGCACAGATGAAGTCCTCTCACAGTTAGATGCAGCAGAAGTCCTGTACCCCATATGAAATACCTCTGCCTGTGTGCATAGAGCACATAATGTGTTTCTATCCCCAGCTCCTTGCACACAATCTTACAAATTCAGCCTGAGAGTTACTTGAATGGATTTTACACTCCACCTCCCAGTGATAAAGCCATCAGCAACTTTCACAAGATTCCACGTGTAACCATTAGTCATAGATCAATATGTAATTACATACATCTAAATGTAGATCACATCAGAGACGCCATGTCTACACCAGAGCAAACAGATGTTTTCGCCAACAGAAGAGCCTCCATGTGTTTATGAGTGGCAGTATCTCATGGTGAGAACCAGTTCCCACCCTTTCCTCATCTTTATTTTACGTTTTATTTTAAAACATTTGTTTCTGATATACAGAGATAACTTTTCCAGACATAAATCTGGCTTTCAAAAATTTAGGGTTCCTCTGAAAGTAGACAAATAGATAAAAGAAAAGCAAAGTGAGTCGAGTCAAACCACTCAACAAATTCAACATGACAAACATTTATTGAGTGTTTCCCACACATAGAGCACTATGCTTAGCACTGTGGGGCTATAAATATGCAAAAAATATAGCCCCCAAGGATCTTTGACAGAGAATAATGGTGCCCACTAAACATTGGATCTGCTTCCCTGCATTTTTCAGCCCCACTTGGAGTTAGGCAAGACCACATGGCTAACTAGCTCTGCCAATAACTCGTGAGTGGAAGGACTGCCCTTCCTTTGACAATCAAGAAAGCTGTTTTAAATGGTGCAATGATAGAACCTCTGCCAGTTGGAATTCTGAGTAACTGAATGGACTGGATTTTCCCATTGTTTCATGCTAAACATACAGTATGATAATTTTTTTGTTTTCAATTAAGTCCGTGGAATTTTGGAGTTGTTTGTTACTGAAACATAAACTTGACCTGTCCTGACCAAAATACTTACCTTTCTAGAGCTCACATTCTAGTGTGGACAGATGAGCACATATCTAAAAAAATCTCTAACTGGTTGATAACACATCTCATTTGTTTCATACCTGTTATACATCAATTAACACCTGCTAATTATTTTCAACACATCCTTTCATTTTCAAAAGTATCCCGCTTTGGATGACAAATTACATGGCCATCCAAAAGATGATAGAAAGAAGATAGCCTATGATAAAAAGTATAGAGGACACATAAACAGGGCATTCGGGAGGGAGAAGGTAACCCTATAAAAGGATTTGATTATTTGTACTGGAACCTAAAGAAAATACAGTGTTCTGGTAGGCAAATATGATATTGAGGCAGGTGAAGTTTGGAGTGAAAGGCATTCCAACAGCTCTTAGTTTGATCATAGGTCCAAGGGAGAAGTGAATAGGATATTTTGGAGACTAGTAAGAGCAGTAAGGTAAGTATGGTAAGGGTGGAGGAAGACGAGTGGAGAGAGCAGAAAGCAGGACAAAGCTTGGCTGGCTACATGACAGTGGGCTTTGAAGATCTAACTATGGGGTGTGCATTTAAGGAGTACATGTCCAAGAGCTGCCATTATATTAATGTCTGACTTCCCTGATTAGCTCTTCCTCTCGCCTTTGACATTCTGACCCAATAGATAACCCAATTCATAAAATAGACTAAAATACCTATTGTAGAGGTTGAGGGACTCTTGATAAACTTCAAACAGAAATATTTCTCAAAAGGTGACCCAGCAAGAATGAGATGGCTGTTTAATTGAGCCTACGCTGGTTGATGTTCAGGGAATTATTTTGATAAATTACACAAATGCATACAGTGAAACAGGTATTATATTCAATATATGGAAATGGATATAATACTGCCAAGCTGTAAAATATCGTACAAAGAAAAACAACTATGGATATGGCAGATGTGAGTTTCACTTCCCAGTATGCCTGGGGCAGACACAGTGCCGTGCCTATAATAATAGAATCCCGTTACCCTCAAACAGATCTCACCGTGGATGCTAAATCCTGCAGTTTCCCTTCCTATGACATTCAGGATGGAGGTAATTTCACATTCCTGTTTTCCTTCTTTTCTCAGATTTAATTAAAACAATTTGAACCTGAATCTGCTAGAAATTGATGTGAAGTCCAGTGTCAGTCATGTGATTGGTCTCCTCCTCCTGCCATACACGTAAGAGAACGTCGTGGGTTCATGCCTTAGGGCCCCTTCCTCAAGCTCTCCACCCCAGCCAGCAAGATCCTTGCTGAGTGTCATATCCCATTGGCTCTGGCACAGGTTTCCCAGGCTCAGACTTAATACCTAATTTTAATCCATACCCATAAATCCATGCCTTCTTCCTGGTTCGAAATAGAGGCTTGAATGGAAAATAACGTGTGGGAAAAATAGACAATAAATGTTAACTCAGAAGGTCACCAATTAACAATGGAATCCAGGAAAACCTGAAGAGGTCTGAATAACATTTGAGCTGTTTTATGGATGTCATCATTAGTATGTGTTGATGACATGCTACACATTTGTCATATGTACGTAGGCTTATCTTGCATTATGTGCCATAACTAAATCCAGTTTGTATCTGTCTACCTCAAGAAATAACAAGCACTTCATTGATATAAATATATTGTTATTTTCACTATTTAAAATACCAATATTGTAATATAAATCTTTCTGATTTGTGCCTGAACTGCTAGTTCTTGAAGGTGCTGGCTGAGCCTGTAGGCCTCCTGTGAAGTACAAGACTTGTGGCATCGGACCTGGGAAGGCCCGGCAGTGTGGTCAGGTGGCGATACCTGCGGGTGCTGCCTCAGTTTGAATTCAGCCTCTGCCACTGACCAGCTGGTAACCTTGGGCAAATTACTGAACTCTTCTAAACTTCAGTTTCTTCTTTTGAATCGCAGTTTTCCCATATAAAGTGAAGATGACATGAAAAGCAGTTTCCTCCTCAGGGTGTTATGAGGAAACTGTATGTTAAATGTATGTTAAATGCTTAGTATAATGCCTGGCACATAGCTTAATTTTCTCAAATTTCATTAGAAGCAGCTGTAACCTCCATCTGAAAAATGTGGTGAAAATTCTAATATCAGTCATTTGGAAAGTCGCTTCCTTCTCCTTTGGCAATGATATGAACCTCAGGAGCTCACACCCTTTAGAAAGGGGTCTCTGATTGTTCGCAAATGGTAGCCAGGGTTATTTTGAACCATGTTTAGTAAGTCCCATGTGGACTTAGATGTTTTGAAATAAAATCAAAAGTTCTTAGAATAGAAACCCACTTTTCCTCTTCACTGTGTTTTTAATCTTCTCTGGGTTTCTACTCCAAATTCACACCTCATTATCCCACATTTAGTTACACATATCATATCATTACCCCACAATTAATTCACACTACTTTGTGCTCTAGTTGTTGCCTATCTGTCATTCTCCCCAACTTTAGTGTGAACCTCTGAAAGGAAGGCAGACACAGGCCCTGTGTGTTGCTAGTCAGGTCACACGAGACAGGCGCCCAGATGAGGGCTGAAATTGGGTGTGTGCTCTGCTCGCCAGCCTTGGATCCTGGGGCAGAGTTGTGCCTGCCAGGGGAAGGGGCACCTTTTTCAAATTTGCACAAAGAATCTTTACAGGCAGCTCCAATAAGAAACACATGCTTTAATTCTATTACATTTTCACAGCAACTGAGTTCCAAACACAAACCAGAGGGGAGGGGGTATCTACAGAGAGCGCCTCAAAAAATAACAATCTTAATTTATTGTTTGAAATATTTTCTGGTGAAGAGTAAACAAAAAAAGGGGGGGATGTAATATAGGAGGCTGCCATAGACTAAATGCTTGTGTCTCCCCAATCCCCAACGTGATATTTGGAGGTGGGGCCTTTGGGAGGTGATCAGTCATGAGGTTGGAGCCCTCATGAATGGGTTTAGTGCTCTTATCAAAGAGACCCCAGAGACCCCGCGAAAACACAGTAAGAAGACAGCCATCTTTGAACCAGGAAGCAGACTCTCCCCAGACACAGAATCTGTCGATGTCCTGATCTTAGACTTCCCAGCTTTCAGAACTATGAGAAATAAACCGTTGTTATTTAAGCCATCCAATAGTCTCTGGCATTTTTGTTACAGCAGTCTGCATGGACTAAGGCAAGGACTGAAGACAGAATACTATAAAAGTAATGGATGTTTTTTACTCATTTCTGATGTACAGAAGACAGAGAAAACCTTCAGGTTTTATGGGAAAAGCCAACTCAAAATGTTGTGTGAAAACATGAAATGTGTTTTTGTGTATCTCACATCGGCAACACATAAGCTGACCACTAGAATTATAAATGATTAATATGAAAGGTAATTAAATGATTTGCCACCTGAAATGACAGGACCATATGATTCACTGTTAGAAAAAGCCTTTGTAGATTTCCTTGCCAACACTGAGTCATCAGCAATATATGAGTTTGCTCTCTTTTTTTGTCAGTGTTCCTGGAACGAAATATTTTCTCAGTGATTTGGTAGTAGCGCTATAGTCATCAGTAAATCTTTTCTTTCCTCTTCCCTCCACAACATTGATTATGGAGCGTAGGAAGCTCAACTCTCCCAGCTTATCTGGTATTTCCCTGCAAACCAAAAAGGGAATCATACAGATGTGGTATCGTGACACCAGGTAGAGAAGTAAGTTATTATAACTTAGTAGAAGTAATAAAAGTCATATATTTTTAAATGTTGCCTTCTGCACGTGATAAAACTTAACAGGTGAGTGATTCCTACTTGTCATTCAATTTCTTCATTCTCAAACTCTTCTCTCACTAAATCTGCATGCCCCTTTAAGCCACATGCTCCCATTACAATTTAGCCCACTAACAAATCTAAGTCAAATCATCTTAAACAAAAATCATCTCCAAATGGCCTATGGCATGCAAGCTGTCACTGGCATTTTTGATCTGTATTTAATCAATATACCCTTTACATTCTCTTTGTCTTGATACATTTATGACTATCACAACTATATGTATTATAACTAGATGAAAGGAACTAACGTTATAGTAGATAAAACTGCCTTTAAGTATACTTTGTCAATATTTAGAAAAGTTCCAAGCAAAAAGAGGAATGTATACTCCAAACTGATTTATTATTTTTAATTTTTGAAATATTTTAACTAAGAACAGACTGCTGGTTAATGGAAGTTTATAAGTAGTCTGCATTGCAGAGGTAATGGAAATATACAAGAATTAGTTGATGCAAATTATAAATTGGAGGTAAATATAAAATTTTTTGTTTGTTTGTTTTTTCTGTTAAGGATGATTTCTTCTTAAATATCAGAGGAGGCACTCCTCAGGAAAACTGCCACACACTACACTCAGTTTTAGTCTCCTTCCAGGAAAACTGAATATGTGACCACATTTAAGTGTCCTTTGTCTTACTAAAACAGACAATGTGAACAATGTACCCCTTAAGTAAAGCAGAGCCCATATTTCCCTATGAAAATTATCCAATATTCTTCTTTTTAATTAAATTTTATTGGGGTGACAATTGTTAGTAAAGTTACATAGATTTCAGGTGTACAATATTCTTAAACGCACGGGACACTCCAAGCTCTCAATGCCTCTGTTTGGATAATGTAACAGGAAGTCATTACTGTGATTGATTTAAAGTGGGAGAGGAAATGGAGATGCCTTTATCACTACACTAAAAGTTATAAGTATTTTAATAAAAAACAAAAGGGATGAATCTCCCCAATCTGGGAAGCTATACTGGAGAGTTTCTCTATATTTGGCCTTACCAAAGTTGGGTTATGCCAACCAAAAAATAAAGGTATTAATGAGCCTAAGTCCAATCTCCTTGAGCTAATTAGGTGACAAATATACGTTTGCATACACAAGGAAATAGAAAGGGAAGGAGAGAAGAAGGGAAGAAAGGAGGAATAAAAGAGGGGAAAGAGGGAGGGAGGGAATGAAGAAGAAATGGAAGGGGGGAAAAAGAAAAAATTTCTGATAAATTTTCAAAATAAGTAACAAACTCAAATGTCTACAGCATCAGGGAGTTGACATAAATGTATGACACGAAGCTGAATGTGAGATGCAATAGGGAACAGCAGAGACTATGGCAAAGTACAGCCTGAATGCCCCATCCAATGGGAACAGCTGCTTCTTAGCTCCAGTCTATTGTTTTCTTGGAAGAAAATGGATTGGTATTACCAGGCCTTATAGTTATTTTTCAAGAAGTAAGAAATTCAGAATTTTTATAAAGTTTGTTGATTTACAAAATGTTCTACAAATCCAGACCAAACACCTTTGCAGGCCAGATGTTTCTCTGGATCTATCAGTCTTCAACTCTTTTCAGAAAACTGATTATAATAAAGAAGTGAGCTTTTTGTCACATATTTCTTAAGGTGTATCCAAATCAATTTTTGTGAATATCATCATATTTTAAATCACAAAAATCTCACTATTTAATAGAAACCCTATGAAAAATAAAACCCTATGAAAAGTAACCTTAATGATTTACCTATTTTAGAAGCTTTTTTTTAAAGAAAAAAGTCTTCATGTTATAGTGAGATTACTTGCATAGACCAACCTGAAATGAATTAATTACATTACATATGAAAGTATGAAAGCATAACACAAAATCTGTATGTTTGGAGTCTGTGTGTGTGTGTGTGTGTGTGTGTGTGTGTGTGTGTGTGTGTGTCTGTGTGTACAGTGGTGGTGGTGGTGGTGGTGAAGGCAGCCTGAGGGGATGTTTAGCAAAGTTTACCTTATACAAAACATTTCTCTCATTCTCTAGTTCTAGGTTTAACATCATTTCCAAAAATTCATTACTAATAATAACTCATCAGTCTTGAACTAAAATCACATTATCCAATAACTCAAAGCAGTATAATACATTTTTTAATTGAAATATAATTCACATATCATAAAATTCATCCTTGTAAAGTATACAGTTCAGTGGTGGTTTTGTATATTCACAAAGTTGTACAACCATCACCACTAATTCCTGAATATTGCATCACTTCCCAGAAAAACTCATTCTTATTAGCAGTCACTCCCCATTTCCTTTCCTCCCAGCTGCTGGAAACAACTAATCTGCTTTCTATCTCTATACATTTGCCTATCTAGACATTTCATGTAAATGAAATCACACATTATTTGTCCTTTTGTGCCTGAATTATTTCACTAAGCACAATGTTTTCAAGGTTCATCCATGTTGTAGCATTAATCAGTATTTCATTCTTATTTTTTGGATGAATAATATTCCGTTTCATGGATATAATCACATTTTATTTATCCACTCATCAGTTGATGGGTACTTGGATTATTTGTAGTTTGGTTATTATTAGTAAGCTGCTATGAACATTTATATACATATTTTTATGTGGATATAAACTTTCATTTCTCTTGATGTAGAATTGTGGGGTTGTATAGTAACTCTAAATTTAACTTTTTGAGAAACTGCCAAATCATTTTCCAAACTGGCTACACCATTTTACAGTCCACCAGGGATGTACGAGAATTCCAATTTCTTTACATTCTTACCAACACTGATTATTGTCTGGGTTTTTATTGGAGACATCCTAATGGGTATGAGTACTATCTCATTGTGGTTTTGATTTTCATTTCCCTAATGACTGATGATGTTGAGCATCTTTTCATGTGCTTACTGACTATTTGTACACCTTTGGAGAAATGTTTATTCAAACACTGCCAATTTTTTAATTGGGATATCTGTCTTTTTATTGTTGAGTAATGTATTGTTTTAAGTAAGAAAAACTGATCTTTTATTGTCCTGTGAGGTGTCACACGAGTGGATGGCCCCCTTGGTTATTGTTTTTGACAGCAAGAAGACATCCATTACCTCAGGTTAGCTATTACAGAATCTTTTCGGACTCTATCAAAACAGCTACATCATGTGAAAGAACTGGTGTGAGAAGTTGATCACAGGATATGTGGTAGATCCACTTTCACAATGAGTCCAGAGGCTTTTAGGGTCCAGGCTCCAAACTTGGTAGTGAAATTAGGAAGACCCACTGGAGTGAATCAAGATCACAGATCCAGTAGGGGTAATAGGAGCAATGAGATCTCCAAAATCATATTATCCTTGGGAAGGGAGAAGTCTAGGCTCATGACTCATTCTCACTCTAGTCAAATGGGTAAAATTTGAGGGGAAAATAACTGCAATGTGAACTGGTAGTACAACAACCTTAAAGCTAAAGTGACTGTGTAATTTCTCTTTTAAACCATGACTTTTAAGTAGAAAGGGGTGTTATTAATGATTCACCAGGACAGTAGGCAAAAATTTGTCCTCTTACAGTGATGTTCCTGCTAGTCTGGAGCACTTCTGGTTCCCAAGGAACCATCACAAGCCTCTAGCAATCATGGAAGAAACCATCTGTAACAGTGACAGCACGTGGAGGTTAAGCACCAGTGGCAGGCATCAGCTTAGTCACCGGACATTTGGAAGCAGGAGAGACTGGGCTTCCTGCTCAAAGGACAAATGACTATTTGTCCACCTAATTGTACCTGAGTTTGTGGATCAGATCATGTTGGCTACAAACCCATAGGTGATAAATTCATAATTAAAAAAAAAAAAACATTGCTGAATTTGCAGCAGTTTCTATATAATATGTATAAAATATTTGCATTTTAAGTGTCACTTTCTGGTTTGCTAACTTTTGAGCATTTCAAAGCTATTGTGATCAATGAATCCAAAAGCACAGACACCCTAATTTCCTATTTTGAATACATATTTCCCAATGTAAAAGACTTCATGTATGCATTATCAAGTTTTGTCTCTTTTGGATAAATTTCTCTCCATTTTTATAGTCTTTTATGATTACAATCTTGTTAAAATACACTATTATTATTTCCAGTGTCATTGAGATATAATTGACATAAAACTTTGTGCAACTTTAGGGGTACAATACGATGATTTGATACACATATGTATTGCAAAATGATTACCACAGTAAAGTTAATTAACAGCTCCATCACCTCACATAATTACCTTTTGTGTGTGTGTGGTGAGAACATTTAAGATCTATTCTTTTAGCAACTCCCAAGGATATGACATAGTATTGTTAACTATAGTCACCATGCTGCATATTAGATCCCCAGCACTTACTCATCTTATAACTGGAAGTTTGTACCCTTTGACCAGCATCTCCCTATTTCCTCCACCTCCCAGCTCCCGGCAACCACCATTCTACTCTCTATTTCTATGAGTTTGACTCTTTCAAATTCTACCTAGAAATGTGATTGTATTGTACTTTGTTTTCTCTGTCTGACATTTCACTTAGCATAATGCCTTCAAGGTCCATCCACATTGTCACAAAAGGCAAGATTTCCTTCTTTCTGATGGCTGAATAATATTTCATTGTGTATATGTGCCTCATTTTCTTTATCCATTCATCCATCAATGGAAACCTAGGTGGTTATTACTGAGATATATTGTCTAAAAGGAAATATTTCCTGTATCAAATTGCAATACTTTTCACAGAAAATACTTCATTTACAGCTCTGAAATTCAAAAGTTACTGAACTATAGCAGAATTCTTAATTAAGTTTACATTGCTAGAGTTTTTAAGAATTTTAAGTTTATACTTTAATTTCTCTGATCTTGGAATCGTGACTATTCATTTTACCTAATTCCCCTTGCATAATGCAATTTACTTAACTAGTGAGATTTGTTCTCAACTATTCAGTTTTCCTGTTTTAAAAATAGCATTTAAGTGAACAACTGAAGTTACTCATGAGCCCTACATCCTACAAAGCCACTACTCATACTCATTTATCTCTTAATTATAATCTCTGTTATAGGAAAAGTACTTCCATAGCCGAAGCATCAATCATCACAATTTTATCAAGAATGACACATAGATTACAATGGTCCCTCTATGTTAAGAATGCTGTATCTTGTCCACAGCCTTTCATATTTCAGTGGTAAGTACCTTGGGTGTATAGATAAAGGGAATAGAAAGCAAAAGGAAACACCGCCTGTGCCAGATTACCTGATTTGCACTTAGCTAAAGCAGAACTTCCCTGAAGTATTAAGATAGGCACCCCAGCTTTGAGGTGATCTTATTTAAAGGTCTCTTTAACTTGCCTGGTTTTCAGTAACCAAGTTGGGCACCAATTGCTTTTTGTCACCTTCCTTGCTCAAAGTGATTTTGTGTTGATTGCCGCTGACACTGATAGGCTCATTGAACACAGTGTAGGTCATGAGTTACCGGAAAACGGACCTGAGGATGTCTAACATGCAAAGATGTCAGGAAGGAGGTCCTGAGCCTCCAAGTTGATGAATTCAGGGATCTCACCACTTGTTTAATAGACTCCAGGATAGGAATGATTTTCTGAAGGATTGGATGAACATTTTGAATCTTCTCAAAATACCAACAACAGCCAGTCTATCAGGAGGTTTCACTGTTCTGTCAAAAGTCCCATATATTCGGTAGTTCAGTAAACGAAGTGAAAGTTTTCAGAATATTCCTACTTAATGCACAGAAAAACCTTGCTCGTAGAGGTGACCCCAGTGCAAGCAAAACCAAAGCTCTCTGTCAAATTCAGGGAGTGGCTCTCCCGTGAGCACTGACTGCCTTGGAAATCATCAATCTCTGCATTAACAGGGTGACCGTTGCTACGACCTTCCAAGCAGTAGTTAGGGCATCCAACAAACACAGAAGTTCAGGGAAGGGTCGTGCTTGGCTGTTTTGGGTTTCAAAATCAATACAAGATTGTCACTCTCCAATGGTGATGTAGAGAGTAACACTCTGCATGGACACTGGGCAGTCTTCTGTCCATGCTTTGAGACGTCTGGCACAGGACTTGGTCTCACCAGTGGTTAGGTACAGGAGGTAGCATCTAGCTCGAACCAGCTCTGCTCTAATTCCTTCAGGATGCACCGAATTTTTGTCTTTATTTTTGGGGTGGGTTGGGGAGGATAGGTAGTAAGAATTAGCCTTTACCTACCTTCGTGAACCTGACTGATAGATTACACATATTAGCAGGTGTCCATTGTTTTGATAATAAATTTACTCAGCTCCTCTCAACTTTATTTTTCATAACATCTACACTGTAAAATAACACAGACTTCGAAATATAACTCAGTGTAAAACACTGGCCCCTACCCTGTGGCTCTTCATGCAATCCAGTTGTTCACATTGTGCTCCATTCACAGACAACGTTTTGCAGACTTGCACATTTCTCTTGCAGTAGAGCTGACTCTTCATTTCCCTGGTGCTTTATTCCTTCTGAATATGCTGTTTCTGAAGGCAAACATGAACTCTGAAGACTTGAGAGGCACTACCTGCTAGGGTCCACGCTGTCGCTTTCTGATGTTCCTGTTTATCAGTGGTCTGTAATATACCATATTCAGAGGGTCTAGTCTTCAAGGTATTGAGATGTACATATATGCCCTGGACCTCCCAACCATGTCTCCTTGAGGGTGTCTCTTACTCTCATCTGCCCATATGACATGAATGAATATTTGTTGCCACATCTAGAGTTGAATAAAGTAATATTACAGAAACAAGCAAAGCTTCAAGGCAGCGTCCTCAGTGTGCTGTAGCTAAACTCTCAGCTACAATGACTTATGGGGTTGTTGCTTTAGTGTCTATCATAATAAAATGAGGACTTCTGGTGACTCCTCACAGTTTTAATTCCATCTCCTTCCTCTGTAAGGGAGTAGTAAGTATTTCAGGTTGTCCTCTTAGTATTCCTTGGGACATTCGTATGCTATTGCTCATGGTGTGACAAAACGTATGGTTTGTATTGAAAAAGAATATGAGCACTTGGGGTATTTTCACCTAGGCTTGAAGCTTTGTAAGAGAATAATCCTCTTGCACTTGGCTTGTGTGCACCAGAGGTGATGCGTCCCTGTGGTGGCCAGAGAAGGCAGACCATCTTGAGTTATTGTTTTAATACAAAATCTACTTTGGTTCTTTTTCTTCTTTAAATATTTTTTTATTTCTAATTTCAAAAATATCATATACATATCAAACAATTATTGGAAAATTTAAATGAGAAAAAATACAATTTCACAAGCTAAAAGAACTACTATGAACACTTTAAAGTATATTCTTCTGGACCCTTTTCTAACATCATATTTAATGGCCAAATAGAGTTCCGGTATGAACATACTGGAATTAAGCATATTGGTTAAGGAGTAGTATTTTGGAGGGAGGCTATCAAAAATCAAATCTTGGTCCTACAGTTTACTTAAACCTTTGGGCAAATCACTTCACTTCTCTATGCTGCAGTTTGCTCATCCACAAATAAGGGTGATAATAGTTCTTATCATGTAGGATTATTGCAAGTATTAAATGCATTAATATATGTAACGTTCTTAGAACAGTGCTGACACATACAAAGTACGATGTGATAATTCTCATTATGACTTCCCTTATTACTACTATTATTGTTGGACATTCAAAATTATAGTTTCCCTCTCTTATAAACAATGTTATAATAAACTTCCTAGAAGTTAAATCTTGAGCACATTCTCCCCCCACCCTTTTGTTTCCTAGGGATTCCAGGGGGAAATAAACATAACTGACTTTGGTCTCAAAGATAATTTAATCTCAGGATTGCAATCTCAAAAGCCTATAGGGACCAAGCATGTACATAAACGTGTGAATCAGACTTGTTTAAGACAATTAGGAGTCACACGGCCAGTGTCTGAACTGACCATCTTAAAGGGATTCAATATAATCTACCATCCTGAAAAACAAAACGAAACCAAGACAAAACATGCCACCTAAACAAAACACAACTATGAGCTTCAAGTGTCTCTCAGACTACCAATACGCAATTCCTGATCTGGTCTACACCCTCACTTCTAAGAATTTCATTGATATATAATTGGCATATTACGTTAGTTTTGGGTGTACACAATAATGATTCGAGATGTGTATGTACTGCAAAATGATCATCACAATAAGTTTAGTTAACATTAATTATCACAGAAAAAAATTTTTCTCATGATGAGTACTTTTAAGGTCTGCTTTCTTAGTAACTCTCAAATATATGAAACAGTTGAGCACATCATTACGTCCTTAGGATAGATTCCTAGGAGTTGAACTGCTGGCTCTAAAACTTAGCACATTTTAAATGCTTTAGATACATGTTAACAAAATTCTTTCCAAAAAGATGGTACCACTTTATGTTTTCATGCCGGATATATATATAAGTGCCCATTATGATATTGTAAAATTATAATTTGAAACATTTTTTTGCCAGAGACAAAAACAGTTGTATTTTCTTGTGAATTTAATATATAGTCGTTTATTATCATTTCTTCTATTACTGTTCAGCACTGTACTGGTGACCAGAATAACGTCTGGCATAAAGTAGATACTGTAGCTTGTCATATCACTGCAGAATATTATAAACCAACTTCATTTTCCTCCTTATATATATAGATTTTTAAAATATTCTGCTCTAAACTTTAAGAAACACTCAAATCTAGGGCCACAAAAGAATAAGATGAAAATGTGAGCCAATTCCAAACTGATCTAGTTTGCCCATTCCTTATGTAATTGTATTTTGACCTTTTCCCAATTCAAACTGTTGTCCTTTCAATCTTAGTTGTGGCGAGCGCAGCTCAGCTCCACTTCCAGATGCCGTTGCTTATTGCAGGAGGCGCAGCCCACCATCCCTTGCAGGAGTCGAACCAGCAACCTTGTGGTTGAGAGGACGTGCTCCAACCAACTGAGCCATCCGAGAGCTCAGTGGCAGCTCAGCTCAAGGTGCCGTGTTCAATCTTAGTTGCAGGGGGTGCTGCCCACCATCCCTTGCAGATGAACCACTGGCCCATGTGGGAATCGAACCGTCAGCCTTCAGAGTTAGGAGCATGGATTTCCAATTGCCTGAGCCACCAGGCCGGCCCTGTATTTTGACCTTTTAATTACTGAATTTTAGCCCTTTTAGCTATTGAATTTTAGCCAACTCCACAGTGAGTTACAATTAAAGTTACCAAATAGTCTTAAAACTAGAAAACCTTGTTGTTTTAAAAGGTATATGCCAAGTAAATGAGGTATCTAGGTACCCCAAACCCCCAGGTGTGGGAACATTTTCCATCTTCTCTGTGTTCTGTGGCACGTCTTAAATAGGAAAATGAGTTTTGTTCACAAAGCAATATTTTTCTAAAAGGGAGTAGCTCTGTTGTATTTATACTCAGGCTTCTTACTCAGGCAGACAAAACACATCATCTTGTCATTTTTCTCTCCACCTGAAGGGACTGTCCTAATATCATTGTGCCAGGCAGTGATGGCAATGCTACTGGCAGTGGTTACAATGGCTGTTCACTGTAACAGCAATCCTAGAACACGGAATTATGGAAAACGCCTTTTACTCTCCTCCCCTAGTCTATTCCTCCCACTCAACTTTCCCATCCCTAGGCTCTTCTTGAAAATCTACATAAAGAGAGAGAGAAAAGAATAGCAATACACTGTGTTCTAGGATTATATTTCCTTCAATTTGGCTGACATCCTAACACCTCAAGCCATGGGCTATTCAGAATGGATCAACTAGGACAGGTCAGTTCTGGCCAATAATGGAACTCATCCAACAACAATAGAAATGTGGTCCAGTACTGTCTGGGGAAGTGAGTGCTTTTTGGGATCTATTCCACACAGCAGTGTTTGGGGGCACCGTGTCATGGAAGGTGCTGGCCTTCCAATGAGTGTAATAGGCAAAGTCACGGTCACTGATAGGCTTTGAAAATTGTAAACATCTTTTCTCAAATAGAGATGAACCCTGGGTATTTATGAATAATTCTATTTCCCTTTTTGTAACACATAAGATTCTTAATTAATCTTTCTTAATGGCGGATGAGGGGTTTTTGTTTGCTATTGGGTTTTTTGGCAGGGGTTCCTCTCATATTATTTCTAAAAGCATGATGTTAAAACTTCATGGGGTTTCATGAGGAAAGACTAATTAGGCAACAAGAAAAGACGTAGAAAAGATTTACCAACATATTAACAGGGAAAAAAGACTTTTTCTGTGATTTTCAGCTGTTGAGATTAGCAGGAATTCTTCAAACCTTAAATGAAATTGAAGTTCTCTCATACCAGATTAGTTTATGACCTTGCTCAGATTTGCTGGGTCACCCTTTGGGCCTCAACTTCTTATTTTACGGCATGCCGGAGCCATTGCTGCCTGGGCCTCATAAGCTAATGCTACGGGATATCTCAGCATCCCCTGGGGCGAGAACTGGGCATCAGCACTACCTTCCGTCAACCTGCTGGGTCAGAACCCACAGCAGATATGGTCCAGTGAGACTGAACCCATGTGGGTTCTGGCTTCTTCCACAACTTCAGACCCAGATGACAAGAGTGAGATCTGCCCATAAAGACCAAATAACCTGGAAAGGTTGAACGTGGACCAGTGAGAGTCAGGAAATGGGAAGGAAACAGCAGACAAACTGTTTTGTCTTCATTTCTCTGTAGACTGTTCTGGGTACATTGTACACAATAAGATACTGAGAATGAGGGGTGTGTGTGTGTGTGTGTGTGTGTGTGTGTGTGTGTGTGTGTGTGTGTTTTAAGCTGCGGCCAACTCAGAAATCTACAACCTTTTCTTTCTTCCCTGCTTCCATCCTCTTTTTCCCTTACTCTGTTGTTCTGAGATTTCACCTCTCAATAAAGCCAAAGGACTTAATCTTTAGCTCCAGCTCTATTTTCTAGGAAATCCAGGCTAAACACTCCCCATAAGACACTAGCTGTATTTTCAGCTTCTGCATTATGAGAAAATACATGTTGCTAAAATACATTATGGGTTTTTTTTCCTTGTCATAATAATTTTTTTATTACACTATCCAGAAAACGGACTATGCAAGTTTAGGAGGTTTCAAGACCCCTTCTTCAACCGTAGGAACGTGCCATCTCAAGACTGTATATTTAAACTATAAAGAAGTTCAAATATAAAGAAAAGGAAAATGTAATTTCCTCATAAACATTCTGTATGTCTCGTAGTACCAATCACATATCTTTTTGTAAACCCTGAAAAACTTCCCTTTAAATTTTATATATATATATGGTGTGTGTGTGTGTGTGTGTGTGTGTGTAAAGTGTTGTTAGCTCCCCTTCCCCAAAGATCAGCTGTTTTCCTTAATCATCTGTATTAGTGTGAACAAGTGGCTACAGATACATATTACTTTGAGAACTAAATATATAATGGTGAAATTTAAAAAAGCCAAAGGGCAATAGGAAAAAGCACTAAGATGGCACACCTGGGGGTAAATTACCAAAGCAACTGTCTTTCTGAGTTACTGGTGTCACACAGGGTGTCAGGCGGGGTCTCCTGTCCCACTCCCCACATAAGAACGCAGGACATGGTGAGGCCAAAAAGGAACACCCATGGAGCCATAGGTAGGGGAGTCATGCCACTATATTCTCTCTGGTGGCTGGTTTGGAGACACAGGAAGCAGGAGCCACACTGTTTGCAACCCTCACTCCGCCACTTGCTAGCTCAGCCACCATCTTCTTGCTAGCTCCCATTTTCTGCTAGCGTAGCCACAGCAGTTATATTAGTGGCCAATGGCTCACTGGTTACAGCTGACAGCCAACTAGCCACAGCTGATGGCCATCCAATCACAGCTGATGGCCATTTACCACCTGAGCCAGGACCTTTCCACGTGAGGCCGAGAGCCTGGAAACTGCACTCCTGGCTCTGTCCCCACACTGATCTCTGTTGCAGACTGTCCTTCAAGGAAATTCTTTCTTTACTGCAAGCACAATCCCCAAGGAGCTGGACAGCTTCCCCACTACTATCTGCCCTGCTGGTTCCAGGATTGCTGCCAGCACAATTGTCCACTCACTCCCTGGCGAGTGTGGGAGCCAGGTAAGGGCAAAGGACACAAAGGTTGCTGGGACTGGGGACCTTTGCCTGTGCTGCCTGGTACGCAAGAGCCCAGAGCTCTCCTGAGATGCCACATTTGGGGTACACTGTAGGTCACTTTGTCAATGGCAGCTTTGGTGCTTCCCAACTGTGCCCAGTGTTCAATAAGTACATTCTATAAGCTAATAGTTAAAAATAATGTTGAATCATGAAATTGCTAATATTTGCATGTTTTCAACCATGTGAAATGGCAATCTTTTGTAGGGTTCAATCTAATAATTTTTATACTGGAACATTTATGAATGGCAATTTTGTATGGTTCAATCTAATAATTTTTATACTGGAAGTAATAGAGTACGGTGGTTAAGAGCTTGGGAGTCATGCTGACCGGGTGCAGATCAGTTCTGCTACTAACCACCTGTTTGACATTGAACAAGTTACTAAATCACTCCATGTCACAGATACCTCATTTGTAACGTGGAAATAATATCTAGACTTGCTGTGAGAGTTAAATTACATAATTTGTGTAAGTAATTAATCAATATTAGCTATTTTAATACAAAGTAAAGTATTTATTGCATCTATGGATTGCTGGTGTATATATGGATTTAAGGATCCTTTTCTCTAAATCAACTCTGCATTCCCTGCCTTCAGGCCAGGCAACCAATTGAAGGTGATGTAGACAGCATCATCATTTAAATTCTGCAAATAGCTTAACTGCTGATTAATGTGGATAAAGTAATCTGCTTAAGTTTTTTAAAAGAGCCTAGAGTTGGGCCTTGAGGAAACACACCATGGTTGTTTCTCAAAGTCTAGAAGCTAGAATAGAGCAGCAATATCCAATGCAACTTGATGAAGGGGAGTTATAAAGGGAGAAAGGCAGGCATAAAAATAAATAAATAAATAAATACATAAATAAATAAAGCAAGCAAGCAACCAATTATTTAAAAAAAAAATCGTACAAGTCACCATATATTTCCCATTTAATGGAACCTAGTCCAACAAAATACTATGTATTATCTATGGCTAACAATAGCCATTTGTGCTTCTTGCAAACATAAAATCCTATGTTGATGCAACGAAGACAGTCTACTTTATATCTCTAAGGCATGACACCTGATTTCCATTAAGTGCGTGGCCTGATTCCTTTGAGCAAATACTGATCATTTATAAGCTCTGGGCAAAATCAAGGCCACTTGTGGCCCAATGCTTATTTTCATAGTTGACATACACCATAGTTACCTGACTTCAAACATTAGGATGAGGGTTCTCTACAAAAATATCCAGGCATTTTAACATCTAATGCCAAACATCTGGGTATTTGGATCTATTCAGTTGATTATTTTAAATTTCCAGTTTTCAAATTTTAGAAAAGTCTTATTAATACAGAATCTGAAAGTGCCCAAATTCATTTTTAAAATATGGAAACACATGAGCAACAACCTCAGTCTTGATACACAGGATTCTGGCCGTCAGCACTTTGCATGCCAAAACTACCGAGCTAAATTGCACCTCAGAAGTTGGTAAACTCATGAAGAATATATTCATTAATATTTAAGAATTAACTGGTCTTTTAAAAGTAATGTGTTGTGTAAACCTATATTGTTCTCCTATGGATACAAATGCATGCATAAAACATGTACACATACATACATCCATATAGGTACACACATGAATTGGTCAAACTCAGATAGTCAGTCTTTAGTAGGTCTCATCTTAATCATGATGTGTGTGGGGGGGTGGTTCCCAAACAATGAGGAAAGGTCACTGTTACCTCAAACTGGGGAAAGAATGCTGAGTAAGCCTCTGCTCTCATTTAGGAAGGCCTGATGGTGATTCCCACACAAGAGAGAATGAATGAAAGACACTCCAAACTGCTGAATTGAAATATTGCAGGGGCACAGATTATGAGTGAAAATTGCCTTTTGGAGGCTTGTCAAAAGAATGCAACTGAGCAAAAATAAATGCTTTGACAGAAAGATGCTTCTGGTACTATTCAGCATATCTGAATTCAGTATGTAAGAATTATTGACGAAATTTAAAAGGGAAGTATTTTGAGAATCCAAAATTTTCTTTCTTTACATAAAAAAAAGTTGGTTTTGAAAAATGGAGCCATCAAAGTATGATGTATTACGGCAAATTATTGTTTTTTAATCTATAAATTGAACAGTTAATAATCTTTGCTTGCCTACCCAGCATTTCTTTTTATAATTCTTTTTATAATTAACAGTTTACTTCTAATACAATATAGCAAGATGAGTGGAGGCCTAATGTTAGAGAGCTGATTTTACTAGGAATTCTATGTACACTCTTCACGTTTTGAATTTTCTCCTAATTATGTAAATAGATAGGACTGCCCACAGAGACAACAGAGTGTGAGTTATGAGGGGGAAAAATGTAATATAAAAGAATGTTTTTCATTTAAGTTGTTTTGCTTTTTAGACAGCTTGACTTACTCAAAAGCAATAGAAGACCCTTGACTTCATTTCTATTTCAAAGCACAATCACCACTTAACATCTGTTTTTCTGGGCAGTTGAAACTGTCTTGCTGACTGCATGACTTCAGATGAATGTTTAAAAGACCATCCAGTAATGTGCAATTTCATTTGAGACAGGTACTATCATGTCGGTTTGAAGCAATTGTGAATAGTCCTTCCTAAATATTTCTAATGCCATTTGATAGGTGTCACTGACTTTTATGAAAACTACTGAGCCACTTCCTTTTTTGACCGTGTTTGGAATTACTGTACAGATCTCTTTCTTGGCCTCTGACAGAGGCTTGTGATGTAAATAAGTTCATATGGCTGGCTGGAAAGGAAGAAGGTGTATATTACTAGACCCAGCACATCAAAGGGGTGTGCATGGTTTCAACAAAAATTAAGAACAGGAGTGCCTTAGAGATACACCTCTGAGATATTTCTGCAGATCATGGCCTGCCTGGAAGAATGCTTTCTCTCTCTGTTAATACTCCTCCTTCCTGTCTCCATCTCCACCCCCATCTCAAGAATGTAGTAAAACCAGTGTTAACTATAAAAGTTATGAGAAAGTTTGAATAACCAAGAAAGGAGATATGAGTAAAGGGGCTGATGATATGTCCACGTCACAAATGCAATCCTAATAAAATTTTATTTCTGTATATAGAAGCCTCCATGTGTCACCACTTTATAAATTCTCTCAAATGGACACCTTTGTGCCTTCAAACCTTGCCTTCAACAGTTTCCTTAACTATGAGATATAACAGATTTTCAAACACCTTCAATCAATATCTTTCAGAACTGACATGGTGTGTGGTCTGATTCAGGTCTTTATGCCTAAATTAAGGTTTGTTGTTTATAGAAGCAGTTATTAATGCTCAAAATTATATTATTACAGAAATACTAAACATAGAAGATGAAAACCTCCTAATCCTTCCTCCCAAAGGAGAACCACTCTAAACACACACTATATACCACTATTTCCCACCCAAAATAATTTTTCTATATTTAACTAACATATATTATTACATTCCCTTTCTACAAAAGTATTCTTTGACCAAGATTTTTACCCAAAACCCAGAAGCACAAAACTATTTTCACCCTTCTCCATTCAATTTTCAAACAGAGAAAGAACTTTCATTCTTTCTCTTGTGCTTTTTTTCTTTCTTGATCCGATTTCTTTGTTTGATGGAGTTCATAGACATCTCTGGCATTCTCCAAAAATGTCATTCAATTTTAAACTACAGCATTCATAACTGGCATTTCATTTTTTTCATTTGGGAGATTTTATTGAATATATTCTGACGTTTGATATCAAGAAAATTGCTAGTACGTGAATCAAGCTCTCTCCACATTTTAAGATGAAACACACATAAAAAAAAGATTCAAATTTTATGAAACTTTTTAAATTACATTTAAAAGGAAAAGACTGACTTGGGGATTAACAAAATTAAATAATACTCAATATAAAAACATGAAAAAATTATACATAAACAAGTTTAGTTCTATTAGAATTTTTAAGTAGGAAATGCTATTCCAGTTCTCCAACTAATAATGCTTTCAAAAGTATGCCATAAAGAAATACTACGTTTTCCCTTTAAAATGTATCACCAAAAGGTAGAAAGTGGTCTGAACTAGAAAGCAGGAGCTCTGGTATCTGTCTCTGGTTCTGTTAGCAGTTATTTACATTTATATGAGAAAGCAATTTAATTTCGAAGACCTCAATTTCCTCATCTGTAAAATTAGAGCATAGATTCAATTTTTTAAATGTTACTTGACACACTTAAATCAGTCTATTACAGGTTTTGATGAAAGCTGTTAGAGTCAGCTAATTGTTATAATAAAATCTCCCCAATTTAGAGGCTTAACACAAGGGCAGATTATTTTGTGGTCATTACATGACCAAGTTCAATAAGCATATTCCAGATATCTCTCTTCCATGTATCAATGAGAACTGATGTTTACTCCATCTGGTGGCTCTATCATTCCCTAAGCCTTAGATTCTTCTGCACCTGACCCACAAAAGAAAAACGAAGAAGCAAGGAAAGCACACCCATTTCTTAAACACCCTTGCCTAGAAAGAACACCCTTTATTTTCACTTGTTTATTTTTTATTGGCCAAAATTAATCATACGATCCCACTTAAATGCAAGCAGGACTGGAAAATGAAGTCCCTAGCTGGCTTGCCACTTTGCAGTGACAATCCAATCTACATTATGAAAGATGGAACACAAGTTTTGATAGATAACCAACCCCACAAACACCACCCTAATTAAAATCTGTGATTCTAGGTAACGAAGTAAAGATCTTGAAAAAATTAATTAAGTGCCAATATACTCAAATGGCCCCTACCCTCAAGCAACTCCCCATGCTGCAATGATGTAAAATGATTAATTTCTCAGAATATGTGAAGTTCTATAAATACATTGTAGAAAGATAAAACCTGCCATACCATAGAATCCTAGAGGGATCCTGTGTTCTGCAGCAAGTCATACACCCAAAGTAATTCCATTATCTCCAGCAGTAAAGCATATTTCCATCTTAAGCCTGAATTAATTTCAGCCCGCACTCTCCCTTCTTCTAAATTTGTCTTACAAATTTCCCTCCTAGAAGCTGGTTACATAATTTGTGACTCCCAGTGCAAAATGTAAAACCAGGGACTCTTGCTCAAGAGGCAGGGGGAAAAGTTACTAAAGGTACTAAATATAAAGCTAAAGGTACTAAATATAAAGCTTTGTCCTTTTCTTCCAATGATCTCTCTCTCTCTCTCTCTCTCTCTCTCTCTCTCTCTCTCTCTCTCTCTCTCTCTCTCTCATTTTTATTTGCTGTTTAATGTCATCCTAAGAAAAGAAAAATTAGAATTTTAAATTATTAGCATGAATGTTACCATCTATATTTATATTATGCAGTGCCAGTTTTAAATGGAAATATTAGTGTAATCACCAGAATTGACCAGTTGGTATTTAGTGGTTCATCTGCAGAGGCAGTCTGAGCTGACCAGAAGAGACAAACACAAGTCAAACCCGGGAAGGTTGGCAGTAAGAGGGATTGTGCTCGCAAACACAGAGCCTGTTAAGGGAGCACTCTAGGTCACCAGGATATTTGCCAGGAGAGAGCAGCCATCCTTAAACTCACTCCCACTCCATACCCCCAGGCCCTGGGGACCCCGCCCTGTGACATGGAGTAGAGGAGCAGTGCCTCCTTTCAGGTCCCAAGCTGCAGAGGTCCCCCTCCCACCAGCTGCCCTGGGGGTAGTCAAGTCAGGTGTTTACCCTTCCCACTGGCCCAAATCTGGGCAGACGAGTGACCCCAAGAACCTTTAAATCACTGAACCAAGAATCACTCAGTTCCTGGATCAAGGTGGGCAGGAGGCTGGCCTCCGCTGTGCTACCTAAGGTTCCAGATCACCTGTGCTGGGACAGCTCCCACCTCCTAGATGCCATCTGACTCTAACCAACCCTCCTCTGTGCCCATGCTCCATTTTCCCATCCCATTTCACTTACAAAACACAAATTCAAATATAAAATTATCAAGAATTTCAACACCTGAAAATTAGATAGTTATTAACCAATGTTACCCCGATAAATTAAAAAAATAAAATTCAAGACTACAGTTGGCAAACATAGGGTCACTTGAGCACTAGGGCCTGTGCACTGCATTAGCCACACACCCATGAAAAAGGCCCTATCCTAACCCCACTTCAAATGAATAAGTCTTCGGGAACAAGGTATCTTCCCTCCAACTGTGATCCAGGTGAACCTCAAAGCCCCAGTGACCCAACCTTGCCAAAGGTTCTCACCCAAAGCAACATTCCAGTAAAGTGACCAAGAGTAATTAAGAATAATTCTACTCTTTGTTTGCATTATGCAAAGACTAATAAAGAGAATCTAATCTGTAACTCAACGCAACAATTTTTAAACTCCTGCTTTCTGCTCTCCAATCTTCCCTCATTGAAGTTGCTCTAGCCTTTGCTTCTCACTCGCCATTTTGCAACAAAAAATATTCTCCCTGACACCAGCCCAAAAAGCTTGTTGCTCCTCCCTCCATCCTCCTCCAGTTCTCGTGTAAAGCAACTCAGCCTCTCGGATTTCTTTTCAGTTGTTTTTGTTTCCCCCCCGCCCCTCTGCTTTGCCCATTGCTAAGGTTCTCTATCCCAAAAGGGAAGCCAGAATCTGATGAAAAGGCAAGAATCTTTCCCTCTAATGAGAGTAGGAGGAGGAAACAAACTGTAACTACACATTTAGCCATGTCGTGTGTCCCAATTACACATTAACAGTTTTATATCTCATATAAATCAAGGGCGTACTCATTCACATTGATTTCATTTATCCCTTAGAATAACTCTTTATGCTGTAGCCTGTCTTAGTTAACTAAACAAGGAGCTCTTCCTCTGTGGTGGAGAAGCAAAAAGCAGTCACCTGCTATCCTTGTGACACTGAATGAGTCATTTAATCTCAGCCTTCCGTTTCCTCTGTGGTGTATATAAACTATGGTTTGGGGGTAATCCAGCAGTCTGAGAAATGGACTCTTTCTCAGTCCCATGAATTAGTGACTTGATTATATACGAACCAGTAAAATTAACTGATCTTAAGAAAATATGTGGCAAGGAAAAGAGGGTGGCCTGCATTGAAAATGTCTCTTTGAAAGAGACACTGGGTTAGTAAGCATTCATCAGGGTTTTCTGGATTTAGGTAAAGTATCTCCAAACAATCCTTCTTCCTATTTTCAATTGCATATCTCTGATTAATAGTTTGATCTGCAGATACATTGATTCTAGGAAGAAGAAAGTAGTCCCTGGCCGGCCCGGTGGCTCAGGCAATTAGAGCTCCATGCTCCTAACTCCGAAGGCTGCCGGTTCGATTCCCACGTGGGCCAGTGGGCTTTCAACCACAAGATTGCCGGTTCTACTTCTCAAGTCCCTCAAGGAATGGTGGGCAGCGCTCCCTGCAACTAAAGATTGAACATGGCATCTTGAGCTGAGCTGCCACTGAGCTCCTGGATGGCTCAGTTGGTTGGAGCATGTCCTTTCTACCACAAGGTTGCCAGTATGATTCCTCGATCCCCACAAGGGATGGTGGGCTCCGCACCCTGCAACTAAGATTGAACACGGCACCTTGAGCTGAGCTGCCACCGAGCTCCCAGATGGCTCAGTTGGTTGGAGTGCATCCTCTCAACCACAAGGTTGCCGGTTCGACTCCCGCAAGGGATGGTGGGCTGCGTCCCCTACAACTAGCAACAGCAACTGGACCTGGAGCTGAGCTGTACCCTCCACAACTAAGACTGAAAGGACAACAACTTGACTTGGAAAAAAGTCCTGGAAGTACACACCGTTCCCCAATAAAGTCCTGTTCCCCTTCCCCAATAAAATCTTTTAAAAAAAAAGAAAAAGAAAGAGAGAGAGAGAGAGAGAGAGAGAGAGAGAGAGAGAGAGAGAGAAGGAAGGAAGGAAGGAAGGAAGGAAGGAAGGAAGGAAGGAAGGAAGGAAGGAAGGAAGGAAGGAAGGAAGGAAGGAAGGAAAGAAAGAAAGAAAGAAAGAAAGAAAGAAAGAAAGAAAGAAAGAAAGAAAGAAAGAAAGAAAGAAAGAAAGAAAGAAAGAAAGAAAGAAAGAAAGAAAGTCCCTTAGGATGAGGTACACAAAAATTATGGTCATTATGAGTGGATATGTCCCATTAGAAATTACTCATATACTATATTTTTCCCACACATCTATACATACCTATGATAAAGTTTAATTTATAAATTAGGTAAAGAGATTAAAAACAATAATTAATAATAAAATAGAGCAATTATAACAGTCTACTATAATCTGCATTATTAAGTGAAATAAGGAATACTTGAACACAAGCACTGCGATACAATGACATTTGGTCTAATAACCGAGATGGCTACTAAGGTAGCATATGTAGCATGGACACGATGGATAAAGGAATGATTTACGTCCCAGGCATGACAGAGCAGGATGGTATGAGATTTCATCATGCTATTCAGAACGGAATACAATTTAAAACTTATGAATTATTTATTTCTAGAATTTTCCATTTAATATTTTTGGACCACAGTTGACAGCAGGTGACTGAAACTATGGAAAGCAAAACCATGGATAAGGGAGGACCACTGTACACAACTTGAAATGTAGCGACCCAATGGTCAATATCTCTAACCAAATGCCACTCAATATCTTAGCAATATGTGAAATTAGATGACTAAAATCTACTTACCACGTGGTTGTAAGAATTAAAGAGGTAGGGTATGTGAAAGTCTCCAGCACAAAGTCTGACTTAAATAGTTGTTTAAAGTTTTTTATATGAATAGATTCTTCTATTTATCCAATTTACATTGAATTGCTTCATTTTGTTATTATTAAGGCCACAAGGACCATTTATGTTTAATTTGTGCTTCTAAAGGAAGGAGAACAAAATAGTCCATGTTTTGAGCTCTAACCAGGGAGATGGAATCTTGTCTGAGGTTTTGGTCAAGTTAGACGAAAAAAATAAAATGTCAGAGCTTCTTCTAAGTTTTTGTTGATGCAGTTGTTTCACATGTTAAATTCTAGATGCCCATGGTGGAAAACATTTTAGGTTAACAGAGCTCCTTAAAACTTTTGTGCTGTGTCGCGGTAGTCACTGACAGTAGAAAGCTTTTTCTATTAAAAGATGCACAAGCATATGCCCATTTACAGTAGGGGGAAGAAAGCTAAATCATATTGCATTAAAAAAAATTAATGGGAATTTGGAGCGGGGGAGGGGCAGGCTAGCACTTAGAGTGGGACCAAAGACAAAAAGACAAAAGCAGCCAAAATTTAAGGAGGTCATATGGATAGCAAAAAAATATGTAAAGATGGGAAATTGGTAATGTTAGAGCAGTGATGATTAATAATCTATTTCTTGTTTCGTCTCTATAAATAGAATCACTCCATTACTGTCTTAGTTTGGGCTGCTATAACAAAGTACCATAGACTGGGTGGCTTAAACAACAAACATTTATTTCTCATGGTTCTGGAGGCTGGAAGTCCAAAATCAAGGTGCCAACAGGGCTGGGCTCTTGTAAGGGTCCTCTTGTTGGTGATGTCCTCATAGAGATTTTCCTTGGTACATACATGCAGAGAGGAAGCAAACTCTCCTGTGTCTCTTCTTATAAGGGCACTAATTCCATCATAAAGGCTCCACCCTCATGGCTTCATTACCTCCTACAGATCCCATCTCTAAATACCAGCCTTTCGGGGATTAGCTTTTCAAAATACGAATTTGGGGTGAGGGGACACAAACATTCAGTCTATAGCAAATACCCTCTAAGTAACAGTCTGCCACACTCTCAGCCTTGTTTTCTTGGCACTTTGGGGAACTGAAATCATCAGGGCAGTGTTCAGATAGGGACAGAGCGGTACAGAGAAGAGAAAACAGTGGTCAGAGAAGGCAAGATTCAGAGCAGAGACTAGGAGTAATGAGAAGAAATGACAATCCCAGGATCCTTAGAGATTTGGGAGATAGGGAATGTGGTGGAGAACACTGGTTCCCCAGTTGGCTGCACAGGGCCTCAGTAGTCTGGCAGAACTGGAAACATGCAGGTAGCTAACATTTGGATCACACTTGTGGGGCTCAGCATCGAATGTCCTTGTTGCCTAATGACGATGATGGGGATACTGAAGAAGGTCACAGGGCACCACCTCAGCTGTGTGCCCCTCCCTCTTTGGTTATAAAACAACAAACCACAAACCTGCACCTGCTTCTCTACGGAATTGAGCTAGACAATTGTGGCCTATTCAATAAAATATACTTTAATCATTCATCTTTATGATATGCAGAACTGCAAAAATTATTCACACTGATTTATTTTCCAGACACACTTCAGTGTTACATAATACATTCTGTAAGATTTATCTGTGTTGAATTTTTAGGAATTTTTTTTCAATATGTTTCTTTCCTTAAAACTTATCTTTGCAAAACATCTCCCTTTTTAACTTGGATCTGCCAACGTTGCTTTAACTTGTGACAATGCCCATTTCGTCATGAGTGTTACCGAAGTAAACAGTCTATGTACCTAACTGTATCTCTCTTCTCCTGCCTAAGCCTCTAGATTTATAAGCTCCTTCCCATTTTTATCATATTAAACAATTATCAAGGCCTCTGCCGTTCCTTCTCAGTTAGCTACTCTCTCAAAATCCCTTCTCTCCTTTTACCAAACATAATTCTAGATGTGAGGACTAAAACTCACATGAATACTCTTAAAATAAATGAAAACAACAAAAAAGCAATGTTAAACTTCTCATCTGAATGGCATGGAAATCCTTCCATCTGGCATTTGGGTTGGCTGCCTTTTTTTTTTTTTTTTTTTTAGGAGATAAAGAACAGGAAAGCTCAGTTTTTAAAGAACAAAATGCTGGATGAAAAGGAAACTTCTGTGATAAAAAAAAATTTAATTGCTCACTTCATATACTAGTAAAAAATCTTTAAAGACAATCTAAATGCCTGCAGCTTCGAAAAACATCTTAGAAGAGAATGGAAATCTTTGGTATTCCAGTGTTCAACTCTGACATTTATTTGCTTCCTACAAAAAAAATGTCATGTCTTTGATGAAAAGACAAAGGGCTATTGTTGTTAACTTGCCAAAGAAACTAATTAGAATACAAAACATGGAATTGCTATATTCCTATGTATGGTAATTGAGATTACTAAAATGTACATATTATCAACTCAAAGCAAAACAATTAATAACCAAATGTCTATCTGCTTGTCCCCTGCTAAAATGCTTGAGTGCACATTTACACACACACACACACACACACACACACACACACACACACACACACACTGCTTTGCATCATACTCTCTGCCCCTTCCCTCAAGGCTTGCTCTATATAATAGGTAATGGGAAGTGATTATCATCTATGACAAGTTAGAAGTAAAGTTATTTAATAAATCATAATCTCTGGCTCTGTGCTATGGGCTTTGCTGGACTATTAATCATGCAAATCAATACTTTGCAATGTCTTTGCAAAATAGAAATAGTGATGAGGTATAAATTTGCATTCAAATTCTTACCAAAACACATCCTATGACCTCCCACAAGCACGTGTAGACACACCTCTTGTGGGAGGCACCTGGCTTGTTGTTGTTCACATTATCACACTGTATATGTTATTATTGTATTGTAGTTATGTATTTAAATGTTTTTCTCTCAAACAAACCTCTGAGGCGGGACCAGCTACATCATTTGCAAGGCCCAGTGCAAACGAAAATGCAGGCCCCCTCTTTAAGAATCTTTAAGAATTTCAAGACAAGGACACTTGAGCATTAAACTAAGCATCAGACCCTCTAAGAGTGGGGCCCTGTGCCACTACAAAGGTTGCACACCCATGAAGCCAGCTCTGCTCTGAGCGCCACACTCTGTCTTATCTATATTTGTAAGCCCAGAGCTTACTGCGGGGCCTGAGAGGAAGCATTCAGTAAATGAATGTTGAAAGACTGAACCAATAAACAATTAGGTCCTAGAATTTTACAGTATCCTACACAGAAAAGTATAATAGAATTCATGTGCAATGAAAACTAAGGTTGTGCTCTTGTTGTACAGTTTGTTACGTGGAATTTCTGGGAGACGAAATGAGGGGTTCATAAAATCATTTAAACAGTGCTTGCTACTTTCACATCTATAGACCTCCTTTTTATTGATTTCAGAGATTTTTAAACAGTTAAAAGTCATAAAGGACAATCCCAATAGATGCTAATATCCAAAAGACTGGATTCTGACATTTTGTTAGGGAGTTGGGAGGCTCAGAGCAAGGGTGTACTTTTTTCCTCACCAGCACAACCTCCCATTTCCAGACCATCTGTACCCTTTGGGGTACCACATTCCACCTTCACATTCTTGCCTCGTCTGTTCATTCCAGTATGTTCCACACTCCAAGGCCAGTGCTTCCTCTCATTCCAGAAGACAACCTAAATCTTCAACCTGAGTGTGGTTTTGTCTGTCTGTTTATATACAACTGAAGATCTGCAAGTTTAATCTACACGTGCCAGTTGAGATTCTCCTATTAGAATAACATTGTCCAACATTGTCCACTTGAAACAGTCGCTTCTCAGCAGAGCCTTCAGCCAGATATCCGTTAGAACGACCACCTGTACACATCCCTTCCTTTGTTAGGATGAGGGTACCAGCTTACAAATGTTAAGAATACCCCCCCAGCACCTCCTAGAGCAGATCTGTCCAGAACTCTCTGGGCACTTCCAAAATGGTCAATTATTTTCTTTTCTTTCAGTATCTCCCCATCCTGAGTATTTGGCTCTGGGCCAAGACCCAAACTGGCACTGGACAAACTTGAATATAATAAGATAAAATATAAAGCTGTTCTCATGACATTTATGGCCTGATGGAAAACATAAAGTACCAGAGATTTCATGGGAAATCATCTTATTGTAAGATTTCCAGTCCAGATTTGCTGGCTCTCAAGAGCATGTTGGGTTTCGAGCAGGGTCCATCCTCTTAGGTGCTACCATAGACCTGAGAGCCAAGTCCTTTGATGTCAGTTTATCACTTGCCTACATCAGATCCTGTCCAGTGTCCAATCCTCCAACTCAGACTGGATGACTCAGAGATCAGGGTCCGTGTTCTCTGAGTTATCCTGCACGAGAATGGGAAAGCCTGCTACAGAGATCCTCCTGAGCAATATTTTCTTGGACAAGTCTGTGAGAAATAGTCAAGCAGGAAGGAATAACTGGGACACCACATACAGTTGAATTTGGAGAGAATGCTATTAGAGACAGGATTTCAAAGGCCTGAAAGGAATTCCTTCGGGCCCTTAGTAAGTGGAATCTGTTAAGCCTGCAGTTGCGTCTGCAGCCACTACTCCTTGTTTGTGCTGCACGTTTTCACCCATCCAGAGCAAACGTTCAGACACTATTCTCTTGGACCCCTTCTCCACTCCTGTGGAGACTTCTTAGGCATGCTCCATGGCAGGCCTTCTTTGACATACTTTTCATCTGTTCTCCTCACCCTACGTAACTTGGTGAGTAAATCCCCCAAGAGATTTGAAGCATCCCTGCCTTCATAGAAAAGGGCCTGACCAACTCTTATTTTTGATTAGATAAAATCAACTGTCTAACTTTTCTTTTGATATTCTTGGCATACAAGAGATTGCTGACAAGGCCAACTTCAGAATTAAACAGTTAATGAAACTAAACCAAATATACCAAAATGTTGGACCAGGTTCACTTTGACATTTATCAAATATTTCAATCACCACACATGTGGCTCCAGTAAAGCTTCTAGCATGCAAATAAAGTGGTTTTTTATTTTGGACGGTTTTCAGATTCACATCTTCTGATCTATCTTGTTTATTCCTGCTGAGATGTTGATTTTTGCAAGTCATTGGGTATCTTCTCTCATCATCATAACTTTAAAAGCATACATGCATCTCTGTCTACAGGGAAGATGATCTTATCTCTCCTTTTCATTTCAGCGATTGAAAAACTATTGTATTGATGTAATAGCTCTAATTGCAAAAGTCCACTTACATCCAAGTCCAAAGAATTAGATCCAGGCCTAGTTTGAAAGTACTGATTATTGCCTAATATAAAATCTTCCAAAGTACATTTGTAAATCAAAACTGCTTCACCTGTGCGCTACTCAGCAGGCTATGTACCTACTGGTTCTTTTCCAAGACATGCGATTGAGTCATGCATTCACCCTAGGCGCTCCCATGCAGGCATACAGCCTACATTCCTTCCCAAGAAGATACATGTGCTCACAAGTCACTGAAACAGGCATGCCCACCACTCAGGATGTGAACCTTCACTTTTCCTGGCTGCAAAAAGGTAAAGTTTCCCAGGCCATTTTGGGGAGTAGGACTTTGGCTTATTCACCCATTGAAACATACGAAATGTCTGTGATATATGCACACACACACATGCATACATATGCACACATATATGTAAGTGTGGATGTGTGTATACATATCTTTGGGATAGCTCTTGGTCAAACCTTCCCTTACTAAGAAATCCTTTGGTCATAATTGATTGTGTTCAGAATTAGTAACCCTCAAGATTCTTGGAAATTTGCTTTCCACCTTATCCTAGATCAGGATCCCTAGAAAGAGAGCCTGTAATGAGGATTCTTATGCAATGATTTATTGAGAAAATGATAGCAGGAGAAGGAGAATAAGGTATGCAAGGTAGAACAGATAATCCTATCTCTCCTTTTTCATTTCAGCTATTTGCAAATTATTATATCAATGTAACAGCTCTCACTGTGAAAGTTAAGGAGTGGGAGGAGGGACCTAAGCAAAAAAAAGAAAAGAAAAGAAAAGAAAAGATATAGTTTCAGTTGATGACTGACTTCAGCCTGATCCCACAGCGAGCTCTAAAGTAAGAACTGCACCATAGAATTGGTTCCATCTTAAGACAAGAAAACCGTACTTTTTGGCCCCTGTGTCAGTCTTCTATGGAGGATAATCATTTCCCAGAACAGAGGGCCCCCATTTGGCCAAGGGCAAATCTCCAGAGAAGGAGGCAGCTATGAGCCACTACATTCACAGCAGCAGTTGTGGACCAGAGCGAGTCAGCAACTACACCCATTACCGTCCACTACAGTCCACCCCTCACACTGCTCAGACCCCCTTGATTCTCACATTAAGTTTACTCCTTCCAGGCATAGCTTCTCCAAGACTTAGATTACTTACAAATTCAGGGAGGACTGCAAAATCATGTTTAATAGATCCAACTACAGTCCCGACGCTGCAGTTGATTCCCAAGTTGTAACTGATACTCTTTATCTCCCTCCTCCATCACCCATTACAGATTTCCTCCCCCACAGCCAGCATTGCTTTGCTTGGTAGGTCCTCACCTGAGAAGCTAAGTCCCTAGTGACCATGTCCTTATCAGGTTGGTGTTGCTGTTGTTGCATTTACAGTAAAAACTAGACAAAGTAAAACCAAAAGATGCCAAAATGGATCGACTTAGTGGCTGTCCTTAATTGCGATTTGGGGCAAGGTCCAACTTTAGATACAGAAGGAACAGATGTTTAGTTTGGATTTTAGAAATGCTAACCATGCTCTCGATTATTCTAACGTAAGTATTCATTTGTTTTGGCTAAATCAAAGGGCCCTAAAATGTAAAGTTTTCAGGATCAAAGTCATCAATATTTTATTGTGAATTCTGTTATCAGGTCTTTCTAACTGGCCCAGTTTTAGAACAGATACTCAGGGAGAAATGGGGACGTAGGAGGGAGGTTTGAGACACGAACAATAACTTTAGGATGTCCTTAAAGAAGACCTAGAAAAGCAAAAGGTGACATGAGGAAACCACATCTTTGATAAGGGTTCATCATTAGACATGTCCCTGTGGGAGTCAAAAATAAGCTTCACCAGATTTTCAACAATAATTTCATTTGGGTTTGACTTTGGTAGGCTGGACTCAGGAGGAAATTCAGTTCACTCTGGAGGGTTAGAATTGTTCCTGATCCCCGATACTTATTTTTAGTTTTCCTGTAATATTGTTACCAGAAGAAAAAGTAGGTCATTCCAGGTTATAGCACCACAAAGAAAAGACGGAGAAATGTCTTTATTTAGCATTTGTTTCAAATCCAGGGAACTAATGCATCCACTCTATTCCAATAAATGGAACTAAAATAGCAGTGCTGATAAAACTGAGCCCAGACAAGACTAATATGTTGAAATCACTCAGGGGAAAGTTTTAAGAAAATGGCAAGATGAGCAAAATCGTTGGTCTCTAAGTTACAAAAATGTGTTGGATTCAATATTGTGGGAGTTCAGAGGAGCTGTAACAGTTCTGGGGGTCCATCAGATCCCAAAGTAAATAAGCCTGAGGGCTCTTGGTAAACTGGGAGATTCTGCGGTCCTATGATGGATTGCAAAAGAGATTTAGAAAAAGGATATGACCCAGAGGCAAAGAAGCAAAGTCTCCAAATAGTCTCAGTGCTGAAGCCAGTACTAGATTCTGAGCTTTCTTACTTTGTGGCTAGTGCTGCGTCTACTCAGACCCCTTCCCGATTCCTGCATCCCCTGACATACCCTGCCCTCTATTCACAGCTAAAACGATTCTATATGGAACCTAGTTCTACTTGTTACCTTGTTAGGAATGCAAACAAGATCAAAGCCATTCACCCAAATGTTCTCTCTGGCTACTTATCATTATATCTATGAATAATTTACTAAAGTAACTTCAGAAAAACGGATTAAAGGGAAGTTGTCTCTCTACATAAGGATGTTTTAGGCTAATGGTTTGACCATCTCATTTAAGAATGAAATGGAGATACGAATGTCAATTAATCACTGATCTCACGTTTCTCAAAGGTTGTCAATACTCAAGGCTTATATATTTAAATGCCCTCAGCAAATTTATTTTTAAATAGTACCCATACAACCACCTATAACTGAAGTGGTCTGTCCACTTGCTATTTCAACTCCCACTATATGCTATTTTCTCAATGTCCGATACCATCCTTAACCCTTTCTCTGACTCCTGGAATCATCTCTATTCTTGAATTCACGCATAATGTTCTCATTACTCTCTAAGAGCTTACAGAAAAAAATAAAAGATATAGAACCCCAGAAAGCATCTCTAATTCTTTCTCATCTCTATATATTATTAGGTTGGTGCAAAAGTAATTGCGGTTTAAAAGGTCAAAAATAATTGCCAAAACTGCAATTACCTTTGCACCAAGCTAATATAACTCCTTGATTTAAAAAGTAGCAAATGTAGTGGGAGTTGAAATAGCAAGTAGACCGGCCATTTCAGTTACAGACAGTTGGGAAAAAATCTGCAATAAATAGCATACTATTACAGTATTTCTGCCATATAGATATATTAAATAACCTCAAGAGCATTGGTAATAATAAAATGTAGTAAAATATTTAGGAAATTATTATTTTTAACCTTTGTTTTTAATATAATTTATTTAATTATAAGTTTACATAATTTAACTTTTAATAATGGCTATATTTAATAACCAGTTTGCAGAATTTCCAAATTTTTTTATTAAATTTATTTGGGTGACATTGGTTAATAAAATTATATAGGTTTCAAGTGTACAATTCTATATCATCTATATATTGCATTGTGTGTTCACCACCCAGTCAATTCTTCTTCCTCACCATATATTAGACCCCTTTCACTCTCTTCTTTCTCCCTTCCCCCCTTACCCTTTGGTAACCACTAAACTATTGTCTGTTTTTATTTGTTTGTCTTGTTTGTTTGTTGCTTTCAATTTTATATCCCACATATAAGTGAAATCATAAATGGTTCTTGACTTTTTCTGATTGACTTATTTCGCTTAGCATGATAATCTCAAGATCCATCCATATTGTCACAAATGGCAGTATTTCATCTTTTCTTATGGCTGAGTAGTATCCCATTGTGTATATACCACATCTTCTTTATCTCATTATCTACAGAAGGATACTTTGGTTGTTTCCGTATCTTGGCCACCGTGAATAATACTGCAATGTATATGGGGGTACACATATCTTTGTGGATGTTTTCAGATATTTTGGGTAGATACCCAGAAGAGGGATAGCTGGCTCATACAGTAATTCTATTCCTCAATTTTTTGAGGAACCTCCATACTGTTTTCCATTGTGGCTATACCAATTTACATTCCCACCAGCAGTGTATGAGGGTTCTGTTTTCTCTACAATCTCTCCAACGCTTGTTATTACTGGTCTTATTGATAACAGCTATTCTAGCAGGTATGAGATGGTATCTCATTGTGGTTTTGACTTGTATTTTCCTAATAGTTAGTGAAGTTGAGCAGTTTTTCATATATCTGTTGGCCATTTGTAGGTATTCTTTGGAGAAATGTCTGTTCAGGTCCTCTGCCCAGTTTTTAACTGGATTGTTTGTTTTGTTGTTGTTGTTGTTGAATTGTACAAGTGCTTAATATATTTTGGATATTAGCCCATTAAAAGTGTTGTTTGCAAATATCTTCTCCCATTTGGTTGGTTGCCTTTTTGTTTTGTTGATGATTTTTTTCGCTGTACAAACGCTTTCTAGTTTGATATAGTCCCATTCATTTATTTTTGCTTTTACTTCTCTTGCCTTTGAGGTCAAATTAATAAAATACTCTCTAAGACTAAGGTCCTAAGTTTAGCACCTATGTTTTCTTCTATGCAATTTATTATTTCACGTCTTATATTTAGGTCTTTGATCCATTTTGAGTAAATTGTAGTGTATGGTGACAGCAATCTAGTTTTTCTTTTACATGTGACCTTCCAAATTTCCAGCACCATTTATTGAAGAGGCTGTCTTTTCTCCTTTGTATGAGTTTGACTCCTTTATCAAAAATTATTTGCCCATAGGTATGTGGGTTTATTTCTGGGCTTTCAATTCTATTCCATTGGTCTGTGTGCCTTTTTCTCTGCCAATACTATGCTGTTTTGATTATTGTCACTTTGTAGTATAATTTGAAGTGAGGGAATGTGATACCTCTAGGCTTGTTCTTTTAAATTAGGATTGTTTTGACTCTTTGGGATCTTTTGTGATTCCACATAAATCTGATGATTTCATGTTCTATTTTTTTAAAAATGGCCATTGAACTTTTGAGGAGGATTGCATTAAATTTATATATTGCTTTGGGTAATATGACCATTTTAATTATGTTAATTCTTCCAGTCCATGAACACAGAATATCTTTCCATTTCTTTGTGTCTTGTTCAATTTCTTTTAATAATGTCTTGTAGTTTTCAGTCTATAGGTCCTTCATGTCCTTTGTTAAGTTTATTACTAGGTATTTTATTCTTTATTGCAATTGCAAAAGGAATTGTTTTTTTTCTTTTTCTGAAATTTTATTATTAGTAAATAGGAATGCAATGGATTTTTGTACATCAATTGCATATCCTGCAACGTTACTGTATTTGTTTATCATTTCTAATAGATTTTTGGTGGAATATTTAGGGTTTTCTATATAAAGAACTATATCGTCTGAAAAACATGGTAATCTGACTTTGTTCCCAATTTGGAAGCCTTTTATTACTTTCTTTTGCCTGAATGCTTTGCCTAGGACTTCCAGTGCTATGCTGAATAACAGTGATGAGAGTGGACATTCTTGTCTTATTCTTGATCTCAGAGGGAAAGCTTTCAGTTTTGCAACACTGAGTATGATTTTAGCTAAGAGTTTCTCATATTTAATGACCAGTTTGCAGAATTCCTGAAATTTTAACAGTGAACTCTTGTGAACCAGTATAAGACAGTTTCAGTATGTCATGCCTCAATTTCTAATCAAGTCAGTTATTCTATTATCAACAGATGAGCTAGCTTTTTCTAGTGTCTGAATGTCCTCATTCATGTTTAAAAATATAAAACCATCTCCTACATTTCCATGTTTCTATATTAAATAACTTGTTGATGAAGTCTATAATTACCACGTCTGCTGGAGGTAAAGAAGTAAATAAGCCCTTACTCAGTTCCAAAGGCAATTTGGGGGGAAAAAATAAACAGTCTTCCAGTTCAGTCTGTAAAAAGAACATTTGCACAGTGTATTGATGGGTTTTCCAGAGGTCCATTTGAAATTGTCTTCACTGGAGATGCTTATCCCCATTGTGTCTGGCAATTGGATTCTCCACAGATTAAGTGGTCTAGGCTGTCAGCTTTCATTCTACCTGAGCCACTCACTAACCTTGTAAGAATGATGGGACAAGTCCTGTGACCTCTTTTTGTTTCCTGGAGTGTAAAATAAGATAAACAATGCAGAGTAAAAGTCACATGACTGTGTGAGGATTTCTTATTGATTGCCTAGAAGTTTTGCAGCGGGACCTATATCATTTGCCCTTGGAGATCATCAAAATACATTATAATGTATGTTTTGTTCCTTCATATAAAAAGAAATAAAAATTATAGCAAGCTTATATGCAGTACTCTACAACAGCACTGTCCAATAGACCTCTATATGACGCTAATTTTTATATCTGCACTGTCCAACATGGTAATTACTAGATTCATGGGGCTACTGAGAACTTGAAAGGTGTCTAGCATGACCAATAAACTAAATTTTTAATTTTATTTAATTTTAGTTAAGTTATATTTAATAAGCCACATATAACTACAAGCCACTGCACTGAATAATACAGCTCTGCAAGGCAACAGACACAGGCTCCATCCTTAGTTGCGTAATATTTATATTTTGGAATTTATAGTAATAGCACAAAGATCTATTTGATCAATATAAATGTGTATAAAAAAGTGTTTTTAATCAAAATCTATACACAAATAGGTTTTATGGACTACAGCCATGCCATAAAGAATTCTAAGACTAATGTGTAACCAATTTGTGGTATGTAAGACATGATTTACCTCCTTTGTCATGTGAAACATTGCGTGTTTCAGTAGTTTTCAGAGAGATCTAGAGAATGACCTAATGCCCTGAATATTCAGTGACGAAATTGAACAGTTTGAAAGTACAAATAAGAAATATAAAAACAGAGCAACTGTCCAAAGAAGTCACATTAAGTGCTATTGGAAGAAGAAAATTCCAATATTCTAATATCATCTGAACAGGCTGGTAAGGAATGATTCTGTACCTAGCAGAATCTCCATGCTATATTTGTACATAGATTCAAACATAGATTCATGCTATGTTTGAGATTCTTCCATGAGATTGTTGGGGGGGAGGGAGAAGGGAGAGAGAGAGAGAGAGAGAGAGAAGAGAGAGAGAGAGAGAGAGAGAGAGAGAGAGAGAGAGAGAGAGAGAGAAACTCTTAGGACAGAAGCTACTGTTTCACTGCTGTCCTTTAGGAACTATCAAAAGTCATTCTAGAAAGCCCCTGGGATAAAATAAGGGACTCTAGCTGTTGGATTTGCATCTTGACTTTTAGGTTCGTGGCAAACCTATGAGTTGGCCTTTGATAAATAAGTAGGACTGCACCTTTCCAAGATCCCTATTATATTAAAAGTGAGACAAGAACCACTATTATTTGTTAGACCAGAAAGCTAGGATAATACTCTAGTGGGAATCAGGGGCACTAAATCATGTTGTGACCAACCGGTGGGCAAACCCTCAGGAGACCACAGAGAGTGGTGAAATAATGTCACACTGGGGCAAATGGGTGCCTAGAAATATTCCTTTGTTACCTCTCCTATCCAGTTTTCTTCTGGAACATTAATGAATTGAGGTACAGAACTACTGTACTTGGGAAAATCTATTCACACAGCTTCAACATAATAAAATACTCATACCCAAAAGCAGTATGAAAAAAGGCGTCTCCTTTGCTTTCTATTTTTTTCCCAACGAGAACCACTTACAACTACCAGATATCTTCATATTTTCTACACATATACCAAGAGCCTTTACATACATTTGTCAAGCAAATAAATGTTCAATGTTTTGCTGAGAATGATGCAATGGATTGCTAATTGTAAATTAAGATTTAGTCTATACTTTTTATTTTTCCAAGATGCTGCCACTTTTAAAAATAATCTCAAGAAAGGTTCCTGTGGTTAGTATTGGCAAATGCAATCCTGTCGTGCAGTAGCTACCTCTACACTTTAGCTATTCATTCCAATCAAGCCTCTCAGACGTCATTCAAGTGTTTTCTTACTTATGATTATTGGAATGCCCTTTGAGATCTAGTTCCTCATATTCCAGCTGTGGCACTTTACAAATTAGATGACAACCTTTGTATGTAAAATCAGTAGATTCAGAAAGAAGTTTTAGTTGCCAGGAATTTCTTAGATACCACTTCTTATATTAGGAATTTGTTTAGGACATTTGTTTCATATCTTGTTCCATTTTATTCCCAGAAATGCTGAAATTGTCATTAAAGTTGGTTCTTATTCAGCATCGGGACTATTACCCATTAAATCCATCCTCTGAAAGCCTTAAGACCAAAGTGATTGCTGAGCTGCTTTCCTTAGATATCAGCAGATTATGCTACTCAATCGTGACATGTGTTAGAAGGCAATGCTTTATCATCTGGAATAATTAAATTTCAGCAAAGTTCTTAGGTAATTTCTGCCTTGACTTAAATACTTTTCACCCATGTTGAAAATTTCAGTAGAAGGAAAATTCATGGTCTAGTTCAAGAGTCTAGCAGGAATGTGGAGGGAATTCAAGGGAGTGTGGAAAGGGATCGTGAAGAATGTAGTTCTAGGATCAATGCACAGAAAAATGTGCACTAAATGTGAATGCTTTGGCAAGAGGTATATGGCAATACAAGCCAAATTTTATTAGTGAATTCCAAAGACAGTGGAAATGTCTCTGTTTTGTATTGAATGCTGCTTGAAATAAATGGGCCATTGGCCAGGGGTATGGACATGCTTTTAGCCATGAACCTTTCCAGTCTAATGACATATTTTGTAATGGGATTTGACATGTTACAAACATAGTTCCCAAAGCATGTATTAATAATATCCATCTCATTTACTAACAATACTAAAATTGGTTTCATTGTTTTTCCCATTTTAAATCTATGTACTGCCTTACCAGTTGCCACCCACTGAATTTCTCATGTTAATATTGATTAATGTTGGATGAGTAGGTAAGAATACCAGTCTTCATTTTCAGCACCTGGAGACATTTTCATTGGAATGTAAGTTGCTCAAAAAACCTTAGTGGGCTTAAAAAACTAGTCGTCTACTTATAAGACTTGGCAAGCTTTTCTTGAATACACAAAATAATTCAGATGAAAATTTAAAATATTCTATCAGATCCATTTGAGAAAAACAAGAGTAGTTGAATAGGTTATACATGATTTAGGACTTTCATATTCCGACCTCAATGCTTTGATTAAGTGACCTGAATGCTGTTCCGACCTGAATGCTTTGATTAAGTGACATCCTTATATGTAAAATGCTGAATTCATATTCTAATGATTTTATTCAAGAACATAATTTTGAATACAATTGTCCTAAAATGTACATATCTCTTATTCAAAAATCATTGTAGGCAAACTGGAAAGAAAACTTTTTTCTAAGTGAGCAAACACATAGCTTTACATCCTCTTTGTAGTCATCCCTCAGGATCCATGGGGGAAAAGTTCCAGGATCCCCTAGGGATACCAAAATCCATGGATGCTGAAGTCCCTCACATGAAATGGCATAAAATAATGCATAGAGTCAGCCCTCCACATCTGTGAATTCACAACCTCGGATTGAAAATACTGTCTTTCATCCTCAGTTGATTGAATCTGAGAATGCTAAACCTGGAGATATGGAAGGCCGACTGTATATTTATTGAAAAAAATTCACATGTAAGTGGACCCATGCAGTTCAAACCCGTGTTGTTCAAGGGTCAACTGTACTTCAATTCTAACACTACAAAATGAGCATCGGACTATCCTGTAGCCATGAAAATTTGTTCTTAGGTATAAAGAGAAAAGTCTCAAGAGAACTGCCCATGCTCTTTAGAGGCACAAATATTTACACAGGAACTCACACAGACAAGAGTGATGATGTATTACTCCCATTCACTAGGTTTGATGTATCCAAAAAGCCACGAGGACCATGTCTCAGAGCTTCCTTGTAAAGTACGAACAATGTAATGATGTGGTAACTCTGCCACCTACCAGCAGATGTGCGGCCAAGAGGATCTACTGGGTTGGGGTGGGAGGAATGTCTACTTATCTTAGAGTGGAGATGAATCTATGTACCCTGCTAGGATTAAGGGAGACAAATACATAAATACATAACACCCCCTCACTTCCCCACAGGCATTCAAAAACAACTGCAAGATAGACATCAGAGGTCAGAGGTCAAACAGAGGAAAAGCAAAACATAAGCCTTACTACCACTGAAACTGACGTTGGAGAACATGACTCAGATGTGCTGCAAAATTGGTTTCCAAATCTGAACTCCATAATTAGACTGGAAAAGCACAAGTCTTCCTACCTTTGTATCAAATGGGCAACAGTCTGAAGAATGTATGCTCTCTGTAGATAGGCAGATCTCAGAGACAGGGAGAGGCTTTTCTCCCAAATACAATAGTGTAAGAAAGTAATTTCTTCCCTGGAGAAGAGTGACTAAAAGGACAGAGAGAGAATAAAATTATTTTAATAGAAGAGTCTTTCATATGCAAGGAAATAGCAGAAATGAGAAATAACCGTTTACTCCTAATAAAAAGTAATGCAGACTCTCAGTTTCTGGTACTCAAGGACTATGCATAAATCAGTGGACTAATTTAAAAGGGGTGTTGGGGGCAGGTGAGGCACAATACAAGCAAATAGAATTACTGAAATCCAGTTCATCTAAGTTCATGCACATGATTTTCACCTTAAAAATCCGATCTTGTCATTTTACAAGTGTGTCTTTTGCCTGTTTACTGCCACACTTAAAAACAAATAGATACAGTTTGGGAAGATAAAAAAGTTCTGTAGAAGGATGGTGGTGATGGCTGCACAATAATGTGAACGTACTTAATGCCGCTGAACTGTCCACTTAAAAACGGTTAAAACAGTATAAATATTATGTATATTTTACCATAATAAAAATAATTTAAAAATAAATGCAATGTATAAATGTATCAAATCAACACATTGTACTCCTTAAACTTACACAATGTTATATGTGAATATAAATAAATAAAATACAATGACAGCAGTTTGAAAAAATACATAGAACTATCTTGATGATTTTTTTATTATAAATGTAACAAAAGCTTCTGATATTTTTTTTTAACCACCACAAAAGCATTAAAAGAAAAGTAAGTTACATTTCTGTGGGTAGGCACACTTGTACTGTGATAATTAATTTTATGTGTCAACTTGGCTGGGCTACTGGGTGCCCAGATATTTGGTTAAATATCATTCTGGATGCTTCTGTGAGGGTCTTTTGGATGAGATTTACATTTAAATCCGTCGACGTTGAGCAAAACAGATTGCCCTTCACAATGTGGGTAAGCCTCATCCAATCAGTTGAAGGCTTGACTGGAACAAAAGGCTGACCTCTTCTTTGCTTTTGGATATCATGTGCAATATTGGCTCTTCCTGGTTCTGTAACTGACTGCCTTTAGACTCCAACAGTAACTCTTTCCGAATTTCCAGCCTGCCAGCCTCCCCCATCAGATTTTGGACTCACCAAGCATCCACAATTGGGTGAGCCAATTCCTTAAAATTAATCTCATTTATAAAAAGTAAATAAATAAATCTCACTCACATGCATACACATATATATTTACACACATATATATATATGAATACATATCCTATTCTGTTTCTCTGGAGAACTAATATACATGCATACATGTGTATATAAACAGATAAACACATATTTATAATTTATGTACATATCCCTTCTGTATTCTGTATTATTTCCTCTTTATTTATTATGAACAACTTCTTTTGTCTATATGCATAGCTTTAGTTCATGCTTTCCAATGGCTGCAGAATATTCCATTCTATAGATTTATCCAGCCATCTCCTGTTGATGGAAATGAAGTTGAATTTGATTTGTAAGGATTATAAAGACAACAACAAATATTCTCGTTCATAAATTTTTCACAATTGTCCAATTTCTTATGATAAATTCCCAGATGTGGAATTGTTGTTTCAAATGATATTCACATTTAATTCTTCTTAATAAAATGTATAGAGATATAATTTACAAACAAAATACACCAATTTTAAGTGTACAGTGAGTTTTGACAAATGCATTTTTACAAATACACCCATACCTATATAACTATAACCACAATCAAGATACAGAATTCATTAATATAAAAATCATTGATCATTTACAGTCAACACCAACCCCACCACTTGCCCTAGAAAAATCACTGATTTGTTTTCTGTCACTATTGATTTGATTTCCTTTTTCTAGAATTTCATAGGTCTGGAATCATACAGTATGTTCAGTTGACCTTTTAACAACATAGGTTTGAACTGCATGGGTCCAGTTATATGTGTATTTTTTCAATAAATATACAGTCGGCCCTCCATATTACTGGGTTCCGCATTCTCGAATTCAAGCAACCGCAAATCAAAAATAGTATTTTCAATTGCTGTTGGGAATCTGCAGATGCAGAGAGCCAGCTGTATGCATTGTTCTATGCCATTTTATATGAGGGACTTTAGTATCTACAGGTTTTGGTAGCCATGGTGGTCATAGAACCAATCCCCCACAAGTACTGAAGAACAACTGTAGTTAAGTTTTGGGGGGAATAAAAAGTTATACTCAAATTTTTGACTGTGTGGCGGATCGGCACTCCTAGCCCTTCCATTGTTCAAGGGTCTAGCTTCTTCCACAGCATATTTCTGAGATTCATCCATATTACTGCATGTATCAGTAGTTCATTTTTTTTATGACTGAGTAGTATTTCATAGCATGGATATAACCAAAATTTATTTATCTACTTAGCTGGTCATAGGAATTTGTGTTAATTCCTGTTTGCGGTATTATGAATAAAGATGTCTTTAGCCACAGACAAGTGTTTGTGTGGATAAATAATATTTTCATTTCTCTTGGGTAGATTTCTTGGACTGTAATTATTGGGTGTGTAGTAACTATAGCCATAAGTTTTCATTTTTTATTTTTTTAATCTGCCAAACTTTTCCAAAGTGGTTTTACCATTTTGCATTCCCACCAGAAATGTAAGAGTTTCAGCTCCTCCATATCCTCATCAACACTTGGTATTGCCAGTCTTTTCAATTTTAGCCATTCTGCTGGCACACGGTGTATAGTGGTATCTCATTGTGCTTTTAATTTGCATTTTCCTGATAATGTTGTTGAACATCTTTTCCTCTGCCTAGTCGTCATTTGATATCTTCTTTTTTAAAGTCTATTCAGATTTTCCCCCATTTTTTACTGAGTTGTCTTCTTATTATTGGGTTGTAAGTGTTGTTTATATATTCTGGATACAAGTCTTTGAAAAACATCTATACTGTAATTTTTTTCTCAGTCTGTGACTTCTCTTTCATTTTTTAAATTGTCTCTCATAAACAATTTTTTTAAAATTCTGATATCCAATTATAATTTTTTAATGGACCATGTGTTTGGTATGTCATTTAAGAAATCTATGCCTAATTTGAAGTCTTTAAGATTCTCTTTATGTTTTCCTGCAGTTTTATACTTTTAGCTTTATGCATAGGCCTATGATCCACCTTGAGTTAATTTTTGAGTGTGTTGTGCAAACTATGTACATAGTACAAAGGTTAAGATTCATTATTTTTCCCATATGGATATTAAGTTTTTCCAGCATAATTTTTGAAAAGATTATCATTTCCCCATTTAATTACCTTGGCATATTTGTTGATTATCAGTTGACCAATGGGCCTCTACATTCTGTTTCATTGACCTACAGGTGTATCCTTATGCCAGCAATATAGTGTCTTGAATTGATGTAGCTTTACTGCAAGTCTTGAAATGAAGTTGTGTGAGTTCCAAATGTTTTTGTTTTATTTCAAGTTTGTTTCAATAACTCTAAGTTCTTTGCACAAATATATATATTCTGGAATCCATCCTCCAAAGTATATATATTTGAGCATTTCTTCCAAAACACCTGCAGGGATTTTCATTGGGATTAGGCTGAATATAGTTGATCAATCTGGGATCAACTAATGTCTTAACTATATAGAGTCTTCCAATCAATCAGCATATTTCTCCAGTTATTTAGGTCTTACTTGGGTTTTCCTACCCATATTTGAAACAGGTTTTGCACATATTTTGTTAGGTTTCTTCCCAAATATTCCATGTTTTGAGGCCATTAAATATCAAATTTCGAAATTTCATTTTCAAATTTTTTGTTACTATTTTATACAAATGCAATTAACTTTTATATATAACCTGTATACAATGACTTTGCTAATTTCCCTTTTGATTCTGGTGTTTGTAGATTTTTTAGTATTTTCTACATATACAATCATGTCATCTGAAAATAAAAAGTTCTATTTCTTTTGCATTCTGTATGTGTCTTATTTCATTTTCTTGCTTTTTTTCACTGGTTAGGATCTTGAATAAAATAAAAAGTGGTGATAGTGAACAATCTCGCCTTGTTCCCTGTCTTAGAAATCAGCCATTAAGTCCTGATAGATTTATTTTTCATTTTGAGGGATTCTTTTCTATTCATAGTTTGCTGGATAATTTTATCATAAGTGAATGTTAAACTTTGTCAAACATTTTTTCTTCACCTATTATAATAATCATGTTGTTTTTCAAACAAATAAGGCAAACAATGAAAGAAACAAAAAATCACAGACACAGACAACAGTTTAGTGGTTACCAGAGGGTAAGCGGGGAGGGGGGGTGGTAGAAGATGGCAAAGGGGGTCAAATAAGGAGAACTGAGTCTGGGTAGTGAACACACAATGCAATACCTAGATGATGTATTATAGAATTGTACACGTGAAACCTATACAACTTTACTAACCAATGTCACTCCAATAAATTTAATTTTAAAAGTAATCATGTTGTTTTTATATTTTATGCTGTTTACATGATGAATTACACTTGTTGATTTTCTACTGTTAAACCAACTTTTTATGTCTGAGATAAACTCCACATGGCCATCGCGTATTATCCTTTTCAGATACAGTGGATTCAATTTGCTAATATTTTATTAAGGATATTTTACCATGTTCATGAGGAATGTATTTCTGTAGTTCTTTATGTTCTGCCTTTGGTTTTGGAATCTAGGTAATGCTGGTCACATAAAATGAATTGGGAATTAGTCCTTTCTACTCTACTTTCTGAAATAATGGGTAGGATTGATATTATATCATCTTCAAATATTTGGTAAAATTCACTCACAAAGCCACTTAGGACTGGAGTTTTCTTTGTAGAAAATAATTTATTTATTCAATTTCTTTACTGGATATAGGAATATTCACATTTGAAAGTTTCTTTTAAAGCTGTTTTAGAAATGTATTTCTTTCAAGGACTATGTCAATTTCACTATGTTGTTGAATTATTGTCATGAAGGTGCTTCGTTTAATTCCTGTAGTTCTATAGTCCTATCTTCTCATTCACTCCTGATATTTATAATTTGTGTCCTTTCTTCTTTTTCTTGATCATTCTACCTAGAGGTTTATCAATTTTACTGTTGTTCCCAAACACCCAGCTCTTGATTTAATTACTTTTCTCTATTTGTTGTCCACATTCTATTTCATTGATTTCTACTCTATCTTCATTATTGTTTTCTTCTGTATTGTCTTTAATTTGTTCTTATTTTCCTAGCTGCATAAGGTTGAAATTTAGATCCTTAATTTTAAAACCTTTCTTCATTTTAATGTGAACATTATTAAGCTATAAATTTCCCCTGGCATTTCTCTAGGTGCATTCAACAAAATTTGTTGATTGTGTTTTTGTTTTCATTAAGTTAAAATATTTTTAATTTCACTAGTGATTTCTTCTTTGTCAATTGTTATTTTTAAAAAGTATTTACCAATTTCCAAATATTTAAAAATTTTCCATGCAACATTTTTTAATTTATTTTCAGTTTAATTCTGTTGTGGTCAGAGAACATGTTCTATGAATTCAATCATTTCAAATTTATTGAGAGTTATTTTATGTTCCAGCACATGGTCTATCTTATGGAATGTTCCACACGTACTTGAAAATCATGTATAAAAATGTTGGGTGGAGTGTTCTATAACAGTCTATTATATGGGTATAAAACTAGATGTCAATAACAGAAGGAAAACTGGAAAATTAAACAACACTCTTGGACAACCAATGGGTCAAATAAGAAAGCAAAAGGAAAATTAAAAACTATCTGGAAACAAACGGAAATGGAAACCAAACATACAAAATTTATAAGATGCAGAAAAAGCAGTTCTAAAAGAAAGCTTATAGCAATAATTCCTATATTAAGAAAAAAGGAAGATTTCAAAGAAACTACCATCCATTGCACCTCAAGGAATTAGACAAACAAAAAAGAAAAACAAAATACAGAAAGAAGAAAATAATAAATATTACAGTAGAAATAAATGAAATAGAAACTAGGACAATAAAAAAGATCACCGAAATTAAGAGTTAGCTTTTTTGAAAAGATAAATAAAATTGACAAATTTTAGCTAAAGAATAAAAGAGAGGACTCAAATAAAATAATAAATGAAAGATTAGATATTACCACTGATACCACAGAAATACAAAGGATCATAAGAAATTACTATGAAAACCTATATACTCCAATAATTTGGGTCACTCAGAAAAATACATAAATTGCTGGAAACATACCATGTTTTCCCCAAAAATAAGACCTAGCCAGACCATCAGCTCTAATGCATCTTTTGAAGCAAAGACCAGGTCTTATAGTAAAATAAGGCCGGGTCTTATATTAATTTTTGCTCCAAAAGACACATTAGAGCTGACTGTCTGGCTAGGTCTTATTTTCAGGGAAACATGGTACAACTTATGAAGACTGAATCATGAAGAACAGAGTATTTAAACATACCAATAATGAGTAAGTATTGAAGCAGTAATCAAAAACCTACCAAGCATTTGAAGAAAATTAATGCCAATCTTCAAACTCTTCCAAAAAAAAATTGAAGAGCAAGAAACATTTCCAAACTCACTTTATAAGGCCAGTATTATTCTCATACCAAAGCCAGATAAGAATATTACAAGGAAAAGAAAAATATAGGCCAATATCTCTGATAAACCTGATTCAAAAATACTGAACAAAATAGCAGTAAACTCAATGGGGAAAAGCTAAAACCATTCCCCCTAAGATCAGGAACAAGACAAGGTTGCCCACTTTCTCCACTTCTATTCAACATAGTGCTGGAAGTTCTAGCCACAGCAATCAGACAAGAGAAAGAAATAAAAGGCATCCAAATTGGTAAGGAGGAAGTAAAATTATCATTATATGCAGATGATATGATACTATATATAGAGAACCCTAAAGACTCCACCAAGAAACTATTAGAACTGATAGATGAATTTAGTAAAGTAGCAGGATATAAAATTAATATTCGGAAATCAGTTGCATTTGTATATACCAATGATAAAATAGCAGAAGGAGAAATTAAAAAAACAATTCCATTTACAATTGCTCCAAAGACTATAAAATATCTGGGAATAAATCTAACCAAAGATGTAAAGGATCTGTACTCAGAAAATTATACAACACTGAAGAAAGAAATGAAAGAAGACATAAATAGATGGAAACACATTCCATGTTCATGGATAGGAAGAATTAATATAATTAAAATGTCCATACTGCCTAAGGCAATATACATATTCAACGCAATTCCTATCAAACTACCAACGACGTTTTTCACAGAAATAGAACATATAATCCTAAAATTTATATGGGACCATAAAAGACCCCGGATAGCCTCAGCAATCTTGAGAAATAAGAACAAAGTGGGAGGTATAACGATACCTGATTTCAAACTATACTACAAGGCTACAGTAATCAAAACAACATGGTACTGGCATAAAAATAGATACATAGATCAATGGAACAGAATAGAGAGTCCAGACATAAATCCATGCCTATATGCCCATCTAATCTACGACAATGGAAGCAAGAATGTACGATGGGGTAAAGATAGTCTGTTCAATAAGTGGTGTTGGGAAACCTGGACGGACACATGCAAGAAAATGAAGCTGGACCACCTCCTTACACCATATACAAAAACAAATTCAAAATGGCTTAAAGACTTAAATGTAAGATCTGAAACCATAAAATATCTAGAAGAAAATATAGGAAGAAACTTCATGGACATTACCCGGAGTAAGATTTTCACTGATATATCCCCTCGCGCGAGCGAAGTAAGAGAAAAAATAAACATGTGGGATTACATCAAACTAAAAAGTTTTTTCACAGCAAAGGAAACCATCAATAAAACAAAAAGGGATCCTACTGTATGGGAAAAGATATTTGCCAATGATATATCTGATAAGGGATTAATATCACAAATCTATAAAAAACTTACTCAACTCAACTCCAAAAAAACAAACAACCCAATTAAAAAATGGGCAGAGGACTTGGGGAGACATTTCTCTAAGAAGGACATACAGAAGGCAAGAAGACATATGAAGAAATGCTCAACCTCACTAACCATCAGAGAAATGCAAATAAAAACCACAATGAGATACCACCTCACTCCAGTCAAAATGGCTATGATCAATAAATCAACAAACAACAAATGCTGGCGCGGATGTGGAGAAAAGGGAACGCTAGTGCACTGTTGGTGGGACTGCAGATTAGTGCAGCCACTATGGAAAACAGTATGGAGGTATCTCAGGAATCTGAAAATGGAACTACCCTATGATCCAGTAATTCCACTCCTAGGCATCTACCCGGAGAAATCCAAAACTCCAATTCAAAAATCTGTATGCACTCCTATGTTTATTGCAGCACTTTACACAATAGCCAAGATATGGAAACAACCAAAATGCCCATCGGTAGATGACTGGATTAAGAAGCTGTGGTACATTTATACAATGGAGTATTACGCAGCCATAAAGAAGAAAGAAATCTTATCATTTGCAGCAACATGGATGGATCTAGAGAACATTATGTTAAGTGAAATAAGTCAGAAAGAGAAAGACAAGTACCATATGATCTCACTTATATATGGAATCTAAAGAAAAGACTATGTGAATGAACTAATCAGAGTCAGTTTTGGGGACGCAGAGAAAAAACCGAGAGTGGTTAGATGGGTGTGTGGGAGGGGGTTGGGGATAAGGGGAAAGGTGAAGGGATTTGGAAGCAGCTGGTAACCACAAGATGGCCTCAGGGTTTTTTTTTGAAAATTAATTTGGGGAAGGTATTCTATAATGTTGTAAAGATTTTGTTGGGTATCCGATGGACATGCGTCCTATTTGGGAGACCACCTCAGGGATACTGTGGATACCTGATCATGGCATTGTACATCAGAAGCTAAACATTAATGAATGCCAACTATAATTTTATATATATAATGTGATGGTTCAGTGTGAGGTCGGAGGGATAGTGGATGGGGGGAGGGGGGTTCACAGTATGAGGGATATAAATGATGAACGTCTAAGTATTACCTTGTTTTGTACACCTGAAACTAATAAATAAATAAATTAATAAAAAAAAAAAAAAACAAAAACAAAATAAACTACCTGCAAAGAAAAAAAAAAAAAAAAAAAAAAAAAAAAAACAAAATAGCAGTAAACTAAATTCAACAATACATTAAAAAGATGTACACCATAATCAAGTTGGATTTATCCCTGGCATGCAAGGATGGTACAACATATGCAAATGAATAAACTTGATACACATTAACAGAAATAAGGATAAAAATTGTAGATTACATATAGAAGGAATGTACCACAACATAACAAAGGCCATATAGTACAAGCCATGGCTAATATCATACTCAATGGTGAAAAACTAAAAACTTTTCCTCTAAGATTAGGGAGAAGCCCACCTCTTAATATTTTATTCAACACAGTCCTGAAAGTCTTAACCAGAGCAATTAGGCAAGAAGAAAGAAAAAGTAAATTATCTCTGGAGCAGGTGACATAATTGATATTTAGAAAACCCTAAAGACTCCACCAAAAAACTGTTAGAACTAATAAATGCTGTCAGCAAAGTTAGAGTACACAAAATACACAAAAATCAGTCGTGTTTCTATACACTAACAATGAACTACCTGAAAAAGAAATTAAGAAAACAGCAAAGAGAACAAACTACCTAGCAATAAATTTAACCAAGGAGATGAAAGATCTATACTCCAAAAACTATATGACATTAATGAAAGAAACTGAAGAAGACACAAATAATTGGAAAGATACTCCATGTTCATGGAGTGGCCGATTAATACTGTTAATTCATATTACAAAGCAATCTACAGATTTAATGCAATCTCTATTAAAATTCCAATGGCATTTTGCACAGAATTTTTTTTTTTTAAATCCTAAAATTCATATGGAACCACTGAAGACTCGGAATAACCAAAGCAATCCTGAGAAAACAAAACAAAGCTGGACACATTGCACTTCCTATTGCCTCAACTACCATGAGCTCTTATCTCTGTTTTCTCAACTCAGTGAAACCAACATACTTTTTGGGATCTCCTCCCTACACAATGACCCAGAAAGTGCCACCAGGAATTAAAAAACAGACACCACAGGGCTCACTTGATTTCTCTTATCTTAGAGATCAACTTTTTACATTCTGAAAATAGATATTTCATGTATTTGCTCAATTTTCTAATTATCTATAGCAGGATATAAATATCATCAACAACAGGGTTAGTACAAGGGTGAAGCCTCTGGCACCTTAATCTTAAAGAGGCATTCACTCTCAGCGTCATGCAAATACAGGATCAAAACCCAAAAGTGATAGTGTCCTTAAAGTTTTCACCCTAGGCATTTCATATGCCTTACCCTAGTATCAGTCTTAATAAATAAAATTAAGAAATGAAATAGAAATTATAAGAAATATTTGTAATATACATGGCAAACCAAAAGATGGTATCTGTCATATATAAGGGTCTTATAAATCTAAAAGAAAAACATAAAAATGGGCAAATAATGAAAAAATATGAAATGCAGTCACTGTTATTTCATTATGGTCAGAAGTAAAAGTCTGTGTACTTAAAATTTTGATAATTTATGCCAATATACTCCTCGAGAAATATTGTAGCAATTTCAAGTCCCATTAGCCAAATACGAAAGTTCTCAATTCTCAACCTCTTCATAGATAATTTTCTTTTATATCTTTGCTCATTTGAGAGGTAAAAAAGCCTGTTAAGTTATATGTCTTAGATTACTGTATGGACTGCTTTTTTTTAAGCCAAATAAATAAATAAAAAGATACAATTTTTATTTCTTCTTTTGAGAGTTGCCTGTTTATGGGTCGGGTTTTTTTGTTTGTTTGTTTGCTTGTTTTGCCTATTTTTATAATTCATGGATATTTACAATTTATAATTCATGGGAGAAAATTGGGAATTTAGGGACTAGATGGTTTGGAGAAAACGTAAATGAATGAACCTGTGGTGATGGGCACAAAACGCTGTCTATCAGAATTCTTGCCAGGAAGTGAATTGCTGTACCAAGAGAGAGTGTTCCCTTATCCTATCATTTGTTCTCCCTTCTATGATCCAAAATCTTCAGATTTCGTTCCAATGTATCCTTTTCCAAACCCACTGGCACGTATTCTTCAGCTTCTTCGGCATAATAATCCCTCTTCTCCTTTAGCAGACCAGCAGATTCCAACCTGGCTGTGCTGGGATTTGACTCTTGCTGCCAGACTGGGTTAGCCTGAAGGAGAATTTAATTTAGATCTTGAGGAGGATAAGCTCTTGTAAGCACCTAGCTCCTCCGAGGCTTTTGCATCATCTTAAAACCACACGGAGACACTATTTTCTAATGGGAGAATGGACCACTTCAGAAGCTCGGATCTGCATTGAACCTACACAGATGACCCCCATTCCAAATCTAAAAGGCCTACTATTTTCCAACAAGGGGAATGAAGCACTTCTATACCACCTAAGGTTTCAGGGAAATCTGGGAGCTCACAGTTCTGAAGTAAACCTACTCAGATGTCCACACTCCTCCTCTATTAGTGCCCTGAGCTTGATGTAGAACATCTTCTGCAGGTTAGAGTTTAACCTTCTCTCAAGCCTTCCTATTCTAATGATTCAGCCTGAGACTGGTCCTCCACTCTGTCCTCTGACTGCCACAGATTAAATGCTCACAAGGAGACAATCTGGCTTTGACATTTCTCTTTGAATTGCTAAACAATCACTTTACGTCTGTCACTATCTCTTTGATGATTCAGTGGTGCTCGGGAAAGCCAACCAATTCTGTAGTTACTAGAGGTACCATTTCCCTCATACACTTCAAGTGCCAAAAATATTGCATCGTTTGGTGTGTCCCCTTCCACTGCATGCCATCTTAATTCATCCCCAGTGAAAGCTTTAATAATTTCATGTCATTTGCATGGCAACCATTATCTACATTCCATTTCTCACCAGTGATGGGTCCTCAGTGCTAACCTATCGGGGACTGACCCATCTCCACAATTCCATTTTAGACACTGTGTCCGAGGTCATCCCTATTCACTGGCTTGCACCCATTTCCTGGAAACAGAGATGGAAAGTTGCAATGCAGGTTGTAAGGAGTTGCTCTTGTGAGATACACTTGTAAGGAAGTGAAGAAGGCAGGAGTGGCAGGAAGGCAGAGGGAAGAGCTGACCTACAACGCAGTTTTAACTAAGAACTCAGATAATCCTATGAGCAGTTCTGAAGCCAGCAGGACTCTTCAGAGTTGTCTCAAGTTGGGACAAGAGTATGAGGCTTAAATGCCCAGACATTGGCTGTGGGCCATCTCATGGGAAAGAGAGGAACCTTGAATGAGGCAATTTCTTTTGGTAAAGGGTAATTCCTATGCACAATGCAACTGAGAGCCTTCAAAACTGAAATTCTGAGCAACTCGGTGAATGGGTGTTTGGGCCTTGAAGAAGGGATCTGAATGTTCCCCTTTGCCCTAATTCCTGCCTCCCTGATACTCAATAATGTAGTAGCACATATAAGCCTTTGTCTCGAGGTCTGCTTTTTTTAAGAACCCAGTCAAAGATGTGGAGAAAAAGGTGGACTGTACGAGTGATTTGGCTATTATCTCTCCAAATACTAACTTCTACACTGTTTTAAGGTGCTGGCACTGAGGCTGCAAATATATTTCCCAGATTTCTTTGGCTCATCACATCTCTTCAGAGGTCCAGGTGGCATCTATGTCACACTTCCTTCTCAGAGGTTCAGCTCCACAGAGACCCCACACTAGCTTCTTGGTTCAGTGCCCCAATTTTTTCCTTTTGTTTCCCCCGTATTAAGAGATGGTAGCTATTTCTTGTAGTTATTATCTCTATATTGTCTCCAAATTTCCTTCCTGTTTTTCCAGCTTTTCAGTTCCTCTATAACCATTAACCATCTCCCATATTCAACTTCCTATGTCAAAATACTTACTGTGGACTCTCTTTTCTTGACAGATTCTTCCTGAAACAGTGATTTGCCTTAAAAAGAGAAGAAGAAGAAGAAGAAGAAGAAGAAGAAGAAGAAGAAGAAGAAGAAGAAGAAGAAGAAGAAGAAGAAGAAGACAGTGTGTCTTGTGCTTGAAAAAAGAATGATGATTTCGAATAATAGCTTCTTTGGTAATTTAGTGCAAGAACTGACAAAGGATGTGAAAAAACTTGTTGCACTGAATTGAAAATTATCGACTAATTTTCGGAGCACCATTTTGTGCAATTGTATCACTTCTGGCAGCCAAGTTGTAGGAGAAGCATAGGCAAACATTTGAGTTGATTAAAGGTTTTTTGAATAGATGGGTGTCAGAAGAGCAAGGGGGCAATTATTGAGGATGCTGCCAGGAGAGAGTTTTAAGTCAGAAATCACTCTGAATAAGGCCCAGTGCATAATAAAACCTTTTTTCCCAGAAACATTTAACTGCATAAGATATACAAATAGCACTTGATATCAAAGCCATCTTATACTAGTGTTTAGAAGTGATAAGAAGACTACACTGTTCTTTTATATTTGTCTCAAATTTCAATGAGGTAATGTCAAGTGTTATCATATGATCAAATATTTTATCACATCTTTGCAAAACAAAACTAGTTCATTGCTATAGAGTCATCATTTGGATTCTGTGTAAGTTACATTTAGAATAAAGAAATAAATAGCTGAACTCTGTTTTGCCTTTTATGTCCCATTCTCCTTGCCAAATACTCAAGGCTGAGGGAGGGTCACTTCAGCACAAATGTGCAAATTTCCAGAATGAATGCTGATTCTGTAATCTCTTGTTGTGTAATAAGACTCGGGAAAACTACCTTGTCAGAGTTAAGACTGCCTCTCTCAGCAAAACTACCATTTGCTATTGCAAAATATGATTGAAGACAAGTCATAATTTGGGGGTACATAATTAAGAAACCTTTTAAAAATAATTTTCTTGAAAAAAGATAATAGACCCATGATCCACCATCACCTACACCTCAATTCCTTTAAGAAAGTCAAATCATTCATATGTAGGAAATTACCTCTTTAAGACACAGCCCAGTTGTTCCTCCTCTAACACAAAAACTGATCCTTGAAAGAGCTGCTCTCCAGTCCATCCTAACTAAGCCTGATTCTTCTTTGGCATCCTTCACCACTTATTTCTCAGATGGAACTAGAATGTCACTAGAAATGTCATTTCTAGTGACATAGAATGTGAATGACATAGAAGGGTCATTCACACTCATGGTCTAATTAACCACTCTGCAGGGGAAAAACAATAGGTCTTATCTTTTATTGTAATTTGAGAAAGTATGCCTCCTTGCTGACAATAAACACAATTCTTTTCATCATTTAGATGTTTGTATGTGGCCTTTCTAGTTGAAATAAAATAAACTCCATTTAAATACAACTAAGAGGAAAATTGCATCTTGGATTGGGCTCTTCCATACTCCCTGAAGATCTCCCCCTCCTCCAGAGTATTTCAGGCCAACAAGTAGTTGCTAACACTGGGAAAGGCAGGGAAAAAAGAAGGGGCACAAGATAATGACAAAGTATTCTTGTCCCCAAGCCATGAGCTCACTGAGGGATCATATAATGACATACCCTGTGAAAGATTTTCCAGATGAATAGTATGGAGGATTGGGTTTGTGAAGGAACTTGTGCTGGGAGAGAGAAAACTAACCCAGGTGTTTGTATTACTGTGTATCAAACTACCCCAAAACATAGTGATCTAAAACCACCATTTATTTGTACATGATTCTGCAAACTAGGGCTGAACACAGCAGTGGTCTTTTTATTGGGTTCATCTAGAGTCTCTCAGTCCCTCGTGCATCTGTGATTGTCTGGAACATTGAATGAGACTGGAAAATCTAAGACCTCACACCCACCTCTGGGGCTTCTTCTATCAGTTAATCTCCAGAGATTCTAAACATTAAAGTTTCTTTTAATCATCTCTTTCTCTCTTCCCCTTCTTCCTTAGTTTCATTTAGGTAAACTGTCTCAGTTGGGATATTTTTGTCTTCTGGTTACTCATCAAAGCACCCTGTTCACAGTCTCCTCGTCGCCCACACTGTAGCTGCACTGTTAACTGCCTTTTAACTTCTCTGGATGCTCACTTCCCACCCATCCTGCTCCTGCTTCAGCCACCAGCCCCATCTCCTCCACTAAACACACAGACTGTCAGTTGCTTAAGAGCAGAGTTTTCTTATTTACGGTTTTATTCACACTGTCTGGCATAGTGCCTAAAACAAAATAAGTGATCAAAATGTACCTGTTGAGGAAATATGACTAAATAGCAAAATCATGAATTGAAAGTAAAAATAAAAACTGGATTCCACCCCATTGGAATTTCCAAAAATAAATAACAGAAGTTATTCAAGGGGATGTAGAGTCCAGGAATCGGAATGGTGAGTCATTACAATGAGACAAGGTCAGTATTTCATAAATCCATTGCTTCGTAAGTAGGTTATTGTCAAGAAAAAGAGAATCAATACAGAACAAATTGCTTAATTAAAAAAATGAAGCAATAATATTAGGATACTCTGGAGTAGGGGGAGATCTTCAAGGAGTCAAGTCAATGCAACAAGTTTTTTCACATCCTTTGTCAGTTCTTGCAGTAACTTACCAAAAGAGCTATTCCAAATTGTCATCATTGCTTGCAAGCACAAGGCACACTGCTGTCTTCGTGTGTTTTTTTAGGCAAAACTATATCAGGCAGAATCTGAAGAAGAGAGAGTCCACGGTGAGTATTTTGACAGAGAAAATTGGATATACTAAGTAATGCCAAATATGTCATAGTGATCATTACCAAAAATTACTTTGATCTATCACATGACAACTTGATAGAAACATCCCAAAATCCCGTTGAAAGCAAAGAATTTAGAAAATTGAATTAGTATTCATTTAATTATATTTTTCCAAAATAATTTTTAAAATAGAACTTTTTTTCATTTTATGTGTTTTAAATACAGTTATATGTTTGGAGCTGCAAATTTATCATTTCCATCATATAACTTGTATAAAAATTTTCCATCACATAACTTAATTGACAAAGCAGTAATGATTGTCAAGTCATTCAACTAAGTCACTTACTTTTTATCAGAAAAAAAACCTAACTTCATTTCTAAGTTAAAAGAAACATATTCATATGAGTTTTATAGACTATAAAACCATGAACAACTAAATTTACAGAGAATATGTTATAAGGTAGATTACTAAAAGCAATACAGTCAAGATTATTATGATATAGAGTTGATATAATAAATGTAACCATTTAGAATGTTATGAAAAATATTAGTCAATATGCCTTTTGTCAGTACTTAATTTATAAAGGCAATGATTTGTGCGACTAAATCATAAGTTATTTATTATTTGAGGAATATTATAAATATAAGTCTTTATGCATCAAACTAGGGTTTGGCTTTGAGGAATAATGAAATAAGAATTATTTTAAAAATCAAAAATAATTTTAGTAATTTAACATACATCATGATCAAAACTTATCTATGTGGTAGTAAAAGAGAAAGGTATAAACAGTTAAAAACTATTAACACCAGTGGATAGCATATATTTTTTTTCTTACTAAGGGACTTAAATTATAAAAATATTAATAAGGAATTGAAAATATAAAATAAATATCATTTAATGTTAATATATTAAATGAATATCTTAATATTAAATTATATTCATCATTCTATGAGATAAAATAAAACAGCAGATTAATTGGAATAAATATTTTATGATAAGGTTTGATATATGTTTTATTTATCATATTAAATAAAACACACTGAATCTGAAATAAATTGATAAGATTTTTATCTCTGGATTTTAGTAATGATATCTTAAGTGTTTCTGGTAGTCATCAAATATTTTATTTACTTTTAATAAAATCAGCATCATTAATACCTTTGTCTTTGGCTATTTATAGATGCCTTCCTATCCAAGTAATAGCATATCCTCAAGCTGAAAACTGAGAAAGTTATATATAATTCAACACCAAAAAAACAAACAATCCAATTAAAAATGGGCAGAGGACCTGAAAAACATTTCTCCAAAGAGAACATACACATGGCCAATAGATATATGAAAAGATGTTCAATGTCACTAATCATCAGAGAAATGCAAATCTAAACTACAACGAGATATCACCTCACACCTGTCAGGATGGCTATCATCAATAAATCAACAGACAACAAGTGTTGGCGAGGACACAACGAAAAGGGGTCCTTCGTGCACTGTTGGTAGGATTGCAAATTGATGCAGCCACTATGGAAAACAGCTTGGAGGTTCCTCAAAAAATTAAAAATAGAACTATCTTATGACCCAGTAATTCCACTTTTGGGTATTTACCTGAAGAAATCCAAAACACTAATTTGAAAAGATATATGCACCTCTATGTTCATTGCAGCATTATTTACAATAGCCAAGATATGGTAGCAATCTAGGTGCCCATCAATAGACAACTGAATAATGTAATTGTGGTACATATATACAGTGGGATATTACTCAGCCATAAAAAAGAATGAAATCTTAGTATTTGCGACAACCTGATGGACAGAGAGGGTATTATGCTAAGTGAAATAAGTCAGACAAAGACAAATACATATGCTCTCACTTATATTTGGAATCTAAAGAACAGAATAAAAGAAGAAACAAAACAGAAACAGACATATTGATGCAGAGAACACACTGATGGTTGCCAGAGGGGATGGGGATTGGAGGTCTGGGTGAAAAAGGTGAAGGGAATAAGAAGTACAAATTGGTAATTACAAAATAGTCACGGGGATGTAAAGTACAGCATAAAGAATATAGTCAATAATGTTGCAACAACTATGGATAGTGCCAGAGGGTTACTAGACTAATCGAGGGATCACTGCATAAATTATATAAATGTCTAACTGCTTTGTTGTGCACCTGAAACTAATGTAAAATAATACTGAATGTCTACCATAACTGAAAAAAATAACCTTAAAAAAAAAAAAGAAAATTGAGAAGAGTTAAAAACAAAGTGCTTAGGTTTTTGAGATTTATATTTTCATAAAGTGAATCTCAAAAACCTAAGCACTTAGTTTTTAACTCTTCTCAATTTTTATTTTGTTTACGGGTATATTTCAAGAGCATAAAATATGCCTGACATTTACTAAGCAGTCAAAAACATTTGCTGAAAGAAAGGATATCTTTAAATAGTCCATATATTATTTCTATGGAATCAATTCCTAGCAGTGAGATCCTGATTCTGTAGGGTTATAAGTTATTTAGATTTTAGAGTAATAAAAATAATATTGGAGTGACATCATAGGAATGGCGGCAGTGGGGCGTACTTTCTGAGTTCTCCTACGGATCTTATCACAAACGGGACATATAACCCATCAAAGAACTCTTTGCTCATCATGCAGAACAGCTAAGAGACTCCTAAGAGACTCGTGGAAGGATTACTTGAAGGTGCGCAAATTGGGAGAGCAGGGGAAGAGAGAAGGGAGCGGAGTGGAGAAGTGGCCCGCATCTATGGCTGTGGGGACGCGGCCAGCACCCGCAGCTGCAGAGACATAGGGTATCCCAGGACGGAACAGAAAACACAAAAGCCAGGAGGGCCCAGCTTCAGAGGCACAAGATTCAACATATCCAGAGGCCAACTCCAAACCAAACCAGAGTACTACAGGGTTTGACCTACAAGTCACACCCAGAGAAAATTCTCTACAGGCACAAGAGCCCATAGAGGCCAAACCACACTTAAGTGGTCAACCATCACTCAGCAGAACACCCTGTGGTGGGTAGAGCCAAGTCTCACAACTCGTCAGCCTAGGAGTTAACCCCACCTACTCACAAGCAAAAAGCAATTAAAGATCTTCTTTAACAGGACAATATACACAACACAAGAGTCACCTTTGGAGCACACGCAGAAGAGAAGAACGAAGTAGTGCAAGTCAAATATAAAGGACACATACTACATAAGATAACCCAGCAAGAACTAAGAACTCTAGGAGATCTACCTAATACATCAAAGCAAACACAGAGAGTCAGCCAGAATGGGGAAACAAAGAAACATGTCCCAAATAAACGAACAGAAGAAACCTCCAGAAGTGGAACCAAATGAAACAGAGGTAACCAACCTATCAGAGACAGAGTTCAGAACACTGGTGATAAGAATGTTTAAGGAGCTTAGAGACAACATAAAGAAGGATCTAGAAATCATAACGAACAACCAGTTAGAACTAAAGAACACAATTACTGAAATTAAGAACTCACTTGAAGGAATTACCAGCAGGTTAGATGAAGCAGAGGGTCGAATCAGCGACTTAGAAGACAAGTTAGCAGAGATCACCCAAACAGAACAACAGAAAGAAAAAAGAATAAAAAACAATGAAGATGGTTTAAGAGACCTCAGGGATAACATCAAGCACAACAACATACGCATCATAGTAATACCAGAAGGTGAAGAGAGGAAGTAAGGCATTGAGAACATATTTGAAGTAATAATGTCCGAAAACTTCCCTAACCTGATGAAGGAAACTAACATACAAGCCCAGGAAGCACAGAGAGTTCCAACCAGGATAAACCCAAAGAGGTCCACACCAAGAAACATTATAGTTAAAATGGCAAAGCTTAAAGACAAAGAAAAAATCCTAAAAGCAGCAAGAGAAAGACAGAGGGTTACATACAAGGGAACTCCCCTAAGGCTATCAAATGACTTTTCTACAGAAACATTGAAGGCCAGGAGGGAGTGGCAGGAGATACTCAAAGTGATGGAAAACAAAAACCTACAACCTAGATTCCTTTATCCAGCAAGGCTATCATTTAAAGTTGACGGAGAGATAAAGAGCTTCCCAGAAAAGAATACGCTAAAGGAATTTATTACCACCAAGCCAACATTGAAAGAAATACTAAAAGGACTTCTGTAAATAAAAGAAAAATTAAAAAAACCTAACTACAAATTTAAAAATGGCAATAACTATGTACATATCAATAATCATTTTAAATATAAATGGATTAAATGCTCCAATGAAGAAACATAGGGTGCCTAAGTAGATAAGAAAGCAAGACCCTTGTATGAGCTGCATACAAGAGACTCACCTCAGATCAAAAGACACACACAGGCTGAAAGTGAAAGGTTGGAGTAAGATATTTCATGCAAATGAAAATGAGAAAAAAAGCTGGAGTTGCAATACTTATATCTGACAAAATAGACTTTAAAATGAAGAACATATTAAAAGGTAAAGATGGGCACTATATAATAATAAAGGGATTGATCCGAAAAGGGGACATAACCCTAGTAAACATCTATGCACCCAACATAGGAGCACCTACATATATAAAACAGATACTGACTGACATAAAGACAGAGATCAACAGTAACACTATAATAGTAGGGGACTTCAACACACCTCTGACAACAAGGGACAGGTCTTCCAGACAGAAAATCAATATGGAAACAACAGCCTTAAATGATACATTGGACCACTTGGATTTAATCGATATTTTCACAGCATTTCACCCCAATGATGCAAAACACACGTTCTTCTCAAGCACACATGGAACATTTTCCAAGATAGGCCATATGTTAGGCCACAAAACAAGTCTTGATAAATTTAAGAAAATTGAAATCATACCAGTTGTCTTCTCTGATCACAGTGCTAATGAAATTAGAAATGAACTACAGGAAGAAAACTGGAAGACACACCAATTCATGGAGGCTGAATAACTTATTACTAAATAATGAATGGGTCAAGCAGGAGATCAAGGAAGAAATGAAAAGATATCTTGAGACAAACGAAAATGAAAACACGACAACCCAAAATCTATGGGATGCCGCAAAAGCAGTCCTAAGAGGGAAATTCATAGCATTGCAGGCCTACCTAAATAAACAAGAAACATCACTAATCAACAGTTTATCTTCACACTTAAGGGATCTGGGAAAAGAACAGCAAAATAAGCCCAAAGGGAGCACAAGGAAGGAGATAATAAAGATCAGAGCAGAAATAAATGAAATAGAAACCAGAAAAATAATACAAAAGATCAATGAATCCAAGAGTTGGTTCTTAGAGAAGATAAACAAAATTGACAAACCTTTAGCCACTCATTTAAAAAAGGAGAGAGAGGACCCAAATTAATAAAATCAGAAATGAAAGAGGAGAAGTGACAACGGACAAAAAAATTTAAGAAACTACTATGAGCAACTATATGCCAACAAATTTGACAATCTGGAAGAAATGGACAATTTTCTAGAGGAGTACAACCTTCCAAGGCTAACTCAAGAAGAAACAGAGAACCTGAATAGACTGATTACCATCAGGGAAATTGAATCAGTAATCAACAATCTCCAAACAAACAAAAGCCCCAGACCAGATGGCTTTACAGGTGAATTTTTCAAAACGTTCAAAAAAGAATTATCACCTATTCTCCTCAAGCTCTTCCAAAAAATCCAGAAGGAGGGAAGACTCCCAAACACTTTTTACGAAGCCACTATCACCCTGATCCCAAAATCAGACAAAGACACCACAAAAAAAGAAAACTACAGGCCGATATCTCTAATGAACATAGATGCAAAAATCCTCAACAAAATATTAGCGAACAGAATTCAGCAATTCATTAAAAAGATCATTCACCATGATCAAGTGGGATTCATCCCTGGTATGCAAGGGTGGTTCAACATCCGCAAATCAATTAATGTGATACACCACATTAACAAAATGAAAAATAAAAATAACATGATCATAACAATAGATGCAGAAAAAGCATTTGATAAAATCCAGCAACCATTTATGATAAAAACCCTTAAGAAAGAGGGAATAGAGGGATCATATCTCAACATAATAAAGGCCATATATGACAACCCACAGCTAACATCATACTCAATGGGGAAAAGCTAAAACCATTCCCCCTAAGATCAGGAACAAGGCAAGGTTGACCACTATCTCCACTTCTATTCAACATAGTGCTGGAAGTTCTAGCCACAGCAGTCAGACAAGAAAAAGAAATAAAAGGCATCCAAATTGGTAAGGAGGAAGTAAAATTATCATTATATGCAGATTTTATGATACTATATAGAGAGAACCCTAAAGACTCCACCAAGAAACTATTAGAGCTGATAGATGAATTTAGTAAAGTAGCAGGATATAAAATTAATATTCAGAAATCAGTTGCATTTGTATATACCAATAATAAAATATCAGAAGGAGAAATTAAGAAAACAATTCCATTTACAATTGCTCCCAAGACTATAAAATACCTGGGAATAAATTTAACCAAAGAAGTAAAAGATCTGTACTCAGAAAAATATAAGACACTGAAGAAAGAAATGAAAGAAGACATAAATAGATGGAAACACATTCCGTGTTCATGGATAGGAAGAATTAATATAGTTAAAATGTCCATACTGCCTAAGGCAATATACATATTCAACGCAATTCCTATCAAACTACCAACGGGATTTTTCACAGAAATAGAACATATAGTCCTAAAATTTATATGGGGCCATAAAAGACCCCGGATAGCCTCAGCAATCTTGAGAAATAAGAACAAAGTGGGAGGTATAACGGTACCTGACATCAAATTATACTACAAGGCTACAGTAATCAAAACAGCATGGTACTGGCATAAAAATAGACATATAGATCCACGGAACAGAATAGAGGGTCCAGAAATAAATCCATGCCTATATGCCCATTTAATCTACGACAATGGAAGCAAGAATGTACGATGGGGTAAAGACAGTCTGTTCAATAAATGGTGCTGGGAAACCCGGATAGACACATGCAAGAAAATGAAGCTGGACCACCTCCTTACACCATATACAAAAATAAATTCAAAATGGCTTAAAGACTTAAATGTAAGATCTGACCATAAAATATCTAGAAGAAAATATAGGAAGAAACTTCACAGACATTACCCAGAGTAAGATTTTGACTGATATATCCCCTTGTGCGAGGGAAGTAAGAGAAAAAATAAACACGTGGGATTACATCAAACTAAAAAGGTTTTTCACAGCAAAGGAAACCATCAATAAAACCAAAAGGGATCCTACTGAATGGGAAAGGATATTTGCCAATGATATATCTGATAAAGGATTAATATCACAAATCTATAAAAAAACTCACTCAACTAAACTCCAAAAAAACAATCAACCCAATTAAAAAATGGGCAGAGGACATAAAGAGACATTTTTCTAAAAAGGACATACAGATGGCAAACAGACATATGAAGAAATGCTCAACCTCACTAACCATCAGAGAAATGCAAATAAAAACCACAATGAGATACCACCTCACCCCAGTCACAATGGCTATCATCAATAAATCAACAAACAACAAGTGCTGGTGCGGATGTGGAGAAAAGGGAACGCTTGTGCACTGTTGGAGGGATTGTAGATTGGTGCAGCCACTATGGAAAACAGTATGGAGGTATCTCAAATATCTGAAAATGGAACTACCCTATGATCCAGTAATTCCACTCCTAGGCATCTATCCGGAGAAATCCAAAACTCCAATTCAAAAATCTGTATGCACTCCTATGTTTACTGCAGCACTATACACAATAGCCAAGACATGGAAACAACCAAAATGCCCATCGGTAGATGACTGGATTAAGAAGCTGTGGTACATTTACACAATGGAGTATTACGCAGCCATAAAGAAGAAAGAAATCTTACCATTTGCAACAACATGGATGGACCTAGAGAACATTATGTTAAGTGAAATAAGTCAGAAAGAGAAAGACAAGTACCATATGATCTCACTTATATGCGGAATCTAAATAAAAGAATAAGTGAATGAACTAATCAGAAACAGTTTTGGGGAAAAAGAGGAAAAACTGAGGGTTGTTAGATGGGCGGGGGGGGGGGTGGGGATAAGGGGAAATGTGAGGGGATTAGAAAACAGTCGGTAACCACAAAATGGCCTCAGGGTTTTTGAAAAATAATTTGGGGAACGTAATCAATAATGTTGTAAAGATTTTGTAGGGTATCTGATGGACACAGGTCCCATTTGGAAGACCACCTCAGGGAAGACGTAGATGCTTGATCAATGTACTGTACACCTGAAGCTGAACAATAATGAATGCCAACTATAATTTTATATATATAATGTGATGGCTCGGTGCGATGTCGGAGGGATAGTGGAAGGGGGGATAGGAGGAGGGGAGTCCACAGTGTGAGGGATATAAATGATGAACGTCTAAGTATTACTTTGTCTTGTGCACCTGAAACTAATAAAATATAAAATAAAATAAAATAAATTTAAATGATCAAAAAAAATTTTTAAATAAAATAATAATATTAATAGAAATAGACAAAAATTTTAAAGTTTGTACCAATCTAGAATATTAGACTATATCAATCTATAGTCCTTTCATCAATGAACTATTATACTTTTCCCACATTCTCATCATCACTTAGTATTTTCACTCATTTTTATTTTTATGGGTTTTTTTTGCCAATCTGATAAGCAAAAAAAAAAAAAAGGCATTTCACTGTGGTTTAAATTTGTTTTTCTGCTTATCAGTGATGCTCATCATATATATATTGAAGAAACACTGTCCAACTTAATATCAATAAACTTGAAAATGTAGCAGAAATTAATTTAGACTTAAATCAGAATGTTAAAATGGGTCATTACTGTTTTAATATTGGCAGAAAAAAAGCAGAAACTAAAAGAACAGGTGCAAATACTCCCAATCTCCAAAGTGAGGTGCTAAAGGACCTGTGTAGTTCCCACAATGTTTTTTATCTGCAGCCTAATACTAAAAAGAGGCTATGAAAGAGTTGAGGTTGTTAAAACTGAAGGGTGTTGGGTCACTTCCTTCTCCTGCCCATATGAGGGAAAATGTGTTCCTTGCCATCCACGACACACAGGGGACTGCTACCTGACTCATCCTTGAAAACAGACTTGAGGTGCAAAGCTGGGAACTTACTGCTTTCTTGCCAATGGTAGGTTAAAGATGCATAATTCCTAGAAACCAAATGGGAAACCCACAGTGGGAATGTCATAACAGGGTCATCTCAAAAGGGATCCTGTCTGTATTAGTTTCTTAGAGCTGCTGTGACAAAGTACGACACACAGAAATGTATTCCCTCCCAGTGCTGGAGACTGGCAGTATGAAATCAAGGTGTCAGCAGACCCGTGCTCTCGGTGAGTCATAGGTAAAATCCCTCCTTGGCTCTTCCTAGCTCCTGGTGGTGGTTGCTGATCTTCTGAACTTGGCAGTTGCATCTCTCTGATTTCTGCCTCTGTTGTCACATGATGTTCTTTCTCCCTGTGTGTCTGTGTTCTCCTCTTATAAGGACACCAGTCATATTAGATTCGGATCCGCCCTAATGAACTCATCTTAAGTGAATTACATTTGCAAAGATCTTATTTCCAAATAAGGTCACATTCACAAGGTCAGGGGTTGGGACTTCAATGTATCTTTTGGGGGGATACAATTCAACTCACACCACCACCCGAGAGAGCATCTGCCAGGAAAAGAAACAGATTTAAGAGGTTGTGTGACCAGCTGAAAGTGACATTCTGCCTGAGTCAAGAGAGGTGCACCAGGGGGCCCTTCAGTGACATCTCTAGAAAGCCCACAAAGCACCCCCAGGGCCAAGAGTTTGATTTAAACAACTCCCTCAACCAGAGCAACTCAGTGCCAGACTGTCCCTGTGTCCTTCAAGCAGGACTCTCCTTCCCCCAACTTTCTTCCATTCTGCAGAAGCCAAAACCACACCGGGAAAAGAGAGCAGAGAAAGAGGGACAAGTCAGGGGAACTAGAGAAGATACCAGCCCTCCCTTAGCCCTGCAGGCTGGCTAACGCAGGCCTAAGTTAGGAAGAAACCAAGCTTTAATTTGGACCCAGGCCCAGTTCTTGTTTCTCTTCTAATTATTACAGCAGGCATGACATATTCATTTTAAAATGAAACTGCTCTTGTAACTGAAAGGGAAAAGATTTCTAAGAGTGAGTAGGGGGAAAATGAGGCCAGGGGCAGAGAAGGACTAGACCCAAAGAATGGTTTGGATGAGAGCGTCTGGGATGATAATGTTGGTTTTGATTATAAGCTATGAGTTCCAATTTTCAATACTCTGGCAAAATATTCTATTTTACCAAATTGGCTCAAGAGGAAGTTGAGATCCTGTAGAGCTTTATATCCCAGAAGAAATTGAAAAAGTTTCCAAAGAATTGGCTCGTGTATTACATATCTTTAAAAGAAAAAATAAAAGCAAATTCTCTTTAACTGTGAAAAATGAAAGTGCTAAGATAGATTCTAATGGTGAGTAATAACCCATAAAGATGTAGAGTGCCTTAAAATTCGAGGTCAACTCAATGTGTAACCTGTCTGTAGGCAGCACATCGTGACACTTAACCATCAACAGAGATTAAACAGCCTTTGATTTCACAACCAATAAAACACTCACTTCAGAGCCTTCCAGTAATCATTCAGTTATTCAGTCAGGATATTTCTCTCACAGAGCCCAAACTGCTTCAAATCTTTTATTAGTATGTTTATGAAAACAAACATAACCTATGTTAAGATGGTTAGATAGGAAGATTAAAAGACTTCTAGCCAAAGAGGCTTTGATAACCAAGTTCTATGTCTAGAAACAAACCACAGAAGTTCAGTGTTTAATGACATCCAATAAACCTGGAGCAGGAAAAGAAAACCAGTTTGATGTCCACTATAGAGTTGCTGTGTAAAAACCTATTTCTCACTCATATACCAGTACTATACCCTTTAATTATACAAAGCATAAAGTGATTGAAATAAGTTTAAAAGACAGTACATTTGCACTTACACAATAGCCTTGAGAAATTGCCAGTATTTATAACCACTCTTGCACTTCTCAGTTCCCCACAGAAATATTAAAGATGGATTCTAGTACTTTCCTCTAGATGGACTCAAGTTAGAAGCCTGAAACCTTATCAAAAGAGCCAGGTGGCTCTAAGATGTTTCCTAGAAGTGCTCTCATTTCCTTGTGAATGTATTTCATTGTAACCCAAAACCCATCAATGATTCAAAGTACTGTGGTTTTGAAATGATTAATATGTTAGGGTTGTAACAACGTGAGTCATAGGAAGGGGAAAAGGTGTGAGGACATAAAAATCATTATAGGAAGGTACACCACAAATCTGTGAATCTGGTTAGTCATGAATAAGGGTATTTGGAATGCACAATCCTGGTCATTCACATTTTCTCCTCATCTCGCAAATGCAGATTACTAATATCAGAGGACACAGGTAATGAATCACAAATGAAAATCATCATGGATTTTATTTTGCAAAATTCACTCAACAGACGTTTGTTGAACTCCGAGTATATCCCAGGAATTGTACTAGGTGCATAACTAAATAGGCAGATGGAAAGATGCTAGATAGGTAGGTACGTGGATGGATGGATGTATGGATGGACATATAGATACGCCTGCCTCTCAAAGAATTCCCAACTCAGGAAAGGCATGAGACAAGTAAACATATTTTACTGACTAAAACTCCAAAGACATACCAAGTATTTCGGGCTAGAACATGGATTTTGAAACTCCCCAGGGAATTTACATGCCCACACCACTGAATTAGATTAGCTCTTGATATATTTATAGCACTCAGTGTTGATTTTTCCCCCTGAAGCATAAAATAATATTAAGTTCCTCAGGGATAACGTATTTCAAGCTAGTAATGTGAATTTAAAATACTCCTTCATTTTGTTCACCTCTACAAGGACAGGCTATGGGAGAAAACACATCTTTTATGAGAATTGCTTGGCATGGTTAAAATGGCAAATTTCTAGACAAATACATTTCACTCTTTAGGTGTGCAAGATCCTAGATTACTGAATAGCATGATGAATTATGTCTTCCTTTTCAAAGCTGGTACACAGAACACTGTAATTCATCCCTAACTTAGGGGACTACTGCAACTAGGGTCATTTAGAGCAAGATGTACGCTGCAGCACTCAACACATGCCTTACTTATAATATGCAGATACTCAGTAAATACTAGCTGTACTGAGAGATAGAAGCCCAATGCTAAGAGATCATATGTTTATATCGATTAAAGTGATATTTCCCAGATTAAAAAACTGGCTCTTCAGGGTTTTCATTTCTTTTGCTCATCCATTTGTTTGTTCCTTTGTTAATATATTAATTTATTCAATGCACTGAGTACCTATGACATGCAAAATGAAGTGCTGTGCATTGTGAAGGAAACAGAGACAAATCATACAGGGACGTTGTCCTCAAGAAGTCTCTAATAACACATCTGTAGCATTTACGTAAATATACCTCAATGCCACATGAAAGGTAGACCCCTGTGCTGACCGTATGGTAGATATTAGCCACATGTGGCCATCGAGTACTTGAAATTTGGCTGTCCAAATTGAGATGTGCAGAAAATGTAAAGTACACAATGGATTTCAAAGACAGTATGAAACAAAAAACAATGTAACATACCTCATTAAAAATGTTTATATTTATTATATGTTGAAATTATAATATGGCAGAAATAAAATATTAAAAGGTTAAAATTAAATAAAATATTAAAATTACTCAAACCTGTTTCTTCTTAACATTTTAATATGACTACCAGAAAAATGTAAAATTATATATGTGGCTCATATTATATCTCTATCGAACAATGCTGATATGGATAAGGGATTAGAGATGTGTAGAGATCTTACGTAGCAATTATCTCCATCATTGATGGGGTGGGGCAGGGAATTGGAGGATACTTAATGGAAGAGATGGTATTTGAGCTGAGTTGCCTTCTAAAGCTTAGATTCATATGAGAAGTACAGTCAGAGGTTTCAGGAGGAACAAAACTGAGTTTGACATTCTCCTCAACCAGATCAGACAACTTGATCAAGATCCAGCTTTGTCCTACTTGAGAGGCTCCAGGTTGATTCCAACATGCTTACCTTCTCACCTTCCATTTATTTCCATGCTTTGCCATCTTCAATGTACTTCCATTGCACCACATTTTCACATTTGGTTTTTCTACTATCACCATAGATTCTACAACATAGAAGAGTTCCCCCATCTTAATGACGAAAATACAAAATTTAGGGGGTTATCAGTAAAACACTTAGGTCACAAGACCAGTAAATCATGGAACAAAGATTAGAACACAACATTTCTGAGTCGTTTTCCTTAGACTCTTTCTCATATATCACACTGCCTCTGTCTCATAGGATCTCTCTCCCTATTGGTCTTGTAACCAATCCAATATCGTAGGAGTCCTTCCGGTGGACTCCATCGTGGGCCTGGGTACCTGCTGTGAATTCCTGAGATAGAGCTAGCTACTACAGTGGCCCCAACTACTCTGAGACAAACTTAAGCTACAGGTCCAAGGCACTTACACCCAAGAAATAAAAGAAGAATGAAAAATGGTGTTCTCAAGTGCCTACTACATACCAAGCACTGCTCTTGGCACTTTGTAGACCCTATCTCATTTTACACTTCCCAGCAACCTTTGGGAATAAATACAATTAAACTGTTTCAGGATTGGAGATTTCCCATAATGCCTTATAACTGATCATCCACTATCCTCCAAATCTCACTCTGTTTCCCTGGGCTCATGGAGTGCTGGCAGATAATCCTCACAACCCCCTTAGAATTAGTTACCTATGAAGTCTGAGCTCTAGGTTTAGAGTCTACAATGGAACTACCTGTACCTCACCTACCTGAATGCATGACAATAGCATCACCTTACATTTATCAACAGCTATGAACTAAGCAATATAACCAGGATTTTCTATGATCCACATAAGCACACTATGAGGTAAGTCCTATTATTTTTCCCATTTTATGGATGAGCAGACAGTTTGAAAAAGGTTAAGAGACTTGCCCAAGGTCAGGCAAGAGTAAATGGCAGAACTGCGATTCAAATGCTTGACCATCTGACTCTGAAGCCCAAATTCTTTACCATTATATTATGCTGGCTGTCATTGTCCCTCAATGCCCTGAGTAAACTGAGAGCCACAGAAAGGGACCACAGGATCTATACCAACTATATAAGTCTACAGTAATACCACTACATGGTATACAGACAGTTGACCAGCTGGTTTATCATCATCCTCCCACAACATTTTGGTAGGCAAAGTGGGACTGGATAGCCTTTGCTCCTTACTCAAATGGTTTGTTGATTTGGCCCTTACAATCCGAGGACTTTCAAAGGAGGCTCCCTTGTTTGTTTTAATGTTTCTTCGGAGGACTATTTGCAACCATATAGATAGGCCTCTGAGTATATACTTATCTACATATAAAGAAATCAAGTGACTAGATGCAGATCACACCACAGGTTAGAATTTTCAGCCCTCAAGTCAGTGGCCTGTTGCCCAGCCTGCAGTACAATATTGCTTCCCCAGATATCAGAAGGTAATACATCTGTGTCTGATCCACCATATGCTAGACAATTCTGAAAATCTACTGTGGTTTCATGCCCCAACTGTTCTTATATTACCTTCGGCCCTGATGATTACATAGGGAATGAATTTTGTGGTAATGACATGTTCCAGACCTAGGATAGAATAAGTAATTCACACCACCCCCATATGTGGCTTCATGGGCTAGCAGGGGAGTTATCAGACTTTATATGATTCTACGCACATTTCTGCTGACTCAGAAGTGGACATAAAATATAGAATAGCACTCTGGGACAAAGCATAGTTTTTGAAACTCCCTCAGGGAGTCTTTGTTCCTAAATCAATGATGTTACATGCTCACGTACAAGTGTATGCTTGCATATGTGTGTACAAAATGTACTGGTTTGAGTTATAGAGCAAGTCAACTGGAAATCACTCTAGGATAATCCCATGTAATTGTTCATGTGATATTAAAATAGTGCTGATTTCATAATGCTCTTTATTTGACTTAGCTTTCTCATATCATTATGCTTTTTAAAAATCAAGCCCTAGAGAAATTTACAGCCATATCTGGCTCTTTTCTCTATATCTGTGATGCACACAACACTGCAATTTACATTTACCTGCACTTCCATGAAGCTAGACATTTGCTGGTAGCTGATCACTTTCTCAGAGAGTAGATAGATGATAGATATTGGTTAAGCCCTTCTTATAGTAGAACTATAATAATAATTATTTTAATCATAATAAGGATAGCCTATATTTATTGAGTGCATACCAGGCACCAAGCACTGTGAAAGGTACTTTACAGGCTCTTCAAACTAACCACATGATTTATATGTCATTAATAGCCACATGCCACTAATAAAAAAAAAAAAGAGAAACCTTATAAGTCATTGCACCAACTCACAAAGCAAGTTCTCTGACTCCAAAGAACATGTATTAAATCACCATGCAAAATTTTCAAGGTCAAGGCCATGTTATTTAGTCTCTTAGAAACAGATGTGAGAGGAACTTGATTTCTGGACTTTAAATGTTTTAAAATTGAAAGAATAATTCCAATTTGGACATGAGCTATGCTCCATCTTGAAGATCCATAATTGCAAATGTAGTCTGATGGGAGCAAAACTGCAAGGTTCCAAGACAGGACACACTGAGAACCATCCCTGCGACCTCTCAGTTTAAGGCTAAGATCTTACATCATATGCTAAAAAGGCCACTACTGCATAATAAATAACATTTGAAGAAGTCTATCAGCTGCACATGTCCCAGAACTACAGTAAATACAGTAAATACAGTTTGCATATGACACTAAAATATAACAAACCAAAGCACACACACCAAAGTTAGGGTCATGAAATTAAAATATACACTGTCCTAAAAGTTTCCAAGTTTATGGTTCTAGCTACAACCAGTTTACAAATAAGTTCTGAATTTCAGTCACTTGTTGGAATTAAAAACAAACATGTCAATAACAATCTACAAGATCTAGCTCACGCTAAAATTGTAGCACCATTAATGAGCAGGTACATGTAAGGGCATCTATGCTTGTGTTTCAGCACACGTGTGCATTTATAATCATAATAATTCATGACCGTGTTTTCCTGGACCCAGGACTAGGAAATGCAACCACTTAACTAAGAGCCAAATCTGCAGCACAGATGTGACCCAAAAAGTGAGCAGCAGAATAGTGTTAATTCTGTTGTCTTCTTAACATGCAAGACTGTTCATTCTTTGAAAAATAATGTTAAGTCTGAGTCCATAATTCATAGTCCTTGCCAAGGTTCTCTCAGTACAAATAGCTCTCAAACTAAATTACACAAAAATTTGAACATCCCTGTTTACCTCCAATAAATATCCTCCCAGGAGTCCATCAGTACCATGCATACAGCGATGTTCTGTTTCCTTTTTCTTTTCCAAATAGTTTCATATACATGAGTCCTTTTGTGTTGCTTCTTTGATGTTAACTCTAGAAATTATGGATGGATATTTGACCAGCTTATAAAATAAACAAATTAAATTTTCTGTGGACTGCATCAAGAATCAGAGGGCTACTGTTCATTCCTAAGGGTAACTTTCAATATATTTAGATTGGACAAACTATTGGTCTCTAGGGTTCTGCCAAAGCATTCCACTTGGACTCCAAGCAATAAAAAAAGGAGACAATAGAGACTCTTCTGCCTAATTTCCTGACCCCTCTGGTGCCAGTCAGAGAGGTATAAATGAATAGGTCTGAGTTCTCACAAGATCTGCACAATTGCCAGGTTTCCTAGCCCTTTTCATATATTTTTATGTCATGGCTTAGTCTCATGTATTAAAGAATTTAACCACTTCAAATTATTTCTCCATCCAGTTTCTACTAGATCTTTCTTTTTTTTTTTTTTTTAACAGCAGACTTCCTCAAAAAGCAACTACTAACTGATTTCTCCAAGTTTTTTATTACATTAAAAGATTGTGCAAGGGATCACAGGTTTATTTCACCAAACATACTCCTTGCTGAAATCTTCAAATTGACTCCATAAAATAAACTGGCTATGCAAATTAAGAAATCATGCTGATAGTGCTAAAATCAAAACTAAACAACACTGATCATCATACATCCTTGATTAATATCAAGAGTCAGGCAATAGCACCAAAATAATTATGTAGGACTTCATTCATTCTTTCATTCAATCAATCAACAGACATTTCTTAGAAGATTATGTCTCATTCATTTTGCAATGTTCTGGAAACAAAAGTACAGATTTTTCTCTTCTAAAGTATATAGAATAAAAGGTAATGTGCAAATAAACAAATGCAGTGAAGTGTTATAGGTGTCATGATTGATCTCAAGGATACAATAAGATTCCAAAGGAGAGAATTATCAGTCCTATCTTTAAGGGAAGGGGAATGATATTGTACAAGTGTAAATGGAAGTTTAAAAAAACAAACACACAGCCACATTTCCTTCAATCAGGAGCAGATTAAGAACTCGATGTGGCCCGATATAAGGAAAAACTATCATTTCAAAATTTTTGCCACTTCTTTGTATAAACAAAAGAGGATGTTATAAGAAGATAACCCTGTTATCTATTCATACTATTAATACAATATCTTGTGCAAGGCTAGACACAGTATGGAATCCAAACAGCAGAAACTGGGAATTGAATGTTCTCTGCATGATTAAGTAAACTGCTGCAGGCAGATAACACTGATTTGAGGAAAATCTTTGTCTGCTTTAATAGGGAATTAGACCGCACTGTCTCTAAGAATTATGATTTGATTAAGGAAATGTGTGTGTGTGTGTGTGTGTGTGTGTGTGTGTGTGTGTGTGTGTATGGGTTCCATCCACAGTTGCCAGGGAGAAACTAGAAGGATTCAAGAATTGGTAAAGGAGGACATATCTCTATCACACACTAGCAGAGAGGCCCCTGAAGTGTGGCTAGATTGGGAGACAGGATTGCCACAGATGGTGATGCAGGCTGTGTAACACAAAACTCCAAGGCTTGCTTTTCATGATATGACATCTTTAAGTGATGAAATAAAATAACTGTCAACCTAGAATTCTACATCCAATGAAAATATTTTTCAAAAATAAATGCAAAATAAAGATTGTTGGAACAAACAAAAGCTGAGAGAATTCATCACCAACAGAGCTGCACTACAGGAAGTTCTTCAGGCAGAAGGAAAATGACACCAGATGGAAATTTGGATTTACACAAAGGAATAAAGAGCACCAGGAATAGTAAATGTGTGAGTAAATATAATGAACTTTTTCAAATCTCTTTGAAAAAATAAAGAACTGTTTAAAGCAACAATAACAGCTTTGTTTTGTGCGGTTATATATATAAAATTCCACAAAGGATAGAAGGTGAAAATAAATATTTTTGTAAGATTCTTGCACTAAATATGAAGTGGTATAATATTATTTAAAGGTAAACTATAATAAGCTAAAGATGTGCACTATAAATCCAACAGTAACTGCCAAAAATATGAAACAAAGTTTTTACCAATAAACCAACAGTAAAGAAAACGCAATCATACAAAATACTCAATTCATCCAAAAAACAGCAAGAGGAAAAAAGAAACAAAGGAGATATAGGATAAATAGAAACAAATAGCGAGATGATAAATTTTAACAAAACTATATAATCATATTAAATGTAAATGGCCTAAACATTCCAATTAAAAGACAGAGATTATCAGATTGTATAATAAGGCAAAAACCAATGATATACTGTTTCCAAGAAACTAAATTTAAATAAAAGACTCAGGTACTATGCAAACACTAAGCATAGGAAAGCAAAAGTGGTTATATTCATATCAGAGAAAGTAAACTTCAGAACAAGAAATATTATCAAGGATAAAGAGGGACATTTAAAATGATAATAGAATCAAGAAGACATAATAATCATAAATATATAAATATCTTAAACACAATATTTAAAAATACATAAAGCAAAAACCAATAGAACTTAAAAGAGGAACTGGACAACCCACAATTACAGCTAGAGATTTCAACATATCCTCTCTCAATAACTGATAGAACAAGTAGACAAAAAATCAGTAAGGAGAAAAATGAGAGGGAGTAAAATATAAAATTCAAGAGTGTGAGCTCATCTCATAAAATAATTGGGGAAGACAGATCATTTGAACAGGACAGTGGTAGGTCTGGTTATGAGATGAAAGGTAACAGCTGGAGTTTTGTAGTCTGCCATATGTGACAGCTCCAGTTCCCATTCTAGGCACACCTCAGGCCCTCTCTGCTAGAAAGTGACAAAGATATGTCCTCCTCACCAGATTCTTCTTGAATCCCTTAGTTTCTCATTGGTAACTTTGGATACATACACACACACACAAACACACACACAAACACAGGTTTCCTTGAGCAAACAACAATTCTCAGAGATAGTGCAGTCTCTAACCAGGGTATGCCATAGTACATAATAATTCGTAGCAGTGATTTCCCAAAGTCTGGGTTTTAGTTTAGCATTATACCACAGAGGCTTCAGCAAAAAGGCCCAAGGCGGACATTGGATGTCTAATCACTGCTTCATGTAAGGGTGAAAGGCATAACCATCTTGCCTTGATTTGGAACAGTTCTGAAGAGCTATCCAAACTCCAGGGCTCTTCTTGGGGTCGGCTGTGGCCTCTGTAATAATGGCATCTTGCTTCCTTCACTGTGTTGTTTGAAGAACACTCCCTAATAAATGTCCTACATGCAAACCTCCATCTTACATCTGTTTCTTGGGGAACCAAACCTAAGGTACAGGAAAGTGACAGAGATATGAGAGAATTACAGCAAAAATCAGAAAGAGCAAACACTCCAATGTTTAAGGAATGGGTAGAAGAAAAAGGAACAGAAAGTATATTGAAAGGGAAAGGCCATAGAGGTAAAAAAGAAACAGTGACAAGGAAAATGAAATTATAAGAAGACTCTGATACCTGATTGTTCACTAGGCAATTAAATACCAGAGTCAGGAGAGGATAAGGATAAATTTGAGAGTTTCAGCATTGAGAATTGACAAGATACCATGCCAAATTCAAGTCAGGAAAGAATATTAAAAAGAATGCATTGAACATTAGTTAATAACATGCACGCTGAAGTGCTTAGGACTGAAGTCTTCATATATTGATGTTTTCAACTTTCTGATTTAAATAGTACAGAGAATAGCAGTTCTGGGTTTTGCTCTAACAAATCTATAGTTCTGGACAAATGCCCCTAAGTTAGGTCTGTCTATGAAATCAGAACCAATGATGCCCACCTACTAATTCATAGGAATGTTAAAAGAAAAAGTATTTATTTGTAGATAGCACTTCATACAAATCTTTGAGTCTCTCAGTCTGTCAGATCGATTTCAAGCACCAGTTCCACATTATTTAGCCATGTGATTTGGGGCAAAATATTCTCTAAGCTCCAGGTTTCTCAACTACTAAGTGGGAGCAATAATAATACCTCCTTCACAGGGTTGTTATGAAGATTAAATGACAGGATGCGCGTATAGCACTTAATCAGCTCTGGCACATACGAAGTTCTCAGTAAACAGTGACAATTATATAGAAGTTTCTAAACTCAGTGTTCCCATTGTCTGATGTGAAACCAGGAAGGGACTTTGTGAAGCTACATGTGAATGGCTTGATAGAATACTTGGCACTGGAAAATGAGGTACCAAATTGAAAATTGCAGGTGCCCAGACACTATTCTTCTTCTCAGACATAATTAACTTGGGCTGGGTTGTGGATTCTGCCAAGAAAAATGACTACAAGTTTCTCCCTGTCTGTTCATCCTGAAGGTGTCAACTAAAGCATAGCTTGCTCAGACTAGTTACCTGCCCAGACTAGTACCTACAGGCTGAGATGGGACACCCTGAAGGCAAAAGTATCCTTCTAACCCCCTCAGCCTCACAACTGTGATGTGGATCTTTATTTCGAAGAAGAATTCTCTGAACATCCTGCTTCTCCAGGAATGTTACAGCTGACCAGATTCCTTCAAAGCAGCCTCTACTTCACAGGCAGCTTATATGAAGTCCCCAAATCAGACATGCTTTTACAGCCATGAAGTAGCAAAAAAAGACTTTTATTCCCCAAGACTCCCAGAATATGAACTCCAGATGAGATCAAAGGTAGTTCTTTGGGTGGGAATTGCAAATACGAGACTGGCATCTCCAGCATTATGTGTTCCTTCTCCAGGAGCAATGAAACTCCACATTTAAAAACAAATACTCCCATTCAAATAAAAAGACCCTACCGTATTGTCCTCCTCCTATTAGCCCACCAATGCCTTTCCTCCCGCAACTCATGAGTTTTAGGGAAAACAGGATTAGATGTGTCAATTTTAATTTGACCCTTAGGAGGGGCAACAGATTGCTGTGTGGTATTAATTGTGCAGTATTGTTCCTGGTAATTGAGGTGGCTGAAATTGCATGCATGTGCGCGTACACACACACACACACACACACACACACACACACACGGCTTCACAAAAGCCGGGATTTGCGTTTTTTCCCTTTACAGTAAGAAAAGGGAGAAGAAACTAAGCTGTGGTGGGAGACAAGTGAAATACAATCTGTGGTCCTTGACTTACAGCAAAAAAGGCCCACTAACTTGAAAAATACTGAAATCTTCCCCAAGTTCCTGGGGATATTTTACACATATTTCTTCTGACTTAGGTCAAGGTATTAGAAAGACTTTCTGAAAGAGTGGAACTGATTAACTCAAGCTCTAACCCAGACTGATTCAGGACAAAGAATAATGATACAAAAGAACAGGTTGTGATGTTGAGTAAGCAGAGAGGGCAAGGCTTACAGTTTCATGGTACCAATAAGCTTAAGGCTTTTATTTTCAGCTAAATCCTTGAATTTCTAATTTAGAAGCTCACCAGCTTGCTGGTCCTGGCCAAAGGAAATGTAATAAACTTATTAACATGTTTCCCCAATTCTTCAAAATCAAGCCGTCTTTTATTTTTATTTATTTATTTTTTGGCGGGGGGATAACTTTTTATTTTCAAACTTACAAAATATTTACAAGCCAAGCCACTTTATCAGTTACTATCGCTATGTGTGTATATAATTTTTTATGAATCCCTTAAGAATAAGTTTCATGCGTTATGCCCTTTTCCTCTTAAATATTTCCGTGTGTATTTCCTAAGAACAAAAGCACTCTCGGACATAACCACAGTATAATAAGTAAAATCAGGAAATTTATCAATTATTTTCTAATCCACAGCCCACAATCCAATTTTGCCATTTGTCCTAGTGACATTCTTTATACAGATTTTTTTCAGGCCATAATTCAATGCAACATGAGCCTTGCATTTCGTTATCATGTCTCATCAGAGTTGTCTTTAATTAGGGTATCATCAGTATTCATTCTTTTCAATTGGGAATCTGACGTGTCCCAGGATAAGAAGGTTTTCCAAATGAGACCTGATTTTGCCAAGCTTCCGTGTCCATAGCTAGAATGTGTGCTCAATGGCTGGAGACTCCTGGCAGCTCTCAAAACCCAGAATTATTACCCTCTCTAGTCGCTCACTAAAGGAACCTCTCCTTCCTTCATGTCATCCAACAACCATTTGTCTTAATCAGTCACGGTCTGTTATAGTCACAAAAGTGCTGACCCATAAAAAACAATCTGCTCAAAAATCAGATTGTTTTCCTTTCAGACACCATCAACACCCTTGCTATGTAAAACAACATGTCTGCTTATTTGGCCAGAAGAAAAAGAAGAGAACAAAGACATGATTACAATTCCAACACTAAAATACTGGGAAATAAAATGTTCATTTCTGAATAAAATTGAAGTTACTTCCAGCCTGCCACGGCCCGTAAAATTTTTATAAAGTTTATACTCCTCATCTCTTTGTGTGTGTTAAACAGCTTAACGGACAAGCACAACACTTTATTCTTCATAAAATACTTGGAACCACACACTTTTCCCCTTAAATAAAAAGGTATATGTAAAGTTATATTTCCTTAGCTCTTCCCAACGACAAATGAATTCATACCATAGCATTCTAGGAAACAACAAAGAATTATTAGTAGTAATTTTATATATGATAAATTATAATTCTATAAGGAAACTATTAGTTTGGGGATTTTCTTTAAAAAAAAAAAAAAAAAAAAACAACCAAACAGTATTCCATAAGATCACAGAATGTAAGAGCTGTCAGAGACCATAAAATTTCAAAGACCTCAATCTCTTATTTACAAATAATGACCATGTAAAAGGTGAGGGGACTTGCTCAAGAACACACAGCTAGCTAATTGGAGATCCAAGACAAACACATAAATCTTTTAACAGACCACTGTGGGGTGCTGCAGAAGACAGATATGGCCCATTAAAAGTGTGAAAATACTTATATATTTTAAATATTATATATTTATATAAATATTTGTGAAAAACAAATATTTGAAAATTAAATCCTGTTTTGGATGTACTAGAGAATATCACAAATAAAATGAAAAATAGAAATTATTCTTTTAGTCAGAGAGGCTAACTTATACAGTGACTTCTCTGATTTAGTTTTTATAAAGTTTATATTTTCAAATCATATATTTCTTCAAAAGTGGAATCTTAATTTTTTAGAGCAATTGACACTAGATCCAGAATACTTAATAGTTTAGAAAAGCTTAAAAGGAATCGTTGGCAGTCCTTAAATTAACTACTGTTTTACTCCACTGAGGCAGGCCTATAAATTCTCTAAAGGCTTTAGAGAGACGGAGCAACCCTCAGAACTATACCCAACCACTGAACACAGGAGTTCAGGAGACAAAATCAAGGCCAGTTCAGCGTTTACCTAAACATTCACTTTCAGAGAGTGTCCTCTGTGTCGACCTCTTAGTCTCTGTTGTCTGTAACCGAATATGGCTGCTTTGAGTTTTCCTTGACGTCTTTGGGTCTCTCATTGTGGTTGAAAATTTGGTGCCAGAGCTGTCAACAGGACCCTCACAAATTTATCTGTGGAATAAAATGAAAGCAGTGTTCAGATAGGGGCAGATACTGGCAAGAATAAAATTTCATAAGTCTACACATTCACTTGCCACTTAGTTGTAAAGCCAAGCCAAGAAACTACAGTCTTTCAACCCCTCATCTATTTCCCCAACTCCCCATTACCATTGTGCTGCTTGGTTCTGAAGTTAGGCAGACACGAATTCAAGTCCTACCACTACTTCTTGATAACTGTGTGATCTTGGAAAATTATTTAACCTCTCTCAGGCTTAGTTTTTGTAGTAAAATGTCAATGAAAATATCTCTTAGAGAGTTGTGATAAAGAATAAATTCTATGTTCTTAGAAGATGCTTTAAAAATGTAGCTTCACTGGACTCCATAATAGGCTTTTCCTAAGGTTTATCAGAGATCGGGGAGGAGTAAAAAAGCTTGTATAGTATCACAAAATGAGTCAAAAATGATAGATGAGATTGTCACTCTTTGTTATACGTAGAGTTTCACTCTCTCCTTGTACCGAAAATAAGACTTTCCATTGTAGAAAAATCCTCTTCAATGATTATGCTATTAGGTTTCTGTTTCTGGAGGGAAAATTATAAACTCTTTGAAAAAACTAATTCTCACTCCATCAGCCACAGCCTTAATAGGGGGTTAGTGAGTTCAATAAAAAAAAAAAATATACTAACATTTACATCTGGGTTAAGGCTAGAGCTTCTTTGGTGGGGTGGGGCGGGGTGAAGACCAGCCGTCTATCTCATTAATATTATTTACTATGCAAAACATTAACCATCCCTGGGGTTCAAAGATCCCAGAAGTAATCAGCACACTAGGTTTCCATAAGCACCTTATATTGCCTAGAGGGCCCACTGGCTATAAGCCAACCGGGAAATTTTCAAGTTACTACAGAGACTGGCAAATACTGAGAACCTGTTAGATAGCTGAATACCTGTGATTCATACTTGTCTTCTCAGAATATGCAAAAGTCAAACCACAAATGAAAAGAAATTTGATGTAATATTATCTGATGCTAGCTGGTATCAGCTACGAACCAATACTATAGAAATACATGCCTTGTCAGGATAAGCCTCAGTGCTTGATAACTGTCTATGGAAATTTGTCTATGGAAATTTATCTTGACTAAGACATGTTCCTCCACATGTGTTCTCAGAAGCAATAGTATAAATAGCCTCAGGAATTTTTCTCCTAGAATCAAGGGCTCAATAGGAAAAGAAAGAAAAAAAAAAAAAAACTTCTCAGAGGACAAACTTTTGATTAGCTCCGTCCAGACAACACAGAGATGTATCAAATCACATCCCAGCCAAGTTCCCTGATTAGACCTTTGAGGATGTTGAGTATTCCCTCTACAGGATGTGGTCTGGTGACTGAATTTTAGGTCAAAGTTCAGTTTTATCCATGGTTGTTGTCAACTAGTCAGTGACCTTGGGGAAATCTCTTCAGCATGCCAATCTTCAATTTCACTTTCAACCAGTTGTCATCTCTGACCTGTTGGGTCAGATTCTTCCTGTCCTGTCCTCCCATCTGAGCTCCAGGTTCCATCGACCATATCCTCTTTGCCAAGACACTCCTCCCTTGGCCTGCCCCAGCCCTGTTTTACCCCTCCAGCTAAGGTAACACCTAGTTATAAACTAAGTGTCAAACTATTGCTTGTCTGAAGGTGAGGTGCCTTTGCTTGTTGGGACACACCTTTTTCAGGCACCCTGAGGCCCAGCAACCAGGTGGAAGGATCACTGCCACTAAATTCTTGGTGGTCCAATCACCTAGACTCATGTGTAAGGCATCCTTAAGACAACATACACACCTACAGAAGGATGAATAGATTGTACTTGCTAAATAATGTCTGAAAAGGGATTTTAGTCCTGAGAGAAAGCTATTACATAAACGCAGGTTATAACACTAACACTGATCTACACCCAGCTCTGGACACACAGATTTGCTACATAAGAACATCCGGGTGAAGGCCAAAAGACACCGAGTAATACCCTGCTAGGCAATTCATTTTCTGTTCAAACTGATGCTATTGAATCAAATGACATGAGGATGTTAAGACATGGTGAGCAGAGAGGAGTGTTTATGCCATGCAGGAAAAGCATCCAGAGAGGAAGAGTACAGATAGCAATGAAGTTAGGTGGAAATATAACAAGTGAGGCCTTCCAGAGGGCTATTTGTAGCGATGTCTACTATTCTAACAAACATTTATTGAGTACCTCTTATGTGCCCAGCACTCTATACTAAGCACTAAATACTGAGGTGAACAAGCCATGGTCCCTGCCCAGGCAGAGTTCAGACTCTCGTACCATGTTGTGTATACTTTGCTAAGTGTCCAAATCACGTAGCTCCTTGTTAAAACTAGGGATTCCCATCCTCACCGGATTAAAGGTCCAAGGATGAGTCCTGAGAATCTTCATATTTCACAGGTGTCTCTGATGATTTGATGATTAACCAAGTTTGGGGAAATGCTGGTCAAGTGAAACAATTAAACATCTGATGAGTATGAGCACAACTTTCTCGTTAATCATAAACAATAATTTATGCAATTTCTCAGCAAAGTGATGACCACTCAACTCATCTCCCACATACAATGGCTGAAAGCCCATCTCAATCTTATACCTTCTTTGGTCCCCAGTGCTTAAAACTGGGCAAAGAATAGAATAAACATTGTTAAATAAATACCAAAGTAGATAAAGAGAGAGAGAGGACAAAAAGAGAAAGTTGTCTTTCAAATTATTCCATTAAAAAAAGTTCATATCTAGTTCAGAACCATGACTAAGTAACATACTGTGACTGCTAAGTAACGTACTTTCATCCTTTCTATAACAAACCTTTAGAATCTTTCAGTCACATTCTCTTGGTGGCCTTAAATCATTGGGGGGGGGGGATGTGAGGTATAAATCAACACATAAATAAAATAAATTCCTGGGCCTTTCTACCATCATACCTTCCATAAAGAACTTTTACTTGATGTCATGCAGGGTCTCTGGTCCCACTCCCCACATAAGAACGCAGGATATGGTGAGGCCAAAAAGGAACATGCATGGAGCCATAGATAGGAGAGTCATACCACTATAGTCTCGCTGGTGGCTGGGTTGGAGATACAGGAGGCAGGCTCCACACTATGTGCAACCCGCAGTCTGCTTCTCTGCCAACCAACCAACCAATGCAGCCACGACAGTTATATCAGTGGCTAATGGCTAGCCAGTAACAGCTGATGGCCATCCAGTCACAGCGGATGGCCATCTGATTACAGCTGATAGCCATTTAATAACCGAGCCATCACCTTTCCACTTGAGGTCGAGAGGCTGGAAACTGCTCTCTGGGACTCTGTCCACACACTGGATTTTTTTTTTTTTTTAAGAGATGAAGGATTTTGTTTGTCTTTTGCAAAGAGTAGAGGCACCTCTCTCTGTAGATAACCAAATAAAGAGATACAGTTCTGTCATTTTTGTCCCTTAAGCTCTAAACCTGATTCCCTCTAAAATTAAGCAGATATCTTTGCCAGTAATTTTTAAAAATATTTCCTGGTGAGTTCTTATTTCCTTCAAAATACTGTAATTATATTATAAGGAAATCGTGAGGAAAGCCTCCAAACATTGTTCAGGAGAAAAATTGATAATCTAGCTCAGTTAATGGTGCAATGCAAAAAACATACTCTATTTACATGGAACTAGGGGAGGGGAAGAGATGTTCAAAGTGCATATGATGTCTTTAGTGATTTTATATTTGAAATCCTTGTAATATTGAAAAAGTGATGTCTTGAGCTCTAGTTTGGTTCGCCTTTTAATTGGTTGAATCCATGATAAACATATAAGGCAAAAATAAAGGTCTGAAAGAGTCTTAGCCAGTATCTATTCTTGTATTTATTGCTGAAGCAATCCACTTATCATTCCTGAGAAATGGGGTCAGTAACATCACTTCGTCTTTTTTGGGGCAATTAAGAAGCAGCCTTTTCAGGAGCCAAGAGAGATAGCTGTCTCATGAGTTTCTTTTTTTTTTTCCAAGTCACTTGTTCCTACAATTTTAGAAGAAAAAAAAATGTGTTTGAGGTCACTGAGTGTTATTGGTAAAACAAGAGCAGTGTCAAAGGAAAGGAGGGGGCTGCCTTGTAGCGAGCAGCAGTTCCACGCAATTGGGATCCAAGACTCAACAAAAATGAAATGTAACTGACCCTGGGTCAAGTGAGAAGTAGAACTTTCAGGTTCCTTTAAACATTTTTGCTTGGTGTACCCACCAACCCAACAACTATTTTGCTCATTTGGATCAGCATAGTTGATTTCTTACTGATTTCACAATGTTCCTCTTCAGGCACTAAATTTGTTTCTGGATGTTGTCCAGAACCATTCTCAGTAGACCAGACTAGCTGCCAATAAAGAGCCAAAAAAGCTTATGTATATTGGGGGGGGGGGGGAAATGAGTATGTTTCCATGCCAGATTCTAGTGATGTCCCTTGCTAAGACCGAGGCTTATATTCGTGCCACATCTTCGTTGATGTAAGCTTCGCCTGCCTCAACATTTATGTTCCTCGCATGCTTTCCTCCTTTCTCGTTACACACTCTCCTTTGGTGACTTTATCCACTCACTTCACCTTGATATACGTAGGTTTACAATACATGTTCTCTGCTCAGACCGTTATTCTAGAAAAGCAAGTGGCCACTATGCGGCTCTCTCAGGCTTTCTCTGCTCAATAAGCCCTAAGGCCCCAAATCCCCCATCTCCTGTATTTCCATATATATTTGTTATGTTGCCAAAACTCACTACCATGGATGTTGGGCTTTCATTCCTTGCTATAACCACCTTACCAGCCCCGCCCACCTCCACATCTATATGCCCAGTCAGGAAGGCCCACAAATTATGTCCCTTAGATATTTCTTTCAAATGTATCTCCATCCCTTTGTCTTCACTGCCACTGTCCTCTTCTAGATATTCCTTGTCTCTTTCCTGGATGATCGCAGTAGGCTCCTGGATCTCCACTTTGGTTTTACTCAATCTACTCTTCCATCTCCTCTGCACTGCTACCAGAGTTTTCTTCCTTAAAAGAAAATATGATCATGTTACTCCATTCATTAAATGTCTTTAATAGATGAAAACGTGCCTCATCATTCAATCTCCTACAGCCTTTTCTGACTTGTCTCCTACTAGTCACTGCCCTAAATTATATGCTCCAACAATGTGAAAATGCTAATCATCTCAGCAGGTTAAATGCAGTTTCATATTCTTGCCCTTGAACAAGATTAGATGCCATGTCTCCTTGACGGTAAACTTCTCTTCCATGTCCTGCTGGGAGGTTAGAGATGAAGGAGAATCATCTCCTTTCTGAACACTTCCCATCCTGTCAGATAACATTAAACAGTCCCTCCTTAGTACCCCACTAGGTTAATCACAATCAGGATATTCACTTATATTATTTAATAAATTCAGCCAACAAAAATTCATTGAGTACCTAGTCCATGCCAGATACTATACTAGGTGCTGGAGATACAATGGTGAGCAAAACAAACAATGTATCTGCCTGGGAGAAGTTAGTTCCCAGTGGGGCAGAGTGATAATAAAAACATCAGTTCCAATTCGATGATGCTGCCTTGCATTTGTTTGTATGTCTGTCTCAATTATCACGTGTTTCTCTCACTAGATTGAAAGTTTCTTGAAGTCAGGAATTGTGACTCATTCACTTTTGTATTCCTAGAAGCTCACGCTATGCCAGGTGTATAATAAACACTCAAAGATTTGTTTTAAATGAGTGAGTAAGGTAAGCGTAAATCTGTGGCAGATTGCTTTTGAGTAGTCCTATGCTCTTATAGAAAAGATGCACCCCAAACTCTTTTCACTTCCCCTTAAGTTTGAATCCAGCATTTACTATAATGTCAATGACAGGGAGCTCCCAATGTTGCTTGTTTACTGTTTCTGCAGTACTATTTACTAGACATTTCTTGCTCATACTGAACTGAAATCTGTCTCCTTATGTCTTCAATGTTGGTTCTATTTCTATCCCTGGAGAACTTGCAGGATGAGTTTAGTCCTTCATTCAGATGAAAATGTTCAAATAGTTAAAGACAATTATCATATCCCTTCACTTCCCCAGTCATAAGATCCCTAGTTCTTACAATCATTTCTTACTCTAGGATTTTAAGTTTCTCTTTTGATGTGGACACCTCGCTTTCCCTGGCATATATTGCACTTTGGTTGTGGCCTTTAATCTCTTCTTTAGAGAATACAGAGTGTTTTGAAGGATCTGTTAAGATTTCTCTAAAGTGTGTTATGTATTTGGGGATCATTCTGCAACTGGTCTTGGAAGTAGGAGGTGGGGTGCTCTCTTACAACAAGAAAAGGTATTGTTTAAAGAACAGGCGTAGATTAAGTTGCTTTAAATTTGCCCTGAGAAGCTCCGGGAATCAGTGGCTCTGAAAGCAGGCATCAAATATTGGGCAATACTTTGTACGAAAGAAATATCTCCCAAATATAACCACAATATTCTTGTGCACATTGTCAGCATGTGAGTTTAGTTTGGTCTTCAGGTCATTCCAAGTGACCATAAAACTTAGCATTAATTTGCATGGAAGATAGAAGTGAAGCCGCACGTGAACACCTAAAGCTCTTTCAAGATAACCCATTAGAAGTAGCGTGAAAATTGAAGGCCTTGCTCTGTGGAGATGTGGTAAAGGTGGCAGGTGAACTAGAAAACATCTCAAAAGATCCTGGGTGACCTACAGCAGACTTTGAAGTGAGTGCTCTTGTTCAAAGTGCCAACAGTGAAAAAGATGGACTTGTGGTATTAACATAGTATTTCTAAATATCAGCCTATGGATACCTAGGCACTAGATCAAATGCAGCGACCCCTGTGTGGGTTCTACCAAGATTCAACTCACCAAATTGCATATGGAGCCACAGAAGCCCCACTGGAAATGATTTAATATCTGAATATATCATCGCAGCACAGTGAATGTGTCAAATTCTTTCACACCTTTTTTATCTTGGAATATACTATTGCCTTGCTTTGGAATGCTCTTCTACTTTGTCTTATGTGGATTCAGTTCATCCTTCAAGAAACAATTCGCACACGGTCCCTACATGCTGAGATTGGGGAGGATTTGACAACAAGACAGAGGGTTCAATATCTAGAAAAGCCAAAAGCCAATGGCAAATGTGCCCTAGAGGCTGCTCAGGGTTAAAACTTGGAAAGCCAAAGTTGCTACCAAGTTCAAGGGCAAGCACGTGGTCAGAAACAGGAGACAAATCCAAAAAGATTAGAGCAAGGGAGATATTTGAGCACTGATGAAACAGGGAATAAAGAGCAAAGATAGGAGCTAACAAGTGGGCCAAGATGGCTACCACCAAAGGGAGTTGAAAACTTTGAATTTATTTTTACTGACACAGGCTTCATGATTGGCAATATGTAAAGGCATAGTGTCAAGATAAATTCCGTACTATTGTTTCTATCTCTACATATCTGTCCCCCATAGAAAGACAATAAAAATCAACAATAAAGACAATGAAATCCTTAAGAAGGAACTTTTTCTTTACGTTTCTCTCCATAGTACCAAAAAGAAATACAACTTCACTGAATCCAGTCATGCCACATCACACTGACTGTGAATGGGTGAGTATTATTCAATTATAAGGGGTCCCTAAAGATTATCTTTTCTTACTCTCTTTTATAATAGAGATGATGTGATTGATCTTCTTCCACCTTTGGCTTCAAAAATATTGTCTATTACCTATCCAGCAATTCATTATACACTATCTACAACAGTCTTGTGTTAACTTTTAACTTGCTATGTAACTCTTGATGGATCTGTGTCTCAATTGCCAAATCCTCTGCAATCTTCTTACGGGTAGTGTTTATATGTGAGTTTATTTTGGTCTATAGTTCATTTCAAGTGACAAAAAAATCTGGCATTGTTTTCCATGAGACTTTTTGTTCAAAATATATTTTAGAGGCAAAAATTGAAGAAGCAAAACATTAAAGTCTTTTTCCCCCTTTTCCCGCCCCTCCTCCCCCACTCCGGTTCAAGCCATTGTTTCTCAGTCTAGTTGGGTAGGGCACAGCTCTGGGGCCCATGCTGGTATTATGAGCCTTGTGCTTCCCCCCGGCTGAGGCAGTCAGTAGTCGGTCATCAGTCTGCTCATGGCAGCTCACACCAACCTCCGGCTACTCACAGCAGCCCAGCTCCAGGGAGAGCTGTTGTTCAAATCTTAGCTGTAGACGGCACAGCTCACTGGCCCATGTGGGAATCGAACCAGTTACCTTGACATTAGAAGCACGGTGCTCCAACCACCTGAGCCACCCGGCCAGCCCGAAAGGTCTGTTTTTAATACTATGACTTCAACTTCAGAAAGCTTCAAAATTTCTTATGAATTCCACTTGTTTCTTATACAATTGGATGTTTTTATGAATGAGAAAAATGTAAAAAGTTAATTCTTTTCACAATTGAATGTTGGGCAAAAGTTTTGGATGTAGTAAAGTGCTCCAGGAGATTTTCATACACTTTTTTCCAAACTCTAACTTAATTACTGGGAAACTGGTTTTTGAAAATATGTCTGTGACAATATGCTGATGTGCTGATGATGATGATGATGTGTGTGTGTGTGTGTGTGTGTGTGTGCGTACAACTACCTTAACTTATTATCCTATTAGATCCTTTTGACTATTTAATTTCATAGACGCTACAAATTAATTCTATGAGAAATCCAGTACCTCTTTTTCATCCTGCAAAACTTTGTGAGACAAAGTTACTGTGACTAAAACAAAAGCAAACACAGTTAGTAATTACTGAAAAAAAAAAGGGGGGGGGTAGGTTCATGTTTTTTTAAAAAAAACCACCATTTTAACAAGAAGCAAAGTCACCAGTGGTACATGTATGGTTCTGCCTTGGGCAGGACAATGAACTAAATGACCTCTTTCCATCATTTCCAGCCCTATGGTTCTACCAGCAAAAGGCTTTCAGAGTCATGTGATAGCATAAGCCAAGACTGCTGGTAATTTCAAAGTCTTTCAACTATTTTCCCAGGAGTTTTATCCTCTCTGGGTTATAGGCTTCATTTCAGATACGTGGGAGGTAAGTATGATAAAACGAAGAGGCATCCCATTTGTATGAACTTGGGAGGTCACGTGGGACATGCAGTTACACCGCAGAAGGCACGCCCTGTCAGCTCTGGTGAGCAGTCACATCGTGACTCAGTCCAGCTACTCACTCAACAATCAAGTTCAGGCTCAGGAAACACAGCTAAATTTCAACCAGTTTAGATTTCTCACCTTTGGCAGTACTTGACAAGTTTGGCCGACTGTGGTTTTTAACAAAACCCCAAACAGGTAACTTTTTATTGGATTCTAGTTTCACTGTGTAATCTCTTTTTGTTTATATAAGCAACATGTGATGTAAGGGAGAAAAAAAAAGCTATATTTTCACTAAAAAGAACGTTGACCTTGTCTACAGAAGGTAGGTACTTTCAAACATAATGTACTTATAATCTCCCCACCCCTCTTCCTGGCCTTAAATTGATTTTGTTTCTATACACTATTAGAAATAAAAATGAAGAAAAAAATCTGGGAGCGAATAATATTATGGAGTTAGACTCTTGGCACTCCACCCCCACCCCCCAAAAAAAAATGGTTCACAGCTGTATTTCATATGCTCTTCTGACAAATAGACAGCCCAGACTAATGTTTCTGGAGAAATACATCCATTTCTTTCCTAAAATGGCCCAGCAGGTCCCCAGGAAATCCACAAACTATAATATCCTGAGAGGTCTTTTTACAACTCTTGGTCATATTGTTTGACTATATGACAATCAAAAACACTTTGCCCCCAGAAATTTTCTTTCAATATAATTAATCAAGAAGTTTAAAGCAAAAAGTTTAAGTTATTTCCTCCTGCCTATCCAGTCTTTGCATCAAAGTGCTAACAAAATGAAGGACAATTCATTTGCTATGAAAATGTTTCAACTTTTGCCACAGCAAGCAGTCTGAAGAGGGATACACTTCACAAGTTTATACTTTCTAAAAAAGATGGGAAATGATGTGGTTCATTTATTGATGAATGAAAAAAAGCAAGCTCGAAACCAACATGTGCCATATAGTTCCATGTCGGCAAAATTTACCTTTGTCTACATAAATAGAAAAATTGACTATAAAGCTATAAACCACTATCTTAATGCTAATTGTCCCTGGATGCTGAGATTATGAGTATTTATGTTTTCTTCCTTATATGTCACTGACTTTTCTGAAATATTTGTGATAGCATGCATGACTGGTTTTTTCCTGCTTGGAAAGATAATAAATTTTAAAAATTTAAGCACATAAACATTTACCTAATAACTTAAAGAAACAATAAAACTATTTTTACTTTTGAAAAAATCTTATTCAAAATAAGTCAGAAATGATGTGGCAATTTGCTCTTTCACTCAATATAAATTTCACCTGGAATTCCAAGTCAGTCTTAAATTAGGGAGTTATACTAAGAACTCGTAAGATTTGTTCCTGAAAACATTTCTATACAGTTCCTCAGCATCCTGTGGGTGGGGCAAATGAATGAATAAAGCATACCAATTTCAGCATCTCTCAGCCTCTAAACATTTGCATGAATTTTCACAACCAAAAAATACACCATTGACCAAATCTTAAACTATAACTCTAGCCCAAAAAAGGAGATGAGTCACAAGTCACTTTTAAGAAATACAATGGGATTTTTTTTTTCTTGTAATGAATGCTGAAGGGAAAATGTTTTACTTGTCCTGACAACTCTAGCGAGCTAGAGCCCAAAAATATGAGTAGGACATTGCGCCAAAAGCTTCTCTAAGGCTAGACAAATACCAGCGGCATTAATAAAGGACCAGCAAGACACTCATTCGTGGGGGTTTACAATGTGATTATTGTTTTGCGAAAAGAGAAGGTATCTTGAATGCTATGACATTTTTGTTTCCTAGGTGCTAGAAAAACTAGGTGGGGGGGGCAGTATGCAATGAGAAAAAAGGACAGTGGACAAACGCCTTGTCAAGAAGGCATTTATGAGATCTATCCCACTTTTACAAGAATTTTCTCTCTTCAGTCAGAATTTCGTTTCTGTGGCAATGAAGATGCACATGAGCTCCAGGGAGACATTCCATGGTGCTGTCTTCCTGGGAACACCCTGATGGACAATCTGCTCTGCTCGTGTTGATGAGACTTTACTTCAAGTTCGGTCTTTTAAAAGGCAGCAATAATGCACCAGCATCTCTCCTTACGTGAAATATTTTTCCTCTATTTCAAGTTGATTTACTGGAAATTCATGCTTTACCTAACTATATTGAACCAACCACCCTCAAGGTACAAAATGAGTAGTACTCTCTTCCTTTATCAAAAGTGATTAAATATCATTCTCCATCACCCTCTGCCCCCTGCCCATAGCTGGAGCAGGAGAAGCAAAATCAAAGGGGCCTGAGAAATTCAGCCTATATCTCCTATTTGGGGCAGTGGCTTTGAGGTTTCCCTTCATTTCGCTGAGAGTTTGACCTCTTCTGACCCTACCACCCTAGGCACCCTACCACCCTAGGTAGGACAGTAAGACCAACAGAGAGAGAGAGACTGCTACAACCTTGGTTACTTTGTCCAATGTCCAAACAATCTGATTTTTTTTTCCTTCTAACTAAGAAATCTGATTTTTCTTTCCTTCGAACAGAGTTCTTGATTGTGTGAAGGAAAAAAGTTGATTTCTTGCCAATATTTCCCTTTACCCAGGATTACACCAATGAGAAAGAACAATTAGCAGGCTCTTCCGAAAACGAATGGTGCCCTGGCAATGCAGGTATACATGATTTGTACGTCTAAAAGGAGTTTCTGACAATGGTGGAGAAATCAGAAAGCATCTGGGAAAATCCCTGACAAGGCATGCCTTCCTTTCAGCCTCTACACCAGGTGTCACACACAGGACCAAGCATCGTCTTTCCTGGTGCAGTACAAACTTGTACCGTGGGACCTAGGCCAAGTATGATTTCTTTGGGCTTACCCAGTTCAAACTTGTAAGGTGTGTCCCCTACAATCTACCCCCAACCAACATACCCACACACATGCACACAAACACATTCGCATGCCATCTCAGCCCATCCCATATGTAATCTCATCAATCATAAGGGAAGCATTTTAATTCTAAGACTGCATTATATGCTGCAGACAGTTTTGTAACATTGGGATTGTTAGCCCTAACGCTTGTCTTATGCAGTTGATGCATTTAACTTGTTTCCTGTTGTATCAGACTGACAAGGGTAACACTTTTGAGAAAGAGTATATGCAGTCAGATGTGTTATAAAAATAGTCACAGGGATGTAAAGTACAGCATAGGGAATATAGTCGATAATATCATAATAGTTCTGTCTAGTGCCAGGTTGGTACTAGAGTTATCAGGGGAGATCACTTTGTAAATTATATAAATGTCTAACCACTACTCTGTACACCTGAAACTAATATAATATTGTATGTAAACTGTTACTGAAAAAAAAATTTTTAAGAAAGTAAGAGTATGCTGGCTTCCACATTTCTCCAGTAGCTAAAATTCTGGATTGAAGAGGCTTTGAGCCTGAATCACTGGAACAAAAAGTAGGGAGGGTGGGAATTATTTTTAAGTACCATAGTACTTTTTTATTTAGTACAGTATTCTTGTACTAAAACTGATATTGCCTGACTCTATTTTAATAATCATAGTTAAACCATTCAAGTGCATGGTGTATCTGACAGCAGCATTTTTCTTTTCTGCTCTACACTGTCTAAATTTCTGAAAATGAGAAGATTGAAAGCTTTTGCTTCTTTTGGAATCTGTCGATACATTCTTGTTTTGGGCTATTGCATGGGCCTTGTTCAAGGGACACCACACTGTGCTTTGCTGCCCAGAACCCTGCAGGACTGAGGCGCTTACCCGGCAGCTGTGAGTGTTAGCTGCCAGGGTTGCTAACTAAGTGCTTCTCCGGGAAGTGTCCTCAGCTGAAGGAGAATAACCCCCTTCCTGGGTGCAGCCTGCAGCCAATGCCTGATCACTGTGACAGTAGAAAAGCCCAGGCCCCTTGCCTCAATTGGAATAACACTGAAGTGCCATCTCAGATCTAGAACTCCCAGTACCATTGGCAGCTTCTTGAGCAATTGCATTACAATGTACCTTCTCCCTCTGATGTCCTGCTTCCCTCAACCTCACAGACATTCTTGAGATCATACAAGAGTGTACCCATAAGCACATCTCCACCTCAGATATCTTTCCCTTGAAAACCAAATCTAAGACCACTCCCAGATGCTGTCCTGGGAACCAGACTCTGAAATGAGATTTTTGAAGCTGGATCCCTAAACAGTTGAAGACTAGTGGTAGGTGTACTGATTGCTGTTAGCATGCAATGCAGTTATGAAAAACTTTGCAGTGGGTAAGGAAGCCATATGTAATATGCAGGACCCAATGCAAAATTAAAATGTGGGGCCCCTTGTTCAAAAAAATATATAAAGCTCTTTCCTTTCTTCTGCAGTATCTGACTTTTCATGGGGTTTTTATTTGCTGTCTACTACTGTCGATCAAAATTTTTAATTATTAGCATGAGTCTTACCATTCATCTTTATAGTGTGCAATATCGGTTTTAAATGCAAGTATAAGATTTAACTCATAATAAATAAATCTCAATATAAGATTTAACTCATTAACAGAATCACTAAAACGACACAATTCACATAAATTTCATAAATAAATCTCAATATAAGATTTAACTCATTAACAGAATCACTAAAATGACACAATTCACATTTACTAGCTTACACACATGCATACATATTTTGTTCTTAGCAAAACAACAAAAACACTGCACATAAGCAACTCAACTGTTTTCATTTCGCTTCTTGATACACGCACATTCTACCAACACTATCTTTGGCTTACTGATGAGGAAGGAAGAACTAGAAAGAAATGAAACTTGTGTCCTGCCTTTCTCTTTCCTTCTATCACTCCAGTCTCCACCCCTTACTCAGCTGCACACTCAAAATGCTTATCTTCTACTTGCTTTGCATCTTCCTGAGCTCCCACACACCCTGGGAGAATTCTGTATTCACCGAACGTGGTAAAGGCTTTGTGCTACTGGAATGGCAAAGAATTATGGGCATACATATTGCGCCTGTCTTACTGTTTATACACATGCTCCATTGTCCCACCAGACTTCACTTACAAAGCACAGTGCAAAGATAAAATTATTAAGGCTTTGAAGATGGTGATGGCATAGCATTAAATCAAGCCTGGGACCCCTGTAAGCACAGGAGCTTGTGCAGCTCCCTAGGCTGCAAACCCATGAAGCCAGCCCTGAGTATGGACTTGGTCAGGATATTGGGAGGAAGGAAATGCACTGTCAGATACAATATCTCAGACATTTGAGAGGTGCATGAAAAAAATTATTATAAGGACTTTGAAATTGTATTGCTGGGGCATGAAGCAGGCCATTGACGCACTGGAGAAAGATAATGGAAGACTGAGGGTGATTAATCATCAATATAGGTGAAACCCGAAAGACAGAGGGCATTTGGGCATATAAAGAGATTCTCACCTCTTGCAGCCAAAGGGCAGAAAAGTCTAAGAATCAAACCCAGCCTCACCTCAGCAAGACTGTTCTACCAAGGTCAAGGTCTTGTTTGGAAAGAGTGGAAACCTGAAAATTGGCATGAGAATTATTTGAGTTGATTCAGTCAAAATCTTAAATTCCAAGATTTCCCTGAAGTTCTTCTATAGAGGCCCAGATAGTAAATATTTTGGGCTTTGTGGAACATAGGGTTGCTATTACAACTACTCACAAAAGCAGCCATAGGTACAGACAATAGATAAGGGAATAGGTGTGGCTGTGTTATAATAAACCTTTATTTACAAAAATAGGCCAGATTGTCCTGCACACCATAGTTTTTCACACCCATCAAATCAAAATCACAACATAGAAGTGGAACCCATGAGAACGAAACCCATGTTTCCTGAAAATAAGACCTAGCCGGGCCATCAGCTCTAATGCATCTTTTGGAGCAAAAATTAATATAAGACCGGTAGTATATTATATTATATTAATAGTATTATATTATATTACATATATTATATCATATTATACCAGGTCTTATATTAAAATAAGACCAGGTCTTATACTAATTTTTGCTCCAAAAGACGCATTAGAGCTGATGGTCCGGCTAGGTGTTATTTTCAGGGAAAAACGATACGTTAAGAATGGCAGAACAAAAAAACAAAACCAAAAAGAAATCCTGGTTCCTTGATGGAGGTTACAAGTGGCCAAACAAAATCTTAACCAATAAACTTTGTAAAGGGTAAACCAAGAGATCTACCATATTAATTCTTTTTAGTCTGTTTACCTTCCAGGAAGAACACCATGAATTTCATTGGCTTTTCTTGAAGTGACATCAGTTGTGTATGTTTTTATGCCACTCCTCTCCATGCATGAGGAACCCTGGGATTTCATATCAAGAAAACATTTCACAACAGAAGCCTAAACACTCTGAAATTACAAGCAACAAGATGAGAAATATGATCTCTCTGTTTCAGGTTCACAGATGCTTTACAGGTAATATTTCATAACTTTTCATAAACATCCTCAAACTAGATTGACAATTTAAGTTTTATCTTGCTCCCCACAGTAAAAAGGTTGAAGCAGAGGGCCAGAACTCTTGCCCTCTAACACTCTCCCCTCTCAGCAAATCTCTGAACCCCGAAAAGAATATCATTTCCACCTCTGAGTCTAGATGATTATACTGAAATTGAATTTATGATGTCAGAAATCAGGTCTTTAACAGCACCTCCCAAAGAAATATTCTATCGTAGGATCTACTTTCATCATTTTTCTTACTGTAATTAACCCCCAACCATAGCCACAGTAACAAGGAAAAGAAAAAAATCAATGCTGTTGAAAGTAGCACTATGAAGAGAAACGGAAATTTAAGGAGCTCAGGAAGAGATATTAATGTTATAACTGAAAGCCCCTCCACAGTCCTACTCTCATTATAAGAGCTTTCCCAAGACTGCACTTCAGTTTCCTGTTCTATAAAATGGAGATCATACCATACTTTATAGACCACATTTTGATGGTTTGAAAATAAAAACTTAGTCGATGTTAAGGAACATTAAATCTCAAAAGGGTCAGCAGTGGGCACACACAGTAATAGCATCACTGGATTTTTCACAGAAGACATCGGTAGAGAGCAGCATACCACGTGAACTTATATTTTTGTAAAATATTAAAGGAAGTTGCATAAAATGGCTGTAAGAAGGGACTGCGATTTCCTATTGTGCTGTGGATCAACTGTGAAACATTCAAGGATTTTTTTTAAAAATCAAGGGAAGCGATGGTTCTGGAAACAGAATAGGACACAGTGGGGGGAAGCACAGAAAGGAAACCTTGCACTGCCCTAGGGTCTGGAAAAACATCTTGACTTTATTTCAGATACACCTGAATCTTCTGGGGCAACAAATGGGAAATCACAGCTCTACCAACAAGCACTAACTTGATATTTTAGAGGCTTGCTTTTTTTTCCTTCCTACAACTCAGACAGGTTTTTTTAAGTCTTAGCAGAATGGCTAGACTAGGTAATCCACATAAGCAGCTGCTGCAATGTGATCTTTTTCTAACATTTTAATGTAGAGCTGTGAACTTTTCTGGCTTTGGGCGATGTTGAGAACATTTGGAGTAAACTTTCTTGATTTAAAGGTTTACTGTTCGAACTCTGTCTAATCTACCTCAGATGGAGGGTCTGCATGAAACAATCACCCAAGATATCTAACTATGCTGGAAAAGCAAAGTGGCTGATGGATAAATGAGCTTTAAATACCAATCCTACACACTTCAAAACAACAACAAAAAACAAACAAACAAAAAAAACCCCTTAAGTTTATTTCCTTATCTTTTAATTTCCTTAACTATAATAGTATTCTATTTTCTAGATCTCAGGATATTTTTTCATGCCCTGCTCATTAGCCTCTTGGAGATAGCATCAGTGTCCTGTAGAAGGGAAGTTCTCAAGCTCTGACATTCAACTACCTGAGCTCCAACAATCTGCCACTTACTGGCTGCGTGAGCTGGAGCCAATCACCTCATCTCTACATTTCAATCGCATCATGTAAAATGGGGATATGATAGAGTGTGACAGAGCTGGTACCTGGATTAAAAGAAAAAATACAAAACAGGTATTTGATATAGGATACATAGCAGTCATTCGCTAAGTTTATCTCAGGTCGTAACATCACAATAACATTAATACCAATCTTACAGACCAACTGTAATGTTGCACTTATTGTAATGTTGCACCAACTGTATGTTGCACTTATTATTTTGACAGTTGGAAGAGAGGGAAAGAATTTGACTTGAAGCTTCTAATACACACTTTTTTAAGATAATGTAATAGAATTTTGGCCATTTTGTAAATGTCCCTCAAGATCACATAAAGGACGGAGGTTCTTTACTTTCATAAGGAGTGGGGTCTCCCAAGTAGTGACAAATTTCCTCCTGATTATAGGTAGGACAAGGTGGAATATCCCCCTGTGTTTGACTGGTATCTATGGACATTTGCCCCTAAATGAGAACTCTGTGTATGGGAACAAATCATGGTTATAGTATGCTTACTGTAGAGTTCTGACTTTTCTCTTTGGTGGGAGGCTGGCCAGGGGTTAGGAGGGCGCCTTAAAACCAGGGCGATGGCAGAATCCCTTCCTGAAATAGTACGAGACACTGGTATTGACAGGCAGGCCAACTACACAGGCACTGACACTCAAAAACATTGTGAGCATCTTTTTTTTTTTTTTTAAATCAACAGGCATCCAAGATTTGTATGGCTTAAGGCTGACTGGGCTGAGAGTACTTATGAAGCCCTTGTATTGGGTCACATTGGTTAGCAGGAGACAGAGTTGGATTTTACAGTGAATGCTCCGCTGTACCACCCAGACCTCCCCTCAAGAATAATTCATTCATTCTTCTAGCTGAAAGGAGGGTCAGATGCCAATGGCTCAGAGCTATTGTCCCTCTCTGAGAATTGCACTAGGCCAAAGGAAGCTGCCTCACCCAAGGTTATAACCCCTCCTAGGACAGCCTGCATCCAATGCTTATCAAAGCAAGGCTCCCTTTTCTCAAGGGCATTCCCAGCCCCAGAGCACTGCGAGGATTGGCTGAAGCCTTTGTTGCCATTGTTCTGTAGTTTATTTCCTACTTACCAGTCCTGCTTTCTTCACTCTTTTACAGATGTGTTCCTGAGAGCACTACTAATAAATCTCCTGCTTGTGTATCTCTTTCTCAAAACATGTCTGTAGGGAGGCCAATCTTACAGATTCCCACTAATGGTTGCCACCCAAGGCTCCACCCCAATCCCCTGGGTCAGTTCTTTGCAGACTGACACAGTACCCTCCCATCCAAAGGCCAACTCTGTTCTACCTGGGGATGAAGCCTATTTCAACCTCCTTGATTCCCAGAATATGCTCTACTTCCCAGTAAAGGCTCTTCCAACAAGATGTGTAGCTTCTTCCCACACTAACAATGGGGAGGAGGAAGAAGACAGATTTCCGACTTTTGAATCAGTTCCAAGAGAAAGCTTGTTGAGTTTCTCAGTTCAAAGCATCCTGTGCACATTTAAAAAGTCCACATCTGCCTTGCCAACTTTTTACATGCGGTGGATATATCCACACATCCAAAACTCAGTAGAAAAAAGAGGCAGGCTAGGGACACCCTGTGGTTGTTTGCAGCCATTTTCCGGGAGCTTCATCCACACTAGTGCCCGCCCCATCTACCATTCTTATCACCAACTGGGATTCCTTGGGTCCCTGGGCGTGCTCTTGGAATAACGATTTCCCAGACGAACTCGGTTGGGCTTGTCTTCTTGCTCCAAAGACTACAAATTGCTTTCAGAGGAATTCCGTCCTCCTTCACCAAACTTTGGGAAACCAACCCCAACCCAATCACTTTGCTGACTTCTTAAAAAGCCTAGTTTGGACACAATCTTGAGACGTGATTCATAGACTTTATCTTATTTAATGTTGCATATAATCCTTGTCACAACCTTGCTAGGTCAGCACAACTGTTACTTGAAAGCTGTGGAAGTTTGGCTCAGAGGAGGAAAGAGACTTGATCCAAATCATATGGTAATTAAGTGGCGGAAAAGGGCCTGTCTATGGATCCAATGACTGTGTTTTTTTTACTTTGCCACCCTGTTCTCCCCACATCAGGCTGCCTCCTCAGTTATTCAGGGTCAAAGATGGGAAAGGTACGCTCTAGCAATTTTCATTTAGTAGGTGCTCAATAAATATGTGCTGATTAAAAATGTACCCTGGAAGTTAGAAATCAGAGTCTAGGCACCTATCTACCATCAAGGGCCTAGCTTAGTCAATTTATTTAACTTTCTCGATCTTATTTTATTTGTTTTAGTTCCATCTGAAAAAGTTGGGTACTAACTCCTTCCCTTCCTACAATTAATAGCCATTATGTCAATTAGGATGCTTTGGGCAGCAAGTAAAATATTTAACTGCCTATAACAAAATAATAGATATTTATCTCTTTCACATAATAAGAATCCTAGAATTTCCAGGTTAACTCAGTGGCTCAGCCAGGATCTTCTTCCAATCCCACGTTTTCAGTGAATTGGCTTAAGCTTGTCACCTCATAGTCATGAGATAACTGCCTGAGCTCCAGATATCATCTAAACTAAGAAAAGAGGGGAAGAGGGAAGAGGCTTCTTCTTTTAGAACTCTCTTGGAAATCACAGGCAGACTTCATCTTACATGTAATTAGCCAGAACTGGGTCACATGGCACTCTAAACAAATCACTGGCAAAGGGAATGGGATTGCCAGGAAGGGCTTAAGCCTCACATAAGGTATGTCTTACTGGTATTTGACATGTATCCAGAAAACTCTAAAACATTGTATGGTAGATTACAAAATATGACCACTGATTCCTTTCATAATGATATTTAAGTTCTTTTGCATTGTGATTTCATCATTTCCTTCATCAAGACACAGAATCTATTTCCATATCTCTTGAATCTAGGCTGGCCTTTGGACTTGCTTTGACCAATAAAGTGTGACAACAGTGATATTATGGGACTTAAACACCAAAACCTTAAGAGGCCTTGCAACTTCGACTGTTGTCTCTTGGGCCACTGTACTGAGACTGCCACACAGACAGTAGAAAAAGAGGTATCCCAGGCAATGGCCAGCATCAACTGTCAGATGTATGATGAGGCCATTTTGTGTCTTCCAGCCTAACTGAGCCTCCAGCTGAATGCAGCTCATGAGTAAATCCAGGCAAAACAGGCAGAGAAACTACTCAGTCAACTCAAAGAACTATTAGAAATAATAAGACATTGTTATTTGAACCCACTGTGTGACTTGTTTGTTACACAGCAATAGATAGCTGAAACACTGGAACGGTTGCAGCTGTCCTGTAATCTGCCTGCATTCCAGGATTTGTTGAGGAAAAAGAGACATGTGTGTTGATACAAAAGGAAGGGAGATTTGATTTTAACTGAAGTCATTGAAAATATTTTTCAAGAGGATCACTTTGGGGTAAGCAATCTGTGTGGAGTAATCCAACAAAGTAACAAGACAGAAAAAGAAAATATGAAGGGAGGGGGAAAAGGACATAGGAAAAGTAAGAAGGAGGGATAGGCCAACTTCAGAAAAATGTGCCACTCATAACACAAGACATGCAATCAATGTGCTCAGTGGTAGTTTCTGTAGTTCAGGATGTCAAACCTTCCTAAGATTGTACCAATCAAGTAAGAACATTCCTATCCCTCTTACCCCTCCAGGATTTAGCCCCTAGTTAAGATCTGGCAGGATAAGAATTACTAGTTATCAAGCTAGGAGAGGAGGAGAAATACCAAATGTGGGGAAAGAGGAGAAAGGCCATGGTGAGCAGACAGCCCAAAGCAAAGCCTAGCTGGGGAAAAGGGAAGATTTAGTTTTAAATCAAGTTCAAAGTTTTGATTATTACATGAAACTAAACAATGTGAGTCCATTGAGAACGCATTTTTTTACTTTAAAGGACCAAAAATGTCATGGAACTACAAATTTTCATCTAGGGCAAGGGAGGAATTTTCCCTAATTAAAAACTTTTAAAGGGACAGTGGGAAACAAGACTGCAGTTAGTTTAGCCTCATCCCCATTCAGACTCCTGCTGCCAGAGACCTTACACTAAGTGACTCAAGAAAGGCCACCTGGTGACTAGGTGAATGATGTTGTAGATTGCATTAGTGATGTGACCGTTGCCGTTGCCGGAAAGGTGTCCGCTCCCCCTCAAATAAATCCTTTGTTAAAGGGGATAAAAGTCCACGTTCAAAAGCTGGTTATTTGTAGGCTCACCTTCCCATTCTCAGCAGTCCTATTTTTAAAATACACAGGCCAGGATGAACAGTAAATCAAGTCATTGACTTAGTGCATTAGTGTAAATTCATTTTAAAACACATTTGGGGGAACTGAACTAACACCAGAGGCGCTGTAGGCAGGGGAAGAACATGGAGGAGTAGCCAACATCACTGCAGTTTTGCCTGGAGTAAACGCCACCCTTTAAGCCAGCGGTATTCAACTCTTCCGAAAACTTACCTTGGGAGCTTGGAAAAATGCGATTTCAGAGCCCAAGCGCTAGAATTCTATTTCATCAGTTTGTTTTAGAGTCCAGGAATCTGAGTTTTAACAAGCATTCAAGGTGATTCTGAGGCACTGGGTTCACAGACCACATTTTGGAAACACTGTCTTAATATAAATTGATAGGAGTTGAAGACCAACACCAGTCACAAAATTCTGATGCAGATTTCTCCACAAAATATATTCTTGCAGCGAATGAGATAATATGGCAAAAGTTTCAATGCTTTTCCACAGAAACAGGTTATCGACCATGCTTCCTCAGAGCTAAGTTGATTGTTCCACATACGATCAATTTGGAGGAATACTGGGGAAAAACTGGAAAATTAACCCAATAGAAGCACACATCTATTATGAGATAAATCGATGGTCAGAATTTTGAAAATGTAGAAAACTAAGAGTGAGAAAGACATTTGTTAGACTGAACTTCAGTTTAAAATAAAAGATTTCTTATTGTCCCAAATGTCTAACGTCATTTTGGAAATGTCATTTTGTTGGCATAACCCAGGAACCTCATTTTCAAGCTCTTTTATCCCTTCATGTATTCAATCAGCACTGACTGAGTGCTTATTATGGAGAATATACTATTTTCCTAGAAACAAAAATAGTTTCTAGACGTTGTTCAGGCCTCTCCTTCATGAACATAAGCTTCAAATAATCTATTCGAGGAAGACAGATATTCTTATAAGCTTCCAGGTTTGTAAAAACTTTCCCAAACTTCCCATGAAATAAGCACTTATTGCAAAGTCTCTGGATGTTACTGTTATAGGATCTAACACACAGGGCTCATGGACAATAATTAAAAACCAAGAAGAGGTAAACAGACCCATCGCAAGAGGGCCACATGCTACTACTAGCCATCATCCCCCGGAATTCCAGCAACCTGACAGGATGAGCCCGCTCTGGTCAGCAAAGGAGAAGCACCTCTAATATCCATATGCAGAGATAGCCACAGTTTAGTGGGAGTTACAAGAATTTTCTAAAACTTGAACACATTTTACCTACATCTTATGGAATGTTTTCAGAAAACTGAAAACTGAGGCTTTTAGAACAGATTGATTCATATCTCAGAAAGTGGAAAAGAAGGAAGTCATTTTGTCACCTAGTATAAGAAAAAAACAGCAGATATATCTCTCTAGGGAGAGAAACTGTTGGTCCTATGAATTTAAATTCATAGACTGAAAATCTGTCAGCCTTTTCCAGATTCTTTTACAGCATCATGGCTCCACCAACGTTTAAGCACTAATTGATTCATTTTATGTTTTATTGGACTTAAAGTCATTTTAGTCACTATTTTTAACTGTTTCTCATTTATGTTCCTCCTCCCGCCATTTGCTTCAAGCCCCACATTAAATTATACATTCTCTCACATGTCTCATTATCTTACATTTTTTTCTGTCATTCTGCAGCTGCTCTCCTACGTTCCTACTTCAGCTTTGTTTAGTGCCAAAGAGCTGTTTTTTCTAACACTTCAAAAACACATGGCATTTTTTATGGGCACAAGTATCTTTACTTCTGTCAAATAAAAAATTGATTCATAGGAAAACATTTTAAGTATGTAGGTGTTTTGAAAGAAAATGAGTAACTCATTAAAAAAAATAAGTATGTCTGAGGAGAGACTAAAACCATTGCATAAAAACTGAACATAAATATCTTTGCTTTTAAGATTATTTGAACAGGCACAGATTCCCCCAGTTACTTTATTAGTTTGTTTTTACCCTTCATGTGATTACTTTTTTAGAATGTTCTCACTTACAAGATTCTGGAAACCACATATAAAGAGCAGACAACTTTTGCCCTAAGTCTGTTTCTGCCTTATATGGAAAATGTTATACTAACCTAAGAGGGAATCAGAGTTCTACACTGTAGCAGATTATTATTCATGCATTTCCCATATCTCTTGAAACTTGACTAGCAATCAAAGTTGAGGATTAGAATTGGTTTGGTTTGACAATGGCATTTGCCTCACCTGGAAGTCCTGGAAAGAGAGTGGCTGCTTTCTAAGTTTTTTTTTGTTGTTGTTTGTTTTTTAAATAAGTATTTTCTTATGTATGTATGTATTTATTTATTTATTCATTTTCCTTAAGGGGGCGCAGCTCACAGTGGCCCATGCGGGGATCGAACCGGCAACCTTGGTACCAAGAGCACCACACTAACCAACTGAGCTAACCAGCCACCCCCTGCTTTCTAAGTCTTAAATACTATCTTTCTCCCCATGTAAACTGCATGTTGACAGTAAGTTAACCATGTGACAAATTTGGCCATTTCACAATGTATGGCAGAATGGAGCTGTACAGTGCACTACCCAGACCTCTTCCCACCATCTTTGTGCACCATTCCCCTTTAGATATGCTTTCACTTCCAATAGCCAGCACCCACTCTTTTCAGGCTATTTAGAGTCCCTTGGCATTAGTGCCTGGAAGAAATCAGAAGTTCAGGGAACTGGGAAGAAAGGGAACAGGGGAGATAAGGTGTCCCTTACCAAGTGACAGGGAAACCCAGCTCCCTGTCTCCTGTCATGACAACGCTGAGGCACTAACACTCCAGAGCTCCCTTGCAGGTAAGGCTGATGGACATTCTGCAGGACTTTGCCTGAGATGGATCTTTGCTTGGCCTCACATTCCTCCTATCCTGCTTCCCATTCATTTACTCTTCTTCCTTGTGCACTTCCTTTAAAAATCACCAGCACAGGAATCTTTTTCTCAGGGCCTGCTTCTTGGAAATTCAAACTAAGACAGCTGCTGAGACCCTTAAAGCAAAGGTTTACAAGAGGCAAAGGTTTGTATCCTTGAATCGTAGCATTACAGCATGGCCATACTCCCCTAGATGAGTATCAGAGAGGTGAGTTAAGTTACCCAAGTTTTCACAGCTAGGATAGAGAAGGTAAATCCACAAACACAGGCCTTCTGGCCCAAAGACCATTGCTCTTTCCACCATTAGTGATTTTATCCCTCGTGATGACTAGACTACATATCCAGTTAAAGTTGAAATCAGTTAATTCAAGATTGAACTTCTTATTTCCAATATATCTCATATAAAGGCACAGATGTAAACTCAGTTCCAAATTAAATCCAGGAGTGTCCTCTTCTCTCTCTCTCTCTCTCTCTCTCTCTCTCTCTCTCTCTCTCCATCTCTCTTGTTCCATCTCTCTATCTCTATCTCTTCCCCCCTCTCTTCTATCACTCTCTCTCCTCTCACTCCTTCTGTTTTTCTCCATCACATACATAATAAATAATATCAGTAAAGGAAGAATTTTGAATTGATTGAGCACACACACACAGAGAAGCTTGTTTGTTTGCTGCGTCAGCACAAATGTCAATCAAAAAGAGCAATGCAGTCTCTTTTCCAGTGTCAAACTGCCCTCTTTCCCAAGAGACCCCAAAGGATACAAGCCAAAACTTCCCTGGTGCTCTCATAGCCAAAAGGGGAAGTGAGTACATACATATGAATGAGCTCAACTAGAATTACTTATAAATAATGAAGAAACATGCAACACTTTGCCCCTCATCACATCTTCCCAGGGCATATGCCAAAAAAAGGCATCTGCTTCTTAAGTGTGGTGTGAAGGGCACTGAAAAGTCAGCCTGGACCAACCTGGTGCCCCTCCCCGAAGACCTGCGGATGGTCTGCACTTCTCAATATTGTAGTCACTCCTTTGGGCAAACACACCCTTCAGGGAGCCTCTGTTATATATATAAATGAATTTCCTTGGAATGACAACAAATTAACTCATTATCAGCTCTTAATCCATTAGCAAGGATTTATTTCTCAGAGCTGGCCTCTAAAGTCATAAGATAAACAAGGTTTGAAGGATGTGAGATTAGGAAAGCGCATCCAGATAAGGAGTAGGAGCCCAGAGGCTTCACAGCCAGAGCAGCACTAGATGGGGGGGGAGGGGGGGCCCTGGAAGATGCATTGAGGACAAGGCACCCGGGAAGAGGATGTGGAGAGAGACTGCCTGGGTTCACATCTGCCACATCCATGCTGATCACGTGACCTTGGGCAGAGACGTTTACCTCCCTTAAACCTCCCGATGTCCTCATGGGTAGAATGGGGACAATAAGACATCTGCTGTATAGGGCAGTCAGGAGGACGCAGTGCAGTTATGCATACAGCACTCTTAGGCGCAGGCCTAGAACAGAGTAAGGCTTCAAAACCGGCGGCTGTTTTTATTGTTGTTGATATTATTATTCTAATTACTTGGAAATAAAATAATGAAGGAGGAGGTTATAAAAAAGCTTTTAGAACAAATGTCAATGACCACAACTTTGCTTAAGTCTGTCCAGTACTATTTACCACACACATAAGAAAGACGAAAAAGTCAAAACAAGACCACTTAAGAGATGTAGCTGGACATACTAACATATCAAAATATTCAATCACGTGATCAGAATAAACTGTTATAATCTCTCTCTTCCCCTTTGCCTCTCCTTTTTTTTCCATCTCCCTGTGTTTTATTTTTCTTTATTCATAAAATATCCTTTTGTTTTGCTTTGAAATGTAGGTGATATGTTTAAGTTAAGACATTTAAGACTACCTACTAAATTATTGGGGTTTTTAACTGCTTTTAAAAATTATATTTATTCATTCATGGATCTGACAAATTATATACGAGTTCTCTGTGCCAGGCCCAGTGCTAAACAGGAGATGAACATTCATATACGCAGAAGGAACATTCTAGATTACAGCTCCTTCGGAGAATCCCTCTCAAGCTCTCTTTCTTCCCAAAAGAAACATGGTGGATTCATGAGAGATAAAATGCCCTCTTGGAAGGAATGTTTTCAAGTTTGACCTGGAGCATGTCGAGTGATAGGCATGCCTGCTCCTGGATGGAATTCCTAAGCTGGACGTGGCTCCTGGGAGGCTCATTAAAGATTCGAAAATTCTAAGTTTCATTCTTCCTCAATTATGCCTCTGGGTTTAAGAGGTATTAACAGAGTAGCTTTTGGAAGTCAAACAAGGGAATTCTGAAGTACAGATAGAAGTCAGGCCAAAGAGGAAGACATGAGAATACTAATCTCTGAAGCCTGTAAAAGAAGCCTGATGAATTTTAATTATCTTCACTAGAGTGTTTGTAATTGTTGATCTTGTATGGAATCTAATAGTTTCAATGAAAAATGTGTTAGGCCTTTGGTCCAAGGAAATCATCATTATAAGGACATAAGTGCCTAGGACAATATAAATCTCTCTGTGGTACTGCTGCTGTGGCCTTTGATCCTTGGTGTATTACTTACTTATTTATTGATTTATAAAAATGAGCTGTCAAGCTTTTCCTAAGAAGTCCAAGGGCACATGAACAAAATGTAGGAACTATACAACCACAAAAAATAAACTACGAAGTATAAACAAGATCCCCTAATGTCCAGGGCACTCTGCCTAGGTGAGTAGGATAAATCAAAAATATACTTTTTAGACACACCCTGAATGTCAACAAACAAAAACTCTGTAAAACCCAAAGAAGGAAGTTATATAATAAGGGCTTATATGAGACATAATATACATTGGCAAACCCCTGATCTAAACACTATGAATTTATTTACATTTGGCCCTTCTTCAGAGACGGGCCTGAGACTCTCACCAGAAAGTATGAAGAGTATGATATCTTAAACACCAGCAGGGCCAGAGGTCGCGTACTTGGCTTTCAGCATTTAGTATTATTTTAAGCCAATTAAAATAATTTGGTTTCACAGTGGAAAGATTCCATTAAATAATAGCTTTGTTCGCTATGAGTGTGGGTTGTGTGGTTCTTTATTGAGTAAGATAGAAGTGGAGAAACATAAGAGTAGAGATTTAATTCAGGGCAAAGACAGAGAGGCTTGTCTGAAACCACCTCTGCCCAATGAACACAGAGCAGAAATCTGATGTACTGGGTCCAGATCACCAGCCATTTCAATTGGCATAGGTCAAAAAATGAACATTTACTGTTACTAATTTTTCTCTAGAACCTAAAATTTTAGAACACTGAACTTCTATTTTTAACACTGTCCAATTGTCAATCAGTATTTCACCACTCGGTGCCAAAAAGAAGTTAAACATATATTGTTCTATACTCTTCCTTTTTAATCCCAGCTAAAACACAAGGGATTTCATGATTTCCCTGAATACGACTCCATTTCATTCTGCAAATGATAGTCCCTCGTCTGAAAGCCCACAATCTGTTAACTTCGGTCTGCAATAGGCAGCCAATTCCGATTGGCTGAATAGGCCCCAGAAAATTAACTTTGGTCCAGAATGACCCCATTTAGCTGTTGGCACAGAATCATTTAAGAGAAAATTCCTAAACACTCCACTTAAACTTGGCTATGTAGTTTGATGTTTTTGAGCAAAAATACCAAAGTGTGCATGCAGTGATTGCATACCCCAAACTTCCTACAATCTGATGAGCTTTAAAAATACAAAGATGTTAGGGTTGTAGCCCAGTGGATTAAGGCGATAATTTGGTAACCCACAATTGGATTGAAAAGAGCTTTGTGGCACAACTGCCACTATGGAAAGCCTCCCTAGAAAGTGAGTACACATCAGGGTGATTCGGCTTCTTATTGGTCCCGCTTTTTCTGTGGTTCCTATAGCCTCACAGCTCTTGCAGAAAGTCCCAGCATCCTTTGCGCTTACTCTTCACTAGATGCATGCCCACAGGCACCTCCTCCTGCTCAGCTTATAAAACAGTCACTAAAGTCTAGAGCACCACCAAAAATGACTGTCATACCCTCCGTGTGCTATTTAGCTAAAATGCTCTGACCCGATCCCCATCTGAGGTACTGATATAGCTTTGCTTTCTTCTCTTTTTCTGCCTTAGGAAGGAGAGCCAATCCCCAAGGTTATGCACTTTTACACTTAATTCATGAATTGACTCCAGTATGGTAGACATTCATTACCACCAAAGGAGGAAAGCAGTCCAAGTCTTTTCTGGGTAGACTGCTTGACTCATGCACACACATGCTTCTACTCTAACCTTCCCTATGTCCATTCTATTACCTATTACTGTGCCTAGTCTACAAAGTACTAACTTAGCAGAAGAGTAGAAAGCTATCCAAGTGTACCCATCATAATATTTCTTCCCCTCAGAGAGAAAATCTGAACTCTATATTCCTCAAGCAATCCTCTCCTCAAAACACTTGTTTTTCCATCTGCCTAACACGTTATAACTCTGCGACATATATCATGACCTTCACATCACTGTCCTCCAAAGGGCGACCACATTCATAAAGACCTATTACGTCTCAACACTTATATATTGGTCAGTGATTCTGCAAGAAAAAGATGGTACAATCAAAGGATTAATTGAAGAAAGTTTAAGGATGCAACTATTTAGAAAAGTGTGGTCCAGATTGAGGCTATCAGTGAGGGATGGTAAAACATGCAAGGACTAACTACGTGGAAAGCTTTTATCTCCTCTACACTTGATGAGAAAAAAAAAGAGGGTCATGTTACCTACTGAGAGCCACAGCCATAAGAGCAGGGCCACCTAACTGAAATAGCTGTGACTATTGGTAAAGGAAGATAGCCAATGCCTAAGCCAGGTAAAGGGAAGTCAGGAGACAAAAAACTCCACCTTCCTTTATCTTCTGCCTGCTAATCTCCAGATTGCTGAACTCAAATGGAAGCCAGAGGTGAGAGAGCTTGGGTGGTACCATCTATAAAGAACTCAAACGATTATAATGCTAAGCGAAATAAATAAGACAGAAAAAGTAGAGAACTGTATGATTTCACTGAAATGTGGTATATAAAACTGAAAACAGCAAAAGAACAAGACAAACAAATGAAGGAACAAAAACTCATAGACATAGACAATAGTTTAGGGGTTACCAGAGGGTAAGGGGAGAGGGGGGCTCTAGACGAGGATAAACGGGGTCTAATATATGGTGATGGAAAGAGAACTGACTCTGGGTGGTGAACACACCATGTAAGATATAGATAATGTATTACAGAACTGTACACCTGAAATCTATGTAACTTTACTAACAATTGTCACCAATTGTCAGTAAACTTTAATTTAAAAAGGAAAAAGAAGAACTCTGGGGGCTGGCCCGGTGGCTCAGGCGGTTAGCGCTCCATGCTCCTAACTCCGAAGGCTGCCAGTTCGATTCCCACATGGGTCAGTGGGCTCTCAACCACAAGGTTGCCGGTTCAACTCCTCGAGTCCCTCAAGGGATAGTGGGCTCCGCCCCCTGCAACTAAGATTGAACACGGCACCTTGAGCTGAGCTACCGCTGAGCTCCCGGATGGCTCAGTTGGTTGGAGTCCGTCCTCTCAACCACAAGGTTACCAGTTCAACTCCCGCAAGGGATAGTGGGCTGTGCCCCCTGCAACTAGAAATGGCAACTGGACCTGGAGCTGAGCTGCACCCTCCACAACTAAGATTGAAAGGACAACAACTTGACTTGGAAAAAAGTCCTGGAAGTACACACTGTTCCCCAATAAAGTCCTGTTCCCCTTCCCCAATAAAATCTTTAAAAAAAAGAACTCTGGGAAAACAGTACTGGGCAGAGAAGGGTGAAGAATACATTTGAAGAGGGAAATGAACAGTAATCAGCATTTCATGTCAACAGACCCTTACTGGAGGCCTTACTGGAGGATGGAGGTCCTCTGAGCCAGAAGTGTAAACCATATCAAATTTTGTAATCTCAAGAGCTAGGGACAGGGCAAGAGAAAATTCCATCTCATATGCCTGAGGTTGAAAAGAGCCAAAGGAATGAGATTCAACCATGAAGGTTGCCAGAGCTCCAAAAAGCAAGATTAGCAAATACATCCAAGAATAGCAGATGGGTCAAAACTGGGAGATAAGTAAAAGATCAAGGGCCAGGCTGGAATAGGGCAAAATCAAAAGCAAGGCGATTTTGGTAATTTGTGTCTAAAGGACACATGTCCATGGCTGTATCAAAAGATAACCAGAAGAAAAAAATAAAGATTAGTATGAAACTAAGAGCAGATCATAACACCAAGAAAGCACAGAGAAGAAAAGAGGCTAGTGAAACAGCCAAAGTTCAAGATGCGACAAATTGTATAAAATGCTTCCTTCAGCGATCAGTCAGAAAACACAAAAATAAAGGACGCAGGGTCATAGAGGGGATGACAATATAGTATTGGTGTGGTATGAGCTACCGTTATCTCTTTAAAATGGATTGTACCAGAACATAAAAGGCCAGTGCACTAAAAAAGTACCATGCAATCTGGCAGATTCTTCCTATCTATCTAGAAACACCTTCCCCCCATTCCATTATGATAATTCACCAGATAAAAATAATCCCATTCACCTTCCCTTCCAATGGAGACCAATTTGCATTTATGAAAACATAATTGGTGAAAACATATTATACAAACATAAATTATAAAACCATAATCTCTGAAAAGAGAACACACATTGTACATAGAAGACAAATCACTAGAACAATTTCCTTGGTAGCTGAAACTTGGGTATCAAGTTGAGCCATACTCTTCCATACTTGTCATAGTTAATCATGGAAAACTGAAGTACCATGTCGTAAAGTGCTAGTTGTTTGAAGTAGATGCAGGGCAGAAAAAGACTGGAAAGTATAAATGGAGAACCAAAACCAAGGATAGAAGTCAGAATGGAACATGGAAAAACAAGTCATTCCTATATGCCAAACAGGAATAAAACCAGGAACTTTCAGTTTAGTGGCTGGGTCACTGGAGGAAATCTGGTAAAAGACAGTAGTGATGCAGGTAGTAAAAAAAAAAATTAATACAGAGCAACTCAGCAGTGGTGGTCAAAGGTGGAAGTCCAATGGACAGTAAACTGACCCCCAAAGGGGTTTTAAGTACTGAGCCGACCCTCTCAGGTCAGCTTATTCCCAGCTTAATCCTACTGTTCTCATGGACAGTCACCTGAGTTTGCCACTATTTAGCTACATTTCCAGCTAGGAGGCTGTGGCTGATTTCTAAAGGATAAGATGCTAAAAGCTGGGAGAGGGTGGTGGCTATGAGAAAGTGAAAAAGAAATGGATACGAAAGATATGGTACAGTATCACAAGTATAGTGATATGCCAGAACACAGCCAGACACAAATTCCAGAGAGAGAGAAAGAGAGAGAGAGAGAGAGAGAGAGAGAGAGAGAGAGAGAGAGAGAGAGAGAGGAGGAGGAGGAGGAGGAGGAGGAGGAGGAGGAGGAGGAGGAGGAGGAAGAAGAAAAGGAAGAGGAAGAGAAGGAAGGAAGGCAGGGTCACCTGTTCAAAGCATTCTGGCCCAACACAAATCAGAACAGCAGAGAACCAGGTGCCATCCCTTAACCAAATTTAATAACCTCTGCTTCCCGTTGTACTTCCCTCTTTGTCTTATTTCATGAGGTTGTGTATGCCAAGGTGATAGGAGAGCATTGGCTGCTAACAAATGCTTGCCTTTCTTAACCTATTCCCACAATTGAGCACAAGAACAAAGTAAGGTTATAAGAAAAAGAAATACATTTATAAAACATAGTGCTAAGTGAAACCCAGAGTATGACTGGATCTTGTTATCAGTTCACAAAACTGATACAGTCTTTGGTGTTACATATAGTAGGTATACAATGATGCGTTGAATGATACCATAAAAAGATTGATCATGAAAAGCAACTAAATTCATAATATGAAAAAGTTATGCTTTGGTGTTTGTTTTTATTCCCTTGAACTGGGTACTTAAATTCAAAGAAAAAGGCTGACAAATTTTTACAGAAGCCCTGGTCAAAGCAAAGCAAAACAAAACAAAGCGCTATACTAACAAAAATATGATACTGCTCTTTGAGGGGAAAAGTAGTTAAATGTTTCTTCCATATTTCTTTACCCAAAATATTGCTCAAAACACAAATGAGAAGTGCTCTGAGAACAAACTAATGTGAAAGTATAGAAGAAAAATCCCAAATATTTTCCAGTTCTTCCTTTGGGAATGATTAGGAGCCAATGTGGTAAAGAGAGGTGGCCTCATCCCAGCACACTACTGTGAAAAGCAATGCAAAATCAGAGCCAAAGTGGGATACTGTGTGACCCCACAGAGGTCGACAGCTTTTGTTGACCCAGGTATCTATGTAGCAGAGATGATATAAAGCGACAATGAATCTCTTTGTCCTGGAAATTAAACCGGAAATCTCAAGACTGTGTTTTCAGTGTTTCTTGGCTTTCATTCTCTTAGAAATCCTGCCACATTTCAGTATTTTCATTCTTGTCCTGGATGAAATCAGAAAGCAGAGAGGCACTTGAGAATTCTGTTTTTAAATAAAAGTAAACATTTCCAGTGAGTTTTGGTCTCTGTTTAGTATTTTTGCGACCCAATTACTGAGCTTAAATGCTCCACAGATGTCATATTTCTTTGTGGCACAAGTTTATTGAACCAAGATGGTTAATATTAATAAGAATGTTAATATGTGTCAGTAAGGTAGTTAATAAGCATTTCATATCATACTTTTCAATGCTTGGTCAAAACTATGCAAACAGTGGCCTTTGGTTTTTGTTTTTCATTTCCCATAGTGACTGCTGAGAACTCCCATGAATAACTTGAGGTGTTTGGGCACTTGGATCAAAGGTTATTCTCATTTTTTCCTCATTTGGGTGAAAGCTATATAGACAGCAACCAGGTTTTTCTGAACCAACTTTAACATTCAGCACATGAATTATTCAATAGGAAGTTAGGAATTGTATTGATCCTTTCAAGTCAAAAAGACCCAACTAATTCTACGAGAACAGCTTTGGAACAGAAGAGGGCAGTTCTTGGATTTCTCTTCCTGCCTATACCTTACTGGGGTATATTTTTGTGGTTGGATCTGACTTTTAATAGTAACATCAGCAGTGAAGGATATTGGTCCCTGTCACTTGGATCCATGCTGCAGAGGACTTGCTATTTAGCTATTCCAATGAACACCTAAAAGAGAAACTCAGTCTGTTAAAGGGCAAATGGAGAAGGACTGCACTCGGAAGCAATTGTCTACGTGACATTAGGCACATTTTGAAATTTTCTCTGTTCTTGCTTTTTTCCCTTTTGTGCTTCTTTAAGCATTGATGCTTGCAGACTAATTTACTTACCAGAGTAGAATATGCCATTTAGAACTCTGATCATTATTGTATCTGTTTCATGGTGTGACAAGCAAAAATTAATACCTCCGTTATTACAATGTGCTCTTCAGTGGCTAGAGAAGATCATGTGACTGTGGTGTGTCACTATTATAATACTTTTCCTTTTTCCTTAAGCTCATTCACTGAAGATGGAAGAAACACCCTAATTTTGAAACCAGTCATCTGGATTCAGGAAAAGGCACAGAAGTGCTATTTGTCCATGACTTTGGCAATGCTGTCACCAGCAAACTGACTGGCTTCCAGAGCAATTGCATAGCTTACAGAAAGTGGTCTAAACAAAAATAATCTGTGGATTTTGTTTGTTCCCTGGCCCCAATTCTACCCACATATCAAAAAAGACTATCCCTATCGAATCTTTTATCAATTTGGTGCTGAAAGGATGAATTAGGCAGAAACAGAATAAAATAAATACACCTAGAAAGATAACCTACACCTAGAAAGATAACAACTGTTGACTGGGCCATCATTTTGGGGCTCCTCATTCTAGCCTATGGAGATCTCAAGTGTATTATACATGTTTCATATCTATTAGGCTAAGTAGTAACTCTTCCTTAACAGAAATTGTGAATGCCCTTCAAGTCCACACAAACAGCTACAAAATGTGCTCTGCTTAATCATGTCTAAGAAATTGGGGGAAGAAAGTTGCTCCAACCAAATTCTAAAAAGCATGGTATACTTGGTGGTTATGTTGAACAGAAAGATTACCATAAAACAGAATCACCTTTTACTAAGCTCAGTGAGATTAGAGAGGCAGACAAAGAGAATCTGGTTAAAACGTTGACTTTGAAAACATTGTGATAAAAAAGAAGTACAGCACTCTCCAAAATGCCTCCTAACACCATATTATTTGATCAAAAGATTGGGCATGCTTCCTGGCAAAACTCAACAAGGAAACACCAATTGAAAGTAATTCAATGACAGGCCATGTATAATGGTTTCAGAACGTAAAAAGAATAAACATGAGCTATGACTAAACACTGTAGACGTAAGGCCAAAATGTTTGGGCTCATTGCACTAGAGGGCTGTAGGGTGTTAACTCAACCCCATGGATCTGCGGAAACTGGTCAGAGAGGGTGGTAGTGGTGGTTGCAGAATTCAGAATTCCACAGCACTGACTGCGTAACGCCAATTCCGTTCCCATGAAACCAAATTGCTTTTGTCTGCCTAATTTCTTTCCTATTCCTTTTGACTGTTGATGACAAATATTCAAAGAATGGTGCCAACATCCAGTTGGCACTTCATTATCTGAACTTGTTCCATGATGCCTAAGTTTTAAAGTATTTGATTTTGTTATAGTAAAAAAACAAAAATTGTGACTCAATTTCACGGGAATGTTAGGATAACGTCAAGATTGGTAAACGGAGAACTAAACATAATCACTAACAAGGTCTTATTTTCTGCCTGTGCTACTAATTCAATGAATGTTAAGAAAGTTATTCAATCTTTCTTAAAATTTTTTTGGGGATTAAGCAAAAGTAAGAATGTTTACCTGGAAATGTGTTAATGAAATAGCTAATAAATATGACAACTAAGATATTTCCACATCTCAAGTGCTATGACATAGTTGTACATAACTAATAAAAGAGATAAGAAGCATGAGTAATTCAGTGTATTAATCTAAAAACAGTGTCTACGTTAATAAGCCTTGATAAGTATTTTAAATTTTTCACTTAATCACTGACCTATGCAGATATGAGTATATGACCAAACACATAGTTACACAAAAAAAGTATACATCCTCCAATAACCACCTTTGAGCCTGATCTTATTCCTCTCTCTATTCAACCCTACAGTTATTAGGTCCAAGGCCTAATTTGACAGCAAAAAGATCAATGCATTATCTATAAAGCATTACAAAACTCTGACTTAATTTTTTTAGCTTTTTATTATACAAAGTTTTAAATGTTAAAAAAAAACGTAGACAGAATTAATAACAAACTTCTATATACACAGCACGCAGCTTCAACAATTATCAACTCATTGTTAATCTTAGTGGATCCATTTTGCCATCTACTTCTCCTTTCCATATTATTTCAAAGCAAACCTCAGACATTATATTATTTCATTCACAAATATGTTATCATATATATCTATACAATAATTATGCTTTTAAAATAGCTTCAAAAAATTATTATACCAACTAAAACAATTAATAATAACTCTATAATATCAAATAGCCACTTGCTGAAAATGTCTAATTGTCTTTTTTTAATAGTTTGAGCCATTTTTTCAAAACCGCTAGGACATTTTTAAACTTCTTCCCTTCCTTAACTTGAGCACTCATATGAAAATCAACATGGAAAGAACACGACTTAGATCACCGAAAAAACTCAACGTAGCTACATGGTATCCCTCAATTTTAAATGATGTAATTCTCAGTTGAAGGCTCACACAATTAAATGTATTATTAGTTTCTTCTGAAGGGGAAAAGAAATTGTACACATCCCTTTCTAAAACAGGGCAAAAAAAAAAAAAATCCGGTAAGCTTTGTGAAAAGGAGAATCTTCAAGACAAAAAGCAATGAATGTTTGTGAATGCAGACCTCACTGAGATCATCTGCCACCAAAGGAATGTGGAAGACCAAGGAAGGACTAAGTGCTGGCCAATGGTACACTCTCTCCCCAAATCTCACAAATCACTGCCACTTTTCTTCTTTAGATTCCACCCAACAACATACCAAATTACCAAGTGAATTTCAACCAGTGTTAGTGATTTTAAGCACATCAGTTTGGAAGCAATGAGTAAATAATCAATAGGCTAATTGAAATCCAAAGAATACGATTTAAAAAGCTCTAAGGTCTTTCTTGGCCTGGCTTTCCTCCTCTGTAAGCAGGAATATATAAACTACTTCTTGAGACATTAGTTACTAATCATGAAAGTATATATTTTCAATAGAGGTCTATAATTATTAATATCCTCATATAATAAAGCCAGTCACAGTCTTTTCTGTTGCCCAAAATTTGAGATTGTGCACTGCTTGAAAATTCCAAATCAGGTCTTGGACCTAGAAGAAACAACAAAAGTCTGCTGCCCCCTGGGAACAGCTTTGTGTCCTGACATAGAAGGGCATCTCTGTCTGCGTTGTGTGATAGGAAGTTTAATTCTGACCATATCAAATACAAATAGTGAGAGGTTTGTCAATACAGCCACAAGAGTGGGAAATTTACTCAGTATTCAAGCCTCTGATTCCTTCTTAAAAGAATTTGTGGATGGATTAAAATAAATGACACATCTATAATAAACCATTAACATAAAAACAAAAGAACACAGTTGAGAATGAGAGGGACTAGAACATAAGATATGAAGTTTCTGCAATTAAGCATAGAATGTATGTCTATGTTTCCATAAAACTAGGAAAAACAGATTTCTTTTTCTCATATATACTTATAAAAATTTAGAAGTCTTTGGAACATCTCCACATATTTCTTTTAGCTTTGAATAATTAGAAAAGTTTTGCATGATAGATGAATTTATGTTCGTATATATTAAACCTGAATTCCAAGATAATAGTCAAAACTTGCTCCTTTTCTTCAAGAATATCAGCAATTTCTTGTTTTTATTAATATCCCTATATATCTGTCCTTGTTATTATAATAGGTTGCTTTATTCTTACAATTTGCACTCAAATTTTTCCCAACTGTTCTTGGGTCATATTGACATTTACTACTATGGCTAGATAATTGCAGAAAATTGGATGTTCCTACCCATGTGGATTCAGCACTTAGGTTTTCTGGGAGATACTCTGGAACACTCTTTTGGGTCATTTAAACCAAAACAAATCAACAAATAATGCCAACTAGTCAAATAATACAAATAATTGATTCATTTCATTCCTTGTCTTGACTATAGTAGTCCAGGTCATTTTTATATTCAGATAACAAGACTAACAAACTCTTCACAATTGTTTGATCTATCCACAAATATTTTTAAAATATAAACATATGACAGCTGATTGAAATACAGTCAATAGGGAAAAGTGTCCTCACCAGTTCATGAATTATGTGCTGATTATTTTTCCCTGTGCTTTTCTAAAAATCTCAGTGCATTAATAGCATGTCTTAGAGTTGCATGAAACAAAAACCTAAGTAAGCTCACTAAAAATTAAAATAAATAAAAGAGTGAGGAAGGTGTGAAGGAGGGGAAACAGGACATCTTGTTGAGAACACAGAGCTCTCCCAGAAATAAAGTTCAGCTGGGTTAGCTGGGACTGGCTCTCCTACTGATAGACTAAACCGGCACCTCTCTTCCTCCCCTTCTTTCCTGCCCTGAGGGTTTCTTGTTTCTGGCATCTGCTCCATTCTCTTTTCTGCAGAATGGCTTTCTCTGGAAGACTCTTGAATTTTTGTCCTTCATTATTTGGTCCTTCATGGGTGGGCTTGGCCTGCTATGCCACAAATTCTGGGCCTGACCTTTTGGTCCAGCTCCCTACCATGGGCTGGATTACCCAGGGTTCCACCACTTCCTGGGTGAAATTACTCCTACATTTATTTACTTAGAAAGAAAACAGTCTTGGGCTACCTACCATAGGCCAATAATGCAGGAGGGGCTGGAGATTTAGAAATTATGGAAGTAGTTCCTACTTGAGGAGAAAATGAACGAAATGAGGATTCAAATGACATGTGTTTCTGACAGGTTTAGTGGTTTAGCAACTTTACGAGCACTGAATGGAGACCTTTGACAGCCTGGGGGGATCAAACACTATTTCTGTCCCTTTTGATAGCTTACTGTAATCTGTGCATAGGTCTGTAATAGCTCATTTAACTGTTTTCCTATCTATCTCCCACAGTCTGAAAGCTCCTCCAGAGCAGGGAACATGATTTACTCATCTTCAGATCCTCAGTGGCAATAATGTTTGATGAGTAAATAATAAATGAAACGGCACTTGAACTGAAATATCAACCCATGCAAAAAATGGATTAAAAGAAAAAAACAGGGAGAGGCCTCTTCCAATTGCAGGTACCAGGTTTCAGAGACATGACAGACCACAGTACATTCAAGGCATTGCAAGCAGTTCAGAGAGGCTAGGACTCACAGCCTCAGTGGCGCATGGGCAATGGCTCTGGGATGTTGAAAGTTGTGAAGGACTTTGCAAGCCTCATTCACAGGCACTGAGAGCCATTAAAGCACTTAAAGTAAGACTGACCAGACCAGTGCATTTTCTGAAGTGTGTTCTGGCAGCCACATGCAGATGGGTTGCAGTGACAAAGCACAGGATCAGGAAGATGACTGCAGAGACTCTTGCAAATTACAGGTAAAAACAGAACAGACACCTCCCTTCTGGTCCAGATCACAGCCCCATCCTTCAGCAAAACCCAGTACAACTCCAACGGCGAGAGTCCCCCTTCGAGTGGTATACGCCCCTTGCTGTTAGGACTCCTGTTTCTTAAGAACTGGCATCTACATCAGAGTAACAGTTCCCTTCTCTCACATACTGCTTGATCTATTCTCACAAGAACGTTTGGGTGTTTATACTTCAAATCCCATTCTAATACAGGATTTCCCTAGTAGCCAGCTCCTTGGAGGTCTTGGGAGAGCAGGCCATCTCGCCTGCTAACTAGTAATTCTCACACTGGGTGCAAGATTGTAAAGATGTTCCTCGCTGTACAAAAATCTGTCATTGCCCATACAAATTTTCACTCCAGTGGGAAATTGAAATTCAACTGTATTTTATGTTGTCCCTCCCTTGGTGTAATTATCTTCATTATTACATTTTTTTTAACTTAAAATACTTTATCACAAAGAGTCTTCAGGCTTTCCTGACACTGACACCAAATTCTGCCGTTAAGTATGCCTGCACCAGCTAAGTCATGCAAACTATCCATTATTTAAGTCACCAGATGTGACTGTATTGAAGAAACAGACTTGGCATCACACCCAGCTCTGGCAGCCTGTGTAACCTTGAATGCTTTTTAGTGTAACCCCTCAGCATCACCTTTCTCTTGTAAAAAAAAAAGAAAGAAAGAAAGAAAGAAAGAAAGAAAGAAAGAAAGAAAGAAAGAAAGAAAGAAAGAAAGAAAGAAAGAAAGAAAGAAAGAAAGAAAGAAAGAAAAGAAAGGAGAAAAGAGAAAAGATATATAGTAATTGTAAATGATGGTCTTTAGCACCCTTCTGACTCTGATTCTGTAAGTGCTCAAATGAAACCTGAAATATAAAATGGCACATGCCTTGATGTTGCGTGTGAGGAAAAGTAAGGTCTTGCTTGAAATTGTATCTGCAAAAGTTCATCCAAGGATTACCTTTAAGGTTTACCTTAGGTGCCGAAAAGCTGCAAACATGTCAGAAGCCAAACCACAATAACAACAAAAATGTTCTCCTAAAAACCAGTATGCTTATCCTTGCTTTTTAATCAAAGTAATTGGGCAGAATTACTCATGACCTTTCCCTTCTCTTTGTCTTTACTTATATTTACCTTTTCTCATATTTTCTATTTTTGAATAGATAATACATGTACATTAGACAAAGTCCAATAGGGTTTTCAAGTCTCCCTTCTTCTTCCTCCCTCCCCTTTACCCTAGCCACTTTACCCAGTTTTTCTGCCTGAGGCAACCACTGTTCCTAATCAAAATTACTTTTGCTATTAGATATCATCAGAAATGTCCTTTTTTATTAATGCAGAAAGAATTCCTACTTCCATTAACAGTTCTTCCATTGGAGCAGGTGATTATAGTAAACATATAAGGCCTGTGGGACTATTTTGTTTACTCTAGCTCCTACTTAACTATTTCCTTTGGCTTGAGTGCTTTGAGGTAAATCCAAGGTCAGAGTCTAGCTGAGTCAATGTACAACAGTGACACAGCAACACATTTATACCATCTGGTAAGCAAGGCAGCCCGGCAGGAATTGTTAAGAATGAGAGTTTCAAAATTATTCTTTACTCTAACCACAGTTCTTTAGAATGGTACACACCTGCTTGAAAAATACAACCTTTAACAAGGACCACTGACTTACAAAGTTTTACCTCCCAAAAGAACTTGGGGGAACCCCATTGTAAGTCTATGGAAATCACTTGGAACCTTCCACTGAGAAAATTGGTTTTAAGAGAAGCTCAATTAGTTTTTACTAGACTGCAAGGACTTTATGGACTATAACCTAATGTTAAAATAGCACGAAAAGAGACTGTTCCATCTTAGTGGAGACCAGTTAAGAGCCAAAGCCCATCAAGAGCCAATCAACACCAGGGGAGGTGCAGGAATTCCAGCAGAAAGGCCATAAAACTGGCTAATAGAACTTAGAAACGGTCTATCGCTTCCCTTAGCACCTACTCTCTGACAGTGTGAATGACATCCCTTCAGGGAAAGAATTTTCTACCTAAGAAGAAACATAAAAACTGAACTTTAAAGATGAAGCCAAAGATGATACAATATAATGCAATGAAACAAGCCTTCAAAAGCTTGCATTGTTAATATTTTGGCTTTGCTTTTCTGATGGGCTGAAACACATTATAAATAAAGCAAGTCTAGATGATGCAAGAAGACGCAACTGATCAAATACAAATTTCAAGTCATATTTGTTTCCATTACATCTACAATGCCAGTTTTAGAGATTATTTTTCAGTCTTTATTAGGGCAATCTAAAGACATTAGACTTTCTATTGCAGTGGTTTACAACAAAACCTCTCGTAATGGATACTCGTATTGGATATTAAAGAGGAGATAATAAGGAAACACGAGGTTCAATGATGAGATCCAAAGAATGTTGGCATAATTTAAGTTTTATTGACTCCAAGTGTTGAAATGAATAACATTTGATATGTTCCAGTCACTAACAACCTCACCAGTGCACTGCCAATTATCAGCATCAAGTAGACTGTTCTCTAAGGAGCTCGTATAATCTTCCCATTCTCTTTTCCCTGATTGTGTTTTCCCCAGGGTTGTACTCATGCACAAGAAATCAAGTGGAAAGAATCTTCCAAGCTCCCCCTCCCAGGAGAATTATATGTCCCTTTGACTTGGAGCAGAACAGACATGCAGTGAAATCCTGAGGTGACCCTGACACCTTAGAAATTTAGCAGCTTTAACATGTACTAGCCTGAGTTGCTGAAGGTCCTAAGGAAATTTAGCTGCATTGCAGACTGTTGAGAGATTTAATCATTTTGTTCAATCTCTTGAAAAGGCAGCAATTATTTATAGAAAATTATTTAGAACCTTGCAATATATATTTTTTGTTGAATGATTTATACAGGTCAACCTAGTTGACCTCTAGATTAGTTTCAGTGATGTACACAACTGTTAGTCCTGGAATACTTAAATGCTATCATCCAAAACGATCACAGATCACTGGCTTTGAAACATTTCTACCATGATCAAGAGTAAGAAAGACATTTTATATAATTACTCAGAACACACAGACATACGTATTCACATATATACATATATATCTGAAATAAAATCTCACATAATAGGACCTTTCCTCACAATGAGAAATACATTCTGATATTTTCTATTATATATATAGTCGATTCTATAAAGTGTTCTGTAAAGTCACCACGAACACTGAATTAGTGAACATTAAACATTGCTTCTGGGGGAAATACAAAGTTACATTCCTTTTTGGCTCTACTCACAATATTTTCATCAACCGATCAATGTATAACCTTATTTTATGTATGTTTGTGTTAAAAGACATCTAATTGAACACATATTGTTGATTCATTAACATTAAACTCATGGCAGACAGACTAGGACTCATGCCGAGCAAAACTCATCTAACACGTATTTTCTCCATAGGACACACCACAGCCTTCTTGTACTCAGGAACGCTAGACAGCACTTCAGAATTACACTTGGGGACCATTTGAAACATCGGAATTACTAACAAAAATGAAAAACAAACAAACAAACAAACATGGCACTAAATAACTGCAAAAGGGCACTTGTTTACAGTAGGAGAGCTGAAATGAAAAGGTAGAGTATAAAGGTAGACTATTGACATGTTTGTTCTCAGCTGGCATTGGCAAATTCAAATCTTTTGGTGCTCTCTGCATGTCTGCAAAAGCAGCATTAGTATTGGTTTTGCAGATACAAATAAGTTTTAGGGAGTAAGTGAATTCACAGATATGGAATCCACTATTAATGAGGACAAACTGTAAATACATGTGCGGGCATGTACATATACCGGGGGTGCCAAAAAAAATGTATACAAGTGGTCAACGTTGCTCAAGCAGTAGTTCACCGTAATCAGAAGTGTCTGCATGCTGATGGTAACCACTTTGAGCACCATTTGTAATTAATTGTACAAGTCAAACGTGACTTGTATTCATCTTTTGTTATTTGGTATATATTGAGTATTATAATTTTAATACAGTTTTCCTTTCTTAAAATGTGTATACATTTTTCGGCACCCTCTGTATATACTGTGTGTGTATATACACAAACATACTGTGTGTGTGTCCTACAAATATGATTTTATGACAAACTAGTGGCTTTTGATTGGCAGCTTGAAAAACCCTACAATAAGATAAGCAGTTGAATGTCAGGATTGTGACTTGACCACAATTTTATCTCCATATTTGAATCAATGACAAAAAATATTTATCAATACTGAGGATCTCATTAAATAAGACTACTTACATCAGAATAATGTAGAGATCATGAAATCAGCAATGCATTATCAACATTGCACACATGTTTATGATATCAACAATGAGGAAATATTTTGGTATACTAATTCAAAATAAGAATTTTTTCTCCAAGGTTGTCCTGGGTAACAGAACAACCTTGGGTGGATAAGTCAGAGCTGTATCTACAACAGAGTTGGGGTGTGGGGAACAGAGCTATGTCTACAAATGAAAAACCTTCAACCCATCAAAAGAACGTACTTGTCTTCATTACACCAATGTTTGTATTAATAAATAAAAAGAATTAGAAACAATCTTAATGACCACTTCCAACAAGAGAATTATTGAAAAAAAAATACTATTTTCCTACCATTGAATTACAGCAATGAAAATTAATAAACATGGGAAAATATCAAAAATATATAGTTAAGTAGAAAAAAAGGGTGAAACTGTATATGGTATGTAACCATTTACATAAAGTTAAAAGTATACAAAACAATATTACATAATGTTTAAGGATGCATGCAAAGTTAGTAAAATATAAAACTATGCATAAAAATTCAAGATCATAGTTACCTTTGTCAGGGAAAGAGGGAATAGTATCTGAGAAGTCTTATTTCATAAGCCAGATTGGGATAGACAGAAGTCTATTTCATTACTTTCCATGCTTATTTTTTAACCTGAAGCATCTATTAAAATATTTTTAAAGCTCCTATTTACATATGTGCAAACAATTACACCAGCTCCTCATCACAGAAAACATAATTCATTAGTGACAAATTAGTTAATTTGCTATAGCTGTTAACTGATGAGAGAGAATTTAGCAAGGTACATATGTTGCATCAATCAAAAAAGTACCCATTGGGGCCAGCCCAGTGGCTCAGGCGATTGGAGCTCCGTGCTCCTAACTCTGAAGGCTGCCAGTTCGATTTCCACATGGGCCAGTGGGCTCTCAACCACAAGGTTGCCGGTTCAACTCCTCGAGTCCCGCAAGGGATGGTGGGCTGCGCCCCCTGCAACTAGCAACCGGCAACTGGACCTGGAGCTGAGCTGCGCCCTCCACAACTAAGACTGAAAGGACAACAACTCAAAGCTGAACGGCACCCTCCACAACTAAGATTGAAAGGACAACAACTTGACTTGGAAAAAAGTCCTGGAAGTACACACTGTTCCCCAATAAAGTCATGTTCCTCTTCCCCAATAAAATCTTTAAAAAAAAAATTAAAGTTTGAAAAAGAAAAGTACCCATTGCCATCATTCATAAAGGATATGTGGCATATACCTGCTGTGAATTTTTGGATACAGGAGCTTTCCTCCCTAGATATTGAGTTTTTAATTTTTTCCAAAAGATTCAAAATAGACATTGAAATCAAATTATTCAGTAATAAAGATTACATTAACTGGGATGGCTCAATCCCACCTTGCCCGAGTCCTTCTGGATCAGCTTCTGAAATAAAATGTCAAAAGTGCACTCTACCACTCAGCGTGCAAATCATAGTTTCTAATACCATTCTCCATAAAAAGAACCAGAGCTCTTTGGTGAAAAGGATGATTCTAGGGTTGGAGCAGGGAATATACAAGATAAGCCTAGAGCACTTGCAGTATCAGAAAGTAAAGAAGTGCTCAGAAAACAAAAACCCACAATGATGGTGGCATGTCAAAGGGACATAGGAGCCAACTGGTTAAACAGTACCTCTTAGCCAAAACTGAAAAAGTTTGGGCAAAAAAACTAAAGTAGTATTGGATTAAAACTGAAAATATAAATATCCATGAGTCCATAATAATATTAAATAAGTAACAAACAGACAAATTTCCCATATAGAAGAATTTCAAATAATTTATGTAGATATTCTACTCTCAAGGAGGTGGAGCCTAATTCCCCATCCCTTAAGTGTAGGATGTACATAGTGGTTTCCAAAACAGTACAGTACTATAAGGAGGAATAAAGAGTAATTTTAAAGTAGAGAAACTTGACAAATATTACCTCAGCCAGATTCACATCATCAGTGATAACTGATTTTAATAGAATGTACCCATAATATGATGTGTTGAAAACAGTACTTTACCTCTCTGGTTTTTCTCCCCAAAACTCATAACCCCAACTAGTCAAGAAGAAAACATCAGACAAATCCAAATTGAGGGACATTCTACAAAATATTCCAATATTCCTGACCAATATTCCTCAAAACTGCCAAGTAAAGTATGGACTTTAGTTAATAATAGTGTATCAATATTGATTCATTAGTTGTGATTATTATACCATAGTAATGTTAACAATAGGGGCAGGTGGGTGCCAGGTATAGAGGAACTTGGTAATATTTTTGCAACTCTTCCATAAATTTAATACTATTCTAAAATAAAAGGTTTATTTTTAAAATGCCCTCCTCGACAGTGACTAAGACTTCAAACAACAGGTTACAGGGGATAAACTGGAAATATTCAGGAGAAAGAATAAAGTGTTTATTTCTGAAATTTCAATCCAAAAACCAAAAAGAAAAGTTGAACTTCTTGATCTCTTATTAAGGCTGATTATCTAAAATCTGAACTCATAAATAAACCTACCTGTAAAAGTCCTCTGAGAGAGAAGTATCATGGGCTTGACCAGAAGCAAATTTCTTCTCAATTTTTCCACCTTCAATAATGTACACTGTGTTACCCAGTTTATGTAGAGAAATAACTACAAGTCTGAAGTTGAGTTAGATGCGAGAATTAGAACCTGATCTTATGAACCAGTGATCAGACATCACTGGTCTCCAAAGGAAGAAAGATATAGATCAGCAGAGTAACAGAAAAACTTACTAAGATTACAAGCCTCAAAGGTCTTGCTAGACTAAATCCCTTGCGACGTGAAATTAGAAAGTAAGATCATTCTGTTATGGAGACATAGTCCTTCTAAATTTACAGTTAGAGGATAATTAAACAAAGGGCTTAATTTGTCCATTGGCCATGACATCACAGCAAAAGGGACATTCCTCATAGCTAAACAGCAAGTATAACCTATATGTGCATTAATGTAAGAAAAATATAAACTTTCTTGGAAGTAAACAATTCATTTCTTTGAAAAGAAACCAAAGGAAATCAGGTCAACTTTGAATTGTTCTCTTCAAATTCAGGTGTAATTTATTTCTAAGAATATATTTAACCTACCAGAAAACTGAGCCTATTAGCAGCAATTATTTAGGGATCTCTTATGGATCAATGTCATCTTAAGACATTAATTCACCAGTCTCCTGAAGTTATCTGCATGAGAAATATCTCAAGTAGCAACATCAGCTGCCAAGGAAGGGGGAGACCAGATGCCTTACCAGGCAAGTCTTTTTCCCTAGATCTTTGGCTCTTCCCCAAAGGAGGTAGAATGGGGACAGAGAATGATAGGGGTTAAGGACATGTAAGCAAAAGAAAAAAAAAAGTCAGAAGGGAAATTATAACTGACTTCTAAGAAGATGTATTTATTTTGGTTTCCTTTTTGCAGAATTGCTAGCTGGTTATTTTAGGGAATCGTGTTTTAGTCTTCAGATCTCTCAGAAACAATTCCTTGGGTGAAAAGGGGAAGAAAGAGGATAAATCTTGGTCCATTTATTTCAGTCATTTGTACATGGGTTTTGTTTCACACATAAAGTGTTTTTTTTTTTAATAATGAAACACAAAAAAAAGAAGCAAAGAAAAGAAAAACTGAAGGGATTGATTTCATTTTATTCTCTGGTCTGAAAATAAAGTTCTAGTTCATCTTTAAGTCAACACTTTTCTTTTTTTTTAATAAATCAAGAAGGTTCAAGTTCTGGCTCAAAGTTACAATATGTTATTGTATGTGTTGTACTAGAAGGGAGATTACAGTTTGGCTTCTGCTAAGCCTGGCAATGAGGATTCATCCCATCAGGATTTAGGCAGGGATGAGAAAAGAAAAGAAAAAAACTCAAGGGAAAATTTCCAAGGAAGACAGCATGCACTGCAGACCTGTTTTGTGACAAGTATCCTTGGGGAAAGAGATTGCAAAGAGCATGGCTGGCATTACTTAAGGTAATTTTTAAGGTCTTTCACAGAGGTGAAGTGAGGATAAAAGAATATTTATAAAGGAACTTCAATGTTGGCTTCTTTCTCCCATTTTTGGCCATTTGTAAGCTCAAGCATATGGAGGCAGGTATGTCAAAGAGAATACAGTGGTGACTTGAATATGGCACCTCTGCCCATTTCATCTCACAGCTGAGTGTTCATGCCTTTAAAATATGGGAGAATGTGGATGGGGGGAGGGTGATACAGAATCTTGTATCCATATTACATCATCTGAAGTTTTTTCAACAAATCATTCCAGATATTCAGTTAAATTGCTGTCAACCAGAGGATAAATTCAGATTACTAACTGATTAAGAACAATAAAATATTATGCACTTTAATACATAAGTAAAAGGCAACACCCTCTCATTAATTTGAACTCCATTAATTTGGAATTTGTGATCTCTGACTTGGACTTCCTTTGCAGTATTTGTAAAGAAAGCAACTTATGTTAGTTAAATCTCTCTGATGTAAACAAGGTTTCAGGGGGGAATGCTTGACCTACTTAAGAGAACAAACTGTTTTCATGCACTATGTGACAGCATCCATTTGTATATAAACAATTAATGTGTTATTTCAAATGCCATCTTATCGATTCAACAGAACACAGCAGGCCTTCTCTTGCCTTGACAAAGCTTTGTTGCAGGTAATTCAAAGTATTCTGTGTCTTTGAAAATAATGATGCCTTTCTTCACATCTAAAGTTTGAACTTCTCAGCAATTCAGATATGCCTCCCTCCTGGCAAGTAATTCAATTTTTGTACAATATAACTTTTTCATGTAAATGATGGTACATGTTTTAATTATAGGAAGTCAGATTTAGGACTTTGGTAATTTTTCAGTCCAAGAAGACTTTTGGATAGTAAACAATAATTGTGGGGAGCTGAAAGGAACTAAGTAATAGGGGATTCAAATCCCAGAGAGGTAGTTGAGTTGCACATGACTTTTTCCTGAACAGAATTTGGAATTGTCTTCCAAAGGTTAACAGTTTCCATGACTTCACTAACTTTTACTTTCAAATGGTTTCCATGTTCGCTTTTTCCCCCCCTAAATCCCTCCTCTGAACTTCTCTGTCAATTGCAGCCTTACCTTTTACTAAGTCTCCCTCTCACAAAAAAATGTCAAACTTAATCAAACACTTGCATAAGATTCAACCCCACTCACTTTCTAAATAAATTCACTTAAATCAAGATACTTTGAGCATTTGCTTCAGAACAAGATGTTCCCGAAGCCAACTGTTTATGTTGCTGAGAAACTAGTTCTCAAGTGTGACAGTATCACAATTTCTATCAGAAGCACTGAAGCCACTCACAATTTAGTCTACTGTTAGGACTCTTCTGGGCTCACCTAGATCTCCTTATTAATCTTCATAGGTTTAATAGGTATATTATAGACGGCAAAAATGGCAAAAATTATTTTTAAAAAAGAAAATAAAAATATTCATTACAAGACTACATGAAAATTGAAATTTTGAAATGTCAAAGTGAAACATCAGGAAAAAAATATGTATAAAACTATCGTTTAGAATATTCCTGTCCCACATGGATTTATAAAGTAAATGTCATTTACATTCTATTCTCCGTTTTGCCTTCCCTGTGTCTCCTCATAGCTAGGCTCAAATAAAAGTTCTCTCTTTGTCTTCTAATGCCTACGGCACCGTATCTTCTCTTTTTGTACTGGTCACTTTCTACTTTAAATTGTACTTATCTACAATGTTATAGCTGGAAGACATATTTTTAATGACAGCATTATATACATGTTGATTTCTCTATTAGATTGTATTTCTTTTATCTTCCAGTCATGAGCACTTAGTATGGCACTTTTGGCAAATTGGTGCTCAATGCATGTTTGAATAATGATAATCCCTAAGAAGACTGCTATCTCAATACTCTCGGCTATGTTCCAAATTTATGGCTTTTCAATAGGGAATAGACCTAAAATATCGATCTAGAATTCACAAGAAGAGATTTCAACAAACAAATCCTCTAGATAACAGATAATGTAGCTTGTTATCTTAATTTTGCTTAATTTTCATACATACATACATGCACACACACAGTTTAAAGCATATATTTGCATATAATGGATATGGAAGCTGATATTGAAAGAAGTTATATCATTTCCTCAGAGTGTATATTTTAATGGCCAGAGGACAAGTTTAGTGCTTTTTCCAATATATATCTATCTATATGCCTTATTCAAATCTGTTCTGTCATACCAGCTCAATCTCCCCATGCATCATATAGTTTAGTGGGCAAAAGAAACAAGTCACGGACTCTTATAACAATTTCCTTGAACCACTTTACTCTGTTCCTGACATGGTTTTATTTCCTACTCAATTCCATTATTTATCAAATATACTACCATTTTTATTCTGTGAAGCGCAAATTTACCCTTTAAACTAAAAAATATTCACTTCTTCATTTTCACTTGACTTGTCTTAAACCACAGAATATCAGCCTAGCCTTGGCTGGACTTACCAAGAACACAATTCAACTTTTTCCAGACTTCCGTGGTGAGGAATTAGAAGAAAGCGGGAAGTCATAAAGACTTTGAAGCCCTGGTAATCACTGGTTTTCATGTCTCTGCCATGCTAATGTGTTGACTGCCATTTTTAGTTGTGTCCTAGTAGAGGTAAGCATTTTAAAGAATCATGGCAATTTTTGAGACTGTTGAAGGGCAGTATTTTCATTATTGATTCCCAATTTTAAAGCCTTTAAGCTAAAATTTGAACATTCCACATTACAAGTGTATACTGGGCATTTGAAATATCCAAGGCATAGTTAATTGACAGTGGATCTCGCATTTTCTCCCATTGCAAATACTTGTAATTTTCCTGCACTTTGACTCTGATCTGTTCATTCAAACATTAATTCATTTATTCAGCAAATATTTATTAAGTACCTGTTCTGTGTTAGGCACTGTTCTTGGACTAGCAGTTCAGTAGAGAGCAACACAAGTTCACTGCCGTCCTAGAGCCTACATGGGAAAAGGTATGAAGAGAGACTAGAAATAAACATTTCACTTAGTAGTATTAAAAAGAAGTGTTGTAATGAAAATAAAACAAGGGCAAAATCAGGAGAAGAAGAGTGATGGTGATATTTAAAGTAGGGCCTAAATAAAAAGAAGCCAGCCTTATAAATATCTAAGGAAAGAAACTCTACAGAGTAACCAGGAAAATAATGAATGATCAAGCCTTGCATGGTTCTTTAAACCAACACAATGAAAATGAAAACCAATAAAAATAACAAAAATACATATATCTAACCAAAAGCAATGGTGATTTAAGTCAGGGCCCCAAAGATGGATCAATACAATTTCAATCTCAGAGATTTAAATGTTAATTGTACAACTTCACTGAAAATTTTACTTGGACTAAAATTCTCTCCTCCCTAATCCTGAAAATAAAAAACCCATCAGGCAGGGATTCCAGTCAAGATGGCAGAGTAGGTAAATGCTTTACTTGCTTCCTCCCATGACCACCTCAAAAGTACACCTAAACTACAGAACAACCATCATTGAGAATAGCCTGAAGTCTGGTTGAACATAAGTCCTATAACTGAAAATATACGGAAGATTCCACCTCCACACTGGTGGGAAGGGCAGAAACACAGAACAAGCTGGTCCTACACCCACGTGTGGCAGTAAAAAAAAAATCAGGAGGGATATCTCAGCTGTGGAGGTTACCCCTTCTGAGGAGCATGGGATCCCAGCCCCATACCAGTCTCCCCAGCCCAGGGCTACAGTGCTGGAAAAAGAAGTCCCCACAACTTCTGGCTGTGAAAACAAGTGGAGATTTTGGCTGAGTGAGATGGAGGGTGGCTAGAGTCCCAGGCATTCCTCTGAAAGAGCCCATACACAAACTTATTCACTGACAGACTCACTCACTCTGAGCTCCAGCACTGGGGCAGGAGCTCAAAAGGCACTAAACAGGGAGGAAATCAACTGTCTGTCTTCAGGGCAAGAACTGGATGGGCAGCTTTCACTCAAACAGAAGTTCAGGCAGTTCCTTTGTTGAGCCTTCCTACCACCCAGCCTGTACACACAGGAAGGCACCATATCTGAGTCTCCATCAATCTAGCTAACACCATTAGCCCTGCCCTGGTGATCCCCTGAGACCCCACTCTACCCACCTGTAGGCCAACTCAAGGAACTTGCAGTGCCATTTCTATACAAACAGGCTGTCTTGACACATGCCATGGACTTTCCTAAAATCTCTCAAAGGTTCACAAACCCCAAACAAGCAGCATGTGGCCTCATCTTGCCCCATACTTCTTCCTGAGAAGCCCAACCCAGCACTAGCAGCAGCCAGCCTCAGTTCACAGCTGAGCCTCTCCGAGGCACCTCCAATCCCAGCACAAGTGGCAACCATATACAGTTAACTTTATAGCTCATACCAAGTATTCCCAGGCAGACACCAGCAGTAGCTGATCCTGGCCTGCACCAGAGCCTCTCCCAAAAGGTCCCAGAACCAACACACTTGGTGACCAGCTTCAGACCACATCTGAGCACCACCCAACCACCTCCCCAAATAGGGCAGTGTTGGCAGGCACCCCAACATGCTAAAGTGAATCCTCCTTTACAGTCTCAGCCCCTATACAACAGCTCCTCCACTGTAGTCATGGCCAATCTTCAAAACCAACCAGCCTGAGGATCAAACCCCCCACCCAAGCGATGTGCCAACAGCAACCAAGGCTCAACTACACCAGGAGGGGACACACAACCCACACAGGGGACACACCTTGAGGACCCTACTCAGGTGACCAGGGAGACTGGTGACCACTGGACCCCACAGGACACCTACTCCATAAGGCCACTCTACAAAGACCAGGAGACATAGAAGTTCTACCTAATACATAGAACCAAACATAGGGAGGCAGCCAAAATTGGGAGACAAAGAAACATGTCCCAAATGGGAGATCAGAACAAAGCTCCAGAAAAGAACTAAACAAAATGGAGACAAGCAATCTACCAGATGCAGAGTTCAGAACACTGGTTATGAGGATGGTTAATGATTTCAGTGAGAACATCAACAAAGAGAAAGGAAACATAAAAATGGAGATAGAGGGTTGGCCCTGTGGCTCAGGTGGTTAGAGCTCCATGCTCCTAACTCCGAAGTCTGCCAGTTTGATTCCCACATGGGCCAGTGGGTTCTCAACCACAAGGTTTCCGGTTCTACTCCCACAAGGGATGGTGGGCTGAGCCCCCTGAAACTAAGATTGAACATGACACCTTGAGCTGAGCTGCCACTCAGCTCCTGGATGGCTCAGTTGGTTGGAGTCCGTCCAACCAACTCAACAACAAAGTTGCCAGTTCAATTCCTCAAGTCCCACAAGGGATGGTGGGCTGCGCCCCCTGCAACTAGCAACTGCAACTGGACCTGGAGCTGAACTGCGCCCTCCACAACTAAGATTGAAGGGACAACAACTTGAAGCTGAACGGCACCCTCCACAATTAAGATTGAAAGGACAACAACTTGACTTAGGAAAAAAGTCCTGGAAATATACACTGTTCCCCAATAAAGTCCTGTTCCCCTTCCCCGATAAAATCTTTTTAAAAAATGGAGATAGAAAACATGAAAACTAGTAAGAAATGAAGAATACAATAACTGAAATTAAGAACACATTAGAGGGAATCAACAATAGATTAGATGAAGGAGAGGATTAAATCAGAGATTTGCAAGATAAAATAACAGAAAACACCCAATCCGAACAGAAAAATAACAAAGAACCCCAAAAAATGTGGAGAATTTAAGGGGACTCTGGGACAACATTGTGTAACAACATTCACATCATAGGGCTACCAGAAGGAGAACAAAAAGAGCAAGGAATTGGAAACCTATTTGAAGAAATAATGATGGAAAACTTCCTTAACCTGATAAAGAAAACAGACATAAATGCCCAGGAAGTTCAGAGTCCAGAATAAGATGATCCCAAAGAGGCCCACACCAAAACACAGCATAATTGAAATGCCAAAGGTTAAAGCAAATAGAGAACCTTAAAAGCAGCAAGAGAAAAGCAGTCGTTACCTACAAGGGAGCTCCCATAAAAATATCAGCTGATTTCTCAACAGAAACTGCAGGACAGAAGGGATTGGCACAAATATTCAAAATGAGGAAAAGCAAGGACCTACAACCAAGATTATTCTACCCAACAAAGCTATCATTTAGAATCAAAAGACAAATAAAGAGCTTCCCAGACAAGAAAAAACTAAAGGAGTTCATCACCAAAACCAGTATAACAAAAAATGTCAAAGGGACTGCTTTAAGAAGAAAAAAAAAAGATAAAAAAATATGAATAGTAAAATAACAATAACTACATATCTATCAACAATTATTTTAAACGTAAATGGATTAAATGCTCCAATCAAAAGACATATAGTGGCTGAATGGATAAGAAAACAAGACCTTTATAGACGCTTCCTACAAGAGACTAATTTCGGATTGAAAGACAGACACAAATCTAAAAGGATGGAAAAAGTATGAAAACAAAACAAACAAACAAAAATGCTGGGCTAGCAATACTTATACTAGGCAAAATAGACTTTAAAACAAAGCCTATAACAAGAGACAAAGAAGGACCCTGTAATTCCTCTTTTGGGTATTTATCTCAGGAAACCCAAAACACTAATTCAAAAAGATATATGCTATATGCATCCATATATGTTCATTGCAGCATTATTTACAATAGCCAAAATATGGAAGCAACCTAGGTGTCCATCAATAGATGAATGGGGGGCAGCCAGTTAGCTCAGTTGGTTAGAGTACAGTGCTCTTAACAACAATGTTGCCAGTTCAATCCCCACATGGGTCACTGTGAGCTGTGCCCTCCACAACTAGATTGAAACTACTTGACTTGGAGCTGATGGGTCCTGGAAAAACACACTTAAAATAAATAAAAGTTTTTTTTAAAAAATAGATGAATGGATAAAGCAGTAGTACATATATACAATGAAATATAACTCATAAAAAATAATGAAATTTTGCCATCTGCAACAAAATGGATGGACCTAGAGGGTATTATGCTAAGTGAAATAAGTCAGACAGAGAAAGACAAATACCATAAGATTTCATTTATATGTGGAATCTAAAAAACAAAATAAATGAACAAACAAAACAGAAACAAATTCATAGTTACAGAGAACATTTTGATGGTTGCCAGATCAGAGGGGTTGTGAGGATGAGTGAAGCAGGGGAAGGGATTAAGAGATACAAATTAGTAGTTACAAAATAGTCATGAGGATGTAAATTACAGCATAGGGAATATAGTTGATAATATTATAATAACTATGTATGGTGTCAGATGGGTACTAGTTTTATTGGGGTGATCACTTTGTAACTTACATAAATGTCTAATCACTGTGTTGTACACCTAAAACTAACATAATATTATGTCAATTATAATTGAAAAAATTTTAAAATATTGCTTAAAAAACCCATTAGGCTTATTTTACAATACAAAGTTACAAAGTTCTAACCATGGGTCAAAACAACTCAAGAGTTCTGACCTGTCCTTGTTGCTACAATGTAATTCACCTTCTGGAACCGTGTCCATCTGCAATTGTGACAACATAGTGGGAAAATGTAGTGATTTTGTGGGTCTTGTGAACCGAATCAAAGCATAATTACAGAGTTATTTGTTAATGTTAATTCCATAAATGTCCACAAAGTGCACATCTCATTGTTCACACCTACTTTGATACCTATAATGACTGCATTATGTTGGAAAAATTTATTCTTACCATCCTTCCTCAATTTCACCATCAAATACCACCACCCCTTCAACATGATAACCATGATTCCAGATAAATTACTTTTATAGTATGGCTCCTGGCTATCAGATAATCCTAGTGTATGAAGAATTAACCAAAAAATTGAAAATCCTGTTTCAAGAATGCAACAATAAATTCTTTTGTCTGCCATTTCTACATATCTTATGACTAGGGGTATTTCTTTATAACTAGCAAAATGGCCAATTAAAGGCTACTAACATTTTTTTTTTCTTTTCTCTTACCTTCTCCTGAAAAAGGTGAAAAAGGCTACTAACATCTTATATTCATAGTTAACATTAGCTCATGTTTATGGCTTTCTGAGGACCTTCTATCAAGTCTGGCTATAATTCAATTGTTGGAAATGTTGAAAGGTTCGTGTTGTGCTTAAAGATGTAAAGAAAGTTAGTATCCATGCAGTTTGGGCAACCAGCATAAGTTTTTGAAGAGTAGGTTATGGTTTTTCAACTGCTGCTTTTCTTGTCATTTAAATATGAATTAATGTTAGTTTAGTTTCATTGTGTTGAATTTAATTTGTTGTGAGTTTTTTAGTTAACTCAGTAAATAAATCTGTAAATAACTCTTTTTATGGAATACAATTTTCCAAAATAAAGTATAAAACATTAATATGTTCTAAAGCATTTTTTTCATAATAGAAGGCAATCTCTCATCCAAAACTTTTAGGACAAGATGTTTTTTAGAATTCAGAACTTTTCAAATTTTAGAGTGATAATACATTGTATAATGACTATATTATGAAACACCAACCCTGGAATCTGGAGCAGCACCCCATAATCAAGCACATCAATATTTCTGCAGTGACATGTATGAATGCTTATACTAAATTGACAATGAAAGACTATAAAAAGCCTCACATTAGTTGCAGTTAGGTCTTGCAGCCAAATGAATCTGTACCAAACTTTCAGAAAAACTTCCAGTTTTCAGAGCTTTTTGGATTTCAGAATTGCAAATAAGATCTTGTGAGGCTATATACATCATTTTCATTCCCTAGTACAGTAAATGTGATGGAAATTTTTAAAACAACAATAACAGCAACAAAATTCCTTGCTTAAGAGTTGGTCACACTCTGGGTGGTGAACACACAATGTGAGATACAGATGATGTATTACAGAATTGTGCACTTGAAACCTATATAACTTTACTAACCATTGTCACCCCAATAAACTTTAATTTAAAAAAAAAGAGTTGTTCACAGTAATCCTCACTGGGCAAAAGCTATGCTCGATTAAACCAATATTTGAGGGCCATTTTATTTGTGGGGGGGAAAAAAGAGTTTTCAGAGATTAACTGGGAATGAGACAAGATTATAATTAACTCTTCTGCATGTAATACAAATAAAACTTTGGAAGGTCAGTGAACTAGCTAGAGAAAAATTGAGAGAAAATAGGCACTGCAACATGTAGGAGTCCGGGTTGAAGGGATGCCCTATGAAAATTGCCTGATACTGGGCCGGCCCGGTGGCTCGGGCAGTTGGAGCTCCGCGCTCCTGACTCCGAGGGCTGCCGGTTCAGTTCCCACATGGGCCAGTGGGCTCTCAACCACATGGTTGCCAGTTCCATTCCTCCAGTCCCGGGGGATTATGGGCTCCGCCCCCTGTAACTAAGATAACGTGGCACCTTGAGCTGAGCTGCCGCTGAGCTCCCGGATAGCTCAGTTGGTTGGAGCCATCCTCTCAACCACAAAGTTGCTGGTTGGATTCCCGCAGGGGATGGTGGGCTGCGCCCCCTGCAACTGGCGGCGGGTGGCTGGACCTGGGGCTGAGCTGCGCCCTCCACAACTGGGACTGAAAGCACAACAACTTGACTTGGAGAAAAGGCCTGGAGGTGCACACTGTTCCCCAATAAAGTTCTGTTCCCCTTCAAAAAAAAAAAAATTGCCTGATACTGAGAGAGTGTTAAGAATAGCCAAAGGATTTATAAGAAAAGAGATGTTTCCTGTTCAATTTTAAGTTACTAGCTTTACTAAGATTAAAATAACTTCCTCTTGTCTTATGCCCACTATCTGATGGTGTTTGGGTCTCACCAACATAGAGTAAAATGTAAAAAGTTACAGTCTCTACTCTAGAGAAATGCTGCCAGAAATTATGGTTTCAGTCTGGGTTTTGAACATGGAAAATCCAGGATTAGAAATTTAAACTCTCTATGAAAAAAACAGAAGGCAATATGGGGAAAATAAAATCAGTATTTACTTGCTGCCTAACATTTCACCTGTCTCAGTTCATTTAAGATTCCATTTTATTGGTGAGGTACTGGGATTTCAAAAGTTAAGCATTATTGTCACCCCAATAAATTTAATTTAAAAAAAAAAAGCTAAGCATTGTTTTCTTTGGAAGTCACTGGGCTGTGGTACAGACTCGAGACTCTTGCAGTAAAAGCCAAAGGCTGAGCATGTTCTGTTTCCAGTAAGGTAGGATACATGCCTAACAAATATAAATTCTGGAAATTACATAAAACAACTACCTCAAAGCTCTACACAGTTAAGATCAGGGAGATACTAGAGTGGTGTTGGAATTTAAAAGAGAGGAACAGTGCAGGGCGAGTCTTCACAATTTTGATTTTTGCAAAGGTTTTCTTTTGATAGAAGCTACTGTCATGACATATTACAGGGTGGCTAAAACTTTGTTAGGAAACCCTCTATCTTTCTTGCCTAAAGAACCAAAGGACACAGCCAAAGCAGCCAAAGCAACCAAAGCCACTGGAAAGTGAAGGGGAAACCCTGGAAAGAAGAGACTGAGAGAAGAGATACCCCAAATTCTGTGTATAAAGTCTGCCCAAGTCTTTGGCTGACATCTGAATCATGCATGTACACGGCAGACTCAAATCAAATTGCAGCTGAAGCTAAAAAAAATGAAACTCAAATTTAACCTACCACATACCACAGGAAAGAAAAAGTTTGTATCTAACCAAGTAAATTGCCTATTAACACAGAAATATGAATAATCTTTGGAGAAATATAACAGAATTCAGAGGTACACACAACATAACATTCACAGTATCCAGGATGTAGTCCAAACTCCGAAGGCTACCCAAAACTCACTTGACATACGAAGAACTAGAGAAATTTGACCTATTCTCAAGTTAGAAGACAATAAATAGGAGACAACCCTGAGCTGAAATTGATATTGGAAATATCAAACAAGTAATATAAAGCCACTGTTTGAACAATGCTCAATAAGGTAAAGAAAAACATACTCCAAATGAATGAAAGGATACAAAATTTCAGAAGATAAATAGACACTATAAAAAGAAACAAAATAGAAATTCTAGAATTAAAAAAGTACAATATCTAAAATAAAAAGTCACAGGATTGGCTTAACAATAGAATAAAGGTAGTAGAGAAAAGTGTTAGTGAAATTGAACAACTATACACCACAAACAAGTGAGATTTATCCCAAATATTCAAGGCTGGTTCAACATTTAAAAATCAATTAAGACGAAAGATCCAAGATGGCAAAGTAGTTAAACACTTTGTCTGTATCCTTCTGAGAACACATTAAAATTAAAACTAAATTATAAAACAATCAATGTAGCGAGCAATCTGAAGTCTAGCCAAAGAGGAGTCCTATAATTAAAAATATAAATAAGAAACTACGAGAATAGTAGGGGGGCAGAGATGCTGAACAGGCCCCAAACCCCCATGTGGCAGTTGATAATCAGGAGGGATATCTCGTCCATAGAAGTTCCCCCAAAGGAGGAAGGGATCCCAGCCTCACACACCAGGCTCCCCAGCCCAGAGTACTAGTACAAGGAAGAGCCCCCACAACATCTGGCTGTGAAAAACAGTGGGGATTCCAACCATTCGGGTAGGACAGAAGGTTGCAGGAAACCTAGACATGCTCTTAAATAGCCCATGCACAGACTCACTCGCTCCCAGGCACCCACCTTGAGCTCCGGCGGAAGGACAGTGACTCAGGGGGACCTCAGAGACATACAGGGGAGCAGACTGAGGTGTGTGGCTTCGGAGGGAAAACTGTAGGACAGACAGCATTTTCCCTGTGAGGGGTCCTCCTTCCGTGCAGCCAGCAAGTGAGTGCCATCTTGCCTTTGTTGAGCCTGTCCCCCCAAAGGCCAAATCTGAGTTTGATTGACCTGGTGAGCTCCATTGTTCCGCCCTGCTGACTCAGCTGGGACCCCCACCCCACCCAACACTCACACCCTCAGAGGCACTTCCTCCTGAGCAGCCAGCCCCACCCACATTGCACTCTTTCTTGGAAAACTATATCAGAGTCCAACAGGCCCCAGATCGGCAGCAACTGGCCTTGGTGTGCTCTAAGATCTTTGCTGAGTCTCTCCAGGCTCAGCATTGGCACAAACCAGAATCTACATTAGACTGGTAACCACAACTCTTCCCACTCCAGTAAGACCCTGCCTCACCCAACATGCATACCACACGAGACTTTATCTGCAGCTAAACCTGAAGGAAGCCAGCAGGCTTCTAGATTTCCTGGCTTTTTGTGGAGTTACCCCAGGCCTGGCACTGGTGGCAGCCAACCTCGGTTCACAGTGAGGCCTCTCCCATGAGCCTCCAAGGTTAGCACAGGCAGCGGACAACAGCTTTATAGCTCCTATCAGGTAGTCCTAGGCTGGTCACAGGCAGTGGGTGACCTGGGCCTGCACCAGAGCCCCTCCCAAGAGGACCCAGAACTAACATACTTGGAGGTTGGCTTCAGACCATAGCAGAGCGCCGTCCAATTACCCTCACAAGCAACACACACAAAGAATGGTTTCAACAGGCACCAGAGCTCACTGGGGCAAATTCCACTCCATGTGGTAAGCTCCCCACACAGCAGTGCATAAGCTGTGGACATGGCCAAACCCCAAAAGCCTGGGGATCTATCCCACCCTCTGAAATGCCAATAGCAATCAAGGCTCAACTATAACAGGAAGGCACACACAACCCACACAGGGACACTCCTAGAGCACCCAGCTCAGGGAGACTATGCATCTGAGCCACACAGGACATCTACTACATAAGGCCATCCGGCCAAGACGGGGAGACATAGCAGATCTACCTTATACATAGAAATAAAAACCGAGAGGCAGCTCAAACGAAGAAACAAAGAAATGCATCCCAAATGAAAGAATGGGAGAAAACTCCAAACAAATAACTAAACCAAATGGAAGCAAGCAACCTACGAGAGACAGAATTCAAAATAGTGGTCATAAAAATGCTCAAGAAACTTAGTGAGAACTTCAATAAGATGTAGCAAGTATAAAAAAGGGCATAGAAACCATAAATATACATACACATATATATAAAATAAACTCTAGGGCAACAACTAATTTTTTTTAAAAAGAAGTATAACTGATTTACTAAAAGAGATAAAAGAAAATCATATATAACGATCAATTAAAATCAGGGGGAAGGGGAAAACAAAGAACAAATTCAATCAATAGAAAACAGTTCCAACAGTAGATATTAATTCACATATATCAACAGTCACTTTGTGAAAGGTATCATACACCAATTAAAATACTACAATTGTCAAAGTAGATTCATTTTAAAAACCAAGACCCAACTAACTATATGCTGTCACACAAAATCCAATACAAATATAAAGACTCAGACAGGTGAAGAGTAAAGGGATGAAGAAAGACATACCATACTAACAAAGCAAGCTGGCATAGCTGTATTTACTTCAGACAAATCTGATTTCAGAACAAGAAAGATTATCAGGAATAAAGATGGGCATTACATAATAAAAAGTGGTCAATTCTCCAAGAAGACATAACAATCTTAAACATGTATAACCTAACAACAGTGTGTCAAAATACATGCAGCAAAAACTGATAGGGCAGCAAGGAGAAAATCAACAAATCCACTGTTATAGTTGGAGACTTTAATACCTTCTGTCAGTAACTGATAGATCCAGCAGGCAGAAAATCAGTAAGGACATAGTTGAACTCAATACCACCATCAATCAGCTGGATCTAATTGACATTAAAATTGAACACTCCATCCAACAACAGCAAAATACATTTTTTTTCAAGCTCACATGCAACGTTCACCAAGACAGACCACATTCTGAGCTATTAAATATACCTTAACATGTTAAAAAGAATAAAAATCATACAAAGTATGTTCTCAGACTATAATTTACAAAGTAGAAATCAGTAACAGAAAGATAGCTGGAAAATACCAAAATATTTGGAAACTGGACAACATACTTCTAAATAACACATGGCTTAAAGAAGAAATCTCAAGAGAAATTAAAAATATCGAACCGAATGGAAATAAAAAATACAACTTTTCAAAACTTGGGGGATTAACAATAGCAATACTTAGAAAAAAATCTATAGCATTAAATGCTATAAAAAGAAAAACATCTAAAACTTAAGCATCCCCTTAAGAAATTAGGGAAAGAATAATTTAAGCTAAATCAAGCAAAAGAAAAGATGTAATAAAAGAGAAAAAGTCAATGAAATTGAAAACAATAAAATAAAACCAAAAGCTGGTTCTTTAAGAAGATGAATAAAATTGACAAACCTACAGCCAGGCTAACAAAGAAAACACAGAAAAAACAAAAATAACCAATATCAGAAATGAAGTAGGGGTCATCATTACTAATCCCACGGATAGTAAGAGGGTAAGAAAGGAATACTACAAACAATTCTATGCCCACAAAGTTGATGAAATTGACCAACTCCTTGAAAGACACAAACTACCAATATTTACACAAGGAGAAATAGATAACCTGAATATCCCTGTATCTACTAAATTGAAATAATAATTAATAAACTTCCAAAAAAAGAAAATACCCCAAGCTAAAATTGTTTTATTGGTGAATTCTACCAAACATTTAAGGAAGAAGTGATACCAATTCTTCTCAATTACCTTCAAAAAGTAAAAGCAGAGGGAACACTTCCGAACTCATTCTATAACGCCAATATTTACCCTAATACCAAAACTAGATAAAGACATTACAAGGAAAACTACAGACCAGTATCTCTCATGAACATTGGTATAAAAATCCTCAACAAAAAATTACCAAGTCAAATGTAACAATGTATCAAAAGAATTACACGACACAACCAATAGGGATTTACTTTAAATATGCAAGGCTGATTAAATACTCAAAAACAAACAAACAAACAAAATCAATGTACCTCCACATCAACAGGCTAAAGTTGAAAACTCAAACAATCATCAATTGTGACAGAAAAAGCATTTGACAAAAAAATCCATAATAAAAACCCTCAAAAAACTAGAAATACAGGAGGAACATCCTCAACTTGATTAAGAACATCTACAAAAAAACTAAAGCTAACATTATACTTATTTGTGAGAAACTGGATGCTTTCTTCTTAAGATCAGGAATAAAGCGGGGGTGTCCTCTTTCCGCACTCCTATTCAGCATAGTACTGGAAGTCCTAGCTAATTATACTAGTTAGGTTGATTATATTCCTTGTTTCTAAGTTTATTTTATTTGATATTAATATAGTCAATCAAGCCTTCTTTTCACTGTTTGCATGGCGTATCTTTTTTTATACACTAACTTTCCCAACTTATCTAGTATTTATCTTTAAAGTGTGTGAGCTGGTTTTTAAATTCATCCTGGAAATTTCTGCCTTTTTATTAGAGTGGTCAGCCCATTAACATTGTCATCTTCTGAAGACTAGGGATTTAATTTATTCAATGTTAAAATGTCACTAAAAAAATTCTAACCAAGGAGATTTCAGGGTGTTTTATTTTTAAAAAACTTTTTATTTTTAGAACAGTTCTAGATTTACAGAAAAATAATGTGAAGATTGGACAGCTAGTTCTCAATTACCTCACACCCAGTTTTCCCTATTAACATTTTATAACTGTAAGCTACAGTTGTAATAATTATTGAACTATATTGATATATTATCATTAGCTAAAGTCTATAGATGGTTTCTAAGACTTTTGGCTTTGGTTACCTTGATAGTTTTGAAGGGCACATATAAGGTATTTTATTGAATGTTTGTCAATGGAGTTTTGCCTGATGTTTCTGTGTCATGTTATGGGTTTGGGGGCGAAAACCACTGAGGCAAAGTGCCTTTCTCATCACATCATATTCAGGGTACATATTATCAACATGACTTTCACGATAGATGTTAACCCTGATCACTTGCCTGAGGTAGTGTTTGTCAGGATTCTCCACTAGACACTCTTTTGCCCCTTTGCATATCACACTTTGGAAGAAAGTCATTATATGCAGCCCACACCTAAAGAGTGAGGAGTTACCCTCCACCTCCTCAAGGGAAGTATCTACATAAATTACTCGGGATTTTTCTGCCCGGGAGATTTGTCTCTTCTCCCATTTACTTATTTATTCAATTATTTGTTTGTAACAATATAGACTCATTGATATTCATTTTATACTTTGTGTTATAATCCATCACAATTTTATTTTGCTTCCCAAATTATTCCCATTTTAGCCATCAGGAACTCTTTCAGTTTGTTCTTATGTCCCTTTGACACGTTTATCACATACCCTTACCATTGTGGAGTTTTGGGGGTGTTCTTGAGAACTTGCTTACTTTCTAGCACTACAAGATACCTCAGCCTTATCTTCCATATTTATTGCCTCTGTGTTAGAGCCAGCCATTTCTGCAAGGCATCTTGGTTCCTTTTACTGGACAATGATATTAGAAACCAACATCTGGGTGACAGATGTGCTCATTACTACTGAGATGTCATTGCTTCTAGGACCTCACAACTGACAAAGCAAGAAAATATACATATGTATACTAACTTGTGTGTATATACACATATCTATAAATATTTCTAGATGTAACTGTCTGTAGCTATATTAAGCTAAATGTGATTTCACACTAATGTCTCCAACTCTAGGCCGTTTCCCCAAGAATTATTCTTGCCTCCACCCTTTGCTTACCTATAGCCTTCCAGAGTGACACACCTTGCTCCCACCATCCGCCACCTATTTACTTAATTGTTCAATTCCAGTGTACATACATAATAGTTTCAGAATTGTAAACTTATACCCATGAGAAACAATTTATCAACTAGAGTAAAATGTCTTCCTACTGTTCCTTTTGCAGACTACACGTACTCATTTCCAAAGTTACTCAGGTCAGCACTGTTTACACCCAACCCCTTTAGAGATTGTTTTACACATTTGTAAATTTACACATTTGTAAAGTTAAAAAAAATTATTTAAAAGATTGGAGGATCCCAGATGTAATACATAAGATAACTTGTTGGGATCTTGACTAGGATGCATTAAATTTACAGAATAGGTTTGGAAGAAATGACTTCTTAACAATACTAAGTCTTCCTATCCATGAACATGGAATAGCTCTACATTTACTTAGATCCTGTTTGATTTGTTTCATCAGAGTTTTGTACTTTTCCTCCAATAGATCTTGTATATATTTTGTTAGATTTATAGCTAAATATTAAATTTTTATTATAATATAAATGATGTTTTAAATTTCAAATTCAAATTGCTCATTACTGACATATAGAAAAGCAATTAATTCTTGTATATTAATCTTGTATCCTAAGACCTTGCTTTACTTATCTACTAGTTCCAAGAGTATCTATTATCAATCCTTTGGGATTTTGTGTATAGGCAACCATATCATCTGTGAACAAAGATAATTTTATTTCTTCCCTCCAAATCTGTAAACAATTTGTTTGTTTGTTTGTTTGTTTGTTTGTTTTACTATCTTACTGCATTAGCTAGGACTTCCTATTAAATAATAGTGAGGGGGGACATCCTTGCCTTGTTCCCAATCTTAGAAGAAAAGTATCCAGTTTTTCATCATTAAGTATTAACTATAAGTTAATACTTTGTAGATGTTCTGTATCAAGTTGAAGAATTTTCCCTCCATTTTGAGTTTTCTGAGAGTTTTTATCATGAATGAGTATTGGATATTTGTCAAATGAATTTTCTGCATCTATTGATATGACCATGTAATTTTTCTTCCTTAGCTTGTTGAAGTGAATTACGTTAATTGATTTTCAAATGTTGAACCATCCTTGCATACCTGGAATAAATCCCACTTTGTTGTTGTCTACAATTCTTTGACTCAATTTATTAGTAGCTTGTTGAAAGTATTTGAATCTCTGTTCAGATATTGGTCTATAGTTCTATTTTCTTATAATGAATGCCTGGTTTTGGTATTAGATAATGCTGGACTCATAGCATGAGTTAGGAAATGTTCTCTCCGCTCCTGTTTTCTGGAAGACATTATAGAGAATTGGTATCATTTCTTCCTCAAGGATTTAAAAGAATTCATCAGTGAAATCATCTGAGTATTAGACACTTTCTCTTTTGTAAGGTTATTAATTGTTGATTCAATTTCTTTAACATATATAGACTTATTCAGATTAGCTACTTTTCTTTGGGTGAGTTTTGGCAGATTGTTACTTTTAAGAAATTGGTCAGTTTCATCTAAGTTATCAAATTTGTGGATATAGAGTCTCTGAACTTTTTGATCCCATCCTCCACTGTCTGCCATGGCAGTTTTAATGTGGGCCATAATTTTCCATAAGGTTCCAAGAGCACTCCAGCAGTTTATTATTAAATAGATTTCTCTCCCAGTTGTCTAGGATTCCTTAATGCTAGAGTTTATATGTTAAATTCTGCATCATGGGACAATAGCCTCAGGCTGAAAAATTGCCCTTCATACAGTTTACATATTACTTCTCCACTCTTGATTCAATATTCTCAGGAACTGCTCCCAGGAATAATCTTTTTTCCCCCTTTCTTCCACCTCCCCACTCTGGTTCAAGCCATTGTTCCTCAGTCTAGTTGTGTAGGACACAGCTCCCTGGCCCACGCTGGTATTATGAGCCTTGCACTCCCCCGGGCTGAAGCAGTCAGTCGCCAGTCATTAGTCGGCCGCTCACAGCAGCTCACGGCAGCTCTCGCCATCTGGCGGCCACTCATGATGGGTGCCGGCTGCTCACAATAGGTGCCGGCCACTCACGCTGGCCATGGGTCACTCACAGTAGCCCACAGCAGCACACAGCAGCCCGCAGTAGCACTCAGCAGCCCACGACAGCCCACGCCAACCTCCAGCTGCTCAGGCCAGCCCAGCTCCAGAGAGAGCTGTTGTTCACAATCTTAGCTGTAGAGAACAAAGCTCACTGGCCCATGTGGGAATTGAACCAGCGACCTGGCATTAGGAGCATGGTGCTCCAACCACCTGAGCCACCGGGCCGGCCCAGAATAATCTTCTAATTCCCATCACAACTTGAAAATTAGGTCCTGACATCCTTTTAACATACTCATATAATCTCTCCTCCCTCCATTAGTTTGCCCAGCACATGCTCAGCTGGTTCATGATGAAATGTAATCCTAATACTGGTCTAGCAGTCAGGAGGCAAACTGAGGGCAGATTCTGAGCAGAACCAACATAATATTACTACCTGCCTCAGAGCCTTCAAGAAAGAGAGATTCTGTTTTCCTAAAATGGAGAGTTGGTGCTGCTTCTGCAAATCCAAAGAGCACAAGGGAATCTGGATGCTCAAGTTCATCTACCCAAGATAACCTTGTATCAGGTCTTAGGTTTTCACTCCTTCTCTATCAGGAACTTATCTTTAGCATAGGAGACTTGGTCAAAGTTCTGCCACTCTTAAAAATTAGGTTCTGTGCCTGACCTTCGCCTATCTCGCTCCTCTAGCAGGAAGTGAGGTCACATTGAAGGCTATCTAAGAAGCCCCCTAACTCTCACACTTAGCTTTAATTGGTGATTGATTATCCTGAGCCTATGATTTTCCCTTTTCAATTGCAATGAACAGTAGCCACCCAATTTCATTATCCTTGTAATTATTCTTTCTCTGCCACCTTCCAAATATCTGAGACATTATACAAACCAGTGCAACTTCTTCCACTATATCCATCCCAATTTACTACAGATGCAAGTCTCAGAAATTGTATTTCGACTGCACATCATAACAAACTATTCAGAACTGCTGCTGAGGTACTCTGATATACTGCCAGAAAGTGATTCAAACTGGGATCCCATTCTTAGAGTCTGCTTCCTAGGAGCACTTCTGGAAATGACTGTATTGAGTCCCGTAGCAGCAGAGCCTGAGACATGCTTCATTCAGGAAAAAGTTCTATGTGTGTGTGGGGGGCGGGGGGGAGGGCTAAAGCAGAACAGGAAAGGAGAAAGAACCAAGCAAGGATACAGTCTTGAGTGATTGCAAGCTATGGTTTAATACACAAGAGGCGGCTCAGAAGCATAAACCACACCATAGGTAGACTGTTCTTGAGGCAAGAAAGCCAGGCTTTTGTACCCCCACATTAGTCATTCACTGGCTGTGGAATATCCCTGGGTGGGGGATGTAACTGCCCAGAGGAGATGGTTCTCACTAGAAGAGGACCAATTCTCTGGAGAACGTGTGTAGCCCTGAACTGTTAGCAGTTAAACACTCATAGCATCTGAGGGTATGTATGGGTGCTCTGGCTTAGTAAATGGGAATCTGGGCAAGACATCACTGCATTACTACAAGTGGTGAAAGAAGGGTCTTTTAAATATATAATGCTGGGTCAATTTTGATATATAATGCTAGGTCAATTTAGTCCAGTTGACTAAAAATATATTACTCTTTGAACCTTCTTCATACAAGATTAAAACATCACTTCCAATTGGATTGTATATATGCATATTAAAGGTGGCACAATTAAAAGGTGGCACTAGAAAAAAGTATACTGTATACTTTTAGAGTAGTTTAAGATTTCTTAAACATTACGCCAAAAAAAGCATTTTCCCTAAAGAAAATGATGGTGAAATTAGTAACTTTGGTATATTTAAATACATCATTAAGAAAATGAAAAGGCAAGCCACAGAATGGGAGAAGATATGCACAATATAGACATCTGACACAGGATTCATATCTAGAATAGATGACACGTTCCTACAAAATAATAAGAAAAACAACAACAATTTTTTTAATTGACAAAAGACATAAATAGGCACGTCACAAGAGAGCATACCCAAGTGACTAATAAACAGAAAACGGCGCTCAAGTTCATTAATTGTCAAGATATCCATCAGAGTGACTAAAAGCAACAAGACTAACAATAAGTGCAGACTAGGAGGTGGAGGAACTGCAACTCTAATACACTGCACTGGGAAGGCGAATTGTTAAGCCACCTTGAGAAACTGTTTAGCTGTATCTACCAAAAGAATATATGCCTACTCAATGACATAGAAATTTCATTCTAAGGTAAATACTGAACATAAATTTGTACATATGCAGACAAAAGAATGTGTATAAGAATTTTCATAGCAGTGTTATTCCTAATAACTCAAAACTGGAAACAAAATGCCCTTAAAGAGTAAAATAGATACGTTGTTGTACGTTCATACAATAGAACCCTATATAGTAATAAAAATGAACAAATTACTGCCACACACAACAATATAAATTAATCAAACAGGGGGGAAAATCCATAGTGTATAATTCCATTTATATGAAGATTAATATTCTCTGGGGAAGACGAAAGGGATAATGAGTCAGAACAGGCACAAGAGGATTGTCTGGATGCTGATAATGTTACGTTTTTTGATGTTCATTGTGTGATAACCCATCAAGCTACACAATGAGGATTTATGCCCTCACCTATATGTATTTTATATATCAATATGTATTATTTGGTAAATGGAATTTCCATCAGTAAATTACAATTTTCTGACTTAATCCAACAATCCAACCTTTAAAAAACATGTTCTAGGTCCAATGCTAAAACACCTCATAATTACAATTGGATAATTCTTTGTATTTTACAAGGCCTTTGCATATGCATTATCTTTTCATTAGGGTAATGGTAAAAAAAAATGACTAAACCAGTATTAGAACATGTCTGTAGTGAGGGAGACCCAGAGCCTAGCTACACCCACACAAATTTGTAACAAGTATGGAGTCATCTTATGGCTTGAGAGGGAAAATGAAAGAGACATAAAATGCTGTTAATTCTTCTTAATACCCAAGCATATCCAATGTAGTACAATTTTATCTTCCTCATCATCTCGTCATATGTTTTTCACTGTCCTCCTCTCTATCTTTTCCCCTTCCCTCTTTTCCTCTATTCTCCTTCTTTGAGTTTCTCTCCTTCTTTCCTTATTTCCTTTCTTCTTTAATCTCTATACACGTTTCATGAAGACAGTGGAAACAGTGGTGAAGGTATCATCATTAAGACTATTTCTAGGGACAACGATCTGTTGTTCTCTTGTTGTTTTTCCATTTTAAACACTAGTTTTAATTTTTCATCTGACTAAATTTTCTCAAAAGGAAAAGGACAGAGCTTGTGACAGAGGTAGCTAACTGTCCACCTAAAATTCATGGTTCCCCATCCGTAGTGTAGAAATTGTTTCAAAAGTGATTGCCCAGCCAGGGACTACATTTCCCAGTATCTCTTGCAGTTAAGTGAGACTATATAAATGAGTCCTAGCCTATGAAAAGTGAGTGGAAATGTTACATGCCACGTCTATAAAATTCTTCTATGCATTTTCCTCTCTGCTCTTTTCCCCTACTGGGAGAACCCTGTGGTATCCAAATGTTGAAGTTGGCTAGACTGCCATTAATTTGAATTATTGAATGATTGTGTGGAAAAGGGATACTACCTACCTGTTTCCCTATCCAGCACTGGTATATGGACAAGAAATGCATTTGTATTATATTTGAGCCATTATATACTTTGGGGTTTATTTGTTAAAGCAATTGGCCTACCCTATTTAACAGTGAGTCTTTCCAAAATCTTTAGTAAACAAGGCTCACTAGCTTATCTTTCCAAGTCCTAGGCTTGACAGGTTATAAGCTTTCTGTGACTATACACGTAGTGAAGGGAGACTAATGTTTCCATTACATATAATGTTATTAAGTGTGTTCTTCTCACATAGTCTGCTCTCTAAAACAGGAAACAGAGCAATCGTGTGTCATATATACTGTGCCATCAAGCCAAAAAAAGAAAAAAAGGCCTGAACAATGCCAATTAATACTTGTAGCCCAAATAAAGAAGAGGTATGATATCCTTTTTCCTTAATTTTGTATCGGTATCGATGCTCAGTGAAATAGTTTTACTAACAGACCATTAGAGTGTTCTGCAGAGAGTGCAATAGTTGAAAATGACAGTGGGACTTTGCAACATTTCATTCAGAAATACAGTGGTTTGCTGAAAGCCCCCACTTAAGAATTTTATGGTTTAGAAACCAGAGATGAGGCTTATTTTGTAAGAATGTTCTATTTTTAAAACAAAAAGAGAAATACTAAGTGGCTTAAGTACCCCACTACTCAAGCCTTCTGCTAGGGAAAAACAACGCCAAGGAATTCCAGTGGTCTGGTGCACATGTACTTTATACTTAAAGGCACATGAGGCTTTGTCAAATTACTCAAACAGTTATAATCATAACCTTGGGGGAACCAGTTCATGTTTACCTTAACTCTCTCCTAGGGACATCGGGTAATCTCCTAAAAAATTAACAATGAATTGTGGGTAAAAAAATCTGAAAAAGTACTTATGACCTTGGCATTAACACTAAATGAGTGTATCATGATTAACTTTACTATAGTAAAAGCCAAAGAAATTAGAAACAATTTAGTCCAGCATTTTAGACCATCACTAACAGGTCAAGTTACACCAAGTACAATGAATACAATGTTTGTTATATGGCCACTAAGACAATAGCATGTAAAGTGTCATTGATTGCCATATGATTCCATTTGGCATTCTAACAGTTCCATTTTTTATAGTTCAGGGCTTTCTGATCACATGATGCAATAAATTCCATAGCTCCCTCTGACAGAATAATTCCAGTGTGTCATTTCAGAAGAATATTGAACTAGACCCCAACTTGGCTAATACATGAGTACTCCAAATTCCCAAGAGGTTGCTTTTGATGGGAATCTGGCCCCAACTGCTCTGAAATGTTCACGCTTAACCTCTACAACTCAACCCAAAAACTATCTAGCCCAGATTTTATGTTTCGTCCAGTAGGTCATCCTGGGCTAACAAACGTGAGAATACTCTGGTGAGGAAAAATGGAATTACCCGAGACTGAGGAATATCACTTCGGATTTATGATCACTGAAAGGCTATGGTGCTTGTGCCTCAAGGCAACCATGACTCCACAACTCAGGGGATTGCCAGTGTCTACAGAAACTACAGAAAGTTCTTCCTAAACCATCTCTCTTCACACACACACACACACACACACACACACACACACACACACACACACACACACAGTCTCCTGACTGCCAGTAGTACTGATATGAGTCTCCATTCACAAACTTCAGCTATCTTGAAAACACAGGCTACATCTTCCTCCTCTAGAGTACTTAGACATATGAGCAAATGGAAGTTTCACCACAGAATATAAAATCCCCTTATGAAACATTTAACATAGATTTTTTTTAACTTACTATAAAAGTAATAGATGTTTACTGTAAAAAACTAGAAAATATAAGTAAGCAAAAAGATGAATGCATAATTCTATCATCTATAGATAGCCTCTATTAATACTTTGATGCATGTCCCTCTAGCTCAAATTATTCAATATGGAAGCCACTAGCCACACGGAGCTACTGAGCAAGTGAAATATATCTGGTCTGAATGGAAATGTAGTCTAACGGTAAAATACTCACTAGATTTCAAAACGAGTATAAAAATACATAAAATATCTTACTAATAATTTTGTTAGTTATCTAACTTAATATATATTATTCAAATTAATTTCACTCATTTCTTTCTACTTGTTGTATGTGGCTACTGAAAAATTTTAAACGACATATGTGGCTTGCATTTCTGGCTTGTATTGTATTTCTGAAGAATAATGCTGTCCTAGAACTTTCTTATGCATGTACATTTACCTCTTTATGAGTGTTACATATGCTTTTGAGTTTTAAGTTTAACAATATATTATGAATATATATCTGTATCAGTATTTATTTGCAACACCATTTTTAATGTTCATTATACAGTATAATATTATATTAATAGTCTTAATTTATTTTACCAGTGCCCTAGTATTGAACTTTTGGGTTCATTAGATATATTCCTAACAAACATATAAAGAATTTCTAAAATCACAATCCGAGTGTGTCTTACTTCACTGTTCCCACAGTTCCTACAGGAAAACAGGAATAAGAATAAACCAGTGCTCATCACTAAGATGAGGATAAGATTCAGTAATTTTGTTTATACCTTATATGCAGTATTAGGGTTCTCCTGAGAAACAGAATCAATAAACCAATAAGAATGATACATGATAGATATAGATGATAGATAGATAGATAGATAGATAGATAGATAGATAGATAGATAGATAGATAGATAGGGATTGAGCGATTATAAGAATTAGCTCACACAATAAGGGAAGCTGAGAAGTCCACGATATGCCATCTGCAAGCTGAAGAACCAGGAAAGCCAGTGGTAATTCAGGTTGTGTCCAAAGGCCTGATAACCAGAAGAGCCAATGTCTAAGAGCAGGAGAACATGGCTATCCCAGCATAAGCTGAAGTATTCACCCTTCCTCTGTCTTTTGTTCTATTGAGGCCCTCAATAGATTGGATGATAACTGCCCACATTGGTGAAAGCGATCTTCTTAGTCTACCAACTGAAATGCTAATCTCTTCCAGAAACATCCTCACCTACACACCAGAAATGTTTTACCAGCTATCTGGGCATCCCTTAGCCCGGTCAAACGGACACACAAAATTAACCATCACACGTGCACTTAAGTAAAAATTTCCAAGCAGAGAATTCTGAGATATAGCTGAAAACATCTCCAAAAAAGATTTCAATTTCTATAAGACAGATTGGCTTTGCACTTGAGCTAGTCAATATTTCTTTAACGTTATAAATATAAATTTACATGTACAATTACATGTAACTAAATTCTTATAGTCTAATGAGATGTTTAGTCAGCCATGGGTTCTTCAATTTTTTTCTAATAGATTTTATGAGAAATAGATTTTGTGCATTGATTTTAAGTAACTAAGCTACAACAGCTCTCATGGCCTGATGATAAGGGGAGGAAATGGATTTATCCATAAATGAAACTGGTGACTTTGTTCATAGCGAGTGGACTGTTAAATGTGTTTAGACAGCCCAAAAATGCCCTAGCCAAAAGTTCAGGAGAGTGTTTTAAATTCAGCTTTATAAAAGGAAGTTTCTTCTCTGTTATTTAGGAATTTGTTCTTCTGTTACTCTGTCTCCACTTCCTCCACTTTCTAGTTCTAAAGTCAAAACAGAGTCCCTATATATTTCAAAGGAAGGTCAAGGCTAAAAAAATAAATAAATAAAGGAAAATGAGAAACTGTCCCTAATCAACAAGAAATGGCTTGAATAAAAGAAGGTTTTCTATGATTTTGACTAGATAATATTACGATAGAATTTGAATCCTATGAAGAAAGGCTCACATCTCTGTGAGAAAGCAGGGTCTCCTCCAGTCTTAAAGCTAGTACCAGGCAACAGACAATTGCTTCCTACTCTGAGGAAAGGTTGGAGAAACTCCCCGCAACCCTTAGCCCTTTTATTTCCATAGATCTGTTGTTCCCTAAGCAACAGATCAGAGGCCCAAAAGTCATCACAGTCTACACCAGGCCTAGCTGATCATTGACCAAGGAACATAGCCTACATCCCTATATGTTGTATCATTAGAAGGAAAAGAAAGCTTGCTTCTTATTTTCCTGAAAGACTTTCAAAGTATCTGACAATATCTGTCTTCTACCCAAAACAGAAAGATGAGAGGACAACAAATAGCATTCACTGCAAGTAATTATCACTGAACTGAGAACGAAGTTTCAACAGAGTTAATGGAACTGGCTTCCAATAAACAAGCATAGAATAAATGCACCTACTGTCCAGCCCTGCTCAGGAGACTACATTCTACTTTCAGTAACACACATAATATTTTGAGGTTAACCCTAGACATTGAACACTGTTTAATTGTGCTCTATAAACATTGTGAAAGTAAACCACAGGCGTTTATTCAGAACATTTTAAATGTGGGCTGAAATAAAATCCTAGAACCTTCATTGGTACTGCATCCATGTTAAGATGGTAAACAGAAAGAAGTTTCTCCTATAAACACCCCCCTCTTAAATATTTCTAGCTTTAAATTCAGCACTCTTGGTTTCTGTTTTTCACTGAAATTTTTTGTTGTACCATGCGAAATGTAGGTCAAGTTGTTGGTAAGTGCCAGATAAAATCTGTTTATATCAAAAAGTAAATGGCAAAATCCTCCCAGCCTGACACAGTTTTTCAAAACTCCTCCTGCCCGTGTGCTACTCAGGGTATCCCCGATAAAACTGAGGAATGCTTAACATAGCTCTTTCTAGATGCTAAATTTTAATCACAATTATGTACCTTTCCCTTGATGGCAAATTCCTAAGAATTCAAATTCACTAGACCCTCTACTTCTGGGGACTAATAATAAAGAGCACAACTGAAATCTTATTCAGGTTCTCATGCTTATGTCCAATGAAGTCATAGGAAGACCCCACATGCAATTAAGGGCAAGAGATGTGCTATACATCAAATATTTGCATCACCCCAAATTCATATTTTGAAGTCCTAAAGCCAATGTGGTGGTATTTGGAGATGGGGCCTTTAGACGGTAATTAGGTTTAGATGAAGACACGAGGATGGAGCCGTCATGATGGGATTAGTGCCCTTAGAAGAGGAAGAGACCAGAGCGAGTTCTCTCTCTCTCTCTCTCTCTCTCTCTCTCTCTCTCTCTCTCTCTCTCTCTCCATCACGTGAGGGTACAGCAAAAAGCCGGCCATCTGAAAGCCAGGGAGAGATTCTCTCACCAGGCACCAAATCTGCCAGCCTTGATCTGGACTCCCTGCCTCCAAAACTGTGAGAAATAAATGTCTGTTGTTGAAGTTGCTCAGTCTATGATATTTTGTTATAGCAACCCAAGCAGACTATGACAAGGTAAAAATTCCAATATGGAAGACAAGTCATGCACACAGAAGCCATCAAAACTTCAGGTGGAATTGCCCCTACTCATACTAGAGTCTATCAAACATACACTGCTTTCTAAGCAATGATTTGTGAACAATAGCGTACACAAAAGCCTCAATGCTGTAGCAATTGCAGAGAACATGGTACCAGTATAAAATCTTAGTTCTTTAAAATCTATAGAAGAAATGCCCATCAACTTTTGGACTTTCCAGACCCTTCTCGTGCATGACTCTTTGTTCATATGCCTACTTTACATATGTCACACAGATGATAAAGGGAAATAAATGTCAACTCACTGTTAGGATGTGGTTTGATGAAAAAGCAGTTTAAAACTCTTTGTAAAATGAGATATTACCAAAAAAAATGAAACTATACCTGAAATAAAAAGCTTGCTGTTCTTATAACTACTCCAAAATTTGTAGAAAACCTTTAACTCCCACAGTGTAAACCATAAGTTTCTTTAGCTGTTGCCTCAGTGACCATCCCCCAGTCATGGGCCAGCTATTCTCAAATCATCTAGTGTAGCAGGTAGGGAGCGAAGGCAAAAATGGTTGGACTTTTACAAAGTCTCTGGAAAGAAGTGGGATGTATATAGCTATATACAGTTAACCCTTTAACAGCCTGGGGTTTAGGGACGCTGACCCCCACAGAGTCAAAAGTCCACATACAACTACAGTCGGCCCTCTATATTCTTGGATCCCCAACCACAGATTGAAAATATAGTTGACCCTTGAATAGCACAGGTTTGAACTACATGGGCTCACTTATATGTGGTATCCATGTACATACAGAGACACCTCCAGTTTGTTTAAAGATATCTTTTGCTCATTTAACCCCCAAAATAATGTGCAGGAAGATAGATGCAGTCATTTTGGAGAAGGAAATAAATTACTTGGCTACCAAGGATCCCTCAAATATAACAACCTAATAACTACCATAGCTCTTGCTTAAATGATTGTCATATATAACCATTAGGGCTTATGGTGTAGGATTAGACAAGTGCCAAGGTACGGTAGGACGGTGTTCAGAATAACTCCTCATCCTGGAGCATGCCCTCTTCTGGATGAAGTCCTCTAGTTCTAGGGAAATCTTGACCTGAAATAAAGGTTTCTTGTCTAGCAGTACTCTTGGTGCTCCATGAAGGGAGGAAAGGTGTCCCTGGAAGTAACGCATCTGCTGCCATAAAACAAAACACTGTGTCAACCACAAGGGAAAGGAATAAAAATCTATCAAAGAAAAACGATCTGAAGTTTAGAATTCTACTAAGAGGGCAAGGCTCTGAAGTTCATAGATGTTCAAAATGTGGTCTTTAGGCTTTTCTGACCGAGGCAACCCTCTTTAATCTCCAACCATTTCTTCTAGCATGAGTATATTCCAAATGGAGCAGGACTTTTGTTGCTAAATGACAATAGTTTCCCATGAGGACTAAGATCCAGTACTGACTCTGCCAGGGACTAGATCAGCTAAAGTTTTAAATCAAGATGCTGGCGCTTAGAAAATAGGCAGCACAATGGTGAGACTGAAAAGGAGGAAAGACAAAATAGTATTTCTTCCTAAATTATGAGCAAAGTAAATTGGAGACCTCTAATTCAGAGACCAGGAAACGAAGAAAGTCTGCCCTTCTGATAAAAATAGCATCACATCCTTCCTGTGAATACTTTAAAAATAAATATTTGACTTGTTTATGTTGATTTAAGTGCCCTTCACTATACTCCTTCGGAACAACTCCTTTAGAGCCACCCTCTCACTGATAAACGTCAGCACTCTGGCTTGCTGTGTTTTCTCAGGCTCTCAGCCTGGGTGGCCAGGCAGCAGCATGTCACTGGATCCGATCTAAAGTAGGATCAACTAAGAGCTGAGGAGATGGCAAACTATGGGCCAAGAAAGGAGCCCCATTATTTCAGTTCGGAAGTGCTATAGCCAAACCCCAAGGGGAAGGGCATCAGAACTACGCCCTGGGAGCTGAGGTCTATGGGGCTCCCCCTTCTCCACCAGGATAGCATGAAAAGAGTGAAGCCCAACCCTGAGGCAACATACTAGGTATCTGCAATACAGAGAACAAATCTAGGTTTGAGTTCCAGCATCCCTTGGACCCTTTCTATGGCCAGGCACTGTGCCAGGTGCTAAAGGAAGAGAGATAAATGAATAATGAAATGGGTCTCTCGTCTCAGGAAGCTCACCATCTAAAATGTTTCTAAGATTTTCTCACATGTTTTCGTTTAGCAATTTTATAGTTTTAGCTCTTATATCTAGTTCTACGATCCATTTTGAGTTAATACTTGTATATGATGTAAGACCAAGGTAGAGGTTCATTTCTCTGTACAAAGCTATCCCACTGCTCCAGCACCATTTGTTGAAAAGATCATTCTCTCCCCATTGGATTGCTTTCATAGCTCTTCTAAAAATCTACTGGCCGTATATGCATGGGTCTAATTGTGGACTTTCCACTCGGTTCTATTGATTTATTTGTCAGTCTTCACACCAGGACTACATTGTCTCAGTTACTAGAGTTTTATCATAAGTCTTGAAATTGAGTAGTGTTAAGTCTTTGAATTTTGTTCTTTTTCAAAATTGTTTTCATTTTTCTAGATCCTTTGCATTTTTATATAAAGTTTAGAATCAGTTTGTCCTGAAAAAAAAAGAAGAGAAGCCTGATGATATTTTAACTGGACTTGACATTATAAATCAATTTTGGGAAAACTAATATCTTAACAATATTGGCTATTCCCATTCATGAACATACAAAATTCTTTTTGGCCTCTATGCCTGTGTTATCAATCTTTCTAAGTGTTTTTCTTGGAATGTTTTAGAACAGTAGCTCTAAAACACTGTTATATAGCATGCAGTATTGAGGATATAAATGATGTCTAATAAATGTGAAAAGTTAATAATACTACCCAAGAAATTATATGAAAGTATATTATTGTTACAACAAATAACAGAAAACAGGTTATTACATCTAATTTTGCTAAATGCTCTTTTACTAATAAACTTTTTTCTGATACGCTATTTGGTCTTTATGTATTTATTCTCCTTGGATTGTATAAATAAGATGTTCAGTTCCACTTTTACTTGAAGGATATTCGCCTTCACTTTCAGTCTTTCAGTCCCTAAGAGAGTACATCCTCAGATGTGATATGAGTGTTTGCAAAATTTGATCCCTGAATGGTGAAACCTCAAGACTTCACATTAAGATTCTTCCTAATGGAAATAAAAAAGGACTACATCTCTTCACATGTATGAGTATGATGTATGGCTAGGATTAATATTTTTAAATCCATACAGAATAGACACAAATAATTAGCAAGGATACCCTCCAAAACTAACACTTAGAAAGGAGAACTGACTCTGGTTGGTGGTGTATACACAATGTGATTTATAAAGGATGTAATACAGAATTGTATACCTGAAATTTATGTAACTTTACTAACAATTGTACCCCAATAAAATTTAATTTAAAAAAACTACCCTTTGAGCAATTTTGTTGCAAACCAGCTAAATATAAGCCCTGGTCATAGACATAAGGACAAATTTCTCTGTGTCACTTCCAGTGTCTCATAGTAGGAAGACAGCTACACTCCAGTAAATTTTAGCGTATACAAAAGTTGCCTTCAACTGCCAGGCAATGAAATACCAGATTCCATTTTCTGAATCCTTAGTAGCCTCAGGCAGTTCCATTGCTTCCCAGAGACCAGTATTTCAATGTCTTTTCCCCATACTTATAATTGTGCTATGCTTCCAATATTTCTTTACAACAAATCCTAGAATTATAAGCTATCATACTGAGAGAAATCTTAGGAATCATCTAGCCCAATCCTTCTGTTTGGCAACTGGGAAACAGGCTTAAGAACATAAAATTACTTATCCAAAGTCCTACCACATAGTGCTCATGCAGGAATTACACTAGAACTCAAGCTTTCTGCCATTCACTGCCTTCAGCGCTATCACGGAATACCATATAATAGAAATTACTTAAAACTATTACGTTAAGGTACTAGTTATCTCAGGATAACTTCACTTATTTTTCCTTTCTAATTATAGAATACATAATTTTAAAATTTCAAATAAAGTAGATAATGTACAAATCTCTCTTGGTCCTACAAAAATCCCACTCCTACCCCCTCACATACTTTTATTCTCAGATTGTTATTTATCTTTTTTCCTTTGCATTTACATACAAATATTTCTATGTATAATTTTGTTTTAAAGTGATTTTTTAAAAAATAATATAATTACCTATTGTTGGCAATTTGGTTTGTTTGTCTATTGACTTATCATATTGGAGATCTGCCACATAACATTATACAGTGTGCCAAATGGTCTGTTATCCATTCAACATCACAGCTTCCTCCTATATTCGCACTATCACAAGGGAGAAACCCAGAAATTCACTTCCCAGAATCCCTTTGAACTATGGTTCTGGGTTAAGTTCTGTCAGTAAGAGGTATTCCTACAAGATTGAGAAGGCAACAGAGAAGGAGAGCTAATATTTTTTAATAGTTATTGAAGACAGACATGTGGGCAAATGGAAAAAGATGGAAGTTTGCAGCAGTTTCTGGGAAAACTCCGGGAAAAAAATCACCTGTTGCCCAACTTGTAAAAAAGCCTCGTGAAGAGCAAGGATATTAATGGAGGACTATTTAAAGAACAGATATTCCAACCATTTCTCTAGACACAGGTTTAATTTCTGGATCAAGTGGGGCCATCATCTCCCATGTCCTACTGTCAGGCTGCACCTTTTACTCTCTCTTTTGATTTTCTTTCCCTAAGGTTTGTTTTGACTCGTGTCCTTTTAGTTCATCTAGAGGCAGCTCTAGAAATCCCATTCTGTTGTTTTCTTAGGAATATTTGAGGACATTGTTTCCTATCTGAAGATCCACAGAGAAATTTCTTTCATAACTAATTGCCAAAGGTAACATTTGCGCCTATAAGAAACTCGTGTGTTAATCATTTAAGTAATCACTTTGGTTATAGGAAAATCAGAGTTAATAAACACTCAATTTTCAGAAACTCTGTGGGATTAATATTTTTAAATCCAACAGTGGCTCATGTGTGTCATATCTTCATTGGGTCTTTGCCTTCTATACTAATTTATGCCTTCCCTGGTCCATATTTTTAAATTTATGTGTATTTTCTCATTTTATCATGTATACCTTTGTATTTTTCACTACTCTCCCAATTAGATATACAATATATGATTAAGTGTAAAATTTTAAAAATACATGTAGCCCAAGTTTCCTCAGACCACACCAACATGTAGATACAAATGAGGTAACTTGAACAGTAACTAAAATTTTACTATATATTCCTATACTCCTATATATTCATGTAAGTCTTTGGGTTCCTATAAAATACACCATCTCTGCCCCCAACTAAAAGTTTCTGGAAGTCCCCAGTAGGCGTTTCACTGGACTTACATACATTTGTTTTCCTGTCAGGCACCACCATGGTAGTTGAACACCATAGACATGTATTTCTTCCCTAAAGTGACAAGTCCAGATAAGTCCTCAGGTCAGCAGGGGAACTCACCTCTTTATGATTACTAATGAACCTAAGCTAATGGCCGCTCCGCCATTTTCAACATGCGACTGCCAACGTTGCCCCAAGTATTGACATTCCAGTCAACTGAAGGTATTAAAAAAAAAAAAAGGCAGGGAAAAAGTGTGGGAGATTTTTATGAGTCAAGCCTGAAAGTAGAATACATCACTTATGTTCACATTCCACTGGAGAGACCTTAGTCACATGATCACACTCAACTGCAAGGAAGGCTGGCAAATGTAGTGTGGCTGCATACCAGGAAGGAGATTTAAAAAACTGGTAGATAGGGAGTAGTCTCCATGGCATATTTTCTTCTACACTTTTTGCTATATATTTTTCAACAAAATTAGGATCATATTATATTCTGCTATAATCACTTACAATTACAGTTGAGGGCCGGCCCGGTGGCTCAGACGGTTGGAGCTCCGTGCTCTGCGCTCTCAACTACAAGGTTGCTGGTTCAACTCCTGCAAGGGATGGTGGGCTGTGCCCCCTGCAACTAACAGTGGCAACTGGACCTGGAGCTGAGCTGCGCCCTCCACAACTACAATTGAAAAGACAATAAGTTGACTTGGAAAAACTCCTGGAAGTACACACTGTTCCCCAATAAAGTCCTGTTCCCCTTCTCCAAAAAAAAACTTAAAAAAAAATTACAGTCAACCCTTGAACAACGTGGGTTTAACTGTACAGGTCTACTTATGCACCTGCGCTGTTCAAACACATGTTGTTCAAGCGTCAACTATATTTTCCATCTGTGCTTAGGAATCAGCAGATACAGAAGGCCAACTGTAGGTATACACGGATTTTCTACTGCACAGGGATCAGCACCCCTAACCCTCACATTGTTCAACTGTGAACTGTATATTGAGCATTTGTCTGTCATAAAGTTGTCTTCAAAAACAATTTTAAAAGACAATACATTATCTCATCTCATATGTAGTATACAGTATTTACTTATTTTCCTGCTGCTGGATAATTTAACTTCTTCTCAATTTTTGCCTTAATAAATGAGGCTATATTTAAATGCTATAATAAATTTTTAGTAGCTTCTCCAAAAAACATTTTAGCATAGATTATTGGGGGGGGGGGAACGCTATTACTTTTTTAATTTTATTTTATTGGGGAATATTGGGGAACAGTGTGTTTCTCCAGGGCCCATCAGCTCCAAGTCATTGTCCTTTAGTTGCCATTTTCAATCTTTAGTTGCAGGAGGCACAGCTCACCATCCCATGTGGGAATTGAACTGGCAACCTTATTGTTGAGAGCCCCCACTCTAACCAACTGAGCTATCGGCCGCCCCCAGGAGTGATTCTTACAAGTGAAATTATAGGGTCAAGGGACATATACCTACATAGTGTGTTTTTTTCTCGTTCCACCTGGGAGGGGGGAGGGCCTGGTAGTCCTATTTAGTCACATCTCAGTATAGATGCAGATTTCCCTTCCTATCACCTCTCTCCATGTCAAGGGCCCTACCTCCTATCTCAAGGCATCTAACAGCGTCCATTGAAAAGAGGGTGTTTTGTTTTTTGGTTTTTGGTATTTTTTTGCATAAAATTAAATGAGAAGTGAGTATAATTTCTCCTGAATGATCACTGAAAGACATGCTGGTTATTGGACCTGGAAGGTTCTCACCAACACCAACATGAAGGACATCTAAGTGATTTCCTGTTGCTAGAAATGGATGTATTCTATCTAGTGTAAGTTGGAGCCCACTCCATTCCTACCCACAAAATCACTACAGGTCCCTGTGAGCCTTACTCTGCCACAGGCACTTTAAGCATTGAGTGTTGTACAGATTCTTGTAAGCTGCTTCAAACATTATGGAAGGCATTGTCTACAAATAAGTAAATAAGAAAAATTATAAACTATAGAATAAGAGGTGGCAAACTGCAGCCCAAAATCTGGTCTGCAGCCTGTTTTTTTTAATAGTTTTATTGAAACACAGTCTCATCCACTCATTTACATGTTGTCTATGGCAGCTTTCTACTACAACTGCAGAGTTCAGCAGTTGTGAGGGAGGCCCAAGCTTAAAATATTTACTATCTGATTCTTTACAGAAAAAGGTACCTGACCGCTGATCTAGAATCTAGGCTACAATTACTGAGCCAGATACTGTATTCACACACTCCCCTACTCATCTGTTGAGCTTGTTCAACTACATATAACTTCCTTATTCCACCTATGAATGTCTTGTATTAGTGCACTGTTAATACATCTGGCCTTAACCTCAGACCATTTCACTTATTTGTTATAATTCATTTTTAAATTTCATTCCTCTCCTCCCATTCAATTTTGGTTCACAATTTATGTGCACAACTATGTTTCAGTTACCCAAATTAATAATGAACATGTTAAGTAGCATTTTTTCTCTCTGGAAATGAAGGACTTACGTATTTTCAAATGCTTGGTGAGCAGCACTATTGATATTTCTCTTTCCCTTATTCCTAGTAAATATTACACTGTGTCTGTGTGGTCATAGTCATTTCCATCACAAAAGACTCTACAAGCCCAGGATTACCTCATCCCAATAGAAACAAAGCAGAAACAGAATTAGGCTGAAGGAAAAGCTAAAGTAAAACCATTTTCAGTGATATCAAAGGGACTTAGAAATCATAAAGTGTATATCTTTCAAATAAATGTTCCTTCTTTCAAAAGGCATTGTGGCATAGAAAACTATCTCTAGAGTCCTAAAAATTGCCATTAAATGTAAAGAAAGATAGAAAGTATCATTATAATTAAAAATCAATTAAAGGAATTCTAAAATATAAAATATTTGCCTAAATCAAATCAAATACCACAAGAGAAAACACATACTTATTTAAGAAGTACATAGAAAATTGCAAGATACTTTTGCCTCCTAGATAGTTAGTTAGTTAATCACTGTTTTCCAACTGACGTAACAGGGATGTACGTGCGTGTATTATTTACAAGACTAAATACATGATTAATAAAAAGACGCAGTTTAAAATACCCTCTTTTAATGTTTTTGTTATACAAGTAGACCCAGATTTGTGATTAAACCTCGTCAGAGAACCATGTGAAAAAGTAGTATGAATCATTACTGATTTCCTGCCTTGTCCCTTTTCAAAGAAACTCATCCTTTTCCCCACCTAAAAACAGATAAAACACTGACGATTATAAAATCATGTGGAGAAGGCAATTTGTTAAAAAAAAAAAAAAAATTAATCTCTAATACAAAGCCTTCTTACCTAATTTGCTTATTGTCACTTAAGTCCTTCCTGGAAGTACAAAAATGATTCACAGCTGAATAGTTAGAGATAATTTTAGAAAGAGCCCCTTTTGTTTAAGCAAATATGAAACCTTTTGCCAAGACTTGGAAACTGCAAGTTTCATTGGCATGTTGACTTTTAAAAGGTGAGATAAATAGTCTTTGGTAGCATTAACTAGAGCCTTGTATGTGGGGACAATAAAAGGTCTCAAGGATCTCCAGAGACTTCTTTTACCTATATTACTATGATCCTATTGTTTGATGAAATCCAAGGGTTGCTCAAGGAAAAATCAATTTTCAAAACTTCACATAGTGGGCGGCCTGAGAGCTCAGTTGGTTAGAGCGCGAGCTCTCAACAACAGGGTTGCAGGTTTGATTCCCACATGGGATGGTGGGCTTCACCCCCTGCAACTAAAGACTGAAAATGGCAACTGGACGTGGAGCTGAGCTGCGCCCTCTACAACTAGATTGAAGGACAACCACTTGGAGCTGATGGGTCTTGGAGAAACACACTGTTCCCCAATATTCACCAATTAAAAAAAAAAAAAAAACTTCACATAGTGTTGGTAGATCCATTTCCAAGTTTTCGTATTCAGGAGTCCTTCCCAAACTAGCATCCATCCTTTTGCCTTTTTAAATTTCTTCCATGTACTCTGGGAATTGAGCAATAAATTCATTTTCTCCCTCTCTCCGACTGCCATTCCCAGCCCCATCTCTATATACCCTTTGCAAAGTATAAGAAAGGGTCAATCTTTGACTTCAGTGATCTTCCCTTTCAGTATCTGCTCTTTTCTTCCAGGAATCTAGCTCCATATGCTGGGTCCTGTATTAGTTATCTATTGCTGCTAAACAAATTACCCCAAAATAATGGCTTAAAACAGTATTTATTATCTCACAAAGTTTCTGTGGGCCAGGAATTTAAATGTGCTGTAGCTGGATTGTTCTGTCTCCAGGTCTCTCCTGACATTAGAGTCAAGATGTCAGCTGGGATTTACAGTCTTCTGCAGACTCCACTAGGGCTGCAGAATCCACTTCCAATATGATTCATTCCGATAATTGGCGAATTAGTGCTGACTGTTGGCCGAAGGCTTCAGTTCCTCACCACAAGAAACTCTATAAAGCTGCTTGAGTGTCCTCACAACATGGCAGCTGGCTTTCCCCAGAATGGTTGATTTAAGAGTGAGGCAGAAGCCTTGATGTGTTTTGTGACCTAGCTGTGGGAGTCATTTCCACAATGTCCTATTGGTTACAAGAGTAACCCTTGTTCAACATGGTAGAGACAACATAAGAGTGTTACTAACGAGAAGCGAGAATCACTGGGGGCCATCTTAGAGGTTACCATAGACCCTAAATGTCCAACACCTTCCACCCTGGCCTGCCTACCTTGTCATGGCCATCCTCTCCAGATGGCCTCCCAACCAAAACAAATCTTTAGTGCATTTATCCTCTAGTTTTCTATTCCTTACTAAGTGTAGCTTTGCTGATCTGATAAGTTAATTTTTGTTGCTGTATTCAGAGAATGCTGCAGGGCAAAGTATTACTTCTAGCTCACATTCTCCTTCATCAGCGAATAAGGGTGAAGGCCTTGACTAAGCACTAACTCTAGTGGAGGGAACATCAGGTATACTACAAACGAATGAGGAAAATGTCCTTGCATTAAGTCCTGGAAAATCTCACCACGTAGGCACCTAACCTACTCCCACAACTCTTAAGTCTAAGTTTGTAGGGACAATATGGACAGTAGAATACTTGTAGTCACAAGTTTTTACTTCAGCTTTCTGACTATTGGCCGAAATCAAAGAGACCACACTCTGATCCTTGTGCACACTTGTGTACCCTCAGAGTCTGGCCAACAGTAAGCAACCAATAAATACTACCTCAATAAAGGTAGGAAGGTCCAGACAGACTTAGTTTCTGAATAACCGCAGTACTATATAGTTATCTACCTGCTTTCTAGAAATTTAAGAGGTACTTCCAAAAAAAGAGCAGAGGAAAAGCAAAAGAAACATTGTCCAATACACTTTAAATCAATGCAACACAGTCACTATTAAGAGAGAACATTTAGAAGCCCAGCTCTCTGAAATAAAGAAAGCCAGACAAAGATGATCTCATTCAAGTAATGTCTTTGAAATTAAAAATAAAAGAATTACAAACAGTAAGTATCAGAGATTAACAGTAATAACTGCGTTACGGAGCATCCAGCTTGACCCACGCACTTCGCATACATTAGCTATACCTCTTTCAACAACCCTGGAGGACAGATATTAGGATCTCATTCCAAAAGGAAATACAAATAGGAGGTCAATGACTAGTTAGAGATAGAAAGCTGGGCTTCACACTCAGATTCGTCTGTCTCCAAAGCACCAACTTTTTCTCCAATGCTATACTGACTAACATGTTGTTGCCTCTAATCAAACTCCAGGCTCACAGGTTGTTGCCAATAAAAATCCAGGTAGCCCCTCGGCTCTTCTGTCATCTGCTTGGGCTCACGTATACAGACGTTGTCAGATTGGCTCAGTGCAACTGTGGGCTTGCCCAATAGGAGGGTCTGCCAGACCCAGGGACTTTATAGGGTTCATCACGGACTGTAGAACTTTATTGAGGATTACAGAAAAAATTTGACTGGGGTAAGGGCTACCTCAGTGCCGAAGCCTGTAAACCGTGGTGATGTATACAATTTGACTGAGAAAGGTAGAGAAGAATGTAATATTTATATTTCTTGAAAAACAATCAATTAAATTTATTTTTCCCTTATTGGTGTATAGACATATGCAAAGGGTTGATTTTTCTGTATACCACTATTTTTCGATTCTGTAGCAACATTCATCTTTACCTGAGAGTTATAAGCTTTAATAAAGAATTTTAATGAGAAATAGACCAAAAAAAAAAAAAAAAAGGATTCTCCATGCTCACATATGGCCACCAAGCACACAACCTCCAAAGAAAAAAATCATCTATAAACTACAAATTTAGAGTTTTAAAAATATTGAAACATAATGTGTTGAATTTTATCATCTAATTACTCAGTTGTGAACAACACTAAAATACTTAGAAAGGGAGTAGAAAATAAACGAAATTCTCCTTAAGAAGATTATTAATAAACTTGCAAACTCTTTAATCCTCCATGGCAATCAGAAAGAAATAGTGGCTTTTTAATTTCTTAAAATTTCATAACAAACTTTTTAAAGTCTTTCCATTCTCTTATTTGCATGTCATTGAGAACTTAACTTAAAATTCAAGTTATCTAGAAATTTAATATCTTCTACATTTCAGCTTTGCCCTGGCATGGTGGAGGACACAAAGAAGTATAAGACTTGTCTTTTCCTTCACGACAGGGTTCTCAAATTTGAGCATGCATCTGAATTGCCTGGAAGGCTGGTTAAAATAGAGAGTGCTGGCCCCCACACCTGGAATTTCTGTTTCAGCGGCTCTGGGGTGGGGCCTAAGAATGTGTAGTTCTAACAAGTTCTCAAATGACGCTCATGCTAAGGTCCAGGAACTGCACTGGAGAACCACTGCTATGGAATGAAGTCGCTAGTCCAGATAAGTAGGTAAGACACAGACCTCTATGAAGTGCATGATTCTATGCAGCAACATAAGATTAGACACTAACTTATAGAGACAAGTGACGTAAGAGAGAGTGGTGTAAGAAAGAGTGATTTACCAGCAGAAAAGAGGTGAGACTTGGGTTGGCTCTCATGAAAAGAGTAGGAGGAAAAGGAAGACGGGCATCTCAGACCCACATCTGCATATTGGTCTCACAAAGCAATCAAGCCACTCTGGGAAGAGATTCTCCACTGGTCAGCAATGGCTGATATGTTTGAAAGGGTACAATGGGGCCAGTGAATGCAGAGACCATTGAACGCAAACTAAAGGATTCATGGGCTTTAGAAACCACTAAAGATTCTTTAGTAGAAGAGTGATCATTTTAGGGAAGATTTAGTGAGGATTTCGGTGAGGATTAAAAGGCAGTGACATATATTTGATTGGTGCCAGGTGAGACTAGACAGAGGGAGGCACCAGCTAGATGGTAAATGCTGTGATCTAGTTAAGGTGATAAAAGCCTGAAAGGTAAGAAGGCAATGAAAATCAAGAGGACAAGGCCAACTGAAAAAGAGAACTTAGTGACTTACCTAAAGGCCAATGCAAAGGAGAGAGATGGGAGTCAAAGTTTACTGAGGTTACGAGCCCTATGACTAAGAGAAAACTATAACAAAATATTTTACTTCCTTGGACAATGTCCAAGTATTTCTGCTGACAATATAATATCAGAAGGTAGTGACTTAGGGAGGAACGGGAGAGTCTATTTTGGCAAGTTTCAAACTTTCCCTAATCTTACCGGGTCAGGATTTCAAGTCTGAATCTCATTTGTGTCCAAACCCATTTAAACTCTTTAAAAAGTGATTTCCTGTTTTAAAGAGAAAAATATATATTTTTTAAATTATTCAAAGGGCTTAAATACTTCTTAGACATCAAACAACTCTTAAGAAATAATATTTTGATGATTTAAGTAAAATTAATCAAAACCATATGGATTGAATTTCCTTTCAAATACACATCATGTTTAGAAAGGAAGGGTAAGACTGCTTCATAAAATGAGTTTGCTCTTTTATCAAACCCAAAATGGCTGAAAAACTCTTCAAACATTCAAATTCCAGCCAGATTTTTCCTACCCTAGTTTCTATGTTATTGAATATCAGAATTCCTCAGGCCATTTGACATTTTTTAGTCAATGAATCATGACACTGGTTTCCACAAAACATAATATTTATGGACTATTTTGATGTGCATATATCTGCAAAAATCAGGTAATACAGTTGACTGCTCCAGTGAGAGCTTCCATACATAACCAAGAGTGCCCATTGCTGTAGTAACCTATGATGGTGGTCTTCATATATGGCAAGAGAAACTGTTCTCCTGAGTAAACCCTATTCCCTAAGGAGCCATGGGGAAGCTGAGGCCCACTGAGCACCCCCACACACACCAACTTTCACACACACACACCAGCAAAACTGTATGGGTTTTGTGTCTTTCTTGTACGTTCTGATTTTCTTTTAGCACAAAGTCAATTACCCTCATCTTATACTTTGTCATCCCCCAAATCCCATTACTTATCTCTCCATACTCCTAATGTCCACCTTCCTGATTTCAGCATTGCATTCCTTCAAAGCCCTACTCATGCTCTATAAAAATAGGTAATAATAAGCTATTCATTAGTTAAATCCATAATTTCTTCACACTTGAGGAGTAGAAAGAACTTTATGGGTCACTTGTGATCAGCCTAATGAAGAGAGTTCCCCTATGAGACACAGCTAGCTGGTCAGTAGCTGAGCCAGGATTAGAGTACAAGTCTCCTGATTTCATTTCCATTTCCCCTCCCCCATTACGTCACATTATCTATTGGATACCTGCTTTTTAGATGTGACTGCATGACTCCTGAGTGACTGTCCTTTCCTTTAAATCAAAAATGAACCATTTCAGGGCAGCGGGATGGTTCAGTTGGTTAGAGCGCGAGCTCTCAACAACAAGGTTGCCGGTTCAACCATCATGGGATGGTGGGCTGTGCCCCCTGCAACTAAAGATTGAAAATGGCAACTGGACTTGGAGCTGAGCTGCGCCCTCCACAACTAGGTTGAAGTACAACAACTTGGAACTGATGGGCCCTGGAAAAACACAATGTTCCCCAATATTCCCCAATAAAATTTAAATGAATAAATGAATGAATGAATGAATGAATGAAATGAACCATTTCCCTGGCTGATTGCTCAGTCATTTGCTCTCAACTTTCTGTAACTATCCCAGCTAAAATGTTTATGGTCAGACTTCCTAGAGGATGATGTGGGCAGAGGAGGTATTATTGATTAAAAGAGCATTTCCAAGGTGCTCAAAGCATATTTCATTATTTACTACTGCTGACTCGAATGCCTGATGTCAGATCTGTTCCACACTACCTCACTCAATTTAAGGCAGTAATTTGCAACTGGGAGTTACTTTTGACCCCAGAGTACATTTTCATTTGGGGGCGGGGTAATGCTCCTGGTGTCCTGTGGGTAGAGACTAGGGACCCTGCTAAACCTCTCACAACAACCCCCACAACAAAGAATTATCCAGCCCCAAATGGCAGTACAGCAGAATTGGGGGCCGTGTTTTTGGAGAAGGGGCTGTTTCAGCCATCTATGCAAGAATTTCCATACATTTCTAGGTTTGCAGGTAATAGCTAGAACCTTCTGTCTTGGAACATTCAATACCTACTATGGCTAAGGCATTGCACTAGGTATTGCTACCAAATTTGCCTTAGAAACATAGAATGCTATAAGACTTCATCCAGATATGTTCCTGAGCACGCTACCTTACAGACAAAATGCTGAACCGTTGGAAGGCATAACGTGCCTCACTCATTGCTGGGATCAACAACAGCCACTTGGACCTGGTGGAGAACTTTCAAAAGATGAATGCGGTGTCAGTGCCCTGAAGCCATCCAAGAACAACCAGACAGGCATCTGTAAAGAATGCTTTGCAAAGTGAAAAATGGCCACGTGGTTTCTTTTGTTGTTGTTGTTGTTGTTCTGCCAAGTAAAAAGCAAACTGTGCTTTAAATATTTCAAGAAAGAAAAATCTCCCTTTGATACCATGTCTTATTCACTTTCACCAAAATGTCATCCTGTCAGGCTGGGTGCTATCCAGGACATATCAAAAGCCTCTTTTATCAGTGTTATTCCTACTTTGAACACATTCTTTTAATTTAAATCAGTATGACTGGTTTGTATTAAAATATTGGAAAGGTTCTTGGGTTTCGGACTGATAGTAAATCCATGAAAAAGCAAATGGCTTTTCCATTTCCGGGAAATCTAATTAAATGTTGTAAAAACAAATGTGCTCTTGTGTGGTATATAATGAAATAATATTAAAGAATAAATATTGAGTGTCTGTTGTTCAGTAAGCTCTTTGAACTCTGAAGAATGTGAGAAAAATACCTTCCCAAGCTAGGGGATCTGGAAACAGGGAGATAAGGAATGACAAATGCTCCTCAAAGCTACTTCAGATCCTCCATGCTATAGAAACCGAAATAAAATTAAGAAAAGACTTTCTCTGCAGGCTCAGGTAATATAACTCTCCTGTCAGGTGACAAAAGTTGTATCTGAGGGATTTATCTCTCCCACAGTCCCTACCAGAATCCTCAGGTGAGAAAAAATATACACCAAGGGCTGTTATGTCCCTCTCAGCCCCTCCTCCACTACCACCATCTCACACTCAATCTGGTTTGATAATGGTAGATCCTTCCACAAAATGGCGGTCAGAGTTTATCTGTCTTCAGTGTCTATCTTGACAAAACATTTGTGAAGTTCAATGATGGTGCCATGGGATCTCTTTGAGGGTACATGTGGTGTTGTAGTGACCCATAATCTATATTGATGCCTTTCTGACCAACTCACATACAAGCAAAACAAAAACAAGGTGTTTGCCCAGCAATCAGAGCTCCAAGGCAAGTTCCTTTCGAACCAGATTGATGCTAATAAACGCATCCTATAACTGAAATTTGATGCCTATAGTTGGGATTTATATTTCTACAGAATAGAATATCACTCTGAGTTATGTCTCACAATTGACAAGCTATTGCATGTACTATCATATTCCATGGTTTATAATATTCTGACACTCTCTCCCATCCACCTTGGGGGATCTTACTTAGCAATTATAGAGCCTGAAGTAAGGAAGACATCATGCCCTTCTCTGCACTGACCAAACCAATAATGCTACTCATTCCATATCTTCTTTCAAGTCTGTTTAACTGGGATTGTGCTTACAAAGAACTACAACTACCTATTTTCTGCCAGCCTAAATCCATGGGGAGCTCACTCAGTAAATTTGAACCACCTCTCTTGCTTCCCACTTAAAGAAGAGAATCAATTGTCCATAACTTTTGTACAAATAAGGTGAGTTTTATAGTTTTCTGTAAAGATACACAAACATTTACCCTCTCCCCGGATATAAGTAAGGCACTTACTATCCTAACTCAGGTCTCTACAATGCTTAATAAACTGCAACACTGATGTAGTAAGTCAGCTTTATTTTGTCAAATAGAGATCTAATCAATGTGGGCCTCCCCAGCTGCAGAGTCCTCTTCATCTAAGGAACATCCTAGTCACCAGCATCCTGTCTAGTCCTTTCTCATAATACCACTGAGCTCAGTTGTGTCTGTGTCTGTATTCAGCCTAAATGTTTACAGTGCAAGGTCATGGGAGCTGTCAAAGGACAAATGATCTAGTTGAGTGAGATCATCACTGCAATTAAAGATACAATTAAAAATGAAAATATTCTATAGAGAAACACTAAATTACCTCGAGTCTTTACAACGAGGTATTTATTCTTAGTTCTATGGTCTTCAGAACTATTAGGTTGGTGCAAAAGTAATTGCGGTTTTTGCAATTATTTTTAACCTTTTAAACCGCAATTACTTTTGTACCAACTTAGTAGCATAAGCAATCATTACTGACTTAAATATGTAAAAGTCACATTTAAGGATAGAACAACAAGCTAAAAAATAATAAACAACTTTCAAAAAGTTGTAAATTTGCTGCTACACAGATAAAATGTTATGCCATTTTCAATTTTTCTCCCTCTGAGATGACTGATAAGCAACAGCCACACAACCCAATATTCTTAAGTTAGCAGTTTAACATGACAATTGTAACATCTTACTGCATATAGAAAGGTAGTCATTGTGTATTGTGTATTGTATTCTCTGAAATCCCAATACCTAGCATTATGCCTACACAATGCAAGTGGTAGAGAAATGCTTGTTGACTAGACTAAACAAATAACTATGAAGACCAACTATAATTTTATATATATAATGTGATGGCTCCATGCGATGTCGGAGGGATAGTGGATGGGGGTATGGGGGTAGGGGAGTCCACAGTGTGAGGGATATAAATGATGAACGTCTAAGTATTACCTTGTCTTGTACACCTGAAACTAATAAAAAAAAAAAAAACTATGAAGAGTTCTTCTAAATTAAAAAGGTTTTAAAAAATGGGCAAAAGATAGGACCAAAAAACATATATAGCCACTAACCATGTAAAAGTATGCTCATCAACATGATATATCAGAGAACTGCAAACTAAAACAATAATGAAATATTTTTCATTCATCAGACATTATTTAATTTAAATCATTTAAAAATTAGGTCTTGACAAGTGAAAACAAGCACATTCAAATAGTATAAATTGATTCAATTTGACAACATCTATCAAAATGTAAAATGTGCAAATTCTTTGATCTAGGAATTCTATTTTGAGGAATCCACACAGGAGAAAAACTCAATATGTGCAAAATTAGGAGGTTCAATAAAGCATGGTTTGCAATTGAAAACAATGGAAAAACCATTGTATGTCCATTAATGTCCATAACAGTGGAATAGTAAATAAATGATAATCCATCCACATTATGAAGCCCTGTGACATCCAATTTCTTTTCAAAGGTAAATTTCTTATTCATGTTGAAAGACTTCTGAGTGTCATTAAGGAGAAGAGCATAGTTACAGAACAATACGAAAGACATAATCCCATTTCAGTTTGCTTTTTTGTTTGTATGTTTGTTTGATTTGTTAGGATTCTTGCTTGTTTTTTGTATGTGAAGTCTGACAATTAAGTTCACGAACTTGTTGCGATGATGTTGTTAAATTAAGTTTTTTTTATATCAGAGGGATTATTCATTATGAATTTGTACTAACTGGACAAACAGTTAACCAAGTTTACTATTCAAAACTGCTGAAAAGGCTGCATGAGAAAGGTAGACGACCTGAACTTTTCACCCACATTTCATGGCTCTTGCATCACAGCAATGTACTAGCTCACACGGCACTGTCTGGGAGGGAGTTTTTAGCCAGTAAACAATTAACTGTATTGGAACACCCTTCCTACTCACCTGATCTGGCCCCCAATGGCTTCTTTCTTTACCCAAAGATAGAGGAAATATTGAAAGGAAGACATTTTGATGACAGCTCTGATGGCCATTCCAGAAAAAGAGTTCCAAAATTGCTTTGAAGGGTAGAGCAGGTGCTGGCATCGGTGCATAGCTTCCCAAGGGGAGTACTTGGAAGGTGACCGTAGTGATATTCAGCAATGAGGTATGTAGCACTTTGTCTAGGATGAATTCGCGAATTTAATTGTCAGAACTTGTAGATTTTTTTGAAGAGTGCCTGGGATTGGACACAGAGGATGTGGGCACTAGAACAAATCAAACAATTTTGAGCTAAATATGTGATTCCTCTTCTCCTTAACTGTCCTAGCAGGATGTTTGCACTGACTTCTTTCCCTCGTGTGGTGGCTTCCAGCCTCATGCCTTCTCAGTGGTTTTTCACTCTCCTCCATGTTTTGTTTTTGTTTTTTTTTAATGTGAGTGATTGTACATATATAGCCATGGAATGCATAAAGGGACTCTAGAAAAAATGCACCTCTGATTTGATGGTGGTTTCCTTGGGGATGGGAATGGAAATAAGGGTAGAAAGAGCTTTTCATCTTTTATTCTTTATTTTTTCAAACATCTGTATAGTTTGAATCTAAAACAAGAATGTATTCATGTATTTGTTGAATAATAAAAGAAAACAGGAAAGGAGTAAGAGTGATGGATTATGGGTGGGGATTTTTGTTATTTGTTGTTGTTGCTGCTGTTGTACTTTCTTTTATATGTCTTCCTGAATTGTTCAAATAATTGCCTTTAAGATACTGGAAAGACTCAGCCTTCCTAAATATCTCCTTCATATCAATTCTAGAACCAGATATTTGTCATTTAATTCAACAAATATTACAGAGGCTCTATTGCAAGTAAAATTCTGCTAAAATTCCCTTCTCTCAATCTTTCTTAGTTCCTTATTAAAATGCAAGTATCTCTCTCCTCCTCCCCTATGGCTGAGGTGTAAAACCTATTTTCAACTAACACCTTGGAAGATTCTGGTAGCTACGAAAAAAATGGGGGTTTTTGTTCATTTATCTGTTCATTCACTCAGCTATTATTATTAATTGAGAATTCAAAGTCACTGTAACAAGCTGGGGATATAATAACCTCATTGACCTTTAATCTAACGAGCAAGGCAGGCAACAATAAGCTAATTTATGATAGGAAAAGAAGGAAGGCAGGGAGGGAAGGAGGGAGGAAGGGAGGAAGGGAGAGAAAAAGAAAGAATAACAAATATGGTAAGTGCTATTGAAAAAAGATACCTAGAGCTACGAGTGCCTATCAGATGTTCTGATCTCTGAGGGGAAGACTTCTCTAAGGAAATGACTACATGGACATCCAAACTTTGAACCATGTTATTGGCAGACGGCTGTTGGGTGACTGGTGTTATTTAACTAACTCACAGGAACTTCATACGTCTAAGGAACCATACGAAATGAGGACTACTTGTACATATGATCTCCCACCACCCTCTTGGGACATTGGGCCTTGCTACCTTCATCCTTGGTGCACTGGCCTTTCACATGTTTACAAAACAGTATTTCATAGTGAATCGGGACTTACAAGTGTGTAGACAGAAACTGAGATTGATTGAAAAGTCTCGAGTTGGCAGCAGGAGAAACAGAGGCCTGGAGAAAGGAGACCAGTTAGGTGGCTAGTAGCCAAGTTAAGGAACGTGGTAGCTAAGAGTAGAGACAGAGAAAAGTAGACAGACCATTAGAGATATTTGGCAAACATTAATGAAACAGAATTTGATGAGGAATTTTGTAGGAAAAGAGGAGTGTCGAGGCTGAAACCTAGGTTCTAAGGCTTGCATAAGCAAACAGATATTGGTGACTTTGCCTGGGCCAAGGAGCATAGGAAGAAGAGAACTGGGAGTGAAGCACAGGCAGGGAAGCTCCTGAGGTCAATCTTCAACATGTCCAGATTGAATGGTCTTTAAAACAGCCAACTAGAGATGCTAAGGAGGAGCTCAGAAGAGCACTACAGGCTGGAAACGTAAGCATGGGAATCACTGACATACAGATGTGTGGGTGATGTCGAGAGGGACACACAGGTGCTGAATAAAAACAGAAATGAGTAGTGGTCAATGGCAAAAATTACCTAATTATGACAGGACCAGACCTGGTAACCATCAAGTCCACTGAGATAAGGCCCAACTGCCCTCTAGTGGAATCCAAACCATTTTAACAGCCTGCACCACGAAGTGCATCGAGCTGATTTTCAAAGGACTATAAGCAGAAACATTGTAGGCTTTCCGTGGAAGAAAAAGGACCTCAAGGAAAGCTACATAGACCTCCATAAGCAAGGCTCTGGACAATACAAGGTTTCTCTCTTAATGGAATTCACAGCAATAAAGCAAATTAAAAATTGTGTTTTTGAAATACAAGTCTACAATCTTTTTTCTATAATCCAAATGCTATCCAAAAGTTTCTAAAAGCCAAAATGTTTTTTCCCTAAACTCTTTTGGTGGCCAGACCTGAATTGATTTGAACTTATTTGGTGGCAAAATCTGACCTGAATTTCCTGAAGGCTATTTATAGTCTTCATTTATCCCCCTTAGTATAAATATCATGCCTTTCATTGCAAAAACTTGATTGACTGTGGATGCGAGACCAGACCCAGATGAGGGTATTAGATAACATAGTAAATGCACCTGATTGTCTTTCTAAAAATCTAAAGTGTAAAATCTGAAAACTCAAATCTAAAAATTCCAAGTCTCAAATGGTCCTGGGGTGTTTAGCTAAAGGATCAGACAGATTGCCAATGGCAGAAGAAATCCTAACATTTCAATTTTTAATCATGGGGATATTCAAAAAAGGAAAATTACCACTGAATATTTAAACAAAAACATATGAAAGTTCTAGTTATCTAAGATTCAACAGTAGTGCAGCAGAATATCTTAACAAGAGACACAAGCAAACACTTAAATTTGACTTTTCCAGCAACAGGACTAACCATCCAATGAGCTTCCACTGTCTTGACAGTGTATGTGAATGCATGCACATGTGTGTACAGAAACATGTGCATGGCATGCCTATGAATCAGGAGACAGGCATAGACTATATAGATACTTTTACTCTCCCTGAGCTGTAAGGCTGGGGTTCTCCCTGCTTCAAACTCTCTAGGAAGTGTACAACACAGTGGACTTTGGAAGAGCTTACGTCCTATCTCATTCTCTTCTTCATACAAATCTTAAAAACTGAGATGCAAGAAATCTAGATGAAGATTCTACACAATGATTTTCCCTTAACAAGTACATAAGAAATAGGAATAGGCATTTTTTCACTAAAATTCTGCCAAGGAGAAAACATTGTGTGCTCTGAAAGGCCCCTCACTACTGACATGGAAAAATCTATGATAATCTCATTCCTTGTGCTCTTCCGATAGCTGCATGGCCCAGGGCCAGGAACAAGTCAGGGCAGAAATATTGTCAAAATTTTTTATTTCATCTTATGTGTACTAAAAATAGACAAGTTTAAAGTGCAACTAAAAAAGCAGTACCTTAAATTCATTTAGAATTAGAGACTTCGCTGGACATTTATTTATTAATTCAACATATACAGTTAACCTTTGAACAATACAGGGTTAGGGGCACTGACACCTCCCCAGCAGTCAAAAATCTATATAACTTTTGACTCCCCAGAAACTTAACTGCTAGTAGCCAACTGTTGACTGGAAGCCCTATCGATAACATAAACAGTCAATTAATACATATTTTGTATGTTATATATATTATATACTGTATTCTTACTATAAAGTAAACTAGAGAAAATGTTATTAAGAGAGAGAAAATACATTTACAATATTTATTTTAAAAAGGCTGCATACAAGTGGACTCACACAGTTCAAACCTACGTTGTTTGAGGGTCAACTATATTTACTGTGTGACTACTACGCACCAGGCATTGTCCTAGAAATGGTGAGCAAGACAAAGTCCTCTTAATTCAGAAGCAGGGTGAAGAAGCCAGAGAGAATTCTTGCCATTTTGCAGATGACAGAAATAAGACTGAGAGCATCCTTGTGTCCACAATGAAAGCATTGGGGAGAAAACTTGCCTGCAGGCCCTTTGCCATAAGTCTCTGTCTACTAACCCATGGCCCTCTACCTGACCCACTGCCCGCAAACCAGAGGCCAAGGCAGACGGACATCAGAGATAAGGCCGAGAAGAGTAGCAGAGGTGAGCACAGCAGGAAGTCACACAGCCAGCCAGAACACACACATCCAAGCCCCAAGATGAGAGCAACAACACAAAGGCCCCAAAGAAGCCAAAGAGGAGTTTTGGGGGGATGACTGTGATTCTCAAAGCCAAAAACACCAAAATCCAAGTCTAGATTATTTTTAGGTCTTTTCTTAGAATGGATAGAGTGGTAGAACTCATTTATGACTGGTATATTTATTATGATTTTCCTCCAGGGCTGCCTTAAGATGAACATTCGAGAAGAGTCTTCTACTAAAAAATAGGAAGTAATCCCAAGAACAACATACCTTGATTTTACAGGGTGCCTTTTTTCCTGCCAAGGACCTCAGAGCACTTTGTGAGGGTACCAGATTTCCAATGAGCAGTAGCTAGATAGGAGTATTTCCACAGTCTCTTGGAATTTCCTGAAGAAAGATAAAGACAAGGCAGGGGTCACCAAAGGCCACAGACACATTGTGTAAAGTCTGTATTCATGCATATTTTATAGACAGGTATGGCAAGAGCCAGAGATGTTACAGTTCTGTAACCTTTTGGCTCCCAAAGGATTGAGACTGGCCAAAAATGCAGGTAAACAAAATACCAGCTGAAAACTCCTCTACAAGAATGCTTTGGAATATCACACCTGGATTTTGGCTCCAAGCCACCACAAACAGAATATGTGGGCTTACTGGCATTGGAACAAGAATATCCGTGGGAGAAATCAGGGGAGTAGATGGCTTACGGGCCTGATAATGGGATATGTTTTGCTTCTTATCTTCGGGCTCAGATTCAGCCCAGGTGGAAAGTGACAAAAAATGGCTGCCTTATTGTGGCCTCTGGGTTTGGATGTTTCCACTTGGGTCCTAGTAAACAAGGATCCACCTCCCTCAAACAAAAACCCCAAAAAGAGAAACTTGGAGCAAATGTCTAACAGATGTGCCAAGAACTCAATGGGCCGTAAAAAAAAAAAAAAAAGAAAGAAAGAAAGAGAAAAGTAACAATAATAAACCAAGAGGAAAAAAAAGGGAAGAAAAAAATGGGAGGTAAAAAGCCTCCTCATCTTAACAGGTGGTTAGAAACTGACACAGAGGCTACTCGAGTGGTAAATCCATCCGGGGTCTTGAAGGAGTGCTTGTGTAGAAAAGTAGTTGGTTAAGGCCTGAAAAACTCAGTTGCTCGATTACAATGTAGTGAGCAACACCTCAGCCTAAAGTAGTTCTCAGGCAGAAGGAGACGAGACAAATCTAAATTTAAGTGAACACCTAACTAATACAGGCACACCTCAGAGATACTGCAGGTTTGCTTCCAGATCACCACAATAAAGCAAGTATCACAATCAAGTGAGTCGTAATCCTTTTGCTGGTGGAGGGTCTTGCCTCCAATTTATAAAATATGCAACACCTGTGAAGCATAATAAAGCAAAGACTAAAACGAGGTGTGCTTGTACGTGAATGCTGGAAGCCACTTCATTATCTTCCCCATAACGTTGTCCTTCATTTCCAACTTCTTGAGCTACAACCATGCTTCAGAGTCAAGGTTTCTCATCTCAACATAATTGCCATTTTGAGCTGGATAATTTTTGTGGCTGTTTTGTGCATTGCCGAGCAGCATATCTGGCCTCTATCCACCATATACCAGTAGCAGCCCCCACCTATCCAGCAATTGTCTCCCAAATGTCTCCAGACATTGCAAAATGTCCCTGGGGGCCAGAATTGTCCTTGGTGAAGATCTACTGTTCTAGGATAAGGGACCAAATGGGGTAGTAAAAAGAGCATGAGCTCTGGAGCCAGCAGAGCTAGAAGTGGGTCCACATTTCACTTTTTATCTGTATGACATTGGGCAAGTTATTGACCACTCTGAGCCTCAGTACCCTTGCATGGGCTATGACTGCCCTGTTGTGGTATTGGGAAGATTAAATCAGATAACCTGGCACATGATGGGTGTTCAATTTTCAGTTTTCTTCCCTCCTGGCTTCCTAAGTCCCTTTCAACGCACTGATACCTTCCATATTATTCTAACCTCTCCCCTACTCCTCCTCTCCAACAAATTCCCTAATTCTTTCTCTGTTCAGCCCCATGCACAAACACCAAACTGAAATCAAAAGACTTGAAATGATTCCTTAGCTTTGCATTTACTGGCTAGGTGAACTTGGACAAGTTATTTAACCTCTTTTGGATGCTCTGATATTAAATCAGTATCATTATCTTGGTATCTACAGAACCGCATGAGGTTATTACTCACCTGCTCAGCAGCCTGACTTGCTCTGTGAGTCATGGAATATATGGATTGCACGCTCCTTTTACTCAACCAAGTTTATGTCTTACGGATTCTCAAACATGTCTATGCATTAAGACGTCGTGTGAAGATTTTCAAAACAAAACACAGAGGCTCAAAGCACCACCCCCAGAGTCTTACTTAACAGGTCCAGGGTGGGATTCAAGCAGCCATCATTTTTTTAAACTTCTCAGGTGATGCTGATGTGTGGCCAGGATTGAGACTTACAGTCCTGTAAGACTCTCCAATCAGACTCAGACTCTCCAATCTCAGTAAGTGCACCTGCTTACCATCCCTAACTCATGACTAACTCCCTCCTACTCACAAGCTTTGCACAAATTACTGCCCCTACCTGGATAGCTTCCCCAACTTTTCTCATACAGTCCTTGGCTTTTCCTTCTTTCAAAACTAACTCCCTTTTGGAAGCCTTCCCACTTTTCTCTGGTACTGGAGCTTGCTCACCAATGAAAATTTTTAGTACCTGCATAATATGCGATGTTTAGAAAATGAAATTTATTTTTCAAACAAAAATTAAGCATTATACAGTATTGTTAGACAGTATTGTATTTCAGAGGAGAAATTCTGGGAAAACTTCTATAAAGAGTATCACTAATCAGAACATTAGTTTGACTCTTCTTATTTAATGTCTGTCAAAGACAGTTTACGAGCCACACAAGAAGGACCGTATTGTTAGTTACAAAAACTACAGTCCATCTTTATCAGCACACCTTGCTCACCAGACTTGACTCTAAATATCTTTTAGAGCTTTCTAAATATTAAACTCACCATTAAAGGATGATTTATTATGCTGGGAACATTTAAAAATCATCTGAAGACAATTGTTAAAGTATTTTTGGACAACAGCAGTGTTGTTGGCATAAGAATGTAGTCTTCCAAGTTGATGACTTAGATAGAAACACTCATTTGAATAAATAATGATATCTTTGTTTTGAAAAAAGTTGTCACTATCAATCAAAACATCTTATTACTTTAAGTTTCATTACTATTACTAGCTTGAAAGCTGTTTGATTACATCAGTGATTCTCAACAAGGGGACATCTGGCAACGTCTGGAAACATTTTTGATTGTCACAACTGGAGGAGGTGTGTGCTACTGGTCAATAGTGCCATGGTTTAAAATACTGGATTAGATGTTTCCACGGCTGTGGCACATTTTCTTGTATATTTTGACCTGTCTGTTCTCTCTTTAGAAGAAATTTCTTCATCATACATTCAGTGCAGAGCTGTATAGATAGAGGCAAAAGGAAGGATGCTATGTGACCAGCTAGCAATTTTTTTTCTGGTAATTGGAAATCCACATTAATCAGGAGTCACTGTCCCAAAAAGAAGATGTGACAGACAACAGCATAATGTTGTCATTGGGAGTGTGGCCTCTGGAGTTAGCCTGCCTGGGTATCAATCTCAGCTGTCATTCACTAGCTATGTGTCTCTGCACAATTTACTTACCCTCTCTGTGTCTAAATTTCTTCATCTGTAAATTGGGAGTTGTACTATTTACCTCTAATTATTTTTTGTGAAATATGCCTGGCATATAAGAAGTGCTCAATAACTGTTAGTTGTTATTATTATTATATTACAATCATCATCATCTTTTTAAGTAAACATCATTTCAAAAATTAAAGTGCTACACATTTGCAGGAAGTGCAAAGCCAAGTGAACTCATGATTGGAATTGATAGGGGACTTGAGCAGTAGCCCTCAACCTTGGCTGGATATTAGAATCACCTAGGGAGCTTTGTATAAAACCCAAGTCCAGGCCACACTGCAGACCAATTAAATTAGAACTCCTGGGGATGAAACCCAGTTATCAGTATTTTCTTAAACACTTCATGTGATCCCAATATGTAACTCAGGTTGGGGACCACTGCACTGAAGTTATTAACAAAGTATATCTCTCAGTGATATGACAAGAGGGCATATTAAGAAAAGAAACAAAGGGTTTGAAAGAAGAGGTGGGGAATAATCTTTGAGCTAATAAATACATTCAAATTAATAAAGATATAAAGATAAGCATACAACAGTTCCTAACCTTTGAAAAATTTGCAGTCTCTTTACCAGTAAAATATATAAGGTGTTATGGGAAAAGGAAGGGAAAAGCACTAAAATATAGCTATATGTGAAAGTGACTATAAAGCAATTTACATGGAACTGAGTGAGAAAAGGAAAGCTCTGTAGAAAGTTGAGGAGGTAAGAATACCTAAGACAGAGTTTAAGACTGGAGATACGTCAGCTAGGATAGGGTGACAAGATTTTCAAAATTAAAAAGAACTGACACTGATATTGCAATAAGGAGTTCTGAATAACCAAGGAAAAGTTATTTGTTGTTGATATTTTTTAAAAGTTTAAATTCACAGAGATAAGTATCTTATTTCCTCATCCCAGAAAGTACAGCAAATCAACCATGCAATCTTAAAAACTGGTCCACTCCACTGGGCCTTGTGTTTCATAATATTGTGCCAATACTGTACAGGACGACAATTGCCAGGGAAACCCACACCCACCAGTTTAAAAGCAGACCAGTAAATGACCCATGTATAATCAAGTGAATTCATTAATGAAAAGGAATGGATGCTTTCTATTCTTGCCCCAAGAGCCAAATATAGTAGATAAAATTTTGTATTCAAAAGACTTATTAACATTCAGAACCAAACTACCCTTTAAGAATGATAAAACCAAAAAATCCCATTAACAGAAACATATCCTATTGACCAGGGTGTCGGTCTTTGAAACACCAGTTTTTTCCTTAACTGTTTTTGCCTTCTACTTTAATTTAAAATAAAAGCATGTATACAATCTTCACTTGGTAACCACTAAAACAAGTTGAAGAAGTTTTCAGTGCCTCTCCAAAGGCCTATTAAACAGACCAAAATCAAACTATGGAAGCAAAGCTACCCCCACTCATCCAGGCATGAGCCTTGATGTCTTGTTTCATTTTTCTATGTGCACCCTATTATGGACCTATGTAACAATACAAGACCACCACACAGGGTGGAGAGGGGCTTGAATTATAACAGCTGTGGTCTCAGTGCAGGAACTGCAGCCCACTGTGAAATTCTCCATAGCTCTGGATCACAATTAGAGTAACACCTGTGCAAAACAGGTTTTTTCTGATCCCCTAGAAAGCCCTCTATTTCATGCAGGCCCAAATTGTGTTTGTTGTTCTTAAGCCAGTTCCCTGCCTCGGAATTTAGACAATCATTCAACTGCTCAATTTCATCCCTCCAAAGCAATCCAGAGAGTTCATGAGAGATATATCAATGAGTCAGTTCATTCCTGCCTCACCCAACCCTTCTCTATGTGACTCCCTGGGCAAGATAACTTTTACAGGGATGAAAAAGAATATCCTTTGTCTGTGATACATAAAGGCTCTTCATGAAGTCAAATCTTCCATAGCACTGATCGTGTGGGGGAAGGATGTGATTCCTCCATTTCTGTAGGACCTACTCCACAAGTGAAAGAGGCACAATTACATGCCCCAAAGGAAATGGTTACCAAAATCGAGGCGATCACTTACACTAAAAAATTTCTGTGGTTTCTGCTTAAAAGGAGGCAAAAGAATGTCATTCTTGGACACTACTGAAAACGTGATTAAGACAACTCTTCAGAGGTCTGCAATAGGGACAGGAAATGTCAGAATCAAATTTTCAGGCTCAATTATTCATCTCATAAATAAATTTTGAAGATGGGTTTGTCTTATGAAAGTTGAGAAGTACAGTGTTTAGCAATTATGCAAACCCTGAAGACTTGGCTCCCTGAAACCATTTCTGTTGATCTTGGAATGCTGTCTGGATCCAAGTAGCTGACAAAGTATTTTATTATTATTATTAATAACACAAGGCTTTAAGGAAGGTATGAGCTCTCTGAGTGAGTAAAGAGACTCTGGCTTAATTCCATTTTTCCAGTCTTACTATGGACCAATGGTTGGTGATTTTCTACTTATACTGTGCTCTTGTGTCTTTTCTAGTAATAAAAATTCATTATTCAATTTGGGATGAATTCAAAGACCCAAGATGTTGGGTCCTTTCAGAAGGCTTACAGAAATATTTGCACAAAGGAAAAACAGTTAAACTCTCAGTAGATAATAACTGTAAGGATTGTTCTCCTGTCGTGCCTGGCCACTGGGAGTACACCTACAGAACAGCTCATTGCTCTTTCCCATCTATCATAAATTATCAGAGCAGGCACACATCCGATGGAGACTTTCAATGAGATTTCTAGTCCTCTCGTGGTCCTCATCGTTCAATATAGTCAAACAAACTAAAATGTGTGAAGCCCTTTAAAAAAACACTTGCAAGTTCCAGGCCCATCCTCTAGGGGCTTGCATTTTCAATCGGTAGACCACATTTGCACATAGCTAGCCTTACGGTTGTTTCAATGGAATGCTTACTACACACTCGGTGTTGTGCTAGGCACTGCAGAGGTTTCAGAAGTGTGAAACACGCCTCATCCTCAAGGAGGAGGCAGTGGAGTTAGTGAGACAGGATCAGTGCTAGAAAGGAAGGCAGCAAGACCTGGAAGGATCAGAGAAAACTTCAGGCGGAGCTGTGCCTTTAGATAGGCCTGAAACGATGGGTCAGATTTGGATAGAAGGAAAGCGTTGAGGCAGGAGGCTAAGATAAACAGAGATGTGAAGGCAGAAAAGAGGATGGCAGTATCATATGCAAGTCACGAGGGGGTTTCTCCCCTCCCTTTTTCTTTTGTTCTTATTATTTCCATCTGATGGGGACAAGGTTCGAGTTATTTGAAAGAATTTTCCTTCCTATGGAAACAGAGAAACAAGGGAACCTTTGAATGAAAGAACAGTGACCGCTCAGTGGATTAGAAATATCTGTGTGGGGGGAAAAAAGTAGTCAGAAGGATTGTAATTACAATACAGTGTGTAAAGTGCTGCCATGGGAATACAGAGTCCTGGGGCTGGAAGGTTCCCGGGAAGCCATGACTCCTTTTACTCAGCTAGGTGACCACACACACACACACACACACACACACATCCATCATAGACATGGTTAAACTTAGCTGCCAATTATACGAACTGTGAGAGTGCAGCACACTCCAGGTGAGGTCCAAGTTTTTCATCCTTCTGTCTGACTTCATGCTCTGCCAAGCATGTGCTCCCATAATTACACACAGAGCTTCATCATCGGCTTCCACCAAAACCCCACTAAGCCCTTGTTGAATGTATTACCTTGATTACAAATTTACACGGTCCTGAAGAGAGACTGCATCATAGAGCACGTGACCTTCCATCAGTCAGGTGTGTCCACCAGTACCAGTCTCTCCTTTCCTTCCCACCGGGAAGTAAGAAAGCTCTTTGTTTGTCTAGCTCAAAAGAGTTCCATCCATATCCTTAGAATCTCATTCTATACCCCTAGCAATTTCCTAAACAGGACATCTGCCTGTTCTAGTGAGTACAATTTTCTCCATCTTATGAAAATTATCCCTAAGTGAAGGTGAGAAGTAGAATACTGGCAGTCTTTCACAGCTTTACCAATTTCTCCCCTGAAGGAAAAGGTAAGAAGATAAAGCAGGTTGATTAGTTGGCACTCACTTCCCCTGCACACCACACACCTTCTTCACTCCACGGCTCCAAGTTCCCCCATCCTTCTCCTATGGCCTTAGAGAAATCCAGTCTCTGAAGATCCTGCTGGAATCCTCTTCTGGCTTCGCCTCTTCAATTATTTAAGGAATCACTCCCACTCTGCCCAACCAGACAAGGCCTTCTCCGGCAGCAGAGGTCCCCAAAGAACCCAGAGAGAAGTCTGTGAATGTAGCACTACAGTCAACAGCACTAGGCTTAAGAGAGACCCAGGAAGGGAGTAAAACTTGCAGTCGAAATCTTGTGCCACATTTTCTGCTCCCTCAGAAGCAGAGACCACCCTGGAAGAGATATTGTTTAATGGGCACCCTGCCCTCCGCAGCTCCTCCCTCTACGGCCTCATCCCCATACAAGAAAGGGTTAGGTGTTTACATATGAGCAGTTTTGTCATGAGGCCGGGTAGTTCACCTCTCTGGCTTCTTGCCCATTTCCTGACCTTAATTTCTAGAAAAGCAATGATTTTTCCTGCTAGTAGGAATTTGCCACAAATTGTCTCTTCTCTCCATTAACAAAACCAGACCACATACAGGAAGTGCTATATATGTTCTCATATATCTTATATTGACAGAATTTACCACCCATCTTGTTTATGATTCAGCACATACTTGGCTTCTTTCTGAAACAGCCAATATTAAACAGTGCATTTTCCCCCAAAAGCCTATCTCTGAATGGTTTCCACAACTTTGCTCTAAATTTAAATGGAATTTCCAAAATCATCAAGATTTTTAGGCAATCCAACAAACCCCTAATCTCCCCGCATGATATACCCCATCGTTTGGAAGTCAATATACAGCCGTTCAGCTCTGAGTCTTAATTCAAACGATACTGGACAGGGCCCCAAAATGAAACACAGATGTCAAATAGAGAACTTGGAGATCTGTTTAAACTTGGGCAAAACCACATTCTAGGGTGGCCAGTTAGCTCAGTTGTTTAGAGCATGGTGCTGATAACACCAAGGTTGCCGGGTCCGATCCCCCCATGGGCCACTGAGTGTTGCGCCCTCCTTAAAAAAAAAAATAATAAAAACACGTCCTATAGGATTGTGCAAGGCTGAGTCCTCCTGGTGCTTCTTGCGAATGCTCAGGACTGGCTGCCTTGGGCTCCCACACCTCTATCCAGTCAGGAAACCTAGTCTGTTCATTGGTTTCTGCAAAAAATCTACCTAAAGCCAAACACTTTTTTAGTTTAGAACTTGTTGGAGGATTTGGGGACAGTTTCATGGGGAAGGATCACATCCCACTGTTCTCCATCTTCTCTCTCTCTTTCTCTCTCTCTCTTTCTCTCTCTCTCTCTCTCCAGAAACAATAGAAGAAAGATGAAAGAATATGAAGGCAGAGAAATTGGGTCCTTGAAGAAGAAACAAGGGCATATGGTAAATTAGTGGGAGAAAGCTGAATCCCTCAAATGGAACTGCATGGGGGAAAGATTCCTCTTCCAAATATTTTCAGCTAAGGGAAATACATGATTGGCAATTGATCTTGAATCCATTAGGTTGAGCCATATGACGTTACTAATATTCAACTGTTCTTCTCCTTTGGAAATAACAATGCCATGATTCAACCAAATCTAAACAACCAGGTAATTCAGTAGATGATTACTCAATTTGAGGAGGATGGTGGGAAATAATTGTTTGATACGTGATTCATTTATTTATTTTTGCCTAGTAGTTTTAAGTTAATGAAAATACCAGAAGAGATTAAAGTTACCACTAAAACATGAGGAAAGCAACCGTTGTATTAATTTCACTACATCTGTGGTCGTTATATGCATATATCAAATAATATTTTATATTAAATGTGTATGCACATGTTAATTATGAAATCAAATGTACTATGTGAGAGAGCCGTTAATAATCAAGCAAGTGACTATCAGGAGAGCCAGGTAACTTCTTTTTAATTTGTATATATGTATCCCATAACATGTCCAAGTTCTATGGAGACTAGAGTGAAAAAGATGCCATTTAGCCACGGCCAGGGGATAAAATGACAACTGAATCCTGTGTGAGACCTTTTTCTAAGGTGGAGGGTGGGAATTGCTAGAATTAGGTGTTGGAAAACTAGCAGATGGAATCTGTGATCAAGTGGAAACACAGCTCTTATCAGAGGAAAACACTGCCCACGGACGCAAAGACATTGTCACTCTTCAGTGCAGCTCACTAATGGAGTGGATCCTGCGCCAGTGAGTATAAAGTATAATAATACCGTAACTAGATATATGGCTAGCTTGAGAATTTGTTTTGCAACTTTCCTTGCTCCAAAAAATGACAAGTTGAAATTTAACAAATACAGTAATTTTTGGTCTTTGTTTATTTCTTTTTAAGAAAAAAAAAAAAGAACAGAAACGTCCCAGTTGGGAATAGAAAATACCTTGTGGATATGGATTTTACCACAAGCTGTGCATTGGACTAAAGACGTTCATGCTGCATTCGCCCACCAAGATCAAAACTCCTCCAAAACTCTTCCAGCTGCAGCATTTATGGCTCCAGGTTTTGTTTCAGAAAGTGAAGAATATGTTCCAGCATTATGATCTTATTTCTCTTTTTTGGCCTGCTGTAAGAATAACCATGGTCTGCTCTTTTAATGCTATGGAAATGTTCAGTTGGCATTGTTTTTCCCACAACCATGGAAACACCTGCTTCCAAATTAATTTATAATCTATTTTACACTTATGGCTTCAAGCCACATTCTAGTTTATTTTTTAAATAATTTGGGTATAAAGCATATAAGAAAGCTTATAATGTCTGCTTCTTCTCTTTTCTGTTCCTCGTGATAGAAGATTGGCTTTTATACATTTCATTTTGTGTCCAGTGTTTTAAGATGTTAATAATATGTAAACATATGTGACATGTTGAAATACATGTAAAGTTTTTTTCTGAGTCTTTCAAAGCACATAGCAACACAGATATTGTACACTACACATACTTTTCTTGAATATGGGTCCCAATTCCTCTTTTTATTTGACCGGACTAAACCATGCAGTAAAGTATTTGGAATTACTTAAACAAAGAAAGAAATGAGTGTGCCTTCACTTTCACCAACTTCAAACAAGAATGATTCACTTCTGTAAAAATATTTATTTCCCCTTAGATTTTTATGGTAAGGTAGAGGGAAGAAGTGTTTAATACATTCCAGATGATTCTATGGAAGAAGGATTACAAAAATCAATTTAACTACTGTTTCCTAGACTTTCCTTTGCTCTATTTATCAATTACAGGAGCATAGAACTTCATAACTAAAACAATATTTAAGCTACTTTGAATGTTATAGTGAGACTGGTGTTGGGTTGATATATGTTAATTTTCTAATATTTTTAAATAGTTTAAGAAAGTAAGCATTCCTTTCTCACAACAAAGAAATACAAAACTGAATCAACTTCAGTATCAGAAATGTCTAGTCTGAGAAAAAACAGGCAACTAAATTAAATGACATCATATTGTCTTCAAATAGCTGTCATTAGTAGTTCAAGAATGGTAATAGTATGTTTACTATCTATAGAAAAAGCAAAAATAAAAATATTTACTCCCTTTCAGTCCTGAACTTTAGAGAGAAAAGAGCAGAGGAATAGGTGGGACTGGAAGCATTTGCTTCCAATAGCAAAACCTGAGTTTACAAGTCAGGGATAATACTAGTCAGCCATTCTGGGTTCCCAAACTGGGGATGAGTCATAATTCATGAGCATCAATACTAAAGATGATCACTTGTTTCTTTCCATTACCAAAAGATGGTCTGTATCACACAAGGATAGAAACAAATATTCTCAGCCTCTAAGTATTTCATGTGACATTATTAAAAGAAATTTTGTTGCAATCACTGCCATCACTTGTGATTATTTTAATTTCCCTGCAAGTTAATAAATATGATAAAGAAGTAGTAAATTAATTTTTTAAATGAGTGCCTGAGGGGCTTGTGACCTATATTAAATATTAGTTGGTTTTTCTTATTAAATTTCCATACAGTTGGATACATACTGATTTTACAAGAGATCATTAATATTTAAGATTTTGGTAACGTGAGATGTAGGTAACAATCATGTAAAGTCTCCAGAACTATGCGGATGTTGCGTCACTATTGTGTATAATACAAGCCTGCAAGTTCACACAGGAGTGTCGGCAAAGGATCTTTTACAATTCACAGACTAAAACTCATAATTCAATCCCTCAGCACCCTAGAGCACACTTCACTTCATTTTTCTATCATAGTAACCTTTTAAATTAAAAAACAAATATTCTAAGGCAGAGGAAACAAATCCCAGGTACATTAGCAGCCTTGACTTTATAGGAAAAGATTAGTAACTTTGCCTTGTAAAATAATGGGAAATCATTGACTAATTGGTAAGCCATTCCCTTCAGACCACAGCATTAGTCACCTATTCATTTACTTTTTGTTTCATGTTTTATATTTGCTTTTGGGTTTTCCCTGTCTAAAGAGTCTTCATGCCCTGCCACATTGGTGTTGTTCATGCTAGATTATAAAACTTCAAGATCAGGGGCTATGGAATAAAGAGACATATTGTAACAGCTTTACAGAGGGTGAGTGGATGGGTTAAATGTGAAATAAACACTTCTACAGTCTTTAGCACTCATAAGGTATTCATTAACTGGGGCACTGTCATTCTCATGGTTCTTTTTGGTGTTAAGAGAAAAATGAATCTTACTTTGATTATCCATTTCTGGGCAACAAAGTAGTTCACTGCCCTTTCCATCAGCAATCTTCCAGATAGCTACAGAAACTGTCTTAAGACATTAGGATGGTTAAGATTGTGTGTATATTGATGAGCTTATACCTTTCACTTATCATCTACATAAGAACAGTAAAAACATCCTAAAGAAGCAAGTCCCCTTCCTTTCCTGCCTCTCTTTCTAACCCTGGTGACATGTGAATACTGCTCCTCCCTCCCTGGGTCTTCTTCCTCTTACCAAGGAATTCTTCTAAAAAATGAGCATCATCTAGGGTTGACACCTCAGGCTTTCATCTTCCTGCTTTTGTAAGAGTCCTTCCAAGGTTAAAGGCCTCAATTACTACACTATATGCTGGTAGCTTCCAAATCTAAACTCCCAATCCTAACATCCCATGAGAATTCTTGGCCTACATTTTTCAGAAAATAATACCACTAATGTGTCCAAATCCATCTTTTCCTGACAACTAGTTCCTTTACCAAAGCCCCATTTCAATTGCTTATCATTGTAACTTCTTTACCTACCCCAACTCATAATTCCCCTTCTCTTTTTGTTTCTTCAAAGAATTTATCCCAGCTAATATGTTACGTGTTTTATTTGTTTGTATTTTTACTTCTCTGTTTCTCCTTCTAGTGAATGTAAGTTCCATAAGGTCAAGGAGTTGCCAATGGTTTTGTTCATTGTATCCCAGTATGGAGAACACAGTAGATACTTAATAAATATTTACAGAATGTGTGAAAAGATAAATAGATGAATGAATGAAACCACAACTCTCCAAAACATCTAATCTAGACCAGAATAATTAGAATCTGATATCACATCTGTCCTGAATAGCCAATCAATTATAAGTCCTAAGGTTCATCCTTTCAACATTTCCTCTCCACGAAGTCCAAATCCTAAAATCTCACACATGGATTTACAACAAAAAGTCTCCAGGCTCCCTCCATTTCAATTACTTTCTCCAGATGAATCTTTTTAAAACCGTAGTTTTCATCACTCTAGAGAACATATCTGTGTCCTTTGTAGATCACATACAGTATCCTTGGTGTAGCCTCTAAAGCCATCCACGACTTGACCCGTTACTGATATATCCTAATTCCCAGTTGTTACTCATCACTCTTCTTTCTCTTCCCCTTAGACTGAACTCCTGCCTAACCCCTCGAAGATACAATGTTCATTCCTACCTTATGCCTTTACTTAGATGTATTTCCACTGGCTAAAATGTCCTTCCTTCTCTCCATCTATTCAAATCCTATGTATTTTTTGAGATCTGATTCCCAGCTATGCTTCATTAAGCTCTTTGAAACCTTCACCAACAACCACAGCCCATATTGATTCCTGATTTGTCTCTCTCTGGAAACGCATATTGTCTGCAGCTCAAAACCCATCACTCTGTTTGCCAATGGTTTCATGGCTTCATTTTGGCTCTCAAAGATGCTAACACAAAGCTGAAACGCTCTCATGGCCAGCCTTAGATCAGTGCTGTATCCAACAGAAACATAAGTCCAAAACCCAAAGATACACTTTAAAATATCTTAAATTTTTACTGAGGTTTTTCAGGCACAGCAAAAATGCCAAAGATCCTCATTTTCCATCATTATCTCTGAAGTCTTTGTAACGGCTACTCAGTAATCACTCCTCTCTCCCTCTCATTTATATTCTCTCTCTTTCAAACTCTAATCCATACATACTACAGCTTTATTTTTCTCAGTATCCCCTTACCTCTCGATCTGTTATTCTTCCTCAATAGCTCTCTGCCCTGTCTCTTGGATATCAATATAGACTGGTGGGGCTCCTTCCAACATTATACCCCAGACGCTAACCAGAACAAAATCCCAGTCCCTGAGGACTGTTGAAGCAAAGAGGAAGCTTCCTCCTTCGAAGGTGGAGAAAGAGGAAAACGCTAACACAGTACTCACCAGGTTAATTTTTTTTCCCCCACCTTCCGTCTCCCCCAACCCCCAACTCCTGTTCAAGCCATTGTTTCTCAGTCTAGTTGTGTAGGAAACAGCTCCCTGGCCCATGCTGGTATTATGAGCCTTGTGCTGCCCCACCCCACCTCCCACTGAAGCGGTCTGTCACAAGAGCCATTGTTCACAATATTAGCTATAAAGGGTGCAGGTCACTGGCCCATATGGGCATCTAATTGGTGACCTCAGCATTAGAAGCCTGGGTGCTCCAACCACCTGAGCCACCGGGCTGGCCCAGGTTAATTTCCTTTTTTGTTCTCTCATACCTTCCTCCTGGTTAAAGCCTGCTTGGTCTCTACAAAGAAGAACATACTACTTATTCACCAAGGGTTATTTCCCATCGGATCCCAAACGTCTCCTACCTCTCTCCTTCTCCTATGGGATTGGAATGTTTATCTTAACAGCAGATTTTATCAGGTGGATTGAGCCAGATGGTGGACTCTCTAACCTGAAGCTCCAGCCATTTTCCCTCCCCCAGCAGCATTACAGCAATTTCCACGCTCTGACATCCACCCCACATGTAAGACATCACATGAGCCCCTTGCCCACATCAGCCCTTCCCTCCACATGCTCTGTTCTCTCTTTGAGAAAGATAACCTGGTCACAGATCCGTGACACTGCTGCATCTGTGGACAAAATAGGTCATGATGTTATAGTACAGCAGCCCCAGTGCCACAGAGAATGGTGCAGCCCAACCCCTGGAGACATAGGCAGACAGGCAGAAACATCCACAGCAGCAGACCCAAGAAGTGAAAACATGGTAGACACAATGTGGAAATGGAAGGGCAATGGTAAATGCAAAGGCTATTTTCATGAGTCCATAGGGGACACCACCAGATTTTCCATAATGACTGAGGGGGCTTTGGAAGAGCTAAGGTCTGACAATAAAGGCAGCTTAAGTCAGAGATAGGAACACAATGATACTGAGTATGTGATTCCTATTTTATGCCTTAGCTCTGCAACAGGGAAAACAAAGGATGCATGGAAAACAAAATAAGCACATCTACCTCAAAGGGCTATTGCAAAATCTATTAGGTGTGAAAAGTGGGAACATAGGACCTGGCAATAGTAGGAGCATAATCGATAGTTCTCTTCCTGCTCTTCTTCCCAATCCCTCCAGGAACAGGCTGCGCATTTTCCAACAATTCATTCATTCAAAAAATATTCATCAAGCATTTATTAGGCATTGAAAACACAGTGGCGACTAAGAAAGAAATAATTGCACCTTACTGGAGAGTTGGGCACAGAGCAGGTACTTAATAAATACTTGTGGGGTGGCCAGTTAGCTCAGTTGGTTAGAGCATGGTGCTGATAGCACCAAAGTTGCCGGTTCAATCCCGCATGGGCCACTATGAGCTGCACCCTCCTTAAAATAAAAATTTTTTAAATTGCATATATATAAAATTTATATATGCAGAGCTCTAACCCTACAGAACTCTAACCACAGTCTGCTGTCACAAGAAGAAGTAGTTTATGTTAACTTTATACTTAAGGATAACCAAGAGATAGAAGTGAAAATAGGTGTCCTGGGGAAAAAGAGATGGCTGAGATACCTAGCTTGAGAATAAATTGCTAAAATATCTATCCCCATCAATAGGAAGAAAGTCTGTCAAATTCCAGGAGGGAATCATATCAATGTTTACCTTACCAGACTATACCAAAGTCCATGACAAATCAAAGCAGGAAAGGGTCAAATGAAATTTTTACTCCTGAGATTCATCGTAAATGTGTGTGTATCGTTCAAAGTATACAACTTAAATGTCATAGTTGATAAGAAGCTTTATAAGGAGTCAGTTTACAATTGGATTCCACTTAAACAAAGGATATTGAATTAAGTGGATCCCTACATTTTAAAATATACTGAATTTTAAAATATATCAATAAATTACTGTAACAAATTATGGTTTCTTAAGATCTTAAAATCTGTTTGGCACAGGACCAATTAAATACATACTATATCTTCTTGGCTCTGACATTCCAAGAAAACATTTTCTCAGTCAACAAACATACTGAATGCTTGCTTACCACTTAACATGTACCCTTCTATTCTCTGGAGAGATGATGATGACTAAGACAAAATATCTTTTGATGTGGGGTTTATAGACTAGTGTGAAGAAAGACAAAGAAATATAAAGAGTGTAACCAATACTCTGATAGAGGATTGACAATGAAGGAACAGTAAATCTTTCTTAGAGGACAGGAGGTGATCAGACAAAGTGTCCCAAGAAAAATGGTTCTTAAATTAAGTTCTGAAAAATATAGAAGCTTATCGGGTCAATGTGGATAGAGGTAAGGAGTAGAAGGGGCACCCCAGTCATAGCAAAGAAATATGAGGGTATGGCAGGTTCTGGTATTCACAAATCTGTATGTTTGTTCCAAGCGAATCCAATATTAGACAGTATTTTCAATAAGGGCAAAGACATACTACCTCATTCACCATATTTCCAACAGAACCCATCATATATACATATGATAGGTGTTCAATAACTATTTATTTAATGAATAAGGTCTCAAAGAGTAGATAGGTCCCAAAATATGTTATACTAAGACTTGTTCTTCTATGGGATATCCTAAAGAATTTTATGGCAAGAGAATGATATGACTAAGTTTGGGTTTTAGAAAATTTCCCCTAGCAGCTCAACAGAAGATGGACTGAGGAAGAGTAAGAAAGAGACAGGAAGACCCGGTTGGAAGTAACTTCAAAAAATGATGAGAACTGAACCAGAACCTAGTCAGCGGTTGGAAAGGAGGGATCAATTGGGAGAATCATTTGGGAAATAGAACTCTAGTGCCACAGAACTATTTAGACATGGGTGGTGGGGGAAGGGAAGGGCAAAGAGGACACCCTAGAATAGCTTCCAAATGTCTGACATCCACCACAAAAGAATACTGTGACTCTTCAACAATATAAGAAATATGAATAAGTATCTTCTATGAAACTGTTGATTAAAAACACATTCACATGTATATATATATAATAAAAATCCAAGATTAGATATGAATATACATGTTGGAAAAGTTGGGGTTGTTTCATGACTTATTTATTCACTCAAAGAGTATCTAATGAGCTCCTGCTCTGTATAGTGCTCTGTGTCAGGCACTATACTAGGTATCACTGGAGAAATAATTGTGTGGGAAAAACAAATATAGTCCCTCCTCTCGTGGAGCCTACAGCTCGGTGTGGGAAATAGACTATCAGTTATATCAAAAGGAGATAGGGGACAAATTATATAAGGCTTCAAAGGCTATGTTAAGGAAGTTCTCTTTATCTTAAGAGCTAAGGAGGGCCCTAGAAGGGTTTAAAGTGAGGTGGAAGGAGACCAAACAAGATTTGCACTTGAAAAACACAACTTTGGCTATTGTGCAGTGGATTACAGGGCACTAAAGGATCCACTTAGAAGGCCCTTACAGGGTCCAGACCAGAGGCAATTGGACCTTAGATTCCAAAGAGCAGGTCTGAGCAGTATGACAAGTCTGATTGTTTATAACCAGTTCCATCCTGATAGGTCAGTGCCTTGTGCCAGGCTAGTTATTAAATATTTTGAATAAAAAGCCACATCTAGGCAGATGGTGGTGAAGATGGAAAGAGATGGATGGATTCAAGAAGTTTCCAGGAGGTAGAAATGATACCGTTTAGGCATGCCATCAGGCTTTACTGCTGGTCACCAGCTTCCTCTGGCTTCCTCCGACCCTCAAAGCAGTGAGAGGTAGTGAGGTCAGGAGAAAGGAGAAAGAGTCCACCCATTTGGCAGCAATAAAAGGCCACACTGGGACGTCCCCAACCCCTTTCTTATTTCTATTCCCCCCGCTGGCACTTGGCCATCTCCACCTCCAAAGACAGCACCACTTAGCCTTCTGGTTTATAAGTAGGGAAAATCAGGCATTAGAAAGTAAGTGTCATTCCCAGACTAGCTCTAGTCTATCGTGAAACAAACTCAGATGCTTGTTTCCCCACAGAGAAAGGTCAAACACTTGTTCAATGATTCACTTAACACACGTTGCTCTTTGGCCAACATAACCAAACAGAACCCACCTATGCTGTGCAGATCCTTGGTTTTCCTCTCACGCTGACTTGTGTTCCTTGTGATAGTCACAGTAGCCAAAGCAAGCAGAGAGAATGGAACTCACCAATTTGTTGCTTACTTCAACTCAGCTCAGATAAAAGGCTCAGTTGATAGGGGGGATAATTAAACCTTTGTTCTAAATGAGTTTATAGGATTATCTCTAGGTTTGAGTTCTCCAGGCCATCTTTGTTCCCAGGTGCCAGGCATAATCCCATGTTGGCTAGAAACAGAACTTGGCAAGTAGGAAAATTGTGAAGTATAACTAAGGCAAAAAAATCCATAAGAAGTCAAGGTATTTTTACTGAGCAGCTGCTTGTTAGGAAAGAATCGTGCTACCTTCTACAGGGGGTACAAGCTGCTGCACCTTCATGAAGCATGCTGCACCTTCATGAAACATGAAGGTGCAACCTTACTAATAAAATTTAAAAACCACACAGTATGTAATCTGCATCAAATAAAGCACAAACAATAAGTTTTTGAAGGTCCTGAGGAAAGGCGGAGTTTGAGAGGTGGCCAGGACCACAAGGACAGAGCTGCTGGTGATGGGCACAATGATGTAAAGGGAAAGTTAAGGAAAAGCTAGTCCAAGAATGGGTGAATAGGGTCTGGGAGAGTAGAAGAGGAGGGGGTATCTTTTTGGCTTTAGGATAGTTTTAGGAATTTGGGGGGGAGGTTGGATCTGTTTGTTTGTTTGGTTGGTTGGTTGGTTGGTTGTTTGGTTAATTGGCTTTAGATATTTTTATCTGCTCAACTGGAATATTTGGGGGAGGAGTAAGAAGTAGACAGACAAGGCCCAGATTGTCTACTCTCGCAGATAACTTAAGAGTTTTAAGAAACATTTTTCTTCTTTTTGCTCTTTTTGCTTGTGCTTTTGGTATCACATCCAAAATATCATTGCAAAGACTAATATCAAAGAGCTTTGTTTTTTTTAGGAGTTTTATGGTCTTGGGTCTTATGGTTAAGTCTTTAATCCATTTTGAGTTAATTGTTGTGAGTGGTATAAAATAGGCATCCAATTTTATTCTTCTGCATATGACTATCCAGCTTTCTCAACATTGTGTATTAAAGAGACCATCGTCACCCCACTGAGTATTGTTAGCTCCATTGTCAAATATTAGTTGACTATATATGTATAGGTTTATTTCAACAAGTGGAACTACATCAAATGGAAAAGCTTCTGCACAGGAAAAGAAACAATCAACAAAATGAAAAAGCAGCCTATGGAATTGGAGAAAATATTTGCAAACCATCTAATGTAGAGTTAATACCCAAAATATGTAAGAAACTCATACAACTCAATAACAACAAAAAAAATAAAATGTCCTATAAAAATGAGCAGCCATTTTTCCAAAGAAGACTTATAAATGGCCAAAAAAATACATGAAAAGATGCTCAACACTGCTAATAATCAGGCAAATGCAAATCAAAACCATAAGGAGATATTACCTCACACCTGTGGAGAACGGTTATCATCAAAAAGATAAGAGCTATCTAGCGTTGGCAAGATGTGAAGGAAAAGGCACCCTTTTGCAATGTGTTTGTGTGGGACTGTAAATCGGTGCAGCCACTATGGATAACAGTATAGAGGTTCCTCAAAAAATTAAAAATAGAATTACTATATGATCTAGCAATCCTGCGTCTATGTATATATCCAAAGGAAATGAAATAAGGATTTTGAAGAGATATCTGCACTCCCATGTTTGCTACAGCATTACTCACAATAGCCAAGACACGGAAACAACCTAAGTGTCCATCAAAAGATAAATGGATAAAGAATAGTAAGCCACAAAAAAGTAGGAAATCCTGCCATTTGCAACAACATGGATGAACCTTGAGGGCACTATGCTAAGAGAAATAAGTCAGGTAGAAAAAGACAAATACTGTATGATCTCTCTTATATGCAGAATCTAAAAAAGCTGAATTCATAGAAACAGACAGTAGAATGGTGATTTCCAAGGGACGGGGCTGGGTGGGAGAAAGAGAGAGTTTGGTCAAAGGGTACAAACTTCCAGTTATAAGATGAATAAGTTCTAGAGATCTAATATACAACGTAAGTTAAGAATACTACTGTATCATATACCTGTAAGTTGCTAAGAGAGGAAATCTTAAATGTTCTCACCACATACACACAAAAAAGTAACAATGTGAGAAGAGGGGGGTGTTAACTAACCTTATTGTGGCAATCATTTCACAATATATACATATATGAAATCATCATGTTGTACACCATAAATTTACACAATGTCATATGTCAATCATATCTCAATAAAGCTGGAAAATAAGAAATATTTTTTTCATTCCATCAAAGAGTTCAAATCAATCTGGCTCTTTCCCAACATTCTTAAAGGGGTTCTCAACAGTAACTTTTAATAGAGTGTAGACAGAGGAGGACATAGCGGAATTTCATAGAAGGGCTCCCAGGTATGGTACCAATTTGAGAACCCCTAGGTTAGAACATATGTGAGAGACTATGGCTTGTAGGCTGAAACCAATCAGAGGTTCCCAGGTGTAAGATGTTTATGTTCATGTTGTACTATGTAAGTTCAAAAAGGAAGGAAGAGGAGACCAGCAAAACTCATTCCTGGGGTCTCAGAGATTAACAAGCCAGAGGCATCATTCTCTATGGGCTCCTCAATCTAAAAAATTCTTGTGCAGCATAACAGAAGCAAGCAGCAATGGGAATAGATTGTCAGGAGACTGGAAAACTGTGTTGGCACCAGAGCCAGGAAACAGCAAAAAAACCCATAACACGGTGGAGGTTCCATGGTCCCACAGCGTTTGGCTTACCTAAGATATTCTGAGCTAGTCCGATTGCGACTCCAAGGCTTTAACTGAATATGAGGAAACCATGTGCCTTCCAAAAAGCAGATTGCTCTGGGGATGGCTTGTGCTTAAAGAGGGAACCACTAGAACACTCAGGCAAAGACCACCAGCAGCCTTGTCCTGAGAGAAACCTCTGCCTATGAGGTAGCACGTCTGTAGATCACAGCACTTCCTCTTGCTCAAAAGTCTCTTTACTCTTGGGTCACACGGGTAAAAGCTGTATATCCTAGTCTCCCACTTATTTTGGAATCCCAAACCCAAGAAAATCTACACAAATACAATGGAAGAAAAAGTGTCGTGGGCTACAGCAGTATGGAAAGTTTTCCTACAAAAATATGAATAATACTTGCTACCATGTGTTGAACATCTATTGTTATCGGTGCTGTGCTTGGCATATTTCTATGTTATCTAATTAAATTTTCACAACTCTCTGACAGAATTATTGTTTTCGGAGCTACCAATAAGTAGCAAAGAGAGGATTCCAACCCTAGCCTGAGTCTGAAACCCACTCTCTTTCTACTGAGCTCTAATATTTCAGTTTAGGGTAGCTATTGAAGCACTTAGTATGACTTGATATAGAAAATACTGGAAAGAAGAGAGAAGGGACAGCCAAGGTGATCCAGAGGGAAAGCACTAGGCAGGTCTAGATAAAGCAAAAGCACAGAAGACGTGAGGCTACAAGGTTAACTAGTAGTTTTTGAGCACCCACAATAAAGAGAATAGAACACACAGATGACCATATGAATGGACTGGTAGGCTTTAGGAAGATAAGGAAGAATGGAAACATAGTCAAGGGAGATACTAACACAAAGAGAAGTTGGTGAGTGTCCCAGGGCTGGGTTCCAACATGACAGGCATACTTGGCTTGACAAACCGGAAAGTGCTTGAAAGAAGAAAGCCTGGATGGAGATGAAAGGAAAGAAATAGACACACCCACCTGCTGGAAAACAGAAATGGACCTACAGCAACAGCAGCTGATACCCTGCATTTTCAAACGGGCTGAGCTCTAACACAAAGGAGTGACAGATTGTCAGCAACTGTTTTCAAAAGAAAGACTGTGATCACAAGACCCAAGACATATCTGGATATGCACCACATGTCACTGGGGCCAGCACAAATGAAAAGCCTACTACCCCTAGGGGTTTGGTTAAATTAAGGGAGTTTATCTCTGAGAATTCTTTGTTTTTCATACATTCTTGTGGGCTAGTACAGCCATCTCCAAAAGAAGGTTTTCATGTCTTCCATTTGCCTGATCAGGAAGATTAGTCATAGAGCCACTGACAGAGCAACACTAATTCTTCTAAGGACTGGCCCTGGGAAGAATCATGAAGAGGCCAAAGCTCAGCTTTGGTATCTCTCATTCACCCCTTCTCTGCTCTCCCCTTCATCCTGGCATTGGCTTTCCTCTTCCTCATGTGCCTACTCTGTATTCTACAGAGTTTTGTTCTCAGAGGACTCTCAGCTTATTTGTGATTCTACAATTCACTGGGTGTAAGAATCACCCTGGCTCAACCATCTCCCAACCCAGAAATTCTGTTCAAACGGTCAGAATCAGCGATTTTAACAGACCCTCCAGGTGATTGTGATGCATGCAGATGGTCCACCAATGGAGAAAGATTGCTTTAGGGTGTTGGTTAGTACTTAAAAGATTCATTGATAATGTATTAAGATTTTAACAAAGAACTGTTGACTAGAGTATGCAGAGCTGAAGATACGCATCTCCAATGGTGGAATGTTGGTTAGAGAATGAATATTTAAAATGCAGATTATCATTCTGGTGCTCCCTCATTAGTATCATCCATCCTGTCAACAGTGCTCAAATCAAACCATGTAAAAGATAACTGCTCATCTACACATTCACCTTGAAGCTTTCCTCTCATTCTGCCAATACATATTTCTGCCTTGTCAGGATAAGCCCAGAGAATCATCTGAATATTCCCAAGCTATCCACACAGGAACATAGATACAGAGAAAACACAATGTTTTAATTTTAAATTTAAAGATGTTGCCATTTTTCTCAAAATCACCGTTAAAAGCCAACACCAAAAACAGTTACCACATAGTAAATGAGAGTGCCTCTATTCTTCATAGGTTTAATTATTCTGCCTACATCTTTTTCTTTTATTAATTTTATTTTGGCTTATAACATCTTTTTTACACATTTATAACTACTTGAAAACATAGGCCTTACTAACATGAGCTTATAAACAAAAAGAACAAAATGATAAATGTATCTTCTACAGGTGACATTTGACCTCTACTCCTTACACTTTAAATTGTCATTCTCATCACTGCTTTAGAGAAGTGATGGAATTATGGAATTATGGAATTACAATACTAGTGTATTGTAATGTATTTACTAATGTAAAATGTTAATAATAATAGGGGAAATCGAACCAATGTGGAATTTCATCCAACCCTTAATCCTAAAACAGAGCTCTACTGGAATCCTTCAGGCCTAAATTTCAATAAGCTCCACTAGAGGGCAGTTTTCCAGGTTCCTGCAAGGTTAGATTTAATCTGCCAGGACATTTTCAATTGGCTAGTTTCCCTTTTTAAACATATCACATTAGTTGGGGGAAAGGGATGGCAGCAGAAAGCCAGGTCATAATTCCAAAGGACGTATTTTCAGTCTGACCTGTCATTGATATAAGTACCAAGTTCCAATTTTGGAAATTCTGTTATTTTCCCAAAACCACTAAAGATCCAATATATAACATATGTATCACATTCTCCTCTGAGACAAAATGCAGTTTTTTTAGACAGTCACTACTTTATAAAACCAATCATGAACAGCGTAATTGTTGCCCCATGTGAACATAGTTAATTAACACAAAGTAAAGCTGCTAGCTGTCATTCTAAAACAATTCTCAATAGAGTTCATTTCAAATACACTTGATATTCTAAGACCTACCCCTTATTTTTTAGAAAAGTTGTATACATTAATAGAACATATTCCTAGAACATTCTAGGGATGATTTTTTAAAATTCAGATAGTTAGGGGAAGCAGGTATTATAGGAAGAGTAAAGGGCAAAGACTCTCTGGAACTACTCTGTTCTTCCTTTTTACAGACCCCAGGGAGTCTGACCATGTACAAGTATTAAACGATGCTAGGATTCTCTAACAGTTTTTCTTTGAGAAGGGGAACCCTGTGTTGCTTCCACCTCCAAAAGTATTAACAAGAAATCTTAAACATTTCTTTGAATTGAATTAGGTTCATTCATTCACTCATTCAACAAACATTTATTCATGACTTTCTTTTTTTAATAGCATTTTTATTTCTCTTTATCAAAGTCAAAAACAAAATAGAAAGAAGAAAATTAAACTCTGCTAAAATATTCACGACTTTCTATGTAACAGAATGGTGTGAAAGAATGAACAATGCATTAATCAAACAAAATTGATCTCATTCTCATCTTCAATTGGTTGGGAAAGAGTTTAGAAATGTGATCAAGCTAATTGTGAGACTAAATGTTCATAAGTTAAAAAATATTTTTTAAAAACCACATTTTAAAAATGTTTTGTCCTCTTGGAAATAAAATTCTATGACATGACTCTGCTTAGATAGCGAAAGTTTATTAAACCATGGCCCAAAACTTTTTGTCTTCAAGCCATTCACTCCAGGACAAAAACCATTCATCTGTCCTTGGAGACGTAATAAAAATGAATCAGGACAATTCTAACATTTTGAAAAGTATTATACAATTATTCCTCCCAATTCTCAGAGCCTAGCTCAAACTTCACCTCATTGTTGAAAATTTACACAAATTTTACTAAATGTCTACAAGCCAGAAATAACATTTACCTTTGGGGGCTCTAAAGCACTTACCACATGCTGCCTTATATCATGGTCCAGATATGCAATTATGCATTCATTTACCTTTTATTGAATATCCAATATATTAGCAGCAGTGCAGTGCAGTGGTTGTGAATGGGGGCTCTGGCCCAGATTTGCAGAGTTGACTTCCATTTCTGTGTAACCAGAGCCTCAGTTTTCTCATCTGTAAAATAAAAGAGAAAAAAATGATAATAGTCCTACCACATGAAATTACTGTGATGATATAATAAGAACACTACTATAAACTGTCACAAACAAGAGGAGCCTAAGAAAACATGATGACTAAAGGTGATATGGTATCCTGGATGGGTCCTAGAACAGAATAAAGAAATTAGGTAAAAACTAAGGAAATTCAAATAAACGATAGACTTTGGTTAATAATAACGTATAACACAGATTCACTAATTATGACAAATGTACAATACTAACGTATTGTAATGTACAATACTACAATATACAATTGTACAATACAGTTTGTACAATATTATACAATACTAATGTATTGTAATGTATTTACTAATGTAAAATGTTAATAATAATAGGGGAAATCGAGTGTAGGGTATATGGAACCTTCTGTACTATCTTTACAACTTTTCTATAAATCTTAATCAACTCTGAAACAGTTTATTTAAACAGTAAAAGTTAGAATTAGAAAAAGTTTTAAATATTATAGGTAAAGCATTTAGAATAATATATGAACTTAATATTGTTAAAATGTCCATAATATGCAAAACCATCTATAGATTCAATGCAATCCTTCTCAAAATCCCAATGGCATTTTTTAGAGAAACAGAAAAACCAATTCTACAATTCACATGGAACCAAAGAGACCACAAAGAGCCAAATCAATCATGAGAAAGACCAAAAAAGCTGAAGGTATCATACTTCCTGATTTCAAAACATATGATAAAATACAGTACTAGTACTAGCATAAAGACAGACATACATACCAATGGAACAGAACAGAGAGCCCACAAACAAACCATGCTATATGGTCAACTGATATTTGACAAGGGTGTCAAAAATACACAATGGGGAAAGAGCAGATTCTTCAACAAATGGTGTTGGAATATCCACATTCAAAAGAATGAAATTAGACTCCTATCATACCATACACAAAAACTAAACTCAAAGTAGATTAAAGACAAACATAAGGCCCAAAACTGAAAAACTCCTAGAAGAAAACATAGTGGAAAATCTTCACAACATTTATCTTGGCAATGATTTGACACCAAAAGTACAGACAACAACAACAACAAAAAAAGTGGGACAACATCAAACTAAAAAGCTTCTTTCTACACAGTAAAGGAAACAATCAACAGAGTGAAAAAGCAACCTACAGGATGGGGAAACTATTTGCAAACCATCTCTCTGATAAGAAGTCAATATTCAAAATATATAAAGAACTTCTACAAAAAAACAAACTAATAACTCAATTAAAAAATGGACTAAGGGCTTGCATAGATATTTCTTCAAAGAAGGCACACAAATAGCTAACAGGTACTCATCACTAATCATCAGGGAAATGTAAATCAAAACTATAATGAGATATCACCTCACACCTGTCAGGATGGCCATTTTCCAAAAAACACAAACAAACAAACAAAAATAACCAGTATTGGTGAAGATGTGGAAAAATTGGAACCCTTGTAGGATTGGTGGGAATGCAAAATAGTGTACCCACTATAGAAAACAGTATAGAAGTTCCTTTAAAAATTAGAACTACCATAGCATCCAACAATCCCACTTCCAGGTATTTCCCCAAAAGAATTGAAATCAGGATCTCAAAGAGATATTAGCACTCTCATGTTCACTGCAGTACTATTCACAATAGCCAAGATGTGGAAACAATCTAAATGTCCATCAGACAGATGAATAAAGAAACTGTGGTACATACATACAATATAATATTATTCAGTCTTTCATAAAAGAAGGAAATTCTACAGTATACAACAACATAAATGAACTTTGAGAACATGATACTAAGTGTAATAAGCCACTCACAGAAAGACAAATACTACATGATTCTACTCATATGAGGTATATAAAATAGTCAAAAATCATAGAATCAAAGAGCAGAATGGTAGTTGGCAGGAGCTGCGAGAAGAGGGAAGTGGGGAATTATTAATCAATAGGTATAAAGTTTTAGTCAAGCAGAATAAACAAGCTCTAGAGATCTGCAGTACAGCATTGCACCTATAGTCAACAATAATATATTGCATACTTAAAATTTTGTTAAGAGGGTAAATCTCCTGTTAAGTGTCTTTTTCCTAAATAAAAAAACATTTTTTTAAATTCATATATATATATATATATATATATATATATAATTAAAAGTATAGTTTTTTATATGGGTATATATATATATATATGTATATATATATATATATGTACATATATATAGCTGATAGCAGGCACTCAAAAAAGGTAAATAGCAATTGTTAGTATTAGTAGTAATAAAGTGGGAAACCAAAAAAAGCTTTTAAGTAAAATTGTGAATTTCTTATTCCTTACACTTTTTGTTTCATTTTTGTTAGTGCTTTGGGGGTTTTCTTTTTTTGTCCATTTAGCAAAGAGCTATAACTGTGAACAAATATAATTTTTCAATTTTGTTTCAGCATTATATAGGAAAAGATTTAGGGTATCAAAGAATGTATAAATTATGTCTTTTGGTCATAATCATAGATGGTATGATTAAATAGGCATGTCTGAAATGTCAACAGCACCTGTTTTAGAAGTTATGAACTTATTCTATGGCTTTCCATCTGAACTGTTGAAGTTTTTTTGTTTTTTGTTTTTTATTGTATGATTCTGTTTATATGAAATGTCCAGAACAGGCAAATCCATACAGGCAGAAAGTAGATTAGTTGTTGCCAGGAGCTGGGGAGAAGTAGGAATAGGAAGTGACTGCTAATAGGTATGATGGTGTTTCCTTTGGGGTGATATAAATGGTCTGGAACTAATAGTGATGGTTGCACATTGTGAATATACTAAAACCCAACTGAATTATACACTTTGAAATAGTGAATTTAATGTTTTATGAATTTTATCTCAATTTAAAAATTGCAAAAAAACACACATAAATCACTTTGAACAGGGCTTAGCCTCGAATAAGCACTTAATAAATCTTAGATATGATTAATGCTAATAATCCCAGCACAGTTATTATTTTCTCTATTGTAATGAAGTGTCTGATTCCAGTTTTTGACGTTTGACTCTTTGACGGCTTTTTAAGCCCAGCCCTCTGTCTTCTCCTCCTGCCCACATATGGGCAAGCTGATAAGAAAGCCTGAGTGTTCCCTCCTTTGGTGCAAGTGAGAAATTCAAACCATGTGAGGTCCTGGCCCATGTGCAGAAACCCGCACACCAGCCCCACCCCTAAACCACAGCAAAAACCCAGGCCAGGCCCCTTGCCTGGTTATCTCAAGGCATTTCAGACCTGCTCTCACCAGAGACCTCAATTACACAGACAATAAATATTTCATATCCTCTTGGTGTGTGTGTGTGACATCATCAGTCGCTATATCCAAACCAAATTTTGGGTTGGGATGGAGGGGGTTGTCCATCCTATCTCTGCAGGGTGGCTACAACAATCATCATCCTTATCATTCCGGCACACTGGGCCTGCACTCCTACATGACAATAGTAGGTGGAACTGAAAGAACGCCCTCTTTTATACAAGGCACATGATCCCCAGTTAGCCACAGTCCCCACCATTCCCAATTACATGACTTCCAGATTCCTGCAATAATTTATTCTTCCTGCCCAACCCCCATAGATAGGTAGGTTTAGAGTCCCCAGTGTAAGAGAAAGTTGCCTTGAATCAGGTCTGAATCCAGGATGTGGCTTTCCTTCCCATTCTCAGAAAGGGGTGCCCCTCCCCTTGCACTGGCTTCCCTATGGCCCAGCCCAGCCCATCACCTGCCCACCTGTGGATAAAGTACCTTCATATAGAATGTCCTGATTCTCCTGGTCTGGAAGAATCCCCGCTCTCAGTGTTGCCCACTCTTGTCCATCAGTATAGTACCTGTGGGCAAGGCCTCAAGCAAAGTGTTCACCCAGCTCCGCTTCCGTATCTGAGGGCTTCGCCTCCGCATGCTGCTTTTGGGGGTTGGGGTCAGCTCCAGGACCCTTTGTATCTCTCGCAGGAACTCAAGGTATCTTCAGACCCAGCACTATCACTGTCTAAGAAGAGGTCTGTTGGGGGAGAGGTGACAGAGTTTGTTTCTTGGAAGAGATTTCTGAACTGGCGTTCAGCTCTCCCCGAGTCTCGAGTCTCGGAAGGGTGACACAGCTCTCTGACAAAGGTCTGGGGCTTCTCACGCCCCTCTATAGGCAAAGGATTTCCGCAGTAAGGGCAGAATTTGAACACTGCTTTGATATGATACTTTTGCCATTGTCTAGACAGAAGGTCATCACACTCTACGAGGCCACGGTCTGACCCTCAGATTCACTGGGCTGGAAACTCCTTTTTAACAGCGTCTTTAATTGCCCAGAGGAAACTTCCACTATGGCCGAAAGTGCTGCCTGCGCAGTGCAGAACTGTTGTTTTAATTTCTAAATTATAATTTTTGTATGTAACAATTTCATATCTTGTCATGTTTTGTGGCCTTTAATGTAACAATTTCAGATCTTGTCATGCTTTGTGGCCTTTAATGACCTTTGTCTACAGAATCAAGTCTAAATGTCTTAATATGTCATTCTAAGACCTGCACAATTTAATCTTTCCTGACTCATCAACTACCTGCCCCACAATTCTATACTCTTCCTATATTTGTGCTATTTCTTCTGCTTTTGTCTGGAATATTTATCCATTCTTCTCATAAAAAAATAATTCTCATCTTTTGAGGTCTTTTCCATATGTTATGACACGTCTTTGACGTCTTCAGAGAAATTAATTACTGATTCCTCCATTCTCCCACAGTATTTTATCTATAAATGTTATTAAAATTGTAATTTTCTGGGAAACATTAAGTATGATTTATTTATCTTTATTGTTTGAATGAGAATTGTTGATTTCAAATGATCCTTTCTTAGAAGCATAATGACCATGATTAGCTAAGCTAACAGACCCACACAGAATATTTTCCTGACTTGAATTCCTTTAGAAATAATGTTAACTATGTATATTACATTGTCATTCACTTGCTTTTAGGTTGCTTTGGGATTACTCTATGGTTCAGGTCTTCACTCTCTAATTAATTAGACAATCTTTAAAAGATGAGATCACATCTATCTCTTCTTTAGTTCTCCTGTGGGTCAAGAGCATTAGTCACGGTAGCTGTACATAATAAAGTGAATAGCCACATATTTATGATCATTGGCAACCTTGTTGCTTCATTCAAATACTTTAACTCTTAGTGTTCATTCTCTTCAATTTCATCTCTGAGGATTGCTGAACCCCGATACTCAGGGCTCTCTCATCCAACCACGAGTCTGCCAGAATTTATCTTTTCTCCCTAGACACCTAAGCATCCATAAAAAAATGCTGCTTCACTTTATAAAAGAGTGGGGTCTACTCAAAGATGCCCCAAAATGACCAATAAACACATGTATTTTTTTCTTCATAAAATTAATATAGAAGAGGGTAAGGGAGTCAAATATGTGGTGATAGAAGAGGAATTGACTTTATATTTCAGATCTTGTCATGCTTTGTGGCCTTTAATGATCTTTGTCTACAGAATCAAGTCTAAATGTCTTAATATGTCATTCTAAGACCTGCACAATTTAATCTTTCCTGACTCATCAACTACCTGCCCCCACAATTCTATACTCTATACTCCCAGCACCCTCTTAAAAACCAAGCCAGGGCCAGCCTGGTGGCTCAGGCGGTTAGAGTTCCATGCTCCTAACTCTGACAAACACACAATGCAATAGATGGAGAATACATTATAGAATTGTACATTTGAAACCTATATAATTTTACTAACCAATGTCATTCTAATAAGTTTGATAAAAAGAAACAATATCTGCAAATCACAATAAAATGAAGCACAATAAAAAATTAATACATTACAAAGATTCAACTAATACCTAAAAGTAGAAAGGCAAATCCCTCCTTAATCCCCCAATATTGCAATTTATTTCATAATGTATAACACATCTCATTTCCATATACACTTTCATATAATAAATATATAATTTTTCTAATTTTATACCCATAAATCATACTATCAACCACTCTACTTAATAAATAGTAGAAATATTTCTATATCTGTACTTCGTCTCACTTAATTAATTAATTAATTAATTAATTTTGACCAGCTCATATAAACCTATTTGGAAAAGAGCAGTTTTGATAAGAACCAGAATATGGAATATGGTAAAGAAAAAAGTGTCCAAATGTTACATCTGTCTTACAGACAAGCTTTTTTCCTCAATGAAGCAAGAAGGCCAAGTTCTATGGTATCAGAGACCATCCTCAAAAACCACAGAACTTAATTTTTGAAACTAAACTTAATCCTGACCCACTTTATTTTCACATCTTTAATACTATTGGTTCAATGCATTTTGTTAGCCTCAGACTCTAATACCAGATTCTTAACAAGTAGGTATCTTTCAAGAAAATTTCCCTAAACTCTGAAAATAATGATGAACCCAGCATGTTAGATTTGGTGACAGACTTTACTAAAGCTATGAAATCTGCTCTCCGCCACCAGTTGAATTTGGGTACATCTATTTGTGCAGTGTGCTAGACAAAATCATGCTTCTAAAAGCCAGAATCAGACTATGCCCAGCACCCTCTTAAAAACCAAGCCAGGGCCAGCCCGGTGGCTCAGGCGGTTAGAGCTCCATGCTCCTAACTCCAAAGGCTGCCGGTTCAATTCCTACATGAGCCAGTGGGCTCTCAACCACAAGGTTGCCAGTTCAATTCCTCAAGTCCCACAAGGGATGGTGGGCTCCACTCCCTGCAACTAAGATTGAACACGGCACCTCGAGCTGAGCTGCTGCCGAGCTCCCAGATGGCTCAGTTGGTTGGAATGCATCCTCTCAACCATAAGGTTGCTGCGTTTGACTCCCACAAGGGATGGTGGGCTGTGCCCCCTGCAACTAGCCAGCACAGAAGGCAGTATTATGCAACATTGATGCAATCATTCTGGAAATTCTATACATTCAGGTACCAAACTTTTAAACTCAAAGTGCAAGAAAGCATATGTGATTCCTTGGAATTCTGTCCTAAATGATGCAAAATCATACCAATGCAAAAATGTAATCCAAAGCCTAAGGTGGTATTGCCATCCTCACAGAGAAAACTTCCAGAAATCCACTGGGAAGAATTAAAGGCAAATGCCACCTCCTAGGCAATTTGTTGATCAAAGATGCATGGACAACCTAAAAACTAAAAATAAAAAAATAAGATGCTTGTTCAAAAAAGCTCTCTTCTGGTAGACATCACCCCAAAAGGACCAAGACATGGCACCAGTCAACTAAAGTAAATCTCTGCACTGTAAACATCTCACCAAGGGAAGAACGACAGTAACTGGGACACCTGCTTCCTCCAGCAGTCTCCACAGCATCCTCCATGGGCCATAATTAACACCAGTGGAAATACAAGCGTGCCAAAAACAAAGATCCAGAATATAGTCACTCCATCACCATCTAAGCTCTGCTCATTGAATCTCTGCCCCTGGACATGTGCACTAAACCACAGCAGCTGCACCAGCCACAAGCCAAAGGGGCTTCATTAGAAGCAGGGTCAACAAAAGCAAAGTAGGAAGAATGAACGTATAAAAGCTCAACAGTTAGCGATGGAAGATATCCTCTGAATCCTGGGAAACCAAAGCAGTCAACAGATGGATGCTGCATACTTCTATCCTGGAGGAGCTTGTTGTTAACTGAGAGTTCATGGAGTCCCCAACAGGAAGAGGGAAAGCCACCAACAGTGACAGACAGCCTGTCTGCATGTGTACTTAGACAGGATTGGACTGTGCATCATTAATCAGGCAGCTTTGAGCCCCACTCACACACATGAATAGTAATGCCGTCAGTAGCAGCGTCTCCTCATACCAAGGACGAAAATAAATACTTCAATATGAAGTATAGACACAGGCCAAGATAGGTCTCTCTTGAGTTTTGAATTCTCCTCCTAGATTGAAGATGATTGGTGGTGATGGCACTGTGGTTAATGGACATATTACTGTATTTCAAATCACTTTTCCACTACACATTTCTGATGCCCTTGATTCTTTTCAGCCTTCACAAATGTTATTCTTCCTGAAATCTTCACTCCACTTTCTCAGTTGCCTCAGCCAACCAGTGGTTTCACTGAGCCGTCTGCATACTCCCTTTCATTTCTGTCCATGTAGCATGTAAGCTTTCATTGTTCAGCTACCTGAGCATTTCTCCTTTTTTTCTCCTTTCCCCAGCACCCTCCCCCCACCATCTGACCCAGACTGTGCTAGTCTATCAAGATGAAAACAACACTATGACACTCGGAACAAACTTCTCCTGTCAGATGCACACAGGGGCCCTCTGTTGCACAATCTGCACTTGCCCCTCACGCAATGGAGATTCAACTCGCAGATAGGAGATCCAGACTGCAGATCGGAGGGGAGACTGACTTCTGCCCTTCATTTGGGCCAAAGAATACTTATCTCCTTATTTCCAACTTCTTCTCAAGTTGCAGCTAGACCTGGAGAGATGTAAATATGTAAGTAAAACCCAAGACCATATTCGCAGGTTATCCTTTTCAAAAGGCCAGCTTCTCAGTTGCCTTATCACAGGCTGATTCAACTCCTTATTCATAAAGGGCCAATAGCAAGAAAAGGCTGCTCAGTCTGTCGGGAGGACTGCAGGAGTTACCGCCATATACTGATCTTTTTGTTCTGATACGTTGGTGTGTGGGATTAGGCTGTGGGCAAAGTTTCTATGTCTCTCTTTCTTGCAGCCCCAGGCTATCCTTAATCCATAGTTCTGCTGAAAAAGTCCTTTCTGGAGCAGACATAACATAGGAAACTTCAACGATTGTGGATGGTGTTTAATATTTATTGAACACCCACTACTGCATGAGGCTCTCTACCTATGTATAGCTTGCATCTTATTAGAACTTTCTGAGGAAAAAAACACTTTGGCTGAAAGCTAAAAGCTGTTTAACTATTGTAAGGACAACAAGAATACACATTCCTCAAATATCTCTAATTGCTTCCCATAACACAATGCAATTTTCTGCTTCTTTTATTAAAAATACTCATTAACATAATACGCTCTGTGAGCACATCTCTACGGTACTTGTTTAAACATTCCACTAAGCCCACTAGTAGCTTGAGCTGAAAACAAAGTCACCATGTTAAAGCACACGTTTAAATATTTTTTTTTCAAAAAATGTATAATATATTAGAAATAAGACTCATTTTCAACCCGCACGATGTTAGTCCTTGTTTTGGTTATCTGCCTTTCTCTTTCTGGAACACAAAATGCTATAGAGGCTAAGTCTATCCCCTCTCTTTGAGATAGTCCTAACAGGAAAAAGAGGCACATTGTATCCATCACCCTGCCATTCTTATAGAACTTGGCAAAAGGCCAGTTTCCCCGGACCCAGGGGACCCTCATCTTGTTCCCTTTATCTTCGATGACAACCAGATCTGGAACCCTGCTCAAAACCCAATCAGAAAGCTGAGAACCTTGAACCTGTTACTTCCTACCAGCCTTCCTTCCCAGAGCTAGACCCTGCATGTTGGCAGGAATCCTGAAAAGTGAGGAGTTCCGGAATGCCTGTACATTTCTTGGCAAAGTTCTGCCTGCCCTATTGGATTGATACTGGTGATCCTCTGAATCGTTGCTTTTAGACATAGCAAAGAATCTGGATGGATATGCACCAAAGCATTAATAATCATTATCACTGGGTGGTAAGAAAACACCTGATTTCAATTTTCTCCTTTACTGCATTTTCCAAATGTTCTGCAGTAACACATAGTACCTTTGTACTTAGGGCAAAAACAGTTTTTGTATTTCTCTTAAAGTTACTGAGATATACCGTTACCCTGTGTTTCTGCTTCAGTAAATTATCTTCTCTTTTCCAAGTCTAGTCTGGTGCAAAAAGAGCTTTCGCTCCACAAAGGAGGCCAAAATCTAAAAAAATTCTAAGAGAAAACATTTTTCAAAAAATTTTAAAATCTTTTGTAACATTAAAAAAGCAAGGTTTTGAAATCATATCCTATATAAATAGAGAAAAAGGAAGATAAGTGATTTATTAATAATATAAGGAATCAATATTTTCATGGCATCATGAATTGGAAAATGTAAACAAAAGCCACAAAGAGGGGAACGCAGGACACGAGGAATTATGCTCCAGACACAAAACCAAATCACCTCCAGCATTGTAGTTTTTCTCCACCCTCCTCTTCTCCCCACCCTCCTCCTGTGCTTTAGTTGCAAGATTTACCAGTAAATGTTTCTGTGCTGGTAGGGAGCTGCCTTCCTGTAATCTTAGGGCTTTTTCACCTTACCTTGGAACTGTCTCCTTCTGAAATGAATTATTTATGTTGTGCTGCAGGTTCTGTAAGCTACTTTCTGGTCAAAAGTTGCTGTCATTTGTTTCCTTGTTACAAAATCTTTGTGAGTTTAGCTTCAAGTAGAATCTGTTACTTTAAAAAAAAATCCGAGATACCACTTCTCACCTATTAAGATGGCTACAATAAAAAAAGACAGTAACAAGTGTTGACAAGAATGTGGAGAAATTGGAACACTCGTACATTGCTGGTGGAATAAAAATAATATGAACAGTTTCCAAAATACTATTTGGATAACAATTGAGTAGCATATAATCCAGTAATTCCACTCTTAGGTATAAATACTCAAGATAAATGAAAAGATCTGTTACACAAAAACTTGTATGAGTATGTTCGTAGCTGTATTATTCATAATAGCTAAAAAGTGGAAACAACCCAAATATCCATCAACTGATGAACAGATAAGCGAAATGTAGTATATTATTGGTTCCTTGAACCTGTTGGCAGCGCTTCACTTCCTCTCCATTTTAGGAAGGTCCTCCAGAAAGCACAACCTGAACGAAGGCTTAAGTTCAAGCTCCTTACTGGAAAGGGTGATTCAGGGGTCAATAGTGAGAAGGAAAGGAAAGCCAATATAAAGATGCATTATTGAGCTGGCCAGCTTTACTGTCACTGATTGTTCAATCCCACAGAATAACTTGACATTTTTCTCAGGATCATCTATCTGGGGAAGAAAGAGGAAGCATTTATCGATAAGCTCCTGTTTTCGATGAGATTAGGTCAGTTACTCCGTAGAACGACCCACCACCTGGATTTGTCTGATTGTTGTCCTGTGGGGTAGTTCTTCTTCCTCCTGAATTTTCTATAAATGAGAAGTTAGAGCTAACATCTTGATCAGATGCAATTTACACATTTTGGCCAGAATTCATCATGCGTCATGTTATTTCTTTGCATTTCATGAAATCAGGACACACCCAATAGCTGATTGCCCCCATACTGATACGTGGATTGACCTCTGTATTTGGGGGAAGATAGCCTGCTCCCTCCATTATGTGCTGGTTTCCACCTGAAACTAGAAAGTCATCTAGTTTATTTGCCACCATATAAATGTCAATTCCCCATCAATCATTTATCTAACGGTCTTACTGTCAATTGGTATTCAATTGTACTCAATTCTGTACACATAATAAATATTATTTAATATATGAATAAATGTCAGAAGTAGCTGACGATGGACTTCTCATCTTCTACTCTTTACATCCCCACTGTAGGAACTGCATTCTAGATTGAGATTGGTTTACCCAAGACAAAAATTCCCACACAATTGTGTATCTTGAGAGAGTGCTTGGGCCCCTTTCACCCTATACTCATGTAAGTTTTATATCTTGAATTACAGCTATCCTTTAAAGTTAGTGCTTAGAAAGTGCAAAGGGAAATGTGTATTTTCTTGGATATTGGTTTACGAAACAACTACACATTCTCATTCGTTTGGTTAGTTCATTCCAAAGTGCTTTTTATTGTTGGTTGTAATTGGTCATATCTAGGTAGATTTGGTTGTTTCCAGGGTCAGAAAGGAAGACTGACTTGTATTACCCATAATAGATTTATTTGTAAAGGTAACCCTGGATATTTAGGGCACTCAAATTTTCTTGAATCCCACAGGCTCCTTAAACACAAGCCCTAAACAGAAGCTTGCCCATCCTCCATTATTGTTTATCTCAGTAAATGATACCACCACTCACGAACTTATTCACACAGGAAACCCAAGAGCCATCCTTGACTCCACCTTTTCCCTCACCCCCATGTTCTGTCAATCAACAAAACCTGTTAATTCTACCACTTAATAATCTCTTGAATCTATCCTTTTCTTTAACCCAAGTGTCACCCCTGATAGAGCTCTGCTAATGGGATGGCATCCCAATAGGTAGCTTTTCACCAGTGCTAGCGCCTTCCAAATCTATCTCTACAATTCAGGCAGAGAGTGAAACCTCGCTTATGTCACCCTCTACTTTTAATATTCCTATGGATTTCCTTGGGAACACAAGGTTTTTACAAGAGCTTATGTATATAATCTGCACCATCAACTTCTCCCATCTCCTCAACTCCATTCCTCCTCTCAGATAGGTTCTTTGGTCATTACCAAACTTCCTTTGGTTCCTCAAATGATTCCTCTCTTGCCTCCTGGGCTAAACAAATATTCTTTCACCATCTCTTCCAAGCACCACCTTCTCCTGGGTAACCCCTCCTCAAACATGAAGTCTCAGCTAAATATCACTTCATTAGGAAGATATTCCCTGGCCATCTTTCTCACAATTTATTGAACATGCTTATTTGTTATCTGCCTTCTCTGTTATCCGAAAACTTCCAAGAAAGCTGCAACTAGATTTGTCTTGTTTACTTCTCTACCTCTATCATAGAGTCTCGAAAATATAATAGATGTTTAATAAATATTTGTTGAAATTATATTAAAAATTAAGCTACAGAAAGACCATGAGCTATTTATGCTAGCATACTTTGTGTGCCTCAGCTGCAGATTTTGTGAATAAACAGTAGAAAAATATTATCTGTAAATGTGTGATTTAAAATATAGTAGTAATTACAGAACTGTTTCTTTTGTTCTTTAATCCTTGGAAAACCTAAAGTGCAATCCCTTCCTGAATACTGGGCTATAAAATTTTCCTGGCTCAGCTTTGTCCTGTGTTTTGTGGAAGAGTCTATGAAATGGTGATAATGATAATAAAACCTATCTTGGAAAGGAGTTTAAAAAAATAGAGATTATATATTTAATATGCCTGGTGTGGAATAGGTACTTCACACATGATTAACTATTGTTAAAAAACAAAATAATAGATGCATATTGAGCGTGTGTGTGTGTGTGTGTGTGTGTGTGTGTGTGTGTTTGAACTCTTTCAAGACAATTTCTGGAATGGTGACACTAATTCTGTAAGGCATTCTACTATATAAAATTATTCCAGAGGGGACCCTCTGACTGAGGTCTGAAAAGTTTTTAAAAAGCAAGTAGATTGATTGGGGTATACTCGCAGAATAATCAACTATCTAGTTGTTGGATCTTTCAAAATCAGGGGTCTTAATCTGGGGTCCATGAAACTCTAGAGGACCAATGCATGGATTTCAAAATGTTTATGATCCCCTTAAAAATGAATGTAAAATTTGGGTGGGTGTATATGTATTTGTGTCTGTGCCCTATTCTGAAGAGATGTTTCATATCTTTCAATAACTCCTTGAAGGGATTGTGAATAAGAAGAAGAGGAATCACTGCCTAAAGGTTTCTTCAGGAAATATGGTCCTCTGGCAAAAAGGAAAATGTTGACAGTGATGGTAGTGTCATCTGACTGGCCAAAGCAATGTTTTCTGCTAAAGCAAAGATTAGAAGCCTTGGAGCCAAAATGATCTCAACTAAATGGTGCTTCTACACTGTTTCCATCTGCCCAGCATGTGAGCTATTAACACATGATTGCTGCTGATTATTTTCATATCCTTATTTGCAAGGAAATTACACTGAGACCAGTTTAGAAGAATCATTTACCTAATGTATTGGAAAACCAAATAAATTAGCCTCCTCCATACACTAACAATTTTATATTGCTAAAGAGTGATTATTTTGGAGAGATTAAGTATACATTGACCAAGGCTGCCTCTAAATCATTCACCTACTAGTCTAAATTACATATATATACACGTGTGTGTGTGTGTGTGTGTATGTACATACATACATATTCCTATTCTAGTCCAAAAAATAGCAAGGCTCGCTATGTGTTGAAATAATTTATTTCAACACTTAATGCATCATCTCTCCTGTATTTCCACATGTTGTGTCATCACCATTTGACCTCAACCCATTGTTAAATATTTAATAGTACTGTTGGATAAACAATACAAAGTATAGTTTACTTTTGAATGTAGCATTTACATGAAAAAAAATAAGCCAATAAAGCTGCAAAAGGTACAATGTTAAGGTTATAGTACTAATCCTTGGAAAGTAAGCTATAAGAGGATAGGAAACTACAGTGATGATGAATGAGTCAGGGAGAGCAATGACTAATGAAAAGATGCCATAACTCTCCAATAAAGAACAAAGGCAGAAAGTAACAGTCACCCAAATTTTGGCACAATGGGCAATGCATGTTTTCACCTCTCAAAACTTAAGCATAATGATAGATTGTTTTGAGTATGAATCTATTCAGATGAAAATGATGAAATATTCAACAAAACACTAATCAACAGAGGATCATTTTTAACATTCACTGAGTGTAAATCTAATGGTGACAGAAATTATTCATTTAAAGGAGTGACTATGGTCTAAGAGAAACACCAAAAGAATGCATGCAACAGATTTTGATGAGCTAGCACATCACTCCTGGAAAGTGTGCTTGATACATTCTTTCTGATTGACCATAGAGAATCAGCCTTAGGAAGTATAAAGACAAGTATAAGCCTGCACCAGGAAAACTTTATAACCCACTGAGTTCCTTTGAGGTAAGAAGCTGAAAACTGCATTTAGTATCCTACTTCAGCATGTTTTTCAGTGACACTCAAAATACAAAATGGATCAATAAACCACAGTTTAGAGAAATTTAAGAAAACTTAATTAAATGGAAAGATATACCATGTTCATGGTTTTCAAAACTTAATGTTAAAATTTCAGTTCTCCCCAAATTGATCTACTCCTGTCATATGATGAGTATCAAGCTTCTTTTTTAGAATTCAATAAGTAGATTCTAAAATTTATATGACAACGCAACCAGAATATCCATAAGAACAAAGTTGGAAGAATTACATTACTTGAACTCATTACTTACTATAAAGTGATCAAGATAATGTGGTACTGGAATAGGATCAACAAATAGATCAATGGAACAAAATGGAGAAGTCAAAAGTACATCCACTTTTATGAGATCATTTGATTTCTGACAAAGATACAAAGGCAAAATGAAAAATGGATTTGCAGTGAATTACCCTTTGAGGAAAAATGACGAAAAAATCCATAGGAGGATGTAATAAAATATCTAAAGTCATGTCTAACTGCCTTGTGAACTTTGGACCTATCGTAAACATAACACATCATTTTGGTGGCAAATTAGACATCAGAAATGATACAGGATTCATGTCAAATAAAAAAATATAGATGAAAACATGGATGACCAAGCAGCAATTGTATCAACTATTGATCCAATATTGAATAGGCAAGCACTTAGAAAAGAACTAATATTTAAATATGCAAACCATTGCTATTCTATGGAAAGCTAAATAAGGTAACGAAAACCAAAATATAAGAAAGTAACTACAGCACACCAACTCACCTTCAGCCAGTGAATAACCAAGGGTGGTAGCTCTTACTGTGATGGAAACATTTCAATCATGAAGTAGGAAACAGAACAGCAAATACTGATTTGCTGTCCTCATATTTTCAATGCAGTAGAAAGTACAAAAGGAATCAGGGTTAAAAGTGCTAAATGTCACGCACTGATATTTGCAGTTATAACCAAACATATGAATTATTTATATGGTCAAAGTGACCTAAAATACAGTAAACCATTTAGAAGTCTATCAATCCATTATAACATTCCTATTCAGAGACATAATTTGAATTTTTTATTAAGGTTTATTCTAACTACTTAATTATGAACATGTTGATACAACTAGTTTAAGTGATTATGTGCAACATATCTCAGATCACTTCTGGAAACCCAAAATATTTCTAAAGTTGAAGGGGAAAATAAGGCAATAAAAATGTTACACAGAAAGAAGTAGTATCAAAAAGAAAAGGCTGTCTGTGATTGACTCTATATAACATCGAAGCAACAATAGAAACAGAAAAACTTGGGTAATCAATTGTTTCTTAGCACTATATAGAAAACGTAGATTCTAATGACTTAAAAAAAAAAAACGTAATCAACCCATGGTTTGGACATCTTGGATAAACATTACTCTTATGTACTCACATTTCTTAACTTTTTAGTTCTGCAACAATTCAGCCAGTACAGAACTATTACCATCCACCCTACCTCAAACCTTCATTCTCGCCTATGAAGTTGCACAATTCCAAAGACCGTGACGCAGTAAGTGTTTTTGTACCTAGAAAACAAAATCTGATTTTCAAATCATTTCAACCTATTTCTCAAGTGCTTAAATTCTGTTATTTAATAAGACTTAGTATTTGCATTTGAAATCTTAATATTCATTTTTCAAAACGCCTAACTTCTAAAAACTTTGACATTTAATTTTAAGGCAAAAAGTATAAGCTACTCAGTTCATGGCTTTCAAATTTTCGGTATGTAACCTCACTCCACTCCATCCACATTCTCTTTTTAGGGACTGAAATTTAACCAGGTCAGTTCTGGTCTCAAACAATTTCATATGATTTCAAATAGCTATCTTGGGAGCTAGATTGAATCATTTGCTAAACTCTAATATTTTAAATTTATAAACTTCAGAAGAAAGATAGCTTTTGAAGCTGACAAAAAAACAATCAGAGAACAGCAGTCTTTTTGTGTGCTGCCCAGAAAGTCAGTTACAAAGTGGTCCTATTGTGTTTCTCATAATTTACATTTACTTTTTTGGCAGAGCAGAAAGGAAAAAAATAAGAAGTCAAACTTGGAGGCATACAACAAAAATGAAAGAAGGCATTTTTATTTTAAAATGTCCCCCTGACATTTAGACATCTACAAAACCCAATATTTAACATTTACAGGAGATAAAACAGTGAAAGAAATAGCAGCTGTTTTTTTGTGATGTCACTGAACAGGTGTGATACCATTTCATACCACAGAAATTGGATGGATCTCTTGCTGATGCCCACAGGAGGCCCATATGGAGCCAGTATTGACCTGTGTTGCATTTCCTCAGATTGGCCAGAAAATACCCGAGGCCAACAAAAGAGTCCTGGTGACTGATCTGTGCCGATTCAGAGCAGACATTCTCCCAAACAGATCAATACTATCCAAGGTGCAGCTGAAAAACAGGATGAGCTTGTATCACTGAACAAACACCAACCTGCTTATTCACAAAGGCAAGAGCAACACAACACTTGTGTTTTCCACAGTGTGTTTGCCAGTGACCTCAACCTTGACCCACAGAGCCACCCTCTTTGGTGCAAGGAGTAATCCCCTATCGGGTCTGCCTCTGGTACTGGAGCATGCCAATGAGTGGTGGCATTTTTTTTTTTTTTTTTTTTACAATGAGAGCTACTGTGTCTGTTCTGGCCTACCCTAGACGATTACATGATCCTAAAGCTGCTAGTCAAGGCAGTTGAGTTAGTCAAATGGCCGGTCTGGGTATTTGGCATTATGTAGACAAAATATAAAATAGAAACAGAATTTTTACTTTTCACACAACAGTTGGAATTGTTGGACACACCTTGGATTAAATTAATTTAGAAAGTTTTTATGACACCAGTTGTTTCCATATACATAAACTAAAATAACTATCTGGGTAAACCAAACACTTTTGCTCAAACATCCAGATAAGTCTTTTTTGTTTAACCTCCAAAATTGCCTCTATTATATTTTTCATTTAGTCACATAGATCCTCACTCCCCCCCAAAAAAGAGGTCATATTGTATATATCGGTATGCTTTTTATATTAACATATTATATGTGCACATGTAAATGAATGAATTAAAATCTAATAAGAACATGAAAGTTGTGTCACTATTTTCCTTGCTATAAGGGAACAAAATAGGGAAAAATTATGGTTTTTAAAACAATCTTCCCCAAAGTATTGAGAAAACAAACTTGGATCAAGATGTGACCCTACATTTCTCTAGGCAAGAAGACTACATACATGACTCGACATGGATAAAATTGTAATGTTTCATATGGTCATAGGGTGAAAAATCTAATTACAATCAGATTTTTCCCCATCTTCCAGAGGCTACAGCAGATTAAGGACTAATAAATCTGTTTAAAGAGGGGGCAAATATAAAGTTACGTAATTATGTTTGGGTCTTAAATATTTTTAATGGTTATTGGTAGCACTGCTATAAGATCCAACCATCTACCATCTAAGATATTTTATGTATTTAGAATATTTTTATTTCAACCCTAGATACATGGTTTGATAAACCTAGCTAGAACAGAAGCTGTGTCTCTTGCTGCCATTAAAAGGCAAATTTGAACCAAAGAAAAAGTCAAGTGACAATAGTTGTTAGCCTTCTCCTTTTCTTCAACTGTCTTCTCTGGGGAAAAAAGACACCAAGGGGCGAAAACAAAGTTTCGCTCCAGCATGTTACTATATAAGCACTATATGTACTTCCCTGAATAAAGAAGAAATAAATTCAACTTTGGATCTCTGCCATTGAGCACCGGCTCCCGCAAAGGGGACAGTTTGCTATTAATTGTTAATGTCGTCTGCCATTAGAGGGCACTAAACAGCTCTACATTAATGCTGCATTGGAGGGAAGAGAGAAAGGAAGATGGGAAAAGAAAGAGGGAGGGAGAAGAAGGGGGAAGAGCAAAAGGGAGGGAAAGAGAAGAGACGAGAAGGGGTGGGTTGGCAGGAGGGAAAGAGAGAAGAGGGAAGAGAGAATGAATAAATCTGGAAAGAGTAAGAAGGATGTGGAGCCCCAGAACCGTCTGAAGTGAGCAAAAAACCAGTCCCCACCCCGTCGTTCCCCGGCCGCCTGCGCCCCCCCCCCCCACTCCCGTCCTCAGGACGGTAATTATAAAGCGAAAAGCAGCGGCGAGGTCACCGGTTTTTACCAGCCTGCTGCACCGAATGCGCGCGGTGCAGGTGCGGCGGCCGCGGGGCTTTGTGATTCATGCCCACTTTCAAAGGGGGGCTTGGGCCCGTCTGAGAGGCACCCAAACAACTGTCTTCTAATATTAGCACGGCTGTATTTCGGGATCTATTATAGTCTGTCCAGACAGATCCCATTGTAATGGGATCTTTTATTAAAAGATTAGCACTATCTCCTGCAGTTGGTGGAAAAAAATCTGTTATCACTGAGTTATTTGCAGTTGTGGAGGGGGTGGGAGAGGGAGTTGGTGGACGATGAGGGGTGGGAGGGCGAAAGGAGAAGTGGGGGGGGGGGGCGGTCTGGCCGAGGGAGGTTGGAGGAGGCGGCGAAGAGGGGCGGATTTGAAATCCGTAGAACAAATCCCAGTGACCTGCGAATGTCCAAGAATTTTGTCTGCATACTTCGCTGTCTGTTGTCCTTCGGGCTCCAGAAGCGAAAAGAATAGAAATTTAAAAGGCGGCTTTGGAATAAACAATATAGCCTTTTCCGTGAAGTACTCGTTTTATATAAAAGGAAATATCGCCTCTTCAGTTTCATTCAGCGATGCCAAAAAATGTTATAAATGAGAGACCCGCCAACTTTCAGCGAAGAATGCCAGGCACTGTGCTTAATAAACTGAGGCTACAGAAGTTCATTATGGATGTTGCAATCTTTTTTATTCCGCGAATTGAGAGAGAGAGAGAGAGAGAGAGAGAGAGAGAGAGAGAGAGAGAGAGAGGGAGAGAGGGAGAGAGAGAGAGAGAGAGAGAGACAGGACAGAAACCGGGGAGTCTCCGAGCCGGGGGAGGGGGGCAGACCGCCTACGTCGGCGCCCCGGCTCCGGGCTGCGACTCCAGACGCGGCGAAGTGAAAGGGGAGGAAAGAAAGGGAGAGCGCGAGACTGACGGGGGGAGGCCGGGCCGAGGTGTTAAACATTTTTGTTTGCTTCTGACTCGTCGCGACCAGGGCCGCGTATCGGCCACGCTCAGCCCGGGTGGAAGGTGCCTGGTGTCTCGGCTGCAGCTCTGGGCTGGGGGTGGCCGCGAAGTAAGCACGCACAGACCCAGACACACAATCTCGCCGGGTCCCGCGCGCAGGCAGCGGGGGGCCTCACACCGCCGCGCGCCCCGGCGAAGCCGCGGGGCCGGCGCGCTCTCACCCTACCGCGGGCGGGGTAGTCCAGCAGCCCGGGGCTCCCCGGGCGTCTGCAAAGTCTGTGTGGAGCCGGGCAGCGACCGTGCGGAGACAAACTCCCGGGTTTCCCCCGCGCCGCCCGCCGCCTCCTCCTGCGCCCCCACCTCACCCCCCCCACACACACACACAGCACACACCCGCCACCCTGGGCGCGCCCACGCTGCCTGCGAGCGGCGGCGTGCAGGACTTGAAGTGGGTGTTCTTCCCCACTCCCCACCCCCGAAGCGTCGCCCCCACCCCCCGCCCCGGTCGCCTTCCCCCTCCCTCTCGCTCCTACGCAAATAAGAACTCGGCGATTCCCCTCCTGCCGCTTTGATTTCGGGCACCTCCAACAGATAATTGGGAAGGGTTTCCAGAAGGTGGGAAATGTCACCTGATTCACACTGAACTTTTAAAAGCTCCCCACCCCCAAGGAGCCGCGCACACCCTCGCTGGCGGCCGCCCTCCCACTGCCCCACACACTGGGAGACCGCCCACCGCAAACCGCTGAGACCCCCGTCTAGATTTAAAGCGCGGCTGCGCCCGGCTTCTGACGTCCATTGAATCGCGCGGGCGGCCGGCGGCGAGCGCGGGGCTGCGCCGGGATCGCTGCGCCCTCCGCCGCTCGCCTCTGCGACGCGCGCCGCTCCCGCGAGCCACCCGTTGCCGCGTCCGCTCTCCACGCCGCCGCGCTCTTCGCCCCGCGCCTGCCCCCAGGATGGCCCGTCCCAGGCAGCAGCCCGGCGGGCTTTGCCTCCTCCTGCTGCTGCTCTGCCAGTTCATGGAGGACCGCAGCGCCCAGGGTAAGCGACAGTGGATGCGCTGGGGGGCTCGGCTGAGAGCGGGGGCTGATACTTTTCTGTCGTCCCCACTTGGTCTGTTCTGATAAACGCTGCTCTCCGAAGATGTTGGACCAACTTAACGACTCCGGGATGAAAAGGAGTGGGGAAACAAGGCAGTGACACTTTGGGACTGGGAGCCGAGTTTGGAGCGTGGTTATCCTTAAAAAGGAAAGGGAGTGAGCCCGAGTCTTGCTCTGTAGTTAGGTTTTGATGCTCCAAGTTCTGGACATAATGAGTTTAGATGTTATCTCTCCCGTTTGGCTCTGAAGGGGAGAAGCATCAGTAGCCTGGAGATTTCAGTCGACCTATTTGCTAACCTCTTTACCTCCCACACCTTTTGGGTACTTTAAAAAATGACTGGGGTTCGAGGGTGGGTTGGATATTAAAATTTCTTAGGTGGCTAGGGAACGTGGTTTCAGAAACTTTGCCCAAACTTGGAAATGTGGGTGCTGAAAATTTTAGAGGGAAGTAGCTTTCTGCCTAGGGAATGCTAGTTCCAACCCCCTCCCCCGAACCCTGAAAAAAAAAAGACCCAAATTATTACCCCGGAGTGTTTTGAGTAGTTTACAGTTTTTTTTTCCCCTTTGACTCATTCTTCTGTTAACTTTCTGTAGAACAGTAAGGAGCCCACAACTGATTTAAATTCTGAGATGCATTGAAAGCAAATTTCTAAAGTTTGTTTTTTTCTAAATTAGATTTATTTCAATTAGTCTTTGAGCAGATTTTAAAAAATAATAATAATGGTCCAATTAAAGTTATATGGATGATACATGAGCAGTCTGCTTGCCTAACCTAAATCCGAACATTAAAAAGCGGGGATGATGGGGGAATTACTTGCAGAGACTTCTTGGTAGGTATAAGATAGGCATGTGTTACCGTGAAACGGTAGGAAGCCTCCCCCCCCCCTCCTTTTTTTTCGCATACACTTTTCTTGAGACAGATGTGTAAACTTTCCGGGCTTTAGCGTTAACATTTTCAGTGTGTTGTAAACGGCCCCCTCCCCCACCCCCCTACCCCCGGGCACTGCCCTTCGCTGTCTGCCCCGCACTACTCTGAGTTGCCCGCCTTTCGGGGCGAGGCGCTGCCTGAGTGCGGGGGACTTGGGCGCCGCGGAGAGCAGCCCTCGGAGATTTCGAAAGATCGCGGTGGCCGCGGGCGTCCTCTGGGTCTGGCGGATTGCAAAACGGGCCCGTCGGGCGGGCTGCGCCTCGAGGCCGCGCGGGGCAGCTCCGGGCAGGAACCAGTTGCTTTTTTGCTTTCATTTTTCCCAAGTGCCTTTTGCTTGATTTGTTCCTGTGTGTTGTGTTTGTCTCGGTCCCTCTCTTTTTCTTTTTCTCTCAAGTTCTACTTTCTTAACCCCTGTCACAAATAATACCCACACTGCCTACAAGAAACCAACATGTAAAAACATCCGTCGCATCCTGTTTTTGTCAAGTTCTTTAGTCTGCTCTTCGAGTCGCTGCAGGTTATGAAATGGGACGAATAAAAGTAAACAGTCTAGTAAAAGTCAATGCAAGCTGCACGTGTTGTGTCTGGGTCACTGGTAACTGACATTGATATGGCTGGGGCGCTCTGGCTTCTGCCTCTCACCCTCCCTCCCCCTCGCCCACCTCCCATCTCTTCAGTCTGGGTCCCCCGCCCCCCCTTTCCCCAGTCCTTCACTCCGATTTATTTTCTGCTTTTCTTTCCCGTCCCCTTCCCCTCCAGCTCACTCCCTCATCCCCGCGGGGTTTCCTTCCCCTGCTTGCTCGCGGCCTCCCTCTCCCCTTATCCCCGCCACTCTCTCACCCACCTCCCCACCCCTGCCTCCTTGCAGCTGGGAATTGCTGGCTCCGCCAGGCGAAAAACGGCCGCTGCCAGGTCCTGTACAAGACAGAACTGAGCAAGGAGGAGTGCTGCAGCACCGGCCGCCTGAGCACTTCGTGGACTGAGGAGGATGTCAACGACAACACGCTGTTCAAGTGGATGATTTTCAACGGGGGCGCCCCCAACTGCATCCCCTGTAAAGGTAGGACTGCTCCCCTATTTGCAGGCCCTCAGTAGAGGGCGTCTTACCCTCAGCTTCCCCACTGCCCAGCTTTGTTCGTGGGTCTCCCCTATCTTCCCCCAGCCCTGGTAAGCCATTAGGGTTGAATCTTGCTTGTTACACACTACAGGCAAAACAAGGTCCGCAAAGGTTCCGGGACTTGTTAGCCAAGTGTGGTGCTGAAGCCAACCACCCTACCACGCTATCTGAGAGATTGGGTATGGGGAGAGGCCAATTGTCGTTCCCTCCCCCACTTTACCCCATCCTCAACTTCTAGGAGAGAGCCTGGGCCCCTCGGCTGGGAACTGATGGCTGCACAATTGCGATTGTGCAAGGCCCCCGCCCCCCCACGGTCGTCCTGGCTGGCCTGCATACTGCCTGGCCCTAGTTTTAATCTATGCCTCTTTCCAAATGGTAGAAACCTGCGAGAACGTGGACTGTGGACCCGGGAAAAAATGCCGAATGAACAAGAAGAACAAACCTCGCTGCGTCTGTGCCCCAGATTGCTCCAACATCACTTGGAAAGGTCCAGTTTGTGGGCTGGACGGGAAAACTTATCGCAATGAATGTGCACTCCTCAAGGCCAGATGTAAAGAGCAGCCGGAATTAGAAGTCCAGTACCAGGGCAAATGTAAAAGTAGGTCCTACATGCCTCCCCTCCTCCAGCTTTCCCTCCTCCAGCTTTCTAAAGCTGCAGTAGACCCACCATAAAATTGAATAGATGAGAGGGGTAGACCCACCCTAAGGTTGAAGAGATGGGTGGTGGGCGAGGAGGGAGGGCGAGAGCCGGAAGCCAGAGCTCCACAGCCATATCAAGGTCAGTTAACAGTGACCCACCCTAGGAGAGATGTATTGTCCACTGTAAGAGCCTAATAATAATGACCAAATAAAGGAACCCTTTTCTAAAGTTTTAAAGATTCCTTAAGAATAGTGAAAAGACCAACCTAGAGTCAGGGCTCCCAAAATACCTTTTGAAAGCTGGATGGTTCCATTTTGTGATTTCCTTGATAATAGCAAATGCTCACTCCCTAAGGACCCCACGGTGCCTATTAATGTGTGTTTCCCTCTTTGTTTCAGAGACCTGCCGGGATGTTTTCTGTCCAGGCAGCTCCACATGTGTGGTGGACCAGACTAATAATGCTTACTGTGTGACATGTAACCGGATTTGCCCGGAGCCCACCTCCTCTGAACAGTATCTCTGTGGGAATGATGGAGTGACCTATTCCAGTGCCTGTCATCTGAGAAAGGCTACCTGCCTACTGGGCAGATCCATTGGATTAGCCTATGAGGGAAAGTGTATCAGTAGGTATTCTGGATCGAGGAATGAAAAGAGAAAATAGGAGCAAAAAGGCTAGTTCTAGTGTAAAAACTGTGGGGTTAACCAATAAATAAGCCCATAGCCTCCCCAACTGCAAAGTGTCACCAAAGAGAGAACTACTTTCCAGTGACCGACCATAGCTTTCCTCAAGGAAATCGTTGTCTTCTGGAAACATTCGCTTATACAGAGGGTGCCCAAAAAACGTACACACATTTTAAGAAGGAAAAAACTATTAAAATTGGAATACTCAATATATACTGATAACAAAAGATGAATAGAAGTCGTGTCTACATTTTTTGGCACCCCCAGTATATTGAAATGCCAGCAAGAAACAGGGAACAATTTCGTCATAGAAAACTTAGAACTCACAACAATTGTGCACATTTTTTTAAGTGCTAGACGAGCTGAAAGCAAGAAATAATTATTTAACAGTTCTTAAAATCTATCATTATATTCTAATAACTAATGGAATTATTTCTTTTTTAAAAAAAGATCCCACCGTGGGAAGTCTTAAAATACATATTTAACTCAAGGATACTGTGAAATCCTGTTAAAAAAAAAAAACTTTTCATGCACTAATATAGTATGTAGAAAACGGGGGCGGGGGGAGCATTTGTGTGTTTTCAATTTTAGTATGAAGTATTTTTGCATAATATCTCTGTTATCCCCATTAGTAAATAATAAGATATAAGTCTTATGTTTATATTTCTTGATAAGGGAATAGAGAAAGGGAGAAAGGGAAAATCAATTTACTAATCACAGGTATATTATATCCTAGAAGCAAAGTCCTGTGAAGATATCCAGTGCACTGGTGGAAAAAAGTGTTTATGGGATTTCAAGGTTGGCAGAGGCCGGTGTTCCCTCTGCGATGAGCTGTGCCCTGAGAGTAAGTCTGAGGAGCCTGTCTGTGCCAGTGACAATGCCACTTATGCCAGCGAGTGTGCCATGAAGGAAGCTGCCTGCTCCTCAGGTGTGCTGCTGGAAGTAAAGCACTCCGGATCTTGTAACTGTAAGTGCAGTTTTTAAACTTGCTGCAATTTAAGGCTTTCCCAGGCAAGCCCTAGGGAATGGAGAAGTGAAAAGCACGTAAACCTCCCCATGTAAGCCCACTTCTGTTTAAATTAGGTAGCTGCTAAACTTCACCAGCAATTCAGAGATCCACAGAAATATTCCCTGGAATGTTTCCTAGCTTTGAAAACTTGTCCAATGGTCATCAGTGGGGTTGCCTCTAAAAACCTATTTCCAGTCATTTGCCCCTAATTCTTGTGCTTTAGTAGTGTGCTTTGCTGTTTGCTTTATTAACACTTGAATCTCAACTAACTGCTTCAAAAGTTGTTTTTTCTTTTTGTTTTTTTTCTTTTTCAAAGACAGCTTTATATTATCATGCCCAGGCTGCTGCTTTTCGCAGTTGCCTCTACTAACTCTGAAATAAGGACCCAAAGCAGTTATACCTAGAACACAAGAGCGCTTTTTATCTAATTTCAGGAATCTGCCCGTAAAACCTGAGCCATTGATTCTTCAGAACTTTCTGCAGTTTTTGACTTCATAGATTATGGTGGTTTTTTTTTTTTAATTTTTTAAACTTATTGCATAACAGCAGATGCCAAAAACAAAAAAAAAAAGCATCTCACTGCAAGTCACATAAAAATGCAACGCTGTAATATGGCTGTATCAGAGGGCTTTGAAAACATACACTGAGCTGCTTCCGCGCTGTTGTTGTCCATATTTAAACAACAGCTCCCCTGTATTCCCCCATCTAGCCATTTCGGAAGACACCGAGGAAGAGGAAGAAGATGAAGATCAGGACTACAGCTTTCCTATATCTTCCATTCTAGAGTGGTAAACCCTCCACCAATGTTCAGTGTTGACATAGCCTTTGGGCAAAAAGGAAAAAAAAAAAAAAAGAAAAAGAAAAAATATATTGTCCATACTGTAAATAAGTGTATGCTTATTTATTTGGGGGGAAAACTATACATAAAGGACCTTTGTCCTAAAGCTCTCTCCCATGCCACCTTGTTACTCATTGGACACGGAGAGGCAGTCATTGTGAGGTCTACTGGATGAGGCCCATAGTTGAGACTTGTAGACATTTATTTATACTGTGTCATGTTTTATAATTTATACATAAAATGTCTGGTTGACTGTACACCTTGTTTTTGAAGAAATTTATTCGTGAAAGGAAGAGCAGTTGTTATTTATTGTGAGGTCTCTTGCTTGTAAAGTAAAAGCTTTTTTTTTTCTTGTAAACCATTTAAGTCCATTCCTTACGATTCACTCACTCATCTGTCTCCCTTCATTTCACTGTTGTTAGACTCTTTTTCACTTTAACAAATTTGCATGTCAGTTTCTGTCATGTTTATTTATTGGATTCTCTGCTGCCTGTTCTGTACATACATGATCCTCGGGTTTTGTTTACAAGGAATCTTGACTGACCAAAAGGCATTATAACTGCATCAAATAGAAGGTACAGAGGATAATCTTTGAGGAAACTCCTACTTTAGTTCTCTTGTGATGAAGGCATTCGTGAGAGGGTGTGATAGCAATGTTAGACTTCTAATAATGTACTTTTAAGATGTTACAGATCCAAAGAAATTGACTGATATGGGTGTTGGGAGATTTAAGGAAGGGGAATGAATGCTACACTCTCAACCTTTTGTTAGGTGTTTCCTTTAAGCTAGTCTGCTGTACCTTTTGAATTAGTTATTTTTCAACCAATGTGTCACTAAAAGTTATATCAAAGCTTTATCAGTTCAAGTTTCTTGCTTTTCATAATACTTTTTTCTGATGCAATTTTATATTTTCAAACATGGCAAGTTAAATATAAATTCATTTAAATATATAGTTTTGTACTTTTCTACCATGTAAATGTGCAATGTATATAAAAGTTATAATGTGTATTTGTAAATAAACGATGAGTGAAAAAATAAAAAAATTTTAAAAAGCCAATGGTCTCAATTGTTGATATGATGTCAAAGAAGTTGTTTGGGCTTTTGAGTAAAAATGTGTTTAATACATTTGCTGAGGAATAGTTATCACTGAAATTAGGTAGCCAGGACAAATAGAAGCTCCAAAGCAAAGTAAATTACAAATCACTGCAGTGGAGTTTGAAAGATAAAGAGACTTGAGATCCAGCAAACCCCTTGTAGGATTGGCAGCATACCTGTGACTAACCATAGGAGAAAAGGGACTACAGGTATGAATTTTCCTCACTGCAATGTAGGGAGCCTAAAATTTCCTCTTTAAAAACACCATCTTAGCTGTTCTTGCAAGCTTATCTCCATAATCATAGCCAGGGGCACCCTTTATGTTTTCTCATCTAAATAAAGTAGACCTTACACATTTAAAATACAGCACGTGTCAGTAGGAAAAGTAAAAATGGGCTAATATTGGATAAGCACATTTTAGAGATCAGACTATCAACTATAGAAATAAGCATAGTGTTGGAATTTTAGGGACTTAGGGGAGGAAGCGGTAAGGGTGGATTTCCGAGATGTCCTTGTTTCATTAGGACTAAATGACACTCGAGGACTTGTCAATATTTTGCAGTTAACCCTAGCAAAGTCACTATTAGAAGCTCAGATTGGCATATGGGGCATCAGTGGTCACTGTAATTGGATGTAATAAATAGTAACTAGATAATCATGTTTCCAATTTATTGCATGCTAATTCATTGCCTAAGAACATCAAAAATATCAAAAGTGCAAGATGCGAAGAAGTGAGAATTGGTACCGTGGGAGGGAAAGAACAAAGAACAGTCAATACTGCCAACATTACTAAAAAATATTTTTTTTCTTTCAAAGACCGTGACCCAAGTTCGTTTTTAAAAGTTTATCCCTTTTGTGAAAACCCTCTTTAAATAACTATTTTAAATGATCGTAGGAGACTGTTGTTGGCTCTCAGCTCTGGTCACCAAATGAGAAATTTGGTGAAGACCGAGGGACCTCTTGGATAGTGTTTGTATGATTCTGAATCTGTTGGGTTTTGTTAGCCTTCAGCCCAGGTTCCCAGAGAGAGGAGAAAAGGGCCAAAGACAAATCCAGGAGGAGACAAGGGTCATAACTAGTACCCAGGAGCTACTGGCTTGCCACTAGGGATTGGCTCTCATAAAAGGAAAGAGCTGGCAGACATGGTTTCATAGCCCTTCTTGGAGTTTTCTTACTCTGTCCTGGTATGGTACAGACACTTTAAAGCTGCCATTGACGATGAGAGTAAAAACGTCAAATTTAACAGGCATGGATGTGTTTCTTGGCAAGGGGGAGTGATAAAATCAACAGTTTGCCTTTAAGAAAACATTCAGATTATTTAAAATTTTTATTTCATATTTGTCAGGATTAATCATTCCTCTCAAGAAGAAAAAAATCTCATTTTCCTTCTTGAAGTTTCCTACTTTTCCAGTAATCCTGCATTAGGCTAATTAGTACCAAAAAACAGAAGTCTCTTTTAAAATTAAAATTAGATTAATATCATTAGGCTATTGTTAGAATTTCATCTATGACTCAAAAAAGTAATTCACTTAGGCATATAATGTATTTAACAGAAACAGTTCTGGTAACTAGTTTTAATTAGTATGACTACATCCTAATCGTTAGGAATTGCAAAATACCAAGTAATGAAAAATATCAGAAGTATAATTTTCAACAGATGTTCTCTTAAGATTTTTATGTGCTATATGGGTATGATTCCTAGAGTATGGCAAAAATAAAATCTGGCATAATTAGAATCATTCTCAAACATGACAGCTAAATGCAGTACCTGACCTTAGACTGGGTCCTATACCCAAGGAGGAAAAAGCTATATATTGACAAAATTGTCCATAGATTATTGTATCAATGTCTAATTTGATTACGGTATTGTGTTATGTAAGAGAATATTCCTATACTTAGGAAATATACACTGAAGTATTTAGGAGAAATGGCCAAAATGTGTGTAACTTGCCCTTAAACAATTCAGAGATAAATACTGCTTTATATAGTTTTTCCCCCCATATGTATTCAAAGAAAGAGCACACAAATGATAAAAGAGTAATATTTAAAAGTAAGTGAATTTGAGTAAAAGGTTTATGGGTATTTTTAATATATTTTTGCAAGTTTTCTGTAAATTTGAAATTACATACAAATAAAAAGTTTAACATTTTAAAAAGTCATTCTTACAAAGGAGAGGTGCACAGTAGACTGCTTCTCCCACTTTCTTGAAAAGCAAGGGAAATATCAGCGTCATTGAAAAAATAATTTTATATGAACAAAAGACTCTGGAAAATAATTCCAGAGACTTGACTTAAAGAATCAAAATTGGCAATAAGAACACTTAAACCACACTTGAACTGAGAAACAATCTTTTCTTTCCTATAATCATCTTAAAATTTAGAGTGATTAGTAGCTTTGCTAAAACACTCCAAGCACCCAAAACCTCAGTTCTTCCCACTGCTTGCTATTTATTATTTGGACAAATAATTTAACCTCTCCGTGCCTGGTTCCCCATGTATGTAGTCAAAATAATAAAAGTGTCTCCCTCAAAGTAATGTGAGGTTTAAAAGAAATAAGATGAGTAAAGTGCTTACTGTGTCTCCTAGCCGGACAATCAGCTCTAATGCATCTTTCAGAGCAAAAATTAATATTATAAGACGCGGTATTATATTATATCATATCATATATCGTATCATCATATATCATATCATATAAGACTTGGTCTTATAGTAAAATAAGACTGGGTTTTATATTAATTTTTCTCCAAAAGACGCATTAGAGCTGATTGTCGGCTAAGTCTTATTTTTGGGGAAACACGATAGATCAGTGCCTGGCACATTAAAAAGTCAATAAATAAGTGTCTTCCAGGATTATAATAATTGTTACTAAACAAACAAACAAACAAAAAAGTGGAATTGTGGCTCATCAACAATGCAATGAATGAGGAATGGCACCAATCAAGACCACAAGCACAAGTGTAAACAATGTTTTTAATGCAAGGTAAATATAATTTGAAAGTATTTTAGCCATGTCAATATTTAACAAAACTTCATGAGGTTCTAGGTGCTATAGGAAAAGTGCACATAGTTCAAAATAACAGATTTAGATACATTATTTCCCTTGGAAATTTAGAAAGCATTCACTCACCCACCAACATTTCCAAAGTCACAAAATTAGCCTTTTGTCCTTTTGTTCACAGACCCAACATAATCTCTGGTAGTAAACTAAATTAAATCAATCTTCTTTAATTTTGATACATGAAAACTATAGATTCCTAAAGATAGTAATAAACTATTTCCAAACTATCAAAAATCCTAATGTAAATTGCACAATATAAAAAGATGATATATTATTTAATTAATAAGCTTGTTTATTAAACCTGGGTCCTAATTTGTTTTTCCCATTCCACTTTCCATTCAGATCAGCATAAGGTCACTCTTCAGCCAAAAGTTGTCATGTAAATAGACTCCAGGCATGCCTGCCCTGCGTATTCAGCAGACCTGCCCAGACATGTCCAAATCCCAGCTTCTATTTAGCTGGAATCCCCCCATGAGTACTGGATGGTCCCTGGGCTTTGCCCTCCTTGGACCTCAGATATCTTGGCTGGTATCATCAAGATTCCTGTGGCTGAGTCCTTCAGACACTTAAAAACATATTCTCTGGATTACACCAAATGTAGTCCTGGCAGAGCTATAATTTGTCATTTTTCTATTTTAAGAATACGGCCCGGGAACCAACTGGTACTGTTAGAGCCAGATATACTCCCACCAAGAGTCTCTTGCATGCATTCCTTAAGGAGTTGGGTATCTGGCTGAAGAACGAGTCTAAGCTTTTCTGAAGAATTTGGGGCAAGCAAGAAATTATAAGCAAAGTTACAATCCTGGTGTGGCAGAGGGGGCTCTACATCTCTATTCTAGTTCCAAGAAGAGATCTTGATAGATCTCTATCCTTTCCGGCAACAAAACAAACAAACAAACAAAAAAAAAACTGTTGGGATGATTTCATGATCCTGATGCATCCCATAAACAGTGGTGGCAGTTGAAGACCAAGGTGAAAGCCAGTTGCTATAGCTTCTTGAGATTGCGATGGAAGGGACTGGATTACTCAAAAGACCAGCAATACTTACAATTCCTAAGGCAGAGTCTTTGGTAGATCGGTGCCCCAGAAGAAGTCATCAAAATGGACTTATGGCAATTTATTCATTTGGTATGTGAGACCAGGACCCAGTTAATACAATTCTCACATAGAAACAATGCTCCTCAATGTGTAGTGCCTAGACCAATCGCATCAGCGTTACCAGGGAGCTTGTTAGAAATACAAGCTGTTGAGCACTACTTCAGAACCACTGAACCAAAGTCAGTGAAAGTAAGGTCCAAGAATCTATTTTTTCACAAGCTCTCCAGGTGATTCTTACGCATGCTAAAGTTTGAAAACAGCTACCCTAGAATCATTTCAAGCTCTGAGGGAACACTGGCTACCTGATGTTCTAAAGGCAACCAGAACACCATGCATGTGTAGAGCTCTAAGGGAGCCATGTTCAACCCTGTTCCCCCACCTGACCTGGCCAGGATTCCCGCACTTAATTTAACCTGTGCTGCAGAATTGTACCTGCTGGTGGTAAAGGCACTTGACTATAGACCTCACAAGGCACATTTTTCCTAAGAATATTCTCATCCTCTACCATCTAAATGAGGTATTCCCAATGAGACGCAAGCTGCGTTCTTTAACTTCCTGAGCAATATTTTATATGCATCTCTCTTTCAAATCTCTCTTTCTCTGGCATTTCCAAACCCTCACCACTCTTGTCAAGCAGCATACTCACTCCTATTCTTCTCACTTTCAGTGAACTCTATCTCATCTATTTAACTAGAAAATTGTTGACATCAGGAAAGAATTACCTCAGCTGGCTAGGAGTTATGGACTTGCCTGTTATTCCTTAAATCCGTATGCGTTGAGTGATAAGTTTCTCAAGAAGAGACTTGCATTTTGAATGAAGAGTAGTGACATTCCAACCGTGGTCCTCCCTTCAGTTGGTATTTGGTCCACTTCTCTTCTCTGACACTTGCCTGAACTTCTTCCAGATCTGCATTATCTTAGAAGAGCACTTCAGCTTTATTCATGGGGCGGGAAGCCAAAACTGCTACTTGTCTGACCCACCTCTTCCAAGAACAGGGAGATCTAAGCAACCAGATGCAATAGACACACAGGCTCGAAGAAACTGTAAGTTACATCCTTCAAGTATACATCCAGACGCAACAGAGTCCCAAGGTCCATAGCATGAAACAAGAGTGAAAGGGTCACTCTCTCAGTTTTTTGCCATTCTTCCCTTCTGGCTTCATATCATTTCCTACCTCACTCATCTCAATGACTTTCCCATCAGAACCTTGTTTTTGTACATTCCTGTCCATTTCCCCATATCCTCTGGCCAAAATCCTAACCATGGATCAGTGAAATCCACCTTCTCCGTACCAATACCTATATGTTGCTGAGCGAGGATGAAATCCTCAAAAACACCAGTTGGTGCCTCTACACAAGAATGAGATTTAATTTCAACTGGGTTCTTTAACCTACTGAGCAATGTTTTATATACATCTCTCTTTCTCATTCCCCTCTCTGGCATTTCCAAACCCTCACCACTCTTGTCAAGCAGCATACCCACTCCTACATCTATTTAACTAGAAAGTTGTTGACATCCGGAAAGAATTACCTCAGCTTCCTCCACTGCCAGCATTAACCATAAGCTTGCCCAATTCCATACCATTTCTAATTACCTTCTCTCCAATCTCAGTGAATCTCATTTTCATATCTGTGTTTTCCACCACACCTCACTCCATCTCCAGAAATTCACCACCCATCATTTTAAATTTCTCCCTCTATAATGGTTTTATTAACTTGAGCCTATAAATAGGCTTCATTATTTTTAAAAGAAATAAAGTTATAGAAAATTGAAATAATATAATTAATAAAGTTTTCCTAACTCAAATACACACACACACACACACACACACACACACACACACGTTTTAAGCCCTGGCTAGCCCTTAGGGAGGCTGGGGTGGGGGTAGGTGGAAAAGCCTTGTGTCTCCCTCTAGACACAATCTGCAAAGTAATATCCCCTCTATCTCTACAGCCTCACCTCTCCCACATTCCTCAACTCTCTGCAATTTGGACTTTTCTCCTATTATTCATCTGAAGAGGTTTGACAAAGATTACCAGTGATTTTCAAGTTCCCAATGCAATCGACATTATTCTGTCCTTATCTAACAGAACGCTCTTTGATTTGTACACTGTTAACCAGACTCTTGTCACTTCCTCTGGCTTTTGTACTCTCATCCCCTCAGATCTCACCATTCTTACGTGGCTTTTTTATGACTTGTTTTCTCACCAGTAGAGCAGGAATTAAAAGCTGGCTACTCATAGACTGTACCTGACTTATATTTTATTTGATCACACAAACCTGTAAAATAATTTTGAATTAGTTGACAATATTTAAAACTTAGGAAATTCCACCAAAAAAATCTGGATTGTTACTTTCTCTTGAAAAATGTGAAAACCAGATATCACCGTGTAAGCCAAGAGCTCCATCTTCCACTTCCTTGCTTGTCAATCTACACAGTCTTCTGAGTATTCCACAGCATTCCAGGACCATCATGGTTTTCCCTTCAATCTATATGCTAGTGGCTGTCGATCCCTATGACCAGCCCTGACATTTTATTGAGCTTCAGATCATACTTCCTCTTCTATGATCAGGAAATTGGATCTCTACGAGAGACCTACACAACCTACTACCCGTGACAAAGGGGTGCCCATCACCCTTCTTGTTTCCTAACATAGATTCCTTCCAAATCAAAATCTTATAAGAGTACGTCTGCTTGGTCCCTAGCAAGGGAAGCTGGAAAAGGCAGGGTTCATTTTAAAGTGGGAAGGTACAATTCAGCCTAGAGAAGAATAAAGTACACAAGATGTCCCAAAGATCTTGGCAGCCACAATGGCATAGCTCTTACTAGATAATCTAAACAAAGGTAAGTATAAAGTAGTTACAAGTAGAATTGCAAGGGGCTGCAGCCAGAGGTAGAGCATAGGCTTTTCCAATCGTAACAAGGTTCAAGAGTATTTTCTCAGAAGTATTCCACAACCCAGAAGCCATTCATAATCTACTACAGGTCAAATGCTCCATTCAATAAGATGGCAGATTCTAAAAGCACTGTGCGTTGTCCCAGCACAATTTAGAGGAACATGGTGAGGGCAGAAAAACAGAGCAGAGAACAGCAACATCAGGCAAACACAGAGAAACACAATTTCCCAAATAATGAACGAATGGCAGTTAGCATGTTAGCATTTGGGAGAAGGTATTGCCAGGGAAAGCTTCCAGAACTCCAGCCTCTAGTGAACCAGGGCAGGAGGCAGTTCTGACAAATGTGGCACTGAGAATCTGAACTTAACTTTAAGCAAAGGCTGGTAGAAAATTAATAATTCTCTGGCATTAGCAAAGACCTTTATTTGGGAAAGTCAGCTCTCCAGGGCTGATGACATGGGACAGAGATCTACAGGACAAAAGAAAAAAGACCAGAGCAAGGTAAACATTTCCCTTCACTAACATCCAGGGGCAGAGGGAATGAAACAGTTTGAAAGTTGTTTTGTTTGACTTATCTGTTTAAAATTCTCTGTTTATCTGTTTGAAATTCTCCTGAAGTGTTTTACGCTTTATGGGCCATATTACACTCACTAAAAACCACAATAGTCATCCATTTATATTTTTTAACAACAGTTTGGGGTTCAACTATAATTTTTTTTAAAAAATCTTATATATGACCTCAGTATTAAATCAATGCAAACCATTAAGTTAATTGGGAGGAAAATATAAACAAGTTTATAACAATATTTGGTAAACCAATATAAAAATTCAGAATTTGTCAGAGAACTATTGCACCTGTAAAATTTTGTCAAGGTGTCCAGAATAGTCAAAGATATAGAGAAGGAAAGTTTAGTGGTTGTCAAGGTCTGGAGAAATAGAGGAGAAATAGGGGATGACTGCTAATGGGTATAGTATTTCTTTACAAGAATATGTTCTAAAATTGATTGTGCTGATGTTTGCACAACTGTAAATATATAAACACCATAGAATTATACACTTTAAATGAATGAATCATATGGTATATGAATTTTTATCTCATAAAACTGTTATTTTTTTTAAATCACCCAGATAATTTAAATGGAAGAATTTCATAGTTTCACTTAATTTCAAAATTGTTTTAGTTTTACAAGAATCAATTTATGAAAGACACACATCATTATACTTTAGCACATTCTAGTTGTGTACCCAGATTTAATTTAGATTTCTATACCCTTACACACCAGTTTTGATGTTGGTAAATATAAACCAAGCATTGAAATTATAGCTCTAGAAAATATAGTAATTTTAGTTCAGTAGGAAAAAAAACCCCAGAATCTTAATGGATTAAAAATATACCACAGTTTTATCCCAGTTTTATTAATATAATAACTGCATTATGACCACAGAGATGGTTGGAAAAGAGTCAGAATTCTGTGGGGAGAAATTTTTAATTTACCAATGTACATTTCTTTTAACATTACTAAGAAAATTCTCAGAGTAGGACAAAGATAAAAATCCCAGTCTTATCATATAATACTTTTGTACTAAAAGCATTTAGCATAAAATTAAAAGAACAACCAAATTCATATAAGAACTTTACTGAAAGAGAGAGAATAATTTTGGTTCCACCTGTCTATCAAAACAGTCAGTCTTAAGGAAATTAATTATGTTATCACATGTTTTTACTGAGGTGCTGCCAATGTGTGAGCAAAGTTAATTTTTTCCTCTTTTTATTTATTTTTTATTTATTTAATTTGGGGGGAAGGGGAACAGGACTTTATTGGGGAACAGTGTGTACTTCCAGGACGTTTTTCCAAGTCAAGTTGTTGTCCTTTCAATCTTAGTTGTGGAGGGTGCTGTTAAGCTTCAAGTTGTTGTCCTTTCAGTCTTAGTTGTGGAGGGCGCAGCTCAGCTCCAGGTCCAGTTGCCATTGCTAGTTGCAGGGGGCATAGTCCACCATCCCTTGCGGGAGTCCAACCGGCAATCTTGTGGTTAAGAGCCTGCGCTCCAACCACCTGAGCCATCCAGGAGGCAGCTCAGCTCAAGGTGCCGTTTTCAATCTTAGTTACAGGGGGCAGAGCCCACCATCCTTTGTGGGACTCAAGAAATTGAACTGGCAACCTTGCGGTTGAGAGCCCACTGGCCCATGTGGGAATCGAACCGGCAGCCTTGGGAGTTAGGAGCATGGAGCTGTAACTGCTTGAGCCACCGGGCCGGCCCCCAGTTTTTGCCTCTTTTTAGTGTAAAGAGATACTGGGAAAGAGAATTATTTACAGTTTAACCTATAGTAATATTTTACTTTTACTTGTTATACTTCATCTAGAAAACGAAAAGTTTGCAACTTCTTTTGGCAACTATATTTATATACATTCTTTCTGATAAGAGCAAATTATTCCATCTTTAAGAACAATTTTCATGCCCCAAATAAATATACTCTATTTCCCACATAGAAACTAAGCAGAAAATTAGATCCTACCATCTAAATGCTAATTTACTTTAATTAATTTATTTTTCACAAATTGGTTTTAAAATTACAGCTTTCCCTCTCAGAATATGGAAGGAGTTAGTTCTGTCTTTTCTCCTTAACAAGCTTTTTTGTAAAATTCTCCAATCTTACTCAGTTTCTTATCTTTTAAAGTTGGATGTGCACATTTTTTAAATATTTTTTTTTTATTTTTCAATTACAGCTGACAGAAAATATTATATTAGTTTCAGGTGTACAACATAGTGATTATACATTTATATAACTTATGAAGTGATCCCCTGATAAGTTAAGTACCCATGTGACACCATACATAGTAATTACAATATTATTGACTATATTATATTCCTTGTGCTATACTTAACATACCCATGACTATTTTTGTTGCCACACAGCAGCCTACCAGTCTGTCCCCTCATACTTACCCCTAAAGAAAGGAGAGTCTGTGAGACTAATCCTTTCAGGGACTTTGCTTCACCTTTGTGCTTACACCTTATGTCTCCCTGTTTGGCCCCAGAGGATGGCTGTTTAGCCAAGGATGAGTAAGATTCCCCATGGGTGGTGGGGGGGGAACTCAAGCCAGGCACAGTCGAGTGGAGACCAGCAGGAGAACCCACGGAGTTGATAGAGGTGGGCATAGACCCCCACATTCCCCCAGTTAAGGAGAGCTTCTGCCTTAGTGGCTGCATTCCTTCCCACAACCTGTTTGGGAAGAGATTCAATAGTGTAATAACATCAGTTCTCCATCTATCCATTTCAGTAAGTTTCAGCATAAAGGTTTTGTCTTTTGGGGAGGTATATTCTGAAATTGAGGGTTCAGCTGCTTGCAGGCAAGGATAATTAGTTCAAATCAGTTTCTTAGTATTATGTGTGAAATTCACAGATCTTGGAGAAAACAATGTTGCTTTCTTGTGTGTGCATCAATAAAAGCCACAAGGCAGCCGATTCGGGGCTCTCAGTCCTTTGAGGCTGTGAGACCTTTGGCTCCTGTTTCATAACTTTCTTGATTTCTGTTTCTTACTTTCTTAATCCTTTGCCGCCCCTTCTCATTCGTTCACTGCCTGTGTTGCGCTGGACTCGACATCTGGCACCCAACGTGGGGCTCGATTCTGGGGCATGATTATGGGGCCCCCGATTTTGGGACTCACTTGTGGGTCTTGAGGAGGGAAGGATGACTACGAGTCAAAATTAAACAGTGGAACAATGGCAAGGGCTCTGGGTAACCATCGCACAACAACTACCTGGTAAGGAGGTAGGGAAGATCCCGGAGAATTTAACCAAGGAAAGGGGGAATTGGATAAAACCTTACTAAACACTTTTGTATGTGAGAGTGTGATTGTGTGAGTGATTGATCTTAGCTCCACGGCCTCAGCTATGGAGCTTGTGTGGGCTCTAATCTGCAGTTCCGTGGTCTGGGTCATAAGGCAAAACGGTGACTTAGCACCTGATGGCGTTGACCATGCTCGGGGTTTATACGGGTGCACCTTAGCCGAGACCGACCTTAAAATCCCGTAAGGGACACAGCCAGATGAGCATCAGCGTGAACTTGAAGTGAAAGCTCTTTTCTTTTCTCTTGTCTTTTACTAACATGGGCAATGCTGAGAGTAAATATAGACCTTATATTTGCCTGCTTAAACAACTTCTTAAGAAGGGAAAACATAAAACCTCGGAAAAGAAAGTAGAGGAACTTCTTAAGGTGACTGAAACTCATTGTTCCTGGTTTCCAGACCTTGGAACATTTGATTTAGATAAATGGGAGGAAGTTGGACGAGTCTTCCATAGTTACATTCCAATGGGGTCTCTTTGCCCAGTTTAATCCGGGAAACATGGGAACTAGTTCGTTTACTTTTGGAACATCTTCAGACAAATTTGGAGGAGGAGACGGAGGGGGAGATAGAAGACCAGATGGGGGAAAGAGAGGATAGAGAAGATGAAGACAAAGAGTCTGAGACAACGCCAAAAGTAGTCCCAAAATCATTATATCCAAACTTGGGAAACTGTTTAAAGGATGCTTGTCCCCCTCCCATCACTTGTCTCATTTACCTTCACCACCGCCTTCCTTTACGGAGCAGACATGGGGGCCTTCAAGATCAGTAAAAAGAAATAACAATCCTTTTCTTTGCAAAAGTGTACCTCACACGCTGAGAAAGAGCACTCGCTCTTCATTATCAGCCATAGAGCGTGGCATACGCCAGGCCAGGTTAGAAGGGAATGTAAATGCCTCGGCATTTCCTGTAGTCATTAGGGAACCCGAAGCCCCTACTGCAGAACACCCCAATGGGATTCATGAGGCAGTTCATGAACCTTTTTCTTTTAAATTACTCAAAGAATTAAAACAGGCAGTTTTGCAATTTGGACCTACTTCACCTTATACTATAGGCCTTGTTAGAGGCGTTGCCAATTCCTATAGATTGGAATGCATTAGCAAAAACCTGTCTGGCCCTTCTCAAAAGAAAAATTAGAGGCTTTGAAAGAATTAGTACAGATCCAATTAGAACAAGACCATATAGAACCCTCAACTAGTCCATGGAATTCACCAGTGTTTGTAATAAAGAAAAAAATCAGGAAAATGGCAATGCTCATTGATTTGCGAGCTATTAATGCTCTAATTAAACCTATGGGTCCTTTGCAACCTGGACTCCCACAACCGTCCATGATTCCTAAAAATTGACCATTAGTAGTTATAGACTTACAAGATTGTTTTTATACTATCCCCGTATATCCTCAAGACTGCCCTAGATTTGCATTTTCAATACCTTCTATAAATAACAAAGAACCTATCAAAAGATATCAATGGAAAGTTCTTCCATGGGGAATGCTTAATAGCCCCACAATTTGCCAGTTTTTTGTAGCTTGAGCTGTTTTGCCAGTTAGAGAAAAATCTCCAAATTGTTATATCATTCACTATATGGATGACATTCTCTGTGCTGCATCGTCTACAGAGATGTTAGCTGATTGTTTTAAGTTCCTCCAGGAACAGATCGAGACAAGGATCCTCCTCAAGTACAGCGAGCTAAAGCTATGTTTACTTTAATTTTTAAATTTTTTTCTGGCTCTAGGACAGAACCAAACCCTAGATGCACGGCTGCAGAAAAACATGTTAACAATCTCCATAGTCCTAAAGCTTTGGAGAATGTGCCCATTTGGTGGAAAGATATTCAAACCAACCAATGACAGTTAGGAACTTTGTTAACATGGGGGCGAGGTTATGTTTGTGTTTCTCCAGGACCAGAAGAACATCCTTTGTGGGTGCTCAGTCGGTGTATTAAATGATGTCATGAACAACGCACCGAAGACCAGCCTGACAGTCAACCGCGGGAAGAACCAAAAGATTTATTGGACTTTTAATTGCAGCTATTATGGAAATAATTGCTATAGCCACTGTAGCTGCTGTTTCTGAAGTAGCTCTACACCAAATGGTACAGACCACTGAATTTGTACAAAAATGGCATGAAAATGCTAGGATATGTTGGAATCAACAAGTTAAGATAGATCAGGAAATTAATGTTAGATTAGCTAATTTAAAAACTACTGTTATATTTCTTGGTAATCAACAGGAAAATCTCCATACTATGATTGCTTCAAAATATGATTGGAATATATATACCTATTGTGTAACCCCTTTCTCTTATAATCAAGCTTGTATGCCTTGGTCTGAGGTGCGAGCCCATCTCCTGGGTCATATGCCTAATCTCACTGTGGACATTTTACAACTACAACAAGAAATTGATCAGATGTCTAATGCCAAGCTTCAACTCCTCCCTGGAGAGGAGACACTTTCTGCGGCTGCAGAATGACTTTCTACTTTAAACCCTGTCAATTGGATAAAGCCTTTGGATGGAGGGTTTGTTGGTGCTAGTGCTATTCTGTTTATTGTTCTGTTTACTTTGTTTAGTCCTCAGAAGTGGACAAACAGCCCTCCAATGGGCAATGAATGAAAAATCTGCAGGGTCTGTGTTTTTAATATTTCAAAAACAAAAAAGGGGAGATGTTGCCACGCCACAGCCTACCCGTCTGTCCCCTCATACTTACCCCTAAAGAAAGGAGAGTCTGTGAGACTAATCCTTTCAGGGACTTTGCTTCACCTTTGTGCTTACACCTTATGTCTCCCTGTTTGACCCCAGAAAATGGCTGTTTAGCCAAGGATGAGTAAGATTCCCCATGGAGTGGGGGGGGACCACTCAAGCCAGGCACAGTCGAGTGGAGACCAGCAGGAGAACCCACGGAGTTGATAGAGGTGGGCATAGACCCCCACATTCCCCCAGTTAAGGAGAGCTTCTGCCTTAGTGGCTGCATTCCTTCCCACAACCTGTTGGGAAGAGATTCAATAGTGTAATAACACAGTTCTCCATCTATCCATTTCAGTAAGTTTCAGCATAAAGGTTTTGTCTTTTGGGGAGGTATATTCTGAAATTGAGGGTTCAGCTGCTTGCAGGCAAGGGTAATTAGTTCAAATCAGTTTCTTAGTATTATGTATGAAATTCATAGACCTTGGAGAAAACTATGTTACTTTTTTGTGTGTGCATCAATAAAAGCCACAAGGCAGCCAGATTCCGGGCTCTCAGTCCTTTGAGGCTGTGAGACCTTTGGCTCCTGTTTCATAACTTTCTTGATTTCTGTTTCTTACTTTCTTAACCCTTCGCCGCCCCTTCTCATTCGCTCTGCTTGTGTTGCACTGGACACGACATATTTTGTAACTACCAATTTGTACTTCTTAATCCTTTCTCCTTTTTCACCCATCCCTTTAACCCCCTTCCCACCTATCAATCATCAAAATGTTCTTTGTATCTATGATTTTGTTTCTGTTTTGTTTGTCAGTTTATTTTGTTTTTTAGATTCCACATATAAATGAAATCGTATAGTATTTGTCTTTCTTTGTCTGACTTACTTCACTCAGCGTAATATCCTCTAGGTCCATCCATGTTGTTGCAAAATGCAAGATTTCATCCTTTTTATGGCTGCGTAATACTCCATTTTATATATGTACCACTTCTTTTTTACCCATTCATCTATTGATGGACACTTAAGTTGCTTCCATATCTTAGCTAGTGTAAAACTGCTGCAAAGAACATATGGATACACATGTCTTTTCAAATTAGTGTTTTGGGTTTCTTCAGATAAATACCCAGAAATAGAATTACTGGGTCCTTCTTTGTCTCTTGTAGTAGCCTTTGTTTTAAAGTCTGTATTGTCTAATACAAGTATTGCTAACCCAGATTTTTGTTTGTTTCCATTTTCATGAAATATCTTTTTCCATCCTTTTACTTTCAGTCTCTGTGTGTCTTTATATCTGACGTGGGTCTCCTGTAGGCACCATATGTAAGCGCTTGTTTTCTTATCCATTCAGCCACTTTGTCTTTTGATTGGAACACTTATCCATTTACATTTAAAATAATTGTTGATAGGTATGTAGTTATTGCCACTTTATTATTCATGTGTTTTATCTGCTGTTTCTTCTTCTTCTTCTTCTGTCTCCTTAACATTTCTTGCAATACTGGCTTTTTCTTCTCTGGAAGGATGTATACTTTTTATTTTTCTTCAGATTTTAATTTGATGATTCAATTCCTCTAGAGCAAGAAAACTTGAGAATGTGTGCAAGCACTTTGTTGTTTATCTCGAATATTAATTATATATTTCAAGATATAATATGCAAAATACTATGGCAATGATGCATATGCATGTATATGTATATATAAAAATGAACAGATATGCAGAGAGAATCTTTCCTTAAAACCCTACCTCAGTTCAAATAGTGCCCCCATAATCACCCAAAGTTAGTTGGCATTTAGACAGACTAAAATTACTAATAGTTTACCTACCAGAAAAACTTACACATTTTGTTCCACTTTGGGATTTGCCCAGAAGATTTTAATGTGTGCAACACTGAGTTTGCTGATTATCCTATTTGCACTTCCACTTCCCATTCATTCTCCGTTCTTCTCTCTCCTGCTCTGTGCCCTGGAAGGTTGAGCCCTTTAGACTGCATCTCCTATGCCCCCATGGAGGCTGGTTTCCCTCTATGTTTGGCCAGGTCACTGAGAAAAGGGCAGAGAGATGTGAGGTATTTATTCCCTGTTCCCTCCCTTTTTCAACTCCAGATCTCTGGCAATAGCTGCTTCCCTCCATGACCATTCAGGAAAAGCAGGGTGGCCTGATCTATACATTTCCAGCTGTCTTTGAGCTCCAGAAACTCTATTCCTTCCCCATGTCCCTTCTTCTCTAGGAAAAGTAAGGGCTTCCTATTGTAGCTGGTCTAAGTGCCTCACCTCACTTGCTTACTCCTTTACCCCTACCCACACCGCTGTGTGTCGTCCCGTCAAGAAGTTAGGTTCTGATAAGCCATCTGAGGTGAATGTCTCTTCCTGCCAAGAAATCTGACTGACACAGGAGGCCTCTAAGACTTCCTGTTCAGACCTGATTTTTGGTTGATCAATCCTTAATTCATATAGGAAAAGGGAGGGAGAAAACGCTCGGGGAGAGGATACTTTCTCCACCAGAGCTTGATACGACTGCTTCTCAGGTTGATTCACCTCATTTCATGCCACTAAAAAACATTACTTTGGATCCTTACCCAATACTCCTGAATGTGTGCAATATTTTTTGTACCCAATTTAGTGAATACAGCAGTTTCATGCTCTCAGACTGGGAGTAGGCAGCAAAGACAGACAGCTTCCACTGAAAACCTAAAGGGAGGTTAAGCAATCTATTCCACCACCCTCTGTTCAGACTTGTCTCCAAAACCATGGTACCATTTTGTTTGAAAGCACACATTTTTCAATTGTGTTTTTTGATAATGAGTCTGCTTTAAGCACTCTTTTATCTCCTTGCCTAACTGAGGAGAAAAGTCTAGACTCAGAATCTGCCACATTTTTTAATTAAAAAGGGAACGTATCCTATTTGTATAATGGAGAGGATAATTATAAGACCTGTAAAATCCTAGTCAGTGTGTTAATTATCACAAGTCGGTAAATAAACTCAAATTCCTAAGACAAACACATTTATTACTTTAAGTACATAAATGTAATTTTGAATAACAAACATTCTCATACATAGTTTCTTATAGTAAGCACTCTTAAACATACTTGGAGATTAACATAGCCTTGATAGGTTTATAGGTTATAATTGTTAACCAAAAAACTATATTTAGAAGCTTCATATCATAAAAGACTTCCTTATAAATGTTAATAGAAATTTATAAAAAATCATAATTGTGTATAAAAGAGACAAACTTTGTACAAATTTCAAGTGGAAGAACTTTGTTCCTCCTTCCACCCTAGGCTGAAAGTGATTTGTAGGTCCTGTTCTTAAAACTTGTTAAGCACTTAAAAATCTAAAAAGGCATGTTTGTTTGATTTGAATGGGAAATGCATACACATGCTATGAAATTCAAACACAACAAAAGGATATCTAAGGAAAAACGTGTTTCCCACCTCTGTACCCCAGCCACCAAGTTCCCCTTTCCTGAAGTAACTAATGTTACCATTTTCCTGTATATTTTTCAGAAATAGTCAGTGGATAAGCAAGCATGCACCTGTATGTTTATTTTGTTTTGTTTTGCATAAATTGTACCATAGTAAAAATTCTATTATGCCGTTTGCTTTGTCCATTTTTCATATCTTATACATAGTTCCACAACGATGTAAAGCTGGCTCATTTTTTAAAAAGTGTCAAATTGCAGAGATATAACACAATTTAGTCTATTTTGTAAGACCATTTATATAGCAGGGAAGATAAAAAACAAATGTAATGATGATGATGAGGAGGAGGATATACGGATATATGAGAGTGAAGAGACAATTTGCTTCCACTGAGGATTTTTCAGTGGTGGGCTGGTAAGTGTGATTCAACAATCAGCTATCCAGGGAGGAGAAAAAGCCCTGGTTTGTGACATTTACTGATTATGCTATCACAGTCAATTTCAAGCTACTGAACCAAGTGCTAGAAAGAGACATGCACCATTCTGTAGTATTTGCACTGAACAGAGGCAGACATAATCTCATCACCATAGAAAATAGTAAAATAATTAGGATGTGATTAGTTTTAGAATGTGTATTACTTTTGGTTTAGTATAATTTGTTTAATACATTTTATACATTTTTAAATAATTTTTTTTATTTTTTTATTTTCAATATCAGTTGACGTACAACATTATCTTAGTTTCAGATATACAGCATAATTATCAAACTTTATACATTTTTGTAGCTTATTTTTGAAGCATAATTTGTTAATTTTTGACAACTGGCTCACAAAACTCCTGAAAATGTAACAATCAGCTCTCATGACCTGCTGAAGGGCAGCTCTAGCACACCTCTAACTGTGTTTATCCTTATTCAAGAACATACCCACATTAGCATATATCTATAGACACCTTCTCTTAACTAATAATCATCTCAAATTTAATATGTCTAAAGCCACATTCCTGGTTATCCCCATCCTAAAACCTCTCCTCCAACAGTCTTCTATAATCTCGCAAACAGCATCCCTGTGCTTCCAATTTTTCCTGTCATAAGCTTTGGAGTCACCCTTGATCTTTTCTTGCATACACTACATCTAGTCTGTTCATAAATTCTGTTGGTCTTGCTTTCAAAACATACCCAGAATCCAAGCACTTCTCACCACCTCCACTCATACCAACCTGGTCCTTCCTTATGCCCAGCATGTAGAATGCTGCCTAGCACATACTAGATACTGAACAAATATTCATTGAATGAATAAAGGTATGAATGTAAGACAGAGTATTGTGAAAACAGTTATCTTATGGTTTATATGGTTTAATTTTCCATTGTTTTTACCCATTAATGGGTCCTTATTTCCTAGAAAAGTGTTTGCAATCTGTAAACTACTGAGCCTGCAAAGGGTCAGTAAGGGCCACAAATTCATGTACGTGCCAAACATTGTCTCATAACATATGAATATTCATTTTTTCCTATGTCTGTAGATGCTTTGTTGATAAATAGAACACAAACTTATTTTAAAACATCATTGAATTTATAGTAGCTTTTGTCATTATACAGTTTTTCAGGAAAGTCAAAAATTATAATTATAAATGAATATTTGTACTGGAAAAAAATTAAAAAGCTAGTTTAAGGGAACAAGTCCAAAATCAATTGCATTTAATTTTAAAACTCATTAATTAAAATTGTGTTGATTGATACCTACAGTACGAAGGTGTGTGCTTGGCTTTGTGAGAGATAACATGAATAGGATATGACCTTGGTCCTATATGAATTCTAATCTACCTGGGAGATAGATACAATTCTAAATAATTCTACCATGAGTGCTATTGTGAAAAGTATAGAAAGTGAGTGAAAGTGGAGAATGTAATCAGAGAACCACAGTAGAATGATTTTTATGACTAAACCATAAAGTATATGGATGTAAGGATTGGAGTAGTAGGATAAGCTAGAAATATAAGTTGCAGTCAAATCGCTGTAAGTTAGGCTGATGAATTTGCTCTTTGTTCTGGAAGTGAAAAGCATCCATTAAAGTTTTTAAATTGCATCCAACAAATATCTATTAGCACCTACTATGTGACGAGCAGTGAGCCAGGTACTAGAGATGCAATGGTCACCGAGAGAGACAAGATTTGCCTACCCTCAGTCTTTGAACAGGAGAGTGATGTCACCTGATCTATGTTTTTGGAAGATAAATCTGTAGAAAAGATTGACTAATTTCTTAATTTTTGATCACTTGTAAAAGAAAATTACTTTGGATAGATAAAGTGTATTCATTATTGGGCCGGCCGGATGACTCAGTTGGTTAGAACATGAGCTCTCAACAACAAGGTTACTGTTTCAATTCCCGCATGGGATGGTTGACTGTGCCCCCTGCAACTAAAGATTGAAAACAGCAACTGGACTTGGAGCTGAGCTGTGCCCTCTACAACTAGATTGAAGGACAAAGACTTGGAGCTGATGGGCCCTGGAGAAACACACTGTTCCCCAATATTCTCCCCCCCAAAAATGTATTCATTGTTAATAATCCCCCTTACCTATAAATCCCTGTAACCCCTTTTATAGGAAGATAGAGTCTAAAAAAGAGTCTTTTCTTTATGGAGAAGGATGAGGAGCAGGATTGTTATGGGTTGAACTGTGTCCTCTGAAAATTAATATGTTGAAGTCCTACTCCTCACACTTCAGAATATGAACTGATTTGAAAATAGGGTCATTGCAGATGTAATTAGTTAAGAGGAAGCCATTTCAGGTGGACCCTAATCCATTATGACTGGTGTCTTTATAAAAACGAAAAATTTGGATGCAGATGCACATAGGGAGAACGCCATGAAAAGGTGAAAGTGGAGATCAGGATGATGCTCTACAAACCAAGGAATGCCTAAGATCTCCAGCCACCCACCAGAAACTAGACAAGAGACATGGAAAAGATTCTCCTTCACAGTGAGCAGGAACCAGTCCTGCCAATATCCATCAATAGACAATTACATAAAGAAACTGTGGTACATTTATACAATGGAGTATTACTCTGCCATAAAAAAGAATGAAATCCTACCATTTGCAACAACATGGATGGACCTAGAGGATACTCTGCTAAGTGAAATAAGTCAGACCGAGAAAGACAAATACCACATCATCTCACTTCTATGTGCAATCTAAAGAACAGAATAAACAAACAAACAAAACAGAAATACTCATAGATTCCTAAATACAGAGAACAAACTGATGGTTGCTAGAAGGGAGGGGGTTGGGAGGATGAGAACGTTGAAGGGATTAGGAAATACAAATTGGTAGTTGCAAAATAGTCACAGAGATGGAGAATATATTCAATAATGTTTAAAAACTAAGCATGATGTCAGATGGGTACTAGCCTTAATTGGGAGATCACTTCATAAATTACATAAATGCCTAACCACTGCACTGTACTCCTGAAACTAATATAAAATGTCAACTGTAATTGAATATATATAGAGAGAGAGAGAGAGAAAGAGAGAGAGAAAGAGTCTAAAAAAGAATCTTTACACCCTGTGACTACGTATGTATGTATATATATGTATAGTCACAGGATGTAAATAAAATACAGCATAGGGAATATAATCAATGTAATATAATCAATGTAATATAGCTATTACAGTTAATAGCCAGGTACAGTATCAGACAGATGGGTAGTAGACGTGTTGGGGTTATCGCTTTGTGAGGGGTATAAATGTCTAATCATTATGTTGTTTTGTACACCTGAAAATAATCATGAAAAATTAAAGTTAAAAAATCTGCGTCATTTGCTTTCTTAGGTGATTTAGATTTGAAATTTTGACATGACACAAAAAGCTGAATCCTGGTTCAAGGTAAGCATGGAGGCAATGTCAAGGTTTCCCATTGAGCCCTGTCACATCTACATTACACCCTCATTCATTGCAGAGATATTTATTAAGCACCAGCTATGAATCAAGCATAATGCCGTGTGTGTAGAATTCAGTAATAAACAAGATAGACACAGTCCCTGCCCTCGTGGAGCTAAAATCTAGTGAGAAAGACAGGCAATAAATAACCTACCGTACTTCTATTAGTTTAAGTAATTTTACGTATATAAATTTTATTAGTTTAAGTAATTTTACATATATAAGTAGTACATGTAAAGATGAAGTATAGAATACGGTAATAATGTATAACCTAACCTACACTGGAGGGTCAGTGGAGTTGAGACTGAGAAGTGGAGGAAGAACTAGCAGACAGCAGTGACCTGGTTGGAGGTGGTGATAAAGATTCCCCCAGACAGACAGAAACAGCTTGTGCTAATACTCCGAGGGATCAAAGAGCTTGGTTTATTTCAGAAACAGTAAGTAGGTCATTGAGTTTAAAACTCAGTAAGGGAGGCAGAGAAAGGTAGAAAATGAAGTTGGAGAGATGAGCAAGGGCCAGACTAGGCAAAAACTCATAGGATTTAAATTTTATCCAAAGTGCTATTGGAAGCCATTGCAAAGTTCAGGCAGGCCAAGGATATCATCAGATTTTAAATTTTTTAAATTCTGATGTCTGCAGAATTGCAGAAGAGGGATTGGGGGAGAAGGAAGAGGAAGAGGAAGAGGAAGTACACAAATGGGTGGGAGGGTACAGGCAGAGGACCCTTGCTGTGGTTCCAGTTTAAGATGAAAGTGACTCAGTCTAGGGAAGTAAATTCTGGGATTTGTCTTCACCACACAGCCAACCACTGTTGTCTGTTTCTGGTTATTTAAACAACCCTTGCAGCCTCTTTGTGTTCTCCCCACTTGGGGATTGCAGCTTCCTATGCCAACCATGCTCTAAGATGCTCAAGGAACTTCTCTGTTCTCTTTGGAGAAAGTGGAAACAAAGTAAGTATACTAAAGAGTGGGATCTTTCTTGTAAATTCTCCTTATTTTCATTTGTGTTTTCTTTCCACACCTTCGTCGTGACTCCCATCACTTCCTTTCCACTGACTGGAGAGCATTGCTTATTCAACTTGGATTCTCTTCCTTGCCTTTGGCAAACACATACAGTTGATGTTCTTTTTACTTTTTGTTAGACACTTATTGCTGTTCATTCCATTTGGCTTCTTGGTGTATTTGAAGATTTGAATCTACATAGAGCATATTTAAAAAAACTTCAAACAAATGGCTGATTTTTGTAAACATGTTAATTTTTTTTTTTTAATTCTAAATGTTTACATTATTTTGAGTTTCTCTTCTCTGTGTTGACTTTCACCATGTTTCAGATTCAAATGAAGATCATATCCACTGAATTCTACCTGGACTGTAACAAGATTATAAACTAGCAACACTTTTATCAGATACTTGGTATCTGTTTGTTATGTAGACATAACATGCTCCTTTAACCTTGTAGTTGACACTAGTCTTAATACATTAGTTCTCTGAGGGTATCAAAGAATCAAGACTTTAAAAATATTTTTCTCATGAAAAAGGAACCCTCATACACTGTTGGTGGGAATGCAGACTGGTGCAGCCGCTATGGAAGGCAGTGTGGAGGTTTCTCAAGAAATTACGAATAGAATTACCATATGACCCAGCAATCGCTCTCCTGGGTATCTACCCAAAAAATCTGAAAGCATTCCTCTATAGAGACACGTGTGCTCCAATGTTCATTGCAGCTTTGTTTACGGTGGCCAAGACATGGAAACAACCAAAATGTCCTTCGATAGATGAATGGATAAAGAAGTTGTGGTACATATACACAATGGAATACTATTCCGCGTTAAGGAAAGATGATATAGGAGCATTTGTGACAACATGGATGGATCTTGAGAGTATAATATTAAGTGAAATAAGTCATACAGAAAAAGCAGAGAACCCTATGATTTCACTGATATGTGGTATATAAACCAAAAAGAACAAGACAAACAAATGAGAAAGAAAAACTAATAGACACAGACAATAATTTAGTGGTTACCAGAGGGTAAGGGGGTGGGGGGTGGGTGATGAGGGTAAAGGGGATCAAATATATGGTGATGGAAGGAGAACTGACTCTGGGTGGTGAACACACAATGGGATTTATAGACGATGTAATACAGAATTGTACACCTGAAATCTATGTAAATTTACTAACAATTGTCACCCCAATAAATTTAATTAAAAAAATAAAAATAAAAATAAAAACAAAAATAAATATTTCTCTCATATTTTCTCAATACGTAAAAGTTTATCTGATGTTTCTCAAAATGTGTGAAGGATGAGATATAAAAAAGACTGTACTTTCCCCAAGCCTAATTTTGACAGCTTAAAAAAAAGAAGCATCTATTATAAAAAATTATTTAGACCAAAAAAAATCCAAACAAAACTTCAAACCATCAGTCTACACTATAAACATCTAAATCAGCCACGAACTTGAGGTTTTATGCTTCTTTCGTTGTGAAGCTAAATATTATGGGTTGTAATATACCTGACCCAAACCTTGACTTCCTTTTACATGGAATATGAAAAAGAAAACTAAATCAATGTTTTGTTTGCTGTTACTCTAAGGAACATTGCATGCAACCGCAAACTTCTACTCACCTGAAATAAGAATAAGAAATTCATCTCACTCCTTCTATTATCAATATATTAGTATCTGCTAGATTCTAAACTCCCAAATTCGGGAACAACGTCTGTCTTGTGCATCACAGCTCACCCATCGCCTAAAACAGTACTTGGCACATAGTAAACCCTCAATATGCATCTGCAGAATGAATAGCTGCATTCAGTTTTAACATAACCCATCATTACATAGATTTTGTCTCCAATTCTTCACTCCTAAGAATTCCATATACCTATCTAATCCACTAACCAACATTCCCCATCATTGGACCTACATAAGGACCACTGAGAAGTCCTATTTTAAATGTGTGGGTCTATGGAATTCACAATTACTAAACTGTCTATTTCTTTGTCCAATTCCAATACCCTTTGAACTGAATTCCTCAACAAATGTATAGAAGCCTTTCTGGTTAAAGAATTCTTGTTTCAGTACACACACAAAAAATGAAGAGCATACAGATGATTTAAATGACAACATATCAGTATCACAATTTTCAAGATAGAGAGACAAGAGAAAAAGCCATGTGCCTGACAAATGTTAAAGGGCTGTGATTAAAAACAAATGATAAGCTCAAGGTTTGGTAAAGTCATCCAAAATCAAAACTGAGGCTATAACCTTATTTAGATATCTTTATCATCTTACAATGTGCCAGAAGGACTAAATGACTCCCCAGAGGACTAGAAGCATACTTCCTGAGCACTGTTTTGAATAGCACTGATATATTACAGTGTTGTTGTTTCTGAAGTATTTCATATTACTAAAACTGTGTGTGTGTGTGTGTGTGTGTGTGCGTGCAAAAAACACATGGGATACTGCTTTGTTAGGCATTTTTCTCCTGATGAGTCAATTAGTAATACATCATCACACGCTGTACTGACTTTGCCTCCACTTGAGGCCAATCTGTTTCTTTACTTGAACATGGTAAAAGTGAAGGCAAAGAAGTGGGAGTCAGCCTTTGTTTCATGTTTTGGTGAATAGCTTCAGGCTATTGTCATTGATAAAGGATGTGACCACTGTAGAACTGGAGGTGCTCCAAAAGTGCCAAGCATGAGAATCATTTTGGATGTTATAATGAGTGAGGAGGATAAGCACATTCTACGAACTAGTGAAAGAAATAAATGGTAAATAGCAGAGTCACTTACAGACGGTGGTCATCCTTTGTTCTCATAGCACCTTACTCTTCATGACCAACAGTTTCATGAACTAGTGGAAGAATATATGGCCAAAAGCATTTTTCGACTCAGGATATTCAAAGAGGATAGAATCAGAATTGTCAGTACGATGCCCAGGATATAATTCCATATAATTATCCGTTTGCAGTTAGAACTCCCATTTCTATAAACGCATCCCTGTGCTAACAGAGTATGACTACATTAAAATGACTACGTTTGGCTACTTTATTTTTCAAATTGAATCGTCACCAACTACTTAGTTGATTCAATTCAAGGAAGAGTATTTTTTTGAGGCTGAATCTCAAGCCCAGCACTTTGCTGAATGCAGCAAGTTTATAAAAGAAATAATCTCCTCCCATGAGTAAAGTGCAAGTTCACTGATGAGGTAAGAAACTCACGGAGAAAACAACTGGAAAATAATACGAAAGAGCATAGAATTAGGAGCTAAGCCATTGACTGTGAACCACACACCAAATTCAATTTAAATTGAACAAGTCCAAGCAGAGTTCATGGCCAGGATAGATTTATATTGGTTTGTGAAATACGGACAGAATCAGATGTCAGAAAGGAGGGTGACAGTATTTTAGATAGGGGAACATGAAAAGTGAAGGCAGAAGAGTGAAAGCCAGCCTTGTGGGTACAACACAGTAATGAAAAGAGTGTGGAGAAGAGCTTTTCTAAAGCATTGCCTTATTACGGACCTGCTGTTTAAAACCAAATTAGTTACAAGCTCCTGTTCCCCAAGAAACCCCATTCCCAATAATCATGCCTTGTTTGTAATGACTAGTATCATATAGTCTTGGCCTTAGGTTACAAGTAGCTGGAGGATTCAAGCAACAGTGTGTCAACTCCTATAGAATTATGCCAAAACCCAGTGAGATAAACAGTGACTTGATTTATCACTGTGCTTCGTCATTGCTAGGTTCCCTAACAGCAAAACCAATTCTCCAGACTTTTGTTATATAGGTTGAAATGCATCCAGTATTACTTAGATATGCAAAATGTTATACGTATATTTATTTTAAATAATCTTATCTTGTCCTTGAGTCTCCACTGCCACTGATGATTGACAGAAACGTGTCTAATTTAAATAAACTGTCCCTTCTAGGTAAAGTCTCTTTATCAATCCACAATTTAACTCTTTATCCTACTGCTAGATATTTGTTGCTGCTGGAAGACTCTCCTATGCCTATGTAATGGAGCCTCCATAAAACCCAAAACGATGAGGTTCAGAGAGCTTCTGGGTTGGTGAACACGTGGAGACTGGGGAGAGTGGCATGCTTTGAGAGGGCATGGCAGCTCCCCACTCTTCCCCATGGTCTATGCAGCTCTTCCATCTGGCTGTTCCTCAGTTATATTCTTTTGTAATAAACTGGTAATCTAGTAAGTAAAATGTTTCTGTGAGTTCTGTGAGCCACTCTAGCAAATTAATTGAACCCAAGGCGCGGGCTCATGGAAATCTTTGATGTATAGCCATTTGATCACAAGCACAGGTAACAACAACCTGGACTTGTGATTGGAATCTAAAGTGGGGAGGGGTGTGGGGGGAAGGGAAACAGTCTGCAGGACTGAACCTTTAACCTGATACTGTCTCTGGGTAAATAGTGTCAGAATTGAGTTGGACTGTGGGACACCCCGCTGACACCCAGGTGTCTGAGAATTGTTGATTAGTAATGTGGGAATATATATATATATTAGTTTTTAACATATTCATTTAAAAAATTCAAACAGGACAGAAAAAGCCGAATAAGAAAAAAGCACCCAAAATACAAACACCTAACGATAACTGCTGCTAACAATTTTGTGAATCTTTCCAGATACTGATTCCAATTACTACTGTGTTTCTCCAAAAATAAGACATAGCCAGACCATCAGCTCTAATGCGTCTTTTGGAGCAAAAATTAATATAAGACCTAGTATTATTTTAATATAAGACTGGGTCTATAATATAATATAATATAATATAATATAATATAATATAATATAATACAATACAATATAATACCGAGTCTTATATAATATAATATTATATTAATTTTTGCTCCAAAAGATGCATTAGAGCTGATTATCTGGCTAGGTCTTCTTTTCAGGGAAATACGGTACATCTGCTACTACGTCTGCGAACTTACCTGCACATCCTTCCTTCCTTCTCTTGCTTATAAAGGAAGAGTGATATCTCCTTCTGTCTCAGCTTAATTCCACTGGCTATATTCAGGATTCCATCCTTTGACCTTTCTGAGGGATCTTGGGCTATCATTCTTTCTTTCTACTCACTCCAAGTTACCACATTGACACATTTCTTGCATGTCCCATCTTAAAGAGAAGTCCCCATTGCCTCAAGTCCTCTCCAGCTTCTATCCTCTTTTCTTCTTCGCTATTAAAAGTCTTGAAATTTATTGTGCATCTATTCTTCGACTTCCTCTAATTCCTAAATTTCTCTTGCAAGATCACTGTGTCAGAGGTGGACAGAGTGAAGAGTACAAAAGATATTTTGGAAATAGCACCTGTGAAATATAGAAGTGGGAGTGAATGGAAGCATAATTTGCCACCTCAAAATACACCTCTCTGTGATATTGATTGTTTTAAGCTGGTTATTTTTAAGAAATGAAAGACTTGGGAAAAACCTTTGATCTTCCCTGGATTTGCCTAAAAGAATTTATATAGAGGATCTGCCCCAGGAAGGAAGCTATCACCATAGATAACTATAGTTTAATATAAACTAGTGTCATAGATAGGGAGGAACATAGCAAGGCCTGTTTGACCAAAGTCCTGTGTCCCATTGTTAAAAGATGGCCCAGCAAACATTTATTTACCAAACATTTGCTTTTCTATTTCCGAATGAATTGGCTTCCTCCCCTTTGAAGTCTTAAACCACTATCTCCCTTCCTCCTTAGCTCAAGATGGACATTTGTTGTAAGACCCCATATTCTTATGAAACCCCTATAGATGCATGTGTAATTAAATATGGTTATTTTCTCCTGTTAATCTGTCTCATGTCAATTTGATTGTTAGACCAGCTCGAAGAATTAAGAGGAAGAAGGGGAAATTTCCCCCTGCGCCAAAGGAGGAAGCAGGATTTGGGCATGAAAAGCCTTTGGATGGTTATGCAAATCTGAAAAGGTCTTAGTTAATCCAAAAGGAAACTCTGGGGCAAAACTTGCTCCTTAAAGGAGCCCTGTGCTGGGCAGGAGCACCCTTACTTACTCCATGCCCTTGTCGTGGGCCATCGTCGGCTGTGGGCTGTCTGGGAAGAGTTTGGTCTCAGTCTGAAAGCTGAGGCAGATTCTGAAAGTGCTAAAAGCTGAGCTCTGTCAGCTCAATGGTGTTGATCACTCTGTACTTAAAAACCATTATTCTCTGATTCTCCCCTATAACGCTCGCATTTGAAAGATTCTCTTGTGTTGTTCCTCAGGGTTCTGTCTGAGGCCTTGTACATTTTGTCCCTGGAACACTTTATCTAAAAAAGTCTCATACATGTGGATAGCTTCAAAATGCTGATGAGTTACAATGTCTGGCTGTAGCCAAGATCCCAGACCTAAACTAACCTCTAGACCCACATAGCAAACAGCCCTCTAGACATTTCACTTGCATGTCTCACAGACACCTTAACCTATACTAATTGAATCCTTTATTTTCCCTCCAAATCTGCTTCTTCGCCTTTAGTATTTTCTATCTTAATAAATGGCTCAGTCATCCACCCAGTTGTCCATTATCCTCATCTCCCCTCTCTCCACAACCTTATGCAGTCAGTCACTAAGTTTTGTCTTTTTAAACTTCAGCCATCTCTACAATCTGTTTTTTTCCGTCTCACTCCCGTATCTTATTTCAACCCATAGTATTTTTTTCTTCTACAATATTGCAGCAGCCTCCAAACTGATTTTTCACCTTTTTGCTTTGCTTCATGCAAACTTTATTATTATTATTATTATTATTTTCCTCCTTCTGCCTCCCCTTCCCACTCCTGTTCAAGCCATTGTTTCTCAGTCTGGTAGTGTAGGACACAGCTCTCTGGTCCATGCTGGTATTATGAGCCTTGCATTCCCCTCGGCTGAAGCAGTGGGTTGCGGGTCATGGTCTTTTGTCGGCCACTCACAGCAACTCATGGCAGCTCTCGCTGGCTGCCAGCCACTCACAATAGCTTCCAGCCACTCATGCTGGCCGTTGGCTGCTCATGGCAGCACACGACGGTAGCCCACGGCAGCTCACACCAACCTCCGGCTGCTCATAGCAGCCCAGCTCCAGGGAGAGCTGTTGTTCACAATCTTAGCTGTAGAGGGCGCAGCTTACTGGCCCATGTGGGAATCGAACCGGCAAACTTGGAGTTAGGAGCACTGCACTCCAACCACCTGAGCCACTGAGACCAGCCCTCAAACTTATTATTAATTAAATAAATAAAATTTAAAATAACCATGTTTCTGGTGAGGGAAATGCAGATTAAAGTAACAGTGAGACAAAATTTTTACTTGTATTTGTTTCCTGTGGCTGCTATAATAAATCACCACAACTTGCTAGCTTAAAGCAATAGAAATTTATTCTGTCACAGTTCTGGAGGCTTAAAGTCTGAAATCGAGATATTGGCTGGGCTACATTTCCTCTGACGGTTTTGGGGACAACCTGTTTCTTACAATTTCCATCTTTTGGGAACTGCTGACATGGCATCCCTGGGCTTGTGTCTCTCTCACTTCAATCTCTGCCTCCATCTTCACATTGTCTTCTTCTCTGTACGTCTGCCTCAGAACTTCCTCTGTCTCTCTCTTATAAAAATACATGTGACTACATTTAGGGCCTACCTGGGTAATCCAGGATAAACCCACCTCTCAAAATATTTAACTTAATCACATATTTGCCATGTAAGGTAATAGTCATAGACTCTGGATATGAGGATATAGATTTATCTTCAGAGGGGCCACCAATTCAGCCCACTATCCCTATCAAATTAGCAAAGCTTTAAATAGAACAAATATTCAATGCAGACAAGAGTCAAAAAACATGGTACATACACATTCATAGCTGGTGAGGCGATAAATTGGTACAACTCTGTTCAAAACAATGTGATAGTATGAATTAAGACCATTAAAAATATTCATGCTTTTATCTAGTAATCTCACATCTAGAAATCTGGTCTTAGACAAATATATTTCAATATGGACAAATAGAATATTCATATTTATATGTATAAAAATTTCTAGGCGTGTGGAGAAAAGACTAAAAAAAAGCATCAAAATGCTTATCATGGTTATCTCTGATAAAACATGGACATTCTCATTTATACTTGTTGATAGTTGTTAAGTATTTTTGGATGAGCATGCATTACTTTAATAATCATTTAAGTCTGTTTTCAAGTGTAATAATCTGAAATGTGGATGGGAGTTTGATTCACAATGAAGGAATGAATGACTAGTCAGAGAAGATTTGCAAACAACTTTCCAAAATATTTAAAATCTTATTTGGCTATATCTCCAGAGTCAAAGTAAGACAGAATAACATAATAGATGTTGGAAATCTAACTTCTGGAATTTGTGATTAAACGCCCAAGTGTGCCAAGGTTCATCTATCTCTAAAGAAAATTAAAAGTAAGAGAAAGATAAGTGAAGTTGGTATGGCTTGCTAAGATCACCCTGTTATGAAGCTAAAGGGGACCCAAGAAGTCACCTTGTTCATTTTATTACCTAAAGGTTAGCTGCCTCACTCTAGAGAAATGTAAAAGTCTCTCTTTTATATATATAAAAAAAATGTGTTCTAGAAAAAGAAATTCAAGATATCCATTGGGTTTCTATATTCTTAAATATACCATTTATATTTGACAATGTTCTTCAGGTTAAGTAACTGGAAGAGAGAGGTGAGTCTATGAGTTTTCTTTTGAAAACAATTAAAGAAACAAAGAAGAAATTGTTCCTTTGATTCTATGTTAAACCTAGCTGCACACAGCATAAAATTATTTTATAACAGACTCCTGTATGAATTCTAGTTTAAAATCAAGATGTAGGTAGCAAAATAATTATTAAGCAAAAGGCTATTTCTTTGTAAAACATTGTGAAAAAAAATCCCCCTACAATAAGAAAAATTTTAAATGTGCCAAATCCATTTAGGAGTAATGTGTTCAACCCACATCATCAACTGAAGAAATCATTTAGTTCAACAAGGCAAATGCTTTTTTTTATTATGAAATGATGTCACATATGGTCAGATATAACCTAAGGGTACCTTAAAATATAGTTAAAGAGGAGTGGCCGGTTAGCTCAGTTGGTTAGAGCATGGTGTTAATAACACCAAAGTTGCCATGGGTCACATGGGTCACTGTGAGCTGTGCCCTCCGTAAGAAAAAAAAAATTTATATATATACATATATATAAAGAGAGTTTATTTAACATGTGCTTATTTAGTAATTATTAACTTCATCTATTCAATGCCTTACTCAATAATCACTGAGAAGCAAATATCTTGCAGATCCTGTCTCAGGAAGCCTTAGAAGAAATGATGGCTTCCCTATTCATGGCACACAAAACTTCTTAAGGATTAAGACAATTGTAGTCAAAGAACTCTCCTCTTCCATTATGTACAAAGATCCTCAAAGCCTTTAACCTCAAGAGATTATGCAGAAAATGTGCATACAGTTCCCGAGAGGAGGTTCAGTTTGGGTGACTAACTCCGCGAGAAGATGAAGCACAAAGAAAGGGACAAGAAAAAAAAAAAAACAAGGAAGACATAGTGAAGTTGTGCGATTATACTGACAATTAAGATCCAATTAGGTGTATTCATCCTCACCACAGTGGTTACAGTTCTGAAAGTCATCTTTCAAAAGAAGTTGCTATATTATAAACAGAGAATTTATGTAGCCTTGATTTGCAAATAACCTATTATTTGATGGAGTTGGTAAAGATATTTGTGTTTTGTTATCATAAACTATGGCGGGAATAATTTTAAATAATGAGTCAAAAATAAATACATGATGTCAAGCATACACACACATTTCAAACACACATACATATATGGATATATGAACTCATAAATATATACAAGGACTATCTTTTGCTTTCTTCAGTGGAAAAGTCATATGACAGAAGTAGTCATTTCTGGAGTAAACTTGAGAACATTTCTGTCTTAAGAGACTGGTGTGGGTATAAGAAATTAAGAAAGGCCATAACAACAATGGTTAAGTAAATAGTCTAGCACTGCATAAATAAATACTAGACCATAATCAAAATGATGACATAGACATATTTGTTGTCTGTGACATTTTTTATTATAGCAAAGGAAGTAATAGACAAGCATTATGGTATGTCTCTTTTTATGTACAAGTGTTTGTGTGTGTAGAAAGAGGTCTCTGTCATACAGTCAACATCAGATAATATTTTGTTAAATGAACAGAGTTAATCTCAGGGTAATAATACCTGGGGTGAATTTTAGGTCCTTCTTCTTTTTCTATATTGTTTTATTTTTTCCAAATAAACAAATATATTTCAAAGTAGGAAAACATTTTCATTTTTTGCAAAAAGGGTAAAAAAACAAAAAAATAATAACATTATTACTTCCCTGCATGTGACTCAGTAATGCAATACCCCAGAAATACCATTCATCACTCAATTTGAATTTCAATAGAGTTCATTCTGCTGTTCCAGGTCTTGTCTCATTCAAAAGCCCTGGCCTCAGAACCTCGGGTTTTTCAGAGATAGAAGAATTTGGATGAGGAAAACTCATTGAAGATAATGGGGTGTGTGTGTGTGTGTGTGTGTGTATATATATATATATATATATATATATATATATATATGACCATAAAGTTAGGAAATGAAAAAAAATAGATTGCACATTGTTAAGTCAATTCAGCATTTTTCATGCTTTTCTACTCGGGCACTCTAACTGTAGAAAGAAGAATCTGGAAGACTTCCACAATCTTAAAATTTCTTTAAAGTCTTACGTTTGATCTAAAAAATTATGAAAATTTTGCATTTTATTTTGTAATATATCTGTAATTTCAATGCAAAATGAGGTTTTAATTTATTTATCCTAGAGTAAAATTAATGCTCCAAGAAAAAGCTGGTCACATTTTCCTTGTGGTTTGAGTGTCTGGTGGGCTGAGGGGGTGGGGTAACTCATCTCAATAAAGAAGAAAGTCAGTCTTGAAAACACAGTAAAATCAGTATCACTGACAGACCAATTGCTCTTGTGGAATAAGGCTTCAACTTTGGCCAGCGTGTCTCAGCACCTAATGGAAATCACAGAACAGGGAAGGAAACATGTGATAAGAATGTCATAGAATGTATTCCATCATACTTTCAAAAATATTGTTCATTTTACCTGTTCTCGTCAACATTCAAGTCCTAAAAATTAAAATAGTATTTAAAAAAGTAAAATATAGACTGGCATGGTGAGTAAAACATAGTTACTAAGTATTCATTTTGGCACATCAAAAAATCAGGGATAAAGCTGAAATAATTTTTATTTCAAAAAGACGGTGTGTGTTATAATCTTGCTGGTATTCTGACAATATTACACCTTTAATACAGATGCTTTATAAAATGTTTGCAGATGCTTATTAGAAAGTGAAAAGCCCCAGATGTTCATAAATCACCCACAATATCAAATTTAATTTTAAAATAAGGTGTTATTTCCTCCTCTTCCAGGACGACAAAACAAAATTTATAATATGTATCTGTCCTGCAGATATCCTTTAAAATACGCACTTTTTCTCTCTTAAGAAAACTGTTCTCATAATCCTTGAAATTAGAAAAATAACTTTTTAATAAGCTATTCATGACTTTTATCACTCTTTTTGTTTAGAAATAAAAAATATAATTACCCAGTATTTCTCAATAAGAGGGAGGCATGGAATAATAAAGATACCAATTGATGCACATTAAATTAATACCATGTGGAAACTTGGCAAGAGGATAAGGACGACAAAATTACAATTTAAAAATTAAACTTTTTTGAGTTTTTTGGTAACTGAGCAATCAAGGAAAATAAATTTTATGTTGTTGCAAACCACTTAACTGTTCAAAAACTCTAAAATAATAATATCTTTTTGCAAGAGAATGAAGGTGGAGCTGACAGTCTGGAGAATGTTTTCAGTGTTAAATGAAACTTTGAAAGGATTATTTTTCATTTGCAATTATTCATTTCTTGGGTTCAGTGAAACCTGTTGGGTCACAAAAAAATGATCTTATTTTATTTTTCTTTTCCTCATAAAACATAGTGTTACAAAATAAAATTAGAGAAAAAAATTAATCAACTTCTAGCAAAAAGGGGCGTTTTGAAAAGAACTCCAACTAGTTTTTATGTTAAAAAGCAAATCCATGTAGTAAATTACTGTATCTGAATATCCTAGTTTGCACCACATTTAAATTGTTGGAGCCTGAAAAAGTAAACACCAATGCTTGATTCAAAGAGATATTTATCACATTTTCTAAACTGATGGGAAGAATATACAGATACAATAGGGATTACAAGTCTCTTTGATGAAGTCTCCCCGATTTGAACCTGTTTCTTCCTCTTTCATGGAACAAGAGATAATCTCCTGAAATAAATATTTCCCCCTTTGAAAAATAATTCAAACAAAAGATAATTGGGGAAAATAAGGTACCAAATACATAGTTAAGTTGGGAAATAATAAATAAATATAAACAGATAAAACACTAAGATTGCATCTCTCCACTATTTTTCAAAAGAAAAAAGGTAATGAACAGGCAAAGGCAATCACTTGTAATTTATAAACTGAAGTCTTCCTTTGACAGCCCACGGATCAATTAAACCCTCTTCAAATTAGTTTTGATGTGTTAATGTGTGAGTTCCCTACCTCCCCAAATTTCCATGGACCATTACTGGATTTTTATGCTGGCTTTTCACTGAATTGTTTCTAGTGTTTTGTTGATTGTTAACACAAGGTCATTTATAGCTATGTAAATACAGATAAAAATAACTCTAAAGCAAATTATTTTCCGCTTTGCTTTATTTTCTCATACTACCTTCTGTCTTCTACTATCTAAGAAAGGTACACAATATTTGAATCTTAATTAGGTTTTCTCTTTGATAGCATATTTGTAATCTTCAGCGATACATATAGATTATCAAAATATAGCACGTGGCTATATCCCAATTTCTATAACCTGTTTGGAAACACCTAGACTCTCAAATTGTTAACCTTAACCTGTTGCAAATACTTGACACCAGCATGGAGAGACTAACAGGTAAAAAAAGAATATTTTAAATTTATGACTGGGTAATTCTTTTCACATATGATGGAATCCAAAACAATACCTCGGTTTTATCTGACAGGGAATTACTGTCACGTTTGCCTCCCCAATGCTTCCTGTTGGGGGTGAGTGGTCTATTCTTCAGCATGACAAAGTCTGATTTCTGAATGGCTGGTAGTGTCAAAGGGCCATTAGTATGCTAAGCCTTTTAGTGGCATGGGATAGCTCCATCCTGCTTTCCTCAATTGTTGCAATTGGACCACGTGAGTAACTGATGATTTCAAGGCAAGCTTTGGAATCTTGATGTCTTCCAGAAATTAATATTCCTTCTGGTAATATAATCTATTGACTCCTCTTGTTCAATTCTTCAATGTCTGAAAAGAGGTACAGTTTCTGAGCGATGAGAAAAGAGAAGACTCAGCTAGTTTCTCTCATGATTAGGTTTTAAGAATTTGAAAAGGCAAGTCTAAATCTTTTTGGAAAAACTGTTGACAGCTTTTATCGTGTTCTTCATTATAATAAATTCTACAAAGAATGGTGACAGACTTTGAAAGCAATTTTTTCAAAACTGAATTAACTATAAAAATGTTTATAGTAATTCTCTTTCAGTGTGTGTATGTAGTCAACTTTTTATTACCCCCGCACTGACACTGTGTTTCCCCCAAAATAAGACCTAGCTGGACAATCAGCTCTAATGAGTCTTTTGGAGCAAAATTTAATGTAACACTGGATATTATATTATATTATATTATATTATATTATATTATATTATACTATAAGATCCATTCTTATATTATAGTAAAATAAGAAAGAGTCTTACATTAATTTTTGCTCCAAAACACGCAATAGAGTTGATTGTCTGTCTAGGTCTTATTTTCGGGGAAACACGGTATTTCTTCTGCATTTCTTGAAAATATTCCTTTCATGTTTATTAACTTTTGGAATCCGTGTAGTAGAACAAGCACAAAACAAATCTGAAAACTGTAGAAAGTGAACCAGATGATTTCTGATTCTATATTGACCAGTTGCTTATTTATCGTGTCTTATTCTACATTTAGCCGGCAAATTGATAAGAAAGTGTATTGAAATAGCACATTTAGCTCCAGAGAAGATTTGAAAGTTGGTAGGCTTTAGATTTGTCTGCCAATGGTACCGAAGGAAGAGCTGGCCAGGGGAGACTAGATGACAAAACTGACCAATTGCCCTGCCTTGCAGGCACGTAGCACATGTTATCTAGTTAGAGGAGTATTCCCCGAGGAGCAGCTACATACATATTCAAAGGCAGAGAGCAAATACCTACCAAAGTTCAAAGCACAATGTTTTTTAGATTATTAACATTTACATTATCCATAAACTTGCCTTTATTTCTTAGGGGCAAAAACTGAAAACAAAGACTACCATGTCATTCTGTGACGTAGCAGTTTTTCAGAAAACTTCTTTTCTTATCCCCCCACCCCCACCCCATCACATAGTTAAACCACACACCCCTACCTTCCTTGCAGTTAGGTGTGATTCTGTGACTGAGGATGTATTTAGCTAATAGAATATGCTTCACTAACAGGCCTAGCTCATAACAGTCTCCCGCCTATGATCTTCTATGCCATTTCTCCACCTGCCAGCCTGAGTAGGAACATGGTGACTTTGAAAACTTATGATGAAGAGGGCAGAGCCACAAGACAGAGCTAGCTTCCCCATTCCAGAAACACTGCTTAGAGGAGAACTGCCAAGTAATCAGGAATACTTATTTTAGACTTCATGTAATTGAGAAATAAACTTCTATCCTTTTTGAGCCATTGAATACTTCTTCTTGGAAGTGGAGTAATGCTGAAAATAATAACGCCAAATTTTGTGACATTGGCTTAGTGGTTGTTCATCAAGCAAGGAGGAAACTGATACCAGAGGCAGGAAAGATAGAGAATCACAATACCGTGTTTCCCCCAAAATAAGACCGGGTCTTATATGAATTTTTGCTCCAAAAGACGCATTGGGGCATATTTTCAAGGGAAGTCTTATTTTTTCATGTACAACAATCTACATTTACTCAAATACAATCACGTCATCTTCTTCTGGAACGTCGTCATAACGTACTAAATGTGTCCATCTGGCTGATGATCTTTAACTGAGGCTTATTTTCGGGATAGGTCTTATTTTCGGGGAAACACAGTATGTAGACGCAAAATACGTGGTAAAACTGTCTCCAATGATAGCTCAAAGGAAGACCATAAAACCACTGAACCTGTAACATTAGTGGAAATGACTAGAAAAAGTAAGGGTGACTGCTTTCAGCAAGCTATCACAAGAAACTGATGTGCTCAGAAAAGAACCGCAGTTTGCAAACAGAAATGAAAGGGAGAAATGAAAGGAAACAAAGAGAGTCCAAAAATGTAGTTCTTTGAAGGACTGACAAAGTCAACTGCTTTTAAACCCCACAGAATAGGAAAGAAGACTGACAAAAAAAAAAAGAAAAAGAAAAAGAAAGAAAAGGTTCTGAGCAATAAAGGGCCATAGAGCAACTGTACATTCTAGCTTGCCCAGAAGAGTCATGGTTTACGCTTGTTGCTTCTGCCTAAATATTAATAGTATTGATATGACTCATTCTGAGGCAAAAATCAGATTACAGTCATGGCCTTTCTACCCAAGGTCCAGGGGCCCTCAAGGTAGCTAGCTAGTTAGAAGATGAGAAAAAGGCATAGCATAATATAGTTACCTATTACTGTGTAACAAACAACCCGAAACTTAGTAGCTTAAAACACAACCATTTATCCACTCATTATTGTGCAATTGAGAAATAGGTCAGTGGAGATGTCTTGTCTCTGCTCTGCAAGAAATCAATTGTCACTCAGTAGCTGCATTTAGCTGGCACACTATTTATCATAAGAGGCAAGGAGGCAAAGAAATAAATGAGGCTTGACAGTTATGTCAAAGAGGACCCTTAGGTGTGGTTTCTGATTCATACAACTGACTGAAAAGCACATAAATCAGAAATCTATTACAGTTTTGAAGAATATGACCTATCAACATGATTACAAATCCAAACTTGAATATCAGGAGCAAGCAGTAAAAACTGGGCAGCTCCCAAGAAGTGGATACTTCAGATCTATCTGTGGCGGATATTGAACTTGGAAGTACTTCCAGAGGGTAGGGTCTAGGAACCATAGAGAACAATGGACAAGGGACTTCCAACCAGAGAGAAGTATCAGGTAAAGGCCTTCATAAAGCCTGTTCAACAAAATTTCAAAATCCTGATGACCAATAATGGCTGTGTATCTCTAATTCTTTGCATTTCTTAATATGAGTGTTTATTACAATTATCTGCCCCTATTCCACTATCGTAATTTGAGTGTTTATGTTGATGGCAGTGGGGGGACATAAAACTTGTCTTTTTAGTTCTTGCTGGTAAGCTACAAGTTGGTACATCGATATGGACTTCATCTGGATGCAGTGTCTGCATGAAACTGTGGTTTGTTTTCTTTGACAAGGGAATGACTGTTTTCTACCGTGTTTCCCCGAAAATAAGACCTAACCGGAAAATAAGCCCTAGCATGATTTTTCAGGATAACATCCCCTGGACATAAGCCCTAAAGAGTCTTTTGGAGAAAAAAATGATATAAGACCCGGTCTTATTTTGGGGGAAACATGGCATATATAGGGAGAAAAGAGAAAAAAGATATTTGGTGATCAGAGGAGCAGACTACGGCCGAGACCTGTGTGTTAACCAAAGTCCATTTCCTTTTCCTCCAAAGCACATAGATATATAAGCTTCTTTTCCCAGAATTCCTTTTGCAGTTAAGTGTGACTATGTGACTGAATTATGGCCAATGGAATGTGGATAGAAGTGGTGCATGCCACTTCCAATTATAATCCCTTAAAAACTTTCCTTATCATCTGTATGCTATCTTTTCTCATTCATTTACAGAATGAAAGGTCTCCAAGGACCTGGAGAAGGGTGGAACCTGTGTCCTTGACTTGCCTGGGAACTCCCTTAATTTACTGATATGAGAAATAAACTTTTATTTTTATGAGCCACTGAAAAATTAGGGTTTATTTATTAAAGCAGTTAGCATTACCTTAATGAATACAAGGAAATTAAATGTACCAGAGAGAAAAATGATCTGATTCACAAATTAGTGTAGGGTCAGTCTTGTTTGAGATCAGTAAACCCCATTGCATTCATTGTCAATAGATATTTGAAAGTTTTTATTTTTTGTGGGTTCAGAAAAATAAGAAAAATAAGACCTATATCTCTTGGGGGTTATTTATCTGCTCTCCCTGTCCAGGTTGGAGGTGGTCTTTGGCACTTTTTCAATGATTCTAACCTACTTATTTGCCCCTCACTTTCTGACCCCAGCCCCCACTCCACATCCTTTGCTATGGTTTCAGATACCACTGGAAGATCCGAGCTTTGGAGCTCTGGTAACACCACTTATTCCCTGTGGTGCTTAGTCCTGGGGGTGACAGCAGTTCCTGCTGATTCTGTTATCTGAGTTGTCTCCTGATCTTCCTAGTTTGGCTCCTCAGCAATTCCATCACCTGTGTAAACAATTCCCTGAATTAAATTTCCTTGGTATGAAATATCTAAAGGGGTTTCTGTTTCCCTGGTAGGACATTGATATGGATGTCAGGGAAAGTCTCATTGAAAAGGTGACATTTGATCAAAGACTTAAGAGAGAAGGGAGTTAGCTATGGTGATATTTGGGGGGAAGTGTATTCCAGGCAGAGGGAACAATCAACGCAAAGGCCCATGATGAGAAAATGCCTGGCGTGTTGAAGAAAACCACAGAGTGAGGAAGGAGACAATAGCAGCTGAGGTAAGGGAGGTACTGTAGCCAAATTATCTCTGATGTGAGGACCCATTGGAGGGTTTTGAATAAGGGGATGATATGTATTGCTTTATATTTTAAAAGGATGATAGTGACAGCTGTGTTGAGAATACACTATAGGGGTAAAGATGATGGAAGGAACATTAGAAGCCTCTAATAGTATTCTAGGCCAGAGATGATGGTGTTAGGTTGGTGCAAATGTAATCGTGGTTTTTGCATTTATTTTTAACCTTCAAACTGCAATTACTTACAAATAGCTTGGACATGTGAGCTAGCAATAAAGGTAGTGAGAAGTGCTCATATGAGAGTTAAACTTTGAAGGTAGAGCCAAAGGAATTTATTGAGGTGAGAGAGACCGTGTTTCCCTGAAAATAAGACCTAGCTGGACAATCAAGTCTAATGTGTCTTTTGGAGCAAAAATTAATATAAGACCAGGTATTATATTACATTATATTATATTATATTTTATATTACATTATATAAGACCCGGTCTTATAGTAAAATAAGTAATATAGTAAAATAAGACTGGGTCTTATATTAATTTTTGCTCCAAAAGATGCATTAGAGCTGATTGTCTGGCTAGGTCTTATTTTCGGGGAAACATGGTAATAAAGGAGTTAAGGAGGACTGTGGTGTTGTGAATATCTAACTAGGAATATGCAAAGTGGCCAAAAATCTTTAAGCATGGTAGTAAGAAGTTACCTGCATGTTTTCCTCTAATATCTGCAAAAATTTTATTTGTTTTTCCTTATGTCCTTCCAGACATTTTCCAATATTAATGGTTGAAAGTCATTAAAGTAGTTCCTGGTAACTGTTTTTAGGTCTTTAACTGACTGTTGTTTAATCTCATGGATAGGGACTTTGTGGCTACTCTGTACTATGGAATAATTTTTCAGAAACACCCCAGAATGTTTTAGAACTGGTTTACCAAGGAGGGAGGAGTCAAGGATAACTCCAAAATTTCTAGCTTGAACAACTGAAAGGATAAAGTTGCCATTAGTTAGGATGAGGAAGGCTGTGATTTGAACAGATTTTGAGGACATCAGGAATTTAGTTTTGGACATGTTAAGTTTGTGATATCTAGTAAATATCCAACTGAGGAAATCTAGTAAACCGGTGGAAATACAAGTATTTCTTTCATGAGAAAAGAATGAGTTAGAGGGGCCGACCCGGTGGCGCAGGCGGTTAGAGCTCCATGCTCCTAACTCCGAAGGCTGCCGGTTCGATTCCCACATGGGCCAGTGGGCTCTCAACAAAAAAAAAAAAAAAAAACAAAAAAAAGATGCTTTAAAAAAAAAAAAAAGAATGAGTTAGAGATAAAAGTTCGGGAGCTGTTGGTAAATAGATGAAATTTAAAAGCCACGAGACAGAATGAGATTGTCAAGGGAGAAGAAAAGCAGACCAAAGACAGAGTCCTGGGACACTTCAACACTAACATTTTGGGAGAGAAGGAGGAACAAGCAGTGGAGTCTGAGAAGGAGCATATAAATGAAGTGGGAGGAAAACCAGGACAGTATGGTGGCCTGCAAACCAAGTAAAACAAGTGTATTGCGAACTAAGTAATCAACTGTGTCAAATGATAGGTCAAATAACATGAAGTTTAAGAATTGATGATTGGCTTTATCAGCAGTGAGGACATTGATGACCTTGAAAGAGCAGTTTTAGTGGAAGTGGTGGGAGGGAAATCATGCCTGGGGTGTGTTGAAGAAAAAAATGGGAGAAGAATTGGATAAGTGTATATAAACCACTCTTTAGAGGATAGTTGTTGCAAAGAGATGGTACAATAGTTGGTGTGATCAATTGAGTCTAGATAAGTTTAATTTTTTTAAATGGGAGAAATGACAACGTGCTTGTGAACTGAGGAGAATGTCCCAGGAAATAGTGAAAGATTTATGGTGTAGAAAAAAAGGAGCAGAAATACAGGAACAACATTCTCAGGTAGGTGGTTCAGGATGGGATGGGATCTCGTGTACAAGTGGAGAGATTCACTTTAGATAGGGGCATGAATGGTTCACCTACAGTAACCAAGGGAAGGCAGAGTATGTAAGTGCAATTTCTGGTAAGTGCTGTGGTGTGTGTCTGAAAAAGTGTTCCTTTATTCAATTTTCTCAGTGAAGTAGGAAAATCAGCAGCAAGAAGTAAAGATAGGCGAAGAGGCAACAGAGGTTTGAGGTGAGAGAAGAAAATGTGAAAGAGTCATCTAATAAAGTAAGAAAATGAATGGGATAAGAATATATGAATATAGAATATAATAAAGTTTAATATGATTGCCAAGTAGAATTGAGGACCAATTTATGGTTCATGGTCAAGTGGGCCAAATCAGTATGGTTTGGTGCTTTTCCCCAGTTGTGTTCAGCTGCATGGGTACAGGTGTAAGATAGAAAGAGTTGGATTTGACTTAGAGGAAAGTTTTGCTGAATTCAAGAAAGTGAGAGAGGGGCAAGGGAGTTGTGAGTGTAAGAAAAAAAAAGATGATAATAATTGGCCTGGGTATTTAATTTGGATAAGAGGAGAGAATCCTTGTCAAGAGAGTGTAGAACGTGGAAATGATAGCAGGGTCAATGGATTGGCAGTTCTTATGGAATCAAACGATGGTTGGAGTATCCAGTCTCCTTCTGCCTCATTATTTACTCATCATAAACATCTTGTCTTCAAGATCTGAGTCTTCACATTTATGTCTAGGTAGCCAAATGATAGAAGAAATGAATAAAAGGGAGCTGCTGGGAAGGAGGTGCAACTACTCTCTGTGTTTAACGGAGGTTTCCCAGGAATTGTCACATTATGCTTTTTTCTTATATTTAATTGGCCAGAACTTGTTACATGACTATTACTAGCAAAAGAGAGGCTGAAAAGTAAAGTCTTTATTCCAGAGATCAATAAATAATGGCTTCTATTACTAAGGACAAAGGAAAGAAAATATATTGGGTTAGGCAATTACTATATATTTTTGCTTCTAAAATGTGCAGTTCCCCACATTTTACCTCTCTGAAATCAGGATATGTAATATAGTTGGTAGTGTGTGATGGTTTGATTACTGAATTGTTTGTACTTAATACTACAGAAAATATTGATGCATTTTATAGTTGATGACATCATATATTGGAAGAAAGATGGTAATATTTTGCCGAGACAGAGAATACTGGATGGGAGAAACAGATTTGCTTCGGGTGAGAGAAAGGGAAGGAATATGATTAGTTTGTTTTTTCACATATTAAGTTTGAGACTGACCTATTTATTAGCAGTTGAAAATTTGGGATTGGAACTCCAGATTGTGATGGGACATGTGATCAAGTTTATGTTGGAAAATTCCTTGAGTTCTTACAAATTTTGATTGTTTGTACTATTTGTTTTCCAAAAATAATTTCAAGTGGCAGTTTTTTGCTATAGGTAGAAATTATTTCACTTGTTGCCAAAGACTCAGCAGTCTTGCCAGAAGTCATGATAATTTTATAAGATGATAATGTATTAATTCAAGGTTTTCAGTTAACTTAGCAGTGAAAATAGATGTGATTTAAAATATTAGTTTGCATTCAATAAGTGATAGTGAAAATTTTTATGTCTATAACGATTGCATGTGAAACTTCTGATAGAAATGTCTGGTTTGAATTTATTTTCTTCTGGATGCTTTATTGAAGACCCAAGTGCAAGGGGAAAAAATTAAAACCAGACAACTTCAGATCCACTGTAAATGTCACATGCCATCAGAAAGACTAAACTAAATGTTGCTTTTGGCCACCATGCTTGAAATAAAAATAAAAAGTAAAATCAATTTACATTTTAATACTCCTATTTGAAATAATAAAATGGTATTTGGACCTAATACCACTAGGCTTACCATATAGTAAGCCTAGTGGTAGAAACTATGGTTTGGGTGAACTAGTAAAAAAATAAATGCACATAGCAAATTATTTCTGTCCCTGAAAAGCATATATCCTGTATTTGAAATGTGAGAAGTAAGGAAATGAAAGGAGTTATTAACTTTTTAAAGATGTATACCTAATAAAAGGTAGATTCATGGTGTTGGGTCTCTTGCCAGCAACACTGGGCCCCTATTCCCAACATACCACAAACGTCTTCAGGAAATGGAACTTGATCAAAGACAAAATATTAAAAACCAATACTATCTGTAGACCTGAGAGAACAATCACATTAAAATTAATTTGTACAACAAATTGGCAGTTACAAAATAGTCATAGGTATGTAAAGTACAGCTTAGGGAATATAGTCAATAATATTGTAATGACTATGTATAGTGACAGGTGGGTACTAGACTTATCGAGAGTATCATTTCGTAAGTTGTATAAATGTCTAACCACCTGTCTAACCATGCTGTACACCTGAAACCAATATAATTTTGAATGTCAATGGTAATTGAAAAATAAAAAAAAATTAAAAATAATTTGTACAAATTTCTTCTAAGCAAAAATAACAAAAAGGCACTTTACCCAACTTATTTTTGACATTTTAAAAGTTTCAGTTTCATTCATTCATTCATTCATTCATTCATTCTGTAACTTCTTTGGAGCTATTACGTGTTAGAGACTTGGCTAGGTACTTGGAAAATAATCAGCAACAACAGATATGATCCCTGTCCTCAGAGAACTTACTTTACATTCTGGAGAAAGAGATGATTACATTGCATTCAAACTGCAGCATGGGAGGTGCTCTGAAGGAGGAAGATGTGGTGCTAGGCGAGTCTACAGAAAGAGCTGATGTGGTCAGAGAAGTCAGAGAAGTATTCCTTGTGTAAGAGTGTTGGCAAAGATGTTTTTGCTGCATGATATCTAACAAATGAGGGGTTAAACAATTAAGCCACTTATTATTTCATATAACAAAGTCTGAGGTATTTTGATCAGGGTTGATTCAGAAGCTCAATGGTGCCATCAAAGACCTAGGCTCTTCCCTCTGTCTATTCGCCCAGTCTTTCTTGTTGTCTAAGTTCTTTGGCTTGTCCCCTCATGCCGAGAAGATGTCACAGCTCTACACATTATGCCCTCATCCAACTGCATCCAAAGGCAGGAAAAGAGGCATTTCTTTTTGTCTGACCCTTTTTTTCAGGAGCCTTTTTTCTCAGAAGAGATTTCAGATCCCCTTGATCTTGGGCATGTCCATGTGCTAGCTGCAAGAGCTGTTGGAAAAGAAAGTACGCATTTTTTAGCCCCTATGGTAGGAGTCAGTCAGGCTCTCTGCCAGCAAGGAAAAGAGAGGTGGGAAACGCCTGTAAGATACCTACACTTTCTACCATCAGGAGTGACTCTCAGCTGTGCTCTGCAGGGCAAGGAGGATGACTAGGTAAGACACAAAGTAGATCATTCTAGAAGGCAACAACTTGTGAAAGGCTCTAGGGCAGGAGAGAAAGACAGTCAGTGGCTAGAGAGGAAGGTGAGAGAGAGACCATGTAGATCAGATTAAGGGACTTTGTCTTTATCCTAAGGGCAATGGTAAGCCATTGGAGGGATTCATACAGGTGACGTGATCATGTGTTCATTTCCAGAGTGGAATATAAATTGGAGGCCAGAATGAATGTGGTAAGGGCCCAGTAAGGGCCATTGCAGATCTCCAGGTACAAGTGGGGGTAAAATTATATAGTTCACTAACTATTGTAAGTAAAATTTTCTTCATTTTATCTGTTTATTTCAGAATTAGAACAATTCTTCCTGGAGGCATTACTTTGAAGGTAAGGAGAAGTTCATGTCCATAGCTGGGGGAGAGAGTGACCTTATTTAACAGGATATTTTCCTCCATTATATTATAATTCACATATATTATAGAAAGTTCATAAAGTATTGAAATTTACAAAAAATTTAAGGTAGAAAAATAAAGCAGGGAAGATGTATAGAAAGTGTTGGGGTGGGGTTGAAATTTTAGAGCATTTATCCCAGAGAAATGAAAATTTATGTCCACACAAAACCCTGTACATGATCGTTCATAGCTGTTTTATTTGTAATAGCCAAAAATGGAAAACAACCCAAATGTTCTGCAATAGTTGAGTGGTTAAACAAACTGGTACATTCATATACATTGGTTCTGTTTTTCTGGAAAACCCTGATTAATACATCATGGAATGCTACTCAGCAATAAAAAGGAATGAATATTCCTTTGATGCATACTATTGATACATGCAATAACTTGGATGGATCTCAAGGACATTACATTGAATGATAGAAGCCAATCTGAAAAAGTCCTATACTGCATAAGTCCAGTTACAAACATTCTTGAAATGTCAAAATTATAAAAATGGAAACAGAGTAGTGGTGGCCAGGGTTAGGGGGCGGGTGTTACTACTGATGTAGGTGATGTTGGATCTGCTAGCAGTTTCTGAGTGTGGGCGGGTATCGTGTCTTGTGAAGCCGAAGAATGGAAACAAGGACCAGGGAGAGGCAAAAAGTTTTACAAAGAGGATAGTTTATTAGAGACTGGAGAATAGGTTGCAGCTCCCTAGCGGGAGAGGGTCCCGAATGGGGGGGTGCCCCACGACTGAGGCAAAAGCTCTTACTTTTATACCTTCCCTTGCCTGCTTGGGGAAGGGGAGCTGTTTGAAGAGGAAATTTGTTTGAGGAAGAGAACTGTCGCCTTCTAATGAAATTCATCTACCAGGTTTGTTCTGCTTGCCCATCCTAAAGTAATTAGCAAAGTAACCCACTCTTTATCTATCAGATCTGCTCCATTTGTCAGGCCAAAATGAATTTTATAATTAACCTCAAGGCCTTGGTACATTATGTCCTGAAGCAAAGGAGTGATTTCAAAACCTGAAGTTTTAGGATATGACTGTCTTTGTTTATTCCATCAGGGACCTCCCTGCGTACCTAGGGACATGCTAACTATACTGTACCACTATGAAAGGGTAGCACCATGGAGATCTTTGTGGTGATGGAATAATTCTATATCTCGATTGTGGTGGTACTTTCATGAATTGACATGTGACAGAATGACATAGGACTATACAAACACTTTATTTTAATGTCAGGTTCCTGGCTTTGATGTTGTACTAGAGTTATTAAAGATGTAATCAATGGGAGAAACTAGGTAACAGGGAAAGGACACCACTTGGTACTATTTTTGCAACTTCCTATGAAATCTATAATTATTTCAAAATAAAAAGTTTTAAGGAAAATTTTCAGAGACATCTCTCTCTCACCTTCCTTCATCTTTCTGTGTATTTTCTTTCCCTGGATATGGCTTTCTCTCTTTGGTGCTAGGTGATATGGTGCTGAATCTCTTTCTTTCCTCCTTTTCCTTAAGTTTTCTTTTAATTGGTCATAATGCAAAACCAAGTCATTTCCCATCCTCCTGTTAATCCAATTCTTTTAATAAAGGTTTATGTTTGCACATGCTTAATTTTAAAAGCAGCAATGTTCTCTTTTTAGACATCCCTTTAAAAACAAACCCCCCAAAACTAAACTACTTTTTATTTTACATAATCCACAGTTAATCATTGTTCTTAAGGTAGTAGCCCACAATACAAAAATGTTTCCAACATTTGTCTCAGAAGACAATTTTTGTTTTATATGTATGGAGCTTTAGTAACATTCTTGGTGTTTGTGGATTATGATCACACATTCAGGAATTACTGGGAAAACTGGTATCAAATATTATGTTCCATTGTTTTTTTTTTTTTTTATATAAATTCACACGTCAAAAAAACCAAACCTTTGCCAGGCCATGTGTCCAGAGTTTTTCGTTTGGAAACTATGATCATTACAACTACGGAACATCAAACAGAAGACAGCCTTTTCCTGAGGGCTTGCGAACTGAATCTGGCAACACTTTGGAAAAGTACTACTTTAGGTTCTCAAGAACCAAAAGAGCCCTCTGGCTCTTCCAGTGGGCTCAGCCCTAAATATTCTGAGTCCTTTGAAAAAATTATGAGTTGCAGGTGTTTAAATTTTCAAGTATTTTCTTTGGGTCTTTTCATTAAATACCCAGTGACTACGCAGTCCTAATGACAAACAAGGATTACACTTCCTGGGGGGTCCTATTTACAATTAAGGTAGGTCTGCATTTTTCTCCCATCCACTTGCCTTCTTCTCTCTTTCAACCAGACTTTTCACCTCTTTTCTAAGCTCCAGTATTTCACAAAACACCAAATAAAAATAAAATAAACAACCCCCCCCCCACCCCGCTATGACATTGCAGTTACACAGTCTTGAAAACGAAGGAAGTTTGTCCCTCGCGGGGACCCGTCCTGGTGGTTTCCTGCAGAAAGATGGCGGCGGTCTCAATGTCAGTGGCGCTGAGGCCAGCGTGGTGGGGGAGACGGGCAGCGGCGGCAGCTGCCATTTCCGTTTCCAGGGTTCCGACCAGGTAACGGGGTCGTCAGGCTTCTTCTTCAAGGTTCTTGGGTCTCCTCACTTTTGCGGAGGTCTGTGCCGGCGGGGTCCCCGAGCAGGCCTCGGGGAAGGCGTCCTCTGCTGACCTCTTCCTCGGGAGAGGGCGGGCGCATTGGGGACTCGCTGCGATCGGGGGGCGCTGGCCGGGCGAGTGGGACGTGAACGCGGGGAGGTGGGAGGAGGACCTCCGGTTTCTTGGAAACTTTTGCGCTGTTGCTGTGAGAGAGGGTCTGTGGGGTCGGGCGGTCCCCGCAGCCGCGAGCCGAGGCCGGTCCAGTCCCCGGGGAATGGGAGGGGCCTCAGTGGCCTGGCGCCCCCTTTTCTGCACCACTCCGTGTCTTTCACCTGGTTGCCCATCACTTCGGTGCTTTCCTTGGGGGACATAGCCCTCTTTGCGTTAAGTGGTACTGATCGGGTGTCTGAGCATCAAGATAGTGTTAGTGGTCAGCCTGACGGGGAGGAGAAGTTGGTTGGAAGTCAGTGTTAATACAAATGTCCCAGCTAGTGTGATACTGGACGTTAAAACTTACACAAGGCTGGGGGGTGGTCCTGCTGGGAGGCTTCCCGTCCCGGATTGGATTAAACCTCACAGCAATTCAGGGACGTTCGGTATTGGTTGTTGTTACTGTTTTGCCGTGAAGCATTTTGGTGGTGGTGGTATTTGTTGGACTCCATTACTTTTAATCCTCCATTGCCCTGTTTTCCATAATTTTTCCAGATTTTGTAGTACCAACACGACGGCGCGCACACACACACACACACACACACACATTTTTATCTGCGAATACGTGTTATGTTTCATCGCTATTTTCGCAGCTCGTTGGTATCAATACAAACCAGGCCTTACATTGAGTGTCCTACGCATTCTGTTGAGACCACACTAAATGCTCAGACCAAGGATGGAAAGACTGGATGGACCGATGTGAAGTGGGTGGGAGGAGCGGGAGTGGTTAAACCTGGAAGAGGGTCTAGTCAAGTGCTAATTAATTCAGTGGTATATTAAATATAAAGAACTAGAGTTAATTAGAAAGGATTTTTGGAGATACATTTCATCAAGGTTTTCAGTGAGTTTTGCGTGGGAAAGAAGACGGGGTCCTGGGTAGGGTCAGTTGGTTACGAAAAGGCTTGAAGACAGTAGTTTAGAGATACGTACATAATACAGAGTTATTGGAAAATAAGGACGTAAGATTGGGGAAAGGTAAATAAGTGTGTACTGAACGCTTCTTCATATGGTGAACTTGAAGAATGGAAAGTATTTCTGTAAGGTAAAATATTCCACTGGTTGCCTTGGGGCTGGAATAGACTCAGGTTAGTTCTTTTTCTCCTGGACATTATAGAGATTAATTTTGCATTCCCAAATAATAATGTATTCACAGTTGCCTAGAACTGAAAACAAATTTGAAGGGTCCACTGGTGTATGGCTAATCAAAACATGGCCGTATGCCTGTCACAGCCATTTTGTCAGCAATTAGTTACAGTTAAGATACTACATTTTGGAAATTTTGATGATAATTACTACTACTTCAAAATAGTAATTTAAAGAGTTTCTGCTTGTGAAACAGTTACGAGAGATTTTAAAATAAAATTTTAAATCATATGACTTTTTGAAAGAGAAGTAAGCCTTTATTTCCTTGTTTTCCAAATAAAGCTCGCTGTGCTGCGTATGACTTTTTTTCCCCAAACTTTTATTTATTTTAAGTCTGTTTTTCCAGGACCCATCAGCTCCCAGTCAAGTAGTTATTTCAATCTAGTGGTGGAGGGCGCAGCTCACAGTGGCCCATGTGGGGATCGAACCTGCAACCCGGTTGTTAAGAGCACCGCACTCTAACCAATTGAGCTAACCGGCTGCCTTGCATATGACTTTTGTTTCACACTTTAAAAAAACTTAAAAGACAAGTAAAACAAATTTTAAACACAAGTTAAATGACACATTTATTTGCTTTCTGTACCACCTTTTTTTACCCAAAGAGCTTATGATATTCATCTCACTTTAAGGGAAATCTGTGGTCCATCTCCCTTACATATTATTTGCTCTTCATCCTTAAGTACTCTTTCCCCTTATGATTTCAGAGTAAGGAGGACCTGAAAAGACTGAATGTGGAAAAAGAATCAATTAATGGGGAAATTAACATCTAAAATTCATTTTATTGTAATGTTTAGAAAACATTTGCAAATGATGTAGTGGTTCAGTAGCTTGAATAAAATGAGGGAGGGTGGAATCTGTAAGGCACTTGGTAAGGAGGGGAGTAGTGAAAAAATATAAGTATTGGAGAAAAGAAACTAGCAGAAGGAAAGAAGCAGTTAACAGCTACATTAATGGATCAGTAAAAAAACAAACAAAAAAAAACACCAATCAAAAAATCCAACAACATATATGCACGAGAGAGAGAAAAAATTACTTAAACAGTGTAGATGATTCAGCTGATCTAGTTACTGAGCTCATGCCCTAGAGTCTCAGTTTCCACGTGCTTATTTCCCTGGTCTGAAGAGAAGGGGGGGAATCCTGATAAATGGCCTACATTTATCTTTACTTCTCTGACTTTCCTAAGGGATTGTCCAGGGTTAGTTTAACTATTTAGGATATTAATATAAAAACCAGATAAAATGGCACTCTATTTCAAAATAGCAGTACTTAGGGCTCAAAACATTTGATATAAGGGTTTTTGTTTTCTTTAACCTATTCATGCACACATCTCACCTACTCCTGTTTCGTGACTTGTCAATTTGGATTGAATCTTGTGTTTACCTCAAACATAACTCCTTAGGGTCTGCAGCAGGTGTTAATAACGGTGGTGGGGACTGAGTATGTGGGACCTTTATTTGAGGTCTGTTTTTGCACTCCAATCTTTATTCTGTTGCTTTTATTTCCTTTTTCAGCATTAGATGAGTATGAAATTATGAGTCTTAGGACCTCCAATGAGTAAGAGGTCCTAAGGTTGACAAGAATTCTGTGTATGATACCTTACTGAGAAGCTGTCTCAGCCCAAATTTGAGAAACATTTAGGGCATTTAAAACCAGTAGGTTGGCTTCTACTTCAGAAAAGCTGCATAAACAAATTCCTCTCTAAAGGGCAGCTACTTTTACTATCTTTGGAACATATCAAAGCCACGTTTTGTGAGCTTGAATTGTTTCGAAAGTGCCTTCTAATAGGTTTCATTTCTTACTTTTTTTCGTCATTAAAAAACCCCATAACTAGTTGGTCTGTTTCATCAGTAGCAGTCATTTTTGTTGGATTCTTAGGAGAATTAAATATTTTAATACTAATAAATATTGAAATGGTGTGTGATACATAGTAAACCTTACCTATTAAATGTTCATTTTATTATTGGTTTGAATAACCTGAATATTTTTCTTTAATCTTGGTGATAGATATTTGATAGATGGAATTATTGTTTAAAATATTCGCTTCCATTCCATTCCCTGTGACAGGATCATGCATTACTGCCCCATTGGTTAAGGGACTTGTTTTAGCCAATTAGGTGTTAACTGGAAATTATATGCATTGTTAAGCCGAAGTTTTAAGAGCTGTCCCATGTTTTGCCATGTCCCTTTTCCCTCTGCTGTGAGATGGATGTATCCTGGGTTGGGTCTTTTCTTTTAGCCAGATCCTGAAATGAAGATAACATGGAGCAAAGCAGAATCTGAATCTTGTAGGTTACATAACATACTAAGTGATTAAGCAGTAAACCTTTGTTGTAAATCAAAAAGATGTTTGGATTGTTGGTTACTAACAACCTATACTGACTTTTACACACACCCACATGCACATAAATGAGCAGGTATTAGCACAAGGACTGATGTATCAGTAGTGAGGTCACATGCTTTTGGAGGGTTAGAAAAAAACTTTATTTTTGTACGCTTCATGGCACCTAATGTTGTGTGATTGTAAGGAAAAGCAGGAAGCCATAAGCTGTATTTCTATTAATAGTCACAGTGAAAGCCAATTAGGTACTAACCTACATAAGTATCTACCAGACTTACGCTTTTCTAATTATTTGCAATGGTCTGAATGTAGGATATTCACCTAAAACTGTTTACTTCTGGATTGAAGTTGTCTTATAAATAAGTGTTTTTGTACTCATACATTTCCTTGGCAAGTGTCCTGATTCCTCTTTTGTGTTCAAATTAAAAGAGGTGAAAATGAATTTATTTGGGAAAGGGTACTCATGGAACATGAGAGCTTTTTTGTAATAGTGGTAATTAAATGTGATTATGAGACTTGCTCTCTGTAAGCTACTTTACATGACATTTTAAAAAGTTAAATTCATGGGGTTTAAGGGAGAAAGATGGAGCAACTTAGTTCCTGTGTGTGGGGACAGAGTCCTAGAGAGCAGTTTCCAGGCTCTTGGCCTCGTGTGGAAAGGTGCTGGCTCGGGTAGTAGATGGCCATCAGCTGTGAGTAGTTGGCCATCAGCTGTTACCGGTCAGCCATTAGCCACTGCTATAACTGCCGCGGCTGAGCTAGCAAGAGCGGATTGCAGTTAGCAAGTGGGGTTGGTGGGCAGAGAAGCGGATGGCAGACTGCATCGTGTGGCTCCTGCTTCCTGTGTCTCCAGCCCAGCCGCCAGCGAGAATATAGTGGTATGACTCCCCTCTCTCTGGCTCCGTGGGTGTTCCTTTTTGGCCTCACCATGTCCTGCGTTGGGGAGCTGAGACCCTGTATGACACCCTGCACGACACTGTGTAATCCATGTTAGAAGAGGTCTCTGTTTTGGTGTGGGGTGAATACAGAATAATTTCAAATGGAAAAGCTTCTAAAATATATCCCTTGGTGAACATTGAGAATATTTTTTTTTTAAAGTAAAGTTTATTGGGGTGACAATTGTTAGTAAAATTACATAGATTTCAGGTGTACAATTCTGTATTACATCATCTATAAATCCCATTGTGTGTTCGCCACCCAAAGTCAGTTCTCCTTCCATCACCATATATTTGATCCCCCTTACCCTCATCTACCACCCTTACCCCCTTACACTCTGGTAACCACTAAACTATTGTCTGTGTCTATGAGTTTTTGTTTCTCATTTGTTTGTCTTGTTCTTTTTTTGTCTCTTTTTTGTTGTTTTTGGTGTATATACCACATATCAGTGAAATCATATGGTTCTCTGCTTTTTCTGTCTGACTTTGCTTAGCATCATACTCTCAAGATCCATCCATGTTGTCACAAATGTTCCTATATCATCTTTTCTTACCACCGAATAGTATTCCATTGTATATATATACCACAACTTCTTTATCCACTCATCTATCGAAGGACATTTTGGTTGTTTCCGTGTCTTTGCCACCGTAAGTAAAGCTGCAATGAACATTGGAGCACACGTGTCTTTATGGATAAATGTTTTCAGATTTTTTGGGTAGATACCCAGGAGAGGGATTGTTGGGTCATATGGTAAGAGAATAATTTTTATGGTTATTCTGAGCACAAATGAATAATAGCAGCTAACATTTATTTCTCACTTACTGTATATTAGCCTGTGCCAAGGACGTTACCTACATTATCTCATGTAGTAATCCTGTGAACTCAGGTGTTCTTAGTCTCTTCATTTTTCAGATTAGGAAACAGATTTTTTTCAGTTATATAGGTAGACCTCATTTTATTGCACATGGCTTTATTGTGCTTCACAGATGTGTTTTTTACAAATTGGAGGAAGGATCCTCCTCCACCAGCAAAAAGATTACAGTTTGCTTTATTGTGGTGGTCTGGAATGGAACGTGCAATATCTCCGAGGTACACCTGCCTGTACATTACTAGGAAATAGATTTAGCAGTCTAAAGGAATATGTTGACTTTCACAGTGAGAAATATTATGTCTGATAATAGTAAATTAAAACCTCAGTATCTTGTTATTTTTTCCTTTTAGTAAGGTACGTTCTTTACTTGAGAGACTATCTAATGCTCTTTACTTTCACTCTCCTTTTCTTTTTGTACAATGAGAGTCTCCAATTGAGAAATTAGGGTTTTTGTTTGTTTTTCAGTAAGGATTTTTTCTCCCTAAATTGTGTTTGTTTTTTTTGTGTGAGAGACTTCATACAGGTGACTTGATTTTTATGCTTTCTTACCGTCTTAAACAAAATACATATAACGTATGCATTAAGGTATACTGCATATTTTTCTGTTTTCTTACTCCACTGATCATTAGGAAAAACAGTTATTGTATTCTGCTGCCTTTAAAAACTATCAAGTGTCTGTTACGCTTTCTGATTTCTGGTGTCTGCTATTTAATAGTGTTTTTGTATCCTTCCTTGACTGGTCTGCTTCCCTTTAGCAGTTTCACTACCCCTTTTTGTTTATCATGGGTTTGAATATCAAGCAAGTAAACCTGTTAGAATTTTGTGTCAAATAAAGCAGGATTAATGAAGCTCTGATGATGGCTAAAATTTACTTCGTTGTGATTAAAGGCTTGAGCTTTTTAAAAAGTGGACAGATAATTACATATAATACGTGGGCTCTTTTGCACCTTTTCTTTTATAGTTTTCAGTGTCAAAAGATTCTGATGGAACCTTATTATACCTGAATTATGATGCAGTGGCCCCATTCTTCATAACGACTTTTATCTACACATTTGGATATTTTAGCAAACTGTTCCAAGTCTTTTGTCCTTTAGGTAATGATAAGAGCAATTCAGAATTTCTATATCAAATTCTCCTTCTCCTGTCTGTTATTGAGTATTTTGATAGGTGAATACATACAACCTTAGGTTCTTTAGAATTAGTTAGTTGCTCAACTGTGACCTTTTCTTCTTGGCTTTACTCACTAGACTTAATTTTTCCTTTATGGGATCATGGTCCATTCAGTTAAGTGATTTTTAAACCCTTGATGTGCATCAAAATCACCTGTTGTGTGCATAAAAAATTGAGATGCCGTGGCCCCAGTAAATATTGGTTCAGTAAGTTTAGGTTGAGACTTAGCTTTATGGTGATTCTGATGGGAAGCTAGGGCTGAAAAACTACTGTGTGTTTTTTTTTAAAAAATATTTTCCATGTTCTATCTTGAAAGACTTCAAAATGCATTTTTCCTTCAGGGAGGGATGGAGATTTCCAGAAACAAACCGAAGTGCCTCAATTTTTGTGTATTTTCCTAATTAAAATTAAGTTTTATGTTATTCACTCATGCACCGTATAGAGGCTTTTTCTTGGAGAAACTTTCCTTTGAGGCAAAGCAGGCATTTTGATAATTTTGGAGAAAGCAGGCCATGTTACTCGCTCTCTGGAGACTCTTGTTCTTCCTTTTGGAAGGGCTCAGGTTTAATATAGCGCAGCTGTTGAACTCTGCCCCTCAAAGTTTTAAGAAGAAAGTGTTTTATCCTTTAAAATGGAAATGCCTTTTTTTTTTTTTTTTAGGGAGGTGGCCTTTGGTGGATATAGTTCTCTTAGAGAGTTTCATGCTTTTCTAGAGTTCTTTTGTTTCAGTGATTTCTTAGACTGTTTCAGGTGTTGAGAGAACTGTCTCTGAGAGTAAAGATCTGGCTGCTTTTGTAATATGATTTGCTATATCCTTAACAAAGCTAGATGAAGAATTCATTTCTTTGTGTTTTCTAGGACTCAAAAATATGTTCTTTCCTTTATTCAGCCACTCCACACATAAGTAAATAGACCTTGAATAGGGTTTACTAGACAAAAGATTCTGTTCTAGATGACTGTTCAGCAAGCCATATGCTTCTCCTAAAAATGTCAGTCTGTCTTGATGAGCTTTAAAGTGAATACAGATGTTTTGGCTCTTTTGAGGACTACCACTCTTTGTGTGGAAAGAGCACTTCTTTTTCAAGAGATTTCTTCAAAATACTTAGTAGAAATGTATATTCATACCTTTTGTCTTTTAAGTCTAATGAAATTAGATTTAATTAGACGTTAGTAATTTGAATTTAATTTTAATATCCTGGTACAAATGAGATTTAGAGAATCAAACAGGTCTCTTTGGCTTTTGTTAAAATGTTGTTATTTATTTAGTCTTTTTTAAAAATTTGGAACTTGAAGTGCTTTATAATGTTTTGTGTAATGAAAGGTGATATTTTGGCAGGAAGGGATATTCGATGCCTTCTACTTTGGTAGGTTAACTCTAGAAGTTGTAGTTCATAGATGCATACAATGTTTGAGTTGGAAGAATAGGATCCTCCTGTTTGACCTTTTATTTAATATAAAAATCTCTGGAACCTTCCTGTTTCTTGATTGTGTAGCAGTTGAGAAATATAACGTCTGACCATTAACTTTTTGAACTTCTTGGAATGATGTTGCTAACCTTTTTTGATATTAGTGGGATTATTTATTATGAACTTACACTAAGTGGACAGTTAACCAAGTTTACTATTTGGAAGTGCTGAAAAGGCTGCATGAAAAAGTTAGATGAAAATGACCTGAACTTTTCGACAACAATTCATGGCTCTTGACAACACACCAGTTCACAGAGCACTGTCTGTGAGGGAGTTTTGAGCCAGTAAACAAATACCTGTATTGGAACACCCTCCCTACTCACCTGCTCTGGTCCCCTATGACTTCTTTCTTTACCCAAAGATAAAGGATGTATTGAAAGGAAGACATTTTGATGACATTCAGGACATCAAGGGTAATATGACAACAGCTGTGATAGCCATTCTAGAAAAAGTTCCAAAACTGCTTTGAAGGGTGGACTAGAAGCTGGCATAGCTTCCCAAAGGGGAGTACTTCGTAGGTGACCATTGTGATACTCAGCAATGAGGTATGTAGCACTTTTTCTAGATGAGTTCACAAACTTAATTGTCGAACCTTTATATATGGTGAATTTCTAGTAGCCCTAGAAAACCCTCTATAATTTTAGACTAGTTGGGAAATGATGTTTCCTTTTAGTACTCTATACAAAAATTCTAAACCCCCTGCACATGTCAGCCCTTTAGACAATTGAAGACATTTATCATCATTCTCCCTCCAAATCTGTGCTCCAGGCTTAACATTTCCAGTTTGTTTACCCTTTATTAATGACCGTATTTCTTAATGCTTTACTACCTCTTGGTAGACCTTAGAATATATTCCATTTCTCTAGTATCTTTCTTTGAACTATATATTATTTTCTAATTGTTGAGCTTTGAGAGTTCTTAAAATATTCCGGATACAAGTCCTTTGTCATATATGAGGTTTGCAAATATATTCTCCCAACCTCTTTTTTCATTTCATTCTTTTAACAGTGTTTTCACAGAGTAAAAGTTTTTAATTTTGATAAAGTCCAGTTTACCAGTTTTTTTTCTTTTATGACTTGTACTTTTGTTTTCATATCTAACAATTCTTTGCCTAACCTTGGACCATGAAGATTTTTCCCTATATTTTTTTCTTGAAGTTTTGATGTATTATGTTTTACATTCTGATCTGTGATCCATTTCAAGTGAATTTTTATATAAAGGTGCGAGATTTAAGTTGAGGTTAATTTTTTTGCATATAGATGTACACTTGTTCCACCACCATTAATTGTAAAGACTATCCTTTTTTCATTAAATTGCTTTTGCACCTTTGTCAACAATCCGTTGTCTATATTTGTCTGGGTCTGATTTTTTTAGTGTCTGTTCTGTTCCATTGATCTAAATCCCTTTGCCAATATCACACAGTCTTGATTACTGTAGCTTTATAGGAAATGTGTACTGTAATTAAGTAGCTGTGATTCTAACAATTTCCTTCATTTTCAATTTTGTTTTAGCTATTCTACTTCCTTTCTAGCTATCTAGTGCCTTTATATCTATTTAAATTTTAGAATCAGCTTATGTATATCTATGAAAAATCTAGGTGGGACTTTGGTATTGCTTGAAATCTATAGATTAATTTGAGGAGAGTTGTCATTTTTACTAGGTTGAGTCTTCCTGTACATAAACATAGTATGTCTCTTCAATTATTTATTGATTTCTTTTATCATTGTTTCATAGTTTTAAATGTACAGAGCTTGTATATGTTTTTTTTTTTTAGATTTATGCCTGAATATCTAAATTCTGAGGTGCTATGGTAAATAACATTGTTTAAAAATTTTAGTTTCTAATTGTACTGAGTATAGAAATAGAATTGATTTTTGTGTTGACTTTGTATCCTGTAACCTTGCTAAACTCACTGGTTAGTTCCATAAGTATTTTGTAGATTCTTTGGGAGTTTTTCTTTTAATCTTTTATTGGGGAATATTGGGGAACAGTGTGTTTCTCCAGGGCCCATTAGCTCCAAGTCGTTGTCCTCCAATCTAGTTGTGGAGGGTGCAGTTCAGCTCCAAGTCCGGTTGCTGTTTTCAATCTTCAGTTGCAGGGGGCACAGCCCGCCATCCCATGCGGGAATTGAACTGGCAACCTAGTTGTTGAGAGCTCGCGCTCTAACTAACTAAGCCATCCAGTCGCCCCTCGGGCCACTCAGTTGCAGCTCATTGTCTTCAATCTGGTTGTAGAGGGTGCAGCTCACTGACTCATGGGGGAATTGAACCAGCAACCCTATTGTTTAGAGCTGGCGCTCTAACCAACTGAGACATCCAGCCACCTTCTTTGGGAGTTTTAAGTAGGTTATCATGTATTCTGTGAATAGGGACAGTTTATTTCTGCTGTTCCAATCTTTAAGCCTTTTGTTTCTTTTTGTTTTCTAAAACGATGTTATAAGAGTGATGACTTTAGACATTCTTGCCATTTACCAATTTTAGGGGAAAGTATTCAGTTTTTCACCATTAACTAAAATGGTACCTAAAGATTTTTTTTTTAAGTACCTTTATTCAGATCCAGGAAATTTTCTTCTTCTCCTAGTTTGCTAATAGTTTAATTATATTGATTCATTTATGAAATATTGAACCAGCCTTGCATTCTCAGGATAAACCCACTTGGTTGTGTTGTTTAATTGCTTTTATATATTACCATAATTGATTTGCTAATATTTTGTTGAGGATTGTTAGCCTATGTTTATGAAGGATATTGGTCTGTATTCTTTTTTTGTACTCTTTGTTTAGACTTGGTATCAGGGTAATGCTGGATTCATAAAATGAGCTTAGAAGTGTTTCCTCATCTTCTGTTTTCTCTTGAATTGCTTTAGTTTTATCTCCCAAATTTTGATGTTGTATTTTATTTTCATTTGGTTCAAAATATTTTTTTATTTCCCTTGAGACTTTCTATTTGATGCATAGATTATTTAGAGATGTTTTGTTTGATTTCCAAGTATTTGGAAATTTCCTTATTGTTCTGTTACTGGTTTCTGGTTTAATTCCATTATGTTCTGAAAACCCTGTTCCCTAGGGCTCCGTCTAGAAACCTGGGGCTCCTGTTAGTGAAGTCCTGCAGTTGCACGTGCATTAGTGACTTGGGGACAGAAGGACAGAGAGAAAAAAACAAAATGCAACAAGTGTTGATCCTACCTTTTTAGAATCACAACTGCAGTGAATGGAGAGGAAGCTTACCTTCCCTCAGAGTTTTGGCTCTAGCAGGTTTCCATGTGGCTACGGGATTACCTCTGGCTCATATATGGTGCATGAGATAACAGAAGAGAAAAGGGTGATTTTCGCACTTGCCCATTTCTACTAGTTCCTTTCTAGCTCCTTGGGGGCAGAGTGCTTCTCCTGGAGAAGTGCTCACTTGTGGATTTCCCGCTGCATGAAGTTCAGGCAAGGGATAGGGGAGGGGAAACTAATTGCTGGTTGAGTGGTACTTTGAATTCTGGTGATCTTCCCTGATCTGCCCATTTACTTCTTACAGTTTTCAAATAGCTGTTCCATACATCCTGTTTGGACTCCATGGTTGTGTTTAGTGGGCGAGACAGGGTAGAGTGTGCTTACAACATCTTATTAGGACCAACCATCCTACGCTGAATTATTTTGAAAGCTAAATTCTAATATATCTGGCATTTAGCAAGATTTGAAAGATTTAAAGATGACTCAGAAAAGTTCTTCATATGATCAGATTCTAAACCATTGATTCTCAATTGTGGTGGGAGGAAGGGAGGAGTTAACATACCAGAATCTTAGAAATGGGGCAGAGAAAGGATGTCAAAATACATGTGTCTTTAGTTGAAAATCGTGGCATTTAATTAAAGATGGAAGTTTTTTGCACATGTAAGTGGGTACAAAAATGCATTGAGTAATTGGTTTAGACCATCAACCAATAAATTTTAACTACTTTGAGAGGGTGTGGGAGTCAGATTTATTTTGAGTAACCAGTGGAAGGTTTGGTGACTTCTGTCTAGAAATATGTGCACTCATATGTAAAAAATCAGAGTTACATTTCTAGGGGATTCATGGATCCCTTCCATTGAGAGCATTAGGTCTTCCACATTTTATTTATACTAGCTCTTGTGTTAGACGTTTCAGTTACAAGTGACAGAAACCTAGAAACTCAAATGACTGGCTTAGGCAAGAAGAGGGAATTGGTTTATGTTACCAACCAATGGGAAGGGCAAGGGTACAGCTAATTGGTCTCAGGGACCAGAGCAAGAAGGCTCTTTCTAATTTGTCTCTGACATTCTGAATGACAGCTACTACTTTGGATTGTTTTTTTCCAATATGGCAGATAACATAGCTGATGGAATTTTTTTTCAGGCTTACATCTCATAGCTTAATCACCAGGGAGGGAATCAAAAATATATCTTTCTTTGGTACCAAGTTTTAAAACATCTTGGAGAAATACTCAGTTGAATCAGATGAAAGAGACTATAATGTAGTCATCACTTGTAATGCTAATTATACTGCTTTATCTTATGCATGTAGATCATAGAGACCCTGGAAGTCAGGTGTAATAACGGTGAACTCCCCTGAGTAAATATTAAGAACAGGAATATTTTATATTGAGATACCTTTAGGGAACAAATAACGTTTGTATATGTTGTGTAGGCTGTCCTCTTACTTTTTTCCTAATGAACTCTAAGACTTAGCTTGTTCAAGTTTGTTCATTCATTCATCAAATATTTATATTTCTCTTTTAGTCTCAAAAGACTACATTTCTACAGACATAACTAGGAGGTATGTCCTTGGAATGTCTGCTTTGAATATGAATGTGGAGGGTAGAAATATTCAAGGAAAGGCTAGCCGATGGGTTCTTAGGGTCTGTGGATGGGCTTTGTCTTAGATTGGCATTCCCTAAAGCAGAGTCTGACACAAGGATATGGGTGTAGGTGGTTTATTTTAGAGTTGACCTAGGAACTAGAAGTGAGGAGCCCAGGCATGCGATAGGGAAGGAAGAAGAGAAAAATGTGAAACAGATTGTTTCTGTGAGCCATGAGAGGCTCATTTCCACTGGGATTCCCTGAGAAACATACAAAATGCCTTTCCTTATTGTTGGTTTGAAAGCTGGACGGCTTGAACATTTATCCCCTGGTTCTTCTTCCCCTTTGGTTCCGAGGTGTTAAGTCCTTCTGTACTCTGAGCTATGCTGTGTCCCGAAGATGCTCAGGCATGATAGGTTCCCTTGAGGTGGGAGACTGGAGGACAGCCCGAGTCTCCTGTAGCTACGGCTGACGTGGTGCATGAGCCAACACATGTGACGTAAAGACCAAAGGTGTCAATTAACAGGCTGCCATACGTGTCACCAGTCTCTGTAACCTGGTTTTGGGGGTGGTGCTAATAATTCTTTTTTTTATTCAAGTTTATCGGGGTGACAATTATTGGTCAAGTTATAGGTTTCAGGTGTACACTTCTGTAATACATCATCTATATTTCACATTGTGTGTTCACCACCCAGAGGCAGTTCTTCTTCCATCACCATATATTTGATTAATAATTCTAATATATCATTTATTGAGCACTTGGGCACTGAGGTATTTGCTTTATATATATTATTTTATTAAAGTGAATGATCTCTTTTAGATGGTCTATTGACAATTATAGGTTAATCTATTTCTGGGGTTATGAATAACTCTTACTTATTGGAATTTGCTTTATTCACCAATATTCTGAAGGCCATGACAAAAGATTGGGAAACTGAGGTCTTACAACTCCCTTAACGGTAAGTAATAATAGTACTCTGGGGGAGAAGTAAAGAATTCATGATAGCAGAATACTCCAGTACTGAGTACCAGGTGGTTGGCCAGAGACTGTGTATAATATCCCAACAAAGATCAGCCTACAGAGTTTTCTTTGAGAGCATAACAGATGAGGCTAGTGGCTAGTAACCTAGATGATCTCATTGTTTGGGTGAACATATATTTTCTCTTCACTGATGTTGCCTGAATTCTTCAGGTGCCTTTTAGGCTCTTGGTTCTACACCACTGTCTGATTATGTGGTGGTAGCCTTGTCTCCCATCTTCTTAATGTGCTTCAGCGTATCTTTTATTGTATAGTCAGCACTGGGATGAATACAACATGCGCAGGAGCTTATTTCACAAATTTGCTTCTTTTTCCCTTAGGTGAGACTTAAATCTGTTATCTGTTGCTGATGAAGTTCACGGTATAAGTGTGTCTCAGTTACTGCTTGTAAGTGGCCCCTCATTAGAGCCCAGGTTTTAATTTGGGTCCCAAATTGAATCTTTTGGCTTTGAGTTCAGACTATTGATGTGCTCAGCTCCCTTCATCTTCTCTTGCCATTGCTCGTGACTGGAGCTTTGGGCAAACTGCCTTCCAGAGATTTTCTGTTACCTCCTGATGTTAGCCATGTGGCCAGGCTACACTGGCTTTCTCATGCTAGAGCTGCTCTGTTGGATCCATCACTTCAGTGCAGATCGTGATGAGGGGCTCACATTTTGAAGTCGGCTCTACCAGCATTGGAGTCCCAGCTCTGACACTTCCTAGCTCTATGTCTATTTTGTGTCTTTTCTGTCCTATAAAATGGACATCATACTTTCTATTTCATAAAGTCTATAAAGTGTTTAGAACAGTGCCTGGCATATGCTAAGTGTCTAGTAAATTGTAACAACATCATCATTATTCTTTCTTTAATGGCTTCCTTTTTTCTTTTTGTTCCTTTGTTACTTTCCCCATTTTTATTTATTTTTTTAAATCCCTTCATAAATCTTTCCTAGGTTCTAGTTCCTCTTTCTGGATTATGAGAGCGTCTTGGACTTTGTCTTTTTATTCACAGTATTTTATGCATGAGTATATGAAATTATTATCTGCACCCGCCTTTTTCCAGCTTGTGACCTCCCATGCTCTCCTCAGCTCAGTGCGATCTGTTTTTGGCATGCATCATTTCACTGAAATAGTTTTCATCAAGGTCAGCAGTAACCCTGTTGCTAAATGAATAGACTCTTCTCAGTCCTTATCTTACCTGACCATGGCTATCGAGAAAAATGCTTTTCTCTTTCTTGAAAGGTTCTTCCTTTGACTTCTATTTTGTATTTCCTCCCTCTCAGTTCCCTTTGAATGACCATCACCTTTTATCCATTCCTTAAACTACCAGTGTTTCTCATAGTTTGAGTTGTAGCTTTTTATTTTTTTCAAAAAAGTTTCACATTATGTAATATTTTATATATACATGAATATATGTAACATGTATATGTTAGGAAGCATAATGGCAAAATGAATTTGTGTGGACCCACCATCTAACTTAAGAACTAGAGAATTAACAATACCTTATTCTTTGCATACTGTCTGTGGGAAGCTGAATAATTCTCCCCCCGCCCCCGATATGCTCCTCCTAATCCCCAGGACCTGTGACTTACCTTCGATGGCAAAAGGGACTTTGCAGATATGAGTAAGTTGAGGATCTTGAAATGGGAGATTATCCTGGTGGCCCCAACGATGTAATCACAATGGTTCTTATAAGAAGGACGCAGGAGGAGTCAGAGAAAAAGGAAATGTCACTGTGGGAGCAAGAGACTGGAGTGATGTGACCATATGTGCAGGCGTGCCAGCAGCCTCTAAAAGTTGGGAAAGACAAGGAACAGATACTCCCTTGGAGCCTCCAGAAGGAAGCAGCCTTGCTGACACATTCATATTAGCCCTGTGAGATTCATTTTGGATTTATGACCTCAAGAACTGTAAAATAATAAATTGTGTGTGTGTGTGTTTTAAGGAGGGCACAGCTCGCAGTGGCCCATGCGGGGATCAAACCGGCAACCTTGGTGTTATTAGTACTACGCTCTAACCAACTGAGCTACCTGGCCACCCCAAATTGTGTTGGTTTAATCCACCAACGTTTTGGTAATTTGTTATAGCAGCAGTAGGAAACTAATACACTCTCTTTGCATCTCATGACTTCAGGTACCATCTATTTACACGAAGCCTAATTGTATATCGTTCATTTGCATCACATGCACTTTTCACTCCAGAAAGTCAACATGCACATATGGCAACTAAAAAAGAGTAGGTAATATTTTAAATATTCAAGTTAAGTCTCTCATTATTCTACTTAGTGATCATTTATTACTCGAGCAAAGAAATAACAGTTTATTCCAGTACCAGAGGGCTGGCTTATTAAGAAATGGTGTGTGTGTCTCCATGGGTGGATCAGGGAGCTTCCAAAGCTAAAGGATTTCCAAAGATAATTTTACTATTTACAGTCTTTGTCTAACACACAGACTCCAGATTAGATACGACTGCATCGTTTTCTTAAATTTTAGACCCTTCGAACTAACCAGGACATCTCCACTTGGATTTTTCACAGGCCTCTCAATCACAGCATATCTGAAATAATTTGATGCTGATCATCTCCACCACTCCACTCATTTTCCCTGTTAGTAACTGTCACCAACACCGAGCCAGTTATCTAAGCCAGAAACCTATGAGTACATACCATTTTTATCTCTTTTTTCTCATAGGTCTTCTATCAATTCGCCATTGAATCATAGTACTCATTTACTTAACTCCCATTCAGTTTCTATCCTTACTGCAACTATAGTTACTGTCCTCCTGCTTCCAAACTGGTCTCCATGTCCTCAGTCTTAGTTTGTTCTCCATATTGCCTGTAGGTTAAAGTCCTGACTTCCCAGCATGCCACGTGGTCAGTCCTTCATATTCCCTGCTCACATCTTCTATTCAATCCTTGGCATTCATCGTCTCATCAGTTCCCTTCTGGCCCAATCTCCAGCCGTTTCAAAGTACATTTTAGTGATCTTGAGCTACTTGCAATCCTGGACTTCTTGCGCTCGCATGCTTGCTCTCTTCATAATTAAGGTTCTGTCTGGGTCCACTTTCTTCTGCTTTCCCCTCTGTCTTCCTTGCCCCTACATCGCCTCAGCACCATTTGCCTATTTCAATTCTATTCATCCTTCAGGTGGCACTTTAAGCCTCACTTTCTCTAAGTAGCGTTATTTGAACTCACAAGCTAAGCTTGTGATCTTAGAACTCCCTGTCCTTACCTCTTACCTCTTTCTAGTACTTATTATGATTCGTTGTGATTGCCTATTTCCTTGTTTGTGTTTCCCATTAAAGTTCTTTGGGAGCAGCAACTGTTTTTTCTTCACCTTTGTGTTTTCATAGCACAACACAATGATTAGTGTGTAATGGATACTCAGTAAACATCTGTGTGCTCATTTGATTATGGTAGTACAGAAATTTTAGAAATATTTCATAGCAGCATCTTAAGCAGGATAGCATTTTAGATGTTTGTTTTCTTTATGACATAACTATGTGGGTTTTAAACGTAACTGTCATAGACAATGGTGTTATAGATTATTGAAAAATGATGACTTTTATAGTTTTATGATGCATCCTGCCTCATATTGAATAATAAATAATATTGCACACTTTATCTTAAGGTAATATTTATTAAAATGTATAAGTGGAATTCTGTCACACAGCTTTTTGTGTGATTTGGGTTTTTACTAAGACTCCAAAGTTTTCCATCAAAGAAATAATGAAAAACATGGAAATGTATTGCAAATTTAAATAATTGCCAATAGTAATGTAAAAATTTTTTTTCTGTAATAGCTGTGTAGCTATTATACTACAGATTTTGGAATGACAGAGTATTGTGTATACAGAATAAAACCTGACATTTGAGATTGAGAATTACATATTCGCTATTAGTAGTCCACATTAAACAAACCACATGCTTTCACTTAAATTTGTTCAGTTTTATTTATTTTACAAATAAAAGCAAATAAAAATGGAATCTATTAGGATATAAGGCATTTTGTAATATTGTAGATACTGTTAAATGTTACCATTTCATTTAATTTATTGGAAGGAAGCTGGGAGGAGGCAAAATAATAAGCACTGGTGAAAAAATAAGCATTTTTTGGAAAATAAAGAATTCATGACTTTTCAACCAAAATTTAAACTACTTGTTTTGTGGTATTATACCTGTTTTAAAAATAAACTATGAACATGTTTGTCAAGATTATACCACACTTAATAGACACTAAACATGTGAAATAATGTGCCAAATGTTTTTTTAATTCCCTTCTCAATCCTGCAGCATTGGATGTTCTATGAAAACAAAGTATCTGGACAGCACAGGCAGCTTGGTTAAGGAAGTGTTTCCTGTCAGTCTGCCACATCCCACCACGCCCCCCACTCTCCCATGCACGGTTGTTCCTCCATGCATAGAACAGGACCTTGTATATACCTTTATCATCGAAATGACCAATAGCGTTCAAAGCAGTGACATTGAAGTTGTTGTTGGTATGTCTGTCTTGCCCCACTCACATTTTTAAAGTCAGCTACTGGGTGTAGCACTGTGCAGAAGACAGTAGATATTTCAGTAGATGTTTGATGAATTGAGAATAGGAATTAGAATCTTGGATACATTCTTAAATATATATGGTCAGCTGAGTTCAGCTGGGCTTTTTGGACATACATAATTTTGTAGTTGATAAGTATTAACTCTTGCCAGATCTTTCAAACTTCAAAGAGTATTTTATTGCCTGGATATTCATCAAGGTAACCAAAAATATTTTAAAGTTAAAACATCTTTAGGTACAGCATAGTGATGATAGTTAATAATACTGTTATCGCATATTTAAAAGTTGCTAAGAGTGGATCTTAAAAGTTCCTATCACAAGAAAGAAACTTGAAAGAATGTATGGTGACAGATGGTAACTAGACTTACTGTGGTGATCTTTTCACAATAAATACAAATGTTGAATCATTATGTTATACACCTAAAACTAATATACTGTTATATGTCAATTGTACTTTAATTAAAAAAAATCTTCTTTAGGCGAATGGTTTTAAAAGATGTTACAGACAGTCAGTGGAAAAAGTACTGGTTTCATGTCTCATTTTGTTATTGGTTATATTTGTATTGTGATTGAAATCAAATTGCATATGCAATTCTGACAATACTTATGTAAAAGTCATAAACTTAGGTGTTTTAAGTAGTTTAGTTAAGTAGTTAGGTACATTAGTTAAGTAGGGAAGTCAGTTGGAGTTTTAATTACTCTGTTCAGGTCTAGTAGTCTGCAGTTTTATTACTATATTTGGATAAATTTTGTAGTTATTGTTGAGCTTTTCTTAAATGATATGAAGGCCTGTGAAACTATTAGTTGAATAAGAAGCAGGCTATTTTCTTCATGAAATTCAGTGTGTGTGTCTTTATTTTTATGTGGCCTTTTGTGTACTCATGCATATATTATTTTGTTGTGTTACATTTATGAAGTGATAAAGTCTAGATTATGTTTTACACTTTTGTGTTTTTAAAATTCTATTTGAATTTGTTCAAACAAATTAATAGGTCTTTCAAGTTTACAGAGATGCATTATTTAAAAATATAGTGTATTTCAGAGTGCCACTGCTTTGCTAACTAGTACAGGATATTTTTAGTTTTATTAAGAACTCATCTCTAGTTACATAAACTTATTACTAAGTCTTTCCTTGATTTGTGCCTTATTTCAAAAAATGATGCTCTAAAATAGGTCATAGGTAGCAAACCTCTACTGTAGCTGTTTAGGGAAATGAATTATTGTTTAGTTATTTTTAATCTGAACTTTTTTTGTAGTTGAATTCATGTCTTAGAATTGACGTGAATTTCAGAGTGAAGCTAATAAAAATTTAAAAATTCTAAATGAAAATTAATTGTTAATTTCATAACATTACTTTCTTAAAAATAATAATGATTGCTAATAATTTTACTTGGAATACATCATGAACAGTGCTAAGTGCTTATCATTGATATCTCTGTAATCTCAGAAGCTCTATGAGGTGTAAACTAAAAAGGCAGATGATAAATGCCGCTGATAGGAGTGGTTATGGTCAGCTCAGATAGCAGGGGCCTCCACTAAGAGCCGGTTCACAGACCCTATAATGGGAAAATAAACAATAGCGGTAGTCTGGTCGAGTCAGGCAACGGTGTCTTTCTTGAAGTGGGAGATTGTAGGCTCACATGGTGTCTTTCTTGAAGTGGGAGATTGTAGGCCCACATGGTGTCTTTCTTGAAGTGGGAGATTGTAGGCCCACATGGAGCTCTAGACCTTGAGTACCGTTCTGAGAGTCTAGGCTGCTAAGCTTGCTCAGGTGTTAAATGTGTTCAGTGGCACCCATGCAGTTTTTCTGGCCAGTTACATGTTTTAAATACCACTCATTTTATCAAGGAAGAACAATTTCAGTCTTGATTATGCCAATCAAAAAAATCCTAGGATATAAATTTTGACAGAGGTATTTCAAATTCATGTCCGTAAGTAACCTCTTCTGGAGAGTGTGACTAACCATCCCAAGGGTATAGATTAAAATGAACTTGTACACATTAGATGGTACTATTAATATTGAAGATTTTTTTTTTCTTCAGTAGCTGGACTAGCTAACATTTATTGAGACTTGACCAAGTGCCAAACACTTACTAAAGCTTTATATATGTTGTTTCATTTAATCCTTACAGTAACCATAAGCAGTAAGTAAAAATATGCTCAACATTACGTTTCAGTGTAATATTTTGAATAGATAATGTAGTCAATAGAGTTCTATGTATATAAGTTATATGTAAGAGTCTTCCTTTCATCTTTGCCCCCATCTGCTCATTTACCACTCCTCTCCCCAGCCCCTAAGAAATCATTGTTATTAGTTTTTTATGCTTGGAGTTTTTCTATACATATTCAAGCAAATACATTCTTATTTTCCATTTTCCACAGGTAAAGCATACTAATATTTATCATTTTGCTTTCAAATTTACAACTTCTTTTTAAAATCTTTACACATGCAAAAAAGAGTACAATGAATCCATAAACCCAACACCTTGTTAATATTTTGCTGTTTTGCTTATTTTGCATTTATATATTATATGTATATAGATAAACAAAATGCAAACATGAATTTATATGCATATATATGTATATGAGCAAAATGCACCTATACATATATTCTTTTTTTACCTGAGCTATTTGAAAGTAAATTATAAATATGGTACTTGATCCCTAAATACTTCCATTTTTTTGAGGTAAGTACCACCGGCCACTAAAGGATTTTAAGCAAAGGAATGGCATGATTGGTTGTAATTACTTGGTGATGTGGAAGATGGAAGATAAGACTAGAGGCAGAGAGGTCAGTTAAGTGATTGTTATAGTAATCCAGGTGAAAGGGAAGGAGGACAAAAGTAGAGCAGTGGATTTGGTAGTACTTTGTGGGTAATTGGACAGATAAAGAAAAGTTAGCTGTTCACATTTTTTAAGAGAAAATCTGGAAAAGAAGTATTTGTTAGTCTTTTGTCAGGTTTCCTTTCCTCTCTTGCCACTAAATGAACTGGTCCTTACTAGAGGGAAAGAAATGAATATTTATTTCTGTTTACATCAAGCACGCTGTGCCTATTACTTAACATGTTATTTAATTCTGCCAGACGTTCTATGAGGTATTATTATCCTTATTTTTGCAGATGAGGAAATTGAAGTGCAGAGTTGTGAAGTAATTTGTTCAAGATCACATTGCTCTTAAGTGGCAGGTCCGGAATTTTAACATGGGTCTGACTAACTGAAGTCACTATGTGACCATTTTCCAAATTGTTTCATGAAGTCAAAAAAATATACAGGAACATTAGTGATTTTTTTTCTTCTAAATATATTGGTAATTATTTTAAATCATGTAATCATCAGCCTTTGAAAAATAGTGTGCCCAAGTGTGCCAGATTTGCCAATGGACAGATACTTCATCTTTGAAGTGAAGAGTAAGCAACACATACCAACTAGCTTTCTCTTTGATGTAACATTGCTTGATGATGAATGCTAGTCTGTTCAACTATCTTGTCTTATAAATTCCACGTATTTTCTGTGATCAAATTTATTTTAAATATATTTATGACACAAGCATAATCCTCATGGTTTTATGGCAGTTAGAAGTTTCAAGCCAAAAGATTCCAAAACTGAAGCAAATAAGCAACAAGTTGGGAACTTTAAAGTGAAGAAAAATACATAGTTTTTTTTTTTCTTTCTTTTAAATTAGGTGAGCTGTCCAAGATGAAACAGTTGCATTAAAGCTGGTGTGAAGTAAATTGTCTAATGGCTTTTTGATAACTTCTAAGCTCTGGAGTCATAAGAAAATAAATTATTGCCCTTAAAGACCAAAAATGGAGCTTTTTAAAAGTGACATCTTGATTCACTTGAAAATAGTAAACTCTCAATCTGTAACATTCCCAACCTTAACTGGTCTATGTGAAACAGACATCATACAACTTAAGTTCTCATGTGGCATTCCCTAGAGAAGTACATGGATAGAGAATTGCTTATCAGGCTGTGTCAATCAGGATATAAACCCCAAAATATCTGTGGCTTAAAATAACAAAAACTTATTTCTTGTTCATGCTGCATGTCCCTTGCTGGGAGCTCTTCCCCACCCTTTTTCCTAACTTGGTGTAGGGACAGAGTCCCAGAGAGTAGTTTCCAAGCTCTGCCTCACATGGAAAGGTGCTGGCTCAGTTATTGGATGAACATCAGCTGAAATCAGATAGCCATCCGCTGTGGCTAGGTGGCCATCAGCTGTTGCCGGTTAGTCATTGGCCACTGATATAATTGCCGCGGCTACGCTGGTTGGTTGGTTGGCAGAGAAGTGGACAGCGTATTGTGAATCATGTGGCTCCTGTTTCCTGTGTCTCCAACCCAGCTGCCAGTGAGAATATAGTGGTATGAACTCCCTGCCCGTGGTTCCATGGGTGTTCCTTTTTGGCCTCACGATGTCCGGCGTTCTTGTGCAGGGAGTGGAACCAGAGACCCCGCATGACACTTGGGGACCCAGAGTAACCACTGCTGGTTACTCTGACAGAGGAAAAGAAATAGGTAATTATGCGCTGAATTTTAAAGCTTCTGCTATTAGTGTCCCTTCCTCTTACATTTCATGGCTGTGGTAAGTCACATGCCCACACCTAACTTCAGCGATACCAGTGAAGTGAGACCTGACTATATGCTTGGTAGGAGCACGGGAATATTGGTGCACAGCCATACGACGATCACACAAGCCTTATGCGGAACAGAGAGAATTATGCATGGTTCATCAGTAGAATTATTTTTTTAAAACAAGATACTGAGTACCTCTGAAGTTATCCTCCTGTGATTAAATTACACATCTTAATGCTGAAAGGCGAACCTGGTAGAAAACTGAAAATGTCCAGTAGTTACTTATTTGATCAGAGGAGTAGACTGGTTCACCTGGGCTTCTTTTTCGTGTTGCATTAAGTACATTGATCTCGTTCAACCGTCACCACCATCCATCTCCAGAACTTTTTTTCATTTTCCTAAATGAAACCTCTGTACCTGTTAAACAGTAACTCTCCATTCTCCTGTCTACCCAGCCCCTGGCAACCAGCATTCTACTTTCCATCTCTATAAATTTGACTACTGTATGTACTTCATATGTATGGAATCATACTCTCTGTCCTTTTGCGGCTAGCTTATTTCATTTAGCATTTCTTCAAGGTTCGTCCCTGTTGTAGCATGTGTCAGAATTTCCTCCTTTTTAAGGCTGAATGTTTCATTTTCTGTATATACCACATTGTTTTTAATCCATCTATCCACCTGTGGACACTTAGGTTTCTTCCACCGTTTGGCTACTGTGAATAATGCTGCTGTAAACATTGGTGAACAAATATCTAGCTGAATCTCTGATTTTAATTCTTTTGGGTATATATCCAGAAGTAGACTTGCTGGATCATATGGTAATTCTATTTTTAATTTTTTTTAAAAAAATTTTATTGGGAAATATTGGGGAATAGTGTGTTTTTCCAGGACCCATCAGCTCCAAGTCAAGACATCGTTTCAGTCTAGTTGTGGAGGGCGCAGCTCACTGGCCCACGTGGGAACTGAACCGGCGATCTTGGTGTTATGAGCACTGTGCTCTAACCAACTGAGCCAACTGGCCACCCCTATTTTAATTTTTTGAGGAATCATCATAGGTTTTCCATGGCATCTACACCATTTTACATTCCCACCCATGTTTCCAATTTTTCCACATTCTTGCCAGCACTTGCTTTCCTCACCCTCCCTCCCTCCTGATGACTATCATGTTATCTCTTGGTTTGGGTTTGCATTTCTCTGGTAGTAATGGTGAACAGTTTTTCATATGCTTATTGGCCATTTGTATATCTCCTCTGGAGAAATGTCTATTCAAGGCCTTTGCTCATTTTTGACTTGTGTTGTTTGTTGCTTTGTTGTTGAGTTTTAGTAATTTTACACACACACACACATACATATTCTGGATATAAATTCCTTGTCACGTATGTAATGTGCAAATACTTTCTCCCGCCCATTTTTTTTCTTAATGAATTCTATTTCATTGTATGGCTCTACCACAGTTTATCAATTCACCTATTGAAGGATATCATGGTAGCTTGCAGTTTTCTGCAATTGTAAAGCTGTAATAAACATTCTTGCGCAGATTTTTGTGTGAACACATGGTTTCAGTTCAACTGGGTGAATACCTGGTAAGACAATTGCTGGATTGATTGTATGTTGGAACTGTTTAGCTTTGTAAGAAACTGCCAAACTGTCTTCCCAAGAGGCTCTACCATTTATATTTCCATCAGCATGAATGAGACTTCTTGTTCTTCCACATGCTCACCAGTATTTGGTAATGTCAGGTTTCGTTCTTGTTTTTGTTTTTTAGCCATCTTAGTACGTGTGTAGTGGCATCTCATTTTATTTTTAATTTTCAATTTCCTAATGACATGATGTTGAGCAACTTTATGTGCCTATTTACCATCTACATATCATCTTTGGTGAAGTGTGATTAGATCTCTTGCCCACTTTTCAGGTTGTTTTCTTATGGTTGAATTTTAAGGGTTCCTTGTATATTGTGGATATAAATTCTTCATCAGGTAATGTGTTTTGCAGATATTTTCTCCCAGTCTGTGCATGTCTTTTCATTCTCTTAAAGTGTCTTTCCCTAAGGAGAAACTTTTAATTTTAAAGTGCAGTTCATGTATTTTTTCTTTCATGGATCGTGCTTTTGGTGTTGTATCTAAAAACTCAGCATGAAACCAAGGCCACCTAGACTTTTATGTTCTAGAATTTTGATGGCTTTGCTTTTTACAAGTAGGTTTATGATCCATTTTGAGTTAATTTTTGTGAAAGGTGTATGGTCAATAGATTCACTTTTTTGCGTGTGGATAAGTTCCATTTCCATTAGGTTATCTTTTCTCCTTTGGATTACCTTTGCTCCTTTCCCAAAGATCAGGTGACTATATTTAAGTATCTATTTCTGGTCTATTGATTCTGTTTCATTGATATATTTGTCTCTTCTATCACCAATACCACACTTTCTTGATTACTGGTACGTGTAGTGAGTGAAATCTGTTAGTGACAAACCTCTCACCTTGTAATTTTATTTTTTTACTATTGACAATTTGGGGTCTTTTGTCTTTTCATATGAATTTATAATCATCTTGCTGATATCTATGTATAAAATAACTTGCTGGAATTTTGGTTTGTTGGATTTATAGATCAAGTTGGGGAGTACTGACATCTTAACTATATTGAGTCTTCTAATCCATAAACATGTAGATGTTTTGTGATTTTTTTTTCCAGAGTTTTCTAGGTTTCTTCATATAGATCTTTTACGTATTTTGTTAGCTTTACCCCTGAGTATTTATTTGTTTTTTGGTGGTTTGGTGCTAATGTAAGTGGTATTGTATTTTTAATATCAAATTCCAGTCGTTCATTGATGGTTATATGGAAAGCATTGCCTTTGTTTTTTCAGGTTCCATAAATTTATGCTCACTAACATTCATGCAAATATGTATATAATAACATTAATGTGGGTAATCACATGCTTGCTCACAAGCATATCCTTAGGTTTATCTTTATTTTTAAAGTATAGTTGACATAGAGCATTATATTAGTTTCAGGTGTACAACATAGTGATTCCACATTTATATTCCTTACAATGTGATCACCACAATAAGGCTAGTAACCATCTGTCACCAAAGTTATTATAATAATAACTTTTTCCTGTCCTATACATTACATCCTCACAACTGACCTTTGTGTTTTAAAATTGTACCGTGCAAATTGCTGTTATAATTACTTTTTAGTTCCAGGAGGGTTTTTGTTGATTCTTTGGGATTTTTCTGTATATAATGATGTCATCTGCAAACTAGGACAGTTTTATATCTTCCTTCCCAATTTGCATACTTCTCATTTTCTTGCCTTATTGCATTAGCTAGGACTTCCAGTAAAATGTTGAGTAGGAGTAGTGAGAGGGGAATCCTTGCCTTTTTCATAGTCTTAGGGGTAGCATCTAGTGACTCACCATTATGTATGTGAGTTGTAGATTTAATGTATATATTCTTTATCCAGATATGGAAATTCCCCTCTATTCCTAGTTTACTGTGCATTTTTAGCATGAATAAGGTGTTGGATTTTGTCACACACCTTTTATGTGACAATATGATCATGTGATTTTTCTTTTTTCACCTGTTGATGTGCTGAGTTACATTAATTGATTTTTGAAGACTGAACCACCTTTGCATACCTGGAATTAAATCCCATTTGGTCATGGTATATACATCTTTTATATATTGTTGGATTTGATGTGCTAAATTTTGTTGAGGATTTTTGCATCTGTGTTCATAAGAAATATTGATTTGTAGTTTTCCTTTTTTAATTTTTAAATCTGGTTTTGGTTTAAAATAATGCTGGTGTCATAAAATAAATTAGGATATATTCCTTTGCTTCTGTCGTGTGGAAGCGATTGTAGAGAATCTACAATCCCGATTGTAGAGAATTAGTATTACTTCTTAAAAGGTTGGTAGAATTCATCAGGAAACCATTTGGACCCAATACTTTATTTTTTGGAAGGTTATTATTCAATTTCTTTACTGTAGACCTATTCAGATGATTACTTCTTGTATACGTTTTGGTAGTTTGTGTTTTTCAAATAATTAATCCACGTCATCTATCACATTTGTAGGCATGTTCATAATGTTTCTTTATTAACCTTTTAATGTCTGGTATCAGAAGTGCTGACACTGCTTTCATTTTTGATGCTGGTAACTTGGTTAGTCTGGCGAGGGATTTATCAACTCTACTGTCTTCTCAAAGAACAGTTTTTGGTTTTGTTGATGTTTCTTTACCAATTTCCTTTTTTACAGTTTCCTTTCTGCTATAATTTTTATTTTTTTCTTGCTTGCCTTAGGTTTCTATTGCTTTCTTTTCTATAGTTTCCCTGATGGAAATTTAGATTATAGAATTTAGACTTTACTTCTTTTCTAACATGTGTATTAAATGCTATACATTTCTAAATGCTACATTTGATGCATCTCACAAATTTTGAAAAGTTGTATTTTCATTCAGTTCAAAATATTTTAAAATTTCTTTTGAGGCTTTTTTGACCCGTACGTTATTTAGAAGTATGTTGTTTAATGTCTAAATAATTGGGAATCTTCCAATTCTCTGTTACTGATTTCTAGTTTAATTTCATTGTTGACGGGGGCATGCATTTTGTGAATTCTATTTTTTAAAATTGCTATCTTTTAAATTGTTAAGGTGTGTTTTATGGCCCGAGATGTTTTATGGCTTATCTTGGTGAATGTTCCATGTGAACTTGAGAAGAATATGCATTCTGTTGTTGGATGAAGTATTCCGTAAATGTCAATTAAATCCAATTAATTGATGGGGCCGTTCAGTTCAACTGTGTCCTCCCTGCCCACTGGTTCTGTCAATTACTGTTAGAAGTGTGTTGAAATTTCCAACTATGATAATGGATTTGTTTGTTTCTCCTTGCAGTTCTTTCAGTTTTTGCCTCACATATGTTGACGTTGTCTTGTTTGGTGTATATACCTTAAAGATCTTTAATGTTTTCTTGAAAACTTGACTCTTTTATCATGATGTAATGCTGCTCTTTATTCCTGATAATTTTCTTTATTTTGAAGTCTGCTTTGTCTGAGAGTCTGCTTTGTCTGAGAGTAATGTAGCTACTACAGTAAGATTTGATTACTGTTAGCATGGTATATTTTTCTCTGTCTCTTTACTTTTAATCTATCTTTGTCTTTATACTTAAAGTGGGTTTCTTTAAAGCAACTTGTAGTTGGGCCCAGGTTTTGTTTTTGTTTTTATCTTTGACACTTTCTTCAGTGGTGTATTTAGACTATTCTCGATTAAAGTGATTATTCATGTAATTGATATTCCACGTTTGTATCTGCTTTTCTTCCTTTTTGGAGGGATTTTTGTCTTGGTTGCTAAGAGTCCTTTATATATTCTGAATATTAGTCTTTTATCTGCTATGTGTGTTACACTGTTATCTCTACTAATTCCTTTTTAAAACTTAGTTTGTAGTGCTGCTGTCTGTTGTTCAGAAGTTATTTTTCTTTTACAGTTGGGTATTGTGTATTAAGAAAACTTTTCTATCTAAAAGTTATAAAAATTCTTATATTCCAGTATTTTACACGTACAACACAATGTATTTGTATGTATATTAATCCATCAAGTATTCTTTGGCATATGAAGTAACTATTTTATGAGGAATCAAACATTTTTCTTCCATGAAAGGATTGCCAGTTGTCTCCGTATCATTTATTGAAAGCCTAGCCTTTCACCGCTGATTTGAAATTGTACTTCTATTGTATAATAAATGTACAGATCTACATAGTCTGATTTTGTATTCTGACGTATAGTATTTATTGGATATATGTGTCTGTGCCTGTGCTAATACCCTATTTTAATTACTGTAGCATATTAACTGCAAGGCGAATCCTATCTTATCGTTGTTTTTCAAATTTTCTTGGTTATTTTTTCTTCCCTATGACAGTCACTTAATTTTATAAAAATTCTATTATAATTTTTATTATAATTATTTTGTAGATTAATCATTGACATCTTTGTGGTAAACTTGCTTCCAGTTATTTACGAGACACGACAGAGAAGAAGCAACTGAATTCCTTCCTTGAAGGCTTTCCAAACACTAGAATCATTCTTTAATGACCAATACAGCTCAATAACTTCACCGTCCTAAATACGAACTTTTCATAGATTTGTTGTGTTTTGTAATAATACTATCATCACCATGACGTCTGTGTTTCTTATTCTCTTTATTTTTATCTCATTTCTATTTATTTTGATAACCTGGTGCTATAAACTTGGATGTATTTCTTTTTCCTTTACTTGACATTTTCCATCATGCCCTCCAGTTTCTTTGTTACTACCTTTGGAAACCTTGCTCACATTCTCCTTCTTATTACTCCTCAATATCATTTCAAAGTCTGGTATGTGAACATAATTACCCTTATCCCTCTTGCACAAATCTTTCCTTAGTCTGCTGGACGACTTTCAAAGGATTAGTTTAAGTTTTTGGCTTGAGTTGTGTCCAGAGGCACAACTGCTATTAGTTCCTGCTACAAGTTCCACCTGGCTCAGAAAAATGGGAAAAAAGACATCTGTGAGCAGGAGATTATTAATTTTTATTGACTTGATCAGTTGAACATTTAAAGATAATAAGTACTGTTGGTAAAGATTAGAAATTATTGTGATAATTCTGAATTAGAATCAAAGAATTTATTTGTGAATAGATCATATAAAGTATCTTCACTGTTATTCCACTCAAGCATTTGTAGGATCTTTTCCTTTCTTTTTACTGCACATATTTTCCAGAATATTAGGTGGTCCCTTGACCCCTCATGTTTATTTTTTCCATTAATAATTAGTTCTGTCTTCTTTCTAGTGAGTACAGTATGAGGAAGACAGTTTAAGTTTTCTCTATTGTTTCAATACCTTAAAAAGCTTCAAGATCATTAACTTGAGGGTGATTGATCCAAACATATTTTAAGTATGAGATAATTATTGTGATATAGAGGCTACATAGTATATATATATATATATAGATAGATATATATGTATATATATAATTACGTTATTTCAATTAGAACTCAGTAATATTTTCTATGGTTTAGTCTGGAACTGAACACTTTCTGATTTAATGTGAATTTGGGTTGACTGCAGTAGTTGACAGCAAACATAATTTAATCAAGAGGGTTAGAATTAATTGATTCCTTAATAATTCCTATAGGATTAGAAACTTTAACTTGTCTAGAAATCCAGCAGATTGTATCTTGTCCTTTGAAGTTACTGGTTCAGTTTTAATGTTTATAAAACCATATTCAATTATTTGTAGGGATGATTTTGCTATCTCTTGTTGGACTTAAATTACCCCAATACTCAATTGTTTAAAGCAACAACAATCATTTGTTTTGCTCACAAAATGGCAGTTTGGGCAGGGTTTGGCAGGGAAGCTTATGTCTGCTCCACGTGGTGTCTGCTGGGATGGCTTCACTTGGGCTAGTGATCCATTTCCAACAGCTTACTCACATGGCAGGCAAAGTGGTATTGGCTGTTGATTTCTCTTCACATGGGTCTCTCTGTGGGGCACCTTGCACATCCTCATAACGAGATGGCTGGTTAACAAGACTGAATATCCCAAGAAACAATGTTGTAAGAGACAGGAAGTGGAAACTTCCCGTTTTTAAGTCCTGAGCCTGGAACTACTCATTGCCTCACTTTTGTATTATATTGATCAAGCATTAACAGGGCTCCGGTTTTAGGATTAAGGAACATAGACTTCTAGCTCTTGATGGGAAGGAGAAGTGTCAGAAATTTGGAGCCATGATTTCCGATTGCTATAATGATATGAGAATTTTGCTATCCTTAGTTTGATAAGGTTCATTTACTTCAAAGAGAGAATAGTGTTGGAACTTTGAGGCAGTACTATTATTTTTATTCAGATACTATTTTGCAGTGCAATTGTTTTTTTTTTTATTATTTTTTCACCATTAAGACTTTTTGAAGAGTAGTATATCTGAAGTATTAAAAACAGTGTCTGCAAGGTGTATATGAGGAAAACTAGAAAACTGATGAAAGAAATTTTTAAAAGATCCTAATAAATATATGGATAGGAAGATTCAATATTGTTAAGATGTCAGTTATTCCCAACTTGATCTACAGTTCAACACAATCCCAGTTAGAACCTCAGCAAGCTGCTTTTTGGATATCAAGGAACTTACTCTAAGTTTATATAGAAAGTCAGAAGACCCAAATATTCAATATGATGTTAAAGGAGAATAACAGTCAGAGGACTGACACTACAATATTTAGTACACAGCCACAGTAATCAAGACAGTGTGGAATGATCAAAGGAATAGATCAGTGGACAGAATGGGTAGCCCAGAAATAGACGCTTAAGTATAATCAACTGATCTTTGAGAAAGAAGCAAAGGCAATCCAGTGAAGAAAGGTAATATTTTTAAGAAGTGGAACTAGAAATTATCCACATGCAAAAAAAAAAAAGGAATCTGTATACTGACTACACCTTTCACGAAAATTAACTCAAAATGGTTCATAGACCTAAATGTAAGAAGCAAAACTATCAAACTTCTAGAAGATAACATAAGAGAAAATATAGGTGATTTTGGTTTGGTGCTGAATTTTTACATAGGAGTACATCAAAAACACTATCCATGAAAGAAAATACACGAATTAGACTTTATTAAAATTGAAAGCTTCTCAGTGAAAGACACTAAGAGAATGAAAAGATATACACAGATTGGGAGACAGTATTTGCAAAACACATATCCAGTAATAAAGAACGTGTATCCACAATACGCAAAGAACCCTTGCACTTCAAAATAAGAAAACAATTAAAGAATAGGCAGAAGATCTGAACAGACAGCCCACCAAAGAAGATATGTAGATGAAAAGTAAGTATATGAAAAGGTGCTTAACATCATATATTATCAGGGAATTGAAAATGAAAACGAGATGCCACAACACACCTATTAAAATAAGTAAAATCCCAAATAGTGACACCACCAAACACTGGCAAGAATGAGGAGAACAATAAGTCTTATGCTGGTGGGAATGCAAAAATGGTGTAACTACTTTGGAAGACAGTTTGGCAGTTTCTTAACAAAGCTAAACAAAGTCTTAACATACAATCCAGCAATTGTGTTCATACGGATTTACTGAAATGAGTTGCAAACCTATGACTTCACAAAAACCTGCACATGAATGTCTTTAGCAGAAACAACCCAAATGTCCATCAGTAAATGAATGGATAAACAAACGTGTGTGTGTGTGTGTGTGTGTGTGTTTGCGTGTTTGCAAGTTTTAACTCCTTTGATGTTTAGAAAAACAGATTATGAGTAGAGTAATTATTATGGAAATAATTAGAATTTCCATGGGGGATTATTGAGCTAGAACTATACGCATATTCAGTTCTTATTAGAATCACAGACTCATCACTAGATGAAATTTTAGAGCAACAAGTTCTCATTTTACAAATTTACAAAGAATGAAATTGAGATGCAGAAAGGTTAAGTGATTTGCTCATAGACACAACTAATAAGTAGTAAAACCAGAATTAGAAATAAGATCTCTTGATATCCATTTCTAGGATGTCTCATTTTCTTACGGGAAACTTACAGAAATGTGGTAAATGGCTTGTACAGTGTAATAATGGTAATTGATAATAATAGTCACAGCCCTCAGTTTATTTATCCTTTGGGCTTAGAATTAAGGTTGACACTTAGGAAACCTGGAAATGTGAACAAGCCAGCAAATAAAACAGGTAGAAAGGTAAGCTCAGGAGGCAAATAAAATTTCTGTTTCTCAAAAATGGGTAAAAATAACAAAGTAAAATTACCATTTATTTACTAATGATTACATATTAGTCATCCCTATATGTACACTTAACTTTCTAGTGTTACAATATATTGCCCAGTAAAATATGATTGTTAATATTTTGGCAATTTTTGCTTTGGCTGTTGTGATCAATGCTGGTAGGAACATTGGTGTACAAATATCTGTTTGAGTTCTGCTTTCAACTCTTTTGGGTATATACCCAGAAGTGAAATTGCTGAATCTTATGGTAATTATGTTTACTTTTTTAGGAGCTGCCATACTGTTTTCCATGGCAACTGCATGATTTTATATTCCCACCAGAAACACACAAGGGTTCCAATTTCTCCATATCCCACCAACACTTGTTTTTTTTGATAGCCCTCCTTATGCATCTGATAGCCATCCTTAAGCGTAGTTATCTCAGTGTGGTTTTGATTTGCGGTTCCCTAATGATTAGTTATGTTGATCACGTCTTCATATGCTTGTTGGCTATTTGTATATCTTTGGATACATGTCAGTTCTAGTCTTTTCCCCATTTTTAATTGGTTGATTTTTGTTATTGTTTGACTCCCTCTTTTGAAACTTAAGAATCATACCTACTTATTGACTTGTAGGAGCTCTTTTACCTATTTTGTATATTGATTTGTTACTGTCTTATTTAGTAAATATTTTCTTTTTGTTATTTGTTTTATTCATTTACAGTATCTTTGGTTTAGAAATTTTTATGTAATAGCTTCTATTAAGTTTTCCTTTATACTCTCTAGGTTTTGTATCTTGTTTAATAGTGTTCTTATACTCTCATATTATTAAAAATATTGTCTTCTACCATTTCATTAATACATTTTTTACAAGCTAATCAGCAAATTTATATTTGCTATTTAATTCATTTAATCTAAAATTAATCGTAGATTATATTTTTTGGGTATAATAAATTAAGTGCTATGTTTATAATTAACTGGATTTTTGTTGCTACCATAACTATTTAAAATTGGAGGGAATTCTTTTTCTACATTGAGACTTGACTTTTAAAAATAATTGTATCTCCACGTTTAGGGAGTAGTTACTTAGCACATGTCCTAAATAACTTACAAACACATCTATACATACATACATACACACACACATCTATTATGTGTGCTTTTTTACTTAGGCATTTTTTTTCTGAAACACATTATGAATATATTGTTTCAAATAATAATTCCTGTTTATGTTCTCTTTGCACGCTAGCCTATCTTAAGTTTTTTTCCTATAGAAAGTTTTAATTGTAATTTTTAACTCTTTCAGGTAGGATTATTTTACTTAATATCTTTTATCTTTTTTTGTGTTTGTGTTACCTTTTAAATACAGCTTGATAAAAGTAAAAGAGGTAATATTTTGTCTGGGTATTTGTTTATAGTTACCTGTTTATGGAAAATGATATAGTAGCTTCATTTTATGATTGGAGATTAATCTAAAATTATAAAAGTATCTTTAAAATATATATGTTTAAAATTTTTTTTAATTTACTTTGTGTTATTACTAATGTACAGTAAGAGTTTATTATATAATTAAGAGAAAATTGTTTAAATTAAATCTGATGTTACTGCAAAATTGCACAGTTCATGGATCTAATAATTTGTTCTATTAATTTGCACTATTTTGATCTAACAGTTCTTTATATTAGTGGAACTATATGGTTTCATTTTATTGAAAGTAGCTACATTTTCTAATATTGCAATTTCCCTTAGTTTTCTTATTATCGCCTAAGGTTTTTTCTTGCACTCTATGGATTTGGTTAAAAGTATTCAAAACACTTTTATTGTTATATTTCTGTTATTAATGATTTCGAGTACATAGATTTTAAAAGGTCCTTAATTATACTTTTTAAATCTTATAACAATCAGAACTGTATTTTAACTGTTTGTGTAAGTAATTGAAAATAAGTTTTATTTAGGAGTATTTTGTGTAGATATATTTCTGAGCATTGACAATGATAAAGAATTATATTTATTTTGGGAAATGACAGATTTTTTAAAAACATGTTTGTATTATGAATTATCTTTAAGTTATGTTATTAGTAACTAGACTTTCTGTAAAGCTGTGTACAGTAATCCTCTCCGTATCCATGGGAGATACATTCTGAGACCTTCCAGTAGATGCCTGAAACTGTAAATAGTACCAAACCCTATGTTTTTTTCCTATTCATACATACCTATGATAAAGTTCAATTTATAAATTAGGCACAGAAAGAAATTAACAATAATAATAATAAAATAGAACAGTGATAACATCATACTATAATAAAAGTTATGTGAATGTGGTCTCTCAAAATATCGTATTGCGTTGGACTTGTCCCTGTGATGATATGAGATGATAACGATGCGTATGTGATGAGATGAAGTGAGGTGGATATCCTGGACAAAGGGATGATTCATGTCTTGGGCTGGATGGCATGAGGTTTTTATCACGCTACTCAGAATGGTGTGCAATATTTCACTTATGAATTGTTTATTTCTGGAATTTTCCATTTAATATTTTTGGACCATGGGTCACTGCGGCGGACTGCATGGTAAACCATAGACAGTGACACTGGATAAGGAGGGGACTAAGGAGGGGACTACTGTACACCGGAGCTGTTCAGAGCTGAACCTTTGGCATAGAAGTTTTCATCAATTATTAGTGATTATGTTGCATCAAAATAATGATGGTGACTATATGGAATTTTAAAAAACTGAGTACTATATATTGGTTTGGAAATTTGAGTCATAATTGTATATACTAACTTACTTTCGAAAGAGATCTGCATAAGATGGCTTAATTTTTTGGAAAACTCTAAAATGGGAATTGTCACAATCAGTGATAGCCATGACTTTCATTAGTATAGAGTATAATATATACATGAAATTAAAAAATCTGTTAGAATTAAGTAATTTCTTTGGGGTGAGTGTGGGACGATGGTAATAGAAAAGAGCTAGATTCTGTGCCCCTTTTATTTCTGACTTAATATTTCCATTTTAACTATTCAGACTGCAACTTTGTGAATGGAATACAGAATAATTAAAATGATCATACAAATGATTCCTATTTAAACTGCTTTTGTTTTGAAATTAGAGTGAAAAAATTATATTTGTTAACATTAAATAGTTCTATCACTTTTACTTTAGGCCATTAAGAATCTGATTGAGATTTCTCTTTTTCATTCTGAACGTCATTTAGGAATCAGCATTCCGGAAGGGTTGATATAGCTTTGCATTTTTCTTCCTGGTAGTGACAAACTAGCCACTGTCCACTCGTAGAGAGCAGTATAGTAGTTGTCACTTGCAGCCTTTCTGTGACAGAGAGCCTATAGACTGACATAAAGTGCGTCCTGTGGTGAACTGTCAAGTGAGAATCTGACAAAAACTTAGTAGACAGAACTAATTGGGGAGGAAAAAGGATTTTTATCTCTCTTTTTTCTTTTCTTTTTGTTTTATAAGACAGATGTTGTTAAAGTACCTTGTCAATATAAGAATTGTCTGCCTCTCTTTTCTCATTGCATGGATCATTTTTTAATTTAAAATCTTGCAATGCAGGTCATTGAGCGCTTCTACATGGAGATTGGCACCGGACCAAACTCGAGACAAGCAACTCATAACAGTTGATGAAAAATTGGTAAGAATTTTCTTTTATACACTGCTAGGTTTCTGCCTTCAGGGTTATTTTTGTATAGTAGATTTTCAGAATGGTATTTTGGGTTCTTCTAGGAAAGTGATTTGCATTTCTAGACTGTTCATAAATTTTAAAAAAAATTATTTTTTGCAATGTTTGTCACAAAAGGATAAAGATGACTTGTGTTAAGCATTACATACAAATGTTAAGTCGTATAACAAATATTAAGCAATTAAAATTACAAAAGGCTTCCTTTTTTGTGGTGTTTATAAGTAGCAATTAGAACGTTTTTATTTTTGTAATGCATGTATTCCTTTTTATTTTCTCAGTTAACTCTTATTTAAGTTGTCAAATACCGTTACTTTCTAACATAAGTATATTGCGTTTTTCTGGAATCAGTTATTGCTCTTGTGACTGAATATATGTTTGTACACACACAATTGTACACATCTCATTTCTATATTATGCTTGAGAAGTTACAACTAGCAACAAGTATATAATATTTTTTTGTTAATCAGTAGCAGATAGAATTTTGGTAACCGTGACTTATAAAATTTTTAATGTGGTGTTACTTTAGATGCAACTTTTATTTGTGCTTATATTGTACAATAGCACAGATTTTGTAAAGTTTTTAAGACTTCCAGTAAAAATGTGAGAAATTTATATATTTAAGAGAAATCTTATGTGGTAAGATTTAATAAACTAGATAAAAAAGTAATAAACTAGATAAAAACTGAATTGCTGGAGGGTGAGGGTTGGAGCAGAGGGAAGACCTCTAAGCCTTTCTCAAGATAGTGGTTTTCAAACAGTCGGCTGTCTGGGCCGGGGGAGCCCAAGACCCTTGTAGGAAACTAACAGAGTCAAACTATGTTCACAATTATACAAAGACGTTATTTGCCCTTTTCATTCATTGACATCGACACTGCTGTTACAAAAAGCAATTATGGTGAAACTGGGAGCATCTAAGCACAAATTAAGGTAGTGGGCCCAAACTGCTACTAGTCATTGTATCCTTCACATCCTTGCATTCAAGGTTTTTTAAAAAAGAAAAGCCAATTTCTCTTCACGTCCTTGATGAAGCTGCAAAAACTATTAATTTTTAAAAGTCTCTGCCCTGCATGCCCATCTTTTTGTGTTCCGTGTAACAAAATAGAAGTATGCATAAAGCACTTCTGCTGTATACCAAAGTACCTCTGATGTGTCAAGGAGAAGCGCTCATATTGTTTGCTGTTGCACACTGAGCCTCGCCACTTTTTTCACAGAACATTTTTTAATTGAGAAAAACAATAACAGGTGATGGACAAACTATGGTTATTTAGTCTCCAGTATATGGCAGTCATTTTCTAGAAAATAAACTTCTCACTCAAGGAAGGTGTTGCCTGTGATAAACTTCAAGCTTTCAAGTAAAAATGATAATTTTTAGAACTCAATTCTGCTGCTGATCTCATTGAGCTCGACAACTTCCCAGTACTTAAAGACTGTTCTGATGGTATTGGTGGTGATATTAATGAATGTGATTTACATATTGCGTAGTGAGGGATGTTAACATTTGGAAGATCTGCATACCTCTGTGAACCAGTGTTTTTCATATGACCAATGTATGTTGTTATAAAATCATGCATGGGTAAAACTTCCATTTAAAGTGCAAGAGAGAACAATGCATTTAACGTGAGTATGAAAATATTAAAGCTATTAAAATATTGCTCCCTTTTCCAATTATGTATCTGTGAGGATGACTTTTTTTCATATATTACAACCAAGACAACTTAGCACAACAGTTGGAATGCAAGAACAGATGTTAGAATTAAGCTGTCTTCTGTTAAGGTAGACATTAGAGATTTTCAAAAATGCAAATCATTGCCACTCTTCTCACTTAATTTTTAAGTTTTGAAAACATTTTTCATAATAATGTTATGTTAATGTATAATCAGTTTATTATTTTAAACCAATTATTTTGTGGTAATATATAATTGGTTTATTATTTAAATTTTTCTCCATTTTAATTTTTTGTATGGCAAATATCTGTAGACATATTTCATATAAACAAAACCTCTTTTGGGTCCCAATAATTTTCAAGAGTGTAAAGGAGTCCTGAGACCAAAATATTTGAAATCATTCTCCTAAGTCTTCTTTTTTTTTGGGTTCAACATCCCCAGAGCTTTGAATCATTTTACATGAATTCTAGTTCATTCATCATCTTGATTGCAGTTTGACTGAATCCCTTTTAAAGTGTTTTTGCCAGGATTTCTCGAGATACTCTAGATATACGGTACAGGGTATGGTGGCAATTATTACCTCTATTCTTTCTAGTCTCAGCAGTAAGGCAACTTAAAATTTAGGTTTTCATAACTTCTTCCTTATGTCGATTTCATGGAGAGAGCTAAAACCTCACATCATTTTTTATTTGTACTGTTACCAAGTCATTTCATTTCTTCCATCTTAACTATATGCTGTTTGTTATTTTTAACTGTTATGCGCAGATTAGTTCAAAGGGCATGTTACCAAGTGAATAATTTTTTTAATGTTGTATCTGACCGGCAGAATTTAATATATGGAACATAAGAAATTAAAGGAATTTTTATAGTGTTTCATAAGTACAAAGAAAAAGATGTTTTGTTTTGTGTATTGATTGTATATTGACGTGTATCCTATCTTTTTTTTTTTTTTTTTTGGCATAGAACGTAGAGGGGAAAAGTCTGCCTGGCATTTTCTAGTGTAAAGAATCGATTCTCTCATTTTACAACTAAATACAGTATTGACATTGTTAGAGAACAGATCTCCAGAGAATAAAATTGTAATATTTCCTGCATTACTGTTAATGAATTTTATAGCAGAGCACATGGTAAATTTCTAATCAGTTTTCTTCTCTGTTCTCTATAAACTGCTATCCTTTTCATTTACTCTTGGAATTAATAAAAATTTTAAATATCAAAAGAATAGATGACAGTATTTTAAAATGATATTGTCAATTTATGTAGAAGCACAGCGTTTAAAAAAAAATAGCAAACGTTTTGTGGGTTGCACCATTATTATTTCCAAATATGTGATACTTCCTACGGATAATCAGGCAAGCTTACAAATGATGGTTTGCTTGGCCCTTGGTTTTTGTTGCAGGAGTTGCTGTGCTGTGGAAGTTGGGTGAAGAATGTCTTTGCCTTTGTGTTTTATTAAGAGTAACTTTTTCCCTTTATCCCACCCCACCCCAATCTCCTTTGAGTACATTCAGTGACTACTCAAGTCCAATGAACGTCTTGTCTTTTTATATTCACTTGGACTATACAAAATAGAGAAGTTAAATTTTCAGTGCTCCTTAAAAATTTTTGTAGATACTCCCCCACAAAACAACCAAAGCATGAATTAGACCTAGATAACTATATTTTTGGAATGCATTTTAACCATTTTTATTACCTAGTTCTTAAAAACTTAATTTCTGTTTGTCACAAATACCTTATATTAACTATCTACTGCTATAGAAATTTAAATACAAAAGATAGAAACATCCCATCATAAAATATAAGAATTGTTTCAACTTATTAATAATGTGAAATAAGCCTTAATAGTTTGGACATTAGTATATTACTTTTGTAAAATTATGTTGGCTGCCATTTTTCCTTCATTCTTCATTTATTTATTCAGTATATCCTTATTGAACACTAATGTGTGCCAGGCAACATGTTTTAATGTTTATATTGACACTTTCAGTGGTTTATTTTCATTTAGGTGCTCAGTTATTTTGTTTAAAAACTATTAAGTGCCACCTGTTTTAAATTACTGTAGTTATATATACATCCTCAACATAAATGCATATGAAAAAGAAAACTTTATTTAGCAATCTGTAAATCTCAAATCTGTGAGGTGGGGTGGGGAAGGATGGCAATTATGTCAAAGCTTTTTTTTGCGAAATTTATAGTACACACTATTTAAAAATCCTATTAGGATTTTAATATTAATCTCTTTATTTAAAAATTCGGTGTGCATGTAAAATATTAAATAGAGTCAGTGTTCCTAATGTTGCCAATCTGTTGTGTTTTACTGCTTGACAGTTTCTTTCAGATAGCAATAATACAGCAGTTAAAGCTTTGTTACTGGCTGATACTTGCAATAAGTAATTGCTATTTGATTAAGCTAAGCACATGGTATTAGTAGCACACTCAGCCAACTGGGTGATAATATTGCTGTTTTAGAATGTATACAAGCAGCAACAAGTTATTGCATAGAAAGTTTTTTTGTCACTCTAATAGGTAGTTTTTAAATTTTTTCATTGCTTGAACTTGCTCTAAGAAATTTGTAAAAATGAATGATTTTTGCAACCTTTCCAAAATAAAGCAAATATATTTGCTACACAGTATTGGTTTTATGTTGTTTTTACCTCCTACCATACTAAAAGTTAATAGATGAAAACTTTTTATAAGTCTGCAAACTTGAATTAAAAATCGGTCATTCAGAGGTGACCTGCACAAAAAGATAAACCTAAGTTAAAGGCTTACATTTGCTTTGACTGCTTGCTTTTTTTTTTTTTTTAAAGGGTCAGTTTTCTTTTGGTGAGATTACTTTTCTTTTGGTGTATGGCAGCGCTATCTCTCCTAGATTATTGGAAAGAGTAGTGTCTGTGATTGGGGTTATACAGCCTTCTAACATCTCAAGTGTCTGTTTTGTCTGGACTTTCCACACGCAGCATTCTTGTGCAAAAATTTCAAGGCTTTAGTCTGGAGCACTGTGTCAGAGGATATGTCTCTTTGAAGGGTAGACAGGAGTTTTTTATGTTTTATTCACTAAGTAGTATTTCATTTTACATCAAAGAATAGCAAGTAGCCTTTGAGAACCATCCATGGTGGCAGTTTAGCATGTGGGGTTCTTTTAAGACTTTCACTAAATATGTTTCTTCGTGTTTTTCAGTCTACAAATGCTTATTTATATTCTTGCATTTAAATGAGACTGTTAAAAAGAGAAAAAGTATTGACTAAATGTAAATGTTAGTTTGAAATACAATTTTGTTTTTTAAAAACTTACGTACTTCTGTTGGTTTTACACTATCCCCAAGCTACGAGAAAAATAAAATTAGTGACTAGCCTTTATGATTGTAGCAATACTATTGCTTAAAATTTTAAGGAAGAAGTAATAACTAATGATTTTGGAAGTGTAAATTTTATCGTTACATGGCCTTTTATTGGCCTTTTTCAAGAATGCATAGGAGGTAGGAGAGGAGGTGAGATACTGATTTGGAAAAATAGCAAAAACTCAATGAAAAATGTTAAGACTTTGTATAGCTAGAAGTAAATGTCTTTCTACACCTCTGGGATAAGTTAACAAATGTATTATGAACTAATAACAGTAATCACACAATAAGCGGCTGCTTACATGTTTAGAAGATTAAATTGTATTTATCATTCCGATTACATGACATATATACCTAACTATATGAACTAATATTAAAATAGCTTGTTTTTATGTTTATAGGTAAACATGCTCTTAAGTTACTGAAAATTTATCTAAATAGAATTCATTGATCATTTAAAATAGAAATATTTCTACTTTCATTAATGACATGTCATTAGTAAAACAACTTCAGATAACTTTTGCATTTAACTTTGATTAAAACTAGTCAGATCGTTTATTATATACAATTACTTAACATAAAATTACATTGATAAATACAGAACTTTGTTTTCTAAAGTACACTCCCAATTAAAATAAGTTGTTTTCACATATTATCATGCTGTATAAAACTTGTACTTACTAAATTCTTATAGAGGAAATGAATGTAATAATGGGTTTTATATGCAGACGGGAACCATTGAAACTTAAAATAGAGAATGATCTTTCTATATTAAAATTGTTTAAGGAACAAAAGATTTTTCCTCTACAGTATTCAGCCATCTCTATTATCTGTGATTCTTCAGCAATTAAAGCAGATTTATTTTCCTCTTTGTTCCTACTTGGAATACTTGAACAATGCTGGAGAATTGAACTGACTGGAATGTTTTATCTTTCAAAAGCTTTAAAGTTCTATGTACCAATTAGCAAAATACAGTAAAGGTTTAAGCTGTTAATAGCCACAACATCTTTAATGCATAGATCTGTAGTCTGCTAGTGCTGTGTAACAGTTCTCCATTGTATGTCTCTCTTAAGGAGAGGAACTGTGTCAGTTCTTTTCTTGCTTTACTACCTGCTGTGTATGGAAATTGTATATAATACTTGACACTCGCTTTCAAGATTTAAAATTCTTGCATGTTATTATGTAGGGGCTTTGGCTCTTCATAAAGTAGGTTTGATAATATTTATTTGGATATTAATATTAAGTTTTTTGTCATATTTTAGCGATTATACGATTTATATGTGAAAATACATTATTTTTCTTTAATTCAAGTATATAAGCTGTATATTATTAGCTCCTTGAAAATTGGTTGCTTAATTTTATTCATTTGACTGAATATAATTATAAACTAATCATAAAACTTTATATCAGAGTATGTAGATAACCTGATGCTTCATTTTATACTGTATTTGAGTATAGGTTGGTTTTCATATTGTTTCTTTCTTTGTTAGTAAAAAGAAAGAATTTTGTTTTTAGTTATATAGCTTTTTTAATTGGCTGGCTTGTCAGATAATTTCACAACTGAAGAGTTCATCCAAATACCCACCTTAAACTTGTTAAAGCCTCGTGTCCATCATCTTACAGTAAGTTCTAAGTGAAGGTATGGGTGAGAGGAAGTGAAGAAAATAGGAGAAACATCTTCTGGTGGCAATTACTTTTTATCTTTATATTATGTATCTTTGGAAATAGAATTAAAGCAGAAGAAAGGAGAATTCAGATCTCAGAATTTGAGACTAGCAAACTTCAATTTTATTTCTGTTTTTAGGCTCTCTAATTTTACATGACTTCAGTCTGTGCTCTGATTCTACTCTTCAAAATACCACTTGTAAGCTTGCAAGTATCATTTGTTTAACAAGATGAGGAAGTTTAAAAAATAGGGTACTGATATGGAAGCTTGACTGTATGCAATGTCCTATGTCTCCACAAAACTCTGCCTCTTCATAAGGCATACTTCTTAACTTTTTTAAGGAGGGCACAGCTCACAGTGGCCCATGCAGGGATCGAACTGGCAACCTTGATGTTATTAGCACCATGCTCTAACCAACTGAACTAACCGGCCACTCCCTATAAGGCATACTTTTCAAGAAATGTGTGAATAGACTTTTTGTTCAGTTTCTGTTTCATGTTTAATACTTCTTTCAGTTTTGAGTACATTGCACATTAATTAATGAAGGTTTTAAAAAATTTTTTAATGCCTCCAAATAAAATAGGTATTAAAAGATGATTTTGGCTTTCTCTGAGCAACATATAAGACACAGGTATACCAAAATGTTGGGCTGAAAGTGCTATTTTAAATTTAAGAACAGAGGATCTGATTAGTGTACTGATTTGCATCTGTAGAATGACTGCTGAGTCTGTATTGTTATAATTAAAATCTATCAATTAAAAAGATTTTTGAACCTAATTGAGTAGTTTGAGATATGATACCCAAAAAATTAAAGTAAGGTTCCTGGTTTAGTTATAATGTGTTAAACATTCAAATATGGCTGGTGTGGCCTCCACTTTGAGTGTTTAGAAATTAGAACTGTTCCAGTGCTGGGAGTTTTCAACTATGGCAATCTAGTTTGTATAGATCCTGCAAGTGTGTGTGTGTGTTTTAATCATCCCTTACTTATAATATAGAACATTACTAAACTTTTTCACTTATAATATAGAACATTACTAAACTTTTTCATTTGCCGATTCAATTAGTTGCGCACCTGCTATGTACCATATTCTAGGCCCTGGGGATATAGCAGTAAATAAGGAAAACATTGTTGAGAGCTTATATTTCTTACGTGTAAACATATGCCAACTTTATTTGTAAATCATTAAGATACTTTCATAGATTTGTGAATGTTATGGAAGAAAATCAGGCAGAGTGATAGGATAGAGAGTAGCTGGTGGGGTTGGATGTCATAGGGGTTATTTATATGGCAATCAAGGAAAGCCATGTGGAGATGATATGATATATGAACCAAGATCTGAATGATGAGAAGGAGCTAGTAATGTGAGAATCCCAGGTAAGAGTATACTAGGTAGAGGAAAAAAGTAATGCTACAAAGTGCAAAACAGCTGGTAGTAGAGAAAAGAAGGAAAGCTATGACATAATGAGAAAGGGGGGGGGGAGCGTGATATAAAATGAGGTCAGAGTGGTAGGCAGGGGCGGGATCAGGTAAGATTTTTACTCATATGCCTGTTTTTGATGTTCATGAAATAATTTTTATAAAGTTTTTTTACAATTGATTACATTTTTTAACAACTACTTTTTAAAAAGGATTCCAGTTTTTATCTTTGCATTTAAAATTTTACATACAGTTTACCAATTCATTGATTCTTCTATTAAGGAATCTTCTGAATTTGAAATTGCTTATTGATAAAGGTCATGTTGGGATCTGGAATACTGAATTCATTTCCTTCCTCTAATCTCCCACTCTCCATGGCCCTCATACCACCACCACCACCACCACTCCTACCCCCATAAACCAAAATGGGGAAAAAGGTAGTGAAGTTTCTTCATCAAGGTAAAGAAAGACAAGAAATTGACTGAGCTGCTGTCCATCATGTTGGTGCTGACAAAGCCAGAAATAAGCTTCTGCACCCTGCTTACGGTGGTGTCATGGACTGGTGGTGACGGCTGCATCCTTCTTTTAATTTTGATTCTACTTTGACTCTCCCTGCCACTCCTTTTTCCCTCTTTCTCTCTGTTGCTTGGAATTTGTCTCTCTGACTTTGTGACTCTGTTCTCTTGCTGACAATGTAGCTGATGGTCATCTCTCCCTTTCTGGCTACTTGTGTTGCCACCCACCACGTGCAGGCCTCCCCCTTCTAGCGGCTAGCTCTTTCTCTTCCTCTGCCCCTTTTGCCTGTCTGACGGGCGGTTGGCTCTGGTCAGTTCTTTTTGGTTATTATCATTCTTTTCTTTTTTTTTCATTCCTCTCTTCGAACCACCTCGTTGTTCTCCCCTTCTCTCCTTTTCCCACTCTTCTGTTCCTTGTCCTTTTTCTTCTTTCTTCTTTCTTCCTCTCCTCCCAAAATGATGGGAGAGCTACATCAGATCTAGAAAGGATGGACAGAGATGGCCTTACCCTAAGGGTCTTACATAAACCCTTGGGAATATACAGGACTTTTGAAGACATTTACTAATTGGCAAAATAAATGTCATGATTTGTACATTATAATTGTACATATTATTGAATCAGAATTAATTGAGAAGACTACTGTTGTGACTCATCTTTGTTATTCAGGTGCTGAGTTCCAGGGGATCTTGGAGCAAAATATTGGCCCTAATTACAGTAATGTTAAATTGTGTTCATTTGTGTGTGTACATGTATGGATAGTTGATATTTAACAATTTTTATCACGTAACTTGCCTTTTCTAACAGCCTGTGGCATTTTACTAAACCATCTATCTTACTCTATTTACATAGATTTTGACAATCAGTTGTGTAGAGGTATTGCTATGTAATTATCATTCCAATAGGAAATTATTTTAGTCATTCATAACCTATTTTTAATGGTAGGAATTTTTCAACTGTATTACTTAAAGAAGTTTCTGAAGGCCTTGTTCATATTATACGTTAGATTTGGTCATTAAACTATGTAATTAAAATTGTTTTTTGCAGTTTTTACTAGTAAAACACGAACATTGTAGAAACATTAACTTGGAAATGTTAACGTATAAAGAAAATAAAATCGCCTGTAATCTCATAGCCTTAGTGAATTTACTTCTTTTTTATATGAATATTTAAACACACCAACATCCAACATATTTATATGTAACACAAATCATTCTTTCTAGTTTGATGTCCTGTTTTTCACTTTATTTGCATTATATTGTGAATATCTTTTTGTCTTTAAAATTATTCAAAAGTGAAAAATGTACATGGATATATAATTTCTCATTGTATGGCTATACCATAACATCTATTGTTTTACAGCAGAATGCTTACAATTTTTCTTAATTATACACAATGTGAGTATACACATCTTTATACCTAAGTCAAATCTTTGATAATATCTTTGTTCTGGGATTGATTCTTTGAAGTGGGATTACTAAATCAATGGGTTCACGTTAATATTTTAAATATTTTTGATCCCTAAAGACAATTGATAAGTTATACTTTTAGAAAGGTTTTTTATTCATTAGCTCCATATAGCTTTAGAGATATGGCTCTTCATAGCTTGTGCTTTTTTCTAGTATACATGGTCCATTTCTGTGGATGCCTTTCAGACTCTGACACATAGGTGTAACAAATTCTATCTAATAAATAAATACTGTACATCTAAGAATTAGAAAACAATAGAAACACATAATACTGAAATGATACAGCATTGAATTAGAAAGTACTTCAAAGCTTAGTATTATACATCCTTAGGGTCAACAATACTAAGCTTTGAAGTACTTTCTAATTCAATGTTGTATCATTATCATGAACTTAGCCATCATTGTACTGTCAGTTTGTGGATATGTAGGTCGATGGGATTTCTATCATAAATATTTATAAAATATTAGGCCATTGAATAACAATTAGTACCACTACTGTTATTACTATTATTTTATAATGCACTGTAATGGTTTGTAATATAAAGAATTTATCTGAGGAAGTTAGGAAACATTCTGTTTTATGTGGCCATCTATATTCTTGTTACATAGCCTTTCCAGAGCAACACAAGGTGATCATGCACTAAAATATCTACAGTAATTACTCTCATCATTTATTCGGTGAACTGTGTTGTGTTTGATTTCTAGTTTAATTTCATTGTAGTCAACAACACACTCTTAATGATTTCAATTTTGAATTTTCTTGAGACTTCTTTAATGGCCCAGAATATGGTCTATCTTAATTAATGTTCCACGAACATTTAGAAAGAATGTGCATTTTCCAGTTTGGGGGTTTGGTGTTTCATAAATTTTGATTAAGCTTTCAGTTGGTTAACGGTATTGTTCAAATTTTCTTTATCCTTATATTTTTGTCTACATCTTCTGTCTGTTAGAGAGGAGTGTTGACGTCTGAAACTATAATTTGTTTCTTCCATTAGTGGCATCACTTTTTTACTTCATTACTTTAGAAGCTCTGCTATTATGTGTATAAACATTGAAGATTGATATGTGTTCTTGATGAACTGATGTTTTTATTCTTACGTAACGTCCCTCTTTATCCTGGTGCTAATCTTTGTTCTGAAGTCTACTGTGGTGCCAGTAATATAGTTGATCCCATTTTCTTAGTCTTAGTTTTGCAGGGCACATCTTACTCCACACTTTTACTTTTAATCTATCCTTGAGTTTGTATTTAAAATGTGTCCCTTGCACATGTGTTTGGCTCTTGCTTTTATTTTACGTAGTTTGATAATCTCTGAATTTTAATTCCCATCTGATTTCTGTTCTCCCTTGCTCTTCCCTTCACTTTTCCCATCTTCATTTTGGATTGAGTACATTTTTAGAAACCCATTTTATCCCCTCTGTTGATATTTTAGCTGTACCTCTTTTCTTAGTGGTTCTGTTAGGGATTACAATATACATCCTTAATTTTTTACAGTCTACCCTGAACTAATAATATGTCACTTTACCTGTAACATAAGAACCTTAAAACAATGCTCCTATCTATCCCTGTAGTCCTTTGTGTTAATGTTGACATACATTTTACTTCCACATGTTATAAATCCCACAGTAATTATTAATATTGCTTTAAACAGTGTTATCTGTTAAAGAAATTAAGAAGGTAGAAGAAAAATCTTTCATATTTTCCCACAAATTTACCATTTCTTTTTATTGGGGAATATTGGGGAACAGTGTGTTCTTCCAGGACTCACTATCTCCATGTCAAGTTGTTGCCCTCAATCTAGTTGGGACGGGGCACAGCTCAGCTCCAAGTCAAGTTGTCGTCCTCAGTCTAGTTGTAGAGGGCACAGCTCACCGGCCCATGTGGGAACCAAACTGGTGACCTTGGTGTTACGAGCACCATGCTCCAACCACTGAGCCAACCGGCTGCACCAAATTTACCATTTTTGATGCTGTTAATTCCTCCATATAGATATAGATATCCATCTGGTATCTTCTTCCTTCAGCCTGAAGAACTTAATTGAACATATTTTGTAGTGCAGACCTGTTGGGACAAAATCAGCTTCTGTTTAACTGGAAACGCCTTGATTTTGCCTCTGCTTTTGAAAGATCTTGACTTGCTCAGGCTGCCATAACAAAATGCCATAGATGAGTGGCTTAAATTTATTTTCTCATGGTCTGGAGGCTAGAAGTCCAAGCTCCAGATGTCAGCATGGGTGGTTTTTTGTTTAGGACTGGCTCCCTGGCTCCCTCGCCCTCTCTGCCTGCCCTATCACCGTGTCTTCAAATGGCTAGGAGAGAGAGCAAGAGACAGAGAGTTAGTGCACAAGCGCTCTGGTGTCTTGTATTATAAAGGCAGTAATCCCATCATGATATATGTCCAAATACCATTATATTGGTGGTTGTCTTCCATATATGAATTTGGGGTGCTGTGGGTAAGGTGGCACTCAGTGTTACGGACATTTAGTCCATAGCAACCTTCTCATTGGATGTAGAATTCTAGTTTGAAATTTTTTATTTTAGCATTTTAAAGATGTCACCACATTTTCTTTTTTTAAATGTGGTAAGTGTACGTAACACAAAATTCACCATTTTAAACATTTTTGAGTGTATAATTCACTGGCATCAAGCACATTCACAGTGTTGTACAACCATCATCACTATCCATCTCCAGAAGTTTTTCATGATCCCAGACAGAAACTGAACCCATCAAACAATAACTCCCTATGTCCTTCTACCCCCAATCCCTGGTAACCTTTATTATACTTTCTATCTATGAATTTGCCCACTATAGGTATCTCATATAAGCAGAATCATACTATTTCTGTCCTTTTTATGACTGGCTTAATTCACTTAGCATATTTTCAAGGTTCATCCATGTCGTAGCATGTGTCAGAATTTTAGTCCTTTTTAAAGTTGTATAATATTCTATTATATGTAAATGCCACATTTTGTTTGTCCATTCATGTGGGCATAGTGGTTGTTTGTCCTTTTTGGCTGTTGTAAAGAATGCTGCTGTGAACGTGGATGTCCCAGTCCCTGCTTCCAGTTCTTTTGGGTATATACCCAGAAGTGGAATTACTGGATTCTATGTTTAATTTATATTCTGTATTTAACTTTTTGAGGAACTACCGTACTGTCTTCCACAGCAGCTGTTCCATGTTCATATTCCCAGCGGTAACGCACAAGTGTTCCAATTTCTCCACATCCTCACCCACATTTAATCTCTTTGTTTTATACAATAGCCACCCTAATGGGTGTGAAGTGGTATCTCATTGTGGTTTCGATGTTCATTTTCTTACAACTGTTAGATATTGAGCATCTTTTCATATGCTCATTGGCCATTTATATATTTTCTTTGGAGAAATGTTTATTCAAGTACCATATTTGCCATATATAATACACACTTTTTTGCCCAAATTTGTGAAAGAAAAATAAGGATGCACATTATAAATGTGTGGTACTAATTCCGTATCTATATAAATGTTTATAATTATTTTATTTATGCTTATGAGTTAAAAGTGTAACTCTAGGAATCAATAACAATATCCATATGCAAAATAATACCCTGGAATATGATAATCGGTTTTGTTGAACTAGGAATGAACTTGAAATGACAAGAGTTCTTGGCCTTCTATGATGCATAAATATTGAAAATTTGTTACCGGTACATAAAATTTCTTGTAACTTTATCTGTTCTTGTGTTTTGGAATTATTTGTTACATAAAATTATTGTACCATAATATGTTAAAAAATAAATGCTAAAATTCCTTTATAATACAAAAAACAAGTACCTAAATGTAAGCAAATAAAAATTTGAATAAATAAAATGAAAGATTTTTCCCTGAAAGTTTGAGCCAAAAACATGAATGCACATTATACATGGCAAAATATGGTACTTTATAGTTTTGATTTGGGTTGTTTGCTTTTTGTTGAGTTGTAGGAGTTCTTTGTGTATTATGGATATTAATCCTTGATATCCAGTATGTGTCCTTTGATGCACAAAAATTTTAATTTTGATGAAGTCCAAATTGTTTTTTCTTTTGTTGCATGTACTTTTATTGTCATATTTTAGAAATTCTCACCAAATGTCAAGACGTCCCCCTATGTTTTCTTCTAAGAGTTTTTTAGTTTGAGCTCTTAACATTTAGTTCTTTGGTTCATTTTGAGTTAACTTTTCTATATGTTATGAGGTAGGGATTCTGTTTTATTCTTTGGCCTTTTGACATGCAGTTTTCCCAGCATGGTGTTTTCCTCATTGAACGATCTTGGCACTCTTGTTAAAAATCAGTTGACTGTGTATGTAGGAGTTTATCTCTGGACCTTCTATTCTCTTTCATTGATTTACATATCTGTCTTTTTATGCCAGTCCCGCACTGTTTCAAATACTGTAGTTTTGTAGTAAATTTCGAAATCAAGATGTACGAGTCCTCCAACTTTGTTCTTTTTCAAGATTGTTTTGAAGCAAAGCTTCCATATTAATTTTGTGATGAATTTTTGTTTCTGCAAAAAAAAAAATCATTGGGATTTTGATAGGAATTGCGTTCAGTCTGCAGATTGAATTGGGTAATATTGTCACCTTAATATTAAGACTTACGATCTATGAACACAATGTTTTTCCATTTATTTGTTTTCTTTAACTTCTTTGAGCAGTGTTTTGTAGTTTTTATTGTGGTAAGTCTTTCACCTTCTTAAAGTTTACTCCTAAGTATTTTATTATTTTTGATGCTGTTGTAAATGGAATTGTTTCCTTAATTTCCTTTTCATATTATTCATTGTTAACAGGTAGAAACACAACTGATTTTTGTGTTGGGCTTCTTCTTTTTTTTTTTTTAATCCTGTCACTTTGCTGATCTTGTTCATTAGCTCTAACAGGTTTTGTGAGTATGTGTGGAATCCTATAAATCTGCAAACAGAGATAATTTTATTTCTTCTTTTTCCAATTTGGATGCCCTTTACTTCTTTTACTTGCCTAATTGTTCCTCTTCAGAACTCTGCCTCACAAATGTTAGTCTACCTCAGCAGCTCTGAACTCTGATTTCTCCTACCTTCTCTGTTCAGTGAGACTACTGTGTTCTGCCTGGGCTCCACCATCATCTGGAATGTGCCTCTAGGCATAAAGCTGGGACAATTGTAGGACTACATCATGAGTTTTCCTTTTTTCAGGGAGTACATTATGATGATGTTTGTTTTCCAATTGTCCAATATCTGAAAATAGTTGGTACCTATTACTCCATAATGGGTGGCAGTGAAAGGCCACGTACTACATTGTGACAGTTCTTTTACAATAATGGCTTTGTTAATGAATCTTTCTTTATTAAACCAACCTTTAATGATTTGCTCAGTTATTGATGCTCTCAATTCTTTCTATAAAACATACTAACACTCGGACACACTACATACTATGGTTTAGGTTTCGTTTAACTAAAATGAAATTTAGGTTTCGTTTTAGTGTACTACCAGACTTTAGCTCTCAGTAATTGAGTCATATGCTTACTAAAACTCAGTTTTGCTTTTTTCCACACCTTTTTATGCCAATTTTACTTGACATTGTAATTACATAAGTTAAATGAATACTATAATCGGAATGCTATATGGGGACAGAGTTCTTTCTATGACAATTCTATTGAATACTTTGAAAAGACAATAAAGGTGAATTTCTGACAATTTTTGTCAAATTAGGTGAAACAATTATAAAAGGTTGTAATATAAAAGGAAATCATAAAATCTAGACAGATTTCATACTCAGATTGCTTCACAAATGTCTTTATATTCTCATTTCACAACTTAAAAAACCTATAAATTGTAGATGGTATATTTTCTTGGTAGTTTATGGAAGAAACAACACTTGAAATTCTAATCACTGGATCTATACTGAAAGAGAAGGTACTGGCCTTGTCTCTGAAGATCATTACAAGAATGTACATGTATGCTTTTCGAGTTATAATAAAATGTTGAAAGTGTGGTGTATATGTGTGCACACTGATGCACACTTGCATGTGTGTATTTCCTTACTTAGTGATCCCATTTTCACTAGTATTTTCAGTTCACTGACCAACATCAGTTCTTAAGTCAGAAAGGAAACCTCTATTGCATAGTTTAACTTTTATTCTTAAATGAACAAGGTATTGACTTATACTTTTTGTGTGCCTCCCTGCAATCCAGTGTGACTTCCACAGCATTGCCTCTTGGATACTGTTTTATTAAACCAGAAACATGAGCTTTGGATACCTCATTTTCTTTTATTTTCAGCTTCCTTTCCAGATTTAATTAATTTCACTTACTGCTTAAACCATCACTTGATTTTAGGAAGTTCATTTGCCATCTGTTCCTTTGCCCTGATACTTATTCAACATTTATTTCCTATTTATTTATCCGGCTTTTGTTCTCATAATTCTTAATGTATTTATTTATCTGGCTTTTGTTCTCATAATTGTTAATGTATACGGTGTGTATGTCAGCCTTTTAACTTATTACCAGGGTATAAGGTGGACTATTTGATTAAGAAATAACAGATTGGATCTTTTCAAAATGTAATATGCTATATACATTTCAAGTGCTTTGTGGCCAATTCTTTTTTTTTCATTTTATTTCAGCTACTATAAAAGCTACTATGTGACCTAATATAGCAACATCACTTTAATGATTTAAAAATCCAAAAAAATTCTGCAGCATTGGATTAAAAAGCAAAAAAAGTCTTTAGCTATTAAAACATTGATCGTTATTATGTTACATTTGTCTTCTTGTAAGTTTAAACAAATTCTTAGCTTAGTAACTTTCAGAGTGCTTCAGTGAAGCATGCAGGGGTTCATAGAGGCAGTATTGATCATTCATTTTTAAGCATTTTTTTTTTTTTTTTTTAGTAACTTGCAGCTGTTACAAAGTTAGAAAACAAAGAGTATTTCAAGTATTTCCTTAAAAAGATGAAGGAAGTCTTCCAATAGATTTCCCCGATTTGGGGAAAATAAAGTTTATTTCTGTATCATTAAAAATTGTAGCATACGGTAATAAAATAGCTGCTTAATAGACTTGATTTGGCTATGCCATATGTCAAACCATACTACAACACGTAACTATATGGGCAAGGGGAAATCTTTTGGCTGGCTGAATAAATCAAATCAACAGGAGGCAGATTGACAAGAAAAAATCAAATTTAATATTGAGCCATGGGAACTTGACGTACATGAGAGAGTCAGAGACCCCACATACATGAGAGGTTAGAAATAGAAAGGGGGATTGAGGTATATAAGACATCCTGAGCTAGGGATGACGTAAGGTGCCTTGGGGCTTCCAAAGGTCATTTCAGGATAAGATGAGCAGAGGTTTAGTAACTAGAGGTTTGCCCTGCCCTATATATAGATAGGTTAAAAGAAGTTATGTCTGATAATCTCTTATGGGCAAGATCTCTAATTCAAATTCTTCTAGGTAGTTGGGGGGGGGGGGGCAGAAGTTTCTCTTCAGCCTGAAGCTAAAATTGCCTTTAGCTCAAAGTAATCTGCGTACCATTGAGGCACATCTTGGGGTGGTGAGTTCTGGATCCCCACAACTACATCCTGTAAAATCTGAAAATATTTGCTATTCCTACATCATTACAGAGGTTGTACATCCGTATGATGTTCCAGAATTACATTTTGAGCAATTAGATTTTAGGTATTTTTCATTCCTGTGTCTTCTGGTAGCAGCTCTTAACAAAGTAACATTATATCATTTAGGTCAATTTTGAGGAAATCTGTTAATTTTTTTTGTATGTTTTTAAAAGTCAAAAATCAAACTCATCCTCCCCTTTATGGTTTCGTATGGAAGAACACACAGTAAATAAATTAAAAACAATTAGTATATGCCTGCTTCTCTGTGCCTTGAGAGGAGAGGATAAAGGGAAATGGGCCTACGTGGTGGGTGGCAGTATAAAATTTTACCACTGATTTGGAAAGCAATTTGATAACATCTCAGGGACCATGGGAATTCTTATAACCTGTGACTCAGTTAATTCTATCCTCAATGACTAACCTTAAAAGAATTAGGTTACTGATTTTTATTGCAGTAATCTATACTTAAAAGCATTAATAATAAAACAATTTGATTTTTCAATAAGAAATGGACTAAGAAATTAGTCCATTACATCAACTTCATTGATTATTAAGAAGGCCATTAAAACAAGAAACATTGGTTAACTACATGGATTAAAGTTAGTAATGTGATACTTGAAAATAATCAGTGCCAAATAAATGTCTATATAAAATGGATGTGAATATGGATAATTAATGGTAGATAATACAGGTAAGAAAACCGTTGCTAGGGTGTTAAGCATATGGATATATATTTTAAAATTTCTCTTTAATGTTGTTATAATGTTTTAATAGTTTCTTTTTAAAATAATAAGTATCCTGAAAAAATCATCACTGTCTCCCTCTTTGGTCAGGTATTTTCTGGTACTTTCTCACCTTTGAAATCAAGCGCCATGACCTCCATGGCATTTATCATATTTCACTTCATATCCTGATTAAATCCTTCCAAGCAGTGCCATAATACAGGTTTTCTAGTACATTTTTTAAAGGAGGACACTGACATACAGAGGGTTTAAGCAACTTGTCAATACTGCACAGGTAGCAAATGGTGGAGTTTGGGTTCCTCCAGATTTATCTGAATCATAAATTCCTTGTTCTTAGCCAATATTGTATTTCATATATAATTATTTAGTTACTCTCTGCAGCCCCTGGCATAGATAACTTGGCATAGTAGCATCTTACAATTTGAATTGAAATGAACAAAGGTAAATTGTGCCTTATTACTTCAATTTCATTAGTGTCATAGGCTTTTCAATATGTGGTTGTATATTTAATAAAACATATTTAACATATATTATACTCAGTGTTTTTGACATATACAAGAAATGGAGTATTCAGCTTTTATTTAAAAAGAAAAGCTAGGTTTTTCTCTTCTCCAGACTTGAAATTGCAAAATCCTTTGTTGTCTTTTAACTACTAACTCATATTTTTCAAGGAAGATGGGAGGTTTTATGCATCTTGACACCAATATTTCATTACTTGTTCACTGTCCTTTTTTAAAAAAGTTCAGTTGTAAGTTTCATGAGAATGGAGATCATGTCTATACAGTTGTGGTAGGTACTGAAAAATGTACCTACCACATTTTGTTGGTTGAATGAAGGAGACACATTTTTTTATTGCATAAGACAAGCATTATTTAGTCCTTATTATACTGTATTTAATTGATTTTATAGATGATGAATTAGAATGTCTTAATTTGCCCAAAATTGTGAGTTGGATTCTAACCCAGGTTTGACTCAGCCATTTGCTTTTACCCATTGCTCCACCCCATCCTGTGCGGAAGGATCTAGTAGTAATGAAAATAGTTTGAGATTGAGACACGTGTCTGTAATTATTTAGGTTTTTAATCGTTATATAATTAGCAGTATAATTTGTATGATGTATTTCATCTTAACAACATTCCATTTAAAATTTAACTATTGGTTCCATGATAGCTTTGCCCAAGATGCAAAATATAATGAAAGTTACATTCCAACACTTGTTTCATTACCTGGTTGGACTCCCACATTAGTGTGTTGCTTTAACAAACAAAAATTGGTTCTACTGGCACACCTCTTATTTTCACAGTTTTGAAAGTGTTTGAATTGCTGTGGACACTAACTTTTTTAGAAGTGTTTAAAGTTCTTATGTGGTAAGTAAATATAATATATATGGTCATGCTATCTGCCAACTCTTTATATTTTTCAAATTGTAAAATTTATTTTATAAAATGTTCTTCATTATTTATGAGACCATTTAATGAGTTTCTTGTGTTAGGTATCTAGGGTACTTGAAGTTTTTATTACAGATCTAAGATTATTTTCCTTTCTTAACATCTTTCATGATTAATGTAGAATATACATGTAATCATCAAATTTAGATCACTTTAGCTCTTAAAATAAATTTAAATACATAATTGGTAAGCAAGAGCCTCCAATGGAACAAGTTGCTATAAGCAATACTTGTACTTAGTGTTTCAGTATGTGCTATTGAAACTTTTCAACATTGATCCATAATAACAAGCAACTTAGTGAACTTATTACCAAAAAAGCCTGGTAAAAATTTTGGCTCTTTTGAGTGTACTGAGAGATCTATCAAAAACTTATCTAACGTGGCGAAAACCTTTTTCGTTTATTTCTCTTTATGACAAGTGTAAACTATTAAGGTTAAGTGGGTGGGGCAACCGGAAGTAATTACTAAGGCCAGTGGCATTTTTGTGGTTTAATAAAGGCAGAAGCTAATTATTCAGTTTTTATTTAAGTGAAATGGTGCCAAAAAGGAGGTTCCTGCAGAGCAGCTGCACTCCTTCAGTGTTACCCTAATTTACCAAACACACAACTGTCACAAACAAAACTTTTAAACTTGATATATAGCCACAAAAGTAAGGAGGCTTTTGTTTGGAGTGCATGCAGAAGAACTCCTTTATACAAATCAACCGGCAGATGACGGACAATGATGAAAATTTGATTCTTTGAAGTCATAATAGTCATTGAAATGTGTGAAATTCTGGTATTGAAAAGAGAGCGGCCAGCAAGACTCTAAATCCTGGGTGGTTGCAAGAAGCTTGCTGGGAGGTTTTTCTGCATTTTGACACCAACTTCCCATTACTTGTTCCCTGCTTCCTTTGTTAAAAAAATAAGTTGAATTCACACAAGATAAATAGGGACAGTTGATAACCGAATCATACAGTTTTTATGCAGAAAACTAATATTTTATAATGGAAATTGATATTGGAAAGAATAACATTCATTTATATATACTGACATATACTTTCTTAATGATTTTTTGAATTTCTCTCCCAGTTATCTACGCTTTCTACTGAAAGAGTAGAACTTTGGAATTATGATATGCATTTTTTCAGTAGCAAATTTTTATTTGAATGCCATTTAATCTGAATCATAATTAGTTTTTAAAATGGCATATTATACATAAGATTGTGTTTCTGAAACTTTAAGATAGTGACATTCTTTAATTATGGGAATATAGGTTTCTTGTTTGACACAACTGCTTAAAAATTAGTTTTAAAATTCAGTAAGTCTGTATATTATCTATAAAGTAACTTGCTTTATTAGAATTTACAGATAATTATTAACTGGTGAGTCTTGAGGTTCTTCAGGTGCCAATCTGAAGGCTTTTCATATCTTACCTGATTTAACTTTTTGTAATCATAAAAAATTATGAATGATTATTTATAAGTTAACTATCTTACCAATAAAATGAGAAATCTGTAAAAGGCAATAATGGCATAGTCAAAGCATTTGTGTCTTTTATAAATAGATTTTTTAAAAATGACAGATGATTCCAATAGCAATACAGAAGTAGAAATCTACAGAGAATATCACTAGTTCAATACAGTTTAAGTCATTTGCAGATGTTTTATTTTTGTTTTGCAAAAATTAAGTCATAGGTAGTTCAGTGAGAACTTTGAGGGAAAGCAAAGCATTAATAACACAAGAGTTCAACATAGTGTCTCATAGTTCTTTTGAAGTATTACATTGTTTTAATGGAATCTTGGAGTGGGAACTTTAGCCCATTGAAATGTCGCTTAAAGGACAGGTTCTTCTGTCACTAGCTGAAGCTGTATGGATGAAATGATAACAATAGAGTGTCGTAATGCATTTTAAAAGTTTAAAAGTGTGAGAAATCAGTTTGTCTAGACTAAGAGTGTGCCTACAGGGACTAGGAATTTTAGAGCTTCTGTGCCCTTTAGGTGTCAAATACGTGAGAGATGCCAAACCTTTTTATTCCCTGCCTTTGGCAGCAGCTCAGTTCCGCCGCAGTACCTCACGTGCAGGGATTCCATGTCAGAACAACGTGGACTTCAGAATTCAGAAACTCATTTGTTTGAATGCAGCTTTAAATTGGGGGAAGATATCAACAAATAATTGCCATAATTTTTGGAAGCTGGTAGTTAGGAGTTCAGAATATAAAGAGCTTAGCAACATTTTGTAGCTACTTACTTTAAAGAGGTTTTCCATCCTGAAAAATCATTCTATCCCTTCCTGCTTTGATAATACAAATCACTATATTTTCCATTTTTGAAGCTTCATTTGTTTTTTAATTACTTTGGCATATATGCATCACATTTAATTGACGTTTACAAAGAAAAAGTGTTTTTCCTATGAGCTCATCTTCCTGAGGTAACTGGTGATAAATGGTTCCTTTTCTATAGGTCTTAATTTGAAGAGCCGCCAATTTATATAGTTGTAGATTTTATGAGCTAAGCTCAGATGGATGGGTTGCTGTGGAATTTAGAAATTATGCCCCCCACCCCCATAATTTTGTAACACACTTATATTGTTTGTTCCCTGCTTGAACTATAGCTGAGGAAATAGTACATATTAACATAAAGATATATAATGTTAAGTAATAAGTTACTATGACAAATTACAAATGCTGTAGTGAATTCAAAGGAGGAAATAAGTATTGAGGACTCCCCAGGAGTTAAGTCTTTTTCAAGCTCTTGAGTAGAAGAATATGCTTTAGAAAGTCATTAAATATAATAATACTGGAAATCACGTTTCTTTGAAGTTGAACTTGACAATTAAAAATGGCCAGTTAGGGCGTTTGGGTGGCTCAGGGGATTGGAGCACTGTGCTCCTATCGCGGAGGTCGCCAGCTGGATTCCCACATGGGCCCCTGAGCTGCGGCCTCTACAGCTAAGACTGTTAACAATGGCTCTCCCTGGAGCTGGGCGCCGTGAGCAGCCGACTGCGGTGGCGACTGACTGCCTCAGCCGGGTAGAGCACAAGGATCATGATACCATGTTTCCCCGAAAATAAGACCTACCCCAAAAGTAAGCCCCAGTTAAGATCGTCAGCCAGACGGACGCATTTAGTACATTATGGTGATGTTCCAGAAGAAGATGACTTGACTATATTTGAATAAATGTAGATTGCTGTACATGAAAAAATAAGACATCCCCTGAGAATACACTCTACTGCGTCTTTTGGAGCAAAAATTAATGAGACCCTGGTCTTATTTTGGGGGAAACATCGTGCCAACATGGGCCAGGGAGCTATGTCCTCCACAACTAGACTGAAAACAATGGCTTGAATCGGAGGCGGGGGGAATCACCAATTAAAACTTACATTCATATCTTTAAAAGGTATATACCAAGTGTACTCACTTTTATTTTATCCTATATTAAAATAAACTTTTAAAAAATGTAATTACATGCTAGAAGTACGTATTTGTGTAAATGTTTGTATGGATCATTTTGATAGTTTCTCCAAACAGACAAGTTTTGACAAAGTAAACACATCTAATTATTGGTACAGATGGAAAGGTATTGGGTTAAGCAGAGAATTGGTTGCCAACTAAAATAACTTTAAAAACTGTGCTTTTAATCAGTGGGTAGAAAGACTAGTGGAATCAGAAATACACTTACAGTTTTCCCAGTACGTACTACAGTGCTGACTAATTCATGAGTCCACAACATGGATTAGAGTGGAACTATAAATAAAGATTAGCCTTTAGAATTAGGGGATATGTTACAATGAAATTAAAACACAAAATGGATTAAATTTTCTGGTTTTTACAAGTTTGGTATAATCATTTTCATATTAACTTTGTTCTTTCTAACCATTCATTCATTCATTCATCCATCATTCATTCATTTATGTTGTTACTGTTGTTCAGCATCTTAATTGTTTTAAAATGCCATGAGTTAGACATTATTTTAATAATTTTATAAGGCAACATTTGTTGATCTATGTGTTTACCAATTTCTTTATCTTTTTAAAATAATTTTTAAATTTTTAAAATTACAGTTCACATATATTAGTTTCAGGTAGGGTTTCCAGGCAGGAATTCCCACCCATTCTCAGGAAATTTTTTCGCTTTTCCGTTCCCAAATCCCGAGAAAAGTTAGTCGGGAAATTGTGAAAATCTGCTCTTTGAACTCAGGTGGTTTTGGTAGTGTCGGCCGTCACTTTGTGGAAATGATTCATTGTGGAGAACAGAAAATAGTTTGTATCTCGGGATTTGTGAACAGGAAAGTGAAAAAAATTCCTGAGAACAGGTGGGAATTCCTGCCTGGAAACCCTAGTTTCATGTATACAATATAGCGATTAGACATTTACATATCTTACAAAGTCATCACCCGCTAAGTCTAATACCCATCTGACACTATACACAGTTATTACAGTATTGTTGACCATATTCCTTATGCTCTACTTTATATCCTTGTGACTAACTTTATAACTACCAACTTGTACTTCTTAATTCCGTCACCGTTTCCACCTATACCCCCAATCTCCCACCATCAATTTATTCTATCAATGTCAACCATCAATTTATTCTGTCAACCATCAATTTATTCTATCAATGAGTTTGTTTCTATTTTGTTTGTTCATTTAGTTTGTAATTTAGATCCTACATATAAGTGAAATCATATTGCATTTGTCTTTCTCTGACTTATTTCACTTTGCAAAATACCGTCTGTGTCCGTCCATGTTGTCACAAATGGCAAGTTTTCATTCTTTTAAATGGCTGAGTAATATTCAGTTGTATACTATATATACACCACTTCTTCATTTATCTATTGATGAATACTTATGTAGCATCCGTATCTTGGCTATTGTAAGTAATGCTACAATGAACATAGCAGTGTGTATTATCTTTCCCAATTGGTGTTTTAGATTTCTTTGGATAAATATCCAGAACTTATATTCTGGGTCATATGGTAGTTCTATTTTCAACTGTTTGAGGAATCTCCATACTGTTTTCTATAGTAATGGTACCAGTTTACAATCCCACCAACAGTGTACGAGGGTTCCCTTTTCTCCACATCTTCGCCAACACTTGTTTGTTGATATAGTTATAACCATTCTGATAGGTGTGAGGTGGTATCTCATTGTGGTTTAATTTGCATATCCATGATGATTAGTGATGTTGAGCATCTTTTCAAATGCCTGTTGTCCATCTGTATGTCCTCTTTGGAGAAATGTCCATTCAGGTCTTCTGCCCATTTTAAAAATCTGTTTGTTTTTGGTATTAAGTTGTACGAGTTCCTTATATAGTTTGGATATTAACCCCTTGTAGGTTGTTTCATTGGTGAATATCTTCTCCCATTCAGTAGATTGTCTTTTCGTTTTGTTGACGGTTTCCTTCACTGTGCAAAACCTTTTTAATTTGAAGTAGTCCTACTTCTTTCAATTAGCAATAATCGCGCCTCGGATAAACCTCATTGGCTACGATACTGCCACTGCGCAAAGCTAGTCCTACTTCTTTATTTTATTTTTTTGTTTCCTTTGCCTGAGGAGACACAAAAAAATTATATTACTAAGATTGATGTCAGTTTGTTGTAGCTGTTTGCTTGCGGGTTGTGAAAGAATTCATGAGGCAGGTAGAAATACAGAAGGAAGATTTATTAAAGTAAGGTGGGTAGGCTGGGCAGAGTGCTGGAAACTACTGCCTTGAGTCTTTGTTTTGTCTGAAGCTTTACATTTTCTAACCAGGATGTAAATTGCTTCCGCCTATAGTGGAATTTTCTGTTGAGTTTGGCTTTGTCCCTTGGGGTGGGAGAATGTGTGCTTAAACTGCTAATCTCAACCTTTGCATATGTTATGTGGATTTCTGTTGGAGCAGGAATGGATCCCATACACATGCAAAACCTCTCCTAAGCCATAGGGCCAGCACTGGCTGAAATAAACAGAAACATTGAAACTGGTATGCATAGTAAATGTATAGTAAACAGAGTCATTAAGGTTTGGCAGGGGAGGAAGGCAAAGAAAAGAAAGAAAACTTTCAAAAAGTCCCAAGCTAAATTACACTTGTTAAATTGAATTATACCAGAAATCCAATCTCAAAATAGAAGATTTAGTGCTACCATTATAATCCCCCTTGTCTTATCAGCGTTTACTTCCTATGTTTTCTTCTAGGAGTCCTGTGGTTTCAGTTCTTACATTGAAGTCCTTAATCCATTTTGAGTTTGTTTATTTATTTATTTATTTATTTATTTATTTATTTATTTATTTATTTATTTTATAAATTTTATTGGGGAATATTGGAGGACAGTGTGTTTGTCCAGGGCCCATCAGTTCCAAGTTGTTGTTCTTCAGTCTAGTTGTGGAGGGTGCAGCTCAGCTCCAAGTCCAGTCACCATTTTCAGTCTTTAGTTATAGGGGGTGCAGCCCACCATCCTTTGCGGGAATTGAATCAGCACCCTTGTTGTTGAGAGCTTGCGCTCTAACCAGCTGAGCCATCTGGCTGCCCCTTCGGAAGCTCAACGGCAGCTCGTTGTTTTCAGTCTAGTTGGAGGGCGCAGCTCACTGGCCGATGTGGGAATCGAACTGGCAACCCTGTTGTTCAGAGCCTGCTCTCTAACCAACTGAGCCATACGGCTGCCCAAGTTTATTCTCATGTATAGTGTAAGAAAGTACCCAGTTTCATTTCTTTGCATGTATCTGTCCATTTTCCCCAACATCGTTGATTGAAAAGACTGTCTTACCCGATTGTACATTCTTGCTTCCTTTGTCGTAGACTAATTGATCATATAGGCAAGGGTTTATTGCTGGCCTCTCTATTCTGTTCCTTTGGTCCAGTGTCTGTTTTTATGCTAGCACCATGCCACTTTGATTATTATAGCCTGGTGTGTTGGTGGGCACCACAGTATGAGCTCAGGCCAGCACCTGTTGTGCCAGGTTTTGGGCTGCTTAGTTGAATCTATGTTCCAGAACACCACTGGCTGCAGCTTATGCCAGCTTTGGGGCCTCCTTATGGGTGTTACAATGCAAGTTGAGACTGGTTGCCACTTGTGCTGGGTTTATGGTAGCTTAGCAAGAGAGGTACAGGGTATTCTGAGGCCACCTGCTTCTTGTTTGGGGTTTGTGGACCCTGGAGAGATGTTAGGAAATTCAGCAGCATGATCCAAGGGAGGCTGCTGATATGGAGGAGCCACTGGAAGGGGTTAGGCTGGGCCCTTGAGTTGGGTGTGCTGGGGTCTCAGGTAATCAGAGCTGGGCAGATGGTGTGAGCCATGTTAACGGAGAGCTCAAATTTGGCACCACCTGCGCTGTGCCAGCTGGGTTGGGGAAAGGCTAAAGAAAGGAACCATTACACCTGCCAGCACTTCAGTCTTGGAAGAGCTGTCCCAATCTTTGCTCCTCCTGCCATCATAGTGAAGCTAGTAAGTCCCTTCCTCCCTGTATGTCCCTGGTGTGTTTTGATCTGCTGTCTTCGTGCTGGAGCCCAAGGCGAGTCAGTTTGAGAAGTGAGTCTGCTTGGGATCTTTAAGACCGGTAGCGCCTAGGTCTCCAGCAGCCCTCCATCTCACTAGTATGCAATCCCCTCTTGTTTTCACAGCCAGATGTTATGGGGATTCCTCTTCCCGGCCCTGGAGCCATGGACTAGGGAGCCTGCTGTGGGGCTGGCACCCCTTGCTCCTGGGGTGGGGGGGGGATGACTACACAGCCAAGATATCCCTCCACAGCCCTCCTACCAGTGTGATGTGGCTTCGTCTTTCTCTCCTTAGTTACAGGACTTCTGTTCAGCCAGTCCTCAGGGGGTTCTCAGCGATGTGGTTCTATAATTTAGTTGTGATTTTGATGTGGTTGTGGGAGGAAATGAGCACAGTGTTTGCATACTGTGCCATATTGACTGGAAGTCTTAACCAATTATTTAAAATTTACTTCAGTAAGCAAACCACGATTTTAAAATGCTTCATTTATAAGTATGATATGTTTGTGATCTTACTTTGATAGAATAAAGTATGTTCCATTACTAAATGGAGGCTTAAATTCCAAATTATTATTTTGTGTTCTGACTGGTACTATAATTTGATAAATATATCTAATCAGTGGCATCAAAATTGTATGAATTCATCAGTTGAGCATTTGTAACGATAGATTTATTGAGCAAGTCAAGAAAGTTACCTTTGTTTTTATTTCACATTTCTGCAAAAATTGTACAACTTTTTCAGCTTACCTTTATGAATAGATTTGATGTATCATTTTCTTTTTAGTCGGTTTCACCAAAGGGAGATAAATAAAAATGCTAATTAAAGTTGTTAATTGATTTTAATTTTTTACAAAAAGGTTTAATTGTTTACAGAAAGGTTGAGGCCTTCTTCCGAAGGGGATGCTTTTTTGTAATCTGTTTGACACAGAAACCACTGGGAATAGATTTTTGTTAAATTTGAAATTTAGTCACTTTTTATTTCTCCTTACTTTTACATTCTTGCTGTGCTTACCAGTTAACACCTGCTTATGAAATAAGAGTCTGTTGAGTATAGGCTCTTCTACCAGCAAAATTTTCAGAAATTACCAATACTTTGTTGGACAAAAGGGTCCTAATTTTTTTTTTTTTTAATGAACCTTTTCCTCTGTATCCTAACACTCTTCCAATAGAACTTTCCCAAATATCAAAATAGAAATTTATATGGTAAAATAGCAGCATAGTGAAATAAACCAGAAAACTTTTAACAAAACCCAATTTACAAATAAATCTGAATAAAGTTGCATGAATGTAGAAAGCATCAAAGTATGGTATAGTGTATATGGACTGTTAGAAATGTGTTTGCTTGTTTTTCTGTAGGATATCACTACTTTAACTGGCGTTCCAGAAGAGCATATCAAAACTCGAAAAGTCAGGATCTTTGTTCCTGCTCGCAATAACATGCAGTCTGGAGTAAACAACACGAAGAAATGGAAGATGGAGTTTGATACCAGGGAGCGATGGGAAAATCCTTTGATGGGTTGGGCATCAACGTGAGTACTTTAGTTTCATTTGAATATTGTTTTCAGCTGTCTTTTTCTGTGTTGATTTTCCTTTGAAATATACTGATTTTCAAGCTTTCATGTACAGTATGCTTTATGACAGTACTTTTTGAGATAATTTGTGTATCACCATGTTCTATTACACAGACATATTACATTTATTTACATATATATTTAATATTCACATTAAGTGTGGCTCAGCACAGTAAACCATAGAAACAGTCTTTTTCAGCGTACTGTTTATTGGATAAAAATGGCTCACATTGTGAGCACTGTTAGCATGTTCCCCAAGCTATGTACGTTAAGATATACTATTTAAGTAGTGTTCATAATCAGTGACACTTTTACTTATTTTAAAATTAAAACTTCTTCACCTGAAATCTATGTAATTTTACTAACAATTGTCACCCCAATAAATTAAAAAAAATTAAAACTTCTTTATAAAGTATTTTTTTGTTTGTAAGGGGAGGAGACTAGTTGAGTTTAGATATGAGCTATTTTGAGGGGAAATTGTAACTTGCTGAGATTTGTGATTAGTAAATGTACAGTGCAGTGGAATAAAGTGCTCAGAAATTCTGTGGCACCAGTAAAACAGTGACCTAAATCTCTATGGTGGAATATGGCCCAGGACTGCCTCTAGTTGAATAAAAGAAGCTGCTACTAGAGAAAACAACCAGATTAGCTAGAAAATTTTCATTCTTATTGAGGTTTCTAGAAAACTATGTGTGTGCAGTCTCCAGTTGAAGATAGTTACCAGTTTAAATTGTCTCACTTTAGAAAAGTGTGATATTTAACTTTTTTCCCTGTCTATATACCTGGGAGAAATTTTGTTAAAGATATCTGCTGTGTTGCAATTTAAATAGAATGATATTTTATTTGGCAAAATGATACATAGGCACAATTTTTTAGTGTTTCGTATCTTTAGATTTTATATTTTACGTAATATATAGTGTTGTAAATCATGTTTGTGGAGACTAAAGAAATTTATAAGAAACAACTTTTCATACCCAGTGGTTGAAATGTTATGATTACTCTTTTTTAAGTCGCCTGAGACTATAACGTGTTCATCTCTTTGCAAGTTTCATCCATTGCACTATTTATTTATGGCATTTGGTTCATTTTCAGTTGGGGTTATTATGCATAATACTAAAAGGAAGATTCTTGTACATACCGTGTTTCCCCAAAAATAAGACTTAGCCAGACAACTAGCTCTAATGCGTCTTTTGGAGCAAAAATTAATATAAGACCCAGTTTTATTTTACTATAATATAAAAAGACTATGTCTTTAATGTAATGTAACGTAATATAAATATAATATAAACCGGGTATGATATGATATGATGTGATATGATATGATATGATATGACATAATGCAATAGAATATAATACCAGGTCTTATATTAATTTTTGCTCCAAAAGACGCAGTAGAGCTGATGGTCTGACTAGGTCTTATTTTCGGGGAAAACAGGGTATGTTTTGGTGAATGTCTGACTTCTTGTTAATATGCCAGTTAACCCCTGAAACATTGGTTATCAGTTAATTGTCAAACCTATGTATATTAAGAAGTATCAACACCCTATCAGTTCTCTACCCCTTATGCTTATCTAGTTAATAGCTGTGGCAATGAGATGAGTTTTGTTCCAGCAGACAGTTAAATTACCAGTAGATCACCTTGAACTTGTGGAGTATATATTTTATGCTTTGTTAGGGTAGGTCTGTTTCAGTTTTACCTCTGGTCTTAGTTCTGGAACATTAGAGTTAAAAAATAAAAAGGCGTGGCCTTTCTGGGGTTTTGATAGAAAGCTCAAGGTGTTTACCAAGTCCTCCTAACTCTGTGGGACTCCAAACTCAGCCTCCCCTGTAGCAAGTAGACAGCTGCTGAAATCTCCGCTCAGTTCTTTCAGCCTTCTCAGCTATTGTTTTAGAACCTTGCCTATTCATGTGCAATTTGAAAGTTCCCAGTTCTGCAGATTCCTACTTTTTTCTGTTTTCACCCCTAAATTTCCAGCTGCTCTGGTGATCCTAGACTCCAACTCCAGACTCCTGGTGCTGGTAAGACGAGGGCTTTCTCCTGAGTTCTTGGTTCTCCTAGCCATCTGGACTAGAGGGTACCTTTAGAGGAAAAACTGTACAAAACTTGATCTACTCCAGTGTAGTTCCTTTCTTTCAAAGGTTGAATCCTTTCATTTCTTTCCTGCTTTTTGGTCACTCTCTGGTCCCTTCAAACAGTTGTATTTTCCTGTTTTGTCCAGAGTTTATAATTATTATATAATTGTGAGGCAGGTAAATCGGATTTTAATGGCAGGCAAATCTGCCATTACCCAAATTAGAGCCTCAGTAATTGAGAATTTAGCAAAGAAAATCTAAAAATATAGGCACAAATGGTATTTAGTAAAAGGAGATTATGTACAATTGGGGGGGTTGGATACAAAAGACTTTCGGGAAAAGATTGGTACCCTTTGAACCATGAGAAATGGTTGGGATGGACTGTACCCTGAGGTAGTGGTCTCCCAGTATATTCCAAGCGGAAGGAACAGATTGGGCTGGTGGGAACTGTAGGGGTTAAAAAAATAATAAAACAACTTTTCTTCCCACCTTCTAAGTTGTTTTAGCTAGGCTAATAAGTTAACAGAGACAGGATAAGAAGAGAAAATCAAATTTTAATATGTGCACAAGGTGAATTCACATAGCATGAAAATTCCAAAGACAGTGAGGCAAAATTGTGTGTGTGTGTGTGTGTCTCATTTTGGACAAAGGAGAAAAGGGGGAACTAGGATCTTAGATTTCAAAAATGAAAATGGGTGATTTACAAGTAATTGAGGAAGAACAGAACAAACATGGCAGGCAAATTCTTGCCAGGTAAGCCAGAAGCAGTGGGACACAGGAGGTGTGGGTGATTTAGCCACCAGGCCCTGTCTGTATTCCTCCCATCCACCATACTCAATTGAAATTAGGCTAAAGCAAACATCCTAAGATTTTCTCCCTGGAACAGGCCTTTCTGTTTGAATCTCTTAGGAAGGAAAGTGGGAGGGTCAGAGGTTCTTTCTGGGTATTTTGTTCCTTAGTAACCTGCTTAAAATCAATATCCCAAAAGGCATAGTTTTGGGGATGGCGAAACTTTTTGGTCCTGGTCAGAACGTACAGGCTACATGTAGAGGAACAGTTAGCAATCTACTCTGAGCAATTGGTTACTTCCAAGAGGAGTAATTAAAGAAAAGACTGGAAAGTGGGTTCTGATCATATCATAGAAGTGCTAAAATGCTGGGGTAGAGATTGAAATTAATTTGGTAAACCGTGGAAACTATTTCAAGTTTTTGAGTTGGACAGTGAGTTTGGGAGTTGAACTTGAAGAAGGTTAACCTGGCAACTTGGTGAGGGGTCGATTGGAGTCAAGAAAGGAGGCAGAAAGATTAGTTAGGAAAGTATCATAGTAATTTGGGGAAGAATAGAAAGGGGTGTAAACTGGTAGTGGCAACATACCTAGAAAAAGAACTGCAAAATAATAGGAGATGAAGGAGAATAAGAAGGGTAGAAACTGAGTGGCTAGAAGAATGGTGGCCTTATTTTATTTATTTATACCACTCTGCAGCTTCATTTTATTAAATTAATTGGGGTTTACATTAGTTAATAAAATTATATAGATTTCAAGTGTACAATTCTGTATCATCTGTATATTGCATTATGTGTTCACCACCCAAAGTCAGATCTCCTTCCATCACCATATATTTGACCCCCTTTACTTTTTTCTGTCTCCCTCCCCCCGTTTCCATCTGGTAATCACTGAACTGTTGTTTGTGTCTATGAGTTTTTGTTTGTCGTCTTCATCTGTTGCTTTCAGTTTTATATCCCATACTTAAGTGAAATCATAAGGTTCTCAACTTTTTCCGTCTGACTTATTTTGCTTAGCATGATATTCTTAAAATCTATCTATGTTGTCACAAATGGCAGTATTTCATCTTTTCTTACGGCAGAGTTATATTCCGTTGTCTTTATCCAGTCATCTACCGAAGGACATTTTGGTTGTTTCCATGTCTTGGCCACCATGAATAATGTTGCAGTGAACATAGGGATACTTATATCTTTACGGATAAATGTTTTCAAATTTTTTAGTTAGATAGAATAGTGGCTTTATTGATGCAACCTATTTAACCTATAGATGTGTCTTCTTCATAAATAAAGTAAGGATAATGGTGAAGGCTGTGCAATCCTTTGCAGGCAATAGATCTCCTGGCTCCTGAATTTTTCCTTCAGATTTTTCTGTATCGTTTCTTATTCTCACCTAAGCTAATGTTTATATCCATACTCATCAAATTTCTGGATCATATTTATGTTGACACTTATGTTCTCAGTGTAGCTTTATTTAACTATCAACTGAGAAATTGTATAGTCTTTGCAAATGAGGAACTAATATAAAAATTATCATTTGTTATTTATACTAATATAGCCAGCTAACGCGAAGCTCTTGCCTCCAAGGGTGGGTGCAGGAGGGTGTACTACTAAGAAGACATATCATTATAGGGATCTCAGAGTTCCTGAATAGTAACCACAGTGTATGACCCGAACTTCAGTAGCAATAATTTATAGATCGTCACTTCAATGAAAGCTACTTCCCATGTATTCTCTCCTATGTATATCTCATATCTTTCCAATATCTGAATTACTTCCAGAACCCTCTTTTCTATATTTTTTATTTCCACATTTCTAAATGATGTTTCATAGAATGCTATATTCACCTTTTGGAGATTCGTAACAAACATTTGTAGCAAACAATGCTCTAGCTTTTTATAAAAGTGACATTTCAGAAGTTTATGGTATTTTGTAAAGAGTCTGTGTAGTTGTATAAACATCACCACTATTGTAAATTGAAGAACTTAGATATCAGATCTTGGAGCTTTATTTTAAGTGGTTATATGCTTAAAAGACTATTGTCATAATGATGTAAAAAGTATTGTCCACAATGTTGGAAAGGTTATTAAGAAAAGTGGGTGTTATTGTCACCTAGTTTTCTGGAAGGGTTGACACTTGCACTCAGTATTTTTCTTGATATTGAATTTATAAAGGTGAGTTTGAGAATCCTCTTGGGGTTTTTTAATTCAACTCTAATTTTTCGTTTTAAGAGTTGAATAAATGTTTTTATTAAAGACTAAAAGTTGCTGGATGTCTTTGTAATTATAAATTTTTAAATTTGACAGTACATGTCAGAAAATCTCCCCAATTTAACACAGAAAAAGATGTTCAAACAGTTAACGATTTGAAAGAGTTTATTCGAAATAAAGTATTTCATAAGTGATATACTTATTTGATATTATTATAGCAGCTGTTTATTTTCTAAACATTTTACTTTATTTTAAATATTGTGTTTTTTCAGCCAAAACTATTAAATTCTGGAAAAAAAATTGTTTCTTACAGGGCTGATCCCTTGTCCAACATGCTTCTCACCTTCAGTACTAAGGAAGATGCAGTTGCCTTTGCAGAAAAAAATGGTATGTTTGGTCTGTTTTTGTTTTGCTTTAACAGATTAAGTCAAGGATATACATTTTGAATTTGAAGAAATTTTTCAGTGTATCTAAGTAATCCAGTGGTTTTTTGAGTTTTTACAGCACCAGAAAACTCTCTTCCCCCCAATAACATCTGAAATGGAATGCCTACATAACATGTAAAAGCCAAACTGCTCTAATTTGAAGTAGAGGCAGGAATAAAACTACTTGTCCGGCTCCTGCCTTATGTATGACTCCCTCTACAAAATCACTAACATTTGGTTTTTAAACTGTAATTGAACCTTTCAGTTTTGATACCTGACTTTATTATTTTCTTACTTTGAGCTAAAATCCCATGTTTGTTATTCCACCTAAATAGCTCTTCAGTTATTTGAAAATAGTTATTATCATACGTGTAATTAATTCCCTCTCAATTGCATCATTTTATCATATGCTTGATTTAACCTCCTGTTGTTTTATAAATTTAGTGTAGCTTAAGTATAGTACATTTATAAAGTCTACAGTAGTGTACAGGAATGTCCCAGACTTTCTGACTCACCCAGAACAACTTCCAGTCCTGCAAACTCCATTCATGGTAAGTGCCCTATACAGGTGTACCACTTTTTATCTTTTATAGCATATTTATATTGTATCTTTCTATGTTGAGGTATGTTTAGATACACAAATATCATTGTGTTATAATTGTCAACAATATTCAGTACCATGCTGTACAGGCTGTAGCCTAGGAGCAATTGGCTGTACTGTATATATAACCTGGCTGTGTAGTAGGCTGCTCGCACGAGGAAATCAGTTAATGACAAATTTCTAAGAAAGTACCCCCATAGTTAAGCAGCGCATAACTGTATTAGTTTGTTAATCTTGCTATCAACAAAAATGCAAAATGTCTTTTTTTTTCTCATTTTCTGCTGTTAAGCTATGCAACACAGTAGTGAAAAGAGGCTTTGGAGTTAGACCAGTCTGAGTTCTAATCCTAATTTTGCTACTTTGAAGCTACATGATTATGGATTCCTTTCATAATGAACTTTATGTTTTTTGATTGTTGAAATAACACTTATTGCATGGTGTACCTAGTCCAGTACCTAATACATAACAGTCACTTGGTAGCTCTTCTGATCCTTTCTTCCCTCTATTTGACCTAATGCATTCTGTTGTTCTAGTTGGTCAAATTGAATTTGAATCTACTTTAGTTATCTTTGAATAAAATGTTTATTTAATCTAGTTATCTACATGAATGAAATCTCTAAGTGTTGTATTACTATAAGACAATACATAAATGTAAAACATTATTAATGTTATGTAACATATTTGACATATAAATGTGAAAGCACTATAAAGATTATTACTAATATCCAAATATTTGCTTTTCACCCCAAGTTAGTATTGCGTAGCTTACGATCAAGAGTCCGAAAGCAAATTACCTGGGTTTGAATCCATGATTGAGTCTCTTACTGTTTGTATGACAGTGTACTTCTGTTTTCTCCTATATACAATGGGAATTGCTGTCAGGATTGAATGAGTTAATAAAGCACTTAGAACAAAGCACTTAGAGCATAGTTAAGTAGCTATAGAATAGTCCATAAATCCTGTTAGTAATAGACTTTTAAAAACTTTAAAAAATTTTCATAAGTATAATTCCTTATTAATACTTTCTTGGCAGTTTTCAAATTTCTTAATTGCATAATTGTTCTCGAAGTGGTCATAGTCTTTAAAATATTTTGATTTAAAATTAACATTGCTCTTTTTAATGAAGCTTGTTGGGGAGGAAAACTTTTTTGTCTATTCTTCTAGATTCGAATAATCAAATTAACATAAGACAGATTAACAAGACAAAAGCAAAGTAAACATTGTACAGGGGCCCCATAAGAATATGAGACCCGAGGACAAGTTGTGCAGTTGAGGTTTATACGCTATCCTGAGCTAAGGAACGAGATAGGACCTGGGGCTTCAAAGGAGAGAAGGGTAATTCACAGGACTGTAAGAGCAGGTATTTGTCTTGCCATACAGGTAGGTCATTCAAATAATAGTAGTTATTTCTGGTAATAGCTCTATTTCTGGGCCAGGCCCCATCTAAATTCTTTTAGGTAGTTAGGGGGAAGTAAAAGGTTTTCTGTATCTGCTGGGAATTGATCGCCTTCAGCTCAAAATGATCCACATAACAAAGGGGCATATTTTGGGGTCATCTATTTTACTTCCCTTCAATATGTGTTCCATATTTGTAGCCTATCATATTTTATGTTTTGACACCTTGAAAATTACTCATTTGAGGTCTGTAATGTGAGTTTGATACCAGGAAATCTAATTAAACTGTTAAATCTCTGGTTAATTAGTGTCTAAGTGGTCACAAGGACACAGGACTGCTATTGCTATGTGAATTGCAGGTGTTGAAATTGGGTGCTTTTCCAATCTGATTTCTATCTCTCTAGGAAAGAAAATTGAGGAACATTATCAAATTCAATAGACAGTATAACTTGAAAAAGCTTAGTGGATAGTATAATACTTTATAAAACTGTAGGCTAAGAGTGGATCAGGAATTTTAACATACAAGGTAGCGGGAATTGTAGCTATCTTAGTCACTGCTTTGTTCCCGGTACTTAGCACACAACCTACATAGTAGACACTCGCTATCTGGTGAAATTACTGACTTTCTAAAATGTATTTCTCTATCAAGAATTTGAAGCTATTCTTATCTCTTGGGACAGTCTTCAATTAGTTCACCCTTGAATTCACTATAGTACTTGTGATCCGCCACATTTATTTAACGTTTAGCATTACATATTTTTAAATAGGTAAGTTCTCTTTCTCTAGCTATTGTGGTAGTAAGTCTAAACAAACACCATTGAATGGTACAGAATCATGGGGTGGAGGATCTTTTCCAAGTTGCCTAGCATCCCCTCCGATTGCCCTCTCTTGGATAGGTGGGTAATTGTTGGGGACATACAAATGGTCTCTCTTCCCCTCACACTTAATGTCATTTTGTTGCGAGCTAGTACTGTTGAAGGTTGGTGACCAATGTTCTGGTAAGTTCAGGCATTAAGCAGAAATGTCTTAGAAGCACTAATAATGCTTCTAGAGTGCTTAGAAGCACTCTACAATGAAGACTGTTGGATTAAGAGGCTACTAATTAATATGACTGTCATTCCATAATTGTCTACCTCACAGGGGAGCCTAAGCAAGTTATGTTTCACTAAGCCTTTGATAAACATGTTGTTCACTTTGAAATGAGAAGTTGGATTAGGTAATGCTCGAAAACTATAGATTTTATGTTAAGCCCAAGGACCAGCTCAGATATATCTTTATTTCCTTACTGTCTAACCCAGTTTCTTACTCATTATACATGATTCTGTGTTGATAGTAAAACTTGGCAAAGTTTATCCATTTATGATCATTAAGTGTTTGCCTTTCAAGAGTGTCTAGAAATAGTAGGTTAGGGTAAAACTTCCATATACAAAAAAGATAATTTGTATTCTCAAAAACTGTTCTGAAGATAAGCAACCTACCTTTCATTGCCTTCTTAGTTTCTTCGTTTCCCTTACTTTATGTGCTTAAAAAAAAGTCATGACCATCCTTTCCCTTGACATGAAAGATTGTACTGTAAAAATCCACATCATGAGGAACAAGATTTTCAGATTCAGTTGGTCTGTAGAAAACATTTTTCATGTGTTCTTATTATATGTCAGACTCAGGTAATGAGCATCATCCCAAAGCTAACATTCATAAACACTAAGTTGAGCTAGTTACTGTGCTGAGTACTTTCCACTCCGATTTAATCCTCACTACAACTCCCCGTGTTTATTATCCCCATGTTTATAGTTCAAGGAAACTGAGGTTTTAGAGACATTAATTAACATAAACTGACAAGGTCACATACTTTTAAGTGGGTGAGCAAGTTTTATTTGAATGTAGCCATATTTATTCATTTATGTATAGTCTGTGACCCCTTTTCAGCTACAATAGTAGGATGAAATAGTTGTAATGGAGACCATATGGCCCCCAAATCTAAAATATTTTCTATTTGGTTATTTACAGAAAATATTTACTGACCCCCAGTCTAAACCATTATTTTATACATACTTTCTCAATACCAGGACCTGTTCTTCTCTGACATTTTTATAAATCCAAAAATGCTTTTTATTCAAACATCTTGAAGGGCCTATGATTATATACTCCTCAACTGATAATTCAAAGATCTTCTCAGTATAAGAAGTAACATCACTAAAGCACTAACCTAGCTTTATCTTACTCTGCCCTCACTCCCCTTTCTGCCCTTATCCTCAAATGTACTTTCCTCCTTCAATAACCTTACTCACGTTCCCTTTCTCATCCTCATCCCTGCCTGTGAACTCCAACTTAGTCTTCAAAATACATTTTAAATGTTATCTCCTTCCTGATCCCTTTTCTTACTCCCCTTCCACACCCCCCAAGTGGATGTGCCCTCTCTTCCTTTTAACTTCCATAGTAATTTGTTCTGTTCTTATAGTATGGTTTTGTACTTTACTTTTTTGTTGTTGAATTCACCAAGACATGTTGAGTACGCTGTTGTATGCCAGCAGTGGTGATTAGGCTTTGGGGATCAGTAGTTAAATAAGGCTAGTCCATGTACTCAGACTAATATTTTAGCCTGCCTACTGGATTACAAGCACCTACCAGGAAAAGCACCCAATCTGATGATTCTTCATCTTTTAATGTGCTCAGTAAATATTGGTGAACTTGAACAGTACATTTAGTGATGTTATAAATTATTCTCCAGATCATGTTTTAAACTTTTGTACAAGTTACTTTGACTACTTGTTCTGTCTTTTAGGAGAACTGTTAATTCCCTCTAATTAGAAATCTGAAGAGAGAAAATTATAGGGTTAGCACCCTGAAGTATATCTCAGTGTCCTTAAGATGATAATTTTATAACTTTAGAGTTGTTTCCAAGCTGTATGTTATTTGTTCTCTTTTTCTAAGGATAGTGTTATTAAAACAAGATCAGTGACATAGTTCCAAGTTTCTAGATTCCAAGTCCAGTGTTCTTTCTGTAATACTGTGCTGCTGGTAGGTCCTAAGAATTAATCATCTAGGTCTGTATTGTCCAATGTGGTAGCCACCTGTGACCATGTAGCAGTTGGAATGTGTCTAGTTTAAAGTGAGATGTGCCGTAATTGTAAAGTATATACAGGTTTTCAAAGACTTAGTATTAAAAAAGCATATAAAATAGCTAAAATTTTTTTATTGATTACATAATGAATTGATATTTTGGATGTAGATTTGATTAGGAAAATAGATTAAAATTAATTTTACCTGTTTCTTTTTTAGGCTTTTTTTTAAGGTGGTTACTATAAAATTTTAAATTATACGTGTCGTTCATTTATGTTTCTATTGGACAACACTGATCTAGAATACTTAGCAATGTACAGGATATACATTACATACATATTCTATGGTGAATATAAGAAATAGGAAAACCTTGTCCAACTTTGAAAAGTCCACATTTCATACTAAAGAAATAGATCTATTTTTCAGGCACTCTTACCAGTGTGAATCAAGTGGGAACTCTTAAGTTACATATAATAATGAAATAAAAGAGCTGAAAGAGACCTATAGTCTTGTCACAAAATCCCCTGTTAATCACCTATTTTTAATTTCTTAACCAAGTCAATAAGGTATTGTGCAGGTCCATCATTTTATATAAGAATGCCCTCATCTCTGAGACTAAAAGAAATTCTCTTCTTGCTGCTGATTTCTCCAACTTACCCCCTGCCTCTCTCTCTTTTGCTTAGGTCTGTCTTCTTGCCATACCTCGCGTTCTGTGGAAGGCGAGTTCTGTGAAACTGGGGAGTGGGAAAAAAGAAAAGAGTAAATGCCCTGGCTTGGCTTCTTTTTCCTCCTGCTCCCCACCTTGCACAGCCCCAATTCCTACTTCTCCCTCTCCCAGCCTACAAACAAAGTAAGGAAAATATAAATACCCCTGTGTGTTTTGGCTTTAACCCCAGGTCCTCATCCTAAAGATCTTCCTTTGACCTTACCATATATTACTGAGAAACTCTTCAAGCATACTCTTTTTTTTACAAAGAAAGGTTATCTGGCGTTTCCTCTGAAATGTAGATGAATCTTCCTTTAGTTCTTTGTGTACTGAAAAGACCCACCTTTCCCACCCTTGTGGCTTTTGTCCTGTGTTTTCCTGATGAGGTAGAACGTTGGGGAGGAGAAGGAAGCTGCATCTTTTGGAAGATAGCTGTAGAAAGTTTCAGGAGTTGCAGGCTAGGATCTACTATCATTTACATGCTAATGAAGCCAGAAATGACTTTTTCCCCGTTTGATCTGATTTGAAACTTTGTGACTTTTCTCTGGTATGCCATTTCACCCCCTGTGTTTTTCTCATTGTTGTAAGCTATAAAAACTCTTTGACAGAAGGGTAAGCTGTGAAACTGCACTCTGTTCTTAGTGGGCCTATTTAGGAAGGAAAACCCACCTCTGAAGTAACAGGAAGGAAGGATGCACACAGGTGGAGTCCTTGATCTAGGGAAACAGAGATAATTGGAGTTGCAGACAGGAATTTTGGAATTATCTCGGAAGTGAACGCCAACAGCAAGGTCTGCACTTCCACCTAATTTAACCCTTGGATAAGGGGCTCAACCTCACATCCATATATCTGTTAAAAGACAACTTTTAGAATAGAGGTAAGTCATGACTTTCATACAGATATAACACACGTGTTAAAGGATTTATTTTACTCACATGATATAAAGGAACTAGGTAGATATTATAACCAGTTCAAAGCAAAAGTCAAAACAGCACAAATTTATGTGGAAAAAAGAATGCTGGGATGTAGAAAAAAGGAATGGAAGTTGGGGTTGGAGTCATTCACTACCAGTAGGACACAAGACATAATTTGCATATCTATCAGTTATATATACAACTTTAAAAAGATATAAAATAGCTGACATTTTGCGCTATAACCTGGAAGGGAAGGACATGCTATAGATGATGCAGTTTTCCATTAAAATAAAATTTGTTTTTGTGCCCCTCTGTTTTTTGATTTAAAAATACCTCAAAGATTTTTCAAGGTCACAAAATAAAATTGGGCTAATATATGGCTGATTATTTACATAGTTATAGCAAGAATGTTAATTTGCCAGTGTAGGGAAACAGAATTTGTCGCCCCAAAATATAACTTTTGGCAGAAAAATGATTTTTGGCTGGTTAATTTTAAGAAACAGCAGACAGGGGAGAAGCTCTGGAAACCAAAGTAGAAGTTATCTTTTGTAAAATATATTTACATTTGTAAGGGAAATCTCCATTTGTAAAGGTGTGTCCCTTACTGTACCTCAAAGAGGGAGATAACCTTTTCTCTAGAAACATATCAAAGCAGAATGCACAGACTTAAATCTGCATAACAGCCGTACCCTTATTTACTGTGTTTCCCCAAAAAATAAGACCTAGCTGGATCATCAGCTCTAATGCATCTGTTGGAGCAAAAATTAATGTAAGACCCAGTATTATTTTAATAAATTATAAGACTGGGTATCATATCATATAAATAATACCAGATATAATATAATATAATATAATATAATATAATATAATATAATATAATATAATATATTGTATAATATAACATAAGGCCGGGTCTTATATTAATTTTTGCTCCAAAAGACACACTAGAGCTAATGGTCTGGCTAGGGGAAACAGGTACTGTGCATTTTCTGTTAACCTCTCATAACTGACTCTACCACCCTCAACATTATCTTTGTCTTCAGCTAAAGATGGTATTTAAGATGGTGGCTTCAGCTGTTTTTTGCTGTTAATATGTCTCATGTCAATTTAATTCTTAGACCAGAAAGAAGAACTGTGAGGGGAAAGGGGACATTTTCTCCTCCCCTACACCACTATAGGGGAGGAAAAATAAATCTCCCTGTATCCTTCTAGGTTTTTGGCTTAGACCCCCCTTCCTGTAATAAAAATAACATGGCAAAACAAACGCATTTAATAACATGCATACATCTCCTGTATACATCAGAGATACCCAGAACATCCGAGTAACTCTTCAAAATAGACTTAGCCACCACCTTAAATGCTTTGTCTCCAGCTAATGACAATAGATGGTGGGGGAGGGAGAATGAGTTATGGGATGTTATCAGACACTGTAAACGGTATGGTTTTTATGCAGATTTAAGTCCAAGCCTTCTCCATTAATAAGAGTTTCTAGAGTTTTAATCATCCTCTTCTTTCCAGCACAGAGTGGGACACACACTTACAAATGGAGATTTCCCTTTTAAATATCCCTCACAAAAGTGCAACTTCTGTTTTCAGAGATTTTCATGTTTACTGTTTTCCTGTATCTTAAAAATACCCAGACCAAGATAATCCTTATACCAAAAGGGCATATTCTGCTCCCTTTTACCACATAAGTTTTCTTTGCTGAAAATTTTCATAGGGAATCTCAAATTGGACTTTTCAAAGCCTCTTGATACTGGAAAGTCAAGCAATAAGTTGCCACCAGATTTCTTTTGTGGTGCATATTAATTTCAGCAAATTCCTTTCTTCTCAAGTCCCCCAAGTATCCTGATATCGCAAGAAAGAGCGTCCTTGGTTTTACACAGGTAAGAATTCAAGCGGGAATTAGGAAATAAAGCAAAACTAGCTTATAGAATACAGATCTACTCCATAGGCAGAGCATACGTTTGCCTTCAAGCAGCTGTGGGTTTTATCAGTAAAGCTCTTTAGTATGGGAATAAAGGAGAGGAATGTTCTTATTTGTTCTCAGAAGGAGTGGCTTTTTCTGGGAATTGGGGATATACCCCTTTTTTGTCCTTATATGGTCCTCTCCACAGGTGTCATGGTGCTGGTGGGAGTGTCGATCAGCTTGGAATGTATTATAGTGACTATAATGTGGCTGGAGGTTATTTGGAAGTGACTTTTGTCACCATCTTGGTTTTGGCCAATTCTGACTAGTCTCCTTATCTGATCTTGATTCACTAGTTTTTTGTCTCTGGTGGTTAATAGTTTTCTTTGAGGCCCTGCTCTCCCTACCCCCCATCTCACTGAGGTTCTCAAATTATCCCAAGATTCCTTACTACCTTAGGGAACTTTATAAGCCCAGTGGCATATCACTTTTTCTAGAAGCATTGTAAGCATTGGCTCCATAAAGTCAACTTTATTTAGTTCCTTAAAAGTGTCTGGTCATGTCTGAATAAATGAGCATTATTCTCAAATATGTCATTCCAGTTAAAGCTCTGGTTGCATAACCATTTTTTCCAATTATGTTCTAATTAAAAGGTGGACATTTTTTTTGAATATGTAGAAATAACTTACCATGAAAACGAGAATATTCGATAAGAGTTCCTGAATTCTGTAGGGGTCATGCAGGGAGAATAAGATATTTACAAATAATACAAATTTTAGTTTACAAAGCAAAGTCTACTAAATTGTAATAAGTTATATATAAATCCCTCCAGAGGAAAGATAAAGGACTTCCTTATATGTCCAAAATAGAACATTAAAACAATATTAAAAATATTCCAAACAGAAACTACAGTCATCCATCATCAATTCATCCAGTCCTAGGTAATTATTTCTTGTTTCACTGGATTATATCTTTATCTGCTTCTCAACTAGAGTTCTGGAAATTCTGATTTCGCCTACTGGTATGGTCATAAAATTGTTTAAGTGAAGTCATCAGAAGCCTGCACTGAAAATTACCAAAAGAAGTCCTTCTCCATGGAGCTCTGAGACAGTCTGTCTTTGTTGAACACCAAGCTCTCCAGCCTATAGCTGACTATACGAGTTTCAGGAAAGCACCAGAGTAAAACAAACAAACAAAATCTATCTGTAAATGTAGTTAACATTAATGATAAATTTCAAAAATGAAATATGTGATGAGTTCATAACCAGAATAATGCAACTTAAAGTCATTCCAAAAATGATATACACAAAATATCTATCGGGGTGGACGGGTGGCTCATATGGTTAGAGCACAGTGCTCATAACACCAATGTTGCCGGTTCGATTCCCACGTGGGCCAGTGAGCTGCGCCCTCTACAACTAGATTGAAAAACAATGATTTGAATTAGAGCTGATGGGTCCTGGAAAAACATACTGTTCCCTAATAATCCCCAATAAAATAAAAATTGCTGAAAGAAAGTAAACCTTTCTTCTAAAAACTAAACTATTCATGAATCTTTTTAAAAAATGTATCTGTAAACAATCATTAAGCCTATTTTCAAAGAAGACAGCAAATGTTCATCTAATTTATAAAAAGGGATGAACGTAATCTTTACAGAGAAAAAATCTTAAGATCTGATCTAATAATCCTGAGACATAATATACCATGAATATACCGAACATATGGTATGAATCCAAAAATACATCAAGAATATCAAAGAGATTCAGTAAGTGTGGGGGAGGTCCTAAACATTTGTATATTAATAAAACTCCATAACCTCACAATAGTCAGACAGCTATTATCAGAAAGTTAGCAAATATCATATTGGTGAAGATGTGGAAAAAAGGGAACCCTTGTGCACTGTTGGTAGGACTGCAAATTGGTGTACTAGTATGGAAAACAGTATGGAAATTCCTCAAAACTAAAAATAGAGCTACTCCTGGGTATTTTTCTGAAGAAAACAAAAACACTACTTCAAAAAAATATATACACCCCAGGTTCATTGCAGTATTATTTACAATAGCCAAGATATAGAAGCAACCTTGATGTACATCGATAGAGAAGGGATAAAAAAGTATGGTATACATATACAATGAAATGTATTACGCAGCAGTAAATCTTGCCATTTGTAACAACATGGATGGCCCTAGAGTATTATACTAAGTCAGAGAATGACAAATACCTATTTCACTTATATGTGTAATGTAAAAACAAAACAAAAACAGACTCAGAGACCAAAAAGATGGTTACCAAAGGAGAGGGGGATGGGAGGATGGGTGAAAAAAGTGAAAGGGAATATAATCAATAATATCGTGATAAGGTTTTACAGTGACAGATTATTACTAGAATTAGTGGGATGATCATATTGTAAGTTATAAAAATGCCAAATCACTATGTTGTACACCTGAAACTAATATTATAGTGTATATTAACTATACTTAAATAACAAAATAACAATTAAAACTCCATAGGTAAGTGATATGGATTCCCAGTTGACATATACTGGCCTAAAGGATACAAGATTCAAACTAAAGAAGTAAAGATGCAACCAAGTTGATGTTGTTTTAAAAAAAACTGAAATTGTGACCGATAACCTATACTGTTGTCTAATATCAGGCAAAGCAGCACCATGGTTCTGATAAATAAAACATATCATGGACAGTAAGGGCATTGATTAATCTCTATACTTAGCATACAGTATACAATTTCTGAAATACTTGTTAATAACATTTTACCCCGGAATGGTTAAGCATCTCTTCTTACTTGACCACTCTTCCCATGCAGCTCATCAGTAGTAACATGACACATACACCTAATTACTGTGTTTCCCCTAAAATAAGACCTAGCTGGACCATCAGCTCTAATGCGTCTTTTGGAGAAACAATTAATATAAGACCTGGTCTTATACAAGATCGGGTATAAAACTGGGTATAATATAACATAAAATAACATAATATACTACTGGGTATCATATAGTATAGTATATTTATAGTATAGTATAGTATAGTATAATACCGGGCCTTATATTAATTTTTACTCCAAAAGAGGCATTAGAGCTGATGGTCTGGCTAGGTCTTATTTTCTGGGAAACATAGTATGTCTATCACCTTCCTTTTTATAAGTTTGAAAGAATGCATCTTTGTGATATATCCAGAGGCCCTTTGGGGAATCTCAAAAAAATAGTTTTAGGTGCAAAGATATTCTGAATGTTTTATTTTGCATTTAGGGTGTGATTTGGGGGAGACAAAAATCAATTGTCAGTAGATTTGAACACTTAGGGTAGGAGTAGGATCATGGGTGTCCAAGAAACAGTATTTGGTTGCTCATTTCAAAGTGACAATAAAACTTATAAACATAGAAGGTAATATGACTGTAAAGAACCTGAGCTCTTACATAAGTCTTCATGGTCTTAAGTTAGCATAAAGCAAGTAAGGTTATTCTGATAAACCACAGAACCTTTGCAATCTAGGCAGATTAGACAAAAAGAATAATTCTTCATACTGTAGGTAAAAACAGTAAAACAAAAACTAATGAAACATGCCCATCAAAATTGAGTCAACTTTGCTAAGATTTTAACACATTCGTAGTTTTCCAGACTTTTTTAGACATACTGTAAGGCAAATAAAATTTCCTTTTTGCAAATCTTACATAACTTTCTATATCCATTCAGATTTTGTCCTTCATCAGTCTTTTTCTCACTTACTTTATGACCTTACTATTTTTCCCTTAGTAAACAGTTATACACCTTTGCCACTATTTCTACTATACATATATCTATAGATATATCTATGTGTTTATAGATATATATAGATATATACAGACATAGATATCTATATATATCTTTTAATTACAGTTGCTCAATTTCATAAAGAAAACATGATTGAAAACTGTTACAGGCATTTTAGTAGACTAGCAAAACTCAAAAATTCACATAACTTTTTATAACTATAGGCATTCTTTATAGTCCAACTTCTCCACATTGCAAAAATGAATGTGTCCACTAACTAATCCAACGCTACAGCCACTCTGTAGCATGTAAAAATAAGAAGTAAAAATATAAACTTAAATTTTTGCTTAGTAATCAATGTTTAGTACTCTTAGAAATAATCTAGGTATTTAATAAATCCATTAACATCATCTAAGGTTTTAAGTTACCCAGAGATCTTGGAAATTCATTTCATGGTGACATACTACAAAACATGGTTATCACTGAAGTAAAATTGTCAGAATAATGAATCATTTTGGATAAACACAAATTTATATTTTTTCAGGACTGTAAACATTAAACAGGAATAATGCCAGCTTATTTGATCAGTAAATTTGTATAAATTTAGAAAGAACATATCCAAGTAGAAAGAAAATCAGTACTTGTGCTATATTTAAACTGGTAAATTAGAGAAAACAGCTATTTTTATTAAACCAAAAATTTTAAATTTGTCTTGTTTGCCAAAGATTTACCTATGTTATCTGAACTTGAATTCCTTAATGTTTTTTTAGGTCCTATAAGAATATTTTAAAAATATAACACGTTACAAATAAGATCACTTTCCTTATTTTCTGAGAATTTTAGGACTATTTCACTTATATAAGTGCTTATTTTTCTCTACAATCTAATCAGAACAGAGCCCCTTAAAGAGATTTTATAATTCATCAATACCATCTGGAGATAGAAAAACATGATCTACACACATGATAAGAAGTAAAGGCCTTTAATTGACAGACCTGCAGACAGACTTATAGTCACCCAGAGAGCTTATAACTTCAATTCTAAAATTTTAGCCATGGGTTAATTAGTAAACAGAATTAGAAAGTTCACTGGTCCATACTAAAGAGCTGTTCTTGTCTCAGTGAGTACAGATTTTTCACTTATTTGAGCTCAGACAGAAAAGACAAACCAGATTTTCTGTCTTGTCTATCCAACAGAGACTAGATGTGTAAAACCATTAATCCACTTAAGTCATCAAATAATCAGACTGTAAAACCAATTCCCAAGAGTACTAGAGAGCAAAATTAAAATTAGAAAAACCGAGAGTTAGCAAAGTTCTATGTTCACCTCTTGGAGCCAAGAAAAGGTGTACCTAGGCTTAAAACTAAGGTGCATCACTTCTAGTGAGGAAGTTTGCCCAGCTTTGGTTGGTGATTAGGCATTTTGGTGGACCTGCCAAAATTGTTAAGATAAAATCATGACTCAAACACAGCTGTAAATAAGCATGAAAGAAGAGTGAGGCAGATGTTATAACCAGTTCATAGGAAAAGTTAGTACAGCTCCAATTTATATAAAGGAATGTTATGATGAATTGCAGAGACAAAACTGGGTTTCAGTGGAGAGAAACAGTGAGCAGACAATTTCTGTATCTATCAATTAGAGCTGATTCTTGTGATTCACGGTAGTTATGTTCTATGAAGTCACCACAAACGCTTAATTAGCAGATTCTGAAATACTGCTCCTAGGAAAATACAGGGTTAGATTCCTGTGAGTCTCTTGGTCACAAAATTTTGTCAACCAGTTAATACGTAACCTTGTTTTTATGTGCACTTCTGTTTAAAAACACCTCATTTAATGTATATTGTTGATTCATGAACATTGAACTCATAGCTGAGAGCACTAGTACTTTTGCCTGAATGAAGCTTAGCTGACAAACACTGGCACATCCCAGCCTTGCACTTAGGAACACTAAAAAGTACTAACACACTACACTTGGAGACTGTTTTAAATAGCGAAATCACCAACAAGAAGCACAAAAATGCAAAGAATGTGGCTGTAAGTAGAGCATGAAAAGGGCTCTTGTTTACAGTATGAGGTGAAACAAGGCGGTGGAACATTGCCTTGCTTGACCTTGTTGGGAGCATGTGTGTTGGGTGATTCAAATTGATCAATCTCCGCTCTCTGCATGTCATGAGTGGACCACGGAAGCATCATGAATATTGATTTGAGGGTTGCAAAAACATTTTGGTGAGGTGAATTCACAAATAGGCAGAATCCGCAAATAACAAGGATTGTTTATTTATACCTACAGCTTAAGAGTTTCATAATAACTCAGAAACAATGGATAGAACTAAGGCTAAGATCTGCCTGCTATAGACAATGCATAGTTTTCCATTTTTTCCTACATACCTCTTTCTTCCTAATCCCCAGTCCCAGGTACTTACTAGCTGTCTTGTGTCTTGTGGTCCAACTTGACTGCTAAGGCTCTGACAAAGAGAGATGAATTCCTTAGATTCCCTGTTGTGAAATTTTTTTTTCCTCATAGACATAGTGTTCTACCTGGTGGTTTAGTGGGGTTCCTAGTATATTATGGGTTAAATAGGATTTGGGAAATCCCTATGCACAGACCAATTACATCAAAATCTCAGAGTGATTTTTGGACATCTATAATTGTATAGTTTCTTTCTCTAGAGAAATGTGTTTTAAATTTCTAGTGACTGATTTTCAAACATACTTTTGGAACACAAATAGTTTTGTTTTGTGGCAAATTCTGAATGATGTGGTTCCAATTACTGCTTTGGAAATATTAATGCTGTATAGCAACTATATTATTTAAAAAGATAAAAGTTAAGGGGTGTAAACTATCACATCAGAGATGGGGGTCTTTTTTTAGAGTGTTGCAGGTATGAGATGTTTCTAATCTAATATTTCAGGTGCCTGACATTTTCACCTTATTTGCTTATTTAAATCATTTTATGTAATTTTTGTGGTCTGAATTGCTTTGCCAATGTATCCAAAACACTGTTGTTTCACCTCCATAATATTTTCTAAAATAAGATCTAAGATAGTTTTAAATTATTCTGAACCCCTCCCGCCAAATATAAGATACTTGGGAATTCCAAAGTAGAGGGACTTTTAAAGTAAAATTACTAAAAAGCTATTTTTCTCCCCCTTACCCTTTAAGTCATATTTTAGGTTTATGCTTCGCTTTTATCGAGGCATAATATGGATATGTAGCCTGGTGAGGAATCTTGAAACCTTCCAAGTTCCAACATACCTCACTCTGACCTCCCAAACTTTTGCTGTTCTGGTCCCATGCCTTTGTTAGCACTGACTGCAGTTATATTAGTTTGTGCCAGATTATGTGGTAGTTCTTGCTTTGTACACAAATGGACAGTAGAAAAATCATTAAAACTAACTGTTCACTTCCAAACTAAAGTCACGGTTTGAGATTAGGTTATTAGAGGAGCAAGACCTTTTGTAGGACTTGGATCAAGTTTACTAGAGGTAACATAATTCGCAAGCAATAAGAGAACTGATGAATCTTTCTCTGTATTTTTGCATTACTGAACCAAATATAAAATAGTTCTGTAAATAAAAATGAATAGAATTAATTTTCTTTTTCTGTCTCTTACGGAATTCACAAGTTAATTGTTGTGGTCTGGTTTCGTGCAGAGGCTTTTGTTTTTTGGTGGCATTTCAAAAGATTATACCAAACATTTATATCATAGGAAGTAGACTATCCCAACCCCAGTCTGGAACAAAATAAATGAGCATATTTCTGGGGGGGGAAACTTGAGTATAGAATATTACAGTTCACATTTTAAGTTTACTAAAGCATTTGCCAGAAGTACTTCTCTGACACTAGGGCTTAAAGTTCAGAATGTTTTTGTGAAAGCATTCCAGTGTGTGCAACAGCGAAGGAGTCAGCTTCTCATCATTTAGGTGCTGGTGGTTGGATTTGTGGTTAATCCATGCCATATGGCTCTTCTCCTTAGTGGGAAGTGAGGGCAGCTTAGGGGCTTTACCCCGTCCCTGGGGCAGCTGCCTTGGACTCAGTTGCTTTGATCTTCTTCTGTTGCACAGCTGGGAGGAGCAAGGGCTGGTTTTCAGTGTCCTAATAGAACAACATATGGGACCACTGTTGTAGACTACACCTTGACTTTATAAAATTTTTCAGGGAGTGCAAGTGTTTTCACCTCTGTGATCTCCTTCAGAAAATGAAGTTTGACTCATTTCCTTAAAAAAAAAAAAACCACCCTTATTTTAGGGTTGAAAAATTCTTCTAGAAATTCGAACATTTCACAAATATGATTCCATTCTTAAATTTCTGTATGTTATTTCTTGTAAGTCATATTATGTTCTTTTTAAGAAGTTGTTTCAAGTGGGAAGTAGATAAGTACAATTCATGTAACTTACCATTAAGTACAAATGTTTGGTATCTTTTTTCAAGTGTTATTGTTAGTTTTTTGTTTTTTTTTTTTTGTCTAAAGCTTGTTGCTGGCTCCTCTGGAAGCCTTTTTATTGCCACAATATTACAAAAATAATTTGAGAAAGATTGTGCTGTGAAGTATAGTGGGACCAATACATCTGTTCATCCAGCCACTCACTATAAGTAAGATACACACTGGAAATGGATGCTTGGAAATGTGGTTAGATTTTTAATCGAGTTTCAGAAAAGAGCAAATTTTTATTGTAACATCAGTTCTACATAGTAAAAAAAAGTTTTTTGAATGGTTGGAAAATCCAAAGGGAGGTATACGTAGACCGTGACTTGAGTTTCAGTCTCTATTGTGAATTGTCATTAGACTTCCTGTACCTTTCTTTGCTTTCACTAAATCAGAAAAGCAGAGTTGCTTGTGCAGCTTTGGGAACAAAGTTGTTTTCCACAAAAAAAGTGTGAGAGAAAGAAACTTTCCCCCCACTCATCCTAACAGTCCTAGGTGGCTGTGGTAGAGTAATAATGTAGAGATGGCTACCACTAGCAAATGCAGGTTCCTTCCACGTGTGTTTCTGTTTGTCTTCACAGGGTGCTTTGCTCATCCACATTCCAATCCCTAGAATGATACTTCTATTTATTGTTGTTATCACCGTCAACAGCAAGTATAATCTGGCTCACAGTTCTCAAGAGCCAGCTCACTCCTTAGTTACCAGGAGAAAACCCAATTCAGTTATTCTTTTATGTGTACAAAACCCCAGTCTTCTCACATTGCGGTGACCCTGGCAGCATTGAGACTCCATGAACTGACCAGATAATAGAGCTACGTCTGTATTCTGATTCAGTAAAAAAAAAAAAAAAAAAAAAGGTTCTTTCTCTGGTGGTTGAAAGACAGATTAAGTAACTATGTAAATGAGAACATGATTATCAGGTATGTGTTTGTATACAATACCAGTTCCAAAATATTTCCAAGTATTGTCTCATTTCTTTAGTTCCTCTTACAATATCTTTATTGGGCTGGAGAATATGTGTTGGGAGGCAGAGTGGAGAGGGAACATAGATAGGTTCTCTCACTCATCATTTGGTAAGAAAAGATCATGAAGATCTTGGGTAAGTGACCATTGTTGTAACCAGACATAGAATTTACACTAGCAACCATTTCCTTTATCCACAACTGGTGGGGAACACATGGGAGATGTAGACTTACTTTCCAGGGATTTCTTAAAGCAGTCTTTTCAACACATTTACAAAAATAGAAAGAAAAAAAGTTGTGAAATCGCACAGCTTGAAAGGAAATGGGTGAAATAGGTAAAAATTGCAATTTTAAGGTATTTTTAAAGTGCACTTTTATTTATGAGGTAGTTTGGTGCATGGCTTTAAAGTCAAACTGGGTTAAAAGCCTGGCTTTGCCACTTATTAGCCAGGTTGGCTTTAGGCTGCTTGTTGTTTATCTTGTCTATGCTTTATTTTTCTTCATAATTAAATATAAAATTGGAGTATACATAATGCCTACCTCATAAGCCAGGCAACCTATAAACTCAATTTTAAAACTCAATAAAAATACATTTAAAGTACTTAACACAGGACAAAAAAACATAGGCTATAGAATACCAGGCATTCCTGCCTCCAGGACTTTGTACTTGTTCTCTTTGCCTGCAAGCTCTCCCTCCCACCCCCGTCCCTCACCACATATTCATGAATCACTCTCTGACCTTCAAATATATGACCTTCTAAGTGAGGGATGGCTTTCCTGTCTATCCTCTCTAACATGTTTTCTCCTTAATACGCATTAGCATATAATACGTACTTTTAATCATAGGTATTACTTAATACCTAATATTGGTTACTTATTTTCTCCTCCCCTACTGACATGAAGTTTGGGAACTACTTGATTCACTACTTTACCTCTAGAGTCTAAACAGTCCCTGACATGGAGTAGACAATCAATACTATTTATTAAATGAATAGCAAATATTCATTAAATGTTATTATTGTTTACCTGCTTTATGAATTATTTTTTATAGTTACCGGTATCATTTGTTGATTAATGAAGGAAGTACTTGAGAAGTTTATAATGTTAAAGTTATTATGCTCAGTTCACAGTATTAATTGGCTTACTCAGACCCCTTTCTATAGTTAATAACTACAACAAATTATACCTAACTGGACGCAGAGCATCACAAATTCAAAATTAATGGGTTCCAATGTGATGGAAATTTTATTTACACTAATACTTCACATAGAAGATGTATTGTTAGGAAGTTACAAATCAAATTTGAGGGAGAAATAATAGCTTATCATTTACCTAGTTCATCTATAAATCACAAGGGACAGTAAAGGCACAGGCCCCAGAATCAGGCTGTGTTTATATCGTGATTCTGCCCTTTCCCAGTTGAGTCACATTGTGCTAGTTACCTAACCACTCTGCACCTGTTTCCTCAGGTATATAAAGGAATTATTAATTCATATAAAGATCTTAGAAAAAAGTACCTTTCTCATAGTACTCAAAAAGTGATCATGTGCCAGGTGCTTTCTGAGCACTTAACATGAGTTAGCTTGTTTAGTCCTCATGACAACCTCTGAAGTAGGTACTATTTAATTGTACCTACCTTTAGTCAATTTTTTGAAACACAAATAACCACCTGTTAATGTACTTATAAGTTCAGGTCCTTTTAAAATAAAATACAGCTTTGTGATTCCATTTTTTTGTTTTAATGGGTAGGAAAGTACTCAAAACATTTTCTCTGAAAGTAAGGTAATGTTAACCAAGTGAATTGAATCAATATTTTCTCTCATGGATTCTGATGTTTCATTTGTATTTTTTAATCATTTGTTTCATTTGCTTTCCTGATTCTCCATTTCCTTATAGCAAATGAAGAGGAGTTCTAGAAGTGGAATTATTAATTGTTTCCTCTTTTTGGATACTGAAATAGGCAACAGTAGCAGTATACTTTGATGACTTGAGTTTCATAGGTTTCAATTTTGTGGCAAAATTGAATTCTAAGAGGCTATTGAAACATAAGTTTTGTGGCAGCAAATACTAGATTCACCAAGAAGCACTAGAACTCATGACAACTTGCAAGATAAAAAAGATAACTTAGATTATATAATACTCAGATTACATGGTTCAGTCACGAATCAGATGTTTCAAGATGAACTATTTGAAGAAAGTCCTGAGAGAGAAGAATGTTCAATTATAGGGATGGAAAATGGATCTTATGAAGAAGAGTGAAAGTTATAGAGGTTGCTTGGATTAGGGAATTAGAAGGGTAACTAAATTATATTTTCAAGGAGGAAGATGTTGATTTGGTTATTCCCTGTACCTTAAGAAAACTGAAGAACTAAACTTAAATTAAAGCAGAAGACAGACATAAATAAATCTAGTTACCAAAATTATAAAACACTGAAAGGCTTTGGAGAGAAGATAGAAACGGTCAGACGAGAACAGTTGAGACCCATAATTCTCAAACTTTGATGCATAAAAATTTCCTGGGATCAGTAAAGTGCAGATTCCCAGGCCCCCACCAGAAATTTTAATTCAATGGCCCTTTGGTTAAGCCTAAGAATTTGCATTATGAAGTACTTCTATGGGATTCTAATGTAGACAGCCCTTGACACAAATGTTGAAAAACCTTTTGTTTAATCAGACTGATTAAACAAAATCAGGGAGCTGAACCATGTGATCTCTTGTGATCTACTCCAACGCTGATTTATACAGATAAATATGTATATGTTTTTCTGTATTGCTTTGAATGAGCTCCAAACTGTTATAAAGGCACTAGCTTTTAGAAAACAGTGAGATGGATTATATTGTTCAGTGCTCCTGATTGTAATTTTAAAGAAGGCACATATTCACATAGAGGAATGGAAAATTTTATATAGTATGGAACCATCAGTAATTGAACAATGAATATCAAGCAGGCGAAATCAAATTATGGGTTACATCTTTAATTCGAGAGATAGTAAATCATCTTTAGGCAATATTTTGAGCCCTCTTGTCACACAGGATTATAAGAGAACAAATTACTAAGTAAGTATTTATATTTCAGATGTGCTGACATGTACTCCTGATGATAAATGAACTTTAAATTTATGAATATTATTCACTGCTTACTATGTCCTTCAGGTATATTCTTTAATTCTGTTCCTGTGGTTTTGTTTGTGTTTTGTTTTCTAGGATGGAGCTATGACGTTGAAGAGAGGAAGGTTCCAAAACCCAAGTCCAAGTCTTATGGCGCTAACTTTTCTTGGAATAAAAGAACAAGAGTATCTACAAAATAGATTGGCACTGACTGTATCTCTGTACTTGACTGAATAAGGTCAGCTGTGCAGTATTTATAGTCCATGTATAGTACATCTCTTAATCTTCTAATAAATATGACCTTTAAACTACAGATACATTTTGTGGAGTCTGTTACAAAATGTTTTTTCATGTCTCAAATTGAACATGTTACAATTTCTTACATAGAGAGGAGATGAGGCAATTATACTTCTAGGAAATTTCAGTACTTAAAATCTATTAAAAAGGAACGCTTGAAATCAGCTGCAACATTGAAGTTTTGCACTTGCTTTTTATAGCTATTCTTAAATTAATGGTATTTATAAACAACCATCATTATCAAAATGCTGTGTTAGAAATTCGTTTGTTTCATCATGGGTAGAGAAATTCATGATTCCATTGCATTCTGATAAACTTAAACCCGATCTTATTATTGAAGTTCTCGTCTTTAATTAGAACTTTATATTATCTAAGCTTCTTTGAATCTATAAGAGAGATACAAGAAATAGAGAGAAAGGAATCCAGACATGAAACTAAAGAAAGTCATTAGCATACAAGAGAAGAGAGCAAGAGAATAAGAAAGGAACAAAGAACTACAAAAATAATCAGAAAACAATTTTTAAAAAGGCAGTAACTACATGCTTATCAATAATTACCATAAATGTAAATGAACTAAATGCTCCAGTCAAAAGACATAGATTTAAAAAAGACCTACACATATGCTCTCTACAAGAAACTCACTTAAGATCAAAAGACACACTCAGACCAAAAGTAAAGAGATGGAAACAGATATTTCTTGCAAATGGAAACCAGAAGAGAGGCTGGGGTAGCAATACTTAGATCAGATAAAGTACTTTAAAGCAAGAGAAAAGTAGGGCATTTCATAATGATAAAGGGATCAATTCAACAAGAGGATATAACTCTTGTAAACATCTACACACCCAATGTAGGAGCACTTAAATATATAAAGCAAATACTGACAGACATAAAGGGAGAGGTTGACAGTAATACAGATGGGGACTTTAGCATCCCATTGACATCAATGGATAGATTATCCAGACAGACAGTCAACAAGGAAACAGTGGTCTTAAATGAAATCTTAGACCAGATAGACTTAGTTGATATTTTTAGGACATTTCATCCAAAAGCAGCAGAGTTTACATTCTTTTCAAGGACACATGGAACATTTTGCAAGATAGAGACCACATGTTAAGCCACAAAACAATCCACAATAAATGTAAGAAGACTGAAATATCCAGCATTTTCTCCAATCACAATGGTATGAAACTAGAAGTCAATTACAAGAAGAAAACTGAAAAACATGTGGAGGCTAAATGACATGCTAGTAAGCAATGAATGGGTTAAGAAGATCAAGAAAGAAATCAAAAGATACTTTGAGAAAAATGAAAAGGAAAACACGACCCAAAATCTGTGGGACATAGCCCACACAGTTTATAAGAAGGAAATATGTAGCAATACAGGCCTACCTCAAGACACAAGAAAAATTTCATATAAACAATCGAACCTTACTCTTAAAGGAACTAGAAAAACAAGAACAAGCAAAGCCCAACTTGACTAGAAAGAAGGAAATGACCCAGATCAGTGTGGAAATCAACAAAATAGAGTATAAGAGAACCACAGAAAAGATCAATGAAACTAAGAGCTGGTTCTTTGAAAAGATAAATAAAATTGATAAACCTTTAGCCAAACTCATCAAGGAAAAAAGAGAGCCCAAATAAATCAGAAATGAAAGAAGAAAACAACCAGCTCCACAGAAATACAAAGGATTATCCAGAGATACTATGAGCAATTATATGCCAACAATTGGACAACCTGAAAGAAATCGATAAATTCCTACAGTCTTCCAAAACTGAATCAGAAGAAACAAAGTATGAACAAACCAATAATTACTAATGAAATTGAATCAGTAATCAAAAACTCCTAACAAACAAAAACCCTAAATCAAATGGCTTCACAAATGAATTTTACCAAACATTTAAAGAGGTATTAATACCTATCTTTCTCAAAACAGTACCAAAAAACTGAAGAGGAGGGAAGACTCCTGAACTCATTTTACAAGGCCTGCATTACCCTGATACCAAAATTAGACAAAGATAGTACAAAAAAAGAAAATTATAGAATAATATCCCTGATGAACATAGATGTAACAATCCTCAACAGAATATTAGCAAACCTAAATCAGCAATACATTTAAAAGGTCATACAGCATGATTAGTGGGATTTCCCAGGACACAGGCTGGTTCAACATCTGCAAATCAATTAACATGATACACCACATGAACAAAATGAAGGATTAAAATTACATGACCATATCAATAAATGTAGAAAAAGCATTTTACAAAGTCCAACATCCATTTATGATGAAAACTCAGCAAAGTGGGGATACAGGGAATATACCTCAACAATAATAAAGGCCATATATGAGAAACCCACAGCTAAAGTCATACTCAACAGTGATAAGCTAAGAGCTTTTTCTCTAAGATCAGGAACAAGACGTGGATGTCCACCTTTACTGCTTTTATTCAACATAGTTTTGGAAGTCCTAGCCAGAGCAAGCATACAAGAAAAAGAAAAGGTATCTGAATTGGAAAGCATGAAGTAAAACTGCTATTACTTGCAGATGACTTATATACTACGTAGAGAGAACCTTAAAGAATCCACCAAAAAACTATTATAACTAAAAAATAAACCCAGTGAAGTAGCAGGATACAAATTACCATTCATAAATTGGTTGCATTTTTATACTCCAATAACAAACTATCAGAAAGATAAATTAAGAAAGCAATCATTTTGATTGCTTTAAATTAAGAAAGCAAGCAACCGTTACAATTGCATCAAAAAGAATAAATACAGAGGAATAAATTTAACCAAGGAGGTAAAAGACCTGTATTCAGAAAACTAAGACACTGAAGAAATTGAAGGAGAGAAATAGATGGAAATATATACCATGCTCATGGATAGAAAGACTTAAACGTTATTAAACTATCCATACTACCCAAAGCAATCCACAGATTCAGTGCAATCCCTATGAAAATACCAATGGCATTTTTCACTTTGTGGTTCCATGTAAATTCTAAAATTTAAAATTCTAAAATTTACATGGAACCACAAAAGACCTCAAATCGCCAAAGCAATCTTGAGAAAAAAGAACAATGTTGGAGATACCATGCCTCCTGATATTGAAGGATACTGTAAGGCTACAGTAATCAAAGCATGGTACTAGCATAAAAACAGACACTGGATCAGTGGAACAGAATGAGAGCCCAGCAATAAATGCATCCATATATGGTCAATCTATTGACAAAGGAGGCAAGAATAAACAGGGGGGTAAAAACCATCTTTTCAATAAATGATGTTGGGGGAAAATGGACGGATACATGCAAAGGAATGACACTGGATCACTTTCTTACACTATATACAAGAATAAACTGAAGATGGATTAAAGACTTAAATGTAAGACCCAAAACCATAAAACTCCTAGAAGAAAACAGTCCGTAAACTCTTTGAGACCACTCTTAGTAATTTATTTTTTTGGATATGACTCCTCCAGTAAGGGAAACAAAGCAAAACTAAATGGGACTACATCAAACTAAAACAGTTTTGCGCAATGAAGGAAACCATCAACAAAATGAAAGACAACCTACTGAATGGGAGAAGATATTTGCCATTGATACACCCTATCAGGGGTTAATACCCAAAACATATAAGAAACTCATACAACTTAACACCAAAAAAAAAAAAAAGGAAAGAACAATTCATTTAGATTTTAAAAAAATGAGCAGAGGACCTGAGTGGACATTTCTCCAAAGAGGACATACAGATGGACAATAGGCATTCTTGAAGATGCTTAACATAACATCATAATGGATATGCAAATTAAAACCACAATGAGATATCACCTTACACCTGTCAGAATGGCTAACATTTATCAACAAACAACAAGTGTTGGTGAAGATGTGGAGAAAAGGGAACCCTGGTACATTTTTGATGGGATTGTAAACTGGTGCAGCCACTATGGAAAACAGTATGGAGGTTTTTCAAACAATTAAAATAGAACTGCCATGTGACCCAGAAATTTCAGTTGAGTATTTATACAAAGAATCCCAGAACACCAACTGGAAAAGTTGTATGCACCCGTATGTTCATAGTAGGATTATTTATAATAGCCAAGTTATGGAAGCAACCTAACTGTTCATTGATAGACAAATGAATAAAGATATAGCATACGACGCACACACACACACACACACAGAAAATGTACTATTAGCCATAAAAAGGAATGAAATCTTGCCATTTGTGACAATATGGATGGACCCAAAAGGTATTTTGCATAGTGACAAAGTCAGAGAGAGAGACAAATACCATAGGATCTCACTTATATGTTAAATCTAAAAATTAGAAACACCCTCATAATTATCAAGAAAAAAATTGATAATTGCTGGATAGGAGGGCAATTGGGGATATAGGTTAAAAAGGTGAAGGGATTAAGAGATACAAATGGCCAGTTATAAAAACAGTCACAGGGATGTAATGTACAGCATAAGAAATATAGTCAATAATAGTGTAACTACATATGGTGTTAGATGGGTACTAGGCTTATCTGGGTATTCACTTCATAAGATATATATAGAGATGCCTAATTACTATGTCGTACATCTCAAACTAGTATAATACTGTATCTCAACTGTAATTGAAGTTTTTTAAACCTTTTAAAAATTTTTGTACATTTTAATGTTGGAAATTTTACATCAATGACATTGATTTAAACATTAAACAAACCTCTGATGTCAAAGCAGTACTTTATGATGTGCATGATTAATGAGCATTTGGTATGGCTTATAATGGATAAACAGAAAAATTAACTATAATGTTTTTGGTACTTGGTTTGGAAGATTGTGTTGTTACAATTCATATACAGGATAGTCTAAAAGTCAGATTTTCCATTCCTGCAGTTATTTGCACCATGACTAGGATGGTCCATGTGGAACATGACAAAGTGAAGAAATGTTGAAAGAAATGTTACTCAAAATTGACATCTGTGAAAACCGAAAAATAAGATACGTCTCTAGTTTTCCATTATTGTGTAAAATGAAACAAAACAAAATTCTTAACATACCTTATTTGATGAACCATTCATTTTCTGGTGTTACTTGGCTTTTTGTTTATAAATCTATGCATGGGAAGATGAATTCATTTCTAGTTATACTGAATGCAAGATGCCAATAAGCTGCCCAGCTGAAGATTCACATCAGACAATTGGAAATGTGGGTCTGGAACTTAGCCTACACGCCAAGAGCATTGGGCAGCATGGTAATAATTAAAGGTATGGCAATGAATACAGTAAAAAGTACAGCATAATGGAGAAGAGAAAGGAATGGTCAAGGAAAATCCCTTGGGGAAAATATTTTTGGTAAGTGAAGAAGAAGAGGTAAATAAGGAACAGAAGAAGCCAATAAAGGATGTTTTAAATGAAAAAGATTATCTTTAGGCTTAAAGGCACCACGTATCTCATTTTAGGTTGCTAGGGTTTAGGATCAAGATTACTAGAATATCAGAAATGGAATTTGAATAAAACTGGATACAATTTCATAAAGAAGATGTGGTTCTTCTAGTGTATTCAAGGCTCTTTAGTTTTTATATTAGTTTCTATTTGTGGCTGTAACATATTACCACAAACTTGGTGGCCTGAAACAACACGCATTTATTCTATACTTTGGAGATTAGAAGTCCAAAATCATTTTTGCCAGACCAAAATCAAGGTGTTGGCAGGGTTCTCCTTCTCGTGATTCTGGGGAGAATCCATATCCTTGCCTTTTTCAGATTCTAGAGCTGCATTTGTTGACTTCGAGGACTGGTGGTTCTTTCCTCCATTTTCAAAGCCAAAAACATCTTGCTTTTGTCGTCTGGTTGCTTTCCTCCCCTCAGGTCAAATTTCCCTCTGCCTCTCTCTTATAAAGACACTTCTGACTACATTTACGACTCACTCAGATAATCCAAAATAATGGAAAAATAGTCATGAAAAATGCCCCAGAACCACCTCACTCTAAACTCAGTCTATCTGCCAATTTTGTTTGATGGTACATAGTTATCAGTATTTTTGTGAAATATTGATTACATTTTAGGAATACCTTCAAAGATAATAGATCTAATTTAAATTAGTTGTGGAACAGGGAGGAGCTTATTCAAGGTTCACAAAACTAATCTTTTTATCATCAGGCTTCATACTGTGTGTCCTTTTGAATAGTTCCCTAGAGTGGTCACGTGCCCGTTTTGATCTAACTGTGATGAAGATAGGCCTGCTTGAGCCAAGAAAAGTTTAAAATAAGTAAATAAAAAATAAAGTAAATAAATTTATCAGATTTAATATCCCATTTAGAGAAGAACCAAAATTACAGTATTCCTAAATGACAACCCTTAGGTCAGATGTGCCACTGATACTTCTCTGTGCTTTAGTGTCCTTATCAAATGCCTTTCCATAAATTAGTACTTAGTAGATACTTTATAAATTTTGGACATTTTCCTTCATGAAAATGGACATTTATTAAATATTTTTGGCTAGGCATTAGGCTACAAGTTCTGCATTCCTGCTAGGTTTTCTCATTTAAGTAAATTTTTAAACCTATATCGGTATGTGAGATATTAAGATAAAGCAGTATGCCTACAGATGAGAAGGACTGAGGTAAAATAATGAACAGTTTAACTTTTAAAGTTGTGCTTATAATTTAGGATAAATAGTACTTAACTGGTCTGTTGTGAATACTTGAATTAAGTAATGGTTTATGGGTAAGCAGCAGAAACAATGTGTGGGTATAGAATGACATAATTTTGTTTTTAATATCTAACTCAAATTTACCTTTAAATGAAATCTTTGTATCTAGAGAAAATTTCCAGCAATAGGTTACAGTGTGTATCTGCTGATATTTTTCAGTTATCAGTAATTCAGCTCCTAAAAATTTAGGAATGAAGATTTTATAATTCTCAAAATGATAAAGTATGTATCAATGAAGGAAATTTACATAAATCAAAGAATTTCCACAATATGGAACTCAGTTTATCTTTATAACTTAGTTACATCTTTAGGATATACATTATTGTTTGGTTTTCTTAACAATGATAAAATTCATGAATGGTTGTATTTTAGTCTGCATAATTGATGTCAGTGGTTTGTGTTATACATTTCTGTCTTTGTTAGTTTGGGCTGCTGTAACAAACTACTACAAGCTAGATCGCTTATAAACAATATTCTCACCGTTCTGGAGGCTGAAAGTCTGAGATCAGGGTGTCAGCATGGTTAGGTTCTGGTGAGAGTCAACCTCCTAGTTCATAAATACCGTGTTTCCCTGAAAATAAAACCTAGCCGGACAGTCAACTCTAATGCGTCTTTTGGAGCAAAAATTAATATAAGACCCAGTCTTATATTAATATAAGACCCGGTATAATAATATATAATATAATGTAACATAATAATATACCAGGTCTTGTATTAATTTTTGCTCCAAAAGACGCATTAGAGCTGATTGTTCGGCAAGGTCTTATTTTGGGGGAAATATGGTAGCCATCTTTTCACTGTGTTCCCATGTGACAGAAGGGATGATAGACTTCTCTGAGCTTTTTTGTAAGTGTACTAATCCCATTCGTGATAGCTCATTACCTAATCACTTCCTCTACTAGTAGTAGTTTTTGGGAGGTTTTTTTTTTGTTGTATTTTTCTTTATGTTAAGGAGGGCGCAGCTCACAGAGGCTTATGTGGGGATTGAACCAGCCACGTTGGTGTTACTAGCACCACACTCTATCCAACTCAGCTAACCAGCCATCACCTAATCACTTCCTAAAGGCCCACTTATATATCACATTGGGAGTTAGGATTTCAACATAGGAGTTGTGGGGTGGTTTTTTTTTGGCGGGGGGAGGTCACAAACATTCAGTCCATAATATTCCACCCCACCCCCCAAAATTCATGTCCTTATATGCAAAATGCATTCATTAACCATTCCAACGGCCCCAAAGGTCTTAAATTGTTCCAGCATCAAGTCTAAAATCCAGTTTCATCTAATACCTAAATCATATACGGGTGAAGCTCAAGATAGGATTCATCCTAAAGCAAATTCCTCTCTAGCTGTGAACCTGTGAAACCAAACAAGTTATATGCTTCCAAAATACACTGGTGGGACAGGCATAGGGCAGACATTTGCATTCCAAAAGGGAGAAATAGAACAGAGGAAAGGAGAAACAGGTCCCAAGCAAGTCCAAAACAGGAGAAACAGCATTAAACTTGAAGGCTCAAGAGTAATCCTCTTTGGCTTGATATTCCACCTTCTGCACCCACTGGGATGGCAACATTACCCCCACAGCTCTGAAGGGCACTGCCTACACTGTGGCTCACCTCAGTCTGCCCATGCTGTAGTACCCAATGGGGTGGGTACTCCAGGGCCTCTAGGGCTCTGCCAGGTAGTCCCAACCCCACAGTTCCACTGGACATTGGTACCACCCTGTGAAATTGAGATGCAGGCAGTCCTATTTCCGGTGCCTATGCATTCTGGGCCTGTGGAGGGACTCACTCCTTAAATAATTTTCATTTAATTATGAATAATTGACAGAAACATGAGCCAACCAATCTAAAAGTTAATACAATTGCAAATAAGCCCTACAAATATGAAAAAATTGTTCTTTTTTTTTTTTTCTTTTTTTTTTTTTTTTTTTGGTTGAGAACCCACTGGCCCATATGGGAATCGAACCGGCAGCCTTCGGAGTTAGGAGCATGGAGCTCTAACCGCCTGAGCCACCAGGCCGGCCCCCGAAAAAATTGTTCTTAATACCAGTTTACAATTCTTAAATGATTAACATTTTGAAAATGTAAAACTATCAAATGATTATTAGAAGGGGATTTACCATGTTTTCCCGAAAATAAGATCTAGCCAGACAATCAGCTCTAATGTGTCTTTTGGAGCAAAAATTATATAAGACCAGGTAGTATAATATAGTATAGTATAGTATAGTATAGTATAGTATAGTATAGTATAGTATAGTATAGTATAGTATATACCCAGTCTTATAGTGAAATAAGACCGGGTCTTATTTTTGCCCCAAAAGACGCATTACAGCTGATTGTTTGGCTATGTCTTATTTTTGGGGAAACCTGGTACATGTGAGTTTAAAGTAATAGGGCATAATTAAAGCATGCTTTACTTGTTCTTACAAATGGCAATTCATGTAAGGGCACATAGTACAGTACACTTGAGAAATACAAATTTTACAAATTCAAGACAGGGAATGATTGAACTTTACATAAGAAGGAAGAAAATGGCTCACAAAGAGAAGATAAAAATCACAGAGGACCATAAGATGAATATGAATCGAGTAAATCTGTAACAGTATGAAAGGGCCATGGGGAGCAGATAATACACTTTCACCTTGCATCAAACAAAGAATTACTTGGAATAAGTGAAGAATCACTTCAGCTAAAATTTCAAGTACTCATTGCATATTGTTCTAGGTTACACCTCTCAAAGAGCTACTGAGATAATATCCAGATTATTTTATGTGAGAAAACAGCCACATTTCAAAAGGTAGTTAACATATTAAAAAAATAAAGTCCTGACATACCCTCAGTTAGTGGGAACCATTAAAAATAAAAGACTACTTGGATAATGACAAGGGGTTGAGAGACAACCAAACGCTAGGGCAGAGTTAAACAATAAGGATTATCTCTGAGATCACTCCTTCAAGACTGGAGGTGTGGCTGTTTTACCTAAGGCATAGAAACCAACTCAGAGAGTCAAGGAAAATGAAGAAACAAAAAAATATTTTCCAAATGAACAAGAGAACCTCAGGAATAAAAAAATCCATAATGAAACAGACGTAAATGAATTACCAGATAAAGGTATCAAAATGATGGTTATAAAAATGCTTACTGAACTTGGAAGACAATGGATGAAGAAAATGAGAACTTCAGCAAAGAAAATATAAGAAAGTAACAAATAGAAGTCACAGAGCTTAAAAGTACAATTACTCAAATGAAAAATACACTAAAGGGGCTGGCCCGGTGGCTCAGGCGGTTAGAGCTCCGTGCTCCTAACTCCGAAGGCTGCCGGTTCAATTCCCACATGGGCCAGTGGGCTCTCAACCACAAGGCTGCCAGTCTAACTCCTCGAGTCCCACAAGGGATGGTGGGCTGCGCCCCCTGCAACTAGTAACGGCAACTGAACCTGGAGCTGAGCTGAGCCCTCCACAACTAAGACTGAAAGGACAACAACTTGACTTGGAAAAAAGTCCTGGAAGTGCACACTGTTCCCCAATAAAGTCCTGTTCCCCTTCACCAATAAAATCTTTAAAAAAAAACAAAAAATACACTAAAGGATTTCAACAGTAGTTGGAGCAGAAGTAAGGATCAATGAACCTGAAGACAAGGCAGTGAAACTCACCCCATCACAGCAGCAAAAAGGAAAAAGAATGAAAAAAAATGTGAAGATAGCATAGTCTTTTGGGACAACATCAAGTGGACCAACATTTGCATTATAGGGATTCAGAAGGAGAAGAACGAAAAAGGGGAAGAAAACTTATTTGAAGAAATATTAGCATGCATTATAGCTTCTGCCAAGTGGCCCCATGCAAAGCAATAATTGAAGACTGGGCTCAACTTTGTTGTAACTCCCATCATGTGGCCCCAAGCCTGTAAAAAGTGGCAGCCAGTCTTGTCTGGTGACATAGCTACAAGTAAGTGGTCACAAGCCTGGTTGGCATCAGCTCACATCACAATGCCCAGGAAAAGATCCCACGCCCAGCACACATGACAACTGCCCTGTGTTCACAGCATAGCCTCTCCCAAGCACTTCCAAACCCAGCAAAAGTGGCAACTAACCCCAGATAACTTTGTAGATCCTATCAAGCAGCCCCGAAACTGGCACAAGCAATGGCTGACCTTGGCCTGCACAGGAGCCCCTCCCAAAGAACCATAAAGAATCCACCAAAAAAACTATTAGAACTAATAAATTCAAGAAAGTATCAGCATGCTAAATTAACATTTAGAAATCAGTTGCATTTTTATACACCAATAACAAATTATCAGAGAAATTAAGAAAACAAATCCATTACAATTGCATCAAAAGGAATACCTACGAATAAATTTAACCAAGGAGATAAAAGACCTGTACTTGGAAAACTACAAGACACTGAAGAAAGAAATGGAAGAAGGTAAAAATAAATGGAGGGCCACACCATTTTCTTGGATAGGAAGAGTTACCATCGTTAAAATTTCTGTACTTCGCAAAGCAGTCCCTAGATTCAACGCAATCCCTATCAAAATACCAATGGCATTTTTCACAGAAATAGAACAAATAATCCTAAAATTTGTATGGAACCACAAAAGACCATGAATCACCAAAGAAATCTTGAGAAAGAACAAAGTGGAGGTGTCACACTACCTGATTATCAAACTATACTACAAGGTTATAGCAATCAAAACAGCATGGTACAGGCATAAAAAGACACATAGATCAATAGAACAGAATAGAGAACTGAGAAATAAACCCACACCTATATGGTCAATTAATCTATGACAAAGTAGGCAAGAATACACAATGGGGTAAACACAGTCTCTTCAATAAATGGTGTTGGGAAAATTGGACAGATACATGCAAAAAAAAATGTATCTAGACCACTTTTTTACATCATATATAAAATAAACTTAAAATGAATGAAAGACTTAAATGTTAGACCTGAAATCATAAAACTCCGAGAAAGAAACATAGACAGTAACCTCTTTGATACTGCTCTTAGCAATATTTCTTTGCATTATCTCCTTGAGTAAAGGAAACAAGAAAAAATAAACAAATGGAACTACATCACACTAAACAGATTTTGTATAGCAAAACGAAAAGACAACCTACTGAATGGAAGAACACATTCGTAAATGATACATCCGATAATGGGTTAGTATCCAAAATATATAAGGAAATCATTCTTGTACAACGCAATACCAAAACAAAAAACCCCACAATCCAATTTAAAAATTGGGCAGAGGATCTAATGAACATTTCTTCAAAGATGACATGCATATTGTCAACGTAGATATGAAAAGATGCTCAACATCACTAATCATCATGGAAATGAAAATTGATGTCACCTCATACCTGTCAGAATGGTTATTAATAAATCAACGAACAAGTGTTGACAAGGATATGGAGAAAAGAGAGCTCTCATGCACTGTTGGTGGGATTGTAAATTGGTACAGCCATTATGGAAAACAGTATGGAGTTTCCTCAAAAATTAAAAATAGAACTACCAAATGACTCAGCAATTCCACTTGTTGGTATTTATCCAAAGAAATCTAAAACAGTAATTTGGAAAGTTTATGCACCTTTATGTTCATTGTAGCTTTAATTACAGTAGCCAAGATATGGAAGCAATGCAGGTGACCACTGATAGATGAATAGACAAAGACGTAGTAAATACATACAATGGAATAATATTCAGCCATAAAAAAGACTGAAATCTTGCTATTTGTGACAACATGGATAGACTTAGAGGGTATTATACTAAGTGAAGTAAGTCACATAGATTAAGAGAAATATATGATTTCACTTATATGTGGAATCTAAAACATAAAACAAACAAAACAGAAACAAAGTCAAAGGTAGAGAAGAAATCGATAACAGCCAGATGGGAGGGTGGTTGGGGGAAATGGGTATAAAAGGTAAAAAGGCACTTAAGCAGTACAATTTGTCAGTTATAAAAAAAGGCATGGAGTTGTAAAGTATATCATAGGGAATATAGTCAATAATATTGTAATAACTATGGTGCCAGATGCATACTAGACTTATTGGGATAATCACTTGATAAGGTATATAACTGTGTAATCATTATGTTGTACACCTAAAACTAATACAATATTTTTTGTCAACTATAATTGAAAAATCAATTTAAAAAACTATTAAAGGAGAGATAGAGTTTTCCAGACTGGCAAAATCTGAAAGAATTCATCACTACTAAATCACCTTACAAAAATTTTAAAGTGAGTTCTTTAACCTAAAAAGAAAGGGTGCTAATTAGTTACACGAAAACATGAAAGTATAAGCCTCACTAGTAAAGGTAATATATAGTAGAGGTGGCAGATTAATCACTTATAAAATTAGTATGAAGATTAAAAGACAAAAGTAGTAAATATTACTATTGCTACAATAATTAGTTAAGGGATACACAAGATTAAAAGATGTAAAAGGTGATATCATAAATATAAAATATTGAGGGACAGTAAAAACAGAGCTTTAGATTCCATTAAAATTTAAGTTGTTATCAACTTAAAATAGACCGTTCTAAATATAAGTTGTTATATGTAAGCCTCATGGTATCACAAAGGAAAAACGTATAATAGATACAATAAAAATAAAGAGAAAAGAATCTAAGTATACCACTAAAGAAAGTCACCAAACCACAAAGGTAGAAAGCAAGAGAAGAAGAACACAGGAACCATAAAACAATCAGGATATAATTAACAAGATGGCAATAAGTACATACCTATTAATAATTACTTTAAATATAAACAAACTACTCCAATTACGGTAGCTGAATGGATTAAAAGACAAGACTCATCTATTTATTACCTACAAAAGTCTCTCTTAAGGTGTAAGGACACGCACAGACTGAAATTTAAGGGATGGATAAAGATATTCTATACAAATGTAAACCAAAAGAAATCTGGGGTAGCTATACTTATAAACAAAGTAGTCTTTAAAACAAAGACTAATAAGAGGACAAGGGTAAACCAGGTCAATCCAACAATAGAATACATCCTTTGTAAATATACAACCAATATAGCAGTACCTAAATATATAAAGAAAATATTAGCAAAAGTAAATGGAGAAATGGGCTGGTCTGGTGGCTCAGGTGGTTGGAGCTCCATGCTCCTAACTCCCAAGGCTGCCGGTTCGATTCCCACGTGGACCAGTGGTTTCTCAACCACAAGGTTGCCAGTTCAATTCTTCAAGACCCGCAAGGGATGGTGGGCAGCACCTCCTGCAACTAAGATTGAACATGCCACCTTGAGCTGAGCTGCTGCTCCTGGATGGCTCAGTTGGTTGGAGCGCGTCCTCTCAACCACAAGGTTGCCAGTTCGACTCCTGCAAGGGATGGTGGGCTGTGCCCCCTGCAACTAGAAATGGCAACTGGACCTGGAGCTGAGCTGTGCCCTCCACAACTAAGACTGAAAGGACAACAACTTGAAGCTGAACAGCACCCTCCACAACTAGGATTGAAAGGACAACAACTTGACTTGGAAAAAAAAATAAAAGTCCTGGAAGTACACGCTGTTCCCTAATAAAGTCCCGTTCCCCTTCCCCAATAAAATCTTAAAAAAAAAAAAAAAGTAAATGGAGAAATAGATAGCAATAAAATAATAGTTGGGACAGTAATACCCCCCTTTTATAAATGGATAGATCTTGCAGACAGAAAATCGATAATGAAACATTTGCCTTAAAGTACACATTAGGTCAGATGTATTTAACAAATATACACAGAACATTCTATCCAAAGATAACAGAATATATATTCTTCACAAGTGCAAACGGAAGATTTCCCAGGATAGATAATATGGTATGCCACAAAATAAGTCTTAATACATTTAAGAAGACTGAAATCATATCAAGCATCTTTTCCAACAATAATGTTATGAAACTAGAAATGAATTACAAGAAGAAAACTGGAAAATTCACAAATATGTGTATATTAAACAACATGTTATTGAACAAAAAATGGGCAAAGAAGAAATCAAAAGAAAAATGAAAAAATACCTTAATACAAATATAAGTGGAAATACAACATACCAAAACTTATGGGATGCAGCAAAGCAGTTCTAAGATGACAGTTCATAGGTATAAATGCCCACATAAAGAAACAAGAAAATTCTCAGATAACCTAACTTTACACCTCATGGAACTAGAAAAAGAAGAACAAATGAAGATCAGTTAGTAGAAGGAGGTAAGTAGCAAAGATCACAGCAGAAATAAATAAAGTTGAGACTAAAAAGACAATAGAAAAGATCAATGAAACTAACAGCTGCTTCTTTTGAGAAGACAAAATTGACAAATTTTACTGGACTCACCAAGAAAAAAACCAAGAAAGTACTCAAATATGTAAAACAAAAATGAAAGAGGAGATATTACAACTGATACCACAGAAATAGAAAGGATTATAAGAGACTACTATGAACAATTATATGCCAACTAATTTGACAACCTGGAAGAAAATGGATCAATTCCTAGAAACATGGCCTACCAAGACTGAATCATGAAGAAATGGAAAATCCAAACAGAAGGACTCTTAATAAGGAGATTGAGTCAGTAATCAAAAATCTTCCAACAAACAAGTCAAGGGCCAGACATTTTCACTGGTGAATTCTACCAAACATTCAAGAAAAATTAATATCTATCCTTTTCAAACTCTTCCAAAAAAATAAAAGAGGTTGGAACACTTCCACACTCATTTTACGATGCCAGTATTACCCTGATACAAAAACCAGACAAGTTCACCACAAGGAAAGAAAAGTACAGGCCAATATTGATGATGAACATAGATGCAAAAATCCTCAACAAAGTATTAGCAAACCCAATTCTACAATATATTAAAAGGATCATATACCCTGATCAAATGGTATATATTCCAGAGATGCAAATATGGTTCAACAACTGCAAATCTTTAATGTGATACACATTAATAAAATTAAGGATAAAAATCATGATCACTCAATAGAGGCAGTAAACACAATTGACAAAATTCAACATTGATCTATGGTTTTAAAAACAACTCAACAAAGTGGACATATAAGGAGCATATTTCAATATAATAAAGGCCATGACTAACATCATACTCTGATGAAAAGCTGAAAATGTTTCCTTTAAGATGGAGAACAAGACAAGGATGCCCACTCTCACCACTTTTATTAAACATACTACTGGAAGTCCTAACCAGAGCAATTAGGCAAGAAAAAGAAATAAAAGGCATCTAATTTGGAAAGGAAGAAGTGAAACTGTCACTATTTGCAATGACATATACAGAAACCCTCAGCACTCCACCAAAAAACTGTTAGATTAATTCAGTAAAATTGCAGGATACAAAATCAATATACAAAAATTTGTTGCATATACATATATATATTTAAATATATGTACACATCATATATATACATATATATGTATATATATATACATATAAGTATATATATGTATATATATATATTAGTAACAAACTATTAAAAATATAAATTAAGAATCAACCCCAGGGTGGCCAGATGGCTCAGTTGGTTAGAGCGTGAGCTCTGAGTGGCAGGATTGCCAGTTCAATTCCCATATAGGCTAGTGAGCTGCGCCTTCCACAACTAGATTGAAGACAATCAACTGCCGATGAGCTGTCTGAGGGGCAGCTGGATGACTCAGTTGGTTAGTGTGAGCTCTTAACAACAAGGTTTCCAGTTCAATTCCTACATGGGATGGCGGGCTGCGCCCCCTGCAACTAAGATTGAAAACAGCAACTGGTCTTGGAGCTGAGCTGCACCCTCCACAACTAGATTGAGGGACAACAACTTGTTGGTGATGGGCCCTGGAGAAACACACTGTTCCCCAATATTCACCAATAAAAAATAAAAATAAATCAATCCCATTTGCAGTTACACACAAAAAAAGAATAAAATACCTGGGAATAAATTTAACCAAGGATGTAAAATACCTGCATATTGAAAACTATAAGACATTGATCAGAGAAATTGAAGAAGACACAAGAAGTGAAAAGATATTTTGTGCTCATGAACTGGAAGAATTAATATTGTTAAAAATTTCATGTTACCCAAAGCAATTTACAAATTCAATGCATTCCTATCAAAATTCCAATGGCATTTTTCACAGATATAGAGCAGACAATACTAAAATTTGTATGGGATCACAAAAGAACTTCAATAGGCAAAACAATCTTGAGAAGGAAGAACAAAGCTGGAGACATCATGCTCACAATTTCAAACTGTATTACTATGTCATAATTATATCATAATCAAAACAGTGTGGTATTGGCATAGAAACAGATACAAATGTTAATGGAAAAGCATGGAGAGCCCAGAAATAACCAAAAAAATATATACGGTCAATTACTTTATGACAAATGAGCCCAAAGTAGGAAAAGGACAGTCTCGTCAATAAATGTTGGGAAAACTTGACAGCAAAATGCAAATGAATGAAATTGAACCATTCTATACAAAAATTAACTCAAAATGGATTAGATACTTGAATCTAAGACCTGAAACCATAAAATTCTCAAAGGAAAACATAGTAAGCTCCTTGACATTGGTCTTGATGTTATTTTGGATTTGATATGAAAAGCAAAGGCAGGAAAAGCAAAAACAAACAAGTGGGACTACATCAAAATTAAAAGCTTCTGTAAGCAAAAGAAATCATCAACAAAATGAAAAGGCTATCTACTGAATGAGAGAAAAGATTTGCAAACCATATATCTGATAAGGGGTTAATAGCCACAAAATATAAGAACTCATACAACTCAATTGCAAAATGCAAACAATTTGATTAAAAATGGACAGTTGATCTGAATAGACATTTGTCTAAAGAAGACATACAGATGGCCAACAGGTACATAAAAAAAAGCTCAACAACACCAATCATCAGGGAAATGCTAATCAAAACCACAATGAAATATCACTTCATACCTGTTAGAATGTCTAGCATAAGAAAAGATAAGATAATAAATGCTGGTGAGGATGTGCAAAAAGGGTACCATTGTTCACTGGTGGTGGAAATGTAAATTGGTAAAGCCACTATGGAAAACACTATGGAGGTTCATAAATAAATTAAAAATAGAACTCTCTATGATCCAGGAATTCCACTTCTGGGTGTTTATTGCACTTCTGGGTGTTTACTCAAAGGAAAAAAAAAAAAACACTAGTTCAAAAAGATATGTGCACCTCCAAGTTCATTACAGCATTATTTACAGTAACCAAGATATGGAAACAATCTACATGTTCATCAATGAATTAATAGGTAAAGAAAACATCACACACCAACCAAAACATAAAAGTGGGGAGAGTAAAGGCCTGAACCAGAATAGGGGACTGGAGAAAGTAAGCATGCTGAAGAAAATGGAATACTCTAAATATGAAACTTTCTTTTACATAAACTTAATGGTAATCACTCAAAAAAAATATCCAGAACTGAATTATAGAATGTAATAAAAGAAGAAACAGAGAGTAAAATCATAGAATACCACCACACAGAAATAACAGACAACAACAAAAGACAAAGAAACAATAGAGACACAGTCTTACCAGAAAACCAAAGATAGAATGATAGGAAATCCTTACATATCAATAATCACCCTAAATGTAAATGGACTGAATTTACCAATAAAAAGGCACAGAGTAGCAGATTGGATCTAAAAACTAAACCCAACCATATTCTGTCTCCAAGAGACACATCTCAGCTACAAGGACAAGCATAGACTCAAAGTGAAAGGGTAGAAATTGACACTCCAAACTAATGGTACCCAGAGAAAATCAGGTGTATCCATACTGATACCAGATGAAACAGATCAGGATAAAAAAGGTAACAAGAGACAAAGATGGACATTTCATAATGATAAAGAGGACTATACAACAAGAAGACAACAGTCATCAATATTTATGCCCTCAAGTAGGGAGCACTAAAATATACGAAGCAACTACTAACAGAACTAAAGGGAGAAATTGAACAAAGCACAATTATAGTAGGGGACTTAAATACATCATTGACAGCTATGGATAGATCATCCAAACAGAAAATAAATAATGAAATAGCAGCCCTAAATGACACATTAGATGAAATGGACATAACTGACATTTATAGAGCACTTCATCCTAGAACATCAGACTATACATTTTTTTCTAGTGTACTTAGAACATTCTCAAGGATAGACCATATATTGGGACATAAAACTAGCTTCAGCAAATTTAAGAAGATTGAAATCATACCAAGCATATTCTCTGATCACAAGACTTTGAATTTGGATATCAACTGCAAAAAGAAAACAGAACAAATCACAAATATGTGGAGATTAAACAACATCCTTTTAAAGAATAACTGGGTCAAAGAAGAAATAAGAGGAGAGATCAAATGATACATAGAAACAAATGAGAATGAAAATACATCCTACCAAAATTTTTGGGATGCAGTGAAAGCAGTTTTAAGAGGGAAATTTATATCATTACAAGCCTATCTCAAGAGACATGAAAAATCCCACATTACACCTTCAAGAACTAGAAAAAGAAGAACAAATGAAACCCAAGGTCAGCAGAAGAAAGGAAATAATAAAAATCAGAGCAGAACTAAATGAAATGGAGAACAAAAAGACAATAGAAAAAATTATGTGACAAAGAGCTGGTTCTTTGAAAAGATTAATACAATTGACAAACCCTTGGCTAGACTCACTAAGATAAAAAGAGAAAAGACACTAATAAAATCAGAAATGAAAGAGGGGAAGTCATCACAGATGCCACAGAAATACAAAGGATCATCCAAGAATACTACGAAGGACTATATGCCACCAAATTTAATAACCTAGAAGAAATGGACAAGTTCTTAGAAGCATATAGCCTTCCTAGGCTGAATCACGAAGAACTGGAAAATCTAAATAGACCAATCACCAGTAACGAAATTGAATCAGTCATCTGAAATGTTCCCAAAAGCAAAAGTCCGGTACCAGATGCCTTCACTAGTGAATTCTACCAAACCTTCAAAGAAGATCTAATACTGTCCTACTCAAACTCTTCCAAAAAATTGAAGAGACAATACTCCTTAACTCATTTTATGAGGCCAACATTGCCCTGATACCAAAACCTGGTAAGGATAACACAAAAAAAGAAAACTACAGACCAATATCTCTGATGAATACAGATGTAAAAATCCTAAACAAAATTCTAGGAAATTGAATGCAACAATGTATTAAAAAAATTATTCATCACGACCAAGTGGGGTTCATCCCAGGGGCACAAGGATGGTTCAACATATGCAAATCTATCAATGTGATACATCACATAAACAAAGGATAAAAATCATATGATTATATCAATTGATGCAGAAAAAGCATTTGACAAGGTACAACATCCATTTATATTAAAACACTTAATAAAATAGGTATAGAAGGAAAATACCTTAACACAATAAAGGCCATATATGACAAACCCTCAGCTAATCTCATAATTAACAATGAAAACTTGAAACCCTTTGCTCTACGTGCAGGAATACAACAGGGCTGTCCCCTATCAGCTCTGCTTTTCAACATAGTGTTGGAAGTCCTCACCAGAGCAGTCAGGCAAGACAAAGAAATAAAAGGCATCCAAATTGGGAATGAAGAAGTTAAATTGTCACCCCTTGCAGATGACATGATGCTATATATAGAAAACCCTAAAAACTCCACCAAAAAGCTATGAGAAACAATAAACAAATACAGTAATGCTGCCAGCTACAAAATCAATGTACAAAAGTCCATTTCATTCCTATATACTAACAATGAAATATCAGACAAAGAAACAAAAAAAAACCCACTTCCTTTTGCAATTGCAACAAAAAGAATAAAATACCTAGGAATAAACTCAGCCAAGGTTGTGAAAGACCTATATGCTGAAAAGTATAAGACATTTTTAAAAGAAAGAAATTGAAGAAGACACAAAGAAATGGAAAGACATTCTGTGCTCATGGATTGGAAGAATCAACATAGTTAAAACGGTTGTATTACCCAAAGCAATATACAGATTAATGCAATCCCCATCAGAATCCCAATGGCATTTTTTAAAGAAATAAAATAAAAAGTCATCAGATTTGTTTGGAATCACAAAAGACCCCGAATAGCCAAAGCAATCCTAAGAAAAAAGAACAATGCTGGATAAACACTCCTTGACTTCAGTTTGTACTACAGGGCAACAATAATCAAAACAGCATGGTATTGGCAGAAAAAACAGACACACAGACCAATGGAATACAATTAAGAACCCAGAAATAAACCCCCATAAATATGGACAGATAATCTTTGACAAAGAAGCCAAAAACATACAATGCAGAAAATACAGCTTCTTCAATAAATAGTGCTTGGAGAATTGGAAAGCCATGTGCAAAAGAATAAAACTGGACTGCTATCCATCACCTTGTACCAAACTTAATCCAAAATGGATCAAAGAGCTAAGCATAAGACCTGAAACAATAAACTGCATAGAAGAAAACATAGGTACTAAACTTATGGACCTTGGGTTCAAAGAGCATTTTGTGAATTTGACTCCAAAGGCAAGGGAAGTAAAAGCTAAAATAAATGAATGGGACTATATCAAACTTAAAAGCTTCTGCACAGCAAAAGAAACCATCAACAAAATAAAAAGGCAACCCACTGAACAGAAGATTTTTGCAAACAACACCTCTGATAAGGGGCTAATATCCAAAATATACAAGGAACTCATACACCTGAACAGAAAAAACCAACAACCCAATTGAAAAATGGGCAGAGGACCTGAAGAGACATTTCTCCAAAGAGGACCTACAAATGGCAAATAGACATATGAAAAAATGCTCAACATCACTAATCATCAGAGAAATGCAAATAAAAACCACAATGAGATATCACCTCACCCCAGTTAGAATGGCTATCTCAACAAGACAAACAGTAACAAGTGTTGGAGAGGCTGTGGAGGAAAAGGAACCCTCATATACTGTTGGTGGGAATGCAGACTGGTGCAGCCGTTACGGAAGGCAGTGTGGAGGTTCCTAAAAAAATTAAGAATAGAATTACCATATGACCCGGCAATCCCTCTCCTGTGTATGTACCCAAAAAATCTGAAAACACTTATCCATAAAGACGTGTGCTCCAGTGTTCATTGCAGCTTGATTTACAGTTGCCAAGACATGGAAACAACCAAAATGTCCTTCGATAGATGAATGGATAAAGAAGTGGTGGAATATATACACAATAGAATACTATTCGGCGGTAAGAAAAGATGAAATAGGACCATTTGTGACAACATGGATGAATCTTGAGATTATAATGCTAAGTGAAATAAGTCAGACAGAAAAAGTAGAGAACCATATGATTTCACTTATATGTGGTATATAAAACTGAAAACAACAAAAGGTCAAGACAAACAAATGAAGGAACAAAAACTCATAGACAAAGACAATAGTTTGGGGGTTACCAGAGGGTAAGGGGGGAAGGGGATTCTAGAAGAGGGTAAATGGGGTCTAATATATGGTAATGGAAAGAGAACTGACTCTGAGTGGTGAACACACAATGTGAGATATAGATAATGTATTACAGAATTGTACACCTGAAATCTATGTATCTTTACTAACAATTGTCACCCCAATAAAGTTTAATTAGAAAAAACAACAACAATCTAATTCAGGGCTTGATGATGCTATGTAGAAAATAAAACACAAAAGGAAAGTCAAATGACTAACATTTAAAGTCCTAAGGCACCAATACATAGTAACATTTCCATCACTGCCAATTCCTTTTACTCTCTCTTTTCTTTATCCTAGACCCTCTCACAGAGAGATGCCCTCCTTAGCCTGGCTTTGCTGCCTTGGTCTTTTCCCCCTTGTCCCCACCTCTAACCTGCCACTCCTCAAATGGACGGAAAACCAAAACTGAGGGATGATTAAGCGACAGGAAGAAGAGCAAGAATCAGGCCTTGGGAAATAACACAATATTAATTTATTGAGTACTTACTCTGTGCTTGGCGCTCTGCTATGTATTTTACTTCAACCAACCGTAACAATTCAATAGAAGAAATACTATTTTAATCTACAAAGGTCCAGCAATTTGCCAAAGTCACACGGCAATCATCCCACTAAACTATGGCCAGAAGGGAGAGAAGCTAGGCTCCCTGCATGCAGATAGCCCCAGTCTCCATGAGTGATTCCCTTAGAGTCCCCCTTTTGGCTTGACGTGCTGGGGTGGGGAGAGGAAGCACCTTCTTCTCTACAAATTCCCTTCTGTAAAAGACACTGCTGCTGCTACTGCACCTAAGTCCCCTGGGATCCTTTGTCAGCTCATCCCCCAATTTTCCAATGCCTTGCTGTTAATGCTGGCGTCTGCAACCCATAGAGGATCGCTGCTGGGTGCCAAAAACTAAGGGCAGGCCCTGTGTGGGAGAATGGAAGCCCAGCAACTTTGCCTCAAGATGGAACAAACAAACACTGAAGTGTAGTTTTCATTTCGGTGCTCAGCAGGCATCAGCCTGACCCAGGGACCTCAGCCAAAACAGCACCCTCACTGGGGTCTTCCTCTTCCCTATCCACCTTCCCACTCCCTTGCTGGTTTCTTCAGGGAGCAGTTCTTTAATAAATGACTTGTACATGAAAAAAAAAAATGGAAAGAAAACATCTCACACACACACTCACACTCACACAGTCACAAATATTATTTAGCCATAAAAAGGAAGGAAATCTTGCAATTTGCAACAACATGTATGGACTTTGAGTGCACTGGCTAAGTGAAATAAGTCAAATTGAAAATGCAAATACTGTATGAACACACTTAGATAGAATTCTAAAGAAAAACAAAACAAAACAAAAAACTGAGTTCATAGATTGAACAGATTGGTGGTTACCAGTCTCATATAGGGGTGGGTGAGATGGATGAAGGGAGTCAAAAGGTACAAACGTGCAGTTATAAAATAAATGTCATGAGGATGTGATGTACAGCATGGTGACTATAGTTAATAATACTGTATTGCATATTTGAAAGTTGCTAAGAGTACATCTTAAAAGTTCTCATCACAAGACAGAAAAGAATATGTTACTATGTATGGTCAACTAGGTAACATACTATGTATGGTTAACTAGTCTTATTGTGATCATTTTGCAATATATACAAATATTGAATCATTTTGTTGTACATCAGAAACTAATGTTGTAAATTATACATCAATTTAAAAAAATAATAAATTAAATATAAATTAAATTGGCACCCCTTGAAAATTTGAGATTTGTCCTCAGACACAAAAAGGATATTTCCTCAGTTGTTAATCAATTGAATGACAACTACCATGTTTCCCCAAAAATAAGACCTAGCTGGACAATCAGCTCTAATCGTCTTTTGGAGCAAAAATTAATATAAGATCCAATATTATATTATATATTATATATATTACTTATATTATTTATATTTTTTATATTTTTATTTTATATTATTTATATTATATTATATTACATTACATTATATTACATTATATACCAGGTCTTGTAATAAAATAAGACCGGGTCTTATATTAATTTTTGTTCCAAAAGACGCATTAGAGCTGATTGGCTAGGTCTTATTTTCAGGGAAACACAGTAGGGCAAGTAATGGGGCAGGTCCTAAAGCAGCTATTAGAAACACATGGGACATCATCAGATCTCAGTAAGCCTGAAGTGTGGCTTGACTTTCCTTTCACCAGAGATATATCTGATCCAGAAAAACTTTGTCTGAAATACTGAATATGAAATGATGCCTTAGCATTGTGGAATCTTCCTGCTGTAATAGTTCTGAAGTATGTTATTCCTTACCTCTTTTTATAAATTAAAAAACTATTTTGTTTTACGAACACTTACCATGAGATCTATCTTCTGAACAAACTTCAAGTATATGGTACATTGTTGAGTATAGGTGCCGTGCTGTACAGAGCTCAAGAGTTTATTTATTAAAAGAAAAATCTTACAATATAGAGCTTAATGATGGCTTCAAACAGTGGTTCTCTAATGTTTAGGTTTCAGGTCCTCTTTTTTAAAGTTATGAGTGTCTTCTGTTTTTGGTTCCAACATGTGAAGAGCTTGTTAAGTTATTAATCCCATTCTTACAAGAGAAAATTCGACAAACTGAAAATGAACAACTATTCTTGGATCCATCAGAGAACTGAGGTCCTCCTACTCATCAGAGAAGTGAGGTCACAGAACAAACATCCACACCAGAATCTGGAAAGAGGGATAATCTAAAGAGTCATGGCTGAGATCAGCTCATCTGGAAAAGCTATTGGAGTCATAAACTGGTAGGAACACTTAAATGGTAATTTTCAAAAATTCAGCTGAAGACTGAGTATGGACTGGCTCGAGAATTGGAACTTCCTAAACGCCACAGTTTTATGGGGGACCACCACAGTTTTATAGGTTTATGTCTAGGAATCCCACAAAGCTCTTATGGTGAAGTGCCAAGAGTGAGTCCCTCGTGTCTCTGGCAGGGAGATGGACAGAGTAAACATTGTGCATTACACTTAGAAAGTTATCCTTAACAGAGGCCCAATGAGCCTTATCCAATCTGGGGTAAGGGCATTTCTCTAACGCTAGTCACTCCAGACTTCCCATCACTCTATGGCAAAGGAGAAAAAAAAATCTAAGAAACACATGTGAAAGTGACAGAATTGGGACACAGGTCCACTACAAAACTGAGGTTTAATCATAAGATTATAATTACCCTTCCTGACTCTTTACCACCACACCAGCACAGTTTCAGTATAGTTACAGGGGATTACACCCGAAAGAGCTAAAAGATGTAGACGCTAGCTTATGAGGGGTTCTTAGGCAAGCCCCAAAATAACGAGAGGCAAAAGCAAGGACACTAGGGGAACTTGAGTTTCTGGTGCAGATAGCTACAGCAAATGTTATACAAAGCCCAACTTCTACTTAGATTTACATAAAACCTCACGCTAAAGACCTATGCCATTCAGTTCCTATTACCTGACATAACATGTCTGGGTTTCAACAAAACATTGCAAGGCCTGCCAAATGGTACAACAAAAATCTAGAGACAAATGAAGCATCAGAAACAGACTCAGATAATATGTTTATATTATCACAAAGAATTTTAAAAATAACTATGATTAGTATGTGAAGGCCTCTAACTGAAAAAAGACAACATGCAAGAACAGATGGATAATATAAGTCTATATATAGATGAAACCCTAATAAAGACTCAAAAAGAAATACCAGAAACCAAAAACAGAAATGAAAAATGCTTTTGATGGACTCATCATTTTGACACAGCTGATGAATGAAGCAATGAGCATGAAGATAGGTCAATAGAAACTTCCCAACCTGAAACACAAACAAAAAACTGAATGCCAAAACAAACAAAAACCCCAAAACAAAACATCCAAGATCTGTGGGACAATTTCAAATGTATAACATGTGAACTTGGAATACCAAAGAAGAATAATGAAGCAGAAGACATATTTGATGTAATAATGGCTGAAAAATTGTCCAAAATTAATTTTAGCCACCAAACTACAGATCCAGGAAACTCAGAACACTGAGCAGGATAAATACCAAGAAAACTCTACACTAAAGTATATCATTCTAACTGCAGAAAACTAAAGACAGAGAAAATTTTGAAGGAAGCCAGAGGGAAGAAAAGCACCTTACCTATAGATGAAAAAGGATAAAATTGATGGCACACTTCTTATGTGAAACCATGCAAGCAAGAAGAAAATGAAGGAAATTATTTAAAGTATTGACAGCGAAAAAACCCAGCAAACTAAAATTCTGTATCCAGTGAAATTACCTTTAAAGGGTGAAGAAGAAATAAAAACTTTCCCACGCAAAGAAAACCTGAGGGAATTTGTTGCCAACACATCTGTTAAAAGAAATTCTTCTCGGAAAAGGAAAACAATACTGATCAGAAACTCTTACCTACAGAAAGAAAGGAAGAGCATTAGAGAAGGAACAAATTAAAGTAAAATATTTGTCTTTTTTTAATTGAGCTAAAAGATAACTGTTTAAGGTAATGGCAACAATGTACTGGGTGATGATGGCATATGGATGAAAAAATGAATGACAGCAATGTTATAATGAACAGGAGGGTGAAATTGTGAATACTGTACTCTGTTATAAGGTATCTTGCCCTGCATGTGAAACAGTATAGTGTTAGTTGAAGTTGGAGTTAGATTAGCAAAAATGCATATTGAAAACTCTAAGGAAACAACTAAAAAGTTTTATTAAAAAATTTAGCAATTCAATAAAATAATGTGATTAAAAAAATGACCAAGATGATATACAAAATGCCAAAAAACATATGCAAAGATGCTCAACATTGTTAATCATTAGAGAAATGCAAATCAAAACTACAGTGAGATGTTACCTTACGTGCATTAGAATGACTGCTGTCAGAACACCAGAAAATAACAAGTGTTGGTGGGGAGATGGAGAAATTGAAACCCTTGGACATTGATGGGGAGGTTGTAAAATTGTGCTTCTGCTATGAAAAACAGTATGGAAGTTCGTCAAAAATTAAAAATAGAGCTATAATATCATCTAGCAATTTCACTTCTGAGTATACCTCCAAGAGAATTGAAAGCAGGCTCTTGAAGAGACATTTGTATATCCATGTTCATAGCATCACTATTCCCAATAGCCAAGAGATGGAAGCAACCCACATGTACATTGGCAGTTAAACTGATAAACAAAATGTGGTATACGACTTACAGTGGAATATTACTCAATTTTAAAAAGGAAGGAAATCTTGTCACGTGCTACAGCATGGATGAACCTTGAGGACATTATGCTTAGTGAAATAAGCCAGTCACAAAAAAGACAAATACTACATGATTCCACTTATTTGAAGTATCTAGACTACTCAAACTCATAGATACAGTAAGTTAAATGGTGGTTGCTAGTGGGTGGGAAGTTATTGTTTAATGGATATAGACTTCTAATTTTGTAAAATGAAAAAGTTCTGGATCTGTTTTTGTTTCACAACAATGTGAATGTACTTAACACTACTGAACTGTGCAATTAAAAATGTTTGATGGAAATTTTTTTTTATTTTTAACCAAATAAAGCAGTAACATTCATATACAGAAATAAGAATCAGTTAGATGTTAAAAAAGATGAGAGAATTTCATTTATAATAGCAAAAATAAAGAACATAAAAGATAAAATACTTAAGAATAAATGTGATAAGAACTGTCCAAAACCTCTATGAAGACAATTTAAAAATATTCCTGAAAGACATAAAAATAGACTTTAACAAATGAGAAGACATCCTTTGTTATTTTGATAGGACACCTCAACATCATGAAGATGTCAGTTTCCTTAAGTTTATTGATAAATTTAATGTGATCACAGTTTGGATATCGACAATGCCTAGGAACCCTAAAAATAAAGAAGGAAAACAACTGAGCAATAACATACATCAGAGACTGCATACTACAGAGACAGACTTCACAAAGTTTATCAAATCAAGTCAGTAAAGAAAGAAACATATGAAAAACAGCAACAACAAGCCTTGAGTGGTGATACAGAATAACAACTAAGAGATGCTATAATATATTATTAAAAGTATCTAGTTATCAACAAAAATTTATGAGACACACAAAGAAACAGAAAAGTATACCCCTTACAGAGGAAAATAAAATTAGTAAATAGAAACTGCCTTTGGGGGCACTAAGATATTGGTGTTAATAAAGATTATAAACTACTATAAATATAGTAAAAGAAAAAAGGAATCTATATTTAATACATTAAAGTATGATAACAATGAATCACTAATTCAAGAATAATAACGAAGAGATATAATTATTTGTTTTAGAAAAAGGAACCAAGCAAAAATGCTAGAGTTGAAAAATACAATAACTGAAATAAAAAAATTCACTAGAGGGATTCAACAATGGATTTTAGCTGGGAGAAGATCAGTGAATTTGAACACAGATCAATAGAGATTATCCAATCTGAAGAACTGAAAAAAAAAAATAATGAAAAAGCATTAACAGAGTCTGAGAGATCTGTGAGACACAGTGAGCATACCAAAAAAAAAAAAAAAAAAAAAAAAAGATCTAACTGTTCGTTAGGGAACTGAAAAAAAGAACACACTGAGCCCAAAGTTAGCAGAAGTCAGGAAATAATAAAGTTTAGAGCAGAAATAAATAAAATAGAGAACAGGAAAAAAAAGGAAAAGATAAACAAAACTAAGAGCTGGTTCTTTAAAAAGATAAACAAAATTGACAAACATTTAGCTACACTAACCAAGGAAAAAAGAGAAAAGATCCAAATCAACAACATTATAAATAAAAAAGGAGACATTATAACTGATACCACAGAAATACAAAATATCAGAAGAGTTTGGACTCCAACAAACTGGATAATCTAGAAGAAATGGAAAAATTCTTAGAAACATAAAATCTACCAAGATTGAATCAGGAAGAAGTAGAAAATCTGAACAGACCAATTAATAGTAAAGAGATTGAATCAATAAAAAATTTTCCAATGAAGAAAAGCTCAGGACAAGGTAGTTACACTAGTGAATTTTACCAAACATTTAAAGAATTTTAAAAAATCCTTCTTCACTCTTTCAAGAAATCAAAGGAGAGGGAACACTCCCAAACTCATTTTACGAGGCCAACATTACCCTGATACAAAGGCAGAAAAGGACACTCCCATAAAAGAAAACTACAGGTCAACATCCCTGATGAATATAGATGCAAAAATTCTCAACAAAATATTAGCAAACTGAATTCACTATCAAATTAAAAGGACCATTCACCATGATCAAATGGGATTTATCCCTGGGATGCAAAAATGTTTCAGTACATGCAAATCAGTCAATGTGATGTATCACATTAATAGGATAAAATTTAAAAATCGTGATCATCTTAATAGATACAGAAAAAGCATTTGACAAAATTCAATCTGTACAAGATTAAAAAAAAAAACACCTCTTTACAAATTCAGTGTAGAAGGAACACACCTCAATATGATAAAGACAATATACGACAGGCCCACAACTAACATCATACTCAATGGTGAAAAGTTGTAAACTTTTCTTCTAAGATCAGGAACAACACAAGCGTGCCTACTGTCACTACACCTATTCAACATAGTATTGGAAAGTCCTAGCTAGAGCAGTCAGGCAAGAAGAAGAAGTAAAAGGCATCAAATTGTAAAGGAAAAAGTAAAATTATTCACAGATGACAGAATTTTATATATTGAAAACCCTAAAATCTCCACCAAAAAAACCATGAGGTTTAGTCAACAAACCCAGTAAAGTTACAGGGTACAAAATCAACATGCAAAACTCAGCAGCATTTCTGTACACTAACAATGAATATCTGAAAAAGAAATGACATGAAAAATGCTATTAACAATAGCATCAAAAACAAAATACTCAGGAATAAACTGAACCAAGGAGGTACACTGAAAAGTACAAGGTGTTAATGAAAGAAGATGACACAAATAAATGGAAAGATATCCCCTGTTCATGGATTGGAAGAATTAGTTAAAATGTCCATATTACCCAAAACCATTCCATGCAATCACTATCAAGATCCCTAGGACATTTTTACAGAAGTAGAAAAAACAATTCTATAATTAACATGGAGCCACAAAAAGAACTCCAGTAACCAAAGCAATCCTAAGAAAGAAGAGGGAGGCATCACACTTCCTGATTTCAAGCTATATTATAAAGCTATAGTTACCAAAATAGTGTTGTACTGGCATAAAAACAGACACATAGACCAATGGAAGAGAACTGAGAGCCCAAAAATAAACCCATGCATATGTGGTCAGCTACTATTTGACGAGGGAGTCAAGAATATTCAATTGTGTAAAAACTGTCTCTTCAATAAATGGTGCTGGGAAAATTATATATTCACATGGAAAAGAATGAAAATAGACCCCTATCTTATACCATTCACAAATATTAATGGATTAAAGATTTAAAAGTAACACCTGAAACCACCTGAAACACCTGAAAACGCCCAGAAGAAAACACAGGAACAAACCTTTCTGACATGGATATTGGCAAATATTTTTTGGACATGACACCTAAAACACAAGCAAATTTAAAATAAACAAGTGGAATTATATCTAAGAAAACAGTTCTGTATAGCAAAAGCATTGATCAACCAAATGAAAAGACAACCTACAGAATGGAAAAAAGTATTTGAAAACCATATACAGTGACCCTAGTACAATGTGGGTATTAGGGGCACAGACCTGCGGAGTTGAAAATCCCCATATAACTACAGTCAGCCCTCTGCATCCTCGAATTCCCAGTTGTGGAATCGATATGTGAACAACACAGGTTTGAACTGCTCGAATCAATTGAACTATGCAGGTTAATTGAAACAAAAATCCACCGATAACTGGACCTGTGCAGTTCAAACCCGTGTTGTTTGAGGGTCAATTGTATTTCACAAGGGGTTAACATCCAAAATACTTAAAGAACTCATAACAACACAATTGCAAAAATACATAATCCAATTAAAAGTGGACAAAGACCCGAACAGATGTTTTTTCCAAAGAATATATACAAATTATAATACAAACAGACCCACGAAAAAATACTCAACATCACTAAAGATTAAGGAAATGCAAATTAAAACCACAATGAGGTATCATCTCGCATCTGTTAGAAAAGCTAGCATTCAAAAGACAAGAGATAAGTGCTGTTGAGGATGTGGAGAAAAGTGAAATCTTGTGCACTGTTGTTGGGATTGTAAACTGGTACCCCACTATGGAAAACAGTATTTAGTTTCCTCAAAAAATGAATAATAGAACTACCATAGGATCCAGCAATTCCACTTCTGGAAATATATTAGAAGGTAATGAAAACACTATGTCAAAGAGAAATCTGCACCTCCATGTTTATAACAGCATTATTTATAATAGCCATGACATAGAAACGAAGTGTCTAATAACAGATGAATGGATAAAAAACATAGTGGAATATACAAGTCATGCACTGCTTGACAATGGGGATTCGTTTTGATAAATGAGTCATTAGGCGATGTCAGTGTTGTGTGAACACCAGAAAGTGCACTCACACCAACCTAGATGGTCCATACAGCCTGCTGCACACCTAGGCTAACGGTACAGCCTTCCGCTCCTATGCTACAAACCTGCACAGCATGTTACTGAAACATGAGATTAAATCAAACACGAGAAAATGATGCAATCAAGACATGAGGTAAACACGAGATGTATGAGGCTGCTACTGGTGTAACACGACATACTGTTTTATAGTAAATGGTTGATGTTTTTTTTTTTTAGTAAGTAGAAAGAGTACACTCTAAATTAATGATGAAAAGAATAGTATCGTAAATACATAAACCAGTAACATAGTTGTTTACAATCATTATCAAGTACTATGCACTGTACATACCTGTACGTGCTGTACTTCTATGCAACTGGCAGCGCAGCAGGTTTACAGAACCATCGCTACAAACAGGTGGGTAATGCACTGCACTACACCACTAGGTGATAGGAAATTTCAGCTCCGTTATAATCTTACGTGACTATTGTCATATATGTGGTCCATCGTTGACCAAAACATTGTTATGCAACACATGACTATATATACAATGGAATATTATTGAACCATAAAAAAGAGAATATCTTGCCTTTTGCAACAACATGGATGGACGTTGAAGACATTATGCTAAGTGAAGTAAGTCAGACAGGGAAAGACAAACCTATATGATCTCATTGTATGTGGAATCTAAAAAAATACATATAATCCCCCTCAAAAGACCCCCCCCACCCCAAAAAACCTCATGTTATACATCTATAAAACACTTTACCAACAGCAATAGAATGCAAATTCTTTTTAAGTGCACATGGAACATTATCCAAGATAGACCATATTTTAGGCCATAAAACAGGCTTCAATTTAAAAGGACTGAAAACATGCCAAGAATATTCTCTGACCACAATGGAACTGCAAATCAACAACACAAGGAAATGTGGGAAATCCACAAATATGTGGAAATTAAACAATATACATCTAATAACCAATGGATGGAATAAGAAATAACAAGGGAAATTAAAAAATATTTTGAGCTGAATAAAAATAAAAACACAATACCAAATATATGGAGTGCAGCTAACAGTGTTTAAAAGGAAATTTATAGCTATAAATGCCTACATTACAAAAGAAAAAAAAAAATCTCAAATCATTAACTTAACCTTCTACCTTGAGAAACTAGAAAAATGTGAAAATTTTTATAAAGGGGATTACTTTCAATTTAAACTTAATCTACAGATAGTAGATTAGGTAAAAATACTGTAATAAGATTAAATTTACTAACAAAAATATTCTATGGTTGTGAAAGAGAATATCCCTATTTTGGGAAATACACATTGAAATATTTAGGGATAAAGTTTTAAAAAGAAATCAGTCAGTCCCTCTCTCTCTTTCTCTCTCTCTTTATACACGTATACGAGCATATGTATTTGTACATGATAGGGGGAAGACATAAGTGAGGAGAGAGAGCACATGATAAACCAATGGGATACAATGTTAAGTTGAATTTACATAATGAGTATATAGATATACGTTGTATTGTTATTCTTGCAGCTTTTCTGTAAATTTAAAATTACTCTGTAAGTTTAAATTATCAATGTTAAATTTATGAATTAACTTTATTAATATAATTATTAATATATAAAAATAAACCGATCACATGTTAACAAAGAACCTTTATGAAAGAACTATATTTTTTAAAAATATATTCAGTGAGAAAAGTGGTATTGCTTTACATTTTTACATGTCTCTTTATCTAGCTTAATAGAATTCAATAGGATTCACATTATCTGTTTTTGCATTTACTTTGTCATGACACACACACACACTAGAAGCCAGAGAGTCTTTTACTTTCAATTTATTTTAACTTTTGCCTTTGGACCCCCTTCACCTATTTCTTCTGCTCCTCACCCTTGGCAACCACCTATCTGTTCTCTGTATCTATGAATTTGTTATTCATATTTAGATTCCACATATAGTGAGATCATATGGTATTTATCTGTTTCTGTTTGACTTATTTTACTTAGCATAATACCATCTAGGTCCATCCAAGTTGTTGCAAATGGCAAATTTTCCTTTTTTTTTATGGCTGAATAATATTCCATTGTGTGTAAGTGTGCATATATTTTCTTTATTTACTCATCCATTGATGGACACTTAGGTTGTTTCCATATCTTGGCTATTGTAAATAATGATGCAATGAACATGGGGCTGCATATATCTTTTTGAATTAATATTTTCATTCTCTTTGGATGAAAACCCAGAAGAGGAATTGCTGGATTGTACAGTAGCTCTATTTTTAATTTTTTGAGGAACTTTCATACTGTTTTCCATATAGTGACTGCACCAATTTACATTCCCACCAACACTGCACAAGGGTTCCCTTTAATAATATGTTGTTTTTATTGAAGTACATGAAGAAAATCTAGCCTTATGCAGATATGTAGTTGGAAAAGATATTTATAATAGCATTTTCAAATAATTATTTGTCACATGGCATTTGCTTAGAGGTTAGTTGCAATGTGGAGTTAGAAATCCTATCACAGAAATCAACAGAAAATGAACTTTTCTGTTGCATTAAAATCCATTGGTTTATCTTGTACTTTGAATCTTTTACACTTGCATGATTTTATAACATCATACATTGGTCATTAGTAAAATATTAGGTCACTGAATTATTTTCCAAATTTTGACACACTACATTGTATAATATCCCCCAAAATCACATTCATTAATATCAGTACCAGTTTCATTAAAAATGTCTTTTAAGTATTTGGGAAACTGTTAAGCTTACAACATTGGAACGTTTTCCAAAATTCAAAATTTTACTTGAAAGCTCAGAGTTTGCCATTGACTAAAATATTATCAGTTGTATCTTTGACATGACAAACTCGTATCATTCACTTTTGAGAAAAGGTTTGCCAAATATCCTAGTTCAAATAACTATAATTTATCTATAGTCAGTTGTTCTTTCAAGTAAAAATTGTTTCCTTGAAAAAAATTGGCTAGTTCAGCAAATAACTCACAACAACCACACTTTTCCTTGAGATAACTATTATACTTCACTTTGCAACAAATGTGCTTCCCACTTCATCACACAGAATAGTAAAAATACATGTACTCAAGGCAATTATTTAAATGAAATTAATGTTCACCTCTTCATCTTTGAGTAAAATTATTGTCTTTTCTTTTACAGTGTACGTGAAGATTACAATAATTAATATTATATTTGGTGCTACTGCCTTCATCCATGTTAAGACACCAGCAATTTTTCTCTCCATTAAAAAATAATTTATTTTAGTTACAAATGGTACTAAAAATGTTTTCTCATGTTTAAAAAATTGTTAATTGTGAAAGATATTTGAATATGCTTCACTGTTTTGGAAATTATTTCAACATTTTGTCAAACAACAATTTCCCATCATTGTTTTTGTACCATCAGTGCAAATGACACAGTGAAAAAGACATATACCAATTAATTTTTATTATGTAAAGAGTATTGATCTCAGATTTCCTGAATGGGTCTTAAGGAAATCCAGGGGTCATGGACCACTTGTTGCAAGAACCACAAGTTATAATGCCACTTGTTCTATAATTGTCTACAGGGGAAGCAGAATAAAATGGAATGAGTATGAAATTTAGGTTATGAGTACAAGCACATTCTGAGTGTAAGTAGTATAAATGAATTAAAGCACATCTCTAAAGAAAACTGTAGAATTTTCTTTCATGTGATTTATTTTTATTATGAAATATTTCAATCATAAAAGTAGAGGGAATGACATTATGAATCCCTGTATGCTCTATTTAGTTTAAACTGGTATTATTTTGACCTATTTGCTAGCATATTGCTTGAGTAGTTCCAAGCAAATTTCAGACACCAAAGTAGCATTTTACCATTATACTCTAATATCTAGTTCATATTCCACTTTCCCCAGTTGTGCCCCCAGTGTTGTTCTACAGTTAATTTGTTTGAAATTTAATCCCCCCCCCCCAAAAAAAAAAAGAAAAAGAAAAAAGTGTTTTCACATTGACTTGGCTATTATAAATTAGTAAAGAGACTAAGTTTTCAAATGTGCTGACCCACATTCTGATTCTAATTGCTTCCAAATATTGTTTGTCTCTTTCCTCGTTTCCCTCATATTCCCTATAAACAGAGTTTGATTCTAAGTTTTGGTAAGATTCAGGTTCACCATTTTTGGCAAGAATATGTCATGGTGGTAGTGCCATAAAGACTTTTACAAAACAAGGCAATGCTTCCTCCTTCTTGAAGGGTTTAGGGGTAGTTCTAACTACAAGTAAGATTACACAGATTTGCTTTTTCTTCTTTAGAATCTGTACAACCCAATCCTAGGGTTGGAAATCTATAAAGGAAAGAATAGCTCCATGCTCACCTGTTAGAACCAGAAGGTACCTTCATGAAAGAGATCTAAGCCAATTGGCTTACCCACAGGAATGCAATTGTTTAGAGGAATTTTATTAGTAGATTTGCTTAGGGATTATGGCCATTAAAAAAATGCATATTGATTTTGAAAATTAGAATTACTGTTTTCTGTCGTCATTACCCTGCCCAAGTATCCTTAAAAAATGATAATTGGGTGATTTTCTACTTTATTAGGAAATATCTTTCAATGATGGATAAACTGAGACACTTAAAAATTTATAATTTATTCATAGCGTGTTTTAAAATCATTAAATGAAAGATTCTTTACCTATGTTGTGACTGTGTTTTTTTGAGGTGCTCACAAGTTTCTAAATTAATGACCTTAGTTAAAATAAATGTAAATTAAAACCAAAAAAGTGACAAACAGAAAAGGGGGTCAAAGACTATGACAGCATTTCCCAGTAGCATCAGTACAATTTGGAGTCTATTCGTTTTCTCAGAAGGTAATAGTTTCACAGTGAAGATATGGTTAAGGCTGAAACTTGGCATACAGATTTTTAGCCCAGAGCAATTTTTTTAAAAATAAAATCTGATTAAGTTAGGCAGTGAATGAGGGTTAAAAAATGACTCATATGAAACCACAGGAACAATTTTTTCCATTTTGGAAGTCTTGTCGTGTCTGGCAAAGGTGAGAAGGTAAGTAAATTCTTTGGAATTTAGTATTAAAAAGAAAAGAAAACCCTTATTTCAGTCTCCGCTTCCTACACCAGTCCTTACCTCCCTGGTAGAATAATACCTATTCATTAATAGTACTTTTCACAATAAATTTGAAAGACTGGGTCCTAGGTGGCAGAGGCAAAGCTTTCAATTGTGGTACATATAATGTAATAAGCGTAATAATGCAATAAATGTAAACATCTGACACTGGTGGTTACCAATAATTTAACTTGAGAACTGCATTTTTGTAAGAAAAAAAGACTTCCATCATAACTATGAGATTGAAAAGAAACACTCTCTCAGTGAGACTGAAAAGATGTCCAACGTTTATGTGCCACTCAGAGTTCAGCTTGTAGCTTCTACCCAGAGCTCTGGTTTGGAGTTGAATGATTCTGCTTTTGCAGTTTTGATTCTAGAACCAGTGATGTGTGTCAGTGGCCACAGCAAGTTACAGGCCAGATAAAACTCCAGGATCAGGAGAAGGGGCAAACCTCTGGCCTGCAATCTTTCAAAATCATAAGCAGAATTTCCCGGGCTATGGGGAAGATGAGTGAGTTTATAGAAACTAAGTGTCTCCATTTCTTTTTGGAATTCTTTAATCTGGATTCATCGGTCATAGACACGGTTTAAGTACTGAGGGAGATCCCCTGGGCCTCTGGCTTTGCTTAAGTTTTCTAAGTAATCCATAAAGGCTAAAATTAATGGCAGAAATAAGCTTAGGTTTCAGGAAATTAATAAGAAGTTTCTTTCGGAAACATTGAGTGTATTTTTATTTACATAATCTTATCAGCATGTAGGATGACATTCCCTGTGTTATAGATGGAGAGATTCAAGCATAGAGGCAGAGAGGAATGGGGAGTTACCAAACGCTTTGCCTGATGCAGGACTAGGGAACACACACTAAGGTGAAAATGGACTGACAGCGCCCTCCACCAAATCATAACCTCTCATTTTCTATACCTCATTTCACCAGTCCTAGCCCCACATAGAAATAGGCAAGGAAAACAGGGAAGTTAGCACAGTTCCTAAGATAATGAAAACTGACATCTATTGAGTACTATGTGCCAAGTAGTGTTCTAAATGCCTAAAATGTAATAAATTATTTCATCCTTACAATAACTCTATTTATGATTTACAGATGGAGGAAGTGAGGCATGGAGATGCTAATTAATTTGCCCAAGGTCAGAGTTAATGAAGGCAGGGCTGGGCTCATGAATTTAAGCCTCAGTGCCTTTCTCTTCACCACGATGCTGTGGTCCACTTGGGCCCTAGATTCCTCTTCAGTGATCTTTCCTCTTATATCAAAGAGGTTTACTGGACCCAAAGTATGGGCTTTAGCTAATATAAAAACTGGTATCACTACCAGTCTACAATCCCTTATCCTAAAATCCGCAAATTCAAAAGCTCTGTAATCTGAAAGGTGTTTGGAGTTTTAGAGAAATCTTATTTGGCAGCAAAACCTGACTTGAGACTACCTCTAGTTTTATTTATCTCACTAGTACAACTGCTCACACATTTTGCTCCAGAAGTAATTAACATATTTGCTTTCAGGGTATTGCCCTAGACCCTGCTGAAAGTACTATGTAATATATGATCATATTACATTTCAAAACAACAAAAAATTCTGAATTTTAAAACATATTTGACCCCTGGAATTTCTGAATTGTAAACCAATAGGATGTGCTGTTTTCACCCTCATAACATAGAAAAAAAAGATGGTTTAGGTCAAGATCTAGAAAATACATTCCTTCTTTTTTTGCCTTCATCAAACGCACAAGAAAACTTGCTCAGAAAAATTTTATGCATTTAACTCGTGCATACAGCTGGTTAGTGGCAGAACTGGAATTCAGGCCCAGATCTCGAAACCTTGTCTTCCAGAATTCCTGATACACTCCTGGTAAGGGCTCCATGCTTCCTTGGCTTAGGACAGAACATCTAATGGCAGCAGTAGGCTAACCAGACACTGAGGTAGGCTATACCAGAATGACCCCCAGAACGGAAGCTCGGGCCTCTCTCATTTGGGGTTTTGCTTAGGGACAGAGGAGAAATAGCAGATAATAATTTCACTTAAAGTTAAATAGTATGTTTTGCCAGTATGCTCAATAATTAACTATACCTCTTCTTTTAAAACAGAAATTCCAGCTCTCCTATGCCCCACCCTGTCTAGTGCTTTAGGAATCTGCATTTTAACAAGTACTCTAGTCATTCTAGGTCAGAGTCTTCTGACCATGCTTCATTTAGCACATTCTCAATCAGTGCCTATATCCCAGGACATCCAAATTGCATAGCTCCAGGGGCAGCCATTCACATCATAGCCTCTCTGTGAGCAGGGCCCCTGGATCTGTGCAGTGCACAGCCGTACGCAGCCTGTACCATGGTCCTGCATGTCAGCAGCTACACTTCCCTTCCTAAATGTCCAATATGCTGACCCAGTCCTACACAAGGGAGCAAGGGAGGGCCGGCGAAAGTGAGGAAAGTTCAGCTCGGATGGATATGTAGAAAATAGCCATTTTAATTTCAGCATACACATTTTATTTTTTATTTTACAGTTAAATATTGTTTTTACTTTTATTTCTAGTGTTTAAGCCTCTGAAAGATCGCAGTCTAGCCCTGTTGACATCTTTTCATCTCCTCTTTTGTCAGCCCTCCGGTAGTCTTTACCACTTACCTACCTACCTAGTTCCTTTCCAAACTAACCTTACTCCAACCCCTTCCACCAAACAAACAAAAAAACAGCAAAAAACAAAACAAATAAAAATCTGTTCGGCGACTTTGTCATCAATCCTGACACTCCAAAACACCCGAGTCTGACTTGGCTTCTGATCATCCAGTCTGTTTCCTAAGATAATAAATCATGGTGGAATTTCAGGCACTGGGTAGGTAGAGTGTGGCATGTCTACGGGTTTAGATATTTTGTTTAGCTAGATTTTAAAACTACTTTTCAAAACATGCCACATATTTTCCTCATTATCCATGAATAGTGATAGAAAAATCTTGTTTCTACGTCTTGTACAGGGCTGGCCATCTATGATTATTTAAAACTTGTGTTTAACAATGCGCCCCCCCCCCACACACACACATATAGGCAGTGTGCCACAATGCCAAATAAAAGGTCTTTCTCAGAGGAAAAGCTGGCCAGAGTTGGCACCATTGCATTGTGAACTAATTAGAGGGGAAAGAGGAAGATCATGTCAGCAGACTGGCCAGTGCCCTCGAGAGTATAAACACTCCGAACAATCAGAAATGTCATTCTTTCTCCAACTGGCTCAGGCCTTGGAGGCCATTAGAAAGAAACCATTAGCCCTTGGAGTCAAGGATTATGTCATTTGGTGTGTAAGCTCTTGGCCCAGAGCATCTTGAAGAGCAGTAAAGAGAAACATGACAGAGTAACCGAGAGCCAGACCCCACGGAGGAAACCAAGGGGCATCCAGAGCAGTCAGGAGGTAGAATGCAAATGAGGAGTGGTGGGGGCATGTAAGACGGATGGAATTCACCCAGGAGCCTCCTGCCCTAGAGCTTCAACCAGAACAGCGAGCAAATCAGAAAAAGCAAACTCAAGCTTAAGACAAGTTCTGATTAAGATAGAATCTTTCCATGCTTTAGACAAATAAAAACATTTCTTCCTTTATGAAAATGTAGTGCTCCCACATGGAAGCACATGTCCACCAGAGATGATTTACCAATGCAAGCTATTGGCATGTATTCGATTCTAACTGCACAGCACTGACTCCAAGTCCCATTTTGGTCCTAGAACTAAGAAACTGGAATTTTTTATTTTCCTGGCTACTTAATGAAAAGCAAATCACATTCTCTGGGGGGCAGAAGGAGGTGGAGAGGGTGGTTCATCATTTTGAAGAACATACAAGTGTAGATCTATGATGAAAAAAGTTCTTAAATGAAATTGACAGAATCTAAATGCCTCTGATTTGAAGGGGAAATGTAAATGTCTATACATATGTTAGAACTGGTGTTCATGACCAAGGACTGGTTAGAAATCAGGTTCTTGCTCAAATAGTTAATATTCAAAGTATATGCACTTAAAAGCAGCTGTCTTCATTGGTATGCCAGACCAGTTCCTAAGTGAAGAAAATAACACCTTCTTGTTTTTATAACATTTTAAATTTGTTAAATGATTAACAATGACTTATTAAATAATTATTTTAATTTCTCCAAATGTTGAAAATTGTTCAAAGTTCTAGCTCTTACCCATTTAAATAAATAATACTTACTCTGTGAAGAAGGCTTTCCATGTAACTTCGAAAACAGAAATAATTGAAGTGCTTTTAAACATGTCTGGCTACATTGTTGTTATAGGTCTATGTCACATTAAAATCAATTTGCTCACAGTGTGTATAGTTCAAGCTGATTGGTGGGCAGTTTGTTTATAGTGTTTACTTGGTTGAATTATACTTTGCTTATTTAGATAAAATATTATATATTAACTGATAAAATGCTTTGCAATAAAAAGGAAAGGTGCTTGTATTAATCAGCTAGGGCTGCCATAACAAAATACCACAGATTGAGAAGCATGCCAGAAATTCATTTTCTAACAGTTCTGGAAGCTGGAAGTCCAAGATCAAGGTGCCTGCAGGGTTGGTTTCTGTTAAGATATCTCTCCTTGACTTCCAGATGGCCTCCTTCTCACTGTGTCCTCACAGGCCTTTTCTCTGTACATGTACTCCTGGTGTCTCTCTTTTTATAAGGACTCTAGTCCTGTTAGATTAATTGGGGTCCCACCCTTATGACCTCATTTAACCTTAATTACCTCCTTGAAAGCCCTATTTCCAAATACAGTCACATTAGGAATGAGGGCTTTAACGTATAAATTTCTTTTTTTTTTTTTTTTTTTGGTGGTGGTGGGGGCACAATTCAGTTCATAACAGAGCTACCATAACCAGAACATCTGGGTTTCAGAACTTACACAGAATTTAATCTAAATACTTAATGCCCTGCCTGCTATGCTTTTGTAAAACTAAATTTTTATCTTAATTCAAATGTCTTATAAATAGGCTTAAATAAGAATCTTGTCCATTCTCCAGGGGAATAAAACTTTCCTTAGTAGAAGAAAACAATATCCATAGTGTTGAAAACAATAAGTAGTATTTATGCTCTCAATGTCTTAGTAATATTTTTGTAGCATTTTATTTGCTGCATATTTGCTCTCATCACCACAGGCTGATACACACAAAGTTTTCTTGTTTCCTATTGTCTATGCACACTGCCTTTTTAATACTGGCTCTCACAAAGTGGACAGCTATACATACTCCATTTATTTCCCGACATCATCCCACACGAATGGCCAAAATTAGAATACAGTTGAATAAAAACAGTTTAGTATCTAGTTTATGGGTGGTATGGTGTTTAATATGTAAAAAATAATTTCCAAATTACTTTTCCCATAAATCTATTGTTTCCCAAGACTTTCTATTCTGCCTACTCTGTTGTGCCTAAACATTTACTGGGAATAAGTACTTAGAAAACAGAAATTCTCTTTGAAGTATCTTCTACTCTAATCTTCATCTTCAAGCCCACCCCATAAAGAGTATCCAACTGTGCTTAGAACTTTAGGAGCCATTATGGATTAAATGAAGTTGAAGTCCATATTCATCTCACCAATTACCATGTCCTCATTAATATGGAACTCTCTCAGCAGCTTTTCCCTGTCATTATCCCAGCACTTTATAAGTTTATAATCCAAGAAACAAAAAGAAGAACAATCACACTAAGAAAAAGTGGGCAATGAGATGGATAATAAACTATAATACAGAGTGTCAGAACTGGAAAGAACTTTAAAGATCATCTCTAATTTTTTCAGTTTTATCCATGGGTGAGGGGAAGCACAAAAGCAGGCTTGAATCTCCTCTGTGAAGGTCATAAAGTAGAGCAGTGATCATAGGGGATCACAGGGTTGAGCAAGGATTGGGTTGGCAGAGAAACAAGGGAGAAAATCTACCACCGATTCAACAAGGCAAGAACATGGCCCCAGGCAACACAATGACATGGTTAAGATCATAAGTTCAAACATCAGACAGACCTGGATTTGAATCCCAGCCTCCAACACTCAGTAGCTTTGTGACTCCGGAGAAGTTGTTTGTCTTCCCAGTGCTTCACTGTCTTCATCTGAAAAACAGGATAATAATATTAATTAACTGGTAGAACTTTGTGAGGATTCCATGAACTAGGTAGAGTGCTTAGACTAGGGCCTAGTACATAGTGTTCACTCAACTTAGTGATTTATTCATCTGCCCTTTGAACAACCTAGAAAGGCTTCACAGAGATTTAGAGATTTCAGGAATAGTTTGAATAGTAGCTCTGAAGAACAGGTAAGACTTATACAAATGCAATTATGGAATTTCCAGTTTCCACAGCATACAGATTGAGATAATATAGATCCCTCTCCAGCTATAAACCTTATAGACAGGCCAGAAAAAATATAACAAAAAATATTAACTACACTGTTGAGTGAAAAGGAGAAAAGCATAGTCTTAGAAATGAAGGAGGAACTTAGAGTTGTTGATTATGGCTGAGATGCTAAAACACAGGGTGTTAATTGGAAGGACGTGGTAATGCCCATTTGGAAATACATGGGGCCATGGGCTTGCAGATGATAGAGATCTAGGACTGAAACCCTTTACACGTGAAAAGGCTGCCTTCTCCATGAAAGAATGACAAAACAGATCTACCCCCAACCTACCCCCAACCTTCCCTGAAAATGAGACCTAGCCAGACAAGCAGGTCTAATGCATCTTTTTGGAGCTAAAATTAACGTAAGACCCCGTCTTATTTTACTATAACATAAGACCGGGTCTTATATTAATTTTTGCTCCAAAAGATGCCTTAGAGCTGATTGTCTGGGTAGGTCTTATTTTGGGGGAAACAGGGTAGAGAAGCAGCAAGAAACTTGATGAAGGCTCTAGGGGAGAAATTTCATGAGAATTTATTGTTAAAGAGAAATCCTAGGCAACGGATAACCCTGCTGTAGCAATATTTCTACAACCTAGGCATGTCGAATTTCTACACACACACATACACACCACAGATCACTGATAAAGATGTGTTTATACTGAAAAAAATTAAACTATATGAATATATAGTTCAACATGAGGCAGACAGCAGAAGCTGACACAACAATCACAAGGATTAATATAAAATTTCTTGAAATAATTTCTCAGATGAGGAAACTGAGGTTCAGAGAACTACTAAGTCATGAAACTGGGATTTGCACTCAGGTAACCGGGACAGTGTGCATGCTCTTAAGCACTACATGATGAAGAGAGCCATTGTATAATGTAAAAGGAATAATTCATCAGGAAGTGAACCAGCATGCTCCTAACAACATTAATTCAAAATACATAAAACAAAAGAAATACAATTTAAAGAACAGTGAACAAATCTAAAATCATTGTGGAAAATTTAGCATACATTTCTCAGAAACTGATTAATCAAGTGGTCAAAAACGTTCATAAAACTCTGAAATACTTAAATTATACAATTAAGGAGTCTAATCATATATACGTATGTATGTGTCTCTCACTCTATACACACAAACACATACACACACATGCAAGCGTCTGGCAAAAATTGATCGAGAAAAGAAGTATAAATAAACATTATCAGATATAAAAAAAGAGACAGGGAGATAAAGTAGGTTTTTAAAATTATCTGAGATCAATTCAATATGGTATCCTGACTAGATATTGGAACTAAAATTGGACTGCTATCGACTGAATGTTTGTGTCCCCCCAAAATTCATTTGTTGAAACCTAATCCCCAATGTGACAGTATTTGGAGGTGATGCCTTATGGAAATGATTAGGTAATGAGGTCTCTGCCCGCATGAATGGGATTCTTGTGTACACTTATAAAAGTGATTCCAGAGAGCTTGCTCCTCCTTTTTTCCATGTGATGTTATAAGGAGAAGATGGCTGTCTATGAACCAGGAAGCAGGTCTCACTAGATATCAAATTGATCTTGGACTTCCAGTCTCTAGAACTGTGAGAAATAAATTCCTGTTGTTTACAATCCACCCAGTCTATGGTATTGTTTTATAGCATCCTGAATAGACTAAGACACGAACATTAGAGGGAAAACGGTTGAAATCTGAAGAAAGTCTGTAGTTTAGTTATTACAATATGCCAATGTTAACTTCTTAGTTTTGAAATATATGCCATGGTTAAGAAAGATATTAACATTAGGAGAAACTGGGTGACGGGCATATAGAAACTCTGGACCATCTTTGCACATTTTCTATAAACCTGAAATGATCCCAAAATTAAAAAATTAATTTTTAAGAAATTACTTGGGAACTTTACTTATAATTGGTGGTGTTGGTTTTATCTGTGACATAAATGAAATGCATGATACATTTTGAATGTGTGCTTCTTTTATGAACCACAGGAACTCAGTCAACCAGGTTCATTTTGAAGGACTAACCAAAATATACATTTCCAAGGAGCAAAGTTGGGGGAAATATCAGATAAAAGTTATGCTCTGAAAGTCTGAAAAGTATATAAGAAATGTATTTCCATTTCCAAAGCCATTGGTTGGCATTGCTGTGGCAGGGAATCATACAGGAAGTGAAATAAAATGGGCCAAAGTGCTTTGTCACTTGGCTATTTCTCCTTAGGGAAGGAAATCACAGTATCCCCAAGGCTGTGAACACCATGCGAGGTTCCCATTACCTTCTCTTCTACAGGAGGAAGTGTGTGGGGGAAAAACAGGAGTGGATTTTGCTGGTTTGAGGGCCCTAACTTTTCAATTTTTAAAAATTTTATTGGGGAATATTGGGGAACAGTGTGTTTCTCCAGGGCCCATCAGCTCCAAGTCATTGTCCTTCAATCTAGTTATGGAGGGCGCGGCGCAGCTCAGCTCCAAGTTAGTCACCATTTAATCTTTAGTTGCAGGGGGCGCAGCCCACCATCCCATGCAGGAATTGAGCTAGCAACCTTCTTGTTGAGAGGTTGTACTCTAACCAACTGAGCCATCCGGCCGCCCCGAGGCCACTAACTTTTATTAGTTCCAATAAGAACACCACTTCCTATCACTGGACAGACAGTGCAGCCAAACCATAATAAAAGCTACTGCAAGAACATAATTTCAGGTGAATGTAAACAGTCAAAGTAGCCCAGAGGTCAACATTTTCCAGGAGCAAGGAAGTTGGAGATGGACAGCTAAAATCTGTCAGGGTTTCTGGCTTAGAAAAAAAATTCCACGAGCACATATTTATATAACTATTTTAAATGAAGGCGAAATATTTCTGGAGCCCTTCACTGGCTAAGAATATGCTCATATATATTTGCTGTTTCACATCATTTATTTCACTTAAGAACATCAAAAGAGTTTATATGTTTTCATCCATTTAGAGAGGGGAAAAGGTATTCAGATAAACTTGAAGCTAAGTGGACAAATCCTTATGAGCTGGTATATTCCTATTGTTTGGCAAAGACTACTGAATCCATAAACTCCACACAGATCTACGTCTTCTCTCTTACTTGCCAGACAGCCTTTTTGGAAGCATTCAAGAACTGTATGTGACTTTTTAGGAACACAGAAACCAACCCTGATCCTACTGACTGCCAAGGAAGTATGTGGGAGCCCTTAATGTTCCTTCACCCTGCTCCTCCACGTGAAGCAGACATTTCCCACAAAGAGGCACTGACAGAACCAGCAACAGGTCTGCACCTTGATATCCTCTATTGGGACAAGTTGCTTCAGTTTCCTTATATGTAAGAGGGAGATAGCAATTGTCACTACCTCGGGGTTATAGTAGGGGTAAAATAAGAGCATGATCTCAATTATCTCAGCTACAAAGTCCTAGGCACAGTGCCTGGAGCATAAAGTGCTTGATCAATATTTGTTGAATGAGTAGATAAATGAGGGGACGAATGAATTCATCTGTCTACCTCTAGAAAAGCCATTAGGTCCCTACCACGCTCTCCCTAATGCCTAGGACACTATTCTAACTACTGGAGGGCTGAGTAGGTGGCTAGAGTGTTTATTCAAGATATTGGGTACCTGAATGCCAATCCCTCAGTCTAAAACCAAACTCCAAAATGTAGCCTAGCTTGCAGGCAGTGCCATAATTTAAGCCAGTTTCCAACTCAGACAGAATCCTGCCTCCCTTGCCCCCTACTATTCCAGAGAACTTTTCTGATTTTTAACCCCAACTGAAATATAGTACCTTCAGAGAAAGGTCTCATGTGTCTCTTTGGAGCCATCTGGCACTATAGGTTTGTTTAGGTCCCATTGTGTGTATACATAGGCAGCTCTGGATTGAAGAGGAATTGGGTAGATTCCCTCAGAGGGGGTTTGCATGACTTCTGCTTTAATGTGCTGGGCCCCAGTTGCCAATTTCAGCCCAAGTGTAGGGAAGGAGAGAATATATGCTTTCATGGAGTTCTGCCTTTCTCTACAAGGACGGTCAATGCAGGAGATTTCAACACCTTTATTTTCTTGTCTAGAGAAGTCTGCTTTTCTCTGTTACCCCAAGGTTGGCAACCAGACGGTGTCTCCAGGGGTAACTCCCTCGCCCCCAACCTCCTGAATTTGATAGTCACGAAGGGGCCCTCGCTGCCCATATTCCCAACCTTCTCAAGTCCTCCCTGGTTGAGCTCTGAATAATGCTGCCACTTGTTTACTGTCATTCCTGGCCTACACCATGTGTCCCTGCCACCTCCTCTTCTTCCTCACCCCTCTTCTCTTCATTTGGTCCCTTTCTATAAACAGACCAGGCTGTAACCTCTAGCCCTCATAGCCTAGGCCTGAGCATCAAGAGCCCGATGTTGTAAATCTGAATTTGATTCAAACTGTTGGATATGTGAGGTGAAGAGTGAGAGGGGGCTTTAGTGTCACCTCGCCTAAAGCTTCACTTTGCAAGTAATAGAACGATGTCTGACTTACGCAGAAAAGGAACTGTTTTCAAAGATTGTGAGGTAGCTCAAAAACTCTTTAAGAACACTGCACTGAGAGAGCTGGCAGGAGCACAGACCCAGTCTAGTGGGGACCTCCTCCTACCACCCAGGGAACCCTAGAAGCCGGAAGTCGGTGCTATTGCTACCACCATCACCAAATGGTGTTTCTCCTGCTTCTGGCTTCCTGTTCCAAGGTTGAGATGATGCAGCCAAGGGACCTGCCCAAAATCACATGCCTAAACTCTAGCCACAAGGAGGGCCAGTAAAGTGGGTTTTAGGAAAAGAATTTCTCAAACAGAAAGGTAGTCCATACATGAGACAGCCAAGAAAGGACAGATGTCAATGAGATGTGTCTCATTCCTGTTTTCTGCAAACAAGTACTACCAAAATACCCTGTCTGCTTCCCACTTGCTGAATGTCTGGGATTACAAGCTTTGAGCTACTGCTTCAGCTACAGCCCAGGGCCTATGATGTGGTTTCCAGTTTTCTCTCCAAAGTTTTCTTTGTGCCCGTTTTGAGAAAAAAATGTCATTACCTTCAGTTCATCTGGACCGACAGGCCAGCAAGGCTTATGCTGCCATCTTCTCTGCTTTCCATATTTCTTACTCTGAACTGTCTACAATGTCAGTATCAGCTTCTTTGCTTACTTAGTTCTACAGTCACTGTTTTTGGAATATCCAGGGGCTGAGTCCATGTTGCCAGGAGCCACAGGCTTATGGGGATTGTAGAAACATTTCTGAGTCTGTAAACAACAGGCCCTTGAAGGAAACACATGCCTTTAGAGGACACTGTCACACAACGTTTTGCTCATGTCAAAGCACTTACAGTGACTGAGAATTAAAAGGTCATCAACTGAGGGAGAAGATGCTCCTATCGCCCATCCTTGATGATCACTAGCGAAGGGCTTTGTGTTGATGCCATCATCCTGCCAACATTTGGTTCCCAAGCTTGTTCTCTTATATCTGTCTACCCATGTGCTGGAATGCAGCCAGCCTACCAACACTGAATGGATGGATGCTCGTTGCAAAGAGACTGCCTGTCTGGCTGTGTATGGTGAAGATGACAGCAGGATACCAGAACAGCTGCTGGGGGGAGAGGAAGTGGGCAGCTGCAAGCAGGGTGGTCAGAAGAACTGTCTCAGAGATACTCTGAGATGCAACAAATCACAAAGCACCACATCTTTAAACAGTCAAGCAGGCAGAGCAGCCTGTTGGGAAGCAACCAGGAATAAGGAATTCCTTTTTGAACAGAAGTCTGGGTCAGGAAGTGAGTCAAAGAAGCAGAATGGCCAAAGGAGGTGAGGCCCGTTATATGCTGGCAGCTGTTCCGGTGAGCAAACCAAAGGCCCTCCTGTGTGGGGGCCGCCCGTGGAAAGTTCTCCAGACCTTCTAGTGCACATATAGGAGAAGTTCGCATGGCTTTCGATTTTTTTTTTTTTTTGGTTTAAAGCAAAAGAAGTGGTTTCAAATGCTTCTATTTCCATCCAAGTACTTTCTGTATGCTAACTCTCTATACATGAAAGAGAGCATGAAGTCTTGACAGTAAGGTCACTTCAAGCATTGGAACAGGTATATCAGTACCTTGTATGACTTTGGAGCCCAAACTGAAATAATATAAGGCTATTTCACATAGCTTTTTACTTCATCTGCTTTCTGAAAGGATGTGAGACTGCTTAGTCTAAAAACTTAGGTGCAATAAAACCTCAAACTATGGACCCAGGAAAAAAACAAACAGCAAGTTTAAAGGGGAAGAATCGTACCAAAAATCACAACTCTAGCAACAGAAATATAACAAAAATGGAGTCCAAATCTTGATCTTAGAAGATAGCAAGCTCAAATCTAAGGGAAAATCCATGGGTTATAGAATTCTTGCTATCTACCAGGAAAAAAAAAAATAGGCATCAATTCATGAGACTAGACAACTTTATTTTTTTGCCCCTTATCTAAACCTGAAATTTGTCGTCAGTCTGTGTATGAAAGAGATGGTAAGCATCATTATCAGAGCAGCTCTGAATATGTACACATACAGACATAAATAAAGAGCAAGAGTCATGGCTTTCTTGTGTCACCTCTCTTCCATAGCAGCAGCTTATATGAAGTTCTTTGAAAGCTGGATTCTGTAAAGGTGACTCTCTGGGAGAAATGTGATCCAAGAATGTAGTTTTTTTTGGCTTATTATAGGGATGGTACTTCCAGACTCATAAAGCCAGCCTGTGTTTCAGATTGGGCCTCTCAACCTTTTCACCATTTACAATCCCTTTTATTAACTTTACCAGATCCCACCTGAGTCAATTATTTTGAGAAAACTTTGCCAACTAAACAAATATATCCTTTTATTGAGTAATGGCCTAGGCAGCCTTATCATGAAAAAATGTTTCACTTTCAACACACTTTTTGAAATCTTGAAATAACCTCCATTGCATTAAACTATGCCTCAAAAATATCTTTTCTTCATCCTGACTTTTCACAGAAGCCATTTAGCAGACACGTATATTTGAAGTACCTAACAAAATACCTAAACACACTGGGTTGTTGTTTGAAGGTCCACTGTTAGAGACACTGGTATGTGGGCTACAAAGGTGTTGTTTCATGCGAGCAGTGAAAAATCTATTTTGTATTAGCACCCTCATAGAGGACCCAAAGGCCTTTTTTTCTGGAAGCCGAATCTGTTTCTGGTCCAACAAGCCATCCATTGAAACTCCCATCTTATATATGATAAATCATGGAAGTCAAGGCCTGGTCTGGAAGAAGCTGAGGGCAGGGATGGTTTCCTTACACACCCAACGCATTTTATTTTAAATGACACTACTTATCCAATAAGCCCACTATTAAATTGAATGTCAAGTAAGTCAACCCCTAGTGGAGATTTTTTGAGTATTATCCAACTGGATGTTATTGCGTATCTCTTCCTGACAATGATTGCCTTGTCACTATGATTAGAAAAAGGTGCAAAAGGCAACTGGGTAGCAACACCTAAAATAACAAATAAAGTGGACAGAGCCAATAAAATAATGGAATCAGGTGATTCTGAATCTGGCCAAAATGAGTCTTTACCCACACAATATAGAATATAGGGAGGGTCTAAGGTGTGATCAAGAAAGAATGAAAAGGGGACCTAAATACCCAATTGACAACTCTGGATAAATAATCCAAATAGAAAATCAAGAAGGAAATACTAGCTTTAAGTGACAAATGAGAGTAAATGGACATAATTGATATTTATAGAGCTTTTCATCCCACAACACTAGAATACACATTCTTCTCCAGTGTACATGGAGCATTCTCAATGACAGACCATATAATGGGACACAAGAGGCCTCATCAAATTCAAGACTGAAATCATACCAAGTATATTTTCCGATCACAATGCTTTGACATTGGAAGCGAACTGTAGAAAGAAAACAGAAAAAAACACGAATATGTGGAGATTAAACAACATGCTACTAAACAATGAGTGGGTCAGAGAAAAAAATAAAAGAAGAAATCACAAGATATATAGTGATAAATGAAAATGACAGTACCACATATCAAAATTTTTGGGATACAGAAAAAGCGGTAATAAGAGGAATGTTTATATCATTACAGGCCTATTTCAAGAAACAAGAAAAATCTCAAATAAACAACCTAACATTTCACTTTAAAGAACTAGAAAAAGAACAAAGCTCAAAGTCAGTAGAAGGGAAGAAATATTAAAAATTAGTGCAGAATAAAATGAAATGGAGAAAAAGCAATAGAAAAAAAATTAATGCAACAAAGAGATGATTCTTTGAAAAGATTTTAAAAAGTGACACACCTCTGGCTAGACTTACTAAGGAAAAAAGAAAAGACTCAAACAAAATCAGAAATGAAAGAGAAGTTACAACAGACACCATAGAAATACAAAGGAATATACAAGAATACTAGGAGAGGCTGTATACCACCAAAGTCAATAAGCTAGAAGAAATGGACAAGTTCTTAAAAGTGAAAAACTGGAAAATCTAAATAGACTATCAACAGTAAGGAAATTAAAACAGTCATCAAAAACCTCCCAAAAAGTAAAAGTCCAGGACGAGAAGCCTTCACTAATGAATTCTACCAAACATTCAAAGAAGACTTAATAACTACATTTCTCAAACTCTTCCTTAAAACTGAAGAAGCAGCAATACTTCCAGATTCATTTTATGAGGCCAACGTTACTCTGATACCAAAATCTGGCAAGGACAACACACACAAAAAAGAAAACTACAGACCAATATCTCTGATGACTACAGATGCAAAATTCCTAAGCAAAATAGTAGCAAATCAAATACAACAATATATTAAAAATATAATATATCACGATCAAATGGGGCTCATTAACAGGTGCAAGGATGGTTCAACATTTGCAAATCGTTCAATGTGATACACCACATTAAAAAATGAAGGATAAAAACCATATGACCATATCAATAGATGCAGAGTAAAAGCATTTGACAAGGTACAACATCCAATTATGATTAAAACTCTCAATAAAATGGGTGTTGAAGGAAAATACCTCAACATTATAAAGGCCATATATGACAAACCCACAGCAAAGATCATACTTAGTGGTGAAACACTGAAAACTTTTTCTCTAAGACCAAGAACAAGACAAAGGTGCCTACTCTCACCACCATTATTCAACATAGTACTGGAAGTTTTAGCCAGAGCAATCAGGTAAGAGAAAGAAATAAAAGGCATCCAAATTGGGAATGAAAAAGTAAAATTGTCACTTTTTGCAGGTGACATAATTCTTCTTTATAAAACCATAAAGATACCACCAAAAAACCATTAGAAACAATAAGCAAATACAATAAAGTTGCAGGATATAAAACCAATGGAAAAAAAATCCATTATGTTCTTGTATACTAACAATGAAATTTCAGAAAAATAAAAAATAAAAACAATTCCACTTGGAATTACAACAAAAAGAATAAAATATCTATGAATAAACTTAGCAAAGGATATGAAGGACCTACACCCTGAAAACTATAAGACGTTATTGAAAGAAATTGAAGTAGACACAAAGAAATGGAAAGCTATTCAATGTTCACGGATTAGAAAAATCAACATAGTTAAAATGGCCATATTACCTAACACAACATACAGATTTAATGCAATCTCCATCAAAATGCCAATGGCATTTTTCAAAAAAATAGAACAAAAAATCAGCAAATTTCTATGGAACCACAATAGACCTTGAATAGGCAAAGCAATAGTAAGAAAAAAGAACAAAGCTGAAAGTAGCACACTCCCTGACTTCAAATTATACTACAACACTACAGTAATCAACACAGTATGGTATTGGCCAAAAAACAAACACACAGACCAATAGAACGGAATTGAAAGCCCAGAAATAAACACACATGTACATGGGTAACTAATTTTCAACACAGGAGCCAAAAACATACAATGGAGAAAACAAATTCTCTTTCCTAAATGCTGCTGGGAAAATTGGAAAGTTGTACATAAAAGAATGATAATAGACTGCTATTTGACATCATACACAAAATTTAACTCAAAATGAATCAACAACCTAAATATAAGGCCTGAAACAATAAAATAATAGAATACATAGGTACTACACTTATGGACCTTGGTCTCAAAGAGGATGTTATGAATTTGAACCTGAAGGGAAGTAAAAGCAAAAATAAATTAATGGGACTATATCAAACTAAAAATCTTCTGCACAGCAAAAGAAACCACCAACAAAATAAAAGGACAATCAACTGAATGGAAGAAGGTATTTGCAAACAATACCTCCGATAACAAGCTCTTATCCAAAATGTATAAAGAACTCATACAACTCAACAACAAAAAACAAACAATCCAATTAAAAAATGGGCAGAGGACTTGAACAGACATTTTTCACAAGAAGACATATAAACCGCCAATAGATATCTGAAAAGATGTTCAATTTCAGTAGCTATAAAGGAAATGCTAATCAAAACAAGATGCCATCTCACACCTGATAGAATGGTTATCAATGAGACAAGAAATAACAAGTGTTGGAGAGAATGTGGAGAAAAAGAAACCCTCAAACACTGCTGGTGGGAATGTAAATTGTTACAGCTTCTTTGGAAAACAGTATGGAGGGTCCTCAAAAAATTAAGAATAGAGTTACCACATAACCCAGCAATCCCTCTTCTGGGTATATACGCGAAACATTTGAAAACATTTATTCATAAAGATATACGTAGCCCTATGTTCATTGCAGCATTATTCATTGTGGCCAAGACATAGAAACAACCTAAATGTCCTTCAGTGGATGATTGGATAAAGAAGATGTGGTATACATATACAACGGAATGCTACAGCCATAAGATGAAATACTGCCGTTTGTGACAACATGGGTGGATCTTGAAAATATCATGCTAAGTGAAATAAGTCAGATGGAAAAGGAAAAGAACCATATGATTTCACTCATATATAGGATATAAAACAGAAAGCAATGAACAAAAACCACAAAAACTCAAAGACACAGACAACAGTATGCTTGATGACCAAAGAAGGAAGAAGGGCAGGGTAGAAGGAGATTGAAGAGGGTAAAGGGTGTCAAATGTACGGTTATGGAAGGAGACTAGACTTTGGATGGTGAGCACACAACACAATATACAAATGATGCATCATAGAATGATATACTTGAAACTCAATTTTATTAACCATTGTCACCCCAATAAATTTATTAAAAGGTAATTTCCATAAAAAAAGGAAAGAAGGAAAAATAAGAAAGTAATCCCATTTACAACTGCTTCAAAAAGAATTTTTAAATTAAATATTACTTTGACCAAGGAGATGAAAGACCTGTAAACTGAAAACAGTGACACTGATGAAAGGAATTGAAGACGACACAGATAAAAAGTTATTTTATGCTCATGAACTGGTAGAATTAATATTGTTAAAATATTCATACTACCAAAAGCAATCTATAGATGCAATGCAGTCCCAATTAAAACTCCAATAGCATTTTTCACAGAAATAGAACAAACAATCCTAAAATTTGTATGCAACCACAAAAGACCCTGAATAGCCAAAGCAATCTTGGGAAAGAAGAACAAAGCTGGAGGCATAATGCTTCCTGATTTCAAAGTATATTTCAAAGCTATAGTAATTAAAATAATATTATATTGGCATAAAAAACAGACACATAGGGATCAAATATATGGTGATGGAAGGAGAACTGACTCTGGGTGGTGAACACACAATGGGATTTATAGATGATGTAATACAGAATTGTACACCTGAAATCTATGTAATTTTACTAACAATTGTCACCCCAATAAATTAAAAAACACACACACAAAAAACCAGACACATAGATCAATGGAACCGAATAGAGAGCCCAGAAATACAACCCACACATATACAGTCAATTAATTTATGATAAACGAGTCAAGAATATACAATGGGAAAATGGCAGTCTCTTCAATAAATGGTGCTGGGAAAATTGGATGGCCACATGTAAAAGACGAAACTGGATGACTACCTCATACCATACACAAAACTGAACTCAAAATGGATTAAAGACTTGAACATAACACCTGAACTTATTAAACTCCTAAAGGAAAACATAAGTGGTAAGCTCCTTAACATGGGTCTTGCTGATGAATTTTTGGATTTGACTCCAAAAGCAAAGGCAAGAAAAACAAAAATAAACAAGTGGGACTACATTAAGCGAAAAGCTTCTGCATAGCAAGGGAAACCATCAGCAGAGTCAAAGGGCAATTTACCAAATGGGAGAAAATATTTGCAAATCACATATCTGATAAGGGGTTAATATTCAGAATATGTAAAGAACTCACAAAGTCAATAGCAAAAAACAATCTGATTAAAAAATGAAAAGTAGATCTGAACAGACGTTTTTCCAAAGAAGACATACAGATGGCCAACAGGTATAAGAAAATATGCTCAATGTCATTAATCATCAGGGAAATGCAAATGAAAACCTCAATGAGATCACCTCACACCTGTTAGAATGGCTATTAGCAAAAAGACAAGAGATAACAAGTATTGGTGAGGCTATGGAGAGAAGGGAACCCTTGTGCACTGTTGGTGGGAATGTAAATTGGTGCAGCCACTGGGGAAAACAGTATAGAAATTCCTCAAAACATTAGAAATAGAACTACCATACAAGCCAGCAATTCCACTTCTGGGTTTGTATCCAAAGAAAACAAAAACAAAGATGTGCTGACACTTTTCAAGGAAGCAAAAAGCAGTAGAGGCTGCTCGAAAGGACTTATCATGCTGACCATCTGGGGCTGGAAGCCTGCTACCTTCCTGAACTCTCATTCAGTTCATTCACCAGTTCCCTAACGGGGACCTCCTGTATCCTCAGAGTTTGGCAGGTGCTAAGGAGGGACTGCAGGAAGCATGAGCTGCTGGCCCAGCCACCCAGGCTGGACCCTGGCCCGGACAGGGTGATTACAATCTTGAGTGCTGGCCCTTCCTCCAGAGACTCGGATCACACAAAGCCTGTTTGTTAAACCTAGACAAAACACCTGCCCTCAGGGGCTTAAGTTCCCTTAGTGGGAGTCCTTATCTTTTTCTTAACTGTAATATTAGAGGTTGGATCATGCTGATGCTAGAAATTTGCATTCCATATAAAGACCTAAGTGCTTTGTATACAGATTGCGTTAGAACATGCACATAATAAATTTAAAAATTATTGAGCATCAGTTCCATTTATGGTCCTGTGCTGAGTACTCTTTGTAGTGGTGGGTGTTTATCGAAGTGTTTAATCACCGTCAGTTAGGATAAATGTATTTGCATGATACTGAAAAATGTAGTGTTCTATATACATATGCTATTATGCCTAGATATAATTACCCCTATGATGTCTTACTGTGGAGGTTAATACTCCTTTGAGAAAAGATATTAATATACACAACAATGGCACATCTGTTCTCCCCAGTTTAGGTGAGACGGATAATTCAAGTCTACCTTAGCGCATAGTTTTATGCTCATTAACCTTTTAATCTAATTAAGAGATGCTATTAACACTGGGTGATGGCCTGGTTTGCTAGGACTGAGGGTGACTTCTTTGATGTAACAAAAGTTATTTAAATGAATCCAGGGACTGTGAGGAAAGTTGCCTTAAAGCAAGTCATCCAGAGGTCTATTTTATAATCCCTGCACACAGGAAAAAGGCTGAGCCCTTGCTGCCTGCAGCCATCTGGGTGGGATGGGAGCTGTGGGAAGCACACACCTACTAATGGGAACAAGATTACCATCCAGAGACTGATCTATGCTGCTCAAGAATGGGGTTTTTGTGACTAAGACTGTGTGTGTGTGTTAAAACTATATGAGCTGTGAAAGATTTTAGTGGAGGCCAGACTGTCGTTTTTAAGCAGGATCAGTCTATACCTGTTGGCATAAATCACCCCTAGTTGTAAGAACTGGGCCCACAACTCTCTCAGACCCTTATTGTTGGGGGCAGACTGGAGCTGACAGAGATAAACATCACAGAAAAGGCTCTTAGGGGCAAATACCGTGTTTCCCTCAAAAATAAGACCGGGTCTTATATTAAGTTTTGCTCCAAAAGACGCATTAGGGCTTATGTTCAGGGGATGGCATCCTGAAAAATCATGCTAGGACTTATTTTCCGGTTAGGTCTTATTTTGGGGGAAACCCAGTAGAAAGGACGAAAAGACCCTGGCCCCCTCCAGCTAGTGGTTCCCTGAGTTCCATGTTCAAAGGCAATGCCTGGTCTCTGGAAGCCAGAGGCATTGCCCACTCTGACTACACTCAGGGATCCCCTCCTGTGTCCTCCGTGTGGTCTTGTGGCCTCTGCACAAGCACTCAGCCCTCGCCAGCCACCACTCTTAGAACCCTGATTCAGCAGGCACTTCTGCTTAAGCATGTTAGACACATCCCTCCTTCTTATGATCTCTTGCCCAGGTTGTCACCTACTTCCAAAGAGATTTGAAGTGAGGCATGGAGGAAGAAGCATCACAAATGCAGACCTCATTTCCCTTTATTTATACCATCTCTCTCCCTTCCTCTCATCTTTCCCTCTGACTTCCCCTCTCTACCTTCCAAGCACTTCGTATCCAGTAGTCAGTGTCCAGACTACTGAGGGACACCCTTTTCCTCGAGAGGTCCTCCCACAGTTACCCCTAAATTCATCTCCTCTCAAGGACAGTACAGTCTGTGTGTCACAGCCTCCAAGGAGCAGACCAGCTGCATAAGGAAGAAGGACGCTGCTATTGCTTCCAGCTTTGCCAGTGTTGTAAGGCAATGGGGCTAGTGAGGATCTCTTGCTGACCTGGAAGAGAAAGCCCCGTGTCCCAAGAAACCAGCTCAGCAGTGAAGGGGTTACTCTCCTGGGTACAGGGGTGGGGGTGTAGGAAGTTGCAGGACACTCTTCCCAGCTTGTCTGATGGAGATGCGACCTGGCACCACTGAAAAGCTTTAAGATTAATGGAGAAAAGGAGAAATCTGACAGCTTTTCCGCCGGTTTCAGTCCTCCTGGGTGGGCCAATTGGTCTTGAATGTCACTAGCTACTTAATCTTGTGTATCTGAAACAGACTGGCGTGTTTGAGGAGCCCTGCTTGCTCTGTATAGACATCAATTGGAGAGGCAGATAAAAGGAAACTGCATTGAATTTCTCCTTTAAGCCTTTCACCCGGCACTTTCTGACTGCAAAATAATTAGTGGCCCCAGCAGACACAACCATCCTGAGCTGGATGTTCCCGCCACTCCCACGCAGGGGCTAGGACTTCCCCGGCCATGCGGCCTCAGTTCTGCACTGCCCAGACTCACATCGGCCTCACATTCTTCTTGCTAGCCACTTTTTCTCCTATCCGTGGGCTTGCTTACTATTCATAAACAATGGCTGCCTGCTTGATCTCTCCAGAACAGTTCTACAATCATAGATGTTGGCAGAGAAAACGAAGAGGGAAAAAATTCCTAAATGCATCAAATTACCTGCTTACATGTCCTAAACAAATAAGGTTTAACAATTGTTTTATATCTAAAATATCTACCCAGGAAAGGAGATTTAAAATCAAATGATGCTTTCTACTTCCTGTTTTGTCAAACTGAACATGTTAAAAAAAAAAAAGAAGCCATTCAGGTTAAGTGCCAAGCATCAAAGGAGAATGAATAAATAAAACCGACAGTGTTTGCAGAGGAGGTTACGATAGGTTGGCTTCTTATATTTAAAAGATAGGAATGTTTTTGTGGTTACCGCATGAAATAACTATGTGTCTGGTCTGGTACTAGAAGCCTCTGATGTGTCTTATACACACTAAACTCTAAACATAATGGTTTATGAGGAATCTGTCATAAACCTAAACAATATCTCCAATCAGAACTGAGCTTCTGTTGGCATATTTCAGATAATTTGCCCTTACTCTTTCATCACTTTGATTTTCTAAACCCATGAGCATGGTTGAGTGTGTCATCAAGAATAAGTGATGAATAGTCCAGGGTTGACTGAAGCCAACAGACTATATATTAATTGTCCACAGACTGGCCTCTGGGAAGAAATGAAACGCCCATGTCTGAAATTTGCCACATTACAAACACACACAGGTCTATGCAGTCTGTCTTCCCTGTAATGTGCATTTGGCTAGAGTGAAAGGTCTCTTTAAAGCAGAACATTGTCCAATAAACATACACAAAACTCATCATAAACCAGACTAATTCTTCTGTCCACCTAGGAAGATGGAAGATATAAACTGAGCCCAACACCACAGCAATGTGTCACAGTTCTCAATTATGCCTCTGAAATATCACCAGATATCTGGCTATTTTTAAATGACCAGCTTCTCCTCTCTGGCCAAGGATGTCTGCTTAAAAAAATATATAGGAGTTACTGATGAGACCTAAAATGGAAAATGAAGTGGAAAATGTCTTCAGTACACCAAAGCAACCTAATTTCAACAATCATTTCAAATACGAGATTACACTTTGTGAGTTTCTCTTTTAAAGACACAACCTCATATGATGTCAAAGAATAAGGCTAGAGCTGACTAAAATGATGTGTGGGAGAATGAAGGCCAGTCTGCGTGCCAAGGAGGAGATGGGAGACCAATGCTCCTTTAATCTTCCCAAGTGTGACTGTGCCCTCAGGGGACTGGGAAGTAGTTGCTCAGAGAGGACAGAAAGGTATAGGGTACAGGCTTCAAGAATCCAGGAAGTACAAGGGAAGGGAGGAAATTCATATGTAAACACAAGGAACTGAAATAGGAGACACTAGTAGACAGAAAAGGTTATTTTTTCTAGAGATTGACTGTGGACATTTTTCAACCTTCTTATTTGAGATACCTGAAACAATGCCTTTCCTCTTCCAGGGTGGGTGGGGGGATGAGGGGGGAAGGTGTGCAGCCAGGAACAAGAACCAGTTGAGCCTACACAACAGGAAACCCAAGTTCTAGACCTGAAGTTGTTGCCAGAGTCTCTGTAGCCAAGTTTCTCTTTAAGGTACCTTTTGAATGAAAGGTGGAGGTCCACGCACTCAAGAGCCAAGAGACACAAACAAACAAACAACAACACACAAAAACCTGAAGGCACATGAAAGGCTCCCCTGCCCATAAATATCTTACCAACAACATACTTGAGTGCTTTGGGGTTAAGGTTCTGTGTTACCCACAGTCTCCATTCAAAGACAACCCTGAAAAAGGTGCCATGTATGTTCATCGATCCAACAAATAACTATTAGCATCTGTTGAGTGCTAGATACTGTGTTTGGAGATACAGTAATGATCAGAACAAACAAGGTTCCTGCCTCATGAACCTTAAAGACTATTGAGGGTGTCAGATGTGGAGTAGGAAAAATAAGTCTAAAGAACAATAAAAAATGGATGCTACAGGACGCTGTGGGAGTTGAGGCCAGAGAAGAGCTCCCTGGGTATAGCTGAGTGATGGTGCTGATGATGTTCGAGGAAGAAGGAACAGAAGATCTGGAGGCAGAGAAGAGCATAGCATGTATGAGGGACTGAAAGCAGACAAAATGCCTAGAACATAGATAGCAAGGTCAGAGTGGTGAGGCACTAAGGAGTGCAAGGCTGGGTCCTAAAAGACCTCAAGGGTACTGTTGTAAAGTTTGGTCTTTAAGAGAATGGGAGGCCACTAAAGGACTTTAAAGGGATCATATTTGTACATGACCATATTTGTACTTCAGAAAAATCCACTGGGAATGCTTTGTGGAGAAAACTTCAGATCGAGTCACAGGGATTCCGGGAAACAGGTAGGAAACTGTTGCAGAAGTCCAATGGGACACAATGGCCGATTGGACCAAGGTGGTGGCAGCAAGATTGGAGAAAAGTAGGTATATCCTAAACCCTGTAGACAAGTTTACAATGAAGATATCTCAGGACCCCAAGAGGGTGCTGAGGCAGACAAGAAAGTTGTGTGGGAATCACATTTTATCCTTAGAAGGTGGGTCTTGGCAAATCTATCCAAGACCTGTCTGACCAGTGGGGACAGTGGGAGGTGAGGAGGGTAAATGGGAAGAAATGTACTAAAGACAACTTTGACTAACTTCATGATTTTGCCTGAAACTCGTCCTAAGTATTTGCTTCAGAAAATCCATATGTGAAAGTTCTTATATTTACTCTATGAAGAATTTAGTTATACTGTTGTAGAAAAGGATTTTGTAAAGACTTCCTTTAAAAGGGGAGCTTATGTACGAGGTCTGACAATTAAGTTCGCAAACTTGCCACGGTGTGCTTACTACACTCGCTGCACTGTACAAACAGCTCAGTGAGGTTTCATAACATTGGTATATCACTGTCTCACAGCTGTGTTCGTGTCTATGTGTGGCAGTGTCTTGCTGAGTGGTGTTCATTATTGTTGTTGAGTGTTTTTGTGTGCCTTCAGGAGAATGTCTGAGCTTGAATTAGAGCAATGAACAAACATTAAATTTCTTGTTAAACTTGGCAAGAGTGGAAGTAAAATTAGGGATATGTTAGTCCAAGTTTATGGGGATAGTGCCATGAAGAAAATGGCAATGTACAAATGGAATAAACATTTTTCTGAGGGGAGAGAACGCGTCACTGATGAAGGAGGTCATGGTGGCCAGTAAAGAGCAGAATTTATGAAAACATTGCAAAAATTCATCATGTTGTGTGCAAAATCATCAGCTGACTGTGAGAAGCATAGCAGACCAAGTAAACATCAATAAGGAAACAATCAGGCAAATCTTAACTGAAAATCTTGGCATGAGAAAGGTGTGTGCAAAAATGAGCCCAAAGGAGCTCACCGATGAACAAAAGCAAAGGAGAGTCAAAGTTTGCCAAGACCTTTTGGAGAGGCAAGACGATGTTTTGGGCTGTATTATCACTGGTGATGAAATATGGGCGTACCAATACAACCCTGCAACAAAGCATCAAAGCATACAATGTAAGTCAGCCAATTCCCCTTGATCAAAAAAGTTCCATCAGGGGTGGCCGGTGGCTCAGGCGGTTAGAGCTCCATGCTCCTAACTCTGAAGGTCTGTTCGATTCCCACATGGGCCAGTGGGCTCTCAACCACAAAGTTGCCGGTTCAACTCCTCAAGTCCCGCTAGGGATGGTGGGCTCTGCCCCCTGCAACTAAGATTGAACACGACACCTTGAGCTGAGCTGCCTCTGAGCTCCGGGATGGCTTAGTTGGTTGGAGCGCATCCTCTCAACCACAAGGTTGCCAGTTCGATTCCTTGAATCCCGCAAGGGATGGTGGGCTGTGCCCCCTGCAACTACCAAGGAATGGTGGGCTGTGCCCCCTGTAACTAGCAACAGCAACTGGACCTGGAGCTGAGCTGCACCCTCCACAACTAAGACTGAAAGAACAACAACTTGGCTTGGGAAAAAAGGCCTGGAAGTACACACTGTTCCCCAATAAAGTCCTGTTCCCCCTCCCCAATAAAATCTTTAAAAATACATACATACATACATAAATAGTTCCATCAGTCCAAATCAAGAGTCAAAACAACGTTGCTAACCTTTTTTGATGTCAGAGGGATTACTCATTGTGAATTTATACCAACTGGACAAACAGTTAACCAAGTTTACTATTTGAAAGTGCTGAAAAAGCTGCATGAAAAAGTTAGACAACCTGAAATTTTTGCCAACAATTCATGGCTCTTGCATCACGACAATGCACCAGCTCACACGGCACTGTCTGAGAGGAAGTTAACCAGTAAACAAATAACTGTATTGGAATACCCTCCCTACTCACCTGCTGTGGTCCCCAATGACTTCTTTCTTTACACAAAGATAAAGGAAGTAGTGAAAGGAAGACATTTTGATGACATTCAGGACACCAAAGGTAATATGGCCGCAACTCTGATGGCCGTTCCAGAAAAAGAGTTCCAAAATTGCTTTGAAGGTGGACCACGCACTGGCATTGGTGCATAGGTTCGCAAGGGGAGTACCTTGAAGGTGACCATAGTTATATTCAGCAATGAGGTATGATATGCAGCACTTCTTTAAGGATGAGTTCGCAAGCTTAATTGTCAGACTGCATACGTTTCAAATACAAAATGACTTGTGGATTTTAATTTACATATACCCATTCAAAATCTACCTATTATGTGACTCCATATGGATAAAAGTACATATATAAAAGTCAAATCCCTGTATATATATCTATTCATATATACGCCATTCTTTCTCAGATTACCAGCAGCTAGTAGGCTTCTTTTTACCACATTTCTACACTTGTAGGTCTACCAATTGAGCTTCAGGCCTACTAAGGCACACTTTTTAAACTAAATCTGTGTCTTGTTTTTGATACTATAATAATGTAATTTATTTGAATATTATGCAAGTAAAATAGCACAGCAAAATGAGTTGTTCCTATGAAAATCAGGTTGGAAGCTTAGAAGGACTTCACAAAAGAAAGTCTGTAAAGAAAACGTTGCTCTCAAAGTATGGGTAGCAGTTGTATGGGCAAGATAATTATAAATTATTGGAAAGGAAAAAAGCACCTTAGAAATATATTCTGTGCTCATTTCCTTTAAGTTTTGCTTTTATTGTTCCACTTCAATAAAACAAAACCAAAAATCCTAGGTGATACGTTATGGGTGTAGCAGACACAAGAAAAATGGTTTGGAACCCTGATCAGAAGACCTACATTCAAATGAATACTTGTTTTAAGTTGGATCCAACAAAAGTACTATTCTGAAAGTCAGAAATAGTTGAATATCAGTTTTTTCATATGCTTATGTGATATGCAAATAAGCATGTTTTGTATATGTTTTAAGCAAAAACAAAATGTTAAAGGTACGTGTATATATCTTTTTCTTATGTCAGCTAAAGATAATTAATATAATGTTAAGGGGATACCTAATTTTAAGCCCATATTTTCAAAAATCTGATTAGCCCCCATCCTAACTATTGGATAAGAATGCTTCCTCCATGATAGCCTCCATGGTTATCCGTAACAAGAGTCCTGATAGAGGAAACCACACTCCAATTGCAGATCGCTGGCTTAGGAGGACAGTGTGGGGAACCAAGAAATTCGTCACAACTCTGAGTTGTCCAGGAAACAGACTGCTTTCTCAGCCACACTTGATAAAATTTCACTAGTAACTAGTGAAGAGGAATTAGAAACTCTTACCAGAAAACTCTACATATCATTTATAGCCTATTACATAAACATATTGTACATGTTTAAGTTTACTATGCAGTAAACTGCATGTAGTTCTTATTTAGTCATTCTCATCTAATCCTTTTGTATCTTCATAGTCTTGAAAGGCTCTCTGCAGAATTGTTAGTAGTGGTGATGTGTACCCAGTGAGCCTTCTTGATTATTGCAGCTATATTGTGCTTGGAGTTGATTCCCAAGAATCTCTCTTTATGGAATACTGATAGTGGGGCCTATTTTATGTACATGGGAAGGACAACCCATTTCAGAGAAGTGTCATTTAAAGTCATGTCTGACTTTTAGTGATAAAAACATTTATACTTTATAGTGGGTGCCATGGATGGGATTTAAGGGATCCAGGAACCCTTGTAAACTGTTAAATTTATCAATTTGCAAGGGGAGGGATGCTCAGATTTCAGGAGATTCTTGAAGCACCTTTAATCTCCAAAGAAGTCAGAATCATTGATATAATAAAAAGAAATGAAGTACTGATCCACGATACATCATGGATGAACCTTGGAAACAGTATACTAAGAGAAAAAAGGCAGTCACGTGTTCTGGCTCAACACAGTGATGTAGCAAAATTCTGAATGCACCTCTTCCCACAGACACACTGAATCTACAGCTACATATGGAACAATTTCCTCCGAGAAAAAAAGAAAAAACAAACTAGTTAAGTGACTCCTACTCATTGAGCAAAAGAGAAAAGAATCCCAGATCAAATTGGATAGGAAAGACTGAGACACACTCTTGACAAACCTCCACATAGCACAGCGACTCATAATCAGGAGGAAATTCAAAACCTGGAGCTTCTCCCTGAGAAGTGAAGGATTTGAACCCCATATTGGGCACCCCAACTTCTAAGACCTTCACTTGAGAGATAAGGCCCCAGTCGATATAAGAAACATCCAAACCTGAAGAAAATTTTTATGAGCTTATTTGAACCAAACTGACAATTGCCAGGAAGCAAAATCGCAATAAATTGAGAAAATGCTCCAGAGAATGGCAGCTTTGCAGCTTATTTTGTACATTAGAATCAAAGGAGGAGACATAGGAGGGTTGCATGAAATCCATCGGTGGTAGATTAAGGGGGTGGGAGAAAGCAAAACAGGGTAAGCTCTGGGATTGAAGAAAAAGTGAAACAGAGAGACACATACTTCCTTTACATCGGTAGGTACAGGGTAGATAATAATTAACATTTACAGCATATAGAGATGGTATTCAAGGAACAAGAAAACAGGGAGGGGGTTTTGTGGTCTCGTGCTCTGGTGCAGTGGGAGTGCCCTCAGAGGTCTGGAAAAGGAGATGACTCTGACTTTTCAGAGGTATGTCTTAGACACAAAAAGACAACAGACAGGTCTACTTAAGGTAAAGACACCTTTGTCAAGGAAGCTACAGGCCTAGGATGTGATTACTTGCTATGGCCCGCTTTTAGTTAGGAATTTTTATGTTCAGACCATCCTGTATAGTTACTTTGGTCTTTTAGTTTGTAAGGCCCACCATGCAGGCCTCCCTTTGTCAGGGTTAGTTTGTGACCCCTTTTTGTCCACACCCCCAAAATATTTAGATTTGAAAGCCAACAGGGCTTGAGTCCATGAGACCCACAAGACTATAGCAAACTGAGATATGGTTCTTAAAGGGCTCACGTGCTTATATATACTAATCCTAGGTCCCAGCACAGAGGCAGCCTACGAGGTGTCATCAAACAAGACGGTGAATGTTTAAATAAAAAACATTATTACAATAAAAGACACATCGCCATCAATTCCCCTCAAAATATTTTCCCTCGCTCTGAACACACTTGTCCCATCATTCTTTTCCACTTTCTGAAGCAGTTCTGGAAGTCCTCTTTCATGAGTGTCTTTAGTTGCGCTGGCCTGGCTGCCTCAATGTCCTGAATCATTTTGACTCTGGGGAAGAGCCATAAGTCACATCGTGCCAGATCCAGTGTATAAGGTGGATGAGAACACACTGCAATGTCTTTATTTGACAGAAATCACCGTACACCAGAAGCGATATGTGACACAGGGCATTGTCATGATGGAGGATGATTTACGGCACACTTTAACACACACCTTCTCTCAACCTTAGCTCACTCCTGTCTGATCGCACCGAACAAGTTGAAACTTGTCACACACTGTTACTATGGTTCAATGTGCCACTTCCAATATTGGAGATCCCTGCTCTTCTATTGGATGGTACTTGGCAGCAGCATTCACTGTATTTTGTGATCACAACGGGAAAGGCTCCATGTCACACATCACTTCTGGTACAGTAATTTCTGTCAAATAATAACTTTATGGTATTAGGATGCCAGATGGGCACTGGACTGATTAGGGAGGACACTTCATAGACTGTGCCTGACCACTGCGCTGTACACCTGAAGCTGAAGTTGAATAATATTGAATGTCAACTATAATTATATATATACATATATATATGTTTATATATATGTATATATATATTTATATATATAGTTGTGGGATGTGGAGTACAGTATAGGGAATAGAGTCAGTGGAATTGTAACAGCTATATAGCATGTCAGAGGGGTAGTAGATTGGGGTGCTATCACTTTGTGAGGGGTTTAAATGTCTATTACATTGTTTTGTACACCTGAAACTAATAATAATAATTTTTAAAACCCTTATGGTGTGTCCTCATGCACATTATTCACTGGATCTGACATTGTGCAATTGCTGGCTCTTCCCCAAAGTCAAAATGACCACAAAAGGAAAACATTTTGAATTGATTCAGGACATGGAGGCAGCCATGATAGCACAACTAAAGACACTCACAAAAGAGGACTTCCGGGAACTGCTTCAGAAAATAGCAAGAATGATGGGATGAATGTGTTGGAAGTCAGGGAGAATATTTTGAGGGAGATTAATGGCAATGTGTCTTTTTACTGTAATAAATTCTTTTTTTATTTGAACATTTACCATGTTTTGATCATACCTCGTATGTTGAAAAGCAGCCAGACTTTCTGTGAGAGAGGCTTATTTGCTTATCTTAAACCCTTGGCCTGAGGGGCAGAAATATAATTTAACACACATCTAAGGCCTGCTGAAATAGCAGTGGATGAAGGCTGATGAATGCCATCTTTGCACTCTCCCTTTGCCTCATCCCAGTTTACCAGTATCTCCTCCCCTCTGCACCCTAATTTTTGTGACTGCTGCCCAGGCGGTACCTCTAGACTGCCATGCTTTGGTGGCCAGAGGGTCTTATGCTTGCAAGTACCCCAGGACTGTAACCAATGGAGAAAGAATTCTTAACTGGCTACCATCCCCTGAGCACAGCAAGAGAACACAGTCCTGGGAGCCTAGTCTTTCTGTGAAAGAGGCCTATTAGCTTATCTGTGTAGCTGTGGCCTGAGGGGCAGGCTTTTAATTAAATACATATTTAAGGACTAACTGTAATCCTTTCCAGAGACCTAAGTACTGACTGAGATCATACCTTTTGGGAAATTGATAGGTCTTAAAATACCCTCAACTACTAGGAGTCACTAAAAATAAAATAGGCTCTTTGGACAATCACAACAATTTGAGAGACAACAAAGAGCTAGGGCAGGGTAAAACAATAAGGTTCATCTCCTATGGGAGACCATTCCTCCAAAACTGGGAGAGCTGACTGTTTTATCTAAGGCACAGAAATGAACAGAGGAAGTCAAGCAAAATGAAGAAATTGAAGAATATATCCCAAATCAAAGACTAAAATAAAACCTCAGAAAAATTCCTTAATAAAACAGAGACAAGTGATTTACCTGAAACAGTGAAGAAGAAGAAGAAGACGGAAGAGGAAGAAGAGGAGGAAGGGGAGGAGAACTTCTAAACTCTTTTTATAAGGCCAGCATTACCCTGATTCCAACCAGACAGGATGCCAAAAGAAGAAAATTGCAGGGCAATATCTCTGATGAACATAGATACAAAAACCTCAACAAAATATTTGTAAACCCAATTCAACAATACATTATTATACACCATGAGCAACTGGGATTTATTCCATGGACACAAGGATGGTTCCACATTCGCAAATCAATGTGATACACCAAATTAACAAAATGAAAAATAAAAATCATAGGATCATCTCAATGGATGCTGAAAAAGTATTTGACAAAATTTAACATCCATTTATGAAAATAATTCTCAACAAAGTGGTATAGAGGGAATAAACTCAACATAATAAAGGTCATTTTGAGAAGCCCACAGCTAACATCATATTCAATAGTGAAAAACTGAAAGCTTTTCTTCTAAGATCAGGAAGAAGAAAAGAAAATGCCCACTCTCACCAATTTTATTCAACATAGTATTGGGAGTCCTAGCCAGAGCAATTAGGCAACAATGATATAAATAAATAAATACATACATACATAAATACATAAATAAATAAATAATAAATGGCATCTAAATGGGAAATGAAGAAGTATACCTATTCTTATTTACGATGGCATAAATATTATATACAGAAAACCCTAAGGATTCCACTAAAACATTGTTAGAATTAATAAATTCAGTACAGTTGCAGAATACAAAATTAATATACAAAAATTAGTTGCATTTCTATACATTAATAATGAACCATCAAAAATTAAGAAAACAGTTCCACTTGCAGTTGCATGTAAAAGAATAAATGCTTAGGAATAAATTTCACCAAGGAGGTGAATGACCTGTATATTGAAAACTATAAGACATTCATGAAAGAAAATGAAGAAGACAATAAATGCAAAGATATTCAATGCTTGTGAATTGGAAGAATCGATATTATTAAAATGTCCATGATACTCAAAGAAATCTCCAATTCAATGCAATCTCTATCAAACTTCAAATGGTATTTTTAACAAAAAAAAGAACAAACAATCCTAAAATTTGTATACAACCACAAAAGACCATGAATAATAACCAAAGTTATCTTGGAAAGAAAGCTGGAAGTGTCATATTTCCTGATTTCAAATTATATTACAAATCTATAGTAGCCAAAACAGTAGGATACTGGTATAAAAACAGACCCATAGATCAATAGAACAGAATAGAGAACACAGAAATAAACTCGCACATACAGTCAATTAATTTATGATAAATGAGTCAAGAATATACAATGAGAAAATGAGAGTTTCTTCAATAAATGATGTTGGGAAAATTAGATAGCCACATGTAAATCACAAAACTGGATGACTATCTCACACCATACACAAACATGAATTCAAAATGGATTAAAAACTTGAACATAACACCTGAACTCATTAAACTCCTAGAAGAAAACATAGGTGGCAAGCTCCTTAACATGGGTCTTGCTGATGAAATTTTGGATTTGACTCCAAAAGCAAAGGTAAGAAAAGCCAAAATGAACAAGTAGGACTTCATCAAGCGAAAGGCTTCTACATGGCAAAGGAAACCATCAACAAAGTCAAAAGGCAACTTACCAAACGGGAGAAAATATTTGCAAATCACATATCTGATAAGGGGTTAATATTCAAAATATATAAATAACTCATAAAGTCACTAGCAAAAAAATAATCTGATGAAAAAATGGGCAGTATCTCTGAACAAACATTTTCTCAAAGAAGACATACAGATGGTCAACAGGTACATGAAAATATGCTCAAAGTCATTAATCATCAGGGAAATGCAAATGAAAACCTCAATGAGATCACCTCACACTTGTTAGAATGGCTATTAGCAAAAAGACAAGAGATAACAAGTGTTGGTGAGGCTGTGGAGAGAAGGGAACCCTTGTGCACTGTTGGTAGAAATGTAAATTGGTGCAGTATTGAGGTTCCTCAAAATATTAAAAATAGAAACTACCATATGATCCAGAAATTCCACTTTTGGTATTTATCCAAAGAAAATGAAAACACTAACTTGAAAAGAGATATACACTCACATATTTATTGCATTATTATTTACAATAGCCAAGATATGGAAACAATCTAAGTGTTCATCAATGGATAAATGAATGAAGAAAATGTGGTACATATATACAAGGGAATACTGTTCAGTTATAAAGAAGGAAATCTTGCCATTTGTGACCACATGAATGGATCTTGAGGGTATGCTAAGTGAAATAAGTCAGAGAGAGACAAATACCATATGCTCTCATTTATCTAAGAAACCAAAACAAAACTGAGCTCATAGACACAGAGAACAGATTGGTGGTTGTCAGATGTAGAGGTGGGGGAGTGGGAAGATGGGTGAAATGGGTCCAAAGGTACAAATTTCCAGTTATGAAATAAATAGATCATGGGGACATAATGTATGCATGGTGACTATAGTTAATAGTACTGTATTGCATATTGAAATATGCAATGCTGTATTGAAAGTTGCTGTATTGAAAGTTGCATATTGAAATATGCAATACTGTATTGAAAGTTGCTAAGAGAGTAAATCTTAAAAGTTCTCATCACAAGAACAAAAATTTATAACTATGTCTGGCAACAAATGTTAACTAGACTTATTGTGATCATTTTTCAATATATACAAATACAGAATCATGTTGTGCACTTGAAATGAATATAATGTTATATGTCCATTATATCTGAATTTTAAAAAAGGCAGTTGTAAGAGATCATACATTATATGTTTCCATTCATATGCAAGTCCAGAATGAAGAAATCTATATGGACAGAAAGTAGATTAGTGGTTGCTTAGGACTGTGAGGGAGATTGGGGGCTGAGGAAAGAGAAGGATGGATTATAACTAAAGGGTACAGGGTTTGTTTGTTTTGTTTTCAGTTTTTCTGAGGTGGTGAACATGTTCTAAAGTTGACCGTGGTGATGATTGCACTTTCCTGTGAATATACTAAAACCATTGAATTGTAAACTTTAAGTGGGTGAATTGTATGGTATGGGAATTATATCCCCATAAAGCTGTTAAAAAAGAATTATTGGTATAGACTTAGAGTTTGCCAATCTTATTCGTATTTTTTTATTTCATAAGGTATTATTAATTCCCATTTACAAATAAGTAAATAAATATCCAAGAATCACTAATAAGTGACTTTCAGAGTCTTCTGATGCCAACTCTTTCCCACTAAGCTAGTCCTGGTGCTTAGTCATAGGATAAAGCAGGAAGAGCATGAATGTAGCTGCCTAGTGTCCTGCTTTCAAACCTCTAGACCGCTGCTAACCACCGTGCTTCCCCGAATGTAAGACCTAGCCAGACAATCAGCTCTAATGCGTCTTTTGGAGAAAAAGCTTAATATAAGACCCGGTCTTATTTTACTATACTATAAGACAGGGTCTTATATAACATAATATAAAACTGGGTTTTATATTAATTTTTGCTCCAAAAGACACATTAGAGCTGATGGTCAGGCTAGGTCTTATTTTAGGGAAACATGGTAGGTCTTATTTTGGGGGAAACATGGCCTATGCCTTTGTACAGGCTAATCTTACTGTTCAGACCTTACTCTGTTTTGAAATAGAATAGCATCTTCCAATTTAGAGTACCATTGGGAGGATTTCATGAGGCAGTTTACATAGAACACCTAGGACTGTGCCTGGCCCATGGCACATGCTCAACAAATGGTTATTTTTATGATCCTGTGTGTATTAGCACTGATTTAGTTGCAAGTGACAAAAACCCAGTTTAATCTTGTTGAAGCAAAGAAGGAAATGTATTAATTTGTTTTACTATGAAGTCCATCCAGCTTCAGGAAAAATAGCCAGGGACTCAAGTGACCTCTTAGCAGCCTGTGTCCCTCTTCTGGCTTCATCCTCAGGCTGACTTTCCCTATGTGGGTGGAGACACACACACACACACTGTGGAAAGCATGCCCAAGTATAATCCATCTGGGCTCATAATCCATCAGTTTAGCAGCCTGGATGGAAGCTCACAACTCTTTCCAAATAGTGCCCGCGCAGGCCTGAGGAAGATTCTCGTTGGTCCCAGTTGGTCCATGTGCCCCTCGCTGAGATAATCACTATGACCAAGAGATGGAAATGTAGTGATTAGTCAGACCTAAACCATGTGACTTGTCTGTGGGTGGAGAAAGGATAAGTCTCCCCCAAACCAATGTTATCTGCTCCATTATCTACAGACAATTATTCTGTCTCCTAGGGTGAGCTATCCTTTTAGGCTAACTAGTGTGGCAAAGAAATTTTACATTTCAATTCTGCATTTATACCTTAAATGATCGCCTATTGTGTGGAAGGCACTTGTCTGTTTATCTGCTTATCCCTGTTTCCACATTCTGTGTGTGTGTGTGTGTGTGTGTGTGTGTGTACACCCATGAACTATCGGACACATGGGGAGCCTGCCAGATGCCAAGGCTAATGAGAAGCTCGTATAATCAACTGTTTACGTATTTCATAACAACAGTAATCCCTTCCTGATGGCTTCAACTAGTTGTTGAAGTCTGGAGGAGACAACCTTTGTAAGAAATGTGGATAAAATTATATGTCATGGGTAATTTTACTTATTGAATATTCTCTTGGTTGTGAGTTTGGAAAAGAGAACAAGAAAACACAAACAAATGTTACGGGAAGCCCCTGCAGTGCTAGGCAGTGACTGATGGGAAGAGCCTAGTAGTGGGTTTGCATTTGCAAATAACCAACCCTTGCAGAATGAAGCTCTGGTCTAGCTCATGGGTATAAATCAGACGCATGCCATTGCTCATTCTTTGGGCCATTTTTGTCAGAGGTTTGAATTTAATTTGTGGGCGTCTCTTCCTTTTCAAAATGCAGAGTTTAGAACATAGAGAAATCTTAAGGGTCCAGGATATACTGCTGAGTTGTGGCCTCCCCTGGGGCCTGTTTCCCATCTTCAAGCATTTTCATGGGTGATTCTCATTATGTTCAGGACATGTTACACATGTGTCTCCCTCGCCTCAGGAAGGGCCTGGACCCAATTGCTTATTATCGCTAATGAAAACAGGTCCTTTGTAAATTTCCCATGGTTAAAAGAAAAAAAAACACAATAGAAAATTATAGTGAAGTGATTAAGAGCGCAGGTTTTGAATTTCAATAAGGCTTTGAATCCTTGCCTTCCTCTACTTTTTCTTTTACCATGAGATCACACTCTTTATTTATTACGTTTATTGGGTACATCTGTCTTCCCAGGTTAGACTGAGAGCTCCAGGAGGACAGGAATCTGTTTTGTTCGCTGATGTATCTCAAGCATCTGGAACAGTGATAGGCCCTACAAAGGCACTCAGTAACTACTTGTTAAATGAGTGAATCTAGAATCTCCTACTTACTATGGTTTCTATTTTCACCCCTAAGGTTTCATTCTGGGCATGTGGGATCAAGTGGTTGACAGGGAGCAGACTTCACTTCAGCATCTAAATGTTCTCTCTTCTCTCCATCCCCTCCCTACTCCTTCATGTGCCTGAGAGGGTTCATCCTCTTGCTATAGAGACACCTGTACTATGGTCAGCACACATTCTGCCCTACTCTAAGGTGAATGTGTAAACTCTTTGCAGTCAGTTCTGTGCCTTCGCTCTTACTAGAAAAACTTAGCTTTTGGAATGCCATCAGAAATTCTTTCCCAACAAAGCCTGCCTCTTGAAAATAAAAAAGGCAAAGCACTTTGGCTTTTCGACAACTATATCTTCTGTAGACTTAAGAAATCTATTTCGAAACTCAGAACTGAGCAATGACTTCTTTGTCTTGGACTATCTCTGTGCTACCCCTGGAATAGGACAGATAAAAAGCTATCAGTGCTGCCCAGGAAACAGTGACCTCTTGGTGTCAGCTTAGCTCCCGGCTCTATCAACTTCCGTAACTGACCAGCACACCCTCTGAAGGACCCTTCTTTATTTTGCCTTGTAATGCCTACATGTGACTATTTACCTAGTAGGGACTCTTCCTCCTTCAAAGCTTTTCCTTGTCCTTGCTTGATAAATGATATACTGATCTCATTCTCCATGTCTAGGAGGGTCAGCCATCTCCAGGTGGAGGCTCATGAACTGACCCCCATCATGGGAAGTGCTGCCTATTTCCTACCTGGTCTTATGTTAGCTAAGATTCATCAACAAAGGTTTGTCTGTGAGGGACGGTTTACTCTTATCCCATGTGCAACAAATGAATGGCCCTGAAAAGAGTTCAGTGAAGGAGGGCATACAGAGTTAGTTAGAACTGCAAATAGTGTGTCTGAAACCACCAGATTTCATTATAGTAATGATAAAAATTTTAAACAGCTAATTTAAAGGAAATTTGTCAGAGAGCAAGTGAGGAAACATATTTCTCCCCCAATAAAGCTTCTTCATGCAGGTAAAGTCACTCGCTGGCGGTACAGGGCAGAGAACCCCACCGTGGACGCTGGGTGGGGTGGGGGCTCCTACGCCAGCCCTCCGGGTGCCTCCCCACCTGCCTGTCTTTCCTCTTCCCCCCACAACCAAGCCCCACCAGTGAGGAGAGCTGGGAGGATAGCTGTGTTGGAACCTAGACCATGGCGGTCACTGCACACACTCAGGAGTCCCCAACAGATAATGATTTTAGAAGCCTAGGAGAAATTCCTCCATTTTCAAAGCTTAAATCCCCCTCAAAAGATTCCTAAGTTCCCAAAACTGAAGTTTAAATTTAGCAATGTTCACCTCACAGAGTTCAGGGAAATCCTTGCTGAAGGATTGTCATATGGAGTCTCTGGTCCCGCTCCCCACACCAGAATGCAGGATATGGTGAGGCCAAAAAAGAACATCCACGGAGCCGTAGATAGTTTCTTACCACTATAGTCTCGCTGGGAGCTGGGTTGGAGATACAGGAAGCAGGAGCCACACGATCCCCAAATGCCAATCAACCAACCCACGTCACCACAGCAGTTATATTAGTAGCTAATGGCTCACTGGTTACAGCTGATGGCCATCCAGTCACAGCTGATGGCCATTTACTACCCGAGCCAGCACCTTTCCATGTGAGGCAGAGAGCCTGGAAACTGCTCTCCTGGCTCTGTCCCCACAAGGATTGTCTTTAGTATATATATGTCCCCACAAAGATTGCCTTTAGTATAATGGATGGTCACACATAAGACTATTTATTGTTTAAAGAATTCAATCAACTCACCTCACTTGGAGTCCTTGCACACTTGGCAATCTTCTATCAGAGTTCCCTTTCTCAGGTTTAGTTTTTTGGTAGTAACAAGAGACTTAACCAAAACCAGCTTTAAACAATAAAGGAGGAGCAGTCGAAGGGATGGCAGGTCCAACGTTGGTTCATTTAGTGTCTCGGTGTCATTAAAGACCAGATTCATTTCATAATTTTGCTTTTCCATCCTCAGAGTGTTGGCTTATGGTCCTGTAGCTCCTCTTGTTATGGTGAAAACATGGTAACAACAGCCCTAACTGTATGACATCCTCACACAAAATGTGGAGGTTGTAGGTTGTAGCAAGGCTGACATTGCTTTGTAAGAAAGGAAACTTTCCCAAACCTCTTCCCATGCTTCTCAAAAATGTTTCCTTTACATCTTATTGGATGTAATTGTTACCATGCCCTTTTCTAAGCCACTTGTTGGCAAGGGCACTGGTGGAATCACCACGTTCAACTGAACTAATCAAGAGTGAGGGTGAGCCCAGCTTTCTTAAAGCACAGAGTCACACGTGAATGCATTAGAATTCTATTTACAAGGACAATCTGGGGAAATGGCTGGTGCATACCCAAAGTGAACAGAATTATGTGCCACACCGTGAGCATTTCCTGTAAGGAAAGATACATGATAAAAATTTACCAGTCTGGCAGTTATTTGTCTCATTATTTTAAAAATGTTAGTCTTGCTTATTTCACATTGTTTATTCCTCTCCAGAAACAAGAAAAGCCCTTAAAAGGAAGAAGTGATCTATCAAGCTTCAAAGTGTTGGTGATTTACCAGATCTGCTTTCGTATCACGTGGGTGGACAGATGCCTGACAATCCCAAGGGCTTTAGGGCTGGGCAGGAGAAATGGAAGAGCACCGAAACCCTTAGTAAGTAAAAGATTCAGCAAATTCCTGTTAAGGGCTCACTGAATGTGACAGATGCTATGCTGAGCAAGATACCAAGGAGATAAGTCTCTACCTCTAGAAATCCAGTCAGCCTCATCGCTCACCGTGACTTAGGGAGTCCAAACCTGTCCAGATGGTTTGGGCTTCTGGCTGCCCAGTCAGTGAGCATGACCATTCTGTAACCTGTGGACCGATGGAGACAGAAGGGAGTCCCTTAGCTGTCCCCCTTAGCTGACCCGGCCCTGGGGCTTGCATGTACCTGGTTTCAATCCTTGGGTCTATGGTTCCTGTCCTGTTCTATGACTATGAGTTGGGTCCAAATCTCTGCTCTCCAACAAAGCACTGGTAGCATTTTTTTGGAACAATCTCTATATAAGAAAGCCTTAGAGGAGGGTAAGAAACAAGCTGGGGAAGGGTTGAAAGGGGGTGGGCAGAGTTCCAGGAGGGAGTGAGCAATGTTGTATATGAGAAAGTACAGAATCAGGAGTGGGGCATGCGATGAAAAGGGCTGCACCGATTTCCCTTGTAAGGCGATGGTTACACACACAAAAATGAATTGCAAGGCCTCAAACCCTATAAGAAGCATTGTGCTGACACCATAAGACTGTTATTTAGTAGACATTTGGGGCCTTGTGGGTATATTAGATTCAATAGACAGGGTAGAATTTTGTTATTGTCATTATGGTTAAAAGTAATTTGAATAAATCAGGCTTACTAAAGGGGAAAATAAAACAAATTCCTGGAAAAAAATAACCGCCTCTATTATTAATGCCCAATGGGTGAATTATTTAAGTAATTTACTGCTGCCCATATAGATGTAGATATTTACCCAGGCAATGATAATTAATAGCATTGTGCAGAGAAATTTACCTCTACAGATGTAAATAATGGGAATTTCCTGAGGTTTTCAGTCAGTCACAAACCACCATTTCTCTTCATATTCTTTCTTGATAAAGAAAATGAACTGAACAAGATTTTATCACACAAACCAATAATTACACCCATTCTTATGCGAACTGCTTATTATCCATTCTAACAGGCTAAAGTGCTTATACAATTAGGATGAAGTTATTATCCACCATTATGAATGTATCTAAACTGACAAGTTCACGAACTTGTTGCAATGATGTTGCTAACATTTTTGGTATCAGAGGGATTATTCCTTATGAAATTTGTACCAACTGGACAGTTCACCAAGTTTACTATTTGGAAGTGCTGAAAAGGCTGCGTGAAAAAGTTAGACGACCTGATCTTTTCGCCAACAGTTCATGGCTCTTGTGTCACGACAATGCACCAGCTCACAGGGCACTGTCTGTGAGGGAGTTTTTAGCCAGTAAACATATAACTATATTGGAACACCCTCCCTACTCACCTGATATGGCCCCCACTGACTTCTTTCTTTACCCAAAGATAAAGGAAGTAGTGAAAGGAAGACATTTTGATGACATTCAGGACATTAAGGGTAATATGATGACAGCTCTGATGGCCATTCCAGAAAGAGTTCCAAAATTGCATTGAAGGGTGGACTAGGCACTGGCATCAGTGCACAGCTTCCCAAGCGGAGTTCTTGGAAGGTGACTGCAGTGATATTCAGCAATGAGGTACATAGCACTTTTTCTAGGATGAGTTCGTGAACTTAATTTTCAGATCTCGCACGATGAAATGAGACCTCCAATGCAGAGAAGGCTCAAAGACTAAAGATGGCCACTTCTACCCCAAGAAAGTGTCATAGTTAAATTTAAATATCTCAGAGGGTAAGGATTTGGAATGAAACACCTAACAATAATTTCTTTTAAGGTGAAGGAGACACCTTAGACAGTAAATTCTTTGATACATTCCAACTTAAGTGGGTATAGAACCTGAAACCAATGCCAATAATAGTACAGGTGAACCCCCACGTCACAGCCAACGTAGGGTCTAATGGTCACAGTGATGGTGTTAGGGCCTCCGACTTTCCCAGGCTTCTGCAAAGATCCAAGTCTGTCAGGATCCCTAGGAGCAAGCTGGTTAATGTGAAAATGATGCAAGATGTAGATATGTTGCAACGATACGGTTTAAGAATTGGCCGTCAGCTTTGATGTCGAGATGGGAGGCAATCATATAAGATGCCAGGGTAAAATATGTGTGATATGAAAAATGGTGTGAGCTCCATGAGGACAGGAAGGTGGTTGGTGTTTTTCACTCACTATTCTTAGCCTCTAGAGCTGTGCCTGGCACATAATAGGTGCTAAAAAAAATAATCTGGTGAAGAATAAAAGAATGAATGGCTCATGTTAACTAATTGGCTGGCTCAACCACCCCTGCATCCTCTTTGCCCTCTCTTTGGCAGTGTGCTTCCCTCCAATGATCCTTTCACCCAGGGCTCTGTGGTCACCGTTCCCATGTCTCTCCTCCTTATTTGCTTTTGTCTAGCCAATTTATGGGTTTGCTCAGCAAATGTTTTGACTCCAATTGGGAAAACAAGCTCTTGGTGCCATCATTGTCACCTGGCCCAGACTCCCAAAACAAGCCTGGTGTGGAAGGAAATGTCAACTGAAAGGTTTTGGTTTGCCCCTAGGGCAGATTACACAGGGCTCACAAAACACTTAAGGCATCTGGATATCGAATCTGAGCCTCTTCATTGCCTTTCCAGAGAAACCTCTTCTGGCCCCCCTCAGAGCCATTTCCACCTCAGTGGCTCTAGAATTCTGTAAGACAGCAGTACCTGAAACAAAACAAAAGTGGAAAATGAAGATGCTGCGTAGCCCTGTCCTGGAACTGGAGAATGGGAAGACCAGACTCAATTCCTTTATCTGTAATAGGTAAGAGTTGGTTAGATTAGCGGTGCTCCATGGATATGATCTGCCCTGTAGTGTGTTGTGTTTTGCCTATAGAAAACAAAATTAACATGAATTAGTTGCAAATACTTAAAACTCAAGACATTTAAGGTTAAAATCCACATTTCCATGTTCTCTTGAAAAATTCTCTGAATGACAGTAACTTCTTATCCACCATTTTTTGATCATTTTAAAATATTGCTTTTCTTTTCTTTCTCCTTTTCTCTGTCTGCTGGAGGCATTTCTAGGCTATCCTCCACATTACTGATTTAAATCCTACACTGTCAGTTCTGCTATTTACTCCTCTGATGCAGATTTTAATTGTACAATTGCAAGTATCGTTTCCTTGTAGTTTTTTGTTTTAACCGCTCCTAACAACCTTTTCTTCCCAACATTTTCACTTTATGTTGTAGCATGTGATATAACTATATCTTGTATTCTTTTAGCCCTTCACTTCAGAATGGTTTTATCTATGGCTTTTTGTTACTATTTCATTAAGGTCATGTATCATTGAGGATATGAACATTTTCCTAAAAATTCATTTTTACAGCAAGTCACTTCTATTCTTATGCAGTCCCTCTGAATCATTAGCATTTAAAGTATCAGAATTATCTGGGGAACTTGCGGAGTTGATTTCTGGCTCCATCCTAAGAAATACTGATTCAGCAGGCTATGCTGGTGGAGGCAGTGTCCAGACTGGAGTACAGGTTCTATCACCTTTGGCCTGTGACCTAAGGAAATGAGGCAGATGAGCAGAGCACACAGCACAATTTCTCGCTCACAGACATGCATCACGTTGGCTCTCCTGAGAAGAGGTGTAAATTTTTTCTCCTACTTTCAAGGCCTTTCTCTCTAACATGCTGAACCAATTAAATACATTAACAACTCTGGTGCCCGGCAAGCATGCTACCTGAGTTTTTGTCTCTTCCCAGCGGCAGTGCTTTATGTGAGGGACCTAAATCAGCAATGCTCTACCTGAATGAATACAGGTCACAGTGGGGAGAGGAGCCCACATCTATTAAAGCAGGGGTGTCCAAACTGCGGCCCGCAGGCCAACTGCGGCCTGCATTCCATTTTTAATTGGCCTGCAGCAAATTCCAAAAATATATTTAGTTTACTTAAATAAACCAGGTGAGGCAATATGTACTTCACCTCGAGTGAGTGGCCCGGCTGTTTGTGTATTTTACCGCATATGGCTCTTGGTAAAAAACATTGAAAAAACTTGGTAAAAAACGTTGAAAAAAGTTTGGACACCCCTGTATTAAAGGAACCGAGGTTCTATTCTCAGTGGAGTATACACACCTTGTGCTTCTGAACACAGAGGGACAGGAAAGTAAAGGACAATGCGTGGGACCTTCCTCCTCTTTCTCAGGTGTGGAGCTGCCTTGTGGTACAAGGGGACATATGGCCAGCTCATGGATACATTGCTAAATTATTTTCTCTTTCACTGTGGATCCATCAGCCATATTAAAAATCTCTCTCAGCTTCTAGCAGTAGGGTTTGTTTTATTTGTTGAATAAGAAGAGTCTTGGGGGAGGACGGGTGGCTCAGTTGGTTGGAGCCCCGAGAGCAACGGGGCTGCCCGTACGATTCCCACATTGGCCAGCGAGCTGCGCCCTCCTCAATTAGAATGAAGTCAATGAGCTGCCACTCAGCTCCCTGGTGACCAGATGGCTCAGTTGGTTGGAGCTCTGGCTCTCAGCCACAAGGTTGCCGGTTCAACTCTCACAAGGGATGGTGGGCTGCTCCCCCTGCAGCTAACAATGGCAACTGGACCTGGAGCTGAGCTGCGCCCTCCACAACTAAGACTGAAAGGACAACTTGACTTGGAAAAAGTCCTGGAAGTACACACTGTTCCCCAATAAAGTCTTGTTTCCCTTCTCCCATAAAATGTTTAAAAAAAAAGAGTTATTCTTATTCTGTGCGTCTTCATCCTTATTTGAGCTTTCTCAAGTATTTTGTTGAGTTAGAAGGGAAGAGAGGCAGTTGCAACTGGCTAGATAGCATATTAAACAGGAATCAAAAATCTTAGCATGAACAGTCTGAAATAGAATGTAGGATGCTTTAGAAAGGGGGAGGCACGGAGGGTAAGAAATTGAACTCGTTTTACCCAATTGTCATAATTTTGCTCCAATATGCACATGGTTTCCTTCCACTTCTTTCTTTTCCTTTCTCTTTGTATATTATAGTAGAGCTTTCCCTTACTCCTCCTCTTCCCTTTCCGACCGGATTGCCTGAGACAATTTAGTGCTGTAATTTCTCTAGTCCTAGGACTTCAGAGCCCTTTGGAGGGCTCTATCTTGGCCCCCCGTGAGCTTACCTAAAGCTGCCTTAGCAGGCGTGTCTTTCTCCGGAAGCTAACACTGTGGCTTTCTATTAAGTCCTTTCTACCAACACGCTTTTCCAATTACTTCCACCCTTTCTTCTCTCTTCCCTGCCGCCTGGCTCCCCATACAGCTGTCATCACTTAGATGTATATTTTGTCCTTCTGTTATTTGTGTTATTGCACATACCCATTATATTTGTCCTATTTCCACAGTGATACTGCACACTTCTTTGACCAGAGGAACCCATTTGTCCACTTCCTTTGTAATTTCTCACAGTCTGTTGTGTGTGTCCCACACATGGAGGCCCATCGAATGGAGATGATTATGTGTTTGCTTTTGTACACACACACCCAACTACAGGCATACCTCATTTTATTGCACCTCGCCTTATTGCGCTTCACAGATGTTGCAGTTTTTTTACAAATTGAAGGCAAGACCCTCCACCAGCAAAAAGATTACAACTTGCTTTATTGTGGTGGTCTGGAACCAAACCTGCAAAATCTCTGAGGTACACCTGTGTAAGGACAGATTTTTTTTTTCCTTCTGTAGTTTTTCTGTTTCTTAATTGCTTCTCATTGCCCTCCCCCTTAACTTTAGTCCCACAAGACTTTGGATGGTGTTGGTACTCGAAGTCATAAAACCTGTCTTCTCCATGGATGTCTACTACCCTGTAACTTTATACAAGTGGTTTAACCTCAGTGAGCTGCGGGCTCTGATGTCTCTTTGCAAGGTGGGGGTTATAACGGCCATCCCATAGGGCTCCTGGTTGCTGCTGTTAATAATGAGTCCACATTGTGCTCCTCGCTCTGCTGAGGTGTCAGAGGGCCTCACAGTGACTGTGGCCAACACGCCCCAGCCCCTGGGCCATTAGAATACATGTGACGGAGACTCTTCCTGCCTTGACAACAGGTGGGCACAGCTCTTCAAAGAGGAAGCCCCTGGGCCTGACAAAAGTCACAAGGAACCTTGTTTACAGGGTGTTTGAGAGCTCCAGAGGCCAGGCACACCTCCTCTGAGCACACTGGTTCAAAGGGTGAGACTGGAAGAGACCTCCCAAATCACACAGGCAAAGTCTTTCTGTGTGGGCAGGAGGGATACAGCCTAGGGTTCAAACCCCACTTACATTCCCTGTCCAGAACTGAACCTTTTCCAAACTCACACACTGGTTCTAATAGTGCAACCCCAGTCAGTCATACAATCTCTTCCATTTCATTCACAAATATTGTGTACTTTTTAGCCTTCATCCTAGAGCCGCTCAGTGGTGTCCAATTCCTTCCAGTAATAGCATTGGCTTTTCCATTGCCTGATGCCAAATGAATCATATATGGTCTTATTTTTGAAATTGACATCAATTGATGTTAGGCCTGGGATTTGTATAATAGCTAAGATGTTTATGGGCACCATCCCAGGATAACCTTCTTCTCTCAGGCCACAGTGTTTCTTCCTGTGATGGCTGGGTTGCAACTGTAAGTCTCTATAGCTGGCTGGAGCCCCAATCAGTTTCTAGACTTCCAAATCTAGGTCTCAGCACAAGGCCTGGTACAAAGGAGGAACTCAATAAATATTTGTGGAGCAAAGGACACATAAGCCTCATGAGGGATCCTAATGGGAAACTATTTTCTAATTTTGGTGTGAAGTATATGGAAAGACTGGTTCTCTCCTCCAGATAGCAAGTGATAAAATCGGCCTATTTCCTCATTTTTAAGTGGGACTTGGGATGGGATGCAAAAAGAGTTCCAATTTGCTAAGCAGTCTGTTAATTTGATTCTCCCCCTTAGTGTCCTTGGTTGCCAGCTCCAAATAAAAGCTGAAAGTTCCCAGCAATGGCATCTCCTGGTGGTGGTAATCACTAGTTGGCTGCCCCAGGAAGGACAGCCAGTCCTGTAAAAACCCCCAGTGTCTTTTATGTCCCTGAAGATGCTGCATGCAACTTTTTCGCAACATTGCTACAGAGCAGTTCAAAGTTGGAGCAACTTCCATTTGTTGCTGCTCCAAGCTCTCTCCTGCCTTGCTACTCAAAGTGTGGTCCATGGATCAGCAGCATTGGAATCACTTGAGAGCTTATGTAAAAAGGCAGGATCTTGGACTGCACCCCAGACCTACTAAAACAGAATCTCTATTTTAACAAGATTCCAGGTGTTTCCTATGCACATTACACTTTAACAAACATTTCCGCGCTATAATTCTGATTCAATAGGTTTAGGTCTAGGGTGGGGCTTAAGTTCTGCATTTTTAACAAGGTCCCAGGTAATGCTGATGCAGCTGGTCCAGGGGCCACCCTTTGAGAAACAGTTTTAGATTCATTAGGGAAGAATGAGGGTACAGTGCCCGACCCCCACCCCATCACCTGCAGCTGTTCCAAAGGCAGGGCATAAATGACTGGTGTTCCCTTAGCCTAGAATACTCTTTCTCAGTCCCAGCTACATCCCAGAATCATCTGGGAAAATTTTGACAATACTGACACCCTGGCCTGTCCTCCCAGTGTCTGATCTGCATGCTGTGGTAAGGGACTCAAGCGTTGGGATTGTTTGAAAATTCCGTAGGTGATTCTAATGGATCAAGAACCACTGGCCTAGGATGAGCTCTTATAATTGGTAAAAGTAAGAGGGCTCCCTACCTCCCTCTTCTGCCAAATTCTCTTACTTCTCTTGAAGATCTAATCTCTCACATCTGGAAGACGTCACTTAAGTTCCTAATTCCACTTCAACTACCCACCATCCTCCCAATGGTCACAGAACACTTGTGTACATCAAATTCTAGCAGCAGCTCCTGGGTAGATGTTCTAAGGCACCTCTAATAATGACTTGAGGGCACACTGACAGACGATTCTTCCTTACAGTCTTTGCCTTGAAACTAATGCTGAAAAGCACCATTCTGTAAAACTCCAAGAGGAGCCCTGGTCCTGCTTCTCTTTCTGTTTCACTCTTTGAGTTCCCTTGGAGGAAAACAGGAGTCCAGCTATCTGTATTCTTCTGCATCTTGCCCTCAGTCTGCATGCTGGCCCTAGATTCTTTTCCCACATCCCTTCACGGGTTATTTAGGTGCTTGAGGTCTTTTCTGGGCATTTCTACATGAGTCCCCAGGCTCTTCTCCTCTTCACTCCTGAGGGCAGTGCTGGAATTTGAGAGTGACTATTAATTACCTCCCTTCTTTTCCACTCCAAGCTCCAAAGCCATTGAGACATGGACAAAGGAGGCCCAGAGCTGGAGATAAGAATGTCCCCTCTGTTGCTGATAAAGCCAGACTGAAGAGAGGGACTGGGAGGAGACCCCAATCAGCTTCTAAGACCTCATACCACCCTGCTGACATTTCTTACTCAGAACTCCAAGCCTCAACTCTGCAAAATCCAGTCCCAGGAAGCTTCTGGAGAACAGAGAAAAATTCTAGTCTTGAAGAGGCTTTTCAGAAAGTGAGACAGGAAGGGATTGCATTGAACACATCCAGTTCTCCATCCCAACTCACCCATTAGAGAAGGGGAAGGAGAAGAGAGGTCACCTTCCCAGCATACAAAATGTCCTCTTTTGGGACCAAGATGGAACTCCGGGACAGACTGTCCCAGGCAGTGGCATCTTGCTCAGAGTTCCTCAGAGGTAGGTATCAGGAGAGCTGCAAACTCTCACTGGCCCTCAGGAAAGAATAATAACAACAAGTGTACAACAATAATCGAACAACCAGGCAGTCAAACTGGTGTAGCAGGTCTTTTCTCTGCCTGGGACTACAGCTCTGCAGAGCCAGAACCCCTTGTGAAGTCGCCCTGATTTTCCCAGCGGTCCATTCACGGAACAGGGTTTCACCAGATGTGACAGACTTGGGGAAAGCTCTGCTGGTTACCATCTGCAATAGAAATGTGGAGTGTTTTAACAGAAATATCTTCCCCTCTCACTTACTCACGCTTAGCCAGCGGCGTTATGTGTGGGCCAATGGGAACTTGAAGCCGCTCTAACTGAAAGAAGAGCTGCTCGGTGCCAAGCAGTTTTCCAGTAAAATGGTTTTAAAAATAATGGGAGGAAAGACAATGATGACCAGGAGAAGAGACAGGCTTTTAAGAAGTCACTAGAGAAGACTGCTTAGCCTAATTCCAGAGAAACAATATGAATCAGAAGCTCTCTTTGCTTTACTGACTGGAAATGTGGCTGAAGGAAGAATGGGAGGGAGGGCTTGGGGTTCACAGTGGAATCATTGCTGACATTTAGTTAAGACCCAGCTAATTGCTCACGATTGTTTTCTCTTTTCACATTTACTCATCTAAGCTGGGGGTGTCTCCCAGGCACCACAGACATAATTACAGTTAGGTTTCTGTCTCTCTCAGTCTTGGGCTTCTCTTTGGAAAATTAGCAAAAGTATAGTGGTCTTTGGTCTTAAAAATATTTAATAATTTCCTAGAAGCATCCTCAAAAACAACAGGTATAAGTTTCCTGAGAATTTATTTCCTAAAATTTAAAACTAAAAAGTGGAACGTCAGTTCCATGAATGGTGCAGAAACATGGAGGTTGGACAACTATTCTGTATAATTAATGACAGAAGGTAACACTGTTTTCATTTTCAAGGAGACCTGGAGCCCCCTTAAGCTAATTGATCCAGTTACCAGGGTCAGAGATGTAGTAAAGAAACTAAGACCTGCCTGATCCATTGCCATAAACAGGCCCTGTGTTAGGGCTTATGTGTTTGTTTTCTTTTCTTTTATGCCGCTGAACAAAAATACTGAAGTTGTAAGTGAGGACTTTTTACAGCACACATCTTGCATCAGATGTTTAAAAGCTGTGGCAATATCATCTTTTGGCAGAAGCTGTGTAGCCTTAGTCAAGCCATGCCCTCAGGTGTGTCCTTTAGGAGAGGGATGGTGTTCAGAGATTTCCCATATGGTGCATCTAATCCATCCGCTGACTTATTTTGGATTTGGCACTGGGATCTGGACCAGGGTTCTGGAGGGTACCGAATATGCAAGCAGCCTTGCTGATGGGTGCTCAATGCTTCCCAGTGAGGGGGCACCCCCCCCCACAAACCTGTCTAGGCCTCTGTTTTCCAAATGAGATGGACCTACAATGCTATTCCCTCTAAAACCTTCTGGGTACTCAGCAGTTCACCACGTGGTTAACCGTACAAAACGTAATCTCCTTTCTCTTAAGGTGCGTCACGAAGTTTCACATTAGTCTTTTAATTTGTAATGATTTTCCCAAATGTGTTTGAGAAATGCAAGGGATTTTAAACTAGGTGGATCTTGCATGACAACTGAAAGGGGTCCATCTGTGTGCTCATGAATCTTAGTACCAGAGACAGTCGACCAATACAAAGCTTTGGTTACAGATCCATAGCAGATATGGAAACCCACATGGGCATGTACCGCATCCTTGAACAAGTCTGAAACTGCCCAACTTTGCTGAGAATCATTCAAAGTACTGTTGCAAATTAGGGGGAAAGTCTCTTGGTTAACTAGCAATGATAACAAAAAGTGGAACTTTCCATGAACAGAGAAAATAATATTCAAGTTCTTTTCAGAGCAGAAATCTGCTTTTCTCTTCTGTGAATAAAATTTGAACCTGAAGTCAGTAAATTTACCATACAGGTTCTGGTTTATAAACACCTTGACATATCTGAAGGAGAGAAGGAGAGAGAGAGAGGGAGAGGGAGAGAGAGAGAGATTTCTTCCATGAATCCCACTGGGTTGTCTTCGGGACACAAGCTTCTAAGCTGTAGGTCTCTGAAGTCATATGGTTTAATTTCAAGAACTTATCAGGGTTAGACTGGTGTGTGACATACGTGTTTCCTTAATCCTGTTTGTTTTTGCTAATATATATATAATGCTAACATTAGGCTCAGGCCTCAGACCATGTCCACTGCTGGGTTCTGATGAACAGCTTGGGCAGACTAACCAAACCCACGTGCTTAAGGACTGTGGACCCTTCTGGGTGAGTAAAGGGAACAAGGATCAGGAGGAGTTTTCCTCAGTCAGAAAATCTTAGTTGAAAGGGAGGGATGTTGGGCGACCTACATGTATTTCATGGCTTGTCCCACCGGACAGGCCAAGTCTCAGTTCTGGTGAAAATAGGCTGATATTCAACACTGACAGAGATCTATGAGTGGGCATTGCTTGTTTGCCTGGGACAGTACTCCCCTTCTTTTAGTAGGATTCTTTCTGGTGGTGGGGGGCTGCCAACTACATTCCTCATCCCTTGGCCATAGTGATCGGCCCAGTGATGGACATTTGACCTAACCAAAGTCAAAAAGCATTTTCCCAGGGTCTTTCCAACAAGACCTCTCAGAGTTCTGTGGTTGTGAAGGTTTTGAGGTCATAAGCTCAGAGCTGACGATAGGGTCCATGTTTCCAGCCTAAGGTGACAAATCTGACAGAATATAGTTAACACACCAAAAGAAGCAGAGACAAAGAATGGAGATAGAAAGAATGAGTTCCCTAGTGCTTGGGGTTCTGAATCTAGTGGCTGCTGAGGTAAACCCTACCTCCTGCCCTTTCCCTAGTTTATGTCAATCAATAAACACCCCCCTCATTTGCTTAATTTAGGTTTGGATTAAATTGGGTTTCTCTGCCACTCTATTAAATGTTGGGGGGCACAGACTGCACTTTTTGGAATCTTTTCTAACAGAGGATTCACAAAGGCCTCCTTGCTTTGGACCTTTGTAAAAACCTGTGCTTATAGGCACAACATATAATTTATCGTATAAACCAGGACACTTTCGAGAATAAAAGGGAGTGCTATTAACAATGACACCAAGACAACAACCATAAGCTAATAATTTATGGGGACCCTAGTGAAGGATCTAGTCTGGTGCCCATGTTGTGGTCACGTGCCCAGCAGAACAATGGCACAGACCATAATGCCTCGTTGAGAACTGGGGTACCTGGGAGCAGTGGAGGACCCAGCTCTAGCAGGCCCTCCATGAGCTCAGTTGAACACTCGAGGAAAGCCTTGGTGGCCCTTGTGCAAGGTTGAACTGTGAGCGTGACTCCTTTTGTGCCCATGGCTGATGGGACCTGGGGACCTTCAGGTTATAAGCAGGAAAAACAGAAGACTCTGGATCTCTTTCTTTTGGAACAGGGTCTGACTGCTCCGGATGTACACCAAGCTGCTTGCACTGAGAAACTATCCCTGATGCCCAGGGTGAGCGCAGTAACTGCATCCGTAGTGTGTAAACCTGTCCCTTTGTCCGTAGTTCATTAGGCCACTGCAGACTCTGATCCAAGTTGAACCAATCAGGTTCTCTCTCCAAAGAACTGGAGCTAATTAATAGCTAGTTAGCCTTGATGTGGTTGGGAAGATAACACGTGAGCCTTAGGGCAGCCATACTGCCATGTGACCAGAGAACCAGAGAAAGCTAGTCAGCAGTGAGAAGAAAAGAAGCAGATGTTCAGAGGACTGCAAGAATAAGAGGTAGAGTTTGTTCCTGGGTTTCTGACAAGCTTCTCAGGTCTCAGTTCCTCAGCTTGGGCTGCATTCCTGCCCTCAAGCTCCATGGGACACCCCTTATCCTTAGACCACTCCCCACATTTTGCTTCAGCTACCTCAAATTGATGTCTACTTCTTTCATCTGAAAGTGTCTTAAATAATACCAGGATATTTCTTTTTGACAATTGAAGAGCTCATATATTCCCTCAATAGTTTGTGGGTCAAACAATTCCCTCTCTGTACCTTACCTCCAAATCAAAATATCAGTTTGTTCCTTCTCTAATTGAAGCGGCATATTAAAGGAAAACACAACACAAAACAAAACTAAAAAAATGGAAACATGGTCCCCATACTCTGAAGTCACATGGGATCCACATGGACTCAATTAGGACAAGAGACAAACAGATAAACATTCAGGGATGCCTCCTTCCCATACTATATTTCATAACATGGTACCAACATGTAAAATTGAGATGTCAAGAATGATTTGGCTAAGTTGCTCACTCAGTTTTTCCTAAGGTAGACAAGTGCTGAAACAAAAAGACTCATGAAATTCCAGCTGAAATATACACAGAGCTGATCCCAGGAAACATTGGGAAATAAATGTTTCCCCAACTCAGCTTTCTGTGTTTTTCTTCCATTTCTGCCTGCCCCCCTTCCCCCAGAGGAAAGCCATCTGAGAAGCTGAATTGCAGTAAAGTGTTAGTGACAATTTGTTACTCTTATTAGGTGGATTTGCATGTTTAAAAAGTCCAGAGAGGGCAATACAAAACCAAAGAAATAACTCTTTGCTCCAAAGCAGATTGGTAGAAGAGCTGTTTGGGGGCGATTTCTAATTGTTTCAAAAATTTCTCTACTTATATATAAAGCCAGCAGTGACCTTGATAAATAAGGTGAATATAAAATAGAGTGACAAAACTTGGAGCACTTTTTTAGTAGTCAGTCTTGGGGAATTTTACCTTTTACTTCCTTTTTGGAGCCAGTAATTCCAAGTCAAAAGCTGGAAATGGAACAATAATGATTGGAAGAGAAACCATAGGCCGGGATAGGCAGAAACCCTCGATTTCTTTGTGTGTGTGTGTGTGTGTGTGTGTGTGTGTGTGTGTGTTAGGGTTGACCAAAGGATGGGTCCTAAACTCTCTCGCAGCACAAAGGAGATGGGCTCCTCTCGCAGAAGATTAGAGCTCTTTAGCCTGGGTGGGCGGCCAAACCACTGTCCCTCCTCCACCGCCGGGCTGTCTAGCAGAAGTGACCAAGCTGTGCTTAATGAGCCATCACCCCCGTGGGGAACAGAGCTGGAGCCGGAGACGCCTGCCTGGCTTTAACCTAAGCACGAGGATGGGAGCTCGTGATCAGTCTCAGGAGAATGCCAGTGACTGTCTAGAGACCAGTGGAACCTCGCCCCGCATGGCGGGTGTGCTGGAGATGCCAGAAAACTCTGTCGGGGGTGGGGGGTGATTGAGCTGAGTGCCTGCATTCGCCTGTTGATGGCAAGGACCCAGCGCAGCACCAGAGATTGAAAAATAAAACTCTATGTTCCACTTTCACTTGGGACTGGGGCAAAGGCTAGCCAGCCATTTGTTCCATGCATGGTGGGATGGATTTTGGAGAAAGGAAACATTCTACAACATATGGATATGGGTGGTTGGTGTAGTAAAAATGTACGAATATCAGAAGTGCACCCTAGGGCAAGAGCCTAAGCCTAAAGTCTAAGACCAAGCAATACCACTTCTGGTTATTTACCCAAAGGAATTGAAAGCGGGATCTCAAAGAGATAGCTACACACTCATGTTTATTACAGCATTATTGACAAGCTGAAAGGTGGAAGCAATCCGAATGTCCACTGACACATGACCTGATAAACAATGGAATATTATTTAGCCTTAAAAAACAAGGCAACCCTGTCACATACTACAACATGGATGGACCTTGAGGAAATTATAGTAAATGAAATAAACCAGTCATTAAAAAAGACAAATACTGTGTATTTCCACTTCCATGAGGCATCTAAAATAGTCAGACTCATAGAAATAGAAAGTAGAATAGTGTTTGTCAGAGGCGTGAGGGGAGAATAGGGAGCTGTTGTTGAATGGATATAGAAGTTGAGTTTTGCAAGAAGAAAATGTCCTACGGACATAGGGCACAACAATGTGAATATACCTGACACTGCTGAACTCCACAATTCAAAACAGTTGAGATTGTAAATTGTACGTTGGTCTTTTTATCGCAATTGAAAAGAAATACCCCAGACAGGTGGTCCATGAAGAGCAGGGGGAGTTTCCTTTGTCTGGGGGGAGAGATGGAATGAGACCACTGGGAGTAGTTTTCCCGAGGAGTAGAGAGGGTGGAAAGAATCAGCAGGTGTCTACCTGATGTAAGAAAATCGATACATTTAGCAAAACCCAGGCTGACTGACTCTGGGGCTGTTTCTGCTTCAGGAGCAGCCCCAGCAGGCGCCCCATTCCTGGGCCTCCTCTTTCACTCACTGGGAAGTAAACAGAGATGGGAGGGTCCCTGTTCTGGGAACAAGCTAATCAAATGATCCAACTGCTCCTCCTTGCAACCCCGAGAGAGGTACCAGGAAATACAGTTTTGGCTGAGAGAAGGATGGCCATGAATAAGGGAGGCTGTCACGGAAACCGCTCCCCTCCTCCCGACTGGATCCAGACCTCAGCCTTCACATGCTGACCCAGAGTAGGTATCAGCCAGGGGGCTGTAGTTTGACCCAGGCTCGGGGAACACAGGCATCCAGGCTTCCACCTCTGCACTTGGGAAAAGAAACTCTTCTGCCCGGTTGGGAAAGGACCCAAAGATAGCCTGGAGGCAGGGAGCTGGGAATCACTGCAAAGGTGGGTTGTGGCATTCAGAGAACAGTTGCAAAGCTTATAAATCTAAACCCCTGAAAAATTCCCAAGTGACACTCTTGGCTGAGATGGGAGGGAGGAGTAGAGGCTGCAGAGAGATATGCTTCTCCCTCACTGGGAAGCAGTGTTCCTGTGACCCTATTTCAATCTTTGGTAATGAACCATTTCAGAACAACTGAAGTCACCGATAATTACATAAGTTTTCTTTTCTTTTTTCATTAAAAAGTCTTAAGTCTCCATCCACGAAGGCCCATTTTTAGTAACACATTGACTCCTGCCAACATCCTGGGCTGATTTTGTCTTTACACTTCTAGGAATTTCTGAGGACATGGGGGTTCAGGCGGCCAAGATGCAAGTGAACGTGTGTGACCAGCTAGGAGCTTCTAAGTTCTGAAGATTGGGAAGGTCAAGGGTCAATTTCTCCTAAGTCCCAAAGAATGCGTTGCCCCTTCTTAGGTCTTTTCCTGTGAGTTCTTCTCCTCCAAACTCTTGAAAACAAGATCCCCATTTCACCTCAGCCACAAGGTGATCTGATGCCAGAGTGTTTTTAGTGACTCTAACCAGTCCCCAGGGTCGCATCAAGGCAACGGCCAAAAAGGCAAGCATTTGGAACTCTGAAACCCCGGGAGACGGAACAGGACTCTGTGATGATGTGGTTTATGGAGTCTCATTTAAAAAAAAAACCTGACATACTTACAATGAAAGATGCTGTGGAAAAATAATTGGATTTACCCCAACTCCTCTGCTATTAATTGTCCTGCATGGCACTAAGGTTATATCAGAACACAGCCATAAAGGGAAGAGGCTGCAGAATCACTGATACACATTACCACCCCCCCAAATAAATCTGTACTTAACCCTTTGTCCAGTGTAAGCAATGTGACTCTTGCAAAATACGGAGAAAAGATGAACAAATCTAAGAAATTGTATGCCCTGAATTGAGGCTACAGTAATGTTTTGTAGACAACAGGATCTCTAGCAGCCAAGCCCTACTTTTTGTTGTGCCCCAAATCTGAAGACTCAGCCCCTTCTGTCCCTCCGATGGCTGAGGGCCCACCGTGCGGAGGTGCACAGTTCTCCTTCTGGCCTCTATTCTGAGCAGGCGGCCAGCCCAGGGAGGCATATTGCTCTCTGCCTTGCTTGACTGTGGCTGATTTTCCTGTGTGCTTGTGTTCCAGGACCTTGATATTTGCAAGCTCCTAAACTGCCATCTCACATCCATGACAGCTTGTGAGTGAAGCTAATAAAACTACTAGGAGGGAAAAAAAAACCTACTAGAAAATCAAGACAGTTGACTGCAGCAGGACAAAATCTGGCAGCCTGAAAACAGGCAAGATTCTGCAATCAGAACTTTTATTCCAGCTGACCCTAGGTGGACACCTGGTTAGTGTCTTCTAAGGCTCTTCTGAGGGGGTTGCAGAGCTTCCAAGGCCAGCGGATCGTGGCTCAGTCAATGATAAAAGACGTGAAGTTGCTCTTTCTGCCCTGGATCCATCTGCAGTTAAACAAGATAGGCTGACTGTGCCAATAATTTGCTCAATTTTGCACAGCCATGTTTAAGGATGCAACAAGAAATCTGCTTTCAGATCTCTGGGGAACATTCAAATCAAAGACAGCAGAGATCAAAAGTCCTTGAAAAAGCCATCTGGGAACTTTTGTGTGCTGACAAGTTTGCTCTTGAAGCTCACACACACACTTGCAAGATGACAAGCAGATACCACGGATTTCTGGGAAAATTCTGCACCACACTATGGCCTGACGAAAAGCCACGAGTTCTCTGAGGTCATATATCACCCAACACAATACCTGCACCCATCCCCCAACCACACGGTCAATGGCTTTTATATGGGAAAGAGAGCTGATGTGGGTCTAGTGAGATGCTGGTTAACAAAAAAGTACACTAAGCAACAATTCTAAAAATAGTCATTATTTGTTAAATACTTTGCATTCATGATTTTGTTGAGCTTTTAGCATATACTATGCAATTGATCATAAAAATTCTATCAGGCAGTTACTAATGTCTCTACCTTATAGACAAGAAATAACTTTCCCAAGACATAAAGGTTTGAAAAGTCATTGCCAGATTCAAAAGCAAGAAAATCTAACAACCCTAAAGAAATGTCATTCTTCATCTTTGAAAGCTAAATCTGTTGCTTGTCTTCAATGTCTTTTCCAGCCGTAGCGGCAAACTTCTACTCCTCCATTACTTCCCAGCAGACCTCCTCTCTGTGTGAAGACCTCCCCGCATTCTGAATGCTCATGTGCATTTGCTTTTCTCTATATCCCCAAGACATTTCGTACCGGACTTCAGGATCCCAATAATCTTATTTTAATTGTAATGGTTTGTATACTTGTCCATCTCCTCATGAAAACCGAGAATCTCTTGAGGGCAAGATCCATGTCTCAGTGGCTGTTGACCCTAGCACTGACATAGTGTTTGGCACAGTTAACCCTAAGTAACTATTGCTCATGGATGGATAAACAAACAGCTCAGATCCCAAAGAATTATCATCTTTTCAATACTGCCAAAAGTATTAGATTGAACCATTTGAAACTGCAATTTCTGTAGGTTCAAAGGAGTCAACTGTGGGCACTTTTGTACATTTCAACCCAGGAAATCTATTTACAGTGAGTGTGACTATTCAAAAATGTGGTTGGTTTTCAAACAGATGTATGAGATGTCGTATTAAATTTCATACGTTGTAAACGAATACTTTGAAAACCTGTTGTCATACTTTATCTCATTTATTTTTGTACTTCTGAGATATTCATTCAGTCCTGCATGTTTATTCAAAAATCAGCTGGTCTCTGGAAGTTCCTTCATTGCACAAGACATTTGTCACAAGATGTTTGGCATGCTTGGAAAGGCAGCATAATGGTTAAGAACAACTTTCTAGGTGTCATCTTACGCAAGTTACCTTCTTCCTCCTTCCTCCTCTGCTCTGCAAGAGCAAGATCACGGTAGTGTAAGTCTCACAGGTTATTGCAGGAACTACATGAGGTAATACGTGGTGCTTAGAGCAACATGCAGAATATATTAAGAGCTCCATAAGTGTTTGCTGTTATTATTATTACTACAGGATTTGGTCTATGTGGAACGCACATGTGTTGGAATAGCAAGAGAGTGTGTATGTAGTCAGTAATAAAAGTGAAATAAATGAGCAAAGTGATCACCACAAAGACTGAATTTCTACCTAAATATCTGCCTAATAGAGTAAGTAAATCAGGGGATTTTCCTATAGAAAATGAAGTCCTTTAAGAGTGCATGGATTTGGCAGTTTTCTGGGTGTCTGAAGCCTCGTCATTTATTCCTCCCGGTGGGACCTAGGCCTTAGTTTCTAGCCCTAAGATCTATGAGACTGGGCCGGCCCGGTGGCTCAGGCAGGTAGAGCTCCATGCTCCTAACTCCAAAGGCTGCCGGTTCGATTCCCACATGGGCCAGTGGGTTCTCAACCACAAGGTTGCCAGTTCAGCTCCTCAAGTCCCGCTAGGGATGGTGGGCTCCGCCTCCTGCAACTAAGATTGAACACGGCACCTTGAGCTGAGCTGCCACTGAGCTCCCAGATGGCTCAGTTGGTTGGAATGTGTCCTCTCAGCCACAAGGTTGCCGATTCCACTCCCGCAAGGAATGATGGGCTGTGCTCCTGCAACTAGAAATCGGCAACTGGACCTGGAGCTGAGCTGCACCCTCCACAACTAAGACTGATGAAAGGACAACAACTTGAAGCTGAACAGCACCCTCCACAACTAAGATTGAAAGGACAACAACTTGACTTGGAAAAAAGGCCTGGAAGTACACACTGTTCTTCAATAAAGTCCTGTTCCCCTTCCCCAATAAAATCTTTATATAAAAAAGAAAAAACAAAGACCTATGAGACTTACACAATTCTTAATGTACAAATCCAAGTACAGCTGTGGTGTTTGAACAGAATCAAACTAGCATCACCAATTCACTTCTTTCTTTCCCCTCATTTCCCTCTCTTTCAAACAGTTTTGAAATTCCATTACTAAATTTCCTTTTGCCTTTTAAATATATTACACATTATGTTATGTATTTGTGGTTGAGATAATCACATGAATCCATTTGTTTTAAATTAATTCAGTTTAAGCTACAAAACTCTCCAAGTGTCCTGGTAAAAGCCTGCTCTGCATGCAATATGGGCAGAGCCTAGAGCGAAATAATTAGGAAATAATTTGTCAGAATCATAACCTGCTTGCAACTTTTGAACACTATCTGTCTGAATTCTTTTATAGAGATAAAACTCAGATTCCTGGCAGTTCAACTCAACCTAGTAGCAAAGGGTATGTTAAAGTTAATGGGACCACTTTTAAATTATAACCAATATTCTGTGTGTTTGGTGTTGGGTCCTGTCTGATATTGTTCCTAAACCAACTGCATGTTTGAGGACAATTAAAGAAAGAAATTAGGTCTGATGTATGCTCTATTGCAAGTAATGAAATGAAGGGAAAAGGACAAGCTCTGAAGAGATACAGGACAGGAAGTAGTTATCAAGAGCAAAGTAGCAACGATAGCCTAAAGCAACTCATGTCCCAACTTTATGCACACCTATGTGAAAAAGAAGTATATATTTATACATATATATGTATAGACACATCTTATATGCACTTATATATCTTTCTGTATTGTGGAAAGTTGTTCAGATCTAATGTTGGAAGTTCAATTCTTTTTCATTACAGTAAAAAAAAATTTATATTTAGAATTAGCCAGCTGGACTCAGTTTAGATGATCCCAATTTTTGTTGGCAACATCCAAAGCATCATAGTCAGGAGCCAGTCGAACATATGCCTTCTTCTCTCCATCAGGCCTGATCAGGGTGTTGACCTTGGCGATGTCACTGTCATGGAGCTTCTTCACAGCCTGTTTGATCTGGTGCTTGTTGGCCTTGACAACCACAATGAACACAAGTGTATTGGCTTCTCTCTTTGTCATGGCTGATTTAGTTAGGGGAAATTTGATGATGGCATAGTGGTCAAGCTTGTTCCTCCAGGGGGCGCTCTTCCAAGGATATTTAGCCTGCCTTCTGAGTCGCAGTGTCTTGGGCCTTCGGAAGGTGGGTGGTGTGCACCTTTTTTTTTTTTTTTTTTTTTATTTTGTGGCTGTGGAGGCGTTTCAGGACTGCTTTCTTTGCCTCCAAAGCCTTTATTTTGGCTTCGGCTTTGGCTTTGGCTTCGGCTTTGGCTTTCGTAGAGGCAGGGCCTTCCATTTTCACTTTTGGCGCCATCTTCGTCTAAAGTTCAATTTTTAAAAAAATAGGATTTGTGTAGGAATTCCAGTAAATGTGACTATTATGTTACTTTCTTGGTTTAAAAATATTACATTTTAAATACTTCATAATTTAAATTTTAAAAAGTAAAAAGTGAACATATTAACCCAAATATGTGAAATGAGTGTGTTTCATTTGACAAGGCTCACCTGCCAAGGACCCGACAGGTGAAGGGAGGGAAATGCAGATTTCTATATCACCTTTACACAATGAACAGTTAGCATGCCTACTGCCTTTAAGTCTATAAAAATAAAAGAAATGCAGCATTATCCACAAAACTGTGAAAGTGTCTCCCAGACACTTTCAAGACCTGAAGTGTTTGTTTTATTCTGCAAAAGAAGTCCTGATAAAAGCTGTAATTAGTTTCTAAGAAGAGAGATGTGAGTTTAAGAAAACATCTCTCTGTTCTCATGGCAGTGGCTTTAGAAGGAAGTACGTTTGTCAGCCACATTTTGCACTGTTTTGGGCCCCTCAGCTTTATCCAAAGTTTTTGCTCTCTCAGGATCCTCCTCCCTGTCCACAACCCCACATTATTGCTTTCATCCACCTAAGTCAAGGAAAGCTTTGTGAGGAAAATAGATTTTAAGTTAGAGGCAGCAGTGTTACTCAGAAACGTATGATTTATCTGGTAGTAATTGCATTAATAATGGTAAGGAAGAAATGTGGACGTCAGTGTCTCTGAGGGGAATCATTAGGTTGAGGTCTCTGGGCATTCAGCCAGTGATTTCCTTGGACTTGGGCTGCTCAAACCAGGGTTCTTTCTTTCTAAAGTATTCCTATGCCTGTACTTAATTCAGAAATGAAGCCTAGAGGATCGATTATAAAAATTAAAAATCAAAACTTTTGCATGGTCAAAGAAAATAGCATAAGCATAGTAAAAAGAGAAATGTTAAACTGGGAAAAATTATTTGCCATTTAAACTACAAATATTTTCAATATCCTTAATATACAAAAGTTCTAAAAACAGTTCAACTACTTTATAGATAAATAAGCTGGAGATATGAACAGATAGTTCATAAAGAAAGATACACAAATGGATTTTACCATATGAAAAGATTTTTAAACTCACTCATAATGAATTAAACACAAATTAGAACTATATGGAGTTACTGTTTCTTATCTACCAGAAAAAAAAATCAGATAAACTACTTTGTTAGTGAGGCTGTGTACAAATAGTCACTCTTTCAAAAACACAATCCAACCCCTAAGGAAAAGAATTTGGCAACATCTAGCAAAGTTCCACATGTGTTTACTCTTTGAATCATTAATCTTACTTCTGAGAATTATACCACACATACACAGTCATATGAAAAGACATATTACTAGGGTAATTCAGTGCAGTACGAGCTGTAATAGCAAAGGACAGGAAACAATTCAAATATCTATCAATAAGGAGCTGGTTAATTAACATTTTATATCCACTCAGTGCAGTACTATTAAGCTATAAAGAGTAATGAGAACACACACACACGCACACTTACACACACGCACATATACACACATACATATTTTTGTATAGTAAAATATGGAAGTACCTTTCCAAAAAATTAAAAAGGAAGAAACAGTTTCCAACTCATTTTGAGGTCAGTATTTCTTTAATACTGAAACCAGACAAAGACAGCATAAGAAAAGAAAACTGCTGATCAATGTAGACACAAAAATCCTAGCAAACCAATCCAATAACATGTAAAAGATTTATCCCAGGAATGCAAGGTTGGTTTAACTTCCCCAAATCAATTAATTTAATACACCATATGAATGGAATAAAAAACAAACAAAAAATCATCTCAATAGACATAGAAAAGCATTTGACAATATCCAATACAAGGTTGCAGAATACAAGATCAAGATGAGAAAATGGAAGGATAAAAATGTTTAAATGATTACCTTTAAAAGAGGGAGGAGACAAGGTGAAGAGGACAGGTATAGAAGCTAGATTTCTATGTTTACACATTGCACTGCAGATTAGAGTTTGAAGCTCTGAAAGTATTCTACATTTTTATAAGGACAAAATTTAATTTTAGAAGATAACACCAAAAATTAAAATAATAAATGGAAATGAATGAACTGAATTATGCACAAATTTGATATAACTACACATAGAAAAACTATTTCACATTACATTAATATGCAATTATTTCATTGTCCATACCAAGTGGGATATATTCTGAGGACAAAAAGAATAATTTTTAAAATCTTAAACTGTTTTCAGTGTATTGTTGGTGGTATTGTTAGCTTTGTTATTTTGACAGTTAGGTGTGTATTATGGGATAAAGTAAAAGAGTAATTGTGTTGTATGATTGAGAACCAGAGCTATTTTGTGGAAGAAAGAATAAGTAAATGATGGTTTGATGGGGTTACGTCTTGGAGTCTTGAATTTGAATTAGAAGTGAGAGTTATGAATTTACATTGCATTTTATCTTTAAAATTTAGGCATTTCAAATTTCTATTCTTTGAAAAGGCTCAGAAGTAATGACTAACCTAGTATAAATGAGCACTCCTTGTGCTCAAATTCTGGTCCTTAAATATCATTTTCAACTTAAAAGATTGAGAGCTGATTCTGGGTCTGCAATAGGAAATGTGAAAAAGTGAGTCTGCAACATTTTTGTCTTACCAAAAAGCTATAAAGTTCTCAAAGACTATTGTTTTTTTCATGGGTTGAATTTTGTCCCCAAAAAGAGATATTCAAAGCCTAACCTCTGGTACCTGTGAATATGATCTTATTTGGAAATAAGATTTTTGCAGATGTAATCAAATTAAAATGAGGTGATACTGAGTTAGGATGACTCCTTATCCAATGACTGGTATCTGTATAAGAAGAGAAAAATTTAGACATAGATACAGACAAGGAGAGAATACCATGTAATGATGGAGATAGGTATTGGAGTGATAGTTCTATAAGTCAAGGAACACCAACGATTGTTTCCAACTACTAGAAGCTAGGAGAGAGGCATGGAACAGACTTTCCCTCAGTGCCTCCAGAAGAAACCAATCCTGACAACAACATCTTGATTTCAGACTTCTAGACTTCAGAATTACTATGAGACAAGCAATAAATTTCTGTTGTTTTAAGCCACTCCGTTTGTGATACTTTCTTACAGCAGCCCTAGGAAACTAACACAGGGGTTAGATCAGAAAGACTGAGAAGCCAACTTGAAGGGTCTACCACTGGTCAACTATGGGACAATTTGAGTATCAACAATGATAACAGTTCCAATAACATAACACAAACATGTTTTGAATCCATAAAATCATATTGATGTTTAAAAAAAATTTAAGTGGATAACTTGGAGAGCTACTAGAGAACTAACTCAATATTTTGAGAATCAATACATAAGGAAAAGAATCAAGCATTTACTTTGCCTTTTCTCTATATATTTTGCCTTTCCTTTCTGAGTAACCAATAAAAAAAGTAGGTGAGGGGAACTTTCTCTTTATAGAAGTATGCAAGCTAATATATGACAGAATATCACCATTTTGCAACTCCTAATGAATAATTAGCTCCAGATCATAATCATCAATGGCTTCTAATGAAAAGGGAAACAATCAAGAGCTTTTTCTTTTTTCTGATTGACGTATACAGCACTATGGATACTCAAACCTAACCTAACTGAATCTCTACATCCAACCACCAATTTGCAGAAAATAGGAGGGACAAATGAAGTTATTTTATAAAAATACTATGAAGATGCAATCAGCAAAACGTAAATCAAAATCCTACAAGAAAAATGATTTGGCTTCTTAAACAAATAAATTGCAAGGAGAAACAAAAGCAAAACAGTCAGGAAACCCCTAGAGTAAAAGAGACAGGAGAGACATCACCAATTATAATTTAATTTGAATCCTGATTCTAATAAAGAAGCTGAAGAAAAAAATATTTGCGATATTAGAGAAATTGAGTGGATATAAAGAATTGCTAGTAATTTTTTAGGTGTGATAATTTATGTTTCAGAAGAAAATTCTTATCTTTAGAGATAGGTATCAAAATATTTATAGATCGAAAGCTAGGTCTTGGGATTTGCTCTAAAATAATTCGGTAGGGAAGGGGAAAATGGGCTGAGGTATAGATAAAATTAGATTGGTCATTTACAATTGTTGAAAATGAGGTCGTGGGGGTTTATTATACTTTTTTTTTCTGCTTTTGAATATTATTAATACTAAAAAGTTAAGTGGGGGGGAAGCTTAACTGAAAGAGGTGGGGCTTCTGACCCTTAAAAATTCATAATTCTAAAGTTATCAGAGACCAGCTAAAAAGACCCAGCAGAGAGAGAAGCCCTGATTACCTCCTCCCAGACGGCTGTTTTCTCCCAGAGAAGTCCTGCCCTAACTCACAGGGCTGCAGTGAAGAGTAAGTAAAGGTTGAAGGCATGTCACAAATACAAAGTGCTAAGTGTTTAACAATAGTCGTTGGAAGGCAGTTCTCTTTATCTTTTTTGCCGAGTTCAGGCTCAGGGCCACATTACTCCTTTGGTCTTGTGTATTTATTGCCATTGCCCTGGGCCTTTAGACACAAAGATAGATCCAGACCCCTGACTGCCAGGCCCTTAGTCTGATATCCAGACCACCCACCCACTTCCCATGGCAACTTCCATTTCAGGAAAATATTTATGGGAAGGCACCTGCTCCCAGGGTGAAAAGGAAAAAAACAAAAACAAAACCCAGCATTGAACTGAAATCATTTTCTCCCATCCTAGTCTTAAACCACTATGCCATGTGTCGAGGGCATAACAAGTTGAGGATGTCTCCCATGAGAGAAGAGTTGCAAATCCCACAAAATAATGATACTTCATCATAGGAGGGCTTTCGTCTATAACATCGACTCATCATTGCCAGAATTCTTTGAAAATAATGAATCACTAATGGAACCAACACCTATGGAGCTGCCAAAGCAATAATTACAATTAATATTCTCACAATGCACACAAGTCAATGCACCCCTTATTACTGGTGTCATCTGAAGGCCTTCTGGCAGCAGTTTTAATTGAGAATTAGTATAATTAGCAATAATCACAATGAAATTTGGGATCCCTACGGCCCTTTTACAAGATTTCTGACTCAGTCTACACAAGCCTGTAAAGTAACTTTATGTCAAGTCTGATTACACCCATATCACAGATAATGAAATAGGTTTGTAGATTTCTTAACGTCTAGCCGGTTAATCAAGAATATCCAGATAGGTGTGCTTAATCTACCAGCCCATATGAGGATTTTGCTCTTGATAGCTAGCATCTGTGATCTGGAATTTCTAAATGTATTGAAATGCAAACCTTTAAATAGCAAAGCTGTGCTAATAAAAATAAAAATTTTTAAAAAGTGGTGAAAGAAATGTTCCTATTCAGGGTCTCCAACAAAGAATTCCACGTTTTCTGGCATGGGCCCTGGTCTTCATTCTATGAAATGAGTCCTTTTATTCCTGAGTTAGATTCTTGATGGTTGTGTTCTGGGTGACATAGTTACACGTCAAATAATAAATTGTTTCCTGCAAAAATTAGCTAGAAATAGATCACAGATCTAAGTGTTAGGGCTAAAATTATAAACTTGCTAGAAGAAAATATAGGGAACAAATCCTTATGGCATTGGGTTAGGCAAAGATTTTTTGAACAGTAAAAGCAAGCATACAGTAAAAAAGCAAGCAGAAAAGAAAATATTGGTACATTGGACTTCATCGAAATTTAAAATAACTGCTTTTTAAAACATATTATTGACAAAATGAAAAGCCATAGACTGGGAGGAAAACAACATACATACTCCATAATAAGAAAAACTTAATGTTTAAAAAAATAGGTAGGAATGGGACATTTACCAGTGAGGACACACCAATGACAAATAAACACAATAAGAGATGCTTCATGTTTGTTGGAAGAGAAATGCAAATTTAAACCACAATGAGATACCACCACACACCTGCTGGAATCGCTAAATTAAATTAAAAAGACTGATAATACCAAGTTCTGGTGAGGATGCTGAGCGACTAGAAATCTCATACTTCGTTAATTGGAATGCCAAGATGATACAGCTACTTTGGAAAATAGTTAAGCAGTTTCTCATAAAATTAAATATACACTTACTATACAACCCAGCAATCCTATTCCTAGGTATCTATCTCCCCAAGAGAAATGAAAACATGTGTCCACAAAAAGACCTGTATGTTAATGTTTACAGCAAAAACCTATTCATGAATGTTTATTTCAGCTTATTTAGAATAGCTCCAGACTGGAAATGCCCAAATGCTCCTCAGCTAGTGAATGGATAAACAAACTGTATACATCCATCCAGTGGAAACAAATTATTAATGCGTACAACAATATGAGTGAATCTTACAAGCATTATGCTAAGTGAAAGAGGCTAGACACAAAATGCTACATACTGTTGATTCCGTTTAGATGATATTCTGGAAAAGGCAAATCTAGAGGGACAGAAATTAGATTAGTAGTTGCCAGGAGCTAGGGATAGGGGAGAAGGAGCAGAAGGGAACCTTTTGAGGTAAAGACCATGTTTTAGATCTTGATTGTGGTGGCAGTTACACAGTTATATGCATTTTGCAAAACTCATTGAACTGTACACTTAGAAGAGTAAATATTAAAATATATAAGTTATACCTCAAGAAATCTAACCCAAAAATGTGTTTTTTGAGCATCAACTGCAACGTATTATAGAAAAGCCAATAAATTAAAGAGATGACCTTGTGCTCTGAGGGATTTGTGGTTTTAGGAGAAGGACAACAGTAATGTTTAAAAAATCCTCTAGACATTTCCTAAGAAGCCCCATTGCCCTCTCACGTGAGATTGTTGGTGTGTAGTTTCAGTCCAGGATACTGACAGTCAGGAAGGCACCACAGCCTTGGGCTGCAAAAGGGGCCTTGGTCAAGGCTGCCGGGTAGTCCGTGTAGTAGAGCGCTGGACCATCATAGCCAGCCAGCAGCAGGTTGACATGATACGGGGTCCGACAAGCTGTGTAGGATGATGACAAGTGTTAGAGTATTGAAGTTGTTTTGTACAGCTGCTGTAAGAAATGACCACAGACATAATGGCTTAAAATAATAGAAATGCATACTCTCACAGTTCCAGAGGCCGGAAGTTCAACATCAGATTCACTGGGTCAAAATCGAGGTGCGGACAGGGCCATAGGCCTTTGGAGGCTCTGGGGAGAGTCGTTCCACGCCGCCTCAGTTGTGGGTGCTGCATTGCTCCAGTCTCTGCCTTCGTCTTCACGTCACCTTTTCTTCTTCTTCTATGTGTAAACTCTCCCTGTAAAGACACTTAATGGATTTAGGGCCCACCTGGATAATCCCATGTCAAGATCCCACACCTAGTTACATCTACAAAGATCCTTTTTCCTTGTGAGGTAATATTTACAGGTTCCTGGGAGTAGGACTTGATATCTTTGGGTGCCCGTTATGCAGCCAACTTCAAGTAGTTAAGATGACATTCCTGTGGGCAGGTGTGGTTAAGGACTATTTGTGGAAGAGAATCTGGCTTTGAGGAATGGATTGGATTTCAACAGAGACTGAATTATTGTCAGACGGAGTGGTACTGACCAAGGCTTGGTGCTAGCAATCCTTTCAGCAATAGCTTCGCTTACATGGACTGGCTGAATCCAGTCTGAAGGGTCCTGCACTTGCTTTATGCTCTATCACTGTCTTGAAATTCTTTAAATTTTATCTTTGAACTTTTGTTTCATAAGTGAAATCCAGTGGACAATGGCCCGTTTGCATGAGCAGAGGACAAATATGCAATATCTTTCTTTGTCCATTGTTCCTTGCCACCCTTGCCTCTCCAGGTGCATAGAACATTCAAGAGCACAGAATTCCAGTAGGCCCACAATGCATGGGAGTTCAGTGAGATGCAAATCGAGTACAAGGCAAGTGTTACCTACGAACAGAGGTAACTGAGTAAACAAAAGCACTAACAACACCTAGAAGCCATGCTTTCTGTTCAAACTTGGTTAGAACACAGAAAGAAGGCAATGGCATTCTAAGAAACATGAACAACCAAGGAAGCCTATCATGTCCTTTATTACCGTATTACTCCCTTGTATCAGCCAATCATTTATGCTGAAAATGTTGACATAAAAGGAAAGAGAAAGGTGGGGCAACTCTTAGTTGTTTCCAACTCTTAGTGTTTCCTTCTGTACTCATCAATGTCCTTCTTTAAAAGTCTTTTAAAGTCCTTTATTCATCAGTGAGTCAAAGGTAGAGAGTGTTGATAGAATGTGGGCAGATCAAAAAGTGAAATAAAAAATAGATGAGTTAATTTCACGCAGTTTCCACTCTCTTGGTGAGAATGAAATATGAATGCATGTGCGAACTATAAAATATGAACTGTAATTTTGGTAATTCAACATGCAACTTAAATGCTCTAACGTGTGCATTTAAAACGGGAGCAAAGTTTAAATGCAAATATTCCAGCACTGCACAAAATCAAAATAAATGCTAACAAATTTTAATTTTCCTTTACTTAGAACAACAGTAAACAGCAAATAAAAAAACACCATGAGAAGTTGAGAGTCCACGGAAGAAAAAAAAACCTTCATATTTTAGTACCGATAACAGCACTACTTTTTGAAAAAGGGACCCTGCATTTTCATTTTGCCCTGAGCTCCATAAATTATGTAACCAGCCCTGGTCAGACGACATAATACAGGAATAACCAAGATTTTGTCACTCAGTATAAGAAGCAATTTAGCAGTCAGAGAGTATATCCTCCTACACTTCCAAAATCATAGCATCATCACACCAGGCACAGGATAACCAGAGCCTCTGTTCAGAGTAAGTAAGCTCTCTTTTACTGTACACTCTTTTTTAAAATAAAAAAACTGTGGTGAGGTACATGTAACATAAAATGTACCATCTTAACTATTTTTAAGCGTATAGTTTAGTAGTGTTAAGTATATTCACATTGTTGTGCAACCAATCTCTAGAACTTTTGCATCTGCCAAAACTGAAACTTTGTCCCCATTAAACAATAATTCCCCACCAGCCTGTGGCAACCACCATAACTACTCTAGATACTGCATATATGTGGAAAACGTGCAGCATTTGCCTTTTTTGTGTGACCGGCTTCTTTCACTTGCCATAATGTCCTCAAGTTTCATCCATGTTGTAGCAGGTGACGAGATGTCCTTCATTTTTAATATTAATAACATCTGATTGTGTGTATATACTGCATTCTGTGTATCCATTTATCTTCAGTGGACATGTGGGTTGCTTCTACCTAAGTGAGCTAATTTTAATCACAATCAAAATTTGCCCCAATTGCTTTTGACCTTGTTAGTTAACCCATCCATCTATGCATCTATGCTTTGACTCATTCCACAAAGGATTTAAGATGATTCACAGACAACTCCAGTTTAACAACAGACAGAGAGAGATTCAAAACAAATGTGAAACGTGGGTGACAACATAGTAAAGCAGGGCCCATTAGAAATTTGGCTTACAAAGTTTTCTAAAAGCTGCACCCACAACATAGCTAGATTGATCTGGAACCAGTGATTCTTATTTGGGCTTCCCTAACTTTTTCATGTCATGGCACATACAGAAAGCAATAATATTTGCATGGCATACGGGGGGAAACCTGAAGACTGAGGGAACCAGCATTTCAGGCCCAACGGTGCCCTGCTCTAGCCAGGCCAATGACTGCCACGCATTGTATGAGAAGCTCTGCCAGCTTACCCCTCTGGAGGGATCCCAATTTGCCCCGAGCTGCATATTTCAATTGTCTGTAAATGACCCAAACTGTAATTTCTATCTCCAACAAAGAAATTGTGAAGTAGTCAAAGCACCCATTGGAGCAGAACGACTCGAGTTGCATCTGTTTCTGTCAACTAGTTCTATGACTGGGCAAGTTACTTAATCTCTCTGAACCTCAGTTTCCTTGTTTGTTAATATGATTACAAATACCTTACAGGATTACATAATAACTAAAGGTAATGCTTCTTAAGCACCAAATACACGCCAGACCCACAGTTGGCACCCCAAAACATTCTTCCACATAGTAAAGCAGCGCAACAGAACTTTCAGTTTCTAGTTCCTTCCTTCCTTCATTGATTCATTCACATGAACAAATCTTGATTAAGTACTTACCTTGTGCCAAATACTTCCAGGTTCTGGGGCTACACCTGGTAACATGAGATATACTAGAAAACTTCTGATCAGGCTGTACAACAGTGTCTACTTTTGGTGAATCACTTCAACTTCCTGGGCCATTGTATCAGTCAGCTCTCACTAGTCTGTGCTATAAAATGAGCAACGCTAATATCTCAGGGATTTAGAAATACATTTTATTTCTTGCTTATGCTATATAAGGGATGGGAATTGGCTACAGCTCAGTTTCACGCCAAAACCAAGTCTAGAGGGGCATCTGGGATACACTCTTCTCACGGTGGAGGACTGAAACAAGAGGACCTCAGCCAAGCAATGCGATTGCATTGATCATTTCTGCTCTGAAGCAAACACCATTTCCACCCCAAACTCCACCAGACAATGCAGCTCACATAGCCATGCCCATAGGCGATGAGGCAGGATGAGGGTAGGAGGCAACAAATAATCTTGAACAAAAAAACACAATCCCCCACTGCCAGTTTTCTAATTTATAAAATGAGGATGGTAGGCTAGAGTTCTCTATTCCCTTCCAATTCTATATTTGGTGATTCTACGATTTAACAGAGAAATTTAACTGTTACATAGTTGAAGGAGCTGAAAGTCACACTGCTGTACTGCCACATTAAACACAAAATGTTGAACAAGGAGGACCTATATTATCTATAAACCGAATCACTCTTCTGCAGAGAAACACAAGGATAAAAATAACGTACTCCAACATGTCACTGAAACTGTTTTCCCACTTTGATCCCTTAGATCTTTATGAATGTCACCATAGCCATCATAGCTTTTAAAGATGACAGGTGTGTCCTAAGAACTGTATGGGCCCTGACTTTCTCTAAATAAAATAATATTAAAATTGTAATGCACTTGAGGGAGGGGCTTGTCACTTTAAAAACCTCAGTAATGAATCTTTTAATAAGGTACAAAATTATTTTCAACAATTGATCTTCTATAATTAATTGCTTATAAACATAGATTTTAATTTAGTGTCAGTCTGAGAAAAGGGTTGGGACAACATAACCCACCTCAAATAAGTTGGCCATTAGACCTATTAAAGTCTGTATTAGGGGCCTTGTATCAGCCTCCAAACGTAGCTTGTAAACGTCCAGGCTCCTATAGAGTCATTCATTACTGCCTCAGGTACTGTGCACTGAATGAAGAAAAAAATAATTTCCATTATAGTGTTACAAATGGCTATAAATACTGTGGACATATTATGTGGTAAGTGTTTTGCTGTGGCTTTACATGTGCAGTCTTTTCTCTCAGCATATCTCTGCAAGGTGAATATTACCCCAATTTTCCCAATGAGGAAACCAAGTTTCCTCGAGGTTCAATAACTTGCCTAACTCCTTAATAACAGAGCATATTTTAAACCCATGCTACCGTGACGGCCGTGTCCAGTCCATCCTGCTGAAGAAGAAAACCAGAAAACCATTTTCTATTACCACTTTCTGCCAGGAAGATGGAAGGCTAAAGAGCTCTTTCTTTTCTTTGTATTTCCAGTCATCATTTTGCCTCCCTGGAGGATGAGCGCTATAATATTCTGAAATTTCTATATGCAGATATGGGAGGATGAACTATATTGGACTGTAAGGGATATGGGTACGTTGCTGTGTGCTTGGGATGGAAGTTTGATTAAACAGGTCAACTGGAACCATTTTCCAATATGTATAAGGAGTATGCCTCATGAAAAAACTGCTCTTAGCTTTCCTTGGTGTTAGTTTTAGTTTGTCTCCACTGGGGCTACCGGCTACCTGCTCAGTGGGTAGGGATGTGAGTCCCAGACCCCCGTTCTGAGTGCTGATGTGTACTAATTATACGGTCTCCTTGAGGTGGGAATGAACTGAGAACTCAACAGAAGTAAATAGCTTTACCTTCTGGCTAATAGATGAGAAGAGTCGCCCCATCACATCAAAGGTCTACATGTTCATCCGCCTACAGTGGGCTGTAGCCATCCATCTGCAATGTCACTAACTGCAGCCCATCCAGCCACATCTGGAAAAGTTAAGTGAGCTGCAGAGCTGACAAGTGTTGGGAAATGCTTTCAGCACCGCATATTGACAATGGGCTAAGAGTTTTTCTCCCCCTATTTGCATCAAGCCGAGTAAGTTCTTTGAAAGTTAAAGCTTCAAGTTTTAGGAAAGTTACTGAAAATATGTACAGAAAGATATATAGTACAGCAACAGCAATTCTTTGAAATATCAGACATGACAGGCACAGAAGGGTTAATGAGACCCATAAAAAGGGTGACCAGTCCAGGGGAAACTAGGGGAATACTAGTTTCTAGTTTACTAGTTTACTAGTATACTAGTAAATACTAGTTTACTAGTGCACACACTGAAGGGCTCAGTGAGTACACCCTGAAAGGACAGATGCTTTTGGTACGCCTAACACATACTACACGACTCTCTGTTTACCACAGAGTCTGAAACCCTCTGAAGAATGGAGCACGTGCACTGCCTGAAGGACAGCACAGCTACCCTTAGATTGATCAGTAACTTTTCTGAGTGCCCTAGGTGGGTTCAGTTTCCTATGTCACAATTCCCAACAAGCTCCTCAAATCCAGAGCTATGTCAGAAAATGTGATTTATTTGTTTATTTTTGTAGCCTTGACAGCCTTGAGCACAGTGCCACATGGAAGCGACTTCATAGCGAACCCTTCTCGTTCTAATTTGGCAGGAGATATGAGCCGGTACAGGGACAACGGAAGTACAAAGATAACCCTGGGGTCATTCTAGTCATTCTCTTCCATAAGCTCCTCCACTAAGCAAGAGATTCTCTATCATTCTAAAGCCTTCTCAAATGTTGTTCTCACTCACCATCTGTCCATAGATGCTTTCTAATGAAATAGTGATGTTTTAAAAAATTATCTTTTCTCCACGGAGCCACAAAGTTCATAGCATTTCCTTGCTTATATAGCCTTATGGAGAATTTGAGGAAAAAGGAGGTAAGTGGCAGGGAAGGGTAGCAAACACATTCCTTTGCCTTGCTACAGCTTTAGGCTGTACCTCCATCGTGCATTGGGCTCTTGTACAGGTCCCCCTTAAATCTCTTAGATCCTTGCTCAACCTCTGAGTTCCCCATTTTCTTCCTGCTGTTCTGTGTCTCCCTTAAGGAAAGAGTCATTTGGAGAACCTTTGCCATGGTCTACCTCCCCCAGCCCCGCTGGGAATTCATTGCTAAGGCCATTTTCAGAGGTGAACGCTCCTCTGTTAGGGCCTGGCTGTTCACACCAGTTCAAGAAAGGGAGGTGTGGTGAGAAGTCCAGTAAAGCAAGACCTTCCCTTCTGCACACACTAAGATTCTTTCTAGGACAGCTCAGTATGAGCCACTTTCTTTTCTAGAAAACTGTGGGGAAGCGTGGCTACCTGATGGGAGCAATGATTGTACACAGGCTCAGTACAGGAGCAGAAAGGGGCAGAACTGGGATTCAGAACCGGATCACCTATCCCAGTTCACCAGGAGTTTCACATTGCTCTGCCCAGCAGGCTGTGTGTAGTGCCCTTCGCTCCCGCATACAAAGGTGGGCTCGGGAAGGTCAGAGCAATCCCCTTTGTATATCTATTTTCTTATTGAATCTAAGGATAGTATTTTATATGAAGAAAGGGTTTCACAGTGAAAGAAAGGCTGTCTTGTCTACACCATGTTACCTCCAATTTTAGGAAGATTCTACTAAAGTCTGGAAGCTATTCTCAGGTAGCTCTATCTAAACTAAGTCCTTACTAAGACCATTTATCCCAAAGAACTAAGAACTAAGACCTTTGTATCCAGAAAGCATTATTATAATACGTGGCATTTACATTTGGGTCATTGGCGCTCACACACGTTCCTGGCCCCCTGAATGACTGAAGTCTTATTCATCATTTTGCTATTTCTGATGGATAGTGTTGAGCTCTCAATATTTGTTCTCCACAAGAATAGCAAAACGGTTCTAAGTGTGGACTCTGGTCAGGCAGTCTGGGTATGTCCCTTGCTATGTAACCTTGGGCAACTTAAAAAACAAACAAATACACAAAAAAGAACAAAACAAAAATGCTTTATGTCATAGCGCCAAAGATTAAGTAAGCTCACACATTTACAGCGCATAGTAAATGCTCAATCAATATGTGCTGTCGTTATTATTACTGATGCCATCGTTGTTATTTGAGGGATCCGTGCCAAGGCCTGGCATCGTCTTCTGAACAGGACAAATAGACTCAGCCTCATAATCAAAATGCTTTAAACTCTTGGCTTAGATCAGTAAATTCTCTTAAGCGATGGGGTTTAGGACAGAGCTGAACCCACAGCAGAATAAACCCGGTGGACTCAGCACTTCACCCCCAGAAAGGAGGGAGCTGGTGAATAAGCTGGTGGAGGAGCGAACAACGGGAGCCAGAAGCGCTGTTCTCTCGACATCAGGCAACTGCAGTCTTTGGATCTGTTATAGCTGGCTCAGCGAAAACCCCCATTTCCAATTTGCACACTATCTGTAAACGTTTAATTTGAACGGCGTTCCTATTTCATATCAAACAAGTGAGAAAAAGAAAATCTCATCCGCTCATTAGTGCTGTGCCAGACTTCCACAGGGATATGGTGGCGACCGGAACTCAGCAGCTGCGTGGAGACCTCAGTAGGATTTCTCAAATGGCTGAATGGAGAGCAATACATCAGCCTACTGAAATCTCACATGCCATTTGGTTTAAATATTAAAGTTCCTTTGAGGTGAAATAAGTCTTAGAACCAGAAGGAAGGTAGGTGTCCAGCCTGTTAGCCTGGGCTCCATATGATGAGACTGTCACAAAGGTACCTCTTTTTGGCAAGGGGGGGGGGTCACTGCCAACCCCAGATCTCTCCAGCTCTACTTGCCATTCAGAACTGGACTTTCGCATCTCTGTCAGCCTTTGTCCAAGGCTGCTCAACCCACAAGCTAGACTGACAGACCATCAATAGAAACATAATGCAAACCATAAATGCAAGGCATATATGTCCTGAAAAATTTTCTAGCAGGAACAGTAAAAACATAAAATAAAAAGAAACAGGTGAAATGGACTTTAATAATATATCTTATTTCACCTCATATATACAAAATACTGTCATTTCAATAAAAAATTATTAACAGGATAATTTACCTTTATTTTGTTTTTTTGGTACTAAGTCTTTGAAATTTGGTGTGTATACTTACAGCATACCTCAGTCTGGACTAGCCACTTTTCAAGTGCTCAGTGGCTACTGTATTGGACAGTGCAGGTCTAGCCTGTAGACTAGACCAATTCCACACAGTGCATTATATCTTAAAACAGAGGGCCAGTGGTGAAAACACCCAACAGAGCCTGAGGCGGGGTCTCGGGGGGCTGAGAAGAATCGGGAGGGCCCTGTGAAACAGAGCTGTCACCGCAGTTCTTTTGAAGTACATTTGCTTGCAATAACTTCTATAAACATCATTGGCTCTCTCCCCTTTGTTTCACAGTTCGGGGACCCAATTTATCTCTGACGGAGAAGAGTATTATTTTCTCAGCTGCAAATCATGTTAATTGGGCAGCAAATCGACAGGAATGTGGAGTAAACACCCCTAATACCTTTAATGCTTTTGATGACTTTTCCAGCCCCCTACAGTAGATACTGTATTGAAGGGGGGTAGCAGCCCTGACCCCTGCGAAGGATGACCGGTGTCTACATACAGCAGGGAGGTGGGGTCATGGATGAATCCTAAAGGGAATGCATTTCAAAGTTCGGATCCGTTGTCTTTTGCTTTTATTTGACTCTCACTCGGATAACTTGGATCATTTGGCCAGAGTAAGTGCAGAAAGGCAAGTTACCAGGGATCCTCTGAGACAAGTTTGCAGTGCATCGTGACTTTTGACTAAAGCACTGATTTCTTTTCAGGGAAGTCATTGTGTCAGTTGCTTTTCCTTCTCTAACACTGGCCATTTTTAAACTGTTGAATCACTGGATGCCTAACCAACTCTACATGATGATGAGGTCTTTCTTTTCCAAAGCGGAAGAAGGGGGATTATGAAAAGCAGGGAAAGGGGAAGCAGTGGAATGCAGACCCAATCCCAGGCAGACCAACTTTAGGAACAAATACCCATGTAAGTTGAAGACCTAGAAATTGGTTTTGGTAAAACTATCCTGCCTTGTATCCACGGGAACGTCTTCCTGTAGCCCACGGGTAGGTGTATCTAGTTGGATGCCTGCTAGCCTAGAACATACCAAAACTTTTTCACTCAAGTCTTTAAATGGTCTTCTTCTGAGTCCTCAGCACAGCCCTGTCCCCTTTCTCAGATCTAGAGCCTCGTTCCATTTCCAGAAGGCCCCTTTATATCTCAACAGGGATGATACAGATACTTGGCACTCAGCATCCCAGGCTACAGAGGACTGGATGCCCCCAGAGCAATGGCCAGCTGTGTTAGGAAGAACATGGCTGATGTAGGTTGAATTTAACAGCTCCTGGACAAATTTCCTTAATGCTAATTCACCATAAGCGCTCACTTTCTGCCCTCTGCTGCCCACAAACATTACAAAGCTGATGGTTAGAATCACCCAGGCAGCCTGTTAAAATACAGATTCCTGGGCCTCCCACTCATAGATGCTCTGATTTAGTAGATCTAGGAGCATGGCCCAGGAACCTGCATTTGTAGGACTACTCAGGTTATTTTTATGCATGTCTACAGACCACATCTTTCCAAGCCCTACTGGATACCTGCCGGAATAATGTTCTCAATGTCAAGAGTGTCATGTCAACATCAGGGTAACAATCAGGGTCCAATTATTTTTCTGTGGATTCAAAAGGTAGGATTATGATTTTGCAGTTGTGCTCTGTCAAAAGAAATATACATTTGCATCTTTCTGATCCCTAGTGGAGACAACCAAATTATCAGAAAAAGCTTTTTTCCTCCCAAACGTTTCAAAGACCACCTTAGAGGGCAGCCAGACTTTGTCCTGGATGAACAATGCAAGGTGCCTTTTCACTACATTACTCCCACCTGGGAAGCATCAAAGGGATTACTGTACCGGATGGCCTCCTTCTAGCAGTTTCTTATGCTTTGTAACACGTAACCCTGCTATCCTGACCATAGTTAATAGGTCTATGGATACTTGCCCAATCTGGACTCAGCCATCCATAAAATGGCAGTGACTCATGAGCAATCAGCCTCCCAGGAGTACCCCACACTAGAGAATGACTGGTATAACTTCCCTTGAGGAGTCTGCATGTGCCACAGAAAGAGGAAGTCAGCTAAGTGGAGGCAGGTGGCGTAAAGCACACACAGCAACGCTGTGTCAGCATCACCATGTGGTGGAACACCAGAGTGAATGATGGCAGTAACTAACAATATCCTCTGTAAGAGCTAATAATTATAGTGATTATAAGCTAACATTTATTAAGCACCTGCTATGTGACAGGCAAGGTGCTAAGTTTTTTATTTATGACATTTCATTTAATCCTTATAAAGACTCAATGGTTATTTGATATCAATTGTTAATATTCTCATTTTACAGATGAGGAAACTGAGCCTTGGAAAGGTTAACAACTTGCCATAGTCAGCAAGTGTTAATGCTGGAATTCAAACCTAGTTAATTTCAGAACCCACCTGTGTATGTATTAAAGGCAGGGCTGGCTATAGCACTTGGAGGGCCCTGAGCAAAATGGGGCTGCTTGTTTAAATAGCTGGGCAAAAAATGCCATTAATATAAAGCCTTTTCCTTTCCTCGAAGGTCTTGATGTTGACGGGCCATGATGATTTGCATTGGTCATTTAATGCCATTCTAAGTCAACAAAAATTATTTACATAAATTTTACCATTCATCTTTATATTGTGCAATGCCACTTTTAAGTGCCAGTTTTAACTCATATGCGGAATCATTGATATTAGACAATTTGTATTTCACAGCTTGTATAATGCTTTTGTGTTTTGCACAAAATGAACTCATCTGTTTTTATTTCACTTCTTGGAACACACACATTCCACCAGCTCTCTACCTTTGATTGCTGATGAATAAGGAAGGACTGAAAAAGAACTGAAATTATGGGTTTACCTATGGACCCCTTCCATCTTTGTCATTATTTTCAGTGTAAGTGGTTAGCTAACATAGGAAAGAAATGGATATGGTAGGTTTTGAAGGGGAGAAGAATTTACCACTGCAAAATATATTTCTAGTATAAGGATTGTTTTAGGCTCGTTGTTTGCAAGCAACAGCAGACACAGGAGAAGCTCCTGTGTAGAATATACTCTTTTGTAAGGGAAATTTAGATTTATAAAGAAAATCTTCATTTGTAAGGACATCTCCCTCTCTGTACCAGGAAGAGGAGGATGACTAAATCTCTCGAAACTCATCAACAGAGAAGGCAACTGACCTAAATCTGCACAACTTTACTCCTGTTTACTGTGCTTTGCCTGATAAACTTCCCTCATCCCTCATGAGGATGAGGGATGTCATGGCAGACTTCCCTCATCCCTCAACATCTTCTTTTGTCTTTATCTGGAGATGGCATTTAAGGTGGTAGCTTGGGCCATTTTGGGGAGTTAGTCAGTTTTCCTGGGCATCTCCCATGTATACAGGAGGTATACATGTTATTAAATTGTTTGTTTTTCTCCTGTCTTTTATTACAGGCAGGCCTCAGCCAAGAACCTAGAAGGGTAGAGGGAAATTATTTTACCCCCTTTGCAGGTTCCTTGATGGCTGCTATTCCTTAGAATGCCATTTGCCTTCTGTCTGTATTTGAAGCAAGTTCAGGTTTAAACGGAAAGCATGGCCTCTGAGGAATGTCAGCACTCTCTTGTACCCCATCATAGACTTAAGATGCTTACCTTGTACTTGGTTTGTGATCACAAACATCCTGGGTCCACTGGGCTTCTGTGCTAATGGGACACTGGGAATGCTGCATATGAACAGGCAGGCAAATACACACACATCCTGTGGCATCTCCTCTGCTCGCAGGCAGTCTCCAGCGTCCCATTGAACTTCACTTACAAAACACAAGTTCAAAGACACAATTATTAAGAATTTCAGGAAGGTAATAGCAGAGCATTAAACCAAGCACAGGGTCATTCTGAGGGCGAGACACCATGTCTATGTACCAGCTGCACACCTGTGAGTTGCACCTGACCGAGGGGATGGTTAGTAGAGTTTTTGTCACCTAGATGCCATTGAACAATGTAAAGTACTACTACATTCTGAAAAATACTGTTCCAGTTACCCCAACAGCCCAGCTATGCAGCCTCCGAAATGCCTACCTTATTTGTTGGTGGGTTTATTCATTGGCCTATAATTAAACCCCATCATCTGAGGCAACTTGAGTGTCTTCAACACACTTTCTGGGTGGCCTGTGGGGCTCCTCGGACCTTTGGACCTCTTCCATGGGTGGATGGCAGCAGCACCCCGCAGAACCTCTTCTCATCCACCTGGCATCATGGAATTCACCCACTCCACCTGTGGAGGCAGTCCAATCCTGTCTGCATTGTTCTGGTTAATGGGGCAGGTGAGAAAGGGAGGGAGGTTGGTTCTCAGGTTTTCTCTCCATTACCCAAGTCCCTCAGTTTGGTCTCAATAATATCATTGTTGTTCTCATTGACAAATGTTTTCCTGCCACACCTTTCATCTTATCTCTTTTATTTTTCTGCAATGATACCTGCAACAATCCTAGGGCTTCCCTCTTCCAACCCACCCTCTCCCCAGGTTACTCTTCCTAAATAACTGTTTTGATTATGCTACTCTTCTTAAAAACATTCATTGGCTCTCCATTGACCACTAGATTTTCTCCAAGTTCTTTGTCCTGGCATTCAAGGCTTTCCACAATCTGACCTCAACCTACGTGTTTTCGTTCTTTCCTGTTGGGCAGGAGAGTAACATGTATGAACCTTGCCTCCTTTGTGCCTGTATTTTTCCTTCCTTCCTCTCCTTCCACAGTCACTTTATATACAATGGATTCATCCTAAGTGCATGGTGTTTATTTATAAATCTTTCCACCCCACAAAAACATATATAATATATATTGCATGTCTACCCTGTGGTCCACACCATGTAATATGTGGTTGGGAAGTGTTTGAGTTAAACAATTTAGCATACAGAATTAAATAGTAGTCACTTCTTTCACTTCCTCAGAAAGTTATGAAAGCTATGTTTTATTTGTTCATTTGAAGTAAGTTATCACAAAAACAATTCAAAAGATTTCATTTTCTACCTATTAAATCAGGATAGAGTAAAATAATTCAAAAGCCCAATTTTGCAAGATAATAGAGAAATAGGAACCAGCATCTAATCACTGGAGGGAATTGTGGATTGATACAGCTTGGGAGGGCAATTTGAGAATACATTTTAAGAACCTTAAAAGTGTTTATGCCTTTGACCCTGTAATTCTACTTCAAAACCCGTAATTTCACTTGTAAGTATTTATTCTATGGGAATCATCAAGAAACGTGCACAAATATTCTTCTAGAAAGACATTTAAACAGAAATCCACATAGCTAATAACAAGGAATGAATTAGATAAATAATTTATTAAGTGCTAAGTAGCCATTAAAAACCATGTCTTAGGAAAAAACATCAACAACATGGCAAAATGCTCCAAATATATCAGTAAATAAAAAGCATGTTCCAAAACATGCTAATAGGCATAGTAATAGGCATACTAATAGGCATAGTATGAGCCCAAAGTTATACAATTATCTGTGAATAGAAAAGAGATTAAAAGGATACACATTACAACATTAATGTGATTCTTTTTTAGGATTACCGTTTTCTATTTTCTCCTTTATATAATCTTTGCATTTTCCACAAGAATATGAATCACTTTTAGAGTCATTGATGAAAAAGCTCGGCTTATGCAATCCCTATGGAAAAAATTATATTAGACTTAAAGTCCTTGTCTTAAACTTGAAGTTGTCAGCCAGTCAGCAATACTCATGAAATTTCCTGTACTAAGTGCTGTAAAGATTTAAAAAGTCAACAAAAGACATAAGTACTGCCTTTCTGTGATTTATAAGCGAATGATGACATAGAAAGCACTACAAAGTGACTTCTAAAGAAATAAATATTTAAATAGCAAATATTTAGTTCTGAAAACCAGATCAAAATTATTTTTAATTGGTTTTACCTTTCTCTAGTACACATAGCCTATTGCCTTACACATAATAATCATCCAACCAATTTTTTTTAATAAGTTTTTATTTTTATATGTATTGGGGAATGTTGGGGAACAGTGTGTTTCTCCAGGGCCCATCAGCTCCAAGTCGTTGTCCTTCAATCTAGTTGTGGCGGGCGCAGCTCAGCTCCAAGTCCAGTCACCGTTTTCAATCTTTAGTTGCAGGGCGCAGCCCACCATCCCATGTGGAAATTGAACCGGCAACCCTGTTGTTGAGAGCTCGTGTTCTAACCAGCTGAGCCATCCGGGCGGCCCAATCAGTGTTTGTTGAATGAATAAATAAGTGAACCGGCAGTTGAATGGCAAACAACTGAGGCTTTGGAGGTCACTGGAGCTGTGTTGACCTGGTCTAGAAAATTTCCATGACCAGATGAGGACGGGCTTCCAAGACTGATGTTTTTGTAGCCATTATATAATTTCATTGGTTGTAAAGGCTCACCATTTATACCTTCCAACCTACCTCAGCTCTTTTTTCTGTTTGTTTTTAGTTAAAATTTATTGGAGTGACAATTGTTAGTAAAGTTACGTAGATTTCAGGTGTACAATTCTGCAATACATCATCTATACATCACATTGTGCTACCTCAGCTCTTAAAGAGTTTTGTATCTAAGAAATATCAAGGGAAAATTGCTTCAAACATACAGTACTGGAATCAAAATTGTCACCATTTATTGAATGTTTCATGCGTGCCAGGCACTATGAGAAGCACTTTACATGCATGATGTTATTTAATCCTCACGATAACCCTTTGAAGTAGGGTTATTATCTTCACTGTGGATAAGAAACTGAAACACAATTAATAATTTGTCCAGTGTCATGTGAATAGCAGGGAGTGGAGACGAACTGTAAAGCCAGTTCTGGTTCACTCCAAAAACTATGGGATTAGTCACTATGCTACAAACTTCCTTCTTGGTACCAGGACACAAATTTTCACTGGTGATTCACATGCTAGACTAACACAACTTTTTTCTTTTTTTTCATTTTCTTTTCCTTGGTATTCATTTTAGCTATTCTGGTGAGTGTATAGTGCCATCTCATGATAGCACCTCACTTAATAAGGTTTCTGGCCATTTGGATATTCTTTTCCTTTGCTTGTTCAAATCCTTGCTAATTTTTCCATTAAGTTGATTGCTTTCTCCCCCCTTGATTTGAGTAGTTCTGAATCTATTCTGGCAACAGACTTGGTTTTTTGTTGCAAATGTCTTCTATTCTATGGCTTGTTTTTTTCACTGTCTTCACTTTCTCTTTGCCTTCGTTCTTTCGATATCTTTTTCTTGGGGAAAAGTTTAGTTAGACATTCAGAGGCAAACACTGTCATGAACTCCTATGTCTCCATCATTTGACTTCAACAAGTTGTCATCCATGGCCAGTCTTGTTTCAATCCTCACCTTCTGTTCCTCTCTCTATCTAATAGATTATTTTGAAATAAATCTTAAGCACCATTATCTTCCATCCATAAATATCTCATGATGTGTCACTAATAGATAAGGACTACTTTAGAAAATACACAACCACAATTCTATTGTCACACTTAAAATCCTGGTAATCCATACTTCCATAGTTTGCGAACTATTCAGTAAGTGTTTACATTTCTCCAATTGTCTCAAATTTTATTTTTACATTTTGGTAGTTTGAGCCAGGATTCAGATAAAGTCCATACCATGCAACTGTTTGCTAGAGCTCTTAAGACTCTCTTATTTATAGGTTTCCTCCCCCTATTTCTTTTTTCTTCCTGACCATTTATTTAAGAACCCAACTCATCTGTTCAGTCAAGTTTCCAATAGTGTGGATGTTAGTTATCACATCACTGTGTGTGATTGAAAATCCTTCTCTGGTCTTGTATTTTCTGTAAATTATTAGGTCTAGAGGCTTGATTAGAGTCAGGTACAATTTTTTTTTTTTTTTTTTTTTTTTTGGCAAGAATACTTCCTAGGTGGTATTGTATACTTCTCTCAGGTAGTATGCAATTCTTGGTTGTTTCCTTCTTTGTGATGTGAGCCGAAATGGAAGACCACTGCTCGGATCCATTGTTTCACTAGGGGCAGGACCTCGGATTATAAAACATACATTTTAATTAATCTCTGGTACTCGGTGACTTCGTTGGATCCTGCTTCTTTTACCTAAAGGTTTGGGATGACTTGAAATACACAAACTGAATGGAAATAGAATTTTTCTTTCAGTTTATTTTTTTTGATCCTGCCTGGATACCCAAGCCAGTAAACTGTAGGGGGGATACGTTATGCTTCTCTGAGAGGCATATCGATTACAGGGTTTGGGACTGGTGAGGGAAAAATAGTATGGACTTTAGGTCTTCAAGGAAATGAGAATGGTGTTGGTACAGGTTTTCAAAAGCATTGTACATCCAAAATGTATTAGCTTCTGTGAAAGGACCAACTTTGCTCAAGTACCATCTTGGAATAAATGATGGGTTTAAAGAGTCTCTCCAAGGTCCTAATACTTATTGAGGAAATCAAAGCAACCTCCTGAAATCCAGTGGAAACACCCTGCCACTGATTAGGTAAAAAGTCCAAGGCGTTATATAGCTTACAGGATACTACCTCTGTCTGGGCATGTAAATTGTGGCTTGCTGTTTTACACAGCAGCCTTTACTGTTAGGTCGGATAAAACAGAGAAGATTGTCACTGAATAAGAATTTGGGTCTTGGTGATTCAACATTCAACCTTTCAAATATCAATCATTTGTCAGATCCACAGACAGAAGGATGAGACCAAGCTGTTCTAGAGAAGGAGGTAAAAAGCCCTCTGAATACTGAGAAGATAAAAAGAACAGGAGGTGACTGACAGGGTTTGGTTTTGGCACTCAGAAATCACTTTTGTGTGCTAGACACATGCTTCGTTGTTGCAGCAGTTAAACAGCAGAATAAAAGGTGCGAGCTTTACAGAGTTCTATTTAGAAAGATGCTAAAAAGAGGCAAAGTCTTTTCCGTTGTACATGTTTGTTTAGATTTCTACTTTTATTAATGATCTCAAAAGGAACTAAACAGCATTCAAAGACAATTTTAAATTTTAAGTGATTAAATTAAATCAGGAATGAGGACCAAAGAAAATACTAAAAAATCTAGTGGGTCAAATTAAATTACAGTTTTAACATAACAGAATGTTCCCCCAAATAAAAAAAATTCTCTAGGGTCACAGAAATAATCCAACTTAACCAAATGCTACAGGAATTAAAGTCCTACAAAGGTAGGGACAAAGTCTGTGCTGTTTACTGCTGTATCCCAAGCATCTAACATAATGCCTGGTACATAGTAGGTGTTCAACAAAAACATACTGAAAGAATGAATAAATTAAAGCTCTAAAATTAAAACCAAAACGTTCCAGTTGTGAGATTAAAAACCTATAAAAAGAACAATGGTAAGTTGAGTCTTGCCCAGCTGTCATTTGCAAAATCCTGTCAAAGCTGCTTAATAAAAGTATGGGGTTGATACACCCCATGTCTAGAAAGTTGTAAAACAACTGGAGAAGGTCCAGAGCCAAATTTGACTTGCTCCAGATTATAGAGAATGACAGCCAGACCTACTGTTTGCATTCCTGTCTCTGCCTTTTGGTGATGCATTCCTGTCTCTGCCTTTTGGTGAGCAGTTCCCGTTCCAACAAAATCTTCTAATTTTTAATTTACTCTGATACTTGTATGTCTAATGATTTCATATCACATCATACTAGTCTGGCCTTCAGGGTACTGTTGACATGCGTTTTCCTGATTGCCCTTTACATATATTATACACAAACCAGCCAGGAATCATTCTTCTTGACATGAGCCTGTCAGGTGAGAACTGTAGTTTCCCTTCTCTCCAGAAACTGCCTTCTTCACAGACTCCATTTACAAACAGCTCCCCGGCTGCCTCCCCATCACCTACATCTTGAGTAAGCTTGTCCAGACATGGAGTGCATCATTAGGCCCGGTCTTCCAGTCATTCCATTGCTTGCAAAGCAATTATTTATAGGCGTTTGGTCTTTTGTCTGACATCTGTTTGATGCTGGAGCTCCAGCCTTTGTCTCAATGAATCACTTGTCAGCAAAGGTTATGGATTTCACACCTATAAGAAGGGTTGCCTGTGATGTGAGTGATCTCAGGCTTTTTTGAATCGACCAGCTCCTCCAACTCACCTTACACCATGAGGAAACAGGGAACTGAGACCAGAGAGCATGATGCTTATTCAAGATTTATTTTCACTTGTCAGAGTGTACCCTGTCCCCATGCATGTGAGCCAGGCTCTCATCTACTGGGACAACATTGTAAACTCACCTCCATGGTTGGAATGTTGCTGCTAGAAAAAAACTAGGCTGAAATGTCTGTGTAGAATAGTTTGAGAACATTAGAGTAAGTGGGAGAGATTTGTGAACAAAAAAGGAATTCATTATTTTTTGGTAGTTTGCAGAAGATCATTTTTTAAAGTGCAATTTGATGGCTGTTCCCAAGTTGGTCCATAGTTATAGAAATATCTACTAGAGCAGTGTGTGTGTGTGTGTGTGTGTGTGTGTGTGTGTGTGTGTGTGTGGCGGAGGGGTAGGGCAGGGCAGGGGGTGTCAGACTGGGTCATAAACCAGGCTAAGTCAAGCAAGGCACTGATGGAGAAGTCCCTTTCCTTACTCTCCAAACAGGGTACTGATGACCTCACTGACTTTACCACATATACTGTGTTTCCCCGAAAATAAGACCTAGCTGGTCAATCAGCTCTAATGCGTCTTTTGGAGCAAAAATTAATATAAGACCGGGTCTTATTTTACTATAAAACAGGGTATAATATAATATAGTATAGTACAGTACAATACAATACAATACCTGGTCTTATATTAATTTTTGCTCCAAAAGACACATTAGAGCTGACTGTCCAGCTAGGCCTTATTTTCGGGGAAACAGGGTATATGGTGCGTGAGTGAAGTTGCTTTAAATCACAAAGCCTGAATTATTTCCTTTAAAAAGTGATAATTCATCCCACGGAATGGGATACAGCATCCCACAGAAACTCCCACGAGAACTTGAGCACAGCAGGAACAGTGGGCACAAGCTAAGCCTGAGAACATGGTAGCCGACCTTTCTAAACCAGCACCCAGTGAATAGAGCTTGCCTCAAGGAGCAGAGATGGAGCCAGGTGAGAACAGAGAAAATCTGTTGTGTAAAGAAAGGAAGATAAGGCGTATGTTGAAGAGATTCTTCTTGGTGCCTTTTAAATTCTCTGCATTGGTTTCACAGAGTCACTTTATGAAGAGTTTGTCATAAACAGATGAACCCCCCAGGATGAAGTCAGAATTTACAGCTCCAATGAAACAGTAGGTGCAAAGAAAGTTTTTCATTTAGCTTTTAATTCAAAGAGAATGGGAAAAGGGAGGGAGGACTGATGTCCCAACTGAGGCTTCTGGGTCTTACAAAGTTCCTTTTCATGTTCCTAAATCAGTGCAAGGGAGGGTGGAGTAGGGTGCCAAAATGGGGGCTCATCAGTCACTTCATGCATCTGAGTTGGAAAACCTTTCCGCCTGAGATGCAAATCATTTAATCATGCTGACTCAGTGGAGACCAAAAGTTGTGAACCTTTGGGAGCCAGGAATTCCCAACATGATGTGTTAATGTATTTCACAGCATGAACTTCAGATCTCCAAGACCCAGGCTAGGGGATAGAGAAGGCAGGGAATCCCTATTCTCCTTAAGTTTCTGCATAACAAAGACAGATCCTCCCTTCCAGACTCCTTGAAAATGCCTGTATCCCAAAGGGCAACTCCCACTTCCCTGCCCCCCTCCACATACCTTTGCCTTTCTGTTTGCACCATTAGGTCAAGAGGTTAATGAAAATGCACTCCAAAATTATAAAGACGATGAAGCCAGGCATGAATATTAGATTTCCACTCGAGTTGGAATATTCCATCTGGACATTAAGAAAATCCCAATGGCTTCAAAATCTTACAGTTCTGTCCATGTTTGCTTGGATGGGTCTGAGATGCTTAGGAACTTGGTAATTGCTAATCGCCTACTTTGGAAACAAAACTAGGAATGCAGGTTGGATCCCAGCTTAGAAGTGAAGTGTTGCAAGCTTTCTGTGTAGTCAAATAATGTATCAGGATAATGCTGCATTGGGGACCAGACAAGAGTTGGGATTTAGATTTTCGTCTTCTATTATGTACTTCATTTCTTTTTTCACCTTTTTCTTTCTCTGCCTTCTTTTGTCCCTCTATTTCTTTTTCACTCTCTTTGTCTTTTGTAGAATACTCTCATCGTTAAAAATAGACTGTAAATATGTAGTATTTTCTCTTGAATCACTTAAAAATATTTATTTATTTCCTAAGGGCATCAATCACCATTGAAGGAAACAGTTCATTGCACCAAACAGCCACTCTGAGAAAGTTGCTTTGACAACAAATATTATAAAATGATGCTTTGATTGAAGGATGACACTTTACATTAACATCTTGACTTCACTCACTCTTTCTAAAGGAATGGCTCCAGTGAAAGTGAATTATTGCTGAAGACAAACCAACTGGAAAAGACACTTGCTTTTTTCTTTTTTCTTTTTTGTCTTTTAAGGTTTTCACAATGGCTTCAAAGGAAATGCGAATTAATCATTTGTTTTGACCAAAGAACAGCAGAACTTATTTTGAAGACTTAAGCAGGCACCACAAACGTAAACAGAAATCTGGGACTCCCAAAAGCTAGAGCTGAAAGGAGTCAGTCTGAAAACATCAATTTTACTCAGCGTTTATTTTCATTTGAAGATAGTGGAAATCATATATAAATCACGGACAATACGAGTTCTTGCCTGGCAAGTGTCCACATGAATCTGTTAACCTTTAAGTATAGATACAGTATTTTTTAATAGAAAGACAGGGCAATATGGCAGTTAATTAACAACTGATGCTGTAAACTACAGTAGATACAAAGTTTTGTCATATAAATTAATTGCCATTACAAAAAGGCAACTGCTTTAGCTAAGAAGATACAAAAACGGGTAACTTCCATAAATATAACAAGAAGCTAAGTGAAGAAATACATAACAGACTGTTTTTCCTATATAATATTTGAATATGCAAACTAAGACACCTGTGGCACTTTACATGAAAGTAGGAACACGACACACACGCACACTACCACCCACCCACAACACACCCGTCCAAGCCCCCTCCCTTCCCCCATGTGGATTTCCGAACATGGCAAATTCTAGGGTTACAAGGACAGGATGTCGCACAAGGAAGCAGCAAGACAGCGAGCTCCGAACTGCTAGACAAAGAAGGAGCCTTATTGACAGTTGCAAAGCATTAGGCGTCAGACAGAAACTTGTCAAAAACAGCTGTTGTTGGGTACTGATTGATAATGTTTTCATTCTGACGGCTGAGACACTGCAGACAGTTGTGGGTCTGAGAAGAAGCCCATCACTGGCACACACATGAACACACACAGACAACGCGAAGTCATTAAACAGATGGCTTAGAAGCACTCAGCCACAGTATCTCAAAAAGACAACATTCTACATTTAATGAACTTGCAGAGAAAGCGATGCCTAATCATCATTTAGTTTTCATAGAAGATGAGCACAACAGGACAAAATAAAAGGATTTTGTATAACTGGTCATCGGAATAAAAATTTGTGCTGCTCACAGATTACACGGTGTGAAAATATTCAAAGACGATGTAGACAAAATTGAATATGAATCTTTTTTGATCCATTCACTTAAAAAAAAGCTTAAAGAAGTGTTCGATGTTTCAAAGGTAATGATTTCAATTAAAATCCACCTACGAGATTAAACCGCGAAAGCTAGAGTGAAATGACATATCTTCTGGAGAATGACAAGGTCTTACATCTCCCTGTAATACAGTGTGAGTCTGGTATTTGAGAATCAGTCTACGCTACCTAAAAATTACAAACATGTTTGTATTGCTCAGGTGAAGGGCGCAGTTTTCTATCAGTTGGCCAGTTAATATTTTAAGTGGTCAAAAATCTACAAAATGTGCCAAAGAGTATTTCAACCATAAACTTCAATATCCATAGATTATTCCTGACTTAGAAAAGGTCAAAGGTGCCAAACTTTTGTAAAACTGTACATTTATCTCTATGTAATTTTATCATTTAAAGTAAATGACAAAAAATTCATTCCAAAGACTGAATCCAGGCCCTAAAATTATTTATTTGCTGTAGCCCCAGAATGTTTTTAAGGGCACATTAAAACCCCTGAAAATAGGGGTTTATAATAGAAATACTGATAGGCCTTTCATTACTGTATGGAGACTGTAACAGACTCCAAAACTAATGTTAGCACTTAACGAATGAATATACAGATGATTCTGCCTTAGTTATCTTTGTCAAATCCATGCCAGCTTAAACCCTCGCCAGTATAAACTAAACTTCATTTGGCAGTTTTTAAAAATTTTATCCATGATTTAAAAAATTATCTTCTCTATTTTAATCAGACACTGAAGATTTTTAGAAAAAGATACCTATATTATGTTGCAGTTTGACTCTACGCAGGATAATCTTCCCATTAAAAAAACACTTGAGAACCTGATGAAATAGGAATCAGTGATGCAAGCATTGTGCCTAACTTTCCTCTAACTCTTCTCAAAAACTAAAAAAAATCTTTGCTCTTAAAAGAGGGGATGGAGGGAGACTTTAGATGTAATGAAAGAAACATTTGTATCTTGTACTTAAGTTCTTCAAAGGTAATTTTACTATGGCAGGATATTCCTTTCTGATAAGGTAATTAACTGAAGTTTTTGGTGCTCATTTTTCTCCCATAATCTATAAGGCCAGTATACAAAAAAAAAAAACAAAAAAAAACAAAAAAAAAACCACAAACAAACTAGAACAATTAAATAAAACAAAGTAAAACCAAGAAGAGATCTTGAAAACGATACACATATTCTGGAACGCCCCGGTCTCACAACACTCCACCCCAAACCCAGGGCAAACGAGTCAGGGTTCTGAGTCTCCCTGAGTACTTCATCAGGGATGTGGTTTCTGTGAGCCATGCATTCCATCCATTTTAGCACACAGTACAGAAGAGACACTTAGAACAGCAGAAGGAAGAGACATGCGGTGAAGATAATTAGTGGTAAACAGAGAATAAATTCTCTCTCAGTAGTGTGGACTTGACGTTAATGCTGATGATCATTCACCTGATTTACAGAATATTCACTTTTACAGAGAGATGAGAGTCTGAGATAACTAGAGGAAAACAGATACTGAAGCCATTATCGTCTTGATACCAAAATAAAATTAAAATGAGAAAATAATGTGATAGGTTCAAGGCCCTTTGGGAACCCCTTTTTCTTTGCCAGATTTCACATTCTTACAGCTTCATGGTCCTTCTCTTCTAACAAATTTATCAGCTGAGAGAAGCTGTCTTTCAGTGCATCCATGTCATCCAGTGAGCAGGGCTGCAGAATCCAGCGTTTTCCACGTGCAAGTGGTTCAAGTTCAAAATATTTTTTGACCTTAAGGGGGACAGAGAGGATAAATCTGTTATTAATTTATCAGAACTTTTCTTATACCAGAATTTTGGGAGAGATGAAGTAGAGGGATTTCAAGGAACACTTATAGAAACTGTGACAGGCCTAGGACTTCCTATCCACAGCTGTGCTTATAATGTGGGTTATAAGCCGTGACATATGGGCATCCAGAATGAGACACCCCAAGATGTGCCTCAGTGGTATGCAGATAACTTTGAGCTAAAGGCAGTTTTAGCTTCAGGCTCAAGAGAAACTTCTGCCTCTCCCTCCTCCCCACCTTCAGCTGGAAGAATTTGAATTAGAGGCCTTGCCCACAAGAGATTATCAGAGATAACTTGTTTGGACCTATCTATATATAGGGCAGGTCAAACCTCTAGTTACTAAACCCTTCCTTTTCTTACCCTGCAATGATCTTTGGGAGCCCCAGGCATCTTACGTCATCCCTAGCTCAGGATGTCTTATATACCTCAGTCCCCCTTCCTATTTCTAACCTCTCATGTATGTGGGGTCTCTGACTCTCTCAAGTATGTGGTGTTCCCGTGCGCACGATATTAAATTTGTCAATCTACCGCCTGCTGATTTTGTTATTCAACCAGCCAAAAGACCCCAAGGAAAGAAAGGGGAATTGTTCCCCTTCCCTATATGACCCAGGTATGTTCTCTTTAGGGGTGAATGACTCACTTGCAAATCACCATTCCATCCATACACTTAACGTCCATACACGTAATGGCATGGCAGGTCTGATGAAGTCTAAGAAAGAATTATATGTCCTATGGCATGGGGCAAAATACACTGCAGACATTGAAAAAAATTCAATTCAATCAAAATAACTCTTGCAGAGGAGCTCCCAGTATCAGACTTTGCTAAGTTATTAAACTGGTGACAACCTATAGTATGTATGTACTTAGTATGTATAGTATGTATGTACTGTATAGTATGTACTCTATCAATTATGCAAGAGGCAATTATTTTGACCATTAAACATACACACAACAAAAAATATAATTCAAGTAACCTGTCTTCTCTCTCCTTTAAATTTCTAGTATGTATTTCTGAAACCTGGGAAAGCAGTTTTTAGGAAAGAGGATAAAAACTAAGTGTACATATATGCATATATAAACTTGTATAATTACACATATATACATAAAGTTTCCCAGTTTTTTTTCCTCCTAATCCTGAATTTTCAGGCAGGGAAAAATCAAGAGCTAATAAATGGTATGTGGGGTGGAACATTTGCTATCTTAAATAACTCTTCGATTAATAACCAGTCACAAGTCTGTCTTAGTGTACCTAGGCTAGGATAATGGCTAACAGAATCTAGGACGACCAACTCCTGGCTTTGAATAAATATAAAATTGTTTTGATTTCCAGAAGTATTGATAATCATCTCTCAAAGGGTATGATAAAGTACAAAGTTCACGAAGACACACACACACACACACACACACACACACACACACACCAGCACTAGAACACTGTGTTTATAGCCCAGCAAGGTTTACATAACATGAAATACAGTCAGTACCAACATCAGAAGAGGCGTTGTTCAGACATTCTTCTTTGTCAACAAATTTCATTAAATCCTAGGTACTTGGAAAATGCTACAGGCTTACCTTAGTCAATTCTTGACCCAGAAAAAAAATTTATCCCAATCTTATGCCATTCCTAAATGTGGTTTCATTTTGTTCTTATTATCACAAGCAGCAGACTAGTGTCAACAGCAGAGATATAACATTTGGAGTGGCACTAATATGTGTGCACATTTTTAATGTGAGCAAGAAAATATAAATGCTAAGATTTTATAATAATTTAGGAGCCATAAACAATACTAATATTTTACAGTTCAAGTGTGTCCCCCAAATCCTCTGATAAATGTCTGCAAATTTGTAATAAATACTACTAAAAATAAAAGAAGCCTTGAGAATAGAAGAATTCTCATTAATTTTTATTCTGAAGAGTAACAAAAAGCCTGCAGATCAGAAAATACACACAGAACTTCAGAACAATTTTTCCTATAGGTATTTTACAAATCATATTGTTAAGAGGATTCTCCCTTATGGAAAATGTAAACTTCATTCTTTTAGTTTCTTTTCTTTAGGGCACTGAAAACAACTTACTTCCAAGAGAATTTGAAATTACCTGTGCAACAACCAGCACCAGGGACCAACCCTGCCCCACGATGGGAGGACTTATCAGTCAGCAGACTGAGCAAGACATTGATCAGCTGGGAGACAGAAGAGTTAGCAGGAACGACAGGTGGGGGAGATGTTTAAGTCTACAGCTAGAAGGAGGAGTTGGCTGTTCTAAGGAGTTTAAAATCAGAGATGTTAGTCTCCTTGCTTCTCCCACAAAGTAAGGCTTCAAATTGCACTGAAAAGCAGAAATGGGGACTCCTGTGCTTACGATGCTACCCCGTATTTGATCAATAATGCCTCCCATCAACAGGGGACAGCAACTAACATCCAAAATCTGGTACTTGAGGGAAGTTGTACCCTTGCCACATTGTATAACCTCAAATCTAAAAAGGGCAGCATTTTAAGGATTGCCAATAACTGGGAGGAGGACTGGTGGCAAGAAATTCACTAATATTAAAGAAAAAGACAAACACAGTAAGTGTATTACTACAATACTTCATCCGAATGGTTCATTTAAAAAGTCAAAGAACTGATCCTGCTAATATTAACAGCTAATTTGAAAACAATGTTAGATTTAAATAATCACTAAATATAATTTGTGATATTTTGCAATACGGACCAGACATACACAAAAAGTACGGCTTTTAGCTACCCATTAGGTTGGTTTTTAGGCAAGTGAAAATATAATCGACCATGTAGGCACACTTAGAAGATAATAAAGATAGGTTGTTATGTTTCAGAAGTTGTTCCTGCTGAATATTAAACATGAGAAGGAAAAGGAAGCTTCCATTACAGGGTGGTTACCAGATAAGGGAGCCTGCCTACTGGTGTTAAGCTGACAAATATGGCTGGGTAACCTGAGATTTTCAGATCTGTAACCTAAGTGGGTATCTCACCCTGCCATATTCACCCTAGCGGTATCCAAAGGATTCCACACCACTCTACATTTCTAATATCAATTTTAAAACAAGTTTGGCATTCTGGTGATATTCAAGTACAGTGAGTGACTGTTTGTCCCTGGAACATAGCTTTTCATTACCCAGAGTTTCATGTTTCTAAGAACAAAGAGTATAATACAAGAGAGGAGAAGATGAAAAACTCTGACTTGAACTTTTTCCTTTAGGATAACATTTTAATTTAGTTTTCTTTTATTAACCCGAACTTCAGATTTTATCCCCCCTGTATTATTACAATAAAAATTACTCACAGTCACATTTGTCTTGTCCACCATTGCATTTTTTGTCCTATACATTAAGGTATAATTTAAAGAAAGGTGTTTAAGTTTCACCAACATAAATCACATGCTTACATCTGATATTATTCTTAAGGTTAAAAACAAACCTGCCTATGATGCAAGGATCTATTTTTCATGATGGACATAATTTTTTAAAGTTAATTTTCTTATCAAGATAAAAAATTTTAAAAATGACTCAAGAGAAAATGAACCTAAGTATTTTCAATAGTTTATCAGCTGCTTAAATGTTGTGATTAACTGGAAACTGCTGGAATAAGGAAATAATGATTGTTTCACGTTGGATTCTGGAGACGGCACTTGGGGGAATGACATCAGAATTTAGCTGCCTGGCAACCTGTGGTCATTTAGCTATTTTTGGGATAGCCACAGAGAGTGGGCATTTGTTAGTGGCTCTGTGTCCACCCTAGAGATAGGAAAACAAAGCCACTATAAGTAGCCAACCTATTTTAGCGATGCCATCAGAGCCCTTCTTCACTCCTGCGACTGCAGGGTGACATGCATCACCGCATTCCATTATTCACACATCGCATTTACTGTAAAGTCCTACTTTAACAAGAGACAAATCAGCACCATCTCATTGCGGCTAATGTTTGTAGCAGCTGTTAAACCTGTGAGACATTACATAGCACAGGAGACCCATTCATTGGGTAGATGTCCTTTATGTTTTCTTGAGTAGACAAATAATAAAAATCCTTTCCTACTTCCAGGACCTCTAAGGGGGTTGTAACGACACTCGCTGATTTCCCTATCTTGCCCGCACTTCACATTTAAAAATTTTATTTTCAATTCTTTCAGATCCGTGGTGACTAAATTTCTAGAAGTCACGGAAATAGTTTCCAAGCTGCAATGATAGGTCTTTCCTTTCTAAAACTCTGCAAACCTCACTTTATTTACAACGATAAGCTGCTTGTTTTTCCTAATTTTGTTATTAAACCATGTAAGTAGTGTGTGCCCACAGTTGGCCTCATTTTCCTTTAAACACGGGAACAGGAGGATAGAACCGTCCAAAAGGGATTACTTTTTATGTGACACAGAGTTAAGTTTTAAGCTCAGATATTTATAAACAGTGCTTTGACCCACATGAATGTGTGGTAAGATATTAAAAAAGAGGCTGTGTGAGGACTCTTTACTGCATGGGACAGTGCTGTGCATTCTAGCATATGTCACTCCTAGTTCTAGGGGACTCAACGCCATTACTATAAAACTCAAAATGCCCCTCTTCCTCCCATGTCCAGAATATCACCCCGGGTGGTCTTGCCCCATGCTGATACAGCTGTCTCTTGCACTAGTCTGGGGCTAGTGGCTTATTTTCCCAGACATTCACCACCGGAGATAAAAAAGCTGGATATTTGCTGTCTATTCTTCCCCAGCTACACACAACACATATATTCCCTCTAACAGATTATAATGAACCACTCTTAAGCTTGGGGAGTGGTTGTGGGTGATCAGGATCAGTATAAGGAGCTTTGGATACTTGCATCCTGAAAGTTGGCTTCCTACAACTTCATTCATTCGAGCAGCACTGCTTGAAAGAGACTGGTGAGGCAGCATGAGTGTGCTTTAACCAGCCACCTGTGTCGGAGCTCTGTTGGCCAATGTATGGGGTTCCACTGTTAAAGCAGAAGACTGTGACAGAAAAACGAAAGAGAAACAACAGCCTGACAAAGGGTGTGTTCTCACCATTTCTATTATAAGATTACAAGTTCCCCTACCCCACCCGGCTTTTCAGTGACCACAGCAGACTCTTTAATACTGTACAGTTTACTAAAGGTGTGTTCACTCACAGCATTCTGACTGTATTTCAAGTGGACATAAGAAAATGATTCAAATAGAGATGGATATGGTTATTGAGAATAATTCTTAAGTCACCTAAGTCAATTTGATAAAACGTTATCTTGGTAGAAGTCTGTTAAAAGAAACTTTAGAAATACAGGCACGTTTTTTTTTTCTTCATCTCTGAAAAAAGGAATCAGGTCTCATGGAGTCGAGGTTGACAACTTCAGCTCCTTCAAACCGACAGTGAGGGGTCAACAGCTAAGGCATATGGTAGGGAAGGCAGGGTGAGGATCTGAACAGACTACAGAAAGGCAGGAAAAAGAACTGCAGGGGAGGGCTGGAGAATGATGAAAGAGAAGAATGACAAAAGAGCACATGACTCAGCTAACTCTCTTGCACCCAGTGGAGTCATGGTTTTCTTGTCATTTTAAATATACCGTGTCGTCCTGAATGTCCATGGCATAGTGTGTATTTTTCAAAGAACTATATGAATAATCTTTTCTAGACAGGTTCATACTGGTTTTGAAATCCTTAGTAGAAGTATGGTCTGGATAATAAATTTACCCCGGGGTTCCAATTAAGAGGATGCTAAGAGAGCCTGAATCGACTCTGAAATTTTGTAGGATGTTGTTTCATGTTAAAAAGGAGACGGGACTTTGCTCATCTACAAAGTCCCTTAGCTCTTTACTTTTAATCACTAGAGCAGATCTACCTATATTGTACAAGGTCTGACAAGTAAGTTCGAGAACTTGTTGCAACGACGTTGCTAACCTTTATTGGTATCAGAGGGATTATTCATTATGAATTTGTACCAACTGGACAAACAGTTAACGAAGTGTACTATTTGGAAGTGCTGAAAAGGCTGCGTGAAAAAGTTAGATGAAAACAACCTGAACTTTTCGCCAACAATTCACGTCTCTTGCATCACGACAATGCATCAGCTTACACAGCACTGTCTGTGAGGGAGTTTTTAGCCAGTAAACAAATAACTTTATTGGAACACCCTCCCTGCTCACTTTAGCTGGCCCTCAATGACTTCTTTCTTTACCCAAAGATAAAGGAAATGTTGAAAGGAAGACATTTTGATGACATTCAGGACATTAAGTGTAATACGACAACAGCTCTGATCGCCATTCCAGAAAAAGAGTTCCAAAATAGCTTTGAAGGGTGGACTAGGCACTGGCATCGGTGCATAGCTTCCCAAGGGGAGTACTTCGAAGGCTACTATAGTGATATGAAGCAATGAGGTGTATAGCACTTTTTCTAGGTTGAGTTCGCAAACTTAATTGTCCGACCTTGTATTAACATGTCACACTGGGGGAAACAATTTGTATTGCAAGGCTGATTGCGTGCTTTCTTTTTCCAACTCCAGCTACAAAGTCGTCAAATCATACAAGTCATGAAATTGGCTATGGTTTGGAGTATTTACACTGTGGAAATTTGCAAGTGCAACAAATAAGGACTTTTTCTTTCCAGCGTTAGTTGTTAAACACCCACCAGCATACCACTGAGTATATACACCTTGTAGGTATGTTTGCAAAGGGGCCGCCAGCTTTGCTGTCTTAATTGCAGAAGCTCATGGAACAGGCTTAACTTGGTAACCTTCACCAAAGTCAGAGAGAACTTTGCCCACACCATGGCTCCAGGACGGGGTCTGGAGATAAAGTGGCAGGGCATCATTAAGATTCTTCAGAGTGCATTCTTGGCAGCTTGTTCAAAGAAAGGTTAGTCTAGAGAGAGAGTAGCACCAGCTGTTCCCCTTTTCATTGTACTGCTTGCAGGATTTTGAAATCCTTAGAAAGGTACTAAATATGTCATTAAAGGCAGAAATAAATAATACAAGTAAAAACAATTTGCCACAGTCCCAACAATATGACAACACAAAATAGATATTAGCTCTTTTTACTGAGTATGAATAGAGACCAGAAAACGACAACTCAATGTTAACCAATATCACAATATTACTTCGGGAGTGCATATTTATAAAGGATAGTTGATTTCAAGAACACTAGGGGTAATAGAAAAGTGTAGTCCAGATAAGACGGTTTCTTTCTTAAGCAAAATGGAGTGTGCCTGACCTAGGAATAATTAAAAACCAGACTAATGACTGCAGGTTACGACCTGTGATTGAGCCTCACCTTAGTAGAAGTCTTACTGTCTAGGCAGTAACCTCTGATGTGTATAGAATATTCTATGTTGTGACAATAATTATATAGAAACCCAGCCTTCCACTGCACAGGAGAACTTAGTGTGTCCCAGAAGAGCCAAATAAAACGATCCCATCTGCCCGGGAGGTAGGACCTCGGGTCTGAAAAGCTTTTCTATTTTTGCTTAATCTGCTAACCTAGAAGTGCAGAATAAATTACATGTATTTTCTCTTTTTGATACGTAGGGCGGGGGGGTGGGTGGTGTTATTGTTTTGGTCTATCCAAAAAGTTTGCTTATCAGACAATCACTGGGAGAGGCACAGATCAGGTTGTGAATGCTTCCTGTATTCAGAGACCAAGGAAAGCCACCCACCATTGCTGTCTCTGCACCCTCCTCTCCTCTGGTTGTGCTACCTGGCCCTCTACCTCCTGGAGTGGTTCCTCCATGCATGCCTTTGCTCCAGCTTCTGCTGCCATCCCAAGGCCCCTCCATCCATAGGTGGAAAAGATCAACCCATAAATATTCTTGTATAAGTCTTAGCTGATGTCCTCCCATCTCCTCAAGAGGAAGACTTAATGTGATAGAAGAAACTTTTAAAAGTAGAAGTGACCTTAGTCACAGTAGTCATGATTATTTACCTCCCCAGCACACAGATACTATAAATTCCCTGTAAATAAAGTTTTATTGGAACACAACTATGCTTATTCACTCACTATGGCTGCTTTCATGTTCCAATGGCAAAGTTGAGTCATTGCCACAAAGACAGTATGTCCCACAAAGCCTAGAATATTTACTATTTGGCCCCTTACAGAAAAACAAAAAAACAAAAAATCGCCACACCCTGTCCTAAAGCATTCTGCAGCTTCCTGTGCTGTCCAGCATGGGCCCAGGGAGCCCGGGCAGGTGACTGGGCGGCTGGCTTTCCTGGCTTCAACATGACCTCACTTGCTAGCCCTCCTCTTCCCCACGGTGGCTCCCATTTTAGGGGGACAGAGAAGTTGGCTTTTCCAACCTGGCCAGGCTCCACTTAGGATTTCAGATGCTTTGGATTGTAGTCTAGTAGGCAGAAGGGTCATCTCTCAGCAAAGCTGCATTTTTTCCCTGTGTTCAGCCTGGGTTCTTTCATGTGGAGACTTCCTAAAGGCTGCAAGAACTAGCTAGGGCACAGGGTGACCTGTCAGTGTGAGGCTTTTGCTTTCCTGAAGAATGGCTTTTAGTGCACAGCAATATTAGTTATCATTAACTTTGAGTTTTGAAAAGCAATATACCATTTATTAAATTGACCATGTCTGAAAATTAGTTTTTTTCTGAAGCAATTATGTTCAACTTAAAAATCTTAACATTCTATTTATACATCTGGTAAATTTTTTAAAAAAAATTTTTGTTGGGGAATATTGGGGAACAGTGTGTTTCTCTAGGGCCCATCAGCACCAAGTCGTTGTCCTTCAATCTAGTTGTGGAGGGCGCAGCTCACTGGCCCAGGTGGGAATCGAACCGGCAACCCTGTTGTTCAGAGCTTGCATGCTAACAAACTGAGCCATCCGGCCGCCCACATCTGGTAAATTTTGACAATCCATTCAGGAGGCTGACTACTGTTCAGGTCCATTTATAAACTTGGTTTAATTAACCACTTTTAAACATCTCAAAACTCCATTTATAAATTCAATATATTCAAATTTTCTTTTTAAGCACTGAGGCTGTCTAATAATCAAAACATCCTCAAGTAGTTAAGAATTCTATTTTTTTTTACAATAAGAATTCTTAAAAATTTCTTCCATTAAATTTCTAAATTCAGTGACTGTCAAGTTCTGGTACATTCTATTTACAAGCTTAATTACATTTTCATACATTTCTATAGAGGAGGTCAATTCTGAAATTATTTACACGTTTTAAATTCAATCGTGCCTGGCTTCTTTCACTTAGCATGTTTTCAAGGTTCACCATGTTGTGGCATAGTATCAGAACTTCATTACTTTTTATAGCTGAATAACATTACATTATATGGATATATCACATTTTATTTATTCAGATGCATCAGTTGATGAGCATTTAGGCTGTTTCTACTTTTTGCCTATCCTAAGTTCAGTTATATAAGCCATTAGCTTCACCTTAAAATAGGCATTATAAATAACTATTACATAAATTAATGGGTTAGGATATCAAGACTCAATGGGGATAAAGCATCTCTACAAATCTGTGGTGAACTCCATTTTCACCCAGATTCACTAGGATAACACAGATTTGGATAAATACTTTCGAATTTTTTTCACATATGTGAGACCTCAGTTCCTTGAGGGCATAGATAAAGAAAAAAGTATGTTGTGTTCTCTAATGTACCCAGTATGCCAGACATAAAAAGGATAGTTATTATTTATTTACCTACAAACTTAAAGAGCTGAAATTATAATGAAAAGGACACCAAAATTCGTACTATATAATCAACTCATATTAAAATGTTAGTAAAGGAAGGAAACTGCATATTGGAGAGAAGTTAGCACTCTTCACAATTAAACAGTCCAAGGTTTCATGCAGAAGGTGGGATGCCATGAACTGTTTCAAAACTATAGGTCTAACTGGTTTAAACTCCATTATACATATTCCTACAGGCAGCTGCAATGAATTGTTTTGCAAACAGAAAAATAAACAACTTATCATGGAAAACAGAACCAGTCCAGAAATCAAGACCCATAGGACACTTATGTCTTGAGCTATTCCTTTAATCTGTGTCCAAACAAAGCATCTAATTCTTATCTCAGGGAATGGAAAGCACTGACATATGCAAAAAGAGAAGCATCAGTACACTTGTCTTTGCATGCAGGTGCAGGCATCAGACTTTTCAATAACATCTAGAACATAGTCATTAATTACAGAGGCAGCCAGCTTTCAACAACACGCCGTTTTCTTTTTTTCTCTTTTCTCCTTCCGTCCTGCAATCATTTCTATTCGATTCTTTCAAAAGAGCACTCACATTTTGGTACTGACCAGGGGATTATACTTGATTCTGTATCTTCCACATTTGGGATAATACTCAGTTATAATTTATCTTTATTTCAAGAAAGCAAATATTGTAAAAGGAAGAAACCTATCTATGAAAAACTTTTTCCTGGCAATAGAAAATGGTTGTTTAAAAAGTTCTACCTATATGTATGAAAGCTAGTCAAGTATGTACTAGACAGGAAGGAGAATTAATGAGTGAAAGCTCCAAACACATCAGAGACAACCAATTAGCTTGTCTGAAACCCAGGCTTGTAAAGCTATCAGTAACTTATAAAATGGTCTGCTACACACGAGTAAAATGTTGTCTAAATGGCTTGCTTAACTAGATGCATTCACCATGAAATTGATTCTTTTAAGGCTATTTTTTTTAACTTAATACTCATTAACTGTGCATACTGAAATGTCTGGGTGGGTAGATATGAGGGTATTGTAAAGTGTAAGCTGAATATATGAATTCCATATTTTATGAATTTAAGAGGTTTTAGAAAAAAAAAGACATTTCATCAACTATGAACATTTGTGTCTACCTCAGTAATTGAAATGGATCAACAAAATTATTCTTCCTGTGCCTTGTTAAACACTTAGGTTGGGATTGGTAGATGTGATCTAGGAACCTTCCGAGCTGAGAATTTATGCTTTTGTATTATGGACCTGCATTGTTTTTCACAACAGCCTGTGATTCTGCAAAATGTCATGACAGAAAGAAGACCTCGAGTCTGGAATTTTTCAAATCCTACATTTGCCTTACAGTGAACATCAAATTTCATCCCCCAAAGACTTACTTTACTAAAATCGTTGAGGTAACTTGATGTTAGCTGACACATGAACAATAATCACTATACTATTTCATATTTTGAATTTTCTTAAAAAAAAACCCCAAAACTATTGTCTATTTTAAAATTGTTTTTTTGGTCATGCCTCATACTTAGCTTTTTCTGTTATACAAGGCTCCATACCACAAATATCCTTCAGTCAATTGCTATCTGATCAGACATCCAGGGGAATGTGCTTTGACTTTTATTGGGTGTAATCCTTAGGTCTGCTGATTCAATACTGGTATACTTGATAGACTTTGCTAAAACACTATCAGTTGGCCAACTAGAAGGATTGATTCTTTGACACAACGAAATATTAGGGAAAGCAAAATCTATTTAGACAATGGTTAAAGCTTATTAAAGATACAAAAATCTTTTGAAAACACTTTATATATTCTAGCTTTTTTGACTTTTGTACTGGATTACATATCTCCTATCTTAATCTTACAGCTGTGAGGTATGAGAAAGTGACAAACCAAAATATTAATATATGGAACCCAAATGAACATGTTTAATATTGGCCTTGTGGTACTATGGCAGCACGCTGTCCTAACAGTGGCAACATTTAGATGTTGGAGTAGAATCAAATTCTTGGGCCTTAAACAGGAGACAGACAAATATGGCAAGCCACGGGTTGCTCCGCCGCCAATGGAGGGTGCCAGTGGCCCTGTCCAGATGCAGAGATATTCAAAGGATATTCCTGTCAGCAGTTTGTCCTCTGGCTCCAGCAAAGGGGCCACCATGGTAACACTGGGAGGAAAAGGAAAAACAGGAAGGTGTGGAGAGATTGGGGGGGTGGGGAGAAAAAGCTGACAGCCACCTCAATAACACATCTGAGTAAGGGGAACAGGTAACAAATGGCCTTGTAATAAGCTGCCATGTTGTTAGTCATGGGGAGAGAATTTCTTTTCTTACTGGCAATACAGCCAAGAGCCTAATATCCTGGCAACTGAGAAATATGAGCTTGGAAAGAGGCTTACAGGGAGTCTGAGGAAAGAAAAGCTGAGTGGTAATCTGTCCTGAGGAATTTTAGCCAAAAAACCCACACAGGACTAGTTGAACGCAGTATAAAGTGTGTGAAAGACAAGTCTGGAGAACATTACAATCAGACATAAAAAGAACACCAGAAATGAAGGGTCAAAAAGCCACTAACTAGATTCAGCACAGCATTGTTAGTACGGCCTAGGGTCCTCGCTGTCAACCCAGGACTAGTCCAAACCACTGGTTCTCAATGGGGAAGGGAGCCGACCACCTCCTTAGGGACACTTGGCAATATTGGAAGATATTTTCGGTTGTCACAACTAGGGGGGAAATGGGGTGAGTGCTACAAGAATCTCATGGGTAATAGTCAGGGATGATGCTAAACATCCTACAATGTACAGGACAGCTTCCCCCTGGCCCCCAACAAAGAACTATCTAGGTTGAGAAACTTGGCTCTGAACTGATCTTTCAGGCAAAGTCACAGAACAAAGACCCTGTTAATGATCCAATCTATGGTGTTTCCGCACAAACCATCAGGCTCCCTCCCTGGAATTGGATTGGAAAAGTAGATCAGAAGGTTTGTCAGACAGCACTTGGGAGAATGGTAGACACACTCTCTGTCCTTTCTTTGTCAAAGTAGAAATCAATAGATCTTGGTGGAGACAAGGCAGCACATTAAATTGGGCTGAAACAAGTGCACAAAGGAAAACAGCCACATTTTCCTCATTCTGCATATCCTGGCTCTGGGGCCACAACAGCGTGCATAACAAGTCCCAGGTCTCATGCAGCCTACACAGTAGTGGAAGAGATGACAGATATCAAGAAAGTACGTAAGTAACTACGTGCCATGAAGGAAAAGAAGTCACCATAGCAATAATAACATTTGGCACACAACTGATCCAAAAGAGGGGCTGAAGGTCTGGTTAAATATCAAGCAGTCACAGATAAGGACACATCTTTAGCTGGTTTGAAAACAAAATGCCATGCAGTTACAATAAAATCTCTCTTGATTAAACTCCACGTAATCATTTCGGATTAACTGACTCTTCATTGTCCTTCTAGAAGACAATGATGGATGCTATCTACCCAGTGAATGATACGTCCAGTGGACGTAACACCCGAATGATGAGGGCCATGCGTTCCATGCTCTTGGCCGGTGGAATGCTCTCTGTCACGTCTGCTCATTTCTGCCTCTGACTTGTTTCCAAGTTCTCATCAAGGTAATCATATTTGTTATTATCATGAAGTAATTTAATTAAATGTGACACCAATGGATGAAATATGAACTTGAAAAGAGAATTTTTATTTCTAAGAATAACCAAATGTACCGTAGCGTGTTCAGAGAACTCAATAGAGGTAAGTCACTAAAAAACCCCCCAAAACGTACTGCTGTTGAATTACATTTAGGCAAGACAACTATAAAGGACTGAAAGGGAAGGTGCAGATTGCTTCCTATATGTCTTTAACTTAGGGTTCCATCTTAAAGAAACAGGATCTGAAAATCATAGGTAATGGCTGTGTTTTATGCAAGAAATACAGAATTCTGATTAATGGCCCCGTACTCAGAGGAAAGTCCTTGGCTCAGTATCAAAAGATTAGTACCATTTGTGTGTTTTAAGTTAAAATGAATTATTTAGGATATACATTTATTTTACTTTTTTAATGACAAGGCACATTAACCAACTCTTGATTAAATGTTCAACTACCAGTTCAGATCAGCACAGAAGGCGGGAGTGGGGGGAGGCGGGGGCGGTTAATTGTGCATTTCAAATCATACTTTTTGTCCTGTCTGAATCAAAAGCTTTCTCGGAGGGGAAGGTATTAATACTCACTTCAGTCTGAAGTTTAGAGTGTTACATAAAATCATGTCCACTGTCAGAATCAATATTAGTGTCTGTCACCTCAAATCCTTTTGTGAAAGTAGAGGATAAATAAATTAAATTAAAAAAATTCAAATCCATACTTACACACACCCACACTTTTGCAGTTTCCTGCAGACAGAGTCATAGTTATGAAAGTAAATTATGGTTACAACTGGATACCTCATTACTAAATACAGTATCCTTAAAAAAAATAAACATTATTTTGAATGCATTTGTAAAGTATTTTCTAAATCAAACTTATTCCCATTTCTAGACTCAGAAATGGAAACGCAATTATAAAGCACACCCACCAGGAGAATTTCCCTGAGCTTCTCTTAGTCAATACTCTGGATTACTATCTCCCACACTTACAGTTCTCTAGGTAACAGGCAAACTTAGGGCTTTGTACAATAGTCCCATTTTACCTCGAAATTATTATTTGTTTCTTTCCATCCTTATCACATTGATTTTTTTCAATTAGTAAGATGACAATTCTATCATAGTACTTGAAAATAAAAATCATATAATGCCAATGCCTGACAGATGATGATTTGTACTATTTTTAACTAGAAGGTAAGCGCCAATAATAATATAAAATGATGCATGTAAATGGCATTTACCTCTGTGTATATTTATTTTCAGTGAACGATTTACCTGATACCTTATCTTCACCACATTTAACATAAGGGGATCTAGACTCAAGAGTCCTTGAAGCAAGGTTTGTAAATTTTAGGTGCCTATTCATGACATCTAATCCTTTACACAAAAAGAAGAGAAGATGTGGCTCTAGAGAAACAAGGATACAAGAAATAAATTCTTGCCTATTTGACCCCAGCTTTTCATCCAGATGAACAACACATGTAACCTGCATACTTCTTAGCAAGTTAAATGCAGCACAGTTTTCGCAAAACATGTGGCCAAGTTGAAATATCTTACAGCTAATGAAATATTAAAAGTCTGACTTCTTATATGAAGTCACAGACTCCAAGTAACCTGGTCACAGGTTGAACTGCTTTTTGGTGCTGTTAGAAGGGGCAACCTGATTTGATAAACTAACTGTAAAGATATCTGCTATGACCTAAGGGTCGCAAGGCTTGGATCAGTAACTAAAAACGTTGTGTTCGGGAATGGGGTTTGCCTGGTTCTGACATGACCACTGACCCTATAAATCACCAAGACACAGGATACTTCCTACACAACCTGGGGAAAGAGAAGGAAATGGAACAGATAAACATGTACACCATAATGGGCGGAAGTCCTTGACACAAATCTAGATGGAAGTGAACTGAACTAGCTCTGCTCTCTCTCCTAAATTAGGCTATTAAGCCAAGGACTTATTTAAAGCAGCAAAAGACACAATTTATTAACTACAATTGAAAAGAGTTCCCTAAATGAGCAAATTACTCTATCCTTACAGGCAAGGCTTTGGAATGGCTTGCATAATTATCTTAATGGTATTTACATTTTTAAGAAATATTGTAAATTAGGCTGTGATAGTTTAGGTTTAAGAAATTCGTTCTTGATGTATCATAGATGTTTAAAAATATTCCTATATCTGCACAAAGCATAAGAAAGCTCTCTGGAAAATTATGAACCCCTTGCACACCCAATATTCCCCTCCCCCCCAATCCTTCCCATCTGCCAGCTTTGTTTCATTTTAAGAGTTTCACACTGAATATAAATTGCTATTTTGACCATGTGGCTCCAGAAATGTGAATTTATAGTCTAGTCAGATCTAATGAAAGTGATTGACAGAGAGGGGATTAACTATCTGGATGCGATGAAGCCACTGCCTCTTCCTTCAAGTTACTTTAAGTTTCCAGGAAAGGATGACACTGTTTCATCAAGGTTACTACTCAATGACCACTCTACCTTGGAACTTTGCCCTCCACGTTCCCACACCTTCCACATTCCATCGATTTCCCCACATGCACAATGGGAATACTTGCTTTCTTAGACATCCTTTGCAACAATGTTCATTGACTGACACATAACACATATCTATAATTACTGGTCTTCAGGTTTAAGAGTAAAATTTTGGGAAAGTATGTGTGTGTACTTGGTTTTCTTGGGTAAGGGTTAGCAATGCCTAACAACTTTTAAATATGGTACTCTCTGCACATAGTACTTCAGAGACTGTTTGAAAGTCTTGGGCATCTAGAAACGTTTCAAATACTACTGCTATTTAAGTTTTCCCACAAAGTATTCTTTTTTTTTTTTAACAGTTATCCATCTTGATTCAGACTTATCCTCAAGTATTATAATAGGTATGAAAGTGATATATATTCTGTGATATATACGTATACACACACACATACACACATATATTTATATATAAATATGTGACACATATGATAAATAAGTGATACTTACACCTAGGTATACATATATCACGTATAAGAATATTAAGTGACATATATGAATACGAGTATGTACAGTGCTAGGGGAGTACCAGACTAAATCAAGGGGATCACTTCCTAAATCATGTAAGTATCTAACCACTATACTGTACACCTGAAACTAACATAAAATAATATTAAATGTCAACTGTGACTAGAAAAAAAGGTCATGGATTATTCATCAAATCATTCAGTGACTCCCTATGGAAAGTCTTTTAGAACTGTACTAGAACAGCTATTGTGTTCCATAGGGAAGACACATCCTCTCTCTTTTCCAATAATTAAAAATACGTCACAGAGCATGATTCCCCCACCTCTTTATTTTTCAGGAATTCAGAGCACTTAATATGAAATCAAATTGGAGCAGTGATTTGACCCAGAGGGTGGGCTGGTGTTATCATAGTCTCCTTTTCTTTGTCCTGATTTTCTATTTCAATTTTTTATTATTGTTATTTTCATGTGAGTCACATTAAATTCTTTGTAAACAGAAGTAGTGGACTATATGGACAACCAAAAATACAGGGACATCTCCATCCGGAATTGAATAATAACATTCAATTCCTTTGCCTGACATTATTACTTAGCAGAACACACCAAGCTTCATTGAAAGTCACCAGTACTGAGTCATTCTTACTTGTTTAGGGGCTTCTTAAAAGTACTTGTCAACACTATTTCATGGTATATGGTCTCCGATGTATCAGAATTGTCTCAGTATAGGGCACATAAAAAAACGTCAACTAAAGTTAATTCATTTTAAGAATGGATTTTATATACTACAGTAAGAAGCAATTCTTCAGTAGATTAAATCCCTTATTGAGAAACCCAAGGGATTGTTCAACTGTTTTACTGTATAAAACAAATAATACTTAAAATATAATTTTTAATATTGTTTTCCTTTCTTTTTTTCAGGTGGTAGTAGTATTTACAAAGAATTTTCCCCCCGTGGTATTTTGCAGCAATGGCATTTTAACAGCACTGTCCAGTTTTTATCTTCTAGATTAGATTATTAGATGTCACCTGGAATTTTTAATGCCTCTTGAGCAAACCCAACAACACACTCCAAAATAATCTTTCAGGGTAGGGATGGGTGGGGAACCTGAAAACAGCAAAGTTAAGATATCTGTAGCCTTAGGACTTTGGCCAAACTCTGTGAGATAAACAGAAATCTGCCTTTATTCCCCCTTTTCACCTTCCTTTCTAATAATTCCTTTCAGCAATCTTAGGAATCCCGTCTCTCTATATAATCTTACTATGTGTCAGGCACTCTTTTAAGATTTTAAGAAATATATTAACTCATGAGCCCTTCCATCAACCCAGTGAGGGAGGTACTTTCATTGTGAGACGTCTACAATCCAATAGTGTGGTCGTCCTCAGTACCCACAGATTCCTAAATTCCTAACTTTCCAGGCAAACTAGGTTTATTCCCTCCTTGAATCCATTTTGCCCTTCTCACAGGTAAGCTCTTTGCTCCAGGTGTTTCCGTCTCCTAGAGGCCCTGTCTCCATGTGAGTGATACAGTTTAATAGCTAACCAGACTGGAGCCCAAACTACCTCTTTTTAAATCTCTGCTTTACGACTCACTAGCTGTTTGACTTTGGGTAAATTTCTTACCTGTTCTAGGCCTTAGTTTCCTCATCTGGGAAACGAATCTAAAATATTTATAATAAGAACAATACCTACCTCACAGGGTTCATTGTCAGGCTCAAATGAATTAGGTTATATTAGGTTGGTGAAAAAGTAATTGCAGTTTTTGCAATGATTTTTAACCTTCTAAACTGCAGTTACTTTTGCACCAACCTAATATAAAGCATTTAGAATAGTGCTTGGCATTACTCCATGGCCTCTACTGCCATTGCTAAAATTCTGCTTTTAGTTGTGCTTCAGACCCAACTCAAATGCTACTTTCTCAGTCCCTAATCTCAATAGCTGAAGGAGAGATTTTCCTTCTCTGAGCTACTGTGGTCCCTCAGTTTTATCTTCCTAGTGATGTTTGCATACATTGCAAGTATTCACACTACCTTTAAGTGCAATTATGTATATGTATATTGATCAACAACCTCTCCCCCCATGAAGTCACAACCCCTGAAAGTTTAGACTGAACATAAAGTTTTCTTCTTCCTCGTTATCTCCTTCTCCTCCCTTCTGCTGAGTATTTTAACCAGTTTCTTATTCATATACACCAGAGAGTGGGTGGAACAAAGGAATGGGAGAGAAATTAGAACACATAAATACATACATTATTTATAGATCTATTTTAGTTGATTCAATTTAAATCTACCAACATTCTTGGGCAGTTTGTATGTGATGCAAAGAAGGGAGAACACACCCTCTGTCCTCCCAGGGCTCACAATCTAAATTGGGAAGAAAAATACCTCTAACTAAACAACTTGCGCCCCAACACTACTTGAAACTATGTCTCAAAGTGCTTACTGTCTCTCCAAACTTACCGTGTATTCATTTTCACACCTTAGGGTTGCTACTTATCCATTTTGGAACTTCCTCTATTTCTCTGTCACCTCTCTTCTTTTCAAAATTGATATCCCTTACTCTAGGAATTCTCCCTCAGACCAATTTCTGCATACACACAGATATGTTTGTCCATCCATCCATCCATCCATCCATCCATCCATTATTTGTTAAGGTCTTCATCTTCCCTGATATAGTGCAAATTCTACAGGTAAAAGACGTGGCTCAGAGTACTTTGCCCAAAACAAGCCCTATCGCTCATATCCACGAATCCCACATCTGGTGCAGGCCCTGATGTGGGGCACATGCTCAGCCCATGTTCATAGAATGAACATGTTCATGGAACAGAATGAGCTGCTAATAAGAAAAGCCAAAGGGGGAGCCGCCGGATGGCTCAGTTGGTTAGAGAGTGAGCTCTGAACAACAGGGTTGCCGGTTTGATTCCCACATGGGCCAGTGAGCTGCGCCCTCCACAACTAGATTGAAGACAACGAGCTGCCATTGAGTTTCCGGAGGGATGGCTGGATGGCTCAGTTGGTTAGAGCACAAGCTTTCAACAACAATGTTGCGGGTTCAATTCCTGCATGGGAAGGTGGGCTGTGCCCCCTGCAACTAAAGATTGAAAACGGTGACTGGACTTGGAGCTGATGGACCCTGGAGAAACACACACTGCTCCCCAATTAAAAAGAAAGAAAGAAAGAAAAGCCAAAGGGATTTCAGTCTCTTCTCCCCTCTTTTGCCCTTGCCTGCTGGACAGATGGTGGAACAGGGAACTGACGAAACTAAACTTGGGGAGAGGAGGAAGGAGATCCACAAAAATAACTTAAAAAGGAGTATCGGTAGTTTTTGTTTATTCATTTGGTAGGGGGCTTCGTTATGTGTTAGGCACGGTGCCATGGGGCAGAGGACAAACAAGGTAGGCTACTGGGTGAGAAAGACAATAATTATAATGAGACGTACTGCACATGTGTAAAAATGGCAGTGGGCACAGAGAGGAGGGCGGGACAGTCACTAACCCATTCAAGAGTTCATTATATTATAAAGTAAGAGAAAATAGTGTAAAGGAACTTTAAAACTATAGTCCTCATGTCTAGCACTCATGTCTAAACAATGTCTACATGATTTTATTGTGTGGAGAATATACTGTTTCTGACAGCTCCTACTTTTATGACCCAATCAGTAAGAGATCCCTGTTCCAGCTGCCACACTATTCACTTATTCTAGTTGTAAAAATTGAAAAAGGGTAAGGAAGAAATTTTCAACATGCATCCCTGTCACATTTACTCTTTTTCTTTAGAATGATGTTGGTCCAAGAATAACAGTCTCAACCAGGATATCCTATATTTTGAATTTCATGGCATCAATTAAGAAAGATAAATTACTATTCTCATTGGCTTTTGACCTGCCAGGTAACTTTATGTGGTTCACCTACTGCTATTCCAGAAAAGAAATAGTCTAAAAGAAATAGTTCTAAAGCTTATTTATAAAAAAAACTCAGAACAGAGTTAATTAAGAGACAACCTTAAACTCAACTGCGTTATATCTAGATGAAGAGTCAAAATGCAATACAGAAAGAAAAACATAAAATTAGATTCCAGAACACAAAGTATTATTTTTTTTAAAAGAGTTTTTACAATGACAGAAGTGGGTGATACATCTTTTAAGGCATTTGGTACAAAGCTTGCCTCACAAATACATGGCTAACCTGGAATATCCTCATAGAGAAAAAAAGGTACAAGGAATCGCGTTTGAAGCCAGGAAAAGGCTAGATGATTGCTAAAGACCCAACATAATTTTCTCCAATGGCTGTTAACATCACAAAGAGACACAAGGCATTACATTGAGCATATTAAGTCCTGATAGGTTACTTAGAAAACTGGCAAGTCCCAACATCTGATGTCTTACCATTTTATTTCGCTCTGCACATCAAAGAGATGGTTTACTTCTAACCCAAACCTCTGATATTCAGTAATCGCCTATTCATACTTATATGAAGGAGACCACTACAAAAGAAATCCACAAAGCTTCGGTTTGCTCTGGGTTCAGTATCCTAGGGGAAGACAACAGTTTTCATTTTCTTTTCTTTCTGGTGAACAAAAGCATCAGATAGTAAAATCTGTCCCTTTGGAAAAGGACCAGCCATTTGTTCTCTAGGAGGCCCTGAAAGTCAGCAGATAAGGGAAAGTGGATATCTGGACTTGCCTGAGAAAAGCCTTTTAGGTCCAATTGTAGCAACTTATTTGAGAGCTGCAACTCATTAAGTGTGTCTCTGATATCACTTCAGATATGAAGATTAGTGGAACATACCAACAGATTGAATCATCAAACAATTCTCTCAGGAATTTGAACATGGAGAATTACTCCAAAGGCTCAAGCCTGTATGGGATGCCGGTAGAGATAAGATACAGACACCTTTTAGACAAGGGCTTCATTCTTCAGAAATGGAAGCTCAGATTGAGAACTTTCCATCAACATTATCATCAGTGTTTATTGGGAGTCTATATACACTCTGTGGGTACTAACCAAACACATAAAATCTGAAGTCTCTGCCTTTACAGAGCCTACAAATGAGGAAAGAAACTCCGTGCCTGTTCTCCCACTCCAGAGACTACTTACACATCAGGGAACAGATCATTTATTTAAAATACTACTAGTTTATATCCTTATATCCTTAATGATCCAGAAATAGTGCTCTGGAAGTCTCTGGCTTGAGAAGACCAGCTATGATGAACCTTTTCTGATACTCAGGAGATGCTGCTGGGTATCCTCTTTGCATTGCCTCTAGAAGGATTTAACAGTGCTCGAATCCCTCACTTATCAAACTCCATCATCAGAGGAGTGAAGGGGGCCCTTTTGCTTCTAATTTAATGAGTGTGCCAGGAGTGAGTTGGCAATCAAAACTGAAGCTAAATTCCTCAAAACGCTTTTCGTAAACAGACATAAGACAGCACTGTGCTTACACATATTGGTATTCTAAGCTATCAATCTTAAACTGAGACTGGAAAGAAGCTCTGAATTTTCCATTCTTAGAAATCACATGGCATATGCAATAAGACCATATGGCCACAAGATAGCTGAGGCTTCAATTTGTATCACAGCCAAGAAAACGAGACACTCAAGTGTATAACTACTAACGAATTAAGGAATAATGCAGAGAATGTTCCGAGAGACAGGAAATATAGACTGAGTTGGAAAAAAAGCAGACATTTTAAAGGTATCTGGCGATTGGGTAATATCAAAAATATTTACATAAATGTGATAATGAGAGTCATTTAGATTTGAAGAGAGACTTCTCAAACTCAGCAGAATTTCAACAATTATCAAGGATGATAGTAAGGCTTTTAAAAACGCAAACGGGATTGCAGATGAATAAATATAAAGCTCTTAAAATCTGGCTCTAAAGTAATAGCAAGCAACGCAAGCCCTTGAGAAACATTTAGCAAATGAAATCAGAGTCTGAGTATCTGAAAGAACATCAAGTATACAATGACGATGAGATTCTGAAATACAGTCTTCATTTGAGGAACTGACTGAAACCTCTACATTCAAGGGTGAGAGGTATAACTTGGTGAGGTTGACAGTAAACAAAAATTGTATCCCTTTTGAAGGTCCATCAAACGTTTACAGTATCAACACAAATCTATAATCTAATTGCACAATGAAAGTAGTAGAGGTGGATATGCAATTGATTATACAACTCCTGGATTTCTATGGAGCTTTTAATTTCCTCCCTTGGTTTTGTCTTCAATTGGGAAGGAACACTTCAATGGTTTATTGTAAAAGCACACACTACAACCCTCAGAACACCTCACTATCAAGGCTTTAGTGATAAACACAGCCAATTTCTGTGAAATCAGGAACCATGTTGCAAAGATCAGCAGTCATGAAGTTTTCTTTAACAACTTCAAGTACTAAATCATAAGTTGAAGAGGTGTGTGCCAAAGGTGCTATGCGGTATAATGAGGAGTAAACAGCAACAGCCCTTCCCATCATAGTACTCCCTCCACTGGGAAGGAATTAGGGGAGCACGGAAATGAATGCGGAATGGTTTGCAGAACCTACAAATGTAAGAGTAGCTTCCCCTTTGTAAAAATTACTGCACTCCTGCTAAGCGGACTCACTCTCATTGAATGCAGCACAGCACAAACATGTTTATTTTTCTTAAAATGAAGAAAGAAAAAAAAGACAAACCTAGTGCTTGCTTGTACAAACAATAACATCAGGGGGAAGAAAGTAGTTGCTGAGGAAACAAGAGAGGATGGGAAAGGGAGAGAAGGAAAGGTTGGAGCAGTACACCCGTGTGTGCGTCTTTAACAGACAGCTAAGGTTTCCGGGTCAAACATCCAACCGCCGCAGCCCGCATGTATCTAAGGAAAGGGGTCAGGGAGCTGAGGGAGCAGGGGAGGCTGCGAGCTCAGACCAGGGCTCCCAACCCCACATTTGAATCATCCCACTTGTTTCTCACACCAACTCTTATTTGCATTACCCTTTGCTCCTCCTCAGTGCTCCACTCCTGGAACCAGAAAGATCACTGTCCTGAGTTTCTCTAACTATGTAATCATGAACAAGTCATTTCTTGTTTTTTGATTTTAGTTTTCTAATTTTTTTAAATAGAGAAATAACACTTGTCCAGGAAGGGATGTCACAGGTAGGGCACAAATATAGGTACAGCCCTTAGCAGAGTGACCTTAGTAGGTGCTCAAAAACGCACACTTTGGAGGGGGGCGGTTAGCTCAGTTGGTTAGAGCGCGGTGCTCTTAAAAACAAGGTTGTGGGTTTGATCCCGGCATGGGCCACTGTGAGCTGCACCCTCCACAACTATATTGAAACAACTACTTGAGTTGGAGCTGTTGGGTCCTGGAAAACCACACCTAAAAAAAAACTAAAAGTTGAAAAAAAAAATGCATGTTTTTACGAACGAAATGTATAACTACTTACTAGAAATCTGGGATGTGAACTTGGGTTTTCTAACTCTAAAGACTGTGTTTTATTGTCCCCCGCCCCCCACCACTTAGGAGTTACTCAACTTGTTCTTTTCTCAAGCAGAAGAATTAAAAATAAATATTACGCCAAAGCCTTAAACAATCTTTCCTTTCCTGTAAGTACTTTCATAAATTTTGGGGGGCTATTTTTACCAAAAATAGACCAAATGGACAAACTGCCCCCCACCCCATATATTCAAAGTTGGAGCATAGTTGTAAAGATGAAGGAAGGTTTTTTTCTTTGTTGTTGTTCTTGGTTTCAACTTGGTGTGTTTCTCTGCTTGGCTGGTTTGCAGAATTTATATTCTTGCCATTTTGTGCTAAAATGGCTTTCCAGCGCGAGGTGAGTATTTTTATGGGTTGTGCTAATTTGTATAGTCCCTGAGCAACTGTTGAAATGGTGATCAGAATCGTGGTTGCTCTCTGGGTGCTCTTGGAATTAAATAATAATACTTGACTGCTTACCACATGCCGGGCATCATAGTTAAGTATCTTAGATAACTGTGATAGAAACTGCTAGTGCACAATAATGTCTGTGTCCTCTTCTTCTTCTGGGTAAAAGGCTAAGCTACACAGGGCCGGGGACGGAGTACTACTGGGAGTGCGAGCACAGGTGGTGTGTACCCCCTTCTACCCCGGGAACAAACAAAAGCTTTGTGATGCCCCCTTTTTCTGTGAGAGGTTGAAGGATCTGACAAGACAGCAGACTGGGAAGGAAAATATCAGTATCCTTGACTAATTATAAAGAGTAGGGTGCCACCACTGACCCACACAGGACTGTGAGGTGACCAAGAAACAAACTATAGTGACAAGCCACTAACATTGCATGCTTTTTAGCAACTCTCGTTACTTACCCCAAGCAATGCAGAAACATTACCTCATTTACTCTCATTCTAATTCTGTAAATTCAGGTAGTAGTTACTATCTATCACCTGCAATTAATTCATATGGGAACAGAGGCTCAGAGGAGTAAATAACTTGTCCAAGGACAAAGAGCTAATCGGTGATGAGACTGAGGTTTAGTGCCAGGTCAGTCTAACTCCAGAACCCATGTTCTTGCCCATGGCAGTCTATGGCCTCCCTGTTGTAACTATGAAAGTACAAACTCACACTATGACACTTCCAGTTTCAACCTTGCACTTATGTTCTATAATAGAGACATTTTATTTTTTCCATTAATTACGTTGGAGACTAGTAAAATTAACATGGGTTAATTTTTGTAGATGATGTCACTCAGGGAGTGACAGATTAATGTACATAAATCATTCAAAGAGGGATGTGCTGATGAAACCAGGGTGGGAGTCCCAGGAACACGCAGTTTGAAAACCACGATGTCCCATCGTACTGCTTCGCAATACTTTGCTACTCAAGTTTCTACTTTTTATTTTTTATGTCAAATTTAGTTCTAGAATTTAGTTTTGTGGACACTTCAGTGCTATGGATTGAAAGCTAATGTACACCTTTTAAAGCAAGGAATGCCATGAGTGACACGGTGAATTCACTTGAGTGGCATGGTGAATCCATCAATGCCTGCTCATCAAACCACTTCCTTTTTGACTCAACTTGTAAAGTACCACTATTTAATTTGTTGGTTAATTATTGAACCTCACTAGCCAGCCACTTTGTAACAAAGAAGACTAATTCTTCTGATGTGTCATTAGAATTTCTGGCATGGCCTTCTCCAAATTTTAGTGATTTCCTTCTTTAAGTCCATATTCAGCTCTGTTTAGTTAACATTTCTTGCCCCTTTGCCTGTGTTTAGAACTGAAGATGCAACATGGTCCAGACAGGGATCAGGAGAAGAATCTGATATTTTACCATAAAAGAATCATTGTTCTGTACTAGTTTATTTAGTGGAACAATCATTCTTGAAGTTTCCCAACTCTCTGGGTAGATAATGCCCTGTACAAGAATACTTAAAATACTCAAGAAGGGGTACGGCATGGACACTAATGAATCAGAACGGATGCTGGAGGCAGGGCTGGAGCCTGTTTTTAGAAGCTCCCTGCTAAGCCAGGAATTATCCTTTGGTTGAGGGAATGTGGGGCGGCTCAGGAGGTTGTGGGGGAAGGACTGGCGCAGTTAGACAACCAGGTGAACACTCACAGGGATGCACTAGTACTTCAGTATTTCAACGACTGGTCCATATACAGGGTGCATACTGACAGGGTACTGCCTTGACCCAGACAGAGCAAGTGATGGAAACTCAGACTTGTAAACACCAACCACATAGAAAAAGGACAGCCACTTTTCTACCTCTGATGACAACTGAGCTGTGTAGACCCCGAACCAGAAACACAACCAAGAGACAATCTGAAAACTGTCTATTCCCTTGAGAAGTTTCACTTTCCTATATAAGCATTTCAAATAGAGCAGCATTTGATACATGTTGCTGATTGACTGATATTTATTGAATTTCCAGTATATACAGAGCATGTTCTGGGAAATTTATAAAAAGACAATACAAATGACCTAAATTAAACTTGCAGTTATTCTGATGATTGATGAAAAAGCAGCCTTTTGGAGACGAGTATATAATCATAACTACATGTTATTGAAGTCTTATGAAGAAAAAGGTAACTTTAAACTTGGGAGAAAAGATGTTTTGCAGAGTGATTACCCTCTTCATTATTCAAGTTCTGGTCTTCCTCAGCTGCTATTGGTATGGGTCAGACGGAATGAAACTCATGCAACTCAAAACAAATAACCACCCCCACACTTGAAAAAAAACACATCCTCACATCTCTCCAACTTGAAACACAACTTTGCATTTGTGATCTGATTTTGAAGACCATAAAACTTTACATCTGCATAAACTATGACACAGCTGCTTCTGAGGGGCAGGCTGTCCCAGCTCCACCCCACCCTCTTTGGTGAAAGGCTACTGGGTCAAATGATCTTTAAGTACCAGAGATGAATTACACATCCTGAAAGTTGTCAAACGCACAAAACTTTCTAAAGGAAGGATAATTTACTTAAAAGCAACTCATCTACTAGTAACCTGGACTGTGACATTCTTTCATTTCTAGTGTATTCTTGGGCATGTCAAAATAAAAACCTGGAAATATCCAAAAAACTCATCAAGTTTTAATGTTTAAACAATATGAAAAAACGCCTAATTATTTTCCAGATCAGGTAAATGGTATACTATTAAAAAGACAAACATCTTATTTGAAAACACACGAATGAAAATTTTCAACTAGCAAGCAGAGCACTGGAAATAAGTGACTATGGAGACATGACTATGAGTTTGAATCCTGGTATTAGAGTATGACTTTCAGGAAAAGGAGGTAATAAAAGCGTCGGGAGAAAGGTATTTGTCTGACATTGTGTCAGATTTCCAAAGGCCCATGAGCACCTTGAGAAGTAACAGCCGGGAGGAGCAGACTGAGAGCGCTTTAGCAGCATTTGGAAAGTTGCCATTACGTCTCCCTTGGCTTTCTTAAAAAGCATTCATTTGGTATTTGTCTTTTACTTTTATTAGCTTAAAAAGTTTTTTAGCAGATTGTCACACAAACGACATTATGGAAGACATTCACAATTTTGTTGATTACTTTTCAAGGCTTTCTTAGTGTTACTTTAATTATTCTAAACAGCATTTTAAAACTGTTTAGATGAATTGAAAATAAGATTCATTCCAAATAACTGATATGGGAAAGGTATTCTTAAAGCCAGAAGGGGACTTACAAAGCATCTGTTATAAACCTCTCATTTTACACATAAAGAGACCAAGACCCAATTGGGTGAAATGACTAACCCCAAGGTCAGCTAAGAAGGTTCTGGGCATGAATCAAGACTCCTAACATTTAGTCTAATTTTCTTTCTACTGATGACCAAATCCACGCGGCTTGTCATTTTCTCATTCCCACTCTAGAGGCTGCTCACTGCAATTACCCAGCCCATCCTCTCCAACACAGGCCAACAACCAAGCTGCCTCTGGCTAATGGCAGTCCCTGGTGGGTGGCCCAGGAGCTACAGTTTTCTCCCACCGAGGATGTATGTGTACTTACTTTCCTTTCTTTCTCCTTTTTGTGTTTCTTTTTCTGCCAATTCTTATCAAATTCAATACAATTTGTGAGCCCCCAAAATCCAAATTAGTGTTCGTGAATTTACGGAGAAGTTAAGCAATATAGTTAAATCAGGAAATTGTTAAGTGGGACCCTAGTAGACATAAGAAAAAATTGAAATCCCTAAAAAAAGTGCATATAAGGTCTTTTAGCACTTTCACAGAAGTCTCCTTCTACTGCCTTTAATAAAACCTATTTCCTCTCAAGCATCGGTTTTCAAGATTTTTACATTCTCAATCTTTAACTTCCTTATTATTTGCCCGAAATTAAAGCTACTTCAACTTTTTTCTTGAATCTTTTGTTTCTTGTGGTGCTTACTAGCCTTGGGACTTTATGGAAGTCACTTCTCCGGTTCCTTTGGTGGAAAAATTATGGTACTTAGTTTTATAAACTTCAGCAAGCATGGATCACACAGGTACTACGCATCTAGGACACCGTTCTGCCCCTGAAAAAATGAGCATGGACAAGGAGCTAAGGGTCTTGGTGGTTGTATTTGAAAGCTCAAAATTAAAAGCATGTAACAGAGGATGCAGGACCAAGTACAATGAGGTGAAAACTGACCATCATCAAGAACTCCAAATCCATGATTTGAACAAGGCTGCGGCATCTTAAGGTAGTTTATATAGGGTGGTCTCTGGACTCGGATAGTCTGGGTTCAACTTCTGGCTTTGCCTTTATTAAATACCTGATCTTGGGTACATGTTGTAACCTTCCTGAGTTTCAGTGGCCTCATTGGAAAGATGGTGATAATAATAGTACATAGCCTTTTAGGCTATCCTGTGCACTAAGTGAAAGCATTTAGGTCAGGGACTGGCATGTAGGAGATATTGCATCAATGTCAGCTATTATTATGGAGCTCCACTCTCACAATCAGCAGAGGGACAGGCTGATGGGAGTTCAAGTTCCTGAAGTCTTCAAGAAGGAGGCAGGACTGAAGATCAACCTTTGATTACAGTTGAGATTTGAGTAGAGGACCTTAAATGCCAGAAAAGGTTCCAGGACATGGGCAGTGATGTATGATTTACTGAGTAGTTTAGATATTAAAAGAGGGCAGTATTTTAGGACTCAGCACTCAGGTTAATTTTTTTAAATTGCAAAGTAAATGTATGTCTTTGGGTAGAAAATCAACGTCACTGTTCTGGCCATGATCTTTCTTTCTATAAAGGATCCCTTGGCTCCTCAGATCTTTTTCTTCCTTTCTAATTCTCCAAGTTCACTCTGAAGTATAGATAAAAGATTAAAATCCAGGAAATCATTTCAGGTTAAGGAGAGGAAGAGGCTTTGCTGAATTCCATTTATAAGTGTGTGGTATACATTGAGATTCAACTTGGAGGACTTTATAAACAAATATAGCCAGTTACCCAAATTCTACAAATTATCAGTGACATTTATTCATATGTTCTCTGTGTATGTGTAAGAGTATGGATGTATTTACGGGCCAAACTTGAAAAATAAAAAATCCCAAGGACCTTGTTCTTCCAGTAAATGGCTGCCGGGAAGACAGGTTCAAGAAGATCATACAATTCTCAGCAGAGTTTATACCTTCTGCACTGTCTCTGTTCTCACCTCCAGGCGTCTACACCACATAAAAGTCACTGCTTTAACCAGTGCCCACCGCACATTCAGAAATCAGAATGAATTGATTCCTATTGAAAATGGTGTCATCCAAACCCCAACAATCATTAGGATGGCTGCTTTTAACACTAATGAGTTTGCCACTTTGTATAGGGCCTACATATTTACACTTCAGCAAAATTTATTTTATTTCTGAAATGTCATTCTTTGCTTCTATAAAGAGAAATACAGAGTATCCAAGAAAGATCATCTTTAAAGTTTTTATGCAGTTAAAGGAAAATAATTCTTAGTCTCACTTATCAGGGCTATCTAATTTTTTGTTTAGATAAGCATTCCAGATAGGGTAATAGGTTCAAAAAATGAGTACATAAAAGCATGCAGATTGGTGAGATAGAAGGGAAGAGGGATAGAGGGAGGAAGTAGGGGTAAATATTATTTTTCCTTCATTGGGAGTGTTTTAAAACGAAATGTCTTGCCCTGAAAAGTCAAGAGTTCTGTAAAGTATTGGTGGTTGTTGTCATTTGAGAAAAGCACAACCAGAATGTGTATTTCTTTTATGGGTCAAACAGAAGTCAGGGTAATTGTGAGTGCCCTTTACACCACTAGAAAATTGTTATAAAAAACAAGCACACTAAAAACCATAAAACTGTAACACTACAGTTTGTCCACTATACATGTTTGCTAGCAAATAATAATTGTGAATCTTTTTATCTATCCACTGGATCAGAAATACATAGCTTAATTAAAAAAATAACTTTGTAATCATTGTGTAAGATTAAGTCCCTTTATTAAATTTAGATCTCAAAAGGGAATGAAAATCTTTGAGAATACTATGAAAACAAAACATTTTATGTATAGCAGTTTGAGGAACTTGGCCATGGGTGATGGGGGGAAGGCCCCTAGGCCACATAGTGGGTGGATCCCATCATTGGAGTTGATGTATCTGCTGCTCTGGCGTCTCAAAGCCCCCCTGCAAGGCACAAGTGTGCCAGTACACAAGTGGGAAAGAGAGGCATGGCAGAGCTTCTACTCTTCTATTGCAGAAAAGGAAAAAAGGCACAGGATACTTTAGCATGGACTGATTCACTTACTACGAGTTCTTTTTATATTAAATACTAATGGGGAGCCTAAGAATTGCAGGGAGAGTTTCAGATTAATGTCTAATGATATTAATTACCTGGAGAATCTGGCATAAAGATGGATTACCAGTACTGCTCAAATTAAAATTTAAAAAATAAAAAAGTAAAATATTTTCATAATAAATCTGAAAATCACATACCCACAAACGCTGCCTTTTGCCATCCAATGTACACTGTGCTAACTACCAGAAAATAAGAAAAGAAAAAAAAAAATAAAAAATAAAGAAAGAAAAGAAAGGAAAAGAAAAGAGAGAGAGTGAGAGACCTCTATCTTAACCAAGCCGTCTATGGCTTCTCTTTGTTACTAAAAACCTGCCAGCCTTTCTCAGTCATCAGAGACATAGCTTCACAGCTGATGGGTTTGGTATCTCCAAATCCAGAGCTGAGAAGGAAAGGGTCACTTGAAAGAAAGATGAAATTTACCATCCTTTAGCAAACCTTTCCCTACATCATGTAAGTTTTGATGAGCGTAATGAGTATTCTACAAAAATAAACATCACATCTCCTAAATGCAAGAGATCATTTAGTAGAGAGTAGGCAGAAGACACTGCTTTTGGAATTAGAGTTCATTGCAAAACTAAAGGAAGGACGCACTCTAGGTTGCTCAACATTCCAGGGGGAATATTTTTGTAGGTCAACTAATGCACATGCTGACCGTAGAAGACATTCCTATGAATAAGGGAACCACGGAAGAAACCACTGTTTCCTTTCAATTATACAGTATCGTACAGTATTATACAAACTTTTAACATTCAAGTGGTTTCCTCATAGAAAAGATGTAAATTGGTTTAGGGAATAAAGTCATATTTATGCCAGTTTAATTCAATGAAATCTGTTTGAAATATAAGCAATTTGAGTTAAATGGAAAGACTCTCACAGATTCCTTCAGGAATTCTGGGCACTAGATTCACCCTCCGTGTTTTTATTTATTTCCGCCTAAAAAGGATTCCGTGAGAATAAATGATGATATTCCTAACCATTGAGTGAAGGAAACAGTGTAAAAAGCAAATGATTTACACCTTTCATACTAATGTTTTCATAAATTATAAATCATTACTATAAATAGTCTCAAAATCCCTCTGAACATAAATGTATAGTCCCAGCTTCATCTGGTTTACAAAGAGGAAGAACAATTCCTGTTAGTTAAATGCTATTAATGTAGCTACTAACAAACAGGCATATAATGAAAAATTCAGGGAGAAACGTTCTCCCCAATTTAAATCTTTCCTCCACCTAGGGTTGCCGCTTCTAGACCAACAGGTCTTGCGCTGTGTGACACCAGGTTGCCACTCACATTATTACACGAAATTATCACACGAACAATGCTCCTCCTGCCACTGAAAGTGCAGACACATAGTATATAGTTTGTTCTGTTGAAACGAATAATTTATTGAAGGATTAAATAATTTAATTCCATTTAGTATACAGTGTGCTTGATGTAGTCCCTTACAACACTTTAGGGAGCTTACGTTTGTTTTTGTAGTATATTTTAGCTTTGAGAATGGTTTTGGCATTAGGTAGGCATGCTACCATTAGATCTTCCTCCTGAAATAAGCTGCGGCAGTCGATACTTTTATCAGTGCCATTCCCATCTCCCTCATCTTTGACCCCTTTACTTTTCCTACCATTACCATAGGAATAATATAAAAAGCGATATGCATTTTTTTACACAGTACATTGCAATTTCCTCAACAGCATAAAAACAAAATGGGAATGACCAGGGGTCAGATATTTCATTTGTTTCAACTCTAGTGGGTAGGTTTTGTTTATAACTATCTTCCAAATAAGCTTGCAGGCCGGAGGACTCAGTATGTCCTAATATGTTCTGCACTCTCTGCACACTTGGTGCAGTAGCTACTTAACTGAACTTTTTGATGGGTCAGGCTTACCCTACACTGCTTGCTGGCCTTAGGCTGCCACTCATCTCATTACTATTTTACATAAATGCATGGTTTCTAAAGTTTGGTCCACACTTTGCTGGATCTCAAAATTCGGTTTTGTAAATTGGTAATCACCTGATAAACTAAGAAGAGGCAGCCTTGGTGCCCATAGATTGCTATGTTACCAAAAAATAAAAAATAAAAAAAATCACAGCCATGAGCTTTTTCAAACAAATTTAAACCTTATAAGAAAAGGACCTTCCACTTATTGAGAGAACCTAGATAAAAAAATGCAGAAAACATATGCTTTTGGGGAGGGTGAGAGGAAGCAGTAGAAAACTAAACTTAAAATGCTGTGGGTACAAACTCCCCCAAGGGACTATAAACCAAATTGAACCGAGGAACGCCTACCAGCCCTTGGCCCTGCCAACAGCTCCCTCTTCTTTGAAGAGCTTTGCCAATGGCTTTTGCCTCTGGCACAAAGACCAATTACAAAATGGACGTACTATTCCCAATCCCAGGCTTTCTAAATAACAAACAAGGAAGAAAAAAACTTCGTAAGCGGATCCACATCTGGGTTGAGCAACAACTTTACACCAATGAAATGGTGCTACAAAATTATAAACATTCTGGATGACTCCGTGCCTTGATCAGAAGTGACAGCCCAATTTGGAAACAGAAAGCATGATGCAGCCAATGTTTGTGGTCTTTACCATTCACAGCTATACTGGGTATAGGTAATGCTGGCACAGCGTCAGCGTGAATTAATGAAGGCTTTGAGATGTGAACAAGTGGCTGGCAGTCACAAAGCAGGCCACAGGGAACGGAGATTGGCAAATAGAGGCTAAATGTGAGATTGTCAAAGATGAAGGAGCTCAAGAAATTGCACGTAGAATGTAGAAGAGCTGGGGCAAAGGACATTTCAGGCCCCATCAGTTTCTGGGCCACTTCTAGCAAGTAGAAGTCTTTCTCATAATCCTTCTCATCTCTCCAATGTCTCCAAATTTATTGGGTACAGTTGGGCTTATTGGAAAGGTTTTATATAAGCACAAAAACTTAAGGTCATAGTTAGCATGGAGTCAATGCTACAGTTTATAACACAGAAACAAATGAAAATCCTTTTATTTAGAAGTGGACAAAGCATCTCTGCTGTATTCTTTTGACATTACTTCTTGGGACAAACTGCGGAGCCTTTTCCAAAAACAATAACCCTACCCACCTTGACTTCACACTCTCCAAGAATCTTCCAAAATTCAGGGCATGGCGGCATGGGTCGAATTACTCTGAGAAAAGGGATTAATTGAATCTAGAAGGAAACAAGACATAGGCCATAGGGAGGGGTAGAATTTGAATAGCATTCCCTCATAGGTCTTGACCATCAGGAGAAAGCTTTCCTTTTATCAGTAAAGATTAAGAAAAAGCGTTCAGACATGTTAGAACAAACACAAAGCTTGTCCTAATACACATCAAGTTTAGGGATCTCTCCTAATGAGAATCGATGCTTTCTTCTAAGTTGCTTAGTTCCGTTTTAGAAGATGATGGCTGAGATAGCACACTTTCACAATAACATCTGCAGGATATTTCCAAAATCTGGCTTACATAGCCACGCCCAAAGACTAAATCTAGATTTTGAAGACTCCCAAAGTTATGAAAATCAGTGCTATGTGGGCAGAATCCCTTAACTTCTAACTCAAAATCAGTAAGGATGGATAAAATGATTTCATTTCTTTGATTCTGATAATTTTCATGAAAAAGAAATCATTAAGATTTCACCTAGAGTTCTACATAAACATTGAAATTATTATAGCTATTTAATTAAAGACTTTGTGACAGATGTTCACAGAAATGTTTCCTATGATCAGTATGTGCATGTAGTTGATGTATGAACATATTCCCTCGGGAATGTCATTTAACTCTTCATTAAACCTTTAGTTATATGTTACAAGAGAAGATAGTGAGACGAGCTGCTTTTATATGCCACTGTGCCTGGAGGTGGACACACTAGCAGACTCTATAAAGACAAATGCAGAATTCCTGGAAGCTGGGAAGCTGCCATTTAGCTCAAGACTTCCTTACCGTCATTTCGTGAGAAATCATAAGTATGCAACTGCACACCAACTTGAAAGCATAATTTTTTATTGTTTACACTGAAATTCCAGGGAGGACAGCATATAAATGGAGAAAAAAATGGAACCCTGGCCAGGCAGAGCTCTTAAATAAATTTAAAAGCTGCCCAAAAGACAGGAGATTTAAATAAATGTACATTAAACTCTTACTACTTGACACTTACATCTTTCCCCTATAGTTTGTAGGAAGACCAGTTCTAATAGAAAAAGGCCTTGAAGGATGTTAGTACCCATTTCCATCTATTAATAGAAGAATGCAGTAGTCAAAAGACTTTCAAAAGATAAAAGCATCATTCTCCCTAAAGTTTCTGGACTCCTGCCGAAATCACAGGCATATTTTCATATTTGTCAGCTCAAAGAGACTTTTATAATAGCAAATAGAAATTAAGTGTTCACACTGGACTTCAAAGCAAAATTCTTCCAGTGCTGATGCATAAAGCACAGTATACATCTTTCTTTAGGAAGGTTTACTGCCTCAAATTCAATATTCAAACTGGTAACATCACAGAGTTAAAACATACCGGGACAATGACGGCTATGATCCAATTTTAAAAAGTTAGGCTAATTATGCAGAAAAGAGTTCTCAGATGGGTGAATCCAGAGCCCGTTCCCAGAGGTGGCATTTTTTCAGAAACGCCCTTAATAAAGTCATGGAACTGCAGAGACCCCAGGGATACAAAGGGAGAGTGGATCACAATTTAAGACTTGTCCTACCACTTGGTGAATGCAGAGCAATGTCTGAGTAAAGAATTAAACCCTTTAATAAACTAGTGTAAAATAAACTATTAAATAATACTGGTCTCTTGGGTGTGACTTGTTTCTTGGTAAACATACTCACACCCTACGTAACACTTTCTTGGATTATCTCTCCCTTACTGAAACAGTCATTTTCTTTACAGCTATTCTCATCCAGAAGCAGCATCTGCTAATAGCAGACCCACACTTGTGAAGGATAGTAGTAGCATAAGTTGATTTCAGTATTTTCAAGTTACTGATAAAAAAAGAAAATAAATATCAGTAGACTCTTACTCAGGGACTAACCGACTTGAGAGCACAAAAGCAAGCCCACTTTTTTCAGAGATGCTTGGCACACATCGTTCTTCTTTTTGTAGCATGGTTGGTGGACTTTCACATTTGCCTACAGGAAGATGAGTGAAGATATCCAAAACCTCAGTGCCTGGGAGAGAGCCCAGCAGATAGTAAGCTCTCCATGAGTGGTTGAAAGAAATCCTTTAAAATGTGGTTGAATGTTTTCTGGATTCCTGAGTAAATTTGAGGGGTGCAGAGGGCCAACTGACAGTGGGGGGAGTTTATTCATGTTTGATTGCACTTTGATGGCCCTATTTCTCCAAAGCAAACAGCAATAACACCACAAACCCTAGACAGTCTCAGACATTTGTTTGTAATCTCAGAGAAGAGAAAGAAAGCAAAAGCAAAAAACAAGAAACATTTATGAAAGCATTAGCTTTCAGAAAGAGATGCATGTATAGACCTAATAAAACAATATTTCTTTATGTAAATATCTTTGTGTTAGGCCTCTTTTGTAAGAAGGAATGATTATAAACAAGCAGCCAAGGACAAATGCTATCATTTGCTTCACACTTGCCCATTTTTAGTGTTTTACATGGTTTTGTGCCTTTATCCTTAATAACTTCATGATAAATGCCCATGTCATAGTCTAACAATGCTCAGAGAAAGGATAAACAATTTGCCCAACATCACATGGCTAGAAAGTGGTAAAGCTGAGATGGACCAACTTGAGTTTCAATGTTGGCTATGCCATTTGCTACCTGTATGATACTGAGCAAATCTTTACATCCTTATTTGAAAAATAATACATAACTCTCTTTCAAGGTTGTTGTGGGAACTACAAACAATGTCTTTATAGTACTTGATACTGTTGTTACTATTATTACAAGAAACGTAAAATTTTGAAATGCATTAGAGATGGACTACCCAATGTTCTCATTTATCGATGCATTTCATCTGTACATAACCTGATGATGGGACTCAGGTAAGCAGTGGAGAGTTCCTCTCCACTCTCCACTAGGCTAGAGAAAAAGCTGGGACCAGAATGCTTCGCCTTCCAGTGCCATATCCATTGCCCTCTGCTACCTCTCGTTTGTTTTACTTTAAAAAGACTAAACTAATACCAAAGATTGCTAATCAAATCCAAACCAAAAAAGGAAAGAAACTGTTCCTCCTTTGCAGGGAACCATAAAATAGGAATGCAGAAAACACATGCTTTTGGAAAAAAATCAACAGAAAAAACTCCATACTCTTTGGGTACAAATTCCCCCAAGGGAACACAGAACCTGACAGAACTGAAAAAAACACCCACTGAAAGTGAACCCTGCCAAGAGTTCTCCCTCCCGGGAGGCTCAATGTCAATGGTTTTCACCTCTGGCATGGTGACCAATTACAAAGTGGGCCGTCTATTCCTAACCACAGATGTCCTAAATGACAAATTAAGTGTCCAGGAGATAAAAGGTTATAATGGAATAAGTACAACACACACACACACACACACACACACACACACGGCCTGAGGTGGGGTTAAAAAAAAGTCTCATTTGGATTTTAGCACATTTACACCGGTTTTTCTTTTCTAGGATAACTCTTAGGTCAGTAGTTTAAACAACTTCTAATACTTCAGAGAAAAGACCCGCATGGAAGTGCTAAATAACTATCAAAATAACAATAACGCCAACAATGAGTGCCAAGTCTATGCAACCAGGGGTAGGCTATGGAGTGGCAAAGAAAAGCACAGGGCTCTAAGTGACTTCCCAGCCCAAACAGGGTACAACTGGTGCAACTGCCGTATCACCACTCAGGGGTAAACAATTCCAGGGTCGTTCACTTCAAGATCAGATCAGTGTTCCTATTTGTTCTCAGGAGAGTAGAAATAACAGTCAGTGTACATTATCAGACCCACACAGGACACTAAAATGCAAAAATCATTTTCTCTTGGTTCAGAGGATGTTTTAAAAAAACACCCACAAATAATGTGGTATTCAGAGTTTAGGAGAGCCTACAAGTATGCAAAAAATGTTTTGTTTTGCTCTCATGTATACATCTCTTACTATCTATTTTTTCTTTTTTAGTCACAAAATGTTGTTTATCAATATTTCTCCTTAACATTTTGTTTACTTGAAAATCACAATTTTAATTGGTTTATAATATCAGTGACATAAGAACACTTAGTGGGCAACTGAACTATCGCATGTACTACTTAATTACCTCAGGGGACCGTATGCGTGGGTAAATACTCTTACTTTATTGTACAAAGAAATAAGAAACCAAATCATATTTTCACAGTAGCCTACATACATTTTCTTACCCATAACTATTATGTTATTTGGCATATGTCATTCTTTTGTCCTAGATATTCCAATATCTCTTAACCGGGTTGTTTAAATATTTTTACAAATTCTTTTTGTTGGTGTTTGTACTATTTCTCACTTCGTTGTCTGATCACATTAGCCTCAGTTTACCATTTCTGTGCTTAGAGTTAATCAGGATGAATTCAAATTATTAGTATGGTTTTGTGAATCTTTCCCATTTCCCAGAAAGATTTCTCAGCATCATAAAACTACACTAAAACTCTTTAAGGCATTCGAGATTTTCTATAGGTAAATTACTATGAAGACTCAGACTCACACCCAAATGATTTCTTGGTTTCATTTCTTCTAGAAGATACTTCCCTCAACTACTCAAATTAAGTGAATTTCAAACATTATCAACAGGACTCAGCTTAGGAGGAGCGCCAAATGCATTCATTGTCATGGTGAATAAAAAGGTAATTGTTATTTTTCTTCAAGTACCTTGACCTTTCCTTTCACTTAGGGAACTACTGTTTTTGAAAAAATTTCCTTATGAAAGTATTATCTATCTTCTGTATCTTCCCATAATCTTATATTTCATGTTAAAGTTTATATTTCAGTTTCTATCTTACTGACATTAGTTTACTTGTGCCACTAAAGTTCTCACAAATTTGCTCTCCTGAAAGATTGCTTTCCTTGCTGTTTCCTTGTGTCAACAGTTGTTTGAATTAGTGCACATAGGTGCCTTTTGAATTTTAAAATGCATGCTTAATCTCTGCAATTTTTCTGGTATTATAGAAAACATTCTACTTAAAAGTTGTTAAGAATGAAACTTAAATATATTTACTGTCCACAAATATCTCGTCTTTCACAATCATTTAAATAAGGACAACATGAGCTTGGGAAATTAATCTTGCCCGGATACAAATCATACCAAAGGCATCTTAGCCCTTTAAGATTCTAGTTGTCTCGAAGATTTTAAGCAAAATAGCCAATCACTTTTTAAGTATTATGGAACTCAAATACTTTAAATTTGTAATGAGTGTTTCTTAGGAAATCCATTTTCTGTATCACTCAATTCTCCTAGAATATATATTAGCAATACCACAGTTAGGAAGGGATTTTTAGTGACACAAATGATAGATAAGGAGCCAGCGTGTCTTTTGGACTGAGGAAAATATTCATTAACAATATTTCACTTTTGCAAATAGAAAGTTAGATACTATATCACTCATGATTCCCAATGTTCTTTACATTTGAAGTCTGTGGATTAATAATCACAAAAGACTAAAATTAAGCACTATATGATTCTAACAAACAAGCATAATTTAGATGTGTTACCTAGAGATTTATCCAGAAAAAGCGCAAACATTTTGAGTTTTGCTTGAAAATAAAACAAAGGCCTTAATTTTTAAAACCAAACTAACCAATGCTACAGTACTGCTTAATTCATAAGGGAGATAGCAGATTTGCATTTTCTTAATTTGTTGAAAGAAAAAAAGCCATAAACTTTTCTCTTTACCTTTGAGCAACTAAATAAAATCAAACTTTGAAAGAGATCGAGAGCAGGAATCAAAGTGCTAAAGATGGCTAAAAGAAAAAAAGCCAGCTGCTCTGGTGGGAGTTACTTATATATATTTGAAGATTTTTTTCCTCAGTATGAAATGAAGATAACAAGAATTCACTCATTATGCACGGTCTAGTATAACATTAAATTCCCATAGGTTATTTCTAAACTTTTACAGACAAAGAAATTTAGATGTCATGCCTCTACATTTAACAGAGAACAATTATCGATTTTTAAAAAAGAAAAGAAACAAACACATTTTACTTATGCCCATAAGTTCTGGAACTTTTATGTTTAATATGAAAAATAGAAAATGCATTTATTTTTTTTTGGTCATGGGTTTAAAAAATTTCTTTACATTGTTTTTATTAGAAAAAGCATTTCTAATGTGATGTCAATTATTTTAAACTGCCAATAATTTGAATGTACATTTAACAGAAAATAGTTTAATAATCACATTATGCAGTTGACTTAATTCTCAAGATGTCTTTGTAGTTTTATTGTTCTGTAAAAACAAACTGTTTCACAGAAAATTGTACTAGCTCAGATTTTTTTATAAGGAAAATAGTTTATTATATTGCCCATTAAAGCTTACTGATTACCAAGTTTAGACAATGGTGTTCCTTTGAAATGCCTGTGAGATGAATTTTATTACTTATTTTCTTAATAATAAGTAGATTTGACAGATTTTTACTTTACAAAATCTCCATGGTTTATTTCACAATATTATTTATTTGTGAAACCAACGGATTAGTTATTCTTTTCTTGTTCTTTCCCATTACTTCTGTATGAGTTTTTAAAAAAGAAAATACTTAAAATACAAGATCAACCATTACACCTCATTAAGCCATGGCCAAATTCACAATAAAATGTGTGTACAATACTTTTAAAAAGGTTATGTATACAGAAACACATGGAAAACTTGCTGTTCTCAGAGAAGAACAGAATGAAACAGATAAATAAATTTCCACATCTGAGGTAGTTTTCTTTTAAAAGAGGTTGGGTAAGTTCATGCAGAAAACCCTACAGAATGCGCTTGTCATTAAAATCAAATTAAGGATTATTGGGTTTAAATTGTCATTTTATGAGTCAAAAACATTTATCAAGGGTTTTAGCCAAGAACATGAAGGTAAGTGATGCCCTTCTATTTGGTCAAAGAAGACCAAAACATTATAAACACCAATGGCTCTGGCCGGATGAAAGTTGACCTGGGTCAATTCTCTACAACAGGAAATCACAGAATATCTGCCAGTCCAGGCCCACTTCATTCTGAACTATTAGCTGCATATTCCTGATGAGCATCAGTTACACATTTGGTGGTTCCTCTCTGAGTTGTCAGTGGTTTCTCCCTTTCCACTCTTTCCTCATCTGCCCTCCACCCGGGGGAGGGCCACTGCTCTGCAGAGTGCTCACCTGTATCTCCAGTAACTGCCTCTAAGTGCCTAGTAATTGTGTCTGATATTGAAGAGAGAAATGCACAGATAGGGTTCACAGAAAGCTTGAACTCTGAGACAGAGTGGATTCATAGATAAACATGGTCAAGATTTCCAGACATTAAAATAAGAAACATTATGCCATTATAGAGATAAATATTAGTTCTATCGTATATCAAACCAGGATAATCTTAGAAGTAGAAAGTAACTGATTTGAAGAGAGAAAGTTTTGTGCAGATATATAAAAATGTGCAGAGGGGCTGGGACACGATAAGTGATTAAAGAAGATAGAATATTCTAGATAGGCCAGAGATAGGCTTAGTAATAAGGGCAACACACCCAAATGTGGAAGTTGTGGTAATTTCACCTGAAGAATTACTTATGCAGCATTTAAAAAGTGTAAATTAAAATCAAGTTGCAAAAAGATAACCAACAAAATAATACACCCTAACTTCAGAACAGCAGTTACCTCTTAAGAGGTAAAGAGGGGAATAGAATCAAATAGTTATTTATAAAGTTTCTATTTAAAACAGAACTGAGATATGAAATAAATATGGCAAAATATATCAACATTTATTAAGACTGTGTAGTCTGCTGTATTTTATATTTTATGTATGAATACAGACTTCATAATCTAAAGAGAAAAATATATATGTAACATTTAAAAATAAGAAAAGGAAATACATAAAAACTATTGAGGTTATATATCAAGATGAGAGGGTAATAATGGGCTTTTTGTCCTCTAGATTTCAGAATTTCTGTAAAATTATTGTGGTAGTCGTGACTGCTAGGCCTGGAAATTCCTGGTGCTCTGACTCTGAATGCCTGGTAGGAACATCATACTGGGTGCCCTGTGGTTGGCTGGTGACCAAGGAACTGTGGATGGAAGTGCTTAAGTGGGGGATTGAATGCTAGGGCAAGGCTCCTAGCCCCATCCAGTGCCTTTTCCTCTGCCGTTGGAAACGGCAGTGTTCAAGGAGGTGGTCACTCTCTCACTTGGCCTGAGTCTGTGTGTGATTACAACAGAACAAATAGTCTCTCCTGTTGACTTGTGATGGAAAGGCAGTGTGAACGAGAAAGCTTTACGACACTAGAATTTGGGGGCATTTGTGAGTGCAGTATATCATAGCCTTTTTTTACGAAACAAAATTTAAGTGGGAGAAGACAGAAGTTCTAATTCTATAAACAAACATTTGTTGAGAGCCTAGTGTGTGACAGCGCTGTTTCAAGTATTGGGAAATAAAGTGCAGCCAGACATACACATTGTATACTAGTCCCTGGTAGACTGGAGATAACATTCTAATGAAATGACCCAATGTGTGAACGGAAATGAATTTTTAAAAGAAACATATGTAAAATATAATTTCAGATGATGATAAATGCACTGAAGAAAATTAAAGCACGATAAGAAAGTAGAGGATTTTTGGAGGCAGGAGTGGCGGCAACAGACATAGGGTACGAAGGAAGCCCTTTCTGAGGAGGTGACATCTGAGCAGAAACCTGAGTAGGAGTAAGCAAGAGATTCAGCAGATTAGGAGAGCTCCTTTAGGATTAACAAGCACAAATTGGCAGTTACAAAATAGTCACAGGGATATAAAGTACAGCATAGGGAATATAGTCAATAATATTGTAATAACTATGTATAGTGTCTGATGGGTTCTAGACTTATTGGGGAAATCACTTTGTAAATTATATAAATGTCTAATCACTATGTTGTATACCTGAAACTAATATAATAACATTGTATGTCAACTATAACTGAAAAACAATTTTTCTTAAATATAAAAAATGTTCCTTTAAGGTGGGTTTTCGTCTTTATTAAAACGTAGTTTTATCTTATCAAAACAATCAAACAAAATATGTTGGAGGGGGTTAATGTAACTAGAACTTATCCAATGGTACAAAAAGCAGAAGAAAAGGAACTCAGAGAGCTAGGTGGGGAGGGGGTCACTTGACTGGAACAAAGGAGTTATCTATTCTCCAGGTGATGAGAAACTACTGGACAGTCCTCAGAAGGGGAGTGACATGATCTGATTTACATGTGTAAAGATCATAGGCTTCCATGTTTAGAACACAGGGAGTAAGAGTAGAAGCAGAGAGACCAGGTAGGAGGCAGTTACAAGAATCCACGTCGGAATGGTGGCTTGGAGTAGGGTAGCAACACTGTAAATACCTTCAGGGATATACTTTGAAGATAAAACCAACTGGTTTTGTTCATGTGGGTGATGAGAGAAACTGGTGCCTGGGAATTGGGTACATGGGAGGAAGGACACGGAAAGAATGCTACTTTTTCTGAGATAAAAAACACTGTAAGAAAAGTTAGGTTTGAGTAGGGGTGGGGTGAGCGGAGGTCCAGAAGTTTTTGGGCCTTAAACGTAAGAGCCATCGAACATTTTAGTGGGAAGCTGTGAAACAGGGGAATAGTATGTAGCTTGATGGAATAGTTTGGCTAGAGATATAAATACTATAGGAACCATCAGTGTATAGGAGTCATCAGTGTATTAAAACCACAAGAATGATGAGATCAGCTAGGACGTGAGTGTAGATGGAGAAGATGTCCAAGAAACGAAACTCTCATTCTCACATTTAGAGATGAAGAAAATGTTTCAGGAAAGGATGGCTCTATTGTGGACAGCTGAGGAGTCAACTTGTTGGTGTGGCTTGAAGAGGGAATGAGAGGTGAGGAACTGGAAGTGGCAGAGAGACAATAAATATTCTTTCCAGGAGTTTTCTTATAAAGGTGTGCTTCCAGAGTCAAGAAACGAGCTGGCCAGTGTAGGGGCAGAGGGGTGGAAAAGAAAGGATTTTAAAAACAATTTTAACAGGCCATATACAGTCATTCCCCCTTAGCTGCAGTTTCGCTTTCTGTAGTTTCAGTTACCTGTGGTCAACTGCAATCTGATAATATTAAATGAAAACTTCCAGAAATAAGCAATTCATGAGTTTTCAACTGCATACCATTCTGAGTAGCTTGATGAAATCATACTGTTCCACACTATCCCGCTCTGTCAGCCCAACACATAAATCATCCCTTTGTCCAGTGTATCCAGGGAGCAGTATATGCTTCCTGCCTAGGAGTCACTAAGTTGCCATCTCGGTTATAAGATCCACTGTGGCGGTATCGCAGTGCTTGCGTGTAAGTAATCCTTATTTTATGTAATAATAGTGGCCCTAAATCACAAGAGTAGTGATGCTGGCAATTTGGATATACCAAAGAGAAGTGGTAAAATGCTTGTTTTAAGTGAAGAGGTGAGTACAGTACAATAAGATAATTTTAGAGCGAGAGACCACATTTAAATAACTTTTATTAAGTATTTTGTTATAATTGTTCTATTTTATTAGTTACTGTTGATAATCTCTTCATGTGCCTAATTTATAACTTAAACTTTATCATAGGTCTGTACGCATAGGAAAAACATAGTATATATAGGGTTTGGTACCATCTGAGGTTTCAAGCATTCAATGCGTATCTTGAAACGTTTTGCCTGCAGATAAGGGGGACTACTGTAATCACATGTTTGTATCCGGATTGGAACAAACCCCCTAGAGATGACTGAAAACCAACGATGCTAGAAAGAAAGTGTAATTTTAATAGTGAAAAGAAAAGGGACAACGAAAGGCTATGCATGCACTTTTGTTCATGGAAAGATGAAGGTTGTTTTCTAATGGTTTCTATTTCCTCATTGAAATAGGAAGCAAGATCATCCATTGAGAAGGATGGTGGTGGTCGTGGGGATATTGCAGGTGTACGACAGGAAAATAGAAACTAGTCTTCCCCAAACTAGTGACCAGGGAAATGGAGAAGAACTGCCAGGAAATTCAGGGCCACTTGAGCCTTATGGTTATCAATTCCATGAGAAGCCAGACAGGAATGTTGTCTATTTTTCTTCTTGTCGTGTTCAGCTACTCAAATGCAGGTGTGGAGTGAGTTGAAAAGATGGGATGCAATTGTCAAAGTCATAGCGCTTGAAAATAAGGTTTTAAGATGGAACAGCTACTTGTAATGAGAAGGTCTGGTAAAGAATGGCTTCAGAGAAGGTGGCTGATAGAGCAAAGGAAAAATTGTTAGAAGGAAGGATCTCAAGGAGCTGAGAGTCCAGGATGCTGGGTGGATTTTCTACTTGGAGGCTGGAGTTTCCCAGAATGCTAGACGGAGCGATGGGAGGAAGAGAGGACCCCGGCGCCCCAAAGCATCAGTGAATGGTGGGCATAATGAACAGAAGAGGTAGAAAATGTGTCAAGGAGGGTAGCAGGTAGAATAGTATGAGGGCTGATGACACAAAAGAGTTGGGATTCTTAATTTGAAGGGAAAAGGTCTGGCGTGGCAGTAAGGGGAAAGGAAGACTGCTATACTGACTCCCGGTCCTGTGGTATGTGGACTATTGGAGATAAAAGTCATGAAGAAGGAAGTGAAGGATAGAAAATGAACTGAAGTCCTTACAGGAATCTTACAGTGCTTTAGATCTACATGGTAAACCCCATCATGCTTGGCATAGAGCCATAACAAGGCTTGAACAAATACTTGGGTTTTTAACTAAAGGGAGTTTAAAAATATTATCAATTCCACAGACAGATGGCCTGGATATAAGGCTTTAGAAAAAGTCCAGAAGGGAGTGGTCACATAGTTTGAGCAAGAGACTTGGAATATATGTGGATAGGAATGAAATAAAGAGACGACCTAGTTATTTAGTGAGTAGCTCCCTACTGCACTCTCAGCTATTTCTATCCCAGTACTGTATCCTTTTCCTTGATTCCTGTGCTTATTACTTGTATTCCTTTCTAGACTTTTTAATTTTCTCATTCACCCACTGGAAGTTCATCAGCTCAGGTACTATTTCTTTTGTTCATCACTGTACACCTAAAGTCTAGCAAAGTGTCTGGCAAACATAAGGTGCTCAAAGAATAACTAAAAACAAAATGGAGATGAAAAAAGCATGATTAGAAGTAGCCCAATTAAGGTTACATTATCCAGAGGAAGGCTGAGGTGAGTTCTAGACTTTTGTAGATCCCTTCTTAGGGATGCATTGACACTTAGAAAGGAAGGGGTGAGAAATGAATGTTGAATATTGACTTCTGGGCAACAGCTCAGAGAGGTGGCAGTCTTGTGGACTTAGGGCTAAACAGCACTGGCCTGAAGAACAGGCGTGGGAGTGGCCAAAGAGATGTGGGTCAGCTCTCTCTTCTTTATTCCCCATCTTCAAAGTCCTGACTCATGCACATTAAATTGTGACCTCATCCCTAAGCAACTCCATTCTGTACCCTGTTGTCTACTTCCTGTTCTAACGTACCACTACTATTCCTGCTGCAATGCTAGCTTCTGCACCACTATTACTTTACAGCTGTGAACACAGACATTTGCTGTTTACTGACTATGCACATGTGAGTTAGATGTATATTGACATCATTCAGTTTATCTTTTAGATTATAAACTCTTAGCATCAGGGATTTGTAGTCTCCTTAATGTAATGTAATCCTTAACCCAGTTTGTTTAGGTTAAGGTTGAGAGTTTAACCCAAATAGATTATTTCATTTTGCTTTGCTTCACTATCTTAAACTATCTCCGATTCAGGCATTCTCAGCACATGGAGAAGTGTTAAACAGAGACAGAACAATATAGGGGAAAAAAATTAACATTTAAATAAAAATTTCCAACTTTACTATTGCAAACACCATATGTTAAAAAGAACAGCAGCGAAATTCCAAAGCACCTGAAAAATGAGTTGAGAAAACAAAAAGGTTTATATAATCTAAAATTCCCGACTGCAGAAATATGTAAATATATATTTAAACTTGAAATATATGGCCATTCCTATTAAATGTAAAGTCAAATAAATTTATGTTAAAGTAAAATGTAGTCTTCTCATTCCACTAACCATAAACACAGAAGTTTAGAGCTGGGGAGGATCTTGCAGGCTAGCTCCTCATTTTATGTATGAAGTAACTGAAGCCCAGAGAAGGGTTACTGGCGAAGTCAGCCTCAGACAGCAATGTGAGGAGGCGGTGTGGAAGCGGGGAGAACACAGGCTTTGGAGACACACAAGCCTGCATTTGAGCCTGATGTACCTGTGAGCTGTGTAACACTGGAAAACTCCCCTCTTTCCAACCTTGGTGTCCTTATGTGTGAATTAGAGGTAACATCAGCTAAGATATACTATGGAATGAAGAGGCATTGTGAAGATTAAATATAATAATAAGTGAGAAGTACCTAGCACAGAACTTCTAGGCTAAATTGGTAGGATAAAGTCAGATTACAGATTCTTTTCCCTAAAGCATAATGGAGTAAATTTAAAACCACTATTTAGAAAAAAAAGTCAAAAATGTTCACAGAAACCAACCAAGTTAAAGAGAACACTATACCATAATTTTAAAAAGTGGTACCCAGCAATACAAAGATTCCAAGACAAGAAAAGATTGGGTTGGGGATAGGAAAGTTAGGTAGACAAAATCCTGAAAACTATCATTAACAGCCCTCAATTTTGGAAAAATAGATCTGAAGTGATAATCAGGCAACATGGGGGAAAGATGGAAAAATCCATCCAGAATAATAACCTCTCCCTGCCATCACAGGATCTCCACAGGCACAGAAAAGCAAATCAGGGCTCACCATTTTGGTTTCTCATGTCTGGGAGGAAAGAAGGAGTAAAAAAGGGATATGAGTCATAATCAACAAAGCTAATTAATTACAGCCCAACTCCATTATAACACTACATGTAGGAGTCTAACAAATTCAATCATGGGATCTCATTAGTGTGAAGTTAATGAAATAAGGACAAGAGCTGGAATGAAGGAAAGAGGATAGCCAATTGTGTTAAATCTGAGTTTATGTTAACATGGGTACACGAGTCTATATCACAGTTTACTGTATCTTAAGCAGTAAACAACGGTTTAGCCAAAGAGAAGAAAAAGTAAGATCTGAAGACAGCAGGTATTCAAATAAAGTTGTTTCGTCTGATGTTGTTTTGTTATATAATGTTGATGAGATGTCATAGAAACTTAACTTTTGTTTACACAAATTAGTTTATGGTAAAACTCGTTCTATTTTATGTTGTTTTGCTGCAGCTGCAAGAATCTATTGATGATATTAAGTGACGACTTACTGTAAGAGAGAGTGTGTCTGTGTGTGTGTGTGTGTGTGTGTGTGTGTGTGTGTGTGTGTGTGTGTTTTGAGGGTGTGGAGAGAATGGGAATGAGGGGGAGAAGAACCCAAGGTGAAGTCCCTCCTCTGTGAATTAATGATACCATTGTTAAAGCACACCTTTCATTGGAAAAATATAGGAACACCTGCTGGAAGTAGGTAGGATTTGGCAAAGGAAGAAAGCACCGGGGGCTGACCTTCTTGATTAAAAAAAAAAAAAAAAAAAAAAAAAAAGACCTTGCTATCACCCCCTTGAATTGCAGGAATAATCCAAAGCCAGAGAGGACAAAGCCCCATATCTTCTCTCATCCAAAGAGATCCATCTGTGAAACTGTAGAGCAAACCTTAGGGCATTTCGCACAGCTGCTGGGGAAGAGCAAAGTCCAGATCCTACAACCAACTGCACAAGCCCCAGCTCAACTCACTCTCCCCCTTCTCCAGCATGTGGTATCATGTCCTTACCTCCTTAATCAAATGGAGTACCAGGACAAGGCACAAAGGTCTAAACAGAGAAGGTGAAAAGGAAAACAAGGACAATTCACCAATACTATAGAGCAAAGAGTTCTTAATTGAATTGTTCAAATTAAATTTAAGCGTAACATAGAGAAAAGAATATGACAGCTAAGTAGGACAACTGGAAGAGAGAGAGAAGAGAAAAAAGAAGGAGAGCGAGAAAGAAAGAAAGAAAGAAAGGAAGGAAGGAAGGAAGGAAGGAAGGAAGGAAGGAAGGAAGGAAGGAAGGAAGGAAGGAAGGAAGGAAGGAAGGAAAGAAAGAAAGAAAGAAAGAAAGAAAGAAAGAAAGAAAGAAAGAAGAGAAAGAAAGAAAGAAGAGAAAGATGAAAAGCAGGAGAAAAAGAAAGAGGGAGGGATAGGATAGAAGCAAGAATCAACTTTGGAAGAAAAACTAGCCTCCATCTCCCAAAAAATCTCCATGAGTACATTACACTATAGGACTAAAGAAAATATGAATTAAATGAGACATCAGTAATGAGGTAAGTTTAAAAAATGAGATAAAAAGAGAGACTGCAGAATTAAGGAAACAAAACAATACTATAGCAGAACTAATAAATAAATTAGAAAAGAAGCAGATTAAGCACAGATGAAAGAATTACTGACGCCCCAAACTTAATATTAGGTCCCTTAACGGATATTAGTGAACTTTCCCCCACCTAACTCCTATCATCATTTATATAAAAACAATATTTTATGGGTCTTTACAGAAGTAAACAGTACAAATAAACTGATAGGTTTTGTAAAATTTGCCCTGATGTCCATTTCGTAAGCTTATAGATCTGATATTCACCTAATAGTGGCTCTCCTAGAAAGAAGTATTAGAAATGTGGTTCTATACACCACTCTTTTTCATTGAACATAAAAATGAAATCTGGAAGCAATCTGATAATACAAAACTATTAGTTTATGTTATTGGAAACTTTAACTAATAGATTTCCAAAGCAGCTGTAGTTATTCAAATAGAGAAGTTCTTACTTCCCAGTAGACATATTTTTATTAAGAGAACAATTAAGATAGATATTTGTTTTTACATATTTAAAAATATTTTTCATTAACTAAGGGTCACATACTTGCTAAAATACTTGTCTAGAAGCACAGAGTAGGTATTATTTAGATCAAGCGAGCCACAATTATGCCCCTTCATTATGCCCTCATGTTGATCAGAACTCAGTTCACTGACAAGTGCTGGGCTAAAGGCTTTACCATGTTACCAGAACAGAAATACGCAGGGCCTGGAGCTCCAGGACTTGTTCGACCACCAGCGGCAGTGCACCCCACATCCGCCCCCACGTGCAGCCATTATTGTCCCTGCCATTTGGAAGAGAACAGGCTCTTTAGTTATCTCTCATTGCAAATAACACTCAAACAAAAACAATCATTTTACAATCTTTAAAATAAATCTTGCTAAATAAAGTAAAGGTTATATAATACCTGCCATGTAGAAAGTGCTTGATAAACAGAGGACGTTAAATTGAAGTACGTGCCCTCCACTTCATACTGTTTACAGCCTGGCTCTCCAACCAGAAGTCTACTCATGTATAGATTTCTATAGAAGGCATTCTATCCACAAATACACTAACATAATAAAGAATGCGACATGATGTAATTAAATATGACTAATGAAGAAAGCACTTAGTTTGATTTTTCAAGTGAAAAACAGGATGTTACCTATTTAAAAAGTTGCTGGAACATGGATGGACCTAGAGAACATTATGCTAAGTGAAATAAGCCAGACAAAGACAAATACCATATGATCTCACTTATATGTGGAATCTAAAGAAAAGAATACGTGAATGAACTAATCAGAAACAGTTTTAGAGACAAAGAGGAAAAACTGAGGGTTGCTAGATGGGCGGGGGGTGGGGATAAGGTGAAAGGTGAGGGGATTAGAAAACAGTCGGTAACCACAAGATGGCCACAGGGTTTTGAAAATTAATTTGGGGAATGTAATCAATAATGTTGTAAAGATTTTGTAGGGTATCTGATGCACACGTGTCCCATTTGGTAGACCACCTCAGGGATGATGTAGATGCCTGATCACTGCAGTGTACACCTGAAGCTGAACAATAATGAATGCCAATTACAAGTTTGTATATATATGTACATATATATATGCATACATATATATGTATGTATGTATGTATATGTATGTTCTTACAAGAAGCGGAGTAGAGCATTAGGAATAGAGACAGTGGAAATGTAATGGCTCTGCGATGTCAGAGGGATAGTGGATGGGAGGAGGAGGGTTCACACAGTGTGAGAAGTATAAAAGATAAACGTCTAAGTATTAAAAAAAAAAAGTTGCTGGTGTTTGAAAATGGACCTTCTGATGGATTTATAATACAATCGGGTGACCAACTTTTGCTGTTTGGACTCAAACATCAGGAGGTATAGTTTCTTCCTTGCTTAAAATGCTGACATGGAAGACAGCATGCAAATGATCAAACACACTTTACTCAAAATACAGCCTTAATGGGCTTGCTCATATTCCAAGGATATGTCTCCTAGAACACTGCTTTGTTTCACAGTCCTCACTTTTTTGGAGGGCTTGACTTAGTCCAAAAATGCCATGGCATGGATACAAAAGTTAACCTCTTATATTTTGAAACACAAAAGGAGCATATATTCTGACAGGAGATTCTATCATATTAGCTCAGAGCACTGAACTTTATCAACTGGATGAAAGATTTCCCCAAGTTTGAAATACTCCAGGTAACTCTCTTTCCAAAAGACTGCCGCATGTGTGGAGTAAAACAAAACAAAACAAAACAAAACAAAACAAAAAACAACGCACTAAAGAGTAACAAATGAACAATAAAGAAGATCAGTGCCTTTGCTCAAAGTTGGCATGCTCACAGATTGGCTTGCTTAGTTCACATGCAGATACTTGATGGCAAATTTTAAGTGAGGTGAAGAAAAGGGTGGTACATTAATGTGAAAAAGTACTGATAAATAAAACTATAATAACAATGTAACGTGACTTGTAATTTGATGATTATGTGAAAGACCAACCAAGTAATAAAATTATGTAGTACTCAGATCTATAAAAGTATGCAGTGCTTAGGATGATGTTTACACTTTTAAATGGTTGAGGAAAAAAAATCAAAATAGTTTCTTATGACGTGAAAATTAGATAAAATTCAAATTTCTACATCCATAAATTAAGCTTAATTGGCACATAGCCACACCATGTTTAATATTGTCTGTGGTACTTGTGTGTAGCACAGTTGAGTAGTTGGAACTTTGAGTACGGCGTGCAAAGCCCCAAATATTTACTATCCAGCTCTTTACAGAAAATGTTTGTGGACCCTAAACTACCTCACAGCTTCTAATGCCACATGTAATGAAGAATCTAGTTTGTTTTGTACTTATTTTCTAATCCATCATGGATCGAGTAATGCTTTTGTAGAATATAAAATCATGCACTTGGGTGATTGTAGCAATGTCAAATTGTTACCAGTTTCTCAAATGCTCACTCTTAATTTCTGTATTTTTCTTGCTGCATACTGCTATAAACATTTTGTGGATTAGCACTAGTCCATAGACCATATTTTAAAAATCACTGACCTGAAGAACCCAAGAATACCTTAGCACAACTTTTTGGAAAACCTCTCTCCTTCCCTACATACTTTTGATGCAGTGTCCACTAAAAATATCAGTAATGGTAAATAAATATATATACAACCTGGATAAAATTACAGTTTTCCTATGGACCTGTTTCCTTTGAAAGTTATGCTTTAAAATTGTAATTATTGTTTCTCCATTACCAACTACCTCAATATGTAAAAATTTTACTATTCTCTTAGGCTTTGGATAAAAGAAAAAACAAACAAACATTTCATGCTTTTGGGAATTATAACTGAAATTTCACAAACAAAACAATGAGTACAAATGTTTTTCAGACAATCTGTGCTGTGATTTTGGAAACAGTGTGTGAAAGAATTAGGGTTCTTGCACAGACAAAAACTGTTTATGTTCAAATTTTTAGAAAGTTGAAAGATTTCTTCTTATGCTTGCTTTTTAATAGCAAAGTCCCTTGATATGTCAAAGGCCACAAAAGTAATTTAGCTTCGGTACAAATAGTGCTTTGAGCTTGTTTTAAGAGACACTCTTTGGTTTTAATATTGCATTTAAAAAAATGACTGTGAAAAAAATCATCTCCATGAAACTTTTTTTATTGGCCTAGAGTTTGTAGTGATTTACTATCAAATTTCAATTGTTATCTCCCAAGGAAAATGCTTATTAATTCTACTATGATTTTTTGTTTAAGAAATGAAATAATTTCTAAACATTTTTAAACATTAAGGAAGACGAAACTCCATTATAGGGCCAATGAATTTTTGTTATTAGGTGTCAGATGATCAAACATTCAAATTAGAAGCAGTACTGTGATTTCATGGTGTAAGAAGAAAGGAAAATCTACAAAAAGTAACTCCAGGTGTGCTAATCCTGTGAGAAGAGCATTTAGATGACTATAGGAAAATGTTTTCTTTATTTAGTGTTATAGAAGTATGTTGTTGCTAAGCATGAAAGGATGAAAATTTCAAAGCAGAGGGAATATAAAAGTGCTGCAGATTGAACTGCAAATGTCCTCTTTGCTACACAGCGCAGTGATAAAATAGCCAAAAGAGTAAGATATACTAGTTCAGAACAATGACATAATATTTATAAATATTTATATGGATGCTGAACTAGACCATTATTACGAGATGCAGCTGGAAGAGAGAAAGAAAATTGGGGCTTGATCAGAGCCCTCATTTCGCCAATTACTGAGCTCTACGATTCTGTGTAAAGTAAATCTCTCTGAGCTTCTTATATTTATTATGTTTCTTATACTAAAATAAATGGAACATTTCCCACCTTAGAGGAAATTAAGAAAGACAATACAGTGTCTTGCAAACTACAAAGCACTCTACAAAGGTAAGGGATTATTATTGGGTAGAGAGGTAATAGACTCTTAATATGTATTATACGTTCCCTCTTAGTTTTTATATATTAAAATAGATTCTGGATTGTTTGTAAAGATACCGCCCTTTTTAAAGATATCGCTGCTTCTTAAAGTAAGGAGTGTATTAAGGGAAACCTTTATTAGATCATTGATTACACAAAATTTTAACTAATTGTAGTTTGTGATCGTGCTAGTGATGCTCAAGGAGCTATGAGCGTGTGAAACAGGAGGACCTTTTTGGCATGAGACAGGGTGGGGTAAGGGAGGTGGGGAGGGAAACGGACATGGGCAGAGGGAATTACTTTTTTTTCACACCGACACCTGAAAGAAGAGGAGGCATTAGCTAAGGAAGGTGAGAGCAGAGCTAGAACCCCACATATTATTATATTTTCTTCATTTCATGAGATACTCAGTCTATACAATCACAATTAATATAGATATGTCAAAAATTTGCTGGTCCATGATAACCTGTTTATTGGTGGATTCAAATGCCACAAGCAACACTTATTACTCTGTGAGAGTCTTAGGCTTTAATGTATTATCTATGAACCATTGAAAACTCAAGGTTTTCTTCAGGGTTAAAACTAAGTTAGTAGGTGGTAGTGGATTTTGTTTTAACTTTATGCACATGCACATTAAATATATGGTATGAGAACGGAATTCCACCTTCAAAACCTAAGATAATTTAATTTCAGAGCTTTAGTTGAATATGCACTGGTTCAGAGAGGTCTCTATTCTACACAAGGTATTTCTCATCCTCCATTTTTTAATTTATTTAAAATTTTTTTTTTTTTAGTCCTGAAAGACAGGGGAGCTCTCTCTCATTCCTCCAAGGGGTGGAATTATCCTGATGTTAGGCAAATTGGTGTGCAGGTCCTTCAGAGTTTGGATAACTCATTTAAAGTATGGTGGTATGAAAATAGGCAAGGAAGGCCCAGTTACTTCAGTAAGATTGCTACACACATTCTCTCCATCCATTATCTTGCAATACATTCCTTTCTCTTGGGATCCAAGCCCTATACCAAAGGCATAGAATTTGTACACAGATTTCTCATTATTTTGAGGTGAATAAGTTAATTACTAAAATGATGGGGAAAGAATAAGGTCATTATTTTCTAATATTTCCATGGTCCATAGCCTAATTCCTCACGGATTCCCTGTGAACTCCTTACATATCATGTCCTAGCCTCTTCCCAATCATTCCATGTCTGCCCCACACCAAATGCTAGTAACCTGGAAAGCAAGTGAAAACTCACCTTAAGGACCCATGTAAAGAGGTTTCATTATTGAGAATCTACACTGTTCTGGGACTTCAGGTCAAGTGTTTCATATATGTGGCCTTACTTAGTACTCAGTAAGGAAAATTAGGCATTATTATCCAGAATTTGCCTCCAGCATTCTGTTTACTAGGACCACACTGCTCCTGTCATAGGAAAAAAAAACCACATTTCCTTTTAAAAGCATTGGAAACTATTTTACGGAAAGACCGTCATTCTAATTTCTGACTTCCACTCCAGTGTTTCCACATTGCACCTGCTCTTGGGTAACACAGGTGCCATACTCCAACACTATTTCTGGAACCTACTTAAACAATAGTTCTCTGGGTGAAAGTCTCTATACTCCCTCTGGCATGGAGAAGCCATCTCCAGCCTTAGTTCCACACAGTAACAATGTCCTAGTTAACCTGAAATTCATTTAAAAAATATTTATTAAGCAGATCTCGTGTGACACACTGGGGCAGGCCCCGCAGATCTCCCTGGACAAAGACATCAAAGAACCTGCCTTTAAATAAGGATTATAATACAAAGGGCGATAGCAGGAAAGCTTGAGAAGATTGTACATGCCTCCATTCAGTCCTGATACCCCAATAATTTCCTTCATTCAATAATTATGTTACTTTAGAAAAGGATGTAATTTTCTATCTAATAATTTTAGTGCCAAGCTAATATGATATGACTTACCATTTCCTCTCTAAATATTTTTATGACTATGAAAATACTGTACAAGACATCCTTTGTGGGCCTACAGCAACATTATGGTATTAAGACTACAACTGCAATTAAAAATTCTAAAACTGGGAAATAGTTTATAGTTTAAGAAAGGATGTTATAATAAGTAAAACACATCTAAGACTTACACTTTAAAATAGAGCAGGAAAATGACATCAGCAAAGATAGTAAAGAGGGCAGCTCCAAGGGTCCCGTCCCACAAGGAAACATTGAAAAAACAAGCAAAAAACTCAGCATGAACTTTGTCAGAACTCTGGAAAATTAAGGTTTACAGCAACCAAGTGAATCCTGAATGAGAAGAAAGGCAATTTGGAAATAGTAGGAAAGCACTGCGGTGTTTTTATCTATCTTGGGTCAGTGCTCCTCCCTGGCTCTTGAAGATGACAGTCCTTGTTCCAGTATGGAATCCTAGTCTCCGGTTTTGGAGGCAGCAGAGCAGACCTCATTCATCAAGAAGAATTCATCAAGAAGAATTGTGTTTGTCTGTTTTAACGTGGGTACTACCTGAAGAATTGATGCAAGGTGCTAGTCTTTGTTTCACTGAATTCAGAACTTACTCAGGGTGGAACGCCCAATAAGGCAAACAAAAAGTCTGTAGCTACCTGGAATGAAAGATTTAAGTTGAGTGCCAAATTCTGGGAGGAAAAGCTAGAGAGCGTTTATTTGTGAAATCAGGAAATTCAAAGGCTCTTGTATATACTGGGGAATTTAGAAAGGCATGCACATGCTCAGGGAAGACCTAAGAGGGCTTTTTTCCTCTCACTCTCACGTCTCTTTCTCTCATGTGGCTCCTAACATCGAAGAAAATCTGTCAAAACAAACTAAAATAACAGAGAATTCAGAGATCACACATAACTGAGAACACAGATCTTATAAAAATAGTTTAGAAAAATTACCTAACAAACAGCTACAGCCTATAGCAAACAACAAACACAAACCCTGAGAAGGGGGAAGACTGTGGTTTCCAGAGTTATATTATAATATTCAAAATGTTCAGTTTTCAACTAAAAAGATTACAAAGCATGTGAAGAAATAAGAAAGTATGGCCCATTCACAGAAGAAATTAACAAACTTACCTGAAGGTACACAAACATTGGACTTACTAGACAGACTTTAAACTGTCTTAAAAATGCTCACAGAGCTATAGGAAACAATGGACAAGTTGGGAACATTAATAAAGATAAAAAAAATTATAAAAATAAATCAAAGAGAAATTTGGGAGCTGAAAAGTAAAATAACTCAAACGAAATACACACTAGAGCAGGAGTGTCCAAACTTTTTTCAATGTTTTTCACCAAGGGCCATACGCGGTAAAATACACAAATGGCCGGGCCAGTCACTCGAGGTGAAGTAAGTATTGCCTCACCTGGTTTATTTAAGGAAACTAAATATATTTTTGGAATTTGCTGCAGGCCAATTAACAATGGATCATGGGCCGCAGTTGGCCCGCGGGCCTTTACTAGAGGGTTTAAATAGCAGACTGGAGCAGACAGAAAAAAGAAGCTGTGAATTTGAAGATAGGTTAATTGAAATTATCCTGTCTGAGGAACAGAAACAAAAAAGATTATGAAAAATGAAGAGAGCGCAAGAGACCTGGGAGGTACTATACTAGTGTATCAACATGTACAATGGAAATTCAAGAAAAGAGAGAAAAAGGAGAAGTAAGAATATTTGAAGAAATAAAGGCTGAAAACTTCCAGAATATGATAAAAGCCATGAATCTATAGTTAATAAGCTCAACAAACTCCACGAAGGATTAATGCAAAGATATTCACATCAAGACACATAATAATCAAATTACTGGAAGCCAATGACAAGGAGAAAACTTAAAAGCAGCAAGAGGGAAGCAACTTGTCACATATAAGAGATCTTCGATATGATTCATAGAAAATTTCTTATAAGCAACTGTAAAAACCAGAAAGGAGTGGGATGACATTTTTAAAGTGCTGAAAGAAAACTGTCAACCAGGAATTTTATATCTGGCAAACCTATCATTCAAAATGAAGAAGAAAGTAAGCCATAAACAAACACCGAGGAGAGGTTCGCTGTCAATAGATTTACCCTACAATAAATGCTAAAGTAAGTCCTACAGGTTAAAATAAAAGGATACTAGACAGTAACTCAAAGCTATCACAGAGAAATAAAGAATTCTGATAAAGGTAACTACACAGGTAAATAACTATAAAAGGCAATATTATTGTAGTTTTGGTTGGTAACTCCTCTTTTTACCTCCCATATGATTTAAAAGACAAATGCATAAAATAATTAATTTAAAATCTAGGTTAATGGGTATACAATGTATAAATGCAATTTGTGAGAACAACATAAATGGGAAGAATACAGAGCTGCATAAAAGCAGAGTTTGTATGTTCTTAAGGCTAAGCTGGTATCAGTTCAGATTGTTATAAATTTAGGACGTTAATTATGGTCCCCATAGTAACCACTAAGAAAATATCTAAAGAAATATACACAAAAAGAAACATGACACATTTTACGTTACCTTGTTAACTGCCTTTCTCCTTTACCACACTGAAAGTTCCAAGAGGTCAGGGACTTGGCTTGTCCACTGCATCTCCCATCCCTAGAGTGGTGCCTGATATGCACTACAAGTTTGGCAAATACTTTGTTGAATGAATGAATGAATGAATGAATGAATGAATGAATGAATGAATGGAGACGTTGAGAGGACAAATGAGAGATGATTTTAGAGTTTAAGTTAAGAGGGCCTAAAGTGAAGACGTAAGTTTGAGAGTCAAAGAGAGATTAAAATGGGTATTATTTTCTCCAACTTAAAGATATGAAAATTGGTTCAGACATCGTAAAATGAGTATGTATAATGTAAACACCATCTTCTTGTTATCTCATAAGCTGAAGTAAACCTAGCTGGCAGAAGAGATAAACGCTTTCCTAGTGCAAATTCCAAAACTTAATATCCGGACTTTTTTTTTTTTTTTTTTTTAAGTTCACTGAAAAACATAACGAAACATCATATCCTTAACAGTGATTATCTTATTATGGCCCGTGATGATAGCTCAGGGTCAACACAAAAGTCAATGTACTTCAGTGAAAGCATTTTGCAGTCCAAACCAGTGAGGCTGGAGCACAAAGATTTCTCAAGCTCTAACTTAACCTAAGGAGTGAATTTATACTACCTAGTGAAAAAGACAGCTTGTCCTCTCTTCTATTCTGTTCTGACAGGAGCATTCAGTTCAAGGTTGACCTCTCTTGTAGCAATTTTGTATTGGTGAATGAAGGGAAAGAAAGCAAGGCACTTTGTACCGTAGGTGACCAAGCTGTAAGGCTTTACTTTATCATAAGTATCAGTATGACTGAATTATTTTATTGCCAAGATAAGTGGCCACTCCACCTCTTCATGAGGGTGAAGATTAAGTGACTTGTCCAAGGTCAAAGGGCTACTGACAGAGCTGGGGCTTGACCCCAGGCTTCCAACTTTGCACCTCAGAGAATATTCCACTACTCTCCATCCTCTGTGCCTTTGACATTCACGTAATAAAAGATGTCAGGTCACATTTCTCGAACTCTGTGGGTAGGATCGTGGAGCTGCCTGTCTTTTTAACCTTCCCCAAAGCATGCATCATTGTAGGAACTAGAAGAAGCTTGCTCTTGTTAGGGGTCCCTTGTATCTTCTGCTGTACCATATGGCCCAAATGGTAGGGCTTTAGGCATCTGCCCTTATGCTTGTTCTCTACACCCAGTCAAGGACTGGGGAACAGCAAAGACAAAAGGCAATAAGACAATTGTTTCTATATAAGACAACAGTTTGGGCAGGCTTGAAGTATTTTCAATTACTGTTTGGGCTAGGGAAAATAGTAATAAGTAGAGTCACAGACTTCAGAAATCATTAGATCTTCAAGGATCAAGTGTGACCTTCAAAACAACAAAAATCCCTTCCACTGGTTTTACTGTATTTTAAGTAATATTTACTAGCTCCATGTAATGCACAAAAGCTTAGGAGAGAAAAATATTGTGCCTAACCCCTTTATGCAAATGACTGAAGTAAAAATTAAATAGAAAAAAATGGGAATGCGTGCACAGAATTAGAAAACTCCAACAGTAGAGAAAGGCATGAAACAGAAAGTAAAAGCCTCATAACTGACCATCCCGATCTAATGCTGTAAAATTAATTACTCTTAATTGTACTTATTATATTTCTGTGTATCCGTCCAGAAAAAAAAAATCTTTTTATGTTTTGGGAGCTGGTTTTTGTGTGTACATTTGTTTTAATGTGTCTACATTTCCAGAAAAACATACACAGATCAACATACACTGCTTAAACTTCTAAAACTTGCCTCTTTTCATTTAATTTATGCTGAAGATCTTTTACGAGCAGCACATAGATATTGAGCATATTTTTTTCACGGATTGTATGGTGCTCTGTTGTACAATAGTGATGTAATTTATTCAAGCAGTACCCTCCTGATGGATATTTAGACTGATCACAGTTTGTTACTGTTCCCAGTAATACTTCCTTGGACATCTTTGTATACATAGTTCGGTGTACTTTTAAAAGCGTATCTCTTGGGAAAAATTACTGGTAAGGGTATTGGGTCAAAGAACATATGCATTTACAACTTTGACAGGTATTACCAAATTGTCTCCTAAAATGCTTGCATAATGTGTATTCTAGCAAACAGCCAGGGATCATGATATTCAGAATACTTTTAATCAAAAGGCACATGAAATTGAAAGCTATGATGTAAACATAAACTATACTTACTGTATATTCTAGTCCATGTACCCAGCCTTTGGGACTACTATGATCTATGTAAATAATTACCATTAACTACAACACAATATGTCTGGAACTCCATGTTACCAAACATTAATTCGCTGAGAGAACAAGTCATACTCTGCTATAGAACCTTCTATAAGAATGATCCTGGGAGTTGGAGGCCAGCCCAGTATCCATAATTGGAACCATATAAGAGTGTGTTGTGTGTGTTAGTTTTTGAACAGTAAGCTTCATTTTCAAATATATCTGAATCAACTTGTAAAAATGTCAAAACCAAAACATCCATTTATTATCTCCTTGCGAGGGTTGATCAGAAGTGTATCTTAAGTGTATATTCTATTTCTTCAAAAGTAATGAGAAATAATTCATAAAAGTGTTCAAGTTAAGTAATGTGAAAATGATTTATTACTTATCTTTGGTTCATTTAAATTAAATCAAAGGGCAAAATGACACACGAAAATTTTAGAGTAAAATTTGAATTATGAATATAATTGTCCTGTGGATATCAAAAGAGAGGACACAATGGAAGACAGTGGTTAAGAGAGAGTTATCTAAAGAAGTTAAGAAAAAAATGAGGCTTGTGAAGCTACATCTTGGCTTCTTTCTTTACAAGTTGTGTGACTTTAGACAAATTACTTAACTCTCTCTGTTTTAAATTAGGTAATGTAAATAAAGCAGTGAGCCCAGTGCCTGGTGCTTAGAGAGTGCTCCATGCATGTTGGCTGCTATTAATCTACAGCCACTAATACCCGAGTATTAAGAGTACGTCTGAAAAATAGGAAGGAACAACGTCTCCCTAAGGATATAGAAACAAAAGGTAATAAGAAATGGGAAGAATTTGACAGTAGAAACTTACTACCTAATTAGAACACTTATCCCCTCCCTCAAATGAAAAATGAACGTGTTATCTCCAAAGAAGCAGATTACAGTGCAAGCTTGTCAGATTTCCACATTATGATTTGGTTTTCCAAGACTTTTGCAGGCTTTGGCATGGTAAAAATACATCTTGAAACCCTTATTCTAGAACTAAAGAATTGAAGTTAACCTCCTGCTTTGGATAAAAAATAAAAATAAAAAGCACTTTCTCATAAGAGTCAGCAAAGAAACTCATAGGGTCTTCTGGCATGAGAGATGAGATTGAGCTTCATTTCTTCCCCCAATTTCGTAAATGTCATGGAAAAAGTCATTAAAAAATGAAAATTCAAGAACATAAAATTGATGCTAAAATGTAAGTTGAAATTTTCACAGCAGTGATAACTGATTGTCAGGTAAATTCTAGAAATCGGTCACTATTTCTTCTCAGGAAGAAACTTGCCTTATTTTAAAATTTTCTAACTACTAGGCTCTTCTGGATTTCACCTTGTAATTTCTTATCGGAAAATTGTACTTGCAGGTAGGTGAGTCCAGGAGCTGCACACCACCACAGCTGAAGCAGGCTCCACAGAAGACTGAGGCCTTCATCCCCAAGGAACCAGGCTATGCCCACGTCTTCTCGGCAAGTGTTAACCTCTCCTCCCTCCACTTGGACAGAAGTTGAAACTTACTTGTCATTCCCTTTATAGAATATTTACTTCACAAGAAGGACTTTGTCAAAATCAGTGTAGTGTGATAGTCCATTGTGAAGTCATTTTATTTGTTTTTTTTTTTCTTTTTTAAAAAAGTTTTTTATTTCCCTCTTGAGAAAGATACCTAAAGGTATTTCTACTCTGGTTTTAAACAGTAACTTAAAATTGATGGGGTCTTTGAACTAATAGGGATTAACTAATAGGGATTTTCTCACAATTCTCTAATCTTACTTTCTCCTAATGTAGAAATCCTTTCTGTAACACCCTTGACAAGAAGAAACTGAGTTCTGACTGAACACTCTAGCAATGCAGAACTGCTGTGAGGGGTACTTTGTTATAGTAAAAAAGCACTGGATGAACATTTGGGATTGCTGTAGACTCTCCGCTCCTTGTGGTAAGCCACTTACCCCATTCTGGGCTTTGGTTTCCTTATCTATAAAACACGGGAGTTGTTATTTATTGATCCTTAAGATTCCTTTGAGGTCTACCAGTTTGCAAAACATTTCATAAGAAAATCCTTGACAGAATTAGCAAGTCCTAATTCTGAGAAATCTGCCTTCCTTTGACTTCTGCCTATGCAACCTGTTCTCTTGTCGAGAGATACAAATAAGTACATTTTCATATAATAGTTCCTTAATACTGAAAGCTGGATATCATGTCTGCCAACAAGATTCCTTAGAATATATTTCTTGCTTAAGTATAAGTAGCACATCCTTCAGTGTTTTAGCAAATTATATAATGATTAAAAGGACAAAACTTATTTTTGGTATTTTAGTGGAAGAAGGTAAGTGGAGAGTTGAAATTTTGCAACTAAAAGAAAATTATTTTAGCAATCAGAAACAGGTGACATTTAATCCATTACTATTTGTACGAGCCCAGGTTGTATTGTCTTTGTAAGACTTTAAATGCTGAGATGGTGGACACTGTACTGAAATATGGTGAAAGTGTTATAGACCACAGGGCTGGTGGGCCTTGAATTAATGGGCCATGCACTGTGCAGTCTGGGATTCTATCTGCTGTTTTGGATTTTCTGGTATGCTTCCTCACTGTTAGTCTCTCTGCTATTACTTCACACTGCTGCCAATGGATCTGCTAGAGCAACTCGTCCTTCTTCTTTCAATTTATTGCTCTGTTATAGGCTTGGCAACCAGATAATGATACATTTTAGAAATTTGTCTAAAATTAGAGTGTATAAACTGAGATATCACTTTCCATTTATCCAATTGGTTAAAAATATAAAAGAATGAGGTATACCAGTGTACCGTGTTGAATTGGCATTGTTCAGAAATTATTAGGTTGGTGCAAAAGTAATTGTGATGTTTGCCATTATTTTTAACCTTTCAAAGGTTAAAAATACTTTTGCACGAATTACTTTTGCACCAACCTAATAACATCCATATTGGTCTAGAAACGTTAAACATAATTTTTTCCATTTTGTACTGGGGTAATGCACTGTATTAAATACGTAAGGTCTTATCTACATGGGTTTGATTACAGACACTAATAAAGTATTCTCTAAATAATGAAAAAAATATAAAGGAACGATTATTATTGTGGGTGTGGGGAATATAGGCAAACTTATATTACGCTAAGGACAATATAAAAACTGGTATTAACTCTCTGGAAAGCTATTTAGCAATCTTATTTTAAAAGGACTAAAACCATGCATCCCCTTAATCTGACAAATCTCACCAGTGGGAATCTGTTCTCAGAAAATAGATGGACAAGTACAAAAGGAAGCACAAATAAAGCTTTCTTACAATAATAAAATATTTTGTAAATATTCTATACATCCACCAATAGGGCACTGATTCAGTAAGCTATGCTACTGTCATATAATAATGCCATAAAAATGATAATACAGATCTGTAATTACCATCAAAGAAATATGCACATGCTATACTGAAATAATATAAATCAGTTTGTATATTGTACCATTTTTTAAAAGATTATTATACATATTTGAATGGAAGAGTCTGCACTGTTATAGACAATATTTTAACAATCTACTTCCAGTATATTTTAATTTCTGCTTATTTAGTTTCAAATCTTATTTGTATTTCTACCTTTTTGAACATATTAATAGTTTAATTTAAAAGTTGTTTTGCACTGCTGCTTAAACATGATGAATTCATTACAGAAGTTTCATCTCTTCTTTCTCCAAATGCTATACTCTAATGACAATAAAGACATGTAAAAATATTAAATGATGAGGTCAAACCAAATGGGAAATGCCAAAAGCAGATGAGAAATTTCAGGAATGAAGGAGATAAAAGTGGTTGGTTTGAAGATATTAAGGCAATGGGGTACGTGATAAAATGTAGTAACTGGACATGGAGGGTGACACAGAGGGATCAGGAATCAAATACAGAATTTGGGTTGGTGGGATGCTGGTGCTATCCATTGAACACAAGAGGTATAGGTGGAACAATAGACAAAAGATTCAGTGTTGTATTTCTAACTTTGAGAGACCTGTCAGATCCATAGGGTTCTGGGTACACACATCTGCCAGTCAGCAGACAGACCTGAGCATCATCTGCGTGAGTCAGCGTTGAAACCAGGTAGGCGATGTGGTCATACAGGGAGACATGTCTAGTGAGAAGAAGCCAGGGGATGGTTTCCGGAGGAAAGGCAACATGTAATAAGCACTGGAGGAAGAGCAATCCTTGGAGAAGACACGAAACAAGTAACCAGAGAGGCAGTGGAACACAGTGTCACAGAAGCCAGGAAGGGGTGTGAGGATAAAGAAGTCAGGGCTGAATAATGACAAAAAAGGTAGTAATAATAATGATAATAATAATAATAATAATAATAATAATAATAAACAAAAAGGACTGGCAAATTCCATTGCGTTTGATAACAAAGAAGTAATCCTGTAAAAAGCAGTTACTCTGTGCTGGTTGGGATGTGAGTGGAGCAAGAAGCCACATTCCAGGTGTGGAGCAGTCAAGTAAAGATGAGGGATTAGAGGCAGCCAGTGTAGACAGTGTTTTCAGGAAGTTTGGATGTGCATAGAGAAATGAGATAGGTGAGGGGAACAGCTGGGGATATCAGATTGAGGTTAGGGTTTCAGTTTTGTCTCTTTAATATAGGAGAGAGTTAAGCCTCCTGAAATGAAACTGCATGCATCATGATGTGCACTGCTACGCTACAAAGAAATCTAGTTGTCTGAATAAATTAATACAGGTTTCAAGTAATTACTTAATATTGTACTCAACAAAATAGCAGCAAAACCTGGCATACCTATTGGTCTGCTCTAAATTTTTTCTATTTTATAGTGATCTAAAATCTCAAATATTAAGACACAGAAATTGAAAATATCAAGCTAATTTTGAACATTTAGGGGAGGATGGGACAAGAAACAAACAGACCCCAACATACGAAAATATCTTCACAGGGATTAGTTTCATTAAGGCACCTTAAAATATGACAATATAATTTCATAGGCAAATAAAATCCATAATTATTATCTTCACAATTAGATATAATTTAATTTTAGTAAGAAAGTATCCAGAAATCAGTATTTAACGTATGGTGCTGTATCCTACTCAACTAATAACATCCTTCTGATCTGCAGGAGACTGCCGTTTTCAAAGGGGCTAACCTCTTGATATAGAACATCTAAACATTTTTATTATTTCTTTATCCGAGCACATTTTATATGTTTTAAAATACCTACATATGTCCTAGTGTCTTTAGTAACTATATGTTTACATAACAGGCATGCTTTGTCCACCACAGCATATTTTTTTAAAAAACTAAAGTACTTACAAAAGCACTATTAGGTATTCAACAATCTGAATTCCCTAGCTAGGGAGATGAGGCCAAATAGTATTGTACTTTTTTTTTTTGGTAACTATTCATGGCAAAACTTCAACTACTTTCCTCTTAATGTGGTGTTCTGCGCAGTTAGTTTTTCTTTCCATGTCTATCTTAGAAAGATGGTTTTTCAAAAATTAAAAACATGTGACAACAGTGATTTCAGCACATTTTGCCAGGAGCAAATGCAGCATGAACAAAGAAAGACTAATTCATCTAGGTACATGCTCTGGTGAATCAGGTAGAATTATCAAGCAGATAAGAGCAGGCCTGTTCCTAGTTCCAGTCATCTCTTTTATGCTTAATTAAAAAACAAAAAACGAAACTACTTCTTCATTGAATGTAATAACCTTAACAAAACTCACTATGAAGCATGCAAAGGGATAATGATCTCTAAAGCTGTAGTTGACAATTTTCATCAAGTGCCTAGAATATTCTGGAATAAGAAAATACTAGAACATTTTTTTTGTTTCCATCATAAAAATGTGAAAGCTCAAAATACTTTATTGTTAAAAACTACTCGTATTTATTCAAGAAATTGTGATGGTAATATGGGTTAGACATTTAAAATAACATAAATTAAGATAAACTTTGTGTTTATTACATGAGCTTGTGTAAATGAAAATGTGGTTTGATGTTCCAAAATCAGGATATTTCTCTCGGTATCCTTAAAGGTGACTGCATGCTAAAAATGAGGGAGAACCTTCCAAGAGGTAGGTCCAAAGTGTGGTACAAGTCTAATTATATTATCTCACAGGCTCCAAATAAAGGTTGAAGCAAAACTCCCCCAAAATGATATTAAATATGGCTGTCAAAATTTTTGAAATAAATTTCCATTTTTAAGTTAAAAAGAAAAAAGATAGTCAATGAAAACAGAAAATAAAAAACTGTTAAACATAATTCAGTGGGTTTTGATTATAACCATTGGGTTGTTCTATTATATTTTGAATGGTGTGCCAATTTCAGGTGGGTATACACGTGAGTGTAAAAAAAATCCATACAACTCAGCTTCTAGGATACATTTAAAATGAAAATCACTTTCTCTTTTGAACAAAAGTTCCAGGTTTTATACAGCTTACTTCTGTTTCCTACTCCAAACTTAGAGAGAGAGAGAGAGAGAGAGAGAGAGAGAGAGAGAGAGAGAGAGAGAGAGAATATGTGTGTGTGTGTGTATACATTCCATACTTATTCGCTGAAATTTGGTCTGCAACTTGAATCCATTCTTATTGACCTTCTCTGTTTCACCTTCTTGCCCTGAAGTACTCATCAAACGTTATTAACGGTTATAAGGATAACTCAAAGCAACAGATGATTTTGTGTAGATAGGCTGGAAGACAAGTTGACTTTTGTTAATTGGGCCCTGAAAGTTTTCCATCCCACCTTGGGCAGTTTATTGTACAGCATGCCAAACTTTAAAGTTATAACTAGTTTCACACAGATGCCAGACAAAACAGACAAGGGATTAATTGGAATGATCACAAATGCATTCCTTCTGAATAAATTAAAACATACTGGCTAGTGCCAAAAGACTTTTAAAATAGAAAACCTGAAACTAATCAATCAAAAGAAGTTTAGTTGTTTTTGATGTTATAGTTGGGAGACATTTTACTCCATAAATAATAGAAAAATTACCTAGGGAGAAAAAAAAAGAGAGAGAGAAAGGCGGGAGAGAAGTTTGATAGCATTAAGAAAGAATTTTGTACTGTCAAAGAGAAATACCTAGGAAGGCAATATCTTCTGTGCCTGGTGCTTTCTGTTTTTTTAAAAATTATAATTGTTATTTTTGTAAGTGATAAGAGTTAAAAGCCTTAAAAAAAAAAAAGTGAAGACTCACACTCACTATTGGCTCAGTTTTTAAATTGTAACATTGAACAAGTCAAAGTCAAAGTGTAAAAGCCCGGAACAATACTGGGAGATGAGGGCTTTGGTCAGATGTTAGACAGACTATCCAAACAGCTGGAAAAGATGTTGATTCTCCTTGGGAAATTTGTAATGTATTTGACTCATGTTTTCATGGAGCTGTGGACTGTCCTAGGGGGTTTGAAAGAGAGGAAACTGGCCAAGAACTTTATCTGGAAAATGATAGTATTTTACCAGTTTTCCAATTAGACAACAAAAGAATTTAAAGAACAATTATAAAAATATTCATAATCGACAAATGCTGTCTCCATAGCAATTCCATTTAGGTTATGTGTCCAGAAGGTACTTGAGTAAACGATCTAATTCATTCATACACATTTTTTTTCTTTAAAAATGCATCCATACACAAACACAACACAAAGTGATAAAAAAAGAGGAGAGCCTTTCGTTACTTGAATTGGATTTCATGTTCAGTACACACACTTTCTAAACAACGTGTTCAACAACAAGTCTCCTTATGCACGCCTTGGCATACCTACAGCTAGTATTTGATGCAGAGAGGCCAGAAAGGGAAGATTTGGTAATTGAATTCTTGCTGATGTGATGCAATTTTTAGTTCTAAACAACCCTTGCATAGGCTCTGCTTAGTTTCTTAAAGGTTTTTAATGGTTTGCTTGTCCACAATTACGATATTCATTTCTCCAAATCAGCCTCCAAGACGGATTAGGAGTTAGCGATAATATATACTGACATATTTATGGATGAACTAGCATGATGTTTGGGATTGGCTTCAAAATTACCCAGTGTGGGGTAGGAAAGTATGTGGGACTATAGATGAAACGAGACTGTGAATGTTGACTGTTGAATCAGGGTGATGGGTACATCGGGTTCATTATATTATTCCCTCTACTTTTGTAAATGATTGAAATTTTCTATGATTTTTTTTTTAAAGTCAAGAGAGAGGAAATGCAAAGAAAATCACCTCTTGGCTCACAAATGTAAATAATTAGACAAAGCATGCTTTTCCTATACTTCGTAATTTCCTACTGATTAATCACCTGACCACATTGTCATCTTTCTCCCCTAAGGAAACACATTTCCCTTATAACCACTATCACGATAATTTTAAGTTGTTCCTCAGAAGCATAGTATAGTATAGTAGAGAGTATACTGAACTTTGAGTCCAAATCTCAGGTTCTAAAGTCTCAATTGGGCTATTTTCAAACCACATTACCTTGAACAAGTCATTTAATCTTTCTGAGACCTTGTACAGATAGCTCCTAGGCTTGTTTCACAAAGCATTAAACAAATATTAAGCTGAACCAGATCACATTGCTGTTTTTTCTTAAATGTCAAAATGGTTGAATTGTGGCAATTTCATCTGGGTCCAACTTAATAGAAGACATTATGATTTGTTTCTTCTAGAGAATTTAGAGCTAAAGATCATTGTCACATAACTTATTGTTATACAGGTTTAGCGATATCATGGGTCAAGGCATTTTCTGTGGCACATAAAATAGGAACCTATTTCAACAGGTAAATTATCATTGAGAAATGGTCACATTCTCTCATCACAATGTTGTACTGGGATTTCCATGGCTAGGCAGTTTGTAGGTATGAAAGCTATGTGAAGGTGTATGTCTCCTGAACTGTTACCTACTGGAACTGATTTCAATGACTGTTCCAGTTTTCTTTGTTTTTTTTTTAAATTTTTATTTTGCAGTGGCCTGAAAAATACCTGAAGTAAAATTTCTAGAAATATTAACTGGTTGTTTGTGCGACTATAGTGTTACTGGGAGAAATAGCTATAGAAAAAGCATGAATGCACTAAATAAAATATTATTTACTACTAATAAAAATGAATGATGGCTAAGGGTTTGCAATTTATAAGTGCAGCCGAGTTAAAAAAAAATCTAAGTACAAAAAAGGTCCAAGAGATAAACAGAATATGAAAATTTATGGAGGATATATAAACTTACTTTTAAAAATATTAGTATCAAAAAAAGACACATAGACTTAAGTTAAACTGACGTTAAATAATGTTTTGGTTTCTATGGTTTTTAAGGCACTATAAACTGAAATGATACAGTCATTTACAATATGAATAAATACCTCTGAGATATTTCCAATGATTTCTCCCTTTTGTCTTTGTGGGCAAATGATAAAGTCTTAAAATTTTTATGTTGATTTTGAAATTTTATTAAATTGAACTTCAACTTCTGTGAATAAGCCATGGTTACTCTCCCAATGCCACAAATGACTCACTGTGAAACAAGCTATATAATTCTAAGGTTAAACAGTAAACACTTCCATTCCTACAAAAAACATCCCTTTAGGGGATTATTAATAGAAAAGAAGCAGGGTTTAAAAGATATGGCTGGTAATAAAAGTGCAAAACGAAACTCACTATCCAACTATGAATAGCAAAAATATATTCTGATAATGCCAATGCTAGTGAGACATGACACCAATTCTTAAAAACACAGTCACAGCCTTGACTCTAATAAAGCTATACAAACGACTCGACTTTTAAGTACAAATCTTCTCTGCATTAATTTCCTATACATTTCAATTTTTAAACTTAGACCAAGTATTCTTCTTTATGCTATGAGCTAGGGTTGAATTTTAGAGCCCCATTTTTAAAACAAAAGTGCAAATATATGGTGGGGGGAACCCTGCATGTAAAGAATTGTATCTTCACTTCTTAGGAAGTCCATTGTTTTCCAAAAGTAATGAAATAAAATTAGCTTAGAAGCCAGACTCATCAGGTAATATAGAACGATCTGGTGTACATATCTAAGGTAACAATTCACAATCCAGAAGAACAAGTTATTTTAGTTGTTTTCCTGATAGACGTAACACTAATACGAAGAATTTAAGCTCTTAATTTAATTAGCTGGTCATTTATGCCACTAATATGATGAGACTGTTATAAGGCGTTCTTTCAGATTAATTGGATAAGTCATTTAAAATCTTAACATAAAATCGAGATACAATTATTTATGTATTGTAACTTAGCTTCGCTCAAGTACACAAAATATACATCCAAATATACTGGGGGTGGGGGGTGCCAAAAAAAGGTACACGGTTTAAGAGATGTTATCTATGTATTACTTTTTGAAGTTGAATTGAATTATGGTAGCAATGTGTAGCTCAAAAGATGGCGTTAATCAAATGAATGCTAGCATCATTCATTGTATTACAATTTTAATAGTTTTTTCCTTTTTCCAAATGTGTATACATTTTTTTGGCATGTTCTATATATATTGTATTTGGAGAAACAGAGTCTTCGAGTGATTTTGTTTGTATTCCCTTCTTCTCCCACCCTCCCTATATTGCATCAAGGCCACATCCGTAGCAGTCTCTGGAATACTGTGGGCAGCTGTTAGCTCACTTGATCACTCTCTCCTCCCGCATGCTTCTTCTTCCAGTTTCCACACTCTCCTGGTTTTTCTTCTGCCACACTGGCTGCTCCTTCTCAGTTTTCTTTGCCCGGTCCTCCTTCTCTCACCTCTTACGTTGTGGTGCTCCAGGACTCAGTATTTGAGCCTTTTCTCTCCATTTTCATGTGCTCCCTTGGCTCAAACTGCCTGCCTGGCATCTCTAACAGGAATAGCCAAGTTAACATCTCCCTACCTTTCATTTCCTAACGCACCCCCATATCAGAAAATGACAATTTCATTTTCTAATTGCTTAGCGCCTCTATCTACAATCTTAAAGCCATCTTGAGTCTTCTTTCTCTCAAACCACACACCTAATCCATGAGGATACTGTTGGCTCTTCCTTCTTCAAAACACCTTGATGAGTACCACCCTGGTCTCCACCACCATGATTACACCAGTCTAGATTACTGTAATAGCCTCCTGACTGGTCTCCCTGCTTCTAGCCTTGACCCCCTATCATCTAAAGCTACCAAAGAAAACCAGATATCCTGTTAGTACATATGTCAGCTTATGGCTGTCCTCTATTCCCAATGCTCCAAAGCCTTCCCATATTAATGAGAGTAAAAGCCAAAGCCCTTCCCGAGTAAGGCCCTGTTCCCCGCTTTTACTTCCCAGATGTAGTCTATTCTTAACCGTCCCCGTCCACTTTTTCCAGCCACAGTTGCCTTCTTGTTCTTCAAACTCTCCAGACATGCATGCACGTCATGGTTTGTAAATTGATCCTCATCTTTCTTAAAGCTTTGCACGAATGTCCCGTTCTGAGTGAGGCTTGCCCTGATGACCACTCTATTTTAAACTGTATCCGCCCCCAACCACTGAGACCCCTGTTCTCCCTGTCACCTTTCCTTGCTTGAACTATCTCCTTGTGACTTATTAACTTATCACCCCTGATGATATGTTATTTACCTCTGACATGTGGTATCTCATCTGATATGTTATGCATTTGTTCAGAACTCTCTCTCCCAGTGAGAATACAAGCTCCATGAAGGCAGGGAGTTTTGCTGGTTCTGTGCACTGTTCTAAAAGTGTTTATTATACATAGTGGCCACTCAAGAAATATTTGTTGAATAAATGAATGGATGAGCAAATGATGCTTCTTTGACAGAAAGAAAATGGTACAAGCAGTCAGGGCCTTGTATACAAATAACACCAAAGAGTACCTGCTCCTTTGACTCCTCTCACCTGCCCCCCAGCCTGGGAAACATGCCTCTGTCCCACAAAAGACTGCTCCAGAAAACACAGGACCAGAGTTTGGAGGTTTTGGAGGAAATCTAGAAGTCAGGAGCACAACCAGTATACCTTTAGTCTGTTGTCGGTAGAATTGGCCATTGCAGTCTCTCTGGGAAACTGATTCAATATACATAACATTGTGTACAAACAAGACCCTATTCATCCACAGAAGAAAATCACAAATTAACTTTTCAACTTATCTGTAGATTGGGTACAGCCTACCCTTTAGCTGTCATGTACGCGTCTCTCGACCAGTTGCCTTGGACGCTACCATGCTGTCCAGGTTGGTCTAGCCAAGAGCAGAACAGGCAGTGGAATGGCAGCTAAGGGGTTGTAAATCCTGGGATTGTCAATTAAGTCTCCTTTCCTTGTGACTTAATCTGAGAGAAGAAAAGTGTTATTCTACCAGCTTACTAGGTGATTTTTTTCCCTCAATAATCTGCCCCTAAGGTGTGATATATAAAACTGTCCTACCCCTTTGAGGAATTTATCCCATATATTGGTAGATATAACTATTTTTGAAGCAGACAAAGGATCCTCTGTACTCAATGTTTTCTGCTTGGAAATGAGGTTATCTGTGAGTGCAGGTCAAAAAGCAGAGATATTAGAGAAAATGGCAGCATTCTGAAGGTTACTACACCAGGTACCAGACATAACCTTTGTCCTATCCTCTTACCTAGACTTATTCTAGCAGAATAAATTACAGTGCAACCCCATTGGTATATTTTTTATTCATTTATAAATTCAATCACCCAACAAATAAATATTCCTTAAGTATTTATTAAATATTTGTTAATATAAACATGACAGGCATTGTTCTAGTAATTAACAAACTAATGAACAAAATGTGATGTCCTTATTGACCTTAAATGTCAGTTTATTAATGGATGTAACGATTTAGGCTCTGCCTTTCTACACATAATTAGAGGCAACTATAATTCTAGAATTGAATCCTTCTTGATCGAGAGGGTTCTTCTCAATCTTTGGGCATGTATCCTAGATCTAGGGGGAAAATAGCTCTTCTGGTTTTTTAAATTGAAATGAAGGCTTCTTCCATTTTATTTCTGTCTATGAGATGATAATGGGCCATAAGAAGGTGAGTGGCAACTGTGAGGAAAGTCACCTGGTTTTGTGTACGTCGGAGAGGACAGAAGCGAAGGATCTGTGAATGAGGCATCGGGATAGCCTGGTGTGTTGATTAGGTTGAGAAAGGTGATTGTGTGGGCCCGATTCCCAGAGTGGCAACATCTTCTACTCTAACCTGAAAATGAAATCTCTTTTTTTCTTATTCCTACAATCTGTCTTTCTTCCTTTCCACTTTCTCTAAGTATTTCTTTCTTCATCTCTAACTTTTCTCCCATATCAATTCCTAAGAGAAGAATAAGAAACAAGACAGGCAGAAATGCTGCCCAAGCAGCTTCCAACTAGCATAGTCACTAAGAATGCCTCCAGCCTCAGCCAGCTGGGGCTTGATTTTGTGACTTGTCCTCTGCTGGAAGGATCAGTTTCACTAGCTCTCAAAGAGAGCCTGCCCACAGAGCATTCCCAAAAGGTTCCTCTTGTTATACTACATCTCTAAGACGTTCTCAAGGATCTCGTCCTTTAGGGACACTCTAAGTCCCTGGTTACGTTTGGCATGCACATGACACAGGGTCATAAAAAAAGAAATATGCTAAGAAATATGAAATGCTCCGTATGATTCTGTTCCCTCCCGTGGCAATACTTAGTGACTTTACAATTAATACAGAAGAGGAAGATATTAGGGGCATCTAGGCTCCCGGGGCATGGCAATGTGAAGGGTCCTATTGAGAAAGAGTTTGGAAATAGAAGGAATTAAAGAAAAAGTATTCATATGACTCCTCTGAGGAAGGGCCAATGCCAGATGAGACAAAACCATCCATAGGGCTTGCAGGTGGGCAAGTGAGCAAAACATGTTGACCTAACCTGTTTCAGGCTGCTGATAGGTCTAGGAACATCAGTACAGCTGTTTGGCCAGAGTCCCTGGCTCTGCATAGATCATCTGGCTGTATAGCTACAATAAAAAGAGCCAAAGGAAATTAAGAGGCCATACCTTTCTATCAAGGAAAACTACCCACCAGCGTAGATCATGACTCCCTTTAGCATCGAAGATTCAGATGTCCTGGATTTAGTCTGTGTACCATCAATATTCTGTTTATTAGAAGGAAAGCAAAACACATTTTCCTGGTTCTTTTGTTCATTCATCCATTAATAAATAGCATTTGAACACCTTCCATGTCCCAGGTACTGATACAAGCAGTATAAACACAAATAAGACATTATCCTTGCACGGAGGCTCTAGTGGGATGGGATGCCAGAGGAGATAGACAAACCTATGAATACCTGAGCTGAATCTAGTGTATAAAGGAGGCACAGGTAGAATAACATTTGCAAATGCTCTAAGAGCAGAATGATGTCATGACTTATTTAGAAAACTATGTATCATCGGGCTGTCACATGTGATGAGAGAGACTGGCCAGAAATAAATGAGGAGGGGGCTGTGCCAAAGAATTTGAACTTTGATACTAAGGGATATGAGAAGGGGGCACTTAATTTTAAGCAGGGGACTAATATGATCAAATTTCCATATAAAGAAAAATGATGTGTGCAAATATGGAGGGGGCAAGGGTAACAAGCAACCCCAAAGACTAGACTGGGTGACTGTCCCAAGTGACCAGCTGGTAGACTGAGTGCCATTTACTGAAATGGAACAAAAAGGAAGAGAAACATATCCAAGAGAAGATGTGCTCAATTTTGGTATGTTAAACTTAAGCTGAGGGTGACTTAGAAATGTCGCTATCTAGGAAGAAAGTACATGTAGGGATAGAGCTGAAGAGGCCTCAGAATGTGGGTGCTATAAAGAAGATCGACAGCCCTTTCTAAGATGAGGGATTTCAATAGCGACTAACTTCGTAGATTTTTTTCTCCTGGAGCATTCATGCCCAGCGGTGATTTCATTGATCTCTAGACTATAGTAAATTTTTAATTTTTCTTATTTGATAACAAATGCAGGCTAATTACCAAGATATTTACAAAAGAGTTTTTGATATATTTTTATGTGCAAATTACAATGTGAATATTGGGGAACTCGAAACATGGGCATGGAAAATATCCCACTAATAGTTGTTGTCTTTTTAATTTAGTAAAGCATTCTTTTGCATAGTGATTTTTTCCAGTTGGGGGACTAAATGACTGCCAGTAATAACTTCACTTTTCAGGTTAATTCCTATTTAACCTGAAAGTTTCCCCATCAAATCTGTGTCATGAATACCTGGTGTGAGTTTTTATGGACTATAGATCAATATAACCTCAGACCTCTAGTCCACACAATTTTGCCAAAATAAACTAACCCAAATGATCGACCCCACTGATAATAGATATCATATTTTGAAAGATACCAGCACAAAATATAAGTATTTCAAACTCAAGCTCTTTGATGACGAAATTAGAGCAGAAAAATCTTATCAAGTCTCTGGAAACAGGGTCTGAGAACAATGAGTCTGAGTCAGGAGAATCTGGTTCTTTCTACCCAGTGCTTCCACTGGTGCCCTGTGTGACCTTGGGCAAGTCCCACCCCCAGTTACTCATTTTCTTCCTCCTATCACCATGTGGAGTTTCAGAAAGCATTCTATGTTCTTTAGATGAAAGATACAAAGTGTGCCACTAAGTGGAAAGTCGGAGGCTTTTCACTCAGAAGAGGAAGAAAGACTCACCAGCACAATCACCATCCTAGAGACAAAAACTTTATCTAGTGGTTTTACTCCCCAGCTAACACTTAAATCAGCAAAGGTTGAGGTCACCAGTTCCCAAACATTTCACTCGGAAAAAGGAACCTAAGGAATGATCAAATCTTCTAAATGATATGTTGTTTAGTATCTGTAGCCTGAGAAAATACAGAGTGCTCAAAGTTACTGCCAATCCAGGAATGCTTGGAAGTAAATTTATATTATTTTGTGTGCTAGTCACTTAAAAAAAAATAAGTCTTTAATTTTTCAGAGCAGTTTTAGGTTCACAACAAAATTGAGAAGTACAGACATTTCCCAGAATGCACCCTGCCCCCACACAGGCACAGCCTCCCCGACTGTCAACATCGCTCACCAGTTGGTACATTTGTTACAGTTGATGAACCTACACTGACACATCATAATCACCCAAGGTCCAGCGTTTATATTACCCTTGGTGTTGTACATTCTAGGGTTTGGACAAATGTATAATAATGTGTATTCGTGGTACCATACTCTGTATAGTATTATACAGAGTATTTTCACTGCCCTAAAAATCCTCTGTGCTTTGCCTGTTATTCTCTCCCCTCTACTCCCAACCCCTGATCTTTTTACTGTCTCCATCATTTTGCCTTTTTCAGAACGTCATGTAGTTGGAAACATACAGCACGTAGCCTTTTCGGATTACTTCTTTCTCTTAGTAATAGGCATTTTAAGGCTCCTTCATGTCTTTCCATGGCTCGATAGCTAATTACTTTTGAGCGCCGAATAATATTACATTGTTTGACTGTAATACAGTTTGTCTATTAACCTACTGAAGGACATCTTGGTTGCTCCCAAATTTTGGCAGTTATGCATACAACGACTATCAACATCCCTGTGCAGGTTTTTGTGTGGACATAAGTTTTCAACTCCTTTGGGTAAATATCAAGAAGTGTGATTGCTGGATCATATGTTACAACTATGTTTAGTCTTGTAAGAAAATCACCAAGCTGTCTTCTAAAGAGGCTATAGCATTTTGCATTCCCACCAGCAACGAATGAGATTTCCTGTTGTTGCACATCCCTGCCAGAATTTGGTGTTGTCAGTGTTCTGGATTTTGGCCATTCTAGTAGTTGTGTAGTGGTGTCTTGTTGCTGATTTAATTTGCAGTTCCATGATGATATATGATGTGGAGCATCTTTTCATATCCTTATTTGCCATCTGCATATTTTCTTTGGTGAGGTGTCTGTGCCCATTTTTAATTGGGTTGTTTGTTTTCTTATGGTTGAGTTGTAAGAGTTCTTTGTATACTTTGGACAACAGTCCTTTATCAAATGTGTCTTTCACAAATATTTTCACCCATTAATTTGTATTTTTAATACACATGGCATTCACATATATTTGAAAAATAGTGGTGTCTGTAACATGCAAGACATAACTCCTTAGTCACAGGCAACCACTACATTTGCAATAAGAGGCTCCCCATATTAAATTTTAACACCCACAAGGGCAGTTTGAAGACTGAGTATTGGAAATAACTCCTTAGCTTCACAGAAACTTTGGTTTTACTATCTATTTCCTATTTTATCCAATTGTTGTAGCGATTAAAATAAAAAATCTCATGCAAGAGGAATGTTCAAGTCTGGTATTCTGACACAAATATTAATGCACAAAAAAAAATATCCTACACAGAGAAAGGAACAAAGTAATTCAGGAGACAGACTATGTAGACAGCCACATAAAATAGTGGAAGGAGGCAGATGTACAACAAAGTTTCTCTACTTTTCGCAAAGAGAATAATAAACAGTATGTTTATAAACTACAAAAAAAAAAAAAATCTCCCTTGTCAGTAAAAATGTTTTGTAAAATATAAAGCACTATACAAATAATAAATGGTTCAAATTTATAGAGGGAGAATATGAATTTCCAGGATCATAAAGGCATGGCTACAGTAAGAGGTTTGTCGCCCTAGGAAGGAAAATGGTAATCTCACTTTATTGTGGGGCCACGTTTCCTTGAACGCTATGTGTCATTCTGAGTCCAGCCTTTCAGAATATTGAGAATATCCAGAGGTTTCGCTCTAGAGGACCTGCTCTGTGAACAGGAGAGGAAAATGTAGGTGATTATAAGTAATAATACGTACTTACCACTTATTGATCACATCCAGGCACTATTCCAGACCTTAGCATGTATGATCACTAAGGTTCACAATGCAGCATACTTCTTAACCTTTATTTTTAACGGGAGCCTCTGAGAGCAGTCCCAGAACTGGAAAGAATTCTGGGGAGCCTGATTCCAAAGCCTCCTCCCTCACTACACCAACACTGACTCCTCCTAACGATGTGCATACAAAATGGGAGCATTTTCCCGAGCAAGAGATGCTAAAATATTTGTTCAGTACCCACCTGGCAGCTCAGCCTCAGTGTCACAGTTTAAGGTCTTGATTCTAGTTTCTTTCTTCAACTACTATTTAGAACCTACCATCTAGCCTTTTGGGCACTGTTGAGTTCACTGGCTAATAAACTCATGATTCCTAAGTTATCCTACTTATGTATTTCCTGTTTATGTTCTCCAAGATCCATTTTGCAAAGAAAATTCCTAAGCAACTCAAACACAAGCTATGCTATCTCTATCTTCTGGTTCCATTCCCCACTTCCCAGTAGTTTGAAAGCAATCTGCAAAGCACTTGATTTGTATTATCTTTTTTATTCCTTAGGACAAGAATTGAGTTGGTGTGGGACCTCCATTTTTATAGAAGAGGAATGAGTTCTAAGGTAAGATTCACACAGAGGTTTGTTGGATGCTAAAGCCCTGGTTTTACGCCCCATTTTGCAATAGTACACTATGTCTCCCGAGAACACAAACACAATTTCTTCTGGTCAGAAGAGATTAATAGTTAAATTAAAGGAGCCGGGTAGAGAGATATCAGAAGTTATCACAATCTAGTACTCTATACTTCCTCAACTCCAGTTGTCTTCACTTCAATTCACTTTCCATCCCACAGCGCCAAGAATTTAGGATTGTGAATTATTCAGAACGCCTTCAGACTTAAAGGAGAAACAATAACAGTGAAGTAAGACCACAGCATTAAATCTCCTTTCCTAAAACAAAGGTATTGTCACTCAAGCGTTTAAGGAAAATAAAATTCCAAGTCAAAGCTCTGTATTTGCCATCAAAATCACAACCCCTGGTAACACACTGTGATGTCTCCCCCACCCCCCCAAAAAATGGTCCTGCACCCTTGACCAGGAGGAATTCCTGAATGAATGAGACAGTTCAGGGGATTGCTCTAGATCAAATGGACCTCAGCTCTTTCAAAGGGACCCCCCAATGGATCACAGTGGCAGAGGAGAATTCCCTACCTCAAAACACTGGAGACGCAATGGCTGTATCAAACAAACAAACAAACAAAATCACAGAATTTTGACTCCATATGGAATTTTAAAATTTTTAAATATGCCAGTGAAATATGAAATAATATTATGAACATAATTAAAGAGGATACAAGAATGGTTTTGTTATTGCCTTAGGACAGCCTTCCTTAGGTTTTAGTCATTTTTTTTTTTTTTTTTTTTTTTAAGCCAGCGCAACACAGGACGTAGAGGAAGCCAGAGCACACTGAAGCTGGTCATTGAACGAGGGTGGGAACGAGTAGAGATTCTCATGCCTGAGTCTTTCTGGGGCTCATACATATCAGGACTTTGATAACAGTCTCCAAGCAACAGACACTCTGTGACAGTGGCATGTATACTTTCGTACAATCCTGATGAAAATTATTACTCCTTCAAACTACGACTCCTTCCTAGTCTGAAAATGCGAAAAAACATGAATGTGCAGTATGTATAAGAATCCTTGGACGAAATCGTAGCGCATTTTCAAAGCTAGGCTAGGAGCCTGGACCTATTGTGTAGGAAAGAAGAAAGTGCTTGAGATTTATGAGTAAGATAGAGCTTCAAAGCAAATCTGGAAAGGAGGTGAGAAAGACCTGCATATACTTTGGAGGCAGCAGAAATGCAATGACAGATAGCTCTAGACTGAACACTGCTAGGTTTTACCCACTGCTTAATGTCCCCAGATTTTTAATCATTCCTTTTTAATTTTCATGGGACCAAATAACCAGTGGGCAAAAGTGTTTTAATGAGCTGGGGCTAATTATTTTGCACGGAGTGCATAAGGACTATGGTTGAGGGATATCCAATGTATATGAGGGGCAGGATCAAGAATAGGATTCTCTGGGAAGATGACCTCATTTTTTAGGAGTTTTAGGCGTGCTGAGAAGTATGGCCAAGCTATTACAAGTGAAGGACTTAATGAAATCACTTCTAATTGATCTTTCCAGATATAAAATGCAACTCTCCAAGCTTACAGTTTCTTCTTCTATAAGCTGCCAGTTATGGAATAGGTTGGTTCTTACTCTTTTCAGGATGGTACACCATGCTGTGGACCATGTAATGTTTCTTAAGACAGAGAGTTTAATAATCATTTGGTAATTCACTGTTGTTTATGCCATTTTTAGGTTCTTACAGAAGAAATGTGTAAACCTATCTTGAGTTATCAGGGTGCCTTATTGTACCATAAGCATATTTTTAAAATAAATTTTCTTTTAAAAAAGTCATTAATTGACTCAATCCTTTTGCATCTTACAGGAATAGAGAACTCACTGTCTAGAGCCACACAACAAATTTATGTCACACACGTACAAAGAAAATTTCAGTCTGTACACTCTGGCCTCCACAGCAGGTGAAGGCAGACTGCTTAAATCAGTGCCTCAGAAACTTTATGTTCTGGGTTCCTTTGTCTCAGAATACTAGCAGGTGTGCTCTGCTTCACTCCTGCTCCCTACAACTGCGCCATTTTGACAATTTGCATATTATTTTGGACAACTGTAATTGTAAATTGGTCTACCTTCTTTAATCTGGGAATGGCAGCAAGTCATGTTTAATAGCTTTTAATTCCCCCCCTTTTAATGAGATACCTGCATTTGGCAGTGACTCAACCGTGTATTGCTTGCTGTAGGCTAGGGGGCATGAATCACAGAAAACAGATGGAAGAGACCCATTAGGGAACCTCACACAGCTCCCCGCCAGACTCGGTGCTTCTCAACAATAAAACTTCTAGGACCAATTCAGCACCCTTGTTATATGCCTCCAAGGATGGAACTGCTAACACTTGCACCATAGGCGTTTCTATAATTTGGGGAGCCCACACTCCGACAGTCGTCTCCTGGCTGTTTCACTTACACCTCCCTTATACTCACTACTCTCCGTCTCACTACAAAGCAGTGGGTCCACCCAGACTATTGAATGTCTCTTATGTACACACACTTTTCTTCTGACTGTTTGCAAGCACTCACATATGGAGAGAGGGACTGCCTTGGCTAGCAAGGGAAAATTGAACTATATAGAAAAGCACTTCTGATACTTCTTAAGCCTTGCCATAAAAAGTTGAAAAAGGACTCGTATCAGGGACTTCATTCTCAAAGGCTGCTGTCTTTTATATGCTTTCCAGTTCTTTGTTTGGTCTAATTCTGTTCTCGCTGCTTTCCTCAGAACTCTTTCCAGCTGTTCCACATCTGGAACCGAGCTGCTCATACTGAACAAACTATTCCTGGTGTGGTCTTACTTGACGAAGACCGATTTGGGATCTTATTTTTGGTCAATCCCCTAACCCTGCCTGCCTTTTCTTTTTCCTTCTCTTCTCTCTCTCATTCTGTAAACTCCTCTTTGGACATTATGTTCTGGAGAGTTGTCACTCAAATCAAGTCAGTGGCCTCAAGAACAGCAATGACAAGAATCTACTGGGAGGCCCTAAAGCTCATTTGGTTGATATTGACTTTATATTGTGTTGCCTTTCAGGATTTCCATTTCTCACTTTACTACAATTAACATTATCGCCAACAACAGCCACCACCATCTTTTTTTTTTTTTTTTAATGTATTTTTCAATGTATTACCTTTTTTTGTAATTATTCCTTATAGCTACCATGGGCTAATTGGCCTTTTTCCATTTCCATTTTATTTCCAACAAAATATACTATTTTACCTACTTTTTAGCTATGATTATTTTCCTATTAATTTTTTTCTCTTTGCTAAGGTTGGATAATTCTGCCTTCAATTTACTGAGAAAACTTACTTAGACAGTTAGTTTAACCTCCCTAAACACTATTTCTTCATTGTCAAAGTGATTCTTGCAATCTTTGCAAGACTCAGAATTGGAAAGGACAGAACTTGTAGCAAGGCCACTTCCTTTGACATTTAGTTATGGCCACTTGTCCTGCCAAGTTCCCCACATACATGAAAGTCTAGCTTCCTTTATAGCAGGACCTAGTTAAGCAAATCTCCTTTTAAATATAGGACTTTCTACTTATCTATGTGAAAAGCTTCCTATCTAAGTTATTGGCAAGACTGGAACAACTATGCAGCCAGATTTTAGCCCATCTGTTTATACTGAGAGTGGGTAATGTGCAAATATGGCCCTCACAGTAAATACCAAAGGTACTCCCAATGCTGCACCAATACCCTCTCCACCTCTCCCCCTCTCTCTTCCTCTAGGAACAGCAGGTCTTGCTCACATCCCCTCTCCTCCATGCACCCCACCTCCATCTCTAGTTCAGCTAAGCTCAGATCATTCTTTTTTATGGTATTTAAAAAGATATAGAAAAGTAGAGGAATCGCTCCCCTCCAAGACCCCAATATATTCCACAGATCAACTTTTAACATATCATCCCAAAATTCAAAGGACCCCAGATTCAATTTTTCTTCTTCAGAGATTCAGAGGCAGTCCCTTGTGTTCATCCATCCTAGGAATTTTCCAGTGTGCCTGGGGGATGACCGCCAGTGTGACCGGTCTTTGGATCTCATCACCCCTAATCTTTTGTAACCACAGTACTAACAGAACACATATCCTCATCCAATTTACCAGTGTTTTCCTTTTCCTCTCCCCTCATTTAAAATTCTCCCAGAAGTTAAAAAAAAAAAAAATTACCTACCTTCTTTCAGCCCCAACTCTAAAACATATATTTCACCTCAAATGATTTTTTTTTTTTTTTGCCTATGTTCTGAAATTTTTCCAACTGCTCATGAATTCAACTTTTAAAAGGCTTGAGGCAAGATGTTGGAACAAACAAACAAACAAGACACTGCTATGGAGAAAATGAAAACCAGCAAAAATAAACAAAAAGGTAATTGATAATTATTTGGGGAGAGAACATTTATTTTTCTTTCTATTTTGACAATCTTTTGTTAGTTTGCTTTTCCTCGGCACTTCTCACAGAACTGGGAGCTCAGAGGAGAGGCCTTTAAATTTCAACGTGCACTACAATCCGTGCTTAAACTAGATTTCCGTGTTACATTTAGTTGTAGATTGCCAGACCCCATTCCAGAGATTTTGATTCAACAGGTCTGGAGCGGAGCCTGGGAATCTGCATTTGATCAAGCAGGCCGGAGGGCTCTGATGCTGATGGGAAACACGGCATCCTCATGGGGGTTCTGAAGAGAGAGCCGTTGTTCCTACTTGGGGGTAGAAATGAAATTTAAACTTTACAATTTTCAATCATCAGGCCACTGCAAAAAATGAGGCATTGACTCTGTAGCAAGTTCTGTCAGGATCCGGCTGCAGTGAACAAGGTTACAGAGACCTGCCTCACTGGAGCTGAGAGTCCACATGGGCAGGATTTCAGGAGCCAAAGGAGGGACCACTGTAAACAAAGAGGCACGGCATTAAGGAACGTCAAGTTTAATGTTGGGCACAGTGGAGATGCTCAAACTACTTCACTTATTATTTGCTGATTTTCTTTAATTCGGAGTGTGTGTCACCACCTAAACACACACATTAATAGGATGACAAGATTAAGACATGAGAATCAGTGATGAACAAAATACATAATCAAATCTTAATTGACATAGACTAAAAGACCACCTATGTGAATTCTGTCTTTAGGTTAGTACAATCCAGAAGGGCTTCATGGAAAAGGTAGACCTTGGAGTTCTGAGAAGCTGAGAAAGTGGAAAAGGAGCTAGTACTATGGTCGTTTTCAGACATGTAAGTGCTACACTTTTACTCAAGGTGTGGTTCCTGGATCACTAGTGTTGACATGACTTGGTAATACCGTTGTGTTAGAAACAGAATCTCAGGCCCTACCCAGGTCTCCTGAATGAGAATCCTTATATTAACGAGATTACCAGATGATTCAGATGTACATTGAAGCTTGACACACACCATGCTATAAAAGGTCCAAATTGAGATGGGTTACACATAGTAAAACCAGAGCTTAGGGGTACAGTAGGGAGGCTACAGTTGATGATATCGCTGAGTTAAGAACAAAGAGACAATACCCTTTGCCATAAAGGTGGAAGGCCTTTCAGAGTGCGAAGCAATAAGAAAAGGATGAAAACTGGAGCCTATACCCCAGGCATCTCTCACAGTGAGGGGAATGCTCATACAATAATAAGAGGGGGAAAGAACCAGATGAGACAAAGAAGAGATTAGAAGGGTAGGGTGGTACAATAGAAATTAGTAAGAGTAGGAATGGCCATAGCTTCAGTGACAGAGAGGTTGAGGATGGGCTTTTTAGTATGGGCACTGGAGATGACTAACAAGAACTCAGCACTTACACCAAAGGGCAGTGGAAAGCCCTTAGAGGCATTTAAGAATATGATACAATTTCAAGATATAGTCCAAGATATAAATCAAAAGAGCCATCTTTTTCCTAGAAGGTAGGTTAGAAGTGAACTATACGACAGATTATGGGTAAAAATGAAAATATATAAATGAGCACTGAACTTCTTCCAGAACTACAAGTATGTAGCAAGGCTGAAGAATTTTTCATTCAGTCTATCTTGTGTGAGCTCCCTGTATCCCTGTCTTCCCTTCTTCTAGATCTAGCCTCTTCTTCCATCCAATCTGAGGAAAAAGGTACACACACACACAAACACACACACACAAAATCTTCCTTCTAGAGCCAATACATCTAAAGTTTTAATTGGGTCGCCAACCCCAGATATTTTCACCCGACTTTTGAGAACCCATTCATACCTTCTGGATCTTTTTGAGCATCTTAACATCTTTAAAGAGAGTGAGATGAAGAGAGTAAAGATTTTGTGGCTATTGAATCTTTAAAAATGAAAAGTGGTTCATCGGTGGTAAGAGTCAAGTAAACCTCCTTTTAGAAGACAGCTTCATGTCCTTTCAAAAATTAGTTAACTCCTCAAAGCCTAAGTGTTTTTCAACTATAAAATTGAAGACATCATAGCTACCACTTAAGGTTCTTAGAATAATTGAGTTGAGTTTTAAGTTGCTTTAGTGTAGTGCCTGATACATGACAATTGTTTGATAAACATTAGCGCTACAGGGCTCGGAATACATGTCACCATGAATAGGAAAAAAGACGAATGGGTTGATCACTTAATATTTATTGGTGGTAACTTACACTTACCTTTGAACGAAAAATTTAAATTTACTAATGGACACATCTTGCATGCTTAAAATAAACAGGATACTCTCCAAAAGACAGTTTTATAGCATCATGTCTGTGCTTCTGGATTTTAAGGGTAGACTATATATAATAAGAAAATGAAGTAGAACTCAGCTGAAGAAGAGAAGCCATCAAGGATAAAGAGGATAAGAGAGAACCTCAGTGCCAGCTCCGAGGTGTTGCTTGATAAATGAGTTCCCTAGAATTCCAGAAACACTACTAAATATGATGGTTGGTGTCTTAACCTTTGGGAGGGGTGGTGAATTTTTCAAATGCTCCAATCAGCTGAGATAAATATGGAATGTTTATTGAGCATGTTTCAAGGTTATTCAGAAGTATCAACAAGAAGTGAACATGAGGTAACCTTGCATAAATTACTTGACTCTTGTCTGCAAGGTTGATGGGCTAGATAAGCCCTAAATGGCCCTTGTAATTCTACTAGGTTCTGGGAAAGGCAACAGATAACTGAAAGAGAGTCTAGACCATGCAGGTAGTCAGACCGGGGCTGGATTTCTGGTTCTACCACCCACCAGACAAAGCACACAACGTCCTGGTTCTCATTACTCTCCCCTGTAAAAAGGAAGAAAATAAAATGTGCACTGCAGAGCTACTGAAGGATGAAAGATAATGTTTCTAAATTATCCGGCACATAATAGACTCACGATTCTATGATTGTGTGTGTCCAATGTACCCAGTGACAAATGTAAGGTATTGTTATCCCACCACTGACTAAAAGGCAATTCTTTAGGATCCAAAAACATTTGTTGTGTTACAAAAAAGAACCATCTCAGGCTCTTCTTAGAATGTGAGTCAGAGTTCATTCTAAGGATCAGAAAGGCTTCTAGAATATTTATATCTTCCTCCCTACCCATTGTTGAATATGAATTGTGACATCTTCTTCTGCAACAAACCCTTACTGAAGAGGCGTGCATTTGTGCGTATGCGTATCTGTCCCTTACTTATTGCAAAGCTTGATGATAAGTAATGTGGGGTTTACTCAGTTGTGCATGGCTCGATTCTCTGCTCCAGAGAAGCCAACTAAAACTTGTCTCTGTAGGAGGACTGACACACAATGATCCAAAGGATCAACAGCATTATTTTGAAAAGGAAAAATAAGTGACTCTGTCCATAGAATTCCGTGAATCAACTAATGTTTATAAAGAACTTTCATAGGCCTTATGCAAAAGGCACTTTAAATGTAAACATTTTTAAGGGCACTTCATTTTGTGAGGCTAGATTAGGAACAGGACAGTTACTCTTAGTATGTTGGGAGGCAAGAAAAAGTTTTTAAAGAAAGCACAGCTACAGATGTACCCTGCTAAAAACCCACTGCAACCACTATGTAAAAGGATGATTTTAGGGTATGTTTTCTGCACAGATGCTAAGCCAGGTGAAATGTGGAAATCCAATTTTTTTAGCTCATGAAGAGCCAAGTTCCTCAGCATAAATAAGTTTTAAATAAATTTTTTAAAATACCAAATCAATTTCAAGTGCTAACAGCCCTACGAGCACGTAAATTCTTAAACAATTAGCCTCATTCCCAACCGGGATCAAACACAAGCCAGCAGCCAAGACAGTGTAGGTCCTGAGCTTGGTGTGTTCAAAGAGCATCTTGATTTGCACAGAGTGTGATCTCCAGATGCAGTACAACCCTTCGACACACAGCTCCATGGGAAAGCATTTACTGGAAACAGATGCACCTTGTTTAAAACCAAAGTTTTGTTTCTGAAAAACTGGGTACAAATAGAATTTTTAAAAATTGAATCATATTTCAAACCCCCTGGAGAGGCTTGTATCACAGGGAACCCTGTCATAAATGTTTTTGCAAGGGAAGAACGGTTTTACAAATTGACAAAGCACCTCCAATTTACATGATGCATTGATTTTTTTTTTTTTTTTTTGTTTTAGTTTATAATTATGTGCTTGCTTTTTATGGTTTATTTTGAGCAATGTAAAGAAAATATTTTTTTTCTTTTTGAATATTTAATTTTTAAATATTCCTCTTTTTTTCTTAAGTGTAACTTTTAATATATTCTGGAATTAATTCCTTTCATCCCCTAACTCCAACCCCACCCCTATTCCATGGTATATTCCTTCACCCCCAAGCCCCCAGAAAACCCCTCTATTTTTGAAATGGAAACCAATAGGATGATCTAATTGAATTTAATATAATTTATTTATGGTCAAATTCTCATTTCACTTTAAATCAAAAGAACTGTCAAACAGCAAGTAGGGACACCATGTCCCAGATTCTGGTCCTTTTGCTTAGATGTAATAGGATTTATATTCCCTACCAAGTTCCTAAAATTTAACCATAAAATAAATTCAGTACATTCAATCAGGTTGGGTACTGCACGAGTTCTTAAGTCTTGGAATCAGACTGCATTCTGCTACCTTCATTTTCTGTTCCATATTAATTGCCACACAGTATTTACGTTGTCACCTCAATCTCTAAAGATCCAGCTTTAGAAAAATATGACATCATCAAAAGGAATGTAGCGCCATCTAATGTTGAAACTGTGAATTACCTCAGGTGGTAGCTCATTGGGTGTCTGACAGTATCAAATATCCGTTTTTCTCAAAAAAAAAAAAATCGTAAAATATCCCCTATGATTGTGGCACTTTGGGGTGCCTTGGCACACAGTTTGGGAACCGTAAGTTCTGAGACAAAAAGGGGACTCTTTCCATTTCCCTGAATTAATTAAACATTATAAGATTTCAATACCTTTTCGATATACACAGACATGCACAGAGCTGAAATCTGTAGTTGCTTCTATGTATAACTTATTCTCAGTTAACAGCACTGCCATTCCAAGTAGGTCTCATTTTAAAAGACAATATCTACTGAAATGCATTTAAAGACAATATACCTTTAAATTTCAGCTTTACTTCCATGAATTTGTATCTGACCAGTGATTTAATTTAGTTTATACTAGGGAAAAAATGCGATTTTCTCACATAACCAAAGTTTTGTGTTATAGTATAACCTAATGTGGAGGGCCAAAAATGTGACTGAATCTACCACCCATCTCTAACATGTAAGGTACTAGTACATATTTGAGTACAATGGCTGAAAGGCAGTGTTCGTACATTACATGAAAAGGTTACAAAATGCGTCAACTGCTTTGTGAAACAGATGTTAAAAGCTCTAAATCAGGATAACGTATATTAGAAATCTTCCATTTCAGCTGATAGGCACTTTTCTCCACAAGCACAAGTAGAGGTTGTTAACAATAGAATGATCCCATTCTTAGTCTTTACTCCTGAAACCAAAATGTTGACCCTCATCCTTCCTTTGCATACAGCCTATTTATTTCCATTTGCTGTCCAGAATAAACCACCGATTGAATCATGTAATACTCGTTTTGTTATCATCTCACAATTTCCTTTTCTACCTTGGAAATCAAACCCTGGCCTTACATTAAACTATCACCCTGCCTATCACCTTTCTGCACGTTCATATCACTTCGTATTGCTTTTGCCCTGGGTTTCCCCTCCCTTCTCCAAGTTTTATCTCTCAATGCCTTTCCTTTCCTCTCTCCGCTACTTTGCAAAAGCCTCCCACACACTTCTAGGTAACAGCAATTTTAAAGAATGCCCTCGCGGGGGATAATCAGCCATCATGATTAGTTCGAGTCTGGTCCTGGCCGAATCTGGGATTTGTGATGGGTGTCTCAGGACCAAAGCAGTCTGCAGCCCCAGAAGAGCAGAATTAGAAGAAAAACTCCATTCAGTTTTGTTAAGCGTGGCATTTTTTAATCAGCAAAACACAGAACCTTATTACCAACGTGGATTAAAATGAACTCGCTTCTAATGGCAGTGTGTCCATTGTCAAGATATTTGTGGTTCACTGCAATGAGAGAAGTTCATAGATCTTACAACCCAATCCAGTGGAGGTAACTGAAATGTGCTGAAAGAGACTGAAATAACCACACTGAAATATCACAATATAATCATGGAAAAGAAAGCAGCTTTGGGGCCCTTACTCCGTTCTTCAACAAGAGTTGTATTTTGTTACTCTTTAAGGTTCTGGAATATAGCATTCTATCTCAGGAATATTTTAGCTCATATAATGACATTTAAGAAAAAAAATTGCAAAAAACCTAGAAGCCTTCTCCAGTGCCAAGCTCATTTAGAAAGTTTAGCTTCTGACTAATGCAATGATGCAATGTAACAATACCAAATTCTTCCATAATATTTAGGAGTAAGTGATTACTTGTGGAAACTGTAATGTTTCCTAACAAACCAAGTGTTTCAGGGACAGACCACCCAAATGTATTATTATATAAAGATGTCAGTTACATAATTACATGAGAAAACAACACATTTTACTTTTTTGTTTTTTAACAACAATTATCCTCTCTAGGGAAGATCGGCTGAATTAGCTGCTTAGCAAAGTGCCTCCTAGGGGCTCCCATTATCTCAGATACATTTAAACTGGAACTCTGATAATGTACATTTAACATGAGGAAGATGAAATGTCTTTTCTTCTCCCACCCCCCACTCCTGCCGTGTCTGACGTGACTTTATTGAGACCACCAACAGTGAAGATGCATTTAAAAACTCCAACTCAAATTTAAACATAGACTGTATACCAGTGGCCTTGCTGCAAAAATTTTTTAGAATTATCTACTTACAAGTTATTATACTGCTAGTATTCTTTAAGAGTCATCGGAAATATTTTTGAAATGTGAGTATTCGGTTACATTTAATTCAAATGGTATTTATCAACATCTGTGTACATTAGGGGCATACAATACATGGTTTTAAAAATGATTATACTGTTCACATATAAAACATAAAAATATCTGCTTTAAATATTTGATGTCTCACTACTCATATTTTTTAAGTAGTCTGGCAGACATACCTGCTGAGTGTCCAACGTCAGAGAAAAGAGTTCTTCTGGTAATGTCCAAATCAGCAAAATAGCTACAGATTACCCATCTTTGAGAGTAGTTTATCATAGTTTATCAGTGAAATAAAGATGGCAAAGGAATAGACTGTTTCCATCCAAGTACTCAGTGTTTCTCAATGGGCGTGCTACTGGTATTTGAAATATGACAATTCTTCCTTGAGTGGGAATAGCCTTGTCCTGGCATTTCTGGCCCCTCCCCATAAAATGCCAGCACTGCTCCCCAGGCATAGTGATAATCGAAACATTCCCATACATTTCCAAAATGTATTTCTCAAAGGAGGACCTTCAGGCAGATATGACATTTTGAGAGTTATCTAGAGGAGCGAGCAAAGAAGCCAGTTCTCTCATACTTTTGGTTGACCTCAGCTTCGCCTCCTAGCTGGGAAGGACGGCAAGGGAAATGGGATTGGAGAATAGTGCGTCCTGGGACTGATCTGTCATCTATTAGAGGACCCCCTAGGTGAGGAAACCCGAGTACCAGAGCAGAGCCAATGCACGTGTGATCAGAGCCAACATTACAACGCCCCTTCAGCTTGGGACAGGCAGCCAAGATCTAGGTCTATCCCAGAGAATGTTTCTCTGTTGTCACCTAAAGATAGGTTTTTGAAGCTGACTAGCTAAATGTTCCCTGGGCAGGAGCAGGACTACCTCTAGTTGGAAACCACAGACCCAAAGAATCCCTGGCTAACTAAAACAGATGAATGGTAGGTTAACCTTTATCCTCTGTAGGCAGAAAGGAGCAGGGAGAAGAAAGATGCTAAAGACCTGCCAAGACTTTAAATGACAGCTTTGCTTCCATTATGAGAAAGAGGTGAGGTGAGCACAGGCCCAACTTATCCAAAATGCTAACTTCATACCCAATTACCTATTTTTTTGTGCTACTGTTCTTAGCCCAGAGCTAAGGACATAGTCACAGGACATAGTCACTGTATATGGCTAACTGGCTACCCAAAGTTCCCTGCCAGGATACCCTCCCTAGGTCGCCTCTACTGCAAGAGAAACCCCATCTCTCAAATCAACCCTCATTTCTAATCCCGTCAGCCTAACACTTCTGGTGCAACAGCAAAATGTTAGAAAAGCAATCTGATTAAGTCAAATCATATTGCATTAATATTACAAAAAAATTGATTATTTTCCCCCTTCATCCTCCCTTTGGTGATTTCCATTAACCCAAAACAATTTCTACTTGATGTACTTTCAAGACACGATAGAAGGAAAGAAGAGATGGAAGGAAAACTCTTTAAATTGTCTGTCTTAGGAATATGGAAATGCGCCTTTGGAAAAAAAGATAAAGAAACATTTGCAGTACCCAGTACTTATCTTCAAAAAAAAAAAGGTGAGGGTCGATTGGGATATTGGACTGGGGAGAAAAGTTTTTGGAAGCCTTTTGGAAAATCCCTAGGTTAGCCTGGGACACCAAAGTAGCCATCTGACCTATTTCTGTGTCTTAGAGATAACTATGGTGAGGACAAAATATCAAATAATATGCGAATAATACTTTGGCTTTTACAAAGGACTTTTTTGCAGACTCTTTATCTCATGTAATCCTTATATCCACAAAGTGAAGCAATGATCATTATTTATTCTTTGAACACAGGGGAGGAAACCAAAGCTCAAAAAGACTGAACTACTAGTAAATAGCTGGCAAATTATAACGAAATAGAAACGCTTCCTTGATTGAGGACTTTTGGAACCAGACTCATCTTTCCCCATTGCCCAGGAGAGGACGGGTGGTGGATGAATGGCCTGACTTAATGCAGAGTAGACAAGATTCCTCTCCCTAACAAGACGAACCCATGTGATAGCTACAACCCTGTGAGACAGGCAAGGCAGGTTGTAAGATTCCCATTTTTGCATATGGGAAGAAAGGAGAAGTTCAAGGATGTTGAATGACTTGCACATATTCTAGAAAGTTCAAATAAAGACTTATTAAGCATTTGCTATATGTCAGACACTAGGCTAGGTGCAGGGGGAAAAGGTAAATCAATGCATCATTTCACAACCATGTTGCAAATGCTGTGTGTGGATTACAGTATGCCCAGAGATCTCAGGTACAGAGGAGCGCAATCCCAGGGTTTGAGGAAGGTCTCCTGTGCGGGAAAGTACATGAAGAGAGTCAAGATTGAATATATAAATGTGTCAGATTAACTCTGCTAAAAGTTTTATTTGATTAAATTACAAAATTGATCATAAAAACCCAGTCAACATGGGTGGAACCAAGGAAGGATACCAATAACAAAGCTTACCTAGTGAGCTTACCCTTATAAAAACAAATTAGGAAGGAATTTTAGCTATTCCAAAAGCTCTCAAATCCATCAAACTTTTTAATCAGCCTCGATTTGTATTCTGCAATGTACTGCAAGATCCCTTTCTAACATCAGCACCTCAAGATGGCACACGGCAAACTTCTCATCTGTCTTTTGACCAACTGATGCTGAAATGGAGTTATTTTCACGGAACCCTGGAAACTAAGTCAATGAAGTTCTGCCTTTTACATTGTAAATCCAATTCTGAAACATCCTACAAACTTCTTGCTCCAAACAATCTCATTCTTCTGTTTTTTATTTCCTGATTCCAGAAGAATTGGGGAATCTGAGCTTCCCCACCTCCAGACTGATCAGTCTTCCTTTCGTGGCACACACCCATTGCCAGTGGTTGTCTTTAGTCATCGCTCTGGCCACAGCATCCCCAAACCTCCCGAAACAGGGCAAAGTCTCCCAGTTACCCCTTACACGTCCCCTTTCCTGACTGTCAGAAGTGAACAGAAGTTGCCTTTTCCTCGCTGATACTAGCATGCCTTCCCACACTGCTTCTTTTCCTCTGTCCCTAAATATTTTGTTATCTGAGAGTTTTCAATAAAGATCCAAATGGCAACAAATTATACAGTCATAACATCGCAGCCTGTGAGAAATGGAAGGGAACTTGGAAATCATCTAATCCAATGGTTCTTCAGATTCTTCACCTGTCACCTTGATGGAGGCTGATGGAGAGGAGAGTGAAGGTCACGCAGGGCTTACCGTCGGTCCTCACCTTCTCTTTAGCCACAACAATTCCACTTTAATCTGTTTTCCTAGTTATGCTAATAAGTACAATTTTATTTTTAAAATTCCACAGATAGTGGTGTGAAAATCTTAAAATAATAAATGGAAAATCATTAATCTATTTCCCAACATGATAAGTCCTTTAAACAGCCTGATGTGAATCTAGCAAAACTTTGTGATTAACAAGGGGTCTTTACATGACCGTTCTCTTAGTAATTCTAATCTTTCACTTTAAAAACTGGCGTAGGCCACGTAGAAAAGAGAAAATGGGATTTATTGATGGATGTGCTGGAAGAATAATAAAGAGACTCATGTTTTACTGCTGCTTTTCCCATTAGCTAGCTGCTAAGCCAATCAACCTCCCTGTGCCTCAGTTTCCTTGTTTGTAGAATGAGAACTCGGCTTCTCTAAGCCAATTTCTGGCTTCAAAATTCTATGTTCTATGAAGACTTCATAAGATATTTGTGAGTGGGGGACTGAGTCTACTTTCTCCCCGCTTTCCCCATCTCTTGAATAATGTATCTTTCATTTCCAAAGGGTGGGGTGGGGGGGGGGAGTGTCCAGGGACATCAGCAGAAAAACACCAGCTTTCATTCAATCTAACACCAAGACTAATGGAATGTTTACAGACAGACTGGCTGGCCTCAGCCCTTTAGTTTCTCTCCTTTTATCTTTCTAATCCTCCTTTCAATCTGTCACCCCCTCACATCTCTTTCCTTCCTTCTTAGCTCTGCTCCAGTTAAATTTAACATACCTCTAAGTGGCTACTGTGCACAAGGCACAGTGGGTTCAGCTCTTGGGTTATGTAAAGATGCGTGAGACACAGCCCTGTACTGAAAGGCCTTCTGTGTTTTAGGAGGATGACTCTGGCAAAATACAGAGGACAGGTTAGAGATGCAAAAGAACAGAAGGAGAATATTTACATAAGAGATGAAGGCATGAAAAGTATTTGACTTAAAATCAACTAAGCTTGACAACTGAACTGGCAAGTGAAGGAAAAGCTGCTCAGTATTAATTAACTGAGTCAGCGAGCACTTTTTGAGCTTCCTGTGTTCCAGGCACTGTACTAGATGTTACAAAATAACAGGGCATCATGCCTGTGCATGCTCTGAAAGGAGAGAAAAACATGGGGAATGGGTTTGGTGCCAAGGAGCAGAACACCAACCAGGAGAGGGATTATGTCAGAAACAGCAGGCATGGGGGGTGGGAGGAGAGAGAATGATGAAACTCTAGTTGGAACAATGAACTTATTTAACATGATGATGTTAAGCGGATGTTGGTGCTAAAGGGTTATGGGACCATTTGCGTGAAGCGCAAATGAGCATTTGGATCTGGAGCCAGGAGCCAGTCAGTGACATCAACACGAAGATGTTGTCAAGGGTGGAGTCAGGAAGTGGAAGTAAGCTCCCAGGGAGAAAGAATAGAGAATGAAGAGAAGTCTGCAGGACCAAATCCTGACAAGTGTCTACATTCAAGGGGTAGACAGAAAAGAAAGGGAAGAAGACAGTGAAAAGAAATGGAGGAAAAGAAGGAGTGTGCAATGCCAAAATAAACTACGGAATGACGTTTGCAAGGAAAGAAGTACTCAAAAATAAATGGGAGCAGAGAAATCAAGTAGGGTAGGCAGAGAAAAGCAGCCATTGGACTTGACGGTTAGTTCATAAAGACATTTGTGAGGAGGTCTATTGTGTCCACGTAGCTATTAGTCCATGAGGGTCATCCTTCGAGAAAACTGGCAAAAAGGGAATCAGGAGGCCACTACACTGCGGTATTACAGACTCAAACACTGGTTCTTTCTTTTCTTTCTGAGTTTGAAGGAGGCTTGAGAGCAGGCTTAGAGGCTGAGGAGAAGAAACGCGCCTACCACAAATTCTCTTCACTGTCTATCTCCAACAAAAAATGTGCACACCAACTCTAAGGCGAGCGTTTTCAATCGTTCACAAAACTTCATCCTGGTCACCTAGCTCCACGTGGTGGCGGTGGTGATGGTAATCTAGATGAATGAAACAATGCCTGGTGGATTTTCACACAACTGGGGCATATTTGGGATTTATCAGTCAGGCTGTGACTGAAAGACACACTTATCCTCCAGGAGAGTTGAAACTGAGGAAACAGGAAAGGCTGACGTGATCACTTATATAGAAAGACGTGTGATAAATATTAACACGCCTTGGGTAGACAAAATTAAGCAGATGGGTTTCCAAGGTGTGCCTTTAACACAAGTGTCAAGTGCAGACAAGCAGTGATAATCCTTGAGCTGCCTCTCACATGAATAACTCAAAGTTGTAGGCTGCAAGTTGCACGGATGCAGGAGTTTATTTAAAGATGAATACTGTTTTTCCTAAGTAATGTCAGGCAGGCCAGTTAAAGGTGGCAGTAACAGTAAGCAGAATGGAATAGATAATGTTATTTCCAGAATCTGCCATATATGTTAAAATACACATGTGCACATGTGTGTGTTATGCATTAATTCACTTTACATGCATTATTAATTTATTTTATACATATTAATTTTTAAGCCGCCCAGCTCTATGAGGCAAGTTCAGTGATCATTCTTATTTTACGTAAAAAGTGAGAGAGACCCAGAGAGGTTAAATTATACCCACAAGGTCACCCAGCGAATGAGTGGGACAGCAGGGACTTACAACCAGCTCTGCCCCACTCTTCAGTCCATGTCACGGTGCCGGCGGGATGCTGTGCCAAGACCTGGCCACTGTCACAGACTAACCCTACTTGAGAGAGACCAAGCTGTGTCCTGGAGTCCCTCTCCTTAATGCTCTTCTGAAGCAAAAGCAGAGATAACACATTTTCCATTTTTAAAAAAAAATCAATCCATTAGGAAGAAAGCCTCCTAAGAATGCCCGCCCATAGTTCTGTGTACCAAGATGCTGGAAGGTAAGGCCTGCAGCTAAAGTTTAACAAATGACCCAGCCTTTCTCCAGGGTACATACTTACAATCGCTGTATTTCTGCAACTCAGCTACTTCCTCTAAATCTTTCATATCCTATTCTCTCTCCTGCCATACAGGAAACAAAACTCCCCTGTTCCCTTCCTAACCAAAAAGATATAAAACACAGCACTACCAAAACATATCCATCTGATTTGTACAAATTTATTCAAATTTCTCTATATAAACGCTTCCTTGAAAATGGGTTTAGTGCTGATGTACTAGATTTTACAGTAATTACACTTATATTTGGGGTCAGCTTCATGGGTGTGTGACCTGTGCAGTTGCTCAGGGCCCCACTTTCAAAAGGGACCCCGGCTCAGAAGGGCTCTGTGCTTAGTTTAATGTGCTACTGTTACTACTTAAAATTCTTAATAATTTTGTCTTTGAGCTTGTGTTTTTTGTAAGTGAAGTCTGATGGAACAATGGAGCATGTGCGTGAGCAGAGGGATACACTGCAGAAAGGAAAAAGCTTTGTATGTTAGTACTTTGCATGGTACTTATTGCTTGCTTTTTGGACGAAGGGATTTTCATTTCCAGTGGGTCTTGTAACTATACAGTCAGCTCTTCCTGCAACCCGCCGCCCCCCCACATGGGGCTTGTGTGTTAGCGTACCCCATTCACTATGCCACCCTCACCATTATTCATTTCAGTGCATACGCACCTTAATAGATTACATGCACTTTTGAGGGGAGAGTGCCACTATTTTTTCCATCTCTGTATCACGAGCGCTAACATCCAGGTGCCTAATAAATATAGTGCTGAGGACACAAAAGGTACTCGATAAATATTTGTAAAGTTAATACACCACCACAGTTAGATTATTCTTCAGTTTTTCATGATGACCATAACTGCATCTTTTCTAAATTATAAAATCTATCTGGTTCCCAGAACTCTATAAAGTACCAACCTCCTCTTTCTATGAAAGGCTACAAAAATAATGACTTCTTCCTTCCTTGCTGCTAAGAAAAAAACACTCAATATTAATAAAACAATGATAAATGGCAGGGTATTAGGTTTGTTTTGAAGGGCTTTATTTCCTTTTAACTTTTTGTTAAATCTGAGCATCAAAGCATTTTTTCAAAGTTTACTGTTTCAGCATCTAAGATTCCAAAACATGGCAACTGATTTTTCTTAAGGGTTGAATGCTGTTTCGTGTAATGCTTAATTTGAGTCAACAAATGGCTGAGGGAACCTCCCCAAATCCTTATCTCTCAGAGGGAGCAAATGTAACTACCAGCCTCTGGCGGTCCAGAGGCAAATAACTGAGGTCAAGTTTCCATCTCTGGTTCCCACCACTGGTACACCTTGTACTATTGCTAGATTCTCATGCTGGTCCACTTAAGGCTCTTTATAAGGATACGATTTATATCCTGTGGCTCAAGTTCATCATAGATAACTAATCCCAAAATAAATACCGCAAGGAGCCAACGACTCTTTGTATACTCCAGTTTCTGTGGTTGGAGTCACTAGATGACAAAAAGTCACTTATATGACAAATGTGGATTAAATTGGTTAAACAGCTCAATGAGACGCCAGGTTCAATTTTTCCCATTTTGGCAAGCACAGGGATAAAGAACTCAGAAATGTGTCCTTGGCTACTAAGAGGGGAGGGAGATCCAGGACACACATGGAATAAAGCAAAAGCCAATTTAATAATGATGTCCTTTATCCAAAGATGAAGGCGAGATAAGAGTTGTCGTCTAAATATCACTGAGGCGGACACAAAACCAAAAGGCAGTGACTGAGGGGCAAAGCATATGGACTAGGAGGAGAAACAGCGAGGGGATGTGGTCCTCAGAACAGCAAAGAACTGACAAGATGAATTTGAGTTTGAGGAGGTGTCATAAGGATAATGAGAGTCTCAGTTACAACATTTTCATTAGCTTAAAAGAAGTTGTTGATGTTTAACATTAGTTGTAATAATCTAGAAAGGACTAAATGTACACTGTGTTGAGATATTTTAGGCAGAGTAATCAAGACAAGGGGAGCATACTTTATTCACACTGACTAAACCTCGCACACTGCCAAAAAATAGGATTTGGAACGAATTTTGGAATAAAAACTACTCATCTGTTTTGCAAAAAGAAATCAGAAGCACATCAGCGTAATCAGTAATTTTAAACTTGCCTATTAAGTCAGGACACTGATCACAAACAGATGCATGTATTTGCAAATTTCTTCAACAAAGTCGACAAGCTCTGCATCACGGACTTCACTGCCCTGGAATATATGTTTCTGAATTTCGAACTCTGCTCATTGCTAATGATTCGGCTTATCTCTGGCAATTTCTACTGACCAGTCAGATACTGCTTTGTACGAAAGCCCAAAGATAGGCCTTAAAACAGCCTTCAACAGTCCATTTCCGGGTTCAGTGTTAATGGAGCAAAATGGATTGGCACTAAATAGTCAGTGGAAAATGTCCTGCTTTTGGAATGCACTAAATCTTGTAAGCATGCTGGGTTTGCACTTGAAGAATTCTGACAAAGAACACAGGTTTTAACACATATTCTGAATGGACAAATGGGCTCCCAGGGAAAGTCAGAACACAGGCCCTGACCTCAGCCATTTTGTGACAAACGCGGAGCACCAAGTGGGGAGGTGGGATGTGGTGCTCAACATTGACGGCTCATCCAAAGGCGGCAGTGAGAATGGGATGAGGGAATGACCACATGTAACGGTGAATGAAACAGTACTCTCTGCTTCTAATTCTACCAAGAACCACGCATGACACGTGAACAGCATAGCTATCTACATGCCATAAAACCTCCACATCCTGAAACGAGTTACGTTTGTGAGTCAGACATTTCTCAATAGGGTGGCTTTTGACATACAAGTTATAAAAAGAATACGCATATGAATGAAGATCCATGATCGTGCTGAAGGTCTTGCCTGAGAATTTTGAAAATTCCCTTTAAAATTGATCTGTATTCCCCCAAACAATGCTTGAGCTATGGAAACAGGTTTAAGCTGCCAAAGACTTCACCTGTGCTTGTTTCTATTCTACTCTAAAAAGACTCAGATGTCATTCAGAACACATATACTGCCTTTGGCCTGGAACTAAACTTTAAAAATTCAGAAACATCTTTATTGTATCCCCTCCTCTTCAAAAAAAAGTACTAATGAGAGTATTTCGTTAAAACCAAGAACCAAAAACAAATATAAAAAATGGTCAGGAACTAAAGCAAGTGTATCAGTCATAACTTTCAATATAAGAAACATACAGACTTCCCTATTTAAAAATGAAAAGGGGAATATTAAAATGAATCTATAAACAATATAATAGGAGTGTGAATTTAAAAATCTCTCCATTTTTTCTGCTGGTCTCTCTTTAGTCCCACCTTAAAATCTATTACAGCATCACTTTCTTAGAAAAGCTTCCTTCAGTAGCCAACTGACCGTTCTTCCTTGCCATCGCTTTGGCACTGTCGGGTGACAGGAAGACTAACTTTGGATAGTGTTGGCACCATGCTCAGCACTTCACATGTATTAATTTATTTCCAACTCACACACACACAAAAACTATAAGGTAGGTTTTATTATTATCACCACATTACAGATGAAGAAACTGAGGACCTGTGAGGTTGAATAACTTGCCCAGGGGCTTGGGGAGCAAAGCTCCAGGACCCACGTTCTTAACGACTCAGGTATCACTGTCTATCGCAGTCATTTGACCTACTGATACATTATTTTGAAGAGTTGCGTAGTACTTTATTTAGAGGACATTCAATAAATATTTCTGGGTGGCTAAAATTGTGTGTGTGTGTGTGTGTGTGTGTGTAGGATGTGTTATACCTGAAGTCTGTTTCAAGGAGTTCATACACAGGAATAAAAAAAAAATCACATTTTACTGAGGACCAAAATGTTTCGGTCAGAGTGTAATGTCTTCTGCTAACTTAATCTTCGCAACAAGCCTGAGAAACAAGCGTTCTCTGTCTAGTTTTGATTTCTAATGTCGGTTTTAAAAGGACAGATTTGGGAAGAGAGGCTCAGTGAGGCTAAGCAAGCTACTAAATGCCACACAGGTAGAGAATGACAGAAGATAAGACACCCCTGCCCCAATCACGTATTCTGGAATGCAACAAGATTTGCCCTTTTGTCATCATCTGTAGTTGCCAAAGACTCAGAGCTAAATTGTTCACAGGATCCAGTATGGCTCCAGGTTGTTCTCTGTCCAGTATTTCTCATGGTAGAGCATACAATGAACCTTCCTATATTCTGTCTTACCATTTTTAAGACTATTTCTTTGACAATTTTAGAGCACAGCTTCCAACTAGACATAACACAACTCCTTTAAATGGAAAGGCTAGTGAATCCAGAAGCCTGGTGCCACCAATGGTCTTCCTGTTCATGCTCTCCTCCATAGTAATGGCCATAGTTGTTTCTGGACTACAGCTGAGGCAACATTTCATAGATATACCCCTGGGCATGACTCACTAAACAGTTTTGCACTCAAGAATACATATAACACCATTTCAGAAATACTGAAATAAAAACAGCACCACTTCAGAAACATTCAAATAAAAGTAAAACCAAGGATTTCAAACTTGTCCAACCATGATTCATTGTAGGAAATACTTTCAATATTGAGACCAAGTATACATGTATTTGTGGGTGAATGTATATACATAATAAGAAAAACAATTAAAACAACATGTTCCCTTACCACAACACATTTTAATTTTTTCTAGTCAATTAAATTTTTTTTAATACAAAAATCACGAAAGTCTTTATATGACTCCCTAATCACATTGCAACCAACAGCTTGATAAACAGAGATTGAGAACATAATGTTTCAACTTTAATTAATATTGGGTGCAGAACTAAATGAAAAAGGCTGGTTCAGACAAAAATGAATATTTATTGATTTCATAAAATGAAATCATTTATCTCACCTAAACTTACTTAAAATAGGACTGTCATTCTTGTCTATGATGTGGGGAGCAGACAGGTTCCCTTTATACCATGGGGCCCCTATTGTGCCTTTCGAATTTTGTACCAAGAGAGTACAGCCATCACTCATTCGAAAGTTAAATGAAATAAAATAGTACCTCTTCTGAAAATCAGATTTCTAATTAGGGCTGTTGTTGCTTTGCTTGATTTCATTTTGTTGTGAGTGTCTTAAGGGTGATTTCTTCAAAATAGTTTTTTCAGGAAGAGAAGCTCAACTTCTGCTTTGTGGTTCCCAGGTCACAATTCTCCCTTTGAAAATACTGGTTCTCCTTAGGCTCTCGTGCAAACTCATGCACTTTTGTAACCTTCTTGGAGTTTTCAAAACCAATAACCAATTGTGTGTCAATGTACATGGTCAATTTCTTTACTACCCTGGAATATAAATCAAAGGACTTCTACATTTGAATGCATAAATCTTATTCAAAGAGTCTTTCAACAGATTTTTTCCCTACTTCATCTTAGATTTTTGTACCCTGTAAAAATGACAATTTGATCTTGACCTCATGAAATACTTTTATCTTTGTATTTGAGAAATATTTTTATCTTTAAATTTTATTTTTAAAAAAGGTAAAATTAATTCTTTGGTATGTTATTGTCAATTTTTCTTTTATTTTTTAAATACAGGGATAACACAACTCATTTTACATGTGTTACACTTTTAAATTATTTTTAAAAATACGTTTAGTCTTTAGAAGGAGAAAGGGAAATCAGAAAACTTTATGAGATGCAAAATATTGCCATTTTTCTTATGGACAAACATTCCTTTGGAGAAACACACTCCAAAAGAAGATATGTAAGTTAGAGTCCTTTATTACTTCAGATTCTTTCAAATCAAAAGCAGCTCACAATGTGAGAGTCTTGTCTGCCTTCACCATTTGAAAGAGGAAGTGTAGATGACATGAAAACACTGTCACTCTCAGGACAGAGCGGGTTAAATTCTGCACGAGACCTAAACTTACTTAAAATGGGACTGTCATTGTTGTCTATGATGTGGGGAGCAGACAGGTTCCCTTTTCACCAGGGGCGCCCTTTTGTGTCTTTTGAATTTTGTACCAAGAGAGTATAGCCATCACCCAGTACCCCAGTGAGTCACAGAAAAAAATGCCCAGACTGGCTCCAGCTTTCCCCAAACCAGTTATCTTTGATTGTCTTGTAGCTGATGTAGCCCGTGTGTCAGAGGAGCTAAATAACTTCTATAACTCAAAAAGACATTTTTTTTTTTTAATGTTGAGAAGCTAGTTCAAATGCCAAAAGACCTCTGGGCACATATACAAAATTTAAAAATACTTCATATGAGTGAGGAGAGATGAGTATCCTCCTAAAAAAGGAATGGTTAGAAAAGGTAACTAAGGAAAAGGTGTGTCCTAATAAATTTCAAATGGACCATGATATGTGTACGTGTTGCATTTTAAAACCCACCCATTTAGGTGCTAATACATCGCTTTTGGTAAGTGCATTATTAAAACTGTGCTGATGGTTCAAACCTTTGTACCCGAAGCACTGAGTATGTCATCCAAAATTTAAAAAATACAAAATAAACACCCTTCATAACAAAAGTTCTCTTAGACTTTTGACCTCTCTCTTTCTGGCATCGCACAAAGCTAGAACTTGTTTTAGGGGTTGGGGAATGTGGCCTCTGATTACTAACCAGGGTTTTCTCTTTACACTGTCTTGTTTACTCATTTCTTCACCAAAGCCAGAGACCGTCCCTTTAGCTACTGCAGCATTTCTACCAGATGCGACAAATCACAGGGGTATATTTTGACGGCTGCTCTGTCATGTGAACAAGAGTAACACTGAAACCTTTCCCAGTCCCTGTGCTTCATCTTTGTTTTCCCTTTCCCCTCTTTGTAAACTACTCCAGAGAATTCTTCCTTTAAAAATTTACTTTTCTTTCCGCCCCTAGATTAAAATGTTAAAGCTTATATTAATAAATATCGTCATTAATTAAAACTAAGTTAGCATCGTCACTATATATTTTGACACTGTCATTTCAATATTGTGGTTTATTGGAAGTTTGAGAAACAATTTATTTTAATATAAGAGAACCAAACATTAGAAAGGATTTCTATGTAAATTATTTTAAGGTTCTGAAAATGATCTGATCATTCTCATTAGTATATCCTGGCAATAGCATTCACGTTTCATAAAATGTAAAACTTACATCAGAATTTGTGCAATATAAAAGTGCTTCATCTTATGTGTATACACAAACATATATCCTAATTCCCACTCATCTTTGGCAGTCTAAATGCAAGCTTTCTTTGAAATTTTGTTCACCATCATTGTTAAATCGCCTAATCACAAAGTTGGTTTCAACTTAAACCCTTGGGAGAAGACAGCAGCACCAGCATGAACTTCAGCCCCAGTAATTTAAAGAGAATCTATTGCCCTCATTTTCCTCCACTAATCAACCTAAAATTATGTCATCAGCTTTCCATAAAAACTGTTAAGTTTCTAACATTCACTTTATCCATTCAGACATAGATTTGCAGGTTTTTTAAAAAGCTTATGAATCTACCATTACGAATTTGTTTAGCTATGAAATGTTCCACATTCTAAAGGGAAGTAATACCTAAGGCTTTGTATTATGTTTATTGGATAACTGTTTCAGGTCAAAAGGATAAGCCAGAATTTTCCTGTTGTTGCAGGCATTACTGCTTACAACGCAATGGGGCTGTGGACCTTCTGCACAAACTGCTTTGTTTTCAGCTCAAGAGATGGAATTCAGCATGCATGAAGTTGACTTTTGCTATAAGAACAATAATTGCATTACTATTAAATCTTGCAACTTTTAAGTCAATCTTGATGAAAAATGGGTCAAAATGTGAGGCTCAGTATCAGTCTTGTTTGGCAATAGAGGCCAGTCCTCAATAATCTGGAAATGGCAGGCAGAGAGAGTAGGGAACGTCTCCAAAACTCATTTTAGCAATGTTCCAGCAGTTTTAGTCATCAGAGCTCCTAACCAAGCACAAGATTGGAGATTCTTCCTCATTTCTGAGCCCACTCTCCAGGGTAGGGGAGAGAAAAGGAAGGGGAGGGAATGGGGGGCAGCCTGCAGATTCTCTGTACTCCCATTTTACAGAGGAAAACAAAACAAAACAAAAAGACAGGGAGGGGGAGATTAGGACAAACAACTGAGGCCACACATTGAGGGAGAGTGATGACTGTTTTGAAGTGATTTGCATCCTTTTAGAAGACCTGGGCTAAAAGGAAAGCCCTCCAGGAAAGCACAAAACACTGTTCCAACTCATTTCTTCCTCATCTTCTGAAGAGGTGACTTGTTGCTAAACAATCCATTCAGTGGAAATAATCATTACCTTACATTTATCAATTACTTTATGAGTGTCAAAGAGTAATGAGAAGTTCTAAAGTATAACAAGAAGACTCATTTTTCAATAAACGAGCTACAAATCTAAGACCTCAAAAATAATTGCCTTAAAAAATTCTCAAGACAAGGAATATTCCAACTGATACTATCACAGCCAAACATTTTTATTTTCCATTAAAAAAAATCCTTCCATTGGACACAGGGTCAGTTGACAAGACATATAAGAACTTCAGCCTCAATATGTGATATAATTTGCCTCATCTTTGACTGAATCTGGAAGGCATCCAACATAATTAACTATATTAATCAGACTTAGCTGTGAAGAACCACAGGCTAATGAAAAATAATAACCTGCTAGGTAAGACCCAAGACTAATACTAAGGCCATCAGAAGAAGACACTGACATCTGAAGGAATGATCTCAAATATTATTTTATATATCCTAGCAATCACAGACTCCCTGGAATCAGTTAGAAAAAAAATAGCTCTAATAAAGTCTGCGATTAACATTAAGAAGTCATAAAGAAATGATAAAAGGCCAAATCACAAGACAAATGCTTCTGTAGAAAGCTGAAAAAGCCCACTGTGAGCAGAATTAACCATACAAGATCAGGTCTCTAGCTCGAAAAGAAGTATCTTGACTAAAGCTGTCATATAAGATATTTAATCAGCAGGAATATAAACTGTGAATTCAATACTCCAGAGTTCTATACATTGTTTCATACATTATAAAAATATAAAATTTAAATGTTTCACCAAACTTCACCATTATTACCTCAAGGAGGTGGGACTACAGGGAACTTCCATTTTCTATATAATCTACTTCTGTAATAGGTACATTGAAAAAAATGAGCACATTTCTTGTCAGAAAAGACATTTTTAAAAATAAATAAAGAACCAAAAAAAGTGTAAGTATTGGAAATATTATCCTTCATGAGTGGAAGAAACTTGATCTGGTGATTAGAAAGGCAGTTGGAGTGAGAAATCCCATCAGCTCCATTTTCAACTTCATTTCTAAGAAATCATTTAACCTAAGACAAAAGAGTGAAAACCCTTGCCTAGTTAGAGATTTAGGGAAGGACAGCTTGAATGCAGACTCTAGCAAAGGCAGTGTATACTACCAGTAAACTGCTTTTACTGTGGCTTTAAAGGAACACCTGTGGACTAGATCAGATTCTGTAAATTTAAAGTAGCCCTTCTTCAGGGTTGTTAACAAAACACCATCATTTTACATAAAAATAAGCATATGTTTTAAACTATTTATATAAGTAAGTCTAAAATGACATGCATACATTATAAAATCCTTTTATACTCTCGTAATATTTATTTCGAATCATCATCATAATAGCTCAAATCATGGCTCTGGAAGATATATGAGAAAAGATGTTGTCCACCCCCTTAAATAGGAAAATATTAAAATCTTCCAGAAATGAGGATTCTATAACTTGCCTATACCACCTCATCATGGTTATTTGATTGTTTTGTTGGTTCCAAGCATCCAAGCATGCAGCTAGAGACTGTCCTGCTTTGATTTCAGTCCATTGACTCTTATTTGGTCTCTCTCCTTCCTGCTATTAAAGATAGTAACTCAGTCTTACCTTGAATATTTGCATTAATACTCACTGGTGGGATAGAACCCAGGCCATAGGAAGATAAGTTAAAAAAAAATAAAAATAAACATTTCTTTTTACTTTCTTTTATTTAATTTTAAGACATTTCTACTAGTTCTGAATATTGATTATAGAAAGCTAACCCATATTATCTTCATCTTCCAAGTTACAAATATGCAATCCATAAATTTAAAATGCAAAGTTCTATTTAATACTTAAATATTCATTCATTATTAAATATTCATGTTAAATATCTCCATAACATTCATATATGAGTTACACTTTTATTAAACTAAACATCACATAGGGTTTTAAATTATAAATCTTCATATAAATTATTATGGATACTGGAAGCACAGAATTTTAGAGTTGGGAGACTTCTTAGCAATGTCACATTAATTATTTTACAATTGCCATGGTAAAAATTTCAGATGGACACAGCACATTTCATTTTCCTTGAGTTCTGACCAAAATCTTTATTTTACTAACCATGTTTCCCTGAAAATAAGACCTAGCCGGACAATCAGCTCTAATGCATCTTTTGGAGCAAAAATTAATATAAGACCCGGTCTTATTTTACTATAAAACTAGGTATACTATAATATAATACAATACAATACAATATAATGCAATACAATGCAATACAATATAATATCGGTTTTATTTTACTATAATATAAGACCTGGTATAATATAATAATATAATATAATTAATATAATATAATATAACATTATAATATGATATGATATGATATGATATAATATAATATAATATAATATAATATAATATGTACTGGGTCTTATATTAATTTTTGCTCCAAAAGATGCATTAGAGCTGATTGTCCGGCTAGGTCTTAATTTTAAGGAAACACGGTATGTATTAGAAAAAAAGCTTGGGGTGAGTGTGCATTACATGTATTTCTTGCTTCCTTTGAGCTTGATCCAAGTATATAATAAGCAGCCAGTGGCTGAGGCAAAGAGACATGCGCAGGGCCCTGAGAATGAGTGAGTGCACATCTTGCAGGGCCAGCCAGCTGCCTGGGTGCGTCACCTTCACAGCTGTACAGTGCGCAGCACTCAGAAGGGTCCGGTGCTTGCTTACATGATCTGCCACTGCTGTCTTGAAATTCTTAGAATTGGAACAAGATGCCCCACGTTATCACATTGCTCTGGCTAGCGAATTCTGTAGCTTTTCTGCCACCTAGCCTTTAACACAGACTCCCCTCCCTCCTCACATCAATTAATTAATCCCTCTAAAAGCTGTAAACAATAAATCGAGGGCTCTCTGTCCTTCCTCAGGCCTTTCACTTAGTGTTGCTGGCTGAGAGGCTTATCACAGCCGCCGGAGACCTCTCTCAACTGCAATCTCATTTTCTCATGTTATTGTTTATGTTAAACTCTTTATGCTGTGCTTTATATATACTTTTCCCCCTACTTTTCTGATGCATCAAATGCACTTAATATCTTTTAAAATGTCTCCTCAACATATATTCCACATTGGTTTGTAGTTATTGCCATCTATTTCTCCTTCCCTTTTAAAAACAAATTCCTTAGAAAGAAGAGCTCAATTTTACAGTTGCAAGAACCAACCCCTTAAATGACTGCAGGCCAAAGGAAAACGAAGATAACTGCAAAGAAAGTGAACTTGCCAGCACTTTAATCCTGGCATGTCCTTCTAATTTTGCCTTAAATTCTGGCATTGATTTGATCTGTCCTGGTCTCCACTGCCTCCGATCTCTGTTGGAACTGGAACAACCTAACGGTAAGGATAGTAATGTGTACAGACTTTTCACCAGTGCATTTGACCTTAGAAGCACACACTTCAAGCACAAGAGAGAGCTTAGGCTTGATGTATTTTTCTAAATAGTGTGTGTGTTTACTCATGTGCAAGTTTGTACACCCGACCATTTATTTTTTTTTAAATTAACATCAAATGAACTGAAATGAATGAAGTGTGACCTGAGTGTGCCTCAAGTGTTTTAAAGCTTGGTACATTTGCAAGGATCTCCTCCTTGGAAGAGCCCCTGATACAGAGCTCTCTCACCTTCAGGACCAAACAAACACAGCAGCTCAGAATTATCTGGGGCGGTGCCAGGACTCTCTGCTGTTATTGTTGTAACTTCACTACTAGCTGCATTGTCACCAGCCCATGGTGACATTCCCACACCACCACCCAGAAGGAGCACGTTCTCTCATAGTTTAAGGGGTACTTGGTGCCTTTGTGAAAGAAACCCTCCCAAAGGGAAAGCTGGAAAAATGAGCCAGAAGCAGTAACTGGGGTCTTTTGAAACTGGTTTTTAAAAGGCCTCCTTTCCCTTCCCATTCCATCTGTTCTCTCACCCTTCCATTAACCCCCGGAGCCTCTTGTTCTCACTCCCTTCCCCAGAACTGAAGCAAAAGACAAAAGACACTCTTACTTCCTTACAAGTCAAGAGAATTGGAATGGACTTGAGTATGGCTAAGGAAAACTTGAGGAGGAAAATTAATAAACCATCACATCACTTAGACTGACCATAATGAACACAATCCTCAGAGTAATTCTAAAAGGAGCAGAAGAGGCAAATATTTTAAATAGGGATGGAATTTGTAAGTGCTGAAATAGCCATATAACTAGGCTTGTCGCCCACCGAAGAAGCACATTTCTCATGTTCATCACTGTTTTCTTTAAATATCTGGATTCAAATCCAAGTGTACCACTAAGTTTACCTGTCGCTAAGGCTTTACACACACACACACACACACACACACACACACACACACACCTCAAATGCACATTTTTTTTCTGTGAGTTTCACTTTATAGGTTTAGTGGACTGATTTCTAATTTGTCACCTTTTGTCTTTTTCAGTAGTATGTCATTAAGTCCTTAACATGGCGTTTCCTGTCATCTGCAGTAGGATATATGCTATTTTAAATCCAAGGACTGCAAGACATAGATGGTGGGGAAAAAGCTGTGAACCATAAGTAAATTCTTATAAGGAACATACAAAAAAGATTGTTCTTTAGTCAGACTTAAGCCATTACTTTTTTCTAAAGAAGAAAAGGCACAAGTTAAGAAAAAGGCACCGTCAAAGACCTTCTGCCCAAATGTGCATCTCCATGAAGTTTCCTGCTGAGTGCATATGAATGCATCGTGATCTGGGAAAAGGATCCAAATAGGATTTCAAACATCCAAAAATTTTAACTCAAACATTTAGGTATTTCACCATGCTGCTATTCATTCATGCACTGATTTTTTTGTCTTAGTTTAAAGAGATGCTAAACAAAAGGAGGCGAGCTCTACATGTATTTACATTCCAAAACTAAGCTGCCCTCACCATCCCCCAGGTCTGTCATCCCTTCACAGCTAAACAAACCGTCAAGTCTAGCCCCAAGTTGGTGAAGAGAAGCAACAAACATGGTTAAGAAAGTTCCTCTCTTTTATTTAACAAAACAGAACTAAGCACCAAAGTAACCTATTCTACTGCCCAACATTATTTTTCCTTTGATTTGCACACTTCTAAGATAATATATATAGGCGAAATTAAGGAATGAGACAAAATTCTTTACCAATTTGATACTATTGCATTCTTTCTTCTTTACCAGTTTTTGGTCACTGAAATGCTTCTGGGATCTTCACTACTAAATTTACTGGAAAATATGTATATCAATTTAATTTATAAAGTTCATGAATTTATTATTCTAGGTACAAAGCACATTCTGAAACTCCCTTTACAAGATAAACATTTTTCTTTTTTAAGCTATAATGTCCTTAATCTAATTGATAAATACTGAGTTTGTTATCTAACAGTGACTTTACATTTAGTAAGAGATTTTACTTATGACCTCATTCATGTATGTTAAAGGTAAGTAAACCAAGTATTGTTTAAGTAGGTTCACATTTGCTTAGAGATAAAGCTAACATATAATAATTCCCTGGTATTCTTTACCACGTATTCTTTACATTTAGGAGGGCTTTCCATTTTTATTTTTGGAAGTTTCATAGCAACCAACAGTACTGCTTAGTAAATCTGCAGAGGGCTGTATCTATAAATCTACTATTTTTTTGTAAGGATTTCTTAATAGGCCCTCAAATAATTTCCTGTTGAACAACTGTTAAAGATACTGCGGCCGTAAAAATCACTAAATTACCTAAATCTGAGTATATTTACAAATTAGCAAATTTTAAATTTAGATCTTTTACATATATATAATTTTAGAAATATAAACTGTATCCAAAATGTGAAAAAGAGATGACTAGTATGATATTCTATTGCTCATTCAAACATACTCCTATACAAATTTATACACTTAATTCTGTCATAACTCTAGAATAAAAACTAACATTTCTAATCGGGTTGTTATAAATTGAAGAATCAAATAAGAATTTAAGCACTATCTCTTTTAAAAAGAGATGTACAGTTTCACTGATTTTCACAAAATACCGAGAAAAGTATTAAACTCTCATCTGCAGCACACTTTGCAATTATTCTTCTTCTCACATCTGAAAAGCAAATTAGCAGTTCTCAAATGTGATGCTACAACACCAGTCAAAAATGTAAGCTTTGAGCTTTGTTAAAACTAGTCTGACAAAAACTAAATATATACTGATCTGTAGATCTAAGAGAACTATAACTGAAAAAACACCTAAAGTAAACATAGGAATTATTCAAGTTACTTAGAATCATCCATCTAAAATACAAAAGTGGGTCTTAAAAAAAAAAAATCAGTGGTGCCTCTGCCCCCTCACTCCCCCAACCCCAGGTCAGTGGAGTCCACATAGGAAAAGCAGAATTCCACAGGAGGTAGTGAGGAGCCCCACAAGAGCAGTGTCAGGCCTCTTGGAGTCAGGACTTTCACCACCACGCAGCAGTAATGAGGCCAACCAATCCCCTGCAGTGTCCATAGAAACCACAGGCAGAGCTCTAAGAAGGGGTCTCTACCTATTCCCTGCCAGGGTGGTATGAGCAGAGGTCTCCTGGGAAACCTGAACTCCCACCCCAGCCACTGCTTGATGGGTAATGATGTACCATTGCTATCCCCCAGGTTTCAAGATCTACTTGGATGTTCTGGGTTTCCAACTTCATCCAGCAGCAAAGAGGCAAGCAGTATCAGAGGAGGCCTACTAAACAGAAAATTTAAATAAAATCCAGGGTCTCATAAACTATTTAAAGATTCAATGGAAAATCACTTGCCATATCAAGATGCAGGAACATCTCAACTTGAATGAGAAAAGACAATCAAGAGTCAGCAACTCCAAGATGGCACAGAGGTTAGAATGATTTGACAAGGATTAAATCAGATACCATAAAAATGCATTAATGAACAATTATAAAGATCTTGAAACAAATAAAAATATAGAAAGTATCAACAAATAGAAAATAGAAAGAAGAAACAAACATAAATTTTAGAACTGAAAATTACAATAACTGAAATTAAAGAATCAAAACTTTAGTGAGTTGACTCGACAGCAGAATGGAGAGAATAGAAGAAAGAATCAGTAAATTTAAAGATAGAACAATAGAAATTTCCCAATCTGAAAAATAGAGAACATAGACTAAAAACAAAGACAAGAGCCTCAGGAGCCTGTGGGACAGTGACAAAAGATCTCATTGTGTCACTGGAGTTTCAGAGTGAAAAAAGAAAGAGGATGGGGCTGAAAACTTTTTCTAAGAAATAATGGCTGACAATGTCCCCAAATTGGCAAAAGACATAAAGCTACATATTCAAGAAACTGAGAGAACCGAAAACAGTTGATAAACACAAAAGAAATCCATGCCAACACACAACCAAACTTCTGAAAAATAAAGACAAAGAAAAACCTTGAAAGTAGTGAAAGAAATGAGACCTAAAGGACCAGAACAAGTTAAATGGCAGTAGATTTCTCATCAGAAACCATGGAAGCCAGAAGAAGTAGCACATTTTTAAGTACTGAAAGAAATGATCTGTAAAGCCAGAATCTTGTATGTAGCACAAAACACAAAATTCCCCCAGAAATGGAGAATAAAAACATTCTTAGATGCAGAAAAATTAAGAGAACTTGAAGACAGAACAATAGGAATTATTCAATCTGAACAACAGAAAGAAATTAGTCTGAAAAAAAAATAGAAAAAATATTTAAGACAATTATATTAAAAACAAGGAAGGGAACGGGACATACAGGGAGATAGTTTCTATACTTCACTTAAATTAGTAAAATGTTGATACCAGCAGATTGTGATTGCTTAGAGATGTGCAGTGCAATACTTAAAGCAACCACTAAAAGCTATACAAATATATACACTTAAAAATTCTATAGATAAGTCAAAACGGAATTGTAAACAATGTTCAAGTAATCCACAAAAAGGCAGGAAAAACAAAACAGTGAAATGTAAACAGAGGGATAAAGTAGAAAATACAACATGAAATGGCAGACTTAAACCCTAACATATCAATGGTGGGAAATTGGGTGACTCTAAAGGGGGAAAACAAGGGAGATCTATGTGGTGATGGAATGGTTCTGTATCTTGATTGTGGTGGTGGTTATACACATTTAAACTGGTGAAAAAAATGACATAGACATATGCGTATACACATAATGTCAACATCAATTTACTGGCTTTGATATTGTACTATAATTTTATAAAATGTAACTGTGTGGAGAAGCTAGATGAAGGGTACCCAGGACCTCTCTGCACTATCTTTGTAACTTCCTGTGAATCTATAATTATGTTGAAATAAAAATTCATGGCCAATATGTAATATCAAACTATATGAAGGTCATGGTACTTTTGCAGATATGTGAAGAAAAACAAATGTATGACTAACATGTACTGTAAAGTTGGATTTACCCAGAATTAAATACTTTGAATTCTATAAGACATATTGGAATGACAAACTTTTAAAATTAATATCTGATATAACTTTACTTGTCACTTTAGGATCAGTATGGTATTAATTCACACAATATCATGTTTCCAAGAATAAAATAATGTGATACTGAAGATTCCTAAGCAAGTCTATGAGTTACTTTGCAAAGATTTAAGAAGAATGTATTTATGCTCATTGAAAAATGTAATCCTATTTTCCCATATCTAAACAACATATGGTTACTCATATTTAACTAGAACAGCTGACAAATACAATGCATTACTCAATAATCTGGATAATTTGTGGTGTCAAGAAAAAAGATATATATACAAACACATACATATGTACATCTATAACTAATATAAATACTCAGAGAGTAAAGCATAACACATTAAATCCAGAGCCTTTTGGAAAGGTCATTTAAGATGGAAAAAATGTTTTTATATGTATTTACTACATAAGTTGACAAGTGAATTAACATTTCACGAAGGTTTCAACATTAAGTGATACAAAAAACTGAAAAAAAGTAGGTTATAAATGTGTATTTGTAGCATATGTGTTTATGTTATATGTACATATTTTTAAAAATAAATTTTCTACTATTTTTTTAAAAACTTAAAACCAATAAAGATAAAGGGAAAGAAAGGCTAAATCCCAGGCTGATTTAATGTCTACAGAAAAACATGATAGCACTTTCCTGCCACTAAATGAAAATGATCCTTGGGTGAAACAATCCTTTCTTTGTGAAGCAAATGGAACTTGAGGATAGCAACTGAAAACTTAAGTTCACCTTCACCTGAGTTTTCTTATATCTGCTAGCTGAATACACACATATGATATGATTATAGAGAGACAAAGGGAGAAAAAAAAAAAGCAAACAACAGTCATGTATTGAAAGCATTCCTCATGCCAAGAACAGCAAACCTAATACCAAAGCTTACGAGGAAGGAGATTCTGTAAGGAAACAGAATTTAATTCAATTTCTTAAAATTAATTGGAACACTGAATAAGATGTTAAACTGATATAGAACCTGAGGCAAATTTCTAATGTATCATGATCACATTTTCATGAACAAGGATTTAAAAATTGGATAGTGCCACATACCATAACATGTGGTTCTTTTGGAATAAAAGTAATGCAAAGTTGATAATCACACTCTTTCTCTTTCCTCATTTTGTATGAAAGATACTATACTACAGGCAGGTTTGTTTGTTTGTTTGTTTGTTTCAATAATTATAAAGTCTGATCACAACAGTGAGAAAACCATTTCACAAGGATAAATTGCAAGGACGAGACTGAATATTTTAAGCTAATTTGTATCATCTCATAAGAGTAATGAGTTTCTGGGAATATTTTATTTAATGATAAAAATCAGGATAGTGTGAATCTTCTTGGTATTTTTTACTTAGAAATATTTATAGAACTTTTCAAACTTTAGGTCTTATTGTTTCTTAACACCCTTCTTTGGAAGGAATATTAGAAATACCATCTTCCTATGATCTCTCAACATCTATCAAGAAGCAGAGGGTTTGATGGGATCATTTCCCAAAACAAATAAGGGAAACCCAAATAAACAAATTTTCAGTACCAGGAGGGAAACGTATGAGAAACGTATGAAGGTGCCCTTTATCATAATTTATCATAATTTCATAATTAGCCATTTATCATAATTTCATGTTAAATAATTTCCTTACACTTTTTATCAGTCACTGAGTTATGATGAATTTTTAGAGTCACTAACTTGTTCCAACTTTGTCTGGCACATAGTAAGTGCTCAATAAATACCTGTAGAGTAAATGAAAAAGGTCATATCAACAGATACTAAACATCAAAGTCTACCTAATAATGTCACATAGCAACAGTATAACTTTCACTTTGTAATTTTGAGCCTGACATTCAAGAGGGCCAGAGGAAATTCTCTTGAGGTTCTATGGGGTAAACGTCCTGATTTCCTGACAGAGGCTAAGTGGGACTACAGAAGGTGATAGCAGCTGAGACCCACCGTCACCGTAAACGTTGCTTCAGCCATTACGCCCTTACTTTTGGAATAGTACCTGTTCCTAAAGAACAATAAGAGAGATATCAGTGAATACGCCATCTTAGGGAAAGAACTGGGCATTTGAGGGTTGTGACAAACATCTGAGCTGAGTTACCAGAAGGCTACCATAAAGAATCTTCTCTAGTTCCTAAAGACAAATTTATCTTGCTACTGGATTGGATGAAAAGTTCTCTTCTTCAGACAATAAGCCATACAAACCATAGCTATGGAGGGCACACAGTGATAACGAGGCTTAAGATTTTCTTTCTGGTTATATAAGATACCTCACTTGTGATGGCTAATGTATATTTTATTATTATTCTTCCCTCACTATTCTTCAACGAATGGGTTTGTGGTGTTTTTTTTAAAATTCACTTGAGAGCTTTCGGCTTGTAGCACTCTACACCGTGAACAGGAGAGAATGGAAAAAGAAGACGAGCCACCCAATATTTATAGAAGGCAGGGTCATGTTTAAAGTTAATAGGACCAAATACCTTGCCATACACACACAAAAAAGCAATAAAGCCGTGGTTCTAGAAAGTTTTTGAAAAAACCTGCATCTCATCTTGTCTTAGCTGGTGGAAGGCAATTATGAATGGTGAGATTCCTTCCTAGATTAATACTTAAACTTTCTTAATGAAATTCAGGTGTAATCCCTGAGGCTCTGCAGCCCCACAGTTAACTGCACAATATGGTATTTGCCAAAGGGGAATAATTATGTTAGTATACTAACAATTCTAAAATTCACCATTTATTGAATAGTAGAAAAGTTAAGTGCTAAACTAGAATTTTAAACTATATAATTGTGGAATACTGTCAACTGCAAAAGCATAGCCCATCACTTGGTAGATGGCATTTTTAATTTTGTTTCATTTTCACTTTTACCATTTTGATCTACGCTTTTACCAGCTGCCACATCCAAAGGGGCCATCTGCAGCAGAAGGGCACCCTTTTCTCATACGTTTCCCTCCTTGGTACTCTACAGGACCTATTTCTTCATTAAAGCACTAAATTCTACTCCATTACATCAAACAAGAACAAACCATCCTCTGTGTTTTGAACTGAACATTCTGCGAAGTAGCCATGATTAATATGTCTATTAAAATACACTTATTCCAATATCAACCTGTTAGTAATATTTTTTGGGGGTAGTAATAATTTATGTAAATGATGAATCATTCCAAGTTTCATATACTGTCTTCAGTCAAAAATTAAATTATTTGCAATTTACCTTGTAGACACTTGTATTACAATGTCACAGTCCTTTCCTAATACTAAGTCTTGAAATATCTCAGTGCCTCAAAAGTTCTTTCACTGATTTGGTATGTTTTCTCTTTTCCTATTTTGATTTCATCGTTTCAGTTCACCAACAGAGTACAGCAAGTTGAGGGCTCTCCTCTTTGTAGTAGATCAAATAATAAAAATTAAATGAATCAGTATTTTCTATGTTCCCTTTTTGTTTCTTTAGACTTTCACCAACATGTCGAGTTGATTTTTAATGTTTAGTACTACCCATCACTTAACTGGCACTCAATCCACTGAAAACAAAGAGCGGGACTGGCTGTCTCTGTCTTGATACACTGAGTGTAGTTGGTGAGAATTACTAAGAATTTATAGTGTACAGAGTTGGCTGCATCATTTTAGGATGCAGGCTCTCGAGCCAGACTGTTTGGATTCAAATCTCAGCTCTGTCTTTTGTTAGCTGTACATAACCTTGGGCAACTTCCTTAAAGACTTTCTCAGATGTAAAATGGGGTAATAACACTAACTAGTTTATTGGGCTATCAGGATTAAATTGAGATCAAGTTTGTTAAGAGCCTGGCACAATGTTTGCAAAATAGTTAATTTATAAAAATAGTTACCACCACCACTATACCTAAAGAAACACACTAAAGACGAATCAACAGTCCAGCTCTCCAAGAGCTGACACTCTCCACCTGGAAGTACTGAAATGGAGATTTCAGAAACACAAGTTGACATATTAAGTACATATAACATGTCATAAACACATACATAGGACTCTTAAATCACACATTCAGTGAAATAATGAGTAATGGAGTACTCATATTTAAAAGACTTTGAACAAGAACATAACTGGAAAGGCACTTCTAGGCAGCAAGGAGAGTCAAAGAAGCAGGTATGTATCAGGCACATAAGGGCTTCAACACAGTGTTGTTAGTGAGGGACATAACATTTCTTAAAGCAAAATAAAATAAAACAAAAGGTTGTGGATTGATCCAGGGACACAATATATTACCACGTTAGCACCTTAATCTCTTAAGAGAAAGGACATTAACAAAAATTTTGGGAAGAGATCAACTCAGAATAAAGAATAGTTTTCTAAATTGTATGTCTCTGGCTGTTTTAATCTTGAAAATATTAAAATACAGTAATAAAGACTGACTGGTGAGAAAGCTACCTGAGCTGAGAGCTGAAGCTAGACATATACATATATGAAGAAAGACCATTCTAAGAAGAGTCATCAGTAAGTCCAAAGGTCCTGAGGCAACAAATGTGTACAATGTTGTATGTGATGAACAGAGAGGGAACCAGTGTAATAGGGAAAAAAATAAAAAAGTAGACACAGAATGGTACCAAGATTATATAACCCTTACAGGCAATCGTAAGAAGTATGGATTTGACTCTAGGGATGATGTGAAGTCTTGAGATGATTTAAGCAGGGATATGACATGATATCAAGACAAGAATTAGAAGCACAAGGATACTTTCCTACCTGGATAAAAGGTAAAAACCCCTAAAAAAGAAGTAAAATCAATTCTGATATTTGAATCACATTAAGTGGTTGAGAGTGCCATTCAAGGTAATGGGAAAACTGGCAAGTAATGACAGGTTACAATAATTAGGATGGTTTGGGAACGTGTGTTGAATTTAATAAGAGGGTTTGACAAAGGACCCATCTGGAAACTACGTTGAATGCAAATGGTGGACACAGAGACATGGCTTAAACTATAGATATGGAAGCTACTACGACACTTGCTGTGATGAGATGAACTCCCTGAAATAAGGGGTACAGAACCGGTTCTTAGAGCCTGGGACTGTGGTAAGAAGACATGACCAATCTTATGCTAACAAAGGTTTAAACTTTATTACTGAAGCTCTCATAATGAGAAAATGTTTTGTGCCACACAAAGAATTTTCCGATAATCATGAGCTACTCACTGAAACAGATATTTAAGACTATCAAGACTAAAATTAATGTCTGTGAGCTAGTCTTACACACCACTTGGGAAAGATAACCCCATGCTGAGACCATTAAAGTAATGCCATCTAGTTCCTGGAACTGCTAGCTCAAATGTCATCTAGGCCCCTCATTCAAAGTAGATGAATAGACGACATTCTATTTTACGATGAGAAGATTTTGGAAGAGGTCTTAAAGAAAACATTTAAGTTTTATCTTTTGCAGGAACATTGTAGATAGAACACATGGCATTTGTGAGAAAAGAGGATTGTCGTTCTATCATAGATAACATTTGTCAAAATCTAGAGGCAATGTTCTGGGGAGAACATACTACGTGACTTGTTGCTTTGATGGCATTATTCATTCAAGAAAAAAAGTTATTTTATGGGAAGTTTATTCAGAGTTCATCATTTAAAAGCCCATCCTAATGCCCCAATTCATCCACAAAACAAATTCCAAAATTCATAGAAATAGTGATGAGCATGCTCTTGTCATAATTGTCTAAGAAATAAGTCTTTCCCCACAGGCTTTGCAAAGTGCAAAACCTAAGTGCATTTTCCCCATTACATAGACATCTCCCCAACCCCAACTTGCAACACAAACACACTAGATTTTGCAATACCAATGACAAAGCTCTTCTTGGGTTAGTCAAGTTGGAAGGGAAAAAGAAGTTTAAAAAACACTCAATTTCTAAGAAATATGTATGCATCCGAATTCCAATCATTGATCATTACATAATAGGCATTACTGAGATAGAGAGGTCTTTCTACTTGTTAACAATAAAGACATCTTCCATGCCTTACTGACTATATGAATAGACAAACTCTAGACTCTAGTACGCTTTCCTTGTCAAGTCTGGGGATTGAACATGTGAGAGTTTCATCCTCAGAATGACACAAATTTAAAAGATGCTTTTCTGGCTTTTAAATGTTTTTTAGGTCTTAGGTAATATTTGACTATTTCTTATTTCTTTTGGTACATCTATATTGAGGGCAGACTAAGTGCCAGATACAATGACAATTTTAAAAAAAGGAAAGAAAAAGAAAAACTGATACACAACAGAAAAAAATTTTAATAATGGAAATAAGACCATACGATGAAAGAAGAAATTGCTCAAATTTGGGAACAATTAATGTTTCACAAAAATTAAACTTAAGGAATATGGATGTTTGTTATTAATCATATATAATGAGCAATTCTAATTCCTGGCTCTTAAAGTAAATTAAAATTAAAGTTGTAGCTCCTGACATTTTCTGGATGGTCAATATTTTCAATTCTATTTTTTTTAATTGCATTCTGTTTCCTTGATTGATTGGCCAGATTGAATTGAAAATTTTAGTTTTATTTGATAGCCTTATTTGGACTTAGGTATGTGTGTCTGTACATGTGTATGTGTTTTTTATGCACGTGGAAGTTGGAATCCATAACTTTATCAGGTAACAGATTGTGCTAACAGTGCTCAGAAAATGTTTGCTTAACAATTGAAAATAATTACCTTAAAACTGTATTAGAGTTGTTGAATATTTTATTAAGAAAATACCTAGAGATAATAGTTTAGAACATCTTAATTAAAATATTATTCCAGTTTTACTGAGAAATAGTAGCTTTGAGGTCTGCCTTAGGTTGTATTGCCATTATTATCCCAGAGTATTTCAAAAAAGGGAGGAAAGGTGGAAAGAGTATTTTATTAATTACAAACATGCCCCAGTTGTTTTCGCTAAAATTAGAGGATTACTCGATTCCATTGTGGATTAATTTGACTCCCAGGATGAGTGTGACAAAGATAAATCAATGTATCAGAACCGCCTGTATAGCTATTGCTAAAATAAGTTAATAGGTAATAAAAATAATACAGAAACTAAGGACCTTAACACTTAGCCTCTGTACCTCAACTATACGAATCTTCAGATTGAAAACCAACCAAGAGAGAACATATATTAAACTATTTAGAGTCACTTCCTTCTACCACCATGAATAAAATATATTCAAACCAATGTAATGTAAAAGGTGGTCAGTCTACCAAACTGCTTAATTAATGTAAATGCCTGTGAAAATATTTCTACTCTTTAGGCAGGTATATATAACAAATTACTGAAGTAAAACATATTTTGGTGGGTCAAAAAAGATACAACTGTGTAAAAACCAACTTATAAAGAAATATATTTTTTTAATGTTTTAATCTAAATTCTGAAATTCTAACAAGTCAAAACATATGCATTCCTTAAGGGAAAACTTTTAGCCTAAGAATATAGATTAGATATATGTGCCAAACAAAATAGGATAAGTTAAAAAAAAAGTTCGTTAATTTTTAAAAATGTATTTTAAGTTCTGAGACATATTGAATCATATGCTCCTCAGTTATGAGCAAGTAATTTTGATAGCTTTATAAAATCAGTTCACAGTTTGTTACTCACAACGGTAAAACATTTACAATTCAATCCCAGATGAGTAGTTATGATATCAAATAAAGAAACTGTCTGGAGGAAAAACTGTACAGACACAGTAATCAAATTCCCATACAGGATTAATGGATGGCATATAAGCCAAAAGATGATTCATTTTATTTTAAAATTAATTACAAAGGTCCTTGATTATTTTAGAATGAATTACATATCCTTATAGTAGATTTCCTTTTAGGCAAAAGCAAAATTAATTACATATAACTATGATATATTTGGCCATCAGAAATGTAACAGAAGGGAAAACATGACTATTTTGAAGTGTATATACCTGATTTTCTCCAAATCAAGATGAGTCAAATGAAATTTACATTTATCTTATAAACAAAGGAATATCCAGGAACTAGCACATCCTTAGTAAATCAGTAGATTTTTAAGAAATATCTAAAGACAAAGGAATGATAAAACCCATTTTAAAATATTTGAGAGATAAATGTCTATTCTCAATACTCTTTTTGGTTTGTTTTAAAGTCATATTCAAAATATTTTTTGTCAGTATAATTTGAATATGTAAGAAAGGAAATATAAGTCCATTAAATATCGAGTTAAAAAATCACTTGAAAAAAATTAACTGAAATCTCCTCCTTACCTATAAGCAGAAAAATAAAAATAATACTGATCAAGTATAAGAAAGATTCTGGGAATCAAAGAAAAACATCAAATTATTCCAAACGAAATAGGCCTTGTGACAATTACATGTTTTAAAGTGACTACACATTATTTGCAACATTTTCAAAATTACAAATAAAATTTAGCCACTAAATCACTTTGTAGTCTTATATCTGGCACTAGTAATAATGTCAAAACACATTTTATGGAAAAAAAAAACTTAGAAGACATATTCAGTCCAATTTCTACTGCCACATTTCCATATATTCCAATACTGACTGAAGGCAGACACGTCATCCTATTTCACTGTTAACTCAGGTATGAGAAGAACTCTGAGGGTGCAACCAAGAGTAGGATTCTGCTTTCCTTCACATCTATACTTGGTGTAAGCTGAGAAGAACCTGTTAAAATTGCTGTGTGATTGATTAATGTGGCAGATAGGCAATAGGGCTGGAATGAGCTCTATCTTCAGCTAGTAAAAACCTAATTATCTCACAATTGGAATTTATTACTATTTTGTAAAATAGTAAAAAAAGCAAAAATTTGAGGTCCCAAATTAAACAAATTGTAGTGTTTCATTTCATATAGCAGATTACATATCAAAAATGATTTCAGGTGGGGTTTTAAAGTTAATTATAGCATATTTCAATGGATTGAAAAATACAAGATTCAAAGTGACGATTCTCTTTGTAAATGGAAATTTATACAACGGATTAGTCACAGATTAGCAAGAATGTATTCTCTTCCTTTGCATCTTATAATTAAAACTGGAAGTAAAACTATGAGGACTGTAAATGTCTTTTAAATAACTGTTCTTATTTGCCAGAAAATGGTCTACTTTTCGATTAGTGACATACCTTAAGTGACATTATACTACTAAGTAATAAAAAATAGAAAATGATGAACGTCTAAGTATTACCTTGTCTTGTGCACCTGAAACTAATAAAATAAAAAAAGGAAAAAAAATAGAAATTAAACATAATATGTAAAGTTTTTAACCTTAAAATAAAACACTACTTTTTAAACTACAAATAAAGTACTCTCTCCAAGTACTAAATATGTATTTCTCAACCACTTCAAAGAAATTAATAAAATTAATTTTAAAGTATACATTTATGAGGTTTCATGAAATATTTTATCTTTATACTTTCTACATTTTTATTTTTCTACTAAGAATACACTGAACTTAGAAATATCTTCCAAAATAAAAGTTTATATGAAACTTTTATTAAAATAATAGTTTTTATGAAGGATGATGACCAATAAGGTCATTAGTAAATTCTTATATGAATGAAATGTACAGAATAATAATCCATTTTTCTTTTTATTCACACAGGTAAAGTTAATCTCTCTCTGGACACTAAAATCTAACTACTAAATTAAAAAAGCAATAATCTAGGTGATGTCTATTGCCTACATTATAATTATCATTAGTTTTTACCTGTCAAGTAAAAACAACATGCACTCTAGAAGATATTTAAAAGATTTTAGCATAATTGACTCAGGAATCTTGGCAACCATTGTGAACTTAAGGGCAATTATTGTATTTAATAATGAGATGCTGAAGTATACTTGAAAATGGATGATAGTCACTTAAAATATTTCATCTGTATTTACCTCTGTTTCATCAAAGTTGTATGGTTTTAAATATGTTATATTTTGCAACTCAAGGGGACATCATGGTATGGTAACTAAAATAAACCTATCATTTATTCCCATTGCTTTTGGCAGCAATGCAAACACTTTTATTAGAGGCTTTCCAAATATTGCAAATTTTATAGGTCTTTCATCAAGGGATTAAATGATCCACTCTAATTCTCAAATTATTACATATCTTAGAAATAACTTTTTATTTGTCTATTTTAATTGTTTAATCAATATCTATAAAGGCAAATCAATCATACTTTGTAGCCAACTAAGTATATGTCTATGGAATTAATTTAATATCCAGCAATTTATGGCTGATTATAGCAATGGATATTTTGATTAGAATATGTATGAGGCTCTCATGTGAGTGTAATGAAATTGCTATCATTCCTAAAATATTTTTGCTTATTTATGTGTTGCTTAGAGATACCAGGAAAATTATATTTTATCCAAACACTGTGTACTACAATAATGGCATAACGAAGACATTAGACTCTCCTGGCCTAATCTGATTCTCCGCAGAGCAGATGTAGTTAGTATTTGGTAGTCTAGACAAATTATAAGCAGATTTATTTTAAAGTGTATCTTTGCCAACGTGATGGCTTGGCTAAGGATTTCCAAATTGACAACTCATGCCCCAAGCTGAACTGATCAAGTTTACTTGATTATAATAATAAACTGTTAAAACATACACAAAACCCCTAACACAAACACTACCACGTCTACTTAGAGACCATCAAAATTCAAGTAAAACCAGTATAAAGTCATTGAAAGAAAACAAACAGGCAATTGAATTATTAAATAGTGGAGTAAACCCAAACTGAAATTACATAAAGAAGGTTTCCATTTTTTTCTGTCTGGCTCTATGAATTTATATGTGAGATTAGTGATAAACAAATATCTATAATTATCACCTTCTGTTAAAACAAAATAGATAGGTCTTATCTATCTATCTATCTATCTGTCTGTCTGTCTGTCTGTCTGTCTATCTATCATCTATCTATACATCATGTAATCACATCCACAGATGTACAATGAGGGACAATCAGATACTGAGACAGTTGTCTCTGGAAAAATCATTGTCATTGCCATAAAGTCACATCCCATTTCTAAATTATAAATTCATTTGGGAAAAATCAAAAACTTTCTATTGACAAAAAATTAACCGTGCTCGTCAAAGCCTTTCATAATTTATTTTAAGATGGGAGATACTCTAAATTCTTCACCCAAGCCTTGTAGTTTCAAGTGTACTCTGGGATGCAATAAACTTTGAGATCACCCTGAAGCTCTGAAATTGCCAGAAATCACAGACTAAACATTAGCTCTAGGGGATTCCAGAACTTACGTGGCAGGGAAGAGGTGCCACTCGTCCACCCTTCATCCATACATCTATCTACGTACCCATCCAGGCTTCTACCTACCCAACCAAGCACACCAAACAAATACTTAATGTATCCTGGTATACGATGGGAATAGCAAGACAATCCTGGTTTCTAGGAGTTCACATTTTTGAGCAGGGAAGAAAGACCTGAAAGATTACTAGATGATAACCACACTGAGGAGACAAAAGGAAATTAAAACCACAGTAGAGAAAAAAAAAAGTGTAGAAAAGCTTATATACATCTTGTTAGACAATGTATTCTTCCTATATTCCCACTACTCACTCAACTCTGATGTATGAGGTTTCTATTGACATAATATGATGCATAAAAAAAAAAAGATATGATCACTTTAGAAAAACTATAAAATCCTCTAAGAGGGAAATAAATTAGTAAATACAGTTAGAAATAGAAATTTATTTTGAAAAAAATGTATTTCCTTTATAATTTTTGCATTTCAATGTTTGCAAGACTACTTTCCACTGAAGAGAAATCCTAACAGGGTATAAAATATGCATGCAAAATTATAGGATTATATAACTGAAATTGTAATCTATTTATTCCAAGTTCAAACAAGAAATACAGCTCCTTTAAAGGAGACATTTAACTCATTGACAAAACATCAACTTTAGTCCTCTTTCTACTTATTGTCCTGTGAGTCATGGAAGAATTTTGACACAATTTTAACTTTTTCAATATTTCTTATCTTTAAATTTCATCATGCATTAAAATCTTATTTAGATTTGTCTGGCACCGATATCTTATTTTCCTGGCTAATGGCATTATGCAGATATTAATCATGTTTTAAAAGCCGTCAAAAGCAATCAGTAATACATTTTGTCCCTCTCTAAATGAAAGAAAGTTCATACTGGAACAGATGAAACACACCTAGAGTTCCAGTGAGATGAGAAAAATCAAATATTAGGTCTATCAACAGAGCAGCAACAATAGGCTCTTGAAAATACAGCTATAATTTTCAAAGTACCTATAGTTTTTATCAGAGAATATTTTTCTTAGTTTTATGATAAAAAAATTTCCAGCTAAAAGCTCAAATTCTATGGCCATTGTCCCCACAAAGTATGCACAAGACACGAGAAACAGTATTTTAATAAACTGATCACAGCAGAGCTGGTGACTGCATCTGCAAAGCTTTTAAATCCTCTGAGCCAAACACAGTTTATCATCAATCCAGCAGAGTTTCAGTGTTACACTGAAGTTCAGTAAGTGCTTTAGACTACCCGTGAAGCTTCTGGATGCCACTAATATAATAATAAAACAGGGGGAGGAGGGTCCTGTCTAAATCACGCAGGGAAATCGCTGTTTTATAAAATGACCTGGAATGTGATTGTCAAATAACGTCCCACTCCCAGCAGGTAGAGGGCTAACAGTAAGGATCTGTGTTTGTTTTTACTTTGTAACTCCTCTTGTCGGAGCCAGCTTCTCCTTAGGAACTTGTTTTATTCCGATTACTACAACATCACTGCCAGCGAATGGAGAGCAGACTCGGTCACTCCTTTGCTGAAGTCAGCCAAGAGAATATTCTGTTGGAGAGAGTAACATTCGCCTCAAAGGCCTAGAAGCCAAGAGAAAAACTGAGACACATACAAGACAATAACATATAAGCCAATTAACTTAGCCTCTCAGGAAAATATTCTTCACTCCCATCAAACTGTGTATTACCTGGCAATATAAATTGAAAATCTATTTATAGAGCAGTCAGGCTACATGTTTTATTGCTAAAACAGAAGGAGTAAGGGTCATAGAATGCAAAATCTTAGGAAACACATTTTTTTCCAGAGGCCATTTATTAATATGCTTTTGATACAGATTACTTTCTTGTCAATGGTTCTTTTGTCTTTCTTAAAACTACATCTGTACAACAACTAGGTCACCTTGAATTTCAAGTACAACATTGCCGATAAATTTAATTTAACATATTATCCATAATTACCATAAACAGGAGGCAGGTGTGACCCTTATTGTGAAGCTATAGGGCCTGAGGAAAGATGGGTTAACAGACTAGTTAAAAGCTACAGGATCTGAGTTGACTACAGGCTCCCTATGAGCCACAGTCTGACCCAGCTATTAAAATATTATTGCAATCATATGCTTCTTTAATAAGTAGTACTTCCAGATCAAGAGAAGTAACATCCCCATTCATTGTATATTGCATTGTTCAACCTACCTCTGAAGAACTTCCTTCAGCTCTACATTCCGTATTCTAACAGTTCCCAGTTAGAATGCAGAGCACCTACAGAGGGCAACCAAGAAAGCAACCAGCCTGAAATTAATGTCCCATGAACTCTGATTCGGGGCACTCTGAATGATTTTCTTGGAGAAGAAAAGGCAGAATAAAGTTTTGAGGACTGTACATAAATATCCAAAAATGTTCTGGTATACTCCCCCAACAGAGGATTTGCTCCTTGGAAATGAAGGGAGAATTTTTTTGGGGGGTGGAGTGGGATGATAAACGCAATTAGAACTACCAAGGAAGAATGAGATTCTTCCTAATACAGTGTTTCATGTCATGTAAATATTCTAGGTCATGTACTGGCCTAATCATTGGCCAGCTGCATTGTTAAAGGGACATCTAAATTAGGAAGGTAGTCGAATTAGTATACATGGAAAGATCCTTTCAAATCTGAGAGTCTGTGATGAAAGTTTATACAGTTTGTTACAGAAGGAGCCTAAAAAGGAACTCAGATCTATACAGATTAGTTCCTGTGCTTCCTTTAACTATCTAGACTCTTGGAATACCCGATTAACAGGTCTCTATTCTGAACTCTCTGACCCACTTTACAGAGTGCCGAGGGCTGTCTTTCTAATAGAGTTGATGCTATCCGCTTCCTTTAAAATGTTTGATAATTCCTAAGTCTGCAGAGGACAAAGCCCAATCTGTCTAAAGTGACACATTCTGGTCCTCAGCCCTGGTCTACGTGATCTCCTACCTCTCATTTCTTTCTTCCCTGAGAGGGAACCGGCTGCTACCATAGGAGGGTCACAGGACTAGTAGCTGTGAATCCAGGCCTTCCTCCTATCTTTAAAAAGGTAGCTTTTCTTTTGTCTCTTTTCTATGTGGAATTCTACAGAAGGTCTCACTTTCTGCTCTAGACTTGAGCATGATAGTAAGTCTAATAGCACTGCTTTTCGAAGTACTTCCATGCCTTCCTTCCTTTACACACCCATCCTCACCTTCCGCACTCCCTCCTGGAAAATGCCTATTCACCTCTCAGAGCCCTAAAACAAATGCTGCAACCTTCTCCACAGTTCCCAAGGCAAAATTATTTGCTCTCTCTCTGCTCCCATTCTATACACACCTCTCTTCTAGCAGCTTATACCTTCAAAAATAGTTAATATCAGACAAGCCTATCTTTCGCATATACAAACACCAGGGCCAGCTGTTTGCCTTATTTATAAGTTCTGCACCTAGCACCTTTAAAACTCAATAAACGTTTGAATGAATGGTAGTCATTGACTTTCAACTTGTAATCTATGACATTCTATAATCCTGTTCAATAATAGTAGCCATGGTAATACTGTCCCTATGTTTTTGAGCAACCTTTTTATAAACCTTGAAATAGAAATATGAGTTAGCGATCAAGAACAGAGATAAAGGATAGAAATTTCCTTTAGGAAACATCTCCATAGACAGGGTGATAAAAGTCATGGAAATAGTTTGCAAATTAAATTAGACTGGCCTCTCCAAATGTCTTTTTCTAGTTCTAGCAAGGAGATTTTAATATAACATTATATATCATGTATATATTATATAAATAATAATAATTATTATTATTATTATTATTATTATTATTGTCTAAATTTTCAGCATAGAGGAAGGGAATATTTACTACCATGAGCTAGGCACTGTTAGGCATAGTACATATATTACTGCATTTAATACAACACTACAAACAAGTTTGACCTGTTGTTTCTACTTTTAAACAGTGACTATGAATTCCCTGGAAACATTAAAATCATTCAGTCTCTCAGTACCAGTAAATTCTATATTGTCACTCCAGGTGAATCTTAACTATTGGTTTATTTATTTATTCATTCATTCATTCATTCATTCATTCATTCCATGAACTGATTTATTCATCAAATTTATGAAGCCTGTAATATGTGCCTTTTACATACAAAAGTTTCCTGCACTTATGTGACTTGGATAGATTGCAAAGCTCCAATTTTCAATTCCAAGCTAGTCTGATTTTGAATTTAGAAACAGGTCCTCTTGAATCAAGTCACATTCTGAATTCAAAAGAGGGTAAAGATGCAATTTTTAGAGACAAAAAAATTCTATCTCTATCTGATACATTATATCTTGTGCCCCAAATTATAAATTATAATGTATCCCAAAAAGGAGGTATTCTACTCAGATAAGTTTCTTGGGCTAAAAGTAAATAAGTATTGTTATGTTTTGATATGTCCATATCTTGTTTGCAAAATATCAAGTTCTTTAAATCTCTACAACATTTATCACGTAATAAATCATTTGACAATTTCAAATTTCTATTTTTTAAATTTGACATAATTTTATTTTAAACTACTTTTAACAAATTTAAGGCAATTTTGGATTTAAGATTTCCTTTTTGGTTTTGTTTATTTTAAAATGTACCTCTCTGGCCAAGATTTCGGTAAGCCAAATTTCAGACTAAGAATGTGTGAGGAAACACATTTTAGAAGTTTCCTCAATAATTCAGAATGACTGCAATAAACCCAGTTATATCATTACTTGTTAGCTGAAGGATTTGGCTATATCACAAGTTACATCATGTTCCTGGAAACGTAGCTGCTGGGAACCAGTCGAAGCTTGTTTCACTATAGCTTGCCTCCACTGATTATGGTATTCTTACGCCAACACCAGGATAATAAAGTAGCTCCCTGGACAAAGAACATGAAGCATATCTTTAATAATTGGACACACCCACATCATTAGATGTAACTACAGCTGCATAACAAAGCTGACTGCTTGAAAGGCTAGACTATACGAACAATTGTCACCCCAATAAATTAAAAAAACAAGAACAAAACAAAACAAAAACAAACAAACAAAAAAGGCTAGACTGGAAAAATGATGGGGTTAGAAACCACACCTTCTTCATAACCTTTACCTAAATTTGTTAAACCAAATTCCAAAATTCTCCTCAAGTTTTGAGTCCTGAGTCCTATTCATTTAGTACAGGTGTACTATCAGATACACATTTAGTATATCACATTCAGGTACATCCTATCAGATACAGATTGCTAAAGCAATATATATTGGCAACTTTACGCGTCTTATATGTCAAACAGTAATTATTTACCTTAGAGTAAATAAATCGAAAACTAAGAAGAATAAAACCCCCTAACTTGGTGATTATTTAGGTTTCATCTAGTCTTTAGGTCACAGAAGTAGTATGGGATCTGAATGGAGCTTGCGAAGGTTGTATGTACGTTCAGATACTTTTATGTATCTCTCAGTCAATAACAGGCAATCATTTTAGTCACTAATTCTCTGTATAATTTCTTAGTAAGATACAAAGAGCCAAACAACCTTAAGAAAATAACAAAATAAAAGAATAGTCATCATTCTAGGCCCAATTTCTATAGTCCTTTTTGACCCACTCGATTGATATATTTCCTGCCTCACCTATGACTGACTCCTTTACTCATTCAAGGGTGCTTATTCAACTAAGATTATATCTGTAATAAAACAGAATGATTCAAAATATCTAAATTTTCGCATAGCTCACTGTTTCTATGGGGATAAGAATAAACAGATTTATAAAGAAAAGAATGACTAAATCCAATATTCTTATTGAGTAACTATTAGGTAGTAAGCCTCACAAGGGACAAAAAGAAACAAAAGAAATAGTTCTTGCCCATAAAGAGCATACAATTAGATTTAAAACAGGATTTTAAAAAGTTGAATAATAAAAAATAATGCAAATATATAACAGTTTGAATACAGAAAAGCCCCAGACATTATAGGATTAATTACCAAAGATACAAGCAATAGAATGTTCCAGGGATTTGGAAAAGGGAATGATTGCTTTAGGACAGTTAGTCAAAAAAAGACGCAAGAGAGATGAGGTTGATTTTACTGATGTTTTAAAGAATGGGTTAAATTTAGATAGGTGGATAGAAGGCAGGCAACCCTTTATCCACCTATTGTAGGGGGAAATGTACGACTTACTGGGGAACCGCAAGAAGCCCATTTGGGTGTGACAGAGTTGAGTTAGGAGAGGAGAGGACTGCGGCGGGATGGCACTGCCGATGGGGGCGTAACTGCAGAAGGCCCCGCCAGCCATGCTCAGGAGTCTGAGCGTCCGCGACCGGGTGCTCACGTGCCCCAGGTCCACATCCAGTGCTTTCCATTTTATTATCATGGCTTAGTCTCTCTGTAACGGAGAACTAGGTCTTGGGAGCAGGAGGCTCAGAGGGTTGAAGAGAGTTGCTTGGTAATGGAGGAGCCGAAACCTCAGACTGACTCGCAGTCAGTACTCTTGCCAGAGGGAGGATACATGGGGATTTTTTGAAGAAGGGAGTGATGTGAACAATTCAGTATTCTGGAAAGTATAGTCTAGCCAGCTGGTGTTGAGAGATTGCATTACACAGAACTAGTGATGAGTAGTTCTACTGGAAGTTTTAGAAATCTAGGGGAGATTAATTAGTTCACACAACTGTGAGAGATCAGTGGAGCTAGACTAATACTTGTATGGCAAAATTAATATCTTGGCCATGTTTCTGTATGTGTGCTGGACTCTCTCCTACTGCATGATGAATTTCTCGCTCCATTATGGGGGCATGGGGTAGAGGAAGAAGAAGGGGGGAAACAGCTTAGTCACTATGGAGAAAGAAAAAACCTGTATCCTAATATCTTCGAATAAAACTTGAGGAAAGGATTCTGATTGACATCTCTATGACCAGGAAGTAATAAACCTGACAGTACAGCAGAATCTTAAAAAATCGTAGAGGGGTTAGTACCCCAAAAAGATATGGGATGCTCTTCTCAGAAAATATTGAGGAAGAGCTGCTGGAACGACAACATTCACTACAACCAGGAAACACTGAAGGCAAACTCAGTCACTGGGACAGAATAAAGTCTTCCATGATTGAAGACTATAGACATGGCACAGTTCATGCATTTAATTCTGTTATTCTGAGTTAATTCATTATCACTTAATTGAGTTTCCATTTTTATTTGTGGATATGTTAGAGTTATATAAGCATTGGTTACCATTCTAACGCTAAGTTGATTTCCAGATTTATCTTCTCACTTTTTCTACTGGTTTACAAGTCTTGTTTTTAGTAATTATTTTGGAAAAGATGGTTTCAGTTTTGTCTCCCATGTTTTGATACTATACTACTTTCATACTCAATTACCTTTTAATTAAAATTCTATATTGCATTATATTTGTATTCTTCTTTCTCCCATTGGCCTCTTATCAGGGTGACTGTGCAATGGGGAAAAGGAAATAAGAGACTTTTCAGAGATTACTGGACACTAACTCCAAGAGACCAAAACGAACACTAATTCCAAGAGATCAAAAATATCTCTGTGGCCCACTAGTCAGAGTAAGGACTTATGGAGGCCAGGAGAGATCAATGGAAATTTCACTCAGGTCTGTCTCACAGTAGGTATAGTGGGGTCTCTCAACCCACTGCTTAATTATTTTCCATTTCTGGAATACATAACTATAAGAGTTATACTCAGCAAATGGCAGAGTCCCCATACAGATGGGGATATGAAATCTACCTTGTATCCTTCTAATTATCTTTACCTTCCATTCTGAGTGGTGAAACTTATATAGTCTAGTCTGTTCAGAATTAGTCCTTTGATTTTGAAACCAACTGCCTATAATGTCTACATATACATCTAAAAATATAGTCATACAGAGGCAAACACTATAATGCTTCTTAAATAATATAGATCTTAAATAATATCCTTCTAGTATTGCAGATACCAAGAAAGCAGGCATTCCATGTTTTTCCTAAGCTTGTTTTCTAAGTAACTGGAAGCTAACTCCATTAAAGATGCAATAATGAGTTCAGATTCTACAATGACAGATAAACCATTTCATGAAGTATAGTTTTTAAACTTTAACTTGCATTTTGTCCTTGTGAGCAGCTTGCTTCCAATAAGAATGAGACAAGCTGAAGCCAGCGATTATTGGAACAGACAACTTATTGGTGTGTGCAGACGGCTTGTACTGTCTTTTCTCTTGCCTCCATCCCCCTAGCCATGTGCAGGGACTCTTCTCCTTTTGCTGGTTAACACTCTTCCTCATCTGGATTGCCTTCAACTATGTGACAACAAAGAACTCAAGCACCAAAATAGCAGCAGCTACATATCCTCTGCATGACAGTGTAATTTCTTCTGCCTTCAGGCTGTGTCTAGCACTGAAATCATAGTCTGTTTATTTCGATCTGGTGCTACATTACACTGGGAGGGATTTAACTCTTCCTTATAAATACACAGGGGAATTATCTCTTGGCTCTGTTTAACTTCGAATTGGAGATGAAATTGTGCAGTTCTTTTTGCTGCTGAGCCAATCATGCCATTGAGCAAAAACTTACCTTCCAATTTTATTAGACAAGCAAGAATACTCTGCTGTCTCTCAAAATGCTCAGCAACACAATTATTAGAACGAACACAGACCTTTTTTTTTTTTTTTTGGTGGCTAATGAGCCTAGGAAATGAATCTTGAAGGTTTCTCATCTGACTTGAGTGTTTAGTTTCCTCTTCAGATGTTTCTGCTAGGGAATCGGCATTTCTGAATTAAAGAGTTTTACTAAAGAAAATTTGGCTAGGGACAGTATGTGTGTATGTTTCAGGCTGTGTTGATTATCAAAACACTCTAAGTGACTACAATCCTTTATAAACCAGTATTCTATAATCTCCTCATTCAGAAAAAGTCAGTCATCTTTAAGACCACTCTCTGTCTTACCCATAATCGCCCAGTAATCTCCATGTCTACTGGATTCTACATCTAAGACATCTCTTTCAGCTGGTCCCTCCTCTCCATTCCCAATTCTAACTTTTCAGTTCTTATCATCTCTTGCCTGAGTCTAGTAACTTAATTCTCTGCTTCTGGTCTTTTCCTCCAAGTTAATTTTCTAAATTATGAGTAAATATCACAATCCAGTTTAAAAGACTTCTATAAATCCTACCATACAAAGACTCATGTATATATCCCCAAAACAGAATGGTTCCTGGCACACAGGCACTTAATGAATATTTGTTTAATGAATGAGTAAACTCTCCATTGTCAGAGGTCTGGGAAACCACCATTTATTGAGCATCTCTTTTGTGGTATACATGTAAAGAACCTAGCAGTTGCTAACCCTATTGTTTTCATTACATTCTCTCTCTCTCTCTCTCTCTCTCTCTCTCTCTCTCTCACATACACACACACACACACACAAAACAGGTGAGGAAGATATTAACATTCTCATTTTAAGTATGAAGAAATTGAGGCCTGGAGAGATTATACAGCTTTTCGAAAGTCACAAGACTAATCAATAGCAAGGCTGGAGTTTGATGTTAAGTCTGAATAGATGACAAAAAAGTGGGGCAGAACATCCTTATGAATGAACCACACAATCAAGAACTAGAACATTATCTGTAAACTTCCATCATCCTCTGTGCTCCTTTCCTCTCCCTTCTCCCTGTCTACCTTCTTCTCCATCATCCTTAAAAAAAAAAAAGAAAAATCACTATGCTGAATTCTGGGTTTATTACCTCTTTCTTTGTTTTGGTATATAGTTTTATCAGACATGTATGCTGGTATACCTTTAAAAGTTTTGCTCATTTTTGAACTTTATAAAAATAGCACTGTACTTTATACTGTCTTCTGAGACTTGTACCAGTAATTCATAAGAAAGTTTATTATAGTATTGTTTTATAAGAGCAAAACCTAGAAACAAATGTCCCAGAACACATGCATAAGTAAATTGTAAGTAAATAAGTAAATTGTGGTCTATTCACACAATTACACAATGAAATATTACACAAAAGTGAAAAACATGAACTATATACACCAATGTGGATGAACGCTAGACAGAACACTGGGTGAACAAAGGTAATGGCTTTCATCTGATGCAGGCTCTTTGCCAAAGGGCTGCAGTCTACCTCATCTATCTCACTTCTTCATAACCTATATTCTCCTCACACCAAACTTCTGTTACTTAAACATCCCACACTCTTTGACTCACTTGGCTTTTCTCATCATAAAAGCTCTTTTGAGATATAAGTCACATAACATAGAATTCACCCATTTAAAGTATACAGTTCAATGGCTTTTAGTATATTCACACAGTTGTGCAACCATAACCATAATCAGTTTTGGAATATTTTTCTCACACCACAAAAAGATCACATACCCATTAGCAGTCATGCCCCATTTCCTTCCACGCCTCCCATCTCACCCCCAGCCTTAGGCAACCACCAATTTATTTTCTGTCTTTCTGGATTTTTCTATTCTGGACATTACATATAAATGGTAACATATAATGTGTGGCTTTTGTAACTGGCTTCCTTTACTTAGCATAATGTTTTCTAGGTTCATCCATGCTGTAGCATATAACAGTATTTCATTTCTTCTTATTGCCAAATAATATTCCACTGTATGGTATACACATTTGCCTTTGTACATCGAGTTTCTTTAGTCATTAGTGGCTTTGTCCGGCTCTCTGCCTTTCAAATTCTTATTCACTCCTCACGCCCAGATCTGAGACCAACTTCCCTAATTGCCATGGTCCTCCTCTGTTTAAGCACAGCTATTGTACTTTCACACTATATTACAATAATCCATGTGTACCTCCCCTTCTCCACCCAGTAGTAAAATATGGGCTCCCTAGGAACAGGGACAAAATTTTATTCTTCTCTGGGTCTGCAGTACATAGCAGAGTCTAACCAACAATATCCACTCAACAAATACTTGTTGAATTAGTGAATGAGTAGATTCTTCTCACGTTTGTCATGTTTATACTTAACATACAGAAGGAGTGGGTGATAGTGTGAAAACAGTAAATAATAATGCAGCATGATTATGGTCTCAAACCTGGGTTCGCAGAGGAGTTCTGCATTTGAAAACTTGGCGGTCTTGGAAAACTTGCTTAACCACTCCAAGTCCCATCTGAAACTTGAGGATAAATAATATCATAGTCATATGGCTGACTTTAATATGTTTGTAAAGAATTTACCCAATATTGGTAACGATTATCAGTACCAGCAATAAAAACCATAAATGGAGGGGTGGAAGAAGGGGAAAGGGTCTTAAAGAACATCTGATTCAAATCCCATATTTTACAAGTGAAGAAACTGACAACTGGAGAGATTAGGGGAGACGCCAGAGGCCATTTGGCCTCTTGAGTAAGTAAGTAGTGTACAGTGTGCTGGAAAGATCCCATACTATGTAGCACAACGTACCTGATGCTGGACCCTGGCTCTGCCTCTTACTAGTTAAATGTCCTGGGGCAAAAGGCTACGTTTTCTAAAAGTTAATTTCCTCTGAGTATGAGACAATAAATACCCAGCTCACAGAACAGTCCTGAGAATCAGAGGGGCTCTGTGGTTATGCAGGAGGCTTCTGATGATGACACTAATGATGATGAGCACGTACACACACACTGAATGATGCACTAACAAATTAATGCATTGGCAGAAAGAAAGTTTTGGAAAAAGAAACGTACAGCTTCACACACACACACACACACACACACACATACACACACACACAGAAGACAGAAATCATTTTAAAAGGGAGATTCAATTTTAGGAAAAGTGATTTACAGTCAGCCTGAAGTAGGAACAGTACCTTGCAAATAACAGTGGATAAAATAACATGGGATCTTTAGGGATAAAAGACACTTATATAACTAAAAATTCATGTCATCTTGTCCTGTCTTCTAAGTGGCTTATCTTTAAACTGTCCAGTGTTTTCTATCTGATATTCCTGGAGCAGATCCTAAGGAAACAAATGTTCTCTCTGAAGCCTCTACATAACTATCAACACAGTTTTCCTTCAAAACTGAACACCTTAAGATTGGCAACGAATTTAAAGGTGACAAAGCAAGTTTTAACACAGCACTAAGCCATTATTGAAAAAGAACGTTCTATTGCCATCTTGTTTTTTCCTTACAGTGTTTGGTTATTTACTAAACATGAGCTCATCTCCCATTATTAAAGAAATAGCAACATACTCAAATTGTAATGAACCCAACAGACAGAAGTTGTGTGTCACCATTTAAAGCACAGGATGGTCTCCAAATTCTTCCAATTTGATCATGTATGAAGATATCAGGAAACTGTGAAGAATCACAGTGGTGTGTTACCTCCCTATCCTCTTATTTACTGGTTCCCTGGGTTCTATTCAAGATTGATTTTTAAAAAGTTCCCTCACACCTCATTTGTTCCTCAGAGATTTTAGCTTGGCTGTTTTACATGAATTATTTATTAATTCAACAAACATTTATTGAACTCTACTTTATACCAGGCATTGTTCTGGCCGATGAGAACCAAAGGAAAACAAAGAAAGAAAAGAAAATGGAGACCCTTCTCTCAAAGAGCTTACATTCTCATGGGGTGAGATAAAAATAAATAAATATGTGATATGTAAGAAGGTAATATGTGCTATGAAAAAAACAAAATAAATAGTAAAGGAGGTAGAGAGTGATTGGGGGCAGGTACATCAGGAAAGCCTGCTTCAATAAGGTGACAACTGAGAAAATTCCCCAATGAAATGAGGGACTGAGACATGTGGTATCTGGGTCGAGACAATAGCAGGTGCAAAGACTATGAGCTGAGATTTTACTTATCAGGTTCAAGGAACAGTTGCAGGATAGTGTGGCTAGGGTTGATGCAGCGAAAAAGAAAAAGCCAGAAGTCAGAGAGGTGGCAGAATCCAGATCACATGGAGCTTTTGCTTTTACCATAGAGAGCCATGGGAGAGCTTTGGAGTTATGATCTGACTTACATTTTTAAAAGCTTCCTTCCTCAGGTTACCAGAGAAAATAGAGCAAAGAAGAGCAAGCCGGGGTGGGGATCAGAGAGAAGGTCAGAGATCATTACTACTACATGTAAGAAAAGCCACGGAGCTGGTGAGATATGATTGAGTTCTGTATACATTTTGAAGGAATAATTTTAATAACACACTCCTTTACATTCATTACAATACATCCTTTCTTTAAATCCAATCCAATACCTAGTACTTCCTTAAGAAAAGGCATTATACGTATAACTTTATGGTCTCCAAGCCACTCAGATGAATAATCCTTCCTACTCTTCCTTAATATATATACTTGTAGTCACTTTTTTACTTGTACAGAATAAAGGTCACTGCCGTCTCAGCCTAATGGAAACATGGGGACTATGAAGTTGGTCAAGTGACATAACAGCCACTTCCTAAGACATGGCAATGGAGCAGGTTTAATGGCTCACAGATCTAGAAAACTCAGCAGAATTCCCTCTTGTTTGATCAGGCCCTCCCTTCTGACACTATCTTCACTGTGAGGTAAAACACTCCCGAGTATTCTGTAACAGCAGCCAAAACTGGTCTTGTAGATCCTCAGGCGTTTTTCAAATTTTGAATTCAACATACTTCGTGGACTTTCATTTTCAAGTGACAGCTTAACCAGCTGTATTTAAATAATAGTATGAACCTGTTCACTTTAACACGTGGTTGGAAGACCATGATACACTGGTTATTACAGCATTTATGCAAAAACGCAGAAACTGAAAACAATAATCCATTTTTTCTGGCTATATGTAAAATGTGAGAAAGAATATAGAAAATTCTAGAAACATATATACTAAAGTCTCAATAACAGTTACCTCTAGGGAGTGATGGCAGTAACTAGGATAGTAAAGCAGGGTGATTAAAGGAGACTTCTGCTTTATAGTAATGTCTCACCTACTTTTGACAATAAATTATTGTCTCATTGTAAGTTTTTTAAAGGATCCATGATAGTACTGCTGCTCCTTCAGTAGTACTTCAGAATTAGACGGTACTTAACTAACATATAAAAAAAAGTTTGTGAAAAATTAATGCTTGTATTTCATATTCCACTTCTAACCAAATATAGGAAGTAGCTAAAAAGCTATTTTTCAAGCTGAGATTTTGTATAAAGAAGCATTTATAACATATTTTAATTTGTGAAAAGAACACCGACTATGCTCACAACATTTTGGACCTTTGATAATGATTAACATACATTTTCTTAACAACCTATACCCTTTATTAGGTTCTATACCAGAAGAAAATCCGGCAAGAAGGCTGAGTTGACAGGTGTGGTTAACAGAAATAGAAGCTGGGCCTAGGAATGGAAAAATGGGGATGATAATTGTAAACCCGGGTTCCTTACCAGGAAGCTCATGAGGAGAAACAACAAGAAAGAAATAAAATGGCCACTGGAGGATACAAATTTTAGTAGGGGCTAAAGGTAGAGAAATCCGGGACTTGTCTAATCATAGTTTCTAGGAGTAATTCCTGGGAGGTTGTTCGTTTTCTTCTTTTATGTTTAAATTCCCAGTAGTACAATCTAATTTCTTTAGCTCTCATAATAATCCTTTCATAGTAGAATCATTTTACATAACTTCAAAAAGAAATTCTTCCTCCATGAGGCAGAGGATGTTTGGATGAGAAAAAACTAAACAACCAGTAACAGCTGATAATAAATCCTGTACAAGGCAGGGTATCACGGGACGCACTGTCTGGCGTATTCAACTGGATTATGCCTTAAAGGACTCTGGGCTTGCTATAAGTTAGGGGGTCTGTGAAGTGATAGAATGATATATGGAAATATGAGGATAGTACTGTCAGTTTCCACTGTCGAAACTGTCTTGGAAAATACACACCAGACTTGGAGGTGCCAATGAACCCCGTTACCCCTATGCTGCCCTGTGTTCATCCTGACCACACTCATTCTGCCATCCTGACTGTCCTGCTTACAGTCAGACACAAAGCAGCACATCTGATGAGTAATACGAGGGGTGATACAGCTTTACATGAAGTGAGCTTTTCCCTCTGGCAGAGAGTACGTAATAAAGCTTTAAGAACTTGAATTTAGCTTCTTTTATGACTGACTATTGTTGAGGAGGATTGATACATATGATAAACTCCTAATTCAATAATGTGAACTCATTTCTTCTTGTTATAAGGTTTGTCTTGAAACTGTCTAAGTGAGTTTGTATAACTCATTATTTTTCCACCCAAAGGGTTTGCCTGCTACTTCTTGTTTTTATCTCAATTAATTTTGTGTCTGCCGGACTAACACAAATTACCACTTCCATGTCTTGCACTTTTGATTTAAAAATAAAGCTAATTTGGGAGGTGTTTAAAGCTTTATTAATATGTATACGGCTATTAGCAGTGGCTATGAGGTTCGCAAGGTTCTTTTTAAAATTAGAAATTCTACTTCCAATACTGTCTCTGGGCTGCAGCTCTCCCAATCTGACCACATCACTTTTAACATTTTTCTTAGGGCACAAAGCAGAATTTCACATCAGGTCACAGAACAGTTGGTTTTGGTTTTCCCACCATTTATCTTGCCCATTCTGTTCCATGAGTCAGACAGACTCACATAATACATTTCTGTCTCTGACTTTCTTCAGAAATTCAGAGGCAGCACTTTCTCCCACAAAAATGTTTGGGTGCTGTGTAACAGCCAAGCACTATTCTTCACTATCTACTTCCCCTCCTCCAGCCTGAACCTGGACTGGGCAAGTAAAACAGAAGTGCCACACATATTCCAAGATGATACCAAAATACAGATGAAGGGATTATTCCTCAAAAGGAAGAAAGAATACAAAAGGCATGATCCATACCAAATAATGAAGCCTATGGTCCCATACTCACCTCTCTGCCAGTTCCCCCCATTATCATAAAGAAAAAAAATTCCATGCTTTTTTGCATAATAGTAGGGCAACTGAGGAAAACCCAGTAAGAGATGTAACCATCTATTGGGAATAACAAGTCCTGAGGATGACCAAGGACAACAATGGGGCAAATAAAAACAACTGGATTGTGTTGAGAGAAATGAACATTGAGAAAAAGATAGCAGTGCAGTAATATTTTGAGATTATGAAGCTATACACCAGTGTTCTTGAACTTTTCCCCCCAACTCTTCTACTTCCTGGACGTGTTATCTCAGATATGTGATTTGACCACTCTGTGCCTTAAATTCCTTATTTGGAAAGTGGGAATGATATTAGTATTGCCCTCATTGAAGTTTTGTGAGTACTAAAAAGTTAATGAAAGAAAGTATTTCGCACAGTGCCAGCACATAGTAAGCGCTCAATAAATACTTGCTGAATGGAAGACTAAGTCAAACACTGAACTGAATAGCAAATAAGATATAATGTATATTAAAACAACAGTACCTGTGAGATATTACTACTGATAACCAAGGGGTTAAATGAAATTGAGAAATTCAATGTGAAATATAGGAGTTTTACTAGTTTTCTCTCCTGCTATAAAAAAAGGGAAAGTTGAGGATAACTATAATAGAACTATTTCATCTTTAAGGGAGACATCTGATCAAGTTTAATAATAATTGATCTGCCATTGATGCCCCTGTGTTAGCTTGGCTTCATTCACGTATTGCTCAGAGCTGTGCTATCCAACCTGGTAGCCACTCACAACATCTGGCTACTGAGAGCCCGAATGAGGCCGGTCCAAATTGCATGGGGTTGTAAGTGAAAAACGCGTATCACATTTCAAAGACTTAGAATATCAAACATGAATAATTTTAAATACTGATTACATGTAGAAATGATAATATTTGGAAATACTGAGTTAACTGAAGTGCAGTATTAAACTAATTTCACTGTTCTTTTTATTTTAATGTGGTTACTAGAAAACTGAAATAGCATATGTGACTCATATTTATGGCCTGCATTATATTTGGACAGGGCTGGCTTAGATCAAGAAGGAAAATAAGCCACACTATTATAATATTATTACTACCATTTCTAACTATTAGTTAGTGAGTAGTTATCCTGCTAGATGTTTTAAAACATTATTGCTAAGCATCACAATAGCTCTGCTATAGATAAGGAGAAAGTTTCAGAGTGTGTATTGTCCCAAATCACAAAGCTAGTAGTGTTCAGAGCAGGAATGAATCCACATCTGTCTGATTCCAAAGCCTGGGTGCTTTCTTGTATACCAGGGGCCGTGTGGAACTGGAAGCATACGAGGGGGGAAAAGGCCCTGCATGAGTAAGGAGAGCACAGCACTTCCACAGCAGGGCATCTTGGGGGATGTGTAAATACTATAGTCTTATAAGGACACAGACTTCCTTATACTTTATAGACAACTTGTGTAATGCTCTACAGGAATAGAGCCATTCTGGTTCCAATTTACCTAAGACTAAGTCTCCATATGCCTACAGATAAAGTAGGAAAAGAATGAATTCACAGGCAACATAGTGTACATTTAAAAAGGAAAATTTAAAGTAGAAAAATATACACACAAAGATGTTAGTTGTCACATTATTCATAAAAAATTCAATCAGAGGCTAATTAAAAAGTGATGATTTTGATACTTTAGTTAACAGTAAAAAAATGCTTAGATGTTATCTGACATAAAAATCAGAATATAGCATTATGCACACTGATTGTAGTTCTGTAAAAGGATAGACATACACAAATACACACATATATATATATATATGTATATATGAAGAAAAACTTACAGGGAACACTCTAATTGATAATAGAGCAAGTGTCAAATGAAGGAGAGACAATGTTGCCCCCGCAGGGGACATAAGGCAATATAGGGAGATAATTTTCAGTTGTCACAGCTCAGGGAGTGCTACAGGGATGTTTCTAAACATCCTGCAATACACAAAACAGCCCCTAAAACAATGTCATCCAGCCCCAAACATCAATAGTACAGAGACACAGAGACTGAGAAACCCTGTATTAGGGTAACAGGATTACAAATTTGCTTCTACTCTACTTTCCACCGTTTTATAATGTTATATTGCTTTACAACATAAAAGTTTTTTCAAACAAAAATTGTTACTAAAGAAGAATAACAGAAACTAAATTATAATCAAAAACATAGAAAGTCATTATATATACGGGGGATTGGTGCTGGGTATTGGAGTAACATCTATTAAATAAATTCCTTTTAAATGTTCTAAAAACTACACTCAGAGAGGATGTATGTAAATTACTTGTAGATTAAAATTCGGCCATGTTCGCTCAATCACTGCTGCAATTGGAATGATTGATTCAACATCTAACAGGAAATTGGCACTCCTTGCACTGTTGGGATAGCATTCGCTAAACATCAAAATATTTTTCTCACTCCTCTCAGCAAGTATCGCTGTAAGGGTGTTATTATTACTGAGACTGACAGTATACGCTGCTACTTGCACTGCATTTTAGGAAGAGACGGAGATATTTTTACTGACAATTTTCTCCAGTATTTGCATCACTGTGATGAAAAATAGAAGCATAAAACTTATACTTGTATAAATTCTGTTTAAAGACGACTCCTTTTGTGAACAAAACTACTTGTACCAACAGATTATCTGATTAAAGATTTCACCAAAAAAAGTCTTGCTTGCAGGCATAAAAGAGTGCATCTGCAAGCTGTTTATAGTCTCAACATTTTTGTAGTTCATTTACATCAAAAAGATTCTAAAATAAAAATATCTAAAGGAAGTACCTATTTAAATAGGTTTACTGATGCTATAAGGAAGGTCTAATATCGTTTATCAAATGTTTCTATTACATCACTTGACCAGAGAAAACTCAAGCACTCTTATTTAATATTCAGGGTAATGCACAATTCAGTTTTTTCCTTGAGCAATAGCCAGGGTTTTTGTAATCTCCAGTAAACTGCATATTGTCTGCCATACAGTAGGACTCAATAAATATTACGTGAATGAGTGAACATTCATAAAATCACACCATGTGCTAGTCAGGGTTCTGTCGAACTTCCTGACAAGAAGACTTATATATTTCAGTTCCCTTTCTTAAGTTTTACTCATACATACATTCATTCATTCACCAAAACCCACCTCTAAGCTCATACAACATGTGGCACAGACCACCTCTATAATATGTGTCACTTCCTTGTATATTTGTTTGTTTATCTATCTCTTCCACTAAACGACCAGTATTTCAAGGGCAAGGACCATGTCTTGACACTTCTTTGGATTTAATCTTCAATATAAGCCTGGAGGATAAGGAACTCATGGCTTAGAGAACTTGCCTATAGTTAAAAACAGGTAGAGCTAGGATTTGAACCAAGAACATCATCCTCCAAACTATTCTCTTTCCATTTTATCAAACTGCAGAGAAAATGAGAATAAGTATGGGAAGAGAAGTATATGAATTAAAACAAATCAACAAGTTTTAGATGCTAAGCAAGGTTGGATGCAATTAGTGGGTTCTAGTATACTGACACTGAAAAAAAGAACAATATAATTCAAGAAATTGATATGCACAATTGGCATGCAAGTCAAAAATAGCCTCTAGAAAGTCAATTCATCCAACATATACAGAAAACCAATCACGACCATTCGGGCCATTCTATATGAACTTCTTGAGGGGATGGACTGTGTCTTTTGTCTGTTTCTGCATCTTTAATTCATAAATTGTTGGAAGAACGAATGACTAGCATACATTGGTCCAGGTGGAAGGAGTCTTATTTCTGTAGAGTGACTTCAATAGGTAAGGCAGGTGAGATAAATCCTACTATAATAGGAAGTAAATTGTCAGAGGAGGGCAGTAAATTAAACAAAGCAGGCAAGAGATTCTGAGGTATATTTACCATACTTGCAATTTCCCAAGAGCAAAAAATGAAAATGTTTATCAGGATATTCCATCTCACTGTAATGACATTCTGGATAGGCTTTTTGTAAGGGTGATATGTTAATACTGGTACTGTTCGGAGGAAAAAACAGCAGAGTAATTAGGAAAATGAGTTCCCAGGTTTTTAGCTCTGCCATTTCCTAGCGGTGCCACTTGAGACACCTTGGCCCCTATCATCTGGAAAGTTTGGCCAGTGTTCACCTCATTTTGTTGTTAGTAGACTAAATGCAAGCCATGTAAAGCAGTTAGAACAGTACCTAGTACAATATACATGCTTAATGTTTGCTCTAATTATTATTCTTGTTTTTTTTTCAAAATGTTATATTAACATATAATTTTTTAAAGAATCCTGGGCCTGTTTGAAATAACATGATATTTAAAAAAATTGTTGAAATAAAAAAAGAAAATTAAGTTTTCTGTATTTGGATGAATCTAGTAATTTGGGAAATTTTTATTAACTCAAAATTAATGAGGAAAAGCCAAACAAATATAGATGTGGTGGTAATAATAATGATAGCAATAATAATGGTCCCTCTAAAAACTTAATTGTATGATTATATGTGTGTGCATGTATGCTTCGTAAAAAAGCTGTATCTTTAGATATACCAATAAATAAATATTTTTAATCATAAAAAATAATAATTGGCTGTGCAGAAGATATAATTTGAACACCTCAAATTTGCAAAGAACTACAAATCATTCACAAAAGATTCCAAATTGATAAATGAGCTCAGGCAGGGTAAATAAATGTTACCGTTCAGTCTAAATCAGACTTTTTTTGTTTTTGTTTTTTCAAACGCAGACTCTGTTTTCAAAGCCAGACACAAGGTGCAGCATTCAAGTGGGAAACCTAGAATTCCTGTAGTCCTCTGTGATTTTTTTTGGTGCACTAGTGTTCAGAACTCCCTACTGAACTGTGTAGGGTAAGGTGGTGGCTGATGAGAAAATAAGAGCTACACACTGGCTACAAAAATAATCAAGAATAGAGCCACTTTGCATACTGCCACTGCACACCCTTATCTTTGTTGGAACATTTGCACTGACACGGAGCCAGTTTTTTGTCCTACCATAATAGGTTGCAGAATATGTCATTTTAAATCATACTGTGGACAGGATAGGTTGGTTAATATCAGTCACAATCACTAACAAAACAGTTCCCCATCATCAGTCCTACCATCTGTCCTCCGAGTTCTCCCCACACATGGGCTTAGCTGAACAGATTTGGACCGGCCAAGGTCACTGCACAGCCGGCCTCCACAGATGGGGACAGTGTGAAAAACCTAATTGCAGCTGTGGACAAACACAAACAAGGACACACATGGTTGACAACACCCCTGTCTAGACTCGATAGGGCTCAGTGTCACTGAGTACAAAACACAAGGACATGGCTTTAAGGTAACTATCTCTCATGGATAGTACAATCATTAAGGAAATACGATAGTCATGCGGTCTAAATTTCGCCACATTGATATTTGAATATCAATTAAAAATGGCAATAGAGAAGCAATATTTCCTATCATATATTTTCTAGAGAAATTTTAGAACATGTATAATGTCTTTCTTCAATAAAAAGATATGGCTTGGCAATGAGTACAGCTCCGTTAACCCATGAGCACGGCACAAAAGTGGCCCCCACACAGTACAGAAAATAATTTAATTTCGACATATTTATTTTATCCTGTATTAAGATTTGCTTTTCCCACTTCCTTTCCTAAACAAATTACTTTATTAGAAATGTCACTCATTTGTTGTTGTTTTGACTATTTATTTGGGTGCATATACCTTTTATTCCATATTCCTGAGAAAGGCAGCAAAATGGAATCACACATTGAAGTTGGTAATTTAGATTTTCCCCTTGAAATACATAGGGACCCAGAGAATTTGGATTTTCAATTTTTTTTCTGGATAATCAACATGTCTGGTCACTTAGGTTTAAAGCCAAACTGGATATGCATTACTTTTCAAGAAGTTGTTCAATTTAAAATAAGTTATCAAGTCAGTGCTATTTCAAAAGATTGTTGATAAAAAAGAACATTTAACTGTAACCATACTGAACAGACAGTTGATTATAGAAAGACATGTCAGTGCACATATGGCAGCCGGGTAAATTATGCACATCTGGATTACTTTTGGCAAGAAACATAGCTAAGTGTCTAAAGCCAAGTTTAGCAATCTGTCACTAACAATATGTACATTTATTTTAAAATGTCAAGGGCTCAAAGTCATATTTTCTATTTCTTCATAAACTTTCCAGCTCTTCATAAGACAGCAAACAGGTGACAAAACACATTGCCCAAACTGCCAAAGGCTGTATAAATAAGGGGTAATTTTGAACTTCTCACCACATACACAAGAGGACTCAAACTCTGAAGCAAGCTCATGTGTTGTGGGATGTATGAAAATCCAGAGCTCAAGTAAGAGTGCTAACATTTTACTTTAGAAGTTGGTTTAAAAAATTATTTCATATAAAATTATGACTGGCCCCCACATGGAGTAGTAAACAACATAAGACTCTGGGTGAAGCCAATGGAAAAAGTCTGATGTTGTCTACCTCTAAAAGGAAAAGCCCAATGACTCTGTGATCATCTCAGATTAAATCTCCTTTTTCCTATTGCCAATGACTGACATCATTTCAACCCTAAAGAAATGTTTTCCCACTTCTAGTCCCCTTGATTAAAAGAAAAGCCAAGAGACATGAAGGTGGCTCAAACTAGCAGTAACAAGAAACTTTACAATTGGATGTATGAGGATCAGCCAGGTGGGAATGCAGCAGTACCTGTAAGCACAAAACTCATCTTGACGACTGTGCCGCTCGCTAGTTATTCTAACATTCCATGCTTCTTAATAGCTTCGGTGGGAATGCCAAGATATATATATCATGGAGACTGGGTGGGGCCCCATCTTTCCAGGTGTTGCCTTCCAGTCTCATTTACGCTGGCAGCGGAGAAAAAACAGAGTAGAACTATTTTATTCATAGGGCGATAATCTGAATATTCACACTGTGTCAGCCTCTCTTCTAGCGCATTAATTTGGCAAATTTAATGTTGATTAGCATCTTTACTATATGCCAGATCGAAATCATAACATACTCAAATAGTAACTATGTCTCTAAATCATATTGATTGGTAGTCAAACACCAGGTCGATTGCTTACAACCTGAGCCTCATCTATACAATGAGGATGGTGATGGCACCTACTTCACTGTGTGGTTGTGACAATTAAGTGCCTAATGCTTGATGAATATTCAAAAAGGTTGGTGAAAATCATTATTATTCTTTTTCTCCTTCTTAAAGTGACAGACTGGGAATGATAAAGTTCATAACCACAGATAGCCAATAAAATGCTGTAGATTCAAGAGAAGGTTTAAAACAATTGAGAACAGAAGAGAATAAAGATAAGGATCCAAATAGGAAAATAGAATGTTAACTCTTAATTTATATCTGCTTTTGTAAAGTTTGATGCATATGAGTATTGAAATCTACATGAGCTTAAATGTCTTTCCCCACCTGGAGGAATAAAAGACAAATTACTGTGTTGTTAAAAAAGGGACAAATTTCAGAGCTGTCAGTTCCCACCATTTATCAATACAAAGAGATTTAATTGTGTTAGAGGTACAGTGAAATAATTCTATTTCCTACTTAATTTTGACCTTCTCTATTTGACAGTAAATTATACCTGGTACAATAATGTTCAAATAAAAGGTATGTATAAGCAGAGAAAAGTAACAAGAATTTTAAATTACATGAGTCCATATTCCCCATCCAGCATCTCAATGGTAGCAATCTTCTCAAAGTATCCATGATTTTTAGTCTCATTCTTTACATCCCCTACGACTTGTATGTTTCATGGGACACAAAAGGTCTAGAAATATAAAGTAATCCTGGTAAGTCAAGTGAAACTCTAAGTACCAGAAGATTCCCAGCTCTAGCAAGGTCAAGAGAAACACTCTCAGAAAAACCCAAAGCAGACCTGACAGTGGCACTTAGCACTGAATACAGAAGAAAAGCCACAGATTATCATACTACCGTATTGCTTTAAATGGGCCAAAGAAGCTAAAGAGAATATATAATTTAGATGGGAAAAATCAATATTCATGATCTTTGTTAAATTATGGAGAATAAATATAGGGGTTTCTTCCAACCCCACGATTCTGTCATTGTCATTAGCCAAATTAGGAACCTGAGGAAACTGCTATGTTCTCCCCAAGTAGAAGTAAAGGTTCTTCATAGGGAATTACATGAGGTTTTAACTAATACTATTTTCCTTGATTCTTCCATAATGGTCATTTAAGATTTTATTCACAAGATAGCCAAAATGAAAAAACAAACAGAAGTTAGAACAAAATAGTGTTTGGGAATATCTATCTATCTATCTATCTATCTATCTCTTTATATAATATAAATATATTTACTTTTAAATAAACTACAATGTATTTTATGTGGGGCTTTAAAGCCATAATTAATTAACCTCGTATTTAAAGTATAAGCTTAATTATAATTATATTATTTTATATTGTGATATTATAACATAATAATGTAATATAGTTACATTATATTAAATTATAAACTTAAGTACCAAATAAAATATGGTAAATGGAGTATGAACTACTATGTAAGAGTATATAATCTAGAATCAGATAGAGTTGGATTTGAATACTGACTTTGCAGTTTATGTTTTATTACATTGTATTAGCTTTCTGATCTACTCATAATAAATTTTATATCTATAAGTGTATATGTGTATGTGTGCAAATAATACACATACACCACAGGGTTGGTATAGGTATTAAGTGAACACCCTGCACAGTGCCTGGCAGATACTCAATAGCAAACTAAGAAATCAAGGTGGTAAAAAAGGCAATGTGATGAAAATTTATTGAAGCATATCATGACAGATATTAAAATTAAAATCTTTGTGATAAACTCTGTGAAATAGTGACAAGGAACACATATAAATTATCTTTGAAAAGGCGACCCTTACCACTGAATTAAACCACAATAAAAAAAAAGAACCTTGTAAAAATCATCTTCCTGAGGCCAAAATGTTACATTTTTAGTCGAGATCTTTATTAAAGGACAGTAAATTCTAATAGATCCTGGAGGTATATAATTGCAACACATACAAGATGAAACTGAACGAATAAAATCCATAGTGTTAATTGGGTGCAACGAAGGAGAGGTCTTTTGTAAATTCTCCAGACTGTGAACAAAACATCCGTGGAGGCAGACAATACTGTTATTCCAAAAAAGGTTCCTGTTCCCATGAAGAGGCCAACCACTGGACCATTCCAGTGCCGTCTATTATACATCTGAGCAAGACTCTTCCATTCGATCACTGCTGAAGGAGTGGTGAATCCTTATTAGCGTCCCTTGTAATAACATACTCTATGCCATTAGGGAGGTTTCAAGTAACCCCAGAGATAGTTACGCTTCATCATCATAAAGACAAACTCAACAGGGAGAAATTAAGAGTACTAATAAACTTTTCTTATGCCTGTTAATTTGTTGTCATTCGTTTACTTGAGTTCTTCAAACTCTGACCTTCTTTTGGATGCAATGCAAAGAAGAAAGTGATATTTTCTCAAACTGTGATGTTTAAGGATGTCTGCTACTGGAAGAAAAAAAATGTGGTAGAAATATCTTGAAAATTACACAAAAAATGTGGCTGCAATAAAGCAACTTAAAAAGTATCTTATCAGGCTGAATAGAAATTCCCCTTTAGACAGTTCATTAAACTTTTCAAAGGTCAGCTAACTGGAGAGAGAGTGGAGTAGTGACTGTGGAGTCCATGGAAGTATTATTCTCCAGAAAATGAATGAATTAACTTGAGGAAATGTAAAGAAATCACAGAAAGGCAACCTACCGTCCGTTATAATACATCAATAAGACATGATGTATTAAAAAGGTCTGAAGGAATTTAGTGTCCTATGTCAGACATTAAGGGGGCGGGGGGGAACCTCACCATTCCAAGGAAAATATTCAAGCATTTACAGTTAACATTCTGGTGAGGTTCTCATTACTTTATTAAAATGCATAAAGTCTTGGGTCTGTAAAAAAAAAAAAAAAGTGAAAAAACAGCCAGCCCTGATAAGAGGTAACTAACTTCAGATTCTTTCCCAATATTCTGTTTTAAATTGTAAACCTCACTCCAGGTGAGCTGTCTTTGGTTACCTGGTAAAGAAGTGGGTTTTTACCTTAGGGCAAGGGCAGAGGGGAGCAGTGGAGGGATCTATCGAGACCTCAGATTTTTAACTACATTTCAAAGGATATTTTACATTTGTGAACATTTTGGCAAATTCTGGAATCTGAGAAACCATTGCTTTCAAAAGATGTAATAAAGCATCATGGGAAAAACACATACTAACAGTGTCTTTCTTGTATTATGCTGACCTGATTACACTGAATTTAAATACATTCTAAACGAATTATTTCTTTCAAACAACAGAATTCACAGTATTGAAAGGGATTACCTACATAAGATTCTTTTGAATTTCATTTTATTTCTCTATTATTTCTAATGACCTCTTAAGGTTATATAAAAAATTTTAAAATAGCATAGTGAGTTATTCCTAAAGGCCAAACGGTTAAGTTTTTCTCTTGATGCTGAACACAATTTGCTTCTGAGCATCAATGTATCACAATTAACTCAAAATCCTCAGAATGTGCTTTTGCTTAGGATATACCGCAGGTGCCAAAAAAATGTATACAGGTGGACACTTTGGTCAATGTTGCTCAAGCAGTAGTTCACCATAATCAGAAATGTCTGGATGCTGATGGCAACCACTGTGAGCACCTCTTGTAATTGCAGAAGTCAAACGTGACTTGTATTCATCTTTTGTTATCGGTATATGTTGAGTATTACAATTTTAATACAGTATTCCTTTCTTAAAATGTGTATACATTTTTTTTTTGACACCCTTTGTATATTGTGCTTACTCTACAGGCTGGTTTAAGAAACAGCAACATTTAGAAGGCATGAGGAGCCAGGAAACAAGAGTGGCTGCAGTCACTATATGTAATTCACTAGCCAGCACAATAGAAGTAAAGAAACAACATGAATACAACACACAAAACCTTCAAATGACCAAATGATACATTCTTGAAGCTCAGTGAACTCTCCCATAGGAATGAGTTTTATTTTAAACTTCTATTTAAATGTATAAGAAGGCATACTAGTACTCCGTCAATTGGTTTTAAAAGCATTGGCCCACTGTAAATATTCAACCCTCCCCCTATCCCTTTATCACAAGATGAGATAAAACAGAAGTGTCCTGCACAATTACTGACCTCCCTAACACTAACAGTTAAGAGTGATTATTCTCACTAAAGTTAGACTGGCTGCATATTTTCTAAACAAAACAAGTAGAACGAGAATGATTTCCAACAACTAAAAATGCTACAACGAATGTAAAATATTAAATCATAAAAAACGATAACATATATACAAATTTATTATCAGAGTGAACCCTGATAGTGTGAAAATCAGCTTAACAATTTTAAATTTGTATCATGATTAAATGCTATTATACAGTATCTCTTAACTATATTGACAAGCGGGGGAGGGGCAATGATTTTCTAAATGAATTGCTATCAACACTTTTTTAATTCAAAAGAACTCAGTAGTTTATGGATGTCATTAAAATGTCAGATTTATTACCCTCCCCCTTTTTTTAAGGAGGGCACAGTTCATAGTGGCCTATGTGGGAATCAAACCGGCAACCTTGGTGTTACTAGCACCACACTCCAACCAACTGAGCTAACCAGCCATCCCATATTTATTACTTTTTTAAAAAGTAAATTATACTAAAAGATGAATGGCAAGTAATGTTTCAAAAATTCATAACTTCAAATTATAGTTTATATAAATATATAACATGATCAGGATAAAGTCAGATGGTAGAATATTCATGTATGAAGTAATGCGTATATTAGAGCATTATTCTTAGTTACTGAAAATAAGTTGGCTTATTTGTCATCTCATCATTTCGCTATGATTTCACTGGATAATTATGCATTGAAGTTCATTACTCAAAGCATCCATTGTTGAACAGAACCAAAACCATCCAAACCCATAACCACAGAATAAAGAACTAAAAGAATATAACCATGAACCTTAAAAGAGAATCAAGCACCAAGACAATAGGTCCCAATATTAAGTACTAATACAAAATTCCATTGCCTGAAAATTATTTTCACAAATGTATGCAATATCAACCCTTTCTAAATCTCATTTTAAATAACCCCTCCTTTTATTTATAAATGTAGAAAAATTTTAAAATTTTGACAAAAAAGAAAATTTAAAATCTCCCGTTTTAGATGTCCTTTCTATGTGAGAGTGAGAGAGAGAGAAAGAGAGAGAGAGAGAGGGATTCTATAGGCAATTGGTCAAAAGGTCTAGACAATGATGTAAACTGTTAGAACACTGAAAATTCAAAAACAAAATGAGTTTTAAAATGTACAGTAATTTAATCCTTTAAGAAACAACCTTCTGTGAACACTTTCTATGAATAAGGCCTTGTATTAGGTATATTGGAATCACAAAAGTACTTCCAGGAAGGTGTTATCATTTTCAATAAATTATAGGACATAAGAATTCTACAGTTGAGACAACTGTAGAGGAATATTCCTAAAGATTAAAAATTTTAAATATTTCACCAAAGTGAGGTGCAGAGTTAAGAGGGGTGAAGAAGGAAGTAAAGATCATTGTTGCTAAGCACATTAACTCATTCAGTGCTGATGGGTATAAATGGCACAGCATTCCAGTTGCTTAGTCAAGCTTTTTATTTTTATGCAGAATTCTTCAAAGATGACTTTGGACGGGAAAATTTCAGCTTATCAATTATTTTTTAAGTAGGAATTTATGTATGGCTGACGATTCATTTAAGTATGGCTATGAAATCATTTTCGCTTGAATCCTGTCCTCACGATCCTCAAGAAAAAAACAGAGGCTTGAAGTTTTGTAATTTTTTCCTTTAACCATGGAAACATGTTAAAGCCAAGTATTTAAATATTAATTTCAAATAAATATTCATGTTCTAAATAGTTCAAATTCATAAAATATAAATATCAAACGGAGTAAAAAAAAATCCTGAGAAGTTTACTCATCAGAGCAAATTCAGCTGAATGCTGAAGAAGCACCATGTCCTCTAATTGTCACGTGAGGCGATGAAGATGGCACAATTCTCTTTTCACTCATTGGAAGAAGATGGCGACCTGAAATCTTTTAAAATTTCAACTTTATAAGTTGCCTTAGTCTGCTCAGGCTGTCATGACAAAATACCACAGATGGGGTCGCTTAAACCAAAAAACTATTTCTTACAGTTCTGGAGGACAGAAAGTCTAAAATCAGGATCCCAGAATAGTCAGTCTCTGATGAAGGCTTTCTTCCCTGGTTGTGGGGTGGTGAGAGAGGGAGGAGACCTCTTTCTTTTCTTAAAAGGCTACCAATCCTACCAGATTAGGACCCCACCCTTATGAACTCATTTAATCTTAATTACTTCCTAAAAGCCCCACCTCCAAATACAGTTACATGGGGTTATGGCTTCAACATATGAATTTTGAGGGGACATAACTCAGTTCATAGTACGTTTATGTCAAAAAAATATATAGAGGGGCCGGCCGGGTGGCTCAGGCGGTTGGAGCTCCATGGTATTAACTCTGAAGGCTGCCGGTTCAATTCCCACATGGTCCAGTGGGCTCTCAACCACAAAGTTGCCAGTTCGATTCCCAGAGTCCCGCAAGTGATGGTGGGCTGCGCCCCCTGCAACTAGCAATGGCAACTGGACCTGGAGCTGAGCTGCGCCCTCCACAACTAAGACTGAAAGGACAACAACTTGAAGCTGAACAGCACCCTCCACAACTAAGATAAAGTCCTGTTCCCTTCCCCCAATAAAATCTTTATATATGATAGATAGATAGATAGATAGATAGATAGATAGATAGATATTATGGTATTCATGAAAGTGTACCTATTATAGGGTTTTCCTGTGTTTAGTTATTAGTTCTTGTGTGCTTCCCACTTGATCGTTTAAAATTTTTTAAATAAAAGCAGTATTTAGTATATTCAAAATAATTGCTTCTATAGGCAGTCCACTAATTAGCCAGGGAATAATTAGTAGGATGGGATTGTATCACAAACATATGAAACTTGAGAAAGAAACAACTGAAATAGCCCCTGACAACCATTCCAACTGATGAGTTTATGTTCTGGAGGAGACATGAATCCACTCAATGGGTCTCAATTCTCCAGTGCTTCTCATGGTGTAAGCATTGCCACTACAGTATGTGATCCTAATAGTTAAAGCTGAGTATTTCTTATTCAACCTACCCCTTGAATGCAAATCAACAACTATTATCTTGTGCATAAAGGAAGAGAGAGGGAAATGCTCCTATATTGGATACAAAATACCTGTATGAAAATCTTGAAAGATTTTCAAAGGGAATTTTGACTCTTTCTGATTTTTTTCCTTGCAGGCTGACTTTAGATGCAACTACCATGAGGTGGTGAGCTATATTCACTATATTGTAAAGCTATGTCCCTCCGAAAACTACGTACACATACACATGCATATATATAGACAGACATTCATATTTGGAAGGAAAAAAATCCTCATAAAAATTTTTGTATCATCATTGTAAAAAGGCATCTCTTCTGACCATACTATCTTCTATTGATACACGAAAGAAACACTATCTACTCAACTACTTTCAGCTAAGAAAGGAGGAGGCCCTCACACCAACCCATTAGCCCTCTCCTGCTCTGTGTTTCTCCTGTTTGTTTCTGTACTCACATGGCTCTTGTTCCTTTAATGCTCTGAGAAGGAAGCGGAGGCTTCAGCCGCTGCCTAGTTTGTCTTCCTTCTCAAGCCAAATAGTTAGAACCAAAGAAACCAAAACCAAAACCAAACCCAAATGTCATCTTACTATGATATGTAAATCTAATACAGCCTTTTCATTAAATAGGATCTTATAGAACTAGGAATTTCTGAAGAATTGGGCATATTAAAATACCTAGATGCAAAATAATTTTGCCATTTTATTTTTGACTCCAGATGACTGGCTACCTTTCTTGAAAATATGGGGAAAGAAAGGAGACTGGCGAAGGCCTATATACCTTCATATTTGACAGTGCAAATATCTCAGGGGAACATAAGGAAGACTGTGAGTGTGGGCTAAGTTCGTGAACTTATCCTAGGAAAAGTGCTACTACCTACCTCATTGCTGAATATCACTACAGTCACCTTCGAAGTACTCCCCTTGGGAAGCTATGCATCAACGCCAGTGCCTAGTCCACCCTTCAAAGCAATTTTGGAACTCTTTTTCTGGAATGGCCATCAGAGCTGTTGTCGTATTACCCTTGATGTCCTGAATGTCATCAAAATGTCTTTCTTTCAATATTTTCTTTATCTTTAGGTAAAGAAAGAAGTCCTTGGGGTGAGTATGGAGGGTGTTCCAATACAGTTATATGTTTACTGGCTAAAAACTCCCTCCCAGACAGTGCCGTGTGAGCTGTGCAATGTCGTGATGATGCAAGAGCCATGAATTGTTGGCGAAGAGTTCAGGTCACTTTGGTCTAACTTTTTCACGCAGCCTTTTGAGCACTTCCAAATAGTAAACTTAGTTAACTGTTTGTCCAGTTGGTACAAATTCATAATGAATAATCCCTCCGATATAAAAAAAGGTCAGCAACATCGTTGCAACAAGTTCGCAAACTGCATTGTCAGACCTCCTATGTCGAAAAGTTAGGACTTCACACAGTGCATTTCTTTTTCTCAGTAGTTATATTTCACAATGGGACTTAATTGATCAAGGAAGAAATAACCGTGTTGCCTTTCTACTGTCAAGAAAAGAAATCAAATAAGGGTTTTTCAAGAACCATGCCTTATAATTGAAACAGAAGAAAAAAAGCAAAGGGAAAAGCTCATGTATTCTGTTGAAGGGTGGGGTTTGTCAGCAAACACACATGCGCTGTGACCACTTAAACAATTGAGAATCAAGGAAGTAGGGAGAACGCCTAATGCAACTGGAATGGATTCACTGCTACACTTTGATTTTTAAATATTTTTCTTGAATATCCTGTGTTATGGGGATTGAATACTCATTTGACTGACGTATTGCAGGGGTGGTTGAACAAGAATTAAATGGACACTTTAGATGGACGCTGACAATGAAATTAATTTAGATATATTTAAACCTGATACATACTGCAGCTCCAGGTCAGAAGTTTCCGCATGAGAAAATATCTCCAATTACAGCTAAATTAAAATATCATGTATCCTTATTTAGAAGCTTTTAGAAATGCATTCATTAGATTAATAGGTATGTAGCACATAATGGATCTCTAAGTGGCCAAACTTTCAGTTCAAAAATTTCCTAAAGTAAATCATTGATTATAATTATAATAGATGACTATAATCATATAGAACTATGAGTTCTGCATACTATCTAATAATTTTTGAGTACTATTTAATAAGGGAGGTTTTTTTTTGTTGTTTATTTTTCTGCTAGAAGGGGCAACAACACCGGTCAGTTGTTCATTATTCAACAAAGATTTATTGAACACGTGGTATGGTTTAATGGAGTAGGTGGGGGTTGTGGGAATTAATCATACAGATAAGATGACAGAGTGATCAATATGGGGGCAGTAATCCCCACACTGTCAGTGTTTATCCCATAGCCAGGGTACTATGGGAATCAAGATGCTGAGTCCCCCAGTCTTTGGGAGGAGTCACATCTCCTCCCAAAGAGGGAATCAGGAAGTCTTCCAAGAGGAACACTGGCAGTTGGTCAGGTTAGGCGTGAGGGGCAGTGCAGGCCCTTGGAAGGCTCTTAGCCTTAGTGAGCGGACCCGGCCCTCTCAGCCTGTGTGACCAAACCCATATGAGGTCCATGAGACCGTTCAGGACACCGTAGTGCTTCAGAATGGGAGCAGATTCTCAGTCCACAGATGGCTGCTGAGAGAGTGGCTGGGTGGGGTTAAGACTATTCTTGGGCTCATCTAATCTTAGAGATCTGGAGACTCCCAGAGGGGTGGGGGAGCAGTATCATTTTGGGGCCACCACAGTGGTGTTGACTTTGTTCAGAAAAGATTCAGAGGCTGTAACTTACAGTGGTCTATTTAAATTTCTTCTTCTTCTTCTTTTTGAGAAGAAAAGTGCCACAGAAAGAATCATCACTGTGTCCACCCTTCTATGGCAACACCACCCTCAGCTCCAACTCCCTGCGTGCACACAGTTGCGGGGTAGCACTGAGTTGCCATTTCCACTCCAAAGCTAGAGCTGTCTGTGGCATTACTGCACTGTAAGCTGAGGGGGTAGGGCTGAGTGTTCTCTGGAGGACAAAGTGCTAATGCTCAGTAATTTTGCAAACATATGAAGACAACATTGCCTACCTGCCAAGGGTGTGGCACCATGTTCTGGCAAAGATGACTGCAACTGATTTCACTCTTCTAAGCAAATTTTTAGAGTGTAATGGGAGTAGAAAAACATTATCTTGGAAGCTGCTAAAGGGACGAACATGATTTGAAAATAATTGGGTGGGAGAGGTCATATTTATGAATCCTTAGTGAGGCTGTTTTATGGTTCAGATATTATTGCTTTGGCTAAGGTCTGAGTGTATGTATACAAAGATTTTAATAAAAACCATGAAATCTGAGATACTACTTGACTGAAATTATAGAACAAATATATCCTGGGTATTACGTTTTGGGCAAAGCTGAATTCATTCACTTTGGGTGAACTGATATGACACTCCTGCCTTGTCTGTTCATTACAGAATCTGGGAACACCAAAAAAGAATGGATTGTTTTAACCTGGTGATCTTCAGAGTGCTTAGTAAACTATCAGGCTCAAACACATCACAGAATAATCTTTGGTTTTAATAATATTTAACCAGTGTCATAATTCTAGTCATATCTATTATTCTTTTATTTTACTCCTGTTGGTCTAATTTCCTCATTTTTTGCCATAGTAGTTTGGTGCAATGGTATTCAAAGTGTGATCTGAGGACAAGACCAGGCCATAGATGCGATAAATACAGAAACTGAGAAAAAGCACTGGAAAACTTCTGACAGAATTTGACATGGCTATGACTTCCAACTATGTGATCAGTGAACATACAGATCAAAAGTAATGGGGGTGAGAATTGGTCCTTCATCACAGTTCTCCATTAGTATTTGTTTAAAACATTTGGCAATTGTATGTAAAATATTTTAAAATTCACTTCACCTATTCACAGGTAAATTGCTGCAGAATTTATTAGACCAAGACATTCTAAAACTTCTACTCTTAGATACAGAATAAAGGTGTCTTCAACCTTTGGGACATTCCAGTTTCCTGTATTATTAAACAAATGTAATTCATGCATATGTATTTTGTGGTAGCTTAAGGCACATTCAACACATGTAAATTTTATCAGGCTTTCAGTTGAAGGGATTTCTTGAACTGTTGATTGTTTACCTTGACTGGAATGCATTTTATGACCTTTCCAGACAGGATGGGGAAGCAAAGAATATTTCTCCCACCACCATCTACTTATCCTTAGTTAATCCTAACACTATGAAATATGTATGCTAACTAGCCATAAAAATATATACTAGTTCACTAAACGAGGAGCAAAAAGAAATCAGAATGGGTCAGGTGAACATAAGGCAGGCCTAATGGTAAGTACAATAAATTGGACCTTCATTTTTCTGGGCTTTGGGTTCGCTTTTCACAAAAAGCAATCAAGTTCCTATAGGCAGATGGCTCAGTGATTTGAAAAGAGAAGAACAGACCATGCAGATAATAAGGGAGGGGTGAAGAATCTATATACGCAAAGTCAATACATACTTTATATCCAAATGTTTTATATTTTAATGATGCTTTTCAAATGTTGTTTAAGGCTGGATGAATAGATTCTTTTCATCTTAAAGTCGGTAGGCAGAAGAATGGAGTTTGAACTTAGTCATATAACTTTAGAGGGTACTTGCTGACAACCTAAGACTACATCCCATAGTTTCTAAATTAAACCATGATATTATGCTACTTTAGCAATTTGTAGTCCCAGCTCTCCTTAGTAGCAAAAACCAAAAGCATGCTATGGTTGGATTCTTGGAATTCTCCACTTTTAGGAAGTAGCTAGCACCTCTGGCTTGGACAGCTACAAGGAATGGCAGACACACCAGGCCACAACTGCATTTACCACAAATAGCCCAGTCTGCTAAAATACAAACGTGACTTGTTCCCCATTGGCATTCAACACATTTACGACGCCAGCAATGGAGGACGCCAGAAATACTGTTACAGTATCTACAGCCAACAGAAATGAAATTAATGGCTCCAAATATTAATAGGCATAATCATGACACTGTTTTGGACGTTAGCTGATTGATTGTACAGCCACAGGAACATGATGCATCCCAGGCACTACCCCATAATTCTCATGTTAACATGGCAAGATACACTGCCAGCTATTATGGCCGTTTCCAGAAATCATACGGAAAGATGATAAAGAATGCGTGTCGATAACACAGCAAATAAAATACAAAAAGACCCAAAAGAAGAAAACAACTCCTCCTATAAGTGAGGAGCTGTCCAGACAAGGATATGAATAAATTAAGGCAAAAGAGTGTGAAGGAAGCAGCACTGACGGAAGAGGTCTTACAGGACTGTCAAAACTGGGGTAGGTATATGTGACTCACATGGCAAAAAACGTGGAGTAAAGAATTGTAAAAAGAAACCTTCAGGACCAAGTTAAATAAAACAAAACAAAGATATGTGTACACATAGAACTTTTAAAGAAAATAACAAAAAAATATCTATTTTGGCTGTTGAAAAGTTTCTTCTAGTCACTGCCCCATTACCTAGCATGAAAATGACTTTCTCAGCCTATTTAAAGGTACAGTAACCCTCTTGAAGCCACTGCGGCAAAAATCATTCCCAATGAGGAAAAGAATGAGAATTTTAATTACTTCGGGTTCAAGGACAACAGTGCACAGCACAATCTCACTGAATTTTAAGCTCCCTAGTAGACAGGAAGCTTCCTGAGGGCAAGTCTGAGTAGTTATTTATACAGGAACCTAGCAGAGTCCATTCCATGGTGTGAGTGCCTTACAAATGTTTGTTGAATTAAGTTGTTCTTCATCAATCCTCTTTTCCAAACAAATAGTTTATTAAGAAAACAGATGTCCAAATATTTATGCAGCTTATTTTGTAGTAGGATGGGACTAAAGACCTAAAAATTGGTCAGCAGCAAACTGTTTGCTGGGAACAGAGTAAGATTCTAAGGGTGGTTTTGTCAGATAAAATGCAATAAACCTTACTAAGCAGCAACATTTATGGGGGGGTTACTTGAAATCAGTGTTAAAATATCAAAATTCAGGCAGTTTGGTAAACCAATGAAATGCTATTCAAAGTGTCATAAAAAAGACATTCTTCTAGTTTTAGCTCTAGGACCCCCTCCAAGATGCTGGCTCAGCCCGCTGGAGCACACAGCGGTTCTTGTTAACTGAACTCAAAACCCCATTAATATAGCAAATAATTACAATCTACCCTTGTAGCACCTATTAACTTTTCTTTAATCATGTTTTGTCTCTTCAATTAGACTGTAAGTTAATTAAGGATAGAGAACTTCTGACATTTCTTCTGTAGCCATCACATCTAATACTATGCAAGGGTGATTAAATATTAGGTAATAAATTTAGGTAATTTACCACATTAATAGGTTACCATTAAGAGGGGAAAATCACATAATCTTCCCAGTAATTATAAAGAAGCATTTGAAAAATCTCTATATCCATTCCTGATAAAATCCACCTCACAATAGAAAAGTACATCTTTTACAAGAATGCCCTTCATCCTTCACTGGATTAAAGAGATTTACCTAAATAAATAAATAAGTAAATAAATAGCCTGCAGTAAACATTATATTTAAAGGAAAAATATTTCAAAGTACTCCCTTTACCAGAAAGAGAGAGGAACTATTCAAAATTGTTCTGGAGATCTGAGTCAATTCTGGAAGATAAGAAAAAGCAAAAGAAACAAGACATGGAAAGGAAGAAAACTGTTATTTGCTGATGAAATTAATACATATAGAAAAATCATATAATACACAAATAAATCATAAGTATTAATAGTCCACCAAGTTTTCCGGCTAAAAATAATCAATGTACAAATATAAGTTTCTTATATTTAACAGCACCAATCAGTTAGAAAATGTCAATATGCATAAAAATGTACAAAATGTAAAAAGCCAGATAATTCCATATACTGACAAGGATGTGACAAAAAGGAATTTTTATTTTCTCTGGCAAATGTCTTGGCATTTCCTAATAAGGTTAAATACACATGTACTTTATAACTCTTTGCATTCTTAGGTATCTACTACTGTAAAATGGTTGTACATATACAAAATATAGGTTCAGAAATGTTCACAGCAGTGGTTTTTGTAACATCCAAGACAATGGAAACAATGGCAAATGTTCATCAATAATAAAATGGATAGTGATATACTCATATGATGGAATATTATATAGCAATGAAGAAATAGGAATCACAGCCTCCCAGATGAACATGGATAAATCTCAAAAATATTATGATGAACAACTATAGAAAAATTTCAGAAGAATACATTTGGTATGATTCCCAATCTATGCAAAGTTCAAAACATAGGTGCAACTATACAATATATTACTGGGAAATATATACATAAGAGACAGAAGCATAAAAAGCAAACAGGCTACCCAATAGTCAAGACAGTGGTTGCTTCTGGGTTGGGAGGTAAGGGAGTCATGCAAAGGAGGGGCACAGAGATGAATAAGGCACCGATGGTGGGCTATTCTTATGTAGGAGTAGGGACACTGGCATTTGTAATAATATTCTTTAAGTACATATATATGCTCTATACATTTTTCATAATTTCACAATAAGGAAGGGAAGGAAGCAAAGAGGAAAGGAAGGAGGGGAGAAGGAGAGAAGGAGGGAAGGAGAGAAAGTGGGAAGAAGGGGAAAAAAACATGGTAATTTTAAAATCCTGAACTGATGAGAAAAAAAGTAAGTCTGGCACTGTACCCTCTTTTGCATGAAGGTATAATGCTACAAGACATACCTGTAACACAACTGCAAAAGGCTATAATGAGACGGTGCACTGAGATGCCTTTTACTAAAATTGATGAGTCATTTGTCATAATGCAAATGGTTTATGGCTGAAAGGCAGAACTGAAAACACTAGTATTTTCTTATTTGAAAAACAACAGTTTCACTAGATAAATTTCCTCTAAAAGTTTTAAGTACTAGGTTGGATATCTAAGGAATCCACTTTTACATTTCTTCAACTATTTGCAATAAACAAGGACATGTATCGGACCACAGAGGAAACTGTTTCTTCCACACTTTGGAAATCTGAAAGGTACTTCTTTTATGTATGATCATCTATCATAAATAAATTTACATCCAAATTGTGCTATTGAGAGGTGAAAACGCCAATTAAAGTGTCAGCACTCCCAACACCAGCCAAACAACCTTTTGGCAAAAGCTAATATAAATGTTTTCATAACCTATGTTTTCTAAGGTCATTATTCAAATTCCATAGTTTTACATATCTCTGTTTTAGAGACTTTATTTCTTAAGTTTTGAAGGGCTGGAGACTGTTTCTCGAACACCAGGTTAGTAGAGAAATTTTTTGCTTGGAAATCTACACTGCTGGAAAGCTCTACTCATCGACATTTTCAGTTAGGGAAGGTGGAAAAAGGGGACGATGAGGAAAGCTGAGACCCAGAGACTGTCTGCAGAGCATCTGTTCTAGCAACCCAGTTGTGGGCCTTCTCCTGGACCAGTAAAACTCCATCTGGCGCGGGAAGCTAACTGTTCCCCAGGTGCTGTGTCCACCTGTCAACTGACAGTTGGGCGTGTGCCACTGAGAAGGGCAGACATATTTTGGCACCGGCCTTTGGAGCATTTCTTTAACTTAATGGCTGAGCAAGACTTGAGATGAAGAGATGAGGGGAAAAAAAATGCAATGGGCCCTGCTGGACCCAGGCATCAGCTAGGAAATCTAGGTCATGCCTAGAACAGGCGTCTGATGGGGTATGCCATGGAGAGTGAGGAGCGGAAGGGAATGGTGCCAGCCTCTGCCTTTCTGGGTTTGCCAGCCCTTGGCAGGGATTCTGGAAAACGAGACATCCTAAGTCAGACACATTTCCGTACATTCCTCCCCCTCCCCTGCCTCCAGCAACTTACATGTGGCTAATGGACAGACTGAAACTTTCTTTTTTAATAACATGAGGATATGGAGTCAATACATGTTTATCCCAGAACTTCCGGGGCTAAAATATATACATAATAGTAGTCTCCTTGTGAAGCTCTATGCTACATATTTACTCCAAGTGATGCCTAAAACCTATTTGGAATTCTTTTGGCATTTGGCTTTAGAAACCGTGATTACGCTTGTCAATACCTTCAGGAATGAAGATATTTGGTTCTAAAGAGTAAATTCTAATTGCCTGAATTATGAAAGCAGGTGCTCAATAAATACATATTGAATAAAAGAATAAATTGATGAAGCAAACACGCATAGTCCTTAGACAAATTCATAATTAAATAGATGACAAAGCACGAAATACAGAAACATTTTATTAAAAAAACGCCAAAAAACATATAAAGATTTTCTTGTATGGCTCATATGCCAGAGGCCAGAAGACGATTTCAATGGAGGAAAGAAGCATTTCTGAAATAACATAAATCCTCTCATGGTAATCTTGACCACAGAGAGTATCAACCTTGTTGTCACTGCATTATTCCTTAAAGGGTTTATATTTATGTGCTCTGTGTATTCTGTCCTCTAGTCCCATGCTCACCGAGGCACCAGGCCTCAGCAGGCTTTCCTCTCCCTTACTGGGCTGGGTTCCAGAAATATCACTAACCAGGTTTCAAACATAACCCCAAGTCAGAGATCATTAGGTTGATCTTTATTCTGTCAAATCATATAATGACGTGAATTATCACATCAAGATAGGTGTGAAATAGGAAAATAAGATCCAAATGATACTATTTCAACTTTTATCCCTTTTTCCTGCAACACAATATGTCATAAATTTAAAAAAGTCTCTGTGCTTAGAAGGAGCAGTCATACACTTTTGGGTTATTTTTTTTTTTAAACTCTTATTGCATCATAATCATATTCCACAAACATACATACATTTTATGGGCACACTGAAATACAGATATATAAAAGAAGTATTCATAAAGGATGAGTGATGGACAAATACAAAGCCATGCTTTGATGTTAAAGATGCAGCCCTAGATTTAGTGTTGAAAAGAAGGTGCAGTTGAATTCTTGGTAATCACTGAGAATAGTGTCTCTTGTTGAATGGCAAATGCTCACAGAAGTCTTATCTAGGGAGTCTGCACTGTTCTAAGGTGCATTCTCCATTATACCACTCAAACAGGAAGGAAGTTCTGGCATTGAGCAAAATGCGTAGGCCAGAGTGTTCTCTTGATGCAGAATGGGCTCACTCTAAAACCAAACCAGCACCCTAAACCTGGCCTAACGGGAACTGAAAAAAACTTGGGCAGCATTTGACGCCAGAGTAAGGACACTGCAGGGTCGGGGGTGGTCTTCTCACTCTGACACACATTCAGCAACTATATTTGTTCACTATCTTTCCATAAATAAAGAGCTAGTAGACTTTAGTAGACTTCTGATTCTCAGAATCCAAAGGCAGAAGGGGGTTGTAAAGGTCTCCAGTACAACTGTGCTTCCTACACATATTCCACCCATTAAAAGACTGATTTGGGTTACCCAACCTCTTTTGAAATAAAAGGGTGACTTCTGTAAAATGTGCAAAAATGACTTTAACTTACTCTTTTCTCTCTTAAGTATCAATATTACACAATGTTTAAGTGACTTCTCTATTGGAGGGAAGTTTCGTGTCGGAAGCCATAGAAATCCCCAGGCCTTGCCTAGGCAGAACTTCCTGGTCACAAAACCCAAAGCCCGCGCGCGCCAAACCCAGAGCCCGCGCGCGCCAAACCCAGAGCCCGCGCGCGCCAAACCCAGAGCCTGCCCATTTCCTTGTACCTCATATGGCATCGCCCTGTCCTAGCCTATCAGCCCGCGACAAGTACCTCGCCACCCTATGACATAGCATATCCCACCCCCATCTGACATAGCTATATATATAACCCGCCATCGTAATAAAATTTTGAGGCTTGATCAGATCCCTGTCTTGCCTCCATTCTTCGCGTCTCCTGTCTCCCCTTTTTTTTTTCATCCTCAACAGGTTTCTTCCCCTCGTCCCACGTTGCATTGTCCTGCCGGTCGGGACATTTTGGCGCCCAACGTGGGGCCCGAGGTACGAAGATTCTATGAGGACACCTACTCTGGAAACCGCCGCGGCCCCCCCCCCCCCCTGAGCCTCCACGGGCTGGCTTCTTTCGAGCCCACGCAGTTTTCACTCGTGGGACAAGACTCGAGGGCCTCCCCGGCGCGAGTGTGGCTTGTTTCGAGCCCGTAAGGGACAAGACTCGACAGCCCCCTCGGCAGTAAAAAGGCTCGTTTGGAGTTCACGAGGTATTCACCCGTAAGAAAAGACTCCAAGTTTGCCCGACGTTGGAGTAGCCGCCCAGCGAAGGACGAGAGATTGGTGAGTAGGTGATTGACATGGGACAGGAGTTGAGTTCACATGAACTCTTCCTTAAGGGTATTAAGGAATCTCTCAAGATGCGGAGAGTTAAGGCTAGAAAAAAAGATTTACGTGAGTTTTTCAGTTTTGTCTCTGATATCTGCCCCTGGTTCCCCCAAGAAGGAACGATTGATCAAAAATATTGGAAGAGAGTTGGAGACTGTTTTAATGATTACTATCGGGTTTTTGGACCCAACAAGGTCCCTGTATCGGCATTCTCATATTGGAATCTGATTAATGATATCCTAAAAATACATTCCTCAGACCCAGATGTTAGAGAGATCTTACAGACAGGGGAAACAGTCCTAAAAGAGAGTTCCCGCCCCCCTTCTGTCTGCCGATCTTTTTCAATAGACATGCCAGAGGAACCTAAAAAACAAGCTGATAATCAGGAAGCCTCTGCCTTAGAGAATCACCCATTAAAAGACCCCCCTAAAATCTACCCTTCCCTTTTGGCCTTTAATAATCAGGACCAGCTCTCCCCAAGAGACCAGATAGATTTAGAGGAACAAGCTGCCCGCTATAATAAAAAAGAAGATCCCTGGGGCCTCGCCGCGCCAACCTTGCGCGCCCCTTCACAAAAAATACATACCCCTCCCCCTTATGTCCCCCCTCAGGAACTCCCAACATTCTATGACCCAGTCTTAAACCCAAACCCACCCTTATTCCCTCAAGACACCCTAGTTCAAAACACCCCATCCTTAACCGATCCCATTAGGCAGGCAAAAATATCTTTAACCCAAGAAATTTCTTCTCTTAGAGAGACACTCCAACAAAAACGCGAACATATGCAACTCCTAAAGGAGCTGCATGCCCTTGAAAAAGAACTTAAAACCTTAATGCCTAACCAAAACCCTGAAAAACCTCAAAAAGGCCCAATACTTAATAAAAAGACCCTAATGACCTTTCCAGTTACCCGCAGCCAAAACCGTGGCCCACCCTCTCAAGAGGATACAATGGAAGAGACTGACAATGAACCCCCCGACTCTCATAATCCCCCCTCGGCCGATGAGGCCTCTGACACAGAAGACCCAGAAGATAACACTCCCAACTCCAATGGTCCCACTGGCCAAAAATATCACCGGCTAGGCATCAAACATATTAAAGATTTAAAAGGTGCAGTAAGCTCTTATGGCCCGACAGCGCCCTACACCTTGGCAATTCTTGAAGGTCTCAGTGACCGTTGGCTCACACCCAATGATTGGTTTAAATTAGCTCGTGCCACCCTTTCTGGGGGGGACCACGTCCTCTGGCACACAGAGTTTAAAGAAAACTGCCGAGAGATAGCACAGCGCAATAGTGAAAATAGAACAACAAGATCATGGACTCGGGATAAATTACTAGGAGAAAAACCCTATCATACCAATGAAATCCAGGCAACTTTTCCCCCGGGGCTGTTAGCTCAAATTCAGAACGCTGGTCTCAAGGCGTGGCGCCGCCTACCTCCAAGAGGCTCCGCTACCACCTCCCTGGCAAAGATTCGTCAGGGCCCCGAGGAGCCATATTGTGAGTTTATCAGCAGACTCACCGACGCCGCCGAACGGTTGGTCGGAGAAGGCGAGAACGACAGCGCCTTTGTTAAACATTTAGCCTATGACACTCTTCACATTCCTCATCATCCCCGTTTACGGAGGGTTTGGGCCCCCCGTAAGCCGCGAGCAGCTATACAGACAGCTCTATGGCAACCCATGTGACTGCCCGGGAGGCACAGTGCCCAGTGGATACCTCCGTGCCCACACCGAGGAGCCAGCCCCACAAGGACAGGTAGATTTAGCATACTTAGCATCCACTGATTGCGGTAATAAAGTAGCCTACCTCGCCTATAATCCTAATATAAAGGGGGGATTCGGACTAGGAATAGATGAAACACAATGGACCTGTACCAATAAGCCCCGCATTATTCCCCCCATTGCAGGACTACCACCGCCCTGCCCCAGCGAATGCAGCTATTTTGATCAAATGCATTCTTCCTGCTACACAACCACCCAAATTTGTACTGGCTCAGACAACCAAACTTATCTCACAGCCATGTTATTGAGACGTAGGTCCGCCACATTCGGAGGCGATTGGGACTCCACCTCCCTCTCTGACAATAACAAATATAGTCAGGCGGGCTGCAGTGGTACAATTGGAAATAAAGTCTGTTGGCCAACTAAAATGCCTGTCCACATTTCAGATGGCGGAGGGCCAAATGACATATTAAAAGAGACTCTTGTCACTGAGCACATTCAAAAAATACTCCACCACCTATTCCCCCCTTTAACTTACCACCCCTTGGCTCTCCCAAAATCCCGGGATATGGATTTAGACACACAAACCAACAACATTCTCGAATCCACCTTCTGGGCCTTAAATCATTCCAACCCTTCTCTTGCCCAGGACTGCTGGCTTTGCATGACTATGGGAACTCCCATACCTACTGCAATCCCCTCCAATATCACAGTAAACACACAAATCTCTAACTGTTCCCGTCTCTCCCTTCCTCTTAGAGTTCAACCTGTAGGATTTAATACCTCCCCCTGCTATCAGGGACAATTTCAAAACAACACTTTTGATGTAGATCTAGGGTTTGTCACTTTTACTAACTGTTCTGACATCATTCAAGTTAACGGAACCTTGTGTTCTAGCCCTGGACAAGTTTTCATATGTGGGAACAGCCTCGCTTACACCACGTTACCCACCAACTGGACTGGACTTTGTGTCTCAGCTAGTCTCCTCCCTGATATCTCTATTATCCCAGGAGACACACCTGTCCCTCTCCCCAGCCTAGAATTTGCCACCGGGCGCCACAAGCGTGCTATTACAGCCATTCCCTTACTCGTAGGGCTAGGAATTACTGCTGGAATAGCCTCGGGTACCGCGGGAGTAGGTGTTGCAGTCCAGTCCTACAATAAACTATCACGTCAGCTGATAGATGATGTCCAAACACTTTCTGGGACCATCAATGATCTCCAAGATCAGATTGACTCTTTAGCTGAAGTAGTCTTACAAAACCGTCGAGGCCTAGATCTTCTCACTGCAGAACAGGGAGGTATCTGCTTAGCTTTACAGGAACGCTGCTGCTTCTATGCTAACAAGTCTGGGATCGTCCGAGACAAGATCAAAAAACTACAAGAGGACCTAGTAAAAAGACGCAAAGAACTCTTCGAAAACCCACTCTGGACGGGTCTCAACGGACTTCTCCCCTACCTGCTCCCCACCCTTGGCCCCCTCCTATGCATCCTTCTCTTAATAGCCTTCGGGCCATGGGCTTTTAGGCGCATTACTGACCTCATTAAAAACCAAATCGATGCTGTTTTGGCCAAACCAATCCAAATCCATTATCAGCGGCTAGCAACAGGGGACGGCCTCGAAGAAGGCTATCTTGGCTTCCTCCCCACGGGGACGACATAATACTAAGGGTATGTCTACTCCCCCCACGAGTTGGGGAGGGGTATGGGCACCGAGGTGAGTGCAAAGCAAAGCATTTGCAAGGAAAGGGCTCGACTCACAACGGTCGGCTCCCTTTAACTTTCCTGAGAACATACCTGGTTTGCATAGAGGTTGGTATCAAAAAATCTCTACCTCTCCTCCACAAAAGATACCCAAAACCATCCAATAACGAGCTCTGCTCGTTGGAGGAACCAGGCCTCTGTTCCCTCACTCGGTCAAGGCCCACCTCCTTAAAACAAACAAAAAGGGAGGAGATGTCGGAAGCCATAGAAATCCCCAGGCCTTGCCTAGGCAGAACTTCCTGGTCACAAAACCCAAAGCCCGCGCGCGCCAAACCCAGAGCCCGCGCGCGCCAAACCCAGAGCCCGCGCGCGCCAAACCCAGAGCCTGCCCATTTCCTTGTACCTCATATGGCATCGCCCTGTCCTAGCCTATCAGCCCGCGACAAGTACCTCGCCACCCTATGACATAGCATATCCCACCCCCATCTGACATAGCTATATATATAACCCGCCATCGTAATAAAATTTTGAGGCTTGATCAGATCCCTGTCTTGCCTCCATTCTTCGCGTCTCCTGTCTCCCCTTTTTTTTTTCATCCTCAACAGGTTTCTTCCCCTCGTCCCACGTTGCATTGTCCTGCCGGTCGGGACAGTTTCGAATATATCCTGATGAGTATCAAGATTCTGCTATAAAGACAGATTACCTCAAATATCAATTTATATGGATATATACAAACATTCATTTTTTTAAAATCTGCATCCTTAAGTGCAGATGTGTTTTCAGTGTGGTCTCAGAGTGAAGGTTTCTATACAGGGTTTAGTCTGTGAAACAATTAGAGAAACAGATGAAAGACATTTCAGATGAATGCCCCAGAGAAACAATGGTTCTCAAGACTTGGTGCATATATGCCATACAGGGCTAGTCAGTACATTTTTGACATTTACCACCTGCCTTAGCCAATGTCATTCCAGTTAATCTTGATGTTTACCAAATTTCTGACTTCTCCCATGACTCGTCTTTACAAGGTTTTAATTTAGATTTCCTTAAAAATTGCCACATTTCTCCAATACATTAAAAGCATTTCTATTTCTTCAAGTGTGAAGAAAAAAAGAACAATTCTACTAAGTGAATTTTGTTAGAAATACCTGAACTGTGTTTTAATATGACTATATAAAAGATTTTGAATTCACTAAGATGTACAAATTGCCAGTTAGAAAAACAGTCATGGGGATGTAAAATACAGTCAATAATATTGTAATAACTATGTACGGTGTCAAATGGGTACTAAACATATCAGGGTGATCACTTCCTAAGTTATATAAATGTCTAATCACTATGTTGTATACCCCAAACTAATATAATATTGTATTTCAACTGTAAATGAAAAATAAAAAGAATTTAAAAATTAAAAAAAAAAGATAGAAATTCCCAACTCAGATACACCATAACCCCAAATAAATCATGATATAGAGACTACACAAAGGTAAAATAACAACAGAAAAAAAAGTACTGGGGTATATAATTCAAATAGGTATTTTAAATAACCATCACCATTTTCTTTTAAATATCCTAATGCAAGTTTTAAAGCATTTTTAGAAATGCTGTATTAATATTTTTTTTTAACTTTTATTTATTTTAAGTGTCTTTGTAGGACCCATCAGCTCCAAGTCATGTAGTTGTTTCAATCTGGTTGTGGAGGGAGCAGCTCACAGTGGCCCATGTGGGGACCGAACTGGCAACCTTGTTGTTAAGAGCACCACGGTCTAACCAACAGAGCTAACCGGCCGCCCAACATTAATAACTTTTTACCACCATCTGAATTGTTTGTTTTATCCATCTCTAAAGGGGAATTACCATCACCTCACTATGAAGCAAACGGTTTTGAAAACTGCCCATGTGGAACACCATGTGTTTTCAATAATGAAAATATAGATCCCTTCCCCCGTGAATATTTGCTGATTTATTAAGCAGTCTTCTTAACAAGAATATCAACTATTTCTGGAATAGAAATATGGTACAACTATACTATTCAAGGAAGAAAACAGTGGTATAAAAATCAAGATTCAGGATTTTTCTGAGAGATGAGAAAGTTTCTAATGTTCTAATAGTTTCTAATAGTTTCTAATAGTTTCTAATGTTCTCTATCCTTCAGTGGGCCTGCAGCATTTTATAGGATAGGAAGAATTTAGGAATCCATTGCCACTTTGAAGTCAGATGAGTTTATCTAAAATCCCAGTCTGTCTTTCTTCCATCACATGTGGTAGAGGTATTTAATAAGAAGTACCCAAAAAGGAACTATGGTTTAATCCAAAGGCATCTTTTTAACTCTCTGATGGTTATTTATTTCCCATGTAAGTACAGAAAGGTTTACATTTAGACAATTTATTGTTCATTTTAGAATGGTTAACAATTCCCAAAATATGACATGTTGTGTTATATCCCACTCCTTTTCTTAACTTGTTCTCTCTGCCCCAAAGACCTTTTTCTATCTTCCCGTCTTCTTCTTCTGTCTCATTTATAAAAGTGATGAATATAAACACATGAATGAATGGAGCCTGAAAGCTGCTAGAGGTGGGGTTACAGCCAGAAAAGCTTAGGGAGGAGGCTGGGTGTTTACAGAAATTGCTTTCGGTGTCATTAGTTCTCTAATGCAGTCTTGTGTTATTTCTAAAAACAAAGATGGACTGGACAGTAAGTTAAGCCCAAATCAGCAGGCTTTCTCTCCTAAGTACTGGAATACAATGGTCACTCTGTTTCACAAATATATAAAAACACACTTGGCTTAGTTTCTTTAATATATTACTCTCATTTCAATTGCTCTCATTTGTAAAAAGGGTCCATCTGCAAATTGGTAGCTAGGGTCTGTCTAAGTAGCAAGAAACACCCAAGAAAAAAAACTTGATTCAAGACTTCAAAGTAATAAAAAGAAAATTAAGTTATATTTTTAAAAATAAAATAATTTTTTTTTGTTATTTTTTTTTTAAATTCAATGACGATTATTGTGGTGGAATGTAAAGAGCAAATGAGTTGAAGTCAAAGACGTGGGTTCAGGTCACAAATCGAATCTTTGGTAGTTTATTACTTCATTTCTGGGGCCTTCATTAATAAAATGGATGAGGAAATAATGCCATGCTCCGTAGGACAGCCAAGCGAATTATCTGATATAATGTATGTGAAACATGCCTTGTGCTATGCACGTGTTAGTTCATATTAATTTAGTCTCTCTTCAGTGTTTCCATAGGAGTCTTTACATATTTCCATTGGCTCTTATCATAATATACTGTAACTATATGTTATATCTAAAACTTGACGGAAGGGACCATATCTTATTCATCTTTGCAACCCCTTGCACAGTATTTGGCACATAGTAAGCGTGCAAAGAAGATTGGATGAGAGAATGAACACAGATTTTTGTTAAATAAACAATGTCATTTTTAAAACACTAAAATATGCTTAAAATTCTGAACCAAGGTATCCTTCATCTTTGGGAAACTTCCTTTTACCAATTTGCAGATAGGCAGGCATATCTACAAATATTGGTCATTAAGTAAGGCTGAAATTTGGTCTACCTAATGCACTTTTATTCTACTGAACAAAATTCTTATCACAGCCAAGGCATCTGAACTGGGATTGCAGTAGGCCAATCCATCCTCTGGGCAGTCTTATGGCACAAAGAATACACTTAGGCCTACATACATTTTATAACCCTAAAGCAGGAAGCAATCATGGAGTGTGAGGTAATGTCTGCCAAGAGTATTGCCCTTTGTTGGGCTTCCATTTCTATCTCAAATAAAGGTTTTAGCGTCGACCAATCTATAGAAAAATAGAAAGAAAGATAGATAGATAGATAGATAGATAGATAGATAGATAGATAGATAGATAGACAGACAGACAGACAGACAGACAGACAGACAGACAGACAGGCTGGCACTACCAACTGTTCCTTAATCCCATAGGGAGATGGCTTTTATTGGCTAGTCTTAACAGACAGGGTAATCAAACAAAAGCAGTATCGCGATCAATAACTAATTTTTTTCTAGTATATAAACTCCAATGTTCTTTTGAATGTGCAGGAAAAAAGATGAAAAATTCAAAATAACTTGCACGTTCCCATTTAAGCTGGTCAACATATTCTAGGAACTTGGGTATTTTGTGGTAAGTCATTTATTCTCTTTCACCTAAAAGGCATGTAAGATATAAAATGTACCAGAGTAAGCTTGAGGTAAAGCAAAGAAAGATGTTGAAACCTAATTTGGTTTTCTTAATTAACACTGATTATACTCTAAGGGGAGGATACGCACACGAGCACACTTATACACACACACACACCACAGTCGACATGCAGAGACAAACTACAGAGCTTCCTCCAGTTGCCAGGATAGGACTTCACAAACGCACTCTTACAGCATTGCTAAACGAAAGGCATGGGCACCTCATTAAGGGTCGGTCTGACAACGGGGCATAAAAAAGTGCAATGACTTGCTCAGTTTTTAAGCTTGTCTTTCACATCCAAGGTCATTGTATGATGGACTACCCATGACAGGATGTTTAAAACTTGCAGCACCGAGAAAGAAGCTAGGGTCACATAATTATTTCATAAATATATATAAGACTGAAAGAAAGTTCGATGCTGCCCTATCTGCTGCTATTTAAAGGTGAGTTACAACCAACTTTGGAATTAATCGCTCTCAGAGATCTGAAAGCTTTCTAATACCAGGATTTTCCCACTTTGCAATTTAATGACAACCCTGCTGTTGGCCTTTCCTGACCTGTTGTGAAGTAAATCAGGCAAACTAATGTGGGCTAACAAGTCTTTTTCACACTGTTCGATTCCCTTGCCTCTCTTTTGCTCATAGACACCGTCGCCTTTCTCCCACTCTGTCTAGCCATCTTCCTCAGAGCACACAAAATGGCCACTGTAACCCTGCGTTACTGCTCATTAGATCACAGGTTAGTCAAGTGGAACTCCCCGGGGTTCCCAAAGGAGAGCTATACTTCAAAAATCTGTCCATGTCAAATGAAGAAAAAAAACCCTGAGCATAGGGTCACCCAGATCAATGATCAAAAGAAACTGAGAATGAAGGGGTAAAAAAAGCACACCCTCTTTTTTGTTAAAAACACACACAGGTCTGATTTATTATAAGGAATACAGAGATACGATGGGTTTTCTCCTCTTACGCCCAGTGTTCACTTTTTTTTCAGTAAGTGATTTGTTTCAGTCAGGTCCTTTTGGTTGTTAAATTTTGGGCTTTTGGAAAATCTACAACTAAGCCTTAAAATTTCCCCCCAAAGAAAACACACTCCAGGAAATCCAGTTTTCAGGAGGGCTCTTAAATATTTTCAAAAACACTTGAAAAGCAATAAAAGTAATGCAAAGTAATCCACGTTTAAGGCTTGAGACGATTCTATTTAAATAGTAAAGTAAGAATCAGTGTGATGAACACTCTAAAATAATCCGAGTAACCTCTTGCGCTTTCAAAGAGAGGAAACAACAAGCCTGTCAATCACATCATGAGAACACACCAAGTGACATACTATAAAAAGCAGATTTCTGGGCTTCTGTGGGGCCTCACAGAAACCTAGAAATCTGCAGGTAGGTACACAGCTTGTCTAAGCATCTCCCTCATTTTTATGCTTGGCAAAGTATACCATTCTACACTTGCTTTTGTACTTTTTTTTCATTTTTTTAAAGATAAAGCTACTAAGGTAACAGTTTTCAAAATAGACATATTAAAAAACGAAAGCAGAATGACATATCTACAACATTGTGAAGAACAAGCTTTAGTATCAAATTTTACATGTGAAAATCACCCAAAGATTTGATTTTCCTGGTTTTCTTACAACAAATAGGAAAGTACATTCTATCAGCTAATGATTTCTGATGAGAACTCTGTACATATGGATACAAACAAAATTAATTAATTTCATATAATTTAATAAAAATTGTAAAGGTTGTGTACGGTCATCATTGATTTTTACTTTTAATTTCTTTTGTATTTGCAATGTATCCTTTAAGCATCCTCAAAAATATATAAATGTATCGTGCGTCAACTAGATTGGTCTTTTGTTTCATTTTTTGTGTGTATTTAACAAGCACTGACATGACACTATGCCAGACACAGTTATAAGTGCCATTTAATCCTCGTCTCATTCCTGCCCAGAGGATGGGGAGCGGTGAGGAGCCACAGTTAATATTGGCAGAGCACTCTGTGCTCAATCTTCACTTAATCCTCACTATTTGCTTTGAGGTAAGTTCTAAGATTATCCCCATTTTACAGATAAGGAAACAGATTTCAGTTTTTGCCCAATATTACTCAGCTGGTCAAAACTAAGAAGAATTTAAATCTAGATTCTGACCTCAAAGTCTTATTGTTTGTCATTTCCAAACCCCAAGTGCCAAATTAAATACCCATCAAGTGGAATGTGTGTCTATCCCTTGACCCAGCAATTCCACTTTTACATGGATATACTTGAGAAATGCTTGCATAGATACGCAAGGAAACGTGTACACAGATAATCATCAACTTTGTTATAATCTCAAAAATCTAGAAACAATCAAAAACTTTATCAATGAGAGAATGAATAAGTAAAATGACACAGTCCTTTGTTGGCACATAATATATCAGTGAAAATGAATAAGCTAGATTTATAGAGGGCATATAACCTCGAAACATTTAATGATAAAAGCACAACAAAGTATATGACCACTTACGTCAATTTTTATCACACATAACATTACTATATATTATTTAGAGATACCTGCGTATCTATCAATAGTATAAAAATGTACCTCGGGAAAGTTACACACCAACTTCAAGATACACTCACTTTTGAAAAAATGAGGGAAAGGAGCTTTAAATGCATCTTTAAAAGAAAGACCTGAAACAAATATGGTAAAAACGTTAACAGTTGCTAAATCTGGGTAATGGGTATATGTGTTTCTCTGTCACATTATTTTCTGTACTTATTTGTAATGTTTGAAGTTTCTCATAATGAAAGTATGATGCCTTAGATGCAAATCCACCTACAATCAAATAAATCCTTGTGAAATCAGAATTGGAGTTCTACTAAGTCCCCTTCCCTCATTTGATTCAATAAACTGTTTAAAACTCATGGTAACAACCTAAAGACTAAATCATTAAAACTCGTTTTCTTAAAATGATTACAATATCTCACTGCAAGTATCTTAGAAGTACCATCTTTAAGATAATTACATTTATTTACAGTACATATTTCATTATGTTGTAAAGGAAAATTCATTAAATTGATATTTCTAACCTTTTAATATTCAAAGTTTTATAATAATATAGCCTGGCTGAGGGCTGAGAGTTGAGTTGCAAATTAGACAGGAAGAGGGTACATGAGGAGAAAAAGGAATATTTTTCACTGTATACTTTTTGTAGTTAAAAATATACCATGTGACTTTAGTAATCACTCAGATTATTAATTAAAGACTAAATGGATTTTTAAAGATTATATAATACTCCACGGAGATCCAAATTTCTATAAGATGTTAGTCAGATATCTTAATTGACACAGATCAAGTAATCTCAACTACAGTTTATCACAAACCTGTACACATTTGTGAATAAACTGCATTGGAGAAGAGTTGTTATTCTAAAAACAATTTCAGTGAAAATAAACCTAGGAATTACAGCCATATCTCTCACTTTAACACCTTACAAATACGACATTTTTAATAACATACATTTTTCAGTTCAGCTTTACTATGGCTGAAGAACCATAGGGCAAAATTTTGACTAACTAGAATCCAAATAAGAACAATTGCTAAAGAAATTACAATTTTTGTATTCTATTTTTAAGAGATAAAAGTATAAAACCATACATTTGTATTTAGTCTTTTTACCAAAAAAGCAATGGCAAGTGCCTCATATGGTGTTAGCACAGATTAAAAAAATATTCTATACTTTCCGTATCTACACTGCTAGGACTAATGTTCTAAATAATTAAAGAAAGAGGCACCACATATTCAGAATCATTAAACAGACTATATTTCCCTAGAGCAGAAAACTGTGCTGATAGAGTTTAAAAGACTTAATATGAAATGTAAAAAAAGAAGAGTTTCGGGTAAAGTGCAAAAGAGATGGTTATATTAATAAAAATGTGCTGTTAACTACGTATAACAGCCTCAAACAATCTGGTGATCTGTTTTACCTCAAAGTCTGTTTTCCCTTTTTAACCTAAAAATGAGCTTAACTAGCTTATTAATATAAAAGTCACTAAATGCCATCATTGATTAAGGAAAAACAGGAAGATATCTAAACTTGAGCTTTAATTAAAGAAAAAGATCAAAGTCAATATAAAAATATGGGAAATTGTTTTTTTAAATTGCCGAAAACATGCATTTTTAACTCATGAATCTCTACCCACACATTTAAATAATTCAAATATTTAGACTTAATTTTGCAGAAAGTTTGACAAGTACCATTTTGAATGAAATTATTCTAGAACTAAATAAATGTACATCTTTATATATAATAAGAAAAACATTCTTTCTTAAGAATTTATGTTTTTGTGTTTTGGAAAATTAGGGCATTTGGGCACAATGATTTGCTTTGCATAATAATAATAACAACCACAACAGTAATGAAGATACTACTTAGTGCATATAAATTATACTGCCTTTATCTCCAGATCTTTTTTGCCTTATATTTTAGGATCCTTCTAATGATTATTCAATCTTCTCTTCAATGCAGTATCTTTGTTTTCTAAGCACTGTTAACAACTGTCATTCTTCAACCGGCTGTTCTCTAAGCCTTCCCCTGCCAAAACTCTTATTTTCATTTCATTATTTCTTTGTTCTTGTTGTCTAAACTATACACAAGTTACCCAGATTTTCCACTCTGGCCCATTTCAATAAAGACTTGTTTTGGCTTGACAAACTCTTAGTCATAGCCACAGTCTAAAAGTAAATAATTTAGTACAAATACTACATGTTAAACTCATATTGTTCTATGCAACCTCCAAATTATTTCAGTTCATACGTAGAACCTTTTTCCCATAAGGCTTAGTTGGTCTCACATATTATCATTTTTGAAAACAATTCCAATTATTTTATGGAGGTACTCACTGTCTGAAAGAGCATTTTAGTCTAAAAGCTACCTTAACAAGCATTGTGTGCACTGCGCTTCACACGACTGATGCAGACATTTGAATATGTTAAATTATAAGCCTAAATCAAATAAGGTGAAACCCTACTTCTCCTTTATAACTGAGCAGTAGGCAACTTTTTTCGCATCAAAGATTTATATGTGTACAAATTTAGATTTCAGAATTTCTGGTAAAGAAGGTAATTCCTACTTCACTGTTGGATATTGTGATAGCAAAGATCCCAGTAAGCCCCGTTAGGGAACTGTATGGCACCTGCAAGATGAGATGCTATTTTTGTTCAAAAAACTCTTGTGGAACACCTTCGTCTCTCTATTGAAAGTCTGTTATCATACCTCCATTCAAAACCACCATATACCCCTTTTCTCAAGATATAAATCTCAAAGTAGTTATCTGAATATTTAAACAATAGTCGTTGTTGGTGGCTGAATGTGGGATTCAACCTACAGAGATAATACCAAAGAAAGAAAAAGAATGTGAGATTCTAGATACCGTTAAACAAAAGAGAGACGAGGTTCCATAGACAGATTACTCAGGTGTGGATTAGTTCATTTCTACCAGAGCCCATGTCCACTGGAAGAGTGGCCATTTCTAAGAGGCGTTCAGTCTATTGTATGTACCACTGCACATGTCTAGTTCATAGTTCCCATCAAAGGCACAATGCAATTCATAGGTAAAGGAAAAAAAAATAAAGTGGCAAGGAGAAAACGCCTGCTTCTAAGTAGCAGAGTATTCTATTCATTTCAAAAGATGAAAGCAGGTATCTTTTATTACATGTTTTTGTTCTTATAGGAAGGTCAACAATATGTGATTTTTCTATTAGTGCTAACACAGCAGAGCTTTTCAAAGTCACTGCCAGAAATGGACTGGTTTTCTTACCTGCTTTTTCCATGCTTTAAGTTAAGGATGTCTACCTCATTATAAACCTTACTGGTTCCCTAGACTTTCTGTAGTCTGGCTTTGCTGTGATTACTGGTCAAAACCTTTAATTACAGTATATAGTTTGTGCAGCTGCCTGGAAATTGGTCTCAGGGTCAGTGGCTCTTCCCGTTCCCCTCTTTCCATTCTTTTGAAGCAATATTGCTGAACTGAAGGCATTGTTCCAGCTTTCTGGAGTGCTCTGTCTGTTGCACACTATGAATAGCTTTGCAATCAGTCTAGCAATTGGTTCTTCAACTGCCTTTAGGTTGTCAATTGTAATTCATTGGCTCCAGGCACCTTTTCTCTTTTCATTCTCTTGAAGTCTTTTCTTATTTAATTTGCAATAATATTAGGGAATGTCTTCTTCAGACATGTCACTAATGTCATCCTGATCGTGAGGCTGGGTGTACATTTGACTTTCATACATTTGCCTGTTAAAATGTTTCAGTATTTCCTTTTTCTCTGACTTGTGGTAATGATCTTTGCAGTGTCTTGTTAGAAATATGGCTTAATCTTAAAGTCTTCTTTCTAAGGAATAATCTAAAGAATCCTCCTTAAAATACTCTCATGGGAGATAGTTTATGTAATTAGTTATAGTGATTTTCGTAACTTCAAAGATACAATTTTCATTTTTTGTAATAAGAACTAAGCTTTCACATTTCCTTCCCGTAATTATGTTCTATTTTCTTTTTTAGTATATAAAAATTATAATTTTGAGCTCCATACAACTCAGAAATAGTTAACTAAGAAATAAAGGATTTTGACTATTTAGAAATCAATGCCTATATTTTTAGAGCCTTTTCAGAAGACCTACACTTACTCCTCAGACATCTTTGTAGAAATTATATAAGAAAACATTCAAACTACTCAAAGTGAGTTCTGATGCTTCTGCATTACAGGAAGTTTATTTTTCTTTAGGGAAGAGAATAAACAAACATATCCCTTGATCTACTAAGAAAAAAAACACACTTCAGTGTATTATGTCTCAAATCCTTATTTCTGGATAAAATCCAGCAGATTAACCCCTCTCATTAGTTTCAGCCATCCCAGAGTAACCAAAGGTATTTTCAAGCAGACACTATGTAATAATAATAATGATAATAATTATCATAATGATAATAACTAACGCTTATTGTGCTTTTTATCTTCAAAGCACCTTGCTGACATTAACTATGTGTCCATCTTCAAATTAATTTAACTCAACAAATGTTTTATTAACTTTGTAAGCTATGGAATGTGCAGTGCACCAAGTGAGTTTTCTTTTGCAAAATGAATGAATGAATGGGCCAAGGAAATGGTTCTGTAAGCTTTGCTTCAGAATCACTTGTTGCTTTTGTTAAGTGAGGGTTAATGAAATACGAATTTTTACAAAACACAGAATTGAAATACAGATATAAAGGGTGAAGCTCACCATTACAAACACTCAAACATATATTGCTTCAAAAAGCCCCCAAAAGAATCAAAATAATAGTTTTATTTAAATATACGTAGAAAAAGTGTTAAATGTAAGAGTTTTAAAAATTCTTCTAAGTTTCACTAATGTAATAAAAACTTATTAATTCAAAGCTAAATTTGTTTTTATTAGATTGAATTCACTGCTGTAAAACCACTTCATTTATGTTTCTATAGAGCTTTATCCTATACCAGTCTACCCACATGAAAAATATAAACGGTAAAAGATAGCTTGTTATGCCAGCAATTGAAATAAGCTTTATATAGTTAAAATTTAGGCAATTTGTAAAAACATCAAAAGACTATTACTTGGTCAAGATGTCCTGTCACTTTCTCTGAGGGATTTTGGGAAGATAGTAACCTGCTGTAAGCAAGATCCTCAAGTGGACGAACACAAAGATGAGTACATAAAAATACAGGAAAATCATCATTTTTAAGTATGGTAATTACCATATTAAAGCTTTTAAAAACCATTAACACAGAGTAGTGAGGGTTCATGGAAGATGTGGTTTATGAGCAATATTCTAAGCCCAGGTGTGATATAGAGGAAAAGGAAAATATTTCTATTCAAGGATGGAAACAGATGAGTCAGATTGGGTAAAGAGGGAGTAAGACAATCTAGATAAAGCTGAATGGTGTTAAGCCATCAGGGAGCGTGTATGGTAAGACTCAGAGGTTGTAAGTCATGCAAAGAACATATATTGAGCACAGAGATACAAACAAGCCAGAATTCCTGTCCCTCAAGGAGCTTACAATCCTGAGGGATCGACAGAAAGATCAATAGGCAATTAAGTTTAATGTTGTTGTTAGGATAAGCCTGGTATGCCTTGGCAAGTCAGAAGGGGAGCACCTGGCTCAGCCTTGGGTGTTCATAAAAAATTTGTGATGTGACACATGATCTTCAGGTGGTTTTCCTAGGACAACAGGAATAATGCGTGATAGACGACCATGAGTCAGAAAAGGGATTTCAATGATCAGCACATTAACGTATAAGACCTGTGGTGTTTCATTTGACTCTAGAAGGAATTAGAAGAGCGCACTGGTTTTTAATATGGGTGTCATGAAAAACACATGTCCTATCTCATCTGTGTAAAGGCAGAGGGAGAAAGAGGAAGGTCTGGGGACATAAACAACTTAGAAACTGAAAAGTATTGCAGAGGAAGAATTGGTAGAATTGCGTACTAAAATACCCATTTATGGAAAGTAAAAAAGAGTAGGAATTGGAAGCAATTCCAAAATTTGCCAGCTTTACATAAAATAAAGATATGTATGTAACTATATAAAGAAAGAAAGTGGAAAGAAATGGGGGTTTTATAAGAGAATAAAATGAATAATTTAGGGCATATATTGTTATATTTTCAAATGTATTACTTTGTTATCCCGCCTACATAATGTTCTTGATAGAATGGAACTTTCGTATGTAATATATTTGTTAATGGGAAGTATATAGCTTTCAGTGGGCAGGGCACAGTCTCATAATATTGCCGGTAGGTGAAAGCACAAGTATATAGGTTTCCCTTGAATGGTTTGATTAAAATGGCTAGATTCAGAATCAGTGAAATCAAACAGACAAATTAAATTTTTCAAGGAATGCATATAAAAGTCTATAAATGTACAATAAATAAAGTATTCTGGCTGTTTTAATATTCTCAGCAAAAAGTTATTTATAATAAATTTTAAAATGTATTTATAATAATGACACTTTTGTAACTATTGAAATGATTGCTATTTTAGCTTCTCCTGCAAGTTAGTAAACATTTTCAGGAGATAACTGAGTCATTCAGAGGAAAATTGACTTCCAAATTCTCTCATTGTTTCCTCAAGATTAAACTGTAACAGAGTGGAGTACATCTGTAAGGAATGGACTAAAAAATAATTTGTATCGCATATCATTTTAGAATAAGTATACATCCCATAAGGGAATTTTCAAACTGCTCATACAATAGGTATGTACACTGTTCTATGTGAAATCAAATCAGTATTCTAAAATGCTGCCAAAAGTCAGGTCAAGATACTTGGAAGACTCTTAAAGTTTAAGTATACAACAGTTTACAATGATTATTTTACAAACACACGCACGTTTCACTCTATATACAGAAAGAAATATTAAATTAAGCTAAGTAGTTAATGTGATTTAAATACTGCTTTGCATTTTCTAATAAAAGATTTACCATGTAAAATCAGATGATATTTGCTACTTCACAGGGCTACCACAACAGAACTGCTCTGTCAAGCAATATAAATATAAAATAAAAATTTAATCTACAGTCTTATTATGTACAGACAAACACTGTCCAAAATTTTTCATCCTTCAAAGCACTCTCTGATTCTTTGTAGGAAGGAAAAAAAGTGCTCATTGTAGAAATATTTATCTATAAACAAGTAATTAGAATTAAGTATCATAGTAAAACAACATAAAATATATACTAGCACTCTCTTCCAGAAAGATATTTATAGACTAAAAAATGAGGACCAGATAAATTATTCATGATACACTGAATATTGAAAGTATTGTTCAAAAATATGAATATTCATAATCAAAACTAAAAAAGTAATGTTTATATCATTAAAGAAATACTTGCAAATACTTTTTTCACATTTATATTCCATTCTTTTAAAATAGAACACCACATTCTATGTATATCACATAGCAAACTGAATTACAATTGCATGTAAATTGAGAAATGCCTGATCACAAATTTTAACTTTAATGTTGACATTCTAAATTAGAAGCTGGATTTTCCTGTGCTACAATTAATGAGCCATGGAATCAATAGAGTCTTTTGACCTTATAATTCCACTTCAAAGATCTATGTTCTACAGTTTTTACATTTCTTAATATTTGCTTTAATAAAAAAAGCATTGGACAAGCAGTTAACACAGTATTTCTGAAAAAGTTCAATACTTTTGGGTTAAAGATATGGACAAACATCAAATCAGATTACACTGCTGAAAGGATGAACTATTCCTTTCATGTTGACAAAATGCGTGATTTTATAAGATAGGGTAATATCCAATAAAATGAAAATCAGATTTTAAAAAGCTAGGAGGTAAAAGAATCACGATCGGCAACTGTGTAGAGGGAAAATAGGATTACGTTTATTGGCTACTATATTAACTTAACTTCTCATAAAATCCTCCTCATCTATTATATAACTTCAGAACTGAAGTATGCTCTCCTATGGGAGTTGTAAAACAAATTAGATACAATTACAATTCAATACAAATAAAAAAACCAAACAACCTAATTACCATTAAGATGAGTCTCATTTTAAAGCTTTATCATTTAAGATAGACTAGAATTTTCCCTAATGAACCAAGTGGGCCACTTGACACAATTATAGATTTTTATATTATGCTTTCTATAGAAAAAAATAGTTGATTATGAGTAAATTCTGGAAAACTGTGCTAACTACACCTCCCCAAAGTGAATACAACAAACATCTGTTGCAAGAACTGCTTGGCTTTCAGACAGTATGTAAAGGGTGTTCTTTTTCCCAGTGTTTTGCTATTTTAAAAAAAGACTGATTTGTTTTTTTTTTTTTTAAAGTTTCTACTATCAATTCTCAAGACATAAAATCTTAAAATTCTGGTTAAGTTAAACACAGGTCATTACCAGGTATATTACAGAAAGGGAAACTATGCAATGTACAAGACTCCACTTGCATTATAATATGGCAACAAAATAATTGGGCATGTTGCCCTCTGTCTGTGGGTTATAAAGTAATTTTAACCATTGTCTTTCTATCTTAACTCAGTTCTCTACACAAACATAGCAACGCTCATAGCATAGAGGACAGAACGAAATATGTATTACTTCCTGATGATTTTCATCCTGTATTGGAATCCCAGTGGTAATTCAGCTTTCTCTTTGGATTTCACCAGGTTCTACCGGCTTCTAAACGCAACAATATTGTGGTATCCTCATTAAATGACTAATGAATTCTTAAAGTTTTATTCCAGTGGCAGGATAAATAATTGCAAAAATTTTGCATAATGCATTCAGCACAAAAATATAATAATTTCAATGTGGGGGAGGGATTCATCTTTTCCTAACTGCACCAAAGAATTGTTCAGAGCTTTTTGATAAATTGACTGCACTTTTCCCTGATTCTGAAAGAACAGAATCTTGCCTAAAATTCACAGGTATTTTGCAGAGCAAAGCATTACCTTTTTAGCATTTGGGAATTCTACAAAGTGCACACAAGTTAGCAGGTACAAATGAATAAAAAGTGTTTATAAGCAACAGAGCACAGGGCATGTAATACCTTTATGACAAGGACAGAAAGAACAATAAACAGATGACCACTTCTACACATATTTCAAGTATCATGTATCTTTGCTCACTTTTCAATCATCTATTTTCTCCTCTACCCATGCCTACGCCCACCATTTTGAGGTTATTGTTTATAAAAAGTTTAAGATTCAGTTTCTCAATTCTATTTTTATGCTAACAGTAAGGTATTGAGTTAATTCTTAAAACATTCCAGGGAGTATTTCAACAAGGCATCCAAATACAATACTGAAAAACCTTTGTCATTCAAGGAATGGAAAAAATAGGAAGCTTCCATTTCTTTTTCTCCCAAATGTAAAGTATGGGTTCTTCATAATGTTTTGACAGACTTCAAGACCTATAACAGAATTTGTTTGTGTATTTGATTAAAGCATTCTAAAATGTTAACACACACCTGGTATTGTATGTGTTTATAGACTAATAGGGAAAATGCTTTACTTAAAGCAGTGCTTAAAAGTGGTATTTACAAGTTCTATCACAAGCAAAAATTTTAGGAAAATTCATTTAAAATTAATATAAAAAGGAAAGTCAAAGTCACGTATGCTTCCAGTAATATAGAAGTTTAGAATAATTTTTAAATCATACCTATGATTTACTCTATATCTATAGTCTCTGTCTTACTAAAAGATGAATCAAAAAAGATATTTGTCCTTTTCCTGGGAGATATAGCCAGCCAACACATACAACGCATATTCCAAAGCAATTAATTAAAACTTTCCTTTACCCAATGTCACAGTCTTTATTTCCTATGGATGATTATCAGAGTCATATGTTAGGTTTAAAGAACATTAGTTTTAATTTTATGGTATCTATGGAAAACAGATATACAGTTTCCTTAATTTAAAAGAAAAAAAAAGTCTTTGCAGCTATTGCTCATAATTTGAATAAAGTGATTTGAAGTTATAATGTCACTTGTATTATATCCATTTCATATTATGTGCTTTATTATATATGTATTACATATTATATTCGCACAAAATGTTATACTGTCGATGTGTATTCTATAATACATATTTACATATATACATATTTCTCAGAATGAACCCAGAATAACAATACATTTTCAGCAAAGCACCTTATCATCATAAACTAACTTAACACTCATAACTACCCATCATTATATACTATTATATCCATTCTACAGATCGAAAAACTGGTGCTAAGTTAAAAGATTTATCTAAAGTCTTAAGAAGAGATCAGGAAGGCACCGCAATTTCTATACTGAAGATCTGCACATTCATGACTCTCTGAATAGATTTGTACGGCTTATTTTTTTCATCGTAATCACTTAATATTATCTATAATGTATTTCACAAAATCTGAAAAAGGAAAAGGGTGCTAACTACTTAATGCTGAAAGAGGCAACTAAAGATAGACATAAGTTCTGTTTAATAAGAAACCCTTGCCTTCTTTATGATTTTTCTAAAACTTAAACAAAAATTCTCTATCTATGGTCCCTCTTATACTTAGTACTTAAAACTTCAAAGTGAATTATCCAAATTAATCCCACTCACTTTTCATAAAAAAAAATTGCATCATTCCCATTTTGCAGGTGAGAAGACAGGCACAGGAACAAAGCGATTTGCCTATGGGCCCGACCCCGTGAGGGAGGGCTGCAGTCAGAACATGTTGGTGTCCTTGGCTTCTCATGCATTTTTCAAACTAAAGAGCAACGTCATTCCTATTAATAACCTTATTCCAAAGTCACTAAAGGACGCACACAATTTTTGGAAGGAAGGGGGAAAACATATCCTGCAAGTTATGATGTAAAGGAATACATCGAACGTTTCGATTTCACTGTACCTAGATTAAAATTCACCGTAAGTTTTGAAAACGATTCACATATCTCATGACTTCATTACCATGAATCAGAAGCTTTGCTGAGTGAGACACTGATTATTTGTCCAGAATTAGTCTCATGCTTTTATAGGAGAGATACAAGCAAAGAAATTAAAGGAGGAAGATAAAGAACGGGTCCATATTAAAATGTACTTGGTGGCACGGAACTTGCAAGATAAGACATCAATTTTCAGCCTGGCTGATTACAGAATAGGTCCCACTGCTTCTAGTCAACAGTGAGCATTTCAGTGGGACAAGAACATAACATTTGAGGGTAAGTGATGCATGGTAATACGCATGATGCGTTCCTTGAAAAGCCAGAGAAACAAAGAATGAACTAAATAAGCTGGCGGGATGAAATCAATGTTAAATAACCAGGCCTTTAGCCCTTTAAAATAGATGAGAAAAATATTCAGATTAGTCTTCTAACTTTTGCTAAACAGTTAAAAAAAAGAAAAATCTTTGCTCTCCAAGTGGGGTTGGGCATGTAAATAATAATTCCTATCAGATTGATATAGACTTTCTGCTTTCTAAGAAAATTAAGGTTTCATGTTGAAAAACAGCATTACCAGCATATTCTTAATTACAGGCATCTTTTCAGATTCCAATGTGGCTAGCAAAAGTGCAATAAACCAAATAGACAAAGAGTTGTCACATTAACGAGACGTACCTCTTGTACTGATCGAGCAGCTGGCTTGTCTTGATGATTGGCCAATATTAAAAAGGGTAAAGTGCATAACTGTGGGTGCTGAAGAGCTGAGTGCAGTTCATTTCTAGCAGTTTCTAAATCATCTTCTGAAGAGGCACTGTCCAATACAAATATGACCCCTTGAGATCCTTGGTAGTAGCGGCTCCAGTATTTCCGGATATTATCAGCCCCTGTCAAAAACAAAACAAATTCTCTTTTTAAAAATAGCTTTCAGCAACTGAAAAATGTTCCCAGCAGTAACTCCTGTTGGAAACTCATGTTGCTTTTAAAAATTAAGTGCAGAGATCACGTTCGATGAGAATAAAGACGACATCAGTACCCATAGGTGGATGGGAACTTGAAGGAGAACACAGAAGTTTAAGAGTCATTCTTCATTCCTTTCTTATCCAAACATGTGAGGAAGAACCAGGATAAATACTGCTTAGACTTAAACTCAAAAGAATGTTTTCAGATTTTGCTTTATAGTCCTAAATAAACAACACTCTCTAGAAGTTAAGTTTAAACCTACCGAGCACTGTAAACTAGCTGTTCACCAGGGCGTCTCTCCGGACCATTGATATTAGCTTGGTGACATTTTCTGAAAGAACTACTTGCTGACCAGGACAGCCTTGTTTAATTTCATGGATGAAGTTAAACCTATTAGCACACTGCCTGTGTGTGTCAAAGTGCTGAAATTTATGACGAACTAAAATTTTGGCCCTCGGTACATTTGCATAACCCCACTCAGCAATGAGCACACTCATGGTCTCGATATGATGAGATGTTCATAAAAAAAACATTGAGATTCTCATCATCTAGGGCCACATCCTATTCCTCTGTGTATTTACAATATTTAGCACAATGTTTAACTAAATGTTCAATACAGGAATAAAATGAAAGGAGGAGGAAATGAAGTTATACACTGAATAAGCTTTATGAATTTTGAGACGAGGAACTCTCGAGACTGTCCAGTCCAACTCTTTGAGAAAACTGAGGCCAAGAGAGGTAAACTGACTAATCCCCATTCATAGATCTAAATCACAAACTTGAGATTGGCATTTGAGTTAGGAGACAACCTGCCCAGGGAGGGCATATGCATTTCCCACAACATCATGATGATGGCTTCCTTCACTTTGATTCATGACAATTTGTGGGAGGGGGTGGGAGGGTGGGGGGGAGGGTGTTGGACGATGGCAGGCTTTATTGGGTATATAACAAAAAAATAGATATCAAGGCATTTTACCAATTCAGTGCATATGCTCAAGTCTTAACCAGTTAATAACTATATTTTAGGCATCTATTGAACATCTAGCTCTGAGGTTGGACATAACGTGCTAAGTATTAGTGATACAAAGAGTGGTAAATGGAGCTGATGTACAATGAGTGGCAAGAGCCAATTGTGTGCATCTCTTCCCAACTCTGTGTTCAAGGACATCATATTGGTAGCTTGAAATTGGATAGGGTAGGAGTATTTTCACCATGAACATTAAAAAAGCTATATATCAGATATTTTTTTTCTCCTGAAGAGCCAACACACGACTGGATAACACCGAGCAGCTCCTGTTTCTTCTGGGAAAAGTAGAAAAGAAATCCAAAGATTAGAATACAGGATAATAAAGCACTGAGATAGAGGTACTCTTAGGTGCTGTGGGAACAAGAGATGAGGCATCTCACCTAGAATGGGTGAGTCTCTTAAAAAAGTAACATCAATAACCAAACAGCTACCACTTATGAAGCACTTCCTACATTACAGACACAATGCTAAGTGTTTTCAAAATAATAGCTCATCTAACTCTTGCAACAACCCTAAAAGGGAGGTGTAACTGACTCAGTTTTGAAACTAATTTTCAGATTCTAAAATCTGGGGTATCCATCATAGTACTATACTGAAATAACCAGGGATATAAGAAAGTCAAGGGCATTTGATGTTGAGTAACCTTAAATGCAAAGACATGGGATGTGAGCAGGGTCCAACAGAGAAAAGAATTTAAGCTGTAGATTATTTAATATAGGGAATCAGTTGCATAAGTGATGGTGGAACTAAGAAATAACAGGGGTACCGAGATGAGCAACATCTTAGGGCAGGTTCCCTAGATACGGCACTTGTGATGGCATTTCTTGTACACCTGATAATAGACAACCTGATAGAGACAGAGTGCTGTCAGGAGAAACCAAAAGTGAAAGAATCAAGCTACCATGGGGGAAGGAGCTAAGCAAAGATATGGTTTCAGAAATCTAGCCACAGCTTGATCCAATAGGAGCTCTAGAGTGTGCCCTGAACTAGAGAAGTGTCCAGTCCAAAGGCAAGGGGGCCAGACTGTTATGCCCCTGACTAGTCATTGGCTATGAGCCACCCCTAGGGAACAGGAGGGGCTTGGGGCATGATCTCATAATCTCTCAAGTAAGTTTGGTTGAGGCAATTACTGTCAGCCAAGGACTCTGGAGAAGGCTACAGGTGTGAGTCATTAGCAGCCAGTACCCGCAGCAGCTGGGAGATGGATGCACTGGCCCAGTAAAGGAGATCTGGGTAGGATACCAATTGCATCTGCTACAGGCTACATCTAGGCATTATCCATATGCTACAGAACCATTCATAAGACTGAGGAGCAAAAGTCGAGGCAGGGTTAACTGGTGGTGACTGCCTAAAACAATAAAGATATTGTGTGCATATGTATCCATACACAAGGTTATTATAAATGTTACTAACATAAAGAACGTGTAACACACAATTATCATATAATAAGAATATACGCAACATGCTCTGCTGTAAATTCTATTGCGCTCATTAAATGCTCACAGAATTCTTTCATTGATTTGGCCCAACTTTTGTATCCATAGTCAACCAACAGGTGCAATTGACCAAGTGTGGTTTTAAAATGTTGGTTGTGCTGAGTGTTTTACATGACAGTCTTATGAGATAGTACTGTTATCACTCCCATTTTATCAATAAGGAAACCAAGACACAAAAATAATTACATAATGTGCCACTTTTACACACTTAAAAGTATAGTTAGGTCTAATGTAATTGAACCGGAAAGATCATTGACCAGAAAGATGATGAAGCCAAATAAGGAATTCTACTACCACAAAAGCTAACAGGGACAAAAAAAGGAACCTGTTAGAATAAAAGGTACCTACGTGCCTATATATATTAATGCTCATAGTAGGAACATGTCCAAGAACATTTCCCAACCAATTAACTCAATGAATAGTATTATAAGTACCTATTCTGTACGTCTCACTGAAACCTTTAAGAAATGTTTAGAAAGCCATTATTCCTCTTAGCTCAAACACTGAAATCCTGTGAAGTAATAATAATTACAGTGAGGTCTGCAAATATGGCAGAAGGAACAAATAAGGTCACAGCATTAAAGGGTGCCTAGGGCGTCAAGTACAAAGAGAATAATACTGGTTGCATGTTTTAATGAACTTGTCCATTGGAAATACATGGGACATACCGGAAATCTAATTTGTCAGTTCATCTCTTTCAACAGGAAAACTCTATTTTCACCTACCACATTTAGGAGCAGAATGGGTTCCTGAAAATAGTGAGACGAAATGACAATAAGTCTAATGACTGTGTTGGCAGATAAAAAAACCCAAATAGAAATACCGTAACTTTAAAAATTGTCCCTTATATGACATAGTATATGAATAATACATTATTATAAAAGTAAAAGACGTTTTTCTTTAATCTCCTGCTACATAGTCATCTGCTTAATCTTAGCATTTCTAACTTTCATCACAAACACTGAGGCTGGAATTCGAAATTCCAGTTCTCCTGTACAATGGCTTTAGTCAGCTGAAGCCTAAACCCAGATTGTGGCCAAGGAAACCAACAGTGGGGTGAAGGGTGGTACACAATTGTTTAGTCCAGCAGAGTGGAACTTAGTCAACAGATTAAAATGAGACATGGCTGTGTCATCATCCCAGCTAACAGGTGCTTTGAGAAGTGAGCCTAACTGGGAAAAACAAAAACACCTGTTTGATGTCTATATCCCAACACTCCTAACCCATAAATCAAATCCAAAAGGAGTAACACACAGAACTGCATATGTAATAGCAATCTGAGGCCTCTCTTATTCCAATAACTGAAAATTGTGTGCTGTGTCACTTAAATTACAATTGTTAGAAAAAAAGGTTAAGCATCAAACTCAAATCTGGTCTGTATTTCATACATTTAGATTAAAAAACAAAGGGGTAATCTTACCAATAGGGACGTTGGGCGGAAAAGTGTTGCCAAATGTCCTAACCACCCAAGGTCTGATAATGCCTTATAAAAAGTTGTAAAGGAATCCTTGGGAATCTAAGAGTTCACTCTGAGAACCAATCAACCAGGACAGCCTGGGACAAAGTCCCACAACAAGAGTTGAGGGAGAAGACAGAAGTATAACTGTCGCCATATGTCGCAGGTGCATATCTGTTGCACACTGTGGACTTCGGTAATAATTCTCTCATTCCTTAATTCATTTTTCTAACAGATATTTACTGAGCACCTGGCACCATCTTAGGTGCTGCGGACACAGAAGGAAACAAAACAGACCAAAATTTCAGTTTTCATAGTGCTTACATTCTCTACTGGCAGAGCCAGCCTACCAATAGAGAGGTTAAAAATTCCAGGTACTCATTTTGCCAGCCTCTCTCTCTCATCACAGAGACATTATGATTCAGTTCTGGTGAACTGGGACTCAACAAAGGTCTGCTGGAAACTGCGGGAAAAGATTTTGCTCCTCAAGAAAAAGAAAGATGCCCTAAGAGCGCCTTCTCTCTCATCCAGCTTTTGGATCTCATTAGGTGATAAAGTGATGCTTTGAGCAGCATTAGCCATCTAACAACCTGGAAGGAGACCTACCAACATAGTGAAGATGTCAGAATGGGAAGACAGAGCCTGCATCCTTGAGAACACTGCTGAGCAGCAGAAGCAACCCCTACATTATAAGGACTCCTAATTCTGCAAACACAGGAAATGCCCATCGTTCAAGCCAGTGTCAGATTATTTACAGCCAAAAGGATGCTTATTCCCCTCAGGTCAATTAACAGGCCATGAATAAGTTCTTTAAAGGAGCTGTTCTTTAAAAGATGGACTCAATAAGCTAAAAAATAGTAAGAATATGCAGCAGTCAACAATAAAAACAGTTGCTCAAAAGTTGTCCTTATGAAAAAAAATCTGATATCTAGACCACTGATGTCCAATTAAACTTTTTGTGATGAAAAAAAAAATGTATAGGATATATATCTTCTATATCTGTACTTTCCAATAAAGTGGCCACTAGCACATGTGGCTACTGGGTACGTGAAATGTGGCCAGTGCAACAGAAGAACTAAATTTATTTTACTTTAATTTACTTCAACTTAATGTTAAAATGCCACATGTGGCTAGTGGCTACTGCATTGGACAGTGTGTTCTAGGTATTTCCGTGACGTATGGCTGACAGGAGTAGTTACAGACATCTCATCTTATCTCTAAAAGGAAAAGCCTTGCTGGTATAGAAGCAGGTGCAGTCTCCTCTGTCCAAAGACGGTTTGCCAAAGGGCTATGCACTAGGCTGACCAGGATCACGGTCTCCACTGCTGTCAGTCACGCTGTGACAGCAGACAGAGTCAGGATCAGAAGTGAAGATTGTCTCCTTTCCATTCTCTTACCATGGTCTTAAGAAAAAATGAAAGTAAGAATAATTTCCCTCTGGAATACTTAATGGGATTGGAGACCCATAACGGGAGCCCATTTTGGAGAAATGAATGGTAAATGGGTCTTCAAATCTTTTGAGAAGGTTGCATCCTCAGAACAAAAGTTATTCTCAGTGGCATTACTTTAAGAGGAATGGTGTCTAGCCTGGAGAGAAAATGTTTGAAGAGCAGGAGAAGGAAAGGAGCAGCAAGAGAAAAGTAGTTTCAAATTTATTTTCATTCCTCCCATCTATGGAATCTCAGTCTCTCTGATTGGTGATTCCTTTGACTCTTTTCTTCTGTAAAACAGACTCAATCTGTTTTTAAAAACTGAAATACTAAGGATTCAGAAGGACTAAGAAATACATATCTAAACTCAACCTTTTATTATGGACTGCCCCCTCCCCCACATGCTCACACACGCACACACAAAAAGCCAAAATATCATAGAGTAAATTAAGCCCTCCCTAAATGGTCAATACAATGCATAAAAATGTAAAGATTAAAAGTCAAGTTCTTTGAAGGGAGATACACTATTCTGTTTTGCTTTTCAAAGAGTCAAAAAACATTTTAGAAAATGAAAGATTGTTAGAAAAATGTGAACCAATGAGTTCTTTATGGAAAACAGAAATTTGTTGGGCATGACGGAAAGAACCACTACTAAAACAGGATAAACAGGAGACCAGCGTCTTCAGATTCGGAGTGAAATTGGCCGTGAACATCCATGTAGGAAATAGATGATTAACACACAGTCATCACATACCGGCCCTACAGCCATGTACCACATCACACTAACCACGTCAGGTGTTCATATACATCATCCCATTTAACCTTTTAACATTTATTATTCTCATTTAATGGATGAAGGAATTGGGACAGAAAGGATAAGCACTTTGCTCCATATCCAGCTAATAAATGGCAGATCTAGAATTCAAATTTTGGACTCTGTGATTCCCAAAATTATGTGTTCTCTTACACGACATGGTACTGCTTCCCAGAGAGTGTAAGAGGCTCCAAAGAAACGGGAGTGGATGGAGTGTTCTATGTGGACAAGGGGGCATATTTAAGAGATGTGCCCACAGACTTTTAAAGACTGGTTAAAATTAATACTGGGGAGGAGAGGAGAAAAGGCATTCCAATGGGGAGGGCGTAAGCTAAGAGGAAATTAGGAATGGGACACCGCGAAGAAATAAGCATGAAATATGAAGTCTGAGCCAGTGACGAGTGGCTACTGTGAAAAGAGAATCTGGGTGGCTTTATAAGCCAGGCAGAGTGTTGGACTTGATGCAGCAGTTAGTGGAGAGTCAGTATAGAGCCCTGAGACACGACACCTGGGGCAGTCTTGTCTTGTTCAAGCGCCCTGTCTACTACCCATTGCCTGTTAGTACTTATGGTGGACAGTACTAGCTATCCATACCTGAGCTACCTCCAGGCCCAAACTGATAAGCCTCCCAATTTCATAAACCTTTGAAATCAGTAAACAAATCACCTATACGCTGCTAGAAATATGGCTAACTGCATAGCTTGAAAAGATTTATCAAGGTATTCCAATGTTTATTAGAAATCCACCATGAAAAAATGTGCGGAGAAGTTAAAGAAAAAGAAATTTCTTCCTTCTCCCAAAGGCTATAAGACTGTCAGCAAAGGAAATATACCTTCTGCCTATTTTGGATCTCCCTCATCCCCCCATCCCGTGCAAATGGTTAATGCGAAAGGTGAATGTAGGAAATACTAGTGGCAGGGTAGGCAAATGAGACAGGAAAAGAGATAACCCACAAAAGGAGAGTTTTCCCAGCCAGTTACCACTGTGTGTAATATGAGTTTAATTGTGCTGAAACTGGGAGCCAGGCATTGGGAGGTGGGGATAGGGGTGCGTGTGATGCACTTGGGTCTTTATCTACCTTCCTCCCATTAGTGGTTGGTTGAGGGCTGTTCAGGAAGGCCAGGAAAGAATTTCCCAGCACGTCTAGCTTGCTTAAGGCACTTAGGCAAAGCAGACTCCCACGGCCAAAGAACGCTCCCAGGCAGAGAATTCAAGGTACTGGCTGTTGAAAATCAGTCTGGTGCCCATGAAAACGGAGTTATGGGTAGGACCTCTTTCAGTTACCTCCCACCCAAAATAGTATGTAAGTGTCAATTTAGGCATTTGACCAGCTGTTGGCTCAGGAATAGAGAGCATAAAAAAATACAATCATTATTATGTGGAAGTATTTTACTTTCCTTCAAGAGGCCCAGGAGATCAACAGTATTTTCATAATTATACTAAGACATTATTTGCTATTTTCACCATGTGGCCATTTTCACAGATGGTACAAAGCACTCTTGGTGAATTACACTCTTGTAACTTAGCACAGACAGAGTCACTGTATCCTAAACTACCTCCCTCATATTTGCAGGAGGAATAAAAGCCATTTTGACCTAAGAATAAACTTAATAACAGTAAAAAGTCTTAGTTTTATTAAATTAGCTCGTCAACATGTCTTTTTTATTTTTTTTCTTCAATATTCTGTGTGACTAAATGGGAAGCAGGCAAAAAGCATTTTTGTTATATTCCAAAGCACACGGTTGTTTTGAGGATAGTACTTGTGCAACTGAACTGTGAGCTAGACTAATCATTTTTTTTTTCATGGAATTCCATTTTTACTTGAAATTTCAACTGACAAACTATGATTATTCAGGCTTGAGTATTTGACAGACATTTGTCCGAAAATGAATGAGGAAGCCTGTAACTTCAAGGAAAACAATTGACAATATTTGCTGTCAATGATAAAATTTGTTTTCAAGCCAAAACTAGAATTCTGAAAAATGTTTCCGCCACTGAGATCTTGACAGCTTCTCAACAAGGAGATTGGTGGTGATATCAACAGATAGATATCTATAATGAAATGTGTCAACATTTGGAAGACCTGCATAACTTAATGAATCAATATTTTCCAAATAACTGAGGCATGATGGCATAAAACCAATACACGACTGATCAATAAATGTTATATAACTGAGTACGAAAAGTTCATTGATGTGGCTTTCTTTCAGATTCTACAGTGCAAATGAACTTTAAGAAACTATCTCTTGTTGAAGAATTTCAGGGGAGTATCAAATAAGACTATCAACAGTGATTTGAAATGGCTTTTAAAATAAACCAACCTTTTCAAATTTCATATCTACTAGAGGCTGGATTTTTTTCGTTCCAACCCCAAAACATATAGCAATAGATTAAATGCAGAGGCAGATAGGAGAATCTAGCCCTCTACTACTAAGCTAGACATTAAAGGGATTTGCCATTCTTCTCAACTATTTTTGTTTTCGAAATTGTTAATTTTCATAAAAACATGTTGTTTACATTAATGTGTAATGGGTTTATTGTTACTTTTTTTTTAACTTCCCATTTATGTATTTATAAAAGACTTTTATTAAGATATAGCTAACATACAACATTATATCAGTTTCAGGCATACACCATTGTTATTCAACATTTATATACCTAAAGAAGTGATCACCATGATAAGTCCAGCAACCATCTGACACCGTACCACGCTATCACAATATTACTGATTATATTCCCTGTGCTGTACATTACATCCCCATGACTTATTTGTTTTATACCTGGAAATTTGAATCTCAATCCTTTTCACCTTTTTCCCCTTTTAAAAAAATTTTTCATTTACAGTTGACATTCAGTATTATTTTATATTAATTTCAGGTGTACAGCCCAGTGGTTAGACATTTATATAATTTACGAAGTGATCTCCCTGACTAGTCTAGTTCCCACCTGGCATTACACATAGTTATTATGTGTACTTCTAAAGGAATTTAAAAATATTTTTAAAATTTACCTGCTTTAATTTTTAACAGCAAATATCAATATATATAAGGTACCTAAACAAAAGCCTTTGGGGTCTCAATACATTTTAAGAGAATAAAGGACCTGAAACTCATAGAGGTTTTAGAATTGTAGATATTCATTGTCTTTAATATGTAACAGAGACCATTAAGATTTATTAAAATTTAGGCATGTCATTCCAATGGTAATATATTTTTTACTTTGAACTATCTTTACTCTTACCCTATCTCCTATCCAAAGAAAGGACAAGTGGAGTTGGGTGTGTAATCTCAAAATTAAGGTCCACACAGGAATCATACCAATCTCTTTGGTCTCATTATGTTGGAATTCTAACCCAGTGGTCACATGCTTTAGAGACTAGAAAGATGATTACAATGTGTGCGGTCGAGGAATCTAAACTTCAAATAGCACGCTCCCAGGAGATTCTGAAGCAGGTGGCCCTCGGCCTACCTTTTACAAAACGAAGTTCTAAACATTATACAAGCTAATATGCAATTGCCCTCTTCTTACTTTACCCTCACCTCAACAGATATCCTGGATGTCTATGTTATTCAAAACACAATTTTACTTCATTACCCTCAATGCCAAGTCCTAACAACTGTCTTTAAGGACTATACCTGCTACCTGATATCTGTCCTTCACACCATCATTTTCCATCTGGACACACAAATGACTTTCTAACTGGTCACCTTACTTCTGTCCTGGCAGTGATCCAATGAAATTACTAACACTTGTCCAGAAAACTAGTTCGAGATACACCACTACTCTGCTAAAAAATATTAAATGCCTATAACTCGAAATTCCCAAACTACTTTATTTAGCATTGGCAATTCTCCATGATCTGTCTCCAACTGGCCATTCCCACTGCATCTCTCCATCAGTCTCCTGTACACTCCACAAATGCAACTTTTGCTCTCCTGAACCACATCCAGGCTTTTCACCTTCGTGTGTTCGGTTGTGTTATCACCTCTGCCTGGAGTTCCCAGCATGTCAGTTCTCCCCTTGGCTGTTGCACATTCAAACCACTCTATGCCCTTCAAGGTCCAGATCAAACGTCACCTGTTCATCCAAGCCTTCCATGGTCTTCCAGCTAGAAATTAATTTCTCAGAAATGTTTAGTCTATGTCTCTTGGTTCTGCTCATAATAGAAACTTTTAGTCTATTTCTCTTAGTTCCTCTTTCTACCTTGTAGTAATGCTATCTGAACGCATATTTCATCTTCCTGGTTAGACTAAAAGAGCCATATGAGAGTTTTGGGCATTTGTGTGTCTAGTTCATTTCCATATTCTAAATGTATCTGACACAAAGTCTTAGACACAGTGGGAATTCAATCACTATTTTTTCAATGACTTGATTAATCTTTTATAAAATATCTATTCAGATTCCTCAAATGCAGAATGTAGAATTTACCTAATTCATTCCATGAAATAACCTATCACTTTGGTTGATGGTTGTAGTTTGTTGGTTTACAGTTATTAAAATGTAGTTTTTAGGTTTCTGGCACATACTCAGTTCTGTAAGGAATCTCTCACACATCTGAAATTAAAACACATAAACAATAAAACTTAATTTTACTCATTGCTTAGTCTTTCTCAGTTCTGTTTCAGTATTTGGAAACGTGCAGCCATCATGCAGCAAGTGCTAAGTAAGCACTATACTAAGAATACAGGCGCATTAAGTTACCCTGTCTTTGTGATCCTTTTTGATCTTATCCTATTTGTGACCCTTTAACTATCCTGATACCCAACAGAACCAGAAGCCATGAGAACCTGAAAGCATAGAAATAAAAAGCTCTAGGAAGAGTTCTGGAGAATTGTTCCCTTCTGTGCTCCTGAAAAAGCCCAAGGGCTGACTTTCTAGACCCACAAACACCAACATGATCACAACTTGCATAGCTCCAAATGTTTACAAAGCAACTAATTCCTGAGCTATTGGCATAACACACAAAAAAGCAAAGTACATTTGTAGTATTCTGGAAAATCTGATGGCCAGACTAGAAAAGCCAATAACAATTTTGTTGAAATTGACCAAAGCAACAAATTGGGAAGAGCCAAATGGGAATTTTCTGGCTGAAGTGGAAGGTGTTTGTTACGTACTCAGGGTGAAATAAGATCCTTTAATACTGTGAAAATGCTATATAGCAATCTAGCACATCTAGCCATTTCTCACCCACCAGTATTTCTTTTTATTATAAACTTTAACTTATAACTGTGTGCCAAAATTGACAGCGCTAACATGAAGCTCTATATTAATACAAATTCACAGCTCACAAAGTTTAAAACCATCTAATGTCTCTTTCTATAGAGCAATAAAGAATAATTTGAGTCACAGATTATAAGCCTTGAAACTCAAAGGTATAATATTAGTCTCTAAATGCAATTTCTGTGATTAATTTGACCTCAATACAAATTATTACTATACAACCTACTCGTGTTATAAAACCTTAAGAGAATTCTGCTTGGTCTACAATACTTACTTGATCCCACCCATATTTACCCTTTCTTCCTTTAACATTCACTATGTTGTTCTTGATGGAAACGCTTATCAGAAGTCCTAAAGGAAGATTTAAGTTTTTCTTTGTGGACTCTTCCTTTGGTTCTCTTTGTTGTCACACTAATGATTACAGAGGTACAGCCAGGATCCATGTTGGGCTCAAGCATAAAATAGTGAATGGCAGAGGAACAGGCTAGACTTTACGGAAATGATGCCAATGTTTAATTTAGGCTAATATACATTATAATTTGAATTAAGTATTTGGACAAGTCAATGTACTTCACAAATCATAAATAAATGTGGCGGCTGTCAGCTTAGGGATCAGATATGCTCCAAAACTTTCAGAATAGAAAATGTTTTCAGAATTTGTTACACAATTTTCCTTGATAACAAAGCAATGCGTTGGAGTTGGACTCTGTCCTGATGGCAGGCTAGTTCTGACAGTAGAGTGATGAATACTAGCGTGGGCTCTGAAGCCAGACTCACTGGGTTCAAAATCTAGTTCTGCCATATGTCATCCTAGTGACCTTGGATAATCAGATTAATGTTCTAAGCCTCAGTTTCTCTTTCAACAAAAGGAAGAAAATAATAATACTTAGGTACCCCATAGGATAACAGTGATTAAATGAGATAACTCATTTGGCATAGTGCTTGGAATATTCTAAACGTTCATTCAGTGTTCATTATTGTTTTCTTGGTATTGTTACTATTATTATTTGGCTACCACTTTAAGCCGATAACTTGAACTACTGCACTAACCTGTGTTCTAAGGTACAGAAGTAAAAGTCCACCAGGTACTGAAAGGAACAGCCAAAGGAGAAGAGATTCCATTATGATTCCCAATAGAGCCAATGCTGCAGGAATAAACCAAGTCTTGTATTTGGGGATGGCTCCTGACTTCTTTTCTAGTAACTCTCGACTATATCCTGGACCTCCCTCAGCCTCTAGCACTCTGTATTACTCCATTTCTTCCTTCCCATTGCTGTCCAGATTTCTTCTGCCCAACATTAAAGAAGAGGCTTCTCTTCTTCAGATGAATATGCATGTTCTTTAGTATAGACGTCTTCAGCTAGAGTTTCAAAGAAACTGCGATTAATCAACTTAACATTAAGGTGACACTCAGATATTTCATAGAAAAAACCCAAATTGATCACTAATATTATACAAACTGATATCGTGTGTGTGATTTCAAGTTGTCTACAAGGCTGACATATGGCATACATACACACGAAACAATCATTACACTTTATATTTCCCTCCCTTTTGTTATAAACATGTGGATGATCAAAAAAAAAAAGCCAGTGATTCACATGGCTGTAGCAGTGAGAGCTGAAGAAGTATGGGTAAAGGCAAGGGCTGCCATTCCAGACAAGTGTTCTTTTTTCTTTTTTACCGTCAAGGACTACTTTTAAGTACAATGTAGTTGGTTATTGAATAGGAAATAAAGCAAACATACCTAAGTACAAAATGAGCTCTAATTCTCTGGAATTCTTGCAAGTATTTATAACCCTCTTTCTCACAGCTTTTCTGTAGCTTTTATGGAAAAATACCAATGCCACCAGGAACTATCTCCATAGCACTACTAACAACTTTGCTAAAAATTCCCAAGATCTTCCTTGTTGGGAGTATTCACCACTGTGTCCCCAGGTGTCTGGGCAGACTCTGGCACAGAGCAGGCACTCCATATTTGTTGATTAAGTCAATTACTAAGTGAATGAAAGAATATGTCAATTACTTGACCTTGGATTTGAGTATAAGCAGTCTCATATTTTTATTCAGTCTAAAAAACCGTTCCTCGCTCCCTCCTTTCCTTTCCTAATTCTTGTCTGAAATACTCTTTTTCTCCTTGAGCTTCTTTCTTAAAGCGGGGCAGTCTCTTTTTGTCTGTTCGCTGAAGTTTTCCCTCTGTGCTTCGAAAATGTCATTATCAAGGGAATGCAAGTGACACGATCACTCCACTTCAGACAATTCCAAATGAATAGTTCCTATAACCAAAGCTGGATGAATCATTCAGATGTTATCATAAGGTAATCAGACTTCCTTTTTTACACAATTACTATATATTAAAACAAGATTAGCCCACGACATCACATATACCATAACAGATTTCTTCACATGTAACTAATCACCGACTCAATAATTGTCAGCCTTCTGTCTTTGATGCTATGGGATATCTCTAATTATCTCAAGAGGCAAGAGGAGCTCTCAAAATGAAATTAATTTTAATTAACTTTAAAATATAAGTGTGTGTGTGTGTCATCAAGCACTAGGGAAGAGGGATGTACCAAGTAGAGTGGCACAGTATAAGATTAGGAGTCAGTGCACTGGCCAAAGAGAAGATAAATGAATTCAAAATATTGCCTGAGGTCAAGCACTTCATTTCCAGATACAGTTTCCCATGAAGAACCCACTCAAAAGAAAAGAGAGAGACAGTGCAATTTAAATGATGCTCAGCCTACTGTCTAAGTTTTATTTAGATTGGGACAGTTAAATAACATATTTGCCTGAGGACAGAAAACAGACTACATGAGAAGAAACATTTATTAGGTATCCATTAAGGTTCAGAATGCTGAATTTTCTTAAAGCTCGGATACTAGGTGAGGACTTATTCTCAGAGTTGACTAATGAGGACACATCAGTCCTTTCATGCCCTTATTCTTGATAAGTGAAAACAATTATAAAGTAGACATGTATAAAAAAAAAAGTATGCCAATCTCACATAGGATCACTGTCCTCAAAAAATATTTTTGACAGATTTATCAGAGACTTGTTGCTATTTTCAATAGTTTCTCTTATATACACATGACTAAACCACGCGGAAAAAACATTTTTTTAGAGAGGAAAAACACACTATTAACCTTAACCCATTTTTTGGTTTGCATCCTTCAAGATTTATTTCTTCCTTAATGAGAAAAATGATGGTTTTGCTATAAACTTCACTCAATACACACACATGCTCACATACAGTCTTAGTATACAAATCAACCTAAGGTCATATATCCTTGTAAATCATCAATGCCTAAGCAACTGTTTCTGCAGAAGAGTAGAAAGCCTTAAGAGAATGATCCATATTAAATTTCTATAAAGCCAGGGACCACATCTCTTTCTTTATACCAGCCATAAAATTGTAAATACTCAGTAAATGACTTTTGAATCTACATGAGGACGATTCTGTCAAGAATAGGAAGTAAATAACCAAAGTCTCACAGAAACGTTAACAGTGACCCCTTAACGTTTGTGGCAGGCAGCCTCCAAGATGACCGCAATGATCCCCACCTCTTGGCACCGACACCTTTGTGTATTCTCTCTTTGAGTGTGGACTGGCCTAGTGCCTTACCTATAACCAACAGAATGGCCAAAGTGATGGGATGTCATTTCCGTGATTAGGTTACAAAAGACGGAAACTTCCATCTTGATAGCAGATTAGTTCTACTGTCTCCTCGGTTTGGACACTTTTATAAAGCAAACTGCCATGTTGGAGAGGCTCATATGCCAAGGAACTGAAGATATCCTCTGGCTCCGACATCTGGTTAAGAACTGAGGTCCTCAGTCTAACCATCTCCAAGGAATTGAAATTTGCCAAACAAAAACGTGAGTTTAGAAGGGACCATTTTAGGGCTGAAAAACACTCCATTGTATGGATATACCACATTATGTTTGTCCTTTCATCTGCTGATGGACCTTTTGGTTGTTTCCACCTTTCGGTTACTGTGAATAGAGCTGCTGTAAATATTGGTGTACAAGTTTTTGTTTGAACACCTGTGTTCAATTCTTTTGGGCATATACCTAGAAGTGGAATTGCTGGGTCATATGGTAATTCTATGTTTAATTTATCAAGGAAAAACGTGTGTGCTTTTTTAAGTCTCTAGTAAGTTGTTAGTAATAGATAACTAACGCAAAGCTAAAAATGAATTTTGAGCCAGATAGAAACTTCCAAAATGTGGATTAACGAACTAAAGGGGGTAAAAACTTACCCTAGGACTTACTGGCAACTCATCATTTCTCTCATAAACAGCATCTACTACATTCTTAAAATGCTTCTTTCAAGGCAACATTAAAAAAAAAAGAACCTGCTGTGAGAGTGTTACTGATTGCCATGTACTGGGCTATACTAAAGAGATAAGAAAATGGAAAAGGTATGATCTCTATCCACAAAGTACACAGATCTCCAATTCAGAATTATCTCTGCTAATATTCACCAGAATTCTTTCTTCTCACTTTATACATCCTCCTTGGGGAATGTCGTTACTCACATTGTTTCAGCTACTTCTAATATCCTGAAAACTGTCAGTTCAAATGCTCTCATCTAATTTCTCCCAAGCACTAATAGTCTTTCTTAAAGTCTATTCTCTTCTACATGCTTCTCAGGTATTTCAAACTCAGCTTGTCCCCAAATGAACTCATTCTTGCCATGCATTCTTTCCCATGCTCTCCACATGGCATACCTAGAAAAGCCCTATGCACACTTCAAGTCTAAATCCAAACGTAATCTCCTTGTGACAGCCTTCTTTAATTTTAGTTTTACAAAATGGTTTTCTCCATCTTTTGTGATCATAGAGCAAATTTTATATCCCTTCAGTGTTAGAACACTTGTAACAATGCATGTGCTTTTATATGTCCAGTCCTTACTGACCACTCTAGGCTGACAATTCTCTGCACAAGTATTTTCACACCATTTCTTCTGGATATTTCAGGAAGCTAATATAGAAACAAGCATATAATCTTCAATCAACTCATGTTTGCTGCATTAAAAACAGTCATCATATTTATATTGTTGATTCATTCAATTAGCTAGCAAATATTTATTGAGTGGCTTCTATGTACATAACATAGCCCTGCGCAGTAGGCAAACAGTGTAAACCAAGTGGACATAACTCCTGCCTGACTCAGGAGCTCAACTATCCAGAGCACAGATCAGAACTAGGAGCCATGGGGCAGCCAACAGAAATGTCCCCAAATTAGCATCCTAAAATTCACACACTTCACTCTCTAAAAAGTCCCTTAGGTGCACACAGAAAACTTGCCTAGAAAAAAAATGTGATCAGTGTCGTGGCTCCCTGCTCAGAGCATATTAGAAGTAGTAAATCATTACGTGAGAGACAGAGGAGAGAGAAAATCCACCAGAGACAGGCATGTGGACAGCAGCAAGAAGATAGCTACAAAAGAGACTAAATCAAGACATTTAGAATTTAAAGAAGAAAAAGAGAGACTAACTATGAAAGAAAAAAAGCAAAGAACAGAAATTTTAACAGCACAGCAGTTCAGATTTAATGAGGCATTGGAACAATTTACCCGCCCTCTTAACAGCAGTGCAGTGTTTCTGATGTTCATCAGAAAAATAGAATTATATTCCTAATATTTTCATTTATTATTATGGAGATTTTGAAAACATACAACTAATCAGAAAAGTATAACGAATGCCATCACTCAACCTTGACAACCATCAATTCCGGCCAACCTGCTCTAATCCTAATTCCTCCTTCATATTATTTAGAAGTAAATCTCCTCTATTGCGTACTTTCATCTGTAAATATTTTTGTATCTATCTCTAAAAGATAAGGATTCTTTTTAAAAAACATAAACAAAATACCATCATGACATCTAAAAGGAATTAACAACAAATCCTTAGTATCACCAAATATCCATTTGTTAAAATAACATTTCAGTACTAAAAATATAGCTTCAGCAGTTTCCAAAATGTCTGAGTGAAATACTACTGTGAAATGTATAACACACTCGTATAAGAATATCTAAGTCTTAAAATCAACTGTAAGGTTTTTAACCCATTATCGGTATTAAAATGTCTTAAAGCAATATACCACAATTTATTTTTACACTCTTAGTTAACTGGTTAAATGTCAGGGAGAGTAAGTGCTCTGAGAAGTACCCTCTTTGCTAAAGCAATAGCTAATGAAGATGTAACGTGGTCAAATTGTGGTACTGTGGTATTTTAAATCTCATCCTTTAATCAAGGGAAGTCCTTTTATACAAAAAAGATTCATCCGTTAAGGTAATTTTGGGTACAGTCTACAACAGCTCTTTCAGATTTGAAGTGTAACAATTTGATTAATGACTGTTTCAGAATCATGTACTAGTTCCCTGAAAGGATTCTTAGAGATGGTATGTTTACTTATTGGGGGACCATAAGCAATCTTGAGAGAATTTCATGTTAAAATTCAGCTGCATTAGTACTGAAATGTAATTATTCTTCAAAAGGATCACAAAATTAAAAGCAAGTCAGAAGAAGCAATGATATGCACCTGAGAAATCTAGAATATATCTGTAACCACAATCTGGGTAAGAAATTAAAGAATTTCTTGGGACACAGGTAGATTGTCATTTCTTCTTATAATTAAAAGCCATGGTTTTGAAGGAAAAGTAAATGAATGGGACTCTTGGTACTTGAATTGGGAATTGAAAACACACGGTACATGTAAAGAAGAGTCTGTATGTGTGTGGAGGGCAGGAGGTGGTTTGCTTGGCAGAAAGCTCAGAACAGTTTTAAGTTGAAATCTGAGAGAAAAAATACCCCTTGATAAAATCTTCCCTTCTTCCTAACATGAATGTGCCTTGGGAGGGTTACAGATATGCTGAAATCCTATGGCCACTGAGGGGTCCAGTGGGGCGTGGGGCATAATCTCCCTATTTCTTGCCATCACCTCTAGCAATACACAGTTTCTGCTTATCCCAATATGGATTAAAATATTATCATTTTTCACGTGTCTGATGATGTGATAAACTTCGGGAAGCACCATTGAAAAGAGCCTAGCCTGCATTCAAGAATCCTGATGGTCTGACCCAACTCATCTTCTAACCTTGAACGCTTCCACACTATTTATGGACACTTTACAGCAGCCAAAATGAACTGGGCACATTTTTACCTTCCACCCATCACGTTTTGCAAATGCTACCGCCTCTGCTTATGACTTTTCCCTCTACTGGGTTGCTCATTTCTTTTCATCTTTATATTTTTGAGTATAACCTATTATCAAGTTCTGCATTAAATACCGCCTGTGCCACACCATTTCTTTTACTGCACCTATACATAATCTTTTTTGTGCACTAAAGAGCCGCAGGATTTTATTTTCTGTAATTTTTAATATCATTTGTAACTTTTAAATTTTATACGATTGTTATTTACACACAGTTTTTTGTTTGTCAACTAGAATCAAATCTCTTTAACAGCTAACTTCAAATTAATTCACTCCAGTAAACAATTTCTGAGTAACTTTTATGTGCCAAGTACTACATGAGGTGCGAAGGATATAAAAATTCATGTGGCTCCACTATCACCAGAATTACTTAGCATTGTTCTTAAAGGTCTAGCTAATACAATAAGGCAGGAAACTGACATAAGAGGTATAAACACAGGGGAGGAGACAAAAATCATTATTCGCAGATGATGACTGTATACCTACAAAGTCAAAAGATTAAAAACAAAATTAAAATATTCTAAAATATCTTTTTACTACTACATTGGAAAATACGTTTTAAAAATCCATGTAATAACAATAAAACACGTTAATATAGAAAAAAAATTCCAAAATTTGTATGAAACACACACACACACACACACACACACACATTTGTATAAGTGAAGCATAATATCATGTTTCTAGATGGGAAGGTTCAATATAATAAATATGTCAATTCTTTCCAAATTTACTAATGAGTTTAATCACTAGCACGCAAAATCTCAAGGGAATGTTTCAACCTGAAAATTCACCTGGACTAACAGTATATAAAAATAGACATATTGTTAGTAGGAAAATGATAAATAGACATGAAGAGACAATTACAAAGGCGATACAAAGATGAAAATTTACTTTCAATTACCAAAAAATGTAAAGTAAAATTATACAGTACCATTTTTCAATTATCAAACTGCCCAAAAAATCTAAATGATGATCTGCAATAATAGGAAAAATGAAATAACAATGATAATAGAATGTAGTCCTAATAGGAATGTAAATCCATGCAAATTTTCAATAAAGCTATTTTGTATTATGTAATTATTAAGAACCTTAAAATGTTTTGACCCTGGAATTTTTAAAATATATAATCTAAAAAAATATTCAAAAATTCAATAAAAATATACTTTTATAAAAATAATCATGATAGATATAAAAATGTTAGTTCTATACCAAAATACGAGGTCCAACAATTCGTGAAATGGTTTGCAACAATATTGCTAACCTTTTTTGATATCAGAGAGATTATTCATTATGAATTTGTAACAACTGGACAAACAGTTAACCAAGTTTACTACTTGGAAGTTCTGAAAAGGCTGAGTGAAAAAGTTAGACGACCTGAACTTTTCGCCAACAATTCATGGCTCTTGCATCATGACAATGCACCAGCTCACACGGCACTGTCTGAGAGTTTTTAGCCAGTAAACAAGTAATTGTATTGGAACATTGTCCCTACTCACCTGACCTGGCCCCCAATGACTTCTTTCTTTACCCGAAGATAAAGGAAATGTTGAAAGGAAGACATTTTGATGACATTCAGGACATCAAGGTTAATATGATGACAGCTGATGGCCATGCCAGAAAAAGAGTTCCAAAATTGCTTTGAAGGGTGGACTAGGCACTGGCACTGGTGCAGAGCTTTCCAAGGGGAGTACTTCGAAGGTGACCGCAGTAATATTCAGCAATGAAGTACGTAGCATTTTTTCTAGGATGAGTTTGCAAACTTAATTGTCAGAAATCGTATACAGGACAACAGATACATAGGGGATCAAGGAATTATCTACCAAGAACATAAAAACAGAGTTAAGTTATTTTATGATTAATCACTAGAAATTGTTAAGCCATAATGAAGAGTCACAAATCACACTGAATTGAACTAACAGATGTGCCGAGAAAAATGAGTCAATAAGTGGAGTAGGTTAGGAGTAGAACCCGAAGAGGAGACAGAGTGGCAAAGGTTGGCAGTACCACATGAGCACTGTTCATGGCCAAATACCTGAGTTTTCCAGTAGGAATATTGCTATGATCAGTCATGTTATCAGAGCCAGATGCTTTTCATTAAACACATGGCTGCTATAAAGTCCTCAGTTCTGATAAACTTCTACTTTATTCAGTTGACATTTTCATAGCAAAGAAGGATGAGAAAACAATGAAGAGTGCAGGTCTCTGAATTTAATTGTGGCCATCAAAGAAGAAATGGTTGATACGTTTTCCTACCGACCATATGAGTATTACCAAAAACGGTCATTCATGCTAGACTTTAGGGTTTCGATGTAATAATTGGAGGAAGAGGCAGAGGAGAAGAACCAGTCCTAGACCAGTCATCCTAAAAAGGAAGACAGTTAAAAGAGGATGAAACTACAAGAAAGACAAAGAAGATTAAAGGCTAAAAATGAATTTATTTTTGCAAAAATGTTAAGGACAGATAAAAAGGAAAGAAAAAAAACAACAACAGGGTCTGAATAAAAAGAGTGATTTTAAATCTGTGAAGAGTTAAGAGAAAGATAAATTCGAAGATAGCAGAAAGTGCTTTAATTCAAGTCTCCAGATCCAGACAGATTACATACCAAGATAGCAAGAAAAACTGAGATGTCATCATGAAACCAGTCTAAATGTTATGTAACCATGAACAATGGGAAAGTTACCAAAAGACTGAGAATAGGCAAATATCAACCCAGATTTTAAAAATGGGATCATCATGAACCAACATGGGGTCACTAAGTCTTACAAAATAATTCTCAGTTCCCTTGGACTGACATGTCAGGTCGGTACATTTGGGGAACACCATAGTATGAGATCATTTCAGCAAAATATTTAACAAGTCTCTTGTTGTATCCTTGGGCAAGAAAAAAAGTAAATCAGATGACAGTCGTTAGGCAGCATTATAACTGATTTAACAGCCATACCCTAAAACTCATGGATCTGTGCCAACATGGAAGGTGTTGGATCTTCTATGATTCGCAACCAACATTGGATCTCACAGCACTTCACACGTAACTCTATTATAGCAATTATCACACTACAGTATAGTTATATAATTACATGTCTATTATTCCCTATAGTCTGTGAGCTCCCTGAAGGAATGATTACATTCTAGTCAGCTTGTTATCCCTAGCAGGGAGCATGAGACTGGCACAGAGTCGACTATTAGATACATGTTTATAAATTTTAATTGAATAAAAACTTTGACGGCATCATTTCAAGATTTACAGATGGCACAAAGCTGCTAATATGTTGGACAGAATAAAAAAAAGTCCAAAAGTTCTTGACAAGCTGGAACAATAAGCCAGCGCTTACACAAGGAAATTTAATAGAGATATAAGTAATGTCTGGAACAAAACCAACTGTGGAGGAACAGAATGGAAGAGACCTGACTTAAAACAGCTGGGTGTTTTGACAGCATATCCAATATGAACCAATGGGGTGCTGTGGCACATACAATTGTCTTTAAAAGAAACATAGTGCCTGAAAGGAGAGAGACTAGGGTCTGACCTGCAGGTCAGACCCCATCGAGAGCATCACGCTTCGGCATACACGTTTTAAAGGGACCACAACAATTTAAAACTTGACTAGAAGAAGGCAACAGAATGGTGATCGACTTGGAGATCATCTAGTATGGAAAGTAGTTGAAGCAATGAAAGATATTCAGCTTGGAAAAGGATCGTTCAGAGTATATAATAGCAAGTTTCACATTTCTGAATTACTGTGTAGGGAAGATATGTTATTTATGGAGTATGGCTCCACAAAGCTGACCTGAATCAATCTGAGCAAAGAAACAGAAAGTTAGATTTTGATAAATTGTAATGATTGTGATCATTAAAGCTCTTCAAATATGGCATATAAACATGCTTTGTGAGATACTGTGGTAGTATTCAGTTTGAGATGTACAGCCACACCTCAGGGATTTGAAAAGAGCAAATTCCTTTCTGGTGTATCAAGTTTGACTAAGTAACACCTGATTTAACATGTATGGTTTCATTTCATTTTATAAGATCAAACAGCTGTAATGTTAACTGCCATAACAGGCTTCAAATGACCTGTGGGACGAACTGCTGAAGGAAATTGCTACACAACTTTTCTGATGTTGTTTTTGAAAAGGATGGCTTGGGCCACTGCAGCAAATGCACCCACAACCCAGAGTGATGGCAGATATCTGTAGACACTGCCACGTCTTGTGTGGGTCACAACTCCCCAACATGCCAACAGGTATGGGAGACCTGCAACATCAGTCTAATATGTAGGTACACTGAAGAAGTATATAAAAATACATACATGATCAAGAAGAATGAATTTCTAAACTCTGTAACCATACCCACCTTCGTTTTAACACCGAATCCCAAGCTCATTGACTCATTGAGAACAATTTTCCCAGCAAAACACGTTCTAATGAACTAATGCATAGTATATATTTAATATCCAATTTTTGAAACTATCCTTCAAATACCTCCAACAGCCAGTTTCATCACCAGTGATCCATATCTACATGTTTAATACTATTCAAATTCTAAGCAGAATTCAAAAGTGAATTAAATAAAATGTGACGTCTAGGATAACCTCAACAAGTCAATTTTTCAATGCATCTCAACGAAATGTAAAAATATCATCTGCTTTTTGTGACAAACAAGTCTGTGCCATTAATCATATGCTTCCAGCTGCAACAACTCACATTCAAATTAAAACCATGAAACAGCATCACAGTGTCAAGATTCACACAAACTGATCTTTTAACAGATTGTGAGAAAGAAAAAAAACAAAAACACGCCACCATACATTAAAGGAAGAATCTGGAGAAAATGTTACACAATAAAAACATCTGAAAGAGCTTAAGTTCACAAGCAGATAGAATTCTGGTTTTTGAACTGCACAGAAATAAATGTTAAACAAAACTCACAGCCTGTTCTTAAACAATGACTACATCATAAAAAATATTTCTTTTTATAGCCACAGGGCTGAGAGTTTTGCTGTTTATATCTCTCTCAGCATACAAATCCATAGTACTGCCAGGACTGTCCCCTCTGACTTTACTGGGAAGCCAGACAGGAGAGTCTGCCTCGGTTCCTTTCAGTTTAGTTTAGTGTGTGTCCAAAACTGGCCCAAGAATCACCTCTTCTTCAGTCACTACACTCTTGCCTGCCAGTTACCCAGTGCCAAACATTTCCCTTCCAGCTACAGATATTAAAATGTTTTACTGTTTTAAAACTTGATTTAGACCTGCAGTAGATAACTTCTTTTGCTTTGGGCTCCCCCAGATCAGCAAGCTGCAGCAACGTTCAAACAGTGCACAGCATCCACTGTGCAGTGAAAAAAAGGGTGGTGCCAGCAACCACCAAAGTGATATATTCTAGGTTAGCCATGTGTCGTGCGGGGTGTCCGGCGGGGCGGCCTGCGGGGTCTCTGCTCCCGCTCCCCACATAAGAACGCAGGACACGGTAAGGCCAAACAGGAACACCCATGGAGACATAAGTAGGGGAGTCAAACCATTATATTCTCACCAGCGGCATCCGCCTCTCTGCAATCCGCTCTTGCTAGCCCCCATTCTTCTGCTAGTGTAGCCACAGCCATTATATTAGTGGCCAATGGCTCACTGGTGACAGCTGATGGCCAACTAGCCACAGCTGCTGGACATCTGATCACAGTTGATGGCCATTTACTACCCGAGGCAGTACCTTTCTATGTGAGGCCAAGAGCCTGGAAATTGCTTTTTGGGACTTTGTCCCCACACCATGTCAGACATGTGCCAGCCCCAAAGGAGGTTTCCTACAGTGCATACATGGCTGTCCTGTACTTGCCCCTTTGTGTCCTCCTCTAGTGACCTGCCTTATTGAACTACCTGGACAAGTTTCCTAGGGAGGGACGCTATGCAAGGACATATTACTCTGAGTCTTTCCTTTCTGCCCAGGGCCACACTGTATTTCTATGGGGCTTTACACTTCTAGGCTATAATCTGGCAAGCCACAATTTTTTTCCCAGCTGTCAGCTGACTTCTCTTTAAATGGCACCCTAGCCCTAGCCTATCTGAGAGAAGAACCACAAGACACATATGAAAGACATACAACACTGAAAACCTATACTACGTAAAAAAACACCCACGTAAAAATTAAAATGTTAATTGCCATACCGCCAATCGAAGTTAACAATTCAGCTTCTTCAATTAATAGACCAAGATAAGACCAACGTAGTTATCAAGATATAATATATAAAGATAGAAGAAGAGTAAGAACAGGAGCTTCATCTCAAAAGTTTCTATGCTCTTACTCACTAGGTTTCCTCATCATATGCTCGTTATTTCTTTGCTCTCTTTCCCTCTTTCAGAGACATTTTGTCCAAGATGATAGACAAAGGACTATATTTTAATTTTATAAAAGCCTATGAAATATTTTCCCAAAGTAAGTTAAGCTGAAGTTAAAGTTGTGTACGATAGTGGCACATGATGGATTCCAGGGAATTTTCAAATCCAGTAAAATGGACTAGTATCCTTTTAAGAGAAGATGTTTTTAAAGAAAAGTAGGATGAGAAAATATGCAGAACACTACACTAAGACTTATAAAAGAGAAATTTAGAGCAGTGCCTTAGAAATGGTCTTGAAAACATTTAGCTAAATCGAATAACTTAAAATGTACTAAGGACCTCAATATTTAAAGAAAATCAGAGTGAAACCTACAAAACCAATAATTCTTTCATAATATTACAATTGATTTAATAAGACCTATAAATGTGTAAGTCTTTTACTTTATACGTAAGGTTTTCATAAAGCAGAGAACTATATACTTAAAAGAGCAGGACCTCAGTAATAAATTAGAAATAACTAGCACCCACTGATTTTTGCAAAAGCACAGTGTCAGACATGTGCCAGCCCCAAAGGAGGATGATTAAAACCAGTCCACGGATGATTAAAACCGCATTTCCAAGAAAATAAGACCTACCCCGAAAATAAGCCCCAGTTAAGATCATCAGCCAGACAGACGCATTTAGTACGTTATGACGATGTTCCAGAAGAAGATGACATGGCTGTATTTGAATAAATGAAGATTGTTGTACATGAAAAAAATAAGACATCTCCTGAAAATAAGCCCTAATGCATCTTTTGGAGCAAAAAATTAATATAAGACACGGTCTTATTTTCGGGGAAACACGGCAGTACTTAGGTATTGTGGTGGTGCCCAAATCACGGTAACCTAAAATCCCAGCACCACTTTACAGTCTTTTTAGCAGTATACAGCATGCAAATAATTGAACTGAAGTAAGCTAGCTCCTTTAAATCTGGGTGGCACTCAATGCTTCCTGCATAAGGCAATGCAAAAAGGTTGTCCTTTATTTATTAAGAGAAAAACTGTAATATTTAACTTTGCTTTCAAAAGGTCTTATTTTGTAAAATCATGTCTTGAAGTATTAGGGGAGAAGGCTGTCCATTAGTCTCTGACAAAAGCTTTGGGAGATAAACCTTTCAAAGCTTGCTAAGTTCACACCCTTACTCCCTGATTCAAATTTAAAAAAACAAAACAATCAAAACATTTAATTGAGCTTTAAGTCAAATGGAGCAGAACAGTTTAGGTAAAGGCAGAATTAGGTGGAATTGAGCATTCAGAAATAATTATAACCTCTTTCAGATTAGAATGAAAAAAAAAAAAAATCAATGGAAAGTGACCTACATAGTTTCTTGATTGTTTTTCCTTTTTCCCTCCACTGACTTGAAGAGAAACAAAATTCAGACACCTGAAAGAGAGAAGATATGGATGGGGTGGAAAGGTTTATCCAAGCAGAAAGCTCTGTTGTTTTTGTTCCAGGAAGTACCAGCACAAAGAAACGGCTAGGGTTCTATCTGGAGGACAAGAAGATGTTTAATACCTGAGACAAAAAGGATCACAAAATGAAGGGCAGTTTCCAAGGCTCAAAGCACGAAAACATCAAGTCTGCCTACAGAAGAAGAGAAGCTGTCGTGCGGAAGACCCTGCTCGCTGCGCCATTTGTCCTGTGGGGTAGCCTGCGGGGTCTCTGGTCCCACTCCCCACATAAGAACGCAGGACATGGTGAGGCCAAAAAGGAACACCCACGGAGCCATAGATAGGTGAGTCAAACCAATATATTCTCGCTGGCGGCTGGGCTGGAGACACAGGAAGCAGGATCTACATAATCTGCCTAATAGCAGTCCGCACTTGCCAGCCACCATCTTCTTTCTCGCCCCCATTCTCTTTTTGCTAGCATAGCCACGGCAGTTATATTAGTGGCCAATGGCTTACGGGTTACAGCTGCGGCCAACTAGCCACAGCTGCTGGCCATCTGATCACAGTTGATGGCCATTAACTACCCGAGCCAGCACCTTTCTATGTGAGGCCGAGAGCCTGGAAACTGTTTTTGGGGGCTCTGTCCCCACAAGCCATTTAACCTTAAAAAGAGAAGGGAGGCAAAGTTACCTTAAAAAGCAAGCCATGGCAAAGGCTGACAACAGTTAAATATTTAGAAAACAAGAGTCTTCAAGGTATCTTGAAGGTATTTGGCCCTCATATGAAGTGTTTGTTTTTGTCATTTATTTTACCCTCAATTGTTCTTCCTTCATTTTCTGTAGAAACCTGGGACTCATGGGGATCTTTCCTCTCAGCTCCCTTGCATACATGAGCCTTTTCAAGGATTTGAAGAAATACAGAAAGTAATGTTGAAGAATATTTAAAAAGTAATTTCACCTAATACAAAGGTTCTTGTGCTCAGTATTGCTGTCTTTTATCCACAATATGATGTCTGATATACATGTTAAAAATTCCCTAGGGTAATTAATTTGATTTTTGTTTTTGCGTCCTCCTGCAAATTTGCACCAAGAATTAAATTTAGCTTCATGATAGTAACACGCACAACAAATTCAGAAAGGGAAAACAAGCTTTTAATGGAACTGTAAAAAAAACAAATCTATATTTACCAATTTTGGAGAATGAGGAGTAATCTACATTTCAATTCTGAAATGTCTACTGCCACTACCTGTCATCGTTCTTATGCAGAATTAAGTAGACTACAAAGTCAAATGCTTTCAGTGCTTTCCAGCCTGCGACTCTTCTGATTTTCTATGGACACATGTAGAATCTAAAATGACTAGGAAATTTTGTTTAAAGCCTGTGCAGAGATACACCTACAAAGTACGTATTTTTCTAGACTCTAGATTTAAGGTATAATCATTTTGGATCTTAACACATTAACACTTCAATACACTTCCATCTGCTCAAGGAGAGAGAACGGCCCCACAACTTGATAAATATTTGCAAAAATAGACAAGTATATAAAAAAGAGTAACAACAAAGGCACCCATGTTTAAAAAATATAAATGTATCTATCTGACTATTATCTACCTTAAAGTCCCACACTCAACCTGACAACTAAGCTCCCAAGAAGCTGCCTCTGCATTTTTTAACTTCCCAGTTTATATTAGATCTATCCTTACTCAATCTAATTAGTAAGAGGAAAAATTCATTGATATCTAAATCTATTTAGAGAATTTTGGAAGAAAAAGAAAGAAAACTGAAACTAAAAGATTAGCACTCTGCCTTTGAGTCCTTAAGTGTAGATTGTTTAATAATATGGAGATCCCATCACCGGTGGTACCACCAACTATGGTTTTGAGACAAAGGGGTTTATATCTATACACCCAAATTTAAAATACGTCACCATCTTAAAGAAAAAGAACAAGGCAGCAGTGGCTCCCACTCCATAGAACTTGCTGGGATCACTTGATGGCAAAGTACAGTGAGAGAAAATATATTATGTTCTACTCTGTAAGCCTATTATGTGTAGAATATTGTTACAGATAAACATACACATATCAATCTCAACCAGGCATTTTGCTGGGACTTGCAAACTGAAACAAGGAAAAAAGCAATTGAAAAATATAATACTTTTTATGCTTAAATAAGGTATGGCTGGAAAAGTTTAACCAGAAGTACAATCTGGATAGCGTAAGATTAGCTCAAGAAGAGACTATTGCATCCCTTTGATTTTGAGTATCCCTATGGAATGAACCACAACTAGTTTATTCTGAGAAATCTCTCTCTCTTTGTATACCGAATCTGACATATGTATTTCTTTGATTAATTAAGTGTTGCTGTATACAGCAACAGATCAATCTGTCTTCTTTTATTAGCACTGAGATTTTTTAAATCTACGCATTAAATTGACAGATTTGATAACATCTTGATCTTCGAGTTTTAAGTGCTTATGTATTTAATCTTAACAATTCAGCAAATACGATTATCTAGAAATTGATATTTTCCTGAGTCTTTTCCCAGTCACGTTTATCTTTTTTTAAACCATGAACATTAACTTGGCTTTTTACAATAACTCCTTACTGGAAAGCAATCCAAGAAAAGGGTCATAAGTGCTCCATAAAACAAACTTTCAATGATTTTTAACCTGAGATGATTGAAAGAGTATTTTTTAATTTCTAAGGGTATAGAATAGTTTTCATAGTTTCACTGTGGTAAAATTGACATATTTTGGAAGAAATTATACAATTTGATAAGTTTTGACATATGTGAGCATCTGAAAAACTATCACCACAATCAAGATAATAAGTGTATCCATTACCCCCCTACACATTTTCTCATGATCCTTTAATCCCTCCATGCTACCCATCCCTTTGTCTCCTGTCCCTATCCCTCTGGCAGTCACTGAAATACTCTGTCAACTAAACACTACAATGTATTTTTTAGAACTTTATATAAATGGGATATAAATTTATCCCAGATTGGGAATACTACGTTACATGCTCCACTTTGTCTGGAATTACTTTGAGATTCATCCATGTTGTCGCATGCACCAATGGTTCTCTCTTTTTTATTACTGAATACTATTTCATGGTATGAATATATTACAATTTGTTTATCTATTCACCAATCAATTACATTTGGGCTGTTTCTAGTTTTGTCCTATTACAAATAAAGTTACTATGCACGTTTGTGTACAGGATTTTGTGTAAACATGAGTTTTCATTTCTCCTAAGAGTACAATGGCTTCATTATAAGGTTGTTTTACATTTACCTTAAGAGACTGCCAAACTGTTTTCCAAAGTGGTTATTCCATTTTACATTTCTACTAAAAGTGAATGAGAGTTCCAGTTCTTCTACATCCTTGCCAACACTTGATATATTCAGGCTTTTTAATTTTGGACATTTTAAAGTGATGTGGTTATTTTAATTTGTATTTTCCCTAATGACTAATGATGTTGAGCATGTTTGCATGTGCTTATTTACCTTCTTTGTATTTTCTTTGATGAAGCATCTGTTCAAATTTTTTGCCCATTTTTAAGAGTTGCTTTTCTTATTATTGAATTTTGAGTGCCCTTTACATATTTTAGAGATAAGTTCTTTATTAGATATATGATTTGCAAATGTTTACCTAGCCTATAGCTCATCTTTTCATTCTCTGACAATGTCTTTCAAAAAGTAAGTCTTTAAGTATTACAAACTCCAACTTACCAATTTTCTTTTTATGGACCATGCTTTTGGTGTCCTATTCAGGAAATCTCTGCCTAACCCAAGGTCACAAAAATTTTCTCCTATGTTTTCTTCTAGAAGCTTTATAGTTTCAGGTTTTATATTTAGGTCTAGTATTTATTTTGATATAACTTTGTACACTGAGGTTGGAGTACTTTTAAATTTTGTTTCATATGTCATTATTTTTATCTACTTGCTACTAATTTCTAATTTTACTGGATTTTAGTCAGAAAAACACATTATACATGGTCATGTGTACAAAAATTTTCTGTGTATTTCAAAAGAATGTGCATTTTCTATTTGAGTATAAAATTATATGTAATTATGAATTAGATGAAATTTGTAACTGCCTATTTAAATTCTTTATATATTTTTATTTATTTGATCCATTGTCTTCTGAAAAAAGTATGGCTAAATTCTTCTATTGATTATGAATCTGTTGGCTTTTTCTTATATTTTTCTTTGTTTTACCTTTATATATTTCATAATTATATAGTTAAATATGTAAAAGTTTAATTACTCAGTTATCTTACTGTATCTCTCTTATTCCAGTAAATACTCTTTGCTTTGAATTTCATTTCATCTGATATTAACATTGCCTTCATTTCAATAGTCTTTTCTCGGCGTATCTTTTCTATCCCTGTATTTTTAGCTTAATGCATCTTTTAGCTGTAGAACTGTCTCTCATCACTAGATTTAGCTGAATATGTTATAATTATTTTTAAGCCACTCATATTATAAAAGGGGAATTTAATCTATTTACATTTATTGTGATTACTGATGTATATATAGATATTACCAATTTATCATAACTTTTTTTGGTTATTTTGTTTTGCTATTTCTTTCCATTCTTGCATTATGCTTTTTCCATTTTGCTGAATTTATCAAATAACCTTTGTTTTCTATGTTTACAGTGTATTCTCTTTCTTAAAAAATTTCTTAAAAAGAGTTCTCATGAAAAAATTCACAATACAAAAAAAGCAAATATTGTAATTGATCCCAGAGAACTATCATTCAATTCTCTAAGACAATTTATTATATTAATTGAATATGTAAGCTTTCAGACACTTCTTACAATATATATATACATATATATACATATATATGTATATATATATACATATATATATATATATCAATCATCCTATTTTATTGTTGTATGGCTTACCCTTAACACTTAAAAAATACATATTTAAACTTAAAATTTTCTTTTGTTAACTACAATCTACTTTCTAAATACGAAAAGGATATAGTTTTCTGGTTCTTTCTCTTTACCTGACTCTGCCAGCTCCTATATTGAAATCACAAATAATGCTATTTCTTGTGTGTGTGTTTCTAATGATTAAAATTAATGGTTTCTTCACAATATGCCTAAGTGTGGGTCTTTTCTTGGCAATCAGAGGGCTCATTAAATCTGAATACTCTTTTTTTTCATATTGAGCCTCTTTTTCTTTGATTATTTTATTCTCTCCAGTTTCTCTTCACTTTCCTTTTAAAACTCTTCTTAGACGGATGTTTGAACTTTTATAACTATTACTTGTTTCTTAGATTTTTGTCTCATACTTACAAAATATTCTTTTTGCAAGGCATTCTGAGAAAATCCCCTAGCTCAATCTTGAAATTTCAATAATTTACAGCTGAGTTGTGTCAACTTACATTTGCATTTAAAAATTTAGTCAATTTTTAATTTCCCAAGTTCTGTGTTATATTCTTTTTCATTAATACAAAACCTTCCTTCCTCTTCCTGAATGTCTTCTTCTGATCACTCTATTATCTCTATGTCCTTGGACATTTTTTCTTCTGACTTTTGATTGGGTGTCTTTCTTTCATGGTGTTGATTTTCCTCATTATTGTGGTGTGTCATTATTATATGCTTATCTTTTGTTTGAGAATTTCTGTTTGCCAGCTCTTTTGTTTACCACTGCTTGTTTCCAGTAATTAATAGGGGTAGATAAGTTGCTTGTCTCCTGTGTGTGTGTGGGCTTCCTAACCCACCTGGCAGTTGGTACATTACTGGGCAGTGCCCCGCCTCTCTGAGTCCAGCACCCACATTCAAAGATTTAGTTTGTGGGTAAACACAGCTGCTATCTACTACCTAACACAAGGAGAGAGGAAAAATAAAGGCAGAGCTCCAAACGTAAAGCCCCAATTAATAACTCTGATAAGCTCCTTGATTAATAATCCTGATGAATTCCCCTTTTATTTCATGTTTCTATTGTCTGTACCCAAGTTTTGTCTTGCTTTGCTTTAGTTATTATAGATTTAAATCTATCTTTGTTATAGATTTAATTTATTATTGTTTGTCTCTTTTCTAATATACTTTGTCATTTCATGGAATTTTGGCATGGGAGAGTGAATAGACACATTTAAAGAAATCTACCTTCAATTTTCCTTCACAAGGGCTTCACATATTTGTATTTAAAAAGTAATTAAAACATAAAAAAAGTAATTTATACAATAAATTCTTCACATTATTACTTCTCACAGTGATGCCATTAATATCAGTGAATTTCAAGATTCAAACGATCGATGATGTTCAATAGAGCCTTCCAACAATACTTTGGACCTTAAGAAATTAAAAGCAACAAATTGTGATGCCTCAAAACAAATCTAACCAGTTCTATTTTGTTCAGCTGAAGGAAACTGAAGAGAATCAACCTAGTCTGGTAAGTGATACATAGCTATAAACTTTATATTATATTATGTTATACCATATTATATTATATCAAATTATATTACCTCTTCCAACAATTGTTAACTTGCCATTCCAATTACAGGAATCTAGTAGAGCTGTTCAATTTTTTTCTGAGGACTTCCATAATGATTATAGCCAACATCATTCTCCCATCAAAATATTCAAAGAAATGGGCTCACAGGAGTGTGTGTGAATGTGGTGTGTGTGTGTGTGTATGTGAGAGAGAGAGAGAGAGAGAGAGAGAGAGAGAGAGAGAGAGAGAGAGAGAGAGAGAGAGAGAGAGAGAGAAAGAGAGAGAGAGAGAGAGAGAGAGAGAAAGAGAGAGAGAGAGAGAGAGAGAGAGAGAGAAAGAGAGTTAATCGGGGCAGGAACTGTATCCTTTGGGCCTGGCATATACTTAGTGTTCATTCAATATTCACTGAAATTAATTCAACAAAACAACAATTTGCTTCTTAAAGGGCTGGCATTACTCTAGCATATTGGGGTATAATTTAGCAAGTTTCCCTCCAGCTTTGAACTACTGATATATTTTATACCACAATGCCATGAACCTTAAAGATTACGGTGTGTTTTTCAATTCTTCATAATTTTATAGGCTGGTATGATAAATACTATAACAGGATTTAGTACAAGGGCAATTGAAATCTTAAAAAAAGGACAAAGGAGATGTCACAGAGGAAAAGACAGTCTAGATAAAGGAAGAGATGAGACATAAGTCAAAGAGGTGATGGTGGGCTTGGTTTATGGATGGCACAAAATTGGGCCCACTGTCACCTCCATAACTTCTGTCCCATCTTTTGCTGTTCCTAGAATGCCTTTTCCTCTGTGCTATCGCCTTCGTTCTTTCAATATAATCCTAATTGCATTTTGTACTCAATCCGGTTATATTAGGTTGGTGCAAAAGTAATTGCGGTTTAAAAGGTTAAAAAAAAATTGCAAAAATCGCAATTACTTTTGCACCAACCTAATAGTACTTCCCATATCAGACTGCAATGCTTGTTAAAGTAAATAACACAGTGATAACAATATTGTCCAGTTTGTATTAGTTTTATTTTATATACGTATAGCCTGACTCATACTGTGTTTCCCTGAAAACAAAACCTAGATAGACAATCAGCTCTGATGCATCTTCTAGAGCAAAAATTAATATAAGACCTGGTATATATTATATTATATTATATTATATTATATTATATTATATTATATTATATTATATATTATGTATTAGGCCCGGTCTTAGATTATAGTAAAATAAGACTGGGTATTTTATTATATTATATCATGTCATATATCATATTATATAAGACCCGGTAAAATATAAGACCGGGTCTTATATTAATTTTTTCTCCAAAAGAATTAAAGCTGATTGTCCGGCTAGGTCTTATTTTCAGGGAAACACAGTACTATACACACAAAAAGAAAACTATGAAATTTATTGAAATGTCCACTGTACAAAAAAAATAACTGTGGAAGTGAGAGTTAAAGGAAAATAGAGATGATAATGCATTCTAATCCCGCACAGTTGTTAGACACGAGTGGCTCTATAGTTTCTAGGTGACATACAAAGTAGATATTCTGAATCTCAAGATAAAAACTAAACTAGTTAGTTATGTTATACCAAACTGGAGAACACTTAGCATCCTCAGTTGCTATAAAAGAAAGCAGCCTTGGAAAAGTTAAATCCCTTGCCCAATGTCCCAGAGCTTGTTTTGTTAGCGGAAAAAACTGGTCTCTTGACTTCCAGTGCTGTTGCTGCAATACCACACTGAAACCAAATACACAATGAAAATGAGTTGCTATTATGGCAACCCCTGGGAGAAACAGAAATACCTATTCCCTTGTGAGGGATGAGAAGTTAAGCTAAGAACCCAACACAAATGTGCTATGAGCAAGTTTGGTAGAGCTGTACGATATGAAATGACCTGATTGCCCCCTAAAGAGGAAACAGTGGTTGGGGCAGCAGCCTCAGTGGCATATGAGATCCCTATTGCCAAGAGGGGTGGGTGGGGTTAAAAGGCCAGGAAACTAGTTTCTAGAACATTCTATATGTATATACAGTCATAGAAGAAGCGATTATTAAGTGCTATACAAACGATGACTGGGAAGACAAATTTTAAAAAAGTCCTAGGGCACTTCTCCAGAAGAAAACAAAAATTAAGGTCAGGTCTACATCAGCCAGTAACAGACTTCTGGGCCCCTAGATTCATTTATTTGGCTCTGCTGAATATTTGGCTCAGTTTTCCCTTAGCAAGTGTAAAAAACGCTTGAACACCACCACCCTGGGATCCTGTTCAACCAATTTAGATAGCTGTGGCCTTTTAACTCACATCCAAGTGACTTGGCTTTATACCAATATCATTTCCCCTAGTATAGCCTAAGCCGAAGTGAGAAAGTACACAGCTCCGAGAGCCAGGAGTTAACTGGCTGCTCCCAATCCAGAAGGGTCTGGTTCTTTTCCTAGATAAGGAAACAATACTATATCAAGAAGTTTCAATCATTCAATATTATATCTCACACTGGATCTACAAAAAGAGAATTAGTGGAAATACCACTGTCTGTTCTTAAAGCATTCTCTCTGGAGGAGCTTTAGGCAAGTTAACTTTTCTTTTCCAGCCCAATCCCTTGGGAAATAAGTAGTGATGATTTATTAAAACTTACATTTTACAGATAAGAAAACAACAAGAAGTTCAAATGCAGAGAGGGACAGAGTGTCTTGAGGCTACACTCTACTTCTGAACTACATTTCTTCCTTGTAATCCTACAACAGATGCAGAATACGCGCATGGCCTTGTGTGTAGCTGACTGCAATTTAGCTTATAACGAGGTCATAAGGAATTCTGTGGGCCTGCCCTTATGTTGGCCTCCACTCTGTGCTGTCATGTTCCTTTGCCAGGGACATGGTTTCTTGTCACCTCCCCCATAGAAACTCATGTTCAGAGATATCTAAAACAGTTTTGGACAGCAAGTTGCTTTCTCCTACACCAGCAAGCAATCTAGGCAACTCCAGTTGTCCCCAAAGCAATGTGGCCATAATAACCTCTTCAAATCTGTCTGACTATACTGTTTCTTTCTCAAATATACAACCCATTTATTGGTTCACATTGTCTTGATTCCTCTTCTGTCTTTGTTGTACAGCATGACTCTCAGAGCCAGTGAGTACATTAAATTAATAGGTATTTAGTTGGATTACTTCATTTACTTTTCTATGCGTTGGGGATCTTCCAGTAAGAACCAAAGAACCTACTAGACAAATTTTCAAAGAGCTGTAAACACTTGGATTATTTTTTTAAGAGGAGATGGTAGTTGAGATATGGGGGGGAATAATCATAATATACATAGAACTGTGAAAACAAATCAGATGAAATTTAAAGAGCTATTCTTCCCTCTGAAATAAGTTTTAATAAAAGATTCTGAAGGAAGAAAACTTTATTTTCGAGAAAGACATCAAATGGCCTGGGTACAAAAAGCAGAAATTAAAAGAAGCAGGCAGCAGTGCCCCCCACGTTGCCGGTTAAGAAGTTTGCCGAGCACAGTTTCTGGAGAAATTAAGAAATGCAAATAACCTGGACAGATTAACAGCACCCGAAGATAACTAGCGGGATACAAAGAAACAGCACCTTTCACTAGGAGGAGGCCTATTCCTCCAGGCAAACAAAGAAACAGGACAGAGTCAACATCTGTTTCATATAACAGCTTGGCTGCTGAAAGAAGCAACCTTTAAAAAAATGGCTTAGCTGACAATCCTCAGAAATCATTCAATCACTATTGCATGGGCTGAAGTAAATGGTAAACGAATACAACTTGTACTTTGCACACTACCCTCAGCAACTTCTGAAAAAGAAAACTTGACTTTTCTTTAGAGAAAAAAAATAAAGCACAAACAAAAATCTTCATGAAGTTTCCTTTTCATTGACAACTAGCAACAATACTGAAACCTAAAAGACAGCTAACTGCTTTTGAGCTTTCTTTTGCTTTTCCCAGTGACAACTGGAAAGACAGGACTGCCAGAGAATACACTGGGTGGTTGGGATGTGGGGGGCAGGGGGGAAGACGAAAGGACAATTCAGACATAACCATTAGATTATTAGAGGAAGAAAACAAACCATTTGATAAAGCCAATCATGCTTCCAGAATTCAATTAGGGAAAGAAAAAGAATATTATGATGTCTGGATCCTTATCAATAAATGGTAACAAACCAAATGTGTTAAATGAAATTTTCCTCTCTGGAGTCTATCAATTTACAAATTAAATTTCAAAATCAAGAGAAAAACATCTACGTAGCATAAAAATCTGTTTGTAGATTTAAGAACTGGAAATTTCTAAAATGAAAAATTGTCAGAGCTGTGATATCACGGCTGTGTGACCACTGCTTTCAACTCGGCTAAATGCCAGATGCTTCACTTGCCTTAGTAATGTGGTTAAAATACATAAGCCAAACAGAATGAAAGCTCTCTGATAGATGGAAGAGATTTCTCAGGTGGAACCTGAAAACAGAAGGAAAGGTGGTAAGGTGGAAAGGGACAAAAACATTTACTATTAATGTGTGTGTAGTGCCAAAAAATATGCTAGGCAGCTAACCAAAAGATGTCCTTCTCAGTGACCTTTCAGCTTAACCAGGTATAACGCAATGAAGAAAAACATCCCTTGTCTACGCAGGAGAGAGGCAGGACTGCAAAGAGAAAAGCAATCAATATGTGATTTGAGTTCTTTTGAAAGATCTTGGGAAAAAGCTTTATTGAAAGGTATTTTTCTGTGGGGGGTTGAGGGTGAGGTTATAATTATAATAAAAGTAAATCTTCCAAAAATGTTAGCCATGGGCCAGACGATCTCTCTAAGAACTTTACCTAAAATTAACTGATTTAGTCCTCGCAAGGATTATATGATGTAGGAACCAGTATTATTACATTTCACACATAACGAAATAGAGATGCAGGAAAGTGGTCTTGCCTAGAATCATATAAAATGGCTGGGCTTTGGAAAAAGTCAATAGGAGTAAAAAAATTTTTTTGAAAGATTAATCCTTCCAACTATCCAGGATCCTGCTAGGTGTCTTGCACACCATCCAGAAAAACAAAACTAATATAGCAAGACAAACAGAGTAATTAATTAAAACTAAAAATGAAAGAATTTAGACTAGTTTCAACAGAAGTTCCCAAATGAAAGCAATATATACTGCAGAATGTCCTTCACAGGAATCAGAACGAACCCTCAGTATTCAAAGATATTAAAAAATCCCTTCAAGTATGGAGGGTATTAACCTAGAAATTTGTTCTAGACCTATAAGAAGTACTATTTGACTTTTATCAAGGAGAGAAGTACACAACAAGAGTGTCTCCTTGCGTCCATTAGCTAGTCTAAGTAGGGACTGTGCTGGTCTTCACACCATCACCACTATCACTTTCTAGAACTCTCCCTGGCATATATGTACTCAGTTGGGTAAATTAATTAGAAACAATGAAAGATTTTGAAAAGGACATGTTTGTGAAAGAGTCTAGATAGTTTGGAAAGTTGAGGTATGACTCTGATTCAGACAGTAGTCTTGAAGAAATCAGAAGAGGGCAGTACTAGAGTCAGAACAATAACTGAGTAAGAGTTTGACTTGACAGACCTCTAAATAAGGAGTAAGAGACAGAAAACAAATGAGAAAAGCAGTTGCAATATAGAGATTAAGTTTTATAAAAAGGTTTGAGCAGAAGCAAGGCATTCCTCTTTTATCAGTATAGTGTTAATGAAAATGAAAATAATAACGTGAAGACTTTAAATTGTGTTTATAATAATGATAAAAACAGCAGCAGATAACATGTGGGAGCACTTCTCTTGTGCCAGGTACTAGACAAAATATTCTTTGTATAGAGTACACTGGTTAAGAATAAGCTCTCAGATTGACTCCCACCTCCTTCTCCAAATAACTTTGAACAAGTCACTCAATCTGTCTAGGTGTCCTGGGTCCCATTATCTGTGAGATAATAACAGCATGAAGTTAGAAAGATTAAATGACAATGGGGGAGGATACGGAAATGGGAATAAGGAAAAATAGAAGAAGAAAATTTAGAGTTCCCATTTCACATAAATATATAACACCTGGATGTGATAGGTAAATTGAGGAGAGCAAGTCATTCTCAAAATAGAACAGAAATCGCCCATCTGACCACCAGGCTGGATTGATTATATCATCCCTAACCTTGTACTTATCCCCATCCCAATTTCATTATTTATTTATTTATTTTTTAAATGATAGTTTTTTGTTTTTTTTTAATTGAAGAAAGGGGAACAGGACTTTATTTAGTGTGTACTTCTAGGACTTTTTTCCAAGTCAAGATGTTGTCCTTTCAGTCTTAGTTGTGGAGGGTGCCATTCAGCTTCAAGTTGTCCTTTCAGTCTTAGTTATGGAGGGCGCAGCTCAGCTCCAGGTCCAGTTGCCGTTGCTAGTTGCAGGGGGCGCAGCCCACCATCCCTTGTGGGAGTGGAACTGGCAACCTTGTGGTTGAGAGGATGTGTTCCAACCAACTAAGCCATCCAGGAGCTCAGCGGCAGCTCAGCTCAAGGTGCCGTGTTCAATCTTAGTTGCAGGGGGAACTGCCCACCATCCCTTGCGGGACTCAAGGACTTGAACTGACAACCTTGTGGTTGAGAGCCCACTGGCCCATGTGGGAATCGAACTGGCAGCCTTCGGAGTTAGGAGCATGGAGCTCCAACCGCCTGAGCCACTGGGCCAGCCCCCCAATTTCATTATTTAAAAAAAATTTATTGATTCAAATATTTGTTTTCATGAAAGTCTCCATCACTGAACCATGAGTTCCTTGAAGACAGGGAATGTGTTTTAAATATCTTTTATTCCCAGACCCTAGAATCCTGCTTGACACACAATTGTGCTAGAATGATTGCGTGAATCATCGGAAAAGACCATATGAGAAATATTAATGTGAATGAGAAGTATATAGGTTTTTAGGTGAAAGATGTAGGAAACACTCTCATAAAAGAAAAAAACTGATAAGAACATAGAATTATATATATGTGTATATGTTATACATATAAATTTTATATACAGCGGGTGCTAAAAAATGTATACACATTTGAAGAAAGGAAAACAATTAAAATTGTAATACTCAATATATACTGATAAGAAAAGGTGAATACAAGTTACGTTTGACTTCTGCAGTTACAAGAGGTGTTCAAAGTGGTTGTCATCAGTGTAATTTTAATACAGTTTTTTCCTTTCTTAAAATGTATATACATATTTTATCACCCTCTGTATATATATAAACACCTATCAGTTATGTGTACAGACATAAACTTTATCATAAGTCCATTGGTCATTGTTATTTCACTCTGTACCATTTCTTCTTTCTAGATGAGGAGCATAAGTTCACACCTGTACCTCTTTTGAAGAAGTGAGAAATTTAACTGAAGGTTGAGGCGGGGATGATGGAGAGCCTTGGAATGATCGTAAAGGGGTAGAGGAAGGAGTTAGCAGGGAGGAGCAGGGGCCATACCAACCTCCTGAATTAAGGATAAACCGAATTATCTGAGCATTCCGCACGTCACCAGTGTTGTGGCTCTCAGTATCTGCTATCTTTATACCCATCTTCTTGGGCTTCTCCCTTGATTTCAGAATTTTCTCCTAGATTGACAACCCAATTGAACTCCAATTAAAGCTGTCTTCTGAGCAACCCTCTATTAGTGAATAAAGGTTTCATATCTTCACAGACTCTTTCCTCCTGAACTTAGAAATTCACGGTCAACCAACCTCCTGTCACACAACTTGATTTCAGTAGGTCATAATTCTCACTAAATGCCACACCCCTTAAATTGGGAGGAGCTCCTTTGTATGTAAGGTAATACTCTAAATCCTAGAAAAGCTACTCTCTTTACATCTGAATCCTACTTTACATGCATTCTTGGGTGAGACATAACCCAGTGCCCAGGCCTTCCAGGCAGAGTAGGCCCTCAAAAAATATTTGTTAAAAAAAGGAATTAGTAAATGAATCATCCATGAGTGAACGCCTGCCACTGCTTGCGTCTGAGCATGCGACACAGGATATACAACTTGTGCTCAAAAAAATCACCTTCTCCTGAGACAGTCGCTCAACTGAACACAACTATTAAAATTGAGGGGATATAATACATTATGCCAATTACTATATATCCTTAGCTAGGAACTAATGTACTTGTCCAATCCCTGAAGCTATATCTTTTTCCTATGTCTCAACCTCATCGCAGAATAGGTGTGAATTAAAACATTACTGCCAAACGCTATGGTATCCTCTCTATTTCAGCAACCGTCAGGGCACATTTTTTTTTCGCCAAAAGAAGACATATCCCTCCCCCCCCCTTACACCCCATCCTCTAACGTAGTCCTTTAATATACAGTAAGGCCTATTAATGTCCTCAACACGTTCTTGGAACTGCAGCAAAACAATGTACAATGAAACCAATTTTTACCGTAGGCTAATTGATATAAGCAGGAGTTTAGTTCCTACAGCACCTCATCAACATTATAACAAAACAACAACACTAAATAAAACAATGTTATTTGAGGACTTGCTGTACTGAATTTCACTGGCACAAGGTCAAGGCTATAAAAATTCCTTGAAGTGTTCACTTTTTAAAAATTGTCCAGATACATTCACTATTTATATCACCCAACTAAACATCTATAATAAATGCCTTGTCAATTAATCAAGTTTCTTACATCTGGAGGGTGTTCAACAAAATTTCTGTGTCTAGCCTAATAATAAAATACTAAGTATCAACCATGTTTAAAACCAATAGAATTCTCAATCCATACATTTTGATCCACGAACTTTCACAGTATGTTCTCTGACTATAATACTATGGTCCCTGAGAAATAAGAGACACCAGAAATCACAAGGTAATACTAAAATACTCAACTTAAAGGAACATAAGTCTTTTAAAAACTTTACATGGAAAAATTATTCTATTACAAGAACATTCATGTTTTATGATTTTTGTAGTCAAAATGACAAAACCAAATGTCTTAAAGGAAAATCAGAATTTACCATGGCTGATTTTTAACATTAATGCTGTAAAAGTCAAAGGTAGCTATAAAACAGACTGACAGAAGTAAAGTCGTCCTAGATACAGCTCTCTAAAACAAACACATGAAAAGATCAGCTAATACATTATGAGTTAAAAATAAGAAGGCATCAAACACTGTTAAAATGACAAAAAGTTTAAGTTTCAATCTCTTCAAGTTGAAAAAGGTCACAGTTCTAATGAGCTTGAAAAAAACAGGGTATGGTCAATATCACAAAATAACTAAAGTGAGAAGAGAACTTTCTTCTAAATCATTAAATTCACCAATATTATACTGAACTCCAGAGCACTTACCATTTTCCTGTGCGATTCGGAGTTTAGTAGGTTCACTGAATTGACTGATTTCGTTGTTAACCTATTTACATGGGTTAAGACCCTGACTAACATAAAACACAATAAAAATATTGCAGACAGTGAGTGTAATGAAGATGGAGTGATGTATAGTTTGGAGTACAGCCTATCAATAAATGTGCTTGACCAGCAAAGATTCCATTGGCAAAGATTTATTATCAGAACAAATACATTCTACAAAGATTTGACACAATAAAACCCACAGTATAAATAAAACCCTCTCTAAAACATAGGTCTTTGCCCTGCATGGTGTATAGCTTAGTTTTCTATGATTATGTTAAATTCTCTTGATATTTTTCATTCAAGAATAAATTTTTGAACAAGTGTATGAAATGGCACTACTCGTATAGGTCGTTAAATCATACAGAAGAAAATAAAGTTTATATTTCTTACAACTCTTCAACAACCTTTAACACATATATAAAGAAGAAGAAATATTTCTAGAAAATGTATTATCAAGAGAAAAGGTAAAAATGAATCAGCTACTAAAATAATAAATCATTCTTTTAATTACATGTAACACATTAATACCAAATTAGTAAAAATTAAAGCTAGACATAGAAATGATTTAAAATGTTATACCTCCAAGTTCTTTTACATTCAAGATGGCATTCTGGAATGGCACTGCTTTTATACTAAAACCTAAAATTAAAAAACAAAAACAAAAAAAGAAGAATTAGCAATAACTTCTAAAACTGCAGAAGATGCTCAAATCCTCTTTCTTAGGCAGATTAAGAGTTACTTTTCACAGATCATATTTATACTAGAAACACATACTTACCAAGACAATTGATAACCTGCTATTATCTTCTACATTTTCCAAAACATAGTTGTGTACGAGTATTACAGCAAAATATAACTCTTTTCTTAAAAATACTGCCTTATTCTTTAATTAATATATAATGTCACTTTGCAAATTTTATTAATTGTAAGAAAGAAACTTGGAAGTATAGAGAAACTTCAAAAAATATTAAATCTACTGGGACCTTTGCATCTAATTCCTAAAGTTAATTTTCTCTCATATGTAACTCAGCAACCCTAGAGATTAAGGTACCTAAACTCTAACCATCTTATATTATATTTACACAGTATTTATGTTAGTGTTTTCTTTTAAGGACATGGTTAATGTCATACATATTTTTTCTTAAAAGCACAATCATAATTATCCATTTATGCAAGGCAATTATTTTATAATACATGCAATATATGATTTCAATTATAAAATATTCAGAGTATAGTTTTATAATTATGCATTTAGAATTTACCTTGATGTGCATGTGTGCAGGTGTACGTATAGCTATCTGCACACTCACATGTTACATAGTCAATCAATTCAGTTGTAACACACATGAGTGTGCATATAGCTATAAAGGCATACATGCACACACGTAAACAATACCGAGGGCGCCAAAAAAAGTATATAAGTGGACACTTTGGTCAACGTTGCTCAAGCAGTAGTTCGCCGTAATCAGAAGTGTCTGGACGCTGATGGTAACCACTGTGAGCACCTCTTGCAATTGCAGAAGTCAAACATGATTTGTATTCATCTTGTTATTGGTATATATTGCGTATGACTATTTTAATACAATTTTAAGGTTTCCTTTCTTAAAATGTATATACATTTTTGGGAGCATCCTCTGTATATAACTAAATATTTCTGAAAGGAACCACAAGAAACTGGAATTTGTAAAGACTCTCCGAAGAACTGGGAATCTGGAGGTCTGAATAGAAGATTCTTTTGTCTCATTTGAATGTACCACCATATACAAGTACATCTTTTTCAGTTAAAAGCCCTACTCATTTTTAAAAGTTAATTTATTCAGTAACTTTATGAGCACCAATCAATTTAAGATTTTAAGCATTATTTAATATGTATAATTACAAGATAAATTCAACACAGTCCGTTTTTCAAGAAATTGTCAACAGAGTAAAAGTGAAGACATACAAATACTTCTCGTTTGAAGCAAGTTACATTAAATTCCCAGAAAGGTAAAAAGATATAAAGCATGATGTGGATAAGAACAATTCTTTTACTGCTTTACTTTATGAAAAAGAAAATCAAAATGTGTCTTTTTATATTCCACCCTATTATTACCACTCCTTTGTTGTACATTTTCCTAGTGCTTTAAGATTCTATATATTACCTTTCATTTAAGGTAGAGAATATCATGTAATAGTTAAAAAGTGACTTTGGAGTCTGACAGAATAATGTGTTTAAATGAGTTTTGTGACTGGGCAACCTACTAGCCCAGGCTTTCACCGTTTGTAGACTGGGATTGATAATATCTACTTTAGAGTTGTTGTAAGAATCAGATAATGTATGCATTATGTTTATCACAGTGCCTGGTACAGCAAATACACATGTAATATGACTGCTGGCATTATATTTTAATTGATATTTTATTGTTGAAGGTTTAATCATTAGGTATGCATATCTTCTACAAGCCTGATTATATACTCATAAGATAGAAATCCTGGGTGCTCATTTATTAATCTAAGTACTTAGATGGAGCTGTCAATGTTACCACTGAATGAAAAGTACCTTTGTTGGAATTTTGGAAGTGTGAACAGCTGAAATTTGCTGTACAGAATGTAAATATTCATTGGGTTCTCTAAGAATCTCCCAAAACATACCCTTCCTGTGTGGCTTTACTGCAGACTGACACAGTGGGCATAGCGTGATGGTTAATGATGCATGCAGGAATGAGGAAGCAGTCCCATGGGGCTGAAACACTGCCATGTACCTGGGCCCTCAGGAAAGCCTCTCCAGGTGTCTGGCCTCTGGGGAATTCAGGAAAGCCAGTGCCAATCACATACTCCTGCTGGCACTGAAATTCGCCTGCAGGAGACTTGGATGCTTGAATGGATCTACCTATCTCAGGAGTGTATATGGATTAAAAGGCAATGATTGTGAAATCCTGAAGACGCAAAGCCCTATGCAAATACTGAACAGTCTATTATTGGTTATGTTCAGGACAACTCAAATAAGGATTTTCCAGAGAAATGGGACAGGCCCCAACCCTGAAAAAGAAACAAGTCATGAAGCACACCAGCAATGTTTCATCTGCTCTGATTCTTCAAAGCTGACAATACGCAGGCACCCAAAAGGAAGTAATATCCTTCCAGAAATTGCCACACCCATATGCAAAATACTACGTTTGAAATGTATTATTCCAACAGGCAGATTATATCACTGTTACTGTCTTTAATCCCTGCACAGATTTCATAATAAATTGAATACAAAAATGTCCTCAAATGTCCACGCTAAGGAAAGTAACCTAACAATGTTATTTATAGGCATATAAATGTTTCTGCATAATACTCATAAATGTTTTCTCTCCAAATAGAACATGTGTGGCTAGATTTATACTGCAAAGGTATACACAGTCTTCCATTTTGCTGTCTTCATATTATTTTTACAATAAAGCTGTGGTAATTAATGTTCAGAGGACAAAGCCCAGATGATAGTCCAGAAAGTAAGAAAATGTACTATTCATGGAAAATAAATACTATTTTTCTATTTCAGTCATTCTAAATGTTTACAAGGATTAAAGTGAATTAAAATTTAAAGACATACTTTCAGTTCACCAGAAGGGCAATGGAGAAGGGTAACCATCCGATCAACTATATTTTATTCCTTTACATTGGGTTAGATGAGGTCAAGAAGGGAAATTAATATTTAGTAGGGATACAAAGGTCAAAACTTAAAGGGTTGTTTTGAGGAATAAAAGCCACCAGATAGCATGTGGGTCTACAGCAAGAATGCCTGGGTTCAAATTCTGGCTCTACCATTGTTAACTGTTTGCCTTCTGTGCCTCAGTTTCCTCATCTGCAGATGAGAATAGATGGCACTCAGTGCTAAAAAGTGTTTTCTATGTTTTCAAATAAATAAAGCTAAAACACCAGAACACTCATGGTCACAAAGTGACTACTGGATGCTTTCTCCCAGTCAGGATCACGTGCGTCCTCAAACTCTGATATGTTATAAGAGCGTTAGTGAATATGAGAGTTGCTGTAGTAGCCATCAAAAACAAACCTTTATTGAGGACTTCAATAGACTGAATATTTGTAGTGGTCCTTAACACTTCCTTTCCTTCCCTCCCAAACCCAATCACCAAAGCCTTTCAATTCCATCTGCTAAATAGTTCTCCGACATGTCCATCACTCTGAAGCTTCCCTGCACAACTCCAGCCAAGCAACCACCTTCACCGTCTGGACAACTGCCAGAGACTCCTGACTGAACGCTCTACATCTCTCGTTGGTCTCCCCAATCATGTCCACACAACAGCACAAGTGATCTTCCTGAATTGCTCATCTGTTTGTTTATATCACTCCCTTCTGATAGCTTCTCACTCCTCAGGATAGAGTTTGAAACACCAAACAAGGCCTTACCTGAACTGGTTCCTCTCTCTTTCTCCAGGCTTATTTTGTACCATTTCTCCCTCCATTTATACTCTTCAGTTCCTAAAACAAGTTATGTTCCGTCTACCCTAGGGTCTTTGCACATAGCATTCCACAAGTGTGTGTCTCTGTCCCTCTGGCAAACTCTTCATCCTTCAGGGTCTGTGGTTACTTTACTTCGTCAGCCAAGCTTTCTCCAGTGTTGCTGAAATAGGTTGACTGGGGGGTCGGGGGGAGAGATCCATGTTCTGCCAGCACTCAGTACGTTTCCTATGTGATTGCGTATCAGTCTATTTATTTGTTTTATGTCTGTCGCCCAGCTAGACTAATGGAGAAACAGTGTACAGTGTACCCTTTATGTCAGTTCTAAGCACATAATAGCATCTCAATATTTGTTTAAAGATCTGTGCTAAGCATTTATGTTTATTTCCTGATTTGGCTGTCACAACAATTCTATAGTGCAGTACTACTGTCCCAGGAGAAAGGGAAGCCTGGAAGGGTTAAGTACATTGCCAAAAGCACTAACTATCACTTTCAAAACCCAAACCAGGTCTCGTCACTAGCGCCTACAAGAGCTCTACACTACAGCATTCCCTCCACATACCAACAAGTTGATAGATTAATACTATTTTGTCCAATTTTGAGACTAAATATGCTGGAGCTAATTGGGAAAAGACCAACATGCCTAATAAACCCCCTAATTTATTTTCCCACGTATTTATGAATAATCCAACACAAGGAATCAAAATAAGTGTTCGCAAGTCTACACTATATTGCTTTCTTATTCATGGAATAAAAATAGCATAAATTTAGAAAATACTTTTTAATAGACATTATTAATAAAATCAATAACTTAGGAGGGGAGAGGAAATGTTCAACTGACTCCGCCATGACAGTATGCTCACTCTGTTGCTTCTTCACAAAATCAGCAGCCTCAGATGCTCTCCAGAGGTGCTGATGTGACAAGAGCACCACCCTGGAATTCCTAGCCACAACTCTTACACTCATCAGCCTGTTTTTCTGGGCCTGGGATCCCTCACCCGCAAAATTAGTGGACCAAATAGGCTTCTTCAAGTTTTCTCTAAATTAGGATTCCATTATTGACTACACAAGGAGAAATTAATAGTAACAACTAAGTCAATCACCAATGGCCTCAAGTATGTAACTGAAAGCCTCCAGGGTGGGTCTCCCCAGACTCCACTCAAATAACTTGATGGCTGAAGCCCACGTGACGCAGTCATTTTTTCCTGACCTATCTAAACTACATGAGTAAGACTGAAACCTCCCTTAAGATTCAACCCCACAAATTTTAATAAATATATTACTTAGTAACTCTTTGTGGGAAACCATTGTTTGCACAGACTTTTCAGGTTTTATCTTTTAGTCCTTAAATACAAAAAAATCCTCTTCTAGAGAGAAATAGATTTGAAATCTTTAAGGCAGGGAAAGCATTTCTGGAATTGTAATAAAATTAGTTGGGGGAGGGAGGCGAGTCTATTTCTATTCTTTGTGTGGAACATATGAGTATTTTACTTGGATCTACAGACCAATCTTCCCACGACCCCCCTAACATACATGCATCTGCACAAATGTACACAGATACTTGGTATGTGTTTCTACGATCCCTGGGTCATTCTAAGAACTACTGAAGGGAAAGACATCCTACGGATCTTCTGGCCTTGACGTGGACCAAGGGCATAATTTGTGCCATCGTAGTTTTGTGATGTTAGACAGTGGTCTAGTGAAGCTTTTCTAAATATGATTTCAACATCATAAAAGGAAATCTAGTCTACTGGCATTTATAAAACACAATCCTTTTTAGCAGATGCCAAAATTTGACTTTCTAACTTGTTTCTCTTACTGACTTAACACATATGCAGCTAATACTAAAGTTATTAAAATGCCTCAAATTTTCATGAGCTTTTTCTATATTTCTTTCAAATTATCATCTTTTTCTATTTTAATTGAATGACATGCTACTTAACAATTTTTCAAGTGCAGTAATATATGTCTCTAAAAGATATTTTCAACATTTTCAATTCCAAGTGTTCCTCTCTATGTTACATCAAGATGTTATCCGAGGACTTTAGACTCTATTCTTCCAGTTTAAAAAGAAAAAAAGTGAACATTTGTGTAATCTACAGGTTAACAACCCCTTTTTATCAACAAATCCCTTGTGCATATACCGTCAAGGAATTCACTCTGGACAGAGTTCACTTTTGTTTCTAGACCAAGGTGCACGCTACCCAATTTTTCTTTCTCTACCAGCAGGTCCTGCTCTCTGGAGGATTTCTTGGCTCTCTGAGTTTTGACAATTTAAGTATCTTTTAAAAATTATGTCAAAGGTAAAAGATTGCTGGAGTTAACAATCCAATAAAGTTTAGATTCCCTTTCCTTCTGAAGAAAAGGCAGAAATTCTTGCCTTGCTGAAATTGAATGTACATACCTTTCTTGGGATATGTTTTCATTTTAAGAAAGTAATTCTCAAGGTAGATTCTCCTTTCAACCATTCCAAACTTTTCCAACAAATATTTCATTTCTAATTGGCTGGGTATTATCAAAACATTACAGAGAAATAATTTTAGAGAATAAAATGTCACATATAATTTGGTCATACCAATAAAGCATATTGTTACTTTTATATGTTCATGTTATTTTAGTTTCCAACTCAAAACTATAGTTTTGCATGCTTTAATTTTAAAAATAAACGTAAATTGAATTTTCTCCTATTGAAGATTGAAGTGATTATAGATTCGAAAATATATTCAACTGACCTACTACAGTTTAATTAACAAATTCTCTTGCTATAAAACGTTAAAAGTACTTTAAAATTTTAGTTATACAATATATTGCAAGGAAATCACTTTCTGCATATAGTTTCTTTGAAATTACATGCTTAAACTCTCAGTGGCCCATAACTAGGTCAAGAAATGTGAATGTTTTGGTAACCTTTGATTTGTATGAATAATTGCTTTCCCAGAAGAGGGACAACACCAATCACAATATCACCAGTAATGCACGCCACCACAATCTTACCATAAAGAAACAAAATTAGGTAAACTTAGGTATAAAATTAACATTTTGTTGTTTATCCTCTAGTAAAGTTGAGATTCTGGTAAAGTTGAACTTTTTCCATTTACTTGTTTGCCATTAATTCTTTTTATGAATTATCTTTGTGGACTTACTCTATCAATTAGATTTTAGATACTATTTGTAAATGTGATTGAATTCTCTAAGTGAGACAGCCATAAACTGCTATCTGTGACACCTGACACAAATATTTCTCAACAGTATTTGTCTTGTTAATTTTAGCTTTCCAGTAATTCTAAATTTGTATATAGTTAATTTCTTCCATCTTTTCCTTTATAAATCATTTTCCTTACGCCTTCTGCAGCTCTTCTCCCCTCTTCCACATTGAATGTTCACATGAGTGGGTGGCTTTCTGACATCCTCATTTCTTCTCCTAGTTACCTTTTCTTGCCATTGGCCTTTATCATTTAATTTAGTGAATTATTTCCACATCCTTTGTTCTTCTTCAATCATATACATACACACACACCTGCTATGAACAACAAAAAAACCCAGAAGTAAATTTGAACATGTCGGCAATGCCTATCTGGAACTCTAGCACTGACTGTTTTCTGTGCTCTGATAACTGTAATAAAATTAGCTGGCTTGGCTCTCCTCTGATGCCCAACTTCCACCCTTCTCTGTCATCACTTTGTTTTTCCAACCTCTTGTCCTCCTTCAATAGCTACAATGAACACAGACTCAACCAATAAGCATCAACCCCTTCTTTCCCATATCCTTACGTCATGCCTCTCTGCCGGGCCTTTGTCATTTTAGTTACTGATACACAATGAATGGGTTTGTCTTTCAAGGAATTTGTCCAGTTCAGTTGTCAAATATTTTGGCATAAAATTGTTCATTATATTCTATTATCCTTTCAATATTTATAGAATGTATATTAATGTAACTTCTCTTCATTCCTGATATTGTTAATTAGTGTATCCTTTGCTTTTGTTTCCTGATCAATTTGGCTAGTTTTATGAATTTTATTGATCTTCTCAAAGAACCAGCCTTTGGTTTCAATGATTTTCTCTAGTATTTTTCTATTTCATTGATTTCCACTTGGATCTTTATTATTTCTTTCCTTCACCTTACTTTAGGTTTAATCCATTCTTCTCTTTTAGTTCCGTAAAGTGGAAGCTGGGGTCATTGATTTGAGGACCCTCTTTTCTAACATAGGTGTTTAGTACTGTAAATATTCCTGAAAGTCCTGCTTTAAAGGCATCACACAAATTCTGATATGCTGTGTTTTCATGCAGTGCAACATGCTTTATTATTTCTTCTTTGATCTATGGCTTATTCAGAACTAATTTAATTTCCCAATATTTGGGGATTCTTCCAGAGATCTTCTTGTTGATTTTTCTTTCAATTCCACTGTGGTCTGAGAACATATTTAGTATGACTTAAATCCTTTTAAATTTATTGAGACTTGTGTTATGTCCTGAAATTTGGTCTAATTTGGTAAATGTTCCATACGTACTTGAGAAGAATGTTCTCTGTTGTTGTATAAACATTAATCAGGTCAAGTTAGCTGCTAGTGTTCAAGTGTATTATATCTTGGCTAATTTTTTTCTACATGTTCTATCAATAATTGAGAGTACTGAAATATCAGCATATAATTGTGGGTTTGTCTCTTTCTGTCCGGAGTTCTGCCAGTTTTTTCTTTGCCTATTTTGAAGCTGTTATTAGATACATAAATGTTAGCACTGTTACACCCTCTTGATTAAATGATCTCATCATTATAAAATGAACTTCCTTATCCCCAGTATTATTATTTACTCTAAAACCTACCTTGTCTGATATTAATATAGCCACTTCAACTTTCTTTTGACTACTGTTAGTATGATATATCATTTTTCATCCTTTGACTTCTAACCTGTTTGTGTCTTTATATTTAAAATTTGTTTCTTTAAATCAGCATATAGCTGGGTCTTGAGTTTTTTAATATAATCATATTAATCTTTGCCTCTTAATTTGAGAATCTAGACCATTTACATTTAATTTGATTATTGATGGTTAGGTTTGAATCTATTACTTTGCTACTTGTTTTCTATTTATTTCCATCTATTCTTGTTCCCTTCTTTCTCTTTTCCTACCTTTTGATTAATTATTTTTGATACTTCCGTCTCATCTCATTTGTTGCCTTATTGGCTATCTCTCTCTATTAGTTTAATGGTTGCTTTAGGGTTTACAGTATCTTTTCCTTATCACAGTCTACCTTCAACTGTTATAATACCACTTCACATATAAGAACCTTACAATAGTGTACTTCCCTTTTTCCCTTATGAATTTTATTCTATTGTTTTCATGCATTTTACTTTTACATGTCATAAATCTCACAATATTTTATTAATTTGGTTCAAACAATTATCTTTTAAAGAGACTTAAATAATAAAAATGAAGTCTTATGTATTTACCCATGGGGTCACCATTGCTGGTATTTTTTTATTCCTTTGTGTAAATCCAGATTTCTATCTGGAATCATTTTTTTTTTCTGCCTGAATGGCTTCCTTTAACATTTCTTATAATGCTAGTCTGCTAGCAATAGATACATTTAGCTCTTTGTATGTCTCAACAAATCTTTATATTGACTTCCTTTTTGAAACATTTTGACTAGGTACAGGTGGATAATTTTTCCCCCTTTGCTACTTTCAAAATGTTCCTTCACTGTCTTCTCACTTGCATTGTTTCCAGTGAGAAATCTGATATCATACCTACCCTTTTTCTTCTGTAATCTTTTATCTGCCTTTAGCATTTTCTCTTTGTATTACTCAGGGTTCTCTAGAGAAACAGAACAAATAAGATGTGTGTGTATATGCAGAAAAATATTTATTTTAACAAATTGTAGTTTATAGGTTATAGATGCCGGAAGTCTAAAACATGCAGGGTGGGCCAGCAGGTTTTACTTCAAGTCTGAAGGCCAATTGATGCAGAATTCCTTCTTGCTTAGGGGGAAATCAGTCTTTTATTCTACTCAGGCCTCCAACTGATTAAATGAGGCCCAACCACATTAGACAGAGAGCAATATATGCTTTAGTCAAAATCCAATGAGTTAAATATGAATTTTATAAAAAACCACTCTCAAAGAAACATCCAGAATAATTTTTGACCACATATTTGGGTACCGTGGCCCAGCGAAGTTGACACATAAAATTAACCATCACATTCTTTTATCACCAGTTTTGAGCAATTTCATTATGCTGTACCTTAGTGTAATTTTGTTCATGTCTCTTGGCCTTGGGGTTCATTTCAGTGAGCTTCTTGGATCCGTTTACAGTTATTTTCAAATTTGAAAATGTTTCAGCCAAGTATTTTTTCTGTCCATTTCACTGTCCCCTCACTTTCACAGATTCCAATTACCCATAAATTAGGTGACTTGAAGTTGTCCCACAGCTCACTGATTTTTTTTTCATTTTGTCCTCTGTGTCTTTCTGTCTTTACTATGGATAGTCTCTAATGCTAATGTCTTCAAGGTTATAAACCTTCTCTTCTATAATGCCTTATCTGTCATTCATCCTATCTGGTGCATATTTAATTTCAGATATTGTAATATCACTAGAAATTTTATGTTTTTTTCCCTTTAATATCGTCCATATCTTTACTTGACTTTATGTAGAATTCAGTTATCACAACAGTTTTAATGTCCTTCTTTGCTAATTCTAATATCTGTATCAGTTCCAATTGATTGATTATTCTTCTCATTATGAATCATGTTTTCCTGCCTCTTTCCATGCCTGATAATTTTTGTTTGAATGTCAGACATTGTGGATTTTACCCGAAGTGCTGGAAAATTTTGTTTTTTGGAAATCTTCCATGCTTTTGTTCTGGGATCCATTAAAATTACTAAAAAACGGTTTGAGACTTTGGTCTTAATATGATTTAGTAGGTGGGTCCAGAGCAGTGCTCAGCTTAGGGCTGATTCCTGAGGCAAGACCTTTCTGAATATTGTACCCAGTACTTCGTGAATTATGACTTTTCCAGTCCACCTAGTGGAAATAGGCCGAACTCTCAGCCCTGTGTGAATACAAGGCACTGTTCCCTCCAGCCTTTTCAGATGGTTCTTTCCTTAGCTTTGAATAGTTTCCTCATGTGCATACATTGAATACCTTTCTCGATACTGAAGGGAGACCTTCTGCAGCTCGCTAATGTTCGCTCTGTACAACTTCCTCCTCTCCTGTATTGTGTCCTATGAACTCTAGCTGCCTTGGTCTCTCCGCTCTCATCTCCATCTTGTCAATGCAGGGAGTCCACTGAACCGCACCTCAGTTTCCACTAGAACTGTGCCACCACCTCAGCACTCTCTCAGAGCGGTAAGCTGGGGCAAGTGTAGGGCTCACCTCATTTGTTTCTCATCTCTCAGCGATAACTAACCCGTATTGCTTGACATTCACTTTCCTGAAAGCTCGTTCATATATTTTCTACATCCTCTCACCCTGCCCCCATTATTTCAGGTGGGAGGGTAAACCAGTTCTAGTTATTCTCTCTTGACCAGAATCAGAAGTCCTCATTCATTCCTACACTCACTGACCTCTCTCAAGCATCTTCAGTGTTTCCTTCTCCCTGACCACCACCTTGACACCTCTGTCGACCAGCAGGCTCACATGGTACCTTTCCTTATAAAAACTAATTCCCTTAACATTGCTCCCTCTGTTTCTGTCTATCTTCTTGAAAGAGTAATCTATGTGCAATCTTAGCCAAGGGGCTAAGGAGTGAAAAGGATAGTCCATACCTCATTCCCTCTGCTTGCTCACCACCCCATCATGCCTCAGTATGGTTTCTACTCTAACACCTACAGGCATTTAATAAATGCAGAAAGAATGAATGATATACAGTTGTGATTAGCACTCTCCTTCCCTCTCTCTACCTATCATTCCCTCAATCATCTCATCCAAATCCACAATTCAGTTAGTTCTTATATCTAGATCTCTAGTTACAAACTCTCTCGAGTCAGCTCATTGTTTGGCATTTGGATCATTGTTAAAAGGCCTGCCAACACCTCAAAATTACCATCTCCAAAACTAAACTCACTATCTTTTACTGTCATGTTTGTCTGTCATGTTTCTCCTACTTTTTACAATTCACTCAATCACCAGGCTAGAAACTTAAGTCATATCTGATTATTTTCTCCTCCTTTATTCTCTCTATTCCCCAATATGATTGCCAGTCTTACAGGATCAATCACATCTGCCTCAAGCTCTTTATCTCCACAATAATAGCACCTGGTGGATCAGCTCTCCATTTTCCAGGGCTCTCTCAACATCTTCTCCAGTCTCTAGCTTTGGGTCACAACACAACCTACATCTCTGCATCCTGATCCTCAACCTAGCAAGACCACTAACTGTTCTCTGAATGTACCCTATGTTTTCTATCCTTACTCTCCTCACCCTATTCCCTTCTGCTTAGATCCTACACATCATATGAGGCTTTACTCAAATGAGGCCTTGTTTCATTCTCCAAAAGAAAGGATTATTCTCTCTTTTAACTTTCATAAGTATAGCACATATCACATTCTGTCTTAGCACCTGGCATATATTAAACATTCAATAAATGTAAACTATTTGTCATTTGAATACTTATCTTCCTAACCTGGGTATAAACTTGTTGATGGTAGAGACCTCCAAAAAGGCCACCCAAAAAGCACTGTGTCTGGTTCAGCACAATGACAACTTGTAGAAGCTTAATTTCCAAATGTTAGCCAACTTAATATCTAATTCATCAGAAAATCAACTAGCACACAATGTTGCAATTGGTTCCAGGAAAAGGAAAACCTTATTAAAACAGTTAATTAAAGCAAATATAAAACATATTCTATTGCAACTTACAAATAATAAATTATAAAAATATTATTTACAGATAATTTTTTTACATTATAATTCCAAACTGTGCTCCTAGCAATAGTGCTTCTTGTTTATACGTCTGATAAGTTAAAAACAGTTACTTTGGATTACTTTTACGCATTTTGGGGGAAGTTGTTTTGCTTTAAAACAATTAAGTTAATAATGTTTATATAATTACATAACACATTTCTCAACAGATATCCATAATGTCACAAACAGCAATACATACTCCCATCAGAATTTCTAAGCCCTGAGTACCATTAAGCTTCATTTGAAGACATGAACTGGCAACTGACCTCTGTCACTAACTGTGTGACAACAGCCACTTTGCCCTACCTTTGAGTCTCAGATGATTTGAAGACAGAATATGGAAAAAGAATCTTACCTGCCATATAAGGCTGTTGTGAGGCTCACAGAGGTATGACATTTTATGTAAAAATATATTGATTCATTTATTGTTGTCTGTTTATTCATTCAACAAACATCCGTAACTATGCCCAAAACTTATGCCAGGATCTGGGTTCACAAAGCCGAGTGAGATGCTCTCATCTGCCCATAGGAGTTTACATCCAAGGATGGGAAGACATACATGTAAACAGCAGTGTTACAGGTACTACATTGTAGAAATGTGGACACCGTACAGGGGAATTGAGCATGGAGAGCTCAATTCTGTCTCACAGAAATGGAAGGTAGTAATTGGGAATGGTGTCATGCAAAAACCTAGGCTTGAGTTCTGCTCCTCCTCTCTGTGGTTTCACCAGTCATCATGAATCTTTTATCCCCCTCATCATTTAATTGAGCTATGTCTTTGTTTCTTTGCAGATCACAGATTCTTATTCACAATTCTAAAATCGGAAAAGCTCTCAAAACCTGCACTTTTTTCCTAACTTATTTGGTGACGTAAACCTAATCTGAGCTAATGTAAGGTTCCTTCCTTCTTGGTGATCAATATTTCCCTACTTATAAGGAAATCCTCGTTAATGATTCCATCATCCACCCATCACCTAAGCCAGGACTTGAGTCATCCTTGGCTTCTTCCTCTCACCCTCCAAACCCACTGGCCAACAAGCCCTGTTAATTCTAGCCCTAACCCTCAAATAAGAGTTCTATCTATGTATTCCTTCCTCTCTCCCCCTCCTCCCTCCTCCCTCTCTCGTCATTGCTTTCGTTAATGGCTAACAATGTGTCCTATAATTCAGTCTCCACATCATCGTTAGTGTGAGCCCTCTCAAATGGATACATGATCACATAGTTTCCTTGCTTAAAAGACAGACATCTCTGTACTATCTACAAGAAGAGCTCAAATTCCTGAACACAGAAGAAAAGAATGGCCATGATTTGGCCAAGGCCTGTCTCTTGTGATTTGACTCCTGGCATTCTACTAACCATGCACTGCAACCACATAAAATGTGCTTCCCAGGAGGTCCAATCCGTTCCGGGCCCCTCTGCCTTCGCACAAGCATTCCCTCTGTCCTGATGTCCTCTTTCTTCTCCTATCCAGCTCTTACTCCTGCTCGTCTGCTAAGCTTATCTACCCTCAAGATCCAACATAGAAAATTTCATCATGCATCCTTCCCTTCCCCCCATTCCAAGCAACACCAACCACTCCTGCCCCTTTGTATATTTCTGGACATGGCCTTAATGTCTATGTGGCCAGTAGACTCAGTCTCCTGGAATGTTGGGATCATTGCTTATTCCCAGTTCCTCACACTGGACCTCGCACATGGTAGGTCCTGCTCATAAAAAGTGGGCTGAATGAACCATCTTCCCGACTTTCCCAGACAATGTCCCACAGCTTGTCGGCTCCTCCCCTGACAGCACAGTTCTTTATCTCCTACAACTGTTCTTCCATTATGTTCTCTGATTTATGCTCTTGTTTCCTGCTTCATTGTCAGGGGAGAAAGAGAAAGCATTTGGGAAGTGACAAAAGCTCTAGTAGCACATGGACACGTTGGGCCAGGTAATTCTCACGGGTCGGAGCCTGCCCTGTGCCTTGTAGGATGTTGAGCAGCATCTCTGCCCTTCGCCCAGGAGAAGTCAATACCCTTCTCCAGTGTGACAAACGAAGTGTCTCCAGACATTGCTCCCTGGGGAGCAAAATGTCCTGACTGAGGATCATGCCTACACTGACTTTTCTCAGCCATCTCAGGGAACGTGGTTCACCTGACCAACGGTCCCGGCACCGATTATTTGAGGGAAGGAGATATAGACACCGGCGGTTGTACTGTTTAGAGAATGTATCACCAACACAAAAAGGCTACAGTGACATATCAAGAGAGGATACTCCATGGGCCTGAGATGAATCCATTTTTTTTTACAGTACTAGAATTCCAGGTTTCATGGCTAGTTTGCATAATTTTTCCTGAGTGTGATTTATTCACTGACACTGAAATGACCAATGAGAGGGATAGAAGGTGCCAGCTAATGCTATTAAAGCTTCTCTCAAATCTATTTTGAAAAACAGTATCTAAAAATAAATAAACTGACTGAAGGACTTAGCCGCAAATGGTGGAGAGGGAAGCGGTGAAGAGAGCACAAAAAGCATAAGAAAGAAAGGCCCCGCGTGGTACCCACCTGTGGTCGACACTACGTTGTCGGGGCTTTCACTGCAGAGCTTTGACAACAGACTGGTCTTGCCAGCACCGGTGAGGCCTATGCAAACCAGGTCATATTCTGGTCGTGCAGGAGGTGGTCCTTTGCAGCAGAGTGCTCTAAAACACTGCCGAGAGAGGGGGAAATGTGGCTCTTTAGAATCACACCGTGGACACAAAGCTTAGCAATACTTCCAATGACCGAGTATTAAGAAGTAAGTAAATAACCTATTACTTCTTAGGAGGAAATGAACTCTAAAGTGGAGAAATCGGAAGACACCACCGTAACCGAGAGATCCAAGTTACCATCCTCAAGGACGACACAGATTCAGACTTCACAGCCCCCCTCCTGCTGTGACAGGTACACACGAGGGACATGACGTCACGATGCAGCTTCCCTACTAAAATTGTACAACTATAGCATCTAAGCATCTCAGCGTAGGGAAATCAGACAAAACTAGTCTGAGGAGCGTTCTGCAAGACAACTCGCCTGTTCTCCTCTAAAATCTCAATGTCTCAAAAGTCAAATACGCTGTTCCTGGTTATAGATGACTAAAGAGACATGATAACAAAATGCAGTGCTGCCTGCATTGGATCCTGGATCAAACTAGGAAAAATACCACCAGCGACATTATTAGGACAATAGGTGAGGGCTGAATAGAGACTGCATATTAGATAACAGTATTATATAAGGTTACGTTTCCTGAATTTAACCATTGCACTGTGGTTATATAAAGAAAATCACTGTTCTGAAAAAACACATACTTAAATATTTAGAAGTGAAGGGTTTTGACACCTGCCAATTAACTGGCTAAGAAAAATTCTAAATCTCTTTCTCCATCACCATCTCCATCTCTACATGGTGGGGAGTGTGATAAAGCAAACATGGTAAAATGCTAGTGACTGTTGAAGCTGAGTAAACAGTCTCTAGGAAAATTCCTTGTACTAGTCTTACAACTCTTGGATATTATTTCAAAATAAACTACTTTAAAAATCATTGAATGGAGTCACTGCCATCTTGACTTGCTATATTCTGTTTCAAGTCAACTGAGCTCCGGGTACTACAAACTGTCATGTAGTTTGTGCAGTGCACACACCTGCTCGCTCTGCAAGAGTCAAGGACAAGGGCTTTTGAGGGACTGGAAATCATTCATGCATTTTTTGATCTTTCTACTTATTTGACACCCAGTAGGGCCAACTATGTACCAGCTCGTAAAACCTGAAGTATTTAGGCCCTGAATGATTCTAGAGAGAAAGAAAGACGGGGAGGTAGGGCAGCAGGCAGACTAAGTGACTTCTAATTCATCTGGAGATCATGGGAGAAGGTATTTATAAAAAGGCTGTACTAATTCCTCTTACTCAGATAAAATCGGAGGCCTAATTGGCTTTCATTCGCTCAGAAATCAGCTTGATTATTTCTTTCCCTCACTTCTCATACCTAGTTAGTCAACAAGGTCATCCATACCACCCCTGAAGTAGCTCTAGAATCTGTCCTCTTCTCTCCTTCGTAGGACACCATTATCTGGACAACATCAACACTCTCCCACTGGTCCCAGTATATTTATTCTTGCCCTCTCTCTATTCTCCATGTGGCAACCACTATGATCGTTTATGAAAATGAAATCTAATCGTATCTGTCGAACCCCCTTCAGTGACTTCCCACTGCTCTTGGGTCCAAACCCTTATTATGGTCGACAGTTCCCTCCAGGATCTGCTCCATCAACCTACCCTTCCAGCCTCATCTCCCATCACTCTGCCCCTCACTCCCTGGACCCCAGTCACGTTGACCCTTTCACACTCAACATATACTGTTTCCTCTTCCACCGCTCTTCGCTTAGCAAACTCATCAGCTTTCACACTCAACATATACTGTTTCCTCTTCCACCGCTCTTCGCTTAGCAAACTCATCAGCTTTCAGATTTCAGCTCAAACACCCCTTTCTCAGGGTTGCCTGCTCTGCTCTTAAGAGGACATTAGCAATTCATGTCAAGATCTCACACAGCATGTTTATGAATTTATCACACAGGCTATAATAATTTCTTGTTCATCATCAGAATATGGGAACCACATCTGTCCATTTTTATCCCAGTATCTCCAGTGCTTAGCAGAACATGGCATACAATGTACCCTTAATAAATAACTGTTGAATGAAGAATGAACATTAAAGTTTCACCTAAGAAAAGAAAAAAAGAAAACGTAAAGACTAGTAGGAAGCTTGACCTATGTTCTCTCTGGGCCACCATACTGCAAGAAAATAGTGTCAAAGTAAGAGAAACCCTTCACTTTTTCATTTTGCTTGGATGCCAGAAGTTAGCCCAGTTCCCAAAAGTGGTTTTGATGTACAGGATCTTTTATTAGCTTCTTTTTGTCTTAAATTCAGTTTTCTTGGGCTTTTAAGAGTTTCTAACTACTTCTGGTAAACAATTCTGTGATCATCTAATCCATATTCTTCACAAATTTATTAAACTCTAATCATATTTCCTCAGTCTTTTCAAGCCCAAGGAGTCCTAATTATTTCTGTCTGCCTTCATATTGCAACCCCTCCCACACCATCATATTATATTAGCTGTTCTTCTTTGACCTTCCTTGAGTTCCATTATGCCTTCTCCTACAAGATTAACAACAACTATAAACAGCATTTTATGCAAACACATCGCATCCTAGACATCTACTCTGCCCTCTTCTTCTATCTCCTCTCGGGATTTTCTGCCCAGTGATGTCACCTCCAACCCCATAGCTCCAATTATGTAGATGGTAAAGACATCTGACATGACATCTCCCCTCTCCCCGCAAGTTCTTTCCTGAATTTCAGGCTCTGTATTTCCAACTGTTCTGGAAGACCCAAACTAAATCTGAATAAAAAAGGCCTCCCCAAACCACAGAATATGGAACTAAGGTATTTTGGAAGACAAAAAGCAGAAAGGTTAGATGACAATTATTACAGGGCAGAATCTTTCAAATAAATCACATAATCTTTGAATAGCTACTTGAAATTAACAAATCCTATGGTTAAACAGGAACAGTGTCAAAATAAGACTTTTAAGAATATGCTATTTAAAATGGGGGAATAATACTCTTTTTTTTTTTTTTAGTCAGTTTCTAAAAGCTGTATGGGGTTTTCACTTGTTTTTCGTTTTAAAACTTAATGAAGCTCTGGATCTCATAGTCAATTTACTTAAAATTACTCATTTTGGCCTTTAGACTATACTGTACCAAAGTTCATTGTGTCTGTCTCCTAAAGCAGCTCTTGCATTGTTAAGAGTAAGCCCCTTTCAATGTCGTACAATGCTGAACACAATGCCGTCGGCAGCCCTGACAGCAAGTGGCAAACTCAGGCTTCATTCCCAGGCCAGACACTGAGGCATTGTGTAACTCTGCTCAGGCCCTATAAACCTAGCCATGCTTCAGTCTCCCCGTGATTAACCGGTAACATTTGGACACTATCTGCCACTTCCTTTCTTCAGGAGGAAGCTGTGAGGCATCAGTTCAATGCATTATGCTACAAGAAAGGTATCAGACGGACAAATAACTGCTCATCACGATTTTCATTTTCCTAAGGTATCTTAGGTGATAGTTCGCTTCCTTGGGCAAGGGCCTGGGAGCCCAGTGTGCAGCCCAGACCGTGGTCCTTCCCTCCCGTCGGCCAACAGCAGCCTCCACATGCCCCATTCTATCCCATTCCGACCAAAGACACTAAAGCCGCACAGCCCTTGGCCTTCACTTGCAGCAGGGAATAGAGAACAGGGTGAGTGAGTCTGCACTGTAACTACTATACCCAGGGTGGGGGGGGGTGGCAGGGGGGGAGCCAGCAGCCAAGGTCATGGTCTCTTGCCTAGACTGCTTCAGTTAACAGGTCTTTCCACATTGGGTTGGTTACGACTTGTTTCTTTTCAAAAGAACGCAGTGTCTCTCGCCTATTATGTCAGGACGCAGGATGTTTTCCCCTAGCTTGCATCCACAAGCTTCTACCAGCGTTGTCTGTGAGGAAACGCTGTGCCAAGGCCTTGAGAAAGGGCAAGAATCAGAATCGCCAGTAATAACTCCGTGTCCTAGACTTTGGACAAATCATAGAATCACATAAACTTCAATTGAAAAGTAAATGAGCCAAAAAACATAAGAAAGAACCTTAGGGATATTTGCTTAAAGGAGGGTGAACACGTGTATTTGGAGGGGGGGAATAAGCAAAAGACTACATGGCAAGGGTAAAATGAAGACTTGCAGTTCAGTCTGGTGGTCTAGCAGCACGGCAAGACTGCCTTAAAATGTCCCCATTTCTGTTGGGGACAGTGCCAGGCATTCAGTACATCTGACAGAGCAATGTACCAGCAGGGACTCAGTGAAGAACTGCTCAACAAGTCCACACCGTAAAGCACTTAATTAGGCATCTCAAATCCCTCTACGTCTCCACCTTAATGACACCCACTGGCCTCCAAATCGTTCGTGAATCCCTCAAAGAAAGAGGCCACCCTGGTCCTGTACGCTCAGAAGGAAACGCCCTTCCCTCTCTTTTTTAATTCACAAATTTCTATTCCAAGTTCTGCTCAGGTGGCTGGCACCTCTCTGAGACGTCTCCAGTTCCCTCAATCCTTTCCTCCACTCCTTGGTCCTTTGCACACACTTCTAGCACTGCAGTTAATACTGTGCCACGTGTATTTCTTTGTAACTGTAAAAAATTATTAGCCCATAGAATTACACACACTGACCCAAAGACATTCATTCTTGGTCCTGACTAATATTGGTTCAGAAAGTTTCATGGTACAGCCACTAAGGGTGGCCGGGCAGCCAAGCAGGGACAGAATCGCCCTCAACTTCACGGCTCTAGACAGTCTTGTTCAAAACCCTCTCGCTCTGGCACTGGCCCCTGCATTGCCAGTATGTCCTGCCATCCCATGTCGCTAAATACCCGGACTTGGGGTACTTGGCATTTGTTTCAACTGATGCTCTGTTTTTTCATTATGAATATATGATTTGATTCTTAGCATAATTTCAATTTGATTGAAGCTCTGAACAGTTGCAGGAAAGTTTTCTTCAGTCAGCTTTGGGGCTTCCCCACAGCCATGCAGTCACTACCCAAGCCCCATCCTCTCTCCTGCTCATTTAAATACAGGTTTCACCACACAAAACCCAGACGTTTCCTATGGCAGATAACCAGGTCTTTCTGTGGAGCCCTAGGGTGGGGTCTGGCACAGCACCCATTAAATATTTGTCAGATTAATGCTACATCAATTAGTCAGTACTGAAAAGCAAGAGAAATTTTATCCATAACTTGAAGTGGATATGTATCTTAGGTAGTTTGATTTCAATACCAAAAATAGGTACCTGTACATTCTGACCCTCACCAACTCTCATGATGAAAACAAGAAGTTTTTAAAAGGAAGTCCATTTCTACAAGTGTTTTCTAACACTAAATATGTTCAACATAAAATATTAAGTGTGCAAATACCTAAATTACCCAATTTAAAATATTTTCTGAATCTATAATAGCCAAATACATATCTGTCTTTTGAAAATACAACCAAAATGTGTTACCAGTCTTGTAAGAACTGCTGCTTAGTTTTGTAAAAGACATGAGGAAGCATTGGGTGCCCTTACTAACTTAAAAACAAAACCAAAGGCAGCTAATATTATTAAGCACCGTCGTAAGTGGTTTGCATGTGTTAATTCACTTACTACTTTGAACAACCCAATGAGAAAAGTACTACATGTTTCTGATTTTAAGATGAGGAAACTGAGGTCCAAAAAAGTTAAATAACATGCCGAAGTGGAGCCAGGATTTGAACATTGGCAGTCTGGCTTCAGAACCGTTTTCTGAGTCATGAGAACGCTAAGCCTCTATGTAATATCTAAGAGTGTGTCATGTAGAGGAAACCTTTGAGGCATTCTGCATTAGGGTGATATACAGACATGAAAATGCACCAGAGAGCTAGGAAGTGACTAAGCTGGGGCTCCAACCAGGGTTGTTGGGCTCCAGAGCTCTTACTCGCGTCCTCCTGGCCTTGGTACGGCCATGTCTGGAGTCAGGGATCAGAGCATCAGAAGCAGGGTGTTTCTGTTGTTTTGAGGGAGTGGGAGTGCATTAAGTGAGTCTGCCTATGTAACTGAACAATCAGGTACCTGGCAGAGGAAGGGGAAGATACAAGTCCCGGTACTGCTGCCTTACTTGCACCGTCAGGTTTATGGCTAAAGAACTTCTTGTTGCAGGCAGATGGCCCACATCTTTCTCCCAGGAGAGTTAGAGGGCATGGGTTCCCGCAGGGCTGAATTAGAGAGTAAGGAAGGAGGAGAGGGGACTGGCTGGGAGAGAAGACGAGGGGATACTAAAGTGCTGTTGGCTTCTCTTTCCCATTGTTTGCTTCTTTCATTTAACATCCCCCCCTCTTTTTTTTTATCCTCTCGAAAGGACAAAGCTTGTCTAGTGAGGGAAGCCCATTATGGCTGCAGATATTTCTGATTCTGAGCATGTTAATAAGTGGGGGAAAAATCTCTACAAGCACAAGTACTCAAATTTTCTCCCTTAACATATATCTATCTATCTATCTATCTATCTATCTATCTATCTATCTATCTATATGTAAATTATACCTCAATAAAGTAAATAAATAAATAAGCAAGTTCTAAACAAAATAAAATGTGTTGGAAAAAGAGTATGAAAGAAAATACATAAATAAACTGAGTTGTGCAAAAACATATGTGAAAGAGATGATCTATAACGAACATGAATCTCTTAGCTAATCCTTTTTTTCCACTTGCAAGAAGAAAAACGAGTTTCAAATATGCCCCGATGTCTTGGAGTAAATAGTGGGTCTTGCAAACAAGTGACAAGAATATCAGTTCAAAACAATACCAACCGCAACAGAAATAATAAGCAGGGCAATGGGATGCTATAAAGAGGCCTTTGCTCACCAGAGGACCCCAGGAGTGGACTCTTTCCCACCTTACAAGAGCAATCCATTCTTTGAGGTGAAAAAGCCTGTGGCCCTTTAAGACCCTAGTGGGAAAAACAATACATTGTTTTTACAGAGGATGGGTCAAACCTTTCGGCCATGCGGGCTGCTCTATGCTCACAGATGAAGGCTTTGGCCCCGAATTGTCCCAGGGCTGAGGCTTCTGGCCAATACATCACACTGCCTCAGGACACTAAGTCTGTCTTTGCCTTACCCTTTGTATTTCTCAATCCACATTCCTTTTTGGGGTGAAATACTCCATTATTTCTGCTTTGTTCTGGGCTGTCTCCTGTCTCTGTCCCTATTAACTCGTGGCAACAAAAGAAACAAACAGAAGCAGGGGATTTCATGCTTAGCAGCTATAGACATTGGCCTCACGGCTTTGCAGAGGGGCAGACATCTGAAACTTTGAATGGAAGAGAGTGCCGCTGTGCTGAACCAGACCGGGGCCCACGTGGCTCCCTGTCTGGGCGTCAGGCATCCTTGATCAGTGGCGTTCAGGAGTCCAGTGCGCATATTTCAAGACGAACCAAAAGTGGGATTTTAAAAGTTAGGGCATGTATCTGAAAATTAGATTTAAAGAGACTCTAATCCATAATTCTCATATATTCCTTGCTATCCAAAATCTCAGGCCTTGTCATATTGGAAATAGATCAGAGGGATGCGGCTTTTGTTTTGTTTGTTTTGTTTTAACTAAGAAACTCAGAAAGGAAGCTAAGTAGAAAATAAATCTTCCTTATTTTTAAGATATAATTCTCCTCTTATAATGGTTAGATGGAATAGCTAATTTTTAACTATCAGTTTTTTTAATAACAGAATTATCCAATAAAACCAGCAGAAAAATTTCCAAGTATGACTGTCTGTAATGAGACGCAAACTTTATATACGTATTTATAAATATACCCAAATTAGGGCTTCACCTGGGTCAGTTTCAGACCATGTACTATTTTTTTTCTAATGAGCAAAGAAATACAAATTTAGCCAAAACGAAAGAGAGATTAATATATTTTTTATTAAATCTCTTTTATGGTCACTATCAGAACAGAATGTTTCTAAGCAGAAAGGAGGGCATAAAAATACACAAACACTTTTAATATTTCTTAACAAGGGCATTTTTGTATATTTTTGTACACTTACAAGTTCTAAGTCAGGAAATGACAATATTTTAAAAGAGTTAGAGTCCCTAGGTAGACCTTCAAGTGGGTTCGAATATCACCTAAAAATCTCCAGGAAAGATCCCAAGAAAGCAGATTCTCTCTGCTCCTTGTGCTTTTGAACTGGAAACGGGGAGCCTTATAACAGACGAGAGTTAAACAAAGAGGTAAAACTAAAATTGTTTTTTCTGTAGTCCCCAACAGTGGGAATCCTATCCCATATTTTCAGAAACAACAGAGCATTTTCTCCCTGAACAATCTTTAGGCTCCAAAACAATGGTGCTCACTCCCACATTTCTTGTCAGTCACCAATTCTTGTGGATCTGTCCAATTCAGTCTCTACTATCTATCTCCCTGTTCCTCTCCAGCCCAAAGACTTTGTCCATCACCACTGTCTCCTGGATAACACACTGTCTATTGTCCTAACTGGTGTCCTTACCGTGGGTCTTACCCAACTCCAATGTAGTCTTTGGAATGCTAACAGTGGTCTTTCTAAAGCACACCAAGTCATTCCCATAATTTAAGCTCTTTCCATTGACACCCAGGACTGTCAGGATAAAATTCAAACTCTTTATCTAAGCAGATAAGGCTCTTTATGATCTGGCTTTGCCTTCATTTCTGGCCTCCCATGGATGTTACCAGGATTACATACGATCATGTTTGTAAAACACCTAAAGCAGGGTTGGCACATAAAACTTAACCGGCAATAGTTGTTGTTGTTGTTGTTGTTATTTCCCCACCATATACAGGGCCCCTATGACAATCATACGGAACTATGAGTATTTCCTGATTCAGTCTCCTTCATGCTTCATGTCATCAAAGGAGCCAGACATCTGATTCCGCATCATTCTCCCCATCTACCTCTGACTGGCTCCTAGCAACTTCTTCAGCTCAATGATCATTTCTTCCAGAAAGACTTCTGTGACGCTCAGTCTGATTTCGATGACTTTCTTCAAACTTCCTTAGCACCTTTCTATTCCACTGTCATAACCCTCATATTCTGTCGAGTCAAGTTGATTTACAGTCCATCTTCCCCCAGTGAATTTGAAGCACTTGTATGCAGACACCACTTATTCAACTTTGGAACCTGACTGTCTGACACAGCATCCATCACGTGTAGGAGGGGCTGCCCAGGGATTAAGTATATGGCTTTGATTAAGTGCATGGCCAAACACGCCTGAAATCGCACCCTACTGCTATCTGGAGCAGTTACTTCACTGATGTTTCATAATTTAGAAAATAAGGATCATCTCATAGAAGTGTTAGGGGTAGTGAATGAGATACTGTATACCAAATGTTCAGAATAGTGCTCGGTAATCAATAGATAATATCTTCATGATTGTCACCACTACATTTTTCACTTAAAACAGTGTTTTCCTAATGAAAACTGATTTTTGTGACCACCAACTAGGATTCTTCTCACAGTGGATAATAAAAGCTAGTTCAGGGTTTGGATTTATTTTGTTGTCCATTTGGTCAAAGATCTGAAATGATACACCAAATACCAATGGTGGATAATGACATATAGATAGTTTTTGTGGTTTGCCATAATAAGAACTATTAAAAGAAAGGGATCATAAGGTGATCTCCAGTGGGACTATCATGGGATTTCTCTCTTCCCCTGAGAAAAGAAGCTGATTTTAAACCTTACTGGTCTATCTGAACAGCTAAGTCAATTCTCTTTGATTAGGAATCTCCGCTGTGTCTCTGAAGACTTAGACAAAAGCATAATGGGGAGGATGTCTGTAATCCCTGCGCATCCTCAAATCACAGTTGCTTTAACTGCTGACAAAGACAAATGTTTACTATGGCCTAGCACTAAAGAGCCAATACAGTGAGCTAGATGCTATCGTTCCTCACACATCAACACATGTGTCAGACAGATTCTGATTGCAAAGTCTGTTATTGGTGATGGGAGAGACAGAGAGGGCACAGCTGGATATTTCAGATCCACAGCTGAGCTGGCAGCAGTGGTAGTTCAGGCCATCTTCTCACTTTAAAAGCTGAAATTAATCTGGGAGAGTTATTTAAAGGTGTGTTTTGTTAAATAGGCACTTTATGACTACTGTCAAACTTCACAGGCAAAGACCGAACGCACAGATTAATGCAGGTCTACTTGGGGTTATCTATGAGATATCTACTGATTTTGCTCAGCATCCATCACTAATAAAACACCAACAAAAATAATCTTCTGTTCCTTCAAAAGATTAAAAGTAGCATGTGGATTTAATTTATATTATAAATGCTTTTACTATTGGCTTTATTTTATTCCCTGGAATTAATACAGGCAAAAATGTCTTAAATGTTGTTCCTGTATATATTATATAGCTGGTACAGCTATCATATAACAGGTTGGTGAAGATATTAGAGGAATCCCAAGGGCCTGACATATTTAACTGGGGTCTTACTAGAATGGAGTCTGAACATTATCAACAATTTTTTTTTAAATTGTCAAATAAGACACCCAATTCCCTATCAAAGGAGTTCGCAAACCAACCAGGAAAATATGATACTTGAACATCGAAGGGTTTTTTTAAAAGGATGTCCTCGTTTTTCTTTTGTACCAGACAGGGTTCTGGTTGCAAACACCAGAATAAGTGATTTACTGGAAGGATATTGACGATTCACAGAACGAATGAGAAAGCTAAAGAACTGCAAGAACCAAGGCAGCCCACGGTAACACCATTAGTTTAGGAGTTGCCACTTCTGACTATGGGGCACCTCGTACCAGACACCACTGCAGCATGAGAATGATCTCTGACTGACCAGCCCGGTGCCACTGACCATGGAGCTGGAGCAAATAACCGCTCACACCTTGTTTCAGGCTGGGGCCCTGACTGCCCCCTATCTTAAACAATAAAAGGAGACAGCCCTGACTCAAAGCTCTTGTGGGATTTGCCTCCAAATAGAGTACAAATGGCCCTCAGAATCCACGGGTGCCGAACCCACAGATTAAACCAACCAAAACTCAGAAATATGTTTTTAAAAAATGTTAGTTTGTCACTTACATGGACTACGTAGTTATGCCTATGATGGTTGTGCCTGTATGGAACATGTAGACTTTTTTCTTATCATTATTCTGTAAACATTACAATATAATTATTTATATGGCATTTACATTGTATCAGGTATTGTAAGTAATCAAGAGATGATTTAAAACATAGGGAGGATGTGTACAGGTTATATGCAATTCTATGTCATTTTATATAAGGGTCTTGAGGATCCCTGGATTTGGTATCTGCGGGAGTCCTGCATTCATCTGCAGGGGAGCCCAAAACAATACTAACTATACATTTTGTCCTTTGGTCCGAAAGACAGCAGACTTTCTCTATTATTACAATTCAAAGACATAAAAGAGTCACTAATATTTGTTGATCTCTCAATTCCATGGGTATATACTGACATAAGATATCAGAGCCTTGGGAATGACCAAGAAGAGTCAGGCTGAAACAAGGAGAGGGCAGGATGAGAGTAAGTAGAAAATTGAGCCTGGATTGTCCTGAGTAAACATGTTTTGCCCTCTCAGTGCCCTACTTGTGCACTAGTTAATACTCAGCTCTCCTATACTACATGCATTCTCTTCTTTGTTTCCATACTTCTATGGATAAATGATTACATGTAAGAAGATGGGGGCTGCCAGCGTATGTCTAGGAGGCTCGAATGCCTGACAGCTGTTCTGGCCATACTTGCCTAGTCTTGCTTTCCTTTCACCTTTAATATCCTGTAAAAGGAAAATGGGACAGGACATACTTGGAGAAGTGTGTAGTACCTAGCTTTTGTTAATTAAAAACAAAAACTCAATCACGTAGTTTATGTAATTGTCACTAGAAACACAAACTCCCGAAGGATGTGTAACTGAGCTTTTTCTTTTCTTTTCTTTTTTTTTTTTTTTTAAATAAGACCACTCTGGTTTTCAACATGTTTAAGTAACATATAACCCTTCAAGTTCCCTTTTCTAATTTGCAAATCACACCAAAATTGTGAAGCAACTGTTACAACAACAAAAAACCACTCATCTGGAACACGCAAAAAAAAGAAAAGAAAGAAAAAAGAAAAATGCAATCATATTTCTGGTTAGCAAAAAGTAAAAAAAGTTATGGTCTTTGGCTGATAAATTCAGGTTTCCCAAAATAATAAAATCTGAAGGCTTGCAGTAAACTAACATGTTAAAAAAAATAGTAGAGAGAATGAAGCTGGAAGGGCAAAGATCAGATAAAGGCATGCATTTTTTAAAAAGGGCATGCTTTATTTATTTGGTAAATCTGTGGAAATAATTCCTTGTAGAGAATACCATAAATGACAACCTGAGTCTTTGGCTCACCATGGTTCTCCATGAAAAAAGTCACTCATGACTCGGTACTTAGTGTTAGAATTGATTTTATAATTACAATAATAGTGGATACAAAGGTCCTCAAGGGAATTGTTCCTGGACAAATTAGAGACAGTGTTAGCAGATATAAAATCTTCATGACCAAGAGTACATAAAATGTATCTGAGAGGACCAGTGCTCACCTGGGAACCATACAAGAGGAATAAGAGACATCATCAGAAAAAGGCAAGTATTCTTTGCTATGAAAAAATCTGAATCAACGAATTTTGGTCTTAACAAATTTTACATATATTAAAATAAAACCTCACAGTCGCATAATCTGGGGGTAGGGTAGAGAATAAAAAATTGCACAAAGATTTTCTTAACGAGGAAGCTTTTTTCATCAAGCAACAATACAATAAAAACCACAGTTCTATTTTCAATCCTATTAATTTTTTTCGTAATTCACAATTTCTCACAATTTGCACATTTTTTACAGCCCTCGAAGTATAAATAATATGGTATCTCAAAACATGAGATTTTTTGAAATGACAGATTATATAATGTTAATAAAAGTAATAAATTACATATTACTTCTTAAAATTTTTTTATCTATTAAAACAACAACAACAATACACCCATTTGTCCCACAACCCCTCCACCTCTTGCAAACACCAATCTGTTCTCTGTATCTATGAGCTTGGATATATATATATATATATATATATATATATATATATATATATATATGTATGTATGTATTTTAGATTCCATACATAAGAGAAATCATACAGTATTTGTCTTTCTCCATCTGACTTATTTCATTCAACATAATGCCCTTGAGGTCCATCGTGTTGTTGCAAATGGCAAGATTTCATTCTTTTTTTTTGCTGAATAATGTTCCATTAAATATATACCACAATTTTCTTACCCGTTCATCCACAATGGGATATTTAGGTCACTTCCACATCTTGGTTTTTGTGAATAATGATGCAGTGAATATGGGGGTGCACATATCTTTTTCAATTAGTGTCTTCATTTTCTTAGGATAAATATCTACAAGTAGAATTAATGAATCATTTGGTAGTTCTCTTTTTAAGTTTTGGAGGAACCTCCATGCTGTTTTCTTTAGTGGCTTCACCAATTTACATTCCCACCAACAGTACACAAGGGTTCCCTTCTCGCTATATCCTCACCAACACTATTTTTAGTCTTTTTCATAATAGCCATTCTAACAGGTGTGAGATAATAGTGTGATTTTGATTTGCATTTCCCTGATGATTAATGATGTTGAGCATCTTTTCATGTACCCATTGACCATCTGTATGTTTTCTTTGGAAAAATGTCTACTCAGATCTTCTTCCCGTTTTTTTTTGGTTTTTATAAATTTTATTGGGGAATATTGGGAAACAGTGTGTTTCTCCAGGGCCCATCAGCTCCAAGTCGTTGCCCTTCAATCTGGTTGTGGAGGGCGCAGCTCAGCTCCAAGTCCAGTCGCCATTTTCAGTCTTTAGTTGCCCAGGGCACAGCCCACCATCCCATGCAGGAATTGAACCGGCAACATTGTTGAGAGCTCGCGCTCTTACCAACTGAGCCATCCGACTGCCCTTCTTGAAGCTCAGCAGCTCACTGGTCCATGTGGGAATCGAACTGGCAACCTGTTATTTTGAGCTCGCACACTAACAAACTGAGCCATCCAGCCACCCCTGCCCATTTTTTGATCAGATTATTTTTGTTTCATTTTTGCTATTGAGTTGTACGAGTTCTTTATAAAATTTTGGATATTAGTCCCTACCAGATATATTATTTGCAATTACTTTCTCCCACTCAATAGGTTGCTTTTTCATATTTTTTGGTTTTCTTTCCTGGACAGAAGCTCTCTAGTGTGATGTAGTGCCACTTGCTTACTTTTGCTTTTGTTGCTTTTGCTTTTGGTGTCAGATTAAAAAAAAAAAAAAAAAATCATTGCCAATACCTATGTCAAGGAGCTTATGGCCTATTTTTTTTTTAATGAATTTTATGATTTCAGGTTTCATTTTCAAGTCTTTAATCCACTTTGAGTTAATTTTTGGATATGTTCTAAGACAGTGGTCCAGTTTCATTCTTGGGCATATAGCTGTCCATTTTTCCCAACAACATTTATTGATGAGACTGTCCTTTCACAGTATATTCTTGGCTCCTTTGTTATAAATTTACTGTATATGTGTGGGTTTATTTCTGGGTTCTATTCTGTTTCATTGATCTACGTGTCTGTTTTATGCCAATATCATATTGTTTTAATTACTACAGCTTTGTAAGATAGTTTGAAATCAGGGATTGTGATGCCTTCAGCTTTGTTCTTCTTAACATTGCTTTCGCTATTCAGGGTCTTTGTGGTTCCATACAAATTTTAAAACTGATTTGGTCTATTTCTATGAAAAATGCCAAGGATTGCACTGAATCTTTATAATACTTTGGGTAGTATGGACATTTTAACAATATTACTTCTTTCAATCTATGAAGCACAGAATATCTTCCCATTTATCTATGTCTTCATCAATATCTTTCATTGTAGTTTTCCACACACAGGTCTTTCACTTCCTTGGCTAAGTTTATTCCCAAGTATTTATCCTTTTTGATGCAATTGTAAAAGGGATGGTTTGCTTAATTTTTCTTTCTGATAGTTCATTATTAGTGTAAAGAAATGCAACAGATTTTTGTGTATTGGTTTTGTGCCCTGCAACTTTATTGAATTTATTAGCTTTAACGGTTGTTTTTTTTAAATGGGGTCTTTAGGGTTCTCTCTATATAATCATGCCTTTTCCAATAGTGATAGTTTACTGTTTCCTTTCCAATTTAGATGCCTTTTCTTTTTCTTACATAATTGCTCTGGCAAGGGTTTCCAATACTGTGTTGAAAAAATTGGTGACAGTGGACATCTTCTCTTGTTCTTGATCTCAGAGGGAAATTTTTCAGCTTTGCACCATTTAGTATGATGTTAGCTGTGGGCCTGTCATACATGGCCTTTATAATGTTATGTTCCCTCCCTACCAACTTTATTGAGTTTTTATAATAAACAGATGTTTAATTTCGTCAACAGCTTTTTCTGCATCTTTTGAGATGATCACACAATTTTTATCTTCATTTTGTTAATTAATGTGGTGTATCACACAGACTGATTTGCGGGTGTTGAACTATCCTTGCATCTCTGGAATAAATCCCATTTGATCATGCTGTATAATCCTTTTCACATATTGTTGAATTGAGTTTGCTAATATTTTGTTGAGCATTTTTGCATCTATGTTCAACAGGGATAGTGACCTGTAGTTTTCTGTCTTTTGGGGATCCTTGTCTGGTTTTGGTATCAGGGTAATTCTGGCCTTGTAAAACATTTTTCGATGAGTTTTCCCCTTCTATATTTTGGAAGAGTTTGAAAAGGACTGGTATTAATTCTTTGAATGTTTGGTAGAATTCACCAGTGAAGATGTCTGGTCCTGGACTTTTGTTTGTTGGGAGAGTTCTGATTAATGATTCAATTGCTCCTTGTTAGTCTTCAGTCTGTTCAGATTTTCTATTTCATCATGATTCAGTCTTGACAGGTCTTATGTTTTTAGGTATTTATCCATTTCTTCTAGGTTGTCCAATTTGTTGATGTACAATTATTCACAGTCTCTTACAATCTTTTGTATTTCTATGGTATCAGTTGTAACATCTCCTCTTTCATTTCTGATTATATTTACAGTATAAATATAAACCTCTTATCCATGGTTTTCCTTTCCATAGTTTCAGTTACCAGCAATCCAAAAATATCAAATGGAAAACTCCAGAAATAAACAACCCATAAGTGTTAAATTGTTTTGAGTAGCATGATGAAGTTGGGCACCATCCCACTCCATCCTATTTGGGATGTGAATCATCTCTTTGTCCAGCATATCCATACTGTATATGCTACCCACCCCTTAGTTACTTAGTAGCTATCTTGGTTATCAGATCAATTGTCATGGTATCACAATGCTTGTGTTCAAATAACCCTTATTTTATTCAATAATGGCCCCAAAGTGCAAGGGTAGTGATACTGGAAATTCAAATGTGCCAAAGAGAAGCATTAAAATTTTTGTATCTACTTCCTTTAAGTAAAAAGTCATGTATATATGGGAAGAAACATAGTATGTATAGGGTTCAGGTACTATCTGCAGTTTCAAGCATCCACGAATGGGCAGGGGAAGAAACTACTGTATTTGAGTCCTCTTTTTTTATTGGAGAACCTAGCTAAAGATTTGTTAATTATCTTTTCAATGAACCAGCTCTTAGTTTCACTGATGTTTTCTATTTTCTTTTTCATCTCTATTTCATTTGTTTCTTCTCTCATCTTTGGTATTTCCTTCCTTTTACTAACTTTGGGCTATGTTTATTAGTTTTCTAGTTCCTTGAAGTGTAAATTTATTCATTTGAGACTTTTCTTGTTTACTGAGGTAGGTATTTATCACTACAAACTTCCTTATTAGAAAGGCTCTTGCTGTATCACACACATTTTAGTATGTTACATTCCCATTTTTGTTTGTCTCAAGATATTTTTTTATTTCTCTTTAGATTTCTTCTTTGACCCATTGGTTGTTCAGTAGCATGTTCTTTAATCCCTACATATTTGTTAATTTTCCAGTTTTCTTTGTGTAATTAATTTCTGATTTCCCATCATGTATTACTTCTCATATGCTTTATTACATGATTTTACTGTAAGCCACATCTATTCCTTGATTGAAAGAGGATTGAATGAGATAATAAAAAGTAAGATTTGATCAAATAGGGTCAAGAGATATCTGGCTCCCAGTCAGATTTAGCAGAATGGAGGCACCATCAAGAGATGGGAGAAAGAATGAAATTGAGTCTTTATTTCCCCAGCTCCCTCCTTGCAAGGCCAATGAGGGCAGGCTGCATCCCAAGAGTAAGATTGACAGCTTCTATCAGACAAGCCCCTCCACCCAGCACTCTCTGTCTTTGGGTTCTGATAAAAGCTCCCTCTCTTTGCCCCTTTGGGACTAAGAGTGATTTCCTCATATCCTATCCACACTTTTGTAAATAGTCCTATTAGTTAACACTCTTCAAATTACCCAATTTCAATATACCATCTGTTCCCTACCAGGACCCAACTGATAGAGACCTTCTTAGTGACTAAAATAAAGAGGAATCAAGGATGACATCAAGATTTTTGGCTTTAACAATTAAATACTTAAGTTTTGGGCGTTGCACGATGGGAAAGAAATTAAGAGTTTGATTTTCGTTAAGTTTGAGATGCCTATTATGAAAAATCCATATAAAAATGTCAAATAGACAGTTGGATAATTGAGTCAAGGGTTCTGAAAAGAGGCCAATGTTGAGGATAGAAATAAAGAAATCACTGGATGGTCTTTAAAGCCATGAATGAGGTCACCAAGGGAGCCTGTACATACAGAAGAGAATGAATGTTTTGGTATTTTTACACAGAAATGTGTAAAAATTTCTTTTGCTTTGCAAATTAATGTTCAAATTATTAAAGCTAGAAATGTAAAAACTTTGCTGTTCCTTATGCTGTTAAGTTTGTCTTGCAAATCCTATTATTGCAGTTATAAATTTGGTAAATTATAGCAATCACTTTTAATGGGGACTTGAACATTTGGTCACATTAACAAACTTAATTTCTTAAACTCCCCTTCAAATTTTAACTTGTTTTTATGAATTTAATATACTCAAATTTCTTAAGCACTTCACCCGACATACAAAGTGTTTCCAAGTACTAAATTCTTATAATGCCAATAAATTAAACACAAAACTTGGTAGATATTAAGTTGTCAAACATCCTACTGCTGATTCCATAAACCCACTTAAGAACACAAATCGAAAGCAATTATTCAATTTAATATTTTAAATTGAAATCAATTAAATTGTGAGTACATGTAGAAACACTTTTATTGTAAAACTAAAAATATTATTTTAAACCTATAACAAAAGTATCAATAATGTGAGTTTGATTTGCTTCATCATTTGTATACATAATTCTAAATTTCAACCAAAGACTTTAACAGCAAGTCACGATTTGGATTCTTCCCTGCCATATTGATCAGTTACGAAAAAAATTATTTTTGAAGTCACTGTAACAGAAATGGCATGCCATAAAAATGGTTTGGTCAAGGGACATGTACTCTAGATTCAAGCTAATATTACTTAATTCTTCCCTGAGATTTGGGTCAGCAACATTCATCCTAAATTATTTCACTAACTCATTGGATTTTGCATTTCCTTGGCATTTTAATACCTTCCTATCTGGCTTTAAGAACACATGAAGGCAATATTGTAGATGAACTATCTTGTTCTTCTCAAAATCCAGTCCTGCTACCAGATAATATTTCCTTTAAACTACTCAAGGGAATTGCTCCAACATTCCTCCCCTCTTTCCTGTACTAAATTTTCCCTCACTACTGGGTGATTCCTACCAACATACATCAAGCAGCTATTTCTCCTAATCATGGGGGAGAGGGAAGGGGAAGCAAGAAAGAGGGAAAAGGAAGGATGCTCTCCTAGCTGTATTTCTTCCTCCATTTCTCTGCTTTTTAGAGCAAAACTCCTTGAAAGCATCATCTCTATTTCTTCTCTTTACTTTCTCTCCTAAACCCACTCTAAACAGGCTTTTACACACTCTCTTCTTGTCAAGTTCATCGATGACATCCACATTACTAGTTCCGATGGTCACATCTCAACTCGCCCCCCTTCCCACTTCCCCGACCCCCAACTGCTTCTATGACAACATCTACTAAGATTTCCTCCCTCGATCAGTTGCTCCAGGAAAAGTGGCCTCCTTGAAGTTCCTGGACCAGGCTAGATACAATCCTACTTCAGAGCCATTGCATTTGCCATTCCCTCCGCTTGTAAATTTTTCTTGCCCTTGATAATACATGACTCACAGTCACTCCTTTGTCTTTGGGTCTTTGCTCACACACCACCTTTTCAGTGAGACCTACTCTGATCACTCTATTAAAAAGTACATCCTCCCCTCCTCACAACATCCTTATTCCCCTCACATGATCTATGTTTTCCCACAGCACTTATTGTCTTCTTACTTTTTCGATAATTTACTTATACATTGGTTTATTGTCTGTCTCCCTTCATTAGAATGTGAGTCCCATGAGGGCAGGAGTTTTTGCATTTTGACTACTGCATCCCCAGCAACTAGAACATGGCCTGGCATAAAGTACACACCCAATAAATATTTTTAAATTAATTTGTTGAATGGTTTCCACGTATCCTTCACAACCATATTGGATTATTTTCTAACCTCTTACCAGATTAAGGTTGATGGAATTCTATACTCCATTCATATTTTTCATGAATAAAAAAAACACACATCCTTTTAAATCACATCCCACTGTTTTTGGCATATATTATGCTTTTAGTTGACTCTTACTGAGTTTAGTCTTCCTCTAGAATTACAACACTAAGGTCATGCCAGTAACAAAGAAGGGGAGGCCTAGACAGATTCCTGGAGTCGTCCAAACTTTACTCTAAAGCACAAGAGGAGAAACCAAATAGTCTGATGGGGAAATAACAACAACAACAACAAAATAAAACCTCCAAACTAGAAAACATAGTGTCATAGAAGTCAAGAAAAGTTAAGCCTTTCAAGAGGGAGGAGGGAATCAACTAAGATAAATGTTTTGAATTTGTTACATAAGAGCAGAACACACAGATAACCACTGTTTTTGAGAATATGGAGGGTGTTGGTGAATTTGACAATCTTAATGGAATACTAAAGATGGAAATCCAGGGTATATCTATATGTCCAATAATCCTCTTTTCACTTAACCTGTTTTACCCGAATCACTCTCTCTACTATATTGATGATTTCCAAATCCCATGTCCAGCTTGTTCAAGCTCTTTCTGGAGAATCAAACCAGTATTTTTAAATTTCCTGTTAGATACAGCTAGATATCCCTTAGGTACTCTAACAAAAACCAAAATTCACTATCAATCCACCTACCCACTTGTTCCTTCTTCTTATGTTTCCTATTTTAATAAATGGCATCATCATCCAACCTGTCATCCAAAGCTAGAAACGTTTTAACATCCTCAATTCTTTCTCTCTCACAGTGCTCATAATTCATGCAGGCCCCCATTTGTGTTGATTCTACCTCATAAACATTTCTTCAGTATATATACTCCAATCTATTCCTACTGTTTTGCATTTCTTGACAGAACTGTAACAATTTCAATATGAGTACTGTATTTAGCACATCACAGGTGCTTAATCAAATATTTGTTGAGCCACTGAAGCAACCCATATGGCTCTATTATAAACTGCTCAGACTTATGGCTATAAAATCAAATTTTGTAACCTTAAGAACCATGATTGAATTAAAAAAATAAACTGAATAACCTGGGGCTGATATATACCATAAATGGAAAAGATCACAAAATAGAAAGTACCACTTGGGTTTGAGTGTCCCCTGGAAGACTATGGTAGTGAACACTGCGGAATGCCGATTGCCACTAACTGGAATTAATCTGTTACTGTCTGTAGCCCCTCCTTGTCCACTCAACCTTCTTCAATAACATTGCCCCTTCATAACTTATTCTCCATTGTCTAAAAACTATTGAAGAACAGTAAAAGAGCCTGAGCGTTGTTAAAGCAGACAAAATACATGATAGAAATTATTAGTTTCTCTTTGTCAGACGCACAGACCCAAGATGGTCAACTTGAAGAAGTGACAAATCACGACTGGGAGGACAAAAAGAAGGAAAAGAGACAATGCAAACCTAAGACTCCTGGCTCCTCATCTTTCCTGCATTTTCCTGAGACCCAGCAATATAGTCTTCACCTTGATAACCTCCGTAGGGCCTCACCAGAAGAGGACAGAAAAGAGCTCCCAAGTATTTTGGCCCCAAAACATTTTTGAATCAACTTAGAGAAAGTTATGAAACTCACAGTTGTCATACTTGACTTGCATCCAGAAACACAACTCAAATGAAGCATGTAGTCTAAATGGTTGATGATTTTCAGCTGGATGTACTTTCCAGCCACCTAAAATAAAAAATCTTTCTCTAATCTCAGCCTAATAAAAATCTTTAACCTGGCAAAAAAAAAAAAAAAAAAAAAGAAGGCAGCACTATACCACTGACAATTGAAAAACATGGGTTTGAAATGCACAGGTCCACTTATATGTGAAATTTTTTCAATAAATATATTGGAAAAAATTTTGGACATTTGAAACCATTGTAAAAAACTCACAGGTAGACCTTATGATTTTCTTAATTACATTTTCTTTTCTCTAGCTTTCTTTATTGTAAGAATACAGTATGCGTATAATACATATAACATATAAAATATATATTAATTGACTATGTAATTGGTTAAGACTTCCAGTCAACAGTAGGCTATTAGCTAAGTTTTGGGGGAGTCAAAAGTTATACATGGACTTTCTACTGGGGGGTTGGTGCCCCTAACTCCCATGTTATTCAAGGGTCAACTGTATGCTTTCATGGCAAAGTGAAGAGACGGGGTGGATAACAGAATGAGTTTATGTAGTTTCATACTTTGAAACACTGATATTTATAGATTAAATACTGTCTGGAAGACCAAAATCTGTAAAGAATCTATTTCAGCATACCTGATACATCAGACACACAAAATGAACCATCAACTCTTACCACAGAAGAGTTTTACTTTTAGCTGTACAATCTTCCCAAGGGGATTTCTAGTCACGCTATTTCAAATCTCAAAGGACTGGGCTGGAAAGTGGGGTACCCTAATCTTTCTCTACTAATGGATGGAAATGATATGAAGTTATGTCTTGAGACACTTAGGATGTTTATTTACTCAAAAAATAAATCCACATTTCTTTTGTCTAAGAGGCAATATCATTCTCATTTGTCAAGACCGGGGTTTCCCTAACTCCCTCCTTGCCACTTTTAGGCTCATACTACACTGTATTCTTACAGTATTTAGTGCATATTGCTAATGTACTACTTACTACATTGCATTAGAACCAAAACATGTACTGAATGTGTCTCCCCCAATACAGACATGGTTTAATTCTAAATCATTCTTTATTCAGCTTTGTATCATCATACCTGACATATAGTATGTTTGTGATATATGTAAATCAACGGGTAAAATCATTCAAGGCTGGTCTCAAAATCAAAAAGATCCATTAAAATAACCCAGAAGCAATAATAGAGTAACAGAAAATATGAAGGTTTTAGTCTCATTTTTTGAGATAGATTTTCTCTATTTAACTACTCATATTCTAAACAGTAATTCACTTACGTATTTCAGAAAGAACTAAAAGAGATGTTTCTTGTGTTAGACTTTGAAAAGCATCTTGCAAGAATACCAGAGAAGAGTTCATTTTAAAATATATTTTAAAAAGAAATAAAATTTTAAATGAGGTACGCACACTCACACACTGCTCTTTGGGAGTAAGAATGAAAACCACTGCTTAGCTGATTTATTTGATTTATATGAGGAAAATGAAAGACAAAGTTGTTTGTAAGTCTTGAGTCAGAGCTGTACATTCCTTATCACAAGTCCCATCGTCACAACGGAGGTGTTCTTCTCAAAATCAAGCAACCTCTGGTCAATATATGCTTGGGCAGTGACACTCAAGAGAAGGTCACTGTCCACAGAAAATGAAATTCAAATCCTATATTCAGACAAATCATTAATGATAATATGTAAGAAAAGTAATCCAACCTTTACCTTGTTTTTATTCATAAGAAACCATACAAAGTACTAACATAGAATTTTAAAAGGATACAAAAACAACTGGAGGCCACATAATCATTTCAGTAAATAAAGAAAGAAATAATCTGCTATCTCCAATAATCTGAAAATTAGTGCAACATATTTCAGGAAAGCTTCCTTCTGCTATTTCTAGTGCAGTTACATATGTGTATATATAATATACATTTAATTTGATTTTCTTCTTTATTTTCTGATGATTAAAGTGATACTTGTAAAAAAAATGTTTCGACCAATCAAATGTATAAGGGAGAAAGTAAAAGTCCCTTTATATTCTAACCTTCTAGAGATTATTGGTGTTTGGTTCTTCAGCTTTTTTATGCACATACCGGTACACATACATTTTCTCTTTCTCTTGTTTTTACAACAATGGGATGATTGTATACATACAACTAGCTCATTGTTTTTCTGATTTGTTATAGACAATCCTGTGCCATGACGGTGTTCTACTTGATTCTTTTAAGTGCCAGCCTAGAATTTCACTGTATAACCATCCCAAAATTTATTTAACCAGTCTCTAACTGGTAACTAATACATGGCTAATTTTAAACTCTACAGAATTTAGACTTTTAGAGATAGAAAAGACTATAAACAGTATGTGTGATAGAATCCAAGGTTGTCACTTCGGAAGTAAAAATACTGGTGTGTCCAGATACTGCTGGTGTGTCCAGAATATCAATCAAAAAGACCGCAGCTTGCTTTGGCGGCAGACAGGGTAGTGTGGGCTACAGTTTTTCTCACCATTTACAAGTTGAGAGCTCAAATTCTGGAGCCAGACTTCTGGGTTTGATTCCCAGCTCAAACGCTTACTAGCAGAGCTACCTTTGCCAAATCACTTAACCTCTCTTGGATTCATTTTTTCTTATAGCAATAATAATAGTTAATGGCAAGATTAAATTTCTTATAATATAAACTACTTAGAATATTACCTTGACAATAAAGCAATAGTTATATGCTATTTATTATTGTAATAATAGGCTGCATGTTGGTGTATCCCCCCACCCCACCCCCGCCCCAATTAATAGGTTGAAATGCTAACCTCCAATGTGATAGTGTTAGAAGGTGGGGGCTTTGGGAGATGTTAAGTCTTAAGGATAGAGCTCTCATAAGCGGGGTTAGTGCAGGCATAAAAGAGACACGAGAGAGCTCTCCCCTCCTCCTTTCCACCACGTGAGGACACAGCAACAAGACAGGGCTGTCTATGAACCAGAAAGCTGGCAGTCACCAGACACAGAAACTGCTAGAATCTTCATCCTGAACTTCCCATCCTCCAGAACTGTGACAGATATCTGTTGCTTACACTACCCATTCTATAGTACTTCGTTATAGCAGCCCAAACTAAGACAATTATTGTTATTATTATTATACCATGCTACTTCAAGCTTACTTTATAAAATTAAAATTTCTGTCCTTTGTATATGTAGAATAGAAAACACAAATTTCTAGGTGTTATTCAAGATTTTGGTATTTACGTAGTCATGCTATTTCTTCATTATTCTTTAACTACTAAAATATGAAACGGTGATTAACAGTTACAGTGAGATATATTGAATTAAGAATTATAAAGGATTTAAATACATCTAATTGAAACAGAACTCTTAACAGAAATGTGAACAAACATTTATTTATGTTAGTTATCGGCTACTTATATAAACCTCTTTGGAATGAGGAATGGAGGAAGGAAAGGAAATCAAAATAATCAGTCCTACTGTATTTTCATTCATATGAATTTTACAAAAAGGGTGAAAATTTTAAACTCCAAAGACTACACCAACGGACATGTATTGATTCTCAAGCAGTAAAAACACCTGCTCCGGTGGTAGGCTAATATTTGTAAGAAACAGATGTGTGGTCTCAGTTCTTGTAAGATTTGCAGTTCTTTTCATATTGGTGGTGTTATTGGTTATTCTGCTGTTTTCTTCTTTATTTTATAATTAAAATACACTAGATTACAGTTTATTAGCAGAGTCTAAGTGTTTGAACATCTTTCAATAACAAGATGGAAATGTTGTATTTTTTTGAGGCAAAGTCTAATTAACAACCCACCAGGAGAAGCAGGGAGTTCTGAGAGTTTCCCAAACCAGAGCATCTTAATTCTCCTTTGGAAGCTGCTCCCTTCAATATCCCCAGCAGCAGCTACATGTTACATTTTCTTTATTATTCAAAATCACGAAATTTTAGATCATAGGAAACATTGCACTTTCATATGATCCAGTAGTTTTTTGGTTTTTTTAAAAACAGAGTTCATTAAAAAATTTAGCAGATTTTGGGCATACAGCCACCATAATTGCACAAGAGAGTTAGGGTGCAGTATACAACTTAATTGTCAAAGCTAAGTGTATAGAGCATTTTGGCTGATCCAAGACTAAAAGTTAGGAGGACAAATGTATCTGGGTATATATTTAAAAGAACTCAGTTCCTCATTTTATATTTGATTTAGACTTGAACTTATCACTGTTCAACTTAAAAGCTTTTTATCTATTTAAAGTTTAAACTTAAATATTTAAGAATAGGGGGATATTTTCACAACTCCGTTTAATAAAAAGTCAAGCAGTAGTACTCAGGTCAAAGGTTAAAATATCTCGGGCCATATTTCTTTCTCTAGCTTATACCCCAAATCAGGAAAACAAGCTTCAATTTTTAAATTATGTAGCTTGAACCCTAAGAAAAAGCAGTTAAATGTATATTCTTTTGAAATCATGGGAAATTTCATTTGGAAGATAGGTCAACAGCATTAAGAAATAAAAATAGTTAATTACCATATTGCCAACCCAGCTTTGCAGTATGCAAGCTCTGAAAGATTTTTAAAAATTATTTTTATTAATAGTTTTCTTTTTTTGTTTCCTCTTTTTATAGGAAACAGAAACAAACACAAAATTGGAAAAGATCAAGTCTGGGTCTCATCCATCCCACTCCTAAATTCGGTCAGTGCCCCGGAAAGCAGCAAACAAAAAATAAGTAGGGGTCATCATTACTAGGTCCTCAGTGGATTCTCTGTTAAGGTGACTAATCCTGTCTTTTCTCTGTACATGTTAATATGTGAGGAGCAATTCAATAGGATCTCATTTTTGTCTCACTTAAAAAGACCACTCTGAAAATCTGCTGACAGAAGAACCAGGAACTTGAAGTGTAAGACAGAAGGAAAACGTGAGGAAATACTAATCTGGCAATTCATTGTACAGAGGCAACAGGAACTTGCCTGGGTGTTCTCCAGATAATGAGAAACATCTCGCGAATGCCAAGGAAACTATAAATGACTGCTCTTTTAACACGTCTTTCAGGTAAATGTCTTAAGGCCTGTGTCACAGAGAAGCACCTGAACAGGAGGGGTTGCCCCTGCTTCATGATCATACTAGCTCTTGAACATAATTAAAACGAATCCTTTTACCTGCCTACATTTCTTACAAGCAATCTGTCTAATGCAGTACATAAAAAAGGTCGGGATGTTTTGCACCAACAAGATTCAATCAGTACTTCAACATTTAGCGGGGGAAATGCAAGTCCAAACAACAGCTGTTCATTCACTTATTTAAAACATTCAGCTATGTTAAAAGGCTTAGAAGTCACAGAGCACAACAGTGGATCAAAACGACAAGCCCTCATCAGAGGCACTGCAACCCCATTTACTTACCTGGAGCTTTGAGGGTCAGCCAGGATATGAAAAGCTTAGAGAAGGAAAAACGTATGCCATGACTTGCATTAAAATGTTGAAACCACAAGCATTTACAAATCAGTGTAGGGTACGTGGAAGAGTATTATGCAAGGAAGGGTAGGAAAAAAATTCTCTCTTTCAAAATGTAGTTGATATAATTATAAACCAACTCCCTAAAAGGTATTTTGGAATAAAACTGTATAAAAAGTTTGTCATCAATAGTTTTGAAGTGTTTACTGCAAAAGTCAAATGTATTTTCTGTGGCACCGAAGTCAAGATATTCCCCGATTTTCCCTCAGTTCATGCCCTAAGTGAGGCATGAGGACTGTGGCCCTAACCCTAGTATACAGGTAACCCTTACTCACTCTTCCCCGGCCTCTGTTTGTCTATCTCTTATATATACACACATCTCTCACTTGTCAGTATAAACCTCAGGGGATATAAATTAGCTTTAATACTAACCAAGACAAAATATAATTCTCCCTAAATAATCAGATACGAAAAGTTTTAATATATTTCTAAAGCAAATGGGATAACACCTAACTTCTCCTGGCCATTTAACCATCAACCTTAACTATATAACACATAGCCAAGAATATAGATGGAGAATAAAAAAGGCCTCTGGGTAGTCAAAGTAGATATGCCAACGTTTATTCACTATAAAGTTTATGTACTTCATTCACAGTAAAAGTGCTCAGACTCTTAGTCACAATCTAATGCTGTTCGTTTTAGATATAATTCTAACAAATTAGGTTATCTAGTTTCGAAGGCTTCTGCAGATTAAAACCATGAGTGAAAGGATAGGAAAAAGAAATTAGGTACGGATACCTTCAAAAAATGGAGTCAAAGGGTAGCACATGTTTATTATTTACCAAGTGCCAGGCCTGCATGCAGCACTTTTAATACATGGTCTGAACCTTACAGGAGATGAAGCTTGGACTCTCTGGAATTGAATAATGCCCAGAATCAGAAAAGGGGGATATACACCAAGAGTGAGAAGAGAACTTAATCTTCTATCCATCTGATTCAGAAATGAATGCTTTACCACTAAACTGTATCAGCTCAAAATCAGCCACAAACACTGTTTCTTGACACTAAGAGTCTGAAAAGTGAATAAGAATACAAAGCCTTCAGCAAAGAACACCACTGCAGAGGGACACAAAAAAGCTGAAAAAAATCAAGCATTACTAAAACTCTCCTAAAGGCACTCTTCCTATAAAAAAAAAAAAAATTCAAAGTAAGGTACAGTCACAATTCTCACAGATATAAAACAAACGTGTGTCAAAGATTCCATCCAGGGGCTGACCGGTTAGCTCAGTTGGTTAGATCATGGTGCTAATAACACCAAGTTTATGGGTTTGATCCCCACACGAGCCACTGTGAGCAGCACCTTCCTTAAAAAAAAAAAAAAAAAAATTCCATGTCACTCATTAATTAATTAATGAGGGAACTGTAAAAGATGTTACAACTAGTTCAAAGAAGTCAAAGAAACACAAATTTAATGTAGCAAAGGAAAGTTGAAACAGATGTGTGAACACTGGTCAATTGCATTCCCTAGGTTATAATAATTTGCATTTCTATGGACAAGAATCATTTACACTACTTTTATTTTTTTAGAAGTTAACTTCTAGTTATACAGAATTATAAAACGGTCAAAGACAAAGACTCAGGACCCTATGGATCAAATAATCCCCAGACATGACAGCATTGCATTGAGAAGATATTCAGATTTTTTTCCCCATTTCAAAGAATTACACTTTTTTATTACGTCAACATTGCACCACAGTACAATCATTGATAACTGTACACTATCTTCAGGGTACTCTACTTACAAAGATGAAATATGTGATTAAAAAAAAAGCTTTTAAAACTTTCCATCTAATGGATTGCCTATGAACTTCAAATACCGTGTGTAGATCTGCCTTTCCCAATGACGCGGGATGAATGTTGTTACAGTGGAATGTACATGACAGGTCCTTGACAAATGATTGGGAGACGAGGGGGGGTGGTTAGAGGATGACTTTCCCAGGTATTTCCTAGAATCACAATACCCCTTTCTTATCCATTAGAATGGATTCTGGACAACTGACTGTTTGATACCATTCGATTTCTCTTCAAGTCAAATAACATCTTATTCCTATTTCCTAATATAGTAAGACTGTGAAAGTATACATGAGAGATTTACATATAGTGAATTCTCTGAAATGATATTTTTTGGTGATCTCCATGTCATACACACAAGCTTCTACTTTTCAGCTTAGCACTGATTTTAAGACTCATGACATCATTTTAATCATAGTAATTCTTATGTATGTGTTGAACCATCAAACAACCATTCAATATACAAATGAATGTTCCCCAGAATTGATTTGTGGACTGTCAGTCAACAATGAAATTTTCAGGGGCCTTCCCTGGTGGCTCAGGCGTTTAGAGCTCCATGCTCCTAACTCCAAAGGCTGCTGGTTGGATTCCCACATGGGCCAGTGGGCTCTCAACCACAAGGTTGCCGGTTCAACTCGAGTCCCGCAAGGGATGGTGGGCTTCGCCCCCTGCAACTAAGATTGAACATGGCACGTTGAGCTGAGCTGCCTCCCAAATGGCTCAGTTGGTTGGAGAGCGGGCTCTCAACCACAAAGTTGCCAATTCAATTCCTCGAGTCCCACAAGGGATGGTGGGCAGCGCCCCCTGCAACTAAAATTGAGCACAGCACCTTGAGCTGAGCTGCACCCTCCACAACTAAGACTGAAAGGACAACAACTTGAAGCTGAACGGCACCCTCCACAACTAAGATTGAAGCCAACAACTTGACTTGGAAAAAAGTCCTGGAAGTACAGACTGTTCCCCAATAAAGTCCTGTTCCCCGTCCCCAATAAAAATCTTAAATAAAAAAAAATGAAATTTTCAATGATCCTGAGAAAAATAAGAACATAGGGTTGTTTTTTTCTTTTATTCGGATAGTTACGTTTATTCAATTTTTTCCCCTTTCTTCTGCCCTCCCCCCACCCCGGTTCGAGCCGTTGTTTCTCAATCTAGTTGTATAGGACACAGCTCCCTGGCCCATGCTGGTATTATGAGCCTTGTGCTCCCCCTGCCCAAGGCAGTCAATCGGCCACTCACAGCTGCTCACAGAAGCTCTCGCCAGCTGCCAGCTGCTCATATGGGTGCCGGCCACTCACGATGGGTGCCGACCACACACGATGGCCTCCAGCCGCTCATGGCAGCCCAGCTCCAGGGAGAGCTGTTGTTCACAATCTTAGCTGTAGAGGGCACAGCTCACTGGCCCATGTGGGAATTGAATCGGTGACCTGGGCCTTAGGAGCACAGCCCTCCAACCATCTGAGCCACCAGGCCAGCCTGTTTATTCAATTTTAAAGAATTTATTTATTCAAAGATTATAATCTTGCTATTGGGGCGGGGGTAGGAGTAAAAGTCTTTTCTGTCATTAAATAAACTCGTGACAGTCCACAAGTGTTGTTTTCCTAATGTCCTTTTGACAATATAAAGCCTTACATTTGCTCCTCACCAAAGTATTTTTTTTTAAAGATTTTATTGGGGAAGAGGAACAGGACTTTATTGGGGAACAGTGTGTACTTCCAGGATTTTTTTCCAAGTCAAGTTGTTGTCCTTTCAGTCTCAGTTGTGGAGGGTGCCGTTCAGCTTCAAGTTGTTGTCCTATCAGTTTTAGTTGTGGAGGGCGCAGCTCAGCTCCAGGTCCAGTTGCCGTTGCTAGTTGCAGGGGGTGCAGCCCACCATCCCTTGTGGGAGTCGAACAAGCAACCTTGCGGTTGAGAGCCCATTGGCCCATGTCCCTTTGGAGTTAGGAGCATGGAGCTCCAACCGCCTGGGCCACCGGGCCGGCCCCTATTTTGTTTGTTTTTAATGGGTCTGTGAAATCCAAAAGCTAGAAGCTACTACCTAAAGCTGAGTGGTAAAGGATATATTGTTATATACAATTTTCATTTTGAGAAACAATGTGTGTATTTGTCAAATGTTAACCAAACCACAAAATGTTTTACTGTGATAATTACATTAGTAACAGTGAGGGTGAAAAGAAAAAACTAAAGACTGAATTGAACTTTTCCATTCACAGCTACGAACACTTGCGATGAAAAACAAATCACATACTATTATTACCTCTGCCAGACTCCATTCTAGTCAGTATAATTCCCACAGAACACTTGCAGGAATTCTGCACTGCCCATGTTTTCAAGAATTAGGACTTTCACTTTTTCTCTCAACACTTCTGAGAACCTAGTCTTCAGCTGTCACAAATGCGCTAAGATTTTTGGCAGATGTACATTGCTTTGAATGGCTCATCAGTACCTATGTTACCTAAACATGAAGTTCCATTATCCCCTTGCCAATTAAACTAACTCCAGACTGTGGCCTTTTTCAAATCCCTGACAAATTACCCAACACCCCAGTCTTCTTGCTAGAAACGAAAGACAGTGCACATCCTCTAAATTTTTGATAATGGTAAAAAAGTTTCAAGTTTTGTATTTTTTTCCTCTAGCTTTTTATACTTAGGGGTAGAAACAAAATAAGATTTAAAAGTTCCCTTAGTATGGTGGATCAAAGGCCATAATTAAGGCAGTGATTCTGAACATTTTGCCTATTTTAGAGCAAACAAAATTCACTCAGAATCCACGTAGTCATATAGCTTATAAAATATTTTTCATGGAAGTACCTGGAGAAATTTAGTCATTTACTAATAATCATCTTTGCTATCAATTCCCTTGCACTTTTCTAACTCCCGCAATTGCACACTCCTGAAAACCCCTAACAACTGCTATGGTGTGGAAAGCACTACTCTGGGTAAAGTACTTTCCAAGTACTTTGGGAGGATTATCACATTTAATCCTCATAACTCCTCTGGTAGATAGCACTTTAATCAGCCCCCTGTGACCATGAGGGAACTGAATCTCAGAGAAGTCACATGCTCAAGATTACACAACTAACACCATCTGAAATTTGAACACAGGTCTAATTTGCTTTCCAAAAAAAAAAAAAGTTAACCATTGCATTGTATTGCCTCTTAGGGAAAACACACGGGGTAAAAAAAGTTATTAGATGTGGTTTCTTTTAAACAGAACCAAAGTTTAGGGACTGCCCTTGGATCCCAAAATATCAGATGCCCCAGAGTTACTATCTATCTTCAATGGCTAGCCCATCTGACAGCTACCATGTTTCCCCGAAAATAAGACCTAGTCGGACCATCAGCTCTACTGCGTCTTTTGGAGCAAAAATTAGTAAGACCCAGTATTATATTTATTATATTATATCATGCTGGGTCTTATATTAAAATAAGACCAGATATTATATATTATATTATATTATATTTATTATATTTATTATGTTTATTATATTATATTAATTATACTGGATCTTATATTAAAATAAGACCAGGTCATTTGAGCACAACCATACTCATAGTTAAGTAACTTTTAAGTCACTGAAATTTTGCTGTGAAGAACTAAATATGTGAAAGGCAAGTCCTGTCCTCTAGAAATTTCCAGTCAAGGCCATGAATAAGAACAAAGATGGCCTCCAAAAATAGCCACTAGAGTTCCCTGAGGGTCACTATTAACTTCCTTGACTGTTTCCTCAATTTCATACTTTCCTGAGGAATGGAAGAGGAGAACATAAACACTGGTGCATACTTGAAAAATACCTAGTGGAGCAGACTAAACTGTCTCCCCTGCCATCATTTGCATTTATTTGGAGAATCTAGATTAGCAATTTCAAATTAAGAGACCTAATGTGGAAAACCAAACAGTGGGAGTAATAAACATTGAAATCTTACTTATGCAACAGGCCCAGAATCTAAGTCCATTTACTCCTAGCAGTTATATCACTTATGTACAGTTATAAGACATGGTGGAAAAAAACTAATTCCCGCATCTCAAGTACAATAACTAGGACTCCCCGAAGTATACAGCTTAGAAGGGTGCCAGTAGGATCCACTTTCTTTGTGAATGTTCTTCACTCATTCAACCAACAGCTCACCACCAGTGCCAAGAGGTGAACCAGAAGACGTGCTCTGTGCCCTCGTGGAAGTTACAGTCTAGAGGGGAATTTAATTATTAAATAAAGAGAAACACAAATGTTTAAAAACTGACAGTGAGTGATGCTATAAAGGAAAAGAATAGGGTGCTTTTAAAAAGTTTAACAGAAGTAACCCAATTTAGAGGGAGACCTAGCTTTTTAGGTCTCCATTAAAAAAAAAAAAAAAAGACACACCTTAGCTGAAAGATGAATAGGAGTTAGCCGAAGAATGAGGAGAAGATTGTTCTAGGGAGAAGGAACTGTAGTTGTATAAGCTTTGAGAAAGAAAAGTATTTGATTTGTTATACAAACTGAAAAAGCCCACGGAGTGGAAAAGTAGACACTGGGGAAAAAGGAGGATGGATAAATACACCTAAACCAACAGTCTCCAATGCCCTGTGAAGGTGGGCTAGAAGTGCCATACCCAACATTGAGATGCAGAAGAATTAATGACGATGAACATCCCAAATCCCCAAATTTGTGAAAAAATGAACAATACTTAAAAATATGATAAAATTTCAAAATTCTCGAGTGAACAACCATTTGGAACTGGAAGGCTTTTCTAGTCCAAGAAGGGTCTTATCTAGACCCTTCTAATGAGTTAAGAGGAGGCCCATGCATGAGATGTTGTTATTCTCTCTTCGCTTCCTTTTTCAGTGAAACTATGCTCATCTACCGGGGCTCTTGGGTGCCCTACACAGAGACTCAAAGCCACTGTTCCGAAGGAGCACAGAATTTGCCCACTCCTGCCCCCATGGTTCCTTCCAGTATGCCAGTGTCAGGGTATCTGTATGCACAGGGAAAGTGAGAGAATTAAAATAAGAGTCCACCTGCATGTAAAACCCTTCCAAAAGAGACACTTGGCTTTCCCCTCAATGTTACCTCTTCCTTAAAGTGTGAGAGTCACAAGCATCTAAATCCAGGCAGAGCACGCCTCTGTTCAGGCTTCTGTCTATGAAGCTGCTCCCTACATGTGTCCTTTCCGACCACACTGCCTGTGGAGGAGGCAATCTATAATTAGAGAAAGGAGAAAATACTCCTGATTAAAGTGGCAGGTCGAACACATTTAGTTCCACCTTCTCCTAAAACTGCACTAACGTGATTAAAAGATGGGTGTTTTTTGTTTGTTTGTTTGTTTGTTTGTTTAAGAAAGACATAAAGATACTTGTACAAAGAAAATAACGACAACATTTTGGAAACTAGAACGCAGAAGAACAAGTGGTAACTGTGACCCAGCACACCAGTAGAAGCTGAATCTAAATAATCAGTAGGGGAAAGGAGAGACAACACAGTTTGCCTGCAGAACTCCCAAGAAGATCAGGAATTGGTGGAATCTGAGATCCCTTATAAAGGGGGCTAAAGGTGGGGCTAACAACAGAAAGATTGGTTCAAAGCCCTTTAAAGGAGGGCTTAGCGCTCTAGATCCTTCCTCTCAATTGCACATAGCTGTGCAACTGTCCCTGTCCACCCTGGAGGAAGACGTACATTCATTCCCTAGAAAAGGTAAAACACGGCATCTGAATTGAGGATCAGCAGGCACACATTATAGCAGGGTAATGTGCAGAAAAGAAGAATTAAGTAACACTGTAACATAGAGAATACTGAGATCCCTTGTTTCTTTTCCCCACTTGATTCTCAGAGCAATGAAGACCAGGCTTTTATTTTCCAGGTGATAGCATGAAAGATTTCTTCTTGGGAGTACCTGACCAGCCCAAGAGAGAAAACCTAACGGTATGACCAAAATCCCTGGGGTAAGATGCACAGTAGACAATTCCCAGCCATGCACCCAGAACTCCAAATTAGCTTTATATATCCCACTTTGAGATATAAGGAGATGGACAAGAATTGCCAGGCATCTAAGAAAAGTCATTAATATGAAAGGAACCTAACAGGAAAAAAAAGGAACTTGGGATAAACAGAGCTATGAAATGAAAACTTAAGTATATATATTTTTAATCTAAAAAAATGCCTAAAGTTAAAAGGAGATACTATATTCATTACAGAAGAAAAGCAATAGGATACTACAAAACAAAAAAGAGCTCTTGATGTGGGGCAGGGGGAATGGTTGAACAGAAATTTAAAACTCAATAAAAGGCTTAAAGATAAATTTGAGAAAATCTCCCAGAAAATAGAATAAATGGACAAAAGAGATGAAAATACAAGATAAAAGTTACAAAAATTAGAGGATCACTCTAGGAGAGCCAACAGAGAGGAGAAAAATAAATTCAATAAAGTTTCATAGAACTTAAGGACTTGAGTTTTCAAATTGAAAGGGCCTGTTAGCTATGAAAACAGTCATACACCAAAGGCACTGTGAAATTTCAGTGGACTGGAGTTTCCAAACAGGATTTCAACACACACACACACACACACACACACACACACACACACACACCCAAAAAAACACAACAAACAACAAAAAATTACCACCACCAGAAAAAATGGATCAGATACAGAGTCCAGGATCAAAACAACACGGTTTCTCTGGAGAGCAAAATTGGAAGCTTAGAAGCAAATGGAGCAATGTTTTCAAAACTGCTAGGGAAAATTATTTCCAACCTAGAATTCTACACCAACTAGACCATCAATCATGAGTTTGATAAGCAAATTGTCAAAAAATTGACCTCCAATACACCCTGGAGTAAGCTAAGAAAGGGGAAGAGTTGGAAACCAGCAAGGACCTTACAGGAGGAGAAGGGAGTCTTCAGCATAAGGCAGGGGACCTGGGAGATGACAGCCATGCAGCAGCCCACATAGCAACGAGCTCAGATTAGAGATCGAAACTCGGGGAGAAATGTCACCAAGAAGATGAACTGATAGAATTGTATACCGTACCTGTTTGAAATGATTGTAAATAGGAGATTTGCACAACTGGGCAGGGGGAGATATTAAGAAATGAATTGATGAGAATATAACAAACAAAATTCCCCATAACAAGTCAAGTCAATGGCAAACCATAACAATTACTAACTCTAGGGAAAACAGAGTGAGTTGAACGAGAAGGAAAAGTAATCATAACGTGTATACTACACGACAGCTATGAATAGTGTTTGCAAAAGCATCACACTGTAGACTCATGGAGCTACTCAAAATCATGACATTAATCACATTGGCAGGATGAGGATGGGCAGAGAAGGTAAAGGGGTGCATTGGGGTACTCAGGAGGAGGGGGAAAAAGAGCTAAAGCCCCATCTTCTAACAGATAATACCTAAAACTGAAAATATCAAGAAGTAGTCACATAAGCACCTTATCTAGAATGATGAAAGTAAATACAAAAAAAGTGCTAAATAGTTGAAAGTGGAGATAGCTAGAGAGAGAAGTGAGAGGAAATTGGAAGGGAAGGAAAAGAAGTCACTGCTGATTTTCATCATATGCTTTATAAAATTATTTGTGCCTTTTAAAATACTTGTATGTTCATATATAACCCTGATAAAAATAAAAACTAAATGATAAAAAAGCAGAGATATGGAATATAATTCAATATTCACTTCTGTATTCCTTATAGTATTATTAGAAAAATATGCATGCCTGTATGTTATAGCACAGGTATTGTCATTTTTTAAAAAGGGGTAGGGTGGGGATAATTTTGAGGTTTTCTTCGGTTGAAAGCACATTTATTGAAAAAAAAATTACTCACCTCAGGTCATTTGTCAGTACCTAGACACTGGCCAGACACGCTGTATAAAAAGGCTAATTTGTGAACAGTTATTTGCAAAGTCAACATTCTTCCAGTCTTTTAAACTCACAGCCTTTTTATTTTTTATCTTTCATTTATTCCTAACCCACATTTTCCCTCCAAGAAGTGAAGCAAGTATCTTTTTCTTACACGACAATTTTCTTTCTTCAAAATATAAAGATATACAGTGAGTTAGAGCATTATACAGTGTTAATCGTTAGAACATACTTTCCAGCATAGCTAGAGACAAAGGAACCAAGGGAATAAGTGGTAAAAAGAAGATTTGTTCTTTGTGTCTTAATATTTAGCTTGAACACAATGCCAAAATTTGTATTCCTTTATTCTTTCATGTACACTGAAAAGCCAAAGAAGTAAACACAACAAACATAATTCACAAAAACAAGCTTTTTCTTTGTTATTAAAGTAGTTCTTATTAAAGAGCAAGAAATGTCTAAATGTACCCACTTCCAAACAGTAGTTAGATTCTGTGACAGAGGCACTGTTATATTGAAATTCCCCAATCAAATCACAATTTTGTCTTTCATGAACTATAATTTCTTCAGCAAGGCAAGAAAATTTTGATAAAAAGGATAATGTATCAGTGTTACCCATTTTTACTGGCATCCACTCTCACTTTCCAACTAATTTGCTTCTAATATTTTCTTGGAAATCTGTACTTTCAAGATAGTGGTTTGAAGGAATTCAATGTGCTATTTCAAAAAATAATACACTGTGAAATGTATTGCTCAAAATACAGCACTGCAAACTGCCATTACAGAACCCAAATTCACCCAGAAGTTTCCATCCCCAGAAAACTCCTCTGATGCTGAAGGATACTTGTGCAATGGCAAAACCTCTTCGGCATCTGGACCTTCAAATTAAAAGGCCATTCTGAATAAAATGCCTTACTTTTCTAAAGAGAGTTTTGTTGCTGTTGTTGCTTCATTGTTTGAAGTGACTAATCCTCAAGAGGGTTCCAGGTATCCTGAAGAATTTCTAAAAGTATAAATATCTTAGAATTGGAAGAAACCTTAAATATCATATAGTCCCATCTCCTTTCCTTGTAGATGCAAAACCGGCACAGGGAAGTTAACTCAGTTGACACAAGACTCTTGGTTAATTCAGACTCTCCTAGAACCCAACCTAGTGCTCTTTCTGCAACAATACATTACACAATCTGCATGCAAAACCAGTACAATTACCATCTGAAACTTAGCAACTAGTATGAAAATATACATATTTTTATTATGTACCTTTTGTTTATCTTTGTATTCCCACATAAGGGGCTGTTCTGCCATCACACGAAATCAAACTAGGATTCTCTGTATTGTTCAAAAGACAGACTGTCCAATTATAACTGTTACCGAAATCAGAAAGGTATGTCCAGTTTATCTTTCCATATCAGGTTAGTCGTTTGGTGTGCTCAAAGTAGTATGTACGGTCAGAGAAAGGGTGTTATCGCCAGCTCTCTCCTGGTCCTACTAGATCACAAAGGGCAACAAGTTGGGGGGAGGAGGCTGTTATATCAGTTAATAGACCCTATTCACTGACTGAAGGCCCAGGAAACTCTCGTTATCTATGCTCCAGAAAGCAATTCCTTAGACAGTTATAAAATTGGAACATCAAAGAGCCGATATAAATTTTAGGTGGCACTTAAATGAAACATGTTTACATTCTCATCTTGCTTTTAAAATGAAAATAAATGACAAATATAATCAGAAAGTTTAGGAAAGAAATAAAGGTTAGTAGACAAAGCCCAAATGGGGATATGCTCCCCTGGGGCACACCTGTTGGCCCAGACAAGGGTAAGGTGAGCAGGTGGAAATGCTAAGACTCAAATCTGTGCAGGGATGTTGGTTACTGGCTGATTCCATTAGGCATGTGTAAGGCTGCAAGTAACAGAAAATCACTTCATGATGCTTTAAACCAGGGTCAGCAAACTTAAAGGCCAGAGAGTCAATATTTTACGCATGTGAGTCAACTAGTCTTTGTTGCAACTATTCAACAAGGTTGTTGCAGCATACAAGCAGCCACAGACAATACATAGCAGTCTATTTGTACAAAATTAGGCATCCAGCCCACAGGTCAGAATTTGCTAACCACTGGTTTAATCCAAATGCCGAACCCTGGTTTAAACAAAAAAGGACTTACTTAAAAAGGAGCTGGCCTTTCAATCTCAAGGTGGCAAGAAGGTTACAGAAGCTCCAGATGTCACATCCATGTTCAAGGTGAGAGGAAGAACAACTGTGGGATGCGCTGGAAGAAAGCTAAGTTAACCACATCTGTCCTTTTCACAGAAAGCAGAAGTTTTCTGAAAAGCACACCAAGCAGATCTCTCGGGCCCTGCCCGCCCCCTCCCCGCCTCCCGCCCCCAGCAGAAGATCAGAACCCAGCAGCACAACACAAGAGCCACAAGCATCTTAAACAGATCGTGATTCATTACCTGGGCCTAGACACATTGCTGCCTCAAACAAAAGTAAGCGTTCTCTTAGCAAGAAGGGATAAATGGTTATTGGATATACAATTAAGAGTGTTTGTCGCATTGGACTTTATTGCTTATATCTTTTCTGTTGGTATAATCTGCTCAAAGAAAAGAAAATGTGCTTTTTCAGCTTTGAACTAATTAGTCGAATGGAGAAAGACTAAGAATGTTTGACGGGGCGCGGGAAATACAACTAAGAGTGAATCTACCTCTAGCTCCCTGAACAGAGTGATTTCATGGGAAAGAAGCCAGGAGTGAAAAATGCGAATGGCAGTCTGGTAGCCCAACTTTGTCACTCGGGCAGAACCACTTAACCTAGCCATGTCTCTGTTTCTCCAGCTGGGAAAATGAGGTCGCTCAATGAGATGCTCTGGAAGGTCTAACATCCTCAAGCTCTGACAACTTACGGTTCCTTTAAATATGCTGCCTGATGGAGCAAATACTATAGCATAAAGTGTACAGGCAAAATTTCATTCTAAAAATAGCCAAGCCCAATTCGCAAATGTGGAGGATTCCCAGAGAAAAGTCTTAAAGAAGAAAAAGGATTGTATTCAAATAATTTCGCACACATTGCTATAAGACTGGCAATCCGTTCAACCCTTCCAATTTCTAAGAAAACACACGTGTAAGAAGGCCAGTTAACTTTTTTAAAACACTATAAATGTGTCTTGTAAAAATTATACTGTTTCTTACAACAAACTTAGAATAGTTCTCAAGTCCAAAATGGTAACTGTTGTAGCCAGACTGCTTGGGAGGCTCCCAGTCACCGCCTCCATCCCAGAACCCTGACTGCAAAAGATACAGTGGTAGTAATTAGATTTACTTTTGAGATGCGGCTCAAATGATCATGAGTTAGAAATTAATCAAAAACAAAGTAAAAATCACTGCAGTTCCTTAAGAAATACGCTGTGCAAGAGGAATCCCAATGAATAACTCATTTAGCAACATGAGCTAAATAGGAAGAAAAGAGAGGCAGGAAGGGAGGGGAGAGGAAAAGGGCGAGGAAGTTTTGGAGAAAAACTGTTTACCAAAAATGTTTCTGTCATTTTCTGGGAAATCCAGTATTATATCCACATAATAGAGCTCATCAGATTATTTTCAATAAGTTGTTCATAAGTCACTTTAAAAAATACACCCCAAACTAAGTGAATGCTCTAACAATCAGATAAGCTAACACAGACAATTATTTCAATTTAGTGCGTTTAATTCAATACTTAAAGACTCGAAAAGGTGCAAAACTGAAAATCCATTACTTTATTATATTGGAGAGAATATAATTTGTCGATATTTAATTTGAGCATCAATTACATCATTTTTTGTTATAAATGGTAAAATACACTTATCACTAAATGTGAACACATGTATGAGTGAGAAGCCTTTAAAAACAGAGTCTATCAAATGATTACTGCAAGGCAAGAGCAAAAAACGAAGGAGGGAGGTGAAGAAGGAAGGGAGAGAGGGAGGGAAAGAGAGAGGGAAGAACCACCAGCACAGAGACGCAGAGGCTACTGGAGGTTAGCAGGAAGCCTTGAGTCAGGGCACGTCTTAATAGAGAATGCTTTATTCAGTAATGGGTATCCCTTCATGCCTGCCCCCAGAGTAGATAAGATACCCTGTGAGTGAGAATTCTGTGAGGATTCTGCTCTGTAATAGAACAGGCCGCAGTTCTCAATCCTGACATACCAAAGGGGTTAGCAGGGGTTTCCCAAATGCCCATTCTTAGACAGATGAAAGAACTTCCTTTGAAAAATGCTGGAGCTTTTCACCTCCACAAAGTCTGTTTCCCTATATATTGTCTGCCATGGCCGTCTCGGCGTTTTAATCAACCCCCAGCCTCTCCACCATTTGTCATTTACACCAACATACAATAGGAAAACACATTTTCAGACATGCCTCAGCATGCCCCGATGGGATCGACCCACACTACACAAACCGTTTCGGATGAAAACATGCAAAATACATCGCTTAACCCGCTTATGCAAAAAGACACACACGAAGTTTCACCTGAAATGTCCTGAACACGCCATGTGGGCATATCCATCCTTCCAGCTTCAAAACATCAGTGATTGAGAATTTAGGAAGGTTTGGGTCATATTTATTTATTTATTTTAAACTCTCCTGTCTCTCACTTTCCACGCAGGGACCGGTGACTCTTGCATAGCATAGTAGCTGTGACCCCACATTGGAAGGAGGTATGATCAAAGGCGGCCTGGCCAGACTTGGGAAAACATTTCCACTGAGAATGGACATACTGCCTGTCAAAAGGTTATTCCCACCGCGTTGGGGCAGCAGATCACATTACTCCAGGGGAACAACATGAAAGGGCAAAATCTGGCCATAGTCACCCACATACATGTTTTTCTTTCCAACAAGGGCAAATGGGAGACACCAACCTGAACAGAACATCCTTCTGATCACTTGAGCCTGGCTGGGGGTAGGGCGGGGGCCTTTTCCTAATCAATACAGCTCCTAAGCTGCAGCCACTGTTTAATTCCTTTTATATTTTTCTTTTCATTCAGAAACAGCTCACATTCAGCAAGACTTTTCTGTCTTAAACTTTTTTTTTTTTCAATTCCAAGCAATCACAAGCTATATTCTGTGAAGACAAAATAACTTTGGAGGCGTAAATCTTAATGTCAATGACAGGAAGGCTTTGGTGAACCATTACCATAAATCTGACAAACGCTAATTTGATGGGTGGCTGTATCTGTCTGCTGCACGGCCAGTCTAGACAGTCTATTGAGAAATCCTAAAACACAACTGTTTGTTCCCTGTAACACCATCTGGATATGGCAATAAGCGCCGACCCAGCGCCATTCACACATGGATCAAAGCTCATGCTAATGCTATCATGAAGTCATACACATAAAAAATTCAATCTGAGAACTCGAAGCAATTTTCCTAAGTCTTCAGTGAAGAAACCCCAGACTTAGTGCGACTCAAGCTAAGTGCATGAAGGGGGGAGAGGAGGGAAAAAAGGAACCGAATATTTAATGAGCTTGGGCTTCCAGAGGAATGTTAGGCCACCCATTGTATTGGAAAAGGCTCATGTCACACTTCAGTCATGGTACCCGTCAGGGTGCCCCTTTACAAAAATTGATCTGAGGACCTTTGTAATTACCTGTTTCAGCCGGGGAAGCAGGGTGGGGGTGGGGGACTCAGTGGCTTCATGACAAGAAAGAAAAGAAGGGTCCAAGGTGTAAATGTAATGTTATAGTAGATTGGTCTGAGCTGGCAGAAATGTTCAATATTGCACACAATATTAAAAACCTTTCTCATTAAACAGCACTGTGGCATTAGATCAAAGAATCAAGGGCCTCCTATTGAACTCCTTTAAATATTACAAACATAAGAGCAAGTCTGGCTGTGCATAAAATAGAAACAAAGCCAATTTTTTTTTCTGTTTTTTTTTTTTTTTTTTTTTTGTCCACTCTCATCCTATAGCTGGCTGGAGAGAAACGTTGCTTGAGAAATCCCTGTTGCAAGTCAAATGGGAAGGATCCTGACTTCTCCCAAGGTATTTAACCAGGCAGAGATGATTATGGGTCTCTATGAATTCCCTTTGGCAGTAATTTTGTGTCAGTATGTTACTTCTTCAAAACCTGAAGCTACACTTTCAAAATGTATCACTCAACAGCATCAATTGCTTCAATCGCAAACCATACAAGCACTGTTTAATCCTTGTCGCCCTGTGATCCCAACTTCCCAGGCAGATAGGAAGTTTCTCCTACACCCAATGTTTCACTCCACTGTGTATTACTACGGATAAGAAACTTTGTTTCTCACTGGCTGGTATCTGATGGAAGGATATAACTAAAACTAGCCTATGAATTGGTTATTACTACATTCATCTGAGACACTAGAAATATGTTATATCCCCAATTTTCACATACTGTAGCATAAGCTTCACACAAACTCCCACTGACATATTTTACTTTATAGGAGTTATAACAATTGTTTCTACATTGTGTATGTGTTTGTGTGTGTGTATACATACAACATAAAATGTATTTATCATGTCATGGGGTTAAAAAGATAACAAAAACCTATGAGGAATTACATGTTATCATTAGATGCTTCACGGGTTGTGGCTTATGTTGCAAATTTCAAGTTTATACAATAGTTAGGTCTACTGCCATATTCACACAAGCGAAGCATAAAATGATAACTGCTCATACTGAGCAGCACACAGAGCTTTTCTCTCTCTGCACTCTACCTGCTAAATGCTAAAGCCTTTAAAGTTAATAGAGAATAAAACATTACAGTCCAGTTTTTAAAATATCTTGAAGTTAAAAACAAAAAAAAAAAGATTAACCTTATAATCAATCATTTTACAATTCTAGACACAAATTCAGTTTTAAAAGTGGGAAAATATAAAATAAACAATTAAGTCATAGTTTTCTAAAAATTCAATCTCAAATGACAACTTCTCCCAAAGTATTTCGCAAAACAAAATGTCATTTTCTTCTTCTCAAATAGAATATTAAAAAACAAAGAAAACCTACTAATTTCACCCTCATAGTGTATGAAATCTTTCCTAAAAATACCTTAAAAAAAGAAAAATTTGCTACTAACCTTTGACTGCAAGTTTCCATTCTACACGATGATCATGTTATTTTATATCTGATTTAAAATAGTGTTAATTATTACAACATAATATGGATCACAAAGAAAAATAGGAGCACTGCCTATTCTTCTGTACTGCATGTTTCCATAAGGGACTTACAAAAATACCTAATATAGGAAGGTAGCCTACCTTTCCCCAAAGAAAGCCTTATTCCCTTCCAAATCAATAAAAACTGTAGATATTAGCTATTTTGGTCTATAAATTAGCTAGTATATACCAAATACTAGCAAGATTAAAAAGTATTTTATTTGCAAGTCATATTCCTAGATCCATAGGCATAAAATGAAACATGTCTACCCAAATGCCCAACTCAGACGATCCAGCATACTGATCAGCTGTTACCCTGGCTGGAATTAAGGAGAATAAAAATCGAGATGAATACGTGAAACATCAAAATCCTTCTTGTTAACCATTGATACATTTATATCAACTGTTTTCACAAATATGATTAAAAGCCTATATGCATTTCCCCATGTTGGACTGACTAAATTGCAACTGGTAATCATGTTGTCTACCAGTAATGGCTTTCTTTCAGGCTGCGGCTATAATTCTGTAAGTTTAAAAGAAAAAACAATCACCCAAACATTGCTTAATGTAGCTAATCAAGCATTTTCAAAATTAGACTGAGGATGAAATAAATGTTAGGCAGTATTTGAAGCGATTTGAAAACGTTGCAGTGGAACAGTACTGCCATCTACTGACAGCTGTTTAATGGTCCCTGGGCTGCCCCCTGCAGGCTCCCGGTTCACAGCTGACCGAAGGAAGCCAGCCTGTAGAGACACTGCGCAGAGAACCAAAAAGAAATCAGAAAAGTCAGATTAACCAGTTTTCCTCCTGACTTTAAAAAAATAATATCTTTTCTTTTCCTTCCAATGCATAAAGAACAGTGACTTTTTTTTTTAATTTTTGAAATTTTAAAAATAGTGAGTGACCCAGAATAGTCAGCCAAGAAGATGGTCGTGCCTATCCTACAGGTAATTCTTTCCATGCCACAAAATATGATACCCCTCATCCCTTATGCAGAAATAAGATAGAATATATCTTCCAAAGAAAGCAGATCACAAACTAGCATAAGCAAGCCTGGACGTCAACATTCGTGTCAACCGTAAAAGCGTTCCATATGATGGTCACGGAATCACTTTATTTGAGGTCACTGTGGCTCCAAATCTGGCTCTGGATTCCTGTGGTAGCACAACGACCCCTCAGAGAGGGCGCACGTAAGTCACAATGTACACTGAAATTCTAGATTTGATGGAACTAAATCAAAATCCATGTATTATCAGATAGACTTTAATGGCATCCCCAGAATGGAAGAGACTTCACACCTTTTATAATGCCCAAGAAGATATCTCGATGCCTTACACAAGTTCTACCAATTTTGTAGTAGTATAAAAGCAGACATCAAGTGGGGAAATACACAATATGAAGATTCTTTAAAACAACTCGGACTCGTACGATGTAGCAACCCAAGAGAACGTCTAGCCTTCTCTCAAGGAACATGATGCCCCGTGCCATTAATGATTGCTAAAATATGTGCTAAAATAATATACAATTATGGGCTACAGATTTTAATATTTTAGAGAAAAACTGCTACTGCTCCATCCCCCTTTTTAAGACAGTAATCTGAAAACACAGATTACAGACACAAAACATGTAAATGACAGATTTTAAAAAGGATTTAGTCTCTGCTAACATAGCCCTTTTAGGCTACATAATTGCAGAACGCCAAAGAACCACAAAATAAACTGAAAACCCCAGACATAAAGAGATCCACTTATTAATTAAAAGCAGCTCTCTTGCGCTATTAAAATAAGGTTGGCCATGCATACTTTATTGCTGTCACAGTCTCAGATGAGGCATTATTCAAAACACATAAAAGTAAAGTTGAATAGTTCTCTATGTAAGGAATGGAGTTAAGTCATGTCTGCTAGCACAAAACAGTTTTGCAAAGAAGCTATATATAGAGGATCAGAATGGGGGGAAAAAAGACAAAAATGCATCAAATCTCAAATTCAATGTTCCTCTTTGGTGGAGACAGTTAGGGGTGCTGCAGACAACACGAGTTGAACCAGGAAGACCTAAAACTAACCCTGTTTTAAAAACTAGAACCAGGAATCAAGTCAGTAACCACGAAAAAAAGAGGAGGGGAACTAATTTTTTTTAATTACACATTAATGGAATATAAATTATTTGGAGTTTTTTTGTAACTCTGGGTTGTTTTTAAACCATGCAGTCTATACCATACCAGTTATCTGTGAAAAAAAAGGCAATAGTCACAAAAACAAAGGCAGTGGGAGGCCGGGGCGAGGGGAGGGGGGAAGAAAAGCAAAGCAAAGGAAAAAAAAGAGAGAAATGAAAAAGAATGATTAAGAAGTTTCAAAAATTGCATTTGAAATATTATGTCCAAAAATTCATTCCTCATAGTTTACTGTTCCTTCAAAACTGTAGGTGACTGTCTAGCAGCAAATCAAGAACTTACAACACAAAATTAGTACTTCCATATTTAGTACTGATTTCTCCAAGAAAAGGGTAACTTAGGTATCTTGGAGGAATAATCACCTTTCCTTGCAGTGCCCTCACTGAATGTCAAAGCGTACCAAAAAGATTTATGATCTTTAAAAGTATAGAAAGAAAAAAAATTCCTATAATAGATTATCAAAACAAAAAACACTATCACCTTATTTTATGGGGTACTAATAAACATGTAACGACTTCAACTGTATGGTAACTGCCATATAATTACAATGCCTAGTTATTTATGTCTCACAGATTATATGGTACTATGGCAAGTTACCTGTTACCATATGTAAATATTTGTGGTGGGCAGATGTGGAAATAGTTTACTATAAAGGTCAAAATTGGCTTAGAAATTGACCCAGCATGTGAACATAGTTGCTTTATCTTCCCCTCTCCTCCATTTTGTTTATCTTTGCTCTGGATGAAAGAAGGAAAAATAGAGAGAAACTTTTCCAGGAGTTACATAGCAAAGTAGAGTCAATGGTTTATCTAAGGGGAATTTGCTACTAAACTTTATTCCGCTGCTTTTTCCCCCAGAGCGTGGCCGTTCTCACTCAAGTTTCTGTTTGACATGTTTCATTACCTTGAAATATTCTGGCATGAAATTCAGATATCAGTCGCTTTAAGGTAGAAATGTTCTGTTTGCTTGATTTTTTAATACAGGAATCAGCACCTTCACTCCCCATCCCACATTTCAAGGTACTCTAGGTATTGAGACCTACAGAGCAGAGGAAGATTTCGGGAACGGTGTACTAGCTCCATTCTGCTACGTTTGTGTCCTAGTGTAATTAAATGGGGTTTACTCTGTAATTACACAAAAGAGTAAGCCCATTTAATTTCTCTCTGAAATTAGCAATGGCCTGTAGCAAGAGATAAGAAACAATGCACATCATAAAATTTATTATTCTTTGTTTAGTTTTGGGAACAAACTAATGGTGGCCAATAAATTGTGGTCTGCCTGAAACACTCGCCCTGCTTTGGTGAGATCCACAGCTCCGACACCAGCTCCAGCACGAAAATTGAAAAGTCCTAGAAGTAAAATCAGTATACCTCTTTTTTCCTTCTGTCTTTAATTCCAAATAAAATTTCAGAATGTAGGGCAATATAAAGCACTTTCCACCACTCCCCAAAATCTGACATTCTTTTCCTGCCAAAAGTCTAATTTCTTTCCTCAGATCACTTCACCAAATGGAAGACTATCTCACTACCTTTTATCTTCATTTTGTGTCATAGTTTGGGCATATACGAAAATTTTGTGTTCACTTTAAATTTTCTTGTTTAGTAATGTTCAGACCTAAAATATGCACCTCAAGAGTTGTGGTGCATTTCACGTAGGTCAGAAGACAAGTATTGTGGAAAAGAAATGATTTTATGATAACTTTGCTCTAATGGGAGTTTTACACAGGGGCTTTCCTGGGAAGATGTCCAGGCAAACTGTGTGCAAAGCCCAGAATGAAGGGAAAATTCACCTTGATGCAACATAGTTGAAGAGGGATTTGCTGATTTGTCATTTTAAATGAAACACAAACTTTACTTCCAGTCCAGTTAAAGGGAGCATTCCTTTGTCCTCTTACTTAAGGGATCTTTCTTTCTTGTTCCTTTTCTTTCCTTTCATTTCTTTCTTTCGAATCTTACAATTGAAAGAGAACTCAAATAAGAAGCTGGTGTGTGTATACATATGTCTTATGCGCACACATACACTAATATGCACACACACACACTCATCTTCAAATAAGGGTTAATAAGAGTCCAGCTGGTTTAAGAGAAAAATACATATCCAAAACAATCCCATTCTTCTTAAGCATGAATTTCACACAAAGAATTAGATATAAACAAACCATATTTAACAAGAATAAATAAAAACTCTGTCAAGCTTACAACAGGACAAAAGAAAAGTTCATGGGGGCCCAGAAGTAATTTTTACGTTATTTGGCCAGAAACACACTCACACACCACACCACAATACACACACACACACACACACACACACACACACACACACACACACTCCCTTCTTCTCTCCCTCCCTCCCTCTTTAGTAAGGATTTTTCATTTAGAAGTTTGGAACAATTTTGAACAATGAAAAGGCAGGAGAGATTCAAGTGATTTGGAAAATACTCCTCTTGTGCCAAATAAGCATAAACAAAATTAATTCTAAAAGCAAATTGTAAATACTAGAGGATAGGAAGTAAAACTGAGCCAAGCTGAACTGAAATATCAATCTTAAAGGGATAAGTAGGCAAATTTCTCTTTTAATCCCAATGCTTCTCACATTTCTACGAGGCACAATTCAGTTACTTGAGCTGTCCTTGGAGCTAAAATTTAATCTTAAAGAGACAGAATAACTAAGTCAGCTCCTTGGCATTTTATTTAAAAAAAAAAAAAATGATACTGATTATTGTCACCTGAAAGACGTACGAACAGAATGTGTCAATATGTTTCAACAAAAGCCCCTCAAACCCTCAAAGCTGATGTTCAGCTTTAGTAAATGACTTGGCTAGGGCTCACCCCATAAAAAACAAAACACAACTAAAAAAAAAAAAGAAGAAGAAGCAAAAAACAAACAAATTTAAGCTCCCTATTTGAACACTATGCTGTTTGTTCTACAAAAGTCATCACAGTGTTCTAGCAGCTTCCCATCTAAGTTAACACTGACACTGCTGGTCAGTAATAAATCAAAGCTGTGTTTGTCTTGCAAGCATGTAAAATCATCACCTTAAATGGTATTAAAGTATTTGTACTGTTCCAAGGTAGGGAATGGAGTTGGGGGAGGAACAGGGACCTGTATTCCTTCTTTCCCATTCCACCCACTGCTTTCTTACTCTGCCAAGAGGAGGGGCTGTAGGAAACTTTTCACCCATCCATTCACAGTGGGGTAAAACTGGAGAGACTAGTAAACATGGAAAACTCTTTCCCCATTCTTGATCTCAAGCCTTGGCGTGGATATAATTCATGAGAGGGGACACATCATTCGGGAGTCAAACGGGGCCTTGAAATTATCACAAATGTATGTTATCAATAGATAGTGATTGCAGTATCCCAATGTCCTCTATCCTCTTTTCATGAGAACAGTAAACCAACCTTCCACTGTTTTTAAAAACTACCTAATTGTTAAATTGAAATTTAAATCATTTAAAACTACTCAAACAACTTGGTTAAAAAAGACCCTGTAAGAGATGTTTATGTTAACATTCATTAAAATATAGAGATTAAAAATAATTAAAATTCTTAATGAATATTTTTGATACTTTAAGTACCTTTCTTCAGGCATTTTAAAGTTCGCATGCAATAGGCCATTGTAGGCTAAATCTTAGTGCAATTCCAAAGCCTCTTAAACAGATCAATTCAGAGATATGTAGATTATTGGGGCTTTTGGAGCTGAGCTTGCTACCAGAATCATGTAATTTGACAACAACAAAGTCAATCAATTTTAAGTTCTCAAATCATAGTTGCAGGAAAATAAATCCAAATAGCATTTACCTGAGAACTTCACTATGTACAAATTAAATAGCATAAAAATATCTGCAACACAGTCCTTTCAAAAGATTTACAATCTAATGAGACAACAGATCTAAAGTACAAACGTAACACCCGGCCAAATGGAGCAAGTGCTAATGTTGAGAATCAATAGCAATATGGGAGCCTGGGGGTCAGGAAATTCTCTGGCCTTGAGAGTCAGAGGCATCTCGGAGGAGGTTACAGGAATGCTGTCGCGTTTGAGCAATGCCTTGAATGTTGGGTGCATTCTAACCAAAGAGTGCAGCATAAAGACAAGTAAAAGAATAAAAATCCAGGGCAAGGTCCAGAAACAGATGTGGCCAGAGCTTAAACTGTACTGGGATGAAGGATGTGGCAATGCAGTGAAGGCACACGATGACCTTTAGGTTTTGGAAGTTAAGCCTCAGCAGAGTGGAGTGAGAAGGAGAACCAGGCCATCACGAGGTAGCCAGGGTCACGTCCAAGCCAGAAGAGATGTGGGCTGAACTCCAAGAGCAGCAGCGGGGATGCACTGTGGTGACCCTCCGCTGCTGAAAGGACTCGCCATCTACTTGGACGGGGACATGAAGAGGGTTAAGACGAGGGTGACAGGGAAACGGTATCACCACTGAGATAAAGCACAGGAAATGGAGCTGAAGGAGGAAAGAGCAGAAAGGAGTTTCATTTTAAAGAACATGAGCTCGAAGAGCCTACAGGCCAGACATGTAAATAGGACCAGTGAATGGAATGAGAGAGTAATTAGTTAATTGATTGACTGATAGATTTCACATCTGCCACTCTCCAAAAGAATTTCAAATGGCTCAAATATGTGAATACAGATAATTATATGGAAAAATATAAATAACTATAAATCAGCCTCTGGGCTCACAGTTAAAGATTGGAATGTAAGACTGAAGAGGGATCTAGGGACCGAAATTGAAAACTTGGACACCATCAGTGTAAAAACGATAGCTGTCACCACCCCTTGAGAGTGGGAGTGGTGAGAAGGGGAGGGAAATTTTTTTTTATATTATAACACACTTTTATTGTTTGAATTTTTGTCAATAAGCATGTACTACTTTTTTTGGAGTTTTTTTAAAGAAAAAAAAAGAAAAAGATTGAAGCCATAGGAACGGATGATATCACAGATTTATTCCTCAAATATTTAAGACATTTAACATACACAGGGACGAGGCTAGGCAGCATGTAAGACACAAAGGTCGTTGCCACAAAAGTCCTGTGTGCGGCCGATGGGAAAAGCACTGACATTGGAACCAACAGAATTAACATTCCCGCCTTTCCATCGACTAATATGTAGGCGAGTCTCTGAAATTCTCCCAAGTTTAGCTTTTCTCCTCTAAAAATGGGACTTAAACAATACTTCATATGGTTGTTACAAAGATCTAGTCAATGCAATTAAAAAGCACCTAAAGGACAGCATCTGGCACACAGTTTCTCAATTAAGAGTGCTTTGGTTTTCATCATTCTGCCAAGTTAGAGACGCCCACAATTTAAGAGACAGGCAGAAAAAAAGAGACTGAAAAGGCGTGGTCATAGAGACCGCAAGTGAAAAAAAGATGGGACCATGTCACGGAGACCAAGGGAAAAAACAAAGTTCCTTTATTCATCCATTCAACATAAATTTACTGACCATCCAAGATGTACTGGAGTGGATAATAATGTCAAAGGTGATGAAGATCTTGAGAAGCAGACTCTTTGGCAACTAAGAAAGTGGTCCTTGCTGACTTGAGAGAACAGTGCCAGTGAGTCAGCAGGAGAAGATACCGTTTGGCCAGAGGAGTATGGTGGTGAAGAGTGAAGGAGGGAGAAGAGGCGGGTCTCCTGAGAAGCGTGTAACTAAGGGGATGAGAGGCCTGTGTAAAGACAAGGCTTCAAGAAAGTTAGGTGGTTCGCAGGACGAGAGGAGCAGAGTCTATGGAGAGAATGAAGACAGGGAAGAGAGAGCAGAGTTACCTGTGTGAAGAACTGAAGGAGATGAAAAGGCACTCCAATGGAGAGTCTGACCTTGCAAAGCAGGAAGAACATACCCAAGTCAGGAAAACAGTGAGAAATGTGTAAAAAATATGGATAAATGGTGAGGTTTAAAAGAAACCTGAGGAAATTCCATTTGATCAACATCTCCTTCTAAAGTCAGGAAAGCTGGTGGGAATAGGATCCCAGAGTGAAGAAGGATTTAAAACTAAAAGGGCGTTCTCGGGAGCACGGAGGTTCCAGCAGAGGCAGGTGGCACAGCTATATGACGAGCATTCATCTCAGAAATACGATTTCCTCCAGTGATTCTCCAGTGGCCTGGTAGGTCTTAATGGGGGGAGGGAACACAGGGAGATGACAGTCAGAACAGTGGGTAGAGAGAAAGTTAAAAGGGCAAGAGACTTAAAGATGCCAGTGACCAAACAGCTGAGATAGTAGATTCTGGAGTTAAAGGCCTATGGGACTACTACCCTGCTTCCCCGAAAATAAGACCTAGCCGGACCATCAGCTCTAATGTGTCTTTTGGAGCAAAAACTAATATAAGACCCAGTCTTATTTTACTATAAGACCAGGTATAGTATAGTATAATATAATACCGAATCTTATATTAATTTTTGCTCCAAAAGACACATTAGAGTTGATTGTCCGGCTAGGTCTGATTTTCGGGGAAGCAGGGTAGCAGGAGAAGAAAGGATGGGATGGACTGAGAAATGGGGAGAAAAGGGACCGGTGGAACAAGGCCATTAATTGGATTAAAGATCAACAGGCAGGTGTACAGATAGTAAAGAAATTCGTGGGTGAAAGGATGAGAGGCTGTAACCAGCAGGAGAGCTCAGAGTTTGAATTCTCGGAAACCAGGCAATTCAAGACCAAACAAAGGGTTGAAGCTGGTTGAACAAGAAGAATGGAGAAACTCTCAGAATTGAGAGGCCAGGCATTCAGTCAGGTATTGAACTAACTTGAAGCTGAGGTTACCTATGATAGTGTCAGAAGACCAACTGAGGTGAACAGGAAGAACTAGAAACCAATCTAAAAGAGGAGAAAATAGGAGACATAAAAGAAATAAAAGTTTCTGAATAAATTTTTTTAAAGACTATTTAAAATGTTTTCCTAGATCATGCCCTGTTTGTGTCTGTTTGGAAAGTCTTTAAAAAATTAACATGAGTAAAATTCCTTCCCGTTTCAATCAAAGCCACATCAGGAAAAGCCTGATTCACATGCCATCAACTGAAGTGAGAGATGAAGGATCTGAAGGTTTTCTTCTTCACCTCAACCTATCTCAAACAACATGACAAAATTACAGCAATTGAGGAAAAGAACACTAATTTGTCAGCACTGGGGACAAGCTGCCTGAGCTCATCTCCCTTGAAGCACTGGGGTAAGAAGAGAATGATGACAACATGCTAAAGCGCGAAGGACGCGTCCTTCAGCACATCCTCCCACATCAGGCCAGGGAGCGTGACTAACACAGACCTCACCGCCATCGCGGCTGCACAGCTCTTTCATATCTGTTACGTCTCTCAGTCCGCACAGGCTCTCTGGGAGGCCGGCATAACTACAAGCATCTTTTTGTAGGTGAAAAAATAGAGGCTTCTGGGGAAGGACATGTGCTCAAATCTTCCACAGTTCAGTACTTTCCACTAAATCACGCTGCCTGAAGTCACTTCAAGGGTCCAGATGGGTACAGAACAGCTCAGTGGAACAAAGAGAAGAGCAGGCCCCTATCCACGGATGGCCTCCACCTTGGATGGCCACATAAACAGGGACTGAGCAGAGGTCTGCTGGGCCCTATAAATCTTGGGTGCTAAGTATCGTCCTCTGCTCAGGAAGAGAGGGCTGAATGCTCTGGGGTCACTCTCAAGGTCACCAGGGCAGCTACCACTAGACAATGTTAAGCACCATCAGTAAGTATCCCTCAGGGAAATGTCACTTCAGACAACTTCCATACATGAGAGCGAGTGAACAATCATCAGTGTGCTCACAATTAGGGAGAAACGAAAAAATTCAGAGTCAATGCAGAAATCTAGAATGACAGAATCACCACTTCTGAGCTGTCGGTACAAAGCAGGAAGTAGTCCCTGGGTGTGTAGAACGAGGCAAAACTTTCCTCAAAATAACACTTTTTCTAAGAGACCTGGATTAGCAGAAGCAGGAGATAGGAAAAGCAAATCACAGTATCTTCTAAAACCAAGAGAGACAAGACAAAGGTAGAGAGAGAAACTTGGGACCCATATATCTGCAGACCCATATATCAGCTCTCTGGGCACCTTACACGGGAATTAGCAAAAAGAGAGCTCCTTAGCAGAGAGCTCATTTCTCAGGGCATCTGGTTCCAAACAGCATCTGCTTCCAGTCTCTGCCTCATACAATCTCTGAACCCTATAAAAAAAATAAAAAAAAGGAAGGGGGAAAACTATCCATGGAAAGCCAGCTAAGTGTTGGCTAACCCTGGCAAAGCACCCTATGACAGGCCACATTCAATCACTGAACAACAATCTGACAAGACTCCCTGAGACACACATTGCTGATTTTCAGAAGTGTTGGTCCAAAACTGTAACCAAACCAGTAAATTCTGCATAAAGCGCAGGGAAGAACAGGTCCAATATTCAGGTAGCTCGAATAGGTTAATTTACTCAGTTAACTGGGCATATCTCACCTTCTGTGAAGAAAGATAAGGTGGACAGCCAGAGTAAGTCTCTGTTGATACAAAGGTGTCCCACTCGACTATTACACAACACTGTGAGTATACTAAACACATGAATTGTGTTTAGTGAATTGTACACTTTACATGAGTGAACTGGATGGTATATAAGTAAAACAAGGAAGAAGACAGTGTATCCCTGAGCCTTCACTTTATCAAACACAATCTTTTCTAGCAGTTATTGTTTGGTTTCATTTTCATTTTTCAGAAAATAAGTGCTACTTTTCCATTCCTCCCTCTGTCTACCTTCAGAATTCATCTCTTTTTCTGTTGTTTGTTTGTGACATATGAATTTCATCTGCTTGCTCTTAATTCTGGTGTTTCTCTTGATTATGATTACTTTCACATACACTGTATCTGGAAAACCTCTCTCTTTTATGTACCCACAGTTATGAGTATTACTTTACACATATTAAACTGTAATTTTTCCTCTTAACAGGTAGATCCTTTCTGCTCTCTGGTGATAATTCCAACTTTGTTTCAATCAATGAAAGGGATTAGAGAGAGAAAACGTCTAATTAGAAAGTTACTATACGCAGAGATATTTTTAGAACAGCTCGAGATTAAAACAAATAGATATAGAATTAGGACCAGTTAAAACTTTAATGCATTAAAAAGTTCTGTCAGAAAGACAGAAACCACACTCGTTTTAACAGAGAATGTAATATACAGGAGTTAATCTGGGGTTGGAGACCTGAGAAAGCAAAAAGGAGGACAGTCGGGTCCCAGATGACCTAACGGCAGGCAGCGGGTGCCACTGTGAGGAAAGGGCCCTGCCCAGCTAACTGGGCTGACACCTCTCAGGGAGTGTAGGCCCAGTTCTGGGAGTGTCTTAAAACGCTGGACTGGGACCAACTGCCGCTGCTAAGGCAAAGGGCCATCGCTGAGGTGACTCTAAGTGGAACAGCAAGAAAACAGGGAGGAGGAGCGAGTCCCTCCCCCTCCTCCAGCCTCACAGTCTCCCTCTAGCAAGCTGAGCGGCAGTGCAGAAGTTACCAGGGAGCCCCAGCGATGGAGAACTGCAGCCCCATTTAGCAGGGTAGGTCTGGGGCTTAATAATGCAACAGCTTAGTAACTGACAAAACAAATGCACTGCTGATAACAGGACAAGCTCCTTACCTTCCACATCCCGAAACACCACACGGACTCTGACCCCAAGACAACAGCGTAAGAGAAAGTCAATAAGTAAAGGACACAAAGTGTCATTCTCACCTCCTCCTTTACCATTTCTTGAAGTTTTTCTTTTTTTTTTTTAATACAGGTCTTACAATAAATACAGCTGTCTGAAAGAGTTCTAACCTCATCCACAAATAGGTTGCTTATTTGTTCATCATCTCCCTCCAGCTCATGTAAATACCAATGCAACCTTCACTTTAGGGATAAGAAAAACAATCTCTTCAATGAACTTCTCGAATCAGAAAACCTCATTAGTATCCTGGATCCCATTTTATGGATTCTAAGAATTCTTCAGTTAAGAAGTCTGTTTTCCTTACTCCCCAAATTTCCTATAAAGGAGCCATGCATTTTAGAAAGAGAATGCCCCAGGATTGCTTTAAAAGCATTAGATACACCATCCCTGAAAACAACTTGTTAGGAGAAGCATTGCAAGGTGTTTGTGAGGGGCTTATTTCCCCATGCGCCTGGGCAGATAGATACCTGGGACGCTATTGAAACGCAAGGGCGCCTTTTGTCACCTTGGTTGTCAGTGGCCACACAAAAATTTTCTACTCCTCCCTTCTCTACCAAGTAGTCTCAATTCATTAAACACTCCCTGAGCCGTGGGCAAGACTTTCACCATGGTGACGCATCCTTTGGATTCGACCACCCAACTACTGTCTTCCTAAAAAACAACCCTTAGGCAACAGCCAAAACCTGTGGTATCGGCTAAGGATCTCAAGTCATAATAGGATCTCGAGGTTTGGTTTCCCTTTCTTTTTTCAATATATATTTTTTTCTCTACCAGCTACAACGTGCACCCAGAGACGGTAATACATTGGAAGTATTTGCCTGAATGTGCCTGCCCCCTGGTGGTTGGCAAGGCGAAGGACTCACTGCAGGACACCCTTTGTGCATATACAACAGAACCTCAGACAATGAATTCAGGGAGATGATGGACTAAAACTCACAAATCAAAATTCCCTTTATTGGAGAAATAGGAAAAGCTGGTATATATGGAATTAAATGTAATAAAAAAAGAAAAAAATTACTAAGAGACAGTTTTAGAGACAAGGCACCAAGACCTTAGCTTGAGATACACCGAGGTGGGTCCCTTATGAACTATTGAGGCTAGGTGTCTATGAGCACCTATTGTCATCCGAAATAATTAAATTATAACCTTAAGGATAAGGCCAGGCACCGGTACTTTTTTAAAGCTCCCAGATGATGCCCATGGGCAAGGAGGGTGTCAGAGCCACTGATCTAGGGCAATATTTCTAAGGACGTGTACAGAAACCACCAGGATCGGAATCAGACTCTATGCGAGAGCTACGAAATCAAACACTCTGAAAGTAGCCCCTATGTCCTGCATTTCCCAAAGCTTTCTGGGTAATTCTTAAGCATACTACCTTACAGAAACCACAGTTATAGAGAACGCATTGAGGGTAGGTAGCTCCTGGTGGTGATGACAGTTGCCTCAAGACAAGGGGACTTTGAAAACAACTAAACTTTTGGAGACAGACTTCCTCTGAAGTCCGGGCCTACATCAAAAAAAGTCTAATGGAAGGAGCAGGCTGCCGGGATAGCGGGGTAAACTCGATTTAGAACTGGCAGGAAAGGCCCCACCATGCAAACAGGGCTTAGAAAAGAGATTTCTTTTTTCTTCGTGGGAAGCCTTCTCTAGTCCACGCTCCTTCACTCTTCCACACCCCGCCCCGCAACCCTAAGAGAACCAGCAGCTGGAAGGAGGCACGTGGCAGTCTCTTTTTCATGGACTTATCCCTGGGAATAAGGATAATAATTAGGGAATAAGAATAATTATTTGGAAAACAGACACTCCTTGGGGCATCTTGGGCTAGCCACCACCACAACACACTTACGCACATGAGAAGTAAAGAGGTGTCCAGGCCTTCCTCCTCAGCCTTGGAAAAGAACTCCTGGGGGTAGAGTGGGGGTTGGGCTGGAACTCTCAGGCCAAACAAATGGGTTGACTCACCAAACAAAAGACCCAAGGCGGATGGATGGTGCTCCTAAATCATTTACATTGACAAGAGTTCTAGGACTTTGTCATAGCTTTGCCCCTATGAAATATCCTAATGATATTTGGTCAAGATTTATAAAAACTTGGGTAAGTACTATTTAGTAAGTATACGCCACACATCTTCTAAACGGAACCTCACTTAGAAGAGCTGCGTAAACAGTTCACATTGAAAACAAAAACCAAGAGAACCCACCGAACTCCTCACAATCCTGTATGAATTATTGGATTATTTGAGCATCTCCACCTCACATTCCCATCGAAATCAAAACCGACCAGAGAGACGGCCTCATTTCCTGAGAGCAAAACAGCAAATGCTGTTTTGTTTCCATGGCAACCCTGAAGGAGGATGAGGAACTGAGTGAGGAACTGAGTTTCATGTAGGTGAGGCAATTTGCCCCAAATCCTGCAGCTCTCAGTGGTAGAGAGAAAACTTAAATCTATTCTCATCTGACCACAGCGATCATTCCTCCACACCAGTGTGACAGTCTGAACGGGCTGTGGCGCAGACCCTCATCCTCACTCCCCCCTCAACATCCTCCCCTGTTAGGCCAAGTAATCCAGAGCGACTGTACACCTGGGTTCACCCTCAGATACCTTCAGGACAGGCCCTGAAAGCTCAGTTTGAGGAGCAGCAGTCACAGGGACGAAAGTGTAACAGAGAAGAACAAAGAGGCCTGGGAAGCATTGGGCTTGACCCTCCCGACGACACTCAAACTCCATTTTCTAAAATTAACACTATGCTGACTATAGTGTTACATTTCTGAGATGGGGCTGTGCTTAAACCTCACAGGGAATAAAAGGACAGGTGAACTGAAAGGGCATGAAGAAGCATGAATGGGATACTCTGAATGCTGTTTCCCAACCGTCTAAAGGACACTTGCACCCAGATGCCTCAATATCATCTCTTCAAATGCAATGTGATTAAGTTTTTCTTTAAAAAGTTACATTTCCAACAAACATCTCTTGATGTTTGTATTTCTGTCAAGAAAAGGACCACTTCTTCAGCCAGCTGGACTTGGGAAAGGTGTCATCTGGACCCTTTGCTGTGTGCTATCACCAAGTCTCTCCTGTGATCCTGTCCCCTCCCTCTGCCCGACCCTCGTCCAGGCCCTAACTCCCCAGCACCTCTTACTTTTTCTCAGGCATCCAGCACTTTCTCTTTTAATCCCAGTGTAATACGGCTGACCCTTGAACAACAAAGATTTCAACTGCATGGGTCCACTTATACATGGATTTCTTTTTCCATAAATACTATAAATGTATTGTCTCTTCCTTATGATTTCCTTAATAACATTTTCTTTGCTCTAGCCTACTTGATTGTAAGAACATAGTATATTACACATGCAACATACAAAACATGTGTTAATTGATTGTTCATTGGTAAAGTCAACAATAGACTTGGGCTGTCTTATTCACGTTGTATCCCTAACACCCACCAGACAGGACACCTTCAATACATATCACTGGCCAGTGCCATTCTTGGGAAGGGATGGAGGGAAGTAACCAAGGAGAGAGGAAGAGACGAGAATAAGCAATGGCCCCTTACTGTCTATAGAAGAAAGTCCAATTCTTAGCGTGACATTAGAAGCCACCCTCCACTGGGCCTCGAGACTCTCATGTTCATATTTTAATGCCTGCATAGATAAAGCAGGGCCCTATGTTGAGGGTAAAAATAGAACCAATGGGCAGAAGGGAGAAACGGTGGAGTGGGAAGAAGCAGGGTACTTAATTAAAGATGCATGCCCTCCTCCCAGCAAAACCATAAGAGTTTCATGATTTCAGTTAAAGTACCTCTAAGGTCTGCTCCATCTTTAGGACATTCTTTTCTCCACTGATTTCCTTCTATTCGCACAAGAACCAACAACTGTAGCCTATGGTCTGTTCCTGTTCAGCTCACATTTCATGCTCTCCCCCTTTCCTCATATGCTGCTCTTGTTTGCAGTAGTGCCATAACACGCAGTCCTCCGCTTTCACTATTGCAGTTGTTTTCCCTGTCTCTGGACTCCTAGCAGTCCCCAAGACCCTTTCCAAAGGATCTGCAAGGTCAAAACTATTTTTCTAATAATACTATTATGAAATATTATTTTCATAATAATATTAAGACATTAGTTACCTCTTGTACTGTGTTGACATTTGCACTGATGGCGCAAAATCAAGAGTGAGTAAAACTGCTGGCTCCTTAGCATGAATTATGGCAGTGGCACCAAACTCTACCAGCAGCCATCGTATTTTTCACTGCCATGCACTAATAAAAAATAAAGTCAGAATAGCCTTGATGAAGCAGTAAACATTGTTGATTTTATTAAATTAATTGACCTGTCTTGGACTTTGAAATGATCTTTTACCTATGTCTGATTGCTTCTTATTATTAAATTTTACTATTACATGTTTACTTTTACTATGTATTATCTTTATTATTACTTTTCTATTTATTATTCTGCTTGATGAAATGAGAACTACACATAGACCATTTTTGCTATATACCTAAGTATGAGGATTGCCCCAAGAAAGTTACTTATGAGCTGAACTCGTTTCTTTTTTCATGGAACACCGTTTTGCTTGAAAGAATGAGTAACAGACAAACTACAATTATTCAAACTTGTATTTCACATACACTTTCTCAAAAATAAATGAAGTGACGCTGTCAATTCAAGGAAAACAACTATTAGCATTTGTTGCCAATGATAAAATGTAAGCTTTCAAATGAAAATTAAATTGTTAGAAAACCTATATCTACCACCATGAAACTGGTAAGTTCCCAATACTGAAACCCTTTCCTGACAAGATTAGTTGTGATAATAGCAGGTGTAGTTTTTCTTAAATTGTGTCAACATTCACAAGATTTCCCTAACTCGATGAACCAGTATTTTCTAAGACCAACGCATAATGTTATAAAATCATGAATAGGTAAAAGATCCTTTCAAAGTTCAAGACAGACTAATGAATTTTAGCAAAATAGAATAAGGTCACTGATAGTGTTTCAGGTTCCATATTACAACTTTAAGAAACTTTCATTGGAGAGTTTCGGTGTAGAATCACAGATTACTCACAATTATTTGAAAAGGCTATCAAAATACTCCTTCCTTTTCCAACTTCATACCTGCATGAGGCTGAATTTTCTTTTACATACTTCAAACAAAGCAACCTACTGCAACAGATTAAACATAGAAGGAGATATGTGAATATAGCTGTCTTCTAGTAAGCCAAACATCAAAGAGATCTGTAAAAAATATAAAACAATACAACTCTTCTCCCTCATTGTTTTGTTTTGGAAAATAGTTACTTTTCATTGAAAAATGTTATTCACATTAATAAGCAACGGCTTATTGTTTTTAAATGAATTAGTAACTAAATAGTTTCAAAGTGTCTGTTTCATTTGCTAATCTATTAAATATTGATAGCTATAATCCACATAAACAAAAGCTTTTGGGGGGGGGGGTCTTAATAATTTTTAGTAGTGTTAAGGGGTCCTGAGACCAAAAACTCTGAGAACTAATGGGCTACCCTGTTTAACTCTGGCTGGTCTTTCTGGGCCATATCAGGTCCCATCTTACCCGTGATAGTCCCTTATCATCCCTACCCTATAACGCTCCTTTCTGGGTCTCTGCTATAGTCTTCACTGTTAAGGCCAGTATTTTAATAGTCATACAGTTCTTTTATATTAATGAGCTAGATGTTTATATGATAATCTCCTAGAGTCCATGTTTAAGAATTTTAGGGATTTTGCTTTCTGATAGTTGTTAACACAGCTAGCTCCATGAAACCGAAAACAAAATTACAGTAGACTTCAAGTTCTGTCGTGTCAAAAGAGAGTAAAATGCACCCTCTAGTGGACATGTAAGGTAACAGAACAAAAACGAAATTTATTTGGATTGCCAGAAGAGTTCTGGCCTCATTCCAGAAAATTCAGATAATATATGAGTAGTGGAAATTAACTTTAATTTTTTGATGGTGTGTTTTCAAAAGAACTAAGGAAAAATGAAACAAAATCTGGTTTGAACTTGGTCAATAACTCATTGCAAATGTGAACATGAGGTCACATTTCTACACACTTAGGTAAAAATCTTCTTTCTTAAATTCTTATGAGTTAATTACACACCAGCAATCCGAAATAATCTTGTTTAATTATGTGTTACTTGTTAATTAACTATATCTTTAAATATTTAGAAAAATTCACATTGATGGATAAAGCTGAGATTATTGTTGCTACTTTAGTTCAACCTCCGGATATTAAAACTGTCTGAGCTCACACCCTTGGCATTCTTATGACCTGAAGAACACCTGAAAAGAGCCCTTTTTTTTCGATTCAATTAATATTTGAAAAGGGCCCTTTGAAGAATGAGAACCAATATTTGAAATATGCCTTTGTTTAACTTTGTATGCCAATGTTAAAAGAATTTAATTTTTTGAATCTTTCTCTAGGACGACGTAAGAAAATAGGAGTGAAAATATGCACAACTTTATACTTATCAGTTAAAAATAATGTAATGACATGGAAAGATGTCTGAAATCTATAGTTAAGTTATAAAATGAAGTTACAGACTAATGAGTGGTGTATCTAATTTATGTTCTTAAAAATACATTTGTGCACTAAGCACTGCTCTGTTCATACATAAGAAACTATCTTCATTTGTTATTTCTGAGAAGGAATATGCATTATTCGAAAAAGTAATGGGAGAGTTTTTACTATACTTCTATGTTGTTTAAATGTTGTAAGCATTTCAATTCAAAATAACCAAATAGAATTTTTAGTAAGTTACAGAGATAATTGAGTCAAAGCATCTCAGCAAATGAAAATAGTTATTTCGTCAAATCGGGTATTAGAAGATTTAAGTAATAACAAGAAACTTGATCTAACTGTTTGATTTTAAAAAATCATGAGACTAGTATCTGGAAAAGGAATTTTTTAATGCCTTTATCAACAAAGCACACGTCTGATTCCATCAGTGATGTGGTGGCATATAAAATACTCTCTGCCACCTTCTGAAACTCGGGCAAAGGCAGGAACTCTTCCTCTTGATACCATCTGACCAGATGGTCGTGATGTGCCCAGGAAGTAAGGACATGCCACCATGGTCAGTGGATCACGTCTTAGCTTTGAGTTTTTACAGAGCTAGCCTCAGCCATAACAGCCTGGTAAGTACAGCCCTGTAAGTGAAGAATCAGATGGCAGCATTAATTCCAACTGGCAGTGGTAGGGTTGACTGAGACTTTAAAAATCAGTGGTATTACTAAACTACGGCCACTAAGGATCACACTCTTCCAATTACAATTTAAGCATCATGTACAAAAAGACAGAAATTACGTTTGCTCCAGCCGTCACTCCTATCTGAACACACAGTATCTCCAAGTCAACAACTTAGACAAGAGGAGCAGACTGGCCAAAAACAAATTTCTGTTGTCAACACTTACAGGAAATTATACTTACTGGTCCTTTATAATGTGCAAGTGTTTCACTCTCTAATCTGTCAGATATTGCCCACTGGATATATCCATTTAAACAAAATCCCTCTTTTCTTCCAGTCATTAAAACTCTCTAATCTCTTATTCTGTAAATCTAGTCCAATTATTATTTATATTTAGACATTTGTCTTAATTTACTAAAATCCTCTGCCTGTGCTGAAAGAAACACAGCTTCCTATTACTCAACTAAGTTACCTCAAACACATTTAAATGTTGTTGTTTCTTTGAGTACAGGCAGAGCAAGTTTAAAAAATAGTGAAGATGCGAGTAGGCAATATGTGAACCATCATTCAGTTTTCAACCCTGCCCAAATTGTGTGTTCAATTTATATGAGCAATTGCTTGTTTATATAAGGTTTCCTTACTGTTGGCCTGGTTTACTATGATACAAACATTAGTGCCCAATATGCCAAGCCCTGAGATAAAGGAAAACAACTGTTTGGTATACATTTTCAACTGTCACTGCAAGACACATCTTATTACTTTTGATATTACTTATCAACCTCTCAATTTGAGATAAAGAATGTCTCTTTAGGAGTTTAACCATGCTGGCATGCTTTTATTAAAAACATGATAGTGGTGACCAGATGGCTCAGTTGGTTAGAGCATGAGCTCTTAGCAGTGGGGTTGCCGGTTCGATCCCCACATGGGCTACTGCGAGCTGTGCCCTCCACAACTAGATTGAAACAGGTAGTTGACTTGGAGCCGATGGGTCATAGAAAAACACACTTAAATAAATAAAAGTTTAAAAAAACAAACAAAAAAACAAAAACATGGTAAAAATACTGTATTATACTTGAAAGTTGCTCAGAGAGTAAATCTTTAATGTTCTCACCACACACAAAAAATGTAATTATGTGAGGTGATGGAGGTGTTAACTAACTTATTGTGGTAATCATTTTGCAATATATATACGTGTATAAAATCATTAGGCTGTATACCTTACACTTACATAATGTTATGTGTCAGTGATATTTCGACAAAGTTGGAAAAAAACAAAAAATAAAAACATGGAAATAAATCACATGAAATTATACTAAAATAAGAATAAAGGCCTGCAAGTATAAAACAGGCTGACGAATGTGCTCTACATGAAAATGACTTTAAAAAAAAAAAAAGACAAAAAGGGCAAAGGGATATGTGTGAGGGAACACACAATTCATCAGAACTAAAACTGAGGCGGAAGATCAACACACAAGACCCTGGTGGTTGACAGAAATTACCTTTCCCGAGAGTGGTATTTGTGAGAAGTAAATACAGGGAATTTCAGCATCCTATCCCACACCCCCTCCCCCCCCACACACCACCCCAAAAATACAGCAAAACTGTGGACGGTCTCCTCCACTTGAAGCCCTTTCCTAACCACAGAGCAATGGCACTAAGAGGTCTCAACAGGAAGGCTGAAGTCAAAAAAGCAGGGCCATTGCTAACATTTTTCTCTGAAGGCTCTTAAAACAGACTACTCTGATGTGCCCAGGAAACATCCTACCCTGGAGAAAGGATTTCCTTTATAAGTAGCTGCTAGCATTTTTAGAGAGCAGGCGCAGGCAAGTCACACTTGACTTCAACACACTAAAAGCTTTCAGGAGTTCCTCGAGCTCAAACGGGCCCCCCAGTGCATGTTGAACCCTAGTATCTTCTTTACTAATATAATTTAGCTAGACTTGTGGCAGTTCAATTAGAGAATGCAGTTTCCAGCCTCCACTGCATCCAACTGTGGCCACATGACATCGATGGAATGTGAGTGGAAGTGATGTGTACAACCTCTGTGTCATTTGCTCACAAGGGAACTCATTGTTTGCCTCCTTTTTCACTCTTTTAACTTTCCCTTTTGGTAGAAAAGTATCTACCATATTAGGACATTATATGATTATCAGAATTAAAACAGTGTACTGATGGCACATGGTTACAGGTAGATCAACATAAACAGAAAAACAAGTGGAGAAAACACATCTAAGTATATAAGCAAACTGATTAAGAAGGAGGAGCATTTATGTAAATTAATGTAAATCAAATTAGTATTATGTCAATTTGGAGTAGTAGGGCAGGATTATTAATAGCCTCTTTGTATAACAAAATTTTCAATAACACAACTCTTAAAAATAAAAATTCATCAAGAATACCACAATTTGAAGCTAAGCACGCCAAATATAAACTGTGCTTTTAAGGTACCATTTGCCATTTGAGTTACCACTTTTAACTCACTGAGAGAAATGGAGGTGATCCTTTGAAGAATTTGTAAAGTCTTCAAAAAAACATTTTTAACCCCAAACTACTACTGTTCCATCTATGGTTAATGTGGCATAGCATTTCAAACAGTGGGAAACAGATGGATTATTCAGCAAACAGGGCTGAGCAACTCACTCGCTATATGAAGGATGGGGAGCAAAGTTACATCCTTGCCTCATCCTTGCCTTACAACTAAATAAATTCCAATTGGATTCAAATTTTAAATGTAAAAAATAAAACTATAAGAGTGTCAGAGGACATTTAAAATGGTATCTTTATATTCTTGGGGTGTGGAAGAGAATTCAAAGGATGAAAGGAAAGCATCCGGCCATTATTTCCACATTACTAACTTTTGCACATCCTTCCTGTCATTACAGTTACCCGATCCCTAAGTTTAATAAAGTTGAAAACCAAAATGGGAACATAAGAAGAAGGAGCAACCTGGTCACTCAATCTTTTGTGGCCCAGGGTCAGCCCAGACTCGGGGGCGCATAACTCTTTGTGCTCTGGAAGCACTGCACTTGACCCCTTTCCCAATTCCAGGCACTGCCAGTTCCGTATTCCGGGTATGAAATACTTTTTACCCCAACCACGGCCCTAAAACATCCTCCAGGAAACAACAATTTTTTTAAAAAGAAAGAAGAAAAACAACAATAACAACAGCAAAGAAGCCAGGAACTGTTAGAACATTATGGAAGCGGACAATGAATGTTCCCTTCAAGACTTCTAAAACCAGCCTGTAACACAAGACAGAAGACTGAACTTGAGACCCAAAGGATGCCCCATTCTTCCCGTATTGCCCAATCAAGGAATATTTTTCAGGAACATGGGGTACTAGAATAAGTGTAATCTCTAAAGTCATCTTAAATTCATATTCTTCAGCAGTTCTGGCTCAAAAATTTGACCTTGACATTAAGCCAATTTCATAGACCAACTGTCACTTCAAAGAACAAGAAAAACTGTGAGTAAAGATTAAATGAAAAGCATTTTCCAAGTCGACCCCAAAGGGAAACAGGTCGCTGTAATAAAGAATAAGGCAGCTAACACATTTCATGAGCCAAAAAGATATTCTTAGAGATATGAACACTTCCCAGGAGAGATTGACTAGAAGTGTCAAAGGTTTGGGGCCTAGTGTTTACTACTGGCAGATGACAGAGATAAAAATAACTAATCTAAAAATGCAGTGTCATAGCTACCTAAGCTAATCTATAACAATAATCCTAAGGTAAAATACTATGGTGCTACTTTTGTAGACAGCAAACTGGGTCATCAATGATTCTTCTAAGATGGTGAAGGTAGTAAGTGGCAGAATCAGGACTCAAATCCAGCACCTGTGATTCTAAAATCAGAGGTGTTTTGCTCTACTTTGCAGCACCCTCCCTGGTGGATGAGATTTAGATCAATGTGTAACATCTGAAGAAAACACTAGCACTAGCTATACAACTGCTCTGAAAAAATAAATTATCTTGGGGCAGTAGCAAGGGAAAAGGCATTATTAATGTCATTTTTTTTCTGAGAATTTCTTTCATATACTATAATCTAGAAGCAACTACCACTATTATCCAAGACATTAATCTTTATAATTAAAAAAATGGTATATGAAAAGTACAGGTTAAATATCCCTTCTACAGTAAATGGGCATAGATTCACTGAAAAATTATCTGTTCTACCCCAAGTATTAGTGCAGCTAAGGTGATACATATTAAAGATGTATATGAGTAAAGAATCACCTGAAAAAAATGCTCTCAAAGTCCTTGGTTTCTCAGGGGTGTAGGGATTCTGTCCTCATAGCAAAGACTGCCCAAGGTTCCCCAATATACACATATTCTCTGCTCCTTCCTTTGTAAGAGAATTGGGTACGTGGCCCTATGGGAAAAAGGCTGCATTTTCCAGCCTCACTTCTAGTCAGGTGTGACCACGTGACAAAGTTCTGAAATATGGGAAGTAAGCAAAACTGGGGTGAAAGTCTAGGATATTTCTTTAAAGAAGGGGAGCATGTTATCTTTGCCTTTCTTCCTACTGTCTAAAATGTGAGCATGATGGCTTGAGCTTAAACAGCCATTTGGGGCAATCAGGTTTAAGCCATGCTTTGGCAGATAAAGATACAAGATAAAAGAGGGCAGGATCCTGGAAGATTGGGGACCACCATATTAACCCTAGACTATTTACCTCCAAATTTGTTTACAGAAATAACCTTCTAACTTATATAAGATGCTGCCCACTGGAGAGTAGAACCTAAATCCAACCGATAGAGCACTCATACTTTTTACTGCTTTGCAACATTTTCAAGCATCTCAATGATGTCTAAAGATGTCATTAAATTCTCAAATCTTGAATTTACTTTCAATCCAAAGCCAAATATTTTCCATAAGCACATGCATGGACAAACATCTGCAGAGTTCGGGACTCCATTGCAAAATTAAATAGCATCAAAAAGTGCTTCTCGGGGTACATTAGATACCCCTTATCCAAAGTTCAAAGCACCACCTGTTGATATCCTTTCCACAACACCTAACACACTGTATTTATTTGGTTAGGAGTTTGCCTGCATCACTTCTCCTCTCCTTGCCAAACAGACCAGGAGCTTTCTAGAAAGTTCATGGTCAAATCCCCAGTGCCTATTATAGTGCAGACACTCAAAAATGTTTGTGAGCTGCTGAACAAGTCAAAGACTGGCCTTAAGGATGGTGTTCTTTGTCATGGTTTGAAATCCTCTCAAATTACAAGTTAAACATGCAACTGAGTTATGAATTTACTCCAGTGATTCTCAACCTGAACAATGTTTAAAAAAGGCAAGTCTCTGGATCCCACCTGCTCAAGGACACTGAGTCAGAATCACGTGGGTTGGATTCTAAGTGCTTACAGCGTACATAAGCTAGACTTACATAACTACATAACAACTGACATTTTCAGGGAAGGAACAGAAGAGTAGCTTGAAAATCCTACCTGTTTCTATGATAGCATACGAAATTCAGGGAAAGGCCTCTCTCTGGAGTCAGAGTGAAAAACCGCCTATTGCCTTTTATCATTTTAAGTTCTGCTTCCCTTGGGGTTGGCTTTCCAGCTCCTATAAAATGCTGTTGCCAGCCTGCATATTCCTTTCAGTACAACCCAACCTCTACTTGTCTCGAACTCTCCACTTGATTTTTTTCTCACTGAGCCATTCTGTGTTTAGTCAAAATGTTTTTTAATCTCTTCATATTTTTCTTTTGACATACACATACACATATATTTCTAAAATAAAAATACTAAGGAGTATTTGGTTTCCCTGGAATCCTTAGAGCTTTAAGATTTTTCACTGGACACTTCATCCTATAGTTCAAACCATGAAGATAACATTGCTGAAATTCATTTTCTAACTCAGTATTTTGTTTTTGATACCAAAAATTTCATCATTAGTTACCACTCTCAACATTTTTTTAATAATAAAATGCCAGCTTTAGGTACTTTTTAAAAATTACACTCCATATTTTATTTTATATACCTAACTAAAATTTCTTTCTTCAATGTTGTCTATCACATCTAATTTTTTATTCACTTCTTATAGACTTTTGAGAAGCATATTAAAAAATTATGTCATCTTGGGGGGGAAAAACAACCTGTGAGGTAAGTGTAATTATCTCCATTCTATAGATGAGCAAATGAAAGACAAAAAAGCCAAGTATAGCTTTTTCCTTCGCTACTGCAGGCTATCTGGGGTAGCATTTTAAAGGTCTTCTAGTAATTAGAGTGTTTCTCTTAAAGTACTTATCTCTGGTAGAAAACCTAACACTTATTCTAATAACACAATTAGAAATTATCAAACTAAACAGCTAGATGTTGGCCTTTTGGAACAAGCAGTCTTCCTTTCAGGTCAGCGATATAGTCAAATGTCATCTAGTCCCATTAGGAATCTGATAATAAATATACAACCACATTAATAAAGTCTTCAAACTTCTGAGTCACTGGTGAAACTTAATAGTATGTAATGATAATCAAAGATCCAATCTTTAATTATTCTATCAAAAATAAACCTGCAAGATTAACAGCAACCATGGCTGGCAATCTAAATATAATTCATTCAATGGTTGTGTTAGTAAAAATATCACTCTACATTATTATGCAGAATCATAAGGAAATGAGCCACTCTAGATAAGATACTTAAATTCTTTCTAAATGGGCTATACTTGGCTTTTTTGTCTTTCATTTCCTCATCTATAGACTGGAGATAATTACACTTACCTCACAGGTTGTTTTTCCCCCCCAAGATGACATAATTTTTTAATATGCTTCTCAAATAATAACCTCTCAATAAATGGCAGGATAATAGTAGTATTATATAATTTGCTGCCTTCTTAAGTAGGGTGCACTAAACATAATTCAACTTTTTGTAATGACTCAGTCTACTAGTGTGGGTCATCTTAAAACAACTAATTATTAATATTTCATTTTATGTTAAATTAGGTTCCTTATATAATACAGGCGTGTGTAGACAAGCTCTATAGCAAGCATCCAAGACTTAAAAAACGTGAGCACATTTTGAAACTGACAATAATCTTATTAAACTTTCTCCTCTTTCAAGATTTCAGGATGTGCCCAAATAATGCCCTAACTTTTGGGGGCTCTGTCACCAATAAATGAGCATGAGGACCAACTAGAGCAATAATTTTGGGTATTTTTTGTGGCTAATTTTAATATCTAGGTCATAAAGGACTTCACAGGAGTAAACACCTAGCCCAGGGTATAGGTGCAGACATTTATACAGATCATGTGGGAAACTGGGCCAAATGACTTAGTCAGGGGAACACTAAACACAGTCAGGTAAATACCGCAATCCTGAGTCTCCTCACCTGCCCAGAGTAGCAAGACAGCTCAGCAATGCTCTTCTGAGGGACAGGTCTGCTCTCACCTTCTCTTCACCCAACACAAAAGAACACACATGTGACTTTTGCTGCCTGGGATTTAAAAACAGGACCACCTTTTGTTTCTTTCCTGTGTGTGTTTATCTTTGAGTCATGGACACCATACCTAGCACTCATTGGACTCTTCTATTATTCTAGGCCTTATCTTATTCCTTTTTATACTCTTTATAGCACACGTATTCTGAAAGTTGAAACCAAATTCCTCGTATTATTGTCTTGAACTGCTCTCTGTTGTTAGTTGGAGGTTCCACCACTTCCTAAAACCGAATAAGCACAGAGTCAAATAACGTGTTCCTCAAAGACAATTTGCCAGTCCCCAGCCTCTCGTATTTCTCATTCTGTCAGTCCTACTATCAATTTCCAAAAGAAAAAAATATTCCCCAGTAAAAAAATTCAGGTTTGGGGTCTATCTCAGGAGGACTTTCTTTTCATGGTGTCTGGGCTTCCTTCTCTCTACCTGTTCTGCCAAATGTGGCAGATACTCCTTTCTCAGGTGACACACAGGTGATCTGTGTAGTGTGTTCAGCTCGCCCAGTTGGGCTGCAGTCCCTACAGATGTGTGCAAGGGTGTGCCAAGCCACTTCAAGGCCCTCGAGGTTTTACAATTCAGCGACAGGGCTGTCAAGGCAGGAGACAGGTGCCTGCCTTTATCCTCATGACACCACTACCACATCCCAACAGTCACACACAATCAGCCATGCAGCAGGCAGTGCAAACATCCTCTAAATCTTCCTGAGAACACAGCCACCAATTCCCACGCCCATCTCCCCTTGAGGGTTTCACAGATTCTCTCTTGCTCTCCATTTGCATAGATCCTCCTTGGGTCATCTCATCTCCTGTCATTTCGGTTTTATCCTTCCTATTACCCATCCTTTTGATCAAATGACTTACTGAGTTCCATTCCATGATCAAAAATGTTTCTAGAAATCCAAACTTAGAAAACAATTAGGAGAGTTTTTATTGTTACCAATTTTTTACCAAAGGCTTTTTTGACCTTAGAAAAGAATTCTTTACTTGGTCCCTTTCATCAATCAATCAATCAACCAATCAATCCAGGAACCAGACTTTATTCCTGTTTCCACAAAAACTAGAACTGGGCCTAAGTCTCAAAACCTGCATTAATGAGAATCATCTCTTGAGTAAGTTGTGGCCTTTCAAAGATTTGGCTTCCTTATCTATAAAATGAGTCTGTTATGCTCAAAATAATATTTCCCAGGGAAATAACTGGAGCGATTTCTTACAATTCTAAAATCCTATGAGTCTAAGTATTTACTGAACACCTACTTTTTTATAATGGTGTAATGGAGGAAGATACAGAAGAGTTGATCTTAAGGAACACACAATCCCACTGGGAAAGTACCATATAACTGAGTTCTAAATTATATGTTAAATCCAGATGGATTAAAGAGCTAAATGGTAAAATAATAACCATAATAAAAAATACGTACTTGAAGAATACATAAGGAAATATTTTTACAATCCTGCATTGGGAAAGGCTTTCTATACCCTTCTGGCAATAGCACCTTGAGAATGCTTCCCCCACCCAGTTCCCCCACCCATATGGTTTGGGTGGGGAGGAGCCCACCTTCAGCTCCAGAGGTGGGCATAGATGTAAGACTGGCCAATCATAGCCTCGTATCTTCCTGACCACAGGGTCTGGTTCATGGATGGACATATAACCTAAGCCAGGGCAATCAGAGGAAATGAGACTCTATCTAGTACAGGGCTTTAGTTGGAACTATTGGGAACCAGTATTTTTTGGAAGGGGTTGGTGAGAGGCCAGAATGTAAATGGAGAGCTTCTGGCAGCCATCTTGCCACCAGGAAGAGGGGACCTACTTGAAGATGGAGCCAACACAGAGTAAAGCAGAGCTGAAAAGGGGGTAAACTAGTCACCCGCAATGACTTTGCTTATGCCTCTAAACGCAGAAATCCCTGAAGCTTATCCCTTTTTTCTCAGGCGAGTTTGCAGTTTGGGGCAGCCACCAAAAATTCTAATACACTCCCCTGGGGGTTTTCCAACGAAATAGACTACTATCCTCCCAAGGGAAAAAAAAATTATTTGCCCATACATTTTCAATATGATTGGATAAACAAAGCTCTGGATCCAAATCTCCAGAGGTACACAATCTTACAGACTTAGAAATAGAGTGCCTTTCACTGTGAAAAATATCCTCTGGCAAAATGGATGCCAAGATATTTTTAATCATTTAATTATATAAGAATAAGTCTCTAAGGGGCAGCCGGATGGTTCAGTTGGTTAGAGCGCGAGCTCTGAACAACAGGGTTGCTGGTTCAACTCCCACATGGGCCAATGAGCTGCGCCCTCCACAACTAGATTGAAGATAATGAGCTGCCGCTGAGCTACCGGAGGGGCGGCTGGATGGCTCAGTTGGCTAGAGCCCGAGCTCTCAACAACAAGATTGCTGGTTCAATTCCCACTTGGGATGGTGGGCTGTGCCCCCTGCAACTAAAGATTGAAAACAGCAACTGGACTTGGAGCTGAGCTGTGCCCTCCACAACTACATTGAAGGACAACAACTTAGAGCTGATGGGCCCTGGAGAAACACACTGTTACCCAATATGACCCAATAAAAAAAAATATGTCTCCAAGTATTAACGATAGAATAATATTATCCACTCAGGGATAGGTTCAGAAAGATTTAAAAAACAGGTAGTAGGCCATTAGAGACAATCTGACAAATCATTTCTGTAAAACTACTATTAGTATCATTAAATTGTCCTGATAGTGTCTTTTGAGAAAATATGCATTACAGAATTTCTGAAAATATGCTACTAAAGCTAGATTCAAATTGTTGTAAATACATATAATCTAGGAAAACTCAAAAGCCTATTATTTGTATAAATACAAATATTAACATTCAGGATGAGAAGCTGAAATTGTCCACCCTTTTTTATTCTCATTAGAAGAGACTATTTTGTAAATAAATCCCTGCTAGTCTAAGCACCAATTGAGATTCACACAAATGGGAGATATTGAAAAGGCTTGACAGTAGGTATGTAGTATAAATAGAAAAACATGTATGTGGTAACAGAGTGAAGTGCTAATGTCTTCTTATAATACTAAAATTCCATGGCAAGGAATAAACTAAACTACAGCCCATGGGCCACAACTGGCCCACTGTTTTTTTGCAAATGAAGTTTTATTGAACTACAATCATGTCCATTTGCTTGATTTTGTCTTTGTTTTCACACCACAAGAGCAGAGGTAAATGGTTGCAAGAGAGACCAGGTATCCTGCAAAAACTAAAATATTTACTATCTGGTTCATTACAGAAAATTTTGAGGTCCTCTGATCTATGGTTCTAAGTATTTATTGGTCATTTATCATGGTCTAGGCTCTGGGAGTAGGGTGGGTGGGCCATTACGACAACAGAAAGATATACGAAAATAAAAAAAGCCTCTACCTGCAGACATAAAAATTAGAAGGAGATATAATACACATTAAAGACCATAGAAGTTGGGAAATAACTAGGGACTAAATCTCAGAACTAGAGGAGGGTTCCAAATTTAAACATTTGCAGAGACAGATTAAGACAATAAGGGGCACAAAGAAATGGTGATTGATGACTGAAGGAACGAGTACCATCCAAAGGGGGCAGCAGTCACTCAAGAATGGGGATCCAACCTTACCAGCCCTCCCAAATCTCCAATTTTTCAAAAGAATCTACACAGCTGAAATTCTGTGTGAAATCCTCTTAAATAAATGGTGACAACAAATTTTAAGAAATTGTAAACCATATGTAGGCCAAGCAAAATACATTAGAGGCCCGAGAGCCGCATGTTTTTGACATAAAGGCTAAAAACTGAAGATGCCCAAAGTAAGGACTGGCAAGTGTGGGCTAGAATTTCAGTAACGGTCAAAATGCAGGTATCTCAGAAGTTAGGTACAAATCTCTCACTTTTAGGTATTGGACAAGTAATCTTCCCTCCCCAGGCCTCAGTTTCCACAAAACGACAAGAGAAGTAAATGATCTGAGAGTTCCCTTCAGCAGTACAAATTTATCCTTCTGTAAGAATTCCCTGAAATATTATCCTTATAAGGGAAAAACTTCCAGATTTCACCCCTATCTAATAATTTACGAAAGACTTTACAAAAGAAAAACACTTATCCACATACCTATACCGTTCATATTGGGAAACAAGACTAGTTTGCATGAAAATAACTGACAAACTAATGAACTTCTTCATGGACATGTGTCATGAGTACAAGGTGTGATCAAATAATAAGCTGAATGTTTAAATAAAAATATATATTTCAGTAAAGGACACATTGCCATGAATCCCCCTCAAAATATTCCCCTTCACTTCAAACACACTTATTCCATCATTATTGCCACTTTCTGAAGCAGTTCTGGAAGTCCTCTTTCATGTCTTTAGTTGTGCTGTCATAGCTGCTTTGATGTCCTGAATCATTTTGATTTGGGGGAAGATCCAGAAGTTGCACGGGGCGGTGGGGGGGTGGGGGGGTGCCAGATCTGTTGAATAAGGTGGATGAGAACACACAGTAATGTTTTTTTGTTTTTGTTTTTGTTTTTTTATTAGTTTCAGGTGTACAAAACAATGTAATAGACATTTATACCCCTCACAAAGTGATAACCCCCCTCCCCAATCTATCCCTCTGGCATCCTATATAGCTGTTACAGTTCCACTGACTCAATTCCTTATGCTGTACTCCACATCCTGTGACTATACACACACACACACACATACACACACACACGTGTGTGTGTGTGTGTGTATAAAATTACAGTTGACATTCATTATTATTCAGCTTTAGGTGTACACTGCAGTGGTCAGGCACGTAATGTTTTTATTTGACAGAAATTGCCGTATACCAGAAGTGATTTGTGACACGGAGCATTTCCATTGTGATCACAAAACATGGTGAAAACTGCTGCTGAATGCCATCCAACGGAAAGGCAGAGATCTTCAATACTGGAAGCGGTGCATCGAACCTTAGTAACAGTGTGCGACAAGTTTCAACTTGCTCGGTGAAGTCAGTCAGGTGTGAGCTGCAGTTGAGAGGTATGTTTTAAAGTGTGCCGTAAATAATCCTCCATCATGATAACATTCCGTGTCACACATCACTTCTGGTATGGCAATTTCTGTCAAATAAAAACATTTCAGTGTTCCTCATCCACCTTATTCACCAGATCTGGCACCATGTGACTTCTGGCTCTTCCCCAAAGTCAAAATGATTCAGGACATTGATTGAGGCAGCCACGACAGCACAACTGAAGACAGTCACAAAAGAGGACTTCCAAAACTGCATCAGAACATGGCAAGAATGATGGGATAAGTGTGTTTGAAGTGAGGGAGAGTATTTTGAAGGGGATTAATGACAATGTGTCTTTTACTGCAATAAATTTTTAAAATTTAAACATTCACCATATTTTTGGATCATACCTCATAGTTTTATGAATATTTATGAAGTTTTTTGTGCCAAATATATAAGAGCAAAGCACACCCAAATTCAACAGTGTCACAACCACATAGAAAGAAAGAGTCTTTATCTGTAAGGAAGTATGAAACAGAACTACTGAGCAAAATAAATGTGTTTTAATACCACTCCCTAAAACATGGGAAAGAATTCTCTCCTGTCGCCACACAAGTTTTTTGTTTTTTTTTAAAGTTGGGATCAAACACAATAAAGGTCAAACTAAGACATAATCTAGGCTGGCAGCAATACCATCACTTCCTGTTATAAGTATAGAGTAATGGGCTTTTAAATCAGAAATGCGATTTAATAGAAAAACCCTCCTACCAGGCTCTGGAAGCTGAGTTCAGGGTGACACTATCTGCCTCTGTCCGGCCTTGTCCCTCATCACTTTCCCCCATTAGTGATTTCCCTAATTTCACACATCATTTAAACAAAGAAAAAGACAGCCATAAAAATATCACCAAAAGGTTAACCACCAGCACTAATAGAAAATTATAGCACTGCAGGTGCTTTGAAATGAAAAATGTAATTTCAATAAGTGCTATTATTAATCTCAACAGTAATTTTCAATGCACTCTATTTCTAAAATGAATACAGAAAACACTCATAATGATCCCAAATAAATTTTGTTTATGGAACCATATTCAACTGGGAATAGAGGAATTTCCTTCTCCCTAGGTGTAATTATATTTGGAGTTACCTTTCATTAGCATCAATAGTCTCTCCTATTATCTTTCTATAAATATAACTTTAAGATGGTGTCCCATCCCATTACTCGGTCTCTCTCAAATAAGCTCTAAAAGAAATCTTTAAGCATATTGTATGACATTCAAAAGAAATTAGTAATTCAGGATGTATAACTAGCAGCCACTGAATCTTAGGAGAAATTGTCTAAAAGAAGCCTCTGGAATGGTAGGTACATGATCAAAGAAATAGTCACACCTCACTTGCCTTTTTGAATTGGGCAGAAACCAGACTAAAAAAAAATAATAATAAAAATTAACTTCTTCCTTCAGATTAAATGAACACATAGGCTCTTTGAATAAACAAAATTCTAAATTTTTAAATCTTTTCAAAGGGACAAGGTGATGTATTGACAAAAGAACAGAACAGAAGTCTGGTGATCTGAGGTACTGGTGTTGGTAATTGACTTTGTTGCAACCTCAGCCAAGTTCTGAAAAAGCCTCCTGGGTCCTTAGCATGACTCCTGTCAAAAGAGGGTCTGGATTTCTGAAGTCCTTCCAAGACTGTTCTATTAATTCTATGATAAGGCTCTTTTTTGATAACATTGTATCCAATTCCTGCGGTATTTAAAATAGTCAAACAAATGATCAACACTGCACTCCTTTGTCAGTTCTTCATTTTCATGTCCACCCAGGGAAAGTGTGTGATTGACAGATTTCCGAGTCTTAATCTTTTAAGTCAATAACAAGATCCCAGAAACATTAGGCCTGTCCTAGAAAGTTTAGGGATTCTTTGAGGGACCATTTTCTGAGCCAAGCCTTGTTATTTTACACTCAGTCGAATTTCACATGTGTACAAGATCTACAAAGATCTTCACTCTGTTTTGAAACTAACAAAACTGCCTTAACTTAATGCTCCTGGGTTTTTTCCCCTCTGTCAAATTAAAATAGTTCCCTCCAGGTAATCTTCCCAAATCCCTCTACTTTCCCTTATTCTGGGTTCTGTTTTTTCTCTAATCTAAAACTGGTGCACCTTGAAGGTCAATAATGATTTGCAAATCCTCAAATTCAAAATTCCTTTTCCTCAGTCTTGATTTTCCTGGATTTTTCTGAAACATTTAACCCAATCTCTCAATTCATTCACTCATTCATATATGTAACAAATTTTTCTCTAGTGCTAGCAAGGCAGATATCACACTAGGTAGGCACTGCTTATACGTGTTAAACAAGATCTGAAACCAGCCCTCCAGACCTTACAAGGCAGATGCAAACAGGCAATTATCCCAAAATTCCTAGAAAGATGAATAGACGACCCCCTCTTCAAAATTCTACATATCACTGGGCGGGCCAACAGGATGTAGGTTCCCAGGTGCTAAACAGATGTTGAACAAAGTAACCCTGTCCCCACCTTTTTTAAGAGTTATAAATTAATAGTTAATAAAGATACCATTCACCACCCAGTTACCTATTCTAACTCTTCAGCCATTGCCTCCCATTTCTATTTAGAACTAGGCTCAAGCCTGTTCTTTCCACTCTGCCTCCTCTTGCCCTCAATCATTACGGGTCCCAGACTGTCGGAGGCCAAGGCTTTCCTCTACACACTACCTCCAGAGAACTCATCCATGTCCTATATTTAACCTTTAAGAAGACACTCCCAAATTTCTGGCTGTAGTCCCAACCTCTCCCCCAGGCTTCGAACTCCCATAGCAAAGTGTCTGTTGCATACATCCACAAGGACACCCCAGGGTCCCTCAAACTCAACATGTCCAGAACTAACCTACCCCAAACATGTGCCTCATTCCACCTTCTACATCTCACTTCATAGCACCACACAACCACTCACACCGTCACCAAACTAGAAACTGGGAATCCTGCTTACAACTCTTTCATCTTCCTTACTCAACACACAAAATAAACAAACAAGGCTGGCCACTTCTACCTCTTAAATGATTTTTAATTTACCCCCTTTTATCCTTGCTACCATTGCCCAGTTCAGGTGACTTTTCTTTCCGTCTGGTGTTATCACCCAGTGGAGTCACTCATCTCCTCTCACTTGGCATTTGTTTTCTGGCTTCCATTCTCTTCCCACTCCTGCCATTTTATACACTCTTGCGCACTACAGTCATGAGAATTTTCCTAAAATGCTGGGCTCCCCATTGAATACAACCTGAAGTGCAAATTCTTCTGCCTGACTCCTTGGATTCAGAGTGGCCACAAAGTCATTTACGCACTAAAACCAATTGAGAATCTACAAAGATACCAGGGAACACCTGAATAACTTCCAGACACCTTCATGGAGGAAAACATTTAGATGATATGGGAAAAATTAAACTTTGTAGATAATGGAGATATTCATACAGAAAACTTTGTGGTCAACCGGTCCCAACTTTTCCCATTCGTTATCTCCCACAGCCCTGTCCTACACAAACCCTCCAGCCCAATCAAACTAGCTTCCTCCCTAACACATATCGTGGGCATTCTTGCCTCCCCTCCCCCTTTGGCTCACCCTGGTGCCTTCTCATCACATGATCCCCTTCAATAGCCTTGCAGCCCCAGATGTCTTCCTGCATAATATCTTCATGGAACATTCCAGCCTGAACATCCCGCCTCTTCCTAAACAGCCATAGTGCTTACCATTTACACTAACTCTCATTTACTGATTCATTAAATGCCTCCTATTCTGATGAGCCACCCACTACTATTTAGACTCGATGATAATTAAACTCTGTGATCATTTTTCGCTTGCCTGCGTTCATTTTGTCCAACAGGTTACAAGGTCTTTGGAGTCAGGGAACCTCTCTTAAATACTCTTTGGCATCTCTATCAAGCCTACCACAGTCCCTTGTATATAGAATACGCCTGACACAAGCCATAGAGGAACACTAAAACAATTGCCTATATTCTCAGATTACTCGTATCATCCTAAAACAAATCATCAGAGTTAAAATAGAGGTCCTTCTACCACCTAGTAGTATACTCAAACTCTGGCTCTTTTGAAAGTTAAAGAAAATCTGTGTGCCTGAAGAAAGACAGGATGTCCCATGAAAGAAAACTTCTCGGTAATATTAGTCTTATAAACATATTCAAGCAACTCATACTTGGTTTAGATATAACCTAAATGTCTAAGAATTTAAACATGTTTTCTACGGCCTTTTAAATCATGCATATTCAATGCAGTAATTTTGCCTCCGAGGGAGTGAAATACATTCTTGGGGGAGGAGGGTTGTGCTGTGGTGGTGGCTCTTTTTATGTATGAAGCACAGATATACAGTGCATAAATACATATACAGTATCTCTGTGGTCGTAAAATGCCATGGAGGGGGGCAGTGATTTAAAAAAAAATGTCTAAAAAGGCTCTTGGGGAGGCATGATGAAGAAAAGGTTGAGAAATGATGCTGTAAACCAAATGGACTGTCTGTTCTGCTAAATTTACGAAAGCTTGATAGCTCCTTACCAGCATTCAAGCAATACAAATGCACAGGAACAAAATCTAGAAGATAAATAATTCAGATGAAATTAGTTTTGTGTTTTCGTGTTCTCAAAAGTTTCTTTTGTATTCTAGATGTTCTTAAATGTTCCTTTTTCCCCTGCTACAGGGAGGGTAAACCTTGGATAGACATTAAGGTGAAGAGTTTCCTATCAAAAGTGAACTGGCACTTAAGGAACTACAAGGGGAGTTTTTTTGTTTTTAAGAGGAAATTTTTTTTTAACATATTATAAAATATGTGTGAGAACATAGCTAGGACTGAATTAAGATTGAATAGTTATTTATATCTGTTTCCTGTTTAGCCTTTTGACAGAGTTCAGCCCTGCATTTCATAGTCAGCTCTGGATAAGATTTCCCAGAATAACGCTGATGTGGGGTCTGCTGGCAGGGAGGACCCCAGAACGACATCCTGCAATTCACACCCATGAACACACAGTCTGCTAAACTCAACAACTTCAAAACAAAAAACAAAACGTCACTGTAACATTTCCTCTGCCAAACCCTGTTTTGAACCTCCAAAACACAAAGAAGGAGAGGAAAGAAAAAAAAAACACAACTGGACATGTTTAGAAACAAAGGCAGGTTGTGAGAAACATTAAGGGTCCTTTTCTATTTTTTTAAATTAAGCCATAAATTCCTCTGTACAACCTGAAAAAAAAGGACTACGTGGGACTGTGAGAGAAACAAAGACCGCATTTGTTTGTAACACAGTATTTTTGGTGTCTGTATAGCGTCTTTACCAAATATCAATATATTATCCAATGGGCTAATGTTTGTCAGGTTGGGCACTCGTGAAAATGAAGACCTCAAATCAGAGAAAAAAACATAAATAAAATAAAGTAAAAAAAAATAAAATGAAAAGAAAGCCTAACAATAGCGGTAGAACTGTCATGAATGGGGCATGCAAGTTGGTAAATGTGAAAGAGAAAAGATAAAGGTGATGGTGCTTTACAGGATGGAAGACAAGATTCCTGACTTTGGAACAGGGCCTCATAAAATACTGGGGCACATTTGGCAAAAAGGTTGGGAATAATAAAGCTAACAGAGAGCTGATGGTGAGAAACAAATCTTTAGCCCTTTGACTATGCCATCAAAAGTGGAGGATCTCTAGTAACCCTACAGGAAAAGATCGTTTATGATCCGTCTGTATATTGCCAATCCCAATGGCCTGAAAATCATCGCCCCTTATCATACGCGATGGCTCCCGTGCGCTTCTACACTGAAGCCTACTCACTGTTTCCTAAAACAAGTCTCCATTTTTCACAGTCATTACTCTCTTATGTCTCTTATTTCACTGGCCAGTCTTTCTCTCTCTTCTTCATGGTCTCCTCTTCCATCATTACTGGTCCCAAGGTGTCCTCAGCTACACACTCCCTCCAGTGAGCTCGTCCACTTTCTACATTTACCCGTGACCATCAGGCAGACACTCCCAAGTCTCCTGCTCGAGCCCTGATCTCTTCAGCCTCTCATTGCAAACTGTGTCCACTGGACACACCTGCAGGGACCTCACATGGGCACCTTACAGTCAGCATGTCTGGGGCCAGCCTCCCCCGAACATGTTGCTCCACGTGTATTCTACATCTCAGTTCACAGCACCACGCAACTGCCATCCCAGTCACCAAGCCAGCATCAGGGAATCCTGCTTAACACTCAGCGCAACATGCTTTTCATCATTTTTCTCTCTTAAATATTTCGTGACTGTCCACTTAATCCCTGCTATGCATGTCCTAGTACAAGATCGTCCTTTCTCACACCCAGACTGTTCAAGTACCTCCTAGAGGTCTTCCGGCCTCCAAACTTCGCCCAACTCCCCCCCCCCCCAAAATCCATCTACACACTGCAGCCAACTGGTCCGGCTAAAATGCAAAGTGATTGGTTTCATGCCCCTCCTCAAAACCCTTCAATAGCTCCCCAATACCTCCCAAGTAATAATAACATTACATATATATATTACATACATATATACATATATATGTATATACATATATATACATATATATGTATATATGTACATATATATACATTACATATATATGTATATATATATACATATATATATACATATATATGTAGTGCTTATTGTCAGGGACTATTCAAAACTCTTCATATATATTAAGACTGACAAAAATTCTATGAGGTAAAAGCAGTGTCCACTGATAACAAATGAATAAAGAAATGTAAGAGGATATATGCCCAGCCACTTTGTCAAGCTCACTGACATGTTTGCCAATAATGCACCAAGTCATGAAAACTTAAATGTGCTTTAGTTTTAAACGTCACAGACTCTTAGCACTGTAAGAGATCGTAGAGATCACCCAGGCCTTCACTCATCTCTTCACTGCACATGTAAGAAACTGCAGTCCAAGGAAGTGGTCTTGAGTCTGTATAATGTACTAGTTCCAAAGTCCAGGTGAAAATCTTCCCTCCTTGATTTACAGTCCAGATTCTAGCTGTACAATTACTTCTCAGAACATTTGGAATTACTAAAACTGCAATGTTCTAATGAGGGCCCTCCCAGGTCAAGAAAAACCAGCCAAGCTAGAACCAGTTTTCCTTGAATCTGGTAGGCAGTATGAGAGACAATGCAGATTTAAAGGAAGGAAAAAAAAAAGTCTTTTTCTTTGAAGTGTTTCTACCCTAAGAGGGACAAATTATGAGCCTTAATTCCATGAGAGAGATGATTGAAACCTTGAGTAGGAGTGAATGGAAGCTACACAAGAAAACTTGTGCCTTGGGTCTAATTGCCAGAACAGTTTAAATCCCCCCTTTAAGAAGAAAAATAAACATGAACATCATTCAAATCCCAAACATCAATCTCATACTCACTTTTCAGATGTATAAGAAATTAAGATTACTGACCCTGCTTCAAGATACTTAAATGTTTGATTTGAAAAATGCTAAAACAATCCTTTTGGAAAACATCAAAAAGCTACCAGTTCTACAATTCTACCTCTAAACCAACTCCTGTAATTACTCTCATTTCTTATACATTCTTAAAGTCAGAGTCCTACTCCATCTTTCCTAGTCTTAACTGTTATAAAATGCTCATTGGCCCTGTTGAGCTTGAGGCGTGGAAGATACAGATAGAGTGGGTAAGAGGAGGCAGAGAGAAAGAGAGAATTTACTACAGACACACACTGTATGATGTACTTCACATGTACAGTATTACCTCGTCTAATCCTCAAAATACCCCTGTGGAGGTAGGTGTGTGATTTTTCTCCACTTTATAGATGAGGAAAACGAGACATGGATAATACTAATTTGCCTCCTCTGTTGTTGCATGGCTTACTGCTACATCTTCTTCTGCTTTCTTATTAATAGAGAGAATTTCTCTTATTCCCACCCACTGCTTTATAATTACCATCGTTCTTATTGCCATCGATATTCTTGCATTAAAAAGTTCATTTGGAAATTGTGGGTTCCATGAAGAATGTAAGTTCCATGAAGCCAGGGGTTTTGTGTGACTCATTGGAACAGTGTCTGGCACATACTAGGTGCCCTATAAATACCTTTTGAATTCCTCAAAGGCAAAGAGTTTGCCTTCCTCATCTCTGAATCCTTGGTGCTGGTACTGGCTGGGTGTCTGCTGAACTCAGTGACTGTTCAAAGGAAACACGTCATGGAAATAGATGAATTCATACCTTGAAGTCAGAATAAGAAGAAAAAAAGACCAAGCATGCGACCCTGGGGGCCTGGTTATACTTAAAGGATGAATGACACAAAAGAAGCCAGTGGAGGAGATAGAGAAAAAACAATGCAAGAATTAGACGGAAAATTTGAGTTGTTTTGTGGAAGCCAAAGAAGTGACAAGCTGGCAAACAGGATGGGGGCTGCAAAGAAGCGGATGCGTCTAAGATTAGTTGAAGCGGGTGGTAACGCCATGATCCAGTTGCAATTGGCTAAAAGGAGAAGTGGAGGTAAATCTTCACTTTTAAGATGCAATGGACTTCTCTTTTGGGAAGTCTGTCCATAAAAGGGAGGGAAGACTTAGGTAGGCAATGGCAGGGAAAGTATTTTTTTTTAGAAGAGAAGATCCTGGAGTCAGTGGAGAAGGAAGACTTCAGAGACTAGAAGAGGAAGTGAAGATAACAGAGAAAAGAGCCCAAGAGGGAATGGGAAAAGCAGAGTTGGCCACCCAGCCTTGGAAGGGAGTAGTGAAGGGGAGGACAGGCAACAAAGTATAGAAAGATTTGAAAGAGAAGAAAAATTGAAGGATTCCTATCTCTAGTCTCTCAATGAAGGAGTTCATAGGGCCATTTCCTAAGGAAGGAATGTAGCTGAAGTTCATAGATAAGAAAAGATCTTTAACAGCTGCCGGGGGAAAACCCTAGTTGTCTAAGGGGTACAAAGTATTGCTAAGGAGCAACAGAGGGCCCAAGAAAGCTCGTAAATCATCAACCTGTATCAAAGCCTAACAACAGGGCTATAGTGATTTCTGGCAAGTAGCACATGACAGGCTGCCAGGAAAAAAACAGTTGGAGCTGCAGGGACTGGGGACTGATGGTGGGAGAATATATTCAATGGATAGCCATGGAGGTGGTGGTGGAGGTGGTCCAAGCTGGTCAGGGAAATAAAAGCAACAGGTGTGGGTAGTGCTGATAAAATTGGACAACAGGGAAGAGACCAGATGTCTGAATTCACTGCAAGGATGAGGAGCAAGTTGGTTCAAGTAAAAGAAGTAGATGCCCGAGTTTTCAGTCTCAAGTGGAAAAAACAAGGTCCAGTAACTTCTGAGGAAACATGAAGGTCACTAAGCAGAAAAGAGTCTGCAATCCTAGAGGTCTTGATAGAAAAATGACAGTGGGAAGAGACAGAAATGTAGGGACATGAGTAGTAGGAACGGAGCCAGAGATCGAAGATGAAGAGGCTGGCTAGGGTGACAGAGAGTATTGGAGATGGAATAGAGTCCATAGCTACTGGGGAGAGAAACACCTTGGCTGTGCAGTGGACTGGAAGTCTCTCTCTACCGGACATCTGCTCCCAGGACCAGCGGGCTCTGGAGAGCTCTAGAATTACAAATGGACACACAAAAGGTCATTGGGGCCACTATTTTAGTCTAGCTAAAACAGTTCACTCTCTCAATGAAACAAATTATAAAGCAAAACATAGGCTCTACCTCCTAACAATGATGAAGTAAGTTTAATTTTACTATGCTCAGTAACCTAACTTTAAACATGTTTTCAAGCAAATGCTATATTAAATTAAATCACTCTTTTTCCCCCCCTAATTATTAAGCATGGATTGAAAAAGCTAAAGAAAACATAACATTGCCAATCTGTACAGAAGCCCAGGAAGTGATTCACTTACCCCCACTCCCCTCAATTTAGGCAAGAAGAAAAGCAAACAGTGAGGTAAGGCTTTAATTAGTCCCTCACTTTTTATAAAAACACATACTTCAGGAGTTCTATGGCCAAAAAAAGTCTTAAGTATCAGCTGAACTGAAGCAAAAAGACAAACATCTATAGGTTTCTGGCAGACATCGAAGTATTTTCATCTAATTATCCCATTCTTTATTGAAGATGCTTTTCCCCACACATAATGAAACTAAGGAAAGCCAGACTTAAAAAAGAAAAGAAAAAGAATATAAACACTGGTCAATACCAAAAGTCTGTGACGTGATGCTTTCACTGCAGCACCAGAGGTGACAGAACAAAACTGAGACCTCTGCTAAACTTTGCTGTTGGAATTCCTATGGCATCTCATGGGCAGTCTTACTCTGTATCTAATGTTACACTATAGCTGTGGCTCTTTTATAAGGGGATGTTATCAAAATCACCTGACAAGCTTTTGCTAAACAGCCCACACCTACAGATGCACAATCTCCAGGGACAGGACTAGAGCAAGTAGATTTTTATCTTAAGTCCCATGGCATTTACTGTGCTTTCCTGTTTAAAAACACCGGTAGCATAATAAGGTAAGCCCAGGGTGTCCCTAATGAAGAATACAATCAACTTTGGAGCCGTGGTTCTCAATTTGATCTGCCCATTAGTATCACCTAGGGAAACATTTAAAACCCCAAATGCCTAGCCTACACCGCAAACCACATACATCAGAATCTCTGGGGAGTGAATCTAGCCACCAGCCTTTTTTAAAGCTACCCAAGCAATTCTAACAGCCAGTCAACATTCACAACCACAGAAGCAGAGGGTAACTTCTACATGTTTTATTTAAGTGCACACTAATGGCTTGTAATTTTATGTATGTAAAGAGCTGGCCCATGCATGCAACTATTTAATGAATAAATGAATACCAGTAACATAATTCTCTGAATTTCTCCATCTTGGAACAAAATAAATTCTATTCCGCACTAAAACCAAAATGCAGGCTAGCGCTGAGCAGCCACAGCCCTTGCAATAATAATAACTAGTACAACTGTCTGAGTCATCAGGCAGATCTCAGAAACCACATGAAGCAGGTGACAGTATATTAAGAAACTCCTGAATGCTCTGAACATTCAATACAAAAGGGTTTCAACACTCCTCCAAACAAACTATGTGCTAAGCTAGTTTAGTAAAGGAAAATTTTCTTTACAGAAGAGGCTGCCTCAGTTAATGCAAAGAAACGGTTCATTTCTTCAAACTCTATCAGTTGCAAAATAGAATCAGGGAAGTTCTCAAGTCCAGGTTTCTAGATGCTTAATGTTGCTCTTTAAAAGGAATACATTTGCTGCTCGAAAGCTCCCCTATGCTTTTGTTCCCAGAACTTGCTGAGGTTACAGTACACAAGTCTTTACCATCCACCGAACCAAGGACAAGCCTTCTCCCCTAGTTTAACCACTGATAGGTTCTGTGTCAGGGATGAGGGTCAATCAGGATTGGTCAGAATGACATTATAGCTCCTGAAACTGGGTCACACCACTCCTACAGGGCACTGGGAGCAATGCCTAAGTAACCAACATGTAATCAACACCACCTCCCGCAGGAGTAGGGAGTGCTTAGGATGGTTGAAGAACTAACTGATTAAAAACAAAGTATCACCAAACGAAAATCTAAACTCATCCAACTCAATACAAGTAGGTTCTTTGCCAAGCCATAAGAGAAAACTGAAATAGGCTGATTTTAAAGTTACAGTTACTTACCTAATTGAGGTGAAGGATCAGTTTGTTTAAAAGTAGGACACATTGTAAGTAATTACATAAGTTTAAGCAACCACTGAGATGATCAGTAGTTTACTGAGACCAAAGAACTTCTACAAATTTAGGCAATCTTTAAGCTAAAAGAACTTCCCAAATTTTGGTAATCTTTTAAGATCACTACCAAGTTTTTTAAGAAACAGATCAATCTAGCTGTTTGGGAGATGGAGGCTGGGGGTGATAGAATATGTTCAGAAAAACTGGACTATCATACACAAATTTTCTACCAAAACTTTTTCTTAGGGGGCAGCCGGATGGCTCAGTTGGTTAGAACGGGAGCTCTCAACAACAAGGTTGCCGGCTCAATTCCCGCATGGGATGGTGGGCTGTGACCCCTGCAACTAAGATTGAAAATGGCAACTGGACTAGGAGCTGAGCTGCGCCCTCCACGACTAGATTGAAGGACAACAACTTGGAGCTGATAGGCCCTGGAGAAACATGCTATTCCCCAATATTCCCCCAATAAAATTTATTTAAAAACAAAAACTGTTTCTTAAATCTCCTATAGATTAAACTAGGGATTGTCAAACTCTGTTTCCATGGAACACTGATGCTCTGTGTCTTGAACAGAGGCGTTCCATTACCCAAAATCGAGGAATAAAGATCCTTTGCCAAAGATCCTTAACAGAGGATTTTAAGATTGTTCTCAATTTCAAAATGTGCTCACATTTTTTTAAACCTTAATTACTTGCTACATACCTGTGTCTACACAAGCCTGTATTGTATAAGGAATCAGATTTAACATAAAATTATATAATCTGTTGTTGGAAGCTTATTTTTTCAACATTTTGAGGTATCACAGCAAGACTATCAGAACCTGTGGGGAGTCACCACTATATGAGTTTGAGGAGCAAGTAGAGCAATAGTTTGGAGTCTGTATTGTCTTTTATGACTAATCTTAACACATAAGTCATGCAGGACTTAACAGGGATAAAGGAATAGCTTCTTTTAGTACAGTGGCTCTAAATCACAGAGACCTTCATGATAGTTTTGAAGAAAGTGTCTTTGCAAAATATATCTGATCCCCAAGAGTCTAGCATGGTGCTTGGCATATAGTAGCCACTTAATAAGGTGGTTTGTCCTGAAGATGAAAACATGTGAACAGACACGTTACCTGGCCTGCATGGCCTTGCTTTCCTTGTCTGGAAAAGATCAACATGGAAGGTGTGGATGGGGGTGAGGGTCAGTTATCACAAAATTGTTTATACAAAATGTAATAGAAACTTATCATTTGCCAGTCATATTAGCATAGGTTGCTTTTTGCATTATAGCACATTATGCTCTTCTTTGTATTTTGGAGACTAGCAACTCTAAGTTGCTTTCCAGTCTTCACAGCTCTCTACTGGCCTTTCAAAATCCTCACCCTAGCCCTGTTGTGACCTGCATGTATTTCTATAATGCCTGTTAGGGAGAAGAGGTCTAGAGAGAAAAGCTCACAGTCATCTTGGGTCAGTTATGGGCATGACCTTACAGCCTTATTTTCACTATTTGAATTCTTCAATTCTAGGCATTTATGTTCCCAGAAAAGACATGTGACTGACATGGACACATATATAATTAATTTCCAAAACTCTATCATCTAAGTCTCATTTTTCTCATTCTTGTACTTCTTATTTTAATACCTGGAAAAGGAAATGTTAAATTAATGAAACAAGGAGGCCAACAGACTGAGGTGTTTTGATGCCTTAGTAGCTAGCATATGTCAAGCAAACCAAAGCCTAAGCCTGAAATGCCTCGAGGTTAAGAAATCAAAACCAAAGGTCAAGCCATCATAAACAACCAATGAGGCTTTTCCTCAAAATGCAACCACTTCAGCGTAGCCAATTAAGTAATTTCCTCTTTGCTTCTGCCTCTTCTCTGTAAGAGTCTTTCTCTGGCTCATGTTGGAAGAGCATACCCACCTACTTCCAGTTGAGCACGGCCCTGTTAGAATCAATTTTTGCTCAAATAAACTCTTAACAATTTTAATATGCCTCAGTTTATCTTTTAATAGAAGTTAAAAAGGAATGTGCCAGAAACAAAGAGGAATGTAAAAAAGTTTAAAACATACAAATCTTCCTATGGGAAAAATACAATTCACCAGTACAGTTAGTTGACCCTTGAGTAACATGGGTCAGAATTGCATGGGTCCACTTATATGCACGTTTTTTTCCAAAAAATACCGTAAATGCATTTTCTCTTCCTTATAAATTTCTTAACATTTTCTTTTCTCCAGCATACTTTACAGTAAGAATACGGTATATAGTACACATAACATACAATATGCACGTTAATTGACTGTTTATCGGTTAAGACTTCTGGTCAACAGTAGGCTATTAGTAGTTAAGTTTGGGGAAAGTCAAAGGTTATATGCAAATTTTGACTCTATCGGGGTCAGCATCCCAAAACCCCATGTTGTTCAAGTAAAAATGCAAATTAAAAATTACTTAACTATCAATAAAATATATATAAAATCAACACAATACTATTTTATCTTACGTGGTAATGTTTTGTTTTGCTTTAAATTATAATATTGAGGAAAGAGTAAAGCTAGGAATATATAAAGCTAGGGAGTCACTTTAGTCAAGCTGCTAAAATTATTAACATTATGAAGGTTGGGGTATGAGGAAAGACTCTGTTCTTTTTCTAACTAGCCTGGGAATTTTTTTTGAACTTTCCAATCCTGCATCAAGGCCTGGACATACATGTGCACCTCCAGATAACCATCTGGTTATCCCCTGAAGGACTCACGTATACATTCACTTGACATCCATTATCCAGACCAGACCTCCTATTGCCCATCTTCTGGACCACTGGGCATCCATCATTCAGACTGACTGACATCTGACTGATGACAGTTCTGGACCAATCCTAGGGCTAAGAATGCAGGACTGATAATTGTCAAGAATGTACTTTTTACTATATGAGAACTTTCAACTCTCCCTTCTTTGGAACACTTGTGGTTTTTGCCTATCTGTATTCCATCTAACAACTCCAAGATCCTGGAATAAATCTTTACCATTTATTTCTAGCAAAGCCTCAAGGCTCTTTCTGAGTTCAATGGACAATATCTAGAGTTGAGATAAGAAAGTCTACAAGAGGGTAGTTACTCTCATGCCGAGCAGGTGGAAGTACAAAGTGTATAACATGTTTAAAGGACAGGAGCAATATCTGTGTAACTCCGTGCCATCGAGTCAGCTCCAACTGCTGGCGCCCCTGAGATGTGATGTCTACAACGCCCTGTTCTTACCAGCTCTCTCAGCTCCTGTACACTCTTGCCTACGGCTTCTTTTATGGAGTCAGTCCCTCTCATATGTGGCCCTCTTTTTTTTGGTCATATTTTTCTTGTTTTCCTGCTGCCTCCTATTTTTCCCAACATTATTGTCTTTTCCAAAGAACTCTGCCTTCTCATGAATTGCCCTACTCACGACAGCTTCGGCTTTGTCATTTTTGCCTCCAGCAACATCTCAGCCTTAATTTACTCTAGGACCCACTTGTTCCATCCATCCATACGGCCCCCATTTCAAATGAATCATTTTTTTTCCCAGGAGCCTTCTTCACGGTCCAAGTTTCGCATCTGTACGTAGCAATTGGGAATACGACGGTGTGGATGATTAGCCGTGGTTCTCTAATGACACATTTTAGCTCTGTATTGGAGGAGAGGACCTCAAAATGGTTCACACCGTGGATTCTTAATAATTTCACAACTAGGAACTCATTTTAAGGAAATGATCATCGATGTTGGTATTATAAATGAATTATTGCTTACCCTTCCCACACCCCTCACTGAGGCAATCCCACCTCCAGAGTCCAGACCCAGCAGTCTTATCCAGAGGCAACACTTCATCCAAGAGGGCTTCAGCCATAGGCGGGCCAACAACTGACTTGTGAGAACTGGAAAGATAAATGGGGCCAAATTCCTCTCTATTAGGAATTCCTATTTGGAAACTAAATCATGCTTATGGCTTTGGATCTAAGTGGCAGTCAGTCAGGGTCAGGGCCAGCGACAAAGTGAAGCCAAATTCAACATAAATAAGCAGATGACTTTGATTCACTTTTATTACAATAACGCATTACCTTCATAATTAAAAAAACAAACACAAATATTTTTTTTTGGTAAAAAATAACTCCACGTATCTGTTTGCTTATCCAAAAAGAGGCTACTGATTTCCTGTTGGTGAAAACCTGCCTCCTTTCTAAGCCCACACAAAGAAATGGCCTCCAGCAAAACAGGGATAGGTACCTGTTTTCAGACCACAATTGTTGGTTTCTTCTCTCCTGTTGGTTTCTTTTCAGAGCCATATATAAACATGGGAGTATTGACTTACATTATTTGCTGCCATAACAATAACACCTTGTATTTGCAAAACATACTTAAGTAGAGGTAGGGGAACTGTTTGTACACACCAGTTAAGTCAGCCAGACTGTCAGAGCCACAGACTATTGGTGCTTAATGCACTTCAGAAATCAACCCATCCTCCTTTTATAGGCAGACACTCACAGGAGACCAAGCTTTTATTTTATTCATGTATTATTTTTAGCTGCCCCTTTAAAAAAAAGGATCTGAAGCACCCTATAATTCAAGAGAAAACTGGGGTGCTAGCAGAAGAATGAAGAAGAGCAGAGTTTGCCATTCCAAATTACACCTCTTTGGGACGCTGATTATTTTAGGCCGACTAATTTAAGAAACAACAGCCATGGGAGAGCTGTAAAAACCAAGCAGAAGTTGCCCTCTGGACCAGGACATTTACATTTGTGAGGGAGACCTGCATCTCTAAGGTGCTTCTCCGACTGGGCCCGCCTCCACAATCCAGACAGAAGGCACAGACTTCAATCTGCATAACAATCTTACCCTTGCTTATTGTTTTTCCTGGTAACTTCCCACAACAGACTCTCCACCCCCACTATCTTTTCTCATCTTTAGCTGAAGGTGGTATTTAAGGTAATGTCTTCCACCATTTAACTGACTTACCGGGTTTTCTGGGTCACTCTCATGTATACAGGAGTTATACATGTTATTAAACTTTAATTTGTTTTTCCCCTACTAATCTGACTGTGTCAATTTGATTATTTGATCAACCAGAAGAACCGTGAAGAGTAAAAAAACTTTTTCTCTCCTACTAATCCTTAAAGAGCTACAGTCTAAAAGCACCTACCATCTCTTGGAAGTCCTGGATCGCGCGCTGATCTTAAATTCAAATACACTGCCCCTAGAAGAACTCCAGAATACACAAACTCCCAGGGCCCTCGAATTCTATCTTGAGCCAAAGTCGTCAAGGCAGCTCCAGATCCTCCGGAGCCACGCAAAGCCACCCAGATCAGAAGTGGGATGGAGGGAGAGGAGCTTGGCATGCAAAGCCCAGATTCTCCCCAAGAGTCTAGCCAGAGCAGCTGGGAAACATCAGGACTGCAGGCCCAAAGTACCCACCAGAGCCCCCTGGGCCATACTGTGGTGGGGAGGAAGGCACTGCGGCAGAATGGCAGACCATGATTCCAGAGGGGGCGGTCATGGGCTCTGTAGGGCACACACCTTTGGAAATATGTACAACTGTACCGATCAGTCTAAATGAGAGCAGCAAGGCTGTACTCAGTCCAGACAGCTCCTTCAGCCCTCACGTTCCAGTGGTGACATAGTCCCCTGCCAATCTTGACATGCTTTGCTCTCTGCTCTGAATTCAGGGCATAGTCTACAAGTGATGAGATGATCATTCAGACTGCCTGAAAGAGTGAATCTGGGGTCATTCAGAGTCACCCAGCACTCATCAAGCACGGAAACGAGGAACAGCCAGCCAGGTGTGGCCCGTGGGACATTCACTCATCTTAATAGGCAGGGCCTGCTCCCTTCACCCCACTGCTACACACACACACACACACACACACACACACACACACACACACACACACAAAACTCTCAGAATTGGCTGCTGTCAAATCAAACAGTTTTTCAATTTCTTATTACTTGTGCCAGAGGCATAAATATATAAGTAACCTGAGAAAATACAGATAACCCCAATTCACTTCTTTTTAGGACTGCACATGTGATTTGTCAGATTCAGCATTTCTGTTAACTTACTTATCCCATACATCTCCTTCCCAATAGTGAGATTAGTTGAAATTCTCTGAAGTAGATTGCAAGGGAAAGAAACATAGGTTAGAGGTGGATGGGAGAAAAACAGCCCAGGACCTTCACAGGCTTGCACGGTTAAGAGTTCATCTATAGCTAGACATTCAAAAACCAATTGTATTTTATAGATTGTCACACTGCAGGGGAGGTAAATTATGACAATAAATCTTCTGTATCTCAGAAAAAATACAAGCACAACAGAATGACCAAGTAATCTTCTCTCTGACAAACAGGACAATCAGTAGTACATAATATTGCAATATGTTCTTGTAACATCATAACACAAATACAACATTGCTTTGAGTTAGCAAAAAGCTTTCACACTGCTGGCCAGCAATATACTGTAGATACGAAACATTAACCAAAATTACAGAAGAGAATGCCTGTCCAGAATACCTTTACAACTTCTACCCTCTTTACTGGTACAACTGACTCGGTTAATACAGACACATAAAAATGCGGCAGGAAGCTGCTAGCATTCATTCTGCAATCTGAAATCATTCCCCGCTATGAACCTAAGCTGGATAGCTTTCCAGTACTTTGTTCAAGGCCTGGCATGGAGGAAAGGACTGACATGCTCCTGCAGCCATCCCATCATGAGCTGCACAGTGCAGGCGTCTCAGTGTTGGGATGTGCATTCTGTGCTTTGCACTCTTCTGCCTACACTCTTCCCACTGCTACCCACAGCTGCCCTGCGTTAGAACACAAGCCACATGTCTCTGTACAAGCAGAAAGAGGAGTAAGTGGGGTTCCTTCAACCCCAATTCCCATGGTACCAACCTTCTCTAATGTTTCATTGTCATAACAACCACACAGATATCAAGCCACCCCTCCCTATTTCTTTTAATATTAGACTCATTACAATGAATTCCCCAACGACAAATTATTTCCCTTAAAGATGACTAAAGGTACTTCCTGCTGCTGCCTGAGTCTGGTCTTTTCCCTTTGGTACCCCAGAACTAATTAGAGTCAAACAAGGAAACATGTTCTAGAAGTGCCAGTCATACTGACCCAACTCCCAGATTGGGGGGGGGGGGGTTCAGAACAAATCTGCTTGGGATGTGCCTCTGTGGTATGGGGATTGTTTTGACCTAAAGTTAGCCATGGGCTCAAGAGAAAGTTCTGCTCCTCCCTTGACGACCTGGAAAAATTTGAATTGGGGGCCCTATCCATAACGGGACCTCTTTTGACCTGTCTGTAGGGTAGGACAAACTTCTATTTACTGAGCATCTGCTCTTATCATCCTGCAATGTCCCTTTGAAGACCCAAGGTACCTTACCTCTTCCCTAGCTCAGGATGTCTTATATAGCCATTGTGGGGACAGAGTCCCAGAGAACAGTTTCCAGGCTCTCAGCCTCATGTGAAAAGGTGCTGGCTCAGGTAGTAGATGGCCATCAGCTGTGGCTAATTGGCCGTCAGCTGTAACCAGTGAGCCAATTAGCCTCTGATACAACTGCCGCAGCTATGCTGGTGAGTCAAGAGTCGAGTTGGTTGTTTGGCAGACAGAGAAGCGGACAGCAGGTTGCAGGTCGTGTGACACCAGCCTCCAGTGAGACTACAGTGGTGTGACTCCCCTACCTGTGGCTCCGTGGGTGTTCCTTTTTGGCCTAGCCATATCCTGTGTTCTTATGCAGGGAGCAGGACCAGAGGCCCTGCAGGCCGCCCCGCGTGACCCATGTTCCCTTTCTGTCTCTGAACCTCTCCTGCATGTAAGATCTGACTCTCATGTATGTGGGGTTCCCATACATATGTATGTATTAAATTTGGTAATTTCCTCTTGCTAATCTGTCTTATGTCTACTTGATTATTAGACCAGCCAGAAGATCCTGGAAGATAGAAGAAAGTTTGTTTCTCCCCATTCATCACAATGCTCGAAGCAGACACAGAGGTCAAGAGAACATAGATAGGGCTCTGGTGAAGCTGATTTACTATTTACAAGGAAATAAAAGCCTCCTAATTTCAATCCTTGAGAAAATTCTTTATAAAATGTACAGAATACTTTTCTTGTCTTGGAGGGGCAGGATGAAACTCAGGTTGTTGTCAAACTGAGGCTCTCATAATGCCTTAAGGTTCATCCTTCTTGAACCTTAGATGTAGAATCACAGAGCTCGAAGAAACTTCCAGATGCCACAGTCCAACCGCCTTGTTTTACAGATGAGGTTACTAAGATCAGGAGAGATGAAGAAATGTGCCCAAAGTCATACAATCATCACTTTACTACAGTCACAATCTATCAATTAATGACACCACCAATCCCCCAAACCACCCAAACTCAGAACTTGGAATGCAGCCCAGTTAATGGATAAACACCATGCTTCTCTAGATAGGCCTTAGCAGTGTGATCCAATGGAAAAACAGTTTCCCCTGTTTCTGATCTAACCTCCTAGAGGAAGGCAGACCAATAGGAAGCAAGCTCCACTCTGATTTGCAAGAAGTGTGGGGCTGCAGGTGGGGAACAGTACTTCCCAGGTCAGGGAAGGTAACTCTAACATGACTTTCCTATGGTCCCAACAGGAGAGAACAATGGTCTAACTGGGTTATTAACTCACAGCATTGCCAGCCACATCCATCTGTGGGAGAATGCCTGGACCCTGATATCCTGTAGGAGTAACACATTGTTCCTGCCAACCACACCCATTAATAGATTTCATTTTGTTTTTAAGTATCTGGTGTTTATCCTTTACAATCCAGCTGGACTGTACGAATTAACAAAATAGATTTTTGATAAAGTGACTCACCATGCTCAAATTTATCGAGCTAACTCAGAAAGGCCTTCTAGAATAATCGGTACATTCCTCAAAGGTCAGGATGCCGTCTTACCTCTAGAGCCTCGCTGTTTACTTGTATTAGCATGTATTAGATGCTCTGTAGATCTTTGTCAAACTGAACTGGACATAGGTTGTACATGAAAATATTACGATAAAAACCCAGAGAACTTCAGAAGTATGTGTTTTATTTTATTTCATTTGTAATTGTACAGCATATGCACTGAAAGTATCCTTAGAGAATATCTAGTCTATTCCTCTCCTTTTGTGCACAGTACAAAACTCAGGCTCAGGACAGGTAGGTAAATCTTTCTCTACTTAACCTGTTACACAGCCAGACGTCTCTCCTTCTCTCCCTCTTCCTTTCTCTCTCTTTCACACACACATTACCACCACCTCTTTTGGGGGAGAGTAGAGGGTCATGGTCTCTTATTATCTAGGAATGAACAAGCAAAAATTCCAGTAAGACTCAAGTAAATTGGATTCCCATCAAATTCAGGTTTCACATTAATTTGTCCCAGAAAATAATGTGCTGTTTAAATAGTTTAAACAATATCTACTGAATGTGCTAGGTTTATTTGGGATAATGCATGTTTTCAATACAAGGCTTTCCAAGAAAAATCATTAAGTCTAGAAAAATATGTACTCTGAGATGAACACTTACGTGCATGTTAAGGGCCATTTCTCTTCAAGATCTGCTATCTCTACCTCTCTCGTTTAAGAAATCTACCTCCCCAACAAACTTCTGTACATAAAACATCCATCTCCCACACATAGTCCTAAACTCAAATGGATATTCTGCCTCTCTTCAACAATCTTTTTTTAATGCGATTTAAGCCACCACTTAAGCTTCCGGTTTCAATGCTGCTTTATAATCAAGACCAGACTCACAAACAAAATCAGGGGTGATTTTAGAGAAATCAAAGTCATCATTTTCAGAAAAGAACAATGACCAGATTATAAAATGTTTTGCCCAGCACTATTCAACCAAACAGCAGGGCCTGAATCTGACCCTGCCTTTGCAATCCACAAATCTGCCTGCCTTTATTGCACTGAGTTTTATACTATCAAAGGACCTATTACTGAAAAACTGCCTCTTCACTAAAAAATGATCAAACCCCAGGTATCTATGCTCATTCCTTAGATGAGAATGTAGTTATTATTTCATATCCTATGTGTAGGGTTTGCTGGGTTTTGTTCTTTCTTTCTATGACAGCAAACAATTATTTTTTATCTGTAACAAATAAAATAATGGTAAAGTATACTGATCTTTCCTTCTTGCCAAGTAGAGCTGAGAGCCTTTTCTTGTGTTCTTCATTTGACTTCAATAAAGTTCCAAATTGGTTAAAAGTTTTATTTAATTCCTACATTAGCTCACACACCCCCAAAAAAAAAATTCAGTTTGTGTTTCTTTCAAATTAAAAGTTTAGGCAGGAAATTATGAACAGGCACTTTAATTCCTTTTGCCAGATATCGGCAACAAAAGTAGCCGTTGGGAATATAATGGGCATAAATGGAATCATTGGGCAGTAAACCTTCTGCTTATCTTCTCATCCAGGTTGAATTCATTTGGATGGGGTGGGAAAGCAGGATAACAATATAGCAAATTTTCCACACTGCTGTCTACAATTGTTGGAAAAATGTTAAAGCAGAGATTACAGGGCCAATAGCATAGCACTGCTTTTTTTTTTTTTTTTTTTTTTGCATTAATCATAGGCTGAAGTGAATTGTGTATTTATAAAAAATAAAATCGCAAAAAAAAATAAACTCTAATATTATTAGTGGTTGTGTGATAACCCGACCATAATTAATTATTTGCAATTTGAATCTGTACCGGATACGCTGAAGAAGAATGGCAGTTCAAACGTCCCAGTTAACCTCTCATTGTCACTGTTAACAAATAAGATTAGAAAGCATTAAAATACAATGAAGCAAACTTTGCTTAAAGATTTTTCTACCCCACAATGCAGACAGAAAAAAGGATTTAAAAGATAACAACTGAAGGAAAAAGGTAGTATTTTAGTCATGGAATGTAAAATAATAAGGAAGATGTATGTACGCATGCTTCCAGCCCATTGTCTACAACCCAATGGTCCCACAGAGAAAGGAAACAGGAAACTGGAGCAAACAAGGCACCTAATGAACCAATGGGGCCAAAGGGTAAAACAGCAATCCTCTCTATTTGGAGGATTACCAAAATTACCCCCATCCATCCATCTGACAAATAATTATTGAATGCTTACTTTGGGTCAGGCAGTGGTCTGAGAAATGAGAAACGGGTAGTGTAGTGAACCAAACAGACAGAGCCCCTCGCTTTGACGAATCTCCACTTCTAACATTGCCTTTAAGCTCTAAAAGCATATTTCCAACATGGCACTTCCAACTCACACACCTAATGCCAAAGACATTTTGTCGGCCTGCAAAACTATTCCTTCAGTGTATTCCTGTCTCAGATAAAGACTTCACCAGGTTTCTCCTGGCCACAAACTTTCAAGTCACCTTTAAACTCCGACTTGTTGTAAACATCCACATTTATAAACAAATCTATTACTCTCTTACATGGGTAAAGAGCTCTATAAATATCACAGAACTTGAAAAATATAACTCATTTTTTTTAAAAAAGAACAAGCTCCTCTTCAGTCTTACTTCATTTTGTTGTTATCCTTTTCTTCTTGAATTCATATATCTTTTCCAGGTCCCCAACAGAATTTTAATCTAAATATATTTTCATGTTTGAAAATCTTTTACTGATCACTTTATCATGCTTCTCCACAGACGAACTGTGTATATAACTGATATCTTAAAATTTAAATTTCCTGTGTCCATAAGTTTTAAATATTTAAATTTCTTTTCTTATAGACAGAGTTTATAGATTTATTATTGGTCCACAATTGATCAAAACCAATACGTAATAAATGTTGATAGATCCATTGTAAACATTTTTAGAAATATATCCCTTAATGAGATGGATGGGTTATATTTTTATTTTTTACAGAACACAGTATTATAGCATCACTAGAATGAGAGAGATGGTTCAGGATCAATTCTATTTCTATTTTTTTATATGTAGATATAAGCCCTGATTAACTTGTACTTATAAATAAGCAGATGAGAATAGAAGTTTTGTTACAGTGATATCACTCAGTTCTTTCAACTTCCTCCTAATTATATGACAAAAATCGTAGTGTGGCTTATCAATGTTATGTTTAACGATCAGCTGACAATTGAGGATAATCATCTTCAATATTGTTGAAAGTAAAGAACCGAAAATGATTTATCTGGTCATATGAGGGTCAGTCACTTTCTCAATATCAACACCATATTGTGAATTTTTACTTTGTTTTGTGGCCTAGAGGTTTTCATACGAGGAGGGCAATGCATCATGATTAAGATTCAGAAGTGAGACTTCCACCTAACTGGATGTAGGATAATTGGGAAAGGGGAGGTAATAAAAGAGAAGCTACACGTATGGACACTTATTTCCTTACAATTATATCAGTGACCACATACCTTTTGAAAGGTCTTTACATATCGCAGGGGCAAGTATATACCCATTTCAACACAATGATTGGAGCTCTGTTCACTCATTTGTTCATTCCACAAGTATTTACTAAGCACCTGCAACATGCTGGACATTTATGTAAGCACTGGAGATACAGCAGTGAACAAAATAAGTGAAACTCCCTGCCTTCATGGACCCCGCCCTCCATGGACCACGGGAGAGTGCAGTCTGTGAGATCTGTGATTGATGCTCCAGCCGGAGCTGCCCAAGGCTCCCAGAATCTGGGCAAGGCACTGTTCTCTCCCGGGAAACGTATACCCAGTTAGTTAATGAACAGTTGTTGAGTAACTACTGCATGCCAGAGCCCTAGCTAAACCCAAAGAAATACAGAGGACACAGACCAATTCTCCAGTAAGCAATGAGCATAAAGTCCATAAAGTCTCTCCTTCAGATTCACTTTGTATAAAGTTTTAAGTTGGTGTTTACATTTGAGCTCCAAAAAGGAAACACCAAAAGATCACCAGGGTTAATTATATTCTCCTCTATATACATAATATTAATCCATTGGCTCTGCTTAAAATCTAAAATACGGGGCCAGCCCTGTGGCTCAGGCGGTTAGAGCTCCATGCTCCTAACTCCGAAGGCTGCCGGTTCGATTCCCACATGGGCCAGTGGGCTCTCAATGGAAAAAAAAAAAAAATCTAAAATACAATTTTGTCCCAAGCTACGAATATGAATAAACCATATCCAGGATACTGACTGCATTCTAGAATAATTTTTAGTCACTAACAAAAACAAGTTATTCTCCCTGTCAAGAGAAAAGTACTAGTCCTCAGGCCTAAACACTGAACATTTGTTAAGAAAACAAACTCCACCACCCATGACAAGAGACAACATAAAAATGTACATTTCCTAGGGTAGAAATTTTCACCTAGAGACTCTTGTTAAGGGCCACCATATCATTTAAATAGGAAAATTGAAAACATTTTTAAGTTCCCAAGTTAAATGACTCTAAATGTTTCTTATCAAGAAAAGAGCCTCTCCACCCAACCACTCAGCTATTGATAATTACCAAAAGAAATTTCACAAAGGCCCTTTGTAAGGAATGACCCTCATGTAACTACTAGCCAATTTCCTACTGCCTCTTTTTTTTTTTCACCTTTAATAAAATAAAAAATAAAACAATTTACAATCAGGAAATGAGAATGCTACATTTCATATATGAAGTTTAGTTAATAGAGAATATATAATTGGAATTTCTTCTCCACTAGGGATAATACACTTGCAGTTATAGCCACTATTTCACCATTAAGCCTTGAAAGTAAAGGCAGCTAGCAGAGCGAGAAGGGCCATCTACCTACCATGAAACCGAACAAATACCTGAAAGCTGAACTCTTAACTTGGCCTTCAACTGCACAATAGCCTACAGAAACAGAATGACACGGTCACTATCCTCACTGTATAGTTAGAGAAAAATAACAGGCAATTCCAAGGCAGTGTGATACAAGCGCTTTGGCTAAGGAAAGACTAGAATGCAAAGACAGGGAACACCTAGAAAGATTGTTTAACCGAGGTGTTGGAGGGCGTGGAAAACTTCCCAGAAGAGGTGACAGCTGATCATTCCAGGATGAGAGATTAGCACATACAAAGCGCTGGAAGGAAAAAATATTAACAGGCCAGGAGCTCAAAATAGATGAGTATGCCGGGAATATATAATGCTGGAGGTGATAGAGAGGAGGTAGAGAGACGAGGCTAAATGGATAAGCCTGGCCTGCTCATGCAGGACGCCTTATAAACTATGTCAAGGATTCTGGGATTTAATTTTAACTGAGAACGATGGGAAGTGAATGAGAGGTTTTCAGCATAAGCCAATCTGTATTTCACAGACTATATGCTGGTTCCAGGATGAAGGAATGAATTGAGAAGCTTCAAGACTGGAAAGAGAAGAATAGCTAAGAGGAGGCTGTTTCAGGGTTTTCTAGGTGGGAATGGTGGTGCTAGAAGTCAGGTAATAGCAGCAGGGAGGACAGGTGAGTAGGATGAGAGAGGTCCAAATCAGGGGACTGATCATATGATGAGGCAGGGGAGAGCTGAGGACGACACCAGTTCCTGGGTGGTAGGTGGATGGGCCGTTGAGCCAGTTGCTGAGAAAGAAAGCACGGGACTTGAGCAGGTTTAGGGGTAGAAAGAGTGAGTTCAGTCTGGGTCAGAGTCAACAAGGGCCACGCTGGTGGAGTTGCGCTGGACTCACAAAGGTCTGCTGCAGACGAATCTTGATCTTGAGAGAAAAGGATACAGTCTGCATTCCCCAGAGTGAAACACCTAAACCAAATGGATTTTATCATGTGCTTAACGGGGCTCCAATTTCAAAAGATGATTAAAAACAAAAAATGGGCAGGTCTGTAAATCGCACTCATTTCGTGGTGTAAATCTTTTTCTGTGTAAACAGACGTTAGAATGGCTATTGGTGGCTCTCAAACAGGTTCATTAAACTTAAGACTTTAAATTCCCCTGCCAGGAAAGTTAGCCACTTTAGCCAGGTAGTCTTACTCTACCTAAGGACATGATTTTGTTGATTTTGTTTATTAAAAATCACCCTTGCTGCCCCCTCCATACCCATTCACTGTGTGTAGTGGCAAGGCGACAGGCAACACTGATTGTGCTACAGACTTTCCTCAAGGGGTACAGCAGGACTGATCGCTGAAGCACAGATCCATATGCCTTAGCTCATTTCCTCGTGAAATAGACAGCAAATTGTCCCCCAATGTCTATTCTCTTCTCCCCTTTAGGAATAGAACCCCCAGTCTTAGAGCCTTACTAAAGTTCCTATGTCCAGCTCCTTTGTAGTCAGGTAGTCATGTGACTCAAGTACCGGCACTGGGAGCTGAGGGGGGAAGTGATGTGTGCAACTTCCAGGTCACACCCACAAAGGGAACTGCTTGGCCTCCACTTCCTCTTTCCCACAGACTAACTCAGATGTGGGAGAGCTAAGCACCCTCCTTCTGTGGCTCATGAGCAGAAGAACCCAGGCAATGGAAGTACAATCTAGAAGGAGCCTGAGTCCCATGAAGCTAAGGGCTAGATTCCATTTTTATATGTTACTCCGTTGAAGCCACTGCTATTTTGATCTTTATTACAACAGCCAAACTACTACCATAATTAACCTCCACTCCGGTAAAGTCTGCAACGTGTGGAATTTCTTCACTTAAGGTGTGCCTCGCTCTGCCTTGGAGCTTTTCATTTCTTTAGCATGACTGCAGACATCTCAGCGTTCCACACAGTTTACAATAAATACTTAAGCTGGAGTCTTCAAGGAGCAGAATAATACACAGGTAGGGTCAGCACCATTCTTCTGCATGTCGTCATGTATTAAACCTGCTCTTTAACTTGTTGCTAGAACCAGTATTTGCAGAGCCCATAAGCATGACTTCCAGTCTATCGGACAAATATTTAATCTTGATGTTATACATGATAATGACAACCTAAACCCATCATCGGGACTTGCCTACCTTAATGTTCTTTCCCTCCAGGAATGACAGATAGTACTGAGTTCTCTAAACTTTCCTCTTTGGGCCAGTGGTAGGTAAAAGATCGTTTCCCTTCCCCTCCTCCACACGTGAATATGTTATTAGGCTGGTGTAAAAATAATTGGGGTTTTTGCAATTATTTTTAACCTTTTAAACTGCCATTACTTTTGCAACAACCTAATACCTTACGTGGCAAAAGGAGGCTTTGCAGATGAGATGAAGGATCTTGAGATCGAAAGGTTAGCCGGGATTATCCAGGTAAGCCCACTTTAATACAAAAGTCCTTATGAAGAGGGAGATTGGAGGGTCCGATGTGTCAGAGAAGGAGATCTAATGACGGAAAAATAGTTATGATAATGGAAGCAGAAGTTGGAGTGATGTCATTGCTGGAAGGGGACCATGAGCCATGGAATACAGGCAGCCACTAGAAGCCCAAAAGGGCAAGGACTGGCTTCTCCTCTAAGAGCCTCCAGAAAGAAAGAACATGGTCCTGTCAGCATCTTAAGTTTAGCCCAATGACGCCCATTGGAGACATCTGCCATCCAGATCAATAGGAGAATACATTCATGTTGTTTTAAACCACTAAATCTGTGTTAATTCGTTGAAGCAGCAGTAGGAAATAAATACAGTGTCCTTATATGCAGCACTATATATTTTAAGAATGCAAAGCCAAGTTTAGAGAAGAATTTGTTCACACCTAAAGAGGTAAACTGAAATAAGCAGTTTTATTAATATACAATATTATTAATAGCATTACTGATAATATACAATTGTTTTGCCATTCTATTGTAATAGCAGTTCTCACTGTCCCTTCCTAAAAAAAAAAAAAATTAACTGAACTTGCATATGAGCAGTGTGGCAGGTACAAGCACATGTTAACAGCTAGATAAAAGAATAATCACTAACCATTACAGAGTGAATCTTTATCTCAGAATGAATCTGAGGCCATTTTTACAAACTCTGATAGAGTTCTAAAGGATGAATGTTTTCTCTGCCAGTAAAATAACATTTGATCCTTTCTGCCAAGTTGAAAGAAAAATTTAATGAGTTTTTAAAACTCGTATTACTAACTAACTATGCATGATATTTTACTGGTATTCTTTAGTTCAAATCTCAATCATCACTAGATTGAATTTTAGTTCATGCAGGTGTTGGGTACAGAAAGGTAACAATCAGGCCACAGGGTCCACGGGCTTTAAACAGTGCCATCCTGGCGCAGAGAAGATGAACTGACCCAGCTTCATTCATGTAAGGCCTCTTAGCTTCTAGTTTTGATCAACAGGGTTCACAACTTAACAGGAAGGTGGCTAGATGCTCAAATTACCACCCTAACCCTCATCTTGCTTCTAGCCACCACCAGCTGGTTGTCCACCACCATGCTTCTGACTATGGACATTACACTTCCCAACTTAGAGAAGTCTGAGGGCAACTGCAGGTCCCTTTCAGGACACGTATCCTGACGTTCCAAAGGGAAGTCTGTCCTAGTGTGCACTCTAGCCCAGAGTTAATCCACACCTGACCACAGAAAGTTCATTTCAAGATCACATTCTCAAGTATGACCTGTTTCCATTGCCAGGATTTCATAAAATCATAGCCCCACAATTGTAATGTCAACTCTTGGCCTGAACTTACTTCCCCTCCTTCCTACTGACCAGAACCCCATGAATGTTGTTTAATACCCAGAGTAGTCTAGATTCATGCAACAGGACTCCTTTTGTTTCAAAAACTAAATTACTTCTTTGTAATACATCACAATATCACATTCGAGAGAACACAAACTACCTTCTATGCTAGCTACACTGCACAGGAGAGAGTTATCTCCTCAGAGCAGATGTTTGCTAAATACTGTGTGTTTTTTTTTCTGCTTTGCTCTGTTTCAACTTGTCCTAGGATTTGGCAGATGTTATAACTCCATCACTGATAATGTGTACCTTTCTCTACCTGTGCCTTAGTTCCTGCCTAGAAAACTGAGGTCAATTTCTTTTCCCCAGCTTCCCGAGTTAAGATACTCTAAATATAAACATCATTTCCTTTCAATGTCTAGAGAAACCTCTGTCTACTCCAAACATTGGAGGGAACAGTGGATGCAGGCACAGGATATCCTTTGTTATTTGTGAGGAATGCTTTTTATTAAACTTTTTAATGCTTAAAGCTCAGTATGCATTCACCTCTATATAAAACATTTATTTTATGCCTTGGATGTTTTCAGCATGTCTGTTCTATATATTCCATTTTGGTCTTGCTCATTTCAGACTATGGATTCTTAATATGTAACTACAGCTTTTCTTATTTCTTAAGTGTTGCTACTTGGCAATAATGTTGGAAACCCATAGAAATAAAAGTCAAGTCAACCATCTAACACTGTTTCTCATCCCATAAACTATTTTCAAAGTTCACGCATAAATTATTTTCAAAGTTCCTCCTCTACTTTTAGTTTTACTTAGAACTTGGCATTTATTTTCAACAGGTGATAACAAAAATTTTTCAGATTGGTTTATGTTCTTTATTAGCAATTTGTAAGATTTCCCTCCCTCCGCCCCCTCCCCCACACTTTTTCTACTCTGCTCAGGCTGCCATAACAAAGTACCACAGACTGGGTGGCTTAAACAACAGAAATTTATTTCTAGCAGTTCTAGAAGCTGGAAGGCCAAGATCAGGGTGGCAGCTTGGTTGGATTCTGAGAAGAGCTCTTTTCCTGGCTTCGCCTTCTTGATGTGTCCTCATGGCACAGAGAAAGCGATAGAGAGAGCAAACTCCGATGTCTCTTCTAAGGGCTGATCCCATCAAGAGGACTCAACACTTATGACTGTCTCTAAACCTGATTATTTCCCAAAGGCCCTCTCCAAATGCCATCACACTAGAGGTTAGGGCTTCAACACATGGATGGGGTGGGGGGACGGGAAACAATTCAGTCCATAGCACTCCCCTTTTAGAGACCATTTTTATCTGTCTTAGAATTAGTTTGTGGTCAGAGCTTCTTCATTAAATAAGCCAAGATTGAATACCTGCATGGTCCCAGACTAAGTACTAAGTATTCAAGGATGACTAAACACAATTCCTGACATCCACACTCCAGGATTCTCCTAAATCCCCTAATGGTGTTGACGCCCTGAGGCCCCCACACTCAGATCTCCAGTCTGGAGAAGCACAGGTGACTGACAGCCTCCAGCTGACACAGCTTCAGGTCCACTTTGGCGCTCATGCTGTGTCTGTGTTTCTACTGGTCTGCTGCCAGTCAGCGCCTGGGCATGCAGAGGTCCTGGAGTCAGGCCTTTCCGGCCCAATGTTGAACTCCTCAAACAGGCAGCTTTGCTCAGGGAGGGCCCATCAGCCCAGGAGAGAATCTGGCTGCAGATGAATGCCCTGAAAGCTCTTGCCCCAAGCGTCCTTCCAGCTCTCCTTTCACAGGAATTAAACATGGTCTGATGGCTCTCTCTACCTTCTCCTGTTCCCTCTCCCTTCATCCCTCACTGACATTTTTCTAATTTATCTCTTGTATGCCTAATCCCAATTTGGCCTCTGCTTTCCAGAGGATCCCCCCTCCAAAAAAAAAAAAAAAGGAAAAAAACATACTCAAAGTGTAACTTCACATAAAATAACAAAACACATGTCTACATGTCTAGCTCCCAAGTAACCTATTAATCTAACTGGAAACAGATATCACCCAATTTAGTTTTAAGATTGCAAATGATACACACAAAATCCAGCATCTTGAATGAATATGCAAAATACATTAAAAAATATGCATGCAGCTAAAACAAAAAATGATAGAAGGAATAAAGAAAACCTGTTACTTCTTAAATTAAAACTAAGGCAAAACTGAAAACTGTATTCACATTAATGTCACCGAACATACCTGTTGAGCTACGTGCCAAATGTTGTGCAAGGTACTGTGAAAGACACAAAAACACACGTGGGGGTCTCTGCCCTCAAGGCATTTATAACTTGTGGTCATATCACGTATTCAGAATTCTTGCGTCATTCATTCTAAACAATTTCCTTAAACTTTTTGTGTACATATATTCATATTCTTCTGAGCAAAGTGAATGAGAAACAAAAATCACTTTAAGTCTTTTAAAATCCTATCTTAGTAAATAATTTGGTCTTCAAAAGTAAACATCACTATGTCTCCTGCCATGGTCTCGGAATCCCCTCCTCAGGCCTTCATAGGGAAAAAGTCAAGGCACTTTGTCACTGAATTTGAAGATTAGAAAAGTCCTTTAATGGTCATCTACATAGACAACCCCATATTCCAGAATTAAGAAATGGACTCAGGGCATTTCAGTTAACTGACATACACTAGTGGAAAAAAAGAAAAAAATCCCAAAACACTTTAACATATTTTCTTTTGTGCTGTGCAGCATAATATATCATACATACAAAAAAGTGTATCAAGCAAATACGTAGTTTAAAGAATAACTATAAAGCAAACAACATGTGTCCACCATTCAAATTAAGACGTAGAATATTCTTAACATTTTCAAAGCCTTTTCCTTCCCTCCACTCTCCCAGAGCAGTTTCTCAACCTCAGCATTAAGGACATTTTGGGCCAGCTAATTCTTAAGTGCTTAACCAGTGTATTGTTGCATGTTTAGCAATACACCTGGCCTCCACCTACTCACATGGGTAGCATACCAACACCACCCTCAGGTGTGGCAACCAAAAATGTCTCAGACATTGCCATACATCCTCTAAAGGGAAAAATCATCCCGTGGAGAACTACTGCCTTAGAGGTAACCACATCTGAATTTTTGCGTTCCTTTAGAGTTTATCTACCAATGTATGTAACTCTAAAACAATGTATCACTTAAGTTTTACTGTTTTTGAACTTGTAGAAATGAAATCATATTGCATATATTTTCCTGTGACTTGTTTTTTTCATTTAACATTATGTTTGTAAAAATGTATCCATTGTGTATTATATAGCTGTAGGTCATATATATTATTCTTAGCTCATATAACGTAACTGCTGTATGGTATCCTATGAAATTAAAGTTCCACTATTTACTAATCCAATCTCTTTCTGATGGACATTTACATTATTTTTTTCCCTCTTCTTCCGCCTCCCCGCAACCCCGGTTCAAGCCATTGTTCCTCAGTCTAGTTGTGTAGGACACAGCTCCCTGGCCCATGCTGGTATTATGAGCTTCGTGCTCCCCCCCCAGCTGAGGCAGTCGGTTGTCGGTCAGCCGTTCACAGCAGTTCTCGCCAGCTGCCAGCCGCTCACGATGGCTGCTGGCCACTAATGGCAGCACACGGTAGCACATAGCTGCCCACGCTGACCTCCAGCTGCTCACAGCAGTCCAGCTCCAGGGAGAACCGTTGTTCACAATCTTAGCTGTAGAGGGCGCAGCTCACCGGCCCATGTGGGAATCAAACCTGCAACCTCGCGTTAGGAACACGGCGCTCCAACCCCCTGAGCCACCTGAGCCAACGGGCCGGCCCTACATTATTTCTAATATTTTGCTTTTATGAATACTTCTGCTAGGAACAGTCCCTGCATAGGTCTTTTTACAATGTCTCTGAGGTATACACGCAGGAGTGGATTTGCTCGGGTCATAAAATATGCTGGTGTTCAACATTATCATTTTCCAAAGTGGTTGTATACATCTACACTCCCACTGGCAGTAGAGGGCAATCCGTACAGCTCCACATGGGGGCGGATATAGCAATCCCTATGCTCTCCAGTGATCACTTCTTCATTTATATTTTCATGACATTTGGTACTACAAAAATATACATTGCTTACCGTGTAAATGCCAATTCTACAAACAGCAAATGAGATCTGGATACATTCAGACATTCTCTACAAGATTAAAATAAGAATAAGAGATTACAACTAAATGTTTGTCCCATGGAACTGACTACCAACCCCTCTTTGTCTTGCTTCCCTCTTTAAAGAAAATCTGCTGTATTCTGACATCTGCTTTATGAGCAAGTGGCTGAATTTTTTCCTTCTCTCAGTTTTTTTTTTTAGGCCACCTCAAATAAGACAGGGACAATAAAGTACATGACATAGTGCTTCATCATGGGACTATAAAGTAGATACTTCATCCTCCAATTCAATAGCATCATTTAAAGAATGTTGTTTACTGTAATATTTTTATTTTGCTTCTTTTAAATCCTACTCTAATATCCATTTTTAATAATAAATTCTTTGGCTGCTAGCAATAGTATTATATGCATTTTTTGTTCATTTTTTTAATTTCATTATGATCTTACCAGATCATAAATGTCTACTATCCTCATAGAAAAGCAACCTTTGTAAAAAGTTATATACTAAAAGTTTTGAATGGGCTGAATTTAGATAGAAGACTTGGTCTCAGAATATCAATAACAGGACTCAGTTGCAAATTCAGAACTTCTCACTCCCAAATCAAGTTCAGATTTCTAAAACTCATGCCCACTCACAAAACTATGCAAACCAAACATGAATATTAATTTATTTTCTTTTAATTGGAGGAATATTTTTAGCCCATTAAATTGGCATGTAATCAAAATAACCCTAATTTTATACAGTCCATCATTGCTATTATGGTTTATTGCTGTCAAGTAAAAGCTTCTCCATAAAGTTTATAATGACACAAATCTCAGCAATCGTGGCTGTATGCATTGTGCCAAGGGAGCAGAGAACTGGGATCCTCGGTTCCCATGGTAGCCAAAAGGTTCCCAAAGATGTATTCCTTTTGAAGGCCAATAAATCATATCAGACTGATTCTGCAAGAGGTTCTGCCTCTTTAGATATCCATAAGAAACTGAGTTCTGTATGATTAAAAAGAATGGTCCAGAAAATATTGAAAGCCAAAGGCTATTTGCATGGACATTCAAAATAAAAATAACAGCAATTTAAAAATAAAAAAAAATCAAGCTGAAATTTGTTGAGTGAAGTTCTTAAACTCAATGTAAACTTTCAAATATTCCAAACATTCACTGGTGCTATTCAAATGAATAGCTGATGATATAATATTGGAATATCATAACTATTATTAAGGTACCACTATTGTCATATTGGGTTTCTTCATTTTCCATGAAATACACTATTAAAAACCTCCCAGGGCAATGCCACTGCCTCTGAGCTGAAAGACGGAATGCTCATCACCTTGTCCGATAGCCATTCCTCCCTCCTATCTGTGGAAATGACCTCAATTTGTACTTTTGCACAAATTGAATTATTTAATAAGTCTCTCAGTAAGCTGGCAAGGTCATTTTCCCTACATGAAAAATAGCTATCTTATTTTATGTCACCTGGAATAGATAAAAGAGTCTATTTCCCAGCCTTCCTTAAGGCTAGGAACTGGCAGGTGACTAAATTCTCCATAATGAGACATAGAGAAGGATCCGTGATAGGAACTGACTCAGTAAGGACCCACTGTGCTCTTCTGCCTTACCTACTTCTTTTTCCAGCCTATACCTGAGGCTTAAGGTAGCTCCAGCAACTTGGATTACGTTCACGCTGAGAATGACGAGCAAGTGAGGAGGAGCCCAAGGATGAGGGAGCCTGGAGACAAGAATGACAGAAGAGCTGCCATAACACCCTCCCCCAGACTTTGAATATGAAGTAAAAATAAAGCTCTAACTTGTTTAAAAGACAATTGTGTGTCTCTCTCAGCCTACCAATGTTAACTGTTCTAGAGCAGATTCATTTTTTTAAAAGTAGGTATTTCAGAGCCATAAAAGAAAGAGCCCTACCATTTGTTATTAGAGTAACTCCTTTAAAGAGCTTTATCTTTTAAAGGTGGAGACATTATTTACTCTATGGTTACTAAAAAACTTTCTACTCCTCCTTTATCACATTCCCAAAATGTACAAGTACTGTTATCGGGATTGCCAAAATTATTACCCTGAAAACCTTCAACTTATTTTGTGTAATTTTTTTCTTCTGACTAGCCTTATTACTTCATTCTCTCTCTAACCTCTAATCCTTACAAATACTGCCTTATCCCTAAACATCCTACCTCAGAGCAAGCAGCACATCTATCTTCTAAACTCCAAACTCATTCTCACAATAATGTTCTAGTGAGTCGCCCCTTCACTATAATTAGAGGGTGTCAGATATAAAGAGGTATTTAAAAGCAGAACCAGATTTCCTTTGGTCATGGTATAGAAACTGGTAATAAATTTAAAATTAGTTCATATTCTTTCCCTATACAGATTCTAGAGTTGCAAGCACCCATTTCCCATTTTATTCTAATTGTAAACCCATTATTCATGGGACATAACTTGAAATGAAAGATGAATAGTTGATTCTTCCCAATTAAAGAATGAATCTCTACCCAAGATAAACTCTGACCCAGCATTCACAGATCTACATGTAATCTTGCCTAAGAACTAAAGAATATTATTTCAAAAATAATAACCTTCAGAACAATCTCCTTTGCTGCTTCTGATGAAAGCGCAAAACAGAGATACTGTCAAAAGCAAGTCAGATTGGTTAAAATCTGTTAAGATAGGTCTACAGAAAATGTAATCCAGAAGAAAAGGAAAAGAACACTCAATTGGAAATTGATGTGATTACTTACAGTTTATTGTTGTTTTCCCTAAGAAATTTCAAAGGTAAGCATGAAAATAAAGGAGAAAAAAAAATCTTCAACAAGATGGCAGCAAGTAAATGTTATTTACTATACAATCTAAAAAAAATTGATTTCAAGGCATAACAAATTTCAGTTCCATCACAGGGTGAAAACACACACTAATTTTTTCTAAAAGAGCTATTTTTAAAATATTTTAAATATTTGGATATGCTATACAATCCCTCATCCTAATATAAAGCAAGATGATGGTTGTGTTTATTTTCTCCTCTAATTTTGCATGTAATGAAAGTAAACGGTTAATATAGCCAAGCCAACAAGTCAACTCTTTAGAGCACCAAGACCAATGTGTGAGGACCAGAACAACAACAAAGGGGGAGGAAGAGCAGTGAAATGTCGCTTGAGGCCCATGCGTGGATCAGCTGTCTCCAAATACAGCTAAGATCTAGTATTTTCTCTTGACGGCATCCCAAAATAAATGGGCTGGAGGCAAAGACGCAGGATTTGGGGAATTGTGGAGCGAGAAGACCTGTTCTAGTCTATTCCAAAGTGCATGGCCACTCCAAAGTGCCAAGTGAGTGAGTGGAACCCTCTCTGATAAGGTCATGCATGTTATTATTCTTTAGTCACTCCTCCAGACCAACAAAAACGAAGCCCTGGGAAGCCACCTACTTCAGAACTGGCATCGCCTGTTAGTGTTGTAACTGAAAACATTAACGGAGAATTACTTGACAATTCCCTTAGTACCTCAAAAGGTTACTTTCCCCAAAAGGGGAAAGTTCTTTTTGTTTTTAAACTCATAAACTTAAAATGAAGTTTTGTTTACAAATGTAGAGGATTTTGCTCAACACCTATTGTACAGCTTCTTCAGACTAGAAGAAAGGATGGTGATGATCAAATTGGAAAATAACATTTGCATCTAAAGCAAACAAAGTTGGTCTCTTAACATTTTCAATTGTTACAGTGCTGCCTTCATCCCAAGAGCATTTATATTTCCCAAGCAATTTACAACTGTCCATAGATGAAATATGTAAGAGTTCAACCAGTAATTAAAAAAGGAATCACTGCCCTCACCTGTTAAAAAAATAATAATCTTCAGCACATGATCTCTTTGTGAAATTCATTCACAGATTTGAAAAGGCCATCTAGCAGAAATAACCTCAGAGATTTAAAAAGTCATCTAGCAAAAATAACCAAACAAGCATAAATCATCATATCGAAATTTATAGATTTCACCGTAGCAAAATTTTAGCCAATCCTCTGCAAAATGGCACTAAAAGTCACATGTAATATACAAACAAAAGGAGATTTTGGCTTAGGCTGCAGGCCAGAACAGTTTTCTTTCTGAAAATTCTGATTAAAGAGCATGGGGAGAGGAGAAGAAATCCCTTTCTAATTTACCAGATTAAATAAGTAGTGCCACTTCTCATGAAGGTTGTATTCCTTCAACTTTTTATCAGGCACTGCGGATAAAAAAATACAACCCAGGAAAAGAAAAAAAAAACATGCTGAGCATCATCAAATGCGACAGGCATTGCTAGGTAAATATTAGGTATACAAAGATAAAGAAGATTAAATCCTGGCATCAACAGTCTTCTAGCTCAGGAGAGGACAGTAACTTAACAGACCTGTGACAGACAATAGCAATATAAACGTGTTCAGCATAATAAGAGGTGTGCAGAGAGGGTTTTAGGGAGACAGTAGGCGCACTGAACCCAGGAAAATTTTTCTAGAGAAGAAATCTCCTGAATAGAGTCATACAAGATTAGGAGTTAGCTGGGTAAAACGGGGTACAGAAGAAAAGGTGATTCCTGATGAAAGTGACAACAGGAATAAAATCTGCAAGAAACATCACAGAATATGCAAGCATTTGAGGGTTACTGCTCTATGCCTTAATCACCCTCCTCTTTTCAAATCACTTCTCAATCTCATATCAGTGACTCATGCTTGTTGACTGTCTATACACTACCTAAAATTCATTCCTATCAATATACAAAACATTTTCATTTCAAGATTTATCCCTGACTCCTTACAAAGTTCTATTTTTCAGGGACGAAGCATGTCGGTCACATCACAAAAGCCTGTTCTCACTCGAAACCCTGGCAGATGAAAAGGCCCACAAGCAAGATGGCCGCAGCTAATTAAACTTGCAGGCCATCCATCCTTAAGCTGCCCAACAACCACAGTGTGGTCCAGCAGGAACAGCTAGTGACACCAACCATATTCTTGCTCTCGAAAATTTGAGTGGAAAAATACCGAGACGACAAAGCAGTTAGCAGTGGGTAATGAAGCGAGAGGATACGAAAAGTAAAGCTATTAAGTAACCTCACAACCACGAAGAATCGTAGCTACCAAAATTTACGAGGAAGTCAAAAATATGAAGAAAGAAACTGTGAAAAAGAAAAGCTATATACAAAGCAGAGGAAAAGAATAATCCTGCTAGTAATCTCAATAGAAGTTGACCCAGAGAGATACAGGCATGTGAAGAATGGCTGAACATAGTTGCAGAGAATTCTATTTCTCGGTGAAAAAATTATATTCTGTAGCTTCCTTTGCAGGTAGGCATGGCAATGTGACCAAGTGCTGGTAAATGGGATGTACTCAGAAGCCTTAACAGTCTCCAGGAGGGGCATACACTCGTCTGCCCTTTCTCCATCCTGCTGCCTGCAACGCAGAAGTGCCGCCAGGCACTCCGGCAGCAATTTCAAACCATGAGTTTCAAGTCCACACACAGTAGGCAGAAGTGTCTTGGCGTCCTAATTACTTCTGGACTTCCTTGCCTGAGAAAAAAATAAACATCTATTTGTGAAAAACACTATTTTCCAAATAATCCCAATTAATGCAATGGTTGAGGGTGTCATCTGAACTAAAGGGATAGTCCCTTACCACAGTTAAATGGAAGTGTGATGTGTCCTACTTGACTGTAATATTATTATTATCCCTAATTTAGAGATGGGGAAACAGCAGCTAGTATGGGACAGAACCAGGATTTGAACCCAAATCATTGAACGGCAGAGCCCACACTCTTAATCATTAAGAATAAGTGAATGCGAATGAAGTCAAACAAACTGAGTAGAGCAGTTTTTTTTTTTTTAAGTAGTTTATGGTTCAACAAATATTCTGAACAACAAAAGCCAATGAAAACACCCATACTGAATGCAATATCACTTACCTACCACGAATGACACTTTGGCAGGTCCCTGAGATCCTCCAGCCTACCTAGGCACGAAAGACTTTCCCAGCACAAGTATTCCACTCTGAAAAGCTAGGAAAGGGTACATGGGCACTGGAAACTGAATACAGGCACCAGCCCTGCATGTGTGGCAGAAGCTTGCCAAATTCTGATTTGTAAGGAGTGCAACAGATTTTTAAGAACACAGAAGCTTCTGGGAGGCCTGCAGTATATGTTTTAAGGTGGTAAGAGGTCTTTCTTGTTAACTTTAAGTGAAAAAATGTTCCACACACCATGATGATTGGAAGTCCCGTCCTTAGCATCACAACTCCCCACGCTACTGATGGTCTGGGATGTTTCATCACCCCAGTTTGATAAGGGTGGGATGGAGTGGCAATTTTCTGAAAGGCTGAAGGGTTTTAGATGGCCAAATTGAAGGCACCATTGTAACTGGCATTAATCCTCTTCATTAAATAAACAGACATGTATTTGTACTGAGCACCTACTCTGTGCCAGGTAGTGTCCTCTGTGCTGGAGACCGAGCAGTACACAAAGCCCGTATACTCCAGTGGAGGGGGGAGGGCAGGCAAAAGCAACAAATAAATCAAGTTAGACGATGATCAGTGCTATGAAGAAAAACAGAATAAAGGAGGCAAGTATGCGGGGGAGAGTGAACTTGGGGTATTACTACTTTTGAGAGCAGCTGTGATACTTCTAACAATATTATGGACAATAAGAATGCCAGAAAAGTTTTCAACAATTTTGCTTCGAAAATCCCTGGTGTAGACAAACAGTATTCTACCATGAAAAGTCACAGCATCAGACACTCGATTCAATAGTCTACAGACATCTATTAAGAAGCAGTTCAGGGAGCCATCAAGAGCACATATCTGGGGGTCACACTTCCTAAAATCAAATCCCGGCCATACAACTTACTATGTGTGGGACGTTGGGCACATTACTTACCCTCACTGAATCTTAGTAATTTGTCATTTATAAAATGAGGATACCAGTTGTACCTACTTCAGAAGGTACTAGGAGGATTATGAGGTATAAAAGGAAAAACAGTAAGCTCCAAATTTGTGTTTGCTTATTTTTTTACTGAGTGTCTAATATGTCCCAGGCACACAAACTCATCTAAGCAGCTGCACTAAGGGGCTCCAGACACCGGAAAGCCGCAGGAGAAGCTCTGTGCCATCAGCTTCCACAGACCCCTGGATTCAGGGTTTCATACTCCTGGTGTCTCTTCCTGCTGTCTCCACGTTCCGGGACAGTACCTTCTCATTGCAAACACTGAAAACTAGGATGGTCACTCTGAGATTTCCCAAAGGGAGAAACATACCAAAGCCAGAGGACTTAGCTTCCAGTACTCTGTCTCCACAGACTAGGCACCAGAGGCAAAAAAAACCCATTCATCTTAGCCAGACCCCATTTATTGTCCAGCCAGGCAATTTATGTTTTCACTGAAGAAGATTCAGTCTACATTATGCAAAATTTTATTATTCAATTATCACATCTAAGTCTTCAATATGATTGATATTTTATATTATTCTATATGATAAGCATCCAGTTGGTAATGCATTACCCACAAGACAGGTAGGAGCATCATTATTTGGAATCATAAGGAGAATTATATTTTTTAATTATCCAAAATATAAACTTATCCTCCATTCCCTCTTTCCTATTCCCTTTTGGATAAAACTAAACGAATACAAATTTTCAGCACTGGCTCTCTGCTAAAACTTTATAAACTGTCATTTAAAGATTCTGTATGTGAACTTAGCATTTAAGCCTCTACCTTGAGCATGATGTTTATATTGTCAAACCTATATTGGAAGTCCTCAAAATTTGCAAATGGTCAAGCCTTTTACTAAATCAATACCTCCATATTAACTTATAAAAATTACTGTACAGCCCAGAAAAAAACACTGGTGATAGGAGAATGTGGTCCAACCATTTCAAGGCTCAAAAACTTCCTGTTGGTTTAGAAATTAGACAACGTACACTTTCCCGCTTGTTTTTCTGACTGTGGAAAGGGAAGAAAGGGAAGTATGAGCTTTGAGTTTAAACAGACCCGAGTTCATATAATTCAGGGTGAGACCTTGGAAAACATACTCGGCCACCCTGAACTTTAATAACTAGTCCTCAGACGTAAGAAAAGAGAAATAATATTAATAACTAAACTTATTGGATCCAATTAATCAAGCATCAGCTGCTCAGCAAAGAGGAGACATTCTCCCAAGTTCACTGGACCCTTGGCCAAGCTGCCGAAACCTACTGCCGGGATGTGACTACTCTCCCCCGTAGGCCCCCAGGTTCTTCTTTTGTCCCAATATAATCCAGTCTCCATGCAGCAGCCTGAGCAAGATCTCAATGTACAAGTCAGGTCCTATTGCCTCCTGCTTAAAACTATTTGAGGGTAATCTTGAATGAAACACAACTCCCTACCACAACCCCCTGGCTCTGCAGAGTTTTGTCTGGCTCTTCTCTGGGACCTGGTTTCAGGATCAATTTTTTTTGGACCATTCTTCAGCATCTAATTCCCTCAAACTCAAGACTCATATGAACAGCCGTACCATTTTCTTACACTTGTTTAAGACAAAGGACCCCAATCAAGGGACCTTACTTGCGGTTTTCTATAAAGTCCCAGGACTACCTGTGCTCAAGTCAGACTGTGGGATCTACTTTTGTTCCCCAGGGATTCTGTCTACTTCCCTTTTCTTTTTCAAGGGACACTACTTCTCGTAGGCCTTATAGATTTTCTCCTTATCCCTGTCGCTGAAGCCTGGCTGCCAAGTGGCACAAGCCTCCTCCTTTCCTTGCTGGTCACCTTCTGCAAACGTGTGCACACTGGCCCTTCTTACTGCATGGCTTTTACTGCCACTTACGAAAGGGAAATGACAGAGATGGGACAGGTGATGTAAAAGTCTAATAAGGAAAGTCTGCGTAGCCCTTGCCCTTGTTTCTGACTGGATAAGCAAGCCTCTTAAATGCTCACTCTCTCCAAACTCCTCTCGTCACTCTCAGGCAAGAAGAGGGAATCACAACCCACAAATAGAGTGGGCTATGGCCCCACACAAGCCCACTCCTTTCAGGGGAGTAATTGGCATTTCTCAGGGCAGAGTTCCTAGCCAAGTGTTCCTTTAAGATGTTGAATAGTTTCCAGTGAGGCAAATGAAACTATACCTGTTGAAATTACATAGAGCCACACACGATACAATCTAAAATGATGGTGGTGATTATCTTAAAATGACACTTATTAAGAGACTACTAAGGACTGGGTGTTTTTGCACTCTCATCTCACTCAGTCCTCACAGAGCAATAGGGATATTTCTAGGCCTGTCAGATGAAAAACTGAGGCTTACTAGCACGTGGACGGAAAGTGACAGAACTTAAGATTTCCACCTAGGTCTGATTCTATACCTAGGGTTTTCAAACGTTGGATCCCAGATAGGGTTCCAAAGAAGCAGTTGGATATTTCAAAAATGTTCTTTAAAAGAAAATTAAATTTTATTCTTTTAGAGACTCAAATGAAAAGCATATATTCAAAGATGGTGAGTGTACATGAAATGTTAGCACACTGGAGACAATGCACACACACCCTTGTGCTGCCAGAGTAACTCTGAGGGGGAAGCATGATGGGAAGTACAAGCCTCAGAATAAAACCTGTATTCTGCATTCTGACTGAAGATGAATTTAAGATTTTTTTGAATTTAAGATGAATTTAAGAATCTATAACATCTGCAACTATGATTCTATTGAAATCCTATTTTTTCTTAGTGTCACACAAAAAAAGAACAAAATGTACAACCAATGAAATGAAGTGATGATCCTTCAGTTCTCATCCATCTAAATAGATCTAAATTAAATTCATCTAAATCTAAATTCAGTTTTGTGCTTATCAAAACAGTTTCATTGCCCTCACTGGTAATAATATATAATAATAACAGATAACACATTAATATAAGTAAATATTGTAAGTATAAATCTGCGTAAAATTGGTTAGAAAAAAGGAATTGCATTCCTTAAATGAAAACAAAAACAGCTGAAATTCTCCCCTACACCATGATGATTTTTAAGTAACTCATAGTAAATTGAAGATTGCCGCATATGTTAGGACCAATTGATAAGGGAAAAGTTGAAAGGAACCTTGTATCTACTTCACTTTCTCACTCAATTCATGAACCTCTTCTATAATGTCCCTACCAGATGGGGAGCAGCTTCTGCTTTGTCATTTCCTATTCAAAGCAGATGAAAGACAGTTCTTCCTCACCCTGAACCAGTATCTGCCTTGCTATAATTTTGACCCTCTCATTGGAGTCAGCGTTCTGAAGATTCACAGGATACTATTTATATCCTTCAAATAACTGAAGCCATGGATCATATTGGCTCCTCTTTAAAGGTATCCTGCAAGTACAGAAACCAAAATTCTGAGGCCAATGAAACATATCATGAAATACTGCCTCTCCAAGGAGGTAAATCTTATTCTACTAGCCCAATGGTGGGCAAACTACAATCCCTGGATCAACTCTGGCCCACTGCCTGTTTTTATAAATAAAGCTTTATTGGAACACAGCTACATCCATCTTTTTACATATTATCTATGGCTGCTTTCATGCTACAGTGGCAGAGTTGAATAGTTGAGACAGAGCCTGTATGGCCTTTAAAGCCTAAAATATTTACTAGCTGTCCCTTTACAGAAAAAGTTTGTCCACCCTATTCTAGCCCATCATCTGAAATTTTCTCACAAGTAAAGACCTGTATTATATTCAAAGCTACAGGATATACATAGTTCAGTGGATAAAGAGCTATCTCTTTATCTATGATGCCCAAGTACCTATCAAACACTAAGCTCTCAATAAGTATTTGTTGAGTGAAGAAGTTAGATAGGAAGAAAGGAGAGAAGTTACTATGTTTCATTTTAAGCAAATAAATACTGATTTAAATGTTGCTTAGTAAAACAAAAGTCCTTGTTAATTCTGAATACTCAGGAAAATGCTCTCCATACCCATTTTTAGAAAAATAGTCATTTGTTGTTTCATATATATTCAACAAATATTCATTTGTTGTTGTTTTAATAACACCCACTGCAATACTACGAAGCAATTGTGATAACTGATCTTTGCCTCAGAGATGAACTCTTAAGCACTCTGGATATGTGAAATACAACTGCTTAAAACCACATGAAAAAAAATCAAACCATCAATGAGCTTCCTGATTCTTCATCTTCTTGATTCCTCTTGATTCTTCTAAATCTTCCTGATTCTGCATCTCCTCCATTTCTTCATAATCATGCAGTTTTATGTCGGTTTATTCAAGACAACTTTTTCATGAAGAATTAAAATATGCATCACTTCTTACATCGCTCTTTATAATTTCAACTTTTTTTTAGCAACTTGTTTCATTACATTTGTGTTCTCTTATGTAACAAAGAATCTGATTTAAAGAGTTTTGCAACTGAAAATCAGCAACTGAAGGTCTGTTCTCAACATGGAATCAAAAGAGACATTTTTAGTAAGTCTGTTTTACGAAAATATTCAAAGGGAATATTAAGCTCACATAATTAATTAACTATAAGCACTTGGAAGATAAGAAATGGAAAATATTCACCTATGGGTAGGCAAAGATGACTGACAGTTAGGCATTCACCTTAAAGACATATTTGAGAGAAAACTAAAACAGGAATATATTTCCTACACACTCAGGCTGCAGAAAAATTACAGCCTTGAGTCCATAGAAATGATGGAACAGCTCCCCTTAGGATCAAGAAGTAACCCTGCCTACAACACACACTCAGGTAGGCAAGGGCCCTGAAAAGTCAGGAAATGCAAAGGAAACCAAGGATAGGTATCAAATAATCCTGTCTAAATGTCCCAGTGTTTAAAATATGCATCTGGAAAACCCAACAAATCATGGGGGAAAGTACGTTGGTAAGCGAAATATTACTGGTGAATAATGCAGCTGGACAGTATTTCCATATAAAATAAACAGAGAGAAAGAGAAATTCAATAATCACAAGAGGTTTTCTACATCCAGCAAACTGACTTAAAAAAAAAGAAGCGGCCACACATTCAGGAAATATTCAACATGACAAAGAACAGCAACATTACCCAATAAATCAGCCCTGTGCTCTGTCCTCTACAATATGCTGCCTGGCAGGAAACATTCCTAAAGGAAGAAGGGATAAAAGGACTGGCCAATCAATCACATGATAGAGGAGAAAGGGCTCAAAAACAGAAACTTGACTTTCAAGCTGGTTCCAACAAAAGAGAAGCTGAGTTCCAAACAATCATAATTCTGGAGCAGGACCTCAGAAAATTTGCCTACTGTCATTTGGCCAAACTTCTGTAACAGCTATAAGCAGAATTGGCCTGGGGACAGATGTGGGCCACCGTATGCCACGCCAGGACCTTTCACCCCTGTAAATCAGAAATAGCTACCACTTAAAACACCAACAAGCAGCTACAATATCTTTAACCCAGTTCCTCTGTGCTCTGTTTATTAGATGAAGGCGGAAGATTTTTGAAAGGCTGGTATTGGAAAAATGAATAGAATCAGAGTGGAATCTTTTTGGTGACCACAGTATCATAAGTCCTTGTTTTACATACAAAACCCCAATTTAATATCAAACACTTCTCTAATGTTTATGGCAACAGGCTCTCTTTTAAATGCTGCACATATTTTAACTCAATTCTGTGAGGTAGGTTCCACTGTTGTGGCCAATTTGCATATGAGGAAACTGAGGCACAGAGGGCTAGAATGCCATGCAGGCAGTCTGGCTCCCAGGTCTGTGCTCTTAACCATTACTCTGTGGAACCACTAACTTAGCACTTATCTTCTGTACCGGTGCCAGGCTCTGGAGATACAAAGAGACGCACAAGCTAGCCCTGCACTGTGACACTCGGTGCTTTGTCCTCCGACAGCGACAGGAAGAAAGGCTTAAGGCGAGGCCACGGCCAGCCCACTAGTTAGTTACCTCTGAGCCAATGCACAGTGGATACCGTGGCAAGGTCAGCAGGGGCTGGGTTTCAGCGGCACTTGCACCCTCAGCTGCGCACCAATACGCATTTAACTGTCTAAGGCAGCCTCAGAAGCAGCCCTGAAAGGAGCCTCGGTTTAGTTTGAGTAGTGAAAAACTGGAAAAAGAGAAGGCTTAATTAAGAGTAGGAAGGAAAAGGTGAATTCCCCGACCAAAAATGATTTCTTCAATACTGTGCTCTGTGATCATTTTTACTAGATAGAAGTGAGCATCAGCCAGGCCTTTTCAGCTTTACTAACAATGCATCCAGATTACTATGCAATTGTTCCATGCATAATCCATGGCTAACCCCCACCCAGAGAACAGCTAGAGCAAATTCTTCTGGGAAAACATCGACCTGATTCCTCCATCTTTCGTATTACTGTTATCCCAACGCCACACCGCTCTGTGCACACTCACTCCAACAAGCCAGCCTTGCGCTACGCCCCTCCTTCCCCAGCCCTCTGCCACTGGTGGTGCTAGTAGTGGTGATGGTGATTGTGGCACAGGTGGGGATGGTGGTGTAATTAACATGCACTAACTGGTACACTGTTGGTTAAGAGGGAGCACTTTGAAGCCAGACTTCTTGGTTCGAATCCTAGCTCTGCCACTTAACTAGATATTTCCTTAAACAAGTTACTTAACCTTTCCATGTCTTAGTTTTAACATCTGAAAAATGCAGATGATACTAGTACATCACCCTTAGAAGGGGCCTCCCAATATAAACACTGTGAAGGGTTTTTGTTTTGTTTTTGCATTTTGGATTCTTTTGTGTGCGCTATGATGCCCAGCAAAAGGAACTGGCAGAGAAATGGTGTCAGGCACTGTTTTAGAGGACATGTATTATTTCAGTTAATCCTCACAACAAACCCAAGGTAGTTACTCTCATTATCCCCACTTTATAGAACAGGAAAGTGAAGCACTGAGAAGTAACTTTCCAAAGCTACAGTTGGAGTGGTGGAGCCAAGCAGTTCAACCCCAAGCCTGCAGCACTCAACCAAGAAACAAATTCCTCCACACCCACAAACCGTTGTTAAAGGCCCCCCTGCAATCCCTCCATCATCCTGGAAGCTCTAAAGACCACTTCTCCTCCCCTGCTCCTTTCAAGACTCAGGATAAGCTCTAGAATCTGGTGCTCTCTACCTCACCGTGACAACGAAATTGGCCGACCTTCCCTCACTGAGGACTCCTGCATCTGGCTCAGACTTGCACTCTCCCCTAAGTCCTGCCCTGATCTGGGTGACCTCACCATCCACATGGATGTTCCATCCAATACCTTGGCTGTACTTCTCTTGAGCCTCTTAACCTCCCATCTTTTCCACAGCCAACCACAGTCACACTGGAGCCCTTCCTCGGAGAACGGCTGTACCTCTGTCATCTTAAATTCATACACCTTACTGTCTGCCCACATTGAACGTTCTCTCCCTCCAGTTTTCTGAACAGTTAATCCAATGATAACCTATCACTCAGGCTCATCAAGACCACCACTCCCTTGTATCCTCTACTTTTTATTTGCCTTTAGGACTCGCCAGTGTCCTAAATTCTTCTACCCCCTTTATCCATCCACCCATTCACTCACCTCGGAAAACTCATAACCTTTATCAGTCTAACTGCCCACATTCTTGACACCTACACCCAAACAGCTACAAAGTCTGGAATTAAAACCAAAAGTGACATAGCCACCTAGATTTGCGGCTGTTCAGTCATGGTCTCCAATTTCAACAGTGCATAGCAACCAACGCGTCTGGTCCCCGGGCCTCCCTCCGTCTCGCTCTTCACCATAGCTTCTTCAGTCCCACGCAGCACAAACCCCTACCCCACCATATTCCACTCACACTCAGCAAAATGACCTCACATTCTACTTCAGCATTTAACCACCTCACGTTCAGTCCCTTTAAAAAGGAAAGCTGCCCCTCAACCACCCCAGCCCTGCAGGTCGAGCCCTAACCTCCTTCTCCTTCAGGGTGAAATGTCCTGACAGACTTAACTGCAGCAACGTCATTTCCATTCGTCCCTCTGAGTGCACTCTGCTCAAGGTCACCACGGACATGACCGAGTGGTCACTTTCAATCTTCCATGATCTCTGGGCAACGTTTAACACAACTGGCCATTTCTTCCTCAAGTCTCCCTTTTCTGCCTATTTGACGTGACACTCTCCAAGCTTTCACCCAACTTTTCAGTTCTCTCAGGCCCCTTTTTAGGTTCCTTTCCTTTTGTTGATCCCACAAAAAACTGCATGCCTACTATGTGCCCGCATTGATCGAAGCATTGGGCTTCCTGGGCATCTTCCCTTCCCACGCTGAATAGTCCTCCCTGGGTGAGCTCACGGCCATGACTTCAGCTATCATCTAACTGGATAAGAATGTGAGGTCAGACATTAGCCAGACCTGGTTTTAAACTGGTTACATCATGTTGTGTGCATGACACTTAATTTCTCTTAGCCTTGGTTTCCTAATCTCTAAAATGATAACAGTAATGGATAACACATAAAAAAAATACTCAGCATGGTGCCTCCCACACGACATTAATAATACAACACATTACATACGCGTATATGGTAAGTAACAATAAATGGTACGTGCTGTTTCAAGAGTCATCTCTGAGCGCCCATCTACCTATACGAAATCTCAACCTGGATTTTATAGCACAAACTCAGTAACACCAAAATAAAACTCATTTTCCCTCCCAACGTGCTATTCTTTCAAGCGGTACCTACCACAGAATATGATCTCATTAGCCACCTCAATGCTGGTGGTGGTTTTAAAGCATGCCCATAAATTCTTTGACTTCCTCCCCCGAAGAGGTGTGGTACAACTCCTGCCCTTGATCCTGAGCAATCCTTTATGACTGCCTTGATGAACAGAATGCAGAAGTGGTGCTGCATGATTGCTGAGGCTAGGTTAGAAAAGCCCAGCAGCTTCTGCCTGCTCCTCTTGGTACATTCTCTCTGTGAGCCTTCAGCCCTGATGTAAGAAGTACAGCTACTCGGAGGCCATCAGGTAGAAAGACCACTTGAAGAAAGATGTCCCAGGTATACACACTTCACCAGCCCCCCGCTGTTTGAGTATTCCCAACCTAGATGCCAGAAAAGAGTATGAAAAAGTCTCAAAATGACTCCAGCCACCATCTGATTGTCACTTCATGAAGGATCCTGAGCAAAACAGCCCAGCTAAGCCATATTCACCTCCAAGGTTAGGAGTAAAAAATATTGTTCTTATGTTAAGCCACTGTTTTAAGATGATTTGTTACTCAGGAATAAATAACCAGAACACTGCTCAAACCAAAAACCTGAACATTATTAGCCCTAAAATCTCCTATGTTCTCGTCTTCTACATCCAATTATAAAATTCTGGCAAGTCTTAAATATTGCTTAAATCCATCTACTTTTCTGCATCCCTTCCACTCCTACCTGGTTGCGAAAACCACCATTTCATTCCTGAACCAGCGCAGCATCTTCCTACCTGGTCTTCCTCCAGTCTGGCCTCCTTTTCCAATCCTTCACCACAGTGCAGCCAGGGCCGACCATGTCACTCCAGGCAAACTCTGAAGGTTCCCATCATGTAACCATAGCTGAGCTCTGCAGCTTCACGTGTAGCCAGCTCCTAACCCTGCTCCAGCCACACTGAGCCCTTGGAATTCCTTGAAGTCCTGGGGTTTACTCACACCCAACTCTCTGCACAAGCTGTTCGTTCCGCTGGCCCTGCCTGTCACTGGGCCAACTCAACTTCAGTGTCGCAGATTAAAAATGATCCTCTGGGAAGCTCTCCTTGGCCTCAAGTCTAGGTTAAGCTCCCCTTTCATAACTACCTTACTAACCTTTATTTCTCTCTAAATAGAATATGCCACTCCAAAATGTAATTGCTTATTTTTCATCTCCACAGGAGCATACATTCCTTGAGGGAAGGCAATGTCTTATTCACTTGTATATTCCTACTGACCAAGACAGCACCAGAACATAAAAGGATTATAAAAAATTAGAGTTGTGTGAGTGAATGAATGATAAATGAAGGCAACTTTATGATCACTTAAATTATAGAATTGGAAAGAAAGATAGCTATTCTAGAAAGGAAGATGACAGAAAAATTTTGAAAGAAACAATTGAAATTATCTAATTAATCCCATCTTTTTTATAGATGAAGAAACTAAGTCAATGACATTGACTGGTTTGCCCAAGCTGCCACACTTAATTGGTGGCAAAGCCAGTAACACACTCAAGTCAATTGACTCCATGGTACTTCAGCGTGTCAGAATTTTCAAATGAATCATACAACTGAATAATGTAAGAATTTTGGAATATGGTCAAATAATTTCTCCAAATTAAAAAAAATATATATATATACATATATATATATATATATGTATATATATATATATATTAATAACCTGCCTTATAATCCTCTTGCATTATATTGTTCTAAAGCCTGGACATCTGGAAGTAACCCTAGCCAACTTTAAATTTCTTTTGAGTACCATCCATCAGAATTGTTAAATAAAAGCACTGACAACATAAAAAGCATTGGTGAGAATATGAAATAACCAGAACTCTCTTACATACTGGTACAAGTCTAATGGGTACAACCACTTTGGAATAATGTTTGGCAGTATCTAGTGAGCCCAAACATACACATATCCTATGAACATGAAATTCCACTCCACCAAAGAAATGAGTTGCTTTTTTTCCCCCACCAAAAACATATACAAAAATGTTTGTAGCAGCTGTATTCCATAAATCTCCAAACTGGAAAACAGTCTAAATGCCTATCAACAATAGAATGGGTAGATTAGTAGTGGTGTATTCATACAATATACATTGCAACAGAAAAGCACAAACTATTGCTTCATGCAACAATGTGGATGAATTACATGGACATGTTGAATGAATGAAGCAACACACAAAATATAGATTTGTAATTCCATTCATATGAAGTTCAAAATCAGGCAAAACGAATCTATATCAGTACTGTCTGCAAAGGGACACAAGAGACTCTTCTGGAGTACCAGAAATGTTTTCCATCTTCATCCGAGGGTGGTGACAAGATACAGGTACATATAAATTCATCAACTGAACCTTTAAGACTTTTGCACATTACTGTATATAAACTGTATCTCAATTTTTAAAAAGACAATTTATCTCGGTGAATAAAAATTTAACTTAAATAAAAAGTGATGGGTGCACATGAGCTTTATATCATAACACTTTATGTTCATGTAGTGTGTAAGGTATATACATTATTTCATTCAACCCTCAGAAAAAACCTGTTACAGGTTTTTTGTAAGTCAGATTCACAGATCACTTATTAGTCAACATTGCCACCTTAAGAAAATCTCTGAATCAGATCAGGAAGCAAGGAGGAAATAAAAATTAAAGTAATAGTAAAAATTAACTTTAACATTCTTCTTAGGACTAAAAATCCCAATATGGGTAAACTGCAGAACAGACCAAAACACATGTTTTGTCCAAGGCCTGTGACATTTCAATGACCAGCTCTTAAAACGTACAAAAAAGAATGTGTTCCTACACAATGTTTAGTTACATTATTTCACAAATATTGTCACTGTCATTTGGGGAGAGGAAAAAAATCCCTGAAGTGACACTGACAAGAGGGGGTTAAAATTTAAGGACATACACAGAGAGAGAAAGCAGGTGCAAAAAAGAGAGACTCACTTTCTCTACACTAACCCTCTTCGGTTGATGCCATTATATTGAGCCATACGGACTCTCACACAAATCACTACAGAAATTATCATGTGATTTTATTGTTTTAAAAAGCACTTCACAGTTTATTGATTATGTTTTTATTAGTGCTAACCAGCACAGAGGCTCTAATACTATCTGAATTTTGCAAATGAGAAAACTATGGTTCAGGATGATTTGTCTTAGACCAGACCCCTAGTATTTGGGGTTTTAGAAATAAGTACATTTTAAATACACACATACATTCATTCACACATACATACAAACTTGAAGGCTGATACAGGATTATCATCTGTTTATTCTGTCACGTAATGACATTTTGAGAGAGAGAGAGAGAGAGAGAGAGAGAGAGAGAGAGAGAGAGAGAGAGAAACTATCATTCACTACCATTTCAGAATAGACTATATTCTAATAGTCACAAAAGTTGGAAAGATAATCTCAAATGTTTTAAGTTTAAATTAACTTTACAATTCCTTTGCATCACTCTCCTGATTTTTCCATTTTTCCAGGGACTGACATTTGGGAAACATATTATACATTAAGTGGAATACCTGGGAATCAAAGTTCTTTTTCTTCTCTATGGCAATAATAAAAATACAAATAGATTAAGATTACGAACAAGTCACCAACCCTTCTAACAACTGGGGCAGTTGTGATTACTCAGTTCTTCCTGAACCCCCATTTCCTCAACCATAAAACAGGAATAATTATAATAGCTTCTACACCTCTCACAGGGTTGTTGAAAGAACAAAACATGGTAAATTCATATTAAGCACTTCCTAGCACAATAGACTAAATTCACAATAAATATTAATTATCATTATCACCAACTTCAGTATTACATAACTTTGACATTAATAGTGGCTGATTCTATCCAGGAACTGTTCTAAGTGCATTACAAAGATTAACTTATTTAATCAATATCAAGAGCTTTAAAATGCTCTTGGTAGGTACTTTTTGACCCTACAAATCTACTTCTAGAACTTGATCATAAAGCAAAAATACTCCAAAGGATTAAAACACTGAATGTAATAGTCTCCCTTTTAGAGATTCACCATGTACATATGCATATTAAAGGCTGTATAATAAAGAAACTTGTTTAACTTTGTTTGACTCAGTTTCCAAATTTACTTGGCACTGGAACCCCTTTTCGTAGTAAGACTCCTTAAAGTAGCATAAAACTACTGCTCCTTATAATACACTATCCTAAAATATCCAAAAGTGTCTATGTGAAATGTTCACCGCAGTGTTATTTATAACAGCCCAAATTGGAACAAACATAAAATATTCAACAATTAGTTAAGAAAATCATGACTTACTAGTATAATGCCGAAAATTAGTGTTGCAGAAGAGAATTTGTTAAAATTTAAATGTTCATAAGTATAAAAAGCAGGTTATAAAACTGTATATTATGATGGTGAGTTGATAAACGTCAACCGGTTCTCTGCGGGTGGCTGGATTACAGATAAATATTCTTTTCCATTGTGCTTTGCTGAGCTTTCCAAATTTCCTTCACTAAGCTTTTACTTTAATAATAAACATGTTACCAAAATAATCTGTCCTTTATATGTGTATGTATGTACATGTAAATATGTGTTAATATGACAAAAGAATTGTTGTAAACTGTAGAACAAACTGATGAGTCATAAAATTGAAATGCATATAATAAAATTTCATTTAATAATTTATGAGTTGTCATATAGTACTAAGAAGAAATAAACACATAACCAAAACCCTGCCTCAAAACCAACATCTATTCTCTTCCGTGAGCTCATCATAAAATCCAAATAAGATCTGTACATGTGAAACCAGAAATGGTAATATCCAAACTAGACATATAAAATAAGTATCTACTAATACATATAGGAACATTTATTGATCTCAAAAAATTAGAGAAATAAAACAAGTTTCAAAAAGATGAGGGTGTATGTTATAATTTCTCTAAAATTGTTAACACACACAAAACAGTACTATATACTGTTTATCCATACATGCAAATACAATAAAAATGCAAAAAAAAGTACATGAGAATGATACCCACTCACTGTAGGACAGTCATTACCACTAAGAAAGGTGGAGGAAAAAAGCATGGGGGAGCATCAGGATTTAGCTGTAGCCTTAAAGTTTCTTTTTCTTTCTTTTTTTTTTTTTAAAGAGCACCAGAGTTTTGAAGTTACAATGTTAACAACTGTTCAATCAGGGATTTAGGTACATAGAAGTATTTTCATTCTTTTCTGTACTTTTCTGAAGATGTAAAATCAGAATACTTGTATTTATTAAAAATAAAACTTTGAGTTATATTCCGTTTTAGCTCCTGACTCCTTGTGCAGATTGATAAGGAGGAACAGATACAGTCTTCTGTCAATGGTCCTGGCATGGCTCCAGACTGTCATCTAGTGAGAGGCTAGAGAAACAGCTACTGTGTTTCCCCGAAAATAAGACCTAGCCTGACAATCCGCTCTAATGCGCCTTTTGGAGCAAAAATGAATATAAGACCGGTCTTATTTTAATATAAGACTGGGTATACTATAATACCGGGTCTTACATTCATTTTTGCTCCAAAAGACGCATTCGAGAGGATTGTGCGGCTAGGTCTTATTTTCGGGGAAACGGTATCCTCTTGAAAAAAGAACCCACAGAAACCCCTCTAAAGGAGACGTGGAGACAGTTAAGTCCTCAGTCCTGAGAGAAGCAGTCCAGAGGTCAGAACAGTTCCCAGCAAATCTGGGTACAAAGGAACCTGATAAATGAGATTGTCCTGCAAATCCAAGTTTTCAAATGGTTAGTTACTATCAAAATCATGTAGGTGTGTTTGGCCTTGAGCCAAGGAGCAAAACATCAAGTTTATGCAAAAGAGTGAAGGAGAGGCTGGGTAACCAAATGAAAGCAAAATCAGTGAGCAAACTCTTTCACCTGAAGATACAAACCCTCTTGGTTTCCCCAGCCGGAGGTGGGCTGTCACTGCGGTCCCAGCAAGGTTTCTCCCAGGTAACCAGGTGACAGCAGCAATCCAGTGGCCCCGCGATTTCCAGCATTGTATCTATGATTCATGCAACCCCTCTCACTCATCCTCTATTCAGGCAGTACTAAATAATGCGCAGGAGCATGGGCTTGGAGCCCGCCAAGCTGGGCTCATGCCTGGGCCCTGACCCTCCACTGGTTACATGACCCCGGCCAATACTCCACCTCACAGAGCTTCAAGTTCCCTCTTTTCTAAATCAGTAAATCTGTAGTATCTGGTTAAGCAAACTATTGGGAGGATTAAATTGGATGATATAAATTAACACTTTGCACTGTACTTAGTACATAGTTCCCTATTTACCAGGCACCAGACTTGATTCTGATGACAAAATGACAATCAACAGGGCCAGAGACCCTGTACTGATGCAGGTTACAGACTAAGAGGATGACACTGCCCTGAGGTCACTGGGGTCACCCCATGCCTCGACTTTAGAACTAGAAGTCAGACCAGCTACCTAATTTGTGGGGCCCAGTGCAAAATGAAAACATTTGCTGAGTGCCCAATATTAAACATATCAAGATGGTAACTGCAGAGCATTAGAGCAAACATAGGCCCTCAAAGTCACGTGCCCATGTAGCCAGCCCTGCTAGAAGTAAATGTGCTCAAACACTTTGCAGACACTCAGCAACGAAGGTCAACCAGAACTGGCCTTTTTAGATTCACCCAAACACCAGAAGCATTGGAGGAAAGGCCAGGAGAGGGGCCACAGCATAACGAAAGGGGGTTGCACACTCCAAAATAAAAGCCCACCATTTTCACAGTTAATGAAAAGTATAAGGGAAAGTCCTGTTTTATTGTCTACAATGCTGTTACCAGACCTTCCCTAAAAATCTTTCCTTCTTCCCAGTCTATCTCCGAAACAAGCCCTCCATCATTAATGTCATCAGGGGACTTTGCCCAGCTGAAATCCATCAGCAAAAGGCAACTTGGAGCCTAGTGTCTGTCGGGGACAGTCCCACTTCCCAGGCAGCAATTGGTACAGGCGTACAGCAGACTTCAAATAAACTGACTGCTTCAAAAGAAAACCGATGCTTGTGGCAAGCAGGATTGTGCCCCTCAAGTGACACTAGGGTCTGAGTAACCGAGTTGCCTGGAAACCCACTTGTGGTCACTTGATGAAACATTAGATGCTGAAGGTCAGCTTAGTGACCAGACTCAGGACATGATGGGTGGGAAGCTCAGGACAACACAGTTTTTCTATCCAGCCTTCTCCTGAACAGTCATTTAGGAGAACCCCATCCTTGAGGGGTGGGAACACCCATCAGCGTGCTTAGTTAGGATCCCTGGTTCCTTTACCCTTCGCTTCAGAAGCAGCATAGTATTTACATGAAAAACATTGTAAAAATTTCAACTGCATTCAAACAACTTTAACACCAAACTGGAAGGAAGGCAACGAAGAGGGAGGGCTCTGGGGCCACAATCGCAGCTGTTACCTGATGATAGCTGTGTGATCTTGGGGAAAAGGCCCAACATCTCTGAGCCTTGGTTTAACACCATTACATATGGAAAGCACGTACAACGTTGTCTGGCACACAATAATTGCTCAATAAATGTTAACTGATTGACCCTCATAACTCATATGCTTAACTCCCCCGTACCCCCAGCATGCCAACAAACACGTGGCTTAGGCATCCTTCAGAATGCAAGCTCCTAGAGCGCATGAATCATGCCCCCATGTGTCCTCTCCTAGGACTCACTACAAGACTGGGGGAACGGAAGCTAGAGAACCAGGGCTAATGGCTTTAACCAAAGTTCTTGCCTAATAGTATCAATGTTCTTTTTTTTAAAATAAATTTTATTGGGGAATATTGGGGGACAGTGTGTTTCTCCAGGGCCCATCAGTTCCAAGTCATTGTCCTTCCATCTAGTTGTGAAGGGTGCAGCTCAGCTCCAAGTCCACTCGCTGTTTTCAATCCTTAGTTGCAGGGGGCGCAGCCCACCATCCCATGCGGGAATTGAACAGGCAACCTTGTTGAGAGCTCGCGCTCTAACCAACTGAGCCATCTGGCCGCCCTAGTATGGATGTTCTTAAAACTTTTTTGCTATGAGACCTCTAGATAGTAGATCTGTTTATTGTGTTCACATTATTTTCATCTTATGATTTATTAATAAAAGAATATTTATGTGACAGTCTAATCCAGTTGCAGTTAAGACTAAAAAATGTTTGGCCTATATTGTTACTTTATAGTTAGTTTGACCAAAGTCAGAACATACAACTTGTAATGTTCATAGTCAGAGTTGAAAACAGCACGCTTTTGAGATAACTGAACAGCACATAAAATCACAAGTGTGCTTTCATTCCTCCTTTCGAATGAGCTCATTTACAACGTATTCGTTCCTATGGGCTCTGTCCTTTGTAGGACCATCATGCCTTGCTGTTCTTGGCTGGTTTTATCCTGCAAATAAAGGATTTATGCTGATCCATCTACCTTTTCTCACCTGATCTTCCCCACTGACACATACATTTTTATAATGGCAGGTACCGTCTATAATCAAGAAACTAGGCCACCAATCCACACAAGGGAGAAATCTAGAACCCTGGCTTTATTAAATCCCAAATGCAATATACAAATGCAATGATCATCAGTTGACAAGTAGCACCCAAGACTAATCAAACAATTTGAGTAATCACATTTTCAAGTCTAAGTTTGCATTTTAGTTCCCAAGAAACACACCTGTGAAATAAGACAGGAATCCACCAGAAAGCCAAGGAGCACATCCGAAGCCAAGGTTCCTCCTCCCTATGCGCCTCATCCAACCTGTCCTGCCACAGGTTCCTGTAGAGCCACAGGCCTGCCAGTCCGACAGCCCAGGGGAGCCCAGCTTGGGGCTCATCCCCACTGATAAGCAGGACCATGCAAAAAGCAGGGGTTCCATAAATATTTGTGGAGTGGATTAATGAAAATATCAGACTGTGGTTTTATTTTTATAGATATTAAACAATCCCCTACAGTCTATGACTTCCTGCTTGCTCATTACCACTCCAAATCTTTCCATAAGCTGAGACTAGTTTAAAAGGTAGCGCAATACCACTGAGCAGTAATCGTTTAATTCTACAGGGGACATAAGAATACTATCAGCAACGTAATCACATTATATTAACATCTTACATCTGAAAAGCAATGTGCTATTTATAAATTACTTTCCCTCCATTATCTCATTTAATCATTACAGGCATTACACAAACCATAACACATCTTACTGCAATTGTTTTGATGGGGTAGGTGAGAAACAGGGAAATCCAGACTAATCAACATATATGAGTCAGGGCAAAAAGAAAACTTTAAACTGAAAAGAATCTAGAAGTGGATCTCGTCCAACCTCCCAGAAAAAACTGGTAGACATGTTTTTTCTCGCTCATTATAATTTGACTCTTTTCTCCCGCCATGTTCGGAAAGCTCTGCACATTGTCTCACTAGTTCTGTCAGAAGAGAGAGTAAGATGTTGGTACTGCCTGTTGGAATAGCAGCAAAATCTTTACCCACAGACCTGACAGGTGTGAATACAGCCTTTAAAATCCACCATGAAAATGGGGGAAAGGTGTGTGGCCTCCTAGGTAGAGTCCCTTATCAATTGGAAAATCGAGATTTTTATATTTACATTGCCGCCCAGGCTAAACAAATTATATCTTGATAATCTGAAACTGAAGAGTAGTAAAAGATACATTCTGCATTCCCCAGAACAAAACACCTTATCCAAACAGATTTTATCTTGTTTCAGTTTAGAAGCTGGTGAGAAAAGTAGAATTGCCCCTTCTGTCTCAAATTGCTTCAACTCAATAAATAAACATTGGGCACTGGGTGATACATATAATTATTTAGCATCAGCAAATTGTCATTATCTCCCTGAACTGAAATCAATAAAAACACTACCTTAAATATTAAGGCACTATCCCTGTCCCTCAACTTATCTGTCACCTCTCATTGAGAATATTTCTTTTCAATTAGGAAATCAACAGCAAGTTCTAAAATCAGGGCTTCATCATCTGTTTTAATGCCGCAATCCTATTAAAAGCTGTTAAAAATAGCACCTCTACCTTTCTCTCATTTCTCTTCCTTTCTACTCTCCTCCAAATAACAAAGATTAAGTGATGACATCCAGTCCAAAGAACAATGGACAATACATACACACACAAAGCTTCCTCTTCCAGCTTCCAACAACAACAACTAAGCCTAACACCTATTAAAAGGAAAAATGAAGGAAAGATGGCACACCATTATTCTTATCAAGTTCACAGACAGGGTGCTTACTCTAGTCCACAAGCTCAGCAAAATCTGAAGAGTCAAACTCAGAATGAAAGGAGCATTTTTTTTTTCTGGAAGGCAAGTAAAAATAACTTAGGAATTGATTTGTTTTAAAAATAAGACCCCAAATACAGTCAAGAAAACTGATTTTCATTTTTCAGAAACAGATTTTTAATAAACACCATATAAAGATTATGTGTAAGAAAACAAGTCAATCTGACAGGCAAGAAGAAAGGAATGATGTGTGGCATATCATTTTCTCTGAGAGTAGATAAGCAAAAAGTAAACACAAAAGACAACCTCGAGAGGTTTTGTGTATGTGTTTTTTTCAGTCCAGTTTCAGTAAAAAACTGAACTTAATGTTTAAGGATTTTCTCAAATCTTGTCACAGGGGATACTTGGCACACATAAAAACTGATTTATTTCCTTTAAGATTTTTCTTTTCTCACCTCAAAAGACTAGTCAATGATTTTTATGGGGCTGTTTCACTGCACATGTGAATTATTTAAGAGTATAGTTAAAGTGACCAAATCATGATATTTTTATACCAACACAATAGAGAGGCAGGGAGGGATAGATATAAAAACAAAAAGGCCATGTCAAATTTGAGGCCCACTGATTTTGACACAAAACTGTTAGCAAATTGACAAAGAAATTTATCTGCTTTTAAGGTAGCCTAAAGCCCCACACACATTCACCCACCCCACCCTTAGATTCTCCATCTAGAAATTAATCTGAGTTTTCAATTTTTTTTTTCTCACTAAATGCTTTAGTGGGTTTGGCACCTCAAAGACAGCTTTATGCTGCAATTTGTAAATTTAAAACTCATTCAGTAAATAAAGAAAATACTGTAATAAAATGATCAGAACTACCTGACTCCTTTTTAGGCACTACTTAAGTATCCAAAATTAGTTTTCAATAGTATAGGTAATGCTACACTTTCCTACTTGGTAATTATCCTCAACAAACTTTGACTTTAATTTGGGCTACTGTAAGAATATCCACAGTACTGTATTTATAAAACAAACTGCAAAATAATCAGTTATTTAACTTAGAAAATAATCTTTGAAAAACATTTGGCAACTCTCTTAACCTACAAGGCACTCTGCATTTTAAAACACACAATCAGATAATCCCTTAACTGGCTCCAGGTGTGGGTTGGATAACGTCCCTGTATCACAAAGATAGAGGAAGTTACTGACAACAAAACAATTTGAACTCAGAATTTTTCACTCTGCTCCATTCACAAGGTCATGTGTTAATTGCAATCAGCACCCTTCCCCACACGATCATCAAACCTTGAAGCTTTAGGAGAAACATTTCCTTCATGTAAAAAGCCCAAATACAAGATAACATGACAAAGTCCTTGTCCAGCGTCTCTTGATCATGAAAGTATTCAATCTTTCTTAATACACTTTAAGTGTAATTCCTAGAAGGCACTGGAAAATCTCTGCCAGGCCAATCTACAGTCGAAAACCGCCTGCATGTGTCCGACAAGATGACAGGAGAGTAATGTTTTTAACCATCTTTAATCTGTATGGCAATAGCGGTTCCGGCTAAGAAGGTAAACCTGGTCATTGCATAGGATCGAAAAGAGCCAATGTCAATCAGGATCCCCTTGAACACAAACATGCAGCTCTGGGGGAATATATGCTTTCTGGAAGAATATATTCTTTCTGGAACAATACAAGGTGCTTGCATAATTCCACACACACACACACACACACACACACACACACAAACACACACACACACATGTCTATTTTTAAAATAATGTTCAGTCCCAATATTGTACTGACACTTTTCCCATCTAAACTTCTCAGCGCAAGCCTGGCCTAAACATGCAACTAACTGGTATCCAATGCATGCACATGGTAAACGAGGCATGCACCCACGACCGTAACGGTGGGGCAATACCTGCCCCTACCCAGTCCTGTTCTGGCCAGGCTGCGATGCAGTTTAGTCCCGTCTACTTTATGGTAATGTGCTTTTAAAACCTCGCCGCGACCGAGGTCATAGCTTTAGAGATCTAATAACAACCAAATGACCGGGGCTGCCGGGCACTTAGTGAGCCATTCTGGTTATGGCTCTTTAATAGGACCTGGAGTTCTGCTAAAGGGAGAGCGGAAAACTCCTGCTTCCCCAGAAAGAAAGTGCTTTGCGGGGAGCACAGGGGGAAGCAAAGAGGTCGATCGCGGGCAGGGGACGCCCGGCCGCCGCGGCCCCATCTCTGCCGCAGCCCCAGCGAGCCCCCGGCCCCGCAGGGAGGCTGATCGCACTTGCACCTTTACCTGTCAGCTCCGCCACCCCTTCCGCCCGCCCCTCCGAATCCCCCGCACACTTCTAGGGGCGGCTGCGGGAGAAAGAACCCCAAGGCATCCTATCCCAAAGAAAGAAAGCAAAAAGGCTGTTCCTCCAGGCGGGGGACAGTAGGCACATCGGGGTCCGAGAGGCGACACGCCACCCCCGCCCCACACCTACCAGATAATCCATGTACAGAAACGCCTCAGTTATCTGGAGATCAGTCATCCGGCAGCCTAAAGCATCCGGAACGGCTCCGAACCCGGAAAAAAAAGCAGCGTCTCGGGCTGCGAGCGAGCAGTCCCTGCAAAAGCCAGCAACACCGAATAGAGCCGAGAGCAGCCGAGGAGCCGAAGCTTACACCAGGGGAGCGGCGATTGGCCGGGAGGGCGGGCAGAAGAAAAGGAGAGCGCTTATTGGCTGTGGCGCCTATAAAACGCAGGCCGCTGCGGGTGGCAGGAGAGAAGCGCGGGAGCGTCGAGGGCCCTGGTTCCTGTGAAGAGGGCGGAGGGGCGGGAGCTGGGGCGGCGCAGGCGGAAGAGCGAGCCGGGAAGAGCGGAAAATCGGCGGGTGCCGCTGCCTCCGGGGTTCTGGGCTTCCATAGTGCCCCAACTGGGTAGAGCGGAGCAGAGCTGCTCCAGCGCCGGAGAGCGTTAAGGTCCCCTCGCACTCCCCACCCCCGCTAGGCAGCTAGAGCCGAAACGCCGGAGGAGTGGTCACCACTGACACTTAGTGTCCCTCTTCGGAGCTTTTTCCTGAAGCTTCTGCAGCCTCGAGACGGCCCCGCGGGGACGCTCCAAGTGTGTAGGAGAGTATGCTGAACTGGCACGCCTGTGACTCGGGGACGGTCCCTCCCCACCTTTAATTAGATGGGAAACTGAGAAGGCGGACAGCTCCAGCCTGATGTCCCTGGGGAGACAGAGAAGCCCCCGGCGCGGCCAGAGGTAACCCAGGAGGCTACCTCTAATCAGATTGCCCCTGCAGAATTCGCTCTCCTCCACGTGAAAGGCAAAGAAAAAAAGTTGGGGGACTTGGTAGAGTTGATTGTAGACCTCCAACACTCGGGAAGAAAAAGCTGGTCAGTTGATTGCATGTTTGGAGTCCAATTGCACTGAGCACAAATCATCGGCTCTGAAGAAAATGAGCAATAGAAGGAGAAGCTCTCTGAAAAGACCCAAGTAATAAAGTATTTGTGACCCGTTGTCATTGTAAGAGGTAAAAGTATCTATGAGCAGGTGCACTTGAGACCTGGTTAAAAAAAAAAACAAACAAAACAAAAAAAACACCTGGAAATCGGCAGAGATTCCACTATTGCATTAAGTTTGGGGAGGAGGAAAGCTGGATAAGAACACTCAAGGCTCGCTTATTTTATTTATTTATTTATTTATTTATTTATGACAGAGGCTATGAATAACCAATTCAATAACAACAATGCCAGCCATATCTATGGTATCAGGCTCAGGGGACTGAAGTGCCCCCCCACAGGTTAAGGAGGATAAGGGATTGCTCTCACATATTATTGGGGCTTCCATACAATAACGTTTCAAGAGTGAAACTTGAACTTAAATCTTTCTGAAGCGACTACCTAACTGGTATAAAAGTTGTTTTAGGAGTCGGATTTTTATTTTTCCTCAATTTGGCACCTTTCTCTTTTGTATCCTCAGGAATGAATTTTTACACAATAAGCTTACCTGGGGCCACCAAAACAGTTCTATTAGATAACAATGGAATTCACTCTAAATATGTACATACCAGGAACAGAGGGAGTGTGGCTCTTCAGTGGGAGATCCAGGTGGTGAGCCTTGAGATTTGGGGTATCCTATCTCATCTTGCAGCTGAGAACTGAGAATTCCTATGGGCAGACGGTTTTTTGAAGGAACTTATTAGTACAGAGCTTGACTTTGCTCATCTAATTTACAGACAAGGGACGTGTATAAACATTTCTAAAGAAATTTCAATGAGTTTTTGCCTATGTAGGAGCTAACTAGACTCAATTACATTAAGTCATTAGATCCAATTTTGATTGTTCTTAGCATTCTAGGTCAAACACGTGTAGGTTTAGAAGAGATTTTGACCTGGATTCTGGAGGTGAAGAACTTCCATAAACCTATAGCACAATTGCTTGAAATTAATTGCAGAAGTTAAAATCTTCTCAAACTTGCTAGCAAAAATAATTCAAATAGACAAGGAAACTTTTGTTTTTGTTTGTTTGTTTGCCTTCTTTCCATGAATAAGCATATTGCAAATAAGATAGAGCTTGAATTAGCCAAGAGACACTTTTTGGCCCATTTTCTTAGTGATAAATGATGTCTTCATGATTGCCAAGTCAAGACTCCTCAGAGGCCTGTCAGTTTCTTTGCAGGGGAAGATAACCACCCAGGAGCAGTTGGCTCTGCCCTTCCTTTCAAAGTTAACCTTAGAGAAAGTCCTGAAGAAGGTCATTAGGCTAAACATGGTCAGTCTGCCTTTAGGAATTAGTAAATGGGTCCAAAGCATCTCTCTGCTTTGGATCCAGTTCAAGGAAAAGTTCCAAAGGCTGCACCATAGTACTCACCCTCCCTGTTCCACACCATTTGCACATTCATTAAAACTGGCACCAACCAAAACCTTGTGTTTACTGTAATATAATAAAAGAATCATGTATTGCCTTTTGGAAAAGAGTCCTTAGAAAGGAAAACACACACAAACACACACACACACACACACACACACACAAAAAAAAAAAACCTGAAGCTTCAGAACTCCCTAAGGAGCACATTCTTCTAATTAGATGTTAATCTTCTGGGATGTTAATATGTCCACTCTTGTGCAGAAGAAAGAGGCCAACTACTAGATTATGCTAGTATAAATATATAATACACCATGCATTACATGAAGCTGAAGTCATAAAGTTGGTAGCAATAGCAGTAATCCTCCCAATTTGTGCTTTTAAGAAGAGAGTGTTGAGAGGTGAGAATGCATTCATTCAACCTATCCCACTATATGCCAAGTAACAGACTGCAGTCTTGAATAAACACGATCTCATTAACGTAGCCCTGCCTTTGCTCTCTTCCAGACGCATAAGAAAACATGTATAAACTCATGAGGTAATTGCATTACTATACAAGTTGAGGATAGAGGCCCTCACTGTCGCTTGTCAAAAGCAAGGAGAAATTCTTTTGACAGTCCATACTCTACAATTCCATAAACAACACCGGAGGAAATTTTTTGTAAAAGTGTTCCTTGTAGGAAACAAAAACAGAAATGCATTTTTGCAACTTGGTCTCCCAAATTCTACCATCCAGAAAAAACAACATATTAGTGACTATTTCCATCTACTCCTTTTTTGTTGTTCATTTGATACATCATAAATTTGGGAAGAATGCTCTCTCTGCTAGTTTTGTATCATGCTTGCTGAATATATAAAATTCGCCACATCATGAAACTCTTCATAAATGTTTAAATGGCTATATAAAGCTCTATTGCATAAATGTGCTATGTTAACAAATCCTGTTATATGTTACTGTTATAAATACTGCCGTGAATAGTTGTTTATTAAATTGTTCACATCTCAGTGTTCTACAGAAAATGTCTAGAAATGGAATTACTGGTACAAAGGGCATAACACTTTTAATACTCATTTTGTACTAGTTTATACTCATTCCCCCACCCTGGCCCCAGAGTGCTTATCTTCCCTCATTCTTGCCTTGATTGAGTATATTATTCCTTAATAGCTAAGAGATGGTATCTTTCATCAGAGTAACTCTTAAACGATGGACAATCGTTTCAGAAAAAGTGGAGATGTCAACACACTGAAATCTGCACAGGTCATCAGGTACTTTGTTTGCTCACTTACTGCCCCAATAACCCTTGTGACCTTAAAATTCTCTTCTGAGCTCTTTGCAGGGCCTTGACCTCCCAACGTCTGATTTACCCCAGTTCCCTTCCCTATTTCCTAAACCTAAACAAAGTACCACTGTATCCTATAAGATGAACGTCACCAGAGCAGAGTGACCACACATGAAGCTACTAACAGAACTTTGTTCATAAATGGAAGAGATCAGAATGTGATTGGGGGAGCAAGGACTTAACCTACAAAGATAACTCACCTCTTCCAAAATGGATTTACTGGGTCTTGGAATATTAAAGCCAAGATAAGGCATTTAAAATGAATCACCACTTAGAGTGACAAATAATTATACCAGAAAAACATAACTAGACCTCACAAGCAATGACTTGTTCAAGCACCAAATATCAAGAAGCTGTGCAAATTCCTCTCGATACTTCCCCAGGATCATTTACTCTCTTAGACAGGCTACTGCATTGCTGATTATATTAATATTAGTTTTCTATTGCCACTGTACAAATTACCACCAAGTTAATGTCTTAAATTTGTTCTCTTACAGTTCTGTAAGCCAGAAGTCCTGAGTTTTATGGAGCTAAAATCAAGGTGTTAGCAGGCTGGTTCCTTCTGCATGTCCCAAGGGAGAATTCCTTCCTTGTCTTTTCCAGCTTCTGGTGACTGTCTGCATTCCTTGGCTTATGGTCTCATCACTCTAGTCTCTGCCTCTGTGGTCACATGGCCTTCTCCTCTTCTGTGGTCTATCCTCCTTCTGCCTCCCTCTTATAAGGACAATTGTGATTGCATTTGGGGCCTACCCAGATAATGCCGGATAATCTCACCACCTCAAAAATCCTTAATTTGTCACACCTGCAAAGTCACTCGTGCCATATCAGGTAACACAGGTTTCTGGGATTAGGATCTGACATCTTTGGAAGCATTATTCAACCTAACATACTGATCTTATGATATACAGAAAAAGCAAATACTTCCATGGAAATCCAAAGTGACAAGCACAATTTACTAATGCATAGGAATCAGAAAAGTGGGGATAAATTCCCAACTTCAGAAAGCATTTGATTAGTTAAAACTCTGTGATGCCACCTCAGTATTCTTTCCAATTCTATTTACACAGTTCTGTTACTTCTTATCTGGCATTTGATTATATTTTTCTTCCTATGTTATACTTTTAAAAAAATAACCTCATTGAAATATAATTCACACCATACAGTTCACCCATTTAAAATATACAATTCAGTGGTTTTAGGTGTACTTTCAGATTTGTGCAACTATAACATGGTCAGTTTTAGACCATTTCATCACCTCTAAAAGAAACACTGAACCTTTTAGGTATCAGCCACCACCCCCTACCCTCACCCTTAGGAAACTACTAATCTACTTTCTGTCTCTACAGATTTCTCTGTTCTGGATTTTCATATTAGTAGAATCACATAGTACATGGTCTTTTGTGACTGGCTTCTTTCATTCTACGTAGTTTTCAAGGTTCATCCCTGTTGTAACATGTACATTCCTTTCGGCGGCCAAATAATATTCCATTGTATGGATACACCATACTTCTTTTATCCACTCATCCATGGATGGAGATTCGGGTTGTTTCCACCTTTCAGCTATTATGAATAATGCTTCTCTCCTATTACACTTTTTGTCTCCATTTCTTTTGATCACTTTCAATATTCACTTTTTATTCAGATATCTTCCTCTCATTTCTTTTCCTTCCTTGCCCATAGCTAAACTTTCTACTTCATAGTAATCTTGTTCTGCCCAAAGATGAATGCTATTTCCTTCCTTCAATGTTTATGACTTTTCTTATAAAGAATATTATTTATCTGCGTATCAGTCTTAGTCCTTCCCTCCACAACTTCTTGAACTCCATTAGTAGCTTTTTCCATCTAGATAGAATACAGAGGGATAAACTCTCTGAACATATTTTAATTGCAGTGTTATGATAGTTTTGAATCTTCTGTGGGATGAAACATCTGAATTGCTTTGTCCTGCATTATGGGTAATAATATGCTAAGTTCCTTGAAAGTGTTTGAATAATCAAGATTATAGAAAAATAACTAGACTATAATAAAAAATTAGAATAGTGAACCCCAAAATTCAGCTATGTACCCTCAACTGTAAAATAGTCATTATTCTTGACAGTAATTTATTTCAAAAAGTGAAAAAAATGCCCTTTGGAGGTGGTGGGGGGTGCGAGTTGCTTTTGGAAACTGAGATGAACCATATGTGGTCATTTGCTTACTGATATTGGAAGATCAATTTTGACTTTTACAACCAAACCTTAAATACCAGTTCACATTGCATTAGAAATCTGTTTTAACAAAACAGCTTATAACATGTCTTCAGTGCACCCAAATCAACAACGAATACATTAGAACATAGAGTCCAAGGCAATGAAGTATAGTATATTAATTCCCCAGGGACCCTGATAATTTCACAATGATCTAGTTATTTATTTAAAAAAATAGAACTTATTTTTACAAACTGCTATAAACCAAACTGACATGGCTTCCCTAATAATACCTGTGATCTAAAGAGCTCATCATAGCTATTACAAACTCACCGTTGACAATTCGTATCGTTCTTGTTACATGATATACACTATTTTCTCTGTTTCATTCTGTTTTCTGAATTCCTTCTCTTCCCAGCTGACTGTGTGGGAACTGTATGTTTCATGTTGTTGCAAGTTGCATTCTCCAGGAAGCAAATGCTGAGATGGTGTTAGGAGCCCAAAAGGTTTATTAAAAAATAAACCTGTGAAAGAAAAGAGCTGCAGAATTGGGCAGGGAGGATTGCGGAACACTATACACACCTGAAAACGTCTCTACTGGTCTTACATGGAATTCCAAAGTAAAAATTGCCCATTAGAGGAGTCCATGTTGTGCAGAAATGCTTAGACCGTTGTACCGCCACTTGGCTTACTCATTAGTTTGGGGTGATCACAAGAAGAGAAAAGCTCAAGGCTTGAAGGCTGAAGCTGATCCTGAAAGAGCTGATAGCTGGAGACCATCAGCTTAAGCACATGCCAGGCGACTGGGTAAGGACTTCCTTGAGTGCTGCATCTCCATGTCACTGCCTGAACATACCTGGTAGTACCTGCTGATGTGGTCAGCTCTGAGTGTGGGAAGAAAAATTAAATACACCCGACCCCATTATCAACATGGTGAAATCTCACAGCAAAATCACAGAGAATAACTTTCCTAATACCACACATTAACTAGTTGAGGTGAGGAATTTCCTTCCCTGATTCCAGAATATCTATTTTCCCCTTATATTGCTGTAGAAGTACCAGGATCACCCCCTGTGGGGACAAAGCCCCAAAAAACAGTTTCTAGGCTCTCGGCCTCACATAGAAAGGTGCTGGCTCGGGTAGTAAATGGCCATCAACTGTGATCAGATGGCCAGCAGCTGTGGCTAGTTGGCCGTCAGCTGTAACCCGTAAGCCATTGGCCACTAATATAACTGCCGTGGCTACGTTAGCAAAACAAGAAATGGGGGCTAGCAAGAAGATGGTGGCTGGCAAGCGCAGACTGCTGTTAGGCAGATTATGTATATCCTGCTTCCTGTGTCTTCAGCGCAGCCGCCAGCGAGAATATATTGGTTTGACTCCACTATCTATGGCTCCGTGGGTGTTCCTTTTTGGCCTTACCGTATCCTGCATTCTTATGTAGGGAGTGGGAGCTGAGACCCTGCACGACAAATGGTGCAGCGAGCAGGGTCCCCCGCACGACACCCCCCTACACACACACACACACACACACACACACACACACACACACACACACACAGAGGCCAGTAAAAGAATAAAAAGAGATCCACAAAGACAGAGAATTAGAGACAACAGCATAGGAGAGATCAATTATTTTGGAAAATTGAAAGTGGATTGAGGACTGACAACTAAGGAGAGAAAGCTGAAGCCTAAATTCTAGAGTGGGGAAAGCCAGCAAGAAGCTAGTTGATTCCTGCTGTAGAACTATCAGCTCAGGAATAAGAGGCACCTGATCCTTTCAACTGAAAGGGACTAAAAGGCCTATTTGAGCCCCCGGCTCTGCCTCTGTCCTCAAAACTAGGTCATCACCCACTGGCATCCCGAAAGACCAGAGTAAAAGTTTACTCCTAAGGTTAAACTGGAGAGGGCTTCATTTGAGGGACACCAGGGAAAACATAAAGGCAAAGAGTAAATTTAGTAGAGCTGGAAGAAAGCTGAGGAAATCATGCAAAAAAAGATACATGAGAAGTAGTTGGGCAAGTAAAATTAAAATACTGACCTGGACACCTAATACCCAATTATTTTAAGACAAACAAAAAAACAACAGGCAATGGTTGCAAGAGAGTATCAAATAATTCTAGCAAACATTCCGCAACCCAAAACTGTGCATTTCCAGACCGAAAAGACACAAATACCCAGGACAATGAATGAAAAAAGACGTATTACTACAGAAAACAATTTTAAAACCTTCCTACAGAAGCACCATGACATATAGGTTCCACCAAACATTTCAGAAACAAAAATTCCGCCTCACAACTATTCCAGAGTTGGCTTCTTTGGAGGCCTCTCCCCTTAGCTTGCAGATGGCTGCCTTCCCCGTGTCCCCAAGTGGTTTTTCTTCTGCACATGTCCTCTGCTTCTAAGGGCTCCAGTCAGATTGGACTGGGGCCCACCCTAGCAGCCTCATTTTAGCTTAATTACCACCTTAAAAGCCCTGTCTCCATATACAATCACCCTCTGACTAACTGGGAGTTAGCGCTTAAAAATATGAATTTGGGGGTAGGAGGACACAATTCAATTCATAATGACATTCACAGTTGGCAATCCAAGAATAAAAGGGAAATTATTCATATTGGTGAAGGACATCTACACAAACTTACAGTAAATTCAGAAACAAGGGTGCCAGCTATCATTGCTTCTGTTCTACAGTATAACGAAGGTCCCGGGCAGCATAATAATCAGATAAAAAATGTAAACAATAAAAATGGAAAGAAACAACTCATCTGAAGATTGTGGTTCTGTATATAAAATATAAATCTACATATCAGTTATTAAAAGGAAAATGAAATCTTGTTACTCTTTAAAAATCAATATAAAATTAATTGTATTTTTAGTTACCTAGCAACAAAGATAGGAAATGTATTTTAAAATAATTTTTAACATAGAAATTTAAAAGCACCTAAGAACAATTCTTACAAGTATAAGAGAGCCTGAGAGAAATTAAAAGCTCAGCTATGATGTTCGTAAATGGAAAGACTAGTGCAGAGATATGAATTCTCCTCAAATTGATTTACAGATTCAAAATAATAGCCTTCAAAATCATGGGGGACATTATATAGAAGCATTTCTTAACTATCCTTAATTTGAGGAGTGTGCCCTACTTCTCTTTGTGAGCAAAGCAGTTATCTTATGCATATTTATATGTTGGCATTGATGATAATGGTTTGTTTACAGTTGTTAAAAGCATAGATCCTATAAATAGCCAGTCTGCCTAGGTTTGAATCTTGGCTTTACCTCCTTCTAGTTCTGTGACCTCAGGCATGTTACTTAACTTTCTGTAACTTATTTACCCCATTTTATAGGTAAGGAAACAAATGCCCACATCGCTGAGCTATTAAGATTAATAGTTAATGTTGTACACTCAGAACAGTGCCTGGCGCATAGTCAGCATTATGTAACTGTTGGATGCTGCTACTGTTTTTTGTTCTCTCACCCACTAGTCTGAATTCCTTGAAGGAAGGACATAATTTCTCATGGGAGTGAGCAGCCTCAGAGCCTAGTCCAGTGCCTGGCACATAGTTCTGTTAGCTGTACATTTACATAACATAAAAGAAATTGGAAGGGGGTCTGAGGATGATCCATGGGCCTCAAGAATGTCATATTTAAGGAAGCCTGATTCAATAGCCTAAGGTATTTGAAAGGGGAGATCATTCTTGTCTTGTGTTTTGAACATTAGATGCCCAAAGCATGATCCATAGCAACACATGTGAAAAAACCCTTCTAATTACCTCTCTCTCTAATTTCTTAACATGTGTCTCCTACTTTGTCACCTGTCAACTTGGTCCATGAGGTTCATGACTGAACAAAAATCCTAAATTTATTATAATCAGAACCACCAACTTTGGGCTTTATGGCTGGTGCTTTTGAAGTTAAAAAGTTCTTTTCTACCACAAAGTCAAGAGTTTACATCTTCAATAACTTCATGGCATTACCTTGCACTTTTGAGTCTTTTATCCATTTGGATTCTATCTTTTGTGTGTAGTGCAAAGTTGAGATCTATCTGTATTTATCTAGGTAGCCAGGTTTCCAACACCATCTGTTAAACAACTCATCCCTTTTCCTACTCGTAGGTGGTGATGTCACCTTTAGCCTACATAAAATGCCTTTTGTAGATGGATCTGCCTCTGATTTCTCCTGTTTCATTCACTTATTTATTCTTGTACCAATACAGAACATGTCTCCTGGCTTCTTTTTTCCTTCACCACAATTCCTTTAATGTATGTTGGTTTTGTCCCCTGGAGAGCAAGAAAGAATATTCGGAGGTGAAGGAATAGGGTATTGGACTTGTAAATTCAAGATTCTCTTTTGCAGGCTGAGGAAGACTGTAAACTCCCACATTGGTAAATATGTTCCTTCCCAAATGAATTGACCATGGCACAATCCTGGTCTCCTTTTCTGCTTTTCCACCTCCCAAATGTCTTCCATTCAGTAACAGTCTACATGACCTATAATGAAACAAAGGAAAAGAGGATAACCATTCTAACTTAATTTTCTTTCAAAAATTAGTTATTTTTAAGTTAAATACTCCAGAAGCAGTTTAAATCCATTACTTAAATCCCAGATCATCTTTTCTTAGAAGGAAAAGAAAACATTAGGAAAAAAACTTGCATTAAAATTAATCATCAACTACTTAACAATTAATTAATTAATTAATGGGTACCTAAGGAGCCAGGGGATTCATGAGAGCCAAGCTTTTCCAGAGCCCTCTCTACCTCCTTGCCATGACCCTGAAGTCTGCCCACACATTCTGTGTAATGCCGCACCACACAGGCTGATTTATTATAATGTTCTATTTTGAGAGGTTTTCCTTCAAACAGGAATCTATAACATGGCCGTGATATTTTTTCCTGCACTTGAGTGGTATCTAGTGCTCTGCGCTAATGAGAGCTGGAGGAGGCAGTACCGCACGCTTTTTGCCAAGGCTGTCATGGAATCGCTCTTTATAAACTCTCGGTCAGTGGACGCCTTCGGTGCCATCCTACATTGTGTGTGTTCTGGAATGTATTTGTTCTATTGTGGCCTCTTTCGATTCATGCTGTGCAGGTGTACACCCCAGCACACATCATGGTTAACCAGTGGTGTACATGGCGTGGTTAGCTCTGGACCTGCAGGAAGAAACCAAGGAAGAACACCAGGCTAGACGTTATACCATGCCTTTCTGCTGCTCAAGCTGCCTCCAAGGAGATAGTCACAGAACAGAAGGGAAGTTGGGATTGGCAGAAGTCATTCTGGCATTGTAAAGAGCATCATAACCTTGTAGCCTGAGAGGTTTGGCCCGTTTTATTAGGAACTGAAACTATGGACCAAGACATGGCATGACTTCATGGGATTTCAGTGGGTCCAAAGCGCAACAGCTGTGAAACATGCTGTGAATCACATGTAAATCACATGCTGTGAAACAGCTATTTCACATAATTTTGATTCAGCTAGCTAAATGGTTAAGATCCAACTCTGGTAGCATATCGACCTAAGTTTCGATCCCAGGCAGTTTTATTGGCTGTGTGACCTTGAGAAGAATATTTAACCTATGAGATTAAGTTTCTCCATCTTTAAAATGGAGATAAAGTATGGGTGGCTACTTCAAGGTTGTTGTGAGGATTAAACATCAATGCGCTAAACACTCAAGTGCTGGTTATTACCCTTCTCTGTCCTGAAAGCTTTGAGGAGTCATGGCGTATTTCATAGACATAGGAGATGTGGAAGAATCCTGCTTCCACTACTGAGCACTTAGAATCTCAGGAAACTTACTCAACTTTGCAGTTACACTGTCATCTTTAAAATGTTGATGACATGAAATAAACTGAGCAAAAGGGTAAAGTGAAGAGCAATGAAAAAATGAGATGGCTTTTGTTGATTCTCTGACTTTCTCCAGTGTGGCTCAAAATTGAAAGAAATTCTAAGCGGGGCAGTCCAGGGAACGCGGGCTGGCTCTGTGTGCCACGAAGCTCTGTATTTTGTTTTATCTGTGAGTTTGAAACTATGAAAGCAGTCAAGTGCATCAGGAGACCCTCTGCTGCTTAGTTACCTAACGTGAGGGATTAACCATTAAGTTTCTCAAACACATTTCATGTGGTTGCTTGGCTCATTGGCCCACCTCCATTGGTGAAAACCACTATCGCACTCCAGCAAGTGAACAGAAGTTTGTGTACTATATAGTAGACACAGACTATGTCTCTCTGTGACAGATGTCACACGTGGAAGTGCAGGGTCCCTGCACTTTTCTTTGTGGCAGAAATAACTATTGTGAGCATATAATTAGGTGGAGCTCTCTTTACATAGAAGTGAAATAACTGATAAATTATTATAGGAAAGAGCTATACTGGAAAAACTACTTTCTATTTTAAACTCATAGTCACTTGTTTTTATACAAGGTCTCTGTACAACACATCACTTGGATAATGTCTAGACTACCAGATGAAATGTTCCAGAGCACAAAGTATTAAGGTGTAAGTAATGCTTTGACTCAGCTCATCAAGGAAAAGTATCTACTTTTGTCTAATGCTCATGATCCTCACTGGGCCCCAATTTCTAAGATATATTTAGAAGGAAAAGGGGAAAAGTAATAAATGTTGTCTGGTCCATAATAGTACAGAATCTTACTCACTAATATTCAGTGAGAACTCAATTTATGCTCCTTTAAAAAATATTACACTGCAGGTGTTATCGTCCTTAAGAAGGCTGGAGGCTCAGATGACTGTGTCATGTGATAACAGGATTGATTATTTTGTTTTGCCACAGAGGGACACTTCAATACATCAATGATTCATTATATTTTGGTAAGAAAGAAAATTATGATAATATTGAGACCATGTGCAGCTCTTACTCAAAATTAAGAAACTGAATATTGCACTGATTTTCTCAGCCTCCACATTCTTAACGAGAAATAATTAACAGTCATTAGATGCTTGGTTATTATGACAGGGCAGTGTGTGGGGAAACCGTAGGGCTCTATGTCTTTGCTCAAATCTCCCAGGAAAAGGCTACAATTACTGAGTGTACAGAGGAATATCAGTCACAGGTATGAGTGATATTGTTCATAGGGAATTTTATAGCACAAACCAATAACAACATATTAAGTTCTCATGATATCAAAGGTCATTTTATGAAAATGATTTAACATACCACAATCCTAAAACTTGATAAAATATTCTCAAAATGTTTTAAGAATTTTGTGAACCCAAGAAACACAGGTGACAACACAAGCCTAATTTCACACAGGAAATTCCGTATTACAGATAAAAGCCTTTGTCTTCAGTCTAGGATGATACATTTAGTCACTTTTACGTAAGTTTATTTATATTCTGTACGATTGGGAACTGGCAGTAGTCCCCTCACACCTTACTTTTCCTTTGGTGTTTCCGTTCGACTTACTAAAATTTCCTGTTATTCTGTGTAGAATGCACCCTAAAATGACCGTGAACAAAACTTTGTATCATTTTCTGACATTCGACAACAGAAATGGATACTGCTGGGTCATGGGACTGAGAGGAAAGTGCTGTTTTTTATCATATAAAAAGTGACAAGCTAAAATTGACAAAAGACTAAAACATCCCTTGTATTGAGAAGAGAAAAAAGGACAGGAATGACTTGCTGCATGTGCAGGCTGATACTGAGTGACGTCCCAACCTTCACAACATCTCAGATACAGCCCTTGAGAGAGGAGTAGAAATCTGGTCACAAATGAACAAGATCCTGCTTTGGTAAGGCGCAAAGTAGGCCATGGTGCAGTTTTAGTAAATTAACAGAAGTTTTTGATAAACCTGTAACTCAGAAGGATTCATCATTCTGAGTGTTTGACAAGTTCAAAATTAAAAAATTAAGCAAGTCAAATCAGTCCCAAGAGAAAAAAAAAATACTGTGTAGGCAATTCATCAAATGGCCATAAGCTAGTCTTCCCCTCAGGGGGCAGATGGCTTACACTACCTGGATATACTTCTGCTTAGAAAGGTTTCCGTTGAAAAAATAAGACATTGTGACAGTTTCAATCTCATGTCTCATAAAACAGAGTGGTTAAATTTGCATTCATAGCATCAGATTCATAGCACCAGCTACTTAGGAGAAAACAATCATTAAATATTAAGGTGTGCTGTGTGACAAGTGTTCTGGCATGCGGTAGGCTCACAAAAACTCAATCCTCTGCTCATATGGGGATGCAGAATATCCTGGATTCTGAAGACAAATTGCACGTAAGTTCAAACTCACATTCCATCTTTTATTGGCTGGGTGATTTGGGGCAACTTATTTAACTTCTCCATGCCTTAATTTCCTCATCTGTAAAATGCTGATACTAGAACCTACCTCCGTAGAATTGTTTGGATTGAATTACTTACTGAGCGTAAAGCGGTAAAGCACTTAGAATGGCATCTGGAACATAGTAAGCACTCAAAGCAAATTTTTTCGTCACTGTTAAGGATTACTTGGGTCATAGCAGAAGGGTAATTAAGGTCTAGACTGTGCAATAAAAATAAAATACTATTGAGGATTAAATTCCAAACCCTGGGAAAGAGGTGGGGCATAGAAGGTTTTGAGATAAAGGACTTAGGTTAGAGGAGGGGATGGGACCTTGTATGTGACTGGAAAAGGCAGGAATGAGGGGACAAGGCTAACAAGCATAAGCACAGGAGGAAGAAAACTACGAAGGGAAAAACAGGAAGTCTGTACGTGATTAGATGCGGGGAACGAAGGCCAGGGGAGGCAAAAATGACTCCAGAATCTGGAGGATGCCTCCCGTGGCTAATATTGTATTTAGATGAGAAAAGGTCGTGTTTGGTAGCTGGTGGAACAAACTCTTGCAGAGTACAGAGGGAGTTTAGGAGCTTGTCTTACCCTTTATGTCTGAAGGTTTCTAAATTATAATTTATGAAGCTGAGAGTCAGAAAAGGGGGCCAAGACTTTTGGGTGTTGCAAGGTAATCTCCTGGGCATTGGAGCTCTATTCAATACAGTTGTTTGTAATTAGAACCATCTCAAGGCTTAATATTAATGAGGGCTGATACAAGGCAAGACAAGAGCTACAAATGGTGAGAGCATTAAAGCTCTACTCTCATAGCAGTGTTCAAGTATACAACACAGTATTGTTACCTATGCTGTACGTTAGATCTCCAAAACGTATTTATCTTATAACTGAAAGTTTGTACCCTTTGACCAACATCTCCCCCATTTGCTTAACTCTCCAGCCCCTGGCAACCACCATTCTACTTTCTGTTTCTATCAGTTTGATATTTTTAGATTTCACATATAAATAAGATCATACAGTATTTGTCTTTGTCTGACTTATTTCACTTAGCACCAAGCCCTCCAGGCCCATCCATGGGTTACAAATGGCGGATATCATTTTTGTGGCTGAGTAATATTCCATTGTATATGTATTCCATGTCTTTATCCATTTTTCTGTTGATGCGCACTTACATTGTTTTCATGTCTTGGCTACAGTGAATAATGCTTCAATGAACATGGAAGTGCAGATATTTCTTAGAAACAGTGATTTCATCTCTTACAGATATATACCCAAAAGTGGGGTTGCTGGATCATATAGTAGTTATTTTTAATTTTTTGAGAAACCTTCATAGACTGTTTTCTATAGTGTCTGTACCAATTTACAATCCCACCAACAACGCACAAAGCTCTCTTTTCTCCACATTCATGCCAGCATTTGTGATCTTTCTTTTTGATGACAGCCATTCTAACAGGTGTGAGATGATAGCTCATTGAGGTTTTAATTTGCGTTTTCCTGATGACTAGTGATGCTGAACACCTCTTCATGTACTTGTAGGCTGTTTGTATGTCTTCTTTGGAGAAATGTCCATTCCAGTCCTCTGTCGGTTTTTCTAAATCACATTGGTTGTTTTTGCTGTTAAGTTGTATGAGTTACTTGTATGTTTTGGATATTAATCTCTTATTCAATATATGATTTGCAAATATTTTCTCCAATTCCATAGGTTACCTTTTATTTTGTTGATTGTGCTTTGGGAGTCATATCCAAAATATTGTTGTGAAGACTGAAGTCAAGGAGATCTTTTTCCCTACGTTTTCTTCTAGCAGTTTTATGATTTTTAGGTTTTAAGAGTTAATTCAGTTGGTCAGTATTTGGAAAGTATTTAAAAGTACTGCATATTCTCAATTCCAGAAAGATCATGATAGAGTAGGAAGAGCCTGATCTAATTGACCTAAGTTCTGTTCCCGCTAACCATTTTTCTGAGTTCCAGTTTCCTTAAAGAAGTGACAGTGGAACTATTTTATCAACGTAGAGTGTGCAGTAACTTGTGTTCCTCAGTTGGGGAGCATTTTGAAAGGATACTTGTTACTGATCCTAAAAATGAATTGTTCCAACTAGATGTCAGCTGAAAAATAATTTACCCTCCTATGTTCACTCTCCGATTCCCACAGCATGGTAGGAATTATTACAGATCACTAGTCCATTATGATCCCTGAATGCCTTTTTATTTCCTAAATGTAGCTGTTATTCTCAGTTTGCGTCTTCTCCTCCCCCATTTCCAGTCTCTGTCCTCATGTACTGACTCCTACTAACTGTATTACCCAAGCTGTCTTGCCAATGAGAAGCTTCAGCTGAAGACAAGGGAGTTGGGAGTCAAAGAGGGGTTGGGTTATTGGCTCCCACTGCTCCTATGTTGCTGTGGCACAGTGTGGTGATGGCTGTAGTACTCCACATTTGTAGCTCTTGGTGGTGGCCTTCCATCGCTCAAGTTCTCATTGGACTTTAGTAACACTGGTCTTATCCTTTGTCCCTTCCTGCTTGTAGGTGGTAATGGCTTCCTGTGTGGCTTGCCCTGGTGACTCTTCATCCCTTGTTGATTCCCCTACCCCTGTCCCCAGCTTCATTAAACTCTGCCAAACCCTGGGTTTGAAATCCACATCTGTCTCCTACCATCTCCAACTCTGATGCTGGGGGTGACTGGCAGGAAAAGCTGGCACCTTTTACCACAGAGCTGCACGTACCTTTGGCCCAGGATTTGGAGAAGCTGAAGGAGACTTGTGAGTACCTGGAAGAAGTGGGCCCAACTGCATTGCAGGCAGGGAAGGCAAATCCCTATCGAAGGTAGGGATCTAATCCATTGAGAACAAAATGCTGCCACTTCTAGGATGGAAGTGGTCCAAAGTAATCAGTCCAACACAGGTGGCTAGCTGGTTCTCCCCAATTCCACTTCTGCCCCCAGAAAATGGTGACATAATAGGAGTTCACTGTCAGTCTCTGCTGTTGGGCGGAGGTACACTCAGCAGCTGCCGTAGCCAGATAGGTCATGGTGAGAGGAAATCCATGCTGTGAGCTCTTATATAAGTGGTGTTCCTACCAACCTTCAGAGCTCACTGGGCAAGAGAAAGGGCTACTGGCTGGGGCAAGAGGCTGCCTGATCCACAGGACAGGCCAACGTGTCCACCTGATTAGAACCCTCTTCTTCTGAGCCTGCTCTTTGGGGAGCACTGACATGAGACAGGAATGTCTTCACACTCTGTGTGAAAGCTAGCTAGTCACAGATGAGTTTCCCAGACCTCTTTGTCAGCAATGTTCCTTTTTAGTCTCTGACTATCTACCTAAGCCATTAGCTACTGCCCCAAATCAGTGTAGATCCGTACCTCTAGCCATGTCGCCTTCCAGATGAAATGAACGACCAGATGCACTGCTCAAAGTTCTATCCACGGAGAGGAGGATTTTCTTTAAATACTGTCCTTCAGAGCCAACCTGAAGGTAGGGCCGTAGTGCTGCAGTCATCTCCTCTTGGGTGGTGGCAAATCAGGCAGAATTATTTAGATGCTTTCTTCTTCTTCAGTCAACTAACCATAGAGTCTTCCCCATGAGGCTTTAGGTAGGTGTAGGTTAAGGAGAAAATGATATATGTAGCAGCCATGGGCATCTCTGCTACTTGCTCATGCAACTTACTTGGGCCATTAGGGCCACTGATGACTGAAGAATCCTGTCTTGAGCTAGGAGATGGGGACATCTGGGTTGTGTCAGGAGTCTCCAGGCCTGAGTCCCTAAGATTACCGTTTTGCAGTGCTTACCTTCCTGAAGGAGCGAGGAATTCATTAGCCATTACCTCTCCTTCTCCTCACCTCTGCTGTCATTCAGCATCCAGCCCTCCTGCCTTCCCCCCCACCCCCCAGTACCTCAGTCATTGAAAGTAGAAGCCTACTGCAGCTGCTAAGAGAAGAACCTCCCAACTGCCCTTTGTCAGAGTAAAGGTCTCACTCTGTAACTGCTCTGCTCCCTCTCTCAGTCACATCACAGTGAAATGGCTCTTGTTCCTTCAGACATAATGATGCTGTCACTCTGTCCTTCCCAGCATAACTTTGTTGAATTATGTTTTTTCTCGCAGTATTGGCTGCAGCAATCATATCTCATCTTTATGTGAATTTGACCTATAGGAGGACCTTGGGTCTGGCCAGTGGCTGGAGGTGTTGGCTGAATGGACAGGGAATGTCCACTGAATGCAGAATGAGTATTGTGTTCTTTCAAGGTCTTAGAAACTCATACTGCATTTGGTAGGAGTCACTGCCGAATGATTGATTGCCTGGTCTGGATGAGATGGAGATAAGGGAGAGCTGGGATTTCTAAGATTTTCCTACAAGAATCCTCTGTCTGCCTTAAGATGACAAAATGCAGGGTCCTGGGTTTGCAAGGTGTGGGACTATAATGTGAAGCCAGTGAGGCAGGTCTGCATGTGAAATGGCTCTGCTGTGAGGTCACTGTCAGGGCTGGTTGCAAAGGTCCGTGGACTGCAGGAGAGCTGCTATCACACATTTTCCCAGGACCCTGGAGTCTTCCATTCCAATTACCATTCTCCTTGAACTTGCTAAGTTAGTCTCCATCTGCACTGCATGCTTTTCTCTGAAAAATCCTTAAAAGGGACTGGTAACCTGAACACAGGGCGCAGACATGATGTCTGTCTTTGGGTGTGATTTTTAATTAAAATAAAAATTCTTTATAGCTTTTTGGAATCTTCCAAATTGTCGGCAATGAACACATGTTACTTTTGTAACTTCTCCAGGAAGATCTCATTTTTAGCCAGATCTAGAGTTTAGGCCACAATCAGCTTCTGGAATCAAACATTGGTGGCCTATTTTTCTCAAGGAAAAATAGGAAAAGGTACTCCACAATCATTGCTCCTCCACTCTCTTAATTCTAATTTCTCCCTTGGTTGGTGTGTTATTTTCAGTTTATTCTGCCATAGAATGGATGATATTAAGTCCTAGTTCCTGTCTTCCTGTATGTCTTAGCACTTAGGTGACTACAAGAAAACCAAGCTAAGAGTAAATAATACAACCCAGGAAAAACAAACATGGCTACTCTTTCATTCCATTCACTTTGATTAAATATCTTGATGACTATCTCCCATGTAGCACAAAGAACAAATATACTTGAGACATAATGAGAGAGGGGCCAGAGAAAAAGTCCATAGATTGAAGTTATCACTCCAATTTTAAAGGTGAGAACTAGCCGAAGGGTACATTATGTCTTATTTTACAGCTTATGGAAAAATTCTTGTTGCATATGTGTTATGGTAAAACAAAATGCAGGCATGGAAAAGTGACTAACTTTAAAAATAGCAAAATACCTCAGAGTTTAGCTTGGAGTCATTAGATGTAGTACAGCTGGGGTCAGTTTATAGACTTCTGTTTTTAATTTGCATAAATAGTCTAGTGCTTGGCAAGAGCAGGCATTCAGCTGCCTTATCAGACTGATTAACTTTTCAGGTGCCCCACAGATGCCCAAAAGGTACTGGCTGAGACTTGAGTCCTGGAAGTACTAGGAGTGGTGATAAACCTGAAAAACGAGAGGGCGTCTACATTCCCACACCAAGGAAAACTCAGAACTTCGAACAATGTTTTCTTAACATGGAGCTGAAATTCTTTTGAGTTCTGCTAATGAGGAAGGAACTCCCACCCTCGCCTCAAGAACATAGTGTCACAATATTTCCACTGCCCTGACCGATGAGCTGAAGGTCTACACTACCAAACCCTGCAATGGAAAAAGCAAAGTAGGCTCCCTACATTACATCATGTGGAATGGCAGGAGTGCTTGTTAGTCATTGAATGTATGTGTCCCTCCCAAATGCTCATGTTAAAATCCTAACCCCCCCAGTGAGATGGTTTTAGGAGATGAGGACTTCAGAGATGATTAGGTCATGAGGGTAGAGACCTCATGAATGGGGTGCCCTTATAAAGATGTCCCAGAGAGCTCCCCCACCCCTTCGTCTATGTGAGGACACAGGGAGAAGATGGCCATCTATGAATCAGGAAGCAGGCCCTCACCAAACACTGACTTTCACTGCATCTTGATCTTCCCAGCCTCCAGAACCACGAGAAATAGTGTTTGTTTGTAAGCCACCCAGTCTATGATACTTTGTTATAGCGGCCCAAACAGACTAAGCAGCGCTAGATGTCCTGCTAGGAAAAGGCATCATGGTTCTGGCAGAGGGCCAACCGTTTATTCAGAAACATGGAGCGCTCCTAAAATCTAGGTTCTGATACTGTTGTGGAGAGGGTGCTGGCTTCCTAGAGAATATATATCTTGCTTAAAGAAATAAAGTTATGCATTTAAAATTTAACCTCCTAGAATGAAAAATTCAGAGGAAGCCTGAGATTAAAAGCCAACCGACTAAGAGAATTTCTGGAAAAAAACAAAGTAGCCAGGATGGCATGGTAGAAGTGAGACTTAATTCATCAAACATTCATTCATCAACTTCCATAAATTATGCCTTACGATGACTTAAATCCATGCCTGATCCTGGCCTCTTGATGCTTAGTTTTGTCAAGTGTTCAGTTGGACACAACTGGAATGTAAAGTATAAGTAGGGGTGTCCAAACTGCAGCCCGCGATCCATTTTTTATTGGCCCGCAGCAAATTCCAAAAATATATTTAGTTTACTTAAATAAACCAGGTGAGGCAATACGTACTTCACCTCAAGTGAGTGGCCCGGCTGTTTGTGTATTTTACTGCATATGGCCCTTGGTGAAAAACGTTGAAAAAAGTTTGGACACCCCTGGTATAGAGTGATGTCATAATAACAGATACAGGTGAGACTCTTTTAGTCATAAAACTTGACATCTGGAAGAATCCTTAGAAATATCCTAACCCAATCTCCTCCTTCTCTAGATTAGAAAACCAAGAGTTTGTCATTTGTCAGCTTATGCGGTTAGGTTTGGGACTGAACTGGGGAGCAGACCCTGGTTTAGATCTTGAACGATAGGCAAATCCAGGCAGAGGAGAAACAAGGGCCCAGGCAGGGCTGACGTTCGGTCAGGAGGCACCAGTCCGTCATACTAGCACCTTGCCTGACCCCTGAAGGAGAGCCAAACAGGCCTCCCCAAGATGTGCTACTTTGGCTTGTGGATTATTTATTATTTTGAGCTGAAGGCAACCGAGACCTTGCAGACTCAAGAGAAACTTTTACCTCTCCCTTCAAGAATCTAAATTGAGGGTCTTGCTCACAATGAGAGTTATTACCAGAAATAACTTTTTATGACCTATCTATAGAGCAGGGCAAACATCTAATTACTGAACATCTGCTCTTAACACCCTGCAGCTACCTTCTTCCCCTGTGAAGCCCCAGGCACCTTACCTCATCCTCAGCTCAGAATGCCATGCATAGCTCATTTTAACTTTCTGTCCCTGAACCTCTCAGGTATGGGGGGCCTTTGACTCTCTTGTGTGTATGGGGTTCTCATACAGATGTATCTAATTTAGTTATTCTCTTTCTAATCTGTCTCATGTCGATTATATTATTAGACCAGCCAAAAGAACTTGGAAGGGTAGAGGAAAATTTGTTTCTCCTCACACCCCAATTGTCTGTTCTGATTGATGGGTGCCCCTGCTGACTCGTTAACTATTCTGAATGTCACCCCTGGGCAAAAGCACATCTCATTTCCTGCTCAGCTAAATCAGTGTAACAGAAGAAGGAAAGAGAGTTTTTAATAATGAAGTACTAGGAGGCAACGAATCTCTTAGCACTGCAACAAAATTTGATATAGCACAGCTTTCTCTAAAGATATCACAAATGGAGAATAAATGTACCAAAAAGTATGAGCACGATAAATGAAATGGCTAAAGAATAAGCTGAATCCAACACCATGATTCCATTTATAAAGTTCAAAAACTGTATTAGGTGAAGTATTCACAGGTGGTAAAATTAAAAGAAGGACGAAGAAGCTTTTTACGTTTCTGGTAATCAAGTCTTTACACCTAGGAGGAGCAGTTGGGAAGCAGAAGAGACACACAGGGGGCTTCTGGGCCACGGCACCATTCTATTTCTTTAATATAATGATAAATTCAACGACTCATTATATTATACATCTGTTTTTGCACTTTCCCATATGTGATAGTTAACAAAAATTAAAGCTAAAGCATCCTGAAGGTTGGTTTCCGTTTTGACACTGGGAAGGTAATGTGGACAGACCACCAGTTTCAATGAGAAGCAGTTGCTTGAAGCAGTCCAGAACAAAGGAACCTGGGAACAAAGATACTAAAATGGCATCAAAATGAGAATGCAGGGATTAGCTCTAAACACTTCTGTCTGGAGAGTAGTCTTTGCCAGCCTCTCATTCCCCCAGAGTGGTTGTTGTTGAGAGACTTGTTCCTTAATAGGAAGGCAAAGGAGACACCCAGCATTGCATTTCTAACACTCCTGGGAGACATGGCCAATTGCATTTCTACGAAAAACCCACAATAAGGATTTTGATAGTAAATAGACTGAAAAGGTTAAAAAAAAAAAAGAATGAACCATTGATTTTTGAATCATTGATTTTTTTCCCACTGCCTCATTTTTAAGTATACAATTCAGTGTCATTAAGTGCATTTCCAATACTGTGCAATCATCACCACTATCCATTTCCAGAAGAATCATCGATTTTTTAAAGTGTAAAATATGGGCACAGGATCTCAAGTCTGATATCCTTTTTGGACAGATCGAGGCAGCAGGCAACTTTTGGTAGACTGTGTGCAGCAGGAGGGAGGAAGCAGAGAGGGGGGATTGTTTTCCGCCAAGACTCGACAGCTATTGTTGGTGCAGTCCAACTCCTTGTCCCCTGAACACTGATTTTCATAATGAATGGCCAGGTAAGGACACCAGATGTCAGCACGTGCGTGCAGCAGCCTTCTTCCCACGCTGCGGTACGCACGGCACAACTGGACTTCACAGGTTGGTCCCAAAGGAGGGCTGCTCACAGCTGGATGACACCAAAGGAACTGCTGTGCACAGTGGGGGTTCTAGCCTTCCCAGAGCTGCAACTCCTTTGGTTTTGATTTGATTCTACAAAATTACTCTCTTGCTGCATGATCTGCAAAGTTTGTATAATTTGGGTGGTAGAAGGGACCCTGGAGGTACCTAGTCAAACTCTCTCTCTGTCCAATTGCACAGTCAAGAAGCCTGTGAGAGGCCATACAGCACAGTGAGCTGGGTCCACCACAATTCACGGCATCTTTCATGGTCTCAAGCTTCCCGCCTGCTGCTGCACATTTTAAACTTAATGTGACTCAATTCCTAAAACATTTTTCTTTTGCTTTATTTTAAATAATCAGACAATCTGGAAGTAATAAAAGCAGAGCTAGGAATCTCTAATCTGGTGGGGTTTCTTTCTTTTTTCCCTTTAATTTTACCATGTGTAGACCTTGAACTTATGATAAGGAAAAGGACAGGACACTGTTATGCACAATATCAAGCAATCTAACCCAGATGTTGATGGAAGACTGATTTCTGAAAGCATAGTCTTAGAGCTTGTTTCAAAAGTGGGGGAAAATATTAGGGTCCTAGAATAGCAGTCATAGCCCCTAGCTCAAATGTCCCTGTAGAACTTGTAACCAAGGCCATTGCTGATACATGGAAATGATTTATATTTATGCCTTTTTGTCCATTCTCAGCTGCTTCCCTTCTTTTCCTTTCTTTCCATGGCCCATGTTTCCACATTCCTATTATTTCCTACTCTCTAGATTCCCAGGAGCATCTGGCATGCCCTTGGATTTTAAGCGCCCCCCCCCACCCCCCGCAAGGAGAATACCCTGGCTAGGACTGTATTTCTGAAAATGCATATGACCCATATGACTATTTTCCTGAATTTCTCTTCACTATCAAAATCCCTTAGTATCCTTCTCACTCCCAAAGTGTCCTATATTGGTTATCCAAGATAATAATTTTATAATCTAATCAGGGTTCATGAAAACAGGACTCCATTATGACCTTAGAGGACCCTAGGCACTTTCACCTTTGTGGGCCCCTCCTCCAAGAAAAATATTAAAAATTATATGTTACAGTTTCACTAAAATAAACATAATCTAGATTGGATTCATTATTACTTTTTCCTCTAATTTTAAGAGAAATGAAAACATTGGCATGGGCCCCTGCAAATATCCTAGGCCCCGTGTCTGCAGAGCCTTGTACACAAATGGGCCCTACTTGTCAGTGCTGCCCAAAGATTGGCTGGGGTACATTAGTTTATCAGATTATGTTGGATTATCACTTACGATGCTTTTGATTGAAAATAATGGAATAATACTCAAGGACTTAAACAATAAAGGTAATTTATAGGCTTACAGAACTGGTAATTTCAGAGACTGAGGTGCTGTGGAGCCGGGAGCCTGCTCTTATAAAACTTCCATTGTTCAGATAAAGACCCAGAGACAGATCAGGTTGTAGAACTTTTTACCTGCCCAATGCTATTGTCTTCCTCATTTACCTAGCTAATGGAGCTCTAATCCATGACGAACTGAAGCTGAACATGCCAGATACTTGCTTTCTCGGCCTCCCTGGGGGGTTTGGATACACGTGTATAACTAAATTCTGGCCAGTGCAACTTCAGTGAAAGTACACTGGAGGTTTCTTGGACACGTTTTCTCCCCCTTAGATGTGTAAGAAGTTCCCATTCCTTCTCTCCTACTTTGGGAAGCATGTACGTCTGCAGCTGACTTGAAGCCAGGAGAGGCCATATGGATAATACTTTCAAGATGCGGAGCAGAAAGACCTAATTCCAAGTTCCTGATGACATTGTTGAACTCCATAACTCATCATGAAACTACCTACTTCTGAACTCTTTCATTAAGTGACATAATAAACTCTAACTTACGTGACTTTTAGCTGGGTATTTTATTACTTGTCACTTGTGATAGATAACAGAAAACAAATAAGCGTACCAGAAATTTTCAGATATTGACAAATGCTCTTAGGACAATGAATATGATGGAGACTACTTCAAGTTGTATAATTATGGAAGGACTCTTTAAAGTGACATTTGAGCCTGATGGAGCCAGGCATACAAAGATCTGGGAGGCAGGATACTTTAGACAGAGTAAGCAGCAACTCTTAAAGTCCTAAGGTGGCAATTATTAGGGTGAGTTTGAAGAATAGAAAGAAATCCATTCATTGGAGTGCAATAAGTAATGGGGGGTTGGAGGAGTGTACAATATGAAGTCAGAGAAGTAACAGAGGCCATTTTGCTTTGTAACTAAAGCTTTCAGGAAACAGGTTGCCTTGGCACAATGGTATAATTTTGGTTCTGGAAAGCTGGTCGGAGGGGGACATTATAAGGATATCAAATGACAAAATCCCATTATGTAAGCATCAGCTTAGTGTGCTTTTTAAATGTGGTGGTAATATCTGCTCATCACTTTTATACCCACAACCCTCCACCTCCCAAGTTCCTGCTTCTCAGAGAACTGTACTTCTCTCCTATATAGTTACCACAGAAGCAGCTATATTTTATTAAAGAACAAACAAAACAAAAAACAAACAAACAAAAAAATGCCTCCCTACTGTAGTTGACTGGACAGGGATGGGTACCTAATCTAAGCTGAGCTAAAGGCATTTTTTCCTGGATACTTTGGAATTGGGAGCAGGGGATCAAGTTGGTATATTGCAGGTGGCTCAAACGATAAGATTTAAAGCTTGAGAAATGTAGTCATACTTTGGCCATCTGGAAAAAAACTGGTTGTATAGCCTTAGAAGCAGGAATAAGGGAAAAACAGCAGTAATGGAATTCAAATCCCTGCTTCTGGTGAGTTCCTAAAGCCCAGCCCCAATTTTCTCTTGTTTAATTTGGTTTTTCCATTTCTATACAATGGTTTATTTTAGGTACAATTTTAGGGGGAAGGGGAGATGTCAATAACTGGAAACAGGAGTGGGGCATTAAAATAATAAACCTTAAAATATAGAATTAGCTGTGTAAAATTGACATGGGGAATAGTAATAATTCTGAGACCCTGAGCTGCAAGACCACTGTTCCTTAGGTGGAGTAGCAAAGCAGTTGAGTCATTATCTACTGTCTCTTGAGAACCAAGAGCCTATAAAGGGTTCAGTAGAAATCAGTATCCAGCATTTATTTTGTTCTCTTTTTAGGATGACTAATTTCCAGTTTAAGCTGGAGAACAACAGACTCTGCTTTAAGAAAAGACCTTTTTATGAGATATCACCTCACACTGCTTAGAATGGCTATGGTCAACAAGACTAATAGTAACAAGTGTTGGAGAAGCTGTGGAGGAAAAGGAACCCTCATACACTGTTGGTGGGAATGCAAATTGGTATAGCCACTATGGAAGGCACTGTGGAAGTTTCTCAAAAAATTAAGAATAGAATAACCATAGGTCCCAGCAATCCCTTTCCTGGGTATCTACTCCAAAAATCGGAAAACAGTTACCCATAAAGAGATATGTATCCCAATGTTCATTGCAGCATTATTCATGGAGGCCAAGACATACAAACAACCAAAATGTCCTTCGATAGATGATTGGATAAAGAAGATGTGGTACATAATACACAATGGAATACTATTCAGCCATAAGAAAAGATGAAATAGTGCCAATGGCGACAACATGGATGAATCTTGAGATTATTATGCTAAGCAAAGTAAGCCAGACAGAAGAAGTCAAGCACCATATGACTTCAATCATATCTAGGATATAAAACAGAAAGCAACAAAGGAATAAGACAAACAAACAAAGAAACAAAAACTCATAGACATAGACAACAATTTAGTGGTTACCAAAGGGAAAGGGGGGAGGGAGGATGGTAGAAGAGGGTAAAGGGAGTCAAATATATGGTGATGAAAGGAGAATTGACTCTGGGCAGAGAGCACACAATGTGATATATAGATGATGTATTACAGAATTGTACACTTGAAACCTATGTAACTTTACTAACCATTGTCACACAAATAAATTTGATTAAAACAACAACAATAACAAAAAGAAAATACTTTTTTGCTCATAATCAGTGATCTGAGACCTCTATTGCTTAGATAGCACAAGCCGAATTCTTAACAGCACTCTAAGATCAGGGCACTAATTTGGAAACTTTAGGGAAACTGAAATCTTCTTACTTTCCGTTCTTTGCTTCACTGCATCCTCAACTTTTGTAGATTTAGTCCCATTCTGGTACATACTCTTCCATTGGAAAGAAAAGTTCCCTTTCTTTTACTAACTTTATCATAACTCCAGTTCTCCTTCACCTTTCAATTTTGAGTTCACATCTAGAGACATTGTTGAGAATTCAGATCTGAATATGGTATCTCTTTTTTGAATTCTTGTAATACTGTGTTTCCACTATTACATAGTATTATAACTGTCTTCTTGTCTTTCTACACCATTAAACTCTACCCTGGGAGATGGGCACATAGTAGGTAGGTATTTAATAAAGAGTTTTGAATGAATGAATGAAAAGTTGTTATGAATGCTAATTTAATATATGCAAAGTATTAGGCACACAACCAATCAATAAATTTTTTTGTTAATTTTCTTTTATGATTCATAGAATAACCCTAGAACCTGAGAATCATATGGTAGGTTGCACATTGTACTTCAGTAGGAGCAGCTATGTGGGTGGAACAAGGAATCATGTGAGAATTTAACCACTTGGTCAACCATCAGAGCAGTCAACCAATCAATTAGAACAGAAATGCCTAGCCTTCCACCTACAAGAGACTATTGCTCTTGTCTCCAAAACAGCAGAAATTTTCTTATTAATAAATTGAACACATGGTGAATTCATCTATGAAACATTAGAATTAAAGTGAGTTTTCCAGATTGGAAAACTATTTACTGGTGATATTTTTAACTACAATCCAAGCAGTTACAGTGACACTACTTGTACTGATAAGATCTTATTTGTAAGATAAATGATCTATAAAACTCTTTTATAGATTAGTAATAATCATCTAAAAAACGATATCTCCAATTTTATAAATCATAACAAAATCTAAGAATAAATTTAAGGCATATGACGCATGTAAAAAATATGCAACTTTACTGAGGATCATAAAAATACTTGAATAAATAGAAAAATAGGATGAGCTTTTAAAGAATTCTTTAATTTTATAAGATGCCAATTCTCCCCAAACAGTGAAATTCCAAATAAATGCCAAATTTTTTTGGTCAATTTTTTTCAAGTAATAACATACATACAAAAAGTACATATAATATAATTGTACAGCTTAATGAATTTTAAATTACTTAGAAACTGGTCTGAGTTCAGTTTATGTAAAATAAAAATGAAGCAAAATATTTGATAAAATTTTAATAAGAAAAAACCTTATAAATTTTGGAGCTGGCACTGTAATATAGCAATTGGCAGAAAAGAATAGAAAGCCAAAAAAATAAGCTCAAGGGAACATACATAAGTAAATGTGATAAATGTAGCATTTTAATTTGGTGAGTTAATGATGGAATCTTTAAATAGTGCTAGAACAATTATGCTATAAGTATCCAACTGCACATACAGATTGACAAATAAATATAAATAAATAAAGCCAGAAAATATGTAGAATAATATATAGCTTAAAACTCAGAATGATAAGCATGACATTGAAAATGGAAATCACAATGGAAAACAATCAATAGATTTGTCTACGTACATTTCATACTTTTCTGTGGTGACGAGCATAAAAGTAAAAGGCAAATGACAAATTAGGAGGAAGTGATTGCTACCTTTATGATGTCTGAGCTGTTGTTTTTGATGGGAATGTGGTGTGCTCTATTCATTGCAAGTGTGAATTCTGGGGTTAGATTGCTTGGATGTGAATATGAAATGTCCCACTTACCAGTTGGGTTCTCTAGAAGCAGTAGTCACTATTCCTATACCAGGATTCCTACACCAGTATTCCTATATCAGTAACTTATTGAGGATGTCCTATTTAGTGAAACCAGAGGACTGAGGGGAGCAGGACAAGACAGGGGAAGAGTCTAGGCAAAGATGAGGGTTCAGATGAAGCCTCGCCTCAGCCCACCCACCAGAAGATCTGGGGCAAACATGGTACCACAGAGTTTCCTGGCTTTGAGGCAAGCAGGTGGGCTTTGTATCTCTCCCTGTCAGTCATTGGTTACAGGCCATTATGACATTTGGAACATGCTCCCTTTGGTTGAGGATAATTTTCCAGTAAAGGGTGCAGCTATGAATTGTTAGACACCAATAATCACAGCCTCCAGAGGATGGACAAGGGAATGGGGGACAGCAACAAGTAAGTTGTCCTGATTAAGTTACCTAACTTTTTGAAGCTTTTGTTTCCTCATTTAATAAAGAGAAAAATTATATCAATGCCATAGGGTTGTAGGGAATCTGATAAGAAATAGTTTATGTCAGGAACTAGCTTAACAAAAGCACTCAAATGTTAGCATTTAGAGAGTGTTATGAGTCTAAACATTCACTAATAGCAAAATGGGAAAATTTTAAAGACTGGCAACACACAAGTGAAGAAAAGCAATTGTCCAAAATACAGGAATGTTTTTTTCCTTCACTGTAACTATAGAAATGCAAACTTAAAATGAATGACCATTTATGTCTTATCAAAGATAGTACTCAGTATTGGCAAGGTGTCCATGTGGGAATAGAGAGCAATCTCCTACAGTCCTATTAAGAGGATAAAATGATCGATCGTTTTCTGGAAAGCATCTTGGAACTTTATCTGAAGCTTTTAAAGCATGCATACCCTTATAAAATGTGTGTTCCTACTTCCAAGAATTTATTTGCAGAAAATTTGGCCAGATACTTAAAAATACAAAGAAGTTCATGGGTAGTATTATTTGAGTATTGGAAAATTGGCATGGATCTAAAGAGCTAATAAAATAGAAAGGAATAATGATCACAAAGCAGTTACTAAAAAGAATAATAATAAATATACTTTTAATATATTTAAATTGATATAAAATATTTTTATTGATGTGAAAATAAATCCAGTCTTTAGTCAAAAACACAAATATAGAAATTGTATTCAGACAATATAAGTGAGTTATTTTTACCTTCTTTATGCTTACTTGTATCTTTCTACAGTGAACAAGTAATATTACAATCACTCACAAGTCTTGGGCTTCTTGATAGGAGCTTAAACCTGTAGGTATAATTCTTTTCTTTTCTTTTTTTTTATTAGTTTCAGGTGCACAAGACAAAGTAATACTTAAACGTTTATCTTTCATATCCCTCACACTGTGTGAACCCACCTCCCCCAATCCACTATCCCTGACATCACACAGAGCCATTACATTTCCACTGTCTCTATTCCTAATGCTGTACTCCGCTTCATTTGTATGTATATATACATATACATACAAACTTGTAGTTGACATTCATTATTGTTCAGCTTCAGCTTCAGGTGTACAGTGCAGTGATCAGGCATCTACATCATCCCTGAGGTGGTCTCCCTAATGAGACAAGTGTCCATTGGATACCCTACAAAATCTTTACAACATTACTGATTACATTCCGCAAATTAATTTTCAGAACCCCATGGTATAATTCTTGTTTGAGGGTGGCCTTTTACCACAGTTTCTAGTTATTTTGGATTTGTTGCTATTTCTGCCAAACATAAATTTGTAAGTAAAAGCTTATTCAAACATACTTAAAGAAAGAATGGAGAGCAATCAAGTTCACGAAAACAGATTTCTTAAACACATAAACACAAATCACTATGAGCAATGACTACATTTTTACCTAAGGAAAAGAAAGAAGATCTTTTGTGATGGAGCTATCTTAGACTGCTGTTGTGAAAATAGTTTTATACTCATGTAAGGAATTAATTTTTGAATGCACTCATTTTATACTGTTGTTATGGTCGTTTCACATTTGGCCAATACAGCACACTGTATCGATCAGAATCAAGACAGGAAACAGATAACACAATCAAACAGGGTGATTGAGGAGAAGTTAATGAAAGGACAGTTAATGAAGGTGTGGGCAAGACTCAGGCAAAGCAGAACATCAGGGCTAGCAATATCAGAGTGTGGTTACCAGTTCTTGGTGAAATGGGCAGGAGGGAGAAGAAGCTGTTAGCAGAACCTTGAGACGCCACTTGAGAGAAGCAGGGGCTTAGTAGAACAAACATCACCACCCCAATCATGGAGGGCAGCTGTCTTCCAAATGTTGGCTCAGAATTTCAGGCAGCTTCACTATCAGGGCCCTCCCTATCAACACAAGCGTCCATAATCAGTAGGGCAGGAGAAGAGACAGCATGGAGAAGCACACACCTGCTCTTCAGTACTGCTAACCAGAAGGAAGTACAGCGTCACTCTCACTCACATTTCATTGGCCTAAGCAAGTCATCTGACCTTGCCCAACTAGAAGAGGTTGGGGAAGACTGCTCATATGTACCCAAAAGGAAAGGGCAACTGGGAACATGGGTGGAAAACACAGGCAGAGAGTAACCCCGGTTCTTCTATATTATGCTGCATTCCTTTGGATGAGATATAAAGTCTTAACCAACCTTAGGATATAGTCCAAAGCTGCACTGTCCACTACAGTAGCCACCAGTCACATGTGGCTACCGAGCACTTGAAGTGTGAATTGAGATGTGCACTCCATGTGAAGTATACCTCGGATTTCAAATAGCACAAAAATAAGAATGCAAGATAGTTCATTAACAATTGTTTTAATATTGATTACATGTTGAAATGATATTTTTGACATAGTGGGTTAAATAAAAATACATTATTAAAATTAATTTTACCTGGTTTCTAGAAAATTTTAAATTACATATGTGGCTTGCATTGTACTGCTAGTAAACCGTGCTGCTCTCGAGAGTTCTCCTATTTCCCAACAGGATTCCTAATGGAAACAAATGAAGAATTATCAAACTCTGCTAAGAATTCTTCATAGAATGAATCATGACTTTAATTGCCCTTGGAACAGGTAGCTAAGTTTTTTTCTTTTATTTTAGTATCTAATGTAAATTTCTATGTAAAAATTCAGGATCAGTTTTTTTTCTCTCTTCTATAAAGGCAAAGCACAGATGGTTTATAGAGACCATTATTCTGTGCAGTCTTTTTTTATAAAATGTGTCTACATGTAATTTAGTTCCACTGAAACAAAGGAGCCATTCAGCAAATGTGTTGCTTGTTTCAGTTTCTTACTTTTTTATAGATACTCATTTTGAACACTTACTATTTTTTTATTCAGGAGGAGGATACAGAGAGGGTCATTTACCTTGCCTTTTCCCTCATATGTAGAGCTGAAGTTGTAAGAAGTTCTCAAGTTTCCCTGGAAGTTTGGACTACAATAACTGTTTTGTGGCCTGTGGCCAAGATGCCCTTTCGGCATTCTAGTCCTCTCACATCCCCCTGCACCCAGCTCTCTGCCCTGGAGGCCAACTTGCATGGTCTGCACCAGAATGTCTCCATTGGAGAGTCCCGGTAGGAGACTGGAAGGAGGGAAAGGGAAAGGGATCAGGGTATTTATTCATCTGCAAAGTAGTCTGGGGCTGTATATCCAGAGTTGATTTAGAAAAAGAGCATCACCACAAATAAGATAGGAAGAAAGGGTTTAATACAGAAGTTAGAGCTTCCAGGGACTGAAGGAGCTGGGATGTGAAGGTCCGGAAGGAGAGCTGGAGGATGACACTAACACTCAGTCACTTTTGCTGGGTGCACTGGCCCTGGGGCTCCGAGCACCACAGAGCTCACAGAAAAGTTTGAGAAGCCATGCATATTTGACTGCCAAAGGGGGACTCAGAAAAGGGAGGTTGTGAAGTTGGTAGGCATGAGGTTGAGCTGGTGAACAGCGTCAGCTCCAGGGAAAAGGAGATGCATGTAGACAAAGAGCGGACCAGCCAGGCCACCCGGGACAGTCACATCTGTCTGTCACCAGGTCTGACCAATATGATCTTCCAAAAGTGATGGTCTTTCCTTCACATTGGCCTTCCAAATCTTGTGTAAGTTCCTCTCCTCAATAAAGTCAAACCTGGAACTATACTGGAAAGGAATTCTGGGAAACAGAGTTCCCAGCCTTCGACCTTGGCAATCATCTGCCACAAGTTGGCTGTGTCTCTCGACTGAGCCTCACCAGTGCCTTAATAGGAGCTTCATTTTCATGACTGCAGGGTCCAGTGTTTGCGCCACTCATCTTTTTTGGCCTAGGAGTGGTAACGACATCGCTGCTCCTGCCCTTGGGTGACTGCCCTGTCCCTTGTGATTCTCAAACACTCCACATACTCCTCTGAGTGACCTTCACTTGTGTCTGCCATCTCCATTCTATTGTGCCCCTGACACTGGGTCTTCTGGTATCGTGTGGAAGCCTACACAAGATGTCTTTGAGAGTCTCGGCCAATAACAGAGAACACAGAAAAGCAACATTTTGGAAAGGCATTGGCTCAAATCTAGGAACATAAGGCACTTTTCATATCTTTCTGCCTGATATTTTTTAAAGGTTTTGCAATGTGTCGTGGCAATAACAAATTCTCTGTAATATGACTAAGGTAAGAAAGGAAGTTATCAGGAAGCATTTTATACAAATTTTTATGTATTATATAATATACATGTATTTCTACATAAATTTATTTTACATATTTTATATTTATATATTTTAAATGTCTATATTATATGTTATATAATGTATATTTACATAATTTATAACATAAAACTACATATTATATGCTATATAAATATATTTAGTTATGCAATATATAACATACATTTATTTTACATATATAGTTACATTTTTTAATTTTATATACTTATATATTATGTAGCTCATTAAGTATATTTATTATACGTATTTTATAGTTTATTCCTTGGCAAAAAGTAATTGATATTCCAACCACACGTTAAGCTATATACTCATCATTTTTGATCTTCCAAATTATATTTGTACTTCTCTTAGATAGGAGGTTAAAACATTACCTTTGTTTTCTCACCTGTATAATGAAGGGTTTAGATGAGATTATCTCCAATATCCCTGTGCACTAACATTCTATGAGTCTATGATGTTTCAGTCAAATTTGTGAAATACTTTGGTGAGGTAAATGTGTAGAGGATTTTCTGAAGTACTGGGATGAATATTTTGTGAAACAAATTTCACCTTCCCATTTGCCTACGAAAATCAGAGACAAACATGTTTTCTTCCATGCCTTTGAAAGCATTATGTAAACGAGTATGTGGTCCCAATAGCACCACAGCCTGGACTAGAGGTAGTAACATTGGCCTGTGGGCAAAATGCAGCCAGCATTTTTGTAAAGTGTTGTGGAAAGACAGCCATGCTGATTTGTTTATGTATTATCTATGGCTGCTTTCTCACCACTATGGCAGAGTTGAGTTGTTGCAACAGAAACTATCCAGTCCACAAATCCTAAAATATTTACTATCTGGCCGTTTACAGCAAGTTTGCCAATTCCTGGCTTAAGTAATAAAATTTGTTAGCAGCTCTTTTCAAGTAAAATTCCCTATCCAGGTTTTTCAGAAGTGATGTACCCTAAGACTCTAACAGTAGGTGACTGAAGGTACAAATAAATGTCTACTTTGAAAGTATGAAAAATGTAATACTTGGTATAACACTACAGAGGCAGCCTGGTAGCCCTAGGATCCAGTTTCAACTCCGCTCTTTAGCAGCCTAACAATCTCGTGTGATTACCTAATTTTTTAAATGCAAAATCGCAAGAGATAATATGTGGGACACCCTAAATTTCTGTCAAAGTAAGGAGCTATTAAATATTAATTTTGACACTGCAGAAAGGGAATTAATTGAGATCTGTAAAGCTAGAAGATTGGAAAATGCATCCTATGAGTATACAGCTTAAAATACAATGGCCAGTAAATTATTAAATCACCATTTTCCCCTCATAAAGCCACTCCTTTAGCAGAAAACTTGAATCTCGTAGGCAGGTGACACACTGGGAACTTTGCATGAGAATGAGAAGCCCAATAGGCAAACTCAGAAGGATTGCAACTACTGTTTGCACGGGGCCCTGGCCAGCAAGGCTTCAGGATTTCCTAGCTCTCAAGCTTCCAAGGCCTCTCCAGGGGGCTCAGAGAAGGGGCTCTGCAGTGGAAGCTTCTAGCTGTTCATCCACAGGAGACTTGATCTCTATGTGAGGGAAGACAACCCACTTGCATTCCCCAAATGGCAAAGTTGGAACTAGAAGGATTTAAAGATGCAACGCAGGGGAAAGCCTCAGGAACAGACTAAGGTTTAAAACGATCATCCTCATGTATTTATTTTTAGAACAAAAGGGCATTTAAACAAACATTACAAAGAAACCTAATTCTTCTCTTCTGGATGTGCAGGGTTTGAAGTCCAACAACTCACTCCTTTTTCTCTACCTGAGCTGGAACGCAACACATAAGAAGAGTCTTTATTTCCATTTTATAGATGAAGAAACTGAGGCCCTGAGGGATCAAAACACCTGTTTGAGGTCATATAGTTTTTTTGTGCAGAGTGAAACTGAATCTGTGGGCTTCTGATTCCTGCTCCCCTCTAGTGCTAAACTGCTTGTTTCTCCAGAACTGAGAACGTGAGAAGACCACTTTGAGGCCTGCCTCCGAGCTACTGCATGACCTTGGCATTTGGGGAATCTCTCTGTGTTTTCATTTTCTCTTCTGTAAAATGGCCAGAATACCTGCCTACCCTTCCTCATAAGGATGTTGAAGCTCAAATGTTATCACAGACATGAAATTATGATTGACTGGAGGTGGCAGACACTTATTTTCCCATGTAAATCCGTCCTCTTCCTCCTTGTTAACCTGACTTTATTCCAGCAGCCATCTGCTCGGTGGCAGTGAATAAATCATGATCAAACCATGACAGTCATGGTGGTCCCATTCCCTTTTGACAGTGATTGGACTAGAGATTGTCATGTGACCCAGCCCTGGTCAAGAAGATCTAGAGGAAAACCTAGAGAGGTGTGCGTGAAACTTTAAGGAAGTCCTGTTCTCCCTGATGAAAGACACAAGTGGTAATGTAAAGACAAGTGTCTGCAGAGGATGCTTTTGGGTGAGATGGAGGAGATCATGGGTAGAACAAAGCACGTATCAGTTACAAACTCATTCACTTTTTCAACAAATATTTAGGGTGTGCCCACCACGTGTTAGGCACTGGGAATACAGCAGAGGACAAGCCAACCTGGCCATGGGGATTACATTCTAGTGACAGGAGACAAATAAGGCAAACATAACGACACGTAGTATGTTGGTAAGAAGTATAAAGAAACAAATAAAGTAGAAATGGGGACATGAATGACTGGGATTGAGATATTAGATAGCGTGGATGGTGGAAGATGCCCTCACAGAGAAGGTAGCTTTGGAATAAAAGCCTGAAGGAAGTGAGAGAGGGAGCCATGGTGCAGTCTGGAGTTAGAGTAGCCCTATTAGAGGGCACAGCCAGGAGGCTGGTGTGGCTGGGGTGTAGTGAGCCGCATGGGGAGGGATAGAAAGTGTGGTCAGTGGGACAGAGTGCCAGGTCGTGTGGAGCTTTGAAGGCACAGTGGGTCTTTGTTTCTTAATCTGAGGAATCCATTGGAAGATTTGAACAGGGAAATGATAGTATGAGACCTTCATTTTTGTAAGATTATTGTGGCAGCTTTGTGCAAATAAGCTAAAGAAATATAAAGGGTAGAAATGAACCACGTAGGAGGATATTTAATAATACAGCGGAGAGTCATTGGTGGCTTCAGAGTGCTAGTGTGGAAATGTAAGAAGAGGTTCAGATTCTAGATGTATTTTGAAGATGGAATTGGCAGGATTTATTAAATACCAGAGTGGGGTTTGAGGGAGTTGAGGACAACTCTGAAGATTTTGGTTTGAGCACCTAGAATGATGGAGTTACCATTACCGAGAGGGGGAGATTGTGAGAAGGGCAGGTTTTGGGAGTAATGTCAGGAACTTGCTTTTCATCTTGTTTGAAATGCCTAAAATTAGTCATCAAAATGGACATGTCATGTAGGCAGTTGGATAACGAGTCCAACAAGTTAGGCATTAACATAATGGAAGAAAGACCAGAAATGAGTCACAGGGAAGCATTTGGCTCACTGTGCAAAAAGCAGCATAATTTCTTCAAGCCTCAGTTCCCTTATCATTGAAATGGGAGAAACAGCCAGCGTCATGCAGCTTTAATAAGAAGGTAAAAGTACCGAGCACTGTGCTTTGAGCAACAAACAGCAAGTGGTAACATTCCTACATTCTCCTACCCATGTACAGTCTTCAAGGAATGAAGCCACTTGACCTAACAGTTAATTTTCTTGGCCTAATCTGAGTATTTATGATGGGCTTGGTGACTTACAATTTCTTATAGCTATTACATAGACATAGGATAAAATTTTGATTTTTCCCCCTGTTTTATAGAAGAGGAAACAGATTCAGAAATAAAGTAACTTTCCCAATGTCACACAGCTAGTACCACCGTTGAAGAACCATTTTTTTAACCTAACAATTGCATGTTTAAGGATATTAGCGAATATTATTACTATTTCCTAACACTGATTCTAAAAAGTGAATATTTTCCCTCCATGTTAACAAATCATTTTTGGGAAGTGGTTCTCAAGATGCAGTTTTTAGAGAACGCAGGTCTAAAGAAGGGAATTCTTACCTACGATAGTAACCAACACAGTAAGTATGGATGTTTCAGAATGAATGATCATAGCTCTCTGCATTTATACCTCGTGAGTATACCACTTGACAAATGCTTAGTGATTATCTGACATTTCCGCTCTTAGGTTGGTCTAGAGTGAAAGTAATAAAGTTTTTATTAAGTTGCTTATTGACCCAAGAGATATTACCAAATGGTGGTTAGATCTTTTAGTACTAAGAGCTCAGCCCTGAGACAAATTTAATACAAGGACGATGTTACCACAACTCTTGGATTTCAGTTTAACCCTGAGTCTGTTCTCAAGTGCAGGAGGCTGTTGGAGTTTCGACAGTGGTTAGCTGAAATAGGCAGTGGCTTTTGAACTGGGAAGGCAAAGTTGTGACTGTGAAAGTAACAGTTGTGATCATATCCATAGTTGGACCTATACACTGAGGCTAAATTAAAAAGCAGACAAAGAATACGGCATTTTCTCTTCCCCTCCGCCCACACCCCCGTATCTATCTCTAAATCCCCTGCAAATCTGCTTTACAAAGTGACCTTAATTATCTGACGGTTTAAAACTTCAACTTATTATTAGTAAAGTTAAAAAGAACAAAGCAATCTGGAAGAAATAGTCAACAAAGGAGAGTTAAAATCCCTAATGAAGAATTCATACAAGTCCACCAGAAACAATGAAATACTAAAAGATGAGTAGTCACAAAGGACATGAACCAACAATTAACAGAAATAATACACGCCTAATAATTAAGTGGGAAGTGTTCAAACTCACTAGTAACCAATCACAGACTCGGTTAAAAGAAACAATATCACTTTTTACCTACCAAAGTAGCCAAGGTTTGAAAACAGAGTTCAATGTCACTGTGTGCTGAAATTGGGATTTCATACAGTGTCAGCGGCAATATAAATGGCAAAAACTTTCCAGGAAGCAATTTGGCAACATGCAACAGTAGCACGAACCATGTGTCTATGCTCAGATCCCGTAATTCTATTCCTGTTTGATCATTTCTATGAATACCTTAAGACTTAAAGAAAAAGATAGTCATTAACGTTATTTATAATGCAAAATTTGAAAAGCTAAATATCTATCAATAAATGTTTAAATTGTGTTTAGCCATATGGTGTACTCTATGTCATCATGAGATCACTAAGAAAAACTTATAATAATAAAGAAAAGATGATAAATTAAAGTAAAGGTAAGATATAGGACTTACACAAGATGATCTGACTTATATGAAATATACATGCATAGAACTCTACACTTTACTGCATTTCTTTTTAGTGTTTATAGCTAATGTTTAGCTACTAGAATGACAGGCAATGCTTGAGTGTTCACATGTGTCAGACCCTGTCTGCACGGAGCATTTTACAGATATCCTCATTTAAACATTAACCATAGGATGAGATGATATCTTTTTTAACACTAATGCTTTTATTTTTTTAGTACAGACTGCTATAAATGGGACGACTATATCTCATTCTTTTTTAAAAACAAAAACTGGCTTATTGAAACATATTTTACAAGTCATAGAATTTATCCAGTTCAAGTATACAATTTAGTGATTTCTGGTCACTTTACTGAGTGGTGCAATCATCACCATAATCCAGTTTTAGAGCATTTTTATCCCACAATAAGATTCCTCATGTGCATCTATAGTTAATCCCTGTTTTGACTTTCAGTCCCGAGCAACTACTAATCTACTAGTCTCTATAAATTTGCCTTTTCTGGACATTTCATATAAATGGAATCATATAATATGTGGTCCCACATATTTTGTCTTTTGTATCTGATATCTTTCACTTAGCATAATGTTTCTGATCCATTTCATAGTACAGGTCAGCAGTTCATTCCCTGTTTATTGCTGAATAAACCTTCCACTGTACGGGTATACCATGTCTAGCCATTAACCAGATGATGGACTTTTAGGTTGTTTCCAGTTTGGGGATATTATGAATATATACCCATTTTCCAGATGAAGACACCGTGACTTCTAGAGGCTCAGTAACTCCCCCAGGTTGCACAGCTGCTCACCGTCAAAGCCAGGGTTTAGATCCAAGCTTACCTGACTCCAAAGCCCAACCACTCTGACTATTGCTAAACAGTAGAATTAGCTGATGAATTTTTTTTTTATACTTTGTCTCCATATATCCTACATTATGTATTTTGTAATTTAAAACTCTGAAAATGTCTTTAAATATCTCTTAAATTGGACCAATAAAGCTGTAATGTGCTAATTCTTCTAGGGGTTGTTAGATTTTATGGGCAAAGCATTAGCTTTACTCCTTCAGTAAAACTATCCAATTTCAGTCCTCAACAAAGGATCGACCAGGGATGGGAACATGGCAGCAGGCTACCCCGGAAGTGTCTTCTTGAAGATGTATCTCCAGCACCCGCTGAAGCCTCCTGGACTCCGTGCTGTGGACAGTTGCAGAACCTCCAAGGCCATCAGATACCTAGGGCTTCCTTACGAGGAGGATGTGTCCTGGCAGAGTCAGCATAGGGTACGGTAGTATTTCTTTCTATATCACATCTTAGGTGCAGATGCAAAGGTTTGCAGGTTCAGAAACCTTATTTTATCAGAGGTTTGAATCATAGTTTGTTCACTTACCAAACTACTAAGAGCCTGGTGTCTGTGCGTGTGCACGCGTGTGCATGTGTGTGTGTCAGAGAGAGAACAGAAAAGAAAGCAAAGCAAAGCAAACAAAAGAAAAGATCAACTTGAGAGTTTCCACTGAACAGCACCTATCAGGTAGGCCAGGCCAATATGTTTCCTTCTCAATAGGGAATTATTCCTTTTAAGATTCTGGGAGTCAAGGACCCCAAAAGTACAATAGCTATGATCTTGGGGAAGTTACATGAACCTCCCCTGTAAAATGGGGAAAAAATAACTACATTGCAAGACTGGGAGGAACACATGTGAGGAAAAGAGTACATAAAATAGCTGGCACAGTTATTAGCAATGTTCGTGGTAAGCTCTTCATCCCTTTCTCCCTTCCTAGATGGATTAAGGAGTTTACCATCAAGCCATGAATACCCAGGGCACCCATCCCTGATGGCACTTGACAGGCGTGCATGGTGCTCAAGTCCAGCCCGGTCTGGCTGTTGTTCCTTGAACGGTTCAGTCAACATGGGGACCCTCACTGTGCTGAACACAGAGGAGGGCCCAGGACGACACGGCGCAGTGCCTGCCCTCTGAGGACACACGCACACACACGTGCACTTCCAGAATTTGTGTTCACACGGATTAAAGTCTTACCCTAAGACTTCTGGTTCCCCATGTATGAATCCTGGGCCTCTGGCAGCCTGACAGGAAGTAACTACACTTTCACAGACCCCCCCTTGCAGACATTGTAGGTAGGTGGAAAAATCGCTTACATATATGGGCAAGGCCTTATTTAATTGCATATAAATATAGATGAACAGCATATAGTTTAAGGAACAAAACTCATATGAGGTCAGACAATTAAGTTCATGATCCCATCATAGAAAAAGTGCCACATACCTCATTGCTGAATGTCACTATGGTCGCCTTTGAAGTACTCCCCTTCAAAGAAGGAAGCTATGCACTGACGCCAGCACCTAGGGCATTCTTCAAAGCAATTTTGGAACTAACTCTTTTTTCTGGAATGGCCATCAGAGCTGTCGTTGTATTACCCTTGATGTCCTGAATGTCATCAAAATGTCTTCCTTTCAACATTTCCTTTATCTTTGGGTATAAAAAGGAAGTCGTTGGGGGCCAGATCAGGTGAGTAGGGAGGGTGTTCCAATACAGTTATTCATTTAATGGCTAAAAACTCCCTCACAGACAGTGCCATGTGAGCTGGTGCATTGTCGTGATGCAAGAGCCATGAATTGTTGGCTAAATGTTCAAGTCACCTAACTTTTTCATGCAGTGTTTTCAGCACTTCCAAATAGTAAACTTGGCTAACTGTTACTCCACTTGGTACAAATTCATAATGAATAATCCCTTTAATATCAAAAGAGGTTAACAACATCATTGCAACAAGTTCGCGAACGTAATGGTCAGACTTCGTATATAAGCTCCTTAATTTGTACTTTTGGTCTAAATAAAGACAACAGATGATGAAAAAGCTATCATGGTGGGTCTCTGAAGTTTATTGATAAAAGTGATGGGGTCATGGGGGGATCTCTTCCTTCTTATGTCTGGGGTGGGAGCATTGGTCCTCAACATATGATACATATGGGTATGCCATGAGTTTCAAGAACAGGGAGTCTTTCTTTCTGGAATCTTAAAGTAGCTGAGCTGCCTCCCACTCTCAGCATCGGCTGTGTTGCTGCTGGAATTACTTCTACTATTCTTGTTAGCTTAGAGATGGTATCTCTTCCTGACTGATCAGTCAGGAATGGGGGTTCTCATTTCTCCCTAAGGGGGCCCATCCCCCTATATAAATGACCAAGGAAGTAAACTGGACTGTCTGCCAAGGTATTTTGATTGACTGGTTTGGTGTGCTTAAGTTTAAATTTATTGCTGTTAAGCAGGCTAATGTTCCCTATGTGTTACTACACAACATCACCAGTTTATTTTCTGCCTGATCTCCTGAAGGCATTTGAGTCCTTCATTCTCGCTTTAAGGCAATCAAAGCCTTTGCAGTCTAAGTGAACCTACCTTTCTAGTAGCCCCAACAGTAACAAAATTCCTACTCTCTTAACATCTTGATAGCTGGTATTCCCTAAGGAAGATTCCAAGGTCTCTGTGCCTTTCCCTGGTCTGTACCTGTGGAGTAGAATATCTCTCCTGTCCTGATTTTTAACTTGGTCAATCTCCATTCCTCCTTCGGATCTCAACTTGAACATCACCTCTGTGAGGCTTTCATCACTGAGCCTACCCTCTCCCATGCCTAGAATTAGTCAAACCTCCCTCTGATTAGCTTGTTACCTGTGCTCCAATCATGGTCATTGTGTTGGGAGAAAAATATGCCACAACCATCTTGGAAATGCCTTAAAGTCAAGAACCAGATTTTCTATGTAAGATCCTTCATAGCACTGAAATCTTTCTCAAGTATCTGTTGTGTATAAAGTCCCAAAACATAACAGATAATGTGTTTCCTTTTCTTGGATCAGGACAGAGATGTGAGGCCAGTGAGCAGAGTTAGCTCTAGACGTAATCACGTGTTTCCCAGGGCACTTAACCTGCTTCAACACAGCCCTTTGTCATAGCCAACTGGGGCACTTCTGACAGTACTCTCCAGTGTGCCAAGGCTGTTGACATCCTGTGCTAAGGGAAGGGAGAAAAAAACCACAAAATTTAGTTTTTATGCTTTGTGCCCCTTGATACTAAAAAATGGGCTGTTAGAATTAGGGACAGCTCCTGCATCTTCCTAAACCAAACCATCTCCTTTGACTGACAGCTGGCACAGTTCTCACCCAGGTGCACACAACCACTTGGCTGTGTGACTACCTCTAGAGATGTTAAATAACAGGAGAGTTGAAATCTTTTGCTTAAGGAAATCCAGGGATTCTCCTAATTCTAAAATAAATTCAGGTGGATGTTTGTTAGAGACAACATACTTCACTCTTCAAAGGAAGGGAGAAGGATTAAATGTTATTTACATATCTGTAACTGGGGTAGGTAGACATCTGGGCTTTGGGATAAGCCGCCGTCTGGGGAATTTTGAGGGAGAGACAATCACAGAAATTGCAACTCTTTAGGCTCAAACAGAGGCATCAATGAGAGAAGAAAGCTGAAATGGGAGAATGTCTAATTCCATGCTGATGGGCTTCCTACGTGTTTTAGACTGGAACGAACTCATATTTGGAGTGTGCTCTGAGCTCTTTAAATAATACTTCCGATATATTAGAGATAATCAAATATGTAGTCGCTTAAGGATGTTAAACTTTTTTCCTCTTTCACAACTCTCTGTGTCAGAATTTAAAAATACAAGTGATAGCCCAGGGAGTCTCTGCAAAATAAATACCATTGAATTCTGCAATGGCCTAAAAAATGCTGCATCTACAATAAAATCATGTGCAAGCTTAAGACTTTGACCAGCTTAGATTCTGTCTATGTGAGAATATTCGAACCTATACCCAGTATGAGATGTGTGCTGGTCTCCTGTTCACTTCCAACTGTGGATATTTTTTCCTCTGTTTCAAACTCAGAAAAATGTAATCCAATCCCGAGAGTTCCATTCCTGGAATATTTATGCCCCAGGCAGATTGAGGGTATAAAATAGACTTTTCACAAATTAAAAGACATGACGATTTTCAGCCCAGGACAGGAAACTTTGCTGTTGTCAAGGCAACAGCAGGATTTGGGCTCCTAGGCTGGCTGCCTGAGGAGTGTCTCCAAGCCCCAGACTCCTTTGCTGTTGCTCACTGTCAGACCAAGTGCAAAGGCTTTGATAGTGAATTCACAATGAGAATCAGTCTCTAAGCTTTCCAGAACAATGACGCTATCTCTGAATTATCACAAAAGTAGGTGGAGCCTCCCAGGAACAAACTGGACACATGATACCCTTCAAATCTAAATAAGTAAATAGTACTCTAATGGTGGATACATATCATTGTACATTTGTCAAAACCCATAAAATATATAACACCAAGAGTGTACCGTGGTGTCAACTATGGAGTTTGGATGATGATTATGTGTCAGTGTAGGTTCATTAGTTGTAACAAACGTACCACTCTGGTGGGGAATGCTGATAGCATGGGAGGCTGTGTTTGGGGTGGGCGTGGGGGACAGGAGCTTTGTACTTTCTGTTCAATTTTGTTGTGAACATAAAACTGCTCTAAATATTACAGTTTATTATGAATGAATGAATGAATGAATGAATGAATGAATGAATGAATGAATGAAAAATACATAAATGGACTCTGGGAGCGGAGTGGGTGGGGTAAGGCAAGTCCAAAGGGCTCAAAGCAAGGCTGCGTGGGAAAGTTGTATTCGTTTGTAGCACAATCAGCACAGAAACCCAGTGGGTAGGAAAGACCCAAGGAACATTCTGCTGCTGCTAAGAACACCATGCTGCTGTCTGGGTGAGAAAATAATTTGGTTTACTCAGGCTGGGAAGCTAGTAACACTGGGGCAGACTGTGTTTCTTGTTTATATTTGTGGATGAAATGTGGAAACATGCTGAGATTTGTAAAGGTTATGAAGGAGAGAATATGGCCTCAAGAAAAGTGATGTTTTATGTAATGGTCTAATTAATGCTGATATCCATCCATCTCAGCCCCCTGCCGTGAGCCAGGAAACCTTACTCCCCCGTGTCTACGCAGGGCCCAGACACTAAGGATTATTGTGTAACTGCTCCCGGAACGTCTGCAGCTACTGCTGGTTTGTTTTGTGCCTTCCTCTTCTCTTTCCTAGTCTCTGGTAATAGGTTTTGTTGCAGCTACAACTGATGCTCTTGCAAAGCAAGTGGATATGTAGTGCCGGGGAACAGAGAAGATAAGTGTCAGGGTGGGATGAAGGGTGCCCCCAGTGATGCTGGGAAACCTGCAGTTAAGGCTGCACACGCTCACACCCACACCTGGCCTCCCTGGGGTCCTTTTTCCCACCCAAGTGGACAAGTCCTATCCAATGTCTCTGATCTTGACCTTGACAGACCAAAAGAAAAACGATTTTTTTCTGAAGTATGTACATGTTAAAAGTAGAACAGAACAATTAAGATGCTAGGTTCGTTCTGGAGTTAGACTGCAGGGGTTGGAAATTCAATTCTACCACTTACTAGCTGTATGGCCTTGTGCAAATTACTTAACTTCTTGGTCTTCCAGGTTCATCTGTAAAATGAGGATAATAATCGTACTTTTGTCATTGTGAGCTGTTGTGAGAATTAAATGATGTAATCCACGTAAAATGCCTGAACAGTACCTAGCACGCTGCCATCACTGAAGTTGGCTTACTGTCCTGCTATTGGCTTTCTGGCTTCCTCTTGTTTCTACCGAGGCATGGCTATTGCACTGCTTGATAGAATGCACTTGGGAATACAAAACTTAAGTCACAAGACAAGGAACAATGTATTCTGGTACAGTGGTTTTAAGTTTCAATTTCATAACAACTGAAAAAACAAAGTTAATAAAAAGTTGATATTTTTCTAGGTGCTTGCAGTGACAAAAATACAACCAACGCAATAGATTTGAATCTCTTTAGCACTAATGCCTGCTTTATGAAATCTGTTCCATGGTATGCTTACTAGAAGAGGTCAAGAATTTTTAGGTGATAAAATCTGTCCTATAATATTTTTAAAATTTAGTGATGGTAATAAATCTTATGTAGAGGTTGTGAAAAACTTACTTTAGCTTAGTTCTTGTTCTGAGTCTTGTTTTCAATCAATAAGGAGGAAGAGATGATTCTCCATCAACTTCTTTATGTTCTCCTTGGGCCAACACAGTGCCTAGACAAGCTAAGAGTTGGCTCTGAACCTGATGGACCTGTCTTTGAAATTGTAGCTCTCCATTCCCCTGGCCCCATGTACTTTCCTTGCCAACGAAGGAAAAAACAAATTGACAATTGACCTAGGGGATCATTATGCATCGATTTGGGGGTGGAAGTGAAGTGAGTGTGACTCTTGGATTTGAGTCACATCAGCACCGCTCAAGAAGCAGTTGCTTTTATTGTGGTATTGGGTGCTTTACAAATGTGCATGTTAATGTTGAGCGGTACTTGTTTAAAAAATATTTTATTATACTAATCATTCTGCAATAAGAATTTAAAATGCTTCCGAAGTTACTAAATGACTAGATAGAAAGCAAACCCAACTTATAGCTAGGTACAAGATGGCCTTCTGCCATGCTTGAAAGAAAGACATTTAAAAATACATGACAATTATTTCTGTTACAGCAATGACTAAGAGAACTTGCTGTGATGATAGAAATTTGTTACGTGTGCTGTCCAGTATGGTAGCTAACGGCCACATATGAGTATTAGGCATGTGAGAAGTAACCAGTGCTACTGAGGAACTCAATTTTTAATTTTATTTAATTTTAATAAATTTAAATTTAAAAAAGCCATGTGTGGCTAAGGCTACCATATTGGAAAACATAGGCTTAGAACATGATTAAGTCACTTACCCTCTCTAAATCTCCTTTTCTTACTGGGCTGAAAGTTTGAACTAAGTCAATAGTTTTCAACATTGGCTACACAATGGAATCACTCGAGCAGCTTTTTAAAAAATACTGATACTTGTGTCTCCCATCCCAGTGTTATTTAGTGTGCAGTCTGGGCACTGGGATGTTTTTAAAGCCACGCAGGTAACTCCAAAGTATAGTCACAATTGGGAACCACCGAACTACATTATCTTGAATAAAATGTTCCCTTCCAGTTCTAGAATTTTACTGTGAATGACAATATACTGAATTTAGAATTTTTTAAGGCAAATAGAATACTTGTTACTTAAGCTTCTTGCAGTAGAAAATTATACATGGATAGAGGCTGTTTATAAAGGCTTTCTGTCCTAAAATTTACCTGGAACTTAATTATTTGAAAACAATAAGACCGGTTGATTTGATATATCTCTCTGTGGAATGTTTTCCTAGTTGACACAGACCATGGGCTCAAGCTACAGACAAAGAAGAAGCTATGTGTACGTACTTGTTTGAAATCTGACTGCAGCCTTGTGTCAGGTTTGGCCATCTGCCCATGAACCTGCATGGGGTGACCTCACTGGGTAATCTAAGCTGAAAATTCATGGAGATCTCGGTGGGAGGTCTTTGGGCGAACCTCTTGGAGCACCACACAACAACTGCTGAGTTTGTATCTTCCCTGGGATTAGAAAAACAAAGTTTTGGGCTAAGCCATTTTCTCCAAAGCTACTAGAGAAATGGTTCCAGAAAGTGTCAGGACAGTTGTTCCCAGGATATTTAAAGCCTCAAACAAATGTGCATTTCTTCCAGCTAATAAATGCCTCACACCGTGAGTGAAACAGGTGCAAGTATTCAGTTTTTAAAAACGATTCAGTTTTAAATAATAGTTTGACTCATAACAGGTTTTTTTGGTGGACCTTCACTAATTGATATTATATTTATATGGGAGAACAAAGGACTACATGTAGTCAAATTATTAGAGATTAACAAGAAGGTAAAGGAGTGGAGGGTCACTTCACCAGATTGCTTTATTTGCCATCACTTCAAAACAAGAGAACAAACTATGAGCCAATGGAACAGAACACAGCCTGGCACTGGTCTCCATACATCTCTGTACACCTGACATCACAGACATGGAATCGTAGGTCAGCGGGGGGAAAAACTTCTTGATAAATCTCACCAGGAAAATGTTTATCTATTCATAAAAAAATAAAATTAGATCCCTTCCTCACACCAGTAAGCAAGCCAATTTCAGAAATATTAAAAATCTAAATGTGAAAAGTAGAACTTTTAGAAAAATTGTAGGATGTAAATTATTCTCAGCCCCTTAGGTCATAAAGATAGGACAAAAACGCTAATGGAAAACACTGAAATTTGCCTGCACAAAATTGAAAACTACTACATATTAAGACAGCAAAATCAAAATTAAAAGAAAAAAGCCCTAGATTAAAAAATAGATTTGCAACACACAGTTGATAAAATTCAAGGCTCTTACAAAGCAAGAAGACCAACCAAAAAATGGCTAACAGTCCAAACAAAGTATTCACAGAAGAAGGCATCATAGTTGCTAATAAAAATGTGAAAAGATGTTCCTTCTCTCCAGTAATCAGGTAAATTCAATTTTAAAGTAATATAGCAGTTCACAGCCATCAGATTGACAAAAAGTATAAAGACCGACAATATCAAGAGAACAATGGGAAATGTCAAACACTGCTAGTGGGAGTGAAATTGGTACAACCACGTTGGAGAGCAATTTGACAACATCTAGAAAAACTGAAGGTGTGCACGTCCTCGAGTCCCACAATATTAGTGGGAACATGTATCCCTGAGAGAGGTTTTATAGAAATACCCATTGAGTATTCCTTGTAAAAGCAAGAATTAAACAAAATTGCTGTCAATTGGAAAAATGCTAAGTCAGTTGTAGTATAGTTCTGCAAATTAGTGAATTAGAACTATGGGTAGCAATATGGATATGTCTCACATAATGTTGGATAAAAACTAGTTGCAGAAGGATATACAATATGATATTTATATAAAGCTTGAAACAAGTAGAATACTACTATTTATTGGTTTTAGAGGCTTATATATAGATGTAAAAAAATTCAGGTTTTCATATACTTGCAGATAGTTGGATGAGATTCAGGAGAAAAATCACAAAGGGTTTAAAAATATTTAAAACATTTTATCAAGCAGAATGATAGGTTCACACCTGTTCATTATATATGAGTATACTTTGGATGCTCAAAATATTTCATCAGGAAATAAAGGGCAGTAGGTTGATTAATCTTCCAAAAAATACTGAACGTTAAGATTTTGGTGATTTAAAACAGTCACAATTTAAGGAACTCTATGATATCAACACTATAACAAATGGTTACTGAGCTTGTGAGTGGAGTGGGTGTGGATGTCAGCGTCAAACACAAGTGTGCAGGAAATAACTCTTAATTTTAACAAAGATCAACGTTTTTTGTATTTCAGGCTATTATTTGGGCCATTTGGTTTGGGGTGTAATCTATCCTAGAGATCCTCGTTTGGCTCGGCTGTCCTGATTGGCCTTCTGTCACTGATTGCTACAAGCTGGGTCACCTCCACTGGGGTACCTCTCTATGCTCTTTCCCAGCCATATTTTGGGAGCAGAAATCCTTCTGTGAGAATGTGTGGCCTAGCCCTGACTACCACGGCAGAGAGAGAGTAGGAAGCATTAGTTGATATTACTTGGTTAACTGTTTGTCCAGTTGGTAAAAATTCATAATAAATAATCTCTCTACCAAAGGTTAGCAACATTGGTGCAACAAGTTTGCGAACTTAATTGTCAGACTTTGTAGTACCAGCTTGAATCTATATAAACAAACTTTACTGAAATAACCCTTATCTTCCATTAGTTTCCCTGTCTATTTACCTTCCCCAAATTTACTGCCCACAGAAGTCCAAACCCCTTTTCCTTTGTATTGTCACATCTCCACAATTTATTACTCTGTGTTATAATGGTGTATAAACTTTCAGGTCTAAAGGCTTCTTTGGGGGTTTTCACAGTTTTTTCTATGAAGCCCCCACCTGCCACATAAAACAATTAACATCAAATACAGTTTGTATGTCTCGTGTCCTTGTTTTTTGTCAGTTTCTTTTTCAGGGCCCCACATCCTGAATCTAAGAGGGTAGAGGAAAACTTTTTTTCTTCCTCTCCAAAAGGAAAAGGACATAGAGAAAGAAAAAAAAGTAGCTGCTTAGGCAAGTATGGCAAGAGTTAAAGAGTTACCTGATCAGTAATTTCTAAGTGCTCACTTAAGAAAAAGCGCATGTTGCAAGACAGCTAAAAAATATTACATTTCAACTCTACATCTTATCAGAAACTTTGTTTTTCTTAGGTAATAGATAATAAATGCTAACTATTCATATGAACTAAGTAACAAATGTTTTGAAACATGGATTGCTATAGATTGAATGTTTGTGTCCCCCAATTTTTCATATATTAAATCCTAATATCCCATGTGATGGTATTAAGAGGTGATTAGGTCACACGTCCCTGAGAGCTCCCTTGCCCGCTGCCATGTGAACTTACATTAAGAAGAGACCTTCTGTGAACCGGGAAGCCAGGTCTCACAGATAATGAATCTACGTACCTTAATCTTGGACTTCCCAGCCTCCGGAACTGTGAGAAATAAATGTCTGTTGTTTATAAGCCACTCAATCTATGGTAATTTTTACAGTAGCCTGAATGGACTAAGACACAGACGCATTGGATGATCTTCCGATTCACCTAAGAATGACTGCAGCCTCAGATCCTAGAAACTCTTCCTGGCCCATCAGCCTCTATTTTGCCAGGTTTCAGCTTGACTACTCCATAGAAGTGGCCTTCAGATTCTCTTCTTCTCCTTCCCCAACCAAAAGCCAGGCACAAGGTTTATTTTAAAGAATTTGGAATATATTCAGGAGCCTTTCGGTATCTCATATTCTTTCTACCATCTTGATATCTACAACTTTCTCACAAGGGACATATTTTTTAAAATTTAGAAGTGGAGATGTCTTTGAAGATCTGGTGCAGACGTGGCAGAACTTCTCACTCAGCCAGCGATTTTCAAAGAATGGTCTCCAGATCAGCGGCACCAGTATCACTAGGAGACTTGTTAGAAATGCAAGTTCTTGCCACTCCCTTCACCTCCTGAATTAGAAACTCTGGCGGTGAGGCCCAGAATGCTGAAATCGAGAACCAGTGTGCTAACGTGAACAATCTAACAAATGACTGAAAACAGATCATCCATACTATCTAGTTACAACATAATGGGAGGTGAAGTTGATAGACAAAACAGAAGAGCCTTAGGTCTGGAGGAGAAGGTCTGAAAAGCATAGAAATTGCCTCAGATGGTGTTCAGTGGGAACCGTGCTTGAAGATGCTTCCGTTCCTTCTTGGTGGAAGAAGGCTGCCTGGTGGAAGAATGTAGAAACAAGATGGCCATTTGGCAGTTTCCTAGGTGCTTAATTAGCTTGTCAAATGACTGACTGATGACCTACTGTGTGTCAGGGACGAGACACAACAGCTTTGATCCCTGCACGCTCAGAGCTTCCAGTCAAGTTAGGAAAGCAAGGAAGTAATCAAACAATTATCTGTGGTAACTCCTGTGACAGCAAGTTAGAAGCTATGGAAGCTGGTGCAAGACGCCTACCCGTCTTGGGTGTCAGTAAAGTTCTTGAGCCCAAGGCTGAAATAGGAATGTGTCGGGTAAAGGGAGTGGGGCTTAGGTTACGGCATTCGTTAAGTTTTTTAATAATGAAACTCTGTTTCCAGGTGATTTATTGATATGTATCGTTCCACACAGGACATCAAAAAATGCCCAAGATGTTTCTTATCTGGTCCAGAAGTGAAATATAGTGTATCTCACAAATAAGTCAGCTGCTAATTTATTTGGCATCAGTTTGGCCAGATACCCTTTCACCAGGAAACACACACTACAAATTTAGATTTGAACTTATATAGGGACTTATTATACCCACCAAAATACAAAAAAGGTGATAAAAATATTACAGGATCTCTTTACATCGAATTCACAAATCATCATTGCTTGTTTGATCAGTGTTATGAGAAATAAATGGTAGTACCTTTAATTTACTAAAGGATATTTTTGTTGAGTGACTCTTTTTCGTATTCACTGAGAATCTACTACATGTCAGATGATAAGGGAAAATGGACTAATGACAGAGGATCCTGAAAGAAGTTGGTAGTTTAAAAAAATAGTATCTTCTATAAGGAATCAGGTCAGGTATATATCAGAGACCCATATCTTCCTTCTAGCTCTCTCTACATAGTTTTTTCATGGTAATTTCCCCCCTAAAATGGATTTTCCTTCAGTGGACATCCCCCAGGGTGGTACTGTCAGTCACCAGTACACCTTGAGATCTGTGGGTCTCAAATCTTTCAAATCTATAGCAAGGACTTTGCTATACACCTTTCACTATCCCCAAATGAGACATTTATAAGTATATTTTTTGTATCTATCATTTATATTTTCATTAGTATATTATATTGATTATTTTTGAAATTGCGTGTAGGGAGTTTTCTGTATAAATTTTAGTATGTGCAGTATGGCTCAACTGCACTAGAAGCCATAATGAAGTCATCTGTCAGGCACTTGAAAAGATATTTAGAATCACCTTGAACCTTACAGATACAAATGCAGATTGATAGTTGTGTCGTTTTTTCAAAATCATGACCAAGTTGGTAAAATCCAAATGAAACAATGTATTATATAGTTCCTTGATTTATGTGGTAGTTGCATTCCTGGAAATTTCAGGAAATATTAAAGCCATACACAAATGCTTGCTTGCTTTTTAAAATATAAAATAAAACCTAAGTCCTTTGCCTGGATAATTATAAGCAGGTTTTTCAACAATGTGAGTGTTCTTGGGACATCAGAGTTCCTGTGGGTTTATTCTCTTTTGTGTCTTTTTCAGCCAGGATGCAGGCTAGCATCTCAGGACCATGGCCTATAACAACAGACTCCCCACAATTTCCAAAATGTTTTCCAGGGGACAATGTAAATCACCCTCCCCACAAACCTGAAGAACCATTATTCTAGAATCTAAACTCTAGATGGATTTTATTTTCCTCTTTCTCAAATCAACCTTGCCACTAGCTGTCGAGATAGAAAACTTATCTAAAACATCTTTAACATAAATGTCTTTGACTGCCAACTTTGTCTTTGTTCCAGAAATAATTTATCTCCCGTTGGAATAAAAGCCTCATCTAAGGGAGAAAACTGTGGAGTTCTGAAATGTAGCAGCAATTCTGGTGATAGGAATTTTGCCCGCAGAAACTTCCAGGTTGCCTCTTGCTGTTTGGTCTACATACAGAGCAGGACACATAAGGGCCAGAAGGTGGGATTTTGCATCTTTAAAACAAGAATAGTGGTGTGGGCCTGACCTCCTGGGTGGCAGCTGGAATTTCAGGAAGTCACTGACTTCTGGAAGGATAACATGAGTCTCAAACTACGTTACTTGAACACAAAGCTACTCCAAGAAAGCAAATCTGCAAATACCTAAATACATGGGCACGAATGGTCACAGTAGGAATCAGCACACTCAGGCTAAGATAAACTACCATGTAGTAATAGGGGATTGTTTACAAGGATGTGGACAGGGTGAGGGAAACCATAGGACAGTGCAGAATGTTTCGGGTTGTCACTGCACCTAGGCCTCAAGGGAGAAGGGAGGGAGTTCCTGAAACCTGGAAGGAAAAGGTCACTCTGAGCAGGTGCTTTCGAGGACCAGTGTCCTTTGTGGAAAAATGCAGTTGGTCCAGATGGCTCTAAGGGAGGGAATGGGAATAACTCCTTCCTCCCTCTGTTCACCTCTGGGAGGATGAACCCAATGGGAAGCCTGAGGGCAAGACATCCTGTCGTAGTTCAGGAGAGCTACTTCCCCGCAAGGAGAAGATGGGGTGGGCCTGCAGGGCCAGCAGCCAGGTATTGGAAGGGCTGGACACCTTCTACCTTCTTTGATGGAACTTTTAGAATATTAGGGCATTGTAAGTTGATAGTCTTAAACTTTCTCCTTAAGAGTAAACGTATTAACCTACCTCTAAGATGCAAGTACATTGACATAAGACCAAGTTGAATATATTATGCCAACTGTACAAATAATTTTGACAAATGAAAATGGAGAAAATTGTTCTTGTGACCACAGGTCAAGGAGGTGAGATGTGAAGTTGGTAGAAAGGAACTCTAGGAAATCACTGTGTGTGTCGTCTCCGGCTCCACCCTGCTTCCCACCATACTCAGGCCTCAGTACTTGAGGGCAACGTGGTGTAGAGGGAAGACCACAGGCTGCAGAGTCAGATCTGGGTTTGAAAATTGGCTTGGCTTGGCTAGTAGGATGTGAACTTGGTCAAACTACTTTACGTCTGAGCCTTAGTCTCATTGTCTAATGCAGGAAAAGAGTTAAAAAAAATCTATATTATGTTGTTATGAAGGCTAACATGTCTGTCAAAGGAAAATGAGGGATCACATATAAGGCATCTGTACATCATAAGCACTTGGCCAATGTCAGATCAGTGGTTCTCAAAGTGAGTTCTGGAGTCAGCTGCATCAGCAGCACGCAGAAACTTGTAAAGAAATACAATTTCTCCAGGGGTGGGGCCCAGCAATCTGAATGTTAAAGCTGGAGAACTACGTACTGTGTCACACTTTCTTTGAACTGACAAAGAAGAGGCAGCGCAGATTTGGGTAGATGTGGTGCACAAGGGACACCTGAAACTGTTCTTTGAGCCCCTGTGAGCTGAGCCCCCCAGGGAAACCTACGGTGGGTGCCTCCATGTCTCGTTCTCTCGTCTGTGTGAAAGAACTATAGTTAGAGGAACGCTGCTGTCCTGCTCCCACTCTTCATTCGGCTTAAGGGCGCATCTTGCCCCTCTCTTAGATTTCCCCAAACCACAGAGTAGGTGCTTTTTGTTTTGCTGAGTATGCGATAAGACGATCTGGGGAAGGCAAGATATTGTCCTGTTCTTTCTGTGATCGGATGGCTTGGTCTAATTCTGAGGTCAAGTATTAAGTTCAGCGTGGTGACATATTTAAACCACCTCCTCCAATTTAGCTTCTATCAATAATTAAGTTAATATTTTCATCTCTGCTTAATGCTTGCACAGCATCTACTTTTCAACTGATTCTGAGAAGGGAAAAAAAGAATGCATTTTTTTTGTTGTTGTTGTTGTTTCAAATTACACCCTGTGACAGTTACCTTGCAAAATTATCCCCAATGATCCCAACTTGGGGTATTCACATCCTCCCACATAGTTCCACAGTTGGTCTGTGTGACCTATACAATGTGACAGAAATGTTAGTATGTCACTTCCAAGATTAGGTTATAAGAGAAGCTGAGACTTCCATCTCTTTCTTTTTCTCTCTCTCTATTTCTCTCTTTTTCTCATAGATCCCTCAGTCTGGGGGTAGCCAGCTGCCACGTGATGAGCAGTTCTATCGAGATGCCTGTATGACAACCAACCATGTTAGGGAGACTCGAAGGGGAAGCTTCAGGCCCAGTCAAACGCTCAGAAGACTGCAGCCTTGGCTGACAGCTTGACTGCACCCTGGGCCAGAAGTACTCAGCTAAGCTGCTTCTGGATTCCTGGTCCTCAGAAATTACATGAGATAATTAATGCTCACTGCTTTAAGCTGTGAAGTTCGGGGAGTAATTTATTATACTATGATGGATAACTAATATAGATTTTAGTACCTAGAAGTGGGGTGCTACATAACAAATACTTAAAATTTAAGAGTAGCTTAGGAACTCGACAGTGGACAGTAGCTAGAAGTATTAGGTTGGTACAAATGTAATTGCAGTTTTTGCAATTATTTTTAACCTTTTAAACTGCAATTACGTTTGCACCAACCTCATATTTTAAAGCATGCATTAGTGAAAGCATAAATAACCTTGAACAGAATGTTAGTAGAATTTTAGACTTTGAGCATGCTGCTGGTTGGCTTTTAAAAGAAAGTGGGGGCATTCTTACTAAAATCTGGAGGACGGGGAATCCTTATCACATAGTGGCAGAAAGCTTAGCAACATTGTTGTCTTCAGTTATGTGGAAGACAGAAAATGTACCTAATGAGTTGGTCAATCTAGCTAAAGAGATTTCCAGCCAGAGTTTTGAAGGTGTCAGCAGTTTCTTCTAGCTCTTTATAATAAAATGCAAGAAGGGAAAGATGAGCTAAAGGAAGAACTGTTAAACAAAAGGAGCTAGGACATTGTAGGTGTAAAGATCCCAGTCTCTACTGATGATGAACAATGCTAAAATTAAGAAATGGCTTCGTAGCCAAGGTCAAATCCAGGGCATCATCAGGGGGACATGGCGGAGAGATGAAGCTGAGGGTTTGAATATAAAATCCTTTATTATGACCTTAGAAAGATCATAGAGAATTGTCTCAGAGCACCATTTTCACCATATTAAAGGTCCTGAAAGTTTTTAAGGGTATGGCTCACAGATCCTGTCAATCAAACAATAGGGCTTCTAAGAAGCTTGAGAGCATTGACCCTCAGCAGAATTACAAAGTAGAAAAAGGAGTTATCTCAAAGAGATTTGTTGGTATGACTTTTGTCTGATGGAATGGAACTGATTAAGTTTACAAGAGAATCACAAAATTTTAAAAAGAATGATATCATCAGAAACACTATAGTGTTTCTGCTGAACTCAACTAGAACTCAAAGGGACAGAAACAGTACAAATGAAAAGAGGCCTTTGTACCCCACCCCCCATTCTACTGAATGTTTAGAAAATTATTCACCTGCATACATGTACTAATTTAATAAAAAAGAAAATGTGGCTCAGAAGGTGTAGCCAAGAGCCATGAGGAATCACTCGTGGGTAGGAATAAGACTGAGTCCTAAATAACTTCTAACATTTGCTTGGCTGGATTTCAGAGCTTCTATGGGGACACTTGTATGCCTCCTATTTTCTTCCTTTTTGAATAGTTATTGCCTATGGTGCTTATCCTATGCCTGCTCCACCACTGCATGTTGTCTGTGTGGAGGGCAGATAACCTGTCTCTTGAGCTCACAGGTTTTTAGATGAAGGAAAACCATACTGAAGGAATTATACTCAAGGAACTATACGCAAGGAGCCTCGTGTGAACTTAGACCTGACAGAGATAACATAATTCTGGACTTTGAGCAGATGCTATAATGAAATGAGAAGATTAGAGGTCTTGGGATGAGGTGAGTATATTTTATATGTTAGGAGGACATGAATTATTGGAGCTCAGAGGGCAGATTGTGATAACCAGCTACCAAGGTGCTCTCCTTTAGGTGTACAGGACACCCCCGTAGAGTCCCTTCCTATACTGTACCAGAATTCTTCTGTGTGACCAATAGAATATGGCAGAACTGATGGTATGTCACTTCCAAGGTTAGGTGATAAAAGACACTGAGCTCTCTCTCTCTTTCTCTTCTTTCATCACTCACTCTGAGGGTGCATGCAATGAACAGCCATGCAATGAACAGCCCTATGGAGAATTCCAAGTGATGAGGAACTAAGGTCTGTCAACAAACACCTGAATAAGCTTGAGACCAGCTCCAATCAAGCCTTCAGAGGTCTTCAGCCCTACTGTAGCTGAGAGCTTAATTAAATCTCATGTGTCAGAACTACCCAAATGAGTCGCTCCTGCATTCCTGACCCCAGAAACCACGTGCGATAATAAGTGCTGTTTTAAATTCTCAAATTTGGGGGAAATTTTTAATACAGCAATAGATAATTAATACACACCTCTAATGCACTCATTGTATTCATATACCATATATCTCACAAAAGAGCAATTTTTAAATGTGCTTGGATAGTTGATGTCTGTACTTTCAGAACAAGTCCTTTTATGTCACTTCTACGTGGACAACACAAACGGCATGGAATGTACCTTCATTTTTTTTTTTTTAACATTAAATGTCTAGAAGGTCAACTACATTTGGAAAAATAAGGACAGAGTGAGGCAGGTTGAAAAAAACCAAATACCCATAAAGATCTTTTCGTTGTTCAAAAACATTCCACCCTTATAATTCATTCATCTTCATGAGAAACAAAAGACCCTAAAAGGCAAATCTTGACAACACAAATATGAATTCTTTAAAGATGTAATCCTGCAATTCTTTCCTCTTAGCAACTTTCAAATATACAGCACAGTCTTGTTAACTGTAGTTACTCTGCTGTACATGACATTGCTAGCACTTGCTTATCTGATAACTGGAAGTTTGAACTTTTTGACTACCATCATCCTTTTCCCCACCCCCATCTCCTGCAATTCTTTCCTGGGTATTTTTAGGTATTTTTTTTATATTAGGAAATATATGATAGTAAGGTCACTATGTGACACTCCTTAGCATGAATAACTTGTCGTGTCTTAGTACTAGAGCGTCATTCCTACCTTTAGTTTCCTTCTCCTACTTTCTTCATCCACTTCTCTTTACTTCCTTTTCTCTTCCTGGACTACACCTTCGTCTTGCAAAGGACCCGCAGTGATATCTGGAACTGGATACTCAGTGATAACTGGACCCTCAGTGATATTTGGTTTTTTTTCAACCTGCCTCACTCTGTCCTTATTTTTCCAAATGTAGTTGACCTTCTAGACATTTAATGTTTTGAAAAAAATGAAGGTACATTCCATGCCGTTTGTGTTGTCCACGTAGAAGTGACTGTTGCCCACTCAGAGCTTTCTTTCCAGACAGGGTAACATTCCCATGGGATGTACTAACAGAACAGACAGATCTCCAATTGTTTCTTAGAAAGTGCTTCCAGACTTATCTTGCTTGCAAGGAGTCTGAGGACAAGCTCTTGCATGTTCTAGAAAAGAGGGCTTGAAAACATAGGAGCAGCCTGTTTTCCAAAAAGGAAGAAGAAAAAGAGATGACAGATTGACTGGACAAATTAGCTCTAGGTAGAAAAAAGACTGTGAAATATATAGTAAGTTGAGAGTGAGAAAGGTAGTTGTGAGGTGGAGAAAATGATGCATTATGATTGCTGTGTATGTGCTTTATGGAAGGAGAATGTAAATGTTAGAGTTGGATCATTTCAAAATTCATTGGTTTTCACCACCATTCTCTATAAGAGTGAGGGGCAAAACACAACATCAAAATTCATGCAAGAACTTAAAAAATAGATAAAACATAGGCAAATAGAAGTTGTGAGTGACACGTCCTTTCCTGAATGGCTAGAGCCTATTTGGGTGTTTTAAATATACCTTCACAGAAACAAAACCTTAGAAGAATAGAATTTTCTCCCAGCTGTCTAGGCTCTTCCTTCACAAAGCTAAAGGGAATTGAGTAATATTGTTGTTTAAAAATCTGGATAAATTCCAATAATATTCATATTCCTAAAATTAAACCCCACCCAATTTAAAAGTTTTCTGAAAAACTCTATAGGTGTTGTTTCTAAATTAAATCCAAGAAAATTCTCAAGTTGCTTCTGTCTATTTAGAATTATCTAAAATAAAGGAAAAGTGTAAATAATACCTGTTAGGAATACTGCTGGGTTTAAGTTTCACTTCTATCAAACAGATTATACGGAAGGAAAGGAAGAGCTTTTGTTGCTCCTGGGGGATGTGCTGGGTCAGGAGGGGCTGAGCGGTAAGTGATCCATCATTAAGTAGGCTGGTCCATTCCTAGGCAACAACAGGGAGAGACAGGGTACGCATCTGAGAAGTCTCACAGGAGAAACCCCATAGCCTCATTCCCAGCAGTTTGTGCTGTTTCCAACCTCTCCGTATGTCTGACTAAATGTATATGGGACAGCCACATTGGATAGGGACTAAAGGCCTCTTAGATTTCCTGACCAGCTTCCCTTTATACCTGTTTCCTCTGGCAGAAGAATTTGCTTTGGGAAGGATTCCCCTTGGGGTTCCCTGTGATCAAACTTTTGCAGCCAGAAGCAATAAGGAGGGAATGGGAATGATGGGATGGATACTGAGGCCCTGGCCACTGGACTCTGAGGTTGGAGTTCCTCTCAGGACATATGTCAGGTCCTGGTTTATCACAGACTGGCAATGGAATGCCTGGAAAAGCCACTGGTGGACTCCTGGGACTGCTTCTCAATGTTCCAGATACTATTAGAAGAGTCACCATTACAAGAAGCAGGAACTTAAGGTTTTCTGTACTTAGCTCAGTTTGTCTATAATAATCAGGAGTGGTTCAGGATAGGGCTCCATCTTGGGTTTAAGCTGCAGACCAGAGGAGGGAACAACGAGAGCCCTGCTAGAGAAGAAGCCGTAGGCTAAGTCACTGAATGTTCATGCTACTATCTCTGCAGTCTTGTTGGCCTGGTTACTTCTGAGCTGCCTGGCTGACTGGTGGTAGGTAGACAATCAAAGCTTGTCCTTGCTTCCCATGTGCTTGATGACACATTAGGTGCTTTACACACATAGCCTTAACAATCCTTAGAGCTAGGTGGTATTTCCATTTGTGAAATTGAAATGCCAGGCAGTGCAGAGAAATTCGTGATGTGTTCAACATCTGGTTTCTAGTAAGGGGTCACAATTTCAGGTCTGGTGTACAGTTATTTTTGTATAATGTCATATGCACACCTAAAGAAACCTTGCAGTTGGCAAAATAGTGAACCCAAAATAGTAGGAAAAATGGGATTGGTGCTAGAAAACTATAATTAGAAACCAACAACCCCACAGCAATACAAACAGAAATACTAGCGCATCTGAATCTCTATCCGTGGTTACATCTAGCATCACAGTTGGTCCTTCGCAGCCTTACATCCTGGGGCTCAGGCTTCTTCCTAGGGATGCAGGTCCCTGGGGCCAGTAGAGAACACCTGCACCAATGTTAACAATCTGGTCCAGGAGGTTTATACAGAGGGATGTATCTTCTAGGCGTCTTCGTCTGCACTCACGACTTCCCCAGGTAGTTTAACATAATGGAAAACCGGATGGCTGGTTTAGTGGTTTGAAGACCCACTACTTCATTGAAGATCTTCACTGTGTAGACATACAATTTGTTTTCTAAAGTCTTTATGTCTTAGAAAGTCTTTCTAAGACTTTCTCCCAGAATGTAAGAAAGCTGAACCTGATCACCTCAATTGATGTGTTGGCAAAAATCATGTCCTAACCAACGTAACTTCTGCATCACATTTGTTGCTCCTCAAACTGCAGGCACTCGTGAGGTAACGTGTTTCCCTGAAAATAAGACCTAGCTGGATCATCAGCTCTAATGTGTCTTTTGGAGCAAAAATTAATATAAGACCCGGTATTATATTATATTATACTAGACCCGGTATTATATTGTTATGTATATTATAGTATATATTATAAAGGGTCTTATGTTACATTATAGTACATTATATTACTATTATATTATGTTATATTATATTAATTATATATATTATATATAATATTAATTTTTGCTCCCAAAGATGCATTGGAGCTGATGGTCTGGCTAGGTCTTATTTTCGGGGAAACACAGTGTGTTGCGTCAAAGGAAACAAGTGCTGTTGCAGATCTGCAGATCCCATTTCGAAGCCCATGTTCTAGAGAGACCTCACTAGCCTTGAGGGAAGTTTACGCAGGCTGGAGGGTTTTTAACTAAGGATTGTTTTTTTCTACTCACACAATCACCAATTCACAATGAGACAATAAGACTTAACAAACTTAACAATGGTTTCTCAATTTCACCAAATCCCCAGCCCATGTTAAAATTTTTCCATATCTCGGATGCTATTTATAGTTGGTTCGCTCAAATCAGGATACAAACATGGCCATACCTTGCATTTGACTGTTACATCTACTACATTTTTTTATTCTGTACCTTTCTGCCCCTTTACTACAATTCATTTGTTGCAGAAACCAGTCCTTTATATTACAGAATACACTACATATTGAATTTGGCTGTTCAATTTCTCAAGGAGTGTAAGTAGTCCTTCTATTCTCCATATTTATTACCTGTAAACTGGTTGTTAGGCTTAATTTTAGTGATGTTAAGATTGATTAGTGTATTAGGAGTTGACAACTGGGTTTCTCCATTATAAAGTGCCCAGCAACTTAGCACTTAGTGGTTTATCAACCATTTGATGCTTTCTTAAATCTATTGTTTCGTTGAGATTGAAAAATGATTTTCTAAGTTTCTAACTCCTTCTGTATTTATTACCTGGAATTCTTTTTGTGAAGAACTTGACCTCGTCAACTCTTAGATAAGTTGAAACACAGCTCATTTAGGAAAGGTGAAATCTTGATTCTTATCTTCTATAAATTTTGAGAGTAAAGAGTTGGTAAACGTAGCAGACTCAGATGGTGAGTAGCCTTTCCCTGAGTATCATTGGAAACTACTGAATTTTTATGTGGTGATGTTTTAAGCACTAATGTCATTCCTTTTTGCTCAGATTGTCCCAACTTTGCCAGCAGGAGCCTTTTCAGTTTAGTTATTATGTACTTTTGACATGACCATTTTAGAGTTGAATCGTTTCCTTGCTTTCTGGCACAAAAAAAATGTCCAACTCATTTTGTAAATCTCCTGATGTGGACTTAAAATCACCTCTTTCTTCAAAGGAGCTTCTTTTAGTGGAGAATGGTATTTAAAGATCACATTTTGGTCATTAAAGGGGATTTTACTTTTGAACAAGAGCTGGATGCACTCAGACATAAATTTTTATAACTAAACACTAATATAAAACTTTACATTGCGATTTCTTCAAGAGAAAACATCGTTATTTCAAATCTGTACTCAGTAGTCTTAACTCCATTTTCCTTATAAAAGTTTTTTTCTGCTTTTTTGATAACATAAGTCTTAGGAATACAGTAATTCAGTTTAGCCAAACTGATAGAGAAGTAGACTGGGAGCAAGTACTGGAAAACTACCCTGAGCATTTAGAAATGCCCAACTGTGAAGTCATCCTTCAAAATTTTGTTTTTGTGTTTGAATATTAATACATTTAAAAGAGTTAATATTTGCTCATTTTTTTTGGTTGGGATGCTAATATATTTTCAATTTTATAGATTAATTTAGCTTTATGGATATTAACCATTTTATTTTTGTCCTTATTTCAGAAACCTGTTCAATTTATTTGCGGCAGTCATTTGCAATTCTTCAAATTAACATATGAAAATATCTAACTCCAAAATTATTAGTAACCAAATGAAAGCAAGAACATTTTTCTTACAACAAATTAGCAAAAACTTTAAAATCATATTCCAGTCCAGGGAGATTTAAATGACAATCCAACTTCTCAGGCCTGCCCTGCTACCATGACTCCAGGATTTGGTTCTTTCCTATTTGGGGTGTCTTAGATCTCCTTTCTTCCCCAATTATCAGAGCCCTTCTCCCCCAAACTCCCAAACTCTCTCTTCTGACCTGCTAGGCTTGAGCAGACAACTATACTCTGGACAGAATTCAGGGTTTCACTAATCCTTTTTTGTAAAGGGCCAGATAGTAAATATTTTAGCCTTTATGGCCTATGTAGCTACTTACTTAACCATTTAAAATGTAACCATTAAGAATGTAAAAACCATTTTTAGTTTTCAGGGCTGTACACAAGCAGGTGAGAGGCCAGACTTGGTCCTCAGGCTGCAGTTTGCCAGCCCAAGGCTTAGATCCTCCTGCAAAAAAGGACACACTGCCCTGTTGCAAGGAGCATTATTTATTGGCCTTGAGGGGTTAGCTTCCTTCTGGTCCCACTCAACCCTGAGCCCAGGTCTAGTCTCCCATTCACAGCCAGTCAGGAAAAGGGACCTGAGTCCTCTAGCTGCACGGAACTGACTGGGCCAACAACCTGTACGAGCTAGGAAGCGGACCTTCCCCAGGGCCTGCACAGGAGCCCAGCAGCCATCTTCCTGGGGCCTTGTGAGATCCTGAGCAGACTGCCAGCCCGACTCACCCCGGCTTCTGAGCTACAGGACTCTGAGATAACAACTGGATGTTACTTTAAATCTCTAACTTTGTGGTAATTTTTATAGAAAATGAAGATACTGGCAATTGGTGTTTGCAAGGGACAGCCCTGTAACACAGAGCTGACAGGGGGAAGACAGAATGGATCTGAGAGACAAGATGCCAATGAGCAAACAGACGATATCAGGTTTTTTTGTTCGTTTGTTTGTTTTTTTTAGCATGTCCTACAGCTTAGACACTTTGGGCATATATGGGTTATTCTATGTTTTCTCAGTGACCATAGAGATTTCCTCAACTATCAAGGGAGGCTTTACTTGTGATGACCACAGGAATGTTAGAAATTTCAGCTAAATTGTGTTAGTCTTATCAGAGAAGAACTGTGTATTAATTGATGATGGCCATATCCGTCTTTTTTTTTTTTTCAAACTGGTTCTCTCCCTCTGGTTTGTTTGTATTAAGTTGGTGCAAACATAATTGTGGTTTAAAACGTTAAAAATTGCAAAAACCACAATTACGTTAGCACCAACTTAATAACTGAGGAACAGCTACTAAGAGGTGGGGGCTGCAGAAAAACACTCAGGCCATCCAGATGAATTGCACTCAGTATTCCCTACAGGAAGCTTAGAAAACAGCTATTGCTCCCACAGCAAACACCTGTGCATGACAGCACACAGGGATTGACCGTGATGTCCAAAGGTGTGCTTGAGGATAATGAAAGGCCAGCCTCCAAATGATCGCTTATAAAAATTCAAACAGAACCTAGACATCTCACCACCTGGCTTTTAAAAATCCATTATTTTTTCCAGACAGAAGCACTTAAGAAAGCAAAATGACTTATTTCAGTATCCATGGAGAGAAAGCAATGGAACAACAGAGCAAAACTTCATCAGCTTGTGATCACAGATTTGTGAAACTAATAGCTGACACAGAAGAGATAATAGCCCTTTTGAATGCATTTTGAGTGCTCCTATGAGATGTGCAATCTAATTGTGGTGTAATTGCCCGTTACTGATAATGGATTTTGTTTCTGTGGTTCGTGCGACCCGTGGTCGGCATCTATTAGTGCTGTGTGGATGACCAGGGCTGTCCAGGGCACCTCTGCAGCAATGATTGAAGGCAAGAAGCAGATGGAATTAAATATATTGTATATCAGAATATGTAGTATTTAATTTCCCTGATAATCAGTTCAAGCTTAATTGTACAGAATTCTGAGACCTTGTTAATAAAATTTTTGTTACAGCGTGAAGAGTTTATACTAGTAATAATCAAAATTGATTAACCAATTTCAGAGTAAGGAATTGTAGGGCGGAAAATTTAGGGTTAAATCCTGCTTTCATTGTAGCAACTATAGTCAGGAAAAAGAAATGGCCCCTGCCATTAAAATAAAGCTTTTATTTATAGACGAACACTCGCTAATAATTGTAGCAATAATGACAGAAATAGAAAATAATAAGTTTGCAAGACATAATGAAATAATTCATCCAGATAAGGATCAATAATGAGCACTAAAACTGTTAGCGGGATAGTTGAGAGAGAACTAGATATTCACAAGGCACCAAAGTATCACCCACACAGATTACTAGTAAGTGAGGAATTTTACATTAGACAAATATAGCTATTACCCTTGGTAATCAAAGTTACTATCTAATTTTCTCACTATTAATGATGTACTGTGACAAGGAACAAATTAAGCGACGCTCTGAGGAAACCACTGAACACATTCAGAATGTAGGACATTTCTAATACAATCGGTCTGGACTCCCAAAAAGAAAAAAGTCAATAACAAGAACAAAAGAAGAAGTTAGATTAAGAGACTAAAGAGGTCGGACCAAGTCCAATGGATGATGCTTGGTTGGATTCTGGTTTAAGAAAGAAAAAAAAGCTTGGGTGGTGAACACACAATGGGATTTATAGATGATGTAATACAGAATTGTACACCTGAAATTATGTAATTTCATTAACAATTGTCAACCCAATAAATAAATTTTAAAAAAGAAAAAAAAAGAAAGAGAACAAAAAAGCTTTAAAAACATTTTCAGCCAATGGTGAACATTTGAATATGGATTATTCCAATATTGGTCAGACTCTTCACAGGGAACAGATGACAAACTCAAAAGAATCCTAAAGCATGAAGCATTTAGTGACAACACTATTGAGAGGCGTGGTCAGGACTCAAGGAGCCACCAGGGCATGCTGAGGGACCCAGGATGAATAGGAAAGCCATTGCTCTTAGACCTGAAGGAGCCGGCCTGGGGGCAGCTGTGAGAGCCCAGTCACTGCTGGAGCTGTGGAAGTGTACGCTGCTTAACAAGACATACGGTGGTAGCTGCCGCCAATGCCAGACCAGCAACCTGGCAGGAGGAGCAGAGAAACGGCATCCCAGCCTCTCTACACCCCACTCTACACCCCACTCGTCTCTTACTGGGGCTCTTGTTGGCACCTCCCATTGGCTGAACCCCCACTGGGAGCCTGGCTGTGGCAGTCCATAGAAGTCAGCGTCTCAGGGCTCAGAGCACAGCAGAAAAGATAGATAATGCATATGGAGGTAAAGAGCAAGGGGACAATAACACACACTTGGGTAGTACAATAGATTCGAGAATTCTTGTTAATTGTTAGGTGTTTCTAATGGTATTGAGGTAATATAAAAGAATGTCCATAATTTTCCTTTTGAAATGCATGTAGAAGTATTAAGGGGTGAAATGTCACAATGTCTCATTTATTTTGAAATGGTTCAGCAAGATAGATAGATAGATGATAGATAGATAGATAGATAGATAGATAGATAGATAGATAGATAGATAGATAGATATCTGAAAAATAGAATAGATACCTAAAACAAATATGGGAACAAGCAAATAGGATTTTCTTTCTGTTTGCTACCAGCTTCGTGCACTCAGGATCCAATTGCATCCTACCTGAAGAAACAATCCCTTCCCCCTTTTGTCTGAAACCTAGTACATGGCACATGGTAGATGACAAAAATTGAATTCTGATCCATATGACCTTTCTCAGTGAAAATGTTTCCTATCCATGTTATACATACTTGCTTCTATTATAAATAAACTTATCACATGATTATGTTTTGTCTCTCCTACAAGCCATGAGTTTGTTGATAACAAAATTTTTGTCTTGAATTCATCCTGGAACACCTACTGGGTGCCTCACATTATCCTATAAAATATGTGATGACTTGGTTTTATCACTCACAGAGAAATACTATAAGAGGTGACAAGACAGAGAGACTAGAAAAAGTACGTACAGAAGTTATATCAGGTGACAGAGCCTTGCTATGGACTGAATGTTTGTGTCCCTCCCAAATTTATATGTTGAAACACTAACCCCAAGCGTGATGATATTTGGAGGTGGGGTCTTTGGGAGGTGATTAGGTCATGAGGGTAAAACCTTCATGATAGGATTAGTGTCCTTCTCAGAAGAGATGGCAAAGAGATGATCTCTCTCTTGGCTGTGTGAGGATATAGCAAGAAGGGGCCCTCTGAAAACCAGTAAGAGGACTGTCACCAGATACATAATCTGACACCACCTTGACCTTGGACCCCTCAGCCTCCATAACAGAGAGAAATACACGTTTGTTGTTGAAGTTTATGGTATTTTGTGATAGCAGCTTAAACTGATAAAGAGAAGCCTAATTAAAAATTACTTTCAGAAAGGAGAGGGGGAATGTAAAAGTCAGGGCTTTTGAGGGAGAGAGGATGAGGATAAACTTGATTAAATGGCAGACCCTCAATGATGTTTAGCCTAGGGTGAATGAGAGGTCCTAGGGTATGGTAAGGAAATAACAGCAGCCAGGACTTGGGTGGAGCTAAGGTCTCCAGGAGATCTGGGATGTCTTCAGGTGAGAAAGAGCCTGGTGGTCCTCAGCCGTCTGAACCAGCTAGCTCATAGGCAGAAGTGAGGTTCAGATGGGGACAGGCTTTAGGGTCCAGGCATCAAAACAAGCAATAGAAAAGGCAGAGTGCAGAATCCATCTGGGGAAACTAACAACAGGACATGAGATTCTGTACAGGCAGATTTGACAGGAGGCAAACTATGGATTGATGTAGATTATCGTTTCTGGAAACTCTAGTTAGTGACTCACTCTGAACTTGTATAGCATGATATCACTTCAGAGGTACTTGTGTTCTAATTATATACACACATAATAAGAGCTAACGATTGTTGAGCACTTGGCCTGTGCCAGTTACTCTTTTATGCATACTATTTGTAACTCATTTAAATTCACCCCAAATCCATGGGGGTAGGTACTATTATTATCCTTGTGTTACAAATGAGGAAAGTGAGAGGTAAGTGTAACTTGTCAAGACAGATCCTCTACTGGCTGGTCTTACGGAAGAAAGGAGCTAGTTTACTGCAAAGTTCCTTGAGAACTGACCAAGACTGATTGTCTTAAAACTTGGGCAATGGCCAAATGTAAGTCTTGCCCTCTACACCCCTCTTCTTACCAGGGAGGGCATGCTTCCTCAACCATGCATGTTGAGGTGATGGATCCTGCCACTCGACTGTACCCCAGATCCCTGATCCTGCAGACAGAACATCTGGTGCTACCCTCAACTACCAATGCTGAGCTGGGAGGGCAGGGGTGGAGGCAAGACCTACCCCACCATATTGCTATTTTTCCAGTCCTGATGACACCAGAAAGAAGCCTGGGCTTTGCTAATCATGCAGCTTCAAAGCACCACAATCAGAGGGTAGAGGGCCCATTCTGGAATTTGACACTCACATCTGCCAGATTTCTGTGTGCTGTCCTAGAATGAGTGACTAGAGACCTGCACATGTAGACAGTTTCCTGTCACCATTAGTGTTTCCCAGTGACTACTGCTTCAGAAGTTGGTCTTTTGCCCTTGTTTGCACGATATGCTGAAGAAGAAGAGAGGACCTTTTGAAGGTCACATAGCCAGTAAGCGGCAGCACTGAGATTTGACCTCAAGCAGTCCAGACTCTACCATCTCGAGTGCATGATTTCTAGTGGGTTGGCAAGCTTTTGTGTCCCATGTCTCTGCATTTCACCATAATGTGTAGCAAAGAGTTGCACAATGATTCTCACTAAATATTTGAATGACTGTAACAGTAACGTGAAATAACAAGGAAGGGAGATAGCGCTGGTTTAATCGGAAATTGTTCATAAAACTAGCCCAGCTAATTCTCTACACACAGGATACGAATGCTTTGTATTTGAATGGTAAGGGGTTTTAAAGTTGAATTCAAATTAATAGGTACTATTGCATTGTCAGTTAAATAAAAACGCAAAAAACAACCAATGCTAGTCTCCAATCAAGAGGGAATGATCCTTTAAAGAATACAGAAGGCTTAAGAGTAAATGTGGTCAACATCAAATTGTGTGATCGACTTGTAGAGTCTTAAGACATGAGGCAAGAGATAAAGATAGAAATGGAGTGCTGCTTGGCATAAGACGCTCTCAGAGATGGATCCCTAAATGGATTTAGGAGGAAAGGCAGGATTTGGATAGAGGAAAAGCAGAGGAAATTTGCCTACAGGTATACTAGACAGCACAAATGCAGAGGTGAACACAGGAGGTATTGCAGGCCACTGAGAAAGATGTCACGGTCTAGATTAGAGGAACATGTGATGTTTAGAAACAGTGAGAGAAGTTAGAAAAAATATGATGGGACTTATTATATATGGTTCCAAACATTATCAGCGGGTGTTTGAGCCAGAAAATAATGTAGTATTCACAGGTCGTAGAGAGAAGTAATGAAAGAAAGCTGTGCTTTAAACATTGATCTGAGAGTGGTGTTTTGATGGATCGGAAAGAACACCAGTTACAAGGTTATTTGTGGACGTCCAGGAGTACGATAACCTGAGCTCATGCAGATGGCTGCTCCTCCCACTACCAACACTCAGAAATAGCAAATGTTAAGCAAATATTAATGGGGGATCAAATAACAAAGGATCAAATATTAATGGGGGATGGGAAATGATGGCAAAAAAGAACAATATGGTAGATGACATGGAGAATGGATTGGGGGCGTCATATTTAAGGTTCTAAGGTCCTTAACTGTAACATGAATACTGGCCTGAAAATATAGGCTAAAAAAATAGGAAGAAAACACAATCCAGTAGCAGGAATAAAGGAAACAACCCAACTGGAAGGGAGGAATAGTGCCTCTGGGAACAAAATAGAATATAATATGAATGGAACGCCCTTATCGTAATATAAGTATTAAACACAGGGTGGACACATGTCCATTTCAGAATAGAGATTTATTCTGGAATTGTTTAAACACAGGGAGGGAGAGAAGCAAACGAACTGGGAAAGGGTTTAAAAAGGCTTCAACTCTATCTCTATTGTTTTTGTTTCTTGAACATATCTGAAGCAAGTATACCAACATATCTTTTTAAACCTTGGAATGAATACAGAGAGGTGGATTATTCTTTGATTTGATATTGTATGATAATAAAGTTATTAAGAGCTATTAAAGTAAATGAAGCCTGAGGTGAAGGGTCTAGTTTAACGTTGGACAAGAGGAACCTTCTGTGACTTTCAACACCTGCACCCCTGGCAAAAATCCCCTACATAATATCCATGAAGCTTCGATATGAGGGTACGGATTCACCAAGCCTCAAAGAGATGTACCTTCCTACTTTTGTTATTAACTCTTTAAGATTCTGGAAGACAAATGCTGCCCTTACGCTGCCAGAGGTCCTGGGGGCTCGTTCTGTAATCTGTTTATAGTGCCCTCTAGTGGCAGTTCGGGACTCTTCTCTAACGCAGAGCTCACTTCCTCGTGTGTTGAAGGTTAACTTTGTATATATTTTCCAACATATTAACACAACATGCATTGGATTTTTTTTTTTTTATTATTAAGCAGTCATGAGAAATTCCAGAATAAGTGGCTTTTAAGTTTTATTAATCATTCATCTTCGAATAGCGAAAGGATCATGTTTTTCTTTTTAACTGTAGGTTAAATTTGTATAGGTAAAATGTTGTCAACATAATACTTTAGAAATTTTGTACTTTATAGGAAGTCTCTAAACATATGTCAATACCCTTATTTTCAATAACATTTTTGAACTTCAGGGAAAACAGAAATAATACGATACAGTTCTGATGAGGTTTCCTATATTTCTTATTAGAGTTATGGTAGCTCTTTGTTTGTAGCACTATACGGTTATCAGTCTTAATTTCGTTTATTATTTAAAACTTGGCCACACCCATATTTCTTTAATTTGAATCTAGCATGTTCTTGGCCAGTGGTTTTTAATTGGGGTGCATATTAGAATTACCTATGAAGTTTTATTAAAATATAGATGTTTAGGACTTACTTCAGACTCACTGACTCTCTTTACTTGATATTCTTGATATATTCTTGGTATAGTCTTAGTAAATGCTTGGCATATTCTGTACATTATGTCTCAAGATGATTATATGCAAAAATGAGTTTTATCCATTTTATGAATCAGATAAAACATGTACTGACATTGAAAATTGGCTAATCATTGTCCTTACAGACATTTTATCCAAAACTTTTTTGAAATGGTTTTATTATCTTTATCTTACATGCCACAGAAACAAGCAAATTTCCTTGTCAGTTTGCCATATTCTTGTTATAAACTCTCATCAGACCTTTCGCTTTGAAAATGATCAGTAATACATTTACCACAGCCATCGTAAGTCTTTATCAAATACAAATAGGTTGTGTTTTTCTCTAAAGCTTTCCTGCAGGTTCTGCAATCAGCTACAGGCCCGAGTTTGTGTTGTTAAATAAAGACTGTCTCAGAACCCTGTAGAAAAGGGTTATACCAGGTACTTTAAACTAATGACATTTTAAACAATATACCTTTCGGTATAGGCTTCTGTTGGCTTTGCTCAGACAGCTTGTAGTCTATTCCTGAAGACTGAGTCAGGATTTTCAGAACTCTTTGGTTGAGAAGCAGATGGCTTCATAAAACTACTAACCCAAGATACAATAGAACAAGATTTGATTACCTGGGACTGAGTGAACTCATGAGGCATAATTGTAGTTATATGTTTAGAGTACTGTTGAGATTATTTTAATATTCTAATTTCTGGATATAAAAGGGAGCCCTTTTTCTTAAGCTATATGTACCCCATAACAAGTTAGCAGACTTAGATTTTAGAAACAGCAGTAAAACATTTTTAAATGATATATTTTTCACATTGACTTCCCCACCCATAGCTTGAATTCAGAAACTATTCTTGAGTATTCTTACTTTTCACAGCAATAGAGTTATTTGCAAAGGTTCAATAAGAATCTGTCTTCCTTTTATCAGTCCAGAACTGGAAAAATTGATGATGCAATCTAGGCCTTGCCTGGAATGTCATATTTGGGAAAGAGGCCCATTTTATCAGATATGAACAGATACATTTGAGGAGCTAAGGTAGCCTCCACCCCCACCCTCTGAAAAACTGGCCCGGTACCTGGCTTACCGGGTTTAACTTGACAGGAAAGAAGGTCACTTCTGGGCAGGGCAGGAAGCTTGGGGTATTGGGGACCTAAAGAACAGAGGAAAAGAGGAATTTGCTCAGTCATAGGTGGTGCCAGTGAAATCTGGAGGAGGGAAAATTTTCAGCTTGATTAAGCAGCTAACCTCAGGATAGTAAATACTAAAGGCTTTTAAAAGTCCATCTGCGATTCCTTATGACGTCCAGGAAAACAAACTTAAGAGGGCCCATATCATAAATGAATATCCTTGTTGCTCCTATGTAAATAATCAGGCAAACCTATATGGCTTTTTATGAGTCTAGATTTCATCTATATTTGCTGGATGTTAATATTCTAACTAAGATTCATGGTTAAATATGCTATTAATATGGTCTCTAGTTCTTTTTTTCCCCGGTCATAAACTGATTATTAAATTTGATCTAGGTCTTTCTTTATAAATCATTTACTATACAATTTATTGGTTTGCTATTTAATATAAATGAGATGAAAAGAAAAATGCAATCTTTATAAGTTTCCAACAGTTCATTGCTCCCTTTCAGCAGGGGGAGTGTGTATAAGGTAAAAGGAAAGAGAGAGGATGGTTAAGGGGGAAATGGAGTCTAGGAGATCAAAGAATGAAAGCAGAGAAGTTAAAGTTTGATTTCAGAAATATGATACAGGACTCGATACCAATTCACTCTCCTTTTGCTCTTCTGCCACACTGAAAGAAAGGGATATTTCCAATTCTGCACTTAATTCTGAAAAAACAATATTGTTGCCTTGAAGATGTGTTTTACTCCAAGTGGTAATGATTTGAGTTAAATTTATATTTTTACTTACACAAAATATCCATGATCGATTTCGTATTCTTTTTACAATTTTTCTCTTAAATTGAAAAAAAGGAGAATTGGACAAAAACCAGTTTAAACCAAGTTTTGACTTGGTTCACTACACCCACAGCATACTCCTGGCCATACCACAGTCTTAAGTGTTTTCACTTGCTTTTCTTTCAATTTCCCTTACTTAACTGATCACAACTGATTTTAACTACTTGTTTAGTAGTTTATATTTTGTGCTATGTTATAAGGTGTAAATACATTTTGTTTAAGACAAAACCAATGAAATGACATATAAAAGTATTTACAGTGGAAATAACAAGTTCTAGATGGCATCAGCTCTAGTGGGCTTTCCTTCTTCTCGGTCACCTCTGCTAGTTCAGGAACCACCATCACAGAGACTCTTTTTAAAGATTTCAAATCCTCCCTTATTAGATTAAACTGGTTTTGTGTGTGTACTTTAAACTTATATTCTCCCTTATTTTTATTTCCAAAAGTTTCTGTGAAATGCATGTGCCAACTGGCTGGCATTTCCCCCCCATTATCATGACCCTTCCGGGTGGAGTCCTCTAATATCATATGAGGTGGGTGGGGGGCTGGGGAGCAAACAGCCACCTCCATAGTGTAGTCCAATGGGTAAGAGTGTGGACTCTAGGGTTACACCTTTCCTATCCCAGCTCCCTACCTACAAGTAAGCTATTTAAAGTCCCGGTGCCTCAGTTTTCTAATCTGGAAAATGGGCTTGATCATAGTACTTATGTTGTAGGGTTGTTATAAAGATTAAATATGTGAGCAATAAATAGAGTTCCATATAGGACTAGCACATATCAAGTACTCAGAAGTTAGCTGGTATTATTATTACTACAACATTATTTTTAGCCATTGAAAAGGCATTGTTCTTTCACAGAGCTTCAAGGGAAGTGTAATAGGAATAGGAAAGCACAACATGAGACATAATAAAAAATGGTGCGATTATTAACTTCTGATTTGGAGGTCAGTTATGTTTTCTGCGTGCTTGGTACAAACTGGCAGCAAAGTTTTAGAAAAACTAACTTTTGTTTACAGCTATTACAGGTTAGCAAGTGATCAAGCTCCTTACTTTTCACTCTGTGGTGTTCGTAGAATCTCGGTGCTTGGAAGCTGGAGCCAAGACATCTGAAGCTCTTGATGAGCAAGCATCTGAATGAGAATCCTAGGAAATCTGGTGCCTTCTCAGCAGCCTCTTAAAGGGGCTTTCCCTGAGGCCTCAACTCAATTCAGAGGCCATTGGAAAAGACTTGAGTTATTATTGTGTATTTCATTTCTTTCATGCTTTTCTCCCCAATTATTTTCTGTTCGTGTTCATGTATTGGAAAGGCTAAAACAAAACCACCCTTTTCTTATATGGTACTTCTATGCGTCACCAGTCTATGGAAATGGATTTTATTGGCATTTATACCCAATATAGGGAAGCACCTCTCTACCCGACCTTTCCTAGGAACCCTAGGCAGTGTGTCATTTCTTCAGAATCAGCCTGTGCCTACTGGGCCCCACAGGTGGGTCATGCTTTGCCCATTTGTCATGTGTCAACTCCTGGAACCTGCTGCCCTGCCTGGGGCTCTGAATCTCTGGCTGCAAGAACATTTTATCAGATGCCAAATGGAAAACCATGCCCTTCAGTCCTTGTTGGACCAGAAATGGTTGAATGCTGCTCTCTCTGTGGAGTTCAGACCTGGTCTGTTTCCCTGGATTGGGCATCAGATGCCAGGCTGAGCCCACCACTGCCCTCTCTTTCCCCCATTGGTCCCTGTACCATAAAACATCCTACCCTCAGGGCCTCCCTCCCTCCGTGTAAATCCACACATGCAAACAATACACCTGAGGTAGGTGTGGCAGGACAGGGAAGAGTTTGTTGGCTCAGACGAACAGCATATTAGGAGCTGACCACTGGCTACATGGCTGGGTTGATGCCTCCATTCTCACCTCCAGACCCACATTGTTCATCCTCAGGTTTGGGCGTTACCCTTGGCACTCCATGTGTATACCGCTGGAGGAAAAATCCTTTTCAGAGCTGCTGCTTCCAGCCCTGTTCCATATCCTTGTTTGGGCCTGCTGTGGAGTTGTCTGTCAGCTGTTTTTCAGGCCTATGAGGAGCCCAGGTGCTGACAAGGTGACACATCTCTCTACCCTGCTCGTAGCACTGGGCCACCTGGGCTAGTTCATTCCTTCCCCAAGCCACAACCATGCCACTGCAGCAGCCAGGGCCCCATCAGAAATCAGGCGGTATATTCAAATTAGGGTAATTGGAAAAAGGATTTATCTACAAAAGGACCAAATATAAAGGAATGGGTGGGGAATAGGGGAACCACAACGCTAGCATGGAAAGCCCGGGCTGGCAGCAACAGAGTTATTATGGCCCCAGGACTGACGAAACAAGGGGAAGGATCAGTGATTTGAACGTGGAAGGAAGGAGTCCCATGGAACAGGCCCCTTTCGGAGAAACCGTGATCTTCTCTGAAGGTACAGAGCCAGCCTGGGATGACTTCACAGATTGGGAGCCAGGGCAATAAACACTCTGCCTTCCTTCCTGCTCTCTCTGGTGCCCCCAACCCTCCCCCTCCCCACCAGGGGCTCCCATTGGCTGCATCCAATGGGATCCAGACAGCCAGGAAGCCTGTTGATATAATGCCTCCTGCTCAGACCCATGACCAGGAGTAGGATAGAGGGCAAACTGAAGACACATGGCACACTCAGGGCCTTCAGAGCTCATGAGGAAGAGAAAACAACGAGTATCTATTTTAGCAACTTGTTTAACAGTTAGCAAGTGCCTGTGTATTGGCCCACCTGGCAGTCTTCACTCCTGAGAAGATTTTGGCTTCTGAGTCATGGGGCTGGCATCATTCATTGGCCTACATAATGGGCTTCCTCTCAGTGACAGAAAATAAGTGTGGCCACGTCTACTGCATTGAATCTCAGGTTCCCTTTCAAGACTGAATGCTGTCTCTTCTAGACGTGGAAGGCTGAGAGCAGGGCCTGTTTGACTCCCTTGCAAGGGTAGTCGTGCCTGCCTGAGCTCTAGGCTCTTTTCCAGACCTGCCCCATCTCATCTCTGGTACCTTCAAAACCTGGAAGTGGTTCACCTCACAGCTAGACCTGACATTCCTATGCCCATCTTCCCAGTTCTGGTGGCAAAATACTGACCCCCAGGTCTGTTTCCAATGGCCTTCTGATTCTAGAGGGGTCTTCCTCTCTCGGTTCCACTGACTTAGCTCTGGAGACAGGGAGCCCTCAGAGCCTGCCCTCTCAGGCAGGGTGCGGTCCCACATGGCCTCTAATAGCATCCCCAAGTTTGCTTGCACATGACCTGGTTTGTCAGACCACTGTCTATTGCTCCTGCCTTGCCTGGCTTCTGAGACAGGATTGCAATTGCTCGCTTCCTTCTCCTTTAAATGCATGCTTACTGCTTTTTTCTGTATCTTCCAATGATGTTAAGCAATTGCCCATAAACTATAAAACATTAGCCAAGTTGGAGCCACGTGTACGGACTAGTAGAAGACCAGTCGCCTTGGGTTCCAACCAGGCCCCTCCAGGGTTCTAATGCCTAACGAAAGTGCACTCAACCACCTCCCTCTCTTCGGAAGTGCTTTCTAAACTAAGCCTTACCATTTGTTCCCACTGCTATGAGCTGCAGGCCATTCTTGTCAGCCAATCCTGCTTTGTGAAGACCCTGGAGCAAAGACAGAGGAATTTTTCCAGTGGTTAGTAAATCTAATGCTGATTCTATTAAAACCTTTCAAAGGCCAACACCACAAGAGAACTGCATATAACTTCTGAAAGAAAATCCCAGATTCTTACATATGGTTTCTGTCTTTGGGCTCCCCCAAAATCAGACCTGAAAATAAGGATTTGGATGGAAGTTATTAACTTGAGAGGGGACTCCAGGAAACATGGGGAGGGAGCGGGCAAGTGAGAAAGGTCACTGCTGTGGGCAGCTGGGTATAATTTTACCAAGGGGCCCTCTGAAAAACTTGGTAGAACACTTCAGAATCGTCCCACTGAGAGAGGAGGAAGCTGGGGTGTTTATCTACAAACTCTTGCTGCTCTTTGTTTGAAGGTGGGTCCCAGGGTGTGAATTCTTGCACCTCTAGCCAGCCCTTCACACTTGAGGAAACTGTTGGCAGCTGAGTTCTGAAACAGATATCTTTTTCTAATGTGCAATCTAAAACCATGTAGCTTTGAAAATTAAAAGTCCCCTCCCCCCCACTTTTCCAACCAGCTGCTTCTCATGGCTTACTTAATAGGGAGGAAGACAGAATCAAGGAATCTTGAGTTGTCACCAGGTGGGGGTGTGTGGTCCCTTCCACAGCAAGCCCATCATCCCTGAATTTCCAATGTTCTTCATGGATAGGAGGCAGCAGGTGGCAATAGAGAGACTTGGCTCTTGCACCCCAGGAAGATCACCTTTTCTCCCAGTGACATGAGAAACAACTTCTTAAAGTCTTTGGAAAGGAAAAAGTTTGATTTTCCTTCCCACTGAGAAGAGGCTCTTTAAAAAAATAAAGTATATATTTAAGGTGTACAATGTGATGATTTGATAGGCTCACACATACTGAAATGATTACTACCATCAGCTAATTAACATAGCATCTCCTCACATAGTTACCAGTGTGTGCGCGCGCGTGTGTGTGGTGAAAGGACCTGAAATCTACTCTCCTAACAAATTTCAAGTTTGTAATAACAGGATTATTAACGATAGTGATCATGCTGTACATGAGATTTCTAGATGATTCATCCGACATTAACTGCAACTTTGTACACTTTGGCCAACATCTCATGTCACCACCCTCTCCTCCCCTAGTGACCACTGTTCCACTCTCTGCTTCTACAAATTCATCTTTTATGTTCCACATACAAGTGAGGTCATGCAGCTCTTTTCTGTCTGTGTGTGGCTCATTTCACTTAGCATAATGCCCTCCAGCTGCATCCATATTGCGAATGGCAGGATCTCTTTCTTTTCGTAGGCTGCATAATATCTCATTGTATATATACATCGTGATTTTTTCATCATTTATACCTGGATGAACACTAAAGATGTCTCCTTATGCAGGCTATCAGGAATAATGCTGCAAGGAACATGGGAGTGCAGATGAGGTACTGATTTCATTTCATTTGGGTATATACCCAGAAAAGGAATTACTGGATAATATGGTAGAAATAAAAATACCCAAAAAACCAACACTTTGTGAACCACTTGGGAAGGGGTACAATTTCTCCACTATGCTTTTGTTTGGACTACTGCTGATCCCATAACCTCAAAACATCGGTGATTTGTATGCAGAAAGAAAGAAAAAGGAGTTTCTCTGTAGGGAACACAGAGTGGTAGGGCAAAGATTACTACCTTCTTCGTTTTCACTTCCCCATTTCCCAGCCCAACGTCAAGGACTAGCTCTGATTCCCGTGGTTAGGGCTGATAAGTGGCAGTTGAAGGAGCCATTGATATTAGGTATTTTGAGATGGGGTACAAAGCAGTGCCATCTCTAGTTTTAGAGGACCAAGTGTGACACAGCTGGAGGGATGGTTTTTCATGTCTGTGCTGTGCCTTGCAGTGCATGGGGAAAAATATAGACTAGAAGCCACATGTCCCCATCAGCATACGGAGGGACCTGCAGCTTGGGGAACACAGCAGTGTTTCTGAGAGAGTCTGAGGAATATTGGATTTGCTCAAGACTCAAGTCCTGTAGGGGTAGGTCGGGGCTGATGAGCCAGCAAAGAGGAAAGATAGGCAAGCTTGACTATAGGAGGCCTGGAACATTCCAGTTACAATCAGAAAACTAGCATGCCCTTAGGAACTTCGCTAAATGAAAACGAAAACAAAATCTGTTTCTCTTTCTGTCAACTGCTGCTCTTTGCTGCTTTCAGTACTCTTCAAATATAGAGGCACAAAACAAATTGATTTCCAGAAAGCTGAATAAATAGTCTCCTCATGATTAACTTCCCTCTAATCCTGAAGCTAAAAGCTGTGTGTAGTGCTGAATGGGAATGTCTTGTGTGAAACTGGCTCATTTGTGTAGGTTTGGGCAGCTCTACTGAGCGTCTGGCTTATTTTCATGGGGACTTTCTTCTTGAATTCCAAATTTTGACAATAGCTATAATTATGATGATTAGTTAGAGAAAGTGATCATTAACCCACTTGTTTCATTTTATGACCACTTTACTTAAAAGCAATTAAGATGGAAGAAAATATAAACCATACTTCTTTTTAGAGGTTTAGGTAATATATTAGACAAAGTTTTGCCTTTCTTCCTAACCAGAAAAATTGTTCACATTATCATAAAGAAGTGAGGTTTTCACCTAAAAAATCCCGGATACTCACAAAGGCCATTGTGCTGGACAGCTTTTTTCTTGTGATGTTCCAAGAAATGTCATTAGTTTCTCAAAAAAGTGTTCTATGGTTCAATAAGTGATAACCAGTTAGTTAAGTAATGCCAAACATGTTTGATTACTTCAAGATTTCTTCTCAGAGACTTTAATATGTGGCAATATATGCCAGTTCTATGTTATTGTACATCTCAAGGAATTTTCAAAACAACTCTCTGTTATATGGCCAGTTTTAATACCACTTTACAGATGAGATAAACCAAGGCCCAGCGTATTAAAAGCGACACTAATTTTTTTCTTCTTTTTTTTAATGATCACTATGATCTCATTTTTTTATTAGTTTCAAAGTAATACTTAAACAAAGACAAAGTAATACTTAAACGTTTATCATTTATATCCCTCACACTGTGCGAAACCCCCTCCTCCCTAATTTTCTTCTTTAAACTTACTTCTTCTGTGTATTCACACACACACAGACAGACATATACATACACAGATATATATGTTTGTAAACGTGTGTGTATACACATAAATGCAATTGTAATTTGTGACCTGATAGATCAGATTCTTTGCAAAGAACTACTATCTCAGCATTTTACCCTGAAAAAGGAGTAGGGGCTGTTTCTGACCTATGTGTTTGAATAAAGAATCAGACAAAATAAAGAGAAAAAAGAAATAGGGACAAAAAGGTGAAGAGCTCCTTCTGAAAGGTCTGGCATGACCTAGAGCTGGGGCCCTTGCAGTAGATGGAACCAACCTTGCAGGTGGGTATTTAGAATTCCTGACTTGCTCCTGTGCTCTCGTCTGCAGTGCTCAGCGAGGTGAGGGCCGCAGCCATAAAGGAGCTGAGGGCAGGACCCTGATTTGTCCAAGGCACTGAGAAAAGCAGCTGAAGGATGTGCTGAGCCTCTGGGCCTCAGGAACAAGCACAGAGCTTTCTGACTTGGGCTATATCATGAGGATGAACGGATGAGACTGGAATTGAGGAACGTTGCCTGGAGACGTCTAGGCTGGGTTGCCAGTGGTGGCAGAAGTCTCCAGTAGGTTGGTCTAATGCTATGAGACCATACAGAGGTGGCTGTCAGAGTCTGATACTCTGGGTAGAGCATGCCCTCAGTGTTGGGATGAATGGATGACATTCATCCCTCTTGGCGGGAAGACCTAGGTTGGTCCCGTATTGACTGCTGTTCTCCTGCTTCTGCACCCTCATTGAACTTGACAATTCTTAAACCCAACCTGATTTTTGAGGCCATTTCCTTCAGGGCAGAGAAATGTGTAAACATGACTTTTTTAAAAAAACACATCTCCTTTTGTCTGTAGATTGGCCATCGCTGCTGTGCCTTGTTAGTTTCTGCTTCCAGGTGGCTGAAATGAATTCCACGGGACTCTGGCTGTCATTCCTTTGGGTCATTTAAAAGACATTTGTGGAGTTGTTGTTTATCTGCTGTGACTCTTTCATCTTCTTGAGGCAAGCATGAAGAGAAAAATACTTTGTATGATCTCAGAATTAGAGGAATAGATCTTTCCAGTATTGTATAAAGAATGATTTCTAAAACCAGTTTTATTACAACATATCTGCTGGGTAAATAAAGGAAAGAAGGAGCCATTACTTCAACACTTAGTGGTTTAAAATGATAAACACTTATTATCCTAGTTTCTGTGGGTCAGAAATTCAGTAGTGGCTTACCTGGGTGGTTCTGTCTTGGGCTTGCTCCTGAAGCTGCAGTTAAGATGTCACCAGGGCTGTAGTCATCTGAAGACTCGCCTGGGGCTGGAGGATTCTCTTCCAAAATGGCTCACTCACAGGGTGCTGGTTGTTGGAAGGCCACCTCAGTTCCCGCTGGATTCCCTTAGAGAGAGCAGTTAAAGAGAGAAAGGTAAAAGAAGCCTCCCTGTCTCCTGTAACCTAGATTCAGAAATAACACATTGTCATTTCTGCAATATCCTATTAGTTACATGGGTCAGCTTTACTTAATGTGGCAGAGTACCACCAAGAGTGTCAATGCCAGGAGTCTTTGGGAGTTATCCTGGCGGCTGACTGCCAAATGAATCCAAAGAAATTGAGATGGAACTCAAACAGAGCAGGGGGAGGTAGCCCATGGTGCTAGGTTGTGGGCTCCTGCTATAACACTGGAGAAAATGAATATGGAGATGTCCACAGAGGGCTCCTGTTCTAGAAGACATCTCACTACCTCACCTGTGGTGCAGCCCACAGGTGTGAACTCAGGAGGAACTTGGATGGGCCTGGCTTGGAACTGGTGCTCTTAGGAGACATGGATCAGGGTAATTTTCTGTCGACATTAGTGCTGGGTCTTTTTCATTTTTCTTTTGATAAAGCTTGGTAGTTACATTTAGTATGTTATTGCTCTTCCTCATTGCAAAATGTGTCTAATTTTTAAAAATTCCTGTTCTTCTTTTAAAAATGGTATATTTTCTTATTGCACCAATGCTTCAGTTACTGTTTGAAAAACTTCTCTTGTCCCTGGCTACTGCCTTTTTTTACTAAAAAGTGATACAACCCAAGTAAAGGAAATTTTATTCTAGTGTTTATGTCTAGTCATCTTTTTCATTATTTGTCTCCTGCAATTATCTGAACTTTTAAGAAATGAGTCTTTCATCTTTGTAAAACCAATGCTTTTTCCAGATGTGGCATGTAGTAGGTGTTCAATTAATGCATGCTGCTAAAATATATTTGAATGTGAGAAGCCACCAAACGTAAAAATATATTCTGTATTTTATCCCTCTGCTACCTACAGAGTCAGTGAATTACATTTTTTAAAATAGCTTATTTTTAAATATTTTATTTTATTTTAAGAAATTTTTAATTGCTTCTTTTTTTGTTAACTTAGCTGAAAATGCCACTTTCCTCCACAGTAGAAGAGGATTATCTCAATTAGCGTTAATGAGCTTCCTCTCCCTGTCCCTTCTTGCCCCTTAGGGGAATTTTCTTGGTGATTTTGCATTCATTCAGACTTAGTGGTGTGGATGGTTGGTGGGTTGGGGTGAGTATTGGTAGACATATGGAAGGGGTATAATTAGCATGGTGGTTTTGTGGCCTTAACTCTCCTCTCTTTTTTGAAGAGGTTGTCGAAAATATATTGATTACTTATCCTTGTGACAAAAGAGTAAAAGCCTAAGTTAACTCCTGAAAAGATAAGAAAAATTTTAATAGTGTTCCATGGCATTCATGTATATAAAAGCAGTCAGATCTCTGGAAGGAACTGGAAATAGATACTGGAAAACTAACAGTACCATGTGCCCCCTCATCTGCTCTCTTCTTATCTATATATGGATTGGTTTCCTCTTCTCTTCAATCCTTACATGTGGCCAAGTATGGCCACTGAGTCAGTTGTGTTTTCTGTGGAGACATTGAGATGGAGCTAGAAGCATAAGAGTTTTGTTTCAATGGATGCCTGTGAGAGAGAAAAGCAAGAGGGGCCAGACTGGACAGGAAAAGCTTTCACACCATGATGCAGGTTTGACACCTGTTACAGGAAAGTTGGGAGGAAGCGGGATTCGGCAGGGAGAGCCTCAGAGCATGATGCGGATAGGATGGGAGCCCCAGGGCGACCATGATATGTTAGAGGTGTTCCATGCTGGCAGACACGTCCAGGCTGTAGTAAGTACCCCTGTGGCACTTAGTTAGTAGCTGGGGGTTGCCGGGAACAAGCGTGGCCTCAGCTCAAAAGCTGAGGCAGATTCTGAACGTGCTAAAAGCTGTCAGCTACCTCCACTCGTTCACTTCCCAACTCCTTTCCTCTCTTGAAGGGAGATTTAAGTGGTGCACTTTCATGGCTACTTCAGTCACCAAGAAATCAAAAGTTCTCTTGTCATGAGCAGCTGTGTAGAAAGTTTATTGTGGGAGAATCTGTGTGTATCTGCTCCCCAAATTACCACGGAAAGGTTCTGCCCTAAGAGGGTGGGTTCATGTTTTACAAAATGGCCCCTGGAACCCACTACTATGGGTAAGAAGATAAAGGGTTGGGAATTTGCTCCAAAACATCTTGTCCTGGTAAAGCTGGATAAAATTTGAAGGTTGGAGGCCATCAAATAGAGAAATATGTTCACTATTTCATCCACTTTGGTGCCAAAAGGCATGATGAAACATATTTTGAAAAATCTATATATTTTTCCATTTTGTGACCTCAGAAGAAAGCATGCTTTTGTTCAAATGTATTACTTTGAGATACTCATCTTCTACTTTGACTTTATATTTAATCGCTTCAATCATAGTCTCTTCTTCTGCTCCTGTCCCCACGTCTCCCTCTTAGAATTTTTCCATGACTTTTTTTGCCCATTCTATTCAGGTTTACGTCATCCATCATGCAAAGGAGAGGGGAGGTAAATTAAACATGACTCCTGATAGAAATATGTAAAGGGAAAGCAATACCACATTCATGGCGGGATTACAGAGACCAGTGTCACCATCAAGAATATGACACATGCAGAAGTGGTGATTCCCACGACTTCCTTACTCAGCTCTCCAATCTGGCTCGTGCAAAAGACAAATGGTTCATGGAGAATGACAATGGATTATTGTAAATTTAAACAGGTGGTGCTTGAAGTATCAGTGGCAGGCAGGCTTTTTGGAGACTTTGGCAGAATCCCTACAAGTGAATCACAGCACAGACCTTTAGGATTTGGGAGCAAAGCCCTGCTGTCACCTCCAGATAACTCTCCTTTTGAGAAACAGCCCTCAGCCTGCTACTGGGCTTTAGTAGAGACTGAAAGCTTAACCATAGGTTACCAAGTCACCATGCAATCTGAACTGCCCATCATGAACTGGGTGTTATCTGACCCACCACATCACAAAGTTGGGCCCGCACAGCAACATTCCTTCATGGAATGGAAATGGTATCTACGAGATCAGGCCCACGTAGGTCCTGAAGGCACAAATAAGTTACATAAGTGGCCCAAATGCCCGTGGTCTTCCTCCTGCTACCCTGCCTTCTCTCTCCCAGCCTGCACCTGTGGCCTCCCTGCCATCATTGGCAGAGGAAAGGAAAACTAGGTGGTTCTGCATAACATGTAACACCATCCCAAAGTGGGCATCTGTAGCAGTACAGCCCTTCTCTGGGATAACCCTGCACCTGGTTGTTCGCTTTACTTGGCAGGAGAAATAGCCAGATGTGCGATTACGTATTTATTCAAGGGCTGTGGCCAGTGGTTTGACTGGATGGTCAGAGACTTGGAAGAAACACGACTGGAAAATTAGTGAGAAAGAAATGTGGGGCAGAGGTATGTGGATAGACTTCTCTGAATGGGCAAAACACATGAAAATATTTGTGTCCCAGGTGAATGCTCACAAGGGGTGACCTCAGCAGAGGAAGACTTTAATAAGCAAGTGGATAGGATGACCCATTCTGTGGATACCAGTCAGCCTCTCACTCTAGCCACCCCTGCCTTCACCCAGTGGACTTGTGACAAAGTGGCCATGGTGGCAGAGTTGGACATTATTCATGGGCTCAGCAACACGGTTTTCTACTCACCAAGACTGAGCTGGCTATGTCTACCACTGAATGCTCAGTGTGCCAGCAGCAGAGACCAAGACTGATAGGGCATCATTCCTCAGGGTGATCCCACAGCTCTGTGCTGGCAGGTTGATTATGCTGGACTGCTTCCGTCATGGAAGGGGCAGCATTTTGTTCTTACTGGAGTAGACACTTATTTGAATCCAGATTTACCTGCCTTGTATGCAATGCTTTTGCCAAAACTACCATCCATGGACTCATAGAATGCCTTATCCACCATTACGGTATTCAATACAACATTGCTTCTGATTGAGGAACTCACTTCACAGCAGAAGTGCTGCAGTGACGCCACACTCATGAAATTCACTGGTCTTACCATGCTCCCCACCATGCTGAAGCACCTGTCTTGATAGAACGGTGAAGTGGCTTTTTGAAGACTCAATAACAGTGCCAGCTCGGTGAGAATACTTTGCAAGGCTAGGGCAAAGTTCTCTGGAAGGCCGCATATGCTCTGAATCAGTGTCCAATATATGGTGCTGTTTCACTAATAGCCAAGACTTACAGGTCCAGGGATCAATGGGGTGAAAATGGGAGAGGCACCACTCACTATTACCCTGAGTGACCTTCTAGCAAAGTGTTTGTTTCCGGTTCCCATCATCTTATGCTCTCCTGGCCTAGAGGTCTTAGTTCCAGAGTCAGGAATATTCTCATCAGGAGACACAACAATATTTACATTGAACTGGAAGTTAGGACTGCCACTAGGCCACTTTGGACTCCTCTCTGAATCAACACTGAATCAATAATCAAAGAAGAGAGTCATGATGTTGACTGAGTGCTTGATCCTGACTATTAAAGGGAAACTGGACTATTGCCCCAAAATGGAGGTAAGAAAGAATAAGTCTGGAATACAGGAGATCCTTCACAGCATCTTTTAATATTTCCATGCCTTGCGATTAAGGTCAATGGAAAACTATAACCCAATCCAGAAAGAACTACTAATGGCCCAGACCTGTAAGGAATAAAGGTTTGGATCACGATGCCAGGTAAAGAATCATGACCAGTGGAAGTGCTTGCTGACAGCAAAGGGAATACTGAATGGATAGTAAAAGAAGGCAGTTATAAATACCAGAAATGAGGACTGTACTTGTCATAAGTATCTCCTCCTTATTTGGCTACGGATATGTTTGTGTATATGTATGTGTATTAAGATATTTTTTTGTTTTCTTCTCATATTCCCTTATCATGTAATATTTAAGTATTGTTAATTTTGCATCATACAGTATTTAAGTTATGGGATATCAAGGAGAAGAGTAAATATTATTCAAGGACTTTACCTCCTCTTCTGGGGAAGGGGTTAGTGCATTTTTGTTGGTACACAGGGAAGTTGTATCATGTTAGGTGGAATTGTGACCTTATTATTGTCTTTCTTTGGAGACTAAGTACGGTTTAAGGAGATACATATGGGTGCCAAGTTGGGTGGAAAAGGGGTTTTATTTGTGATTGTTAATTTTACTCATCAACTTAATGGCTATCGGGTGCCCAGATTAAATATTATGTCTGGGTGTGCCTATGAAAGTGTTTCTGGATGAGATTAGCATTTGAATCAGCAGAATAGATGCCTTCCCCATGTGGGTGGGCATCATCCAATCCTTTGGGGCCTGTACAGAACAAAAGGCAGAGGAAGAAGGAATTTGCCCCTTTCTTCCCTGCCTTACTGCATAAGCTGGGACCTCCCATCTCATCTTCTTTTGCCCTCAGACTGGGATTTACACCATCAGCTTCCCTGGTTCTCAGGCCTTTGGACTTGGACTGAATTACATCACTGGCTTTCCTGGGTCTCCAGTTGCAGACAGCAGATTATGGGACTTCATAATAATAGGAGCCAATTCCTCCTAATAGACCTCCTTTTACATAGAGATATGTATTTGTACAACTATATGTACATATTACAGAGAGGGGGGGAGAGAGAGAGAGAGAGAGAGAGAGAGAGAGAGAGAGAGTGAGAGAGAGAGAGAGAGAGAGAGTGAGAGAGAGAGAGAGAGAGAGAGAGAGAGAGAGAGAGAGAGAGAGAAAGAGAGAGAATCTTCTATTGGTTCTGTTTCTCTGGAGAACTCTGACTAAGTAAGGGAACTAAAAGTCTACCAGGGCTCTGGTTGAAAGAAATAAATTATTGGTAACTAGCTCAAGGAAGAAGTGAGGAATTTATGAAAGCCTGCCAGGCTGTGTGCTTTCGAACCCAGCAGCACAGTGAGGCCTTTGGAATGGCGTACTAGTTATACATAGCTGTGTACCACACTGCCACAGACTTATGGCTTGAATAACACAGATTTATACTCTCACAGTTTCTATGGGTCAGGTAAGCTGGGTCTCACAGGCTGGAATCAACGTGTCAGCCAGGGCTGTGGTTCTCCTTTGGAGCTCGGGGACTTCTTCCAAGCTCATGTGGTTGTTGGCAGAATTCAGCTCCTTGAGGTGGCAGGACTGAGGGCTCAGCTCTTAGAGGCCACCCCTCTCTATGGGCAGTTTGTAAGGTGCTGTTTGCTTTTTTTCCTGAGCTGACAGGAGAATCTCTCTGCTGCTTTTAAGGCTTTTCATCTAATTAAATGAGTCCCAGAAAAGATAATATCCATTTTAGCTCAAAATAGACTGATGTTGGGCCTTAATTACATCTGTACAATCCCTTTTGTCATGTAACATAATAGATTATGGGAGTGACACCTCATATTCACATGTCTTTCTGCATGGAAGGAGGAGGGGGTTATATAGGTGTATGCCTGGGCGGGTCTCTGAGGGACCATGTTAGAATCCTGCCCACCACAAATGCACTCAGGCTAAGTGCAGGAAAGCTGACAAAATCCTCCTCCTTTCTATCTTACCTCTTCACCCCTCTGACAATCTGCTCCCCTTAGATTCTCCAAATTATCAAGGAAGGGTTCTGGCCTAACTGGGTTGGATGTCCAACTCTGGTACAATCAACTGTGGCTGGGGGCATGGTCTTGTGTATAACATGGCACCTGGGGGACCCACTGGTGTGGTTGAGAAGCGAGGGGTGGTTCAGTTAAGGTAGGGCTAGGGACAGCTGAGAAGATGCTCCTCAGAGATTTACCTCCTGCTGTCTTTCAATATGTGACCAGGACATTCTTCTGGAGGGTGGGGCAGAGTGGAGAATGAAAATGGGCGTGGCAGGAATGAAATGTACTGTGCTCTCTTTTATGTCACCCTTGAATTTGCCCAGAAAGAAACTCGAGCTAAAACTAGGCTGGGTTCTTTCATGTCACAGTCACCAAATCTAAACAAAAACAAAATTGAAATAAAAATGTATCCAGGCTGAGAGTGGAGACAGGAGGAATGGGGAGTGATTCTTAATGGATACAAGGTTTTTTTTGAGGGTGACGAAAGTGTTCTAAAATTAGTTTATATATTCCAGACCTGTTTGTAGAAATGGCCTATAAGCAATGAGCATATCTAACCCCCAGACTGCAATTTCTTAATAGTATTCTCCCATTAAAAAGATCCTGGGCTCTATGGGGTAATGGCTTATTTCAGATTTGGGTCATGGAGGGTATCAGATAAGCCTGGCACATCTTGTGTCTAAAAGCAAGAGTTCAAAGTTAATGGGATCATGTGAAAAGTTTGGGCAGTTTTAGCCTCTTCACATTGGCTACAAAGCTGTGTGCTCCAGCATGGCCTCATATGCTCCTATTCAAGGAGTAAAACGGAAGAAAGCTTTGTCACGGAGGCACCCAGGAGGTCCTGCAGATATTGCTGTAGGCTGGGGCTGGAAATGGTGCTTGTGCCTACGGGGTCACTACAAAGGGCCAGCAGTAATACTGTACCCTTCCAGTGGCATTGCGTACCTGTCTTGACTTTTTTCCTAACTCTGTTCCTTCATGGAATTTTACTACCTTAGGTATACTGTACACCTATTTGTGTGCTCTGGCCCTTTGAAGGACCATAAACCATTGTAATATGTAAGGTTCTTTCACCTGCCCAGGAATCGATTTTTCCTCCCCAGTGGTTGATATTACACATGCTCTGCGTGCCCTACTCCATTTGTACTAGAAAGTGTGGTCAATGGGGACATTTCTGAGTTTATTAGACATGGGAACGCCAGGGATTGTTATTTGTGGACTGAAAAGGGCCAAGGTAAATACACTCCATCACTGGGAATCAAAGCTGGGATCATAGTCCATTATTGGGAAGCAAAGCTGGAATCATCTCTGGCTGAAACTCTTGGGCCACTTTGACAAAGGAGCAGTAAGATTTCATTCCTTACTCTCCCACTGGTGATGATGCCCACAGGTCTTGACCCACAGGTGTTGTCCCCGAATATACCTCCTGCATGCTAATTCCTCCCCCCCTCCAGGGTCTGCTTCCTGGGGAACCCACTTTGTGACAACTCCAATGTGTTGTTGATTTATTGCTGTTGGTTCTGAAAGCTACTGGTGGAGCATGTGTGGTTGTGCCCCAAACTTTATCACCACAAACACTTGCTGCATCTCTTCCGTTGTCCTCCCGAGCCACTCTGGCCTGCTCTGTGCTCAGGGAGACTGACCACATGGATTGCATCAATGGGTCCCTTGCCTCTGGCTTCCTGATAGGCTCAGTCAATGGGAGGCTGTGAGGGGAGGACAGAGGATTTCTTCTCCCAGCTTCTCCTATCAGGTCACAGTAGGCTGGCTACAAGGTCTGACAATTAAGTACGCAAACTTGGCACTGTGTGCTTACATTGGTAACCCTGTACAAACACCTCAGTAAGGTTTTATAACTTTGGGATATCAGTGTTTCATAGCTGTGTTCCTGTCGACGTGTGGCAGTGTCTTGCTGAATGGCGTTCATTATTGTTGTTGCGTATTTTTATGTGCCATTGCGAGAATATCTGAGCTTTAATTAGAGCAATGAATAAGCATTAAATTTCTTGTTAAACTTGGCAAGAGTGGAAGTGAAATCAGGAACACATTAGTCCAAGTTTATGGGGATGATGCCATGAAGAAAATGGCAGTGTACAAATGGATTAAACATTTTTCTGTAGGGAGAGAACGCATCACTGATGAAGAGATATCAGAGCAGCCAGTAACGAGCAGAACTGACAAAAACATTGCAAAAATTCATTGAATTGTGCATCAAAATCTTCAGCCAGTCAGCTGTGAGAAGCATAGCAGACCAAGTGAATATTACCCTGTTTCCCCGAAAATAAGACCTAGCTGGTCAATCAGCTCTAATGCATCTTTTGGAGCAAAAATTAATATAAGACCTAGTATTATATTATATTATACCCAGTATTATATATTATATTATACCCTGTATTTATGATATTATATTATTATATTATGTTATATTATTATATTATATTATTATATTATTATATTATATTATATTATATATTATATTATATTATATGACCCGGTCTTATAGTAAAATAAGACCGGATCTTATATTAATTTTTGCTCCAAAAGACGTATTAGAGATGATTGTCCGGCTAGGTCTTATTTTCAGGGAAACACGATAAGTAATTTGTTCTGGTTAGGAGTGGAGTCAGGATTTGAACTCAGGCAACTGGCTCTGTAGTTTATGATCTTGACCATCATGTAACAGTGCCTCCCATGAGGTTTGAAGAGATGGACCACGAGCATGGGAGAAAATTAAATCAGTTGCATAAGCCGTCATTCTTCCTCCAAAGGGGCCTCCCAAAGAGAACTTTCTGAGTTAAGGCTATAAAAATACTATATTGAGTTTTAAGTTTTTTCATCTATGAGATCTTAAATCTTAGTTTCTTCTTGCTTTGCAAATGACATAGATAGCCTAGCTAAGTGTGTTCTTCTAGAATTCCCACCAAGGCCAGGAAGATAGCACAGGAATCTGCCTGTGCATTTGAAGGACCCAAAAATCTTTCTGCCCCAAAGTACATCTCCAATGGCTTGCAGTGGAGTCTGAAATGCCCTTTTTGAGGCTTAGTCCTTTAAGTCATGGGCTCTTTGGGGTCTTGAGCCCCAGAATAAATTCCTCAAATCTCTTTTGCCAGTAGGTGTTTGCTTTTTAAAGACCAACAGAAACCTATCAGACTAGTTTTATAAAAAGCAGCATTTTACTCATATGATACAAGTGTCGCTTCCCAGAGCACAAAGGCACAGTGGCTTGGGAACTGGTTCTTAGCAGTTTTTTGGTTTCTAGGGAATTCCTAGTTCCAAGGCAACTCTTGTCTCTGAGGCTGCGTGAGCCCTTGTTTCTGGTCTTCCCTCCAGAGAAAGGAGAGTGGGACGGACATGAAGACTGGCCGTCTCATGGCAGGAAATGGCCACTTCACCTCCATGCACACCTCAGTCCAAGGGCCAGGCCAGCAAGGGCCTAATGGCCCTGCATCTCAACTCCAAACCCCATAGAGAAGCTGACTGGCTTAGCTCTGGTCAGGGGTCCACCCTGGATCTGGATCTGCTTATCTGGACTGGCTGGGGATGAGGCCACGTGACAGCTGGGAGGCGATGGGTGCCATTGCATCAGGCTTTCAGAGGAGGCATGCAGGGAAGGTCTTCCATGAGCGTGGGGAGCAGGGCAGGAGCATGGAATCTCTTCTCCAGCGTCGTGAGGATGATCATCTCCTCTCCTATTAATTAACTCCTCACATCTGATGCAAGGTCCTCAGATAAAAATGTCTTTTGAAGCACCTACCCTTTTGCCCTTTAGTACTGGAGATAGGCAACCCTGGCTGGTATTGTGAAATGGACAGAAACGGAGCTGCTGGAGCTGCGAAGTGGGTGACAAAGAGAAAATGGTACCATTTGGGGATATACAGGCTGTATGTCACCAGCATAAGACCTAAGAGGTTTTTTTCTTTTGTTATTTTCTTCTATATCTTTTTTTTAAAAACTTGAAAGGGACCTGATCAGTTTGGTTCAGTCCCTTGTTCTGTTTTCAGCTGAGAACTGAGTTTCATGTAGGTTACGAGGACCTACCCAGATTATAAAGCTAGTTAGGACTCTGGGCTTCGATCGCTGCCGCTGACTGCTGGTCCGTGACTCTACCCTCTACCCCATCCCCCCCCCCCAATCCTTCACTTTCTTTAACGTGACATCCTTATCTGACCTTTCCGTTAAACTATGTTGTGGAAGAAATAACTCATAAGTGCCCAAGAACCAGTTGTGAGCAAGCTATAATAAGTATTTCCTTGGAATGTCCCTCAGGTTAAAAAAGCAGTTTTGAGTTTCTCAAGCTTAGTAGTTCAGCAACTAAGAAGTAATGTTAATACCACCAAAGGGCTTAAAAGCAAATTGTGGAAAAAGAAAAGCATCATTTGATCATAGCTGATAAAAACAGCTCTGGCGTGATAGGGAAGCTTTAGCACATTCCTCCCAGAGTCTAGCTTGGTCTGAACCTTATCTGCACAGAATTAGTGGCTTGTATAGTTACCCAGTAACATCTTATATTTGCCAAGGCCTTGATTAATGTTTAAAGAAACAAGGGCGATGCTACATACTATTCTTTTAAAAATAGCCACTACCGAATTAAAATGGGTCAGCTTTTTCTTCAAAGAGCTTTAATGCTCTTGTGTATTACAAATAATATTTAACATTTATTAGAACATTTCCTATGTGCTAGGTTCTAGCCTAAGTGTTTTATACCTCTTTTCTAATCCTCAAAACAACCTTAAGAGATATATGTATTTTTCTCATTTTCCTGGAGAAGAAGAAATTAAGCCTTAGGAAGATTGTGATTTGCCCTGGATCAAGCAGATAGTAAAAGGGTAGAGTGAGGATTCAAATTCAGGTTCTTAAAAACTGTTCCTTTAATCACTCTACTATGATGCCTAAAGAGATGTATGTTTATGTAGAACCAGCATAGGTTACGCTTGCTAGTTTTCAATCAGAAAGCAAGGGTTCAAAATGTATTCTTCAAAATTTTCCTAGTCTTCATCTCGCTCCCCCACACCAATACAAGTGACTTGAAAGCTGAAAGAGTTGGGCCAAATAGTGAAATGGTATCAGTATATGAGACCTTTATTTGGAATAGAGAGTCAAAAGGCAAGAGGAGTAAGAATTACTCCTTTAGAATTTCAGTTGTCTCTCATCCGTGTAATTCCAGTCTCTCCCACCAGAGGGCAATTATCACGTATGAAATCCCTCCTGGCGTCACTTTCAAACCGCCATATCACATCGTATCTGGATTTAGTTCTACAGCTCAGTGCAAATCTTGAGAAGATCTCTGGTTCTTTCAAGTCCAAAGCTAATATGTCATGCCTTTTTTTTCCTTTGCCTAGCAACTGAAAAGAGCTTATGATATCTTAGAAAACATCACTTTGAATGGTAGTGTTAACATGGGTCAAAGACAGATGTTTGTATTGGTCCTATTTTGGAGGCAGAAACCTTGTACCAAACACTCAACGACAGTCAAAAACATTCTCTGTGTCCAAGATTTTATAATTTATTTCATTTCAATGTCATCTGGGTTTCAGAAACCTGTACTGCCCCAGAAAATTCCTCGTGCTTTTTCATGAGGATTTTAAAGATTAGCTGAGTAAAAGGATTGAAGTGTTTGATGGACAACGATCAACTTTTCAAGTGGCCGGCCTGCTTATGATCTGGAGAGACCACCAGAAACACTTCTATTTATTGATCATGTAGCACAATGCCTTATAGAGAAAATGCTTTAGGCCAGAATCAACCCCAATCTTTCCAACAACCCTGGCAGTATATTCTGTTATTATGCTAATTTCAGAGATGAAATTGAAACAGACTCAGGTGAAGTAACATGCTAGAGAACACACCCTTACTCCATGTTCTTAACCACCATCAAGTGGTAGATCTAGTGGAGATGAGAGGAGCCCAAGTACAGAGAAATGGCAGATTCAGTAGGGAGGTCTGCTGAGCTCAGAAAATCAATGTCAGGAAAAGGAAGATGAGGGAGGGTAGGTAAGAAGCTACCTGGCTGCCCTTGCTGTCTGCACCGCATGCTCCACTAAGTCAAAGACCATAGCTGCTCGAGCAGTGATTACAGACCATTATTCCATGGCAGGCAAGGATCCCAGGTGCTATTTTAACCCAGAAGTCAGACGGTCTGGCAGGAGCCCAGTTAGCAGGTGAGGGCATAGAGAGAGACTAGGATCCACATTTACAGAAAGAACAGGGGTACTCTAGAGGGCTACCCTGGCTCCAGCCACCAGTTAAGTAAGGTTTAGGACATAATCCAGGCTTTCAGAGAGACTGTGGAACTTGGCAGGGAAGAAAACCAAGAGAGGAGGAAATCTTGGCCAATGGTGGCTTTACAACTTGGGCCAGCTCCAAGCGTAGGAAGGGCTTTGATTTGGCCTCTAGTCTGAGACTCGAGGGGGCAGGCTATGTCCCAAGGTCTGGGAAGGTTAGCTTTGTCACAAGTCCCTACAAAAGTGAGCTGAGGCTGTTGATGAATAATTTGCCCTGGTTATAACGGACTTGGGAGCAGAATCAAGACCAAGCCTGAATATGTGTGTCTTGGTGAACCCAGCAGGAAGGACTCGGGGAAGGAAGAGTAAACATGGTGGAGAATCACTCCAAATGTAAACTCCTATCCCTGGCATGTCCATCCCTGAGCAGTGCCGGGTGACCAATTCCAGCGTGATACCATTTCCATCGGGAAACATCTTATAACTGGCCTCTTGAGAGTTGTGGACTTGAAGCTTCATGAGCACGTTAGAAACCAAACGAACTAGTAGAATCTTTCAAAGCTTTCCTTGTTCGCTAGTTCTTCAACACCTTCTCTATCTTCCATCCTGTGACTATCTGTATATTAAATTATAGTTGACATTCATTATTGTTCAGCTTCAGCTTCAGGTGTACAGTGCACTGATCGGGCATCTACATCATCCCCAGGAATCTTTTAAGACATTTTTCATTTAGTTTCTCCTAACTCTCCCCCATAAAATTTTCCCACCACAGATATGCTACATGTCTGTTTATGTACTGTGGCCCTTTAGAGGGCCACAAACCATTATCTAATAGTTAAGATTTTATACAACCCTAGATTATATGGGTTTTCTTTTGCTTTATAAGAATCAATTTGTGTCCCCTTGAGAGCAATATCTCCCCCATTGAGAATGCATGGAATAGAGTGAGAGAAATTTCTACTTGTCCTCTTGAGAGGGCTAAGGAAAAAATCGTTCACATTCCTTCCTGATGAGGGGCTTATGTTAGATGCTGAAGAAGTTAAGACAGATAAGGTTGAAGTATAGATTTAGCAATGAGGCTGACTGACCTAACCAAGGTCAGAGTTGGCAGTAGAGCAGAAGTTATTTTGCAGCAACATAGAGAGTGACCACTGAATGCAGGCTATAAATTCAAGTAACTGGGCTGGGAAGGGATGGGAATAATTTCCTAGAGGGTGACATAAAGTCTAGAAAACTTGGTTTCATTTTTAAAAGATGGGGCATGCTTGGCTTTAGGCTAATGGAGAGAAGCCCATGGATAGTGAGAGACTGGAGAACATCAAACAAGGGATAATTTGTTGGACAAAAGCCCAGAAGAGGAGGGAAGAAACAGAGGGAATCCAGGTGAAGGCAGTGGAGGAAGCTTCTCTCTCTCCCTCTGAGAAGGCTGGGTATGAATGCAGAGGCCCCAAGGGAAGTCACCTCATCTGAAGAGTGACATCAGGAAAGGCCTGAGGAGAGCAAGAAGTTTTCAATCTCTGCTTCAGAGAAATGGGAGAAGCAGACTGAAGTACACAGAAGGACGACCAAGTTGCATCGAGGGCCAGCTGAAATAAAAATTACAAAATTAACAGAAGTTTGATTTTTTTTTTGTTCTTTCAACAAATACCTAGCACATGTATCATTTTCCAAGTGCCGTCTTACATGCTGGGGATACAATAGTTAACCCTAAATTTCTGACCTCAAAGAGCCATTGTCTGTCTTCCCCAACTGGAATATAAATCCATAATAAGTAAGATAGTTTCAGATGCCAATAACGATGAGGTAGATAAAATAGGGTCCTGTGATGGAGTGACAGGAGGAAGCCTCTTGCTGGATGGTCAGGAAAGATGTGCCTGAAGAGATGACCTTTGACCCAAAGCCTGAAGGATGAGAAAGAAGCAACTTTGAGAGTGGATGTAAAAGCGACTCCAAGTGCAAAGAGCCTGAGGAAGAAAAAAACTTGGAATATTTAAGGACAGGAGGCCAGTGGGGTTACATCAGGGTCAAGGGAGAGAGACAGGGAGATCTGCAAGGCCGGATAATAGGTTCCCGAAGGCCACGATAAGGATTTTGGATTTCATTCTGGTTACAACAAGAAGCTTCTGGTTGAGATTTTAAAGCAAGGGAGTGACGTAATCTGTACCTCATTCTAGAACAGCTGCTCTGGTTACAATGTGGAGGATGGACAGTAGGGAAAGATTGGGGGGAGAAAAACCAGTGGGGAAGCCAGGTAGATTCCCCAAAAAGACAAAGGGTCAAGGTAGTTGAGAGGGAGGAGGGCAGTTCAGGAGTAGGATTAATGCCAAAGGGCAGGAAGTAGAAATTTCGGGTGTTGCCTCAGAAATGTGGACGCTCATTTTTAACCTCAGTAACTCACATAGCCACATGTGGAAGCATCACTCACATCTCGTCATCCTTGCCTGTTGCACAGGTCCTTGGAGGCCAGAAACTGCAGGGTTCATTGGATACATTCTTCTCTGCCCACCCTAACCATGTCTTCTCAGTTGTTGGTTTTTTTTTTTAATAGAATTTCTTTTTTTAGAGCAGTATTTTAGAGTAGGGGTTGAGAGGAGGGAAGGGTGAATATGTGGAACACAGCAGATGTTCAGGACAATGAAACTACTCTGTAAGCTACTGTACTGGTGGATACATGTCATATATTTGTCCAAACCCACAGAATGTACACCACCATGGGTGAACCTAATGTAAACTATGGTCTTCGGGTGATTGTGATGTGTCCATGTAGGTTCATCAGTTGTAACAAATGTACAACTGGTGGCGGATGCTGACAGTGGGCAGAGTATGCACGTATGGGGACAGGGGGTTTATGAGAAATCTGTACCTTCCACTCAATTTCGCTGTGACTTTTTCTACTATGTTGGAGGCAAATCCTTACCATCCTATCGATTTCCTGCTATTGAGCTCTGTTCTTGACTCACCACTCAGAGCAACACCAATGAAAACGTCTCTCAATGTTTTATGAGCCAGAGAGCATTAACATATGTAAAAGTGCACAATCTTTTCTCTGAAGGCCACCAATCTGTAACGTGCAGGTCACAAAAGCTGAGTGTGAACAGCATTATTAGAGCATGTTCTTTTTTTTTTTTTTTTTTTAATTAATTTTATTGGGGTGACAATTGTTAGTAAATTTACATAAATTTCAGGTGTACAATTCTGTATTACATCGTCTATAAATCCCATTGTGTGTTCACCACCCAGAGTCAGTTCTCCTTCCATCACCATATATTTGATCCCCTTTACCCTCATCACCCACCCCCACCCCCTTACCCTCTGGTAACCACTAAATTATTGTCTGTGTCTATGAGTTTTTGTTTCTCATTTGTTTGTCTTGTTCTTTTTGGTTTATATACCACATATCAGTGAAATCATAGGGTTCTCTGCTTTTTCTGTCTGACTTATTTCACTTAGCATTATTCTCTCGAGATCCATCCATGTTGTCACAAATGCTCCTATATCATCTTTCCTTAACGCCGAATAGTATTCCATTGTGTATATGTACCACAACTTCTTTATCCATTCATCTATCGAAGGACATTTTGGTTGTTTCCATGTCTTGGCCACCGTAAACAAAGCTGCAATGAACATTGGAGTACACGTGTCTCTGTAGAGAAATGCTTTTATATTTTTGGGGTAGATACCCAGGAGAGCGATTGCTGGGTCATATGGTAATTCTATTCGTAATTTCTTGAGGAACCTCCACACTGCCTTCCATAGCGGCTGCACCAGTCTGCATTCCCACCAACAGTGTATGAGAGTTCCTTTTTCTCCACAGCCTCTCCAACACTTGTTACTATTTGTTTTGTTGATGAAAGCCATTCTGACTGGGGTGAGGTGATATCTCATTGTGGTTTTCATTTGCATTTCTCTGATGATTAGCGATGTTGAGCATTTTTTCATATGTCTATTTGCCATTTGTATATCCTCTTTGGAGAAATGTCTCTTCAGGTCCTCTGTCCATTTTTCAATTGGGTTGTTTGTTTTTTTGTTGTTGAGTTTCATGAGTTCCTTGTATATTTTGGATATTAGCCCCTTATCAGAGGAACTGTTTGCGAAAATCTTCTCCCATTCAGTTGGTTGCCTCATTATTTTGTCAATAGTTTCTTTTGCTGTGCAGAAGATTTTCAGTTTCATATAATCCCATTTGTTTATTTTAGTTTTTACTTCCATTGCCTTTGGAGTCAAATTCATAAAATGCTCTTTGAACCCAAGGTCCATAAGTTTAGTACCTATGTTTTCTTCAATGCAGTTTATTGTGTCAGGTCTTATGCTTAAGTCTTTGATCCATTTTGAATTAATTTTGGTACATGGTGACAGATAGCAGTCCAGTTTCATTCTTTTGCACGTGGCTATCCAATTCTGCCAGCACCATTTATTGAAGAGGCTGTCTTTTCTCCATTGTATGTTTTTAGCTTCTTTGTCAAAAATTATCTGTCCATATTTATGTGGTTTTATTTCTGGGTTCTCAATTCTATTCCATTGGTCTATGAGTCTGTTTTTCCGCCAATACCAAGCTGTTTTGATTATTGTAGCCCTGTAGTACAAGGAAAAATCAGGGAGTGTGATACCTCCAGTATTGTTCTTTTTTTTTAATATTGCTTTGGCTATTCGGGGTCTTTTGTGGTTCCAAACAAATCTGATGATTTTTTGTTCTATTTCTTTAAAAAATGCCATTGGGATTTTAATGGGGATTGCATTAAATCTGTATATGGCTTTGGGTAATATGGCCATTTTAACGATGTTGATTCTTCCAATCCATGAGCACGGAATGTCTTTCCATTTCTTTGTGTCTTCTTCAATTTCTTTCAAAAATGTCTTATAGTTTTCAGCATATAAATCCTTCACATCCTTGGTTAAGTTTATTCCTAGGTATTTTATTCTTTTTGCTGCAATTGCAAAAGGAATTGTTTTTTCTATCTCTTTTTCTGAGATTTCATTGTTGGTATATAGGAAAGCAATGGACTTTTGTACGTTGATTTTGTAGCCAGCAACTTTACTATATTCATTGATTGTTTCTAATAGCTTTTTGGTGGAGTCTTTAGGGTTTTCTATGTATAGCATCATGTCATCTGCAAAGAGTGACAATTTAACTTCTTCATTCCCAATTTGGATGCCTTTTATTTCTTTCTCTTGCCTGATAGCTCTGGCGAGGACTTCCAACACTATGTTGAAAAGCAGAGGTGATAGGGGACAACCTTGTCGTGTTCCTGAACGTAGAGCAAAGGGCTTCAGCTTTTCACCATTAATTATGAGGTTAGCTGAGGGCTTGTCGTATATGGCCTTTATTATGTTGAGGTATTTTCCTTCTATACCAATTTTAGTAAGTGTTTTAATCATAAATGGATGTTGTATCTTATCAAATGCTTTTTCTGCATCAATTGATAGAATCATATGGTTTTTGTCCTTTATTTTGTTTATGTGATGTATCACATTGATGGATTTGCGAATGTTGAACCATCCTTGTGCCCCGGGGATGAACCCCACTTGGTCGTGATGAATAATCTTTTTAATGCATTGTTGTATTCGATTTGCTAGAATTTTGTTTAGGATTTTAGCATCTGTATTCATCAGAGATATAGGTCTGTAGTTTTCTTTTTTTGTGTTGTCCTTACCAGGTTTTGGTATCAGGGTAATGTTGGCCTCATAAAATGAGTTAGGGAGTACTGACTCTTCTTCAATTTTTTGGAAGAGTTTGAGCAGGATTGGTATTAGATCCTCTTTGAAGGTTTGGTAGAATTCACTGGTGAAGCCATCTGGTCCAGGAGTTTTGCTTTTGGGAAGGTTTTTGATGACTGATTCAATTTCGTTACTGGTGATCGGCCTGTTTAGATTTTCCACTTCTTCTTGGTTCAGCCTTGGAAGGCTATATGTTTCTAAGAACTTGTCCATTTCTTCTAAGTTATTAAATTTGGTGGCATATAGTCCTTCATAGTATTCTTGGATAATCCTTTGTATTTCTGTGGTGTCCGTGATAACTTCCCCTTTTTCATTTCTGATTTTGTTAATTAGTGTCTTCTCTCTTTTTATCTTAGTGAGTCTAGCCAAGGGTTTGTCGATTTTGTTAATCTTTTCAAAGAACCAGCTTTTTGTCACATTAATTTTTTCTATTGTCTTTTTGTTCTCTATTTCATTTAGTTCTGCTCTGATTTTTGTTATTTCCTTTCTTCTGCTGACCTTGGGTTTCGCTTGTTCTTCTTTTTCTAGTTTTTTAAGGTGTAACATGAGGTTATTTATTTGGGATTTTTCTTGTTTCTTGAGATAGGCCTGTAATGATATAAATTTCCCTCTTAAAACTGCTTTCGCGGCATCCCAAAAATTTTGGTAGGATGTATTTTCATTGTCATTTGTTTCTATGTATCTTTTGAGCTCTCCTCTAATTTCTTCTTTGACCCAGTCGTTCTTTAAAAGTATGTTGTTTAATCTCCATGTATTTGTGTTTTTTCCTGCTTTCTTTTTGCAGTTGATATCCAATTTCAAAGCTTTGTGATCAGAGAATATGCTTGGTATGATTTCAATCTTCTTAAATTTGCTGAGGCTGATTTTGTGTCCCAATATATGGTCTATCCTTGAGAATGTTCCATGTACACTAGAAAAGAATGTATAGTCTGATGTTTTAGGATGAAGTGCTCTATATATGTCAATTATGTCCAATTCATCTAATGTGTCATTTAGGGCTGCGATTTCGTTATTTATCTTCTGTTTGGATGATCTATCCATAGCTGTCAATGATGTATTTAAGTCCCCTAGTATAATTGTGTTTTGGTCAATTTCTCCCTTTAGTTCTGTTAGTAGTTGCTTGGTATATTTCGGTGCTCCCTGATTGGGGGCATAAATATTGATGACTGTTATGTCTTCTTGTTGTATAGTCCCCTTTACCATTATGAAATGTCCATCTTTGTCTCTTGTTATCTTTTTCACCCTGAAGTCTGTTTCATCGGAAATCATTATGGCTACACCTGATTTTTTCTGGGTACCATTTGCTTGAAGTGTCAATTTCCACCCTTTCACTTTGAGTCTATGCTTGTCCTTGTAGCTGAGATGTGTCTCTTGTAGGCAGCATATGGTTGGGTTTAGTTTTTTGATCCAATCTGCTACTCTGTGTCTCTTTATTGGTGAGTTCAGTCCATTTACATTTAGGGTGATTATTGATATGTGAGGATTTCCTGTCATTCTGTCTTTAGTTTTCTGGTAAGGCTGTGTCTCCATTGTTTCTTTGCCTTTTTGTTGTTGTCTGTTATTTCTGTGTGGTAGTATTCTATGATGTTTCCCTCTGTTTCTTCTTTTATTACAGTATATATTTCAGATTTGGATGTTTTTTGAGTGGTTACCCTTGAGTTTATGTAAAAGAAAGTTTGATATTTAGAGTATTCCAGTTTCTTCAGTCTGCTTACTTTCTCTATTCCCATATTCCAGTTCAGGCCTTTACGCTCCCCCTTTTTATGTTTTGGTTGCCACAAGTTGTCCCTGTTGATGGTGGTCTAATAGCCTCCTTTAGTATTTCTTGTAGTGCAGGTCGTGTATTAGAAAATTCCCTCAGCTTCTGGATGTCTGGAAAGGTCTTTATTCCTCCTTCATATCTAAAGGAGATCTTTGCTGGATATATTATTCTTGGCTCATGATTTCTCTCTTTCAATAGTTTGAATATTTGGTTCCATTCCCTCCTAGCTTGTAGAGTTTCTGCTGAAAAATCTGATGATAATCTAATGGGCTTTCCTTTGTAAGTTACCGTCTTCTTTTCCCTGGCTGCCTTGAGGATTCTTTCTTTATCATTGATTTTAGACAGCTTCAATACAATGTGCCTTGGTGAAGGCCTGTTGGGATTGAGGTAATTAGGTGTTCTATTTGCTTCTTGGATTCGAGGATCCAGTTCTGTCCACAAGTTTGGGAAGTTCTCATCGACGATTTGTTTGAATATATTCTCTGTTCCCTTCCCTCTTTCTTCTCCTTCTGGTATGCCCATTATTCTTATATTGCTCTTTCTGATGGAGTCAGAAAGTTCTTGTAGAGTTCTTTCATTTCTTTTAAGTCTCAAGTCTCTTTCTTCTTCCCTCTGTGTAAATTCCAGGTTCCTATCTTCGATGTCACTGATTCTTTCCTCCATCTGGTCAACTCTACTACCTAAGCTGGATATTTTATTGTTAATTTCTTCTATTGAGTTCTTAATCTCCAGAAATTCTATTTGGTTCTTTTTCAAGATTTCAATCTCTTTTGTAAAATGCTCATTGTGTTCTTTGATTGTGTTTCTGAGTTCATTAAACTGCCTTTCTGTGTTTTCTTGCATCTATTAGAGCATGTTCTTAAGGATATACCAAAATGTCTGCAGAGGTTCTTAGAGTAATAAAAAGGAGCTAAAGAAGATTGTTCCCTTCTGTTTTCTGATTTAATTTTGTGTGTGTGTGGCATTTTCCTTTCATTCTACGAAAATGGGTATGTTATTAAAGGAACTGTATTCCCAAGTCTACCCAGTCTAGAATATACTAACCTCCATGAAGAGGAAGCTTTCTATATTTAAAATCTTCCCATGTGTGTTTTCACTGTGGAAATAGAGAGCACAAATGTATTTACGGTGAGGAGCACGTCTCCTTCCAGCCTTGCCCCCTTCCCCCATCACACTGTTACCCTCTCAGGATGAAACCACTGTGCCCAGTGACATATTTTTCAGAGATTCTATTTATATAAGCAAACACCTACTTATAAAAAAGTATAAATAGTTGCACATTGTATGCTGTTCTGGACTTTTCTTTTTGCTTAACGTGTCTTGAAGAGTCTTCTATAGCTCAGGATAGAGTTGCCTCATTCTTTTTCAATGCAACTTTAATATAAAGGTGCTATAGTTGAGAAATTATAAGTAATTTATCTTTGCCAATTCAACAGCAGAGCTATGACTAGATTAATCCTTAGTTTTCTGGGCTTTCATATCAAATAGTTCAAAGGTTTAACTTTTTCCTCTCCCCTTGTGGCCCTATTTTCGTTACTAAGATTCCCCATTCGATGGCCCTCCAATCCCCATCTGAGGTTTGACACTTCTCCAGCTTCTCCAATCTGATCACATTTTTGATGAGTCAAATCTAATAAACCCAGAGGATGTGGCTCAGATGTTCCTTAAGTACAAAAGAGTAAAAGATGAAATAAAGTATAGAGGACCGAGGGCTCAGGGTTTGTTCAGTGTTTGAGATTTGAATATGTGTGTGTGTGTATCTTAACTCCTCATCGATTTCAGCTAGATTCATCAATCCCAGCTTTCCACTCCGAGATGAGGATAAATGCATTTTAGCTCCTGGTATAAGATGAGTACACACCTCAGGACTGTTCTAGGAAATCATAGTCCCTTAGATCATTGTAGTTCACAAGGGCAGTGCAATCAGGTATTTTTAAAATACTGTTTCTGATTCTAACTCTTTTTCTCTCGAGGTTAGCAAGGCAGGCACATTTGCCCAGGATCACTGAGAATGTGAGGTCGGTCACTCCTTGACGCGGCAGCTTGAGCAGGCTGTGTGCTAAATGCAACTCCGAAACAGGCCCTATAAATAGCCGCTCATTGTCAGTGTGTGTGAAAAGACAAGAGTGAGCGTGCGGTGGGATGATTCAGTTCTCTTTAAGTGGTTGCGTCTGTGCAGGGTTCCAAGTGAATAACTGCTCCTGCTGATAATCTAGTCAGACGACAACTGCGAGCGTTCACCACGACGGAAGGGAAGCTGTTGGATGCTGTTTCTGCCTCCACCATGGCAAAAATCATTTTGAGGCACCTCATTGAGATTCCAGTGCGTTACCAGGAGGCGTTTGAAGCTCGAGGTCTGGAAGACTGCAGGCTGGATCACGCTTTATATGCCCTGCCCGGGCCAACCACCGTGGACCTGGGAAAAGCCAGGGCGGCCCAGGCTCCTCCAGTGGACTCAGCCACAGAGATGCCACCCCAAGAAGGCAAATCACGCTTCCAGATCCTGCTGGACGTGGTCCAGTTCCTCCCCGAAGATATCATCATTCAGACCTTCGAGGGCTGGCTGCTGATTAAGGCTCAACATGCAACCAGAATGGACGAGCATGGTTTTATCTCAAGAAGCTTCACCCGACAGTATAAACTGCCAGATGGCATTGAAACCAAAGATTTGTCCGCGATCCTCTGTCACGATGGAATTCTGGTGGTGGAAGTAAAGGACCCAGTTGGGAAGAAGTGAAATCCTATCAGTGCCTGTTCACACAACAGGAGGAAGACTACAATTCCGCCAGTAAATGGCACTGCCGAAATGTTTGTATTACCCACGTTTGAAATGATTCTTAATGAAGATTAAAAATATAGACAGAGTTCCTGGTATGTTGAGGTTGTCTTTGTTTTTCTTACTCAGCACGAATTGCTGTTAAGTATGTTCCTACAGCTGAAAATGATGCTCTTCTTACACCTGAAATAATGAGAGTTTGGAAACCAGTTTGATTCTAGAGAGAACTCAGAATTATTTCTTCATTATGCCAACAATGCCAGAGAAGGTGCATTAGTAACACTGGGTGGCAAAAGAGCCATCCTCATTTAAGGCATGTTTATCCATTGTATGAAAACGTTTTACATTGCTAGAAAGAGTTGTGATCCTCTTCACCTGATACGCTTTTCTTTTCAGTGTATTTTAATGGCAGTGGAACTTTGTACACATAGTCTGAAGATGGAAATACAGTAGTTGGAAATGGAGACTGAAATATATTTTATGATTCACTTACAGTTTTTATGATTTTTATGATTCACTTACTGCCTTAAACTTATATTGGCATTTTCAGATATAAATCTTATTTTTAAAAAGTTCCAGATATGTACCTGATTATTTACTGAATCTTACCTGCAGTATTTTTTTTTAAAGTTCTGTGGATACTTATGAAATATAAATAAGATGTGTTAATTCATATTCTTATAAGTTTATATTAAGTTTAGGAAAACACTTTAAAAAGTACAATTACTGAAATCAAAGTTTTTCATCTATGTTCTTTAGATGCTACTTAAAATTTTAGATTTCAGAAGATGGCAAAATGTAATGCATCTGCTCTTTCTGCACAATCCTTAGCTTGAAATAGCCTGGCAGGCCATGAAAGCTCTGGGGCTCAGCTTACACAGGCGTTGAGTTTAATACAGTGTGTGTGGGGGGGGGGGCGGGGGGGGATATGAGGGGGAAGAGGGAGGTGGCTTAGCGCTGTTTCTTTTCTCCCCAACTCTTACTTCAGCCCAAGGGAAAGGCTAAGACATTGGTGGAGGCTAAGGATTTGCTTTAGGAATATTGCTTTCAATGCTGGTCTGTGACATTCCACAAATCTGCTATCTCATTCTGTGCATACTAAATATTTCTTTGGAGGAAGTAGCTGCTTTCACCCAGCTCCCAAGTGAGCCTGAGGACAGAGCTATGAATAGAAGAGGAAGGCGGGGTGTGGAAACCACCAGGGCTGACTGAAGACAGCTGACAATACCACCCTGCTCCTCTCTATGGTGCTTTACGGTTTAAATACAAATATGAGACTCCTGAAGCAATAGAAAAAGAAATCAAACGTTCTAAAAGTAGTTTTGAAAACAAATGTAATCTGAGAAAGACGTTTGTTTACAGTCTAAACTGAAAGGATTTTGAAGCTACACGTTCTCAGGAGGTTATTGCCTATGCACTGAGGTTTGTGCGTCCAAGTCTAGGATATGTTTGACAGAATGACTATCACAGACCAGCTTTGCTACATAATAAAATTCATAGTACTTAATGAGATTACATTTGCTGATATGATTAGAACTGAAACACCCACATTACATATTGTTTCCCATCAATTAGCAGAATAGTGTGAAAACAAACTAGTGCTTAGAAACAAAGAGCCCCTCTCATTTGGCCTTGATCTTCACTCTAATTGAGATCCTAGTTCTGCAAAAGTTCAGGAAGTGAAATTCTTACCATGAGGAGCCACTGATAGGAAATATTTCCTTTAAAAATGAGAATTAAAATAAACACATCATCCAAGTAGTATTTATTTTTTCTAAGATAAAGTTTAAAGTAATACACAGCCATTTTTTTTTTTAATTTGGAAAACATACCAAACATTATAGAAAATAAAAACCATTTATTATTCTTCTACTACCATGAGGTAGCTACTTTAAATTTCTAGTTCATTCTCTTATACGTAAATACTTGTATCACTTTTTACAAAACTAGGATTATGTTTGCATGACATCCCGATCGTACTAGTTACTGTCTGTTGCCCTTCCCACCTCCTGCCCACCCAGACCCATCCTCTACCCTTCTCAGTCTCATTCTGAGCCCAAGCTGGCTGACCCCTGTGGCCACGTCATTCTAGTTTCTAACTGGGTTCAGCAACGGAGGCACTGACTGCAGACCAGAGACTGGAGAGAGAAGATTGGTGGGCACGGGGGAGAAGGCTCAGGTGTTTCTTTCTCTGCTGCCACCCTGCGGCGGCGCTCTGGCAGGGCCTGCGTCCCTCCATCACTGGGACACTGGAGAGATGGCCACTCCTCCAGGACTCCCACTCATACCAGTTCCGGCACTGTACCACTGTTTCTTCCTCTTGGCCCTTCAGCATTTGGGTGGTGATGTTTTCTGCCCTTTCTTGTCCCTGGGATTCACCATCCCCTGTGGATTACTTTGCCTGCTATCCCATAGACAATTCCTTCCTTAAAGTCTCTTTCAGGCGATAGAATTCTGTTTCCTGACAGAACCTTGATTGACTTCTTACGTGATTAAAAAAATAGCACATCATTTGCTTTTGCTGCCAAACATTAACTGACGTGCAACGGGTATCCACTATTCCAATGCAGATAAACTGCATTATAACTTAACCATTTCTTTTCACTACTGGTCCCAACAGGAAGCGGATGGCACTCTCAAATTGGAATAATTTATTTATAAGGAGATTAATTACAAAGGAGTGGGCAAGGTGGAGAGGAGCTGCAATGGATAGTACATTACCTAAGTGTAGCCAATGAGAAGTTGTTATGTCCCTTCGGTCCAAAGGGATGGGAGGAGGAAATAAGTCTCAGAAATCAGAAAGAAATTTGGATATAGGACAACCAACCCCAGGTGATCTCATAGGAACCAGGAGAATAAATACTTTTTCCCTCCAATCTCCTACCAGGGCACCCCATTGGCTGGACCTAACTGGTAGCCAGAGGGTGTGCGTGACCTATTGACATAGGTCAACAGCCTCTCAGGGCAGAAGGCAGGGTAGGGAAAAATGGTGAGTAACTCCTGGGGGCAAGGGTAAAATATCCAGCACTCTTAATAATATGAGAGCTGTCATTATAGCTCTCATAGAAAACCTCTTCTGTAAAATACATCCTGTGACAAGGCTTGAAGTACCCACACTTTATTTGGGAAGCCCAGGATGGCAAAGACAAGGAAATAAGGGAAACGAGGCAAGAAAAAATGGAAAACAAAGTGATATGATGTGTTTCCAGGCTGGCCACTGCTTCACAATGAGCTATGAAGAGACTCAGGAGCCTCTTGGCAGGGATGTTGGCTCAGCACCTGGAACTTCTCCAGAAGATCTTCAGGAAGAAATCAAATCTTAGAGCAAATGCACAGGAAAGACAGGAGAGAGAATTTGTCTGCCCTGTTCCTTTCTATGTCCTGTTTCCCATCAGTCACGGTTCAGCTCACAGGGAACAGACTCTCCTGTACTGCTGGGTTATATCTTCCAAGCCCTTAGTGGCTGCTCAGGGAATCAGACGCCCACCGTGTGACATTTCATCCATTCTGGGAGCAGAAGGGCCACTGAGCATGGTTAAGACGCACACAGGGGGAGGAGTGCAGGCTCAGGGCTTCAACTTGGGCTCCAGCCACCTTAGTAGACTTAGCAAAGGCTCCGGCAGCACATGGTCAGGGAGGCAGGAGATGCCTTTAGAACAAAGAAGGCAGGCGAGAAGGTAGGGTACAGACTAAGTCCAACACAACCTCAAATCCGAGACTGCAGAAAGCAGGTGCCAGGGAAATCACACGATCTTGCAGCATCTACTACTGCCTGTCTGCCCTACTGCCTTCAAATTATGGACTTTAATATCACTTTATATTTTAATTTGTATCTGTTTACGTGCAGAGCCAGTCCTCTTGAACATCTCCAGAATTTTTCTTTTCCTATAGATTGTGGACCAAAGTTTTGTTTTTATTTCGAATGGCCTGCCTACCCTTTATCCTGGAAGTCCAGGTCATTAAAGAGTTTGGTTCCCATTGGCCCTTCCCTGAGTCCAAACTGTATTGTGCTGTTTTACTGAACCTGCCCAGTTTTACATCTTACTACTTACTTGTGATTATCTGAAAATTGCTGTTAGTGGTCCTTAGCACATCAAAAAAGTGATTTTAAAAAACACAATGGTATACAACTTCAGGTAAAAAAAACAACAAAATAAAACATAAGAAGCCAAACATCTACAGTGATTTCCTTAAGCTTAATAAAAATCTGACTTTTACTAACACTGTTCTCTTCAGAGGCTCTCAAATAGTTGGAAAGAAGAATAAAAATGTCGGTTCACTATGCTGATTGACAGCTTACATAGTATTGTATTTTGAAAAGAACTCTGTTTTAGCAATGAAGTTGGCCAGATGTTCTTCACAAAATAACAGAGTATTTTGAATTTGAAAAATAAATGATCCCAAGTAACTATATTCTTCTATATTTCCTTAGCATTGTTTAATACATGAAAGTATGTAGGTGTGTATTTATAAACTCCTGTTTATTAATGTTTTCTAACTTCAAGGACAAATACAAAGAAAATGTAGTGTCATTAGATAAAATGGTCTGTATGATAATGTTCTTTGTAATTTGTTGAAATTTTTTTTCATGACCTGGTATGCAGTAATTTAAAAAAATATACCATGTATACTGGAAAATAATCTATGTGTATATTTCTATTTGGGGATATATATGTATACACACACTATTAACTTTGCTTTTATTTTTTGCTTGTGGCTACTAGAAACATTTAGAATGGCATTTAAAAACCTCTCAATATGAAAGGTCAGTTTAAAATTTTAAAAATAATTCTGGTCCTTTTTTTCCTTTGTATATTTTCAGCTTATGTTGATATTTGATTATAAATTTGTAATTTCTCTCAATTGGATTATTTCTTGTGTTATTATGTAGGCTCCTTCTGTGTCTCTATTTAAGGATTTTAGCCTTAAATTTGGTTTTGTCTGATAATTTCACTTTTTGTTTTACTATTTGCATGACATCTTTTTTCTTATATATTCAATGTAGTTTAAGTGTGTTTCTTAAAAACAGTAGCATGTAGCTGCATTTAAAAAAATATAGTCTGATAAGCTGTCCTTTAATAGATGAATTAACTCAGTTACTTACTGTATTAAATACTTTGATGTATTTATGTTTTGTATTTGTTTATCATGATTTTCCTTTTCTTTTCTGTCATTGGAGTATCAAGGTATCTATGCTTACCTCCTTGATTTTTTTTTTATCTTTAAGGTGTTAAAATTTAAATGTTAGAAAATTTATAGGTTCATATACATTTTTGAAAAAAACCAATAAAAGTATAAAAATGTAGACATTTAAAATTACTCAATATTTCTATCCTTCTCTTGAGCATAACTAGGACTTTTGTGTCCTTAATACCCATTAAATACTCTCCCCCATTTTCCTGTTATTGTTAATTTTAGTTTTAACTTTAATTATTGAGTACTAAAATCCCACTATTAAAAGAAAATTTTGTGAATTTCTGTGCTCCCCTTTGTTTCTTGTTTTCCAGTTTCCCTCTGCATTCCTTCCTCTTCTTAAGGTATCTTGTTATTTTCATGTGGGTCCATAGGTAGAAAATTCTCAGTCTTTACACTACTTCACTCTTGAGAAGTATTTACAAAGCATAAAATTCTAGGTAAACAGTTATTTCACCTCAGCACCGTGAAGATAATTGTCCTCTGGACTTACAGTGAAGTTTTCAACAACAGAATTGTTCCTCTGTATATTTGCCGTCGTCTTTCTCTAGTTGTCTTTAAGATTTTCTATTTATCCTTAATGCTCTGCAATTTCACTACGATGGATTTAGGTTTGGATCTGGATTTGTTTATGCTGCTTCGTGTGCAATCTGAAAAAAATGTACTTTTTGGGGGGGGGTCTGGAAATTTCATGGCTATTATTTCTTCACATGTTTTCCTATTCTCTTCTTTTAGAATTCCTATTAGTTATAGACTTTCAGAAGCTCTTGTCTTTCAGAAGCCTTTCAGAAGCTCTCGTCTTCCTGTGCTGTATTTCTGAGTTACTTCCTCAATCCTTATGTTCTCCTTTTCCTTTTGAAATACACGATACATGTATAAAAGTATAATTATTACTGTACACATGTTTTATATAAAAAGGCTATCCATGTATTAAACCACCCAGGACAAGAAATAGGTCATTGACAGTACCCAGAAGCTGTTCCCCTCCCTCCCTTTCTAGAAGCAACCATACTGTCCTCTGTGATAAGTTTTGCTTTTCTTAAAAATCTACTACCTATGTTTGCATCTCTAATCAATATAGCTTTGCTTGTGTTTGAACTTATCTAAATGGAATCATAGCCTTTGTATTCCTTTCTGACTTATTACTTTTACTTAAGATTGAATGCCATCCACATAGTACTCTGTTTATTTTCATTGATGTATAGATTTCATTCTATAAATATACCAAGTTTTTTGGTCTATTTGATTGACAATTGAGATCCTGGATTAGTTTGGGGCTATACAAACAATATAGTTCTGAATATTCTTGTACATGTCTATTGGTGTCCATGTGCAAGAGTGCCTACTTAGAATGTGTACCTAAGAATGAAAGTGCTGGATTATTGAGTATGGCCACCTTCCACTTAATCATGCCTAAGTGTTTTCCAGAGTTATTTACCAACTTATTCTGCCATCAGCAGCGTATGAAGTTTCTAAATTATCCTAAATGCCCAACATTTGGCATGGTCAGACTTAAAATATTGCCCATCTGGTGATGTGTACTATAAAGCACAGAGAGATACCAAGTCTCACTTTTACCACGTTCTGGGTTTATCCCATGTATTGTGTATTTCCCCAGTAGCTATGGTTTTCATTGAGGTCTTTTCTACATCAAGCTCTTCTTATTTCTGTTATTTGTTCTATAATTTCTTATTCTTTTACAATGGACATTATTCCTCTATATAATTCCTTGAGCATCCAAAACATACTTATTTTCAAAGTCTTTATCAGATTGTCCTACACTTCAGTTTCATCTGGAGAGAATTCAAGTTCCAAGAATGGACTTTGTTGATTTTCTTAGCATTACATTTCTCCAAGTGTTTAGGAATTTTGATTTTTAGACATTTTTTTAAAAGTTTATTGGGGTGACAATTGTTAGTAAAATTACATAGGTTTCAGGTGTACAATTCTGTATTACATCATCTATAAATCCCATTGTGTGTTCACCACCCAGAGTCAGTTCTCCTTCCATCACCATATATTTGATCCCCTTTACCCTCATCACCCACCCCCCACCCCCTTACCCTCTGGTAACCACTAAACTATTGTCTGTGTCTACGAGTTTTTGTTTCTCATTTGTTTGTCTTGTTTCTTTGTTGTTTTCAGTTTTATATGCCACATATCAGTGAAATCATAGGGTTCTTGACTTTTTCTGTCTGACTTATTTCATTTGTGTGAGAGGGTAGTTAATGTCTCCCCTCTACCCCATGCTTAGACTTCCCTATCTAGAAGTTTCACTACTGCCTTTACTTTATTTCTTAACTTAGGGGTTTTGAAAATTTCTGCCTTAAAGTACCTTGTGATGGCCAAAGTAACCTAAGATAGCCAAAACTTCTTAGACTTCACCTCTTGATAAGAGGACTGGCAATCTGCCCTTCCCTTGAATACCAACGGGCCTTGTGACCTGCTTTGACCAACAGAATGAGAAGGAAGTGGCACTATGTGATTTTTGAGGCTGGATCTCAAAAAAAGATCTAAAACTTCCACATTCATACTCTTCTGAACACTCACGTTTAGACCTCGTGCCACCAGGAGAAACCCCTCGGATAACCAAAGCTCACAGGTCAATAGCGCTGGCTGAGCTCCCAGCTAAATGACATACCAGACCAGCTGAGCCTCCAAACAAGACCATATGGAGCAGAGGGACACCCTAGCTGAGTCCAGTCAACACACAGAATCATAAGGAAATAAATGATTGGTATTGTTTTAAGTCACTAAGTTTTGCAGATAATCAAAACAAGAGGAAAAATGAATTCTAGTTACTTTGCTATCTTGTCAAAGCAAGAGTTTATTATTTATAGAGAAAAGGCTAATTATCAGTGATTCCTATGCTTATGTTGTAAAAATAACCAAACCTCCTTCCGTTATCTACTAATATACAGTGAGTTCCTGAATTATAGAATGAATTAGAATTTGTAATACCTCTGAATAGACTCCATTTAGAAATATATTTAAATGAGAAAACTTTTTTTTTTTTTTTTAAGAAGGGCGCAGCTCACAGTGGCCCATATGGGGATTGAACCAGCAACCTTCGTGAAACCAGCACCATGCTCTAACCAACTCAGCTAACCAGCCACCCCTAAGAAAACTTGTTATATTTGACATTTCCCACAGTTGTTAAAGCTAGGTATGTTAAACCTCTTGATATAATTTTAAAAGTGAAAGAACAACTATTAAAGGATTTACTCCAATGACACAATAAAAACCTTGCACAAAAATTTGTGAGGCATTCTTTAATTTGAAGTATTGAAAATATAAGAAATTTAATAAACAAACTAAAGCCTATCCATATTATAAAATCCTATATTGCCAATAAAAATCATCTTCTAGACAAATATTGAATGGAGTGGAAAAATGCTCTCTAAAATTAAGAAGGGAAAGAGAGTTACAAAACGTGTATGAAATTACTACCTTTAAGTTCAGTGGAAATACCTCCACGTCAATAAGGTTTTGTTTAGGACATGAGGTTAGTGGCAGTCTTGTACTCCATAATTTGGATATTCCATAACTTATTATATTGCAGAGAAAAATAATCAAAGAGTAATTTAAAAATGTCAAAAGTGATTATATGATTGGGATTTTAGGGCCATTATGTTTCATTGCAGATATACAGAAAACAAATTATTTTATAATCAGGAAAAAAAGTAAATATAAGCTTAAAATGTTCTAGAAATATAACATTTGATAAATGACCATCACAGTGTCTTGAAATAAAGTCCTTGTTTTACCTACGTAGGATGTTATCATTTCAGCAGAAAGCAAGTGGTTTGCTCATTTGATGAACACGCCCCATCTCTGTTGGGTTATACCAAAGAAATCAGAACTTTCAAGACCAATAATCCCAAGAGGTTATGATTCCATAAAATGCAATAAGCACAAATGACTTTTTTTCTAAAAGTCTAGCTTTCATTGCAATTGCAAATTATTTTCTAGTTTGAACTACAGAAGCATCCTGGAACTCCACTTAAGTGTTTATTAGTGAGGAAAAGCAAATGAGCTTCTTATCTGAATGGCAGGCCAGGAAAGCATATCGCCTTTCCTCCCTTCCTCTAGTGGACTCGACTGGATGGGGCAGCCACCATCACTTCCCTCTGTGAAATGTTACACTGGCGTTGCTGTGTTCCTACAGCAGCTGTCAGGCACATGCCATTCTCCTGAAACACTGCTCTTCAAAAGGGTGGAATTTCCCTCTGCTCTTGTTTTACCTCCTCAAACTCAGCATTTTCAAATTCTCCAACCAATGTTCATAGCCTTGGAGAAATCAATGTGGCCTTAATGTTCTGTTGCTATTGAATGGGACACATTTCTTATGAAACTGATTTTTTAATTTGCCGGGAAATTCTAAATAGGCTCTTTTATTGCTAAGTCCATGAATCGACTTTATCCCCAGTACAAGGGCAAAATAATTGAACCTCGAAGGACTATAGTTTCATGGCACAGAACAGAGTAGTAATTGAGAAAGTAGAGTTTGAAAGCAAACAAATGTAGACAGACAGGGGTTTGAGTACCAACTTTGCCACTTTCTAACCTGGTAATTTTGGTCAGTTTGCTTAACCCCTCTATGCCTCAGTTTCTTTATCTGTAAAATGGGGATAAATATAGTACCTATCACATAGGGATGTTTTGAAGATGAAATGAGTTCAAGATGTAAGGTGACCAACAGGCCCAGTTCATCCAGGCCTGAAGGGCCTCTTGGGATATAAGACTTTCTGTACTAAAATTGGGACATTCTAGGTAGACTAGATGTATGGTTGGTCACCCAATGAGATGTCAAGTATTTCCACAATGCCTGGTATCAAGAAATGATAGCCAGAATTTTATATATGACAAATATCTTTGAGAATATTCCCATGGATATTTTCTACACAGGTTAATTAGACACATCCCAACCTTATCTTTATTTTTATTTTTTTTATTGGGGAAGGGGTACAGGACTTTATTGGGGAACAGTGTATACTTCCAGGCCTTTTTTCCAAGTGAAATTGTTGTCCTTTCAATCTTAGTTGTGGAGGGCGCAGCTCAGCTCAAGGTACCGTGCTCAATTTTAGTTGCAGGGGGCACTGCCCAACATCCTTGCTGGAGTTGAGGAATCGAGTTGGCAACCTGTGGTTGAGAGCCCGTGTTCCAACCATCTGAGCCATCTGGGAGCTTAGCGGCAGCTCAGCTCAAGGTGCCCTGTTCAATCTTAGTTGCAGGGGGTGCTGCCCACCATCCCTTGCGGGACTCGAGGAATTGAACTGGCAGCCTTGTGGTTGAGAGCCCACTGGCCCATGTGGGAATTGAACCGGCAGCCTTTGGAGTTAGGAGCATGAAGCTCTAACCGCCTGAGCCACCAGGCCGGCCCCCAACCTTATCTTTTATAAAAAGACTAAAACATATAATTAAAACCATAAAGTTCATTAGTATATCAGAATCACAGTCCATTTCTAAGGTCTACTTGTTTATTTCTAAAATTCTACAAATCGATATTTTGCTTACTGAAGCCATGTCTTTGAAAAACTTATGTTGTTCTATCAAATGGTATGCAAGTACATATTTCCTAAAACATGTATCTATGTCAAGATACAAAGCTTTCTTATGATAAGAAATGAATTGTAGAATAATCTTTTTTGTCCAATGAATAAAAAGTCATTTAAGGGTTATAGAGCTTTTGGAGACAATATTCCCATGGGGAACATTTCTAGTTAAGAGGGTAAACTGAGCACACTTCTTTGTCTCTCCTATCTGTCAATCCCGTTTAATGACCTAAATTTCTCTTTTGTTCTGATTCAGTAGCACTGCAGAGACTAGGAAGGGACTTATCTGGTGACTTCAGAATGTAGCAAACTTCTGGCTGATAAAAAGCCATTGTGACCACATTGACAAACGTGGGAGAAGGGAGGCAAGGCCTAGTCATTCTTTTGTAAATTTGTCTGGTTTTAAGAATTACCCAGGGTCCCCGTTAGATGTACACATTTCCGGGTCTCTCCAACAGAGATTCTGATTCAGTTGTGAGTGTGGGGGTAGCCCTGGTACCTGTATTTGATTGGTGTCGCCCGTGATACTTATGACAGGACAGTTTGAAAGTTGTTCTCAACCAGGTATTGTCAGTATCCTTGGGTACCTCCAGCATTTAGGCCCATGAACCAGGGATGCTATACCTTCCACAATGCTTGAGCCAACATAACACACAAAAACAAAACACTGGAAACAGGGCAATTGCTGTACAGAATTTTAAATGGAACTCGATATCATTTAGTCTCTTCATTAATGTTTGCTAACTGCAGGACTTAAAATTACATATACAATTAAAATATAATAGATATCCCAAAGAGCTAGACTAAATATGGGCTGATCTGATAATTTTTCAGAAGATGAAAACATCACCCTTTTTTTAGGGATAAGGGAAAACATCTTCAGACAAGTAATTATTTTTAACTGATTTATTGCTGTTTTTTCTGTCTTCAAACATTATACAATACTAAATTTTATAGAAACACCAGGAAAGAGCTGTACTATTCCTTCCAGAAGAGACATTCTGAAAGGAGAGAAGAAATACCACCTGTCAAGAGACATGTTTTTACAAGACAAATTCTTCATTTCCTTTCTACTCACTGCTCATCAAGATGGCATATATAGTGTTTGTCCTTCTGTTTATATGTTTATTCTCTCTGGGGTGGTTCCCAGATAGTTTTAACTAGTTCTCTGTACCCATCAAATTTTATTTGCCCAGGGTATCAATGCTGTGACGTAGTACTGTAAGATGTTCTGTAACATGTTACCCTTGGAGGTGACTGGGAAAATGTACAGGAGACCTGTGTTACAACAGTCATGTGAATCTTTAATCATCTCAAGATTAAAAATGTAATTAAAAATTATATTCATTTATTTATATTCCCCTTATGACAACAGATTTTGAGGCTTTAAAAATCTGTGAGAGTTCCCCAGGAATCACTGAGCTAGTTTGTAGTCTCATCCTATCCGAACGAACACTTTGAGTCACCTGATCTGTTCTGATTTGGATCTTACTTCTATCAAACACAGCTGTTGTTGCCTTGAATAAGGGAGAATAAATCTTAGGCCCAGGAGACAAGCCTGAGGCTTTGGAAAGCCAGCAATCAAAATAGATCATAATGGGTTCTGTCTCATATATACGCCTGGCCTACATCTTACACCGATATTGTGATAGAAATTCTCTGAACAGCAGGTTATGTGCTTGCAGACTGATTGAAAAATACTTAGATGCTGTTGCTTTCTTTCAGAGGTTTAGTTAATGCAATTAATTAGCTTATTTCATTAGAATCAACTAGTAATGAAAAAATAAATCTACATTAACAGGCTCATTTGAGGAACAACAGCTGCTCCAAGATGCCAGAGGAGAAAGGGGAATTAAAAACCTGATGTCAGTCTGAGATATTTCTAGATTGCAAGTGTCTGATGTTTAACTCAATTAAAAAGAGTGGAATATGAGTGGAATATACAAAGTTTCTAAGTTTCCATGTCCTTCCTCCCTTCCCCCAGATTTTTTAGCTCTATGACTTTATATTTTACAGACTTAAAGAAATGGCTTGGTAGGCTAAAGTTACAGAACAAAAATGATAATTCTTGGTCCTCTATACAACACAACTCTCACTAGTAGATAGTATGTTCCCTTTATTCATATCTTCGAAGATTAATGTTTAAGTAGTTTTATCTTGGGGTAAGAAATGTTTCCTACAGGATGACTCTGGATACCTTTTTTATACATGTAAGTGGTACAGTCAGGACTGAAATTTTATTTTCAATCTTCTCATATAAAAATAATATAAGCAGCTTGTTAAATAGCACCTAGACTAGAAAAATGCAAGGGCATTGTAATGAATAATCCTAAACTCATTATGATCTTAGTGAACAGGTTCAGATTCAGGATAATACTGGAACTGATATTTATTAACACTGATGGCATCAAACGCATGCCTGATCAATGTCAAGAGTCATTAATTAGCATGTGGGATAAATTTAATGCACATCACTGCCAAATGCAGGCATGTTGGTGGAAAGATTGGGAGTTATTACAGCACAATTTCACTCCAGAAACCACACTATCAAGATCCATAGATATTACGTGTAACACTGGCTCCTTTCCTAGGCACATACACTTATATCATGATCACCCAAGAAAGAGTAGTTGATGAAGGCCACTCACAGGTCTAAGGCAGAAAGACAGTTCCTTTATGAAATAAACTGTCTTGTTATAGCTGGCCTCTTAAATGATCACACTACATTCAAGCAAACAGGGTGGGGACAAACTAACATAGATTAAATGGAATTGAAAATGAAGGGTCAAGAAAAAAAAAAAGAAAAGAAAACGAAGGGTCTGGTACATCTAGATAGCTGTTTTGTTAGACTCTGCTTAGCTGCAAGTTGCATTTAGAGTTGTTTCTGTTATTTATTTTTAATACCTATAGCCTTCCCTCATCAGCACAAATTGCCAAATGTTCCACTACATAGAATAAACTCCCATGAGCCTCCTCTCATCTCAGGCAATCAGCTAGTAGCATCGTGGAAATTTTCCTTTTATTCACCGATCCTGATCTGGTTTCACAGCCTGAATTAAGTCCTTGTTGTACAATGCTGTGACCTTGGGGACGTCATGTGGCTTTCCTGAGCTTCAATTTTCTTATCTGTAAAATTAGGGTTATGTGCGATTCAAAGGTGATGTATCTGAAGTACCTTGCTCAGAACATGGCTGGGAATTAATTGTGGTCACCATCAAATAAAGCATATCAGCAAGCTTGATTTGAAATTTCTTTCTTCCTTTAGATGATTTCACCATAATAAACTTAAGACCATGCAACATGCCTCCTCTCTTTAATACATAGCACAAAGCAGAATCCATCAGGCAGGTGTTTTACAGATAAAAGACTAGATAGTGCCCTCTAGTGGTGAACTGACAAAACAACCGAAGGCCATTTATTTTAGGATTTAGACTGAGAATTGATCACAGAAATACAATGCAAAGCTATAGTGTCAAATATAACTAAAATGTGGGCAGGATTTTAACTGCCACACCATTTTGTGAAACAATAAAACAAAGGAAAACTTCCTTATCTATTATAAAACAAATGGCAGTTGAATCATATGAGCTGCAAAAGAACCAGCCAGAAATGATTTTCTTTTTCAATCAAATGTGAACCACTTTGATTCATTTTTGCACTCATGACTAAGTGTTACATAAGGAAGTGATTTCAGTAGGATGAATTAACAGACCTCTTTCCAAATTCATATAGTAGCACACAATTACTTCACAGGATTTCTGATAGTTTAGAAGAGAGGAAATGTGCTGTGAAATCTTCTCCAATCATTGTCTCTAAGCATTAGTTGTTAGGTACAGAACATCCCTTCACCCTGACATTAATGGGGTTGTTCCCAACTCTCAAAATCTCCATTTCTACCAACACTATTGCCCTTCAAATTCAATCAGGACAGCAGCAGATAGTGGTTAAAAGCATGAACTCTGACGCCAGACTGGATTTAAATCCCAGCCTCACCATTTATTAAACATCAGTGGGCTCCATGCCTCATCTATAAAATATAGTATTAATACCAGCTACTTCACAGGGTTGTTACAAGGATTGATTAAGCTCATATATGGACAGAGATGACAACAGAGCCTGGAACGATTGTTAATCAGCAGCTGTTACTTGTCTATCCATCTCATTATTATAGAGAATGCATCAGAAGCTTAAGATACAGGCCCTCCCCAAAGAGTTTATAGTCCACATGGGAAGATCTTGCTAGAGGGGTGAGTCTTATCCCACTTCTCGGTCTGTGGGAGAAGGACTTTTCCTTAAACACACCCCTGGCTTCTCATGTACCTATCCTCGTTCTCCCCAGGAGAAGTGGTGACCCACTTGGACTGAAGTGACTGGCGACAATCCCACAAGGAAGAGGTACATTTTCTGATGCAGGTAGAGGGTCTTGTGACCCTCACTTTGGACCCTACAGTCCATCTTACAATTCAGCGCGGTCAATAAGAAGATAACTTAGTTTCCACCTACCAACCATTTGCGATAGTTCTCTGTTGGTTCAGAACTCAGTCTGAGAACTGGAGAACTTTTTATCGAGGAGAACTTGCAGACCCCAACAGAACATACTGACCCACAAAAACAATTCAGTGCTAACTGGTATGGTGTGAACCCACCATAGAAATGTTTCCAGAAGCAAGAATTTGGTGTAGGCTGAAGCAACAGGAAAGAGTTTCATGGCAGTGGCACTTACACTGGCTCTTGAAGAATGGGATAGAATTTGGATGGTGGGAGGGAAAGAAGAATCCTTCTGTAAGCAGAGGAATTTTTTCCTAAGACTTACAGCATTTGTACTTCTATGCAATTGGAATAAAATATAAAATATTGGTTAAACTTAGAAAGTCATATTCCTGTTTGGTGAGTACATAGTGACATAGCCAAGCTATGGCAGAGAAACAGGTGACATAGTTCCTCACTGCCTGGTTTTCCAATCACATGTGACTCAGCTGCCGGGAATGTTCTAAGTATTTTATGCGTATTAAGTCACTTCCTTCTTATCTATACCGTATGATATAAGTGTTATTATTTCTCTCATTTGACAACTGAGGATACCAGAGTGTAGAGAGTAGTAATTTGTCCAATGTCAGCAAGAGACAGCACTGGGGTGTGAGCCCAGGCAGTCTGACCCTACTCTGTTCTCTCACATCATCTGCTTTGTGGTTTATTAGTCTAAGAGAGGGATCCTTCCTTGTGAAGGGCATCAGTGAAGAGACCAGCCTTACCAGTGTAAAGGTTTAGACTTCGTAGGCTGCAATATGAGGCTGAGAGGCAGGAGAGGCTCATCAATGGAAGGTTTGAAAAGCCAGGCACAGGACTTTGGATGGCAAGATAAAAAGAAAAGGGAAGATTAATTCTATCATGCTCCTGCTCAAGGACAATTCTATGTTGCTCATTCTATACATTTCAAAGAAGACTTTAAGGTTTTCATTTGGTAGACTGGACATTATGTAAATAGGAAGACATGGCAGGACAAAAACAGAACTTGATCTCTGTGCCCTGGCTGGGCCACAGATGGGCAGGGCCTGTGGAAACATCCATTCTTTCCAAGTACCTGCCTAGAAGACAAGCAAGGCTGGAGGTACGAATTTAAGGTTTTATGTATATACTAAAGAGCTGAAATCATGAAATGTGAAGCTCCCTGAAAGAAAGAAAGAAAGAAACAAACAAAGATGCTAAAGGAGGCAGAAGAGAAATACTGATGGAAGAGGGAATATAAGCAGCCCAGTGCTGTGGAAATTAATTGACTTGCACAATTTAAGAAGTTCCCCGTCAGCTACTTCAAAAAGGTGGTAGAAGATGGGAACAGGTGCAAAGCGAGAAAAAAAATTTTAATTAAAGTTATTGGGGTAACATTGGTTAATAAAATTATGTAAGTTTCAGGTGTACAATTCTATAATACATCATCTGTATATTGCATTGTGTGCTCACCACCCAAAATCTAACTCCTTCTCTCACTGCATATTTGGCCTCCTTTACTTTTTCCATCCTTTCCCCCAGTTTCTCTCCACTCTGATAGAACCACACTTCTGTCATCTGAGTTTGTTTTGTTTTGTTTGTTCATTTGTTGCTTTCTGTTTTATATCCCACATATGAATGAAATAAAATGGTTCTTGTCCTTTTCCTTCTGACTTATTTCACTTAACATGATACTCTCAAGATCCATCCATGTTGTCACAAATGGCAAGAAAGATTTCATCATTTTTTATGTTTGAGTAGTATTCCATTATATGTATCACTTCTCCTCCTCCTCTTTCTCCTTCTTCTTCTCCTTCTTCTTCTCCTCCTTCTTCTCCTTCTTCTTCTCCTTCTTCTTCTTCTTCTTCTTCTTCTTCTTCTTCTTCTTCTTCTTCTTCTTCTTCTTCTTCTTCTTCTTCTTCTTCTTCTTCTCCTCCTCCTCCTCCTCCTCCTTCTCCTCCTCCTCCTCCTCCTCCTCTTCCTCCTCCTCCTCCTTCTTCTTCATTTTATTGGGGAAGGGGAACAGGACTTTATAGGGGGAACAGTGTGTACTTCTAGGACTTTTTTTTCAAGTCAAGTTGTCCTTTCAGTCTTGGTTGTGGAGGGTGCAGCTCAGCTCCAGGACCAGTTGCCGTTGCTAGTTGCAGGGCGTGCAGCCCACCATCCCTTGCGGGACTCGAGGAGTTGAACCGGCAACCTTGTGGTTGAGAGCCCACTGGCCCATGTAGGAATCGAACCGGCAGCCTTCGGAGTTAGGAGCCTGGAGCTCTAACCGCCTGAGCCACCGGGCCGGCCCCTTCTTCTTCTTTTTTAAATTTTGTGTTTAATAAATCATTTGATATTCCAGCAGCCCTGGAAGAAGGGCATTTCCTCATCACCACAGGTAAACTGAGAGGTAGAAGTTTGCCTGACGTGGCCAAAGTCAACAGCCAGTGAATGGAGGACCTATGACTAGAACTCAATGCCTATTTCAATGTTCTTTCAAAACTGCTGTCATTCTCCTTTTACAATATATTGCAAAATTGCTAAGTTAATTTTTTTATTAGTTTCAGGTGTACAAAACAATGTAATAGTTAGACATTTACACCCCTCACAAAGTGATAATCCCCCTCTCCCAATCTACTACCCCTCTGACATCATATGTAGTTGTTACAATTCCATTGACTCTATTCCCTATGCTGTACTCCACATCCTGTGACATATATATATATATATAGCTTAGTATATATAGTATTTATATATGTGTATATATTTATACACGTATACACATATATGTACACACACACATATATATATATTTATAGTTGACATTCATTATTAGTCAGCTTTAGCTTTAGGTATATACTACAGTGGTCAGGCATCTACACTGTCCATGAAGTGGACTCTCTGTGGAAATCAGTATGGAGGGATCTCAAAAAACTGGAGATGGAACTAACTTATGATCCAGCAATTCCACTCTTAGGTACTGTGTTTCCCCCAAAATAAGACTTAACCGGAAAATAAGCCCTAGCATGATTTTTCAGGATGATATTCCCTGAACATAAGTTCTAATGCATCTATGCAGCAAAAATTAATATAAGAGCCAGTCTTATTTTGGGGGAAACGCGGTATCTATCCAGAGAAATCCAAAATGCTAATTCAAAAAAATATATCTACCGCTTTGTTTGTTGTAGTACTATTCACAATAGCCAAGACATGGAAATAACCGAAACGCCCATCGGTAGACAACTGAGTTAAGAAACTGTGGTACATTTATACAATGGAGTATTATTCGGCTAAGTTAATTTTTAATCTCTAATGCATGAAAAATACTTGTGTAAAAATGGACACCATGTGACAAGTAATTAAACAAATGCTTTTTACCTTCTTTCCTTAAAATATTAGCTGCAGTGTACTGATTTACTACCGTGTTTTCCCAAAAATAAGACCTAGCCAGATCATCAGCTCTAGTGCATCTTTTGGAGCAAAAATTAATATACGACCTGGTCTCTCTTATATTATATAAGACCCGGTATTATATTATATTATATTATATTATATTATATTATATTATATTATATTATATTATATTATATTATATTATATTATACTAAAGTCCCGGTCTTATATTATATTAAAATAAAACCAGGTCTTACATTAATTTTTGCTCCAAAAGACCCATGAGAGCTGATGGTCCGGCTAGGTTTTATTTTCGGGGAAACATAGTATTATAACAACTCAGTTCATTCTTTGCACCCTCTATGGAACTGTGTTAGTTTCTTAGTGCTGCCATAAGAAAGTGCCACAAATTGAGTGACTTAAAACAACAGAATTTTATTCTCTCAGAGCTTTGGAGGATAGAATCTGAAATCAAGGTGTCAGCAGGGCCACGATCTCTGTGGGCTCTAGGGAAGGACCCTTGCTTGCCTCTTCTAGTTCCTGGTCCCTGCAGACAGTCTTGGCTCTCCTTGGCTTGTAGACATGTCACTCCAATCTCAGCCTCCATCTTCACATGGCCTCCATGCAGTACCACCTCTTCTTTATTAAATCATCTGTTGAAGGACACTTAAGTTGTTTCTATGTCTTGGCTATTGTGAATAATGCTGCAATGAACATAGGGGCACATAAATCTTTATAAATAAGTGTTTTCGAATTTTTCAGGTAGATATACCCAGAAGAGGGATTGTTCGGTCACATGGTAGGTAGCTCTATTCTTAAATTTTGAGGAAATTCCATATGGTTTTCCACAGAGGCTATATGAATTTCCATTCCCACCGACGTTGTATGAGGGTTCCTTTTTCTCCACATCCTCTCCAACACTTGCTATTTCTCGTCTTATTGATAATAGCCATTCTAACGGTGTGAGGTAGTGTCTCATTGTGGTTTTGCTTTCTGAAGCCAGGAAATTTAACAATGAGATCAAACACATTGAAGAGAGGAAATGGAACTTGGCTTCTTTCCTCACACCATTGCATTGGGTAAAGAAAGGGACATCTGGTTCATGGCATGCTCCTTGTTGTTCTCCACCCTCCTGGGCGTGGGGTATTTGTTAAGTTGGCTGGGGTGTTTGTGGTGGTGGTGAGGAATGCACCTTTGAGAGGTTTGGCAAGAAACAGAAATCAGGAAAGTGTAGCAGACTTTTCAAATATCTTTTAGAAGAACTTCAGAATGCCCAGCCAGTGTTAGCATATGTGTATAATCCTTCCTATGTAAATATCACGATTACATCATTGAGAAGAAATTTATATTAATGCAGTTCCCACCAGGAAAGCAGAAATCATTACCATTGCTTGAAACAGGGGATTTAATGCTCATGATGTGTTATGTAGGGGATGGGACAAGACGAAAAGCCATTCAGGGCACAGTGAGGCAACCCAGAGGTTAGCAACAGCAGAAAGCTACTTCTACTCCTAGTTTAGAAGGTCAAAGAGAAGAGGCCAGTTTCATACAGCACATGCGGGTAATGGTGGACCTATCAGGGAGAAAGCTAGATGATGAAGAGTTGCAGCTTCTGCCGGAGAACCCCTGGAATAGGGATGGAGAGATACTCTGGCTTTTCCCTTCCTTCCACTCTCCCATCTCCCTCACAGTAGGCAGTCCCAGCTGGACATCAGCTGATTGGGAAGCCTTGGAAATGCGGCCAGGAGGGGTCAGGCCCCAGGATACAGAGCAAAGCAAGGGACTGGCAATGGAGCACCTGAGGGCAAACACATCCGAGACGCACATGGTGTTCTTGTAACGCTTGGTCCTTTGTGGGGTCAGTCTCTTCCTCGTGGAGAGAAGATAAGGCCCACTTGAGGCGAAGTCATTCCTCTGGGAAGTCACCACAGCCCTGCCATCTGATTTTTTTCACCAGAAACCAATTAGACCCATTCTTCAGCCTCAGTTACAAAAGAATCAAGGTGTCTAACAGTAGCTCTCCTAGTAGGCCATACAGTTCTGGTACATGGAGGGAGGCACTGAAAGCTAGAGAGTGAGGACTCAGGTTGAAGAGCCCACTCCCTTTTTGAAGCTGTGAGGGAGCTGCTCTGCCCTGAGATGGGGAGCAGAATGGGACATGAGCTGGGAGTGAGTGCTGGAGGCTAAAAAGTTATGGTAGGAATACAGACCCTCACGTTGTAGGCCAGAGGGTTTATATTTTTCGTATACATTCTCTTTTGTTTTCTTTTAGCATTTTGGTACATTTAAAGAAGACATTTTAAACCCCTATGTGTCACACTGATGTTAAGAAGATGGGCAGGATAGGCGGGTGGATTTTTGTCTAAGCTTGTGTCGTAATTTTAGAGTAGCAGTGGATCTCTGGGGCCAGTGGTGGTGGGAGGACAGACATGACAGAAGCCAGAGGGGAAAATGAATTCTGAAAAGAAGCTCCAGGTGCAGGGAAGCAGCTGGTTAGGTGCCCTGACTGTCTAAGTCTAGCACTAAGCTTAGTACTTTGGGGTTCTAATAGTTATTGAGGACTCTCTAATGCCATGTACCGTTATAAACATTTTAGCTAATTTAACCCTAATAGCAACCCTATGAGGTAGGAACACATTACAGATACAGAAATTGAGACTTAAAGGTTAAGTACCATATTTTACCAGATATAATGTGCACTTCTTTGACCAAATTTGTGAGGGAAGAATAAGGATGCACATTATACATGAGTAGTACCGATTCCGTATCCATATAAAGGTTTTTAATACTTTTACTTATGCTTATGAGTTAAAAGTGTAACTCTAGAAATTAATAATGATATCCATATGCAAAATAATACCCTGGGATATGATAAGCGGTTGTTGAATTTACGACAAACTTGCAATGATTCGAATTAAGACAAGCTGTCTCCACAGCCTGTGAGTTTAACCATCACAGGGAAATCTGAGCACCTTGGGAAATAGAAGAGAAAATGCCTGTGGAGAAGGAGAGAAGATTCTGGAAAAGGTAAAATGAGGGAGGAAGACCTCAGAAAAAGATGGGAAGGGCTGGAGAGGAGAGGACAGGTGACTGGTTCTGTGAGTTTATGGTGCATTCAACATTGCATCAGCCAAGGGTGAGGCAATTTCTGTGGTGAATAGAGAACATTGTTGTACAGTCTGCATCTACCGATTCCAATAGCTAGATTCTCTGTGGACCTGCTGTCTGTTGTTCCTCTTATTCATACTGTGAATAAGGTTCTTATTCATACTGTGTCCTTGTATTTCTGGCTATCATTGACAGTCAGGGTGGTATTTGAAAAATAATTTATAGAAATATTTTGAAGCCTAGACTTATGTAAGCATCCTCAAAAAAGACTTTTGCTTGTTTGGGGGGTGCTGGCAATCTGGGGTCAGCTTAATTCAAGTTCAGGTTGGTTTTCGGAACCATGGATGATGGTAAACTGAGCCTTGGATGAGCTGGTAAATTTCTGATTTGCACTTTCTCCTATGGTTGGGGAGGGCTTTTGTGTCTCCGGCCAAAGCAAAGCATTACTTTCTAGGGGGAAAGTGACATAGAAAGTGTGAAAGCAATTAATTAATGATAGCTATACATTCTTAAAGAGTTGGTTCAGTATTTCCTCTCTCAGACCTCTGCTTTCTCTGCTCCTATCAGTAATGGTGATTCTGGGCTATTGATGGATGCAGGTCGCATGGTGACAGGTCAGCGTAGGGAGCACAGTCAGTAAATAGGAGAGAACAACAAGTATAGAAGTGTGTAAGCGGGAACTCAAAGCTGAGCTTTTAGAAAAACTCTGAACAATCTAACCTCACTCACTCAGCTTACGTCAAAATCAGTAATGAGAGTGCCAAAGCTATGACATCCTCTGACATCATGAAGAAACAATGAGGATGGAGGGGGTCCCTGTTTAAGCATAAAAGGGCCAGGCCAGTGTGCTCCCTGACCTAGTTTTTCCGGTCATAACTATCTCTTGGCTGCTCAGGGGGCTCCCAGGAGATGATGAAGGTAAACTGAGTACCATGACTCAAAATTGGCAGAAGTGGGGATGGTCAGTATCTGGGATTTGATTTTATTTCATCCTGTTTTTTAGCTAATACATTAGCCTGTTGCTCTTCATGGATGCTGGCAGAAGACATCTATTTGTTCTTCGGAGGGAAGGGACTTTAGTGCTCAAGGAACAGCAAAACAACACATTTGCACTGGTTCCTCTTGCTACCTCTCCCTGGGGCCCCAAGTCCCATGGGGGTAACACAGAGGGCCCAGATGGACATCTCCAAAGTGTCAGTGAGTTGCATTACAGGGGAAGACACAGATTTGGGAAACCCGCTGTTTTACAACCAGCAGTAAACAGCCTCCCGTTGTCCCAGAGGAGACATTGTCGCATTCCTCAGGATTGCTCTTTGCAAACAACCCTGAGAGTGTGGTCAGGGCCTTGCTTTCTTGGTATAATCAAGCAAGAATGTGCAAGGACACTCAAGGCTCGTGGCAACTTTCCCAACAGAGATAGTGTATGGGGATGACTTAAAATGTGTATAATCTTAAAAATATATTATTTTCCATTTATATTCCCTAAATTTTGGTCACCTGACCTGAGTCAAAGCCCCAATTGTTAGGATTCTGCTACTTATGTGATCATAATCTGTCCAGTTAGCACGCTTCCTCCACTATTACTCTCCTGAAGATTCCTTCCTAGTGTAAACCAGCTGTGCTTGTTTTCAATTATGTTCTTTTGCCTGCTCTGCTTATTTTGAAAGCAGCATGCACAGTGGATGATTGCTGATTTTGGCACTAAGAAAGCTGCGTTTAGGTTCAAGCTCTACCATTTGCCAAATAAGAGACCAACATGACCATCAGGAAACTCAGGTAGTAGACTGGGGTAACAGACAAACTTCCCTGTATAATATATATTATATTATATTACATATATAATATATAATATAATGTATATAATACAATATATTATAATATATAATATACATATAATATATGATATAACATAGACATATTACATTGTATTGTCATTTTGAAAGTCAAATTTCTCCTCTTCCCCCTAAAACTTGTTCCTCTATCTGCATTCTTTCTCTCACTTAAGGACACCGTGTGCTACCCATTCAGATTCCCCATCTGTATGCCTCTGCATCATCAAGGCTTGCCACTTTACCTTCTGAGTATTGTTCTTACCCTTTTCTCACTCTCCCTGATGACATTGTTTATCAAATGTTTCAGCTGGAATCATTCAACAGTTTCCTAAAGAGCTTTCAGCCTCAGGCTCACCACCTTTCTATTTTATTTTTTTTTTTGCACATATTAAGCTTTATTATAAACCTTTAATTGGTCATTACTTTCTCAACAGCCCAGTAGCCCCAGGAGCCTCCCCGAGCCTACAACCTGACAGATTTCCCTCACTGTACGCACCAAGTATGTTCCAACAAGCTGGTTTTCAATTTGACAGCAGTAATTTTGATAGCTACCGCTAAAGGTGCCGCAGTTCGTGGGTTTCATATTTTCCTTGCCCCCTCCAAGTCTAGCTGGGTTGCAGAGTTAAGTTTATGATTATGAAATAAAAGCTAAACAACAGTTGTCTGCCCTTGTTTGGGTTGGGGTGGTGTAGGTTACTTCACCACCTTTCAATGGATCTATCTAAATATTGCCTGATCTTTTCACTTCCCTCATTTCAAATGCCTTTCATTCTCACACAGTTCAATCTCCTTACAGCATGATGTTTTTTCTCTAACTTCTTCTACACTTCACCTTGTATTATTTTACACGATGATATTTATTACGTATTTCCTGTATTTCTCAGCACACCCCCTTTCATGGTGTTTTACATCTTTGTGTTTTTGACGTTTTTCCTACCTGGAATATCAACCTTCTCTTTGACTAAGTCCTCTCTACTCCTTTAGAAAGCCAGGTCTGGTAATGGCCAATGACATGATACAAGAAAAGAAAAGTAAAAGTATAAAATTGGAAATGATATTATCATCCAGAAAAACTCAAAATAATCAACAGAAAAATTACTAAAAGCAATGAGAATTCAGTAAGGAAGCATGGTCAACATAGCATCCATAAATGTCCATCAAACGGGAAAAGGAACATTTAAATAAAGTATGGTACATCCATATAATGTGATGTTATAATACTGGAAAAAAGAATGAGAACACTCTCTACACCCTGACATGCAAATATTTCCAAGATACATCATTACTTTTAAAAAGCAAGTTGCAGAACAATGTGTATAGTGTGCCTCCTTTGTGTAATGAGAGGCAGGGATTAGCATATTTGTGTAAAGGAACTCCTGAATAATAACAAGAAATTACAAAAGTTTTGTCCTTTGGACAGAGATAGTGGAGAGGGCTGGAAGTAGAGAGTAGACAGTATGGGAGCCAGACTTTCCCAGAGTTTTAAATCATGTAAGTTTAATACCTATTCAAAAAACTTACAACAAAAACAAAAGAAAACACAAAACCTCAAGTACCAGCTCTGCTCCTTTATGTCTAACTTCATATGAGAGGAAGTCCAGTGAGGTGGCTGGGAACCAAGGTTTGGCATCAGGTTGACCTGGGTTTAGTCCCACGCCTCCATTTACCAGCTTTCTAAACTTAGGAAGATCATGAATTCCCTGAGTCACAATTTCCTCCTTCATAATTCGAGAATGACAATCCTCAAAACAACTCTTTTGGGTGAATATTAAGTGTGGTAGTTTGTAATGAGATTAACACAGTATTTTATATAAAATCAGCACTTAGTATTTTACACATACATACAATATTTTATACAGAGGGTACCAAAAAATGTATACACATTTTAAGAAAGGAAAAAACTGTATTAAAATTGTAATAATATATACTGATAACAAAAGATGAATGCAAGTCACATTTGACTTCTGCAATTACAAGGGGTGCTCAAAGTGGTTACCATCAGCGTTCAGACACTTCTGATTATGGCGAACTACTGCTTGAGCAACGTTGACCAAAATGTCCACTTGTATACATTTTTTTGGCACCCCAATACACACACACACACACACACACACACACACACAAATACATATACATTATGAACATATACATTTGTATACACATATATCTATATGTGTGCATGTGATTAACACACTGCATTGAAATTATCAAATGATGTTTGTGTCTATATCTCTCTTCCTCACCTCCCCTACCCCCTTCCAAACCAATAGAAGGCAACTATAATTTATTCATATTTTTATCTCTAGTACAACATACTGTAGTTGCTCAAGAAATATTTGTTAACTTGTTGGTGAACTAAGCTTGGCTAGTTCTGAAGACTCTGCACAGAGGGAAAAAAACCAACAGGAACATTGTGGAAAATCTCAGTTAAGTCATAACAACTCCTAAGGTTGGTATTATTGCAAGTTCCTTCTTTCCCTATCCCTCACCCCCAAGAAGACCAGAAAAGTATTTATGGACCAATCCGAGCAAAGATGGCGTCTTTTCCTTTCCTATCAGTTGAGTTGAAGGTTGAGTTAAGGACAAATAGTGTCCCCAAGGTTGCCTTGTCAATGCCCTCTCCAGCAAGCAGTTCCTTCAAGTACGCGCACTTAGGAAGCTTCAGATCCATACTGCACATAAATTTGCTGCTCACACTTGTATTATATTTTTCCGGAGCCCAGATATCAATAAGCACAAAAATGGACAATGCTAAAAGATTTCCTTGAATTCATTTTAAAGGGAAAATCCCAGTTTAGTTGGAAGCCTTGCCTCATCATTTTCTAGTAGTAGTTTGGCTTAGTATTGAGGTTGGGTCCACTGAGAGTCCCAATGGGGTAGAGTAAAGCCTGATTATCTCACTGGAGCAAAACCTCTGGCTCCTGAGAGTTCGGCTTTGACAGTCATTACCCGGCAGTGAAAACACCCCTTCCTTTTGGACACTGAAATGGCAGTGTAAGGTCTTCTGCAAGTTTCCCACCCACGTTGCTACTTTGCATCAAGGCACGAAGTTCAGGTCTCTTATGTGGTGCCTGGGATAATTATGCATTTTCCCCCTTTACTTTATTAAAGTATAGTTGATATACAATATTATGTTAGTTTCAGGTGTACAACATAGTCATTCAACATTTAGATACCTTACGATGTTATCACCATGATAAGTCTAGTAACTGCCTGTCACCATACAAAATTATATTACTGACTATTTTACTTATGCTATAGGTTACATCCCTGGGACTTATTTATTTTACAACTGGAAGGTCGTAGATAATGATTCTTTCAAAAATATTTTAGGTTTGTAATTTTTCTGCATGCTTGATTTAGCCACTAGACTCATTTCCAGGTATTGGGAAGTTATATACAAAAATGAATTTATGTTATATGGAAATACAAATTTATAAAGACCCTTTACATATCTATTTCATATGCTAACAGAATTCTTTGTCAAAGAATTCATTCACAAGATTTCCTAAAACAAGAAAACTGTCCATGTCACTTAAAATGTTTTATTTAGCTGAATCTGAATTTCTAAAATTTTATCTCATATACAAGCGGTGTCTGATGTGTGCTGTGTGTGTGTGTGTAATGCTATGGATTAAGTGAAATACCAATGTGTGCATTTTCCTTTTGCACTATTTTCTCTAGGTATATTTCTGAGTCAGTTTGGAAAACTGACAATGGCACTTAGAGGCTCTGTAGACCTTTGTGTCAGTGCTTTCTATGCCACTGCAGTCATGTGACCCACTCCACCACTCCTCCATCCTGCTCTAATTTTTATAAACATGTTCTCTTAGTTTGGATAATATGCATAGAATGGGATGGGGAAAATGTTTAATCACAAGCAGCCCACCTTTTCTTGTTCTGACAGGACATTTGAATGACATTTGTGATCTTAAAGAGAGCAGAGGTTTCCTCTAAAGGAGGAACTGGTGAAAATCCATTATCCTACCTTGACTGGAAATGGGTGTTCCTCCTGCAGATATCTGCCTTGTCAATGGCCTGCCCTCCTAGAAGACCTTTAAACATTTCCAGAAGTGGAGTCCATGGTGCACAGCATTGCCTCGCAGGACTGAGGCATTCTTCCTCCAGCTAGGATTAAGGCAGGTAAGAAATAATGTGGACTTTCAAAATGGGTGCTGCAAGATGGAAGCCAGTAGAGCAAATGCTGCCCTTGGATACATGTGATTGGACTCACACAATATTTTAAGAATCAGGACATTTTTACATACATATCAGGATTTCTGGCCTCTTAGAAAAATCAAGCCATATTGGCAATACATGGTCTTCATTCTGGTATGTGACCAAGGAGCAGGACTGAGTCTGTGTCCCCTTTAGATGGGGAGGGCTCTCCTCAGTTCATGGCAAGTCCCCCACTCCTGACAAACCCCTCCCTACCCCTCCACCCATTTACATTACTTGCCTGTTCCATGAGGGCATTTGAATTGATGACCTCTTATTTCAAGTGTTATTTATAGCTCATATTTAAGCATATATCTACCATGTCTCAATAAGAGGTCTGCTCTGTACCCATCTAGTACAAATTAGATTACTGGATTAGTATACAGTTTTATACAACATCTAATTTGTAAATGGCAACACTCTCCTAGAATGCTATGTTGATTGAGTTCTTAGTGTGATAAATATTCTATTATATGCATATTCATTTCTCTTCCAAGTCATTTTCTCATGTTAGAGACATGAGTCAGTGTGTTTGGATAGGTGTCTTAGAGAACTCGTCAATATGTTGTGAAAATCGATCTTTAGTAAAATTTCATTTAGGTTTTGTTTGGTTGTTTATTCTTTTAAGTGTTCTTGTTCAATTACTCTTTGAATTTAGATTCTCCTGCAGTTTCTGACTTCCAGGCAAAGGTGCATGAATGGAGTTTTGATATGTTAATGAGATAAAAGCCTCATTAGAATTCATCAGAAAGGCAGACAAACACAGCTACCCCTTCATCTGCAGTGGAGGAAGTAAGGGCTTCTCTCAGAGTACTAGGTTCTTTTCCTGGAACAACAGGATACTTTTCAATTTTCTCTTCTCTTCCTGATCTACTATATTCTAACGTTACAAATGACTTTTTTTTTCTTTTTCTGAGCTAAAGAATAAAAATGGAAGATTCTTTCCAATTCTATATCCAGGAACTGAAACTCACCATATTTATCCCAAAACATCTCCTTCTATTCTTCTCCTAAAGTTGGCTGATGTCCACATTTATAATACGCTAATATTTCCTATAGCTACTATAATTTGATTATTTCCAACATGAAATATTTGAGTATCTCCTGTATTAGGATAGCCAGAGAGAATACAGGTATGAACCAAGGATAATGCCAGTTTGCAAAAACCATCACCTCACACTCTTGAAATTTTTACCCTGATGGAACGTTAGCAACGACTCTAACACAATGGAATAGATGTCACAAAACAGGTATGGACAGAATGCTGTGAGAACACAAGGGAAGGAATACATTGTTCTGCCAGAATTGCCAAGAGAAGGTTCTTGGGGGATGAGGTACAGGATTTCAAAGGAAGGATGACTAACAGTTTTGCCAAACAGATGAAGAGAGATGGGTACTCCAGGCAGAGGAAAGAGTCTGTGTTAAAAGTTCCAAGTCTTTACGGGCATGTATTCTGGTGGTGGAATGGATTGGAGAAAAGGGGCTAATTCCAGGACACAGGTAAGAGATGAAGGAGTGGCAGCAGCAGGTAAGGGTACCTCTGAAGTTTCCACCTGGGGAGCTTCTCTGTATGCAACACTATAATCAGTGGAAGAAAACCAGGAGGCAGCAGGCCTGTGGTCAGCCAGCAGGGTGAATCTGTTGAATGACCTCTTTTGCTCAATCCAAATGGTTGTTCTTCATCTTTTTTCTGATGTGACTTTCCCCCTCTCTTCTTTGACAAAAATTTTCTCTTATTTTCCAAGATATCCCTTTCCTAAATTTCTTCTTACCTATCTGATCTCTCCTTCTCAGGCATGCAGAAGAAAAGGAGTGATGAAAGGAGACTATCTGGCATTGGCCTACTCTTCCCATCTCTTATCAACACTCTCTCACTCTGGTAATTTCCCATCTCACAGCTCTTCAATTACCACCTATGGGCAACTGACTTCTAACTCCACACCCGTATTCTTCATCTCTCTCTGTGTTCCAGACCTTTTGGTGCAACTGCCTGCTGAACCTTTCCACCCGGGTGTCTTGTAAGCATCTCAAATTCAACATCCATAACTGTACTCGTTTTCCCTAGCCAAAACCTGCTCTCATGTATTGCTCATCTCAGTAAATGACCCTTTTATCCACTTTGTTACCCAGGGATCCCTCAATTCTAAGTTTCATGGGACCATTTCAGCCTTTAGCATAGTGCATGGCCCACACATAGTGGACACTCAAATATTGGTATAATAAATGAAGAAGGCAGAATAGGTTCTTAGGTTTCTGGCTTCTGTCAACCCTCCTGGAATAAAAGTCATCCGCTACCCTTTTCCCATCATTCTTTAGCTTGAATTAATTAAATTAGCAAGTTTGCTCCAGAAAGCCTTTTTTGACTACCATCCTAACTCCCGCCCTGGTCTGCTAAGTTCCATAATTTCCTGCCTACACCTTAACCATAGCACATATTATATGGTTTCCATGTCAATTTTACCCACCAGCTCACTGAGGGATGAAGCAGCTATTTTCTTTTTATCCTGAAGCCTACATGCTTGATGGAGGGAAGCAAGCAAAGAAGGAAGGAAGGAAGAACAGACTGGCAGATATTCTGTGGGAGATATTCAGGACATATTTGGAAGTGGGTGTGGAGCTCATAAGAAAGCTGTGGCAGAGAGATTTGAACTATTCATGGTGACGCTACTGGGGTGATTGCTTTCGCCCTGGAAGATGTATGAGGGACAAACTCCTGTGTCTACAGGGGCTGAGATGGGAGGTGATGTAAGTATTAGGTATACAGCACCAAAGAGTAGTGAGGACTGTGAACTCACAAGGACATGCGATATCCAAAGGGAACAAGCCAATAATCACGATGTGGAAATGCTGGCCCCCAGTGTAGCTAGATCCTCTAACTTTTTTCCAAAAGGCATCAAAAATCCATATTTTTGAATGAAGGAGAAATCGTATACATTTTAAATGCTGGTCAAACTAAGCATTAGGCCAGATTCAGGTCTTGGCTTGACAATTTATGACTTTTGGTACAAAACACTGAGGAATATTGACTTATAAACTATGAAATTGTGTGTGTGTGTGTATATATATATATATATATATATATATATATATATATATATATATATATATGGCAGGAAGAGAAACAGAGGCTACAATTCAAAAGGAGACAGTAAAAAAGCAAATGGGGGAAAAATATCTACAAGAACATACCCATCAGTCAATAGCTGAGTTAATTTAGGAAACACATGTTTGAAGAAAGAGAAAAATTTATAAAGGGATCTGTCAGGTAATGAATATTGAATCAGGTAACGATTATTGAATCAGGTCCTTGGTTTGATTTCAGAGTAGGAATGAGCTATGTGTGAAAGAGTCCCAGCACTGAAAACTGAGAGATTTATTCAATAGTGGTAGATAATTTTTTAGGTACTTGTGGTATATTCTGCACTATAATTACCACTACAGAAGAAGTGAATATCATAGAATCTAAATGTGAAAATAAGTCTAAGTCAATGAACTCTCTACTCACCTGAAGAATGAATCACACAATTTGGGAAATTGATTGTAATTAAGAATTAGACTATATCTTAAATTGTATTAAAACACTTTTACACTATGAGCATTATAGAACACCACAGGCACTTATTAGTTCATTAAATCCTGTTACAACCCCATGAAGTGAGTATTTTTATTTCTAGTTTGCAGACTAAGAAACTAAGTTTCGGACAGATTAATGTGTTCATTCATTCATTTGACATATATTTAGTTGATTTAATATACTGGGCATACAGTAGTGACGGAAGCAGGTAAAAATCCTCGCCCTCATGGAACTTATGGTCCTGTTGAAACCAAGTAGACAAAGAGACACAGTACGTAGCCTTCCTTTCAGTCATAGCACTATCCTTGAATCCAGGCCTTCTATTAAATCTGAGCTACAAAGCTTCTAGCAAGTGGTCAATATGCTTTAACCATAACAGTTTTGAGTAGCCAGCAAGGGCAGACCTATGATTCAGACAATGGAAGTTCTCAGGATAGCTAAGTAGCCACTGGGCCAACTGCTAGCCACGTGACTTCAGCGGAAATCCCTTTCTCTGCAGTTGGGTTTCCTGCTCTGTGACAGCGGGGATAATAGTATTTGCTCTGTCCATGGAAGAGCTGCTGTGAAAATACAGCAGGAAATAAGATTTCAAAAAGTGGAAGTGCTTGTAAAATCCTATGTATGTATTTGTGTAATACTTGATACATTTAACAAACAGCTGCCAAGTAAAATATATAGTGCTATTTATAATACTATACAATAGCCGAATACAAATATAAATTAGTCAATGGTGAAATTTCCAGGACCTCAGAAAATTTGGGGGTGGTGTTCTGGGTGGCTGAGTTAATGTTCAGGTTGTTGATTTAAAGAGAATTGTCACTGAGTTGCCCTTAGAAACAATTAGTTAGAGCAAGTATCAGAGGGACTCAGACTCATGAAGAGCTACTGAGAAGAGCTGACCATCAAGAAACAAATAAGTGGGCACCCCTCATTCATTCATTGAAGAAATACCCATTGATTGCCCACCATGTCTGTTTTGTTCATTGCTGTATCCTCAGTGTCCAGAACAAACTTGCTGTCCTTAAAAGGTTTGCACTCTAATAAGGGGAGATAAGTAATATGCAGATGTGTTTATGTTACATAGAAAGTGCTACAAAGAAAGGTAGCCATGGATGATGGAAGGCGATGGGAGGGAGGGAAGGAGATGGCATTCATCAGGATCACTAAAGCTAGATGCCTCAAAAAAACCTCCACCTCAGTGGCCTACTGTCGTGCAGGGGACCCTGCTCGCTGCGCCATTTGTCATGTGGGGCGTCCGGCGGGGTTTCCTGCAGGGTCTCAGCTCTGCTCCCCACATAAGAACGCAGGATATGGTGAGGCCAAAAAGGAACACCCACGGAGCCATAGATAGGGGAGTCATAGCACTATATTCTCACCGGCGGCATCCGCCTCTCTGCAATCTGCTCTTGCTAGCCCCCATTTTTTTGCTAGCCCCCATTCTCTCTGCTAGTGTAGCCACAGCAGTTATATTAGTGGCCAATGGCTCACTGGTTACAGCTGACGGCCAACTAGCCACAGCTGCTGGCCATCTGATCACAGTTGATGGCCATTTACTACCCGAGCCAGCACCTTTCTATATGAGGCCAAGAGCCTGGAAACTGCTTTCTGGGGCTTTATCCCCACACTTACCCAACAAAGATTTCTTCTCTCACAAAGTCTAATTGGGGTCAGTGACTTAGGAACCCACCTTCTCTCCATCTTACTTCTGGGTTGTCCAAGGAAGGAGAAGAAAGCGGCATGGAGAGCCACACTGACTGAATAAAGTGAAGGCATGGCATGGTGGGTCTCGGGGAAGAGGGTTCCAGGCGGAGAAAACAGCAAAGACAAAAACCTGAGGCAAGTTCTGGTTTCTGGGCTGGCATATAGGAAGTTTGGAAGTTATCACTCCATTCTAATGAGGAGGACCAAAGTTTACTTACCCCAAAATATGCCTTTTGGGATACTGATTTCTAAGTTGGTTATTCAGAAACAAAAGACTCAGAATCTTTGACCTTCCCCCTTACCTGCCTAAAGGAATTCAGATGGAAAAAAACCTGCTTAAAGGAAGGCAGCACCATCTTAGTATCCAAATATAAACTAGATGTAGCAGACAGGGAGAAATCCAGCAAAGTTTGTTACTTCCCTCTGTGTCCTATTGTTTCTGGGTAGGCCTGCAAGAATTTGTTTAACCACATTTGCTTTTTCTCTTTTTTATCATTTATATGTCTCACACAGTGATACCCCTTTCCCCCATCTACTACTCCTCTGACATCGCACACAGCCATTACATTTCCAATGTCTCTATTCCTAATGCTGTTTCCCACCTACCTGTAAATTGCCTGCTTTCCCTTTGAAATCCCAGACCCCTGCTCCTCTTCTTAGTCCAAAAGGGCATATAAACCTCAACTGCCTAGTGTGTCTTTGGGTCTTATATTCTTATGACATTTCCAAATGTACATCCATAATAAATTTTGGACATTTTCTCCTGTTACTCTGTCTAATGTTAAGTTGATTATTAGCCTGGCTAGAAGAACATAGAAGGTGGGAGGAAAGGTGTTTTTTTTGACACCTGCACTAACAGCAAGTGAAAAGCTGAATAACTGAAAAATCAACTCTTCTTAGATACATAAGAGAAGTGAAGTCATAGGGCAAATTGGAGAGATCGACAGGTAAATATGGAAAATCATAACTTACCAGAGCAGAAACTTCAGTGGGAACTAATGCTGGAGTAGGAAACTGTAATTGATGACTTGCTACAGGTTTATTGTGTACGACTTCAAGAGTTACAAACTCCTGGGAAGGCTCACAGTTTTGTGAGCTTTACTCCCAGGTTCTCACAATGAATATCAGAGAAAAATCCCCTCGTGCTACTGGCAGGGGGAGGGGAAAAGGAGCTACTTTGAAATATGCCAGATCACTCTGTTCTTAACAAGGTCTGCCCTCAGGAGAAACTATTTAACCAGAGATGAATAATTGGCTGGAGTTTTATCAGAGCCTAACTCACCTGGGAAAGAAAAATATCTAACTCCAGCCCAATCTCGCCATCCTGTCTAACCAAAGGGGAGGAATAAACCTGAGAAGCACATGTAAAGTTCACACTCCAGAGGTTCAATCTCACTAAAAGATGGGACCTAATCATCAGACTATAAAATGCTTCCCTTTCACCTCTACCTTACTTACTACACATTACTAAAGGCTTTTTTTTATAAAAGTTCTTTTTACCCAATATATCATGCCTGGCTATCAAGAAAATATTACAAGGCATTCTAAGAGGCAAAAAGCACACTTGGAAGAGAAAAAAAGACAGAGAGAGAAAGTATTAGCACCAGATTTACATATGGTAGGGATATTGGAATCATCAGATTGGGAATTTAAAACAACTATGATTAATATACTAAGAGCTCTCATAGATACATAGACAGCATTCAAGAACATATGGGAAATGTAAGCAGAGAGGTGGAAATTCTAAGAAAGAACCAAAAAGAAATGCTAGAGATCAAAAACACTGTTACAGAAATGAAGCATGCTTTTGATGGGCCTATGGTAGACTGGACATGACTGAGGAAAAGATTGCTGAGATTGAGCATATCTCAATAGAAACCTCCAAAACTGAAAAGCAAACAGGAAACAAAAAGACCAAAATAGCCAATAACTGTGGGACAACCACGAAAGATATAACGTAAATGTAATGGAAATACCAGAAGGAGAGGAAAGAAAAAGACAGAGGAAATATTTGAAAGAATGACTGAGAATTTTCTCAAGTTTATGTCAGATACCAAACCACAGATTCAGGAAGTTCAGAGAATACAAAGCAGGATAAATGCCAGAAAACAAGAAATAAAAACAAAAAACTACAGCTAGGCAAATCATTTTAAACTACAGAAAATAAAAGATAAAGAAAAAAACCTGAAAGAAGCCAGAGGGAAAAAATGCCTTACCTACAGAGAAGCAAAAATGAGAATTATATTGCACTTCTCAGAAACCATGTAAACAAAAAAAGAGTGGAGTGAAATTTAAAGTGTTGAGAGAAAAAAAAAAACACCAACCTAGAATTCTGTACCCTGAGAAACACTTTCTGAGACAAACAAAAATTGAGATAATTTATTGCCAGTAGAAGCCTTGTAAGAAATGTTGACAGAAGTTCTTTAGAAAGAAGAAAAATTATAATGGTCAGAAACTCATATATACATAAAGAAAGGAAGAGCACTGGAGAAGGTAAAATAAAAACTCATTTTTCTTTCTTTTTTCTTTCTTTCTTTTTTATTAATTAATGTTTATTGGGGTGACAATTGTTAGTAAAGTTACACAGATTTCAGGTGTACAATTCTGTATTACATCATCTATAAATCACATTGTGTGTTCACCACCCAGAGTCAGTTCTCCTTCCATCACCATATATTTGATCCCCTTTACCATCATCTACTACCCTTTGTCCCCCTTACCCTCTGGTAACCACTAAACTATTGTCTGTGTCTAAAAACTTATTTTTCTTATTCCTAATTGATCTAACAGATATCAGTTTGTTCAAAATAATAACGGCAACACTTAATTTGATTGCATTATATATACATACACATCTATGCTTATGTATGCATATGTATATGCTTATGTTTGCTTATATTTAAGTGAAGTGGATGATAGCAATGATACAAGGGACAGGAGGAATTAGTATTGTTTTGTTATTATAAAGTACTAACACTACTTGTGAAGCAATATATTGTTATTTGAGAGTGAACTTGGATTAGTTGTAAATGTATATTGCACACTATAGTGCAACCACTAAAAAATAAGTATAACTGATATGCTTAGAAACGAGAAAAAAATGGAATCATGGAAAACTTAATTAAAAGCAAAAAAAGACAGAAAAGGAGTGGAAGACAAAAATGGAACAAAGAACGAGGGCAACAAATCAAAAGTAGTAACAAATATGGTAGATATCAATCCAACTGTATCAATAATTATTTTGAACATCAATGGTCTAAAGGCATCAATTCAAAGACAGATACTATCAAAGTGGATCAAAAAACAAGACCCAATTATATGTTGCCTACAAGAAATCCACTTGAAATATAAAGACACATATAGATTAAAGTAAATGGATGGAGAAAGATATACCATGCTAACACTAATCAAAAGAAAGCAGAAGTAGATAATGTTAACTTCAGAAAGAGCTTATTTTAGAGTAAGGAAAGTTATCAGGGATAAAAAAATGCATTACATAATTATAAGGGCTCAATTCTCCAAGGAGACATAACATGTATGTTCAAACAACACAGTGTCAAAATATATGATACAAAAACTGATAGAACTGCAGGGAGAAATAGATGAATCCAGTATTATAGCTGGAGACTTCAACACTTCTCTATCAGAAATGGACAGATCCAGCAGATAGAAAATCAGTAAGGATATAGTTGAACTCAAGAACACCATCAAATCACTTTATATAATGGATGTGTATAGACTACTTTATTCAGTGGCATAATACACATTTTTCTCAAGCTCACATGTAACATTCACCACAATTGACCACATTCTAGGCCATAAAACACACCTTAACACATTAAAAAAAAAAGAAATCATACAATGTCTATTCTTAGACCACAATGGAACTACACTAGAAATCAATAATAGAAAAATAACCTCCAAATCCCAGAATATATGGACATTAAACAATACACTTCTAAATAACACAAAGGCTCATAATACCAGCATGGGCCAGGGAGTTGTGTCCGACATAACTAGACTGAAAAACAATGGCTTGAACTGGAGTGGGGGGAGGCAGAAAAAGGGGAGAAGAAAAGAAAGATTTTAACACAGTTATCTAAGCTTCCACCTTGAGAAACTAGAAATAGAAGAGCAAATTAAATATAAAGTAAGCTAAGAGAAGAAATAATAAAAATTAGAGCAGAAATCCATGAAATTGAAAACTGAAAATCAATAAAGAAAAATCAATAAAATCAAAAGCTGGCTCTTTGAAAAGATCATATGTCTCTAGTCAGGCAAAGAAAAAGAGAGGACACAAATTACTAGTATTAAAAATGAAAGAGGGGATATAACTACAGATCCCATTGGAGATTCAAAGAATAATAAAGAACTACTATGAACAACTCTATGCCTACAAACATGATAATCTAGTTGAAACGGACCAATTCCTTAAAAGATAATATGCCAAAACTCACACACGAAGAAATAGATAATCTGAATAGGCCTGCATCTATTAAAGAAATTGTATCAACAATGAACAACCTTCCAAAACAAAAAGCACTAGTCCCAGATGGGTTCACTGGTAAATTCTACCAAACATTTAAGGAAAAAAAATATGCATATTCCCTACAATCTCTTTCAGAAGATAGAAGCAGAGGAAACACTTCCTAATTCATTCTGTGAGGCCAACATTACCTTAATACCAAAATGAGACAGCTAGTGCAATAAAGAAGAACAGGAAATAAAAGGCATACAGGTTGGAAACAAAACTGTTTTTGTTTGTAGGTGATACGATTTTCTATGTAGAAAATCCAAAAGAATAAAAAAAAGCCTCCCCCTCCTCCTAAAAGAAAAACTTCCTGGAACTTTTAAGGGATGCAAGGTTAATTTACAAAAGCCAACTGTTTTCCTATGCATACTAGCAATGAACAAGTGGAACTGATATTAAAAGCACAGTACCACTTACATTAGCACCACCCCAAAAGGAAATACTTAGGTATAAATATAACAAAATATGTACAAGATCTATATGAAGAAACAACAAAACTCTGATGAAATAAATTAAAGAACAACTAAATAAACGTAGAGATAGTTCATGTTCATGGATAGGAAGACTTAATATTGTCAAAATGTCAGTTCTTCCCAACTTGATCTATAGATTCAATGCAACCCAAGTTATTTTGTAGATAGTTACAAACTGATTCTGAAGTTTATGTGGTGAGACAAAAGACCCAGAATAGCCAACACACTATTGAAGGAGAAGAACAATGTTAGAGGACTGACACTACTCAATCTAAAGCTATAGCAATCAAGACTGTATTGTATTGGTGAAAGAATAGATAATCAATGGAATGAAACAGAGAGCCCGGAAGTAAATTTACATAAATAGAGTCAACTGGTCTTTGACAAAAGAGTCTTCTTGACAAATAGTGCTGGAACAACTGGACACACACACACACAAAAAGTGAATCTAGACACAGATTTAACCCTTTTCAAAAATTAATTCAAAATAGATCAGGGACCTAAATGTGAAATTCAAAATTATATAACACCTAGAAGACATAGGAGAAAACCTAGATGACTTTGGGTATGGCAATGACTTGTTAGATATAACTTCAAAGACATTATCCATGAAAAAACTAATTGATAAGCTGGACTTCATTAAAATTAAAAACTTCTGCTCTGTGAAAGACACTGTCAAGAGAATGAGAAGACAAGCCTTAGACTGGGAATAATATTTGCAAATGACATCTGATAAAAGACTGTTGTCCAAAATATTAAAAATAAAATCTTAACACTCAATAGGAAGAAAAAAAACAACCTGATTTAAAAATGAGCCAAAGACCTTAACAGATATCATCAAGAAGACATACAGATAGCAAATAAGCACATGAAAAGATATTCCACATCATATGTCAGTAGGGAAATGCAAATTAAAACAACACTGAGGTACCACATTTATTAGAACGGTCTAAATCTGGAACGCTGACATCAAATGCTGATGAGGATGTGGAGCAACGGGAACTCTCATTCAGTGCTGATGGGAATGCAAAGTGGTAGTGTCACTTCGGCAGACAGTTGACAGTTTCTTACAAAACTAAACATACTCTTACTATACAATCCAATAATTGTACTCCTTGGTATTTACTCAAAGGAGTTGAAAACATATCCACACAAAAATCTGTATAGGGTTGTTTAGCAGCTTTATTTATAAATATCCAAACCTGGAGGCAACCAAGATGTCCTTCAGTAGCAACCGTATTTCCCCGAAAATAAGACTTAGCCGGACCATCATCTCTAAAGCGTCTTTTGGAGCAAAAATTAATATAAGACCTGGTCTCATTTTTACTATAAATATAAGACCAGGTATAATATAATAATGTACTATATACTATTCTATACTATACTATACTATACTATACTATACTATACTATAATATATTAGTGTGGGGACAGAACCCCAGAGAGCAGTTTCCAGGCTCTTGGCCTCATGTGGAGAAGTGCTGGCTCGGGTAGTAGATAGCCATCAGCTGTAGCTGGTTGGCCATCAGCTGTAACCATTGAGCAATTGGTCACTGATATAACTGCCGCGGCTACGGAGGACGGAGGGAAGCTGAGGAGAGCAAAGGAGAGTTTAGGAGAGTTGGTCGGTTGGCAGCAAAGTGGACAGCAGGTCGCACGTCGTGTAAACTCAGCCTCCAGTGAAACCATAGTGGTATGACTTCCCTACCTATGGCTCCGTGCGTGTTCATTTTTGGCGTAGCCACATCCTGTGCTCTTATGTGGGGAGCGGGAGCAGAGACCCCGCAGAGACCCCACACGACAATTAGTATAAAACATCACCACCTCACCTCACCTCACCTCACCTCACCTCACCTCACCTCACCTCACCACACCACACCACACCACACCACACCACACCACACCACAGCATAATGAGACCGGTTTTATTTTACTACAAGACCCGGTCTCATATTATGTAAGACCGGGTCTTATATTAATTTTTGCTCCAAATGACGCATTAAAGCTGATGGTCCAGTTACGTCTTATTTTCGGGGAAACAGGGTAAGTGGATAAATAAACTGTGGTACATTCAGGAAGTAGTATATTATTCAGTGCTACAAAGTAATGAACTAAAAAGCTATGAAAATACATGGAGGAAACTCAAATGCATATTACTAAGTGAAAGAAGCCAATGTGAAAAGGCTATGCACTGTATGAATCCAACTATATGTGACTCTTGAAAAGACAAACTTATGGAGACAGTAAAAAGATCAGTGGTTGCCAGGGGTTGGAGGGAGAGAGGGATGAGTAGGCAGAGCACTGAGGAGTTTTAGGGCAGGGAAACTATTTTGTAATACTATATCGGCAGATACATGCCATTAAACATCTGTCCAAAACCAAAGAATGTACAACACTCAGAGTAAATCCTGAGTCTGGACTTTGGGTAATAATAATGTGTCACTGTAGGTTCAATTGTAACAAATGTGCCACTCTCATGGGGGATGTTAATAGTGGGGGAGGCTTTGTATGTGTGGGGACAGATGTATCACGTTGGTGCAAAAGTAATTGCAGTTTAAAAGGTTAAAAATTGCAAAAGCCACAATTATTTTTGCACCAACCCAATATGTGGGAAATCTCTATAACTTCTGCTCAATTTTGCTGTGAACCTAAAATTTCTCTTAAAAACAAGTGCATTAAAAAATGTCCAAGGCAGAAATATGCTTGGCTTGTTCCAGAAATAGCAAAGAAACCACTATGGCTTCTCTGTAGTGGAGGAGAAGGATAGGAGGCAGAGGCCAGGCCACCAAAGGCCTGTCAGGCCAAGGGAAGAAGTGTGAAGATACAGTTGTTTGGAGCTATTTAGTGTCCCCTAATGACTTGTTTTTACAAAAGTGTGATAAATAGAAATAATTGATACAATGATGACTGTGAAACTAAATTATGCATAATATGCTTCATTTTCTAGAGAAATCTTTTAAAAATACATTATTGTATCTACATTCAAGACCCTATGGGGTAACGTTTTTCCTGCCACTTGGGTGCCACAGGGCCAGCTACCATGAATAGCCTGTTCCTGTCCTTCACGAAGCTTGATGCCTAGCCTCCCCAGACTCCTACCAGCCAAACACTTGCTTGTGCACTGGTGCTGCAAACAATCTGACACCCAATAGTTCCTCAACCATTGTTTTTATAGAGCAGCCCAACCCATCTGTAAATGTCATCACTTCACACGCCTGGTAATTTTCACACCTGAAATAAATTCTTAGTCTCCCTGTTTCAAAGCCTGAAGTATTGCAAGTTTCACATTACTTTAACTCTTGAACTTAAAAAGTAACTACCAGAAGAATAAAGATGAAACTAAATGTATTTATGTTAAATATTCTAAGTTAGTTCCTCATGAGTTAATAAGTAAAATAAATTGTACTCTAGATGTTTAGTAAATGTTGACTCCATGTTTCTTTATTTTCCCCCTTCTTCTGCCCGCCCCCCCCCCCCTTCAAGTTTGTTGTTTCTCGGTCAGGCAGCCCAGCTCTAGGGACAGCCGGTGTTCACAATCTTGCTGTAAAGGGCACAGCTCATGCGCCCACGTGGGAGTCAAACCGGCGACCTCAGCATTAGGAGCATGGCCCTCCAACCACCTGAGCCACCAGGCTAGGCCCTGACTGTGTTTCTGACTACATAAATTGTTGACACTGAAATTCAATGACCTCTGTTGCTTACTGTAAGAAGAGTCTTAACCTAAAATGTTCACCTAAAAATGTAATTCAGAATTTGCTTACTGAATTGAATTAAGGTTTTGTATTAGAAATAAACACTGTGGGAGTAGTTCTGGTATACTGTGTTGGTGGTTTTGTGCAGGACGCTTAGAATACCATGGCCCTTACAATAATTGTATGCTCTTCTGGCCTCTTTCCCAGATTTGCTTGAAAAGGGTCATAGGACAAGTTGAAATTAATGACACATGAATGCTGAATGCCAATTAGAGGTGTCTTCAAAGGAATAATTAGGCAGACTTAATAAGGGGATTATGAGAAGAAAAAGCTTTGGCCAAATTATACATTGAAGGAAAAGAAGATGTGAATCAAAGGCAACTAGAAGAGATTGGAATTAATATTTCAGGAAGTGATTTTTTTTTTTACTTATCTTAAAATGATACAAATATGTTGTCGTGCAGGGTCTCAGCTCCCACTCCCCGCCCAAGAACGCAGGACACGGTAAGGCCAAACAGGAACACCCACGGAGCCATAGATAGGGGAGTCAAACCAATATATTCTCGCTGGAGGCTTGGCTGGAGACACAGGAAGCAGGATCTACATAATCTGCCTAACAGCAGTCCGCACTTGCCAGCCACCATCTTCTTGCTAGCCCCCATTCCTTTCCTGCTAGCGTAGCCACAGCCGTTATATTAGTGGCCAATGGCCTACGGGTCACAGCTGACGGCCAACTAGCCACAGCTGCTGGCATCTGATCACAGTTGATGGCCATTTACTACCCGAGCCAGCACCCTTCCATGTGAGGCCGAGAGCCTGGAAACTGTTTTTTGGGGTTTTGTCCCCACACTCCACCCCTACAGGGTCTCGCCTCACAATCTATACGACAAGCGTCTTCTGCGAGGGGCCCTGTGCAAGGAGCCTGGAGGTGAATGCACTATCCTGAACACAGCCAGGCTCTCTGGGCACAGCCAGGGTTTCTCAGGGCACCACCAGTACTTCTGGGCACAGCCAGACTTCCTGGGCTTCTTAAGGTACCACCAGTCTCCCCGGGCACAGCCAGGGTTTCTCAGGGGACCACCACAGTACTTCTGGGCACAGCCAGACTTCCTGGGCTTCTTAGGGTACCACCTGTCTCCCCGGGCACAGCCAGGGTTTCTCAGGGGACCACCACAGTACTTCTGGGCACAGCCAGACTTCCTGGGCTTCTTAGGGTACCACCTGTCTACCCGGGCACAGCCAGAGTTTCTCAGGGCACTGCCACTCTCTCTGGACACAGCCAGACTTCCTGGACTCAGCCAGGGCCTCAGGGCACTGCCACTCTCTCTGGGCACAGCCAGACTTCCTGGACACAGCCAGGGCCTCTCAGGGCACTGCCACTCTCTGGACACAGCCAGACTTCCTGGACACAGCCAGGGCCTCAGGGCACTGCCACTCTCTCTGGACACAGCCAGACTTCCTGGACACAGCCAGGGCTCTCAGGGCACTGCCACTCTCTCTCTGTGCCTCTCGGGGTACCGTGCTGGAACAACAGCGGCTCACATCAAGGTGCTTACATATTATCAATGGCGGCCAGTCAAGACACAAAAGCAAACATCAACCAGTCCCACTACATGATGGTATGTTCCCAAACAGTCAAGCGTCCATTAAATTAGGGATAGAAGGCAATTCCCCATAGTCCATAGTCATTCACCAGGGCTGTCCTGGGGGTGAGGGATGACCTTGACCTCACCCTCATCTCCCAAGGAGGACTCAGCAAGCGTTTCCTCCTGGGACTAAAAGTCCTACATCCGGGCTGCCTCAGCAAGCAGTTCCCAGCCCACAGGGCGGCAACAACCTTCGCTTTCTCCGCTTTCTCCGGCCTCTGCTGGTTGGGGAACCATCCACTTCTTTCCACCCCTCCATGGGAATCGAGCTCTCCAGCAGCTGCTCCTCCTGGTCTTCCTCAGACTGAGCTTTCATACGCGCAAACTGCTCCACTGCCCTTCGGAAAGCTTTGGCCAGCACCGTATCCTGCCGACTACGCCATGTGTCGCGCAGGGAACCCTGCTCACTGCGCCATTTGTCGTGCAGGGTCTCAGCTCCCACTCCCCGCCCAAGAACGCAGGACACGGTAAGGCCAAACAGGAACACCCACGGAGCCATAGATAGGGGAGTCAAACCAATATATTCTCGCTGGAGGCTTGGCTGGAGACACAGGAAGCAGGATCTACATAATCTGCCTAACAGCAGTCCGCACTTGCCAGCCACCATCTTCTTGCTAGCCCCCATTCCTTTCCTGCTAGCGTAGCCACAGCCGTTATATTAGTGGCCAATGGCCTACGGGTCACAGCTGACGGCCAACTAGCCACAGCTGCTGGCATCTGATCACAGTTGATGGCCATTTACTACCCGAGCCAGCACCCTTCCATGTGAGGCCGAGAGCCTGGAAACTGTTTTTTGGGGTTTTGTCCCCACATATGTATAGTAAGACAGAGATAAAGGGAGAGGAATGATCACTGATTTCAGATAAGGACCAGAAGTAGGAGTGGAACCCATCCTCCCGCATACACGCTGGGTTTGTGATTCTGAGACCTCTATTTTCTTTATGAAGGAGGACCCGGTTTTCGCTTTCCAAAATAACAGTAACAGCAGCAACAGCAGCAAAAAAACACTTAAACTGTGTTTACCACATAAAGTGTTTGCCGCATATTAATCTGTCTGTTTCATTTTCTCCATCTGTAAAATAGGAATTACATGATGTATTACCCAACCCCCACAACAACCCTACAAGGTAGGTAGGTGACACCCAATAGTTCCTCAACCGTTGTTTTCATCAAGCTGCCTAACCCGTCTGTAAATGCCATCGCCTCAAACGCCTGGTGATTTTCACACCTGAAATAGATTTTCAATCTCCCAGTTTCACAGCCTAGAATAGGAAATGCTCAAGGCTACACAGCTAGGTATTGTCATCAGGTAGCTTCAAACCCAGCACCCTGGCTGAGAAGTCTAAGCTGTCATTCACTGCACTACACACGTGTTAAGGAGAAGAGACACGTGCAAAACGCTAGCGCTCTGTGCAGACTTACTTTGTTGTAAACTGTCCAGTGCCTCCCTTGCTACGCCACCCTTTGCCCCTTAATTAGTCAAACACAGCACCTTCCTTACTTCGCTCTTGTCTTCTCCTCCCTGTCTTTCCTAAAGGCTCCAGGGGTAGAAGGTGAAAGGGTGCTGCTCTGTCAGCCTACAGCTCCAGCATCTTTCTCCTTTGGGAAATCGCTAATACACATTGAAAATCCTTTATTAGATGCGTGGGTTAAGTCCTTCAAGGAACATGCACTGAAAGTTCAGAGCGGGAACGTTTAGCCGGAACGCAAATACTGTATTACTTTACTTTCTAGGATGAGCTTTTTGACTTAACAGCCTAAAAATTCTCAGACCATTCGCTTCTGAATCGACACCTCCCCTCGCGGCGGACACTCCGGCGCCTCACTGCACCGCCCTGTCCACGAGGGGGCAGTAGCGGCCACAGAGTCGGACCGGGGGGCGAGCGCGGCAGCTCTGCTATCGCTTGCTCTGGCCTGGCGGCTCTCGGCCGTAGATTAGTGCAGCTGGGGACGTGGGAGGGTGCGGGCCCCGCCCCCGGCCGGCGGCGGCGGCTCAGCTCCGCAGTCGGCTCGGCCCGCGGAGCGGCGAGGAGGGCGCGACCGGCGGGCGGGGGCTCGGGAGTGCGCGCTGCCTTCGGGGCTCCTCTCCGCGCGCCAGGGCGCGGGCTCCCCCGTGGGCCCCCTCGGGCGGGCTCGGGGCGCCGGGAGTTGGGGGCCGCCCGCCGCGGCGCGGGGACCATGGCGCTGCGTGCCCGGGCGCTGTACGACTTCAGGTCGGAGAACCCGGGCGAGATCTCGCTGCGGGAGCACGAGGTGCTCAGCCTGTGCAGCGAGCAGGACATCGAGGGCTGGCTCGAGGGGGTCAACAGCCGCGGCGACCGCGGCCTCTTCCCGGCCTCGTACGTGCAGGTGATCCGCGCCCCCGACCCCGGCCCGGTGGGCGACGGCGGCCCGGGCGCCCCTGCCCGCTACGCCAACGTGCCTCCCGGCGGCTTCGAGCCCCTGCCCGCGGTGCCTCCCGCCTCCTTCAAGCCGCCGCCCGACGCCTTCCAGCCGCTGCTGCCGCCGCAGCAGGCGCCGCCGCCGAGCACTTTCCAGCCGCTCGGCGCCGGCTTCCCGTACGGCGGGGGCGCCCTGCAGCCGTCGCCCCAGCAGCTCTACGGCGGCGGCTACCAGGCCAGCCAGGGCAGCGACGATGACTGGGACGACGAGTGGGACGACAGCTCCACGGTGGCGGACGAACCCGGCGCGCCGGGCGGTGGCGCGGACCCGGACCTCGACGGCTCGTCGTCCGGCGGCGGGGGCGCGGCCGGCCGCTACCGCTTCTCCACCCGCTCCGACCTGTCGCTGGGCTCCCGCGGTGGCTCGGCGCCCCCGCAGCACCCGCCGTCGGGGGCCAAGAGCTCGGCCACCGTGAGCCGCAACCTCAACCGCTTCTCCACCTTCGTGAAGTCGGGCGGCGAGGCGTTCGTGCTGGGCGAGGCGTCAGGCTTCGTGAAGGACGGGGACAAGCTGTGCGTGGTGCTGGGGCCCTACGGCCCCGAGTGGCAGGAGAACCCCTACCCCTTCCAGTGCACCATCGACGACCCCACCAAGCAGACCAAGTTCAAGGGCATGAAGAGCTACATCTCCTACAAACTGGTGCCCACGCACACGCAGGTGCCGGTGCACCGGCGCTACAAGCACTTCGACTGGCTGTACGCGCGCCTGGCGGAGAAGTTCCCCGTTATCTCGGTGCCGCACCTGCCCGAGAAGCAGGCCACGGGCCGCTTCGAAGAGGACTTCATCTCCAAGCGCAGGAAGGGCCTGATGTGGTGGATGAACCACATGGCCAGCCACCCGGTGCTGGCGCAGTGCGACGTCTTCCAGCACTTCCTGACGTGCCCCAGCGGCACGGACGAGAAGGCTTGGAAACAGGGCAAGAGGAAGGCGGAGAAGGACGAGATGGTGGGCGCCAACTTCTTCCTGACTCTGAGCACGCCCCCTGCCGCCGCCCTCGACCTGCAGGAGGTGGAGAGCAAGATCGACGGCTTCAAGTGCTTCACCAAGAAGATGGACGACAGCGCGCTGCAGCTCAACCACACGGCCAACGAGTTCGCACGCAAGCAGGTGACGGGCTTCAAGAAGGAGTACCAGAAGGTGGGCCAGTCCTTCCGCGGCCTCAGCCAGGCCTTCGAGCTGGACCAGCAGGCCTTCTCGGCCGGCCTGAACCAGGCCATCGCCTTCACCGGAGATGCCTACGACGCCATCGGCGAGCTCTTCGCCGAGCAGCCCAGGCAGGACCTGGACCCCGTCATGGACCTGTTAGCGCTGTACCAGGGGCACCTGGCCAACTTCCCCGACATCATCCACGTTCAGAAAGGTAAAGCCTGGCCCTTGGAGCAGATAGCGTGGAATGTATTGTTCGGGGTGAAAGGGATGACGTTGACAGAAGTCCTGTACCTGTTTCAGACTACTGTCCTCCAGGGCTGGAATCCAGCAGGGCTGTGGACAGCTATGCTGTGTCCCTGAGTGTGGGGGCCTGTGGGCAGGTAGCGTGCTCCTTCAGATGTTTCCCGACTGGGAGCGGGTACCCTTCAGAGAAGGTGCTGAGAGTACTTTTTATGACACTGCTCTCATTTTGCAGTTTGAATATTGAGTAATGAGTTTCTGGAACCTGTAATCTTGTGTCTAGGGTAGAATTAGAATGGAACCCAAATCATGTTAGGCATCCATTTGAACCCTGCAGTGTTACTTAACGCTGGGTTTCGGGAAGCATGGAAATAAAGGGGAAGAATTGATACCGGCAAATAAAGGTAAGTTTGCTTTCACTGCCCACACCTCTCAGTCCCTGCTTGTGTAGAGGAATTAGGATTACTTCTCTCAGTTACTAGCTGGGGCAGTTTAAGGACTTCCTGCACAGGCTTCTTGCTTGCAACCTTTGCAAAATTTTAGGCAGTTTTATGAAAGTCTGTTTAAGCTCAGTTATTTTGAATTTGGAGTCTATTAAGACTGAAATTAAGAATATTATTTTGGAAAATGACGTAGGGAAACTACCTAGAATGTATAGAATCTAATATTGTGTGTGAGAGCAGTATTTCTGGTATCCCAGTGATTTAGCTGCCCAGCGGTCAGAGCTTGTTTTATTATAATTAATTTTTAGTGCCCCTAACTTCCGTTAAAGCACTGAAAATTGCAGATTATTATTTTAAAAAGTGGTACTCACTAATTTGCATTCTGATAGAATGCCTTGAATGAGAGGGAATGGGAGGTGTTGGAGTTAGGGAGGTGGTTCATTGGTGGGGGGGTGGGGAAGAGAGGGAATCCCCTAATCTAACTTCCTTCGAGGGTGGAAACCTTGGGTCATCAGGTCTGGTCTTCTGTAATGAAGTGCTCACTGCCTTTCCAGATCTGCCAGCCCAATTATAAACAACCTTGACCTTTGAAACATTCTTCCTTGTATGTATTTGACTAAAATTTGCCTGTCTTGATTCTCTTTCTGTTCCCTGGAACCATACAAAATAAGTCTATTCCTCATCAACATGTCAGCCCTTGCGACCTTTGGAGACAGCAGTCTCACTTCCTTCCCCTCTGCCGTTCTCCTTCCCTTCCAAGTGTGGGAGTCCTCTGACTCACTTTTTGTAAAGGCGGTCTAAAATTGAATTAGCTGTTTGAGCAACCATATCACTGGCAGCCTATATTGGACCTGCTTCTACATTCTCTACGTCTTTTTTTGGCATAAATTGCAATGAATCCTTGACTTTTTGGCTGGTGCTGGTGGGACTGACTCTTTGAACCTTTAATGCAAGACCTTACATTTAAATTTCATTGTTACATCAATCTGGACCCGTGTTGACTGCCTTTTTACATTTTTATGTGAACTTAATGCAAATTGTTGGTAAATAGTTGAAAGGGTGGAGCCAAGTAGGGCCATCTGCAGCCTTGACACAGGTGACTTTGTACTGCCCGGTGGCTTCATTAACTGGTTTTACTGTCATTCAGACCACATCCTTAGTTTTGTCAAGTAACCTGCTGTCGGAATTATTAGCAAACATATGATGTTTGTTCTGAAACCTGTTTTGAGTTTACAGCAGTAGTCCATGTAGTCTTATTAAACCGTGTGGTTTATTTGTTTTTTTAATCCTAAAACTAAAATGATCTCCTATTGCTTGGGATTGATGCAACTGCCTTCATTAAAACCAGTTCCATTTCATGTGTTTAAACAGATTCAAGAGCACTGAACGTAATCTGTAGACACTTCGGAAAGAACACCAGTTGATATTCAATATAGTTTGTTTCTGCTGTAGCCTTGGTGTATAACGTACAGGGAGGCCGTGTCCCTAGATGTCGTGTCTTTAGAATGTACTGCCTTTTAAAGCAGTAGTGTGCAGTGCATAAGGCTGAAAGCATTTGCTTACAACCAGTGATTATCAAGGATGCTAGTGGTGGCGATTTTTAGGAAGGCAAATGAGACAAATATCATAAGCCAGGCTAAATAAATAAAGTTGTTTGTTTTTTTTTTAACATGCTATGGATCTTCAAAACTTGTGGTTGTAAAGAGCAGCTCACGCCCCGCCACCACCACCTTTACCCTGTTGCTACTGGAATGAATCTTTTTTGAGGCTGTGCACTTGGGATTTTGTTTACAGGTTGTTCTTTTCCCCAAGGTCTCAAAGCATAATCACATCAAAGGTCTTACTGTGACTTTTGAGAGAAGACCAACAACAAAAAAAGATGAATGAAAATCTTTAAGCAATTTAAACAGTCTTTTGTTATAAACATTTGGTCTAAAGTTTACATTTCAACTTAGGGAGAAATTCATAAATTCAAAATAATTATTTCAACTCAAGTTTTCATTGTTTATAGTAAGAGAAAGGTAGTTTCACTACTACATTGTATATGTTCTAATCATGCATTAGGAGGTCCACATTCAGATGACACGGAAAATGATTAGAAAATGCTTTTAATTACTAAAGCAGTTAAGAAGGGGAGTTAATTAAGTTTCTCCCCCACCCCCCTTAGTTCCTGGGAGAAAGGACAGGAATATTAGACTCCTCTGAGCTATTTTATCCAGGAGCATGCTTTTCCGTGTTCTAGATCTGTGCTGTTTTATGCTGGATCTGCCAGCCACATGTGGCTGTTTAATTAAAATAAATAAAATAAAGTCAGTTCCTTAGTCACACTGCTGTGTGTCAAGTGCTTTATAGCTAGTGGCTCCCATATTGGACAACAGATGTAGAACATTTCTATCACCGCTGAAGGTTCTGGACAGCGCTTGCTGGACAGTTGGCTCTGGTTTGACTTTCAATTCTGTCATAACTTTCTCCAGCAAATGAATGATCTTTTCATGTACTTTTCAGATAGTTTTATTTTCACTTGGTCATTTCATGACACCCCCTACCTTTCCCTATACGCTTTAGTAATGAAAATGGGGAGCAGAAGCAGGCCTTGCTACCTGGTAGACCCCTCTTTACAGAATTTGCCAGGCATTCAACTAGTGTGTTGAATTTTTGTGTTGAATATTTCTGTGCTGTGAGGACAGCCATCTGCTTTGCAGCCTGCCTTCAAGTCCCATTCAGAAAACACAACTGGTCTCAGGATGGACATCTGAGGCTGGTGAGGAACCAGCTCCAGAATGAGGGTGGAAAACTCAAGTACTCTTAAATGTGGACTGGCGTTTTTCTGCCTGTACTTCCTACTGAAATAATTGCTTAAACTTAATAATGGTTTTAGTGTAAGTACTTCTACAAAAGTGAAGAGAGCCATATGGTTCCTTAAGCTAAAGGAGAATTCTAGAATTCTAATTTTTTCATTGACTGATGGAGTCCTTGATAATCTAACAGACCTATTTTGGTTAATGGAGTTGAGTGTAAGGAAGAAGGCAGCTTGCTCTGGTCTGCAGTACAGTAGATAGAAATTTAGAATCTGTTTGAATTTTATTCATATTTTGCTTTGTCTTAACAGGAATCCCTTAAATTCTTTGCTCATTGATCCCTGACTAGGCAGCATGCACATGTCCATCACAGCTTTGTAACCCTGTGGTCTCAATTTTCTTTTCTTGAAATGGTAGCCTTTTATCTTCGCTCTCTTTTTCATCTCTGCTTGCAGTCTGCTTTTATAATACTGATGTTGGTGAGTTTGGAGTAGTACATAGAATATATTTCACCATCAGTTTCTTAGCTTACTCAGTTTTGTTTTCAAAGGTATGATTAATCTCTAGTATATAATAAAACTTAATCTGGATGGCAGCAAGTCATGATGTAAAAGCTTTAGGCTTATCTTTTGGGGAATACTGCAAAAGGAAAAGACTGTAAACATTAGATGATGAGAAATATTGGTTTTATCTTTGTTTATGAATATGGACTAGATAGCCGGAGGGAGTCACTTTAAGGGAGATTTTTTTTTTGGTAAGTTTTAGGTGCACAAAACAATGCAATAGCCAGACATTTCACCCCCCACAAAGTGACAACCCCCCTCCAAGGGAGATTTCTTTATTCCAGAGAAAAAGTATAAAATCGTATAAAAGTGATTTGTTGGTAAATGTAGTCTGAGGGTGTAAAGCAGAGAGTCAGAACTAGACAAGTAAACAGGCTGGCAGTCCTGTTTTCTGTACTCTTAAATTAAATATTCAGGGGCTACTTCATTGCTCTCTGTAAACGTTCCAGATGGAGCCTCTTTTCAACAAAAAACAGCCCCGGGACCTCAGGAATGGTACACCAGCAGTGGGCCGATCAGTCTTGCGGGGTAGAATTTCACCATTGTGCTTCCTTTCACCACGTGTAGGGTCAGTCTAATGTCCCTCCGACATTAATTAAAGATAGCCGGAGTCCCGGCAGGGCATGCAAGGTAAGGCTGGGCCACAGTGAGCCCTTTCCTATCTGCTCCCCATTCTCCTGTGGCTAAAAATAGCCCTGAGAGGGTGGTGCCAGGAATACAGAGAAAAGGTCTAATAAGCGGGCTGTTTACAAACTCATCCTTATTTTGAAATCTCTGGGCTAGAAATTGAGGTCATTCATCTTTTTTGTTTTGGCCCCATCTTAATTGAACCTATTTCTCCTTTCTCCTATTTCTACCCCCAGTTATTTTTTAAGGAGACTTCAGTTGTAGCCTTCACCTTTGGCTCAGTCTGTATTTTCTTAATGAAATAAGGTTACTTTGGGGACTTTTGAAATGGATCACTGAGTTCCACGGATAAAATGTCAGTGTGACTGGTCACAGTCAGGCTTGGTCATGAAGCTAGGTGGTGGTGACACTGCTAACATCGCCTTGTCATTCCTCTCTCTGACATCCTCAGAATCACACAGGGAAGCCCAGTCTGTTAGGCTCATCACCATAGGACCGAAGGAGGCAGGGGCCTGCACTCCGACTCACGTTCTTCTGATAACTCTCGGGTTCAATTGGACTTTCCTCTTTATTCAGAAATGTCATCTGCATAGGTTCCTGCCTGGTCGTCTTAGGATTTCTAAACACGATGGTGGAACCCAAACAACTGAGAAGTTCTGGGGGGAGGGGGGCGGGTCAGTTCCCCTACAAGCATAAAACTTTCCTTAACCGACGTTTCGTTTCTTCAGGCTGAATAAAAAAATCTATTACTGTATTGTCTCAAAGTATTTTAAAATCAGAGTTTAATATCAAGTTAGATTTAATTTGCCGTTTATTTATGAAGCTCTGTGATACCGTGAACTAAATGATTATCACAAATAATGGCACAGTAATGCTTAGCTCTGTTTGCAGAGACTGCACCCAGCAAACCTGTGCATTTGTCACCCCACGTGTACAGACCACAGATCCATAGGTGCAGGAGGGCTGGCCGGGACTCTGTGGGATCCTCACTGCGTTGTTTGACTAGTGACAGAGGAACCCGTGGGCCGGGTGGCTAAGAGCCCCGCCAAGCCTGTGCAGAGGAAATGGGGCTGGCCTGAGTCTGATGAAGCTGAGTCAGCTCCACCAATAAAGGGGCATTGTGCCACGGCAAGCGCCACATCTGCAGTGTCATCACAGTGGCCAGTGCGGAATCTGGGGGACCAGTAGTGGGTGTGCCGGCAGCTTTGGACAAGTTGTTGTAACCTGTATAAGCCTCAGTTTCTTACTGGCAAAGTAGGAACACTTCCTCATAAGGTCACTGAATGCTTAATTTTGAAAAATATTAATAGAAAAATACTTTTACCATGGGAGGCACTCACTCTCTTTAAAAGACAATTCCAGTCGTCTCATCTCTCCAGCTAGCCTATTAACACCAGAACTGTATAAAAACAGAAGTATAAAAACCCAAGGAGTCATCGGTATAGCCGTTGAATATTGTGTTTCAGTACAGCTAGCTGGCCTGCATTGCACACCAGGAGAAATGGTAACAGGAATAAATGTCTGTGTTATTCAGAGTCACCATTTTGTTGCTGTTCACATTAAAGAGTTTATGTAAATTATCTCCTGTCAGCTGCTCTGTCCTCCAAATTACTTGTGTCCTTGCACAAATCACTTTGACTTTTCTGAGCTTCAGTTTCCTCATCTGTAAATAGGAGGTCCATGATTTCCTAGGGTTTTTTTGTTGTTGTTAGTTGACATTGTTTTTAATAGCATCATTTCTACCTTGAAAGTAAAATACTCCTCTGAAGTATACGATGAACAATTAGACATTGTTTCAGGGTAGTTTCAATAGCATTCTGCTTACGTGACTTTGTAATTTGGGAGCGTGAAAATCCTTTATCAGTTGATGTGAAGGAACATTCGTGTACATTTAGTTCAGATCAGCAAACCTGCTTACCCCACCAGGTGCTACAAATGTGAAAACGATTAATACCTGGCCTCCTGCCTATTGGCAGAGCTCCCAGCTGTTCTGAAGCAAAGGCGTGGTGGATGGCTGGACACGTTCTCTCTGACCCAAATGAAGGGTGTAATTAAAAGAGTCACCATAGAGAGAAATTGTGATGGATTTTCCCTCTTACAAAATGTATACTTTGAGTTCTCAGTAGTATCTCCTTTCCAAAAGTAGAAACCATTTTGTATTGTTGATCTTGTATTTGTGTCCTGATTAAATTTTAGTGTGAATGAGCTTTAATCCACATGTCGCTTCTACTCCTTTTCTTAGAACTTTTTCTCTCTCGTTGTGATTTGATGTATTATTCAGCAAGTAGAAAGACAGTGGTTAGGAGATTGAGTTAAAATTATTAAATTTATTCATGAGGTCCTCTGAAAAATACCTGATTTTATTCAGTGAATGTTTCCGTGTCCGTCATAGATCAGGCACTGGTAAAGATGCTAGGGTTGCATGGATGGCCAAACCAGCAGGATCACCACCCCTGTGGAGCTTGTATTCTAGCAGGGTGGAGACACTATGAAAAACAAACACAGTAATAAATTGTATGTTGGAGTGTGGTATGTGTTAGGGGGAAAAAACTACAAGCGGAGCAGGGCAGGTGGGGATGGGGACACAGAATGAAGTATTAAAGAGGGTGGTCAAAGTAGGCCTCACTGAGAAGGTGAAATTGCAACGGGGACGTGGAGGAGGTGGGAGTTAGCCAAACAGGTGTCTGGGGGGAGCTCTCAGGCAGAGGGTACAGCTAGAGCAGAGGCCCTGCCCCCCCTTCCCCCCCTCTGCTGCACAGAGGAGGGGCAGTGAGGCTGCCAAGCGATTGGACCTCAGAGGGTCCTCCTAACAGGTGGGGTCGCGGAAGTTCTGATTCGCAGGGCTTTGTAGGTCATTGTGGGACTTGGAGTAAAACCTTGAGTGAGACAGGAATCGGCAGGGTTTTGAGCAAGGAACGCTGTACAATTGGACCTTTAAACAGATGTAGCTCCTGTTTTTGTGTTGTTAATAGAATGGGGAGGAGTGAGGGTGTCAAAGGTAGGAGCAGGGAGCCAGTAGGAAACTATTCCAGTAATGCAGGTGAGAGACAATGGAGGCCTAGTCCCTACCCAGGTAGGGACTAGGAGACAGTGGGGGGGCCCCACTCGGGGTATGGTTTAAAGGCAGAATTAACAGGTTTTCCTGGGGATCAGAGGAAGAGGCGTCATCACGTGTGATTCTGGTTTTGGGCCTGAGCAGGAATAAAAAAGGCGTTTCCATCAGCTGAGATGAGGAAGGCTGTGAGTGCAGCAGAGGTGTGGAGGGGCAGCCCACACTTGAGGTGCATCCTTGTAGATTAACAGGCTCCTGCGTCTGTTCCACACCCGCCACCCCCACACGGGCGCAGACGCAGACGACGAGGCCTCAGGTCTGCTTCCTTTCCTCAGAACATCCCAGTTGGCCACGGTCCTTTCCCAAGTAATCACGGATGGAATGCTAACTGGTGTGCCAAAGACTATATGCATTGCTCTGTTCCTGGGTAGTGTGTGGCGCTCATGTTTTATGTTCCTCTAGTATGTGGCTCCACTGTTCTGTATGTGCATAGTAAGTGTTTTATGAATGCTTGTTGAATTCATGAAGTAGAAACTCAATAAGTGCTTCTCGGTTGATTTTGAGGTAGATGTCTTCTGTGATATATTGAATATTTTTGTTTTTCTGTTTATATGATGATGGATAACAGAGTTTAAAAGCGTATGAGAAATAAAGATAGGGTCTGGATATATTTTATGGGTGAAGTCATTAATGAACATGTGAGTGATTTAAAAGTCTTAGACTTACACATTTATGAAATGACGTTCTAAAATTCATTGGGGAGAAGAGGAGTTTGAAAATGCTTTATTTCGTGTGCCAGAAAAATTAATATTCTGTACCTCGTAATTTCACTTTATGTTGATTCTTGATGTATAAGTATTTCATTATAATACTTTTCCTGGGGTCCCTTTTGTTTAACTCAAAGTGTAAGATCCAGAGGGAGTGAATTCACCTCATTGAATGTCTTGGGTACACAAAGCACTGAGCATAGGTGCTGAGCAGTAGGTACCTGCCCTCCTGGATAGTGCACTTCTGTAAGGGAGGAAGGATGTGTATGCAGGCCATTGAAATAGGTAGATTTAAATTAGTGCCTGTGGTAAGAGCGCATGTGAGTCCAGAGGATGTCAGTGTCAATTGTGTTGGAGTCTTGGGTGGGTAGCATTTGTTTTTCCCCTTTGAGAGATGGTTATATTTTGACTTTTGGAGGGATATAGATGGAAAGTGCATTCTTGGTCTTAGAAATGCTTTAGGATAGGTTTGATAAGCACATTAATAGCTGATTCCCAGCATGCCTAGTGCTCAGCCCTTGGAGTGGTTACAGCTGTAAGTTGGGCCCCACCCTGGCTCTATTGAATCAAAATGTCAGGAACATGCAGCCTGGACATTGGTATTCTCAGAATCACATGATTTGGACATGCTTCCAGGTTGACAACTGTTGCTGAAATGATGGAGGGAGCACTGTGGAAGATCAAACAGCGTGTGGATGTGGTCAGGCCTGCACTTTAGCTGGACAGGTCCTGGTGACAGGAGTAAAGGGTGGCTCAGGGTGGGGTGAGGTGGGAAGCTCACATAGTGATTCAGGCAAGACATGATGAAACCCTAAATTGAGGAGGTGTCCATGGGGGTGGGGAGGAGGAGACAGAAGCGATTGTGTGCCTACCGGAGTGGCGTAAGCGACAGGGAGGAATATAAAATGACCTGCAGACTAGGGGTTGTGGAACCAGCGGAGATGCTTGGAAGTGAGCAGGATCTGCAAATTTGAGCCTGTGGTCCAAACCCACCCAGGTGCCTGTTCACAGCACTTGAGCTAAGAATAGTTTTTTAATTTTTAAATGATTCCATTTTTAATGGTTATGTAAATAAGCTTGGATTTGCCTTGACCTGCAAAGTGTCAAATATTTACTCTCTGAACCTTAAAAAAAGTTTTTGATGACCCTTGACTTGGAGGGCAAGCAGGTTAGGGAGTTGGAATATAAGTAGCAATTGCCACTAGGAGTTGCTAAGGTATTTTGAGTATTTACTACACGAGCAGCAGTATTCTGGGCAGTTACATACATGGTGTCGAATTCCATTCAAGAGCACGTGCGACAGCAGAATGGTTGTAAGCATAGAGTCTACAACCTGTTGGGGTAGAGCTCCCACCGGCTTCACTATAACCTTGGGCCATGGACTTACCTTCTCTCAGCCTCAGTTTCCTCATATGCAACATGGAATAACTATTTTGTAGAAAATAATCTTAAGCTTTAATTTTAGCTACTGTATTTGTTTCCTAGGGCTGCTGTAACAGATTACCACACAGGGCTGCTGTAACAGATTACTACAAAGTGTGTGGTTTAAAGAAACAAATTTATTTTCTCACAGTTCCGGAGGCTAGAAGTCCGAAATGAAGGTGTTGGAAGGGCCATGCTCCCTCCAAAGGCTCCGGGGAGGTGTGGGATCGGGGGTCCTTTTACGCTTCTTCTAGCTTCCTGTGGTTGCCAGCAAGCCTTGCTGTTCTTTGGCCTGTAGACTCCAATCTCTGCCTCCATCTTTACCTGGTATGCTTCCTACCTGTCTGTCTCTTCTCTTTTGAGGACCCCAGTTACGGGAGTTGGAGCCCTCCCTAATCCAGTCTGACATCACCTAAACTAACGACATTACAAAGACCTTATTTCCAATAGTCATGCACTGCTTACCAGTGAGGAAAAGTTCTGAGAAATGCATGGTTAGGAGATACTGTCCTGTGTAAACATCGCAGAGGGCACTTACCCAAACCTAGATGGTCCATACAGCCTGCTGCACACCTAGGCTGACGGTACAGCCTTCCGCTCCTACGCTGCAAACCTGCACAGCGTGTTACTGAATGAAACAACATGAGATTAAATCAAACACGAGAAAATGATGCAATCCAGACATGAGGTAAACACGAGATGTACGAGGCTGCTGCCGGTGTAACACGACGTGCTGTTTTACAGCAAACTCTTTTTTATAAGTAGAAAGTACACTCTAAAATAATAAGAAGTATAGTATAATAAATACAGCAACCAGTAACAGTCATTTATTGTCACTGTCAAGTATTGTATACTGGACACAATCGTACGTGCTCTAGTTTTATACAACTAGCAGCTCAGTAGGTCTGTTTACACCAGCACCACCACAAACACCTGAGTAATGTGTTGCGCTATGATATTATGTCACTGGGCAGTAGGAATTTCTCAGCTTCATTATAATCTTAAAGGACCACCATCTTTCATATATTTGTAGTCAGTCATTGACTGAAACGCAGTTATACAGTGTGTGACAGTAAGGCCACAGTCACAGGTTCCAGGTGGACATGAATTTGGGGGGATTCTCTTCAACCCAGGGCAGCTATTAACTCCCCAAAGAGGTATTATCCCCATTTGGTACCAGTGAAAACCTGACGCCTGGGGAAGTTAAGTGATTTCCAGGATCACACAGCTATGAGAGCTAGGATTTGAGTTCCTTTTTCTTTGCCTCGACCTCAGACCCATGCTCTTTATGCTACAGTACGTAGTTTGCCTGGTAGAAAATTGAGTTTTACTCTACAGGCAGTCAACAAGTTTGAAATTAACTGAAGAAATGGTACCTGAATCATGATAAAAAAAACGAACATATTTTGAGGGATTACTGTATGCTACGCACGATGCTTCACATTTTATAGTCAGTAATCCGTTCGAACCTCGGGAGATTTTGAGGTACGTACGCTCGTTATCCCCAATTTGTGGACAGGAGGGGAAGTGTGAGTCCTCGGAGGCGTCCCGGTGTGCGGTCTGGCTCCTGGGCACGGCTTCACGGAGCTCCTGTTGGTTCAGTACCAACAGGACGGGCTGTTAGAGTAACACCCGGCGAGAGGGTGGCTTTGGAAGGGAGCAAGTGACATCGACTTCCGGAGGTGGCTCTATTGAGTCTAGGGTTACCTTTGAGGTTTTAAGTTTGGGTGACAGAAAGTAGTGATGCCAGGAATAGAAGTAGGCAGATTAAGAAGAGCAGGATTCAGGGGAAAGATAAGGAATGGGGCTGAAGGGAGTCTTAGAAATCCTATTTTCTGGGCCTTTGATTATATTCAGTTGTATTGACATTTGCGATTTTCACAAAAGCCACCTATTGTCTGCAGTAAGACATCTTTAAATACGCAGAGATGTCAGCATGGGTTATCTGTAAGTTTTCATGTTTTATGACTTGTATTCCATGTCTATTTTAAAATGATGTATTTCTAGGTGCTTTGTTTTATCTTTAGTTGGTTCTTTATGATCTAGTTCAAGGAAGTCCAGATGTGGCCAGAGTAAAGATTCCTAGCCACTGGAAACCTGGTCCCTGCCAGCTTGAAGAAACAGGACAGCCCCAGGCTCAAGGGTGTTCTTAAGTTTAAAACAACTGATTTAGGAATTGTCCCCAAAGCGTAGTGATCATATGAGATGCGAGGTGCCGGGCATAATGGCCGGAGTGGGCAGCACTAAGGAAAGCGGTAAAGGCCATGCTGCCCACTGGTTAGTGCCACCAGAGCCTAGGAAGCAGCTGGGAACACCAGGGCTTGCAGTTCATTCTAAAGTTAAAAACTAGACATCATTTTGGAAAAATACTTGAAAGCAAGAAATACGTTCTTTGGCCATATTCTTCTAAATCACAGCTTTAACTGCAGCCCTCTCAGAAGCATTCATACAGTCGGGAATCCTGGCTTTGGGTGTGTCATTTGTGTCTCCCTGGCTTCACTCCTCATGAGCTGGTGGCTCTTCACTCTCTTCCTGCCCCATAGAGAGGAGCTTGTGTGGTTAGCAGCTTCTGCTAGATTTATTTTAGCTTGGGTCTCCCTTCACAAAAAAAGAAACTACTACAGTTTTACCTTTGATTAAAGGTAGTTTCCAAAGTTCACTTTCCTCTTTCGTACAAATATGTTGTACATCAAAAAATCATCTGAGCCTCACATGCTGGCAGCTTGCTAACGTCTTTATTTGTGCAGACCAGTATCTGTGCCCATATATCATATCAAAAGAATTATGAAATTAGGAATTGTGAACTGCAGACCTCAGGCATCAGTTGGGTTCTCTGGATTTAAATCATTATATTGATTTTATAAAAGCAGTTGTTTCTTAAAGTTTTATTGTATGTTCATGATTATTAAGAATACTCTTTCAACCTCATTAAGATTCTGAGGGTATAAAATATTTAAGAAATGATATATGGTTTTCTTATTCTCAGATTTTAAAGTCTTTGTATTTGGTTGGCCATAGGCAAATCAACATTTTCACCACTGTATCCAGACACTTCTGAGATAAAAAATGTGTTTACAGAATTTTCTTGAATTTATCACCCTAGTAACTGTATCACATATTTAATATTCAATATAAGCTGAAACACAAGAACCTTTATATATATATATATAAAATTTCCTAGCAATGAATAGCCTATTTTACCAAACAAGCCACCAGAAATATAACAACCATGTGACTTCCCTCTTCATTTGTGGAACACCGTGAACTGTATGAATGTGTGCATAGTGAATAAAATTAATCAAATGTTTTAAGTTGTGATACTCTCAAGTGAATGCTTTCATTCATAGTAAATGTTATTCTGCCTGTACATATTTCATGATTACTGAATGAAGCTCTAAGGGTTGCTTAATTAGGATATAATAAGGTTTTTACCTAGAACAAACTGCTTCTTAGTGTATCTTCAGGACCAAACCAAGTTCAGAGGTCTGAATTCTTTTAATAATTAGATTTTTCATCATCAAGCAACCAGTTTTTTTGTGTTTTTTTTTTTAATTTATTTTCCTTGTCCCAACCCTCTTCCCTCCTTCTCAAATGTTCTTTGTTATTTATTTGTGAATTGAAAGTGAATTTTAAATTAATTTTATCTTTGCATTTTGATAGTTCTTCCCTTTAGGGACCTTTAGTCCCTTCAGAAGTTTGCTCTCACTGACTTGAGTTCAGTATTACTATTTGCACCCTCCAGGGCTTATTCACACAGCCCATGCTGGAGCCCCCTTACTATGACATGCATGATACAGGAGTGTAATTTTTGAGGGTCTGGAGGCTAGTCATGGGTTGCGCATCCCTGAGATGGGCATATGAGGGGGCTTGGTGCTCTGCTGGTACTGTGCGCTGTGTGCTGGGGCTGATCCACAGGCTCTGAGCTCCCCATGGGTGAGGCAGTTCCAGTCAGACCAGGTAAGGTACCTGGGAACTGCCTGCGTTATGGAGCTGGGCAGACCCAGCTTCCCATGCAGCTGGCCTTCACCATGTTTCCCCGGAAATAAGATCTAGCCGGACCATCAGCTCTAACGTGTCTTTTGGAGCAAAAATTAATATAATATCCGGTATTATATATTATGTTATATTATATTAATTATACCTGCTGTTAAGTTATATTAAAATAAGACTAGGTCTTATATTAATTTTTGCTCCAAAAGACACAGTAGAGCTGATGGTCCTGCTAGGTGTTATTTTTGGGGAAACACGGTAGTAAAGTTATTTGTTCCTTGTGCTTTACTTTCCACCTCTGAAAATGGGAGCGATAATTGCTTTTCTTTTGGGGTTAAAGAGAATGAAATGAGACATGCAGGTGCAGAGCACGGGCCTGCACTGAGCAGGTGCTCGTGTGTGACTCTTTTGCCTGGATGGACGGCCGTCCTGCCTTTCTCTGTTGGGTGGCTATTGGCCTTTGTGTTTTGAGATGTTTTCCTCAAAAAAAAAAAAAAAAAAAAATCAAAAAGTAAATATTGGAGCAGAGAGGGGAAAGAGTAATAACAAGTGGGTGGGTGGAGACCAAAAAGTAGGAAGGAAAGGGGAGGGAAGAAGTTAATGGGGAGTTAGCCTGGGAGGGTGTGGGTACCAGTGATAAGAGGATAAGAGCGCAATAGGCCACTTGATCAAATTAGCATTTTCTTTTCAACATTTTACATGTACAAGTGAATGAAGCAAAACAGGCCTAGCCCAGTCTTGGGCAACGTCTGCTCACCTGTCGCTATTGCCCTCAGTGTGTCTCCCGTCTCTCACTCACACCATGGCTTCGATTTTCTGGGGCAAGGCCCTGGAAAGACAGAAAATCTAGTTCGTGTTTCTGGCATGTTCACGATTTCAAAGTGAAATAAAGTGCTTGCTTTTTTTTTTTTAAGGGAGAAAATGAAGCCTTTGGATCCCTGTTGCTTAGTGACTGACTGGGCCTTTTGTATAATTGGTCTTAGGAGGGACAAAACATAGTGAGAATAGGAAAGTTAGCTGAGGAAAGGAAGGCAGGGTTCAGGTGCAAAAAGGACCCGGTTGGGATGGGGGTGTTTGAAGCAGTCAGCAAGACCCCGGGGGCTGAGGACAGTGGCATAAAGAGGGAGACATTGAAAGGAGGCCAGGCAACATCTTCAACTCAGGTTAAAATGCCAGAGGCAGTACAGTGTGGGAGAGGGGTTTTGATCCCCCGGCTCATTTGGCTGGGTCAGAACTTCCCAGGGAAGTGATTTCTCTCTGCAAATCAGGAGGAAATAAATGGTGCTTTCATTTCAGTGCCGTGGAGCTGTGTTGCTGGTGTGCGACGTCCGGCCTGCAGTGGGGTCTCATTACGTGCTCATTGGCTGGATGACACCAGAGCTTTACTACTCTCATTTTAGAAAAACCAAAAATGACATTGGGATGCTTCTTAAACAGTTTTTACTGATGGAAATAATTTAGTGGTATGCTGTGTAAATAATATGATGCTTTGGAAAATGGTGCTGACTTCTTGGATCATAATTAATACATAATGAATTTGAGCCCTTTAAGGTATAATGTTAGTGAACCTTGTCAAATGAGTAAGTGCCTTAGTTTTAATTATTTTGCGTTCATTACAAACATGTGTAATATAGTTCCTCTAACACTGAGTGCATGTGGGTTATGAACCAGGTCATAGTTACTTCATCCTGGCTCTTTGCAGCCTCAGCACACTCTAAAACCGTGCAAGACGGCTCACATTGATTGGTAAGATACACAGAAAAGGGTAGGAGAGGGATGGGAGTGAATTCAGGACGTGAGTTTTGTGGAGCTGGGTTTGATGATGGGGAAGGTGGCAAAGTGCCTTTCTTTGAGCCAATTGCATGCAGTATGAAAGTCAACTCCATTAGGAATTTTGTTTGTACAGCGTCAGTTAAGAATGCCAAGAGTCCAGGATATTTTGTTAATACCAGTCCTAAAACAAAGTCAAAATACAGGTTTAGTTTTCCTTTTATTGTTCGTAAGTGGAAAGGGAGGGACCCTTTTCAGTAGAGTGTAGCAGAGGACTTGGTGGCACGTTATTGATAAATGGAGAGTGGTAGGGCTTTCAGGCAGGCAGGGTCTTTGCCATGAATTAGCTGTGGGACCTTGGACATGTCACTAAGCCTCTTGTTTGTAAGGTTGAGAGAACTGTACCCAACACTCTTCTAAGGCCTTTCAGCTCTTTAAAAAAAAAAAAAAAAAATTCTGGAGACCAGTTCCTTGGAATCAGGCCTCCTGACTTCTCCAGCGGGTGTCTGTCTTGTCAGCACTGGGTGAGGAGAAGGAAGTCCTTGGGGTTTCTGCTCCTCCGTGTGGAACAAAGCCTTGGGGGTATGAGTTTCTAACTGAACTTTCTATCCTGTGAAGAAATTCTAATAATTCTCCCAACTAATTGAATAATTAAACTGAGTCCTCGACTGAAAGTTCATTCTCAACCTTTAAGCCTTTTTAGGAGGAGCTCTGTGTTCCTTTCTGTCTCCTTCCACAGAGATTGTCCTGAGGAAGAAACGACTGAAATCTGTTAGACTCAGCCTGGTGTCCTGGAGGGCGTCTGAGTTCCTTTTGCCTGTTGGGGAGCACAGCAATGGGGTGTGGTTGAAGTATATTGCCTCACTTTCAATAGTACCTTTCCCTGTACTTTAAATACATTTTAAGAATGTATTTTCGGCAGAGTAACCTGGGGAGGCTGCACTATTTTGTGTGTTACCGTCTTGTAAGTTGTATTTTCTTCTGAACTAGAAATGTTACCTTTTTTTTTTTAATGAAGAAGAATATACTCACAATGCTGTATTGTCTGTCACCCCTTCTTATCTTTTCTTATTTAATCTCAGAATTTAATACTTGCCTACATTTTATTTTCATAATAAAATCTTACTATGTCCATATAGTATTCCAGAGGCAACTACCTAATGTCTGTCTGTTAGCCCAAGAAACGATTTCGTAGTATGTACTTAGATTCCCATTCTGAAATGTTTTTCCCTCTGATCGATCACTCCTGTTTTTCCTTTCATTTTAAAACTGTTGCCCTACTGATGAGTATTATGGAGTCTTTTGTTCAACCTAGCAGTGACCATTTTTCACCTTAGACTTTATTGTGTAATTACTCTCCCTTATTCTTTCATTTCCCTTTTCTGTTTTGAAAGCAATGTGGTAATGTTTATGAGGGGAGGGAGCTGGCAGTGGGCAGATTCCTCCTAAATTAGCCACTTAGAAAGTAGAGGTTTTGTAAACCTTTGCCTGTTTCTGTATTGATTCCATGACACAAATGCGTTCCCTTTGTTCTTTAGATTCTGGGCAATGTTTTTAGCTTTTATTTACACTCCTCTTGGGTTTAGTAAAAAATGCAGTACAGCTAAGAGAATGCGTAAGGATGCTGTGATGCTTTGTTACAGTGCTGCAGCTGGTTACGTTGTACCTCTGCAATTGCTGCTTGGACAGCTACAGACTACTTACATTTGGTGGGGTTTTTTCAGTATCGTTTATTTATTTATTTTTAGTTTCAGGTGTGCAAAACAATGTAATAGTTAGACCGATTACTTATATTTCTAAAGGTATCCTTTAACAGTAGCAAGTCTGTAGTGATCTGTATTTGACCTAATAGTTTCTTTCTCCAATCTCTCTCTCCTTAAAGTCTAGACCTGATTGAAAATTTGGCTATCTCTGTCTTTATCATGATATTTATGAAGTGGAGAAATGTGTACAGATAATTTCCAGTTTGAGAATTGTCAAATCAATTGTATAGGTCCTGAGTTGTTTCAGGCATGTAAATCCTGTCACCTCAAAAAATAATTTGAGCCCCTAAAACAGGAACCATGTCTCTTTTCTAAAAACCATCATGTATCTCCTCCTACATCCTTGCCACTGCACTCCTAATACATTAATGCTGCCATGGATTTGATTGCATTAAGTGGGTTAAACCAAAATTCCAAGTGGAATTGGCTTTTGGCTTGCTTACTCTCCTCAATGGTTTGTTCTGTCCTTCCGAGCTTAGAAAATAATTTTTTGCCTGGATGTCCAGCTGAACCAAAGCAAAGTCCATGTATTCCTAAAGGGATTGTATGTTACTGTTTTCGATCGTAGTTCTTAATTTATATCATCTGTGGGGAGGGGGACAGGCACCCCACCTCCTTCCGTGTAAGTTTGGGCTTAGATTTTGGAAAATACTGAAACATGTGCTTCTTTTTCAATATTATGTTTTGTGGTACCTTGTGTTACTACAAAGATAAGAAAATCAGACATCTTATAAATATTAAGAGACTTTACAGGCACAATTAGTGAATTGAATGAAATTAATAAGATTCCCGAAAATTTCAAAACCTATATAGTTTATTTTACATTCGCACAGGCCTTCTGAATTGAATGTCAGAATAAAAGCCAGAGACCTTGTAAGGAATGTGAGAGGGGAGAAGGATGGAAGGCTGGCCAAGGGGAGGAGAGGAAATAGCTGGTTCTCATCCGCCCCGCCTTCATTTCCCAGCACCCAGCTCACTTAGGCCCACCTTGCTTTTTTGCCCATTCGCTCTCCAGTTTCTTTTCTAAATATCTGTGGTGTGTGCTTTGAAGTCAGTTATGCATTCAGATCCCATCTCCATCTCTTACTTGATTACCTGGTGACTTTGAGGATCGGAGAGTTTGAGTGCCTTTATCAGTTTCCTTGTAAAAATGGGGATGATGTCTGTTGTAGAGTTCGCAGTGGGGTTAGGGATAGTGTACAGAAAGTGCCTAGCACATACTGGGGGTGCCCAAAAAATGTATACACATGACTTGTATTCATCTTTTGTTGTCGATATATATTATTACAATTTTAATACAGTTTTTTCCTTTCTTAAAGTGTGCATACATTTTTTGGCACCCTCTGTATTAGTACTATTTTTGGCAGCCACCATTCACTGTTCCTTGTCCCCCCACCCCCACTTGCCATCCCTGTCCTCTCCAAAGTTTTCCTCAGTACACTGCCTGGCATAGAGCAGGTTCTCTGAGCATTTGCCTTTGTGACACATTTCACGTTATCTTGGTGAAAGCCATGTTCAACTCGCATGCATAATTACATACTTTGTGGTCCTGTTTCACTTAGTGTTATGGTGGTGTGCCTGTCCTCAGCGTGCTCTGGGAGGTGACTTCCTCAAGAACTTCTGGGGGGCCGGGACTTGGATGCCTACATGTTCGGATCCCCCTGTTGGAGCAGTGAGCTCTATACATGTTGGGCCCTCATAAATATCTGTTAAACGAATTAAAGTTCTTGCCCCAGAACCCAACCTTTTGGGGTTTTGAAGAGAACAACATTTGTATTATTTGCTAAATAAATTCATACTTAGGAGAAAAATAAATCTTGAATTCTTCCTGGCCCCTTTGGTATGTCCACTTAAAAAGCTTAAAGATGTTAAATGCCAAAAGGCCTCAGAGAGGCCTTAGATTTAATACTTGCTGCTGTGTCCAAGAGTGTTGAAAATGTATGCTGATGTGATCAGTTGCAGAAACGTCAGACTTGTTCATTCTGAAGTTGGTTTTTATAGCTGCACATGTGCAATTCTGTGTAATAGAAGGTAGTTTCTGAGAATATGGTGATCTCATTTGGAGATTGACAAGCTGCAACTTGGTTGACATTCACACAGCTCTGGGCCAGATTTCAGAACTCCTCTGTGCTGGGCCCTGTTCCCCATCTTGCAAAGCCAGGCTCTGAGACTAGAAAGGTAAGACTTGGAGAATATCACCATACGGCGACCAGCGGCTTCACAGGTGTGTCGGAATCTGAGCGGGGACGGGGCGGGGCGGGGGCGCCGCATGCCCAGTGTTTGAAGAGTGGGCGAGGGCACCTCTGATTTCAGGTGAAAAATGCTCAAATCACCTGGACTTTTCTCTCATAATTTCCTGTTCTCTCTCTCATTTTTTTAAAAATCATTTTAAAGAATAGGAGATTTCATAATATCCTGTTCTTAGTCATCTTTTTGAAATTTTTTTCCTTTAGTTCTGTCTCATAGGCTTTCCTGGTCTTCTCAGTTTCAATTTTTGCATATAAATTGTGAAACTTGCACAAATGTAACAAAGAAATTTGCTACAAGAAATTATTTTTTCCACTTTTTTTGAGGCGAGAGCCTTTTCTCTTTTAACATAAACTACGAGGAGGCATACTTTGTTGCTTCACTAGTCTTGTCAGCTGTACTAGAAATGTTATATGTGCCAAACTTTCAGTGACAGGCTTCTTAGTCGAATCAGTCAAGGGTTTTCTTGAAGCCTTGTTAATGTGAATAGCGAATGACTTATCTCTGTGGAGCAGATGCCACTTCTCTGGTGCGGGGTGAAGTGGAAGTGGGGTGTTCTCTCTGCTCCAGGGCTGTGCTATTTTTCATTTAAAGATCTCATTTAGAAAAAATAAATGAAAATATACACACATACATATATATATGTATAACATTTGTGTTGGATTTTAATTTCTCAGGTCTTTGAGCTATGCCAAAACAACTTTTTTTTTAAAAGCACACTGTTTAACCTCTCAGGGCTTCTATTAATAATATAGTTACTCTATGTTATTATATAGGAGATTTAAAGAAATTTAGAAATAGAGCTTTTCCTGTTGTATATTTCACCATTGGCTAAAACTGAACATTTGTGAAACAGAGTTCTCAGCTTCCCCACTTCCTCCTCAACAGGCTACCTTTTTTTCCCCTTAGTATCATGTTCTCAGACTACCAAGCCAGGTGTCCTAAACGTTTCTCTTTTCTCTCACTGTGGTGTAGTAGAATGAGTGCTAGATGGAGTTAGGAAATCTGAATTCTTCAGCTGCCTGTGTTCAAGTAATTTGAGCTTTATCATCACTCATTTCCAAGCACCCATTGGATAGCCTTGATTTCCTGCCCGTAAACATCCTCAGGCTCTGTGTCCTCATGTGATTGTACTTCTGGGGGAAGGTCTGCCCTCATGTTGCGCCTGCCAAGGTGACCATCCCTTTCCCTCCCCCTTTGCAGACACCCTTTGGTGACATTCTTGACAAGATGCTGTTGGCACCGCAGGCTTCACTGCCAGGTCATCCTTAGGGCAGACTCAAAACTCACTAATCCTTACAGCCCCGAAACAAAAGCTAACAACTTCTTACTTACAGGGCCCTTACGCTCCAGGTATGGGTCTCCTGATGGAAAATGGAGTCAGAACCAGGCGTAACCAGGCAGCCATGCATTATCTACCCTTTTCTTGCCAATGATACACGGGATTGTAAGCCCCAGTGAACGTTTGCCAACATTGCCCTCTTCATGGCGTGTCGTGATTTCTAAAATACAACCTGAGTTGGCGCTACCTAGTTTCAGAGTCCGTATCTGGAGTCTTACAATAATTCTTTGGTGAGACTTTCTGAAGTGGGTTTGCGTCCTCTGCGGGAATTGTATTTATGGGTAACTCTTAACTTACGTGTATGTAATGGTGTCACACCTTTCCTCTTAAAAATGTGAAAACTGCAAGTTTTCTTGGTTTGCCTTTTTTAGGGACAATTCCTTGCAGATTATTATCTGTTATGTATAGTATCTCTACTGGAAGAGATAAAACAAACTGTAGTTAATTGGTCAATGGCAAATGCTAGTTTTAATAAGTGAAATTGCAGCAGTGGAGGTGTTTTCAGAAACTTTACCAGATTACTTTAAAACAAAAAAATCCCTTGAAATTCTAAAGGACTTTAAAATAGCTCAGGAAAGTATTTATAGTGCCCATGATTCTGTTGACTGTGTAACTGTGGCATTGCAATATATGTATGCATTTTTTTAATTATTATTGTTTTTTAACTACAGGAGCTCTTACCAAAGTAAAGGAGAGTAGGCGACACGTGGAAGAAGGGAAAATGGAAGTCCAAAAGGCTGATGGCATTCAAGATCGCTGTAACACTATTTCTTTTGCCACCTTGGCTGAAATTCACCACTTCCATCAAATTCGAGTGAGAGACTTTAGATCACAGATGCAGCATTTCTTACAACAACAAATAATATTTTTCCAAAAAGTGACGCAGAAGTTGGAAGAAGCTCTTCACAAATATGATAGTGTTTAATGACTGGACATTGGATTGTGGAGTTCTTTCAGTTCAAGGATAATTTCTACAGCAGAATAAAAACTGCTATCAAAGAGCTATTGCCAACTATCAGTGGTGGTACAAGGATGGTTTTGTGTTAACTGAGACTTGGCTGAATATGTAATTATGTAGGAAAGAAACAGTTAATATGGTTATATAATAGAAACAGTACCACACATTGTAACTAAATTATACTATGTATGCCTACACTACCATTGTAACTTTTCGAATAATGAGTATACTATTTGCCTTATTGCTTTTTGAAGTATGGGTATTTTAGTGCATACTTTGTAGACCTCAAAACCCATGAAGGGTCTCAAAGAAGCTGGCTGGATAAAAGCCTGCTGTGGATGCCTTTTTACTCTCATAGATTGGGATTTACCTAAATTCAACCTGTTCTCTGTTTACAAACTCCAACTAGAGCAGCTATGCGACTTTGTGCCTTTAGACTCTTGGTTTTCATTTCTCCACCTTAACCCCCACAACAACCCCCCTATCTTCTCCCACCTCTGCTTTTTTTTAAGTTTCATAACTTTGCTGATTGAAAGAGTGAAAGGCCAGTACATATAATGACAAACTGCTGGTAACTTCATATTGGCATTGGGGGCAGGTGGGAGTATCAGCTGTCATCAGTTTGCACAGCAAGTTTTGTCTCCTGGTACATGCTGGTAGGTGCAGCGGAGGGAGATTTGATTCCCATCGTGGGATATGAAGTCCGTTAGGGAAGGAAACGGTGCCACTCTATTCCCGTAGATGCTACAGCAGCATAGCTCTTCACTCAAGTGTCCTGGAAACTTGGTGTGGAGATTTAAATAAACAAGTCTTATAATAACACGGAGAAAGAGGAGTCTAATCAGTTGGGGATACAAGCACAGAATCAGTGAGGACACACACTTGGTTTTACTTCTTAGGAGGGTTTTCTTTTGTGTTTTTTTTTTTTTTTTTTTTTTTTTTTAGCTTGAAGATTTTCTTTTACTATTCAGTGTGATTTTTGTTTTTAATGGATCTACACTGTTACCTGATTGAGACTCCACTGTGATTCACTCGTTTACTTAATCAAACACTTTTCAGGGATGTCTGTAAAATTCAGTGTTATTCGTGATGAGAAGTAGTGTTGATCTAGGAGGGACCAGAAATAATTTCTACTATTCCAAATGCTGAAATTGTTTTTTTTTTCTTTTTTTTAAGTATTGATAATCCCCCAGGCCATTTATCTTAACTATATTCTTTTATTATTATAAGGGAAATACAGATGGCTGATAAATACCAAAAAGATTCAAAAGCAGCTTCATTTAAAAAGCACAAAGAGATTCTGGCTTGAAATGCCAACATCTCAATGTTATTCATAGTTGCTGAGCTAAATAATGTGATTCTTGCGTTTACAGATATAAAAATTGTCACTGAAAGGTTAAAGTAGCTACTGTTTTATGAAGTCAAACTTATGCTGCCTCAGAAATCCCTGGGTATTGACATGAAAGTAAAGAGGTCAGTTTGAAATATTGGTGAGTCACATTGATTAAAGAAAAGGGTGATTATTGAAATTACTTAACAGCACATTAAAAAGTAATCTCATCTGGGTTGAATTTTTAAGATCAGAGTATAATAATTTTGACGAAAATTTTATACCTTAGATAACTTGGAGCCAGATTTAACATCATGTGGCTTTGTCTCTACTGCAAATATGTGGAACTGTAACCAGATATATTCTCTAAAAAGTAGCTTTCTCTTAACGATTGCAAAATACAGTTTGATAAACAAAACCCATCTACACATAAATGTTAATTTTATTGCATAAGTTTGGAGGTTTAAGTCTAGCATTTAAGTTTGAATCTGTATTGGACAAATAAGCACTATGCTTTCCAAATGATTTGAAAATCAGTTTTTATTTGCCTCTTTATTTTGATGGTGGTTTGATTTTTTTTTTTTTTTAAGTAAAATAACTAAACTTGTGCAATGGTAGCATGGAAATTATCTGAGGTGTCTTGTATGATTGTGCTTTAGCCAGGGTTGACATAGCTTAAATTATAAAAACTAAAGATTAAAGTACAAGGAAGTGTAAGTTCATGCTGCCGACTTAAAAAAGAACTTTTGTTCTTTATAACTATATAACTTTGTAATGCCACTGATTCATAAGGGGTTTTAAATTAATTCTGTGGGGTAGGACACCAGAATTAGTCATGTTCGTTTTCATCTAAGGTCTTTATTTCTCTAACGTTCTTGGTCCTATTGAAACATTTCAGTATACAAAAATACTGCAATGTTCAAACCCAAGAGAAAAGCCATCATAATGTGTATGCTGGTCATTATGATCAGTGTGGTACAATTTTTTAAAATAAACTATCATGCCCTTCATGCCATTATTTGTCTTTATTTCTATTATTTATAATTCTCTTATATGATGTATTTATAACATGAGGGCGTCCACTTGAGCCTAGTTTTGCTATTTTAAGTACAGATGGAGTTGTTTATAATACAGTGAGACTGGTTCTACAGTCATGTCTCTTCCATTAGAAGAGACAGTTCAACTCTTCTAGGCTGTTGGATGTGAAGGTACCGTTTGAACCCAGAATAAGGGAACATATTTGAAAGTGAAATATAAAGCCAGAGCACACTGGCGTGAGCAGAGTAGTAGGGGTTTTCATGGGCCTCACTGAGAGTTGTTTGACGTTGATTCATAACAATACAGCAGATTCCTAAATGCCGATTTGCAATTGTCTTAAATTTTGCTGCTGTTCTCCTAATTAAGGACTTGAACAATGTTTTAGTCTCTCAAGTCAAGCATGTAAAGTTAATGTATAAACCTTTAAATGTCATTCTTACTAAGTTCATTGTTATAGCCATTTTTTCTGTTTATGTCTTTATTGCCTCAGAATCGAATACCATGTCAGATACCTTTAAATCCATGAGCATTATCCAGTTTTCTCATTTCCAACCTTATCTTTGGCTAACAGAATAAGTAAAACAGGGTATTATTTATTTATAGACTAAAAATGTTGAATATTGTTTTATTTCCTTCAAAATGTTATGCTTAGTGCAGATCAGCCATGTTTATCTTTTTAAAATAAACAAAGGTTGCTTTATTTCTCAGCTTCAATGAAATACTATAATTATTTTTCTCCATTTATTTAATGTGAAAGACTTATACAATGGAAGAGTGTATTTCGTGTCTTAAGCTTCCATCTGTAGTTGCCATATAAATTGTTCACGAAACTCTAGCTAATTTGATTAATTTAAAATTATCAGCCATTCAGGTAGTACCACTAAGTATCTATTTATGTTAGTAACTTCAGTAACTTGTACCAGAAGTCGGCCAAGGACAAGGCCAGTTGTCCTTATGAAGCCACCTTCAAAGGGGCTTAGAAACACACAACATAGGAGGTATTCTGTTGCTGTGGGTCCTGTCAGCTTATCTGGAAATGTTTTCTAAGTTTGAGGTGGCCAGATGCATCAGATCATATTTTTCTAGTGGTTTAAATTCTCAGTCACTCTAGGAAATTCCGTGCAGGACTTAATAACTGCTGAGTTGTTGGTCTTCTCTGCAAGCACAGCAGGGAAGCCGACTGAGCAGAGCAGTGAGAAAGGCAATTCACTGGAGCCAGGGGTTGTATCCTAGTTTCCGCGCTCTCTTAATGACGTCAGGCTACTTACCAACCCATCTCTGAGCCTCACTTTACTCACTTGTATGGTAGGCCTGCTTAGATTTTATTGAATGATTGAGAGCATTGGATTAACCAGTATGTAAAGTCCTTAACCATTTTGCAGTATTCTCTCTAAATAACAAACATGGGAAGGACAAATATTCCAGAAGTAGGTACTTAATAAATGATAGCAATATTCCCAGACGTGGTGTGGCCCTGAGCTAGTCAATCTCTCTGAGTCAGTTTTCTATCTGTAATGGGATATAGTATCTCCTTCACAGAAATATTGTGAAAATTGGATGACAAATAGAAAGTTCTGAGCCCAAAGCGTGACAAGAGTAAGAACAATAAAGATCCTCTGTGATTATGTGAGAAGGGATGAGATGAAGGATTTAAATAAGAACTTCGTATCAGCTGTGCTGGAAAATTAAGGAATCCACTCTTGGGTCCCAGAATTTCCTGCTTTCCACTGTGGTTCTGTCACCTTCCACCTGCCTTGGCCAGCGCTGCCCTCAGGTGCAACCCCCCTCTGCAGGTTCCTGCTCCTAAATCGTAACACAGCATCCTTGCACATTCTGCTAGAGCTTAATTCTCCATGCTTGTCAAACTCATTCATTCTCCCTGCTGGGGTGGTGAGGGGCTCAGTTCTCCAGAGATAAAACCCATTTTCAATAAGGCTCCCCACTTGGTCTTGAAGAACTAAATATCAGTATGTTTAGGAAGTTGTCCTATAGATCTTACCAGAAATATCTGAGGCAGACGGCTCAGAATTCTGCTTTTGTTCACCAATGAATGATTTTATTTATGTCTTCTGCTGTCACACCTTGAAAATACGTCCCGAGGCCTAGGCCACAGAGGAGTGGCACCCAGTGCTCGGGATCTCAGCCCTGACCTCGTGTCACACAGACGTTTCTAAATGACTGTCAGTGCATTCACTCGATAAAGTTGAATTCAATGCCTCACGGTCACTTTTGGAGCAACCATGCCCTGAATCAAATAAAACATTGGTGTACAGCAAATTTGGTTAAACATCTTGGTGATGATGCTTCTGTTTAACCTAACAGTTAGAAAATACCAAGTTACACATTCAAAATGTTTCTCTTGGGAGAAAAATCTTAAAACAATTTGGAGTCCAATTTTAGGATTTAGCAAATTAGGTCCAGCTTAAAACCAACAGTAGTTCACTGTATCTGTTGGTGTTCGGCAGCCGTAGTTGTGATCACTTTTTTATCACCTGGCCCCAGTTTGCGAACTCCTTTGTGAGACAACTGGAGTAGTGACGTGCCAGCTCCATATTCATACAAGGCTGCAATCCTGTGAGACCAGGAAGCCCAGGAGACCGTCTTCTATCTGAACCGGAATATCCACAGGAAAAGCAAAACCTGGAACCTGGAGACAAAGGGGCTTCCTTGACACATGGTGCTTTTTGATGGCTCCTGTTCTAGAATCCACGGAAAGAAATTTTGACCTTTTAGCTACGCTGACAGGTAATCTCATGATAAATTGCAGTTATCTGAAGGACTAAAAACTACGTGTCAGTCATTTTTTAAAAAGGACAAGAAGCTCTTTATATACAAATAATAGAAATTTCCCAAGAAAAATTACCTGAAAACAATAAAAGGGCAGGACAGTAATTTGTATGTTATCCTTCAAGTAAGATTAGAAAATAAATACGTTTGTTTACATATGCACAGATTGTTTCTGGAAGTAGATGCAAACATTTGGTAACGAGGTAACATTGCTTTGGGGTCTGGGAACTGGGTGGCTTAGGGATGGGTAGGAGGAAGATTTTTATTGTATATACTTTTTAAAAAATTAAATTTATTGGAGTGACATTGGTTAATAACATATAAGTTTCATTTGAAACTTATATAATACATTATCTGTTTATTGCATTGTGTGCTCACCACCCAGAGTCTAGTCTCCTCCATCACCATGTGTTTGACCCCCTTTACCCTCTTCATCCTCCCCCCACCCCCCTTCTCTCCTGGTAAGCACCCTGTTGTTGTCTGTGTTTGTGAGTTTGTGTGTTTGTTGTTTTGTTCATTTGTTCCTTTCTGTTTTATATCCCACGTACGAATGAAATCATACGGTTCTATTTCTGTCTGACTTATTTCACTTAGAATGATATTCTCAAGGTTCATCCACGTTGCTAATGTCAGCGTTTCATCCTTTCTTATGGCCGAGTAGTATTCCATTGTATATATGTACCGTGTCTTCTTTATCCAGTCATCCATTGAAGGACACTTAGGTTGTTTCCATTGTGTACCTTTTTATATCTTTTGAATTTGAGTGACTGAATGTATTTTCTATTTTAAGAATAAAATTTTAAATTTAAAAATTGACAGGGAGATTAGCATAACCAAAACAAACAAAACTCAGGATTTGAAAAGGAGGGTGGAGTTACAGCTCTGTGAAAACCTGAGACCTGGAAGCAAATTGTGCAGGCATAGAAGGAACAATCTTATAAGGGTAACAGACTCATAATGACCAAATAAATCCTCATTGTGTTATTTCTTGTTGAAATTCAAACAGCATTAGGAAATGTACTGTTACGAGAATATGTAAAATATACTGTAAAGAGACATACAAGATCTGACAATTAAATTCATGAACTCATCCTAGAAAAAGTGCTACATACCTCATTGCTGAATATCACTACGGTCACTTTCGAAGCACTCCCCTTGGGAAGCTATGCACTGTCGCCGGCACCTAGTCCACCCTCAAAGCAATTTGAAACACTTTTTCTGGAATGGTCAACAGAGCTATCGTCGTACTACCCTTGATGTCTTGAATGTCATCAAAATGTCTTCCTTTCAATGTATCCTTTATCTTTGGGTAAAGAAAGAAGTCATTGGGGGCCAGATCAGGTGAGTAGGGAGGGTGTTCCAATACAGTTATTTGTTTACTGACTAAAATCTCCCTCACAGACAGTGCCGTGTGAGCTGCTGCATTGTCGTGATGCAAGAGCCATGAATTGTTGGCGAAAAGTTCAGGTCTATTAACTTTATCACGCAGCCTTTTCAGCACTGCAAAATAGTAAACTCGGTTACCTGTCCAGTTGGTACAAATTCGTAATGAATAATCCCTCCGATAGCAAAAAGGTTAGCAACACCGATGCATCAAGTTCACAAACTTGTCTGACCTCGTATAACCAAACCACAGTCTGTTATTTCCTGTGGTACAGGTTATTCTTTTACCTTCTAAATAAAAAACCGTGGTCTTCCTCCCTGTCCTGGGAAGCCTTCCGACAATGCTCTCATGCCAGTGTCTCATCCCTCTCTGCACTTCTATCACGTTTGTGATGGCACTTAGCCACTAAGGACCCATAGATCCTGGGCTGAGATCTATTTCTTTTTCTTACCACTCATATCGAGCATTTATTATGCCCTAGGTATAGCCCTGTTACCTGCCCTAGGTATAGCCCTGTTACCTGCCGTTACATACATTACCTTCCATTATATACATTACAAAACTATTTTACAAACAAGGAAACAGGGTTATAGACATTCTGTAATAGTCATGCAGCCAGAAAGGGCAGATGTGGGATTTGAATCCAGATCACCGGACCCCAGGGTCAGATTCTACAGCTTGTGTTGGTCACTTTACTCGATACATAGCACGTGCGCTTTAGCCAGTGAAGAGGTGGTGTGGCCGTCCCCTTGAAGACTGGAACTGTCCCTGTCTTACACCTCCTGGGATCCCACATGACAGCCATAGTCAGTACATACAGGAGAACTGTGGTTTGGAGAACAGAAGACCTCTTTGACTCACCAGGTTTGCGAATAACACTAAATTGCATTTTATGAAAGAAATGAAATGTCAAAAAGCTAGCCCTCTGTGTTTGCACCACCAGCACAGCAGTTGGCCTTCTCATGAGGGCAGTTTTCCACAAAGAAGGACCTCTGTTCCAGTTCCAGGAGAACGGCGGAGTCGGCCACAGATGGAGAGAGCCGGCCGGCACCCTGGCCACAGTGCCACTTTGTTCGGCTGCGGACCTGCGTCTGCGCCCCAGCCTGCTGGACCCAAATCCATGCCTCAGCTACGTGACACATGACCGCACATCACGCCCAACCCAGTCATTTGTGAACAGAAATCTATATATGCCCAGTTGCTGCTGTTTGTTCACCCTAAATATAAACGTAGGCAGCGTTTGGAAGAAAGGTGCAAGCTGAGCTCCAGGAATCACAAGGAAGACTGACCTCTGAGTGGGCAGCCAAGGGGTCTCACAGGTGAAGGCTGAGAGCTCACGTCATCAAAGCTGTCTGGAGACTGAAACCCTACAGAAGTTGAAAAAGTAATAAATTGCCATGCTAGTGCTTTTATTCCTTCCACACAAAAACTTCGAATGGGAGCAGACTACGTATTTTCTGACCAGCGTATTCTCTCCTGCTTTACCCCGTGAGAAACCAAATCATCATCCAAAGGTGGTTGTGAAAAACGTAGTTACCCCAACATCAACACACATTGAGTCACTCAGTTTCAAGAGTTTGATGAAGCCATTGGCACCGTGAGATATCCTGGGTACTTGGATTAATGTGTTCCTTTATCCAACAAATATTTATTGAATGACTATTTTCCAGGCATTATTCTAGGCACGAGGAATACAGCAGTGAACAAAACCAGCCCAAACCCTGTCCTCATGAATTTACATTGTAGTTGGGGGGAGATGAAATAATCAAATGTATTAGTGAAATATTTGGTATTTCAATGGTGATAGTAGAGTGTGGAAATAGTGGGCATGGCGTAGGGAATATGAGTAGTGAGGGGTGGGAGAATTTATTTGAAATAAAGTAGTCAGGACAGGCCTCCCAACCTGAAGGAAAGTGCTGAAGGACTTGAGTGAGCCATGTGGATGCCCAGGGGGAAAACATTCCAGAGCATCAGCAGCAAGTGCAAATGCCCTGAGGCAGGACCCCACCTGGCATGTTTGAAGCTCAGCAGGGAGGGAGTGTAGGATGGGAGTGGGGGTTGGGGGTCAGGATAGTGGAGGTGCAGAGCTGAGGAGAGGAGATAAAGCCTGCAGATGGGGGATCCAGGTTGTAGAAGGTCATATGTAGGTTGTTATGAGGACTTTGGCTTTTACTCTGAGTGACATGGGGAGTCTCTGTGGGGTTTGAACAGAAAAGAGCACGATCTGCCTCATGTGACAGGATCACTTAGGCTGCTGTATAGGGACAGAAAAGGGAGAAGCAGGGAGATGAACAGTTAGGAGGCTCAGTGATAATCCAGACACAATGGGGGCCACACAAAGATGGAGGCAGTGGGGGCTGAGGACAGTGGGGGCGAGTCCCTTGCCCAGGGCACCCTGCGCCCAGTATGGAGCTAGCAAGCACAGGAACAGTGCCTTCTTGCGTTTTCTGTGTCCTCCACAGCTGATGACCACCCCTTTGAATAGATAACTTCTTACTTTATAGTTTTGCTTTGCTTCAAGGGCCATTCATTCTTAGTGTGACTGTGGGGACAGAACCCCAGAAAGCAGTTTCCAGGCTCTCGGCCTCACATAGAAAGGTGCTGGCTCAGGTAGTAAATGGCCATCAACTGTGATTGGATGGCCATCAGCTGTGGCTAGTTGGCTGTCAGCTGTAACCAGTGAGCCATTGGCCACTAATATAACTGCCGTGGCTACACTAGCAGAAAAATGGGGGCTAGCAAGAGCAGATTGCAGAGAGGCGGATGCCGCCGGTGAGAATATAGTGCTATGACTCCCCTACCTATGGCTCCGTGGGTGTTCCTTTTTGGCCTCACCATATCCTGCGTTCTTATGCGGGGAGCGGGACCAGAGACCCCGCAGGCCGCCCCACACGACGGTGATTCTTCTGATCTATTATGTATTTTGTAACTCAGCTCTCAGAGAATGCGAGGGGCCACTTCATCTCTGTCTCCAGGTATAGTAGCCTGGCTAGAGGGTAGACATACAAAACTGACTTCCAAGGTTCTGGTTGCACACATCCATATTTCAGCAATAGATTGGCCATCCTGGTTATGGCCTGAGAATCTTGTCTCTTTCTCAGTGCGGTTATATCTGCCTGGTCCCTGTAGTGGCTACTTCTGACCAGTGCTGGTATTTCCAACGTAGGGGTTGAGGATCAGCAGTTGCCTCTCCATCCACCCCGGGAACCTCATAACTGCCGGTTGGAATGCTGCCCAGTGTATTGGCAAACTGAATTGGCAAACTTGAACAGCCTGCTCACAATTCCTTTGGATTCCTTCCCGCTCCCTGACGTAAAAACATTTGATCGGCTGCTGTTCATGGTCGAACCTCCCCATTGTACTCTGTCCCCGGCCTGCTGGCCAGGTGCCTCTGCTATACCATTGTCTATCCGAGGGGCACCTTCTTATTAAACCTTCCTTTTGCTCCCATTTGATCACTTCTTTTCGTTTCTTTTCACCATTGCTTGTCTTTTCACAAATATCTGTAAATGAGTTGATAAAACTTGAAAGGATTTCTTTCTCAGTCTCTCCTGCTTTCAGGTATGATATTTTTCCACCCTGGCTTTCCATTGGCATCACCTGAGGGAACTTTTAACAAATATGAAGATGCCTGGATCCTGCTCTAGACCAATTGAATCAGAATCTAGAAAGTGAAGCCCAGGCTTCAGTATGTTTGAAAAACTCCCCAGATGATTTTGAAGCACAAGTTTGCTTTCTTTCTTCAAGTCAGTATAAACAGGGCCTAGTACTGGCAGGCCGTCCAGGCTTCTCATTCACGAAAGCTCTCAAAGGTCCCCTCTAAATGAGGTCTAATAGAGAGTCAGAATCAGTGAAGGGATTGAAAGAAGAAAACGTTCATTATGTAAATTGAATCTCTGTTCCGTTATCAGAACACATGGCCTGTAATGAACTATGAATTAGTATCATTTTAGTCTGTAATCATGTTGAATAGCACAATTTTATTTCATTGTATTTTGTATGTGTTAAAAGCAATGATCTGTCAAATATACACAAAATGTACCACAAAATATTTTTCATGCTTTAGTGCATTGGGGCTTTGAAGAACCAGAAGTGGCTCCAACCTGCCTGCAGCCAAGGGGCTTCTCTGGGGAGCAGCCATCGCCTGGAGGAGGAGTACAGGGCAGGGACCCCAGGAGATGGGTCTTCCTTTCCTGACCCCGAGGCTCTGAGCAGATCTCTTAATCCTCTCCTGCAAGGAAGGTTTTATGATTATATTACAAAGCTGGGGAAACTGAGGTTCGGAGAACGTGAAAAGGCTAATTATGTGGAAGTCCTTGTGTAGTGTCTTCTCATATGCCACCCCACCCACACACCCATATTGGACATCATGCCAACTAACGTTGTGTATGCTGTTTCCTCCCCCGGCACAGCCTTCCATGTCTTCTTTGTCTGGTTGAATCCCACTCCTCCTTTGGGACTGGGTTCAGGCACTTCCTCCTCCTGGAAGCTGCCCTGTCCTGCCTCCCACCCTGGTGTGTTTAGATGTCCCTATGCTCCTGAGCTGCCCATGCTCTCCCCTGCTTCGACACTTCTTGCACTTGGTAAAATTCTCTTGCCTGCTTCCCCTCCTCCTTCTCTAGTCAGCGTCTTTCCTCTGTCTTTTCCAGTGTTTAGCATAGTGCTTGGCATTTTTATAGGTTTATTGTAAGAATGAAATCAGACTGGGTGACTTAAAAGTCCTACAGTCTCAGTGTTGTGTTATATTTTCTGTGCATTTGCAAGCAGGATAGTTTATTAACTGGAATTTCTTTGCTGTATTTTCCCTCTTTCCTATTTTAAACTGATTGGCAAGCCCTTGCCAAAAGCAGAAAGAGAGATTACCTCCAGCAGTTCTCTTTGGTGAAACCCTAAAATCTTTGACACCCAGGGTAATGACACAATATTTTATTAGGCTTTTATTGATGCGCGTTTAGGTTGCTTACAATTTTTTTTTTGTCACAAATGATGCTGCAATGAGTATCTTTAGTCATTGTATTAGTTTCCTATTGTTTCTGTGACAAATTGTCACAAACGTGGCTTAAAACAATACAGATTTATTACCTCCCAGTTCCAGAAGTTAGAAATCCAAAATAGTTTTCATCATGGTGTTGGCAGGGCTGCATTCTTCTCTGGAGACTTAGGGAAGAATCCTTTTTCTTGCTTTTCCAGCTTCTAAAGGCTGCAGCATTCCTTGGCTCCTGGTTCTCTTCCATCTTCACAGCCAGCCAATGTTGGTTTCTCACACCAACACTGAATCACTCCTACACTGACCCTTCTGCCTTCCTCATCCACATTTAAGCAACCCTTGGGATTACATTGGGTCTACCTAGTGTAATCCAGGAATATCTTCTATTAAGGTTCGCTGATCAGAAACCTCAATTCTCTCTACAAATTTATTACCCCTTGCCATGAATATGACATATTCACAGGTTCTCATCTTTTGGGAATTAGGATGTAGACATCTTTGGGAGACTGTTAATCAGTTTACCATAGTCAGGTATCTTTGAACATTTGTATGATTATCTCGGTGGTATAAATTAACTAGAAATGAATTTGCAGGGTTGGTGGGGATGGGGGGAGAATGCAAAAAAATTTAATTGCCCTCTTAAAGGTTTAGAGTTCCATCAGCACTGTATGTGCTTGCCTATTTCCCTTATCCTGACCAGTCCTGAATATTTTAGTGGGAAATACCCTATGATGAACATTTTCTTGCTAGCAATTCCTAAAATAGGATCTGAATTCATTGATTTATTAATTTATTAATTAGTTTGTTACTGTTTGTTGTATACTCTTAATGCATGCCAGGCACTACCGGACCTCTAAGAATTTACAAACCAGTAAGTGGGATAAGACACAAGTGCCAATACGTGACAAGTGATTGGAGAATTGACTACTTGTATAATATCCATCGATTGCAACTTACATGATCTAAGTCATTATAATCAATCACCTATTATTTTGGAAAACTTCATGTTTTTAACTAAATAGTTGGATAATCATGCAGTATTAGCAGTATAACATGCCGCTGCCAAAACTTTTGTCTGGGTGTAAAAACTTGACAAGTCTCAAAAAGAAATCTAAAAAATTGATTATCTGAAGTAAGCTAGTCACAGAAAGACAAATTTCACTTATATGAGGTATTTGATTTGACCAGTGAATTTGAATTTGAATAGTCAAATTCATAGAGACAGAAAGTAGAATGGTGGTTGCCAGGGGCCGGGGAAAGGGGAAAATGGGAATTACTTAATGGGTATAGAGTTTCAGTTTTGAAAGATGAAAACAGTTCTGGAGATCTTTGCACAATAAGGGGAATATACTTAATACTATACTTAAAAATGAATACGATGGAAAATTTTATGTATATTTTACAAAATTAAAAAAAAAATATATGAAAAAAGAAAAATTGGTTATCTCCTAAGCAGTCATGAAGAAAGTTCCTGAGAACATTTGCTGAGTCAGGCACTTCCGCATCATCCTGTTGAATCCTTGCAACAACCCTATGTGGTAGGTCACAATGACCTATTTTGCAGGTGAAAGACTAAGTAACTTGCTAAGAGTCACACAAACTGGAATTTGAGCCCAATTTATCATTCTCCTGTGTCCTCATGCCTGGTCATTAAAGGTGCATGAGCAAAATGAAAGTGTTTATACTGTGAGCACCACCTCAAATGTTCTCTAAAGTATTAGGTTGGTGCAAAAGTAATTTTGGTTTAAAAGGTTAAAAATAATTACAAAAACTGCAATTACTTTTGCAACCACCTAATAGAAGTGCCTATATTAAAAATGATACAAGGACATAATTACTTAACTAGAATATAAATTCCTAGTAACATTCACTGGCTTTTCCAGCTAAAGTTTATCCTACTAAATAAGATTTTGACTTCTTTCCTCCCTCTCTTCTTCTTTCCCTCCCTCCCTCCTATCCTTCCTCCCTCTTCTCTCTCTTTTTTTTTTTTCAATATTAGAGTAATGTCTACATCATGGTCCCACAGAGCAGTACAATCCATATTGGGGTAACATAATTAAATTTGCCCCTGCCCACACCATTCTTTCATTCAGAGAGGGCTGGGAAAAATCTGTAAAGGACAAAGGACATGCCCTACCCATTTCTGCTGTGACATGGGCCCCTGATGATATCACATAAAGTCATTTCCTGCTTGGTCCTTATCTCTAATGCTGACTAAATTGATAGCCTTACTTCCTTTGGTTTTGTGTAATGGAATTTGGAAATAAAAGTAAAATCACTTCCTATTGGGGTTTATACTTAGGACCCTTGAAGTTCACGTACTTGGATGCTCTGGGACCATGAAGTTATTTGATATACAAAAAGAACAAGCTACAAAACATACCCTGCTGAAATGAATTAAGAGTCATGATTTACCTCCTATCTATGTTCTGATGAATGTATTTCTAACCCACAAACTTGCTGAAGATTTGGAAGGAATAAAATCTGACTCATACTAGCTTGGAGATTTTAAATTTAATTTTAAGGTGGCTGTTGGTATCAACTAAATCACCCCATGTGGTTTTTTGAAGATGTCGTATGCAGCACGGGGCAATGACAAAAAGCATTAGACTCATATTCTCATTGTGGCAAGTGAATCTGGAGCTGCCTCTGCTCTCCATTTGTCTCCCAAAATCTATTCATTCATTGTCAAATGCTGAAATATGGTGCTTTTTATGCAAGAGATGGAGGGTGACGTTGTTGTATAAAATTAACGGCCTTGAGAATGAAAATACGCAGGGTCTTTTGACTCTCAACTTTTGAATAGAGCTGTGTGTCTTTATTATTCCCGTTATCAACAGGAAGCAGATATACAACAGAACTGATGCAAGGCAACAACTTTTAAAATTTATATTTTTTTCATCAGACCATGATTATTTTGGGAAAATTAACATCCAGCTTGGATTTTTCTAAAATGAGGTTTTTGTTTTTCTGATGATAAAAGTAATACATGATAAGTAATACCTGATAAGTATAGGAAAGAACAATCGCTACCATTTATTGAGTGGTTTCATTTTACAGAACTCCCTGCTAAGTGCTTGGCCTCCACGATTCAATCCTCAGAGAGCCCTGTGGGGTGGGCATTAACTAATATGACTGCTTTTACTGACAAAGGTCCTCAGGCACCAAGAGTGCGGTAACAGACGGAAGGAGCTGGATTTAAATCCAGGTCATCTAACTCCAGAGCCTGTGTTTTTAACAAGCCTAGATAGAGTCTTTGGTGTTTGTTTCGGGTTTGTCGTCTAAAAATATTATAACTATGGAGGCAGAAAAATGTAATGATAGATTGAAATATTCTTTATATTATATGAGTAGAATGTGGTGGTAATGAGAAAGGAAACTGTAAGGAAAGGTCCATATCTTCTCCACGGCCTTTTGTATGTGTGACCTTGGACTCCACCTGACAACCTCCTCTGTGATCCAGACTGAAGTAGCTATAAAGTAGCTATAACCCTGGGAGCCTGGTTCGACCTCTCAAGAGGCCCTTTGAGAGCCCACTCCTACAGTTTTCCCCATGATTTTGTATGGATCTAATTATTTATAGCCCCCTTTCTGTTTGAAATAGCTTGAGAAATTTCTCTTCTCTGCAGCTGGACCTTACTAGATATGGCATTCATATTATATGAGTATATCATTTTTATAATTAGAATCAGATACAGGTTTATAAACTGCTTTGTTTTCAACTTAATATTGTCTCGTAAGCATTTAATAATTTTTAAAATCAAGTATTTACTTGTTGTAGAATATTCCTTCCTATAAATGTCGCATCATTTGTTTTCTATTCCTTTATTATAGGATATTTAGATTCTTTCCAGGGTTACTCTTATAAATGAATACTTCTTTGATAAAGTATATTAGTTTTCTATTGCTGCTGTAACAGACTACTACAGACTTGGAGGCTTAAAACAATACAAACTTATTATCTTGCAGGTTTGGAGGCCAAAATGAGTCTCATTGGCCTAAAATGAAAGTGTTGATGTGCCTGCATTCATTCTGGAGGCTCTAGGGGAAGATCTATTTCCTTGATTTTTCCAGGTTTCTGAGGCTGCCTACATTCCTTGGCTCATGGCTCCTTCCATCTTCTAAGTCGATAATGGCTGGGTGACTCCTGCTCTCACTGCATTACTCTGACTTCTGTCATTTCTTTCATTTATAAGGACCCTAGTGATTACATTGGGTCTATCCCGATAATCCAGGATAATCTGTTCATCTCAAAGTCATCTGATTACCAATCTCAGTTCCATGAGCAACCTGACTGCCTGCTGCCGTGTAACATAACATAGTCACAGGTCTTAGGGATTAGGACGTGGAGGACCATTTGGGGAACCATTATTCTGCTTACCACATATAGTAACTCTGCTTCTAAAAGTATATCCTGCAGAAAGAATCAGAGATGCTGAGAAAGGAAATTTTAAAGTCTTCTGACATGTGAATTATAATTGTACCAATTTATACTCAATTTGCAAATTAAAAAAATTCCCATCTCATTCTCACCACACCATTGCTAGTATGGAATACTACTGTCTCTCACTATCTTTCTGACATAGAAGCTTATTAATAAGTACAATACCTACATGTGATAGAAAATTCAAAGAGTGTAAAAGAGTGCACACTGGAAAGTAAGTCTCCTGCTCACCTGTATCCTCCAGTCTCCCCAGAGGCGACCATGATGTCAGTTTTTTATATATCATTGCAGAGATATTCTGTAAATATATGAGCACACATATGGATGTGTCTCTCTTTTTACACAAATGGTAATATGCTATGTACATTCTTCTGATCTCATTGGTATTTGAAATAGAATGGGTGTGGGTAAATAAATATACTATTTCTGATCCGAAAGTTCTGTATGTTCTAAAATAGCCACAATGAATTACAGTTTATTTTATTTTAGTAAATGATGGACCACATAGAGACCTTCTCATCTTTTACTTCAAAGCCTGAGTGCATTAGGATTCTACTTTTTGTAGATGCAAAGTTTCAATGTGCAAAGACATATTGAAACAAGTTCAATCTCAGAAGAGACATATGTGACTCCATCACTAAATCTTAATGTTGTGTTTACACAATGTTCTATAAGAAGAAAAGAGTAGCTGTTTCTAGCTGAGAGAAACTTAGAGTATAATATATCAAAATGTAAACTAAAGCAGATTTCCCTATTATGAATTCATACTTTCATGAAAAATTATACTGTCACCACATCTAATAATCACTTTCTGAAATGCTGTAGCATTTCCCAAATGTGTTCTGGAAGATAATGGTTGTGATGGGGAAAAAAAAATCTACTATCAAAGAAATTCAACCCAGCTTTCTTATATTCAAATAATAACCAGTTATAAAACATAGAGAAAAATATATTATTTACAATAGTAGCCAAAAATTAACAATAGGAACAAACATTTAACATATAAAATAAACTGTGAAATTTTATGAGAATATTAAAGAGGTTGAGTAAATGAGAGATGATTTTTTTAAAGTAGACTATTAGAAGTGATGCAACTTTCCCTTTATCTTTCTATTTAATAAAGTCCAGTAAATTTTTGAAGGGAATTATTAAAATGATGCTAAACTTTATCTAGTAATTTAAGTGTGCTATTGTAAAGAAGAAGAGTACATAGGAATTTAATTTTTGTCTTCCAAATGTTAAGCCGTATTATAAAGTTACAATAATTAAAGTAGTATGACACTGAGGCATATCATGGAACAGAATATGAAACCTAGAAATGGATTTTAATTTATATGGGAACAGAGTAGATGCAAAAGAAGGTCCTCAGATCATTGCAGAAAATATATAATTATCTATTAATAAATTGGGACAAATTTGTTTCCTGTTTGAAAACAAAACAAATTATTACAATAAAATTATAAATCTTTATGGATCAGCTTTATTTGAAAAACATAAAACCATAAACATTTAAGAGGAAATTTTGCTGAAACATTTTTATAACCTTAGGAAAAGAAATAAAGGCCTTTCTAAGCACAAAATGATAAAAGAATCCACAAAAGAAAAGTTTGAAAGCCTTGAATTTCTAAAAATTAAAATTTTATGTATGGCAAGAGCACTATAAAAAACTTCATAAACATATGACACACTTGGAAAAAGGTTTTGCAAAATACTACTAAAAATAACCATTTTTTAAATCTATAAATGACTCCTACACTTTAATAAGAAAATGACAGGGCCGGCCCCGTGGCTCAGGCGGTTGGAGCTCCATGTTCTTAACTCTGAAGGCTGCCGGTTCGATTCCCACCTGGGCCAATGGGCTCTCAACCACAAGATTGCCAATTCAGTTCCTCAAGTCCTGCAAGAAATGGTGGGCTCGGACCCCTGCAACTAAGATTGAACACGGTACCTTGAGCTGAGCTGCCTCCCAGATGGCTCAGTTGGTTGGAGCGTGTCCCCTCAACCACAAGGTTGCCGGTTCGACTCCAGTAAGGAATGGTGGACTGCATCCCTTGCAACTAGCAATGGGATCTGGACCTGGAGCTGAACTGCACAACTAAGATTGAAAGGACAAAAACGACTGGAGAAAAGTTCTGGAAGTACACGCTGTTCCCCAATAAAGTTCTGTTCCCTTTCCCCAATAAAATCTTTAAAAAAAAAAAAAAAAGAAAGAAAGAAAGAAAAGAAAAGGGCAAATAACTCAAAAAGAAAATTGGGCAAAGAAATATATGCCAGCTCTACAGAAGAAGAAATACAAAAGATGAGTAAATATGATTTTAAAATGCTCATTTTCAGTGAAGATTAAAGAAATATTTACTAAAATAATAAATTTTTAACCTGTCAGATTTGTCAATATTAAAAAAGATTGTCAGTAACCATGCTGGTGATGATGTGAAGAGATAAATTTTAGGGGGACAATTTCTAAATATCAATACATATTTAAATTTACATACCCACTAACAAATTTGCTTCTCTATTTCTATGGATTAACTTGCCAAAAATGGAATTGCTGGAACAAAGATATTTATAAGTAATGTTTATTTTAACATTGTTTCTCATTTTAAAGTGTTTAATGAGTAAAATGATGGTACAAAGATTGGAATACTAGAAAACAGTTTTTAAAAAGAAAGGCAGAGTAGCTATTTTCATGTTTATTAACAAATATGTGTATGATATTATTCTGTAACCTACTTTTTGAAAATTATGTCATGCCGTGTATGTAACACTTTGTACATCTGTTTATAAGATGACTGGAAGGTCATATGTCAAACTGATAACAGTAGAGACGTGAGCTTGTCAGCAGTGGAGTGGGAAAGTTGGGGGTAGAGTAAAGTAAAGAGTGGATTTCTACTTTTATCTTTATGCAATTCAGTTCTGTTTCAAATTGTGCTCATCAAATGAGCCATACTTTTATTATGAAAATTAAACGATGAACATTTCTCATTTCAGGAAAACAAAAACCAAAAAAAACCTACTGATCCTCTTTCAGCCATACCCAGAGATACAGAAGCATACATGTTGCCCTGGAAAAGCCTGGCAGACTGTCTTTTAACCATGTGTCCCTCTTCACCCAGGTGAATTTACTGTATCCATGACTTGGCCTCTAGCTTTATGAGTCAGAACCCTGGTTTTGGTGAGCCCCTGGAAACCCAGACACAACCTTATTAACCAGACTCAAAGGGGTCCAATGGATTCAATCAGAACAATAAGAAATAACAGTCATATGGGCTGGAATGGACTGTTTCATTCTCAAATTCTCTTTTAGGATGCAAATCTTCAAAAAGTAGAAGATAAGAGCATAGACTTTAAGAATCCAATATACTGCCTGAGTTCAAACTCCGACTCTGTCAGTCACTGCGGTGTAGACTGGACAAGTCGTTGAACTTCTCTGAGTCTCCATTTTCTCACCAGTAAAGGTAGGATACTAAAGATTCTGTGTGGAGTAAATGAGATGATGAACCTCAAGCAGCTGGTACAGGCCATCTTGATTGTTTCTGCTTTTGCTTTGGCTGGTATGGGCAAAGTGGATGCAGCAGACTGGATGCAGTAAACATCGGGGGCTTTATTCCAAAAGTTTATTTTTTCATCCTAACAAAGAACTCTCAAAATACAGTGACACAAAGAATATGGACATTTATTCCTCCTTCATGTGGTAGTCCAGGGTAGGTTTCTCTGTTTCAGGTGGTCACTCAGGAATCCAAGACTCCTTCCACCTCTGTCATGGGTTATTGTCCTCACTTGGAAGTTGAAGTTGGATCCCAGGTCTATTGCAAGGGGAAATTGTGGAGGAATATGTGTGCAGTGTTTTAAAGGTTAAGCTGGAAATGAGATACTTCCTCTCATTTTCCATTGAGGACCTAGGCATATGGCCATTCGTAGCTGCAGGGAGGCCTGGAAACAGAGGTGTTATTTCAAGTCCCCCAGGGGGATTCATTAGTGTAGAGGAAGGGAAGAAACTGTGTTGGTGGACAGCTAGCCATTTCCACCACAGTTAGTATTGCCAATAGGACTAGAAATATTCTGAGTCTATTAGCTTCTCCTTGTCTCCACTTCAGAAAAGGTTTTGCTACTGGGCCTTCGGGCCAGGAACAATTGAAGTTCTTTGGCTAAGTTTCACCTTTCCTGTCAGGACTTGCATGGAGTTGGCCAAATTTTGCTTCTCTAATTGTCTTCTAGGACTTGACAATCTACTCTGCTCTATCCCATACTCTTTCTCTGGATTTGTCAAACTTGTGCTATTACAGTCAAATTTTGGTGGATGGAGAACACAGGTGACTTGGTCCCTTGGCCTGTAAGCAGAGGCATGGATTTTAGTGTGTGTGTGTGTGTGTGTGTGTGTGTGTGTGTGTGTGTGTGTGTGAATAGTGTGCTGTGGTGCTCAAGAATTGTGTGTGAGGACAAAGGTTACTGGAAATGAGTTAGAGTGAGATTTTTCTGGCCCCGGAAGAGTTGGTGAGGGGCAAAGTGTGAGGGATCGTATCAGAGCTGGATACACAGTGAAGGCCAATCAGAGAAGGCCCCAAAGCAGGCAGAGGGTATCATACAACGTTTAAAGCAGAAAGGTATGGGGCCTCCCCCAGCCTCACATTGCCTTGCCTGGGAACTGACGATGTTTCATTTTGTCCTTACAAAAATTCTGGGGTAATGTGATGGGAGAAACAAAATGAAGGAGCTGAGATTTGCCTTGCTTTCCTTATAGAAACCAGAGTCACTTGTTAACTCTAAACCACCAGAGTATCTGCTGATGGGCAAATGGGTAAAGCAACAAGTTTAGCAAAAGTGGCTATTGGCTGTAAGTAGAGTGATGGCATCCTAGGGAATACTCAGAAAGTATCTCATGTTGCCCTCAGAGTACTTTGTCACCCACATTTTGCCCTGTCTCTTGGGATCCCGTCCACCTCTACAGAGGTTGCTGCATGCCGATTGTGCCTGAGATCTTGGTGTAGAGTGTACTGCAGAAATGGGAAGTTTCTGCTGGAGGGAGTGTTGGTCCCAGGGTTTGGGAATCTCTCTGTAATGAGTGCTTTCCTCCTTAATGCACTATTTGCTTTTAAAGTTTCCTTAGAAACCATGCATATAATACTTAACTCACACTTGGCTTCATTCTAACACGGAATTTTTTGTGAAAGTCACAAGGACTGGTCTTTTCAGTTGTGGCCTTTTGCTTCTCCCTGCCTTCCCTGGTTTTCCAAAGTGTGACCATTCAAGAGGACCAAAGCCTCCTTTGTCATGCCAAGATTTGTGTCTGTGCTCTTGGCAGGATGTGTTGTTAACCTTTGAATACGCTGGCTCTGAAGGAAAAGGATGTGCTCCAGTGACACACTTTATGTCAGAAACTTTGCTAGCAGTGGTGGAAATAGCATCAGTAGTATACAGGCCCAGCTCCGTGGTGTGTGTGGGGACCGTCTGCCAAGCCAGGAGATGATAGCCAGGGTAAGGAAACCATAGCACCCGGCCTCTATCGTCTAGGCCCTCAGTGGACACGCCCACGTCTCTTATTGTCCTTTCCACCTTCTCCTGTTTCCCAGCTGCTGCACAATTACTGCCTTTCCCTATTCCCAAAGGAGGGAGTGGTTGTCTGAGCTCTGGGCCCGGCCATGTGAGGGAGGACAGTGCCCGAGAAAATGCCTGAATCTCCTTTTCAGTCACTGCTATTTCCATATGTACCAACTCTCAGGAGACTAGACTTATCCCTGTGAGTCCCGGAGACTTAGCTGACTTGAGCTTTGGTTGCAAAATGATTTGTGTGTTGATTATGGTTACAGGACAGAGAAGCCTCAACCGTCATCAGGAATTCTTCCTTACTTGTGGCTGGAAACACAGGCACCATATTTCAGTGGTACCTTTTTTCTACATGAGAATTGTTTTCTTCTTCTTCTCCCTCTTCTCCTTCCCCTTCTCTTTTTCCTCCTTCTCCTTCTCCTCCTTCTTCTTCTTCTTTACTCATTGTAAAGAATTCAGAAAATACAGAAAGGTGTGAAAGAAAATGATAACACCCCCTCCCACCTCAAATAATCTCTGTTAACAGTTTGGGCTCAAACCTTCTAGGCTTTTCCTGGGCATGCACATGTATTCATGCTTTTTTAAAAATGTGACTTCACTACTCAAAGCTGACCTAAAACTTAGTGATATGAGATAGCAACCATTTCATTATAGCTCATGAATTCTCTGGGTGAGGAGTTTGGGCAGGAGACAGCAGGGGTGGCTTGCTTCTGTTCCGTGAAGTCTGGGGTCTCAGCTGGGAAAACTCAAATGGCTGGGAATGACTGGAATGTATGGAACCATCTAGATGCTTCTTTCTTCACTCATAGAGGTAGCACCTGGGTTGGGTTCATTGGAATTCTAAGCTCAGTTGGGATTATTGACTAAAGTACCTGCACATGGCTTTTCTATGTGGAGTGGGCTTCCTCACAACATGGTGGCCTCAGGCTAACTTCTTATACAATGCTCAAGGCTCTTAGAGCGAACAAGGGAGACACTGCATGGCCTTTTGTGATCTAGCCTTGGGAGTCATATAACATCGCTTCTGCCATGCTGTGTTGGTCAACGCAGTCACAAGCCCACATTATTCAAGCGAAGGAGACAAGGACCCCACTCTTTGTGGGAGGGGTGCTGAAGAACTTGCTGCTGTGCTTTAACGATTTGATAACTTAGTATTTTTACTTTTCTGACAACTGATATTTAGAAACATGGGCAGTGTACTGATTTGAATTGCATCCCTCAAAAAGGTGTATTCTAGCCCTAACCCTCAGTACCTATGAATGTGACCTTATTTGAAAATAGTCTTTGTAAATGTAATCAAGTGAAGATGAGGTCCTCTATTCCATACTGGATTAGGGTGGGCCCTAACCTAATGACTGGTATTTTTATAAGAAGAGAGAAATTTGGCCACAGGCACATAGACATTCAGGGAGAATGCCATGTGATGGTGGAAGGAAAAACTGGAGTAATGTACCCATGAGCCAACAATCACCAGAAGCTGGGAAGAGCCAAGGAAGAGTCCTCCCCCTAGAGCCTTCAGAGAGAACATCACCCTGCCGACACCTTGATTTTGAACTTCTGGCCTCTATACTGTAAGAGCATAAATGTCTGTTGTTTTAAACCACCAAAGTTTGTGACAAGCACCTTGTTTCAGCAGTCCTAGGAGACAAACACAGTTACCTACATCTATTAGATCTCCATTATCATTTCAGCTGCATAGTAACCATCAACTGTTTATTGACATTTATTTAATCAGTTTTAAATAGGTCTAAGAAGTGTAGCCCAATAATTAGCATGAGATTATATTCTATGCCACTAAGCAGATGACTCACGATCTCCCTCATGGACTTCTTTGTTTCCTCCACAGGGCCTCGCACAGTGAGCACAGAGTTAGCATTCAGCACAGAGTTAGATTCAGTGTGCTGCACACTTGTCATTTCTGCTACTCACCTATTGACATGTCACCACAAACAAGACAGTATCAGAAAACGCAAAGTCTGATCACCTGTAAGCATTGTATTAAAGGAGTCCAAATAACTAGGCTAGTAAGGATTTAGAGAAAGTCCCGCCACTTCCCGAAACCTGCCTGCTTAGGTGACTTGAGGAACAAGCAAAAATTTCAATCTAACAGAGAGTTCCTGTAAAACATCAAATATTTTAAAGTGAAAGTGATTATCGTGTTAAAAGGTTAAAACCCATTGTTGTTTACAGATGGTGTTTACAAGTGCTTCCAGGTGCTTAGCCACAGAAGGAGTTTTAAACACCTAATCCCCTTTGCCAAGTGTTAAAAAATGATTCAGAAATGAAATCCTGGCCGACAAATACGGAAACATACTCCAGGCATTACAGATCATTTCTGCTGTTCCTTTATGTCTTCTGGGTTGGATGAAGACTCCTGTGCTTTCCTTCTCAAGTTCAATTCTCTAGTTCTTGGCCCCATTTGTGACTTCCTCTGCACAGAAGGGCGGGCATGGGGCCACCTGGAAAGGAGCCACGCACCCCTCCCTGTCTCTCGTGGTGCCAAGTCAGACCAACAAGCGATGTGGTTCGCTCTCAGTTATGAGGCTGCCGGCCTTTCCAGCTCATCATTTCTTTTCTTCTATAAACCAAGAGTCTTCTCAGAAAGTGCCTATAAAAAAAAAATAAAGTGTGTTTTAATTCTAAGATGCTCAGAGTGCTTTTGCCATTTTCAAAGGATTTTTTTAGCTCCTCGAACACATGGTCTGGACAGCTGTTTGGAGCACAGCAAAAACTGCTGAGTTCTCATTTCGATACAGAAATCCCATAAAAACTGCTGCATGAGTAGGTGCTTATTGAGGACCAACTGATTGGATTGGGTTGAAATCTTTACATTCTCTGAATATTTGGGAGATGGTGTCCTTGAGAAATGCCCTCATAGAGACTTCCGCATTTCTCTGGGGACGAATGAAAATGTGTCTGCTATCTGGAAGTAGAATCCTTTTTGCTGCTCTAGAGGCCAAGCTCTGTCTAGATGCGCAGGGCTTCTCTTTGGCTCAGGATCGTGCAGGGTCCCAGCTGGTGGTCCCTTCATGTGACACTGTGTGTGTGTTTGAGAAAGGGGAGATTCTGTGTGCTGCACACTTGTCCATTTCTGCTACTCACGGATGATAGTGGGTTGTTTGTTGGGTCTCTATTATGTGTCCGGCTCTAGGATCAACCAGAAAACCAAGCTGGCTGGAGGGAAGAGTACTGTTCAGTCACTAAGTGCCTCCCTGAGATCTAGTCCTCTTTCCTCTTTGTTGACAGGACACTAACTTTGGCGGGACGGAGGATTGGAGGGGTGGAAGCCTGCTGTGCCCTAGATGGTGGATTTACTCTGCAAAGCTTCCTTTTCATCTAGAGGTGACCATGTAACTGTTCTGGCCAATGAGAATTAAGTAGAGGTCTCCTAGGGGCTTGTAGGAGACTTTTGCTTTACTATCTTGTTCTGTCTTTTAACTGCCTTGAACACTACTTGATGCCTGGAGCCACAGCAGCCATTTTGTGACAGCAGGAAGGAAAGGTCAAGAATGATCTGTGGACAAGTATGAAGTCAGGGCTGAAGGTATCACAGAGTCGTTGGCTTCAGTGTGCTTGGGCCCCTGAATCAGTGGCAGTTAACTGCCTAACTCCTCACTTCTTGCTGCTTAACTCTGTTAATCACCATACAACTGAATGCATTTCTAAGTGATAAATGTGTGCTTCTCAAATTTTAGACCCAAGTACCCCTATTAGTAGAGGTGTAGTGACCTGGAACATGGCCTTCCATCAGCAAGAAATGCCCTCATATTTTATCTGAAACACATACACACACACACATACACATAGTATTCTATTTCATAATATACTGATGTTTGAATTAATTTATTAAAAAATATTTCTATGTCATCAAGAACAAAGTTTTTAAAAAAAACCCTTTCTCCTCCAAATTATAAAATCGATGCTCTGGCAAGAGGCATCCTGGGGCTTTAAGTAGCCCTTGACATACTTCCCATGCCCTCAGAGGTCCACATACCATAGGTTGGAAACCACGAATAAAAAGAAGCAGCAGGAGATAATGAGAGGTAGAGCTGGGAAATGATGGCATTGAGGATGCCGGGCTAAGGAATTAAGACCAAATTTCTTTCGAAATGAGACACATCACAGAAGCTGGAGCATCAAGGAGATTATGCAAAGCCACATTTTTTAGGATGATTATCGTGGTGGCAGGACTGAAGCTGAGAGAACCACGAGACAGGGCAAGCAGGTGAGAGACTGTTATCGTGTATCAGGTAGGACTCACGTTTTCATTGAGGAAAAAAATTGGAGCCCAGAAATATTAAATAACTTGTTCACAGTCACATAGCTAGTTAGGATTATTATTTAAGTCTCTGTTGCTTTTTCAGTTACATCAAGCTGAAACAAGGAGAAGGGATGCAAGAGATGAAAGCAGATGTAGGGATGGAGTGGGATCCAGTAAGAGCTCAGTGCTTGGCCTTCCTGCTGGCATGTGGAAAATGGAGAAAGGGTGGCTGCAGCTCTGAGAAGGCCCTGAGTAAGAGCAGAGGAGTCACAGACGTTGTTTCCTTCCATTCAGTTCTGGGTTGTGTGTTCAGGAACCAAGGAAGTGGCTACAATACCGCATGTAGTTGTTGGAACTCCTAAGAATTGCTGGAGCCTGCAGCGTGAAGCAAAGTAGGTCGGATCCAAGCCTGACACAAAGCAAGAGGAATGCCACAGATATGCAAGTTAGGTTGTTCATTATTACACAAAAATGCCGTTTGCTCCCAGGCTAGTGGTAATTACAGCTCCTCACTGTAGGAGATTCTGGGCAAATCAATGGGCTGTTTCTGGATGTCAGATGAGCTCCATGATTGCACCTCTTTAACCTAAGCCCATTAATCAAGTCTGATGACTTAATTACTGTTGAAACAAACATGTCAATTGCAATGTGATACATTGCAAACATCTCTATGTCCCAAATGCCAGGAGAGTTACCCAGAGAAGAAAGGAAAATTTAGCCTTTCTTTAAACAAAGGCATTCTCCCTGTGTATAACCAGAGATGGGAGATAAGATCTGAGTATGTGTTCACTGGCTTCTGTGCTGGAGATGCCAAACATTTCTTTGCTGCCCCCAGACCTCACAGCAGAGGCTCCAGGGCCCTACCTTCAAATGCAGCAGCCGATGAGCCCTTGCTGAGCCTATCCAGTTTTCCAGCTGTGTACTTGGAAAGAAGAAGCCACAATTGGCTAAATGATATGTAGACCAAGGAACGGAAGCTGCTGATAACCGGGGAGTCCAGTATGAATCAGATGTACAGCAGCAGTGAAATGCCCCATTGCCTCAGGGGAGAGATAGTGACTGAGAGAATACAACGCTTTCCCGTTGTCTGCTAAGGCCTGCTTTATTTACTGCTCTGGTCCTACAAGATGTCCCTGGATGCTTAGAATAAATTCCTCTTCATTTCTGCGCTTGAAGGATTTCTATCTCTTGCAACCAAACATTCTTCTTTATTAAGATACCTACTCTGTGCAAAGCCACGTGCTGTGGGAAGAATGATTACCATAAGGTAGCTACGTGATCCTTTCAAAATACCCTACCATGTCTTTGTTCCTTCATACTTACATCCATACTCATTTGCTGTTCTATTTCACTAACCATATCATTTAAGCTATTCATTATTTGCTAATTATTCAAAGTTTGTTCATCGTTCTTCTCTAATTAGACTGAAAATGCCCTAATATAAAAAACAATGTCATATATGTTTTTGCACCCCCTAACAGTGCCAGGGATGGTATTTTAGCCAATAATTATATTAAATTTTTTAGTTAAATAGGAAAGAAAGTGAATACAGAATCAGGAGCCAATGTAGTTATTTACTTTAATAAGTACAAGTTTCACTTATTCCCCCCTTTGTCCATTCACTTGGCAGTAACTGGTTCACTTAAATCTATCTGGTAAGTGGCTTAGAGTTGGAGAGATCGGGAGAAACTAGAACAGTTCGAGCTTCTTGAAACCACCCAATGATATAATGGTCTGGAAAGTAGGAATGCAGAGGAAAGTACACTGTGAGACTTTTAGGAGTAAAATCAACAGCACTTAGTGACTAGAAGGATGGTCATTAATCAAAGATGGGGAAAAATCTTCGTATGTTCCCAAGAGGACTTGCGTGGCAAGGTCCTGGAGAGGGTGTGGCTGGCTGGAGGAATATTGCAAAGAGAATTGTCCTCCCTTTCAAGGAACTTAAGAAAAAAACCAAAAAACAAAAACCCAAACAGTAATTTTTAAATATAGGTGTCGAACAAAAGAAATAAATTTTTCTTAGGAACAGGGTATGTTTTGCATTTGTCACATGGACCCCAAAGTCTCCTGTCAGTAATGTATTCGTCCACATGTAGACTCATTTAATCTTTTAATGAGTTCATATCGTCTGGCTCAGGTCACGCTGGCTGGAACACACACACACACACACACACACACACACACACACAGAGTTTCATGGCAGGCATTTGTCTGATAGGGAATTATAAAACTGATCAATAAAATAAAATAAAAGACACTTACAGAACAGCTCTGCAAAGTGCAGCCTTAACAAATACTAGCCTCTGCCATTTGCCCTTGTTAAGCTTGACCATAGATCTGTATTCTATACATGCTTTTGAAGAATTGTCACATTAAGCAGGTCTCAAAAGGTTTGTTTTAATGGTACTTAAGAAAAATCTGGAATTTATGAATTAAGAAAGAGATGGGCTACTTGGCTTTTCAGTGAGACTATACACTCTCTTACTCTCATTTTTTGTTAGAGCTTACCGTGTTTCCCTGAAAATAAGACCTAGCCAGACAATCAACCCTAATGGTGTGTTTTGGAGCAAAAATTAATATAAGACCCAGTCTTATTTTACTATAAGACCCGGTCTTACATTATTTAATATAATATATTATTAGTATATTATATATTATATTATATTTATATAATATATTATTACTTATATTATTTACTATAATATGAGACTGGGTCTTATATTAATTTTTGTTCCAAAAAAGATGCAGTGGAGCTAATTGTCCGGCTAGGTCTTATTTTCAAAGAAACATGTATTTTTACAGTTTAAAATTCACAGTCATGATTTTAAAGCTCCTAAGAGCCAAGGAATTCTAACCCTTAATTATTTTATTCATTCGATAGATAGGTAAAACACACACCTTATCATTGAGCTTAAAGACTGGGAATAGATTTTTTAAAATGTGCTAAGATTTCCAGCCAATTTATGTATTATCTCCAAGGCTCTTTGCCAGTATAGATTTGTCTATAAATTACAAGTGCTGAAAGAGAAAAAAATGGTCACTGTTTCCATTTTTTCCAAAAACACTGATTGAGCACCTCCTAAAGGCCAATCTAAGACAGCGGTTGAGAAGAACGGGGCACACTCTCTGAGTGCAAGGAACTCACAAGCAGAGGCATTCAGCCAGGGTAGAAGCGTGATGTTTTTTGGAGAAATTCAAAAACCAATTTTCTATGACACCGTAGGAGATAGCTGAGGACTTCGGGCCTTTGCTTTGGAGGAAACTTTGTTCAAAAGTGAGCAGTGACTGTCCTAAGTGGTGTGAAGCTAGGGCCAGGGGTGCCCCGGGAAAAGGCCATCCGAGGGGCTTAATGGAGGAGGTGGCACTCAAAAAGGATGCTGGAGAAGCATGGGAGTTAGAAAAGGACAGAAGGGGTAAAGACCTATCAAAAAAGCTGGCCTCTAGCTCCAAGGAAGCAGCGGGTCGTTTAAAGAGGAAAGATGGGATTAGATGGCCTTTTCAGCCAGATAGCAGTGAATCTTTGAATTCCGTGGCCTCAAGTCCAGCTCAGTTCTCATCTGTATCCTCTCTGTGTCAGGAGGAACGTCAACAAACCCTGAGTGAAGTTCCGTGCCAAGTTATATTTGGGAAGACTAATCTGGTTCCACTGTGTGGGAAAGATCAGAAGCGGAAGACAGTGGAAGTGGGAGGTAGGGACCAGTTCAGAGTCGTCTAGGAATGGAAGGAGTGTGTTAGGAATTTAGCTGGGATTGCTGTAGCACCCTGAAGTTAGAGATTCCAGAGCAGCACAGCGCTAAAAGGGGGATTTAAAGAATGTGACCAGGATGGGTTCACTGGGAGTGAATGAGGACAAATGTCTCATCTGGCTTCCTCCTGAGCGCTCCTCTTCCCCGTGGGTTTGCCTCTTCCCCTGCTCCTGGGGTACATGGGAAGCTTCCTGCTTATCATCAGTCAACAATCAACAAAAAAATGTCCCAAATCTGGTGAAGGCTAGCAAGGTTTGTTGGCAGCTGACCATTCTGAGGATCTCTCGTCCGGATGGAGCCTCCCCCAATCATCCTTCCTATTAAAGTCCTCCACATGGGCATGGCGGCTTTATTTAACTCAATCTCTGTTCAGTTACTGTTGCAATGTAGCAAAACATCTAATTGTCATTTTCCGTTCATTCCTAAGGATACAAAGCATGCTGGGTTAGGGGACAAACCCAGCGACATTGCTGCAATCATTATACCCTCCCCTTGCCTTACTCACCAGACTGAGCTCAGGGCCACTGCAAGGCGTTGGCACTTCCATTTCTTTGCAGAGCATCAGATTCGGGGACCCGAGAGCCAAGAAAGCCAGCAGGTTCGGATTGCACATGAGAATTCGTCTACACCCCTGACACAGACCTTGGAACAGGGCCTCCCTGGAAATGGGAAGGAGAGAACTTCGGAGTAAAACTCAGTTCACGGGTACAACTCTGCTTTCCTTTCAAGGCTTCTGGTCATCTTGGTATAAATTGGGAAAGTGAACAGGCCTCTGGAGCTAGGCATCTTGGTCCCATATCCTGCATTACATTTCTAAAAATCTCTCAGAAGGCAGCACATGCCTGTATCTTAAATTGAAATTATTTGTGACCAGGTCAGAACATTCACAAAGCATCCCATGAGCATTGACTAGAACAGTTCATAACACAAAATTAGATCCTTTCAATGGTAACATGTTTTTTCAATTTTATGTTTATATTATTTTGTTCTAAATGTGGAATCTGTTTGGAATTTGAAAAATAGAAAAGCTAAATACACAACTTACTATCGCTGGCTTTAAAAGGAATAGACCCACCATGGTACGTGGCAGTGGGAGAGAGGGTTCATAGGGTGTCTTTCCCCATCCTAATTCAACCCATCCTTGAAAGTTTGGTTGAAGCCCCTTCTTTATAAAGACTTCCCTGAGTCAAACAGCCCACATTCACCTCTTTCTTCTCTGAACTGCTCTAAAAATTATAGTCAGTACCATACAATGTAGTACTTTGCTGTAAACTGCCTTGTACCATTCATGTTACCATTCATGTTACATTCATGTGCTGGTGCCATTTCCTGATGGCGAGCTGTTTTAGAAAGCACAGTTCCTGTTAGGCTTCTTGTTATCTCCTAAATGCTTAGCATACTCCTGAGAACATTGTAGAGGTTAGATCAGCTTAACTGAATGAAAACATCGAGCGTCTCAGTGGGCTCCTTTCAGGAGTCAGATTTAAGTCTGGATCCTCCTTTTAATGCAGGACCAGCTCAAGCTCAGTGTGGTTCAGGGCTGGGCATGCAGAGGTGTATTGTGATGATGTCAATCACTCATTGTTGACAGCCAGGGGTGGCAGTGGGACACACTGGTTAATAACAGTCAGCAAACCTGGGCTCAGATTTGATTTTTCCCACTTATTAGCTGTGTGGCATTGAACAGTTTACTTTATTAAACTGTAGTTTCCTTATGCATAAAATGGGAATAAAGATACTACCACCTCCTAGCATTTTTTTGCGAAATAACATAAGTCATGTAGAACCGTATGTCCCATTTTGCCTGTTGTGTATGTAAGTAATGTAATTCCACCCACTGCCTCCGAATGTTGTTGCACTGGAGAGCTTACATGTCCAGATTAGAACAGTTCATAATCCTACTCCCTGCCTGAGGATCCACTACCACTGTTCAGAGACCCAGAGTGTCTACTCCATCTCAGGGGTCAGTCCTGGATCTTCTCACTTTGCTGGTGTCCCAGGTTCCCAAAGGAATTCAGCTGTAGCCATGCAGCTGCCAAAGCCCGATGTTAAATCATTACAGCCTGGGCAGAACCCTTCACAGCCATGGTCAAACCTGCACTGGGTCCTCGGCCTGCACTGGTTTCTGAATTCCTGATGTTACAGCTTTTAAATAGAACTTCCCCTAACTGCTGGGGTTTGTTTACTCTGGGTCCAGGGAAATAATAAATACATATATGTATAACTCCCAGTGTGCCTATGGAGCTAAGAGAGGAGGACGTCTCACGAAAACATGCATCTGGTTCCAGGTAAAAGAGTCATGATTTCAAAGTTTCAATCAGGTGTTGATGTAGCTGGAGTTCTTAACTTCTGAAGATCAATGGATCAGTTCTTCAACTTGGCAAATTAACTGGCTTTGGGGCTTAAATTATCTTAATAAAATGCCTGGTTGAAATTCAGTGACACAGACTGAGGTGTCGGCCAACTTTATGCCAGTGAAATATTTATTTTTGTCTCATATTAGTTGGCAGCAGGTGGTACACAAATCATGGAAAATTGAATAACAAACCTTGTGAGGCAGTTTGAAGAAAGAGCAAAGAAAAGTGGCCCTTGGAGCAGGAAGCAAGGGAATGAAGGCTAGCCTCTGGCATGAGGTGCTGGCACCGTCAGCTCAGGCTGGAGTGAAGAGCAGGTGGGGAGAAGAACCCCACCCTGGTGTAGGCGTCTATCTAGCAAGGGGTCATCCTCAGCTCCAGGAGATGGCTTTTCTCAGCGGTATTCATTCCACCCAGCTTGGTCAGGAGTCAGGAATTATGAAAAGTAACCACAGTTTCTGGATATGGTGAGAAGAGATAACACACAAGCAAACAACCTCGAGAAAGCTGGAGGAGAGGAGGGGTAAGAGAGAATCTGTGACACAGCTGTGATGCAGCATTGATGCGGAAGAAATCAGGTATTCACAGCCATATTCTTCTTTCTTTTCTCTCAACTGAAAGTTGTCAACTTTGATTTTGATTTCAGAAAGTAAGAATGAGCCTCTGAGTTCTCTGAAATGGTTTTGCTCCTCTCCACATACCATATTTTGCTATGTATAATGAGCTCCCATGGATAATACGCACCCACCTTTTTGGCCCAAACTTTCAGGGGAAAAAATTTTTTCGTTTTAATTTTTTATTTTAAATTTTTATTTGTTTACATTTAGGTACTTGTTTTTTGTATTATAAAGGAATTTTAGCATTTATTTTTAAATATATTATGGTACAAGAAATGTTACGTAACAAATAATTACAAAACACAAGAACAGATACAAGATACAAGAAATTTTATGTACCAGTAACAAACTTACGATATTCGCATCATAGAAGGCCAAGAACTCTTCATCCTTGCAAGTTTATTGCAACTTGAACAAAACTGATTATTGTATTCCAGGGTGTTATTTTATATACAGATATCGTTATTGATTAGTTTTAGAATTGCACTTTTAACTCATAAGCATAAATAAAAGCATTAAAAACATTTATATAGATACGGAATTAGTACTACCCATGTCTAATGCGCATCCTTATTTTTCCCTCACAAATGTGGGCAAAAAAGTGTGCATTATACACGGCAAAATACGGTATCTCACTCCCCATCCAGGACCTGTGTCAGAGAGATTAAGTTGAGAAGATCACCATCCCCAGGGTGGTGTTTCTGCAAGTGGAGGTCTTCTTCCCTTTCCTCCTTCTCAACTCTCTTCTTGGCTACTAGGCTGGCCATACAGTCAGAGCAGGTGACAACCACCAGCTGGAAAGATCTCTGAGCTCCAAAGTCCCTTCTCTGTCCCGGCCAACAGCACTGATATCGGGTCATTCCAGAACCTTGGTCTTCCCCTTCAAAAATGAAAATGCCTGTGAAAAAGAGGATAAAATCATTTATGCAGTATAAGATTTCTCTTATGATGTAGTCCTACTTTTAAAAGGAATTGTATAACATGAATGAGGTTTTCAGTGCTTTCCTTCTGTCTGAAGGTCAGGGCTCTAGTTCCTTTCTCCCCACTATCTCTACCAAAAAGACTCCTCAGGAATAAACAGCATATTCCTGATGGAGGAAAAGAAAACTGGGACAGGCTGAAAGCAAAAAAAAAGACCTTCACTTATGTTGGACCTTTGTTCAGGGCTGGCCTGTTTTGTTAATTTGGTGGTTGTTTGCTCTTTAGGACAACAAGCAGGAAAGAGCGCTTTTCCACCTCATCAGTGAGAGGTGATGGAGCCTGGAGGATTAATAAGTGAATTTCATATTCGCTGCTAGATCTGGGCCCACAAGGGTGGAGCCCACTGTAGGAGAATGTTCCACCTTAGGCGTCAGGAGACCTGGGTTCTAAGACCTTCCAGAGCCTCCAACTGCCTGGTCTGTGGTCTTAACAAGTTACAGTGTACTTCCTATGTCTCAGTTTTCTTATCAATGGGATAGATAACATCTACTCTATCCTTTGTACAGATTTCTGTGGGTCTGCAACCATCACAGTGTGGAGCTTGCAGTACGAATGGCTGTGCCCCTTCCCCTCCTGTTCCTACAGTGACTCCTTGGGCAGGGTGTATGAGTGAGTAGCTGGGACTGGTGACCAGAAAAAGCCCTAGATTAGATTCAGATGATGAACTGTGGAAACTTCCATCCATTTTCTGTCTGTCTGTCTATCTATCTATCATCTATCTACCTACCTATCCATTCATTGATACATATGAATTGGGTACCCCGGATGTGCCAGGCACCGCTCCTATGGACCTGAGTGTTTGCTGGACTAGCAGTGGGACAGCATGAGGATAATCTTTGTTTTACCCCCTTCTTTGGGACATCCTTTGAGGTATTTCTGTCCTGATCATTAGACCAGAGCCTCCGTGTGGCCTGAGGGCAGGGAGAAGCCTGGCCTGACAGCAGAGCTCTGACCACCCTTCGGTCCTGTTCACATTAGATAGTCTTTGCTCCAGGATAGTTAGTAACCAGCAGCAGCACCAGAAAGGGGAGCAACATTTAGGATTGACGGGGGAGGAGAGAGGGCAGAAGAAGTTTCACCTGGGTCATCCTCCCACCTGGCTCCCAGCTCTGCCTTCTGCTCCTCCCTCACTCTGCTCAGTTTCTCCTCACTCATCTGTTCAGTTGCAGCGTCGTCCACTTTCCTCTTCCCTCATTTCTCCTCTGCCTGCTCCAGTCCATGAGGTAAGAAGAATGACACACGATTGGGGGAAAGAATGCAAATTATTTTTTATAGAAAAAAGAGCACATTGGAAACTAAGGATCTGGAGACAGATTTTGGGTGTGGTTTTCAGGCATGTCTGGAGTTTGACACAACTCCTTATTCTCTCTGTTGCACTGTTTGCCAGTTTTCTGAAAGCAGCATTTCCTTTTGATAGATCGTAACCTCACACACCCTCCTCACACCCGAGAGTCAGGCAGTGCTCCCCACGTGAGCAAAGCCCCTCCAAGAACCACAGCCCCTCTAGAACAGCCATCACCCAGGGCAGAGCCCGGGTCATGATAAATCCGTAGGAGATTTTTAAATGTGGGAGGGGATGCAGAATTGGAGGGGTGAGACCCCACAATCAAAGGTCAAAGACCTGAGCTGCCTGTCTGGGAATCAGGCCCATAGCAGACTAGAGAGGCGGAACCTGGGTAATGGTGGGAGGAGATAGCTGGGTGGGTGAGGTCACTGGGAAAATGGTCAGAGTCTGGCAGGCTATTGGAGCCTGCTATTTTTGAGATTCTAGGAGGTTTTTCTGATTCTCCTTTGTCTCAAACACTGCTGGCTGAAATAAATAGGCTCCTAATAGTACAGGAGGCTAGCAGGATTTGGGGAGAAGATTCATGGAAGTGGTATCCGGTGGCAGTTGGGTGTTTTTCACTTGGGTTTTGCAATTTCCGCTTAACAATCCACTATTACACATACAGTGCAGTACATTGTGTGTATTATATGTAACAGACAGGTAAAAAATGTGATTTACTTGTATATGACATGAATAATCAGAATTACCAAGCTCAGAGTTATTTGAAAATCATTTAAATTTTTAATCCAAAAAATGCTACTTAAAATTTTAAGAGGTCTTGGGGTATCAGAATTTATATTTTGTCTGAACCTAAGACTCAAGTCCTACTTTTTCTTTTCTTTTTTTTTTTGGTCAAACCTAGCCAGCATGCTCCAACTCCCCGAGGCAGATGATGTAATTTAACAGATTTTTCAGCTGTTTTTTCTTCCTTCAGTCCTGGTTCTGGCAAGTGCTGGAATCCTGAAACCAAAGGGAAAAGGATAGAGAAAAAGAGTCAGAGATGCCTAGAAGGCAACTGTCGTGTGGGCCTCACTGGGCATTTTTCTTTGCTCATTGAAAAACCAGAGAAAAGTCTTCCATTTTTACTAACCCGTAATCATCAGGTCAACTCTATAGATTTCCTCTGACAAAACCGAACTACAAGCAAAGAATGGGGATTGCTTCAACTCAACAAGGATTTATTGCGTGCTTACAATGTGCTAAGGGCTGAATTTACACACACGAATGAGTCTTAGCCCTGCCCTCAAGTAGCTTACAATCCATTCAAGGAGCCCACAGTACGAAGGAGAAAGAACACTAACAGTTACTGAGGACCTCCTTCATTCATTCATTTAACAAAAACTTTTGAGTGTCTATTATGTGCCAGGTATTGTTCTAGGGACTGGAGATGAAAGGATGGAAAAGACATATGTAGTCCCTGCTCTTACGAAGGTGTCATTCCTAAAGAGAGTTATGATGTCTGACCCATGGCTGGCCATTACAGTGTAGAAGGTGACTTTGGGAGGACCCGGTAGTGGCAATGGGTCAGTCCATTCAATTCGGAGGCATTCACTCAGTCTTGTGCTTTCTCCCACCCCACGTGTACTATAACCTCCATCCCTAATTTAGTCATTTTTAAATTAAAGTATTCCTGAGATAGTCTAGATTTGCATGCAGTTTTAAGAGTTAATGTAGAGAGAGATCCTGGGTACCCACTACTCATTTTCCTCCAGCAATAACATTTTGCAAAACTAAAGTATAATATCACAACCAGGATACTGACATTGATGCAATCCATCTATGTTTTTCAGATTTCCCCAGTTTTATTTTTTTATTTGTATGTGTGCGTGTGTGTTAACTTCCATACAATTTTATCATCTGTATAGGTTTGTGTATTCACCATGACAGTCAGGGTACTGACCGTTCCAATACCACAAGTATCCCTCCTGCTACCCATTTATAACCACCACTAACAAGTATATCCTCTACTTCTGAAACTGTCATTTCAAAAATGTTATGTGAATGGCATCATGTATATGTATTCTTTTGAGATTGGCTATTTTTGCTCACCACATGTAATAGAGTCAAACTCGTATTTTGATGTGTGCTGACAGCTTTTCAGCCTGACTCTTCCTCTTCCCGTCTGTCCCACATCTGGGCCCGCTAATACTGAAGGCTAAATTCTCCTTCCTTTGGTGGGAGAGTCAAACCATGTAAGCCCCTGCCAAGTGCAGGAGCCCTCAACCAAGCCCCATCCCGTAACCACAATAAAAGCCCCAGGCCTGCCTCCTTTCCCTACTCACTCAGGCCGTTTTGGGGCCTCCTTGGGAAGTCTGCCTAGCTGTCTGCTGAATACTGTATCATGTGAGTAATAAACCTTTTCATACCCTTTTGATGTGGATGGTGTCATCAGTATCAACATCTGAATCAAACTTTGGGTCAGGGGCCATCCTACTTCGACAGGGTGGCTACCAGAGCATAATTCCCTGGGTAGTGATCCACGTGGTTGCATGTATCAATAGTTCATTGCTTTTTATGGCTGAGTAGTATTCCATGGTATGGATGTACCACAGTTTAACCGTGTACCCATTAAAGGACATTTTATTGTTGGTTTTTACTGTTTTCAGCTATTATAAAATAAAGCTGCTGTGAACTGTTATGTGCAGGTTTTTGTGTGAACATAAGTTTTTATTTCCCTGGGATAAATACCCAAGAGTACCGCTGCTGGGTCATGTAGTATTTATGTGTTTTTCTTTTTTTTCTTTTTCTTTTTTTTTTTCTGGTTTTTTTTTTTTTTTAATTTATTTATTTATTAGTTTCAGGTGTACAAAACAAGGTAATACTTAGTGTGTTTTTCTTTTAAAGAAACTGCCAAACTATTTTCCAGAGTGATTGTTGCCATTTTACATTCCCACCAGCAATGGGTGAATGATCCAGTTTTTCTGCATCCTCACCAGCATTTAGTATTGTCACCATTTTTTCTGTTAGTCATTTTGATTGGTGTGTGGTGATATCACACAATCTCTATAATGGTATTAGTTTTCAGAAAAGACAGAAAGACCTTTAAATCCATTCTGTCTGCCCCCACCCTGCAAAAGTGCCAAGCTCAGGAAGCCTGACTGTGGCGTGTTATCATGCGGGGATGTCATGCGGGGGTGACGTAGGGTCCCGGGGACAGCCCATCATGAAATGTAAACTCTAAGCTGTGATTATCAGAGATATTTATCATCAGGAGCCACTGTAAACAAGAAGTCTGCTTGTACTTATTCTGTTAGTCATCACTTAGTATTGTGATGGTTATCAGTAATGAGCCATTGCTTATCAGGATTATGTAGGTTACAATCTTTGTAGAAGAGCAATTGATGAGAGGATTCTTTTCCAGAGGATTCTTTTTCCTCTTGGGAGCTGGGGTTTAAAACTTGGTCTTTATTGGCAAGTGCACTGGAGTTTACATTTGTCATAAATACTGGAAATCAAAATGTGGACCCCCAAAAAGTGTCTCTATGGAAAGTAACCTACAGGGTGATCTGATCATAAATTCCTAACTGGGCAGGTCATGGTGGGTAGTCACTCCCCAGGCATATAACTTCTTTAGTAAAATGTTTATCTTTGCCTTAAGCAAGACCTATCTATTGGTTCTGTGCATATAGGTTAACACACCTTTGAAATAATCTGTAACCACCCTCAAGAGAGCACATAATCTTGTTAACTATTCTGTAATGCAATCCCTGCCTTGCTTTCTCCCACCTCCATGTAGTTTCTCTAACTTTCCCTCCTTAATTTCAAATGCATAAAAGAAGCTGCAAAACTGTTATTCTCTAGATCACTTGAGATCTTGCTCCCAGTATGTCATCATAAAAATTCTCTACAGGTTTGAACATTCTTATGTTGACAAAACAATGTCCACTTAATTTCAAGGCTTTAAGAAATGGTGAAGCCTGTCTGTCTATCCAGATCCCCGCAGCCAGATGATCCTGCTCCAGGGTCTCTGGAGCCATACTCAAAAGCTGTCCCTTTGTTAGTTTTCACCAGGGCAAGCAATGACCCTGGAGAAGGTGAGGGGAAGCATTCTGTAATCCTTCTGCTCTGTCAGTGGCACTCCTCCCATTGGCCCCCCAGCCACTGGTTCTCTGCTCCAGGGCTTTTAATCCAGGCCTAAAATCAGAAATCTGAGGGAGGGAGGGGAAAAAAAAAAAGATCAGAGATCTGTGCTCCCTCATTATCTCATCCCACATCTAAACTTCCATCATGGCTGGAACATTCCTGGCCTTGCCAAGTAACTAGCTAATAAGATAAGCTGCCTGTTATATGGCAATGGTTAGCATGACCGGAACCTGGGATGGGGGTTACCCATATGTCTTCAAGGGCAGGCAGGTAACTGTCTGATGCATGGGCTCTGCCAGAATTGGGAGAGTTTGGGCAAATTGAGGAGCAGAAAAAGCCCTACTTGCAGGGATTTAAAGGATTGAAAATGCTGGTGGTTGCAGCTTGTTGCCTTGGATTAAAGTGTTAATTTCTTTAAGGAAAGCAGGAGTGTGGCTGTTTAAACTCTGTGTTCAGAATTCGATCTGTATGAGAATAGGGCACGGCCCTCTTTTAAGATCCCAATTTTGGTTTTATGAGGGGAGAGGTTGTATGAGTTAAGAATATTGGTGAGGGGTCTTCATTGAAATGCTATTAGGGCTAATGAAGTTTCCTAGAAAAAGAGGTGCTTTTCCTGCAAGAGCAGTTGCCAAGGGCGTTGACCATGACAGTGGAAAGCAGTGCTGCCAGCGTACTGGCCATCAGGATTATCAAAGCTTAGAGCTGTTCATATACTCAAAACAGGAATAAACACAAAACAGGAAGAAAAGAGAGCTTCAGAGCTGCTAGGATCTGATTCTTTTGGTGGGTCTGGAAATAAAAAGAGAACCTCACCCTGATAATACCAGCAAGCAGATAAGAGATGCTTGTGTCATTTCAGTAGGATCAGAAGCCTCAAGGGCTAAACGTCTAGATTTTAAACAATTTAGAGTAGGATTTATGGTGCAAGGTCGGTGATTGCTAATCTCTAGTTACAGTGAAATAAAGTACTACTTATGTAGTATAGACCTTCCTCTTTCTAAGGATTCATAAACAAGAAAAAATGATGATAAAGATTTAAAAGACACAGACACTAAATATAAAATTAGGTCAGCATCTTGTCTGTCTGAGGCACTGTTTTGATCTTCGTAACAATCTGAAAAGGAGGTATAATTATTTCCATTTTACTGATGACGATGCTGGAGATCAGAGAGATGAAGAAACTGGTCCAAGTCACCCAACTATTACCGGACTCTAGGGACCGTAGTCTTTCTTCTTTGATTTTTATGGAAAAAAACCAGTATGGATGGAGTGGATGCTCAGGGCTCTGGGACTTCAGCTGGAAAGTTTTGGGGAGAAGCCCGACCCTTGTTGGATCTACGTTGTTCTCACAGTATGTTGTCGATGTGAGAGCATTCAAACCCACAGGGACTTTTTAGAAGAATTTGTCTGAGCTCAAACTGACAACAATTGCCAGGAAGCAGGATCTCAAATGCTCCAGCAAAGGACAGTTTTGCAGTTTCTTTTACACATTTGAAATTAAGGAGGGAAGTAAAGAAGATGACATGAAGGTGGGAGAAAATAAGGTACAGGACAGTTAACAAGATTATGTGCTCCCTCAAGCGTGGTTATGCCTTCTGAGATCTGGAAAAGAGGACGCCTCCTGGCATTTCAAAGGTGTGGTAACCTAGATGCACAAGAACAATGGACAGGACTTGCTTCAGGCAGAGATAACATTTTACTGGGGAAGTTTATAGGCCTGAGGCACGACTACCCACCACGACCTGCCCAGTTAGGAATTTACGATCAGGTCCCCCTGTGAGGTTACTTTTGGTTAGATTTATTACAGTGCCCCTGCCACCCTTTTTTATCCACAATGGTGATCCATGTTCTGAAATTGGAGAAGGTAGGGATTGTTGTCTCACTTCTGGATGGCCACCAAGAGCAAACCCTTGAGCAGGATCTGAAGGATTTTGTGTTGTCTAGCCCATGCCACCCCATCACATGCCCAGCAGTCTACCCACCCCAGTTAGGTGTGTGGCTTCTTAGATTCTGCTCATGCCTGCGCTGTTTCTGGTTGCTGAGTGTACCCTGAGTTGGCCTAATTGATGCATTTCTACACATTTAAGAAAACTCAACTTCTTATGCTTGGTTTTCTCTAAAACTGAGATGGCATCCCAGCTCCAGAGCGTCATTTCTGAAGACTGTAGGCTTGCTATTAATGAAGTCGCATCTTTTCAGCTTCCCATCAGTGATGCTTATTTATCTATGGCCTGTTATTACGATGTGGACACGGGCGCACCTCTTTTTGCTGCATTTTTCGAAGACCAAGCTGAGGTGAAGAGGGAACACGCAAAGCAGTTCTTAAGATACCTAAGAAGACAGGAGGGTAAAATCTGCCTTCCAGTCATTCAGAGGCTGGATCTAGATAACTGCGGAACTGGCGTACAAGCTCTAGAGTCTGCTCTGGAGTTGGAGAACAAGTTAACCAAGCTCCTGCAAGACCTGAAGACCTTGGCTTCTGCGAATAGTGAAACTGATCTCTTACGTGTCATGGGAGAGTACCTACATAAACAGAAGAGGAACACAGGCTATCTGGAACACCAGCTTTTATATCATAGGAAATTAGAAGAGCAGGCCCAGGAGGAAGACACATTTAAAAAGCCTGCTGAAGTGTCAGATAAAGAGACTTAACATCTGAAGGCAACACAGCAAGCCTTCCCATTGTTGTATGTCCCAAAGTCAGTTACTTAAGAATTTGATCTTCTCCATTTGACAGAAGACTGCTTTGCTTCGTATCTAGTATCCTAATTCTCATTGTTCATACAAATAAATCTTTGTTTGCATTTTAAAAAAAAAAAAAAGAAAATAAAACTCAGACTGGGCTGCCTTCTCTGTAAGGATATTCTGGTCCTTGCCTCCTGTCTTCCCAGTCGCCCAGACAGAATTAGTCACTCCCTCATCTGTGTTCTTATAACCCTGTTGCATGTTTCTCTTGGGGACATTGTTACATGTATCATAGTGTGTGTGTGAGTCTGATGCAGTCTTCAGAGAGCTTCCTCTGAATATACAGTGCCATACTATGTGTGTGCCATCTGGTTTAGGCTCTAACCAAATATTTCTGGACTCTCGCCAGAGAATGTACAATCCAGGGAGTGGCCGGTTAGCTCAGTTGGTTAGAGCGTGGTTCTGGTAGCACCAAGGTTGCCGGTTCGATCCCCGCATGGGCCACTGTGAGCTGCGCCCTCCTTTTAAAAAAAAGTACAATCCAGAGGCAAAGCCCTTGTTATTCACATCTCCATCAATAATGGGTGCTTTGTCAATTAGCATAGTTAATATCAGCATTGTTTTTACATTGATGAAATTAGTAGCATTTGATTAATACAATGAAAGTTAGAAATGGGATCTCCTTGGTGAATATAAAGGTATTCAAGGGCCAGCCCCTTGGCTCAGGTCGTTAGACCTCCATGCTCCTAACTCCGAAGGCTGCCGGTTCGATTCCCACATAGGTCAGTGGGCTCTCAACCACAAGGTTGCCAGTTCAATTCCTCGAGTCCTGCAAGGGATGGTGGGCTCCGCCCCCTGCAACTAAGATTGAACATGGCACCTTGAGCTGAGCTGCCTCCCAGATGGCTCAGTTAGTTGGAGCGCGTCCTCTCAACCACAAGGTTGCCAGTTCGATTCCTCGACTCCTGCAAGGGATGGTGGGCTGTGCCCCCTGCAACTAACAATGGCAACTGGACCTGGAGCTGAGCTGCGCCCTCCACAACTAAGACTGAAAGGACAACAACTTGACTGGGAAAAAAATTCCTGGAAGTACACACTGTTCCCCAATAAAGTCCTGTTCCCCTTCCCCAATAAAATCTTTAAAAATAAAAATATAAAGTTATTCAAGATAAGTTGGTGAGTTAAAGCAGTTTAGAAACCCTCCACTCTTGCATAAATTAAATATATGTATTCAGCTAGAATTATAACCTGCACCCTTAGAATGATGCCTCAGGTAAGCCTTTACCTCTTCTTGGGTCTAGCCATGAACTCTGGAGGATTCTGGTTGCCCCATGCTGGCTATATTAGCAACAGTATCCTGCCTTTGAAACCCTGGCATTGTCTTGAGAGAACCTTGCATGCAAGGTTGTATGAATGGCTTTTTTGGCTGTTTACTAATAAATATTTAGTTAGGTGTCTGCAGAGTTTGGCTGATGGCCTGCTTCTGCCATAACTGGGTAACACAGTTGCGGAAGGGAGTTGCTAACACTCCCAATTTATGAATTCCTTGGTGGCTCCCATTTTAGCATGTGTAATCTGGCTCAGGAAATTTACAAGATGCACGCACTGGAGTGTGAGCTTCTGGAAGAAACTTATCTAATTTACATCCGTATCTATGAAATGGCTGAAAGTGAAAGACACCTGGGAGATGGAGTTTAAGTGTAAAAATACCAGCATTTCAGGGGAAAATGACACAGCATAATTGAATTCAGAAAACACAGGCTCCATGACTTCTCTGCTTAAAGGGGTGTGGCTCTCTCCCCAATATTCAGTTCTGAATTGCAGACCCAGTGACAACCTGAGCAGCCCACACAGGCCACACCTTATGAATTTGCACTACTAAGATTCGTAAAGACCATGTTTACTGAACCCAGGAAATATTCACTTGGACTCTTGAAGCAGGGCTACCTGCTCGGAATCACCTGGACTCTTGTTGCAAATGCAAATTCCTCATCATATTCCAGACCTCCTCAATTCGCACCTGTCTTATGGGGCCCAGCTATGTAGCTTTTCAACATGTTTTCCAGGAGTTCTTATCTATTTAATAACAATGAACTTAACAATAGTTCAGGAGAAATAAAGAAGCCCTACTATGTTAAAAAGTCACATTGATTGTAAAAACACATACTGATTCAGAAACATTAAAATGTGGGTGAACTGTGCATCTTAGAATAAAGGCAAAGTAATATCGCATCTTCCTAGGTAACATATTTGTAGATTATCCAGGTCATCACTGCCTGAATGAAGATGTGAGGTAAATGTGAGGTTTCTTTTTCCGCATTAGAGCAAGCCAATGGAGATATTTGGGGGCTAGGAAATCTCTCCAGGGCCTCTCAAATCACTTAAGCTGGTTTTATGTTTGAGTCTCAGACTAACCTCCCCTTGCCCTGCCCTCTTCCCCCACGTTCTTAGGCAAGAAGGGGCTCTGTTCACTGTGCGATTTAAATATTGAGACATAGAATTCTCCGGTAAACAGCACCACCAAAACCTCCTTCTGAGAAAGTCAGTGGTAAGGCAAAACACACAAGCAGTGTTCTGATGCTCAGTTACTTCACCAAAGAAGCCAGAAACCTCTCCTTCCCATAGGCTCATGCAAGGAAACTGTTAACAGATGAATTCTTGACCTAAAGAGTTATTGTCCTTTAAAATTCACAAAGGCACGACAGAATAGAACAGAGCACTGAGTGCGAATAAATCTATACACTAGCATATTTCCCCCAAAATAAGACCTAGCCAGACAATCAGCTCTAATGCGTCTTTTGGAGCAAAAATTAATATAAGACCTGGTATTATATTATATAAGACCCAGTCTTATACTAAAATAAGACTGGGTCTTATATTAATTTTTGCTCCAAAAGATGAATTGGAGCTTATTGTCCGGCTAGGTCTTATTTTTGGGGAAACATGGTAGTAGTTCTTACATGTCCTGATTGGGTCCTCAGGGAAACAAGAAGGGAAAACATACTTTTAATTATTCTCTAGAAAATATTTCTTTCAAAACCATGGTAGAAATGGTGTACTTCCCCTTTATAAACAAAACTTTTCAAAATTTCCAGTTTTTAAATTCTGCTGGTCAGTCAGTGGCATCTTTTGAAGCATGTCTTGTGTGCAGAGAGCTGAAACAGACTGTGGGGGGGCTCGGGTGGGAGGGTACCAGAGAAATACAAAATATGGTTTCAACCTTCAAGAAACGGAAGTTCTAGCTTAGGAGACAAAAACACCCACAGACAAGATGATTATGTCTGTGAGTGAAATTCTGGAAAGCATTTGCTCGTATCTCTATTAATCTAATCTGTAGGTAGCTGTGTCCCACAGTTGGTAAAATCAACCATGGAGAAAATGCTGGAGATGAGGTCAAAATCAGAGGGTGTGGAGGATCATTGTGGGGGCAGCATTTCAGACTGAGGATTCCAGATTCAGGTACATGTGGGAGAAGTGAGCAGGTAAAGGATAGCAGGCAACAGCAGAATCCCAGGTGTCATGGGTCATGCTCTTTGGGATCACAGATCTGGTGCTTTCCCGTCCTTTACTATTTACCAGTGTGTCATGTTGGACAGATCAACTTCCTGGGCCTGTCTCCTTGGTTGTAAAATGGGATGATGAGATCTCTTTCATAGGGTTGGTTTGAGAATTAAAATAATATGCAATGCCTGATAAATAGTAGACACTGAATAAATGGGCAGTTTGCCTCCAGAGGAGAGAATGATTAAATGTGAAACTGGTGAAATGAGAGAAGGGGTTGAGGTCCCTGGTAAAAGGAAAGGGGACCGCAAATGTTTAAACTTTGTCGTGCTTCCCCAGGAGATGAAATCCATACTGCCATATAGAAGCCTTCTTACTTTTCAGATATTGAACTCTGAAAAACACAAAAACATAAAAGTGGTGTATTGCAGACCACAACACAGGCAGAAATCTTGAGCCGTCAAAATTATTGGACACAGGTTTTCATAGGACCACAAAGATTCTCAAGTATAAGTATAATTAGAAAGCAAAGATGAAAGAAGACCCCAAAGGAAATAGAAATGCCTATGTTATTATTCAAGCAAGTGATTTCTGATGACAGATGGAATATTAAAAAAAAAAAATCTCTCACCTGACATGGACTTTACATATTAGGGCCCAATGCACTTTAGACATTCTCTCTGTGATCCTTTCTCCAGGTGGAGGGGAGAAGGTTTTGCTCTTCAGTTTTCCCCCCTCTGTTTTATGGAGAGCTCTATGAGTCGGAAGCAGATGTCACCCTCAAATTAGGATGATTTGGAAAGGTTTCATTTACAGAGTGCCTGTTAACAGAAATGTGGGCAGAGAAGAACAAAGGAGATAGAGCAGTGGTCTGGGGCTGGTGTCAGAACTGTTATCATCCCTAAGCCTGAGGCTTTGAGGGGAGGAGCCCCAGAGGAGGGGCTACCTTGAAATACGATGTAATCTTCAATTGAAGGAGACAGTCATCTGAAGTGACTTTGAGCCTGGAGAAGGAATATGAAAGGGTAGAAAAATATGCCACCCCAAAATATGCCTCTTTGGCACAAGAATTATTTGAGCTGATTATTTTGGGAAACAACAGGCACAGAAGTTCTGAGAACAGAGTAGAAGTTACTCTTTTTTAAGGGACATTTGCATTTATACAGGAAATCTTTTGTAAGGGTGACTCCCTCTCTGTACCAGGAATAAGAGGATGACTAAATCACAAGACAACTTTGTCAACGGACAAGACACCCACTTAAATCTGCATAATAAACTTACCCTGTTTATCTTGTAACCTCCCCATAATTGGCCTCTTCACACATCTTTCTTTCCTTCTAATTTTTTTTCTTTTTTTTGTCTTTAGCTGAAGATAAAATTTAAGCTGGAGTTCTGAACCTCCTTGAAGAGTTATGAATTTTTCACTGGATATCTTCCATGTATGAGTTTTTAGCCAGTAAACAAATAACTGTATTGAAACACACTCCCTACTTACCTGATCTGGCCCCCAATGACTTCTTTCTTTACCCGAAGATAAAGGAAATATTGAAAGGAAGACATTTTGATGACATTCAGGACATCAAGGGTAATGCAATGACAGCTCTGAAGGCCATGCCAGAAAAAGAGTTCCAAAATTGCTTTGAAGGGTGGACTAGGCACTGGCGTCAGTGCATAGCTTCCCAAGGGGAGTACTTGGAAGGTGATCATAGTGATATTCAGCAATGAGGTATGTAGCACTTTTTTTAGGATAAGTTTGCAAATTTAATTGTCCAACCTGGTACACATGACATATACATGTTAATAAATTTCTGTTTGTTTTTTCTCTTGTTGATCTGTCTTTTATTACAGGGGTCTCAGGCAAGAACACAGAAAGGTAGAGGGAGTTAAATCTTCAACATATGAATTGGGAAGAGGGACACAATTCAATCCATAACAGTTGGCCTTAGGGTTTATACCAGTAAAGTCTTTAAATGGTTGCTATGAACAGGTAAATAGTTGGAGTAGTTCACAGAACTTCTAGAACCTCTCATTTTGATTTGATTGTTCATCACATTATTCTTCCAAACACATGTTTCTGGTATTGGATGTCCATCTCTACCCCTCTGCCCGCAGGGTCCTTGAGACATGGAGGCTGACCTGAGTCATTGATTTTCAGGTTTCACATGCAGTGAACTTCATTCTAATCTAGAGCTTCATTCCATCCTGTGAGTAGTTTTGCATTCTTACCAGCAGCAGGAGTCAACAAATTTCCTTTTTACTGAATATAATGTGAGTTGGGTTTCTGCCACTTGTGTCCCCAACTCCTGATTTAGTCCTGAATAGGGATGGAGGGCATTTATTTGTGAGAGTTTTGTTCTAGTTACGTATGAGTAGGGGCAGGAAAAAATTAGAAATGTCACTCTTAATTGAGATTTGAGGCCAATTTTCTAAAATAGCAATCAGCCTATTTTTATCCCCAGCAGGTGAGTCTACCCCTTGAAGGAATCTACAGAGCCAGGGAAGACACAGTGCTTCTGTTTAGTGACCACCTCAGCCAGTCATGGTGTTTCTCACCATCGACCTTCAGAAAGGTGGGATGTACAATGTCACTGTTCACATTAGGCATTCACAGGATCACTCAGGCATTGGAGAATGGTTAATCCTAGAGCCCCCTGGCCACTCATCTTGCCACTTTTTTTTTTTTTACTTAGATGTTTATCATTTATATCCCTCACACTGTGTGGATCTCCCGCCCCCCATCCACTATCCCTCTGACTTCGCACTGAGCCATTACATTCTTGATAAGATGGGGGTAGGGGTTTGCAGCCAAGGGCCTCTGGAGACAATAGCAGCTGCATCAACCCTCTTATAAAATGCCTTGACTACGTTGCCTCAGAAGCTGCAGACAGCTACTGTGCTCAATTATTCACCCTGACTTTTACTGGGTACCTTCCTCCCATTTCAATTACTTGGGATTTTTATAGAAAATTGGCTGTGGGAATTTGACCGCTCCAACTGCCTGGTAATAATCTGGTCTGAATAGTAAACTCGGCATGGGCTGATTCTGGGACAAGTCAGAGCATTCTCAGAAGAATTTGTGAGGAGCTGCCCTCCACTGCAGAGAAAGCTAGGAATCTGTTTATACAAAATGATGTGATTTATTTGTGAGAATTCTGTGCTATTTACATAGTAGCAGGCAAAACATTAGAAATGTCATTCTTAATCAAGATTGAGGCCGCTTTTCTAAAACAGCAACCAGTCTTTTCCTAAATGCTTTGACCACTGTCTAGTGGGGCTATGAAAATGCTTTTGAACATCTGTATTATACTAGGAAGAAATTTTGACACACACATAATGGCCAAAGCTTGGCTGGGTGTTTATTCTGTGCCAGGTACAGTCATCTCTAAGTATCGGTGGGGGACTGGTTCCAGGACCCACAGCAAAGGTGAAAATCCATGGATTCTTAAGTCTCTCGTACAGAATGGTGTAGTATTTGCATATACACTGTGCACATCCTCCTGTATAATTTAAATCATCTCTAGATTATTTATAATAGTTAACGCAGTGTAAATGCTATGTAAATAGTTGTTATATTGTATTGTTTAGGGAATAAGAACAAGAAAAATGAGTCTGTACATGGTCAGTACAGATGCAGCCTTCATAGGCCAAACTACATAGTACACATCAGCCACAATGTAAATTTTTGTGTGTGTGAATATTTTTGATCCAAAGTTGGTAGAATCCGAACACGTGAAACCTGCAGACCTGAAGGGCCAACTGTACTGTGTTCTGCTTGTGTTCATTAGTTCATCCAATGCTAACAACAATCTAAGTGGATAGTGTCTGTGTTATCCCCATTTTCAAATGAGGAAACAGAGGCTCTGAGACTTTAAGTGACATGGTGAATTTAGCATAGCTTCTAAATGGTGGTTTGATTTCAGTCTGGTTCTTTATGACAAGCTAAACTACTTTAAAATTAAGCCATGCTTGAAGCACAGAAAAATAATATTAAATTCTTTAATTAGTTTGTTTACATTCCATAGTCAATGTTAATCATTTCTTGAGTTTTCTTTCATCAAGATCAATAGTGCCCTGACATACAAGAAAATTCCCCCAAATTTCACTTGGGGGTTCAGTCTCACTTGACTCACATCTACAGTGATTATGTCCTGGTTTAAGAACTTGGGGGTCTGTAAGCTTGAGGGTCTAAGCTACATATCCTCGGTTTTCAGACATGTCTGGGTGGCCAGTGGGATAACAAGACTCACTCGTTAGGGCAAAGAAAGTCATTTATACAAACTTGGCTCAAGGATGGGCTGCCAGCCTCAGGAGAGAGCTCCGTTAGAATTTGGGGGCTGTGCTCTTTTACTGAATCCCTCAGAACATGTGCTAGAGTCCTGGGAAGATGAAGCAGTAAAACTAAAGGAACTAGGTACCTTTTCACTCCTCTCTGTAGGAGCTTGAAAGCAGAAGGCAGTGTGGCCCAGCACCGCAGCACTTCAGTGATGGACACATGACACACAGGCCAGCATGTCTCTGAAACAGGGCAGGTGGCACCTGTGCTAGAACTGGCTCTGAGAGGCAAGAGTGTCCAAAGCAGGAGAGAAGGAACTAGCAGGTCCCACATCGCAGCTACAAGAACTTGCAGAAGAAAATGATACTCTCTACTCATAGCCAAGTCATAGCCATTCCCACACTCACTTAATACACCCAGGAGCTTTCTCAACTACTGGGTAGAATTTTGAGGAAGCTAGACTTTCCAAATAAGTGTGTGAGTGGGTTAGAACTAGAGAAATACAGTCCTGTTGCAATTACTGAGATTCTGATGTCTTAAGAAATGCAGATCAATGCAAATTAAGAAAATAACACTTTTCCTTTCTTAGCTTTTGAAGCTTTTTTTGTTGTTGAGAAATACGCAGAGAAAAACATACAAGGCTCTTTCCAACCTGGACCTTGGGTAAAACCCTTGGGTCTTCAAAGATCTCATTTGATTCACCATTCTTCTTCCCCATGCCTTTAGTGTCTGGAACTTTCACTAACTTTAGGTCATAGAAACAGAATAGGGGTTTTTGTTGTTGTTTTTTTTTACCCCTCAGCTATGTGTGAGTAAGCAGATCTTTAAAAGTGTGCTCAGTTCAAAAAAACCGAGAGTGGTTAGATGGGTGTGTGGGAGGGGGTTGGGGATAAGGGGAAAGGTGAAGGGATTTGGAAGCAGCTGGTAACCACAAGATGGCCTCAGGGTTTTTCTTTTGAAAATTAATTTGGGGAAGGTATTCTATAATGTTGTAAAGATTTTGTTGGGTATCCGATGGACATGCGTCCTATTTGGGAGACCACCTCAGGGATACTGTGGATACCTGATCATGGCATTGTACATCAGAAGCTAAACATTAATGAATGCCAACTATAATTTTATATATATAATGTGATGGTTCAGTGTGAGGTCGGAGGGATAGTGGATGGGGGGAGGGGGGTTCACAGTATGAGGGATATAAATGATGAACGTCTAAGTATTACCTTGTTTTGTACACCTGAAACTAATAAATAAATTAATTAATAAAAAAAAAATAAAAATAAAAAAAAAAAAAAAAAAAAAAAAAAAGTGTGCTCAGTTCATTATAAACAAATATGGTTAGTAAGAATCTCAATGTTTATGGAAGGATCACAGATATTCAGTAGCCCATAGAGTAGCTAGTAATCTGAAAGTGCAGACTTCACTAAATCCATCAATGTCACACGCAGCATTTTTCTAGATCCAACTACTGTGAAAATATACAAATTAATGAATCAATTTCTTGCTCTATAGTATCAATCAAATGTCACACTATGAAGAAGCCACATATAATAATACACTCTAAGTGGTCCTAAGTAATAGTACTGATAATCAATTCTCCTGGTATTCAAGTCACTTCCTAAATTCTCTTCCCTTTGTGACATTTCATCATGGGCAATTCATGGAGACTTGTGTTCCAGTGGGTTATGGTTAGCAAGTCATACTCTCCTTAGTACTTAATTTAACTTTCAATTCACTCTTTCTAGTGATCAAATGCCTGACAGGAGTTTCATTTTTCCCAGTGTATTTACCATGAGCCAGACATAGTAAATGGGAACATAGAAGTGAGAAAACAAGGAGAATTCAGTTCGATGTATCGTGTGTTCTGGAGCACCTGAAGCAATTCGGAGCCTAAGAGTACTTTATGTTAGTGCTTCAGGGACATTTTGGAAGAAATATTTTAATCAAGACCTCAATGCCAATGTTTCAAAATTGAACTTCAAATTCATGATACTGCAGCAAAAGATTCATCACTGTTTCAGCTTCTTCTTAGGCTTTTTAATTTCCTGTTTAATGGGAAGAGAAAATAAATTGTCCCTGGCAATAGCAAGTACTTCAGGGCTTATGTAATAATGGAAATGAAAAATTCAGAACTGACAGGTTTAAAACAATAGAAAAGTTTTGCTCAAACTGGTGCCTCGCAGTTTCCATCTCCAGGGGTGAATGGAGGATGACTAGCTATCAGCACTGGGCTTCCATCCCTCACCCCCAGGATATGTGGCTTTTCAAAGTCTCCTGTAAGTCAGGTCATTATAAATCAATTCTTGATGAAATCACATGGAAGTCTATAGTCTTTCCTGCTATGGCTAGAGTGTCGGAGGACTGCTTTCCTTTTATGTTTCGAAACTTATATGTTCAGTCAAAACAGCCTAAGTTGGATGTTATAATGAATGTGTATTTTGGAATACTAGAATTCCTTTGGGACTATGTCTCCCCTAGTCTCAGGCCATGGTATTTGGTGAAATAATCCCATCCTGTATCCCTGGTGTATGTGTGTGTGTGCATGCATGAGGTGTGTTGTATTAGTTATATATTGCTGTATCACAAATAACTCCAAAACATAATGGCTTAAAACAATAAACACTACCTCACAGCTTCTATGGGTCAGGAGTCTGGGAGCCAGTTTTCGGTCTACCTTTGCCTGAAGATTTTTCAGAAGACTGTAATAAGGTGTCAGTCAGGGCTGTAATCATCTCAACACTCAACTCAGGGGAGACCCGCTGCTAAGCTCACTCACAAGGCCCTTGGCAAGCCTTGCGTTTTTGCTGGCTCTTACACAGAGGCATCAGTTACTTGCCACGTAGGCCTCTCCATGGGGCAGCTCACAGTATGTCAGGGTGAGCAAGCCAGAAGTCCTGGTCTTTTTGTAACATCATATCCGAAGTTACATCCCATCATTTGCGCTATATTCTATTCATTAGAAGTGAGCATGGCCTACACTCAAGAAGAGGAGAATACACGAGGGGGATGAAAACCAGGAGATAGGAACCAATGGAGGCCCTTTGCGACACTCTACCGGAAAGTGTGCTGACAGACCTGGGAGATCATCTGGAGAGTTCCATTTCTCAGGCCACAATGGTGGGCTCATGGATGGGCGCGTGATCCACGTCCGGCCAATGAGACTTCACCCTGGAACTTTGGCCGGAACTCTTGGGAAAGAGTCCTTCTCTTTCCATAGCAGTTTCTAGGATGTCAGCCTGCGCCTCAGGAGCATCTTCGTCACCAATGCGGGAAAGCACCTTGGAAACAAAGCCAACATAGAGGAAAATATGATCAAAAGATGAAAGTGAAATATTTCTTGTATCATTGTTTGAATACCTCGATCCAGGTGAATGTAAAGTCAGTTCTAACCCTGGATTTTGTTACACGACCCAATAAAAAGCTTCTCCTTTTTTGCTTCATCCACATTGAATTGGGTGTCTGCCACTTGCTGCTGAAAGACTACTGATGTATAGATACAGTGAAATAAAGACACTATAATAATTTTTAAAATTTTGTCTGGTAAAAACGAATCAGTAAGATCTTAGAAACACACAGTGATGATAGACCAAATCACTTCTTTTTTTTGTTTGTTTGTTTGTTTTGTTACAGGACTTTATTGGGGAACAGTGTGTACTTCGAGGACTTTTTCCAAGTCAAGTTGTTGTCCTTTCAGTCTTAGTTGTGGAGGGCACAGCTCAGCATCTGATCCAGATGCTGTTGTTAGTTGCAGGAGGCGCAGCCCACCATCCCTTGCGGGAGTCGGCAACCTTGTGGTTGAGAGGACACGCTTCAACCAACTGAGCCATCCGGGAGGCAGCTCAGCTCAAGGTGCCGTGTTCCATCTTAGTTGCAGGGGGCGGAGCCCACCATCTCTTGCGGGACTCGAGGAATTGAACTGGCAACCTTGTGGTTGAGAGCCCACTGGCCCATGTGGGAATCGAACCGGCAGCCTTTGGAGTTAGGAGCATGGAGCTCTAACTGCCTGAGCCACCGGGCTGGCCCCCAAATCACTTCTTATATTGGTAGTGAACTATTTGCTCAGTACCTTAAACTTATTGTACCTGGACCAATGAGAGGATTTCAACTTACTTGTTGTCCTAAGGCCTTGTTATCACAACAGCAGGTAGAGTAGCTCCTGGTTGCCTTTTGGATGGTCAGCTGACTCCTTGTGTCTGGCTGAACTTGGGTTTAAGAGCATTTCTCAAATCGGTGTTTCTCAACTGGGGGTGATTTAGCAATGTCTGGAGACATTTGTGGTTGTCATAACTCAGGACAGATCTGCTACTGTCATCTAATGGATAAAGGCCAGGAAGTCACTGTCATGTAATGGGTAGAGATCAGGGATGCTGTTAAACTTTCAACAACATACAGGACAGCCCGCCACAACAAAGAATTTTCTAGCCCCAAATCTCTGTAGTGCAGAGGTTGAGAAATCCTGCTCTAAACGTGTGGATAACTTAGCAAATTACAGTGGGAGATTGTGTTAGTTTGTTTCTGGTTAAGTAATAACACAGGGTTCAAGCTTGAACATGTCAGAACATGCTGGCATAAAGGAGACTCATTTTCATCCTGCCTCCCATGCTGGGTCCTAAAGCTTGGAAAGTGACACAACAGAGAATGGGTTCTTAAGGGTTTTCAATACCTGTTCAAATTGGATTCCTTAGACATATAGTCACATCCTCTGTTCTATTCTCATAGAGTAATTTCCATTTTAGGATAATCTGGGATGCTGAGTAAGAAAAGAAAACAATGTCTCCTGATGGAGCCTGGTCCTACATCATGCTTACAGACACAAATCCGCATCGAGATCCTGGTTTTAAAGAATGAGGGGTTTTCTCCTAGCTGGGAAACAGTGCAATTAGTATTTTAATCTATGGCATTAAGAGCTGAATGGAAAACCCAGAAATAAAACATACCCTACTCTTCATACAAGTAGGAGATTTAGTTTGTGCATGATCAGATGGTGTTTAACTTCTCTGCTTTCACCCCTCCATGGAGATGTGTTTTGGGTATTGACATTAGCGGAGGTTTATTCTTTCAATTTTTAAATTCATTTATTTAATACATGCTTGCACATTCCCCCAAGTGCCTCATATGGTGAGTACTCAATACTCTTTATGCCGAACTTTGTTATAAGACATTCTTCAATCTCCAATAATAGGTTCTCATGCCTGGGCTCTCTTGAGGGCTGGGGGCTGTAGGAGAGCTAAGGGCTATTATCCAAGGTCCCAGGGCGGCCTCACACAGTGGCTGCAGTTGTATGAAGCCGGAGGGAGCACATGAGACACAAGTGGGGACCATGCTCCCCCTCCCTAGCTGTGTCATTGTCCTTGACCTGGAGCTGACCACTGGCCAAGCTGTGCTCTCTGTGGAGCTACATCCTTCTAGAAGGGAAGCCCCTATCTTCAGCAAAGGCTAGTGGAGGCACCATGAGGACCCCTACCTAAAATACCTACCAGCTGTTTGAGAGAGACTTTTCAACCTTCATGCAGATGTGCCTGAGCTCCTGGAGCTCAGACCTTATCGTAGGTTTCCATTATTCACCCCTACGCTCTGGGTTCATAGAGAATATAATTGTAATTTCAACAAAGTTCTAGTACATCTTACTACTGAACCATAAAAATGTAACAGGTGCCTATTAAGCCTTGACACACAGCCAATGAAACATTGCATGGGCACTGTGCTAAGAGCATGTACCTGTGTCTTCCGCTTTAAGTCCATGTTGCTTTTATGTTTTACCATAGGGTAGACATTTGGAACATAGAGCTGGGATGTTGTATTTCCCCTCTTGCAGTTAATTGTAGGGAGGTGAGTGATGGAAAACTATCCTGAATCAAAAGATGAGGTCTGAAAAGTCATTTGTTATGAGTCAGATCCAAGAAACGTACTTGAGAGGCCACCATTAAGCCAATTATATTATACGAGTATATTACATTCTTTCCCTCCTCAGTTTCCTTTGTCAGCAAATGGCACCACCATCCTCCCCAGTATTCAAGTCAGAAACTTGACCTCCATCTTTCCCTCCCCTCCAAGCTTGAAGCGTGACCAAATTCTGTCAGCTCTACCTCTTAAACACCTCTTATATCATCTCCACATCTTAACGCTCAAGACCTCACTGCCTCAGTGAGGTCTGTTGCCTGGTCTGTCACAGTGGAGTGTATCCCTGCTTCCAACGCCTCCTGCAGGCAGCTGCCCCAAAGAATGTGAAATTATAAGTCTGAAAATGCCATTCCCCAGCCCATACTGCTCCTTGGCCCTGACCTTCTTTTCAACCCCCATGTCCTTCTGGTGGACATCTAATTACTCAGCTTCCTGAGTCAGCTCAAATGTCTTTTCCTGGAGAAGACCCTCTGCGCTCATCTTTCTAGAAGTGGCCACTCCCTCCTTTGTGCCCTGCTGTGTCCTGGACATACTTCTTCCTTATATCTGTGTCCCCTACACTGGAAACTCCTTCAAGGCTGGGCTGTCTTTCAACCTGTAGTGTCCAGCGTGGCCACTGGGGCAGTGCAGCTGCTTGTTAGTTAAGTGCCTATGGTTTGCAAGAATGCTGTCATATTTTACTGCTCACAAAGCACTTTCGAAAACATTAGGGTTTTTTCCTGAGACTTGCCTCCTGGCTTTTGGGCAAGTCCCCTCATATCTTTGAGCCTCAGTGTTCCCGTATATCAGTGTATGGGCATACCTATTTGTGAATTAAGATCTGTGTTCTCCTCCATGTCTTGCAGCTGAAGAAAGGGAGAAGGAAAGAAGAATGACCATTTACGAGCATATGTGTAACCAGTACAAGTACTGTCCGGAAAAACTGAAAACTTTGCGTTGCCATTAACCAAATTCAAATTTCAGTTTCTACTTTTCCACTCACTCAGATGCTGGTATTGTCTCTGTAGAGTATAAATCACTGTAAAAATGTTTAAAGTTAATTTGAATGATCATACTTACACACTTTAATAAATGTGAAGGACTATTGGATTCTGATCACTGGGTTAGAATCTTTCATGTAGATCAAGCCAACTGTTATTTGATTATTATAAGCATTGTGCTCAGAGTGCTGCATTTACCTTTGGTGAGTCTCCTTCCTGCTGAAGCCAGGGAATAATTTGATTAAAATATTGATTAGGTGCTTATTGTATATTTTCCACATCAACTAACACAGTGGTGTGTACAATAGTTGCTATCTAAGTTATGTAAGCTGTGGTTGTGCCTGGAAGAGTTTGTGAGCATCTCATTCTTTTTATAGATTAGAACTGAAATATTCATCCAAATCGCTACAAGAGAAGACTAGAGACTAGGAGCCTAGAAAGACAAGGGCACTCTCAGTGGAGAAATCAACCCATCCTTTCCTTATGGAGGAAAATTAGACTTTCCCGTAAGACCAAGTAGGAAATAATAATAGCTGATATTTATTTATTAAGCTCTTACCATGTTAAACTCTTTATAAGGACTATTTCATTTAATTCTTCAGAGAGTCTCATGAGCTTAAAATTGGTAATCGCATTTTAGAGAGGAAGAAACTGAAGCACACGAAGCAGAATCAGGGGAGTGATATCGGCAGGATTTAAACCCAGAGAGTAGGTTTTAGATTCCACTCAGTTAACCCATTCTCTATATGACAACCAGGCAGTGTGTGATGATGGCATCAGGTCCTATCTCTGCAGGCGAATGATTTGACGAATCTGCTTCAGCTCTGCTGTGCTTGAAAACCCTCGGTCCCTGTTCTGTGAACAGGGATGGGAGAATTGGTGAAAGAGTCTGAATCAGCTCTCCCTCCAAAGCTGGAAGTTTCCAGACTGTTTTACACAAGATCGCTTTGGGTTTTGGAGAGAGAAAGGGAGTAGACCTCTGTGTGTGTGTGTGTGTGTGTGTGTGTGTGTGTGTGTGTGTTGGGGGATAATAAGTGGGAAAGGAGACACCTTCGGAGATTCTGTACCCTCTCTGCTCTTTTTGGAGGTCCTTTTCATTTTGAAAGCTGACCCACCATTTCTTTAGTCGGTAGAAGTGCTGAGTGCTGTGGTTTGGGTGCATCGACTCTACCAAGAACCAAGTGCAACCTCTGATTCACCACCCTTGAATCCAGGACCCTGTGGCCTTTTGAAAGACATGTTAGTCAACATCTAGTGCAGGAAGCAGGACCCAAAGTGCAATTCTGCTACCCCGTCATTGCTGAGCACTCTTTCCAGGCACCCAAGCTCTGCTCTATGGCACTTGGAGTCCATTGGAAAATTCTATCACCTACAAAGGCAAAAATGAATTTTAGAAGTCTGTATTAATACAAAGAAAAACAAAACAACTCATTTCCCTGGGGGTATTTGAATTTAGCTTCTGATGGAAATAAGGCCATTTCAGTGACATCATGCAGTCATGTTTATCTCATCCTGCTGTCTCTCCTCGGAGCCAGCTCAGTGCTTGTCCCCGGCCAAAATTAACAACTGAACCTCTTTTGCAGCGTTGGGAAGCCATATTTTTATTTAGTGCTGAGAAAACTCTTTAAAGGAACATTTCACAGAACTGTGCTGAGTGTCCTGCTCTTCTGTAGGGACAAATCCAGGGTGGCTTTAAGGACAGTTAGTTATCACAGAGTCAAAGTTCATAACACTGAACCAGGCTATTTTTTCAGTGGATGTTTCACTTAGTATGTGCTTAGAAGGTCTCCAGATAAAACCATCTGGCCAATTCCTGTTTCACTTCTCTTTCTATCAATAAATAAATGCTGAATATTATAGACAATATGACTGAGTTTATTCTTGTCCACACAAGGCTGTTTTAAATGTAACTTATCGAGCACCTGTTGTATGGAAGTCTCAATACTGGGTGCCATAGCGAATATAAAGAAAAGGTCACGCTCTTGTCTTGAAGAAACTGGGCAGGTATCACCACACATAGAACACCTGAACAAGCCAAGTGATAATCACCAATTGCTGAAGGAGCCTCTAGAAGTCAGAGGAGGGATCAAGGGGAGGGATTTGAACGGGACTTAAAACGATGTACTGGACTTTCCTGACTAGATGTGACATGAGCAGAGTTGCACATGTTTGAATTATGCTGGGGAAATAGCCACATTCACCATAGCCATTCATTGTCAATGACTGCTGTGGTCTGTGAATTTTAGCTCCCCCTGTTTAAATCCCAAACAGGGCCCGTGCGGATTGCACCGTAACTGACCCTCTTTAGCAGAGAGACAAAGAGACCCCCACCACTCCCTCTTTTCCTATTGCACAGAGAGGAGTTAACCAGGGACCCCAAGAATGCTGCCCGTGCTCGGGCCAGCATTCTGATCTCTGAAAAGGTTGTGGGGCTCATGGCAGTCTTGGGAAGATGCTGGTCACTGGTCTAATGAGTGCCTGCTGCCTGGAGCACATTTCCCTTATAGGGTCTTGCATTTAACCAGACAAAAACCCCAGCTCTCCTTCTCCTGTCTGGGCCATGTTTCTCTTAGCTCAGCTTCCTAGAGATGTGCAGAGGCCAGGGTAGTAGATCCAGCCAAAACATGGTCTTGGCAGAGATGCCAGTCTAGAGCCCTGTAGAACAAAGGCGTCTAGCAGATAACTGGCTTCCTCTGAAGGAATCCGGAGGGTTATGACCGCAGTAGGCTGTCAGCACCAGCGGGGGATGGAAACTGGGCCTTGCAAACCGAGTCTCAGCTTGTCTGTGCATCTTGGTGGCCTGGATGCAGTGAAACCGCACCCCCTCCCTGGCATGCAGGTTGAGTGAAGACTGGGCATAGCATGCTATAGGGCTCTCTCTCAGTGGTATGGCCTTTCCCAGGAGCCCAGCCAAACCACGGAGAAGGGGGCTGAACTACAGAGGGGAGCTGTGTGCTTCAACCACCAGAGCCTGCTCCAGGCCAGGGACGGGTGAGGGGATTTGTGAAGGTTTATTTAAAAGGCAAATATATAAGTTTTTTCTATTTAGCCAAACCTCAGGTAGATAAGAAGTATTTCTTCCAAACTCAGGGCAATGTCTTTCTGATACTGGAATCATTTGGTTGGCTAACAAAAAAGGCTGAAAACCTCAGGCCTGGTGAACCTGGGAATTTTAACGCTGTTTAACGCTTGCCCCCAGTGAGTCCTTTGCCCTAGATCAGTAAAATCCTGTCTCTAGTTGCAAATCGAAGGACTGAGAAGTTTGTGTTTTGTATACCAAGCAGGGGTTAGTGGCTTCACAGAAGATTTAAATAGAATTCAAGACATTCACTCACTTCCCAAAACATATTTAGATCCTGAAGCTGAGGCGCTGTGATAATTTAGGTACTAAATGGTTCAGTAACTGTGATGGCACCACACCTACCTCAACTAGTTGCCTGACCTTGGGCAAGACAATTTATATGTCGGAGCCTCCATTTCTGCATTTTCAAATGGGTCAAGTTGACCGGTTAATAGAGTTGGAACCCAGAGTTCACCTTGGTTTTGTCTGGGTTGAACACAGGACCCCCACAAGGGAAATGGCTCCTGGGACCGGTGATCACCATCTGCTTTTATTCTCCAGAGGGTTAGAACTGAGAACCTGGGCTCTGGTGTAGGACCTTCCTGTTTGAAATAAAGCTCTGACAAACAGTCGCTGTATGACTTTGGGCAAGTGACTTAACATCTCTCTACCTCCTCTTCCCCATCTGTAAGGGAGGATAATAATAGTATACTCCTCACAGGTATTATAAGCCATGCCTGTCTGGTAAAGCACTCAATAAACGTTGGCTGTCATCACATGGTTTGCATTTCACAGATGATCCTTTGGAAGACCTTCCAGCTTAATTACCGAGCGTTTCCTGGGGTTTGAAGAAACATTTCACTGTGTGTACGGGGATAGTAAGCTGTTCTTTCAGAGTCAACAGATATTTACTGACATTCTACCTAATGCAAAGATACAGAGAGAAAGGGCATATACTTTGCCTTCACATAGCTGTTAGTCTTCTCGAGACTCATTTTGTTGTTGGTTTACCTGTCCAGAAGTGTATAAAGTATTATGAACAAGAAAAGCCATCTGTTAGTACATGAAATCCTTTCTTCTTTGCTTTTGTGGCTAGAATCTCATTTTGATCCTGACGCCAGCCCTGTGCAAAGCAGGCAGTATTTATTTAGGAGGGTAGTTTTCAGTAGACAGTGGTTTGAAGGTTTTTTTGGTGAGGGCCTTAGAAGCCAGTGAGTATGGGTGGTGAAATGGATGTGAGGGTTTCCCTGTGTCTCCACACACACATGCACATACCTCCTCCAATCAAAATTGACTTATTTCAACACAGTTGACTTATTGAACTTTCTCATGAGGCTGTTGTTAAGTCATGGTTCTGCCGAGTGTAGACTGTGTTGTGGAAGAAGAAAGCTGGGATTTGGCTCTTTCTTGCAAGTTTGGATTTGTGAGACGATAGGCTTGCTGTAGACATGAGGCTCAGCATGGGAAGGCAGAACCTCAGGGCTGTTTGTCACAGAGGTATTTGTTTTTCTTCAGTTTTCTTAGATTGGAGCCTATAAACAATTTAGCTCATGGTCCCAGAGGATAAAACCATTTCTTTCTTTTTTTGGTGATGACTTTTTTTTTATATAAAACCATTTCTGAGCACCTGTTTTATTCAGTGACACACATCAAAAAGACAGACATTGTGATGAAATGAGAGAATCAAAAAATAAAATTCACTGCAAGTCTGGAAGATCCACAATACATTTTAACCCATTTTATAAATACACTTTGCTTAGGAATATTAAAAATGACTAAAAAAAATAAGAATTGGGGGATAATTAATGCTTATTGGCATATGTATTTCAGTGCACTGGAAATTTACTAATAGAATTTATTTTAAAACTTTAAATTTTGTGCTAGAAATAGAACCACAAGCAATTGAACTTTACATTTTGTAGTTTTATAGCAGCCAGAAAATAATTTCATAACGATTTATTTCTGAACTTTCTGTTTGGAACATCTTTTTCTTCTTTCTTGAGAGTCATAAATACGTCGTGTGTTTTTGAGAATCCCAAAAATACTTGTGTTGATCTGGGCCATTTGGTGGAGAGTATTCACAAAGATATATTTATCATAATCAGAAGCCTTTATTATTATTGACATAATAACAATATAATAACAATATTGACATAATAACAATATATTGACATAATAACAATGTGATGTAGGTGACTTTTACATTCATTATCTCAGAAGTCTTGGCACTGTTATATAAAATAGACGCTTTAGGCTTGCAGAGGCTCCTCCATGTATGAGGAAATGAGACCTCGGATATCAGATGAGCCTCCTCAAAGACCCCATGAGATATTTTTAAACTAAAAATGTCTGCTGGAAGTTTCTGGAAAATAAAGGTGAACTTCTTCTTCTTTTTCTTCTTCTTCTTTTTCTTCTTCTTTCTTCTTTTTTTTTTTGTTTTAATCAGTGTTGCCTTCAGAAATGAATTTCATTTGATAGTGTCTCAAGTTATCTGGGCGGCGGTGGGTGGTGGGGGTGAAATGAGATTTGCAGTGATTCTAGGTGCTCAGAGTTAATTTTATTATTTGCTGAGGGAGAAATGAATAAGATGATAACGTGCTATAAAGCATGTTATGATTTAGCATTACGTTTGCAGAGTCCCAGTTACCTGTCCCCATTTTCTGGCCCTAGGATATTTATCTTACTGAAAAAGCTGGGGTGGTGATTTATTGGGGAAACATGGTTTGGGGAGAATTTGGTTAGCATTTTTTTCCTCACTGATCAATCAGAAGATAGATTGTTAAGTCCAGAAATATGGGCACTTTTGTTTCTTTTTATTCACTGTGTATTCTAGGCATCTAGAACGATGTCTTGGTAAATGGTACACACTCAATAACTAGTCTATGAGTGTAGGAAGCATGCTTCTCTGCAACTCCCTTGTGGAACTCCGGCCCATCGGGCCAAACGGAACCAGGTATCACCTTCCTATGAATTTACAAACTTTGTTTCTCATCTCAGGTTACCTTTGTCAGTGTCCACCCATCTACTCTGCATTCTTTGAGATGACTGGGACAGAAAGAGCAACTTCTAGATCCAACTCAATAGAAAACAATCCCAATAGAATCTTGTCGAAATGTTAATGCTGTGATCCTATAGAACAGAGGGTCCCAACATGTCCAAGTACAGGAAACCCTGTTTAACAATCGAAGTTTTGTAGATGCTCATTGTGTTTTTACTATCCAGTAATTGCTTTTTGCCATAATATATATTTTTAATTAAAAATTCAGGTTTTTACAATAAATTTCCATTATGTACATCAAAACTGCATCAATATGACTTGAAAAATAGTAATAAATATAGGTGAAAATACTTACTCAGTTTACAGCAATGTTTGGCACACATATAGATTCCTGGACTACCCTCTTTCCTCCCTCTCCCCAAAAGTTTGATAGTTGAACTAACATATATAGATCATATTACGTTTATAAAGAAAAGCTGCTTTGGGTTAATTTACATAAATTATTTTCAAAAAAAGAAGTCCTAGTACTATTAGATGAACACACTATGTTTACTCACCATTCCAAAGTTGTTTATGTTATTTCCAATTGAAATTTTGGAGGTGTAAACTCTTTGAGATAGGAGAAGGGAAGGAAAACAAATGGCAGCCTTTCTCTTACCTGTTTCCAATTTGAGCTTTTCCCTATTTTTCACATCAGGATGCAGGGCACAGGGACGACACCTGGGAGAGTTGCCGTGTGTCCTCTATTGTGAGCCACCAGCAGGTGCCATTATTTGAACCCCTCAGGAATGTGTATTGCTTCTTGAGCATGGTTTGCTCCCTGGAAGTTCTGGGCAGAGAGCCAGAAAAGGAATGTGATTGCTCAGGGGGAAATCAATGGCCGGGATTGTTTCTTCACCTTGGGTGACTCCACTGCGACTCAAGGAATGAACGGAATTGGCACTGATCAGGGAAGACAGCACATCCCCTTTGGACTGCCTCCCTTATTTATAAGCCATAACTGCAAGGACAATAAGCGGGAGTGCCTGCCAGCATCTTTGAGCCAGGATCTCGGCTGATATCACAATAGCAGTGTTTCCCTGGCATCTGAAAACCCACGATGCAAAGAAAGCCTGAACCAAACTAAGCATTGAATATTCATGTATTTCAAAAAGAAAGCAGCAAGGATGTGATGAGCTGGCTCCCCTCAACTTTTTCCTCTCAAGTTTTAGAACCAAATGTGATGATGGCTTCAGTCAAGAAGGGCAGTCAGGGAGCATATATGACAGAACTTGGCCACAAAGATAGCTGTCTTTTCATATGTCTGAACAGGGTAATAGCATGATCTCTTTAGGAATGTGGTACAGTCCAGAGGTTAAGGCCATGGTGATTAACAGGGGATCCAGGATAATCTCATTTGATTCAAAGCTGAGACTGTAGGTACCTACCGGGCATCCATTCTCCCCTTTCTTACTAATTCTCCCCTTTCTTACTCTTAATTGAGAGAGCCTCAATTCAATGTTACCAACAACATACCCATCTGAAAAATCACATGTTTCAAGCCTGCCTTTAGATAGGTGACTAAGTTTGGGCCATTGAGATATAAGTGAATGTGATGTTGTGATTTATAATAAGAAATATATATTTGATCTTCATCTTGTTTCTGGCACAGAACTCCTAAAACCTTTGGCATTTCCTAAGTGATAAGAGCGATAAAGGCATCTTGATATTCATAACAAATCCCTTTCAGCTACACCTGAGTTTATATTAATGACGTGACTTTTGGAAACACCTAAGGTTGGGGGCTGGTTGTCAGGGGAACAAACCAATGATTGGAAGATTGGAACTTTTGGTCCCACCCTTCTGAACTTCCAGAAGGGAAGAGAGGCTAGAGGTTGAATCAGTCACCAATGGTGATTTAATCAATCATACCTAAGCAATGAGGCCTCCATAAAAGGACAGAGTTCAGAGAACTTCCGGGTTGGTGAACACGTGGAGGTGGCCTTGACCCAGGCATCTCTTCCATTTGGCTGTTTCTGAGTAATATTCTTTGGGATAACTGGTAATGAAGTAAGTAAACTGGTTTTCTGAGTTATGTTAGCCTCTCTAGGAAACTAATTGAACCTGAGGAGGGGGTCGTGGGAACCTTTGTTTTATTGCCAGTTGTACAGAAGCAAGGTGACAACTTGGATTGTCACCTTAACTTGTGGATCTGCTGGCAAATCATGTCAGAATTGAATTACATTGTAGAACACTCAGTTTGTGCCACAGAACTGCTTGGAGTAGGAAAAACAAAAAACAAAACAAAACCCAACCCACACCACTGGTATCAGAAGTAATGTGAGGGTGGTAGTAGTGTGAGTGTAAAGGAGAAACACAGAGAAGAGTAGTGAGTTTTTCCTACACAGTGCAAGCTATTAAGTGGGGCTCTTCCTGAAAATTCCTGTAAAAGGGGCTGCTGCACCCGTTTGTCCTTGGTGCTTTCTCTTCTCTGCTGACTACAGTACTGGCGTGACGGCCAGTGTGGCAGCTGCCATCTTCGGACAAGAGGACACCATGAGGTTGTAAACTATACCTATGAGAGTGAGTAAAGCAGAAAGATAGAAGAAACCTGGGGCCCTGATGACATGGCAGAACCCAAACCAGCCCTAAACTGCTAATCTCTGGACTTAATTTTCAGGAGAAAACATTTAACCCCAGATGACTTAAGTCAATGTGACCTTGAGCTTTGGCATCACCTGGGACCAAGAGCTTTGGCATCACCTGGGAGTTTATTAGAAAGGCTGACACTTAGGCCCCTCCTCAAGCCAACTGAATCAGAACCTGTATTTTAACAAGATCTCCAGGGGCTTTGCATGCACACTAATGTTGGAGAAACAGTGGCCTAGATGTAGTTAGTATATGTACCCCAGTTTCTCTCTTTATAAAATTGTTAATTGATATCCTGAGGAATCATGCATCCTATTTGCTGATACTAAAATTATATAATTATAAGATAAGAATTACATAATCATTGGGTAGTACAACTAAAGGGACCTGTGTTTTTGGAGATACAAAGAAAGAAAGCTTTCTTGTAAATTAATTAATTCACGTTCCAGCCACTAAACTTGGCACCAGAGGTGTAAATATACCTGGCTCTCAAGTTCATATTCTAATGAGGACAATAGGCATTGCATTACAATAACCTGTTTAAATGCAAAAAGAGAGAAATGACCGGGTATTTGAGGTGGGGGGTGGGGAGAGGATGAGGAGTCTAAATCTTCCCTCCTGGGCTGTGGAGCAGGTTAGAGAATGCTTCTTGGAAGAGATGTCACCTGAGTAGTTATGGATTATCTTGCTTCTTCCCCCAGCTTCAGGGGTGCAGAGACCATCTTGATGGGTGTAAGTCAACTTACCCGTCTCCCCAGAGGAAAAGTCGGTGCTTAGGAAATACTGGTTCCAGCACGAATGTCATCACCCTATGTCATCTTTAGTCTCTTGGTTCATAATATGTGCTCCTTGGCTCCGTATTATAGATGAGGAAAATTCAGACTGTATGGTGAATGAATTTCAAGGTACTCAGAGTGGGTGACCGACTAAGCCCACATGAGCGTTTAGAGTTCATTGATCGCCAATATCTTCTTAAGTTTGTCAGCACTGAGTTTTGGATTCCATCATTGACTAGTTATTTACCTTTATTTGTCTTCTGCAAACAATCTGAAGTTGGAAATCTTTTTGACAGATGTGTAGAATACATTTCCCCCCCTCTCTTTATATTTCTATTTGATACTCTTCAGTTCATTGTATTATTAAAAATGAAATCACATTTTTGGATATTTGTGGTTTGGCTAGCAGGCTGGGAAACTTTTCTGGCATTCATTAATGTCTTTTTCTTTCCATTTAAAGAACATTTACTGGATTTAAAGTACATGAAGAAAGATATGCCAAATTAAGAAATGGGAGAGAGAATAAATGCCCTGTACATACAAAACACTAGAAAGATTTTTTTTTCCTCCTAATTTTTATGGATTTTACAGCATTGGGATTGTTTCTAACAAATCCAACTTTTCATTTTTCTCTCCAAGAGATGTGGCCTTTATTTATTTATTTTCTTCTTTCCTGCTGCTTTTCTGAAACAGTCTTCTAGGGTCTGATTTTCTTCTTCCTTAAAATAGACCAATCTAGTCTTGTTGGTGAATACCATCATGGAAGTGAAAGAGACAAAGACTCAGCTTGCTTCATCATACTTGTGGTCTGTCTGCTTCTCTAGACAGTGCCTGGGCCACAGCTCACTTCTTCCCACTGCCCTAAGTCAACTGCAATAAGAAGAAGACAGAGGCTGGGAATTTTTTATATTCTCCTCTCTTCTGAAGAATTCACAAGTTAGCAAGTCTTTAACCAGCGCTAACTAGTGGGTATTGCCAAGCATAACAGAGCATACACAAATCAACAAGGCCTCCCTCAGATTGCAATCCCAGCAGAAAATGATGCAGCCAAAGTAACCCTCGATCCTTGGTTGCCTGCCACACAAGTTCTTGCTCCAAGCCATGTGTTCAGCCAGTTCTAGGATGCTGCCACCTTTTCATATGTCCAACATTGGGTTTTCACCACAATCCTCTCCACCCAGAATGTGTTATTTGGCTCTAACAAATGCAAGAGGAAGTGCCTGCCCTTCCCTGTACAGAAATCCAAACATAGGGTAAAACCACAGCTTGTTTTCAACAAGCCTCCTGTTGTGAGCCTTCCCAACTGTGCTGCCTCTCTGCAAGTGTGCAGGGGATGGGTGGTTTGAGGCAGTGGCCTCTGCCTCTTCCGGAGGACGACTCTGACGAGGATCTTGAGATCATTAGTCATGAACCGGTGATTTAGCAACATGGCTCACTGGAGCAGATCACGCTTTGTCAGATGTGAAATGGTGATGTTCTAACACATGGCTTGTTTGCAAACTATGCCTTAAATAAATATCCTCATAATATATAACAATGTAGCCCTCTGAACTAGTGCATCATTTATGGCTTCATTTACTCAATAATCATTTATTAAGTGCCTAATATGTGATAAGTGTAACAGTACAAGGCACAAAAGAGATAGCATTGCCCTGAATGAGCCATGGACTCCAATCTGTCTCTTCTCCGTCCACTAAGCTACAGGTTCAATAAGTGGCTGCTGGTGTGGATGGGGTATAGTGGGGATGCAAAAGAGGGAGTGAGAGAGTCCATTTGCGCAGGAAGGTTGCAGCTAGCACAGACAGTTCCTGTTTTGTAAATTAGAGCCTCATTCTCTGAGCTCATATAGTTCCCACACCAGAGCTCAGGGTAACTGGAGTGTGGGCTGGATTTACTCCATACTTGCCTCTGTGGCAGTCCTGATCAGGACAGCTTTCTGTAAGCGGTGATGGTTGAACTCAGTCTTGAAAGATATGAAGGTGTTCACTGAGAGGATAGGTGTGGACAGAGCATGCTAGTGGGAAAGGATTGTGGAGCAAAGGTAAAGAGATATGACATCACCTGGCACATTCCACAAACCACAAGTAGTTGAACTTGGTGGAGGAAAAGCACGGAAGATAGGAGAGGGAGGTGGAGGCCTGATTGTAGATGACTCTATGTTGCAAACTAAGAAACAAGTTCTTCATCCTGAAGGTTGTGTGGCAATATTGAAGGGGTTCCCACAAAATAAGTGAGATGATCATATTACTTATCTTTGTGGTAGCATCAAAGTGGCTTACAGGGGTTGAAAACAGGAGTAGGCTAAGGAGGAGACCAGAGAAATAATCCAGGTGGTGGAGAATGAGAGTTGGAACTTTCAAAGGGAATGGAGAGGTGAGAATACATTTGAGAGAAGTGAAGGTGGTAGAGTCTGCAGAACTTGGGGACTGGTTGGATTCTAGAAGATTAAGGAGATGGAGGTGTCATGGATGAATAGCGCCCAGGCTTCTTGTTTGGGAGCCTGGGTGGATGCTGGTGCTTTTCACTTAAGAGAGATGCCAGAGGAAGAGGAGCTTGATGGGGTACTCTCAGGACAATGCTGGGTGCCCTCTTACTAATGGCTACCATGTGTTTATGGTGCTGTTTATAGCAACAGTCAGGGGTGTGGCAGCAAAGGGCAGAGGAGCTTATCGGTCCCTGCTTTTCATCACAGATGACTAAGGAGCTTTTATCCAGATCAAACCCAGAACTTGAGCTGCCTGCTTTAACATCACGCCGAGAAAAATGTTCTTCCAAAGCTGTGGCTCCATTGGCTTTGTCCCTTCTGGAGAAACCAGTGTCTGCCATTGATTATTGGGGGTCGTGGGGATGGTGGGTCAGCCTAACATAATGCCTCCCACTGAAAGGAAAACCACTGAAACACATGCTTTGACACATGTAAATATCATCGACTTCCCCTGTAAAATGGGAAGGCTACACTGTTTAGTAACAATAAAATATGCTACTCTTTTGTTGTAACCTATGCATATAATCACGTAGTAAAAAAGTGGCCTGGACGAGAGAGAGAGAGAGAGAGAGAGAGAGAGAGAGAGAGAGAGAGAGAGAGAGAGTTTGTATATTATTCTTAGTTCTCAATTATTTAATGGGTGTATATACCAGGGGTGCCAAAAAAATGTATGTACATGACTTGTATGCATCTCTTGTTATCGGTGTGTATTATTACAATTTTAAAACAGTTTTTTCCTTTCTTAAAATGAGTTTACATTTTTTTGGCACCTCTATTTATCAACTGTTTATTATGGAGGATTTCAAACATGTGTAAAAGTAGAACGTATAATATAATATATTCATCTCTGTATCTATTACATAGTTCCAACAATTATGAAGTAATAGCCAATCTCATTTCTTCTATATTCCTATCAGTATCCCTCCTTGCCCCTCAGATTATAGATTGTTTTTAAGCAAATTTATTGGATTTATATATAGATAGTATATAATATGTATAATATAATATATAATATACATAATATATATTATTATATAATGATACATGTGTTATATTTGTTGTACAATAATTATTGTTCAATATATATGCATATAATGCATATATTGTATATTATAATGATATATAAAATATATATTTAAAATAACTTTTTATTTTGGAGCAGTTTTACATCTAAAGAATTATTGAGAACAAAAAAAAATGAAATCTTGCCATCTGTGACAACATGGATGGATGTTGAGGGTATTGTGCTGAGTGGAGTAAGTCAGACAGAGAAAGACAGATGCCATATGATTTCATTTTTATGTGGAATCTAAGTAACAAAATAAATAAACAAACAAACAGAAACAAACAAAAAAGAATTATTAGGAAGATAGTACAGAAAAAGTTTCTATATACACCGTGTACCCAATTTCCCCTGTTATTAACATTTTACATTAATAAGTTACATTTGTGACAATTAATGAACCAATATTGATACATTGTTATTAAATAAAGTCCATGCTATATTTCCTAAGTTTCCTCCTAATGTCCTTTTTCCGTTCCATGAGCCTATTGGCGGTCTAGTTTATTCTGAATTTAAAAATCTTTGTGGGTCTAGTTTATTCTGAATTTAAAAATCTTTGTGGACTTAGGGATGTAATGCTCCATATTATCCATAAGTTTTTCAGGACTAAGAAGCCTACATCACAGCAAGTATTTATTTCATGTCCTTTCTTCTCTCTCTCTCTTTGTCTCTCTCTCTGTCTCTCTGTCTCTCTCTCTCTCTCTCTCTCTCTCGTTCTCTCATTTGGGAAACGGACTTTGGAGTTCACGTGCAGTGGAATAACACTGACACCTTGCTACCCTTACAACCACTTTGGCACTTGCTCAATTCCTTTTAAATTGCCACTGTGGAATCAATGCTAGGGCAAGTGACTGAATGTAACTGGGGACAATGGTGAAGCAGAGAATTCAGAAAAAGGCAATGTGTCTTTAAAAATACATATGTGAGTTGACCACATTAAGTAAATGCACTAGAACTAAAGGCTCCCAGGCTGTGTGGGTTAATTTCTACTGTGGCTGTTCACAGCATGGGGTGGGGTGGGGGTGGTGGTCTGTGACTTGCAGGCTGATGGAGGCCTGCGGGAGTGTCGGGAGTGTCGCTCATTGGTGTCAGGTCAGTTCAAGCCCCCTCACCATGAGGCCACCTGGGCACAGGCCGTTTGCTTTGTGCTGGTGTCACTGGAAGTCAGTTCTCCTTGGAGGTGCTTCGCTTAAACAGTGCTGTGTATGTGGTACCGCGTTTCTGATGCAATGCCTGCCTCCAGCCAGCCTGTAGAACAAATCTAAGTGCATTGGGCGGCGGGCTCGGGGCCAGAATGGCGTCACTGCCCATTAATAGAAGTTGATGGAGCTCAGAAAAATGCTTTAGGTCTGGCAACAACCCAATTCCTCCTACACTTTGTCTGCCTCCAAGCAAATATATGGAAAAATCAATTCAGGGAGACTTATTTTCACCAGTTTGTGCTAATTTAAGCATTGATTTGCTTAGTTAATGTTGGATTTTTAAAAAGTTATCTTATGACACATCTTGTTTTCCCCCTCAATTTCTATATTAATTTATAGGTTCTGCTTCTTTCCAAAAAAAGATATGAGGTGATTTACTACAAAGGATGTTTATTATTAGCATATAAGCTTTCCCTGCTTTCCTTTGATAATGTTCTACTTGTACAAATTCAGTTGATGAATTAAGAGCTTATTTATTTATCTATTGAACCATCAATATTCCACTTTATTCCATAAAGGACACATACAGAGTATATAGAGACTAACATCACGTAACAAGATAACACAAATTATAAATAGATAAGAAAAAAAAAGGAGACACAAGTTAGGAACATAAAATATAGCTGGAAAATAGGATTACACAGAAATTCATACCAGGAAGTCCACTGTACTTGCTCCATAATAGTTCTCAGAAAACCCAGTAAGAGAGGGAAAACATGACCATTTGAGTAAACCACAGTGCTAATAAGCCAAAAGGAAGCCACACAACTTTTTCTGATAACCGGATCAGAAAGAACTTAAAGAAAACATTGTGTAATGAACATCCGCAACAATATTCTCATTGGAGACTCTTACGGGCTGAGTTGTGTGCCCCTCAAATTTGTATGTTGAAGTCCTAATGTCCAGTGCCTCAAAATGTGATTGTATTTAGAGATAGGGTTTCAAAAGAGGCGATTAAGTTAAAGTGAAATCATTAGGATGGACCCTAACCCAAAATAACTGGTGTCCTTATAAGAAGAGATTAGGACATAGGTTTAGCGGAAAAACCATGTGAAGACAAGAAGCCAAAAAGAGAGGTCTCAGAAGAAACCAACCCTGTGGACCCCTTGTTGTTGGACTTCTGGCCTCCAGCACTGAGAGGAAATAAATTTCGCTCATTTGAACCACCTAGTCTAAAGCACTTTGTAATGGCAGCCCTAGCAAAAACTAATACAAGGACAGGCTGAGGTGTTTGCTAAAGGCTTTGTCTAGGCAGGCTGAGGACATCACCCTAAGGTACACAGGATTCCTCCTTTCCCACCTCTCAGGCCCCCCATCCTCCCCAATTAACATGACAATTGTGGGAACTTTGATGTTCTTCTGTGACCTTGCCATACTGGCCACAGTTAATCAGTCTGGAGGCAGGCAGCTGGTCCAATCGGAGTCCTTTCCTGGAACTTTTCCATCTGGAACCAAGAAAGAATTTGACATTAGTCCTCTCTAGTAGCAGAAGCTATAAGATATAAGCCTCATTAGCGCCAGTGTCCACGTCTTCTCCCAGGTAGGAAAGATGAATCTGCAAGGAGAGAGAAGCCAGAGAGAGAGTCTTAGCATCATTCCAGTTTATTCTTTCATTCAGTAAATGTTTACTGAATGCTACTTGTTCCAGGTACTAGTTCCGTCATTCCTGAAGTTCATTTACATCCCTGCTTTCCTGGCAACTTAGTTGTTGCTACCCTTTTATTCACTTAATTAACAGACACCCTCTATCCTCCCCCCACCCCTTTTTTTTTGGCCTAAGCCAGAGCAAGTGGATTTTTGTCGTTTATAACCAAAGTAATACTTCACAGTTCTCCACATTCTCTTTTCTGTTTGATCATACTGAGTTGCTGCCAGCTCCTTGAACAAGTCCTGTTGCCTCAGAACCAGAGTCAGTCAAGGGGTAATCATGTTTCTCAAAGTAAAAATAAGCAAAATTCAGATTTCCTTGTTCTGCCTGTAAAAGTCCATCTTCCCCCCCCCCCCCCGAGTATCTGAGCAGACTCCAGATACTCCCTGCCCCCCTGAGATTTGAGGGGGTGATTATAGAGGTTTTACTTACAACCAGGTGACCGTTTCAAAGAGTCAGAAGTATCTAACCTCTTTTATAACCTCTCCCAAGGCAGACACGACTGGTAGTAACAACATTCCATCATGAACTCACATTATATGTGTTAATGGAGTTTCTTCCATCTAGGAAATCACTCTCATTTCTTTAGTCTTACCATTAGATAGCAAGTAGATGCAGTATCTGTTCCATTTCATGTGGAATTCCTCTTTCAGGAAAAATGCGCACAAATTTTTGTGTAACTTGCTTATAGTCTCGTTTTGTTGATTTCATATTTTCCTCAATGATATGGCCATCAGCCCTACATAGGAAATAGGCACTCAGTCAAGGATTTCTTAGAACATTTTTCTCATAGTTGGTGCCCATTAGGTATTTTTGAATAGGTACTTTTTTATTCTGACAAATAATATCAAAGCCAAAGATCCAATACTTAGGGGAAAAAATGATGGTTTGTTTTTATTCGGAAATGTCCGTATTACCTTTGTTTCTGCTGTAGAAACTGCAGATTCAGAATTCAACAAGAGGACCGTAAAAGGAATGACCCACCCGTTACAGGTATCCCTGTCTGGAAGTGTTGGCTCAGACACATGATCTTTGGCAACTTGGGTTTGGATACCAGTATTACTAGTTGGTAGCTGGGAGGACTCTGCTGGGAAGGTCATTAGGCTCAGAGCCTCAGTTTTTCTCATCTATAGAATGGGCATTAAAATTCCTACTTTGCAATAGAGTTGTGATGATTAATTCAATCATATGTGCAAATCACTTTCACAAGTGCCTGGCCTCTTGTCGGCATTCAAGAGTTGTATTATTATCCAATTCACTATATAATTGTTTTCTCTAATTTCCAATGGCCTTGTCTGCTTACTGTTTATCCTTTTATGATTTTCTTTTTATCCTTTGATATTATACATATGATTGCTATGACATAAAAATAAATTTCTCTCTATGGCATTTTTGGCTTTCATAAAGGAAAAATAAATTTCTCTCTACGGCATTTTTGGCTTTCATAAAGGAGCACAAGTGAGGAAGGGCAGAAAAGGAATGCTAATTCTACATTGACTAGTTCATTTATTCACAGAAAGTAACCAGTATAAAGAGTCCATGCCACTGGAGCAGCATGAGGTTGTCAAACCACATTGCGTATGTCAATGCCTTTCAGAGATCAGCAGGAACACATCTGTTGAGTTTATTACTTTTTGCAGGGGAGCAAATCACGCACCAGTAAGGGAGTTAGAAAGGGGTTGCAGGATGTGGGCTGGTGTTAGGTGACTTGGGGAGGGGTAAAGAAAACAGGGCTTGTGTTGGAGTTGGATGCTGTCGGGAAGAGGGGCAAGTCTGTGACTGGGTGTATTTAAAAAATCTTGAGAAAGAGGGAAGGCTAAGGTTATAATTGGTAAAGAAGCAGCAGTCACTCAGACGAGCCAGAGAAGGGGCATGTTTGGTCATTTTTGTGATTTGGGCAATGTTCGTAGTTTTGCTCATGTTCAGACATGATAACATGTTCATGTGTTGACCCATTATGGTCAACAGAGGGGCCTTGTGTGAAGCTGATGTTCTGAGAAATTGTTTATGTTCAACAGGAGCACACCGTGGCCTATCTGCAAGTGTCAGGCCGGCTTCCATCCGTCAGGCTGCTTTTGTCATTCTCCTGTATGAGAATTTAGGTGCAGATAATAGGCACCACTCTGTTTTATGAAAATGGGATTTAATAGAGGGAATTAGGTGCTTACAAAAATGTTGGAAAGACTGAAATAATGGTGTGGGCTTGGAATCCAGGAGCAACTCCAAGAACTACCTTACAAAGCTGGTCCTCCAGGGGAGCTACTAACCACTTCTTTCCCCATCTTCCGGACTGTGACAGTCACCACTGAAATCGTTTGCTTCAGGAATACGTTAGCTTATTTGCTCTTCAGAGATCAGGAAGCTCTTGCTGCCACATTTAGCCTTAGAGCCATGGCGCACCTGCTAGGTGTAGACTAACTCCCCTGAGCCCTGCCTCTTGGCTCTCACCGCGCTGCTGACCAGAGCACCGGGACGGCTGCTCTCTCTGCCAGAGAACATGCAACTCCTCTGCGGCCACTTTTGCCAACAAAGCAGCACACGTTGCAGTGGCCTGTTCTCTCCATCACTTCTAATTTCCAGATCTGAGGTCAGCACTCTGATCGCCAAAGTCTATATGACGTCCAGAACCCTATCTGCAAGGGAACTCAGGGATTACAATGTTTTGGTTTTCCAGCCTCTGCAATAGGAAGGCATATTGGAAGGAGGTGGAATGGACGATTCCAGGGTAGGTTATTCACCACAAACCCTAACCAGAAGGAAAGGGGTCTGGATCTAATCCTCATTTAGTTGTTAACTTGCTATGCGAAGTTAGAATAGTATTATCACTTTCCTGGGTCTCAGTCTCCATGACCAGCTTAGACTGGCTGATAACCAAATTTCTTTCTGATTCTATATTTCTATGACTATTATTAGTTTTTGAGATATTTTCATATATATATATATATATATATATATATATATATATATATATATATATATATATATATATAAGATGCTACATATTTATTGTCTTAAGTCCCTTAGTTTTGGGGTGACTTGTTATGCAGCCCTAGATAACTAATATACAGGGGTCTAAGAGGGGTGGCAATGCCCTAGTGTTACGACTTTTGGAATGGAATTTTCAGGTATTAGTGAGACAGTAAGGTGTGATAGTGGGTAGGAGGGAACCCAACAGAGGATTCAGGAATCCTGGGACCTCTAGTTCATTTGTGAAGTCAGGGCAAATTGACTCACTTCTTTGGATGGCATAAGCAAATCTAAGGTCTGAGAGGTGGCAGAGTGGTGAAGGAAATTGGCTGTTGGACCCCAGCAGGCCTGGTTCTAATCTAAGTGGACCACTTACTAGGTGTGTGACCTCCAGCAAATGACCATTCCCCTGTATGTTTCTTCATCTGGGCAGTTTTAAGTTTCTGTCTTCTGGGTATCTCTTATGTCTTTGGGAAGAAGCCCCCTGCCTGACTGCTGATCATGCTTGGACCATTCCAGATGCATTGGTGGTCAATAGTTCGCGAGGGGCAAACCCTCTGCAGCTCCAAGAGTGCCCCCTGTGGTGGCCAGGCAAAGATTGGGGTTGCCAGGAGATCTATTGCATCCCTTCCTTTCCTCATAAAGGAAGAACCACCTTAAATGTATTGGTTTTGAAAAGCATTTTCTGTATTTGTTTACATAGAATTTGTTTTTTCACTAATCCTTGTAGTAGGACAGGCAGCCTCTAAGATGTTTGGAGGCCTCAAATGATTTTTACCCTCTAGTATTCTCTCCCTCCCATGTTGAATAGGGCTGACCTGTGTAACCAAAAGGATCTTGTAGAAATGATGGAGTGGCACCCAGGATTAGGTCATAAAAATTGCAGCTTCTACCTTTGCTCTGTCTTGGGTAACTCACTGTGGGTGAAGCCAGCTGTCATGTCATAAGGACACTTAAGCAGTGCTCTGAAAAGTTTCATGTGGAGGACTGAGACCCCTGACCACAGCCAGCATCCATTTGCTCCCCATATGAATAAGCCCCCTTGGAAGCGAATGTTCCAGCCCCACTCAAGCCTTTAGATAACTATAACCCTGACCGACATCTTGACTGCAACCTCATGCAAATCTCTGAACCAGAACTACCCATCTAAGCCACTCTCAAATTCCTGACCCACAGAAACTGTATGAAATAATGAATATTCAATGCCATTTTTTAAGCCACTAAGTTCTGGGGTAAACTGTTGTGCAACAACAGAAAACTAGTGTATTCCCCAATTTGTGTGCAAAATAGCATAAGAATTGCTGAATGTATTTCTTAATCTCCAACATCAACTTTCATTTACTTATCCTTTTCAGACATAAAGCTGGTAGCCCTTGAGATTATATCTCTAGACATATTAGAAGCCATTTAAACTGTGTAAATCACCATGAAAACTAATTATTTTTTGAGATTTTACAAAATGTGGTAATGGGCAGACAGGAAAAGGCCTTATTGTTAATACACTAAATAACAAATATTTTCTCAGGCAAAGTACCGGGCACTTGAAATGTATCACAGGGTTAATATATTCTTTGAAAATAAAGCTAAAGAAAACATAATAAATAGTTGAAATAACTCTGAATTTCACAGGCATCCTAATCAAATGACTTTTAATTAATAAAGGAACTATGCCGTCTCTATAAGTTAACAAGTGTTTCAATATATTAATGAAAGATAAAGGTTGCCTGTTATTGAATTATTTTTTGGTTTTAATCTAAAAGGTAAATAAATTAATTTCTTGCCCTTCATGATGGCTTAAAGTTTTATCAAAAAAAGAATGTTCCAACATAACTTACTATGGATTTTTTTCACTAAGTTTAATTTTAATGAAGGCTCTTTTCTGGATCCTGAATCCATGTCTGGTAAGAACATATTTGCTTACTTATAGCAAGCAATCTTCCACTTATTATTAAAAATAAGAGTGCATGAGTTTTGGAGAATATGTTAACTAGAAGTCTGAGAAGCAAGTGCCACAAACCTTCTGCAAATCAGCTTGAGCCAAAAGAGGAATTTACCGATGGTCATTGCAGTCACCTGGATCAAGGCCCAGCTGTACCCTGACAGAGCTGGGGCACTGATGGAACTGGAACTGGGAAGCTGCCAGCTCTCTCTCCCAGCCTCGCCTCCGCTTCTCTGGGTGCCAGCTTTGTTTTGCGGCAAACTGGCTTTCTTTTTGTTGTGGAAAACTTGTTTATTGGCAGTTGTCAAGTTTTGCATTTTTCAGCTTCAGTCACTGAAGACTTGCTCCCTGGTGTCAAATGCAAAGTTCCCAATCAACTCCAGCCAGGGCAGGTTCCTGTCATTCAATGTCACGCGGGGCGGCCTGAGGGGTCTCTGCTCCCACTCCCCACATAAGAACTCAGGATAGGTGAGGCCAAAAAGGAACACCCATGGAGCCATAGATAGGGGAGTCATACCACTATAGTCTCATTGGAGGCTAGATTCAGACGACGTGCGACCTGCTGTCCGCTTTTCTGCCAACCGACTGACAGTCTCCTTGACTTGACTCCCCAGAGCAGCTGCAGCAGTTATATTAGTGGCCAATGGCTCAATGGTTACAGCTGATGGCCAACTAGGCACAGCTGATGGCCATCTACTACCCTAGCCAGCACCCTTCCACGTGAGGCTGAGAGCCTGGAAACTGCTCTCTAGGGCTCTGTCCCCATATTCAACATAGATGCTTCTGTGGTAGGTGGGGAGGGAGGGTTTCTCAGAACAATGGCCTGCTGGAAAGAGAACAGAGTATGTCCCCTGTATGAGATTCCTAGGGCTCCCATAAGCAAGTACCACAAACTGGGTGGCTTAAACACCTGAAATTTATTGTCTCACAGTTTCCGAGGCTAGAAGTCCAAGATCATGGTGTCGGCAGGGTTGATTCCTTCTGAGGGCTACGAGAGAGGGATCTGTTCCAAACCTTTCTCCTTGCTTCTGGTACTTTGCTGACAATCTGGTGTTCCTTGGCTTGTAGAAACATCACCTTGACATTGCCTTTATCTCTCTGTGTCTGTGTTCTGTGTCCAAATTTCCCCTTTGTTTAAGGATACCAGTCATACTGAATTAGGGGCCCACCCTAGTGGTATGATCTCACCTTAACTAATTATACCTACAATGACCCTATTCCTAAATAAAGTCACAATCTAAGGTAGTGGGAGCTAGGATGTCAACATGTAGATGGGGCGGGGGGCATTGTTTAACCTGTAACATCCAATATAAGGCAGCAGTTCACATATAGAGTATCGGAGACCCAAGAATGGAAGCAAGAAGCAAGGACAAAAACCTAGAATTATGAAACCCTTCAGATTTCATTTTCCAAGAGAGAAAAATAAGTAAAAAACCTGCCCCCAGAGATGGAAGTGGAGAATATTTTTGTGGTGATGAAGTAAAATGAGATTAGTAAGGATATGCATTAATGTGTAATGCCATACAGCTATAGAGTGACTCATTAGACACAGTAACCTATGCTTCCGTTTTTTTCACCTCAGGCTCACCTTCCCTTCAGACAAAGTTTTTAATCAGAAGAGACTGATAAGGTACTGAATTGAGCTAAACTCAGTACCTGAAATTATCACAAATCAACAAGATTGAGGTTTCCACTGTCTGTTACAGTGGGAAATCAGAATCAGAAATATGGTCGATTATAAAATTCAGTGAGAAAGTTGAGTGTGTAAAAATGAAATTTACTAATCTGACAATTATGCTTTCATTATTCAGTACTTACTCTGTGTCATGGAATAGACTGAGCACATGAATGTAATTCACACAACAAATCAGTGGGACGTACTATGATGATTCCCATACTACAGATAATGAGACCTAGATAATGAAGCCTAGTGAAGTTGACAAACTTGAGCTTAAAAACCAAGTGTGGTTGAATTGAACGGTATGTGAATTGTATCTCATTGAAGTTGTTACAAAACAAAACTCAATAAAACAAGTCTGCTTGACAATAAAGCCCACATATCGTACATTATAGAAAACAACTTGCTTAGGTGAGGCTGATGCTGGTCACAAGAAACAGGAGTTGCTCTAGATGGCATTTTTCTGGTGTAGGAGGGTCTGATATATCCCAAGACAGAGATTTATGAATTTTGTTATAAGAAAGTTCCAAGGCCAGGGCCTGACAGAACAAACTGATGTAAGTTCTGCCTCTCCACGTGTTTGGAGCGGTGTCTTCTGTGGAGAATTTTGTTGTCTTATCAGAACGTAAAGGCCAGGAGGAAGGCTGCTTTGCTTACAAGGGAAAGGGAAACATTTGCTATCTTTTTGGACATTCACTTAGCTCCATTGCTTTTCGAAACCATTCTTTGTGTGATTTTGATGAAATCTTAATTTAATCCCTTATTTGAAGGCACTAGGACCTTTTTGAAGAAGGAATTGTCAAATACACTAGCAGAATTCACTCTCTTTTCCTATGCCCCTAAAAGCAAAGTAAATCGTCACCTTATAAGATTTATGAAAGAATACTCATACTGATGTTTTTCCTCTCTTATAAACTCACAAGCATGTTGACCCCATGGTTTTACTATTTATGGCAATGGATCCAAATTGAATCTCATTTTATAACATGTTCTCTTAGAGAGATGACTTGACCTTGTCAAAATGGATATTTGTTGAAATGACAAATTTGAAAGCCTTGCAAGAGTTCTGTTCATGCACCACGAGAGGAATGAAGGCGACATTGCAAAGTCCTTTAATTATCTCAGATGATGTGATAAGGAAAATAATATGCTAACTGCCAAAGCAAAGTCATACATTGGGATGAAGTCAGATATACACACAATGGATTCCTTTCTCTTGAAAATCACAGTCTGGACCCATTTCAGTAACTTTCTTCTTCAGACACAATCAGGGAACCACCGAGAAACTATGAGGTCTGCGATTCTGCACGGGGCATTTAAAAAACGCTGACTTGCTGCCATGGAAGGGCACCCAGGGTACCGAACAAAGTGAAAAATGCAAATTGTCCAACAATGTGTACAGTGTAAACCATTCACAAAGGGAAAACAGATACCATACACTACATTATAATTTGATGCAATACTATACTTTATTATAAACATTGGAAGGCAATTCTGAAAAGACCCAAAAGGAATAGTTAACAGATGTTGCCTTTAGGAGGAATAACTTGGAAATGGTAGTGTCTTTTACATCTTATGTTTAAAAAGATTTTATGCTAAAGATAATAGGAATATTAAAATTAATAAGTAAAGGAAATAAAAAAGATAACAAAAATAGTGAATTGCCACTTCATAAAGACTAGCGGGCCAGGATTGCTGGGTTTGTCCCTTCTGAGTGGACCCCGGTAGCCCATCACTTGCTGAACTGTCGGCTGACCCGTCAGCAATTAGTTGATTGCTCTTAGTGTCCTCATATACTGACTGGTTGACCCCTTTTGAACCTTTGCATCATCCACTCAGTTGCCAGGAGATGAGACCACATTGTAGGGGTGTGGCTGAAACTTCGGGGAGGGGTGTCCCTGTGATCTCTGTGCTGTCTTTCTGACATAGTAATGACAGAAACGTATAAACCTTTTGTGATGAAGGTGGTGGGTATTGTTAGAATGTACACCATAGCATTTCAGTAGATATTTAGGTTCACTAAAACTGGAGAAATTCACAGATAGAAAAGATTTTTGATTTGAGAGAAAGAAAATTGCATTCTTCAGTGTTGTGATAATCAGCAACGAAAAGCAAATTTTGGAGAGGTTAAGATTTGACCTTTTCCTGAACCCAGCATCCTGCTGATCTGGAATATCGAAAACATGTATTCTGTGAGACTTGTACAATGCAGTTTGATTTATTTTACCTCACCAAATAAACTGTTCACTTTTACTTTTTTAAAAATCTGCATAATAATGTGGAAAGAGAAACATCTGTTTTCTAGACACTCCAAAGCTTCTCTTAAATGTTGTTTCATTCTTGATATTCCACCTTCCTCCAGCTGTGGACTGTATGTGCTGGTAGAAAATAATAAGTGGTGGTATATTTTAAAAACTAATGTTGAAGAGTTCCAAAGATGAGTTTTTTCAATGAAAGATATCAAAAAATAAAGCTTGAATTGTGGGTTTTAAAAAATAGCATATAAGATTTTGAAAAATTCCACTAAGTGTCGGGGTAGGCTGTAAAGTCAGTGTATCTACTCCAAAATACCTGCTAGCTGTGTTTTCCAACTCAGGATGCTTTGTTCTGCTTGGTCTGATTTCTCAGATGTGACAGTCCACAGTGTAAGCCTCCTTTCCAAACTAGTACAACAGAGAAAACTAGAGTCTGGAGATGTGGCCTTGTTTCCATATTTCTGTCTCCTAAAAGTACTGTTTATTCCACCCCAGGGTCTTTGCACTTGCTCTTCCTTCTGCTGGGAATGCTCTTTCCTAAGATATGCACATGGGTTGTCTTTGTTTCACCTGTTTGATAGACTGAATAATGATCCCCCGTGATGCCCACGCCCTAATCTTCAAAACCTTTGCATATGTTAGCTTCCATGGCATAAGGGACTTATACCTTATATGACCCCACATGCGTGGGTCCAATATAATCAAAAGGGTCCTTATAAGTGTCAGAAAGAGACAGGAGAGTGTCAGGATCTGAGAGAGATTTGAAGATGCTACTCTGCTGGCTTTGAAGTCAGAGGAACAGGACCACAATTAAGGAATGCAGTCAACCTCTAAAAACTGGAAAAGGCGAGGAAGTGAGCTCTCTCTCCCTAGAGCCTCCAGAGGGAACCCTGCCCTACTGACAACTTGATTTTAGCCCAGTGAGACTCACGTTGGACTTCTGAGCTACAGAATGGTAAGGGAATACATTTGTGTTGTTGTCTTAAGTCACTAAGTTTCGGGTACTTTTACAGAAGCAGTAGGAAACTAGTACAAAGTCTTAACTGTTACCTTTTAGAGAGAATGTCTTCATACCCTAAATAGTCTTCAGTTGCTCATTACCATATTATCCTCTTTTATCTTATTCATAGCATTTATCAGTACCTGAAAATATTTCGGATAAGAAGCACATTCATTTTTTTCCTTCTGTTGGCATATGAACTTCTTAGGGGCAGCGGGACTCTGTCTTGCTCACCACTGTAGCTCCAGACCTAGAATAATGTCTGGTACACAGTAGGTGCTCATGAAAATGCATAACACCCTTTCCTTTACAGTCATCCTTCCTCTTCCTCTTCTTTTCCAGAATATACCTGGGAAGGGAGAAAAAAAAACACCACAAAACCTTTTCATTATAAATGTTTGTTTTTATTGCAAAACAAACCATTTGGAGCCATTCTAAACGTTGGGTGGGAGTGAGAGTTCTCCCTGTTCCTTCCTCTCTCCTGCTTGCCTTTCTTCCCAAGGTTGGCAATGACTCAGGCCAGGCAAGTTATTTCAGAATTCCATCCGATTATTCAAGCCAAGAAGGGGGTTGAAGTTGCAAGATTTAGATTACTCGCAAATTTCCTGAGCGATATTATTCATGTATGACTTATTGGAAACCCTCCATGGAAATGCACAGCAGATGACTGGTGAGTCAGGTGAGTGGAGGCATTTGTCAAATGGTCCTTTGATGGTGACTGTGAACTTGCCCAGCCTCATTTTTACCCATTCTCCTCCATGAGAGTTATGTCCTTAGCCTTCTAGGAATCCCTAGAAGGGAATCCCTTCTAGGAAACACTGTATGATCATGCCCCGTGTCTTCCTCATGCTGCTTCTGAGCCCAGAAGGTCTGTCTCTTACTTGTCCACATAGTAAACTCATGTCTTCCTTCAGAGAACAGTTCTTTTCTCTTCCCCACCACATCTCCCCTGGGTAACCAGTATAGATTAAGAGCTAGCACAGAGGTACATTTTCATGGTTGTTTATCTGAAGGCAGGAACACTTCCTTGTGCACCCTTGACTCCATAATTCCTAGCACTGGGGCCGACATGATCATTTACTGAAGGAAGGAATCTCTGTCCTGCATTAGACTGGACCAGGCTATGCCTTATTCATCTCTGTATCTCAGAATAGTGAATGGCCAAGAGTGGCACTGAATACATGTTTAATGAGTATGCTTGAATTAAATGACATGGATGGCAGAGATTACTATTCTTAGCCTGTAAGATTTTTAGCTTGGCACTTAGCTGTCTAGCACATTTCTCAGCTTCTTAGCTAGCAGTGGCCAAGCAAGCAAATTCTGACCAATGATATGTGAGCAGAACTGTCATGTGGCACTTTCTAGGAACACTCATCAAGAGATAGATGAAATATGCCTTTTGACTTTTCTTTGAGTCCTTTCTCCCGTTCTCCTATTTAAAACATGGATACCTCTACTGATGCTGAGTCAGAATCTCAGTGTGGTATCCTGGGGTTAATAACAGTGGGATGCTGTTAACACCCCAGCCCTGGAAATGAGAGGTCATTGGTATATGGAAGAAGAGGGTTGAGTGGACAGGGCCATCCATCAGGAGCCATAACTTTTCATGGAGAAAATCAGTCAGTTCACAGGGAGTTAGCTAAGGAAATAAATACCTGACTTCACTCTTCTCCATTCTCAAGGTAATATTCCCCAAAGCTGAAGCAGCTGGCAATCAGAAGATAAGGGAGCCCAATGATGTGGGGGCATAGCAGGTGGAGAAAAATGGAGAGTGGGTTTGACTGAATAAGTAGAAGATAGCCAGCACATTTTAGTACAGCTGTTTTCTCATTTTAAAAATAAGGGAATTGGATGAAATAATCTCTGCTATTCTTTCTGGCTGTAATATTCAGACTGTATTTTCTGCATTAATCCGTTTTACTTTCTCAGGCCTTCATGCCAATGCTACAGGGCAACCCGCAGTTAGACATTCCAGATATTACAGACCAGTGTTCCAACTCAAAATTACATATATTAGTTGGTGAAAGGGAGACACATAAGAACAATGGATCATATTTAAAAGTCCAGAAACAGATCCACACACATAAGAACAATTGATTTTGTGACAAAAGTAATATGGCAGAGCAGTGGCAAAAGTAGCCTTTGTAATAAATCATACTGAGTAAATTATACATCTTTATGGAAAAAAATACATCTTAACCTGTACCCCATACACAATTCCGTATAGATTGTTGACCTAAATGAAAAACAAAACAAAAATAAAACTTCTAAAGAAAAAAATGAGAGAGTATCTTCATGATGTTTCTGTAGAGCTAAAGTATGGAAGACTTGAACGGCACTTCACAAAAGAAGCCCATGCAAATGGTGAGTAAACAGAAAAAAATGATGCACCGTCATTAGTTACCACCAGAGTGGCGAACATTACAAAATTATGCAATGACAATTTCATAGCTGTGATTGCATCCTGACAATAACGAGGGTTGGTAAGGACATGGGCCAATTGGAACTCTCATATACCGCTAGTAAGTTTGGAAATTGGTATAATCACTTCAGAAAATTGTTTTCTAGTATAATCCAATAAAGCTGATCATACACAAAACCTATGACCCACAGCAATTAGGTATGTCCACAAAAGAAATGCATACATATGTTTCCCAAAAGATGTATGCAAGACTGTTCATAGCAGCATCATACAGAGGAGCCAAAAACTTTAAACAACCCAAGTGGAAATAAGTAGTAGAATGGAAACATGGCTTGTGGTATACTTATATAATAAAATGCTAGTACAGAGCAATAAAAATGAGTGATTGCTACCGATGGGGGAGGTGGGGGCTGGTGAAGGCAAGTGGGCAACTACTGGGGTAAATAAGTGTTACAATTTAGTACAGCTTTTTCTTTTCTTTTTCCAAATAAAAGCAGGGTGTGGGGGGAACCTGAATATCAGCCCTTCTCTATTCAAAACTAATGTAAAGATTAGGATAGCAGCATGTTCATATGGTCATAGAGGAATTAACAGCAGTGTTTCAAACAGGGTTTCCCTGAACAAGTGTTCAAACACAAAAGGTTTCCTAAGTCATTTGTACAGCCAATTTCACTGCAGTATGAAGCTCTGGTTATTGTGTCAGGAATCATATGCAATGAGATCACTTCATTTTGCCCACATTTCTGTCTGATAAAGAAAACAAACCTATTTGACAGAACAAAGAATTGCCTCAGATGGAAACATGTTGAAAAAAGGGGCAGCATTATTCTCAACTCTGAGTGCCTAAGAGAAAAATGATATGAGGTTTAAAAGAAAGAGTTCTCTGCCCTGAGAAAGATTAAATTTTTACATATTCGCTCATCAATTAGTGCATTTATTAAATAAATTCCAATTACTTCCAACAAGTATTTTAGGTGGCTTACCAGAAAGGCACATCAACATAGAAAATTGATAAAAAAATAACAATGATAGCCAGAACACCCCAAATAAGAGCCATGTTGAAAACAAGAGAGATGGATGGGAGGTAGTTTTACCATTAAATCTATCTACACCAAAGTTACTCCAATGGTGCACCTCATTTCACTCTTACTTTTCTAGTGGCCAAGGAAAAAGAGAAATGTGATAAGTTACTTAACTCTCATTAAAAAAATGAAAGAAGGAAAAGGAAGCAAGTGTGCTAGTGCAACATGAGAAACAAACATTCCTAGCATATTAAGAGAAAGTAATTAAGAGGATTGTTTTCATAGGTTTTTAAATATTATAATAAAAATTGTCATTATAGTTAAGTTTTATAGTATATATGAAAACATTTTAATTCTCTCTGGCAAAAGGCAAAGCCATAGCAACATTAAATCATAGTTTCTTTTCTAAAATATTTTTATTAAAATATAGCTAACATACAATATTATATTAGTTTCAGGTATACACATTATGTGCTATTTTGTTTGTTTATTCAACATTTATATACCTAAAGACATGATCACCAAGATAAATCCAGCAACCATCTGACACCGTACCACGCTATCACAATATTATTGACTATATTCCCTATGCTGTACATTACATCCCCATGAGTTATTTGTTTTGTGCCTGGAAATTTGGACCTCTTATTCCCCTTCATTTTTTCCCCCTTTAAAAAGTTTTCAATTACTGTTGACATTCAACATTATTTTATATTAATTTCAGGTGTACAGCATAGTGGTTAGACATTTATATAATTTAAGAAATGATCCCCCTGACTGGTCTAGTACCCACCTGGCACTACACGTAGTTATTACCATACTATTGACTATATTCCCTGTGCTTTACTTTACATCCCCATGACTATTTTGTAACTTCTTAATCCCTTGTAACCAGTTTGTACTTCTTAATCCCTTCCCTCATGCGGTAAGCAAGTTGGGTGAGGCAGGGTCTCGGGGAGTCACTAGAGGGGAAGAGTTGGAGTTGCCAGGTTAATGTCAACTCTGGTTTGGAGTGACTCAGCAAAAGTCTCAGAGCACACCGAGGCTAATTGCCACCAGCCTGGGTCCCAGGGACTCCAACAGTTTTCAAGAAAGAGTACAATGTGGGTGAGGCTGGCTGCTTTTGAAGAAAGTGCCTCCAGTGTTGGGGGAGTTGGGTAGGTCTGGGTCCCAGTGAGTCAGCAGGGCAGAGCCACAGAGCTCACCAGACCAATCAGATTCAGATTTGGCCGTAAGCGAAGGGGAGGGCTCAACACATTAAAGATGGTGGCTGCCTGCCAGCTGCATGGGAGGAGGCATCCTCACTGGGAAAATGATGATTGTTCTCCATCCCTTGTGTCGATGGGCTACACACCTCAGTTTGCTCCCTATATACCTCCGACAACCCCTGAGTCACCGTCCCTCCGCTGGAACCTGAGGTGAGTGCTTGCGAGCGAGTGAATCTGCGTGCGGGCTGTTTAAGAGGGTGTCAGTGTTTCCTGCAGCCTTCTGTCCCACCTGGATGGTCGGAATACCCACTGTTTTTCACAGCCAGATGTTGTGGGAGCTCTTCTTTCCAGCAACAGTATTCCAGGCTGAGGTGCCTGGAGTGGGGCTGGGATCCTTTGCTCCTGCAGGGCGGCTGAGATATACCTCCTGATTCTCATCTACCACACAGAGTTTTGGCCCAGCCTATTTTGCGTCTCCACCCTTCCTACCAATCTCAACATGGCTTCTTTTTTATATCCTTGGTTATAAAACTTTTGTTCAGCCAGACTTCAGATGGTTCTCCAGGTTGATTGTTCTATAATTTAGTGGTAATTTTAATGTGTTCACGGAAGGAAATAGGCACAATGTTTATCTACTCCTCTATCTTGGATCTCCTAAATCACAGTTTTTTGAAGGTACAGTATAATGTATGTGCTCCTGGTGGTTTAACTTGGCATTGAAGTGGTGGATTTGTGTAAGGTTTTTCTTTCTGGGCCACAGTATGCTGGGGCAAAATTAGAGTAACCCAGCATGCTTTGTCTGGCCCTGCCCCTGGTCAACACTGCAGAATCCCCCCCAGCTGTTTGTGGGCATCCCCAGGGGATGTGTGTTCTCTTGTATGGCCCTCTCAGTTTCCACGTGACCCCTGCACTCAGCTTCCCTTCTCTATGAGTCCTTGTAATGATGTTTGTGTTGGTGCTTGATATACCCATTTCCACTGAGAACAGGGATCGCAGTGAGCTCCTACTGCCATGCTTCAAAGATATGAATCGCGTCCCCTCCTGCTGCAGCTATTGGCATTCGTCTCAGTCTCTCTCTGTCTCATGCCCACTCAATGGATGCCTCCCTCCCATTCTTCTTCGGCCCAGATTGGGCTAAGGTGGCCCTGGCACAAAATATCCAGTCTGGGCTCCCATCCATTTCAACCCCATCCCCAACCAGAAGACACCATATATAATTCCCTTTTGTGATGTCTTTCAGGCCATCCAAAAGCTACCCATTGTGACTCCCAACATGGTAGGTCATGTTCTTACTTTCCTACTCTCTCTTCTCCTTTAGTACCCAGCCACTAGGGGCGAGACCAGAAGAGTTCTGATTTTGAGTAAAGTGTGGGGTTATCACTTTTTCTCTTTAAAGGAGTATATTACCTTGCACCAAACTGGTGTGGCTGACTTAGAATAAAGCTTTCTGAGAATAAAACTTTCCCAGGAGTGGGGGATCATCTGCTATGAATGCCCAAGTAAATGTGAATCCAGGGGAAACGCAACTTGAACCTAAACCAAGACTCCAGCTGTATAGCACGTCCCTAATACCATCCCTCCCAAGTGTTATGTTTGTTGTTTGATTTTGTCTGAAGCCAGGTTCTTCTAGAAAGTGCATATTCCTATTCTGATCTTGCATCATGTCAAAGAAGCAGCTCCATTTAAATAATAACAATCACAGTTGCTTAATGCTTGCTTCCTGCTGCTGGGCATATTGATGTATTATTTCTGCTTTTCACAATCTCTCTGCAAGGGAAGTGCTATTATCCACATTTTAAAAATGAAGAGGTTAATTGGTGAGGTTAAGTGACTTGCCCAAGGCCACAGTAAATGAGTGGTAAAGTTAAGACTCAAGCCCAGATTGGTGGGAATCAAGAGTACCCTTGTCTTCATGAAACAGTTCAGCATCACACAATCCTTGGAACCAGAACCTTCTTATGAACAGCTCTGTTGATGTAAGAAGCATGTAGAGAATTTTTATAAGAATTTATTTTAGCCAAACTGATGACAATTCCCGGGAACAAGATCTCAAATGCTCTGGAGAATGATACTTTGGAGTTTCTTTTATGCATTTGGAATTAAAAAGGAAAGGTAAGGAATATTACATGAAGTGGGGCGAAAGCAAGGTGGGAATGGGTTTACACGATAGTTAAGAAGATCATGTGCTCTCTTGAGGGTGGATATACCTTCCAGGGGTAGAAAGGAGAATTATTTCTGACATTTCAAAGGTGTGTTACCCTGGATACATAAGAAAAATAGACAGGACTTATTTTAAAACATTTCACTAAAGAAGTTATAGCCTGGGGTGTGACTACCCACCACGATTTCCCAGGTAAGAACTTATGATCAGATCACCCTGTGAGGTTACTGTCCATAGAACCCCTTTTTCATCCACAGCTCTCTTCAAACACATTCAAATGTTTCCACCTTCTTTGAGAATTTAAGAGACAGAAATGTACCTAACATACAGCCCCTTGAGTCGTGGCATACAGTTTGTTCCCAGCCTTCTTCTCTCTGGACATTATGATTTAATACAGCTTTTACTAAAGGTATTGATTTCATGCCTTTAACTGAGGGCGGCTTGCTCAAGTACATTAAGAATGTATTCCAGTGATTGATCAATTCAAATTCCTTCCCTTTGGGTGGTTCATTCTTGTAGAAGACTCTGGGTACCCTCAGGCTGTGGAGGACCCCTCTGTTCTTCCACATATCACATTTGCACCCCTGCCAAAGCCCTTTCTCTGAAATTGACATTTCTTGGAATCTCTCTCCTCTCTTCCCCCCGTTCAGTTCCACTTAGGGATTCCTATGGAGCCCATACCCACTTCCATGGTGGAGCATGTGACCATCTTCTGATCATGTGACTGATTAACTCAACTTAGGCTGTGAATGTCACTCCTGAATTGGACTGAGTCCCAGGACTCTTTTCAGGAAGGTTGGGGTATAGGCACTGTCTCTCTTTGGCTGAATTTAAACAAAGAAGCATGTAGCACCAGGAGTTACTTATGGCTATCTTTGGACTATGAGGGGGAGCTGGCCTTAGATTGTAGCCAATACCGCCCCCCCACCCACAAGACAGGTGGGAAAATGGAAAAGAAGCCAGTGACTGAGCTGCTGAGAGAGGGCTTGTCTGAGGCAAACCATCTCTGGGAGTTTTTAGTCATGTGAGCTCATAGATGTTCTTCCCTGTTTGGTTCTGATTGAGCCCAATCTTCTGTTACTTGCATTACAAACATCTTAAATACACACTATGCAATAATAACTCAAGTTTTTACTGTCTCTCTCACTAGATTGTGAGCTTCTTGATCCCTGAGAGAAAATTGGTTGAATGAATGAATGGGCAAAAGAAATGAGAAAAGAGAGCCAGTTGCTTATGTATGTTGAGGGCTTAGTTAAGGCCGTTGCCATGTCATCAGTTATACATTTCTCTTCCTGTTTCATGGATATTTACCAATGAAAGAGTTAAGCCCCTGGAGGAATTTTCAGTATCAATATTTATGGCCAGAAATAGTGCTTATCTTGGTGGTAAGGAGCCCAGCTCCACCAGAATTTACGAAATCTTTGCAAAGCAAGGAATGACTCAAGGAGAATCCTCAGGATGAAGCTGCATCTCTTATCATGCAATAAACGGAGAAAACTTGGACATATCCATTTTTGCTTCAGGGTCTCAGCAACAAAGCACATGGGGAAATAGGTGCTCATGAGGGAGCTCTGCATGGATGGTGCTGCTGGATTTCAGGCTCAGAGGGGTTGGTGTTTGAGGCCTCAGTAGCCTCCTGCTCCACAAATGACATCCCAGGGCTGAAGTGGTGAAGGTGGTTTAAATAGATGTGTACCCCTTGTTCTCTACCATGTGGCTCTAATGAACCTCTGATGTTTCATTGCGCATTTATGTCCACCTCCCCCAACACACCCATTCAAGACAACATTTTCCGTTGAATCTCAAAATAAAAAAGTGAAGTTGTCACTGAAGCCTCAGAAGCAAAGGAACATGTGCAGGGATAGATTTCTTACTGTTTCCCCTGGTTTTGCTTACCCTGGCTTTTGCCTCCCCCACCCCAGAGGAACAGCTTTTCTCTGTGTGAAGGATTGGTTAGGAGGAAATGGCCTGGCCTTGGCCTCTTGCTTCCATATCATCAAAGGTCAAGGACAGAGAGCATTGTGGAGGAAGCATTGCTTGCATAACTTCAAGTAAGCAAATCAGAACTAAAGGCTTTCAGATAACAGTGGGGAGGAAATAATGGGTGACAGAATGTGTTGCTTCAAGAATCAGGTTCAGTGCCTAACTCTGCCACCATTTTTGAGACTTTTAGCATGTTCTTAGGCTTCTCTGTACCTTGATTTCTTCAGTTACAGAATAGAAATGTTATGGGTAATGAAATAAAGCAAAATGGCTGCTACCACGTGGATACCACCCACTGGCAACAAGAAAGAGGACAAAAGCCATTTTTTCAGGGTTTGTGCTGCCAATACCAATAGCTCGCCAGGAAGCTTGTCTCCTGAATCCTTTCTCTCATCCTCGCTGATGTCCAACAGCCTTTCCTTCCTCATTCAGAGTATCTCATTTCCAAAAGGCTCATGTTTCCTGCCATGCTGTTCTACCTAGGAATTGATAAAAGGAATATTCACTTTCTGTGTGCTATGATCTGAATGTTTGTGTACACCTCAAATCCATATGTTGAAATTCTAACCCACAAAGATGATGGTACTGGAGGTGAGGCCTTTGAGAGGTGCTTAGGTCATGAGGGTCGAGCCTTTATCAGTGGGCTTAAGTGCCTTATAAAAGAGGGTCCAGAGACATCCCTAGCTCCTTCCACCTTGAGGATACAATGAGAAGTCTGAGACCTGGAAGAGGGCCCTCACCCAACCATGCTGACCCCCTGTCTTGAACTTCCAGACTCCAGATCTGTGAGAAATACATCTTTGTTGTTTATAAGCTACCCAGTCTGCGGTATTTTGTTATATGAGTCTTGTTGACAAAAGAAATTCCAAACCTAAAAAGAAAGATTTAAAGAGTTTATTTGAGCCAAAGTGTTGAGGACCAGACCTGGAAGCAACATCTCAAAGGATTGAGAAAATGCTCAAAGGAATAGCAGTTTTGCAGTTATTTTATACTTCAGAATCAAAGGAGAAGACACAAGGAAGGTTACTTGAAATCTATTGGTGGTAAATTGTGGTAAATTGAAGAGGCAGGAGTGTAAAAATTTTATCTAGAATTGGATAAAAAGTAAAATGGAGAGATCTATTTCTTTTACATTGGTGAGTACAGCATAGTTACCATTTAACATACATAGTTTACAGAGGTAGGCAGGTAAAAGATAAGAATGAGGGATGTTTTGATTGTTTTACCCTGGTATGGAGGGTGTTTATTTCTGGAGGTCTGGAGAAAGAAGAGATCATTTTGACATTTTAAATAAGTTATCCTCGATCCATAAAAACAATGCCTTTTTAAGCCATTTAATGGCTTGCTCAAGGTAAAGATTAATCTATCATATAGGCCTTACAATGTGACTTCCCATTATAACCTGCTCAGTTAGGAATTTTTATGATTAGAACATGCAATGTGGACACTTTCTGTTATTGAGCTTGTCAGGCTTTCCAGAGTAGCCCCCTTTTGTTCGCAGAAAGGACTAAGATAGTACTCCCAAACTGTGGTGGTCACAACCGAAAGGCCACCTGCAGGTGTGCCATAAAGGATCATACACATGTAAAAAAGCACTATCCATCAGTCATTCCATCAACAATCATTTATGCATTCTTTCATTCACTGATTCAACAAATATTTATGTTGATTTCATTTACTTAACCAACAACTATTGCACTGCTAGTATTTGGGGGTACACAAGTAAGTACATTCCTTTCTGGTGTGGACATTCCTTTCCTGTTGTTTAGTTCAGTAAAAGATACAGATTAATAAGTAGTTCTAAATACACGATAATTAAATTGCCTTTGATAGAGAAATCATGCAGTGCTATGGGAGTGCTCATGAGGGGCAACCATGTCCCGAGACTTTCTAAAGGAAGTGATATATAAGAATGAGCAGCAGGGAGACAGTAGAGGAAAAAGGGATGGGAGAAGGTCTACAGAGAGTGCTCCAGGCAGAAACAGCCTGTGCAAAGGCCTGAAGGTGACAGAGGACATAGTAAGTTGCAATACAGATGGCATGAGAATGGGGATGTAGACGGGGGGAAGCCTGAAGAGTAAGGACCTTGGCAGATTGCTTGAGCAAGAGAATGGCATGATAAAAATGCTTTCGGAAAACTGTTAGTCCATTTCCTGTATTCAGCACTCACAGGGTGGCAGACACCAGAGGTAGCCAGAGGAGTGAGCGGGTATTGGCGACAATGAAGACGAGGACCGGAGTGCTGTCCGTGAAAACAGAATACAGAACTGGTAGCCACAGGCGGTCTTCCCGCTTAGCCTATGCTGGACCTGCAGAGCCTGGCAGAGAACTCTGCTAAGTAATAAACAAGCCCAGGAATTGCCATCCATTGGGTGGAATGTGCCCTATACTCACTTGGGCTTATCGATCATCATGGTTTTCAAACTGTGTCCCCAAATCCCTAGGGTTTCTCAGAGGTGCTTTAGAGACCTATTACACCGGAATGATTCCATGTTGATCAATTTTGGGCAAATGGAGGCTTGAAAACCACTAGTCTACTTTTTCACAATTACATGTTCTGTCCAAAGCCTAGTGTTCTTGATAATTATTAAATTTGGATTTGTGTGTGTCCAGACCACCATTCTCTCTCAGAAGTTTCCTAGCAGTTCCCTCCATCTATCCAAGCCCGTACTAAAAGATGCGATTGCTTTTTCTGTTGTTCTGGCCTGTCCTTCCTACCTAATTCCAGACTTCATTCAACAAAGAAAAACCTTCCTCAGCATCTCTCCTCATTTTAATGAGGGGTGATAAATATATTATTGTTATCAACAGCAATCACAATGAAACATAAACACGGACTGATGAGTTTTTCGTTTAGTCAAGTCTCTTGAAGAGAAACGGAAACCAAACAGCATTTTTCCTTGACTAGAATGATCATTTTTCAAAGGAAATAACAGGAGTTTTGCCCTTTGTGGGAGAAAGGGGACAAGCAGCAGTTGGGGATAGAGGATACTCGGGCACAGCGCCTAGGTCACTGTAATTGTTCAATAACTCTTGGCTTCAGAGATGCTACAAACACAAGCTCTGATCTCTAGGAGGAGTATTTTCTTTGCCTCCTGGGCCGTTTCTTGAAAATGCCAACAAAGTCACCACACAGATGACGTTTGGTGTTTATCAGCTGGCTTGCATATTTCCTGAGTTACCCAAGTCCAGCACAGTGAGCATGAGAACCAAAGGTCCCAACTTGAAGTCAATTTTAAAACGACCCAAAGTCCATTGCCCAGGAGCCCTACCAAGTACTGCAGGCATGTGTTTGAACATGTCCAGTCTTCTTGTCTTTGGACAACTCTGGTAGAAAGCTCTTCATGATATTGAGCTCAAATCAATCATGTTGTAGCTTCTCAATATTGCTCCTAAAAAGTCCAGTGTGGGGAATAGAGAGGCAGCACAGAATTATTCTGATTCCTCTCTGCATTAGCAATCCTTTGAATATTGAAAGACAGACACCAAGTTCTCTGAGTCTTCTTTCCTCCGATGTCCCTATTTCCTAGTCTTTCAAACTTTTCCATGGAATAGGCTTTTCAGATCCAAAATCATTCTGATCTTTCTCCCAGTAAGAAGCTTCACTTTCCTGTTTTTAAAAATACACTGCCTAGAAGAAAAGTACTTCCGTGCGGCCTAATCAGTGCAGAAGAGAAGGAACTCTACTCTGTCTGAATCCAGAGTCTACCACTTACTAGCAGTGTAGCTTTGGCAAGCTACTAATCTCTAGAAACCATAGTTTAATGTGTAGCCTTAACCATAGTTCAATGTGTGATAGCCACCTATTCATAGTTCTTCTATTAATGCAGCTTCAGATGGCATTAGAGTTTTAAGTGATAAGACTCAGGTCTTACCCAAGAGTAAATTCAGAATAATAAGTGGTTTCCTCACCCTTTAATCATCTATTGTGTGTGTATGTTTGCCTAAATGTCAGAATTTCCATTTATCTTATAAAATTGTATCTGTTAGATTCAGGCCATTGTTTTTTTGTTTTTTCCCCCCACCTTTATCGAGGTATAAATAACAAAATATAACATTTTACGATCACTTCACCACCTCACATATTTACTTTTTTTTTGAGAACACTCAACAAATTTCAATTATACAATACAGTGTTTTCAACTATAGTCACCATGTTATACATTTGATCCTCAGAACTTACCTTGTAACTGGAAGTTTGTACCCTTTACCAAACTTTCCCTATTTCTGCCTCCCATCCCCACCCCTTGGTAACCACCATACTACTCTATTTCTATGAGTTTGACTTTTTAAAAATTTTTGATTCCACACATCAGTGATGCCATACAGTATTTGTCTTTTTCTGTTTAGCTTATTTCACTTACTATTGTTTAATGTGAGCAAATTTAATAAATAAGCCAAGCCCTCCATATCTTATCTAAATAACTAATACAAATGTTTGCACGGTTACAGTAAAGAACCAAGCCCCACACCCCCTAGAAAAGTAAAGAACCAAGCCCCACACCCCCCTTCCTTTAGGTTGATTCCAATCTATTATTAACCAGCACCCTTTGAATAAGTTCATCTAACCTATAAATCACTTAATTTTATTTTGTATTTGAGAACACTGTTCCTCTTGAACAAAAGAGTATCATGAAAATTTTGTCACATGACTTGGACAAGTCCAGAAACCCCAGGGCTGCTGTCTTTTCTTTCTCTACCAACCCAGGAAACTACCACAGTAGAAAATGTGTTTTCAGTGATCGCCTGTGATTCCCAATGATCACAGCACTTTCATCTATATGATTGTAACTTACCTTAATCACCCGCTTGAGACCCTCATTGAGGAATTGAAGGTTTTTATTTTCTAAAAGAATTTTACTCAGTTAGTTAAGGTAATACTAGTAGTTGAAGCAGATAAATCCCGACATCTCAGTGGCTTAACCCAGTAGCAGATATTTCTCACCTGAAGTCCATAAGGGGCATTCCTGATCAGTGGATGGTCCTATCTCCAAGCAGTAATTCAAGGCTCTTGGCTCCTACCATCATCTAGTTCTGTGATCTTCTTCACTAATACACCTGATGTAAAGGAAAATACAGCACTAAATGAAAAAGACTTCAGTAGGAAAATAATGAAGAGAATTTCAGACTGACAGGAAGAAAAGAAAAAACAAAAAGCAGGGTTGCAAAGAAATGTGGAGTATATGGCACACTCAAGCTAGGGTGCAAGGGAAAGGCTTCTGGACAGAAGTTGGGCCTTCAGTTTAGGGATGTGGCTGACTTATGTCAATGGCACAAGGAGGGTGCTGGGAAATAGATAACCTGACCTCACTCTCCTCCTGCAGGGCTCCACACTGTGAAAACTGAACCATAGCCAATGGGCAAGGGACTTCCCCAAAGCCATCCATACAGGTTCAGCTTCAGGACACAAAACGGGGCAGAAGAATAGAGAGTGGGTCTGCAGAGGCAAAGATAGCACAAGAATCACTAAACATTTTTGAGGCAGCACAATCTGCTTTACAGAGATGAAATGTTTGCTGGCAGTGGGAGCAGGGATTAGAGAGGGGAGAGATTGGAGGCAGTTAAGACCATTAGAGAGGACAATGGCAGGAATAGAGAGGTGAGGGCTGAACACTGACTGGAATCAGTGAATGGTTGGATGTGAGAGGCAGGGGAGAATTGAAGGCACTCTAAAACCATAGTTTTAGAAGGAAGATGAGTTCATCTGGGGACAGGCTGAGTATAAATTGCCTTGAGACATCCATATGGAGATATCCTGAGTCAGCCCAGTCCCAGGGGAACTGATTGTATCATCTGGCTCTGCTGCTTTCTGGAAAACTCTCAGAAATGCAGATAGTCAGGCCAGGCCCAAAGCAAAATCAGATGCCTATCTTAATCATCTCTCTCTTAACAAGAAATCTTTAGGGAGCAAAATATATTTTATATGAATTCCATATTTTTAAGAATTATTTATTTCATGCTATATTGCATTGGTTTCCAGAAGATTGATGTTATAAATGAGTACAAGGCAATATTTGCTACCTGAAATTTAAATTAAAATTAAAAGTACATATATTATGTCCCAGAAAGACAGAACTAAATCAGTTTGTAAATTTTAGGATTCATCTCAAATGCATTAAATGCATTAAAACACAGGTTGTCTCTCTGAATCCGGTGCTTAAAAACATAAAAGTCAATACAACAGTTCACCAGGCAAAGACTTGTTTGCCAAATATTTGTTCAACATTAAGATAACTTTGGTATCACAACAAATCCAATATTCAAAGTTTTTGAGTGAATGTTGAAAACAACTTTTAAGAAACATGAAATGTAATTCTAAATTGAACCTTAGTAAACAAATCTGGCATTTAATGTGGGTGGCATTAACCTATGTGTAGTCCCACAATTCCATTCATCTTTTGAATATCTTTACACTCAACTGTCTACAATAATTATTTTCCTAAGAGGATTTGGTTAACTTTAAGTTGAACCACTTTAAATAAAAATATACAGCCATTTTATTATTTTCATATTTACACATTGAAGTACAAGTAATTATTCTTAAAGCAGCTATAATATGAATGCCAAAAGATCAGAAAAGCACTTCAAAAATAAAGTGACTTAAAGTTGCAGAGAAGATTTAGTATAGATCAAGTATGTAATATTTAACCATGTATATGATATTTTACAAGTCTAGTTGATGTCATAAACATTTACTCTGACATTTGCAGTAAATGAGTCACAATTCAGGGATGGCTGACTTTTCAGTGTCCTCAGTAAATTGGAAAATGTCCATTTCTTCTAAAAAGAAGTTTCACTAAAAATAAAGAAGCATGAAATATTTGGCGGTCTTAGTTATCGCTTCCTTAACTTCCAGCTATCCTAAACAACATAGGCTGGATGTTATGGTGCAGTTTCAAACAACCCTAAATTCTCAGTCGCTTAAAACAACAGGGTCCATTTCTCACTCAGGCGATGTATCCATCACGCTTCATCAAGGCCTCTGCTCTACATGCGCACTTAGGGACCTGAGCTGGTGTGGCCTCCACTAACTGGAACATTGTTGATCCCAGTAACATGGGAAATAATCACTGGCAAACTCTTAAAGACTTCCACCTGGACGACATACATATCACTTCCATTTACATGTCATTGGTCAAAGCCAACCACAGGGTTACGTCTAACCTGAGGAAGGTAGGGAAGGGTAATCCTCATCATGCCCGGAGAAGAATTGGAAATTTTGGTGAAAAGCACTAGTGCCTACCACACCCACCTTTATATTCGAATTTTGTTTTCAGTTTTAAAAGTGACTTGCCATATCAAGTGCAATCAGAATGAATTGAACTTGGCTTTTAGGGGCTACAACATTTCAAGGGCAAGAATGATATTGGACTCAACATGAACTTGGTCATCCTGACATAGACTGGCCTGTCCTGACATCTGCCTGACAATGGAAGTTGCAGGGATGGTAAGAACCCTGTGAGCAATGGGTGTGGCCATCGGACAAGTCAGAGTGAGGAAACATTCTTTTTTGGAAGAGTGATCGCTTTCTGACCTCTCTCCCGGCAAAAGCTGCTCATTCTTGAACAGCTCTAGCATTTTTACTTTGGGAATGCCTCATGTAGTTATTGCTTAGGGAAATACTTCCTGCCAAATGGTTTTAATTATCTTTTAAACTCCTCCTTTGTATCATCTGTATTTAGTTGAGAGGAATCATTTTGGAGGACATTAATCTGAACCATCTTAGTTTCTTATTTTCCAATTCATTATTTTTTATTTCGGATCAACTAACTTTTACCCCTCAATTTTTCCATTTTTTCCCCCTTAAGTAACTCACAATGTTGATTCTTAGGATTTTTAAAGACTGTAATAATTTGGCATTAGTCACATTGTCCCAAATTGGACCCAAATACACACTGACTTTCCTGCCACTCTAATTTTTTATTTGTTTAACTTTTCTGAAACCAGGTTGGGGGTGGGGTGCAACTAAAGTTTTTTTCTTTTTATTTAAAAGAGTCAATCTCCATTATGGAATAGCTTCTTCCAAATTTCGGACACTCAAAATATTCCTTTAAACTTATAAATGAGGAATTTAAATTCTATAATGAGGAAACATCAAAGCTTGGAATGAATTTAAGTCCTAGTTTGCTTTGAGGACAGACAGGAAAGCTCAATTAGATAAAGAGAAAGAGCTGGCTATAGGACAGAGACTAAGCCAAATCTTTAGGGAGGATCCCATCCACCAGTGGGCTGTGGAATTGCTGTGATTGCTGGCTGTTAAGGATTTGCTGGAGGAAAGAAGAGGGAAAAGAAGGAATAGAGAAGTTCTGTTCTCCTGCTCCTCATCCCCCATTGCTAAGGACAAATTATTTTCAAAGTTAGCATTCCTTTCACCCAGTCAGAATGAATATAAATAAAGGCCTACATGCCAATTACCCATAGTTTGAGTTTTATAAAGCAAATTAAAGTCTCATTGTTTTATTAAAATTAATATATTTTTTAAAGCAGATTTAGGGTCACAGAAAAATTGAGCAGAAAGTACAGAGTTAGAGGATACCTTCTCTCCCCACACAAGCACAACCACCCCCACTGTCCACATCCTGCCACAGTTGTACATTTGGTTATTTCTTCTGTGATGCTCTTCCTTTCTTTATGTACATCCAAGGTTCTGACCTATATCATTTTCCTCTCTCTAAAGAACTTCTTTTAGCATTACTTGCAAGTCAGGTCCACTGGCGAAAAATTCCTTCAATTTTTATTTGCCTGAGAAAGTCTTTATTTTTCCTTCACATTTGAAGAATGATTTTTTGTAGGGTACAGAATTCTAGGTTGCTGAGTTTTTCTTGCAATACTGTTTCACACCACTCTCTTGCTTGTGTGGTTTCTAACGAGTCTGATACAATTCTTACTTTCTGTTCTATAGGTAAGGTTTTCCTCTGGCTTCTTTCAAGGTTTTTTTTTTTTTTTAATCTTTAATTTTCTGATATTTGAATATGATATGCCTAGTCATAATTTTTTTTTTTTTTATATTTATCCTGAGTGATGTTTTCTGAGCTTGGTGGGTCTCTGGATTGGTGTCTAACATTAATTTGGGGTAACTTCTCAGTCACTATTGTTTCAAATATTTCTTCTTTTATTCTCTTTCTGACATTCACCTTACACCTATGTTACACCTTTAGTAGTTGTCCCACAGTTCTCAGATATTGTTTTAGTTTTTTTACCCCAGTCTTTTTTTTCTTTGTTTTTCAGTTTGGAAAGTTTCTATTGTCATATCCTCAAGTTCAGAGATTCTTCCCTCAGTCATGTGAGGTCTACTCATAAGCTCATCAAAGGCATTCTTCATTTCTGTTATAATTTCTTTGATCTTTAGCATTTCTTTTTGGATTCTTTGTTAAAATTTTCATCTTTCTGCTTACATTATCTTTCTGTTCTTGCAAACTGTTTATATTTTCTCTTTTTTTGTTTGAATTTTTTAAAATTAGTTTCAGGTGCACAAAACAATGCAATAAACAGACATTTCACCTCCCACAAAATGACAACCCTTCTCCCCCAATCTATTGCCCCCTGACATTGTACATATCTTTTACACTTCCATTGACTCTAGTCCCTATACTGAGCTCCACATCTTGTGACTGTATATGTAACATTATAGTTGGCATACAGTATTCAACTTCAGGTATACAGTGCAGTGGACAGGTATATTTTTCTATTACAGACTTTAGCATATTAATCCCAGTTTAAAATTTTTGTGGTCTGATAATTCTAACATTCTTGCCATATCTGACTCTGGTCTATTGATTATTCAGTCTCTTCAAACTGTGTTTGTGTTTTTGTTTTTGTTTTTTGACTTTTTGTATGCCTTGTGATTTTTTGTTGAAAGGTGGACATGATGTACTGGTAAAAGGAACTGTGGTAAACAGGTCTTTAGTAATGCAATGTAGTGGTACAATGTGTGGAGGGGAAACATTCTATAGTCCTATGATTACATCTCAGTCTATTGGTGAGCCTGTGCCCTGGACTGTGTGTGAACTTCACCAGTGCTTCTCAGGTCCCCTTCCCTGCCTTTAGCTGGATCAGCGTGGCTAGAGTGGGCTGGAGTTGGGCATTTCCCTCTCCCAGGTAGGTTAGGTCTTGATTAAACCTCAGCAGGTTAGGCTGTGATTAGTTTCTCCTGAGGGCCAGACTTGCTAAGAATAGAACGCTCTGGAGTATTTCAAAACGGTTCCTCTTCTCTGCTTTCTGCAGGAAGTGTGAGGGGACTTTTCTCTAATCTTCACTGTGAGAAACTGATAGAGTTTCTGGAGGTAAAAGTCAACAAAGTATGGGGAGGAGGGGCTATGACTGGGTCCGCTGGAGTTCTTAACTCTCAGAGTTGTCCACTGAGCTCCAGTGATTAGTCACTTATAGTTCAGGTTTCCTACCCTAGCACTGGTTCCTTCCTTGCAGAAATTTCTGCTAATGGGTTTCTGCCCTGGTAAGTTGTGATTTTCTGTGTCTGCCTGTCTGTCTCTTGCCAATTTGGGTGGCACAAGTTAGCTCTGTGACCTTACTTTTTTGAGAGTTCTAAGAAGACTCTTTAGTTTGTTCAATTTTTTGCATGTTAAAATGGAATGATGACTTCTAAGCTCCTCACATGCCAGACCACAACTGGAAGTCCTTTTCATTTGTTTTTAAACTTGAAAAGTATTTAATTAATACACTACCATAAAATGAGTCAGAATTCAACCATAATTGTGTTAAAAAGACTCTCACACACATACACACACATTTTTTATCTCAAAATCAAGTTTTCTCCAGGCTGGGGTAGGTAGCTTCTCTCTTCCTCTTTGTGGCATTTCTGTTATGAGTCTTTGCATGGGAAAAGCATGGAGTCTGGAGATAAATTTCAGAACTGATGAGGACCCTCCACCCCCTCAACCTTTCCACTTCCCAGAACTTAGAATCACTCACCTGGGACTCAAGTTCATAGCCAGGCTTCCAGAAACAGCAACTGACATGTGAACCACAGCATTTCAGGCAAGTGGAAATGACCATTTCAGTTGCCATCTGGTCTACTGGGGCTCTGAAAGTCAAAGGTTTAAAGAGAAACAAATACTCGGTACTGGCATTTCTGGTGACACAAAAGTCGGTAGAGCCTCTGGGAATCAGGAAAGGATGCTGGTTCCCAAACCTTTTCCCAAATTCTTCTAAAATTCCATCACTAGTTACTGCCTTCTCCCTGCCTGTTGTGATTGTGGGTGGTGGTATTTAAAGAGTGCCCTTTACAGAAGATAAAGCCTTTCATTTCCCCTCATTTTTTGAAATTATTTTTCAAACCTCCCCCTTACAGACCCCACATTTTAAAATTCAGTGTCTCTACTGCTTACTAATTTCCTTTTGTCCTCACTCTTCTGGCCCAGCACATACACATACACACCGAGGTAAGAATATATCCTAAGGTAAGGATAACTGGGCTACTGCCTTGATGGGGTATAGGCGTCTGCATGCCTGGCTTTCCCTTTGGGCATTCAAGCTCCCCTCTGTTGCTTCTCACTGTGAAGCATGACCTGGGAAGCCAGAGTTTTTCACTCCACCTTTGTGTGAGTCTAGACACTTTTAGTCAATACTTCTGCGAACTTGGGAAGTTACTTAACCTCTTTTGCTTCAGTTTCCTCTCTGTAAAATGAGCGTAACTAATAATAGTACCTGTGTGTAAAGTACATAGCAAAAGCATGCTATTCCTTTATTCCTTGCTAATAATGACCAGATGTATTGAGGACTACCAAGTGCCAGGTGCTGTCCTGAGTGCAGCTTTGATAGGTAGCATAAGGAGAGATGGTGTACAGTAAGGGTGAGGGGTGCTAGGGGCATGACATGGGACATAGAGAAAGAGCATCAAAAAAGAGTTGCAGAATGACAGAAGCTGAAGCTGACTTTAAAACAAACTTCATATCTTTTCTATTTCCAATTTTCTTCAACCAAATCCTGACCAATTATCCTGAATGTGCAAACACCAGAAAGGTAGCTGAGGGAGGGAGAGAGGAAAGAGGACCGATATCCCATTTCTCCCCACCTCCCCCTCTGAGGATCCAGGGCTTCATTTTGGATCCATTTTAACTCCCCACTCCTCACACTGTCTCCCTGGCAGGGGCTCTGGAAACCCCAGTTACTTGAGCAAATGAAGCCAGCTCAGATTCAAAGTTCTGAGTGGGGTCTGCTCCAGCTGAATCAGTCAGGTGAGCGCCACGTTGTTCTAGTCTAGGGTGTAGACAGTAACATTTAAACTGCAGCTAGAGATTACACAAATTCAGGAATTGCCAGAGGAAGTGATTAGGAGAGTGGCTGAGGGCCACTGAGCCATGTGAGCAGCAGCCTTCCTGGACATTTGTTCAGGGCTTCCCTACCCCCCAGGGACAAACACAGGACCATGTGTTGCCTGTTTTACCAAGAGAAGTTCAGTGACCTTCTTAAGGCCACAGCTTGAAAGAAAATAGTGAGGCTTTCCTGATTTTCATAATTATTTGTTTGTTTGATTTTTAATGACATATGGACTACCTCCTAATACTTAGTTTTCCAGCTTTGATCAAATAATTATTGTGTAAGAAAAAAACATTGAGAATATTCTTATAATCTCAAGGTAAAAAAGGATTTCTTCCATAAGACATGAAAGAATCAACTGCAAAGGAAAACATTGTTTATGATGGGGTTTTTTTGTTGTCGTATGTTAAGTTTTAAAATTTTAATGCAGTCAAATTTTTCAAAGTGAAAATACCAGCCACTGACTAGAAGAAGATGACTGATCTGCATATAATTGCCAAAGGAAAAAATATCCAGCACGTAAGAAGAATTCCTGTAAGCTAATAGGGGAAAAAGCCAAAATAGCCAATAGAAAAACGGGCTATGGCTATAAACCAAAAACACACAGAAGAGGAACCCAGAATGGGAAATAAATATGAGCAATGCTCCATCTTACTAGTAATCAAGAAAATGTAAATTAAAACAACCATGAGATCCCATCTCTCTATAATGTCTCCCATGCTAGGGGGTATTAGACTTTTCCATTCTATCAATCTGACAAGTGAAATAGTAATAACTCTCATGCTGTTCTAGCAGGGGTGTAAAGTGGTAAAACCAATTTGGAGAAGAATTTGGGAACATAACGATAAAGATATGCCTACCTTTAGACCCATCTATTTTATTCTATGTGTCTACCCTTCAGAGACTCACACATATGCAAGGATACACACATGAGAAAGTTCATTTGTGGTATGTGCATCATTGTGAAGATTTGAGATAAATGTTCATCACCAGAAGAATGCATAAAAAGGTTGTGGTGGATTCACACAAAGGAAGCTTTAGAGCCGTTAATAGGAATGAAACAGAGCTACATATATCTGCAGGTATACCTCTCAAAATACATTATTGAACGAGAAAAGCAAATTGCATATACTTACAGCTGATATCATTTATATAAAGATTGAAAACATGCAAACAATACTAAATATTGCTAACAGATGCATATATATGTGGTAAACAAATTTCTTGGGGAAAAAGAATACAACATTCAAGATAGTGTTGGCTTTTATGGGGGGGGAGGAGCAGAATGGGATTGAGGAGCGATATAGAGGAGGCTTCGATTGTATGTGACATGCTTGTTTTCCTTAATGTTTTGCCACATTTTATCAAGTCTTAAAAAAAAAGTTCTGAAGCAATCTGCGTGGTGGTGTCCATATGTGTAATGGTATTCTCTCTACTTCCTTGCAGTATAGAAAATTGTAGTATAGAAAATAATAATAAAAGAGAAAGAAATATCTGCAATGATCATGTGTAGATTGTTTTGGAGGAGTAAGTGTAGGAATGGAGACCAATTAGCCTAGTTAAGAAACAGCGGCAACAGAATGAGTGAGTATTGTTAAGGGCTCAGATTATGGCAAAGAAGTGGGGATACAGAGGAAGGCATTTCAAAGGTGGAATCAGTAGAGTTTGGTGGATGTATTATATGTGGGAAATTAGAGGTAAAAAATCAAAGATGATCTGAGATTTCCAAAGTGAAAGGGGAGGGGAGGTGGCCAGTATTGTTGGGAATATAGGCTAGGATGGGTGAAATTGTTAGGTTGGGTTTGAGAGTGCATGTGTCATTCAGACACAGATATCTGGTGGAAATGTAGGCCTAGCCTTGGAAAGGGTGTCAATTAGGTTTCAGCCTTTTATCTTGCATATGTGCAGGCACCCGCCTACCCACCCACACATGTGACTCGGGAATTCTTTCAGGCTGCCACTCTTCCTTCTTTTATGGTTTGATGGTCATGTCAGCTCTGTCCGTTCTGACATTACTGGCTTAATTCCTCATTCTGGTGCCACATGCTTTGATTGTTATTTCTCTTTTCATCCTCTGATTTCTTGCTGATCCCTCCTACTGCCTAACCCAGCAGAAGCCAGAGGGAAAGGGAGCTTGGTTGATGCAGCCTCCTAGGTCTTAGAGTAAGACAGAGACACATGGAGAATCAATCCTTGGTGGATATATGGAGACACCAATGGAGAATAACCAGGAGAACCATGTTTGATCCAATAGTGAGAACACGCCCCAATCCCTGTCAGCAGGAGGAGGATGTGCTATGATTCACTCAGCCTAGATTAAGTGTCAGACGCCAGAGGAAGAGGGTTGTTACCAGAGGCAGGAAATTGGGAAGCTTTCTGGGCCTTGAAAACCTACTACAAAACCCATCTGAACAATCTGCTACAACCATGCATGCAATAGGAAAATCACAGAAGTGCTTACTCTAGAGAGGACATAGGGTGAGGAGAGGAGATGGACCAAGCCAAAGATGGGCCTGACTAAAGTAGTGACATTCAGGGGAGAAGTTACAGATGAGATGCTACAAAAGGGACGAGAACCAGTAACCAAAGTGTGAGAAGGAAAACTAGGAGAGTGGTATCACTAAAGCTGAGGAAGCAGAGAGTTTCGAGGAAAAAATGAGCCATAGTGTAAAATGCCAAACCAATAACTGATGGAGTAGCATAGGGAGGCAAAGGAAAGGCAAAGAGGCAAAACCAAAGTTATAGCTTTGGGAGGTGACCAAATTCACTGAAAGGGCTCAGAGAAAGGAAAGGAAGAAAAAAACAGAACAATGAAATGGTAATGCCATGGACATTCTGGAAAGAACAGAAAATGTCAGCTCAGTGCACCCCAGCCCTAAAACAGCTTTGAGGGAAATAAGATGAGAATTATGTCCAATAATTACATTCATTTTAAAACAGAAGTGGATTCTTATATTATCCTCTTTCAAGTACATCTTTATGTGGCCCCATGAGATTCTGGAGCCTTTCATCACTTTCTCCATCTTCCAGTTATAGCCCATCAAACTGTCCTTCCAGTGGGAAGAAGGAGGTGAGGAGAACAGCCATCCAGTGACAGAGTGAGGCATGGAAGACAAAGCTGGTGACAGAGCTCAGTCTGGGCAGCACAAGGCCCACATGCTAGTCCCCGTTCTGCCACTTATTGCTAAAACTTATTGCTAAAAACTGAGCCTATCACCCGTGTCCATAGGCCGCATCTGAAGTTGGATTAGGTGCTCCCTTGTGCTCCTTTCAACCCTGACTATGGATCTTATCATTGAAGAGGGGAGGAAAAGCCCCAAAGGTTCTGGAAAGCAGCATCCTTCAGCTAGCGAGAGTGCTTCCTGGCAGAAAAGCCTGGCAAAGAACCCTGAAGCATCGCGTTTGCAGTGCTCACAGATGTATTACTGCCCAACTGAGGTCTCTGGAAGGTGCTTTCCCCAAAGCCCAGAGCAAACTCCAGGGCCCTTCACCTGATTCCTTCTTTCTACAAATCAACCTGAGGCAAAGGTACCAGCTCTGCTAGGGAGGAGGGAGCTCCCAGCAAGCGAGCAGCTGGCACGATGCTTAGAGTATGAGCTCAGAAAATGGGCAGGGCGTGGGTTTGTACTCGGTGGAAAGTCTGAGGCTGGGTGGTTGTGCTAGGAGCCAGAGCATTTGGGAGAAGCTGCCAAAATCATTCAGACAAGCACTTGTGAGAATTTAAGTTGTCCCCAAAGTACCTTTTAATTTGAAAACAATCAGGAGGTAGGTCAGAGGGTTTTTCATCATTTGGCAGTGAGTGGCAATGCCTGGTCTTGGAGAGCCTGCGCTGTGTTGTTGCAGGCTCCAATTAAGTGTGAGAAGTCGTTGCCAGTGTCTGCCAGCTGGGGAGGAGCCAGGCAGCTCACTATCCCTTGTCTCATAAACACAAGGGGCTCCAGCACCAAGCCCAGAAAAACCAATGATACCATTCATCAGCCCAGACTTTCAAAACACTGGAGGAAGTTCACAGGTTCTACAGTAAATCTATTCACCCGAGGGCTGGAGATGATACCACTCAGAGATTTCTGAAAGTAGAGATGCTAGTGACATAGCAAATATAAGTGCGAGGATGGCACTGAGCAGGTTCCATTAGTCTTTCCAGGCAGGAGGCACCAGGTCTATGCCAGGAGGAGGAGTAGTAAAGAGAGCTTTAGACAGAAACTCGGAACAGAGCCATGAGGCCGCTCTCTAGGGTAAGCTCCAGGGCATGGACTCTTAGGCAGGCTGTTTTCCAGGTTCCTAGCCGGATGATTGCAGGTGACTCCTTAACCTCAAGCCTCAGTGTCCCCTGTTGTAAAACAAGGGGATGATACTGTCAAATTCATAGTGTAGAGATCAAAATAAGTGAGACCCCAGACTCGTGCATTGGATATAGTGCAAGAAACATAGAAAGGGTTCAAAAAGTTAGTCAGAGAGAATTATGTAACACTCTACAAACTACTCTCCCACGGTTCTGAGAGGCTCGATTTAAAAACTGCCGATTGCAGGGTACTTTCGGTTGAGTCTGAGAAAGGCTTTTTAAATGTCAGCTGTGATCAGCAACCTGTTTTATAGATGAAAAAAATAAGGCGTCATACAGTAGTGGTTTGCTTGAGTTTGTGCAACTAGTTTGTTAAAAAGTCAGAATTCAAATCTGGGACTTTGAACTCTACATCCTGTCTGACCATCAGAGCATATAATACACCATTGAAAAAAGGTACGTCCAACAACTTCCAACACAAAAGTATGCAAGGTATAGATGTTAGAAGAATAGAAAGGGAGGAAAAAGGTCTGTAAATGCCTGTGTTCCCTAACTCAGAATTTCCATTTATGGGGAGATGCTCCATTGGTCTCACCACACAGGTGTGGCCTGAGTGGCACTTTAGACTCCCCTGACCAGGAAGAAAACCTCTTCTGATTCCCCGAGAAGTCCTGCATCTCTAGCAGAAGGGCCATTTGAACAAGGCTCCACTGCCCTTGCAATCACTTTCTATACAGAATTTCTTTTATTTTCCCCTTGATGTGGCAACCCAACAGTCACGCAACATCTTTATTATTTTTCCTTAAGAAATCACTTCTGGGGGGCGGGGGTGTAGTTAGCTTAGTTGGTTAGAGCATGGTGCTTATATTAATAACACCAAGGTTGCTGGTTCAATCCCCGCATGGGCCACTGTGCGTTGTGCCCTCCTTAAAAGAAAAAGAAAAAGAAAAAGAAAAAGAAAAAGAAAAAGAAAAAGAAAAAGAAAAAGAAAAAGAAAAAGAAAAAGAAATCACTTCCAGAGAAATACAACAGATTTTTACAAGTCATGGAGTCCTTGAAGGAAACACTCAGAAAGCTACAGTAGCCTAGAAAGGAGACTTCCAAACACAAGATCTTAACAAAATCTGTGCTAAGCAGAGTTGACCCCCTCAGGAAACCCTGCAGTGAATGTTTTTTATAGCTGCTAGAGAGCACGACTTGTGTTCTTCCAAGTTCTTCCTTCCTACCCCCCAACACTGCCTAGTCCTCATAGCCCTAGTAGAGTAGTAATTGTCCTCTTGTATGCTATTCATTTACTTACACGCCTGCCCCACTTGAGAGCAGGGTCAGTATCTTTCCCCACTTTTGTGCCACACAAAGCCCACGGATGGTACTGCAAAGCTAATGCATCGAAAGATGAAGAGAGCATTCTTTGATGTTCTGGATCCTACTGTTGGGTTTGCCAAATGTTTGTTTTCTGTTTTTTGTTTTCATCTATGTGACCCAGAGGTGATCTTGTGGGTCCCTGACTCTTGGAGATTTATAGATCAAATCAACTCGACCCCACTCTGTCACATCCGTAGCTGGCAGAAGCCTGGAGCCCTCCCTGAATCCCGTGAATTCCTGGGAGCCCAGTTCTTCATGAAGCCCTCCTCCTCTCCCTACGAAACCATCACCCCTTTCCTGAGTTCCACTAACCAGAAAATGTGAATGGAGGAGTCTTTATTGATGATTTAGGAGCAGAAACAGAGTTTGATGACACAGCAAGGCAAGGAACTTCTTAAGATGAGCAGCCCCACCAACTCCTTCAGTGGCCTGAGTGGCCTTGCAACTCGGCCACTGCCCGGTGACTTGGAATTTTCACCTGGTCCTAATGTCTCTCTTTTTTGCTCTCTCTCCCTCCTTGCATTTCTTCTCTTGTCTTCTTATGTTCCCCCTTCATTTGCGAAGTGAGAAGAGAACTTCTCTCCTCCATCTATTGCAAGCCAGTTTTACTTTACTCTTTGAAGTTTTATGGCCGAAAAACACCCAAGCCCTCAATGTCCCAAGAACATTCCCAAACAATTGCCATGATGATGAAAATTTCTTTTATTTCATAATGTAAGGATCTCAAGCAGTTTATAAATATTGCTGGATAGAAAGTCTTCTCAACCCTGTGAGGCAAAGTCAAAATACAAACTAATTTTTAGCTCATCAGCCCTGTTCTTTTTTATGTGAATATCAGCAAAAGCACTGCCTGAGTTACAAACATCCAGGTCAGAATGTCCCCTCAGACACATGCTCCCAAGGCCAGGGACATTCCTTTCCACCTCCGTCTCTCACTTTCCTTTCCCTCTTGTGGAAGAGAAATGCTACCAAGTGAAATAAGCAAAGGGGCAAGTGACACATCTCTCCAGCTATGGCTCGCTTTCCCCATGCCTCCTCCCTGTCCTGCCCCTCCTGGCAGAGGTGCAGACCTGCTGATCTGAGCAGGCAGAGTACGGAAGGGCACCCCTCCCATCCCTGGAATTGGCGGCAGGGACAGGGTCCCACGGAGCGGGCTGTTTGAGGAGAGGATGAGGAAGATCCTTGAACTATAAGAGCCACGGACGTCGCATCCTCTGAGCCTGCATGTGAGCCAACAGTGTTGCTATTTTGGATCTGTTGAGAGTGCATTAAGCACTTTGATAATTTAAAACCCTAATTGACTTTTATCCTCACATTAATTGTAGGGAAATGATTTGCCTTCCTGGGGGTTACTTCTTCCTTTGATTGGCAGCCTGGGGCAAGTCTCTTCTCTGAGGACTCTGGGTTCCAAGTAACCAATTTGCAGAGGAACTTTCAGAATCCTACTGAATTTTAATGTGGGGACTGCATGAATTTCACTGTCTTCACCAAAAAGTCTTTAATTTCCCCGTTCCCTCTTCTCTTCAACCCCATCCTTCCCCAGAGCAATACAGGTGTCTGAAGGTAAATAAATCCATCAGGGTGGCTCATAATCCTAAATATCTACATTTTGTTAAAGCCAGGAAAATAGGCCAAAGTCAGTTAAACTTCCCCAATGCTCTTTCTACCCCCACCCCCCCAAATCAAAAAAAAAAAAATCCCAGCTGTTTGTTTTTAATTTGTCTATTTTTCTTGTTATAAATAGATGTTCCTGAATCTAGTGTGTGTTACAAAAATAAAACTAATTTGCAAAACCAACAAAGAACCTACTGCCAAGAAATGCATTTAGGTTGATCTGGAGGGGAAAAGTGTATATGGGGATTATGTATTCACGTGGCTACCACAGCTGAGGTTTCTGTCTTATGATATCAACCTCAAAATACTATGAATGTGACAAAAGGGTACAAACTTTCAGTTATAAGATGAATAAGGTCTGAGGGTTTAATGGAAAACATGGTGACTATAGTTGATAGAACTGTATTGTATTACTGTTCCATACAGGCTAAGAGAGTAGAACTTAAAGGTTCTCACCAAAACAAACAAACAAATAAATAAGGGGATGGTTGTGTTAATTAACTTGTTGGGGGAATCCTTTCACAATGTATACATACATCAAATCATCACATCGTACACTTTAAATATCTTATAATTTTATTTGTTAATTATAGCTCAGTAAAGCTGGAAAAATATGTCATTAATGTGTACTTGTCCTCAAATGTGGAATAATTTAATAAGATTCTATTTTCAATCGTTTGTGGGATGGAGTGGGTGGAGGAAGGAATAAAACTCTGCCTATACCAACTGCCATAGTCAGACCTTTGTCATTTAGTGAGTTTAATTAAAGTAAACTGATCAGACAGATTTTCCTGTCTGGAGACACCAGAGCCAAGCTTCTCCACTATATGACTGATAACTTGTCTCCCATGTCCCTATTTAGAGCTATTGAGCTACTTCTACAATTCCCACCAGTTATAGATATTAGTGGTATTAGAGGTGGCCCACTCTCATTAAGAAGAAGACGGGGAAAAAAACCTGGACTCTTAAAAAAATATATTAAAATGCAAATAGTTTGAATTAACTGGCTGTTTTCACCTGTGATTAGGGATGGCTACTAGCTTCCACCTCTAAGAATAAGGACTTTGCTGTTTCCTGAAATCATTATCAAATATGAGAACTGGGGAATGAGTTTGGTAGGACATGTGCTAAATCTTGATGCTCCGTGCAGAGTGATTTTTAAGAAATTTCCTGAAAAGTTATCCAGATTGGCAGAAAGAACGAGAAGATTTCCTGACACTTAGATCAAGTTCTTACAATTAGAGCACCTCCAAAGAAGAAATGTTTGTACCCTAATCCAGTACAGAGGCTCAAATCAGTGAAGACTTGAGTGTCATAGGCTGGGTCCCCTGGCAAGCACTTGAACACAGAGATGTGTGTGTAGGAGGTTTCTGAAGGATGCTCTTGGGATTAGCACTTGTAGAAGAAAATAGGAGAAGGCAAGATTGGGCACAGAGAAGTTGAACTGTAATACTGGACACCTCAAAGGAAGACACAGTTAACCCTGTGGGGAGTTTCAAAGATGGAATCATTCTCAAAGATGCCCTGTGTGAGGCAGAGGGAGGGAAAAGACTATAGCACATGTTGATTTGTCATTGGATATGGACTACTAGGAGGGAGATGAGACCTTGGCCAGTGGATTCTCTTCAGTTAAGGCAATCCCTGGGGTGATGGATAGACAAAGCCAGTTTGTTTGCAACACTCCCTATAGGAATAAGTCATTCTTGAAAGCAGATCTGAGCAGTGCATTGAGTGATGAGGAAGTAAAAGAGTTGTGGTTAAAGGGTTGTTGCTATGAAAGCTGGTAGGATTTTTTGTTTCTCACTTTTGAGGTAAATACAGGAAGAAGAATGCATTCAGTGTCATATAAATTTTCCCCCCTCACATTTGCCAAGAAATTTCTTCATGAAGAACACTCTACTGGTTATTTAGTACTGCTAGTAAATATTCTTGGTTTGCCTGAACTGTGATCAAAAAGGTATATTCATATGCAAATCCACATTCTTAGGGAAAAAAAGGTGGGATAGATAACTGATTCCTGGAGGATAACTTCAGGACCCCAAAGTGGAGACAGCAAGCGCTCAGCTTTTACAGGTAGTGTCCAGCCACTTTTCACTTGGGCTATCCAGGCTCATTAGTGGAGCAATTTGTGCAAATTTTTCTATCTACAGCTCTGCTAGAATACTTGTAAATGTGTTTGAAAGCATTTTGTTTGTTTTAACGAAAAATGGGTAGTGCTCTTGGCCTTTTGAATAAAGGGATGAATCATTAGATGAAAACCTGGTTAGAAACATACACACAGAAAATGAAGAACATCATGATCAGGTTATTTATTATCAAGGTAGTTCCTTGTTCCTTGAAGATCTATGTTTATTTTTAAAAAACATAAGAAGCACAAATATTTTATAGTCTGGTATCTTATAATTTTAATATTTCATGTATTTGTGGTCTGGTTCTATTATTGTCTGTTATTTCTGCTTGTTCTCTTTCATGTTGTCTTTTTTAACTGATTATATTTTTGACTGTGTGCTGGTCATTTTACTTAAAAATAATTTAGTAATGATTGATGTCTGAGATGATGGAACTTTGCTCTGGAGAATATTTTTACCTGTTCCTGGAGCACTACCAGTAAGGGACAAGTTCAAGGCTTGATGTTCCTTAGACCATCCAGGTGATGCAAACCTGGGCTGCAAATCCATGTAAGGGATGGTTTACCTTTGGCTTTTCATTTGCTAGAGGGTATAGGCATTTGGATTCTCGTTTAATGTATTTGGGGAAGAAATAGGACTTCACACCCTGGTTGGGGCCCTGGCTTTGGCTTCTTCCTTTTTCTTTGTAAGGCCAGCAAAACAGCACCTCAGTTTGCATGTTTCTTTAAGTTTGATAATTACTGTTGGGGTCAAAGTAACTTTGTATGCTCCCTGGGATTTTGCCTTCTAGATTTTTTTTCAGATTAAGTCTTTACTATCTTATTAGCGCTTAGATTTCAGACAGAAAAAGCAGAGAACCCTATGATTTCACTGATATGTAGTATATAAACCAAAAACAACAAAAGAACAAGACAAATGAGAAACAAAAAGTCATAGACAGAGACAATAGTTTAGTTGTTACCAGAGGGTACGGGGTGTGGGGGGAGGGAGATGAGGTTAAGGGGGATCAAATATATGATGATGGAAGGAGAACTGACTCTGGGTGGTGAACACACAATGGAATTTATAGATGATGTAATACAGAATTGTACACCTGAAATCTATGTAATTTTACTAACAATTGTCACCCCAATAAAATTAAAAATAAAGAAAAAATAAAAAGAAATTAAAGACAGGACAAACCTACTGATCTTACATAACTGTATGTTAACAAGTTAAATAAGCTAAATGAAATGAATAAATTCCTAGAAAGGCACAACTAAAAAAAAAAAAAAAAGAAAGAAAAAAGGTAAAAAATTAATTTTATCCATTTTTTTAGTTACCCTTACTGGAAGAAAAGAAACCTCTGTGCTTCTTATCTGTCGGCAAACCATGTGGTATTCTCTGTGAAAATTCAAGGGATATCAGGACTCATATTCTTCAGTATCTCAAACTTGCAAGCTTATATTGTTGGTTGAAGTTGAATTAAATCGAGTTATATATTGGCTCTGCATGGCTCTAAGTTGCAAACTCTCAATAAGCATGAATCTGATTTTCCATCTAGAATGTAATCACATAAATATAAGATTTTGTATTAAATTATCATAATTTCTCTAAATCTAACAGAATATGATACCAATACTTTAAAAAAGTAAAGCTACAGAAATATCTGTATCATCAGTGACATTTTCATTTTTAAGTTCTTCATAATTTACTCAAGAGGGGTTAGCTTTCAATAGCTTATTTGAGGAAGAGCAAAGAAAAAAGGAGACAACAAATATTTTTTCAGCACAGGAGAGGCAGTCATTTTCAGTGATAAAGAGAAAATTCAAGTCCTCCTTATAATTATACAGCTAGCATGTAGCAATCACATAAGAAAAGCCTCTCACCGATAACAATGTGATGTGAACTGGCCAGTATAGGGTAATTTTCCTTATTTAAAAAGTGCCAAACACAATTAATCTTGAATAACTTTTAAAAGAATAATGAACTTTTATCTCTTCCATTCAAGATGACTCCAACCTGGAGAGACAAGTTTTTTTTTTTTATTATTATCTTGGGAACTAGTTACCCACAATGAACCCTTGTGACATAAATGAAACCTGAAACTCTTTAAGAGCCAGATATCTTTACATGAGGTCGATTTAAACCAAAAAAGATTTCATTGTCTCAAATAAATTATTCCATCTCCCCTGCAATGCTGTGGTTTATAATAGTGTTTTTATTAGTTTTGACCACAATTATGCCACTGTGAGCTTCCCCACCTGCCCAGACAAGAGTGATCTCCCTGTTTCTGGAATGCTGGTTGCATTTACTCTTCATACCACGCAACTGGCGCTTAGCATTGCATAATGTTACTTAGCCTTTTATGTGCATGGCTATCTCCTCAAGGAGACTAAACCCTTGCAAGACAAGGGCTCTGCCATGCCATGCCTTCTTAAAAATCCCGGAAGTGCCCAACCCAGTGCCTTGTACACAAAATGCTCAGCACATGTTTGTTGATGGTCATGATAATTAACATTTGATTGGGGCAAGAAATGTGTCTTATTCATTCTATTTCCTCAGCTCCTATCACACTGCCTGGCCCAGAGTAGATACTCAAGAACAGTTTACTGAAAGAAGGAACAAATGAATAAAGGGATGAATCATTAGATGAAAACCTGGTTAGAAACATACACAATACACACAGAAAATGAAGAACATCATGATCAGGTTATTTTTCAGGCTTCCTTTTTAAAAATTCAAAGTCAAAAAACAAAGAAAATGGGGAAAAAAAAGTAAAAATACAAAAGTAATGAACACTTTCTTCATTTTCTTTTAGTTGATGGTGGAAGGACAGACAGACTATGTCTGCCCATAGGCAGAAGCAGCTCTCTGATGGGGATATGGTAAAAAGTTCAACTTAAGAATCAAGGAACTGTTTTTAAATTCCAAGCCCACAATCCCTTATCCAATATCTTTGGGCGTCAAATGTGTGTTGCAATTCAGATAGCAAATTTTTGTAGAGAAAAATGAATAAATATTCATCCAAAGTGGGATTATAAAAAAAAAATGAAGACTGAATGAACTCACCCCAAGGTCAGGTTTTGATGCTATATGAGTTTGTTAGGAACTTATGAAAGTAAATCAGGTTTTAGAATTTGAGGATTTCTGAATTGTGGAAAAGGGATTTGGGCCCTGAGTTTGTCGTCCGTTAGGGGGCAATACGATAAAGTCCAATTCCCCATGGAGATTCTGTCCCTTTTGCAGTCCACCCAACATTCTATTCCCCGATATTTACAGAGGGGTCATCTTTCATGTTCTCCTCTTCCAGTTTTGCAATTTGGGGGGAATGTGTGATGGTGAGGTGCAACAGAGAAAACCCTCACATCTGCTCGGGCCTGCTCCTTGGTCTTGGCAGTTCAGGGAGGCTAGTCACACCCAAGGCCCCCTGCCAATCTCTGACTCTTAGCAAGTACTGCTTTTTGCACCCTCTGACCAGAAGTAAGAAATACTCCCGGGGAGCTGGTGATATTCAGCAGCTGTTCCTCCTCAGGAACAAGGAGGTAACTTAAAAGTGTTGTGCAGCCGTGTAAATCTTTTACTTTTTTGCCTCATCCTCACTAGAAATGAAGTACCTCTTTGCTCAGTGCGATTGATTTGATATGCATTTCTGAACAGAAGAGTGCCAAATACATCTTCTTGCAATTCTGCTTTGACCATGCCATTTTCCTGCCGTAGATCTTTCAGAAGCTTTCCACTGCATGCTGAGTAAAGTCCTTTAAGGCATTTATGCTCTTCCTTCCAGCCTCTTCTCTAGTCTCCTGGAGATGTACAGTGTTGTACCCCTGCTTGTTTCTCTTCCATCCCGCCACTCCTTTCTCCCTCTCTTCTTTTCTTCCACAAGTATTTATTGGGCATCTCTTACGTGGATATACAGACACTGTCCCTGCCTTCATGGAGCTTTCATGTGATCTGTGCTTTTGCAGCAGCCACCATTGGTCTCCTTCCCTTGTCCCCTCACCCTTACCACTTCAGTACACATCTGTCCAATTCCCGGCATCTGCATTTCTTTGCCTGGGGCTTCTCTCTGTCACCTATATGGCAGACTGGAAGTGTTGGGAAATTAATGCCCTGCCCCCACCACACACACACACACACACACACACACACACACAGCATCCTTCAATCAATGGCTGGAATACATAATTACACCAGCTCCCTTATCCCTTTGGGGTGAGGCAACTCTGAGGTGCAGCTTATACACTAGATCCCAGAATTCCCCAGAAGGTTCAGTTCTAGTTACTTACAGTGGCAACTTGTTTAATAATGAACGCTTTATTGGTTCTCTTTCCTTCTCTGTCTCATTTCCCTTTTCCCTTACCCAAATTTTCTAGGATTAACCTCAAAATAAACTACTTGCACTTGAGTTTTACCTGGTCCAGCTTGGGAGGAACCCAAACTTAGTTCCTGAATAGCCTTGCACTTTCTTATGTCTGCATAAGAGAGAGCACAGAATGTGGGACAAGCACAGATTTATCAGCAGTCATGCCTGGATTTGAATCTTGGTGCTGCCATAGACTAACCTGTGAGCCTGGGCATATTTACACAAGGGGGGAAGTGGCTTAGCACCATACGAAGCTGAGGTTGAAAATAGCACATAGTTGGCAGTAGACTTGAATTTTATCTTTCCAAATTCCCATATCTTTATTCAAGCTCTCCTCTCTGGCTGGACTGTTCTTTTCCACCATTGTTGCCCATGGAAACTTTGCATATGCCTCTAACTTCTCCTCAGCCATGAGGTTTTCTCTGATGAATGCAGCAAGGAAGGAGGTCTTTTGCGCCTGCGTTCCTATAGTGTGTGTTACTGGGAGAACTGTCACTTACATAGCACTGGTCATAAGGTAACTTGTGTTATAATGACGTGTCTCCCCTTCCCTCCCCTACTCATTGTAAACTGACAGTGAGCAGGAGCCACGTATGAACCCAGGACAAGGCTTTTTGTTTTCCTGAGCATCTGGTAGAAGTACTTCTAGCCCCGTGGTTGGTGGAACTTTGATGATCGACTCACAGGCTGGGGAATAAAACCAAGATCCCATGGCACTGATTATTAAGTTCATATAACTGTGTTTCCATTTCTGATTATGAACACCCGGTGTCTTAGTCCACTTGGGCTGCTGTAACAAAAATACCATAAACTGGTGGCTTATAAACATCAATTTGTATTTCACAGTTCTGGAGGTTGTCCAAGATCGAAGTGCTGGCAGACTTGTGTCTGGTGAGAAACCTGCTTCTTAGAGAGGCTTTTTGTTGTTTTTGTTTTTTCCTGTAACCTCAACGTGGTGAAAGGGGTGAGGGAGCTCTCCTAGTCTTTGATAAGGGCACCAATCCCATTCATGAGGACTCTAATCATCAAGACCTCATCATCTCTCAATGGCTCCATCTCCTAATACCATCACCTTGGGAGTTCAGTTTCAGCACATGTGAGTTGAGGGGATGCAAACATTCAGAACATAATACCCTGCCTTTTAACAGTTGAGAAAAAAAAAATAAATTGACCTTTTCTTTCCCAGGATCTTGGGACCTAAGATAATGGGGAGTCAATCTCAGGGCAATTTCTGTCAATGAATTGTTCCCTATACTCAAAGCTCTTCTTTGTGTTGTTTCCCTACCCGTTTTTTGTGGGGCCCCCCTGAAAGGTGGTCCTGAATGCTTTATTCATGAACAAGAGGCATTGTGGGCTGCCGCTACTGCCCTGAGGTTATTGGGGACACTTCCATAGCACCCACCAGGCTCCCTGTAGGTACCCACCCTTTTTATGACATCTGCCCACCAGCCATGGCAGAAAGGGGACAGAACACAATGCAAGATCACATTGCTGCTTCTTTTGTTGTTGTTTAGTATTTATTTTATAGAAGTTGTACATACACATAATATTAGTCAAATAGTCCACAAGACTAATTACCAAAACCAAGAGTTGTTCTCTATGCCCAGCCCATTCTAGCTCCCCAGAGGCAACCACATGCAATAATTTTAATTCTTTCTGTTGAGATTTACCTTCATATCTCTAAGTAACATGCTTCTTCATTTTAAGTTACTTCATTTTCAGTAACTTTAGTTACTTCTTCATTTTCCACAATGACTAAAATGAAAAAAAAAAGATTTAACTTTATTCACAGCATTCCCCCTATCTCTCACATGCCTACTTCCTATACCCTTTTTCTCTCAAAATAGTTAAATAATAATGTAGAATATGTCAATAATCAGTATTTACACAATTACAGTTATATAAACACTTTTGTTCATTACTCGCCCAGACTGTATACTCTTTCTTTTCCTGTCTTTTATTTTTGTTTTTCTACAACTTTTCTTTTGTTTTTTGTTTATTTTTGTTTTTCTACAACTTAATGATTGTCTTATTTTATCATTGGCTTGGTTTTCTCTGTAGTTATCATTAATTCAGCTCCAAATACTCCCTCAGTAGTTTAAATGTTCTCTTAATATTTGCAAATATCAGCTATTCTATCAGTTTTAACTTCTTGAATACATCTTTCCTAGATGGAGCGTTCTGATGTGTTCCATCCTGGTCTGGTTGCTCTCCATCTCTAGCACATAATTCTCATCTTGAGAATCTCTCTTCATCATAATTCCAGAAGTTTCTTTTCTCTCTTTTTGAGACTTTTCATGTTTGAAAATATTTTTATTTTACCCTCACACTGAATCAAAGATTTGGCTGAATAAGAGAGCTCTCACAATTTAAAAGGCAATTCCCTATTGTCTTTTTACTTTCACTGAGGATATTTTCAGATCTAATGCAATTACAAAAGTTGATCCTTTATATGACAACGGTTTTGTCCTTCTGGAGACTGGTGAGTTTTATTTTTTATTTTTTTCTGAAATTTAATGATTATGTGCCTTGATACATGGATCTGCTTTTTCAATGGGCTTTGCATTCAGGGGGCTTTTTAATTTGGAAATTCACATCCAAATTTATTTAAATTATTCTCTTTGCTTATTTATTTCCCTCATTTCTTTCCCTATTCTCTTTCAGAAATTTTATTATTGAGATGTTGGAGTTCCTGGATGAATTCTATAATATTTTTAATCATTCTTTCTTATATTGTCTTCTTATTTTACAGCTCTTTTAACAAGTTTTACATTTCTACCATCACAGTTTTAATTCCCAAAAACTCGTTCTTATTCTATGATCATCACATTTTTATGGTATCCCATTCTTGTTTCATGGATGTTACCACTTTTTAAAATCTCTCAAAGGATATTATAGTATTCTTTAAAAATCTTCATATCTCTTCATTGTTTCCATTTTTTCCCAAGTTTTCTTTGTCTTTTCCTATTTGTTTTTGTCAAAAACTGTGAAGAATCTAAGATTTTTACCCCACTTGCAGGCTAACAAGTTAGCCTCACACAATTTCATGAATGCTGGCAGAAGACATGGGACTCCTAGGTCAGAGACAAAGGAAGGACTTTATTACTCACAGAAATAACCACAGCCAGAATATCAGCATTTGCATCAGTTTCCTGAACATAATTCCCCCAAGGCAACTCAAAGAAGCCTGGGTGATGCCTGCACACAGAACGGGTTGTGTTAAAGGATAGGAACCCCAAGTTTAAGTAACCCTAATCTTTTATAATGCACAGTAAGTCTTTCTGACTTTTGCTCCAGAGTAAGATAGTATACTGGACAGCAAACAAATCTGCCCTTTGCCTCAAAGGTAGATACTTTATCTCTATCTTTCTAGGCTGTTTGCTATACAAACATCTTTAAAAAGGTAGCCTAGAGCAAAAACACAGTGCCTTTCCTTGAAAAACACGCAGAATGTGAGAGACTCATAGAGAATTATCTCCCAACATTGTTTATTCTCTAGCTTTCATATGAAACACTTTCCTCAAGTGTCTGGTGATCCTTGACTATCTGCTCATATTTAGGAACTGCCTTAATGGTGTGAGCTTAGCTGCCTGGGTTTTGAAAGTCAAGTATAATAAATAAGTCTGGGAGATAGTGAGATAGGGAAGCAGGTGTCAACATTTAGGATTTAAGCTTCTACTTAACACTCATTTTCAGTATAGTTCCTTTGTTTTCGCCTTTGCCTGGTATCCCTCAATCCAGAGGCCCTTTGTTGTATGCTCTGTAAACTGCACTTTAATACAAGAGCCACTAGTCAGTCACATGGGGCTATTGAGCACGTGAAATGTGGGTAGTCTAAAGTAAGAGAAGCTATAAGTGGAAAATGCTCATCAATTTAAAAGACTTAGTAAAAAGAAAAGAAAGAAAAATATATCATTTAAAATTTTTATACTGATAATATGTTAAAGTGATAATATTTTGGAAACATTGGGTTAAATAAAATATATTACTAAAATTATGTTTACCTTTCTCTTTTTTTTTAAAAAAAAAAAAGGTGGCAAGTAGAAAATTCTGACGTTTGTGAAAGGCTTTTTGGTGATACAAATCTATTCACATATCTCTTCTAATCAGGGGAAGACCATTTTCAGGGATATTTAATTCCTTCTACTTAATACCCAGCAAGTCCTTCTTCTATCATGACGTCTTTCTCTTTGCTACCTACCCTATGAAAGGTCCTTTAATTTTAGAAAGTCATGTGATTAGATAGGGCCCACCCAGATAATCTAGGATAATCTCCCACCTCAAGGTCTGTAACCTTAATCACACAAAGTCCATTTTCCAGGTTGGTAGCATATTCACAGGTTTTGGGGATTAGGGTGTGAACGTCTTTGGGGGACATTATTCTGCTTACCACGGTATCAGTGTGTCCATCTTACAAATGATGAAACTGAAGCACAAGGAGATTGAACTCCATGTTCAAGGTTGCACAACTAATCGTTAGAGCTGGGTTTTGGACCCAGGCTGTTAAGAACCAGAGCCTGTGCTATAATCAGGGCTTAGATGACTGGGAAGTAAGAATAAAACAGGGAAAAAGGTTAAAAATTGGCAGAGGCAAAAGTCACCTTTTGGCGGAAGCCTTAAGTATGTGAACTGCATTCCTGTTGAAGGCTTATCTCTATTATTTTTAAAGGCTTGGATAATGAAAAAAGAAGAAACATCCTTTTTTTGTTGTTCTTAAGAGGCTTAAATCACGTACGGCTCATTTATGATGACAAGTATATAGGTTCCGGGAAAACTGAACTACTCTGGGTCTGTTTGAAATTGATAAAAATTCCTGACCCTCATTGAACTATGGACAAAAGGGATATGTCCTTTCGAGCATTCCTGACTCATCAATTTTATAAAGCCTTTGTTTCAGAGCTGGGAAAAATATAAGGGCGGACATTCCCAATGTGATGAAAAGAAAACTGAACTGGGAGTCCAGACGTCTAGGTTCCCAATCTGCCACTGATAAGCTGCGTTATCACGAGCTAACAGCTCCCATTCATCTTTCTGAAACCCAGTTTCTCATTTGAAAATGAGAGGTCTGACAATTAAGTGCACAAACTTGTTGCAATGATGTTGATAATCTTTTTTTGATATCAGAGAGATTACTCATTATGAATTTGTACCAACTGTAAAAACAGCCAAGTTTACTATTTGGAAGTGCTGAAAAGGCTGTGTGAAAGAAGTTAAATGATCTGAACTTTTCGCCAACAATTCATGCTTTTGCATCACGACAATGCACCAGCTCACACGGCACTGTCTGGGAGGGAGTTTTTAGCCAGTAAACAAATAACTGTATTGGAACACCCTCCCTACTCACCTGATCTGGCCCCCAATGACTTCTTTCTTAACTCAAACATAAAGGAACTATTGAAAGGAAGACATTTTGATGACATTCAGGACATCAAGGGTAATACGATGACAGCTCTCATGGCCACTCCAGAAAAAGAATTCCAAAACTGCTTTGAAGTGTGGATGAGGTGCTTCCCAAGGGGAGTACTTCAAAGGTGACCATAGTGATATTCAGCAATGAGGTGTGTAGCACTTTTTCTAGGATGAGTTCGCGAACTTAATTGTCTTAAATACTACTTGTATTTCTTTATAATAATGATGGTTTTGTCAATATCCCATCTATGAGTATGTATAGTTAACATGTCCAGGAGTTGTTTTCTCAAATATAGAGTTACTGGTGTGCTCTGTCCCATTCCCCCTTTCTCTCTCCCCCTCATCCATTCAACAAGTTCTTACTGAGCACCAGACGTATGCCAATCATAGTTCTAGGCACCATTCTAACCAAAAATACCTGCCTTCATAAAACATTCTAATGGGAGAGATAGAAAAAGAGACATTGGTAAATACACACACACAAACACACACGCACGCACACAATTTATAGTGAAAAGTGGTAAGGAGAAAAATGTGTGCTGAGGTGAAACATAGGAAGTGTCAAAGTGGGAGTGACACCTTACAATTTTTGATAGTGTATTAGTTATCTGTTGCTGAATGTCAAATTACCTCAAACATTAGTGGCTTAAAACAACAAACATTTATTATCTCATTTACCGTGGCTCAGGAATCCAGGCGTAACCTAGCTGCATCCTCTGGCTCAGGGTCTTAAGGCTGTAATCAAGGTGTTGGCAGGGCCTGCAATCATCTCAGGGCTCAAATCAGACAGGAATACACTTCCTAGATCACTCACGTGGTTGTCGGCAAAGTTGTTTTCTTGCAGGTTGTTGAACTAAAGGCCTTAGCTTCTTATTGGTTCATGGCCAGAGGCCTCCCTCAGATCTTTGTCACATCAGCCTCTCCATGGGGCTGCTTACAACGTGGCAGCTGGTTTCCCTCAGAGTGAGTAAATGAGAGAGCAAGAAAGGGCAAGCAAGGAAGCCACAGACAATTTGTGACCTTATCTCAGAAGTGACATCCCATCCTTTTTCTATTCTGTTTCTCAGAAGTTCATAGGTCTACCCTACACTCAAGGGGAGGGGATTATGCCAGGGCATAAAGACCAGGGGATGAACACCATGGGGGACCATCTGGGAAGCTGCCTACCAAAGATGGGCTCGGCAGTGGAGGCCTCACTGAGAAAAGGTGACATCTGAATAAAGACATGTAGCAAGTGAGGGAAGGAGCCGTATCTGGAAGAAGCTCATTCCACACAGAGGGAACAGAACATGCAAAGGTCTTTAGTTAGGAGCAAAGCTAATATATTCTCCATGTAAAAATCATCAACTAGATAATCTCTAAGATTCTTCCATATTTTGTCAGGCTCTGTGCAAGACCAAGAGTGTCAGCAACCCTGAGCTCAACAAATCAAAGGAAAGTTTATCAGGCCCATACATAGACCCTAAAGCTTTGTTTTTAAGAGGGTGGTCTGTGATTCTATCTCATAGTACTTTCCTTTAAATTCAGAAATTGTCTGAAAACAAAGATGCTCTCAGTCTAGCAAAGGTTGTTAACCTAGAGTCTGTGCATAGAATTCAGGGTCCAAGAACTTGGATGAGAATTTTTTGTTTCTAGTTTTACTAAGCTTTGACTGAAATTTAGCGTGTCCTTCACTTATGAGTGTCGTGTGGTCGCCAGCTTCCCAGATGGCCCCAGTGACCCCATTCCAGTGTTCACACCCCTGTTCAGCCCCCACCCCCTACATTGTACCTGAGTAGGTCTGTGTGACCAACAGGATGCAGAAGTGGTGCTATACCACATCTGAGATTAGGTTATAAAAGACGATGGCTTCTGTCTCAGGCTTTGCTCTCTTTCTCCATCATTCACTCTGAGGGCCACATCTTGAGGACACGTGACAAGGAATGATGGTATCCAGCCAAGAGCCATCGAGGACCTGATGCCAGCCAACAGCCACATGAGTGACCTTGCAAGTGGATTCTCCAGCCTTCCGAGGATTCAGCTCCAGCCCATAGCTTGACTTCTGCCTCCTGGGAGACTCTGAGTAGAAACACCCCGCAGGATTCCCGACCCTCAGAAACTGAATGTAATGATGTTTGTTACTTTTAAGTTGCTAAATTGTGTTATGCAGCAATAGATAACTAATACAGTAGGTGGCAAACTCAGTACTATTAGCAGCACCTAGTATTTTGTCATCAGAGATCACAGTTACTTTTGTATCATATCATAGTTATTGCAGAGAGAATCAATATATGAGGTGTGATTAAAAAAAAAAAAGTATGGTGAATACAGCTGCCGAGTACCATCCAATGGATAGGCAGGGATCTTTAATATGGGAAGCAGAAGTCAAACCTTAGTAACAGTGTGTGACAAGTTTCAACTTGTTTGGTGTAGTCAGTTGGGTGTGAGCTACGGTTGAGAGAAGGGGTGTGTGTGTGTGTGTGTGTGTGTGTGTGTGTGTGTGTGTGTTATTTATTTTTAAAGATTTTATTGGGGAAGGGGAACCAGACTTTTATTGGGGAACAGTGTGTACTTCCAGGTCTTTTTTTTTTCCAAGTCAAGTTGTTGTCCTTTCAATCTTAGTTGTGGGAGGTGCCGTTCAGCTTCAAGTTGTCCTTTCAGTCTTAGCTGTGGAGGGCGCAGTTCAGCTTCAGGTCCAGTTGCGGTTTTCTAGTTGCAGGGGGCGCAGCCCATCATCCCTTGTGGGAGTCGAACCGGCAATCTTGTGGTTGTGAGGACACATTCCAACCAACTGAGCCATCCGGGAGCTCAGCGGCAGCTCAGCTCAAGGTGCCATGTTCAATTTTAGTTGCAGGGGGTGTTGCCCACCATCCCTTGAGGGAATCGAGGAATCGAACTGGCAACCTTGTGGTTGAGAGCCCACTGGCCCATGTGGGAATCAAACCGGTAGCCGTCAGAGTTAGGAGCATGGAGCTCTAACTGCCCGAGCCACCGGGCCAGCCCCAGGTGTGTTTTAAAGTGTGCTATAAATCATGGATCACGAACAATGCATTAACATGAAATGGGTAAACGGATTCATCCTTTGTCATGACAATGCTCCATATCACACATTGCTTCTGATACGGCAGTTTCTGTCACATGAAAACATTAGGGTGTTTTCTCATCCACCTTATTCACCGGATCTGGCACCATGTGACTTCTGGCTCTTCCCCAAAGTCAAAATGACCATGAAAGGCAAACATTTTGAACCAATTCAGGACATCGAGGCAGCCACAACAGTGCAACTGAAGACACTCATGAAAGAGGAGTTCCAGAACTGCTTCAGAAAGTGACAAGAACAATGGGATAAGTGTGTTCCAATCGAGGGGGAGTATTTTGATGGGGATTAATGGCCTTGTGTCCCTTACTGTAATAATTTTCATTATTTAAATATTCACCGTATTTGTTGATTACACCTCATATCATCACTGCTCTAAAATTACAGAGGAACATGTGTTTACATATTAATAAAGAAGCACTGTATTACTTTATCAGAACTTAAAATTTTTGGTAATTGAATTTCAATATAATCAGTATCCTTTATAATCTTATGTAGGTATTTTAATTTTTTGCATTTGAAAACATTCTTCTGAGAAAGGGCCCAATAGGCTTCACCAGACAGCCGAAGGGCACCAGACACATTAAGGGTTCTAGATTTGGGAGTCCTGCCTACTCCTTGCTGATGCGTATGGGGACTAAAAACACTTCCCACGGGCACAGCTAAGTTCTGCATGGCCAAGATGGCAGAATCTCCCAGGTCCGGGCCAGCTGTCTGCCAGAAGGATACAGGATGAGCATGGTTGGCCAGGCAGGCCTGCTGAAACTGGCAGGAAGAAGGAGCAGCTTCTGCAGTAAGCCTGGAGTCCTCCAGCACCAGGAGCTCCCCCTGCCCATGGTTTGCATCAAACACTGCCCTTCTCTTTTCATCCAGTCTCAGAACTGCTCTTTTAATTGGTTGCCAACCCCGAACTATGCAGAGCATTGCAGAATGCAGTCACTATGCTGACAGTCATGTGAGAGTCAGCACAAAGCACCCATGCGCTGAGAGGCAAGAGGCCCGGACTCATCAGAGGCAGCTCAGAGGAGTGAGCTAAACTGGAACCCTTGCCCAAAGACCATTGCCTCTCTCTTTGATCCTCAGGAGTCGTGTCTGGAGGAAACTGGCCCCCGGGACCATCTCCCAGCCCTTTGTGAATGCGTAGTCAGTGCCAGGACCTCCACTTCCATAAGAGTATGTCCCTGCTCTTAGAAATCCTAAGTGATAGAGCCAGAGGAAAGCTAGAGAACACTGGCCACCCTTTCTTTGGTCTCAGTCCCATTTTAGAGATGTTGACATTGAGACCAAGAAGGGTGAAATGTCTTCTCAGGACCATGAGATTCATTTGCCAACAGGCGGGTCAAAATGTTGGTGTCCTAACAAAGGACCGGCTTGGGGCTGGATATATAAAAATATGTTGAAGGAATGAGTAAGCACAATCCAATCTGAGTTTTCTTTCTATCCATCAAGACTTTATACACTTTCACTCAAGGAAATGGAAAAAACAATGGGCCTGAGTAAACTTTATTTTAATTTTCTCTTTGTCAAAACAAATGCTAAACCATCTCCCATCTCTCCTTCCTGGTTTCTTCACTCCAAAATCTAAAAAACACCCACATTTTGGCAAGCTCCTAGGTCACAAGACTATACTTTGTTGTGAATTTCATAATTCTGGGTCATTATTACTTTAAAATGAAACTGTACTCCAGGTTGATACAATACCACTTGGCCTGGGGTGAGGAGGAAAAGAGGAAGTGAAAGTGCTAGGTACTCTCTATCACCTGGGATAAATTGGTAGGGAAGAGAGAGGGATCACCCCTGCTTGAAGGTCAGGGGTGAGTGCAGAGGTGTCTGAGGAAACCTGGGCTATTGGGCTGACCCCTGTATCTCCACTGCTATAGCAGCGCCACAAGGCAGCACATACAGTAGGTGCTCAATAGAGATGTGTTGGTTTGCTGATTGACTGACAGATGAGTAAAAACACCCTATAAGCTGACCAGTGGTGGCCTCTACAGCCATCTCTATCTTTTCCCTGCAGATGAGATGGGCCACTGAGAACTAAGATCCTAACTGATCCAAGGCAGAGGTAGATCTTGAACACAGCTTTTTGGGCTCCAGTAATGAGGAAACACAGCGCCCAGGTAGGGTTCTGCATTGCACACGTGTGCAAGTGTGTCCCTTGCCAAGTGCACCTCTCTAGTCAACTAATAGGAGTTGGTGAACATCCATCAAAGGCAGGCAGCCAGACCCAAAGCCGGGCATCATATCCCAAAGCTGAAGTTTATCTTCTCCATGTTCATTACAGACAGCAGGAGCTAGGTCTTGGTCTTGAAGAATCACACTGTGGCTTTCAACAGCTGTCCCCAGCCTAAGGTTTTTCAATGAAGTATACTTCATTAACAACAACAAAAATTTTAATATACAAAGTACGATGCTGCAAAAAAAGTATACACACTTTAAGAAAGGAAAAAACTATATTAAAATTGTAATACTCAATAACTACCAATAACAAAAAATACAAGTCATGTATATACATGTTTTTGGCACCCCCAGGATATATAATACTACATATTATATGTATATATAAAAGGTATACCCTTTTTATCTTGACATATTCTCATGAAAATCAAATAAGGAAAAAAATCAAACAGGAAAAGAAAAATTATCCTTTTTCCTTTTTCCAGTCTTTTCAAAATACTTGGATGCATGCTAAGTTGATGAGTTCATGAATTGGACACTGCATGTGTTTTGAATTTCTATAAAATCCTTAGACGATTGCACTAGATGAAGGAATTTTTTTCTTTTTTATATATTTGAGGGGGAAGAAAAAACAGGAGGCAAATGCCTCCACTAGTTAAAGGTAATGTGATTTTAGCAATTCAGATCAACAAATATTTATTGACATCCTACTATACACAAAGCACTGATCAGTGCCTTGGAGAGTCATAAATGAACACATTAAATCCCCGTAGATAAGGATCTGTGCCTTGGGATACCTACAATCTATTATATACACAATAGGTAAAGTATATATACAGATAATGATAAAGCATGCAGAAAGTGCAAAGTGTAGTAAAAGACTTCAAGCAAAATGTTTTGGAGTGACAAAGATCAATTTTAGTGGAATGAGGGGGTTCAAGAGTGAATGCGAAGTGAGACAGAGGAGATAGTGAGGGTAGAAATAGAGAGTTAAGAAGGTGAGGCTAGTAAGGAAATGAATGGCAGGGGTAAAGAAAAAGTTAATTTTCTCCAAATGGGGAATATGGAACTCAGATCTACCATTCAATTATTCAATCTCTCTCTCTCTCTCTCTCTCTCTCTCTCTCTCTCTCTCTCTCTCTCTCTCTCTCTCTCTTCCCCCCCCTTCCATTCCTCCCTCCCCTCGCCCCAAGCTCCAGAGATATAAGAGGTTGTAGAAATTAAGTGCACAAGGTTGAGTAGGGAGTGAGGAGAGGGTTAACATTGGCCAAAGATCACCTTTTACTCAGAGACCTGAGAAAGGAAGGTTGAGGGGTCTTGTGACCTAATCCCTTTCCACCTTAGAATCTCTATCTTTACTCTCCCTAAGTGGTGTTCTTGTTTATACCTCTTAATGATAATGATAGATGTCAAGATGAAATAAAGCGAGAGAATATATCTGAGTACTGTGCTTTTGTCTTTCAACCAGGCACCTAAGTATATCCACAAATCAAACTCAGAAAAATGGTGATGTGAAAGGTATTGTCATCGTCCTTGATCCCTTAACCCTCCTTCTTTAAAGTGACACTCTGACCTTCTGTGTTTGCACTTTTTCTTGGCAATTTTTCTTCAATATTATCTTTCCTGTTTTCTTTTGAGCCATTATGTTATCTTTTCACTGCTGAATATTATTTCCTCTCTATCCACTCATTAGCTTATTTTAGCTACTTACTCTTTCCTGACTATTGCCTTTTGTACAAACTTCCCACATATGCCCCTTTGGCACTTTTCCAGCCATTTTCATTCTTAACTCCTGTTTTGTGCAGAGTTCATAAAAATGCATATGTTTTATGTATAGAAAACCCATTCCCAAGGGCAAATTTCACAGGAAGCGTCTCATAGGCCCCAATCATCAAATTCCACACTGTAACCTGGCCCCAAGTGCTTGTTGAAGCATTGCCCTTCTGATAGCACATTCTATCTGAGGCCATTGGAGCAGCACCCTGCAAATGGAACCTACCTCCGAAGGATCCCAAGAACAAGTGGCACAGAACACCCAACAAACTCCCTGCCTCTTTTCCTTCCTCTGTTATGAACTGAAACACAAAGCCTCATCCTAAATGCTTTCTAGGACAAGAGAGATTGACTGCCTCTGCTAGGGCAAAATACAAAAAAGGCCCGTTTACAGGTTGTTGCTGGGGGGTATAGTGAATCCTGGTACAAACCTGGAAGCTTCTCTTTCTGGATTCCTAAACTCTAAAAGGTTATTCTTACGTTCTTTTTGGACATTAGAGTACGATTACCTTCAGGTGGGCTCTTGCCTACAAATACAATAGATCTGTTTACAACGCCATCTTTGTGGCTATCGATAGAAGAAATGCTTGGATCACTCTCTAAATGCTGCCTGAAGATCCTCTGAGACTCACTTCCTACAGTTCCAAGAAACCCTTTAAGTTTAATGTTCAACAAGGTATCCTGCTATATTGTCAATGAAGCTTACACCTGTGGGAAAGGCCTCCAGTTGTCCTCCAAAATCCAGTCTCCCCCTCTACCTGGACAAATGACCAAAGTAAATTCCCAGCCTCCCTTGTCATCAAGGTGGCCCCTAGGACTATGTTCTCTCCAACACATGTGAGTCACAGTGATTTGCTTGACTTCCAGGCCAAGTCCATAAAGCCCTCCCACTGTTGGCTGACGATGCAGTTGTTGTTCCAGGTGGCTTTGGAATGCACATGATGAAGATGGCAGAGCAGCCATCAGCCTGGATCCCTGAATGATTGTACAGGATAATGGGTCCCCCATCAGAACGTCTGTCATGACTGTTGCATGAGAAAGAAATAGGCTTCTTTTTCTTAAACCACTAAACTTCTGCAGTATAACATGTAAACAGACCATTGTAATAACCTGAGAAGGCTCATCCACTAAACCATGAGCTTCTTAAAGGCAAGGACTATACTGCGCCTCATTCTGCATCAAATCTACAGTCCCTAACACAGTGCTTGGCATATAAAAAGCTTTCAATAGATGCATTTCTAATGAGTGGTATTGCTTAGGAAACATTATGGGATGGGCTTGCACATTTACTCACATCACCACTGAGATGTGCTTCTGAACCTGGTGTTTCTCATCATGCTTTCCTTGCTTGGTGGTCAGGATATATGGAAGGAGAGAACTAAGTGTCCAATCTAATTAAAGCGTTATCTGCTGCCATATTTAAACAGTCTCCCTGGGTAATGTTTAGTCTTTTGGGATAATTGCTCTTAATTATACTCACTTGACTTTTTCTAAGATTGTATCTAGGGTATAAGAGCAAAACATGTGAGTAAAAGGGTCTCAGACCTACCTGATGTCTTCCCCAAATCCTAGGTGCCTTGACTGTGGAGAATCTGATCTGTGGTAAGCTGCTGCTGAATTCTTTCCCAGCTTAGCCAAGGTCCTGTGGCCACTTCTTGTTGCTACAACCCCCTCAGTTGAATCAGTCTGCAGGGTAGACTTCTCTGAGTCTCTGTCATGTCCTTCCAGAGCCCCAGCCCTTCTCCAGCCTTTACTATGAGATTTCCTCACCTTGGCCATGGTGGCCGAAAGATGACACCCTGGCTCTTTCATACTATACAAGAATCAGGGAAGACCAATGAGTGCCATCTAAATCATATCTGAATACTGCCCTCTTAACTCAGCTGCACTGCCCCTTGTTGGTCCATTGCACAGAGGCCTCTTACAGATTCATAACAGGAAGGGAAATGAAAGCCCAGAAAGGGAAATTGAGGACTTACATGTCTGACAGTTTTTCTCTCCTCCTTTGTCTCCCTTCTTCCTATAGTCACGGGGGGGGGGGGGGCAAAAAGAATAGACTTTCTTCCTTTCTGTACATCAAATCCTCCTTCCACCCAGCAAACAAGCCTCATGGGATGGCCGTCAAGGCAGAAAATTTGTCTGATTCCAGAGTTTATTCCTTAGTGTAGAGAAGTGTGCACAAAGTGGGGTGCTTGATAGGTTAAATGGGAGATAAAGGATTTGAGAAAGTCTTTCTCTGTCATGTATCTGACTTTCAAGTCTTTTTAGAAACCTCTTATTTTCAATATCAGATGCTAACAAATCTGAAAATGTTGATGAAACTCAAGGAAGTAAGTCTTTTAAAAGATGTGATTGCAAGTAATGACCATGCTTCCCACATTCTTTTTATGAACGGGTCCCCCCAAATAAGCAAATTGATCTCTGGAACCCAGATAACTTAGTCTCCCCCGAGAGTCACACACTAGGAAATACAAAAGAAGGAAACCTCTGTTAGAGTTATATCTTATTACAACTCTGTTTGAGGCTTAGAACATCCTGAGATGTTGACTTAATAGGATGAGTAGAGGGTGAGAGGGTCCATGATATCCCTCATTTACCACCAAGGTCTTTATCAGCTATGATGTTGGCATAGGTGTCTGTTGCTTAATAACTAGCTGTCTCTCTTAAACTGTAGGGAATATGATTCTCTTTGCAAAAAAAAATCCCATTGGCTTTGACTTCTCCCCAAGTTTGGGCAGTGGGTGCCCTGGAAATGAATGCAGAGCATAGACAATAAGCTGCTAATTAGTTCCAGTCTTCTCCCACATCAGCTAGGAGCTCATTAAACTAAAGACAACCTGAATAATTGCGTGACTTGTTTACCTTTTCTCCTTTCAAAAAGGAGATTAAGTTAAACATAATTACTCAGGTCAGACAATCTAAAGCAGACATCTTAAAGAGAGACAGGGAAACTAAAGCCTTATAAAAATATTAGTGTCTATTATTCATTCTGACATTACAACAACAAAAGAGCTCCATTTTTCTTTAAAAAAACATTAAAGTTCATAATGTGAAGTTTTCCAATAATTCAATGAGGTAGTCTCCATTATTATTTACCTTTTGTAGGTGAAGAAACAGGCTTGGAGAAGTGGCTTAAGGAAGCAAGAAGTAAATGGAGCCAGGATTTGAGCCCAAGTTCTCTGCCTCTTGTGTCTATTTTCATTTTGTTATACACACCATCTGTCCATATGTCTAAGTGCCGTAGCTCCTGATTGCCAACATCTGGTGTGGGGTTGTTTTTTTTTTAAAGACAATTGTAGCAGGCTTATAGCCTAGAGCCCAGATGAATGAATGGTGATGTTCTGCAGACTTCCACAACGTAGCAATTGACTTATTAGTAATTCAAATCATGCTATAAAATAACTTCACTCTGACTCTATTACTTTAAGCCATCTTCTTTGCAATGATCAGAGTTTCAGCCTAATGACAGAAAAAATTGAATTAGAGGTCTGTTTGTTTTGTTTTTGATGATAACTTAATACCGGGGCATTGCTGGGAGGCATTTGCCACAAACTTCTACTGGGTCACCTGCCTCATTTGTGAGCAGAGCAAACACCTGCCAAGGCTCCTCTTTCCAAGATCTTTGTCTATGAGAGAAGAAGGGAATGGGAAAGTGAAGAACTTTTCTTCCCACTGAGCCCATAGGTCTGAGAAGCCAGGAACAATACAGGAGCAGGTAAATACAGCAGTAATTTATACATTAACCAATCTGTCTGTGTTCTGTTGTTTGTTTTCCTGCGTAGCAGTCTGTAACAGGTGTTATAAATGTAAGTTGTCCCAAACTACAGAACAATTTAAAAAAGAAGAGGAGAAAGAGAAAGGAAGATATATATTTCTATCTTTAAACACTCTGAAAACCTTTGTAGAATGAAAGGCTCTTCAAACACTGAGCCTGGCGTCTTCTGGTCACTTTTTTGGCTGAGCCAGGGCAGACCATGTCCCACTCCCACTTTTTACTTTTCCTCTTATACTACTGTACCCATGAGTCCCTCCAGCGTGTGTAATCTAAGCAATAATTCATTGCTTTATTAATTTAAAACATAACTACTAGTTATATTTTCATTCTTACTTTAATTCTAGAATTGATCAAATAAAGCCACCTCAATTCAACTGGCTACATGTCAAAGTGCATTAATAAACCTGAATGTTATTTGACCAGAGAGCTGTGTCTTCCACCCTCCTACATCAGCTCTGAGATCCTCCCTCTCACTGAAATTTCGTAGCATTACACCATGGACATGTGCCAATCAGTATTCCTTCTTAGGAAGCTTTTGCAAAAGATTTAAACATTTCAGTGAAGCTTATTTATTATTTTACACATCAGCAGAGATTGGCTTTAACAATCACAATTCCCATTCACATCAGAAGCCGCCTGTTAATACCCAAAGCAGGCTGAGTATAGAACAATAAGTGCGAAGGTACTTTTTATTATTATAATTAAGTTTAGTCATAACAGTTGTCAAATCACATGTCAGTTGGTCTCAAACATCTCTCTGACTTCCATTTTGTGATTCCTGGTTTATGTGTTTACTATGAAGACATTTAGATAATTATGGAGATGGGAATCAACTTTCTAAAGTGATGGAACCCAAATCTAATTGGTTTGGAAGAGACAAGGTGCTCAGGACCACTGGTCATTAGTAATCAGTCACCATACGGGTCTGGAAGTCCTGGGGAATGAGCAGGAGGGTTGCTTGGGGAACAGGGAAGGGAACTGCAGAGGGTATGAGAGCTATTTCACCGTACTTTCTAGGGTTAGCCTATTCATATCTCCAGTCTTGGTTCCCATCATTCATTTTTTCTGTTGAAGACCAAAATGCAAAGTGACCCTAACCCCTGTACTGGACAGATCTGTATTACTTATAAGAATATTATTGTAAGGATGAGGAAACTTAACTTTTCTTCTGAAAAGTGTTTGACAGAGAAGCTACAGAACCTGCCTCTTACTTGGTGAAGTAAAAAAATCTTTCTTCTCCAGTAACTCAGCACCTTTTGAAAATCCATCAGAAATTAAAATACATATGAGCACAACAGATACCCCTCTCCCCACTACCAGGGCCTCCTTTGGCCAGAGTGGTGCTTCCTAGGGCATATCTTTCATCACTATCACAAATTTCAGCAGGAGCTGGCAGGCAACAGCTCGTTGAGAATCTAAATAAATCTAGGGAATGCTCACTTATAAATTGGAATTCATAAGGCACATTGATATTATTCTTGCAACCAAAGCAGATTTTAGGATCAAAGATTAAGGACATGGTTTTCCTAACTCCTGGCCATAAGAGAACTTTGATGATTAAACCCCACATTAGGAATCAGGTGTAGAGCAATGGAGCTGTTATCTCTCAGAATGGGATCTTTGAGGAGGACAATAGACAGGGTCATTTGGGAAGGAAAGAATTTACACATTGTTTACAGTGCTTAGACCCAATATGATGGATTAAATTTTTTATGGAAGCTATTATTATTCTCTAATCATTACATTTGATAGTTGGGGAGTAGAATCACTCATAATTCAGGGATTTAAAAAATCTATTATTTAGGGTGTATTAGTCAGCTTAGGCTACTATAACAAAATAGCAGACTGGGTGCTTACACACCCAGTGAGAAATTTATTTTCTCACAGTCTGGAGGCTAAAATTCTGAGATAAAGGTGTTAGCATGGTTGGGTTCTGGTGAGAGCTTTCTTCTTGTCTTGCAGGCAGCCACCTTCTTACCATGTGTATTCCTCACATGGTGGGGGGGCGGAGAAAGAGAGAGAGAAAGATAGAGAGAGAGAGATCTGGTGTTTCCTCATAGAAGGGCACTAATTCCATCAGATCAGAGCTCCACCATTATCACCTCATCTATCCCTAATTACATCCCAAAGGCCCCCTCTCCAAATACATTGGGGATTGGGGCTTCAATATATGAATTTTAGGGGAACACAAACATTCAGTCCATAACATACAGCAACATGAGACTCAAAAGATTGATAACATTGAATAGTGAGAAAAATCTTAACATCTTTAGAACCAATAATTTATACCAATTTCTGCCTCCTAATATTGTGACTCTAAAATCTGCACTTCCAGAAATTTACCCAGAGATATATTCAGACTTCACACACCTAAAAATGGAAGAAAGGAGTTATATATAAGAACCATCATCTGCTTCATTAGGTAACTTAATATTTGGAAAAACTGAATCACCTCCAAATTATGATTAAAATTGAGTGCAGAAAATGGAATAAATAACTCAGCAGCCCAATAATTAAATAAAACTTGGGCACTTACTTATTCTGTCTCAGCATCCTCATCTGTAAAATAGGAAAAAATAATTCCCCACTACCGAGGCAACATTCTTCATAGTTCTCTAATTCTACCAGAACTCTGAGGTTTTCCACTAGGACTGTTGGGGACACTTTTCTCAGGCCTGGGTGAAGTCTAAAGTCTATTCCCTCTAAGCCTCTCTAGTGGTTCTTTCCCTGGTCTTGGGTAGTTTCCTCACATGGGTGAACTGATTGATACTCAACTGAACACTCAAGGGGACACTCTTCAGCAATCTGGAGTTATGTCTCTGTGCAGCTCCCTTCTTTCTGGTACTGTGCCTTGTAAACTCTAGTTTTCTTGGTTTCCCTGGATTTTGAGCTCTCTCTCCTCAACTCAGCAAGACAGTTGGACTCTGCCTGGGATTTCCCTCTCTGTGCTGCAGTCTGGAAACTTTCCCATGCAGTAAAAAAGTTTCTAGGCAATCATAAAATTCATCTTATGTGCTTTCCCTCTCAGTGTTCATTGACCTTCCCTGCCTGATGCCCAATGTCTTAAGCACTATTATTTCACATATTTTGTTCAGATTTTTTTCACCTGTCTCAAGTAGGAGGGTAAATCTAGTTGGTGTTACTCAGTATTGATTAGAAATGTAAGTGCTTGTAGAATATATTATAATCACTTCAATACAAATAGTCATGGTGCCAAGCCTTGCCATGGAATTAGAAGACAGAAAACACCCGAGGCTAAGGAAGGAGGGGAGATGGTAGAAGAAGGTAAAGGGGGTCAAATATATGGTGATGGAAGGAGAACTGATTCTGGGTGGTAAACATACAATGTGATAAATAGATGGTGTATTATAGAAATGCACTCTTGAAGCCTATGTAATTTTACTAAAAATTGTCACTCCAATAAATTTAATTACAAGAAAAAAGACAGAAAACTTGACTTCATTAAACAGACCAAAGAATGGACAATGCCAAAGACAAAGGAAGCTGACCCTGCTTCTCGTCCTCTAAGCTTGACATACTGAGCAGCTGAGGGCCATCAAAAAGTCTAAATGTACAGCTAGTATTACAATTTCCTAAGAGCTCCAAATTAAAGTGTTGTGTAGTGTTGTTAAGGATTATCATTCTAGTTCTGAGAGGATACCCAGGGACAATTAGTGTCCCTTTGTGCCCCAAGAGAGACATGTTGAAGAGTCCTAGATGGGAACAGCCTCCAAAGACACTGTCTTCGACAGTACATGGACAGGGAGGAAGCCTCACTGGCCAGCTGAATTAGACTAAGCACTTTTTAAAACTCCATCCTGTTTTAATTTTCCTGTTTTGAATGCAGGGACCAAGTCTACTAACTTTCTTAACTGCAAAGACGTTTCAGTTTCTAGTTCTTGTTCAGTGAGCACTTTGCAAATTAGAGCTTCATCATGGCAAGTACTTTAAGCATACTAGGTGGAACGAAATCGTTTCAGAATGTTATTAATCATTTAGGAGTGGACTGGGTAGAGCATTAAAAACTCAGCAGTTTGCTTCTAGGAATAGTCCTCAATCACAGTCATCTCCCAGGAGCCTGATCTCTTCCTCCTTTTGTATGTGTTGACATGAGATAACCTCTAAAGCCCCTTTAAGCCCCAACATTCTATTTTTCTCAGACATTTGCTAGTCTAATCAATTTATTAGCAACTGAAATGTAAAGAGATAAAATTTAAGAGAATCTGAGTAGTAGAAAGAACACTGGATTTAAGAATCGGAAAATCTATTTGAGTCAAGAATCTATACATCTAACTGTGGAACCTTGGAGGGAAAATCATTTAACCTGTCTAGGTTTCATTACTATCTCCATTTTCTGGGAGAGTGAATTACCAATCCAGACTTACATATGATGCAAGAATAAATTAAATTAACATGAAAGCACTTTTAAAAATTTTTTTTTTATTGGGGAATGTTAGGGAACAGTGTGTTTCTCCAGGGCCTATCAGCTCCAAGTCGTTGTCCTTCCATCTAGTTGTGGAGGGCACAGCTCAGCTCCAAGTCCAGCTGCCACTTTCAATCTTTAGTTGCAGGGGGCACAGCCCACCATCCCATGCAGGAATTGAACCAGCAACCTTATTGTTGAGAGCTCGCGCTCTAATCAACTGAGCCATCCAGCTGCCCCTCTGGAAGCCCAGGGGCAGCTCATTGTCTTCAATCTAGTCATAGAGGCCACAGCTCACTGTCCCATGTGGGAATTGAACCAGCAGCCCTGTTGTTCAGAGCTTGTGCTCTAACCATCTGAGCCATCCGGCTGCCCATTGAAAGCACTTTTGAAGCATAAATTGCAACTACCCAAGGACAAAACAGAAATTATGAAAAGAACTCAAGAAACATCGTATTTCAAGGATTCCAAACATCAGAAATATCCAAACAAAACAAACACTCTAACTCAATTGTTTTTATTTTTGCCCATGTAAAAAAATCACAGAAGGTAACAAATTGAGGGATGATGTGCCATATTGTGTATGGCCTGTGATATGATGTTCAGTGATGTCACTGTGGTCAAATATGTACCAAGAACAGATAGTCACAGTGATATTATGGCAGTGATGTCGTGATGTGATCATGTTCACAACGTGAACATTTTTCATCATTTATATGTTGGGCTGGTTGTAAAGTACTGAATTGCTACTATGCAACTCTATGTCCTGTGATGAAACCTTTTTTGTGTGTGTGTGATCATTATTTAGTTTCTGAACATTCCAGGTGAATTTTCTTCGGGGAATCCTGTCTTTTAACTGAGGATTTTTTTATCCTTTATAAAGCCATCCTCTACCATCACTTTCCCTATGACTAGTAGTGAGTTAAAAGAAGAAACTTCTTAATTTTCCACCGGAAATAGATCATGAAACACATTTTGCATGTACTTCTTTCCACTCACATCCTCCTGACCCGCGTTAATTGGTTAGAAATAAAGGCTGTGCGGGGAAAATCTCATGGAGTTGTAATGATTGCTCTAATGAGGAGAAAAATGAAAACTATCAATGTTTTGGTTGCCTGCTTTTCACCTCATTAGTGAGGGAGGGACCCCTAGGGTCATGGGGACAGCCAAACATGACACCCAGTGCTGGACAGATGAGACTGATGGCAGCCTATTGTCCAGGGAAAGAAGATACAGCACCAGCAGAGCTGGACAAGAGTTACACTTGGGAGCAGAATGAATAAGCAAAGGCTGTGGGGGCAGGTTTTGTAATAACAAGAGGGTGGAGTTACTTCTGGTCTCTACCGAAGGATGTGATTGGCTTGTCTGAATAATTCTTCTGGTTGGCAGTGAACTAAAGCCGTGCCTTGTCCCCATAGTAAGTAAGGAGTATTGTTTGGCTGGGAGATCTTATCTGAGGGAGCAGTGTGGGTAGGGGTTGCTCTTAGGCCAATCAAGGGCCTCCCAGTTTGAGATGGCAAGGCAGCACTAATTTGGGGCCTTATACCACAATAGAGACTATATAAACACACACCAGTGTGGACAAAGAGCCTCATCTGTAACTTGCAGGCCATTCCTATAATCCATCCATCCCCTCGTACCCCGGCCCTTACATCAAACAGTAAGTCCTTTCACAACTGGAGATAGAATTAGGAATGCTGAAAGCATTGTTGGGGCATTCCCAGCTTACTCCCTTGCTCAGAAAACTGGAGAAAGGCCAGGGGCCCTCTTTGATGGCCTATAGCCTGTGTCTGTGCTATTTCCAGACAAGGGGCCTTGTGACTGTTCAGACTTATGTCTGATTCCCCAGGAGCTCACCTTGGCCTGGCCATTGGCTGGAATAAGGAAACAGAGTCAATTGGCCTTGTCAGTGGCTGTTGCTGTAACTTAGAAAAATAGAAGCCCGGTGATGAAAATACAAAGTCTATAGGTAAATAAAGCATTTGCAGCTGTTTACAGAAAAGAATTTTGGGTACTGTGTTGAGAATAATATAATTAGAGATATGCATAAAAAGGTATATGAAATGCTACATTATTATAAAATTATTATAATACCTGTGGTGTTTACACACGGTGAATAAATTTAACACAATATAATAAATTGATTTTTTTCATGTGCACAAAAGCAGTGATATTGTCTTCTTTTCTTTAAGTGTTAAACGTTAAATCATGACATTTCAAATATATAGCCCAGTACAGAAAAGATTATTAGCAGACACTTAACATACCACCAATCTCCCATATTAACAGATGTTAATATTTTGCTTTGTTTGCTTCAGAATCAATGTTTCTCTCTTTTTTGAAAAAGAAAGCATTAGCACAGAGAGAACACCCCTTCCCATCCTTTACCTCTCTCCCCAGAGGTAACCACTACCCTGAAGTTAGTATATTTCTTTTCATATATGTATGTAATAAAAGTTGAAACTTTTATTACATTACATAGATATATCCATAAATGATATATACTATTGTTTGCATGCTTTAAATATTTATATAAATATTAGAAATCATATGATACATTTTACTTTCTAACTTGCTTTTCTTACCATGTTTTGAGATGTATTCATGTTGATATATATAGATCTAGTTTGTTCATTTTAACTTTCTATAGGATTTCATTGTATGGATAAACCAGTTTATTTATTCATTAACCTACTGTGATATTGTGATTCATAATAAGAAATATGTATTGGTCTTTGAACCGGGTTCTGGTCCAGAGACCCTAAAAGCTTTGAATTTCCTAAGTGATGTCTTTTGTCGTGTTAATGAGGTGGCTTTTAGATTTCACCTAAGGATTGGATCTGGTTGCTAGGAGAACCAATCTTATGATTAGAGGGTTGGAATTTGCAGTTCTACCCCCTCCAGACCTCTGGGGAGAAGAGGCAGAGGTTGAATCACTCGCCCAACAGCCAATGATTTATTTAATCAATCATGCTTCTGTAATGAAGCCTGCATAAAAAATTCAAAAGGATGGGGTTCAGAGAGCTTCTGGGTTGATGAACACACATAGGTACTGGGAGAGTGACTCGTTTGGAGAGGGCTTCGAAGCTCTGTGCCCCTTTCCCCAAACTTTGCCCTATGCATCTCTTCTATCTGGGTGTTCCTAAGTTATCGTCTCTTATATTAAACCAGAGATCTAGTAAGTAAAATGTTTCTCTGAGTTCTGTAAGCCTCTCTAGAAAATTAATCCAACCCAAGGAGCGGGTTGACGGGAACCCCCAATTTATTGCTGGTTTGTCAGAAGAACAGGTGACAGCTTGGACTTGTTACTGGTTTCTGAAGTGGGGGAGGAGGACTTTCCATTGCCCCCACTGGGTCTCATAGTTATTTCCAGGAGTTCCGGAGTATGTTGCAAGTTCTTCTGCACAGCCTGCTAATGGGTATCTGCATTGTCTCCTCCTAGCGTCTGCTTCCCTCAAAGCATGGAAGCTGTTATCTCATCCTGTCTCACAGGACCCTGGCCTGGTGGCAGTTCAGAGTTCCGCATCTAGAGTCTTGTTTCCTGGATCTACTATTTTCTAAACTGCAATACTAGAAAGGGGCCAAACCTTCAGTTCTCACTGTGACCAAGCTGTGCTGGGCTCCATGGAGAAACAGTAGAACACTTTTCTTCCCAACTCGGTGTAACTTGGGCCTGGATGTTGCACTAGTCATGCCTGAGCCTCACAAAACATGACAAAGCCTCTCAAAGGCAGTCTGCTTGGCTTATCTTTGTAGCCCCTCTCTCTACAGAGCCAGGCTGGGGAGCAGCCAGAAGCTCCCTACTGTCCTCTTCATTGTCCTCTCTCCCACTCCCCAGGCATTGCTACATACAACTCCCTCCAGGCAGCCCCATTCTCCATGCAAATAAACTCATTCAAATACACTTCTGGGACAGCCAGCCCCATACAACCTGACAGGTCTAGCTTCCTCTTTAGATTCAGCCACAATCCTTGCCCACTAATACAACACACACACACACACACACACACACACACACACACACACACACACTCACACACACCATACCATACCACACCAAACACACCATATCTTTGGTATTCAATTTTTTCCTTTCTGCTGGCTCCTTCCCACTATACTGCCACATGTTCAAGTGTCTCCCACCCTGAACTAAACAAAGGAGACCTTTAGCAGATCTTTACCTCCTACTGCCCCATCTCTCCCATCCTTCACGCCCACTTTTTTCTTTTAACCTACTGTACTTCCCCGAAAATAAGAACTAGCCAGACAATCAGCTCTAATGCATCTTTTGGAGCAAAAATTAATATCAGACCCGGTCTTATTTTACTATAAGACCCAGTCTTATAATATAATATATAGTATAATATAATGTAATGTAATGTAATATAATATAATATAATATATATAATATATAATATAATTGAAATCTTATTATTGTTACTCTAGACATATCAATGTTATTTAAATTTTTATAGTGAATATATACAACATTTATAACTAAACAAAAAATTACGGTCTCTGTTTTGGGTTGAATTGTGTGTCCCCTCCCCTCCAAAAAAAAACAATGATAGTTTGAGTCCTAACCATAGTCCCTTAGAATGTGACTTTATTTGGGGGTAGGGTTTGATAGAAGTAATCAAGTTAAAATGGAGTCATTAGGGTGAGCTCTAAACCAATATGATTGTTGCCATTATGAAAAGGGGACTTTCGGACACAGACAGATACCCAAGGATAACGCCATGTGAACATGAAGGCAGAGATTAGAGTGATGCATTAGACGCCAAGGAACAAAGATTGCCAGCAAACCTCTAGAAGCAAGCAGAGAGGGAAAACCCTCCCAGCTCTCAGAAGGAGCCAACCCGGCCAACACCTTGATCTCTCCAACTTTCAGATTCCAGGACTGTAAGACAATACATTTCTGTTGTTAAGCCACTCAGTTTTTGTGGGATTTGTTGTTGTTGTGATGGCAGCCCTATGACATTAATGCAGTATCCTTATCTCCCTCACCAAATTTTGATGGCGTCTCGACTGCCTCACCACCCCCATTCATCAGCTCACTGGTAATTGACTGCTCTGTCCTCTGTTCTTCTGTAACTTTCTCATCAAAGCCACCACTGGCCTTCTGGTTGATAATTCCAGTGGGACATGCTTCACTCTGATCTTTCTCAGTCTCTCTGCAACATTTACATAGTTCATCTCTTTCGTCTTCCTAAAACACTACCTTCTCTTGGCTTCCATCACACTGCACTCCTGAATCTTTCTCCTACTTCTTTGTTTTTTTCTTAGTACATTTCAGATTTCCCCTTCTTGTACCCATTCTTTCAATGCAAATATTCATCAGGGTTCCATCTTATATATTCATCAGAGTTCCCTTATCTTGTCATGTCATAGCCTCTCTCTGAGACTGGTTAGTGGCTAAGTCCAGAGACTTAGCCAGATTTAGGTTCAAATTTTGGCAACAATGCTTCATAGAAATGTGGTGTGCTTCCACGAGAAGACACAGAATGTCTCGTTCTCTCTCTTTTATGGTGTTAGCAGCTACTGAGGACACTATCTAAATTCATTATTTAATTAGCAGTTTGCAAATAGTAATATTCTGTGACTCTTTGTTTATTGGCTGAAATAATTCTATAAAGAGAAATTTTCCTTTATCAACTATTTGTTTATTCTGAGGAACACTTAATACAGGAAAAACAGGTTAAATGCCTGGTTCCTTTATTTTACAGTTTTCAGAATAATGAGTTGTTCCCTAGTGTCTGAGATGACAAATGTGGTTTTCTAAACTACAAATTCATAGATTTAAACATATTTGATATCTTTTAGTCCATTTCAGATATTCTTATCGATGCTCAAATTATTCCCTCTCTTGTTAGTGGGAACCCTTCATGGTGGTTCCTGGTTCCCGTTGTCATGGTCCCAGAGGTCTTTGATAACTTCCTTGCATTCTGTATGAAAAGATGTTGCACCTCATCTTATAGAGTTTCTGTCCTAGACTGGGTTTCAGTCATTTCTCCAAAGGACCCTCATATTTTCTTTCCTGAGGATATATTACTTTTACAATAAATTAAAGAAAGTTTCTGAGAAGGACATATTCTTTTTGACAGGAGTAAAGAGCTGGCTAGAAGGAAGGAAACTAGGGTGCTTAACTAATTAACTATGCTATATTAAGCACTAACGGAAATGAATATTGGAATGGAGAGAGGAAATAGTGTTTAAATATAAAAAGTTAGAATAATGTGGTCTTGCATAATTACATACCATTCTTTCAAATTCCCTTGTTTCAAAACTGTCTTAAGGTGAAATAGAAATGCTAATTGTCCTCTTACATCCATTTACTTTTTTCCTTAATAATAAAATCTGACTTTTTTTGCTGGGCTCATAGCCTCTTGGAATAAGGTTTTACAGCTAGGTATGGTGAGGAGACTAACTTTTGATCAAATAAAGCAGAAATGAAAAGTGTGATTCTCAGAAGTTTTCTTAAAAGGAGAAAGTGAACTTTTTGTTCCCTTTTGCACTGGAATACAGACACAGTGGCTGGAGCTTAAGCAGCCATCTCAGCCCATGAGGTGATACCACACGTTGAAGATGGCAGAGCAACAAAATAGAAGAATTCTGGTTTCCTGATACTATAGACCAAGGATCAGTAAACTTTTTCTGTAGGAGGCCAGAGGGTAAATATTTCCAGCTTTGGAATACTGCAGGGTATATGATCTCTGTCAAACTTAGTCAACAATGCCATGTTAGAATGAAAATAGCTAATTTGATCATATTTAATGAAAATATTCCAATATATTCCAATATGTGTTCCAATAAAACCTTATTTATGGACACTGAAATGGAATCTCCTATATTTTCATATATCACAAAATAGTATACTTCTTTAGGTTTATTTTCAACCATTAAAAAATATAAAGACAATTCTTAGCTTGCAGGCTTACAAAATTAGGTGGCAGGTCAACCTTGGTGGGGGGCATGGTCTGCCAACCCCTGCCATAGCGCCATGTAGTCCCAGATTGTTTACCTTTAGGCTTTGTTCAGAGGAGAGAGACACTTCTATATTGTTTCTGCAAGACGAAGTTTGCTGTGATGCAGCAGAGCTAAATCCTGATAATAACTAAATACTACAGCTCCTCAGGTACTCCACCAGCACATGACCCGCAGCAATCAGTCCTGTACCAGGTCTGTGGAGGCTCCCTCTTCGGGATATACACTGACATTGCACCTGTGCTTGGCCTGCTTCTCCTTCCTGTCCTGTGTCCCATACATGTTACTGGAATCCCCATGGAAGCACTTCATTTATAATCATTTGTACAGGGACCCGTGTCAGGGTCTACTTCCGGCAACTCCAACATTAGTCAGTTGTAATTGTTTATTGGTCAAGGAGCCCCTTTTTCAGGCTTTAAGAAAACAGAAGCCGTAGGCTGTTCCTTATATGAATAAAACCCCCATGTTGTAGACATTGCTCTTTCACAGTGTAATGTAATAGCTGAAAGCAGGGGCTCTGGAGTCAGCCTGCTTGCACTGAAATCCAGTTTAGCTTTTCTGAGCCTCAAGATACCTCATCTGTAAAATGGAGCTAATAACACAGTGTTCAGCACACAAGAAATACTCTATAAAAGTTAGTTATTATTCATGTCAATATTGATATGCTGTCCAAGGCACTCGGACACAATCACTGCTACTTGCAAATTCCAACACAGCATTTTCTTTGTAAATATTTAATAGAGGAACAAATGCTAGCTGCTGCTCTGTGGAGGCTGAAGAACTACCCCTGAGCTTTTCTCCGTAGGTAATAGTTGAAGATCAGTACTGCTAATTACAGTGCATCTATAAAGTAAGAGGCACATGCTACTCTAAAACTTCAGCAATAAGCTAGGCAAACGGCTGTGCTCTGAAATCAGGCCCACCTGGGCCATAATCCCGACTCAGCCACTCACTGGTTTACTAGACATTATTAGTAATTTACCCAGTAGCGTAGCCAGTACTTATCACCTGAGGTTATTGTGCAGATTAAAGAAAACTGTGCACATAAAGCACTTAGCTACTCCCTATTAATAACTTTATATGTTCCAGGCACTGTGCTATTATTATCCACAACCTGATTTCACTGCCCCAAAGTGGAGACATTGCAAACATCTCTCGGGTACCTTTGGCCTGACGACAAATGTGACAATGGTGTCAATTCCCATAAGACCTTTAAGGGATACTCACCTGGCTTTTTTCTTGGCCACTGGATTGAATCTTCTTGGGTCAGTTTGCTTGGCACCAACCCCCCATCACCACAAAATGTGAGGGAAAATGAGTGCCTCCCTTGCTGCTCAAAGTAGGGAAAGCACCAGTCCTGTGGCACCCTCCCTACTGTGCTTGCTCCCAGCACCTCTCCATTGTCACTTCAGCACCAGCCACTCAGTGCTTGGTAGATGTCCCTGCATGGCCAGGTTTGAAGCTGCCGATGCTTGTGTGTCTCTCCTGGCGGAGACTGCACTTAGGACAGCACACGGCTCCTGCATAGAGCAGGCGGGCTGTCCAAACTCAAAGGGAAAAACAAATCCCTTCTGTATGGCCATGAGATCCTCACCAAGGAGCCGTTTTGCTCTGCTTGGGGAGGGGAGAGAAAGAAAAAAAGAAAACAGCACACGTTTCCAGGGATTTAATCAATATTTGCAGCCTGCCTGACTCACCAACTTGGCCTGACCAACTAAGAACTCCCCTTTCTTAAGTATTTAATAAATGATCAATAGTGGGGTTGTATTTCTAGGAGCTAGAGAGTTCTAATATCGTGCCACAGACTTTTTTTTTAATTAAAACTTTTTTTTTTCCTTTTTTGCCACATTCAGCAATTGCTATCAGATGCTGAATGTCTGTGGTCACACACTCAGCTTCCTGTTTTTAAACGCGCTCTGTTTTCAGTGAGTCAGCCGTTTCTTGTTCTGCATAGAAGTAGAACTGGCCATGTCATGCCAAGGGGGTTGAAAGAGCTTTATGAATGGCCCAGCGTGTGTGAGCTTCTGTGCATCAGACCTTGGAGTTTGTGGGACACGTACTCACACTGTGTGTGGCGGTACACAAGTTAAAACAATTCTGCCTAGTGAGTTTGGTGGTTTCTCATCTGGTTTTGAGCTGACCTATTGTCAAAGATAAACAAAGCCGGACACTAGTTCAAGTGGTAAGGACAGATTTTAATCAGTAAGAACTATTGTAGTAAGGAAAAGAAAGTCCAGTGTGAGTCAGTGAGTCAAAGGTGACTGGACGTTTGAATGGAAGAATGAGGGGGCAGGGAGAGGGTGAGTTGGGGGGCTCAGTAGAGCCAGGGAAGCGAAAAATTACAAAGCGTGGGTCAGCGTAAATGTGATTAGGCCAGCTGTGTCTGTTAGCTGGCAGTTATCAAAGATGGGATTCTGTCCTCCCACTGAAACTAGCAGACAGAGGTCCTATGTGTCCTGATGACTACATTTCAGGAAAAGGCTTTCAGGTCCTTGACAAAGACACTCCTGAGTTGTAGGAGATTCATGTATACCTCAAAGGGATGGAGGAAGGATTCACAGTTGCCGTTCCTTTTTAGGAAATGCTCTAAGAAAGAGTGGTCAGGGGCCAATCTTCAATTGGTCAATTATTTGGGCAGCCTTGAGTTTTCTCAGGCAGGCCCTTTCAGGAGGGCTAGGACCATCCCGGAGATGTGGTCTTGAACTGATAGAAATTAGGTTAGTGTGTGTTCGAGTCTTCAGAGGCCAAGGCTGAGGCCTAGTTGAGAAGAGGACTCAGAGGAGACTGCCTCGATTTGGTCAAGGAGAGAATCTTCCTCACGGTGAAGCAGGCCAAGGTTTGTCTGCAGCACTTCACTCGCTTCCTCTGTGTCACTCCTGCTCCACCCAATCACCAGGCCTCCTGTCATCTTCAGTGGTCTCCGAGGTACTAGCTGAGTTAGAACTGCAAATGCCTAATCTCCTTAAGAAGCATCTGAGTTCTGGACTTTTCCCTCCTCTCTTCCTGCTCCAGCAGCAGCCCTCTCTTCTCTGTCAGCCTGCATGTGGCTTTTATCTCTCTTCCTTATCCCCACCTTGCAAGCCAACTGCCCGTCTCCTTCAGAATTCTGTTTATTCACCATCTCTTCCCTGGAAAAGCCTTCCAGGGCCTTCAAAAGCTGGTCCTGGCATTCCCACACACCCTGCTCTTCTCTGCTGTAACATTTATCACTGTATTTTGGTGCCTGTTTAAGCATCAATTTCCGTGGCCAAACTGTAAGCCACAGGATGGCACAAAGTAGGTTCAGTTCATCCTTATTCCCCCCAGCACTCAGCTACAGTAGGTGCTTAATAAGTGCTTGCTGAGCGAGTGAATGAATACTATCTGTCCTTCAATCCCTCCTCACAGGATTCTATTCTTAACGAGGTTTGAATCCCAGCTTCACCACTTACTTTGTGTGGGACCTTGGGCAAGTTGCTTAACCTTTCTGTGCCTGTCTTCTCATCTGTAAAATGGGTTAATGATGATATTGACCTCACCAGGTTGTTGTGAATATCAGATGAGTTATATATGTACAGTGCTCAGAACAGAGTCTGGCTCATGGCAACTCTCAGTAAGTACTATTATTATAATTGTTTATTCCAAGGATGCAATAAGACACTCTCTCCTAGGGATTTGTTGAATGCCTAAATGAATGAATCAATAAATGTCCAGCGTCTCGGCTGACCCCTAGTCCTTGTTTTCTCTCCCTTTTGTTTTCTAACTCAGACAGATGACTTAAGGGACACAGCAACTGGCTGTTGTTCTAAGTTGAAACAGATGCTGTGTGGAGTGATGGAGGGGAAGGGCAGTGCTGGTACCTGGTCGGAACTCTGCCCTGAGCCCCAGCAGCTCCCTTCCCTACTTAAATATCTCTGTTTCTTCCAGAACTGTCTGGACTGAGTCTGGCTTTCTTCGCCTACCACGCACTCCTCAACACATTCCAACCTGGAGACACTCATACACACACACACACACACACACACACACACACACACACACACACTCACTCACACCCTCATACTCTCGCCAATAAAGTAGCAGTAGCTAAGATCACCAATGGCTCCATGTCACTCGGGCACAGGACGTTTTTTGTTTGTTTCTTTCTTTCTTTTTATTAGTTTCAGGTACACAAGACAAAGTAATACTTAGATGTTTACCTTTTATATCCCTCACACTGTGTGAACCCCCCTCCCCCATCCCTCTGACATCACACAGAGCCATTACATGTCCACTGTCTCTATTCCTAATGCTGTACTCCGCTTCTTGTAAGTATATACATACATATATATGTAAAATTATAGTTGGCATTCATTATTGTTCAGCTTCAGGTGTACAATGCAGTGATCAGGCATCTACATCATCCCTGAGGTGGTCTCCCAAATGGGACACGTGTCCATCGGATACCCTACAAAATCTTTACAACATTATTGATTGTTTCCCAAATTAATTTTCAAAACCCCATGGCCATCTTGTGGTTACAGACTGTTTTCTAATCCCCTCACCTTCCCCCTTATCCCCACCCCCCGGCCCATCTAGCAACCCTCAGTTTTTCCTTTTTGTCTCCAGAACTGTTTCTGATCAGTTCATTCCTTTATTCTTTTCTTTAGTTTCCGCATATAAGTGAGTTCATATGGTATTTGTCTTTCTCTGCCTGACTTATTTCACTTAACATAATGTTCTCTAGGTCCATCCATGTTGTTGCAAATGGTAAGATTTCTTTCTTCTTTATGGCTGAGTAATACTCCATTGTATAAATGTACCACAGCTTCTTAATCCAGTCATCTACCGATGGGCATTTTGGTTGTTTCCATGTCTTGGCTATTGTGTATAGTGCTGCAATAAACATAGGAGTGCATAAAGATTTTTGAATTAGAGTTTTGGATTTCTCCAGATAGATACCTAGGAGTGGAATTGCTGGGTAGTTCCATAAGGTAGTTCCATTTTCAGATTTTTGAGATACCTCCAATACTGTTGCCATAGTGGCTGCACTAATCTGCAATCCCACCAACAGTGCACTAGCGTTCCCTTTTCTCCACATCTGCGCCAGCACTTGTTGTTTGTTGATTTATTGATGATAGCCATTTTGACTAGGGTGAGGTGGTATCTCATTGTGGTTTTTATTTGCATTTCTCTGATGGTTAGTGAGGTTGAGCATTTCTTCATATGTGTTTTTGCCATCTGTATGTCCTTTTTAGAAAAATGTCTCTTCATGTCCTCTGCCCATTTTTTAATTGGGTTGTTTGGTTTTTTGGAGTTGAGTTCAGTGACTTTTTAAAAATTTGTGGTATTAACCCCTTATCAGATATTTCATTGGCAGATATCTTTTCCTATTCAGTAGGATCCCATTTTGTTTTATTGATGGTTTCCTTTGCTGTGAAAAAACTTTTTAGTTTTATGTAATCCCACATGTTTATTTTTTCTCTTACTTCCCTTGCGTGAGGGGATATGTCAGTAAAAATCTTACTCCGGGTAATGTCTGTGAAGTTTCTTCCTATATTTTCTTCTAGGAATTTTATTATTTCAGATGTTACATTTAAGTCTTTAAGCCATAGCCAGACTCATTTAAAAAAGAGAGAGAGGACCCAGGACATTCTCAGTCCACAGCTTCCCAACCTCCCAGGAGAATCAGAGGTATTGGCCCCAGCTCTCCTCTAAGGACATTCTCCTTCCGAGGTTTCCATGACCCAGCTTTCTCCTGTGTTTTTTTTTCCTTTCTCTTCTCTGTCTCCTCTGCAGGTTTGACCTTTTTCACCCAACCAGTAAGCACATGGACTCTTTCCTCCTCTCCCTCCATGCTCGTTCCTAGGACATCTCACTCACACCCAAGGCTTCAAATACCTGCCATGGGCAGATGAACAGCTAGCATCCATCCTTCTCATGCTTCTTCTTCCTTCTGCCCTGAATGTATCTCATTTCTTCCAGGTGCCTGATCAAATGTTTCTTTATCAGAGAGAACTTCCCTGGCCACCAGAATTAAAATAGCCCTGTACCCCTTCTCACCCTCTATCCCACTTACCCAGCTTTAATTTTATTCTTAGCACATGCTACCACCTGGAATATTCTCTATTTATTTATTATCTGTTTATCCCCGCTAGAGGGTAAGCTCTGTGAGACTTTGTGGCAGATACTATTCTAGGTACCAAAGACAGCAGTGAATAAAACATATTAAGATCTCACTAAATACTTGATAAAAATATGTAGATGGAATTTAGGTTTCCAGCTAGAACTCCTCTGAGCTCTAGAGAAATATATTCAGCTGACAACTCCTCGTAGATGTCTCAAAGGCATCTCAAACTCAATCTGTGTAGACCACTGCTGTCCAATACATGATCGATGATGATGGAAATATCTGCATTGTCCAATATGGGAGCCACTATCCACACGTGTCTATCAAGCACTTGAGATGTGACAAGTGTGATGGAGGAGCTACATTTTTAATTCTATTTAATTTTAACTAAATTTAAATAGCCATATGTGGCAAGGGGCTACCATGTGGGGCATTGGTAGTTCTAGACTAAACCAATGATCCTCCTCCCCAAACCTAATCCAGTGGCCTCTGTCTTAACAAATGATACCACCCTCCTCTCACATAAGAAAGCAGAAAGACAGGAGTCATTCTTGACTAGCTCCTTTTCCTGTGCCAATCATAGCCAATGCATCACCTATTGATTTTGCCTCCTAAATATAGATATTTTGATTTGTCCATTTTTTCCATCATTACCACCACCCCAAAGGAAAACACATCATATCTCATCTTAAGTATTTCATCTTTCATCTTGAGTAAAGCCTCTTAACTGATTTGCCCATTCCACTTTCTCCAATCCATTCTCCATAGTCTACCAAACTGACTCAGAATACGTGGAACGCAGCCCTGATTATGTTACGACCACCCCCTTTTTTCTCCCCCACTCCACACTTCATTGGATGGTTGCTTTGAGTGGCCTGCCAGTTCCTGTCATGGTCTGAGTCCTGCCCACCTTTCCTGCAGCTCTCTGGGCTTCAGCTATGGAGCTCTTACTTCATCTTTCTTTGGGACCATGCTCCCTCCCACCACAGTGTCAGTCTTCTCTGGTCACTGGACAAGGTCAAATCCCCATCACATGCTCTCATAACACGTGTACCACTCCTCAGTACTTTTATACTCATTTAGTACTTAACTAATGGATGTCTGTTTTCCACTAGACAGTAGGCTTTGTGGGGCAGGGACCTCTTATGTTTGATGACCACGTAAGCAGTATATGGCTCATGGTAGAAGCTCCGTGAGTATGGATGGGTGAATGTATAGCGAGACATTCTTTTGAGATAATAGCTGAGTTTTTCTTTAGCAGACATTTCCCTCTAGCCCCATTGAGGCAATGAGAGTGGATGCAGCTTAGAATATGGTCTGGTTATTATTGCCGAATAATAATTCGTCCCAAACTTAATGACATAAAACTATGACAATTTTATTATGCTCACGGGTCTTGTTATGGGCTGAATTGTTTCCTCCTCAAAATTCACATGTTGAAGTCCTTACCCTTAGTATCTCAGAATGTGACCATTTTGGGAGATAGGGTCTTTACAGAGGTAATTACTCTATTTCCCCGAAAATAAGACCTAGCCAGACAATCAGCTCTAATGCTTCTTTTGGAGCAAAAATTAATATAAGACCTGGTCTTATTTTACTATAATGTAAGCCCGGGTCTTAAATAATGAATATGATATGATATGATATGATATGATATGATATGATATGATATGATATGATATGATATGATATAATTAATATAATATAATGTAATATAATATAATATAATATAATACTGGGTCTTATATTAATTTTTGCTCCAAAAAACGCATTAGAGCTGATTGTCCAGCTAAGTCTTATTTTGGGGGAAACACGGTAAGTTGAAGTAAATTCACTAGGGTGGGCCCTAATCTAATAGGACTGGTGTCCTTATAAGAAGATGGAATTTTGAACACAGGCACGTACAGAGTGAAGACTCATGGTGAAGGCAGCCATCTATAAGCCAAAGAGAAAGGCCTAGAATAGATCCTTCCCTCGCAACACAAGAAACCAACCTTGCCTACAACTTGATCTCAGATTTCTAGCCCTCAGAGCTGTGAGAAGACAAATTTCTGTTGCTTAAGCCACATGGTCTGTGGGTTTTTTGTTATGGCAGCCCTAGTAAACTAATACAGTTGGGCAGATTCAAAAACCAGACCACCTACACATTGGGATTCCATGGGTCTTGGCTTCTGGCCTCAGGCTCACTCTGCCTGGACTTCACTTTCCAGTTGTTGCTTCATGTGTACCCTCACATGACAGCTCAGAACTTCAAGCACATGTGTGCTCCCGTGATCAAGGCAATTTGTATCACCTAGTATGACTTAGTTTAAGAAGTTACCCAGTGTCACTCCCACCAGACTCTATTACCAAAGCACATGACTAACTCACCTGGAAGCAGAGGGAGGAGAGTTGGGCTCCACCTCTTGATGAGGGTGTGGGAGGATCATGTGGGAGATGAGCATGTGAAATGAGAGATGTTGTTGTGGCCATTTTGGAAAACACAATCTGTCATTACCCAGAACCTGAAGAAAAGAGCTTGAAGCATAGAACAATAGATTGAAAGAGACTAGACCAAGAGTCAGATTTCCACCTTTCTGGAAGAGAGGCTTCCCAGTGATGGGAGGAGAGGTAGAGAGTGACTCCCTGGAAGAGGTGATGAGAACTCTCCTCTCTCCGGAAGTGAAACCCTGACAGTGAAGGAAGGGAAAGAAACCCAGGGCAGGAGGATGCCAGGATGGAGGGTACCTGGGCCTTGCAGCCCAGATGTGGTTCAGGAGACGCTGGTCCCAGAGAAGCTCTAATTGCCATGTGCCTGAGTGGGAGAACAAGAAAGTCAGAATAGATGTCAAAGGACATGGGCCGAGGGCAGCAATGGGAACTCCCTCCCACCCACAAAGCGTCTTGGGATGTGTCTTCTGGGCTCTACCCCAATAGAGCCAAGAACCTTAGCAAAGGAGGCCCACTCATTGATAATTCTCAGTTTTTAGTGTCCCTAAAAACTGTGGTTTTGCAGTAATAACACTATTCTGAGGTTTACTTTGTTATTTTTAAATTAGCATCTGATTTTTTAAGGTTATAAAAGTAAAAACCTGGTTCTACCTTTAGCTTTTAAGGCAGCTTGTGAATAAAGTTTGCTAGTCTTGCAAATATTACTCGGGCTCTTGCTTTTTAGTTCTTTGCTTAATATTTGGTTCCACTTGCAAAGTGAGCCACATTCAAATATTTCCAATGACATTTATATTTTAATATTTTTATTTCCACTTAAGGGGCTCGCCCCGTTGTTTCTATTTCATTTTTCTAACTCCCCAAGAGAAATGTATTACATTTGTAAGAATTATTGAAACTTAAGTATGGTGAATCTAAGTTGTCGTAGTTATTCTAGTACACAGAGCAGTAAGATTTTTATTTAAAAATAACAAGTTAAAAATCAATTACTCAATTGTACATTTCAAATTAAAGTTATAGGGCTGACCTTTTATTTTAATAGGTCCAGTACTCTTAAACATTATAAGCACATGGAATAAAATATATTTTCCTAAAACTTAATATAAAATATCAATTTCATTGCTGGAAGTCCTTAGACATTTTTATACATAATTCCAAATCTTCCCAGTACCACTAAGGAAACTGTTGTATGACCCCACACAATATTTAGAGCTAATCTTCTCAGCTTACTTGTGGTTGCATTAGGCCAAACCAGCAGCATGAGATCCTGGTGGGATGTATTATATTTAACCCTTCTTGTAGTTGCTGCGTAATGGACATTATATATATAAGGAGATGACTTCTACCCTCTACGCTCAAGTTAACAATTTTCTAATTCTTATGTCTGCTCAAAGAGATTGAGATTTACACTCACGTTTCACTTGATTATGTTCCCTTAAAAAAGACATCTATGTATCTTAAGAAGCAAAGACATGCAAAATCTAGAGGGGAACTTGCATTCTTTCATATCTGTAAATTCTCTCACCCTAAGATTATAAAAATGCTCTTGGGTTGAATTGGGCACAGCCGTCACGCTTCTCTGATAAGTCAGTCCTTGCAAGGACATTCAGCTGACAAACAGAGAGATGAGGTCTCTCTCTATTCATCCAGGGCTCTACTGAGGGCCACAAGGGACCAGACCGCCATGACATAGAGCCTCTGCTGGGCTGCCTGTCCCGCAGCCTCTGTGTGAGTTAGTTTTAAGGCGCTTCTTCTTCCATGCTGAAGCCGCCCCACAAAGGGCTCTAACTTGGAGAGGAGCAGAAGGAAGGAATTTCAGCCTCACTTGTCCCTGGATCCTGGCACCTTGTGATGGTTAGATGACACATTGTGGCAGTACTGCCCTGCTTCTCGGATCCCAGAGCTGAACAGCAGACCCCCAGGGACTTGGCCACCCCTGCATAGAAGGGCAGGAGAAGAGAGTGAGGGACAATCCTGAGTTAATGTTTACCCAAACAAGACTGAGAAAATCCAGAACTGCCAAGTTACCTGGACTGGGCAAGAGTAAGATTTCTTCTACGGAGCAGAAGTCTGGGCTTCAAAGCTAGGTTCATTACAGTGAAATCAAGTCATATTTGCACATTTACCATAAAGGTAGACATCTAGGTCACGTTCCTCACTCTGTCTGGGCCTTACTTTCCACACTTGTAAGGGATGTTCTTTAGATCGGTGCTTCTCAAATGTTGTGGTGCACACGGTCACCTGGGAAGCCTGTTGAAATGCAGGTTCGTTTCATTGGGGATGGGTCAGAATCTGGGATTCTGCCTTTCTGACAAGCTCCCAGTTGTTGCTAAGGCTGCCAGCCCTTGGACTGCACTTTGAGTAGCAAAGGAACGGAGACAATGTTAAGGCCTGTTATTTTATGGTTACAGATTATCTGGGGAGAACAATCATCGAATTGTTTTATGTTGAGGACCAGCTCTACAAAGCTAAAGATAGCTTTTTAGTTAAGCTCCACCCAAGTGTTACCAAGCAACAATATCTATATAGTTTTGAAGAATAACTCACCTCTCCCTTCCTTTTTGGCCTCCTATCCTCCCTGATTCTAATCCTGTCTCTGTGTGTGTGTGTGTGTGTGTGTGTGTGTGTGTGTGTGTGTGTGTTATCATTTCATGATATCTGTGGCAAAGACAAAAAAATGACAATGCTGCCAGAACCAAAGCTGAATACATGAAAGAACCTTAATAAATATGTTTTGAGTAGGATAAAAATATACTTTTTGATAAAGTTTAAATGAGTTATTAGGGAGGATGGAGGTGGAGACTGATGAGTATTTTAGAGAAAACTGAGTAGATGATGAAACATCTTAAGGACACATGACATTAAACACTGAGACCACATATCCTGTTGACCAATTCAGAAAATATGTTTTGATCCAAAGTATTTGAACTAGAGATTGTCTCAGAGAATCCTCAACAAAAGTTCTCTGCAATGTTAGTTTTATAGAAGTTGTCACTCTACATCCCCTGGGGGTTGGGGGAACAGGGAGGGGAGGAATATATGTACTGTGCTTTCACATGCACACATATATTCACGCACATACCTATACACACATACACACACATACATGCACGCACACTATACAACACACACACACACACACACACACACACGTTTTTTAAACTGGCAAGGAACTAAAAAGAATGACCAAGGAATGTCCTTTAATAGAAGCTTCACTTCCTCGCAAAATTAAGCCTCTGGTTCCCAGGCTTCCTTCCCACACTTTGGTTGATGTTCCCTGACAGACCAGAGGTCCAGACCCAGGCCAGCTAGAATGTACAGTCCCACGAGCTGCCCTCTGTAGCAAAGCAGCCAGAACAGACAAGCAGTGGAGCTGCACTTCTCCCCCAAAGTGTTTTATGGGCCACTGGGCCAGGGGCGATATTAGGGCTCCCAGGCTAGCGGTACCCTGTGTGCCTTACCTGTACCCAAGATCTGAACTACCTCCGGTCAATGCCAAGATGAATCAGAGTGTAAGCTACCTGCTCTTTGGTAGTGTGAAATCTTATGTAGAGCTACAAACACATTCACCTAGTTTTATCAGCTCCTCAATAGTAAAACCTTGTAGGTCTTGTAGGTTTGACCTACAAGATTACATGACCTTGGGCCCACATTGCACAGGGCAGCAGCCCTTAGTCTTTTGATGTGGTTCTTTAATTTTTTCTTTTATTCTTCCTAAAGTAAAAGGGGTGGCTCTTGTGAGCCTGTGATTCATCATAAAAAACGTGTATTTGGTCTTAGTCCCCTTTCTGGCACAGAGCTCTTAGAACACTTGGAATTTTCTGTGATGAGAGTGATAAACATTCTTTGGTTATGTTAATGAGCTGACATTTAGAGAGCACCTCAGGAGGGGGCTGGTCACCAGAGAATCCATCTAGGTGATTGGTAGGTGGGAACTTTCAGTCCCACACCCCTGACCTCCAGTTTAATGGCCAGTGACCAGTGATTTAATCAATCATGCCTATGTAATGAAGTCTCCACAACCTCCCCCCCCAAAAAGTAGAGGGTTCAAAGAGCTTCTGGGTGGGTGAACACCCAGAGATTTGGGGAGAGTGGCCCTCCAAGAAGGCAGGGAAAGCCACACACCCCACAGCAGAATTGGGTGCAGAACACTTTTTTAGCTCTCCGCTCAGTTTCTGATTTTCCCTTCACAGGTTTGTGATCTGGTCGAACCTCAAGAATTTCCTTGTGGCACCAATAAGAGGAAACAATATCTATCTGGGATTCTAAAACACCCATCTTTAAATCAAAGTAGCCTCTTTTAGAAGTTACTTATGTTTAGAAAACTAGTCCCTCCTTCTTTTCTTCTTTCCTCCTCCCAACCTCCTTCTTTCTCTCCCTCCCTCCCTCCTTTTCTCCCTCCTTCCCTCCCTCCCTCTCTCCCTCTCTTCCTCTCTTCCTCTCTTCTTCCTGCATTTACTCACATCTACCACAGGGACAAAGATATACATGAGGCCTTATGAGACACACAAAGACACTTATTGACTGGACTGTAAACTACTATATTTAAGATACAAATACAAATTCCTCGAGTTTAAACAGGTTAAGGGAAATCTTTAACAAAATGCTAAGAGATTTTAGAGCAGAGAGAGATATCAGCTAGTGGGGGACAATCCAGATTAGGGAGAATCTGGGAAAAGTCAAAGCTTACAAAGGGGATTTAAATGTTTGACCCAGTGTCACCAGGCCATCATTTGGCACTCCTGGGAGAAGGTCCTAAGTAAGGCAGATAGCCCAAATATCAGGGAATGCTGTTGCCTGGAGAATACCAAATGCTTCAGTTTGGCGGTATGTGAAGGTGATAAACAGGGGAACGTATGTAGCATTCAGAGGACCTGGACGTCAGACTAGGACATTTGATATGATGGCTCTCCATGGCAGTGACATAACCTATCTGGCTTTGGGAAGACTAATTTGGACACTGTTTTTAGGATGTACGTGGTAGGAATGACAGGACCTGGGTTGAGATGGAAATGGACAGGAGGTAAAGGGTTGGCCAAACTTGGGACTAATTGGATGAGACAAGACAATAAACATCAACTGCAAGGTAGCAGGTCTGGGCAGGGTTTGTGCGCCACCAAGCAGGCTGGGCACGACCCAACTCTGGAAACATCGTTCACGCAGCCACTGTACTAATGACGCCCACCCCAGCCACTGAACAGCACAGAGACATTGAATCTGGGTACTGGGAGCGTGTCAGTGCCAGAAATGGAGACCAGAGCAGATAGAAAAAGAAACAAGCAGTGGGGAAGTGTGTATGGACAGGAGCAATTATTAATAAAGGAGAAAAAGATAATGAGTTTGGGTTTGACAAATTGGAGAACATTTCCACATTGATGGCTATGAGAAGGAAAAAAGAGCCTATGTTGAAAGCTGGAAGGGGCTGCCTGATATGAAAAATTATCCACATCTGGCTCAGACCCTCAGCCCCTCCCCATTCCTCTCCCTGCCCACCCCCACACCTGTGGGTACAGTATTGTCATAAGCACAGCTGACAAAAGCAAGCAAAGCTCAGAGACCCTAGAGCTACTGTGGGGAAGAAAAAGAGAGATGAGTGAGTGCCCTGGGAGTGAGTGCCTGGGAAGAGGAAGGCAGCACTGACGGCAGAGTGGGAAGCAAAGAGAAACAGGCCTGCGCACATGTTAGGGAGAAAGAAGCTCCTGGGCTTTGGAAACCCTCTCATCCCCAAAAGGTGACAACAGGACTATAGCAAAATGTCCAGCTATATCAGGATCTAAACGCCCCCATTTTCTTGGAAGTGAGGTGCACAGCAGCTGCTGCAGGGGTGGGGTGGGGAGTGGGTAAATAGGTTTCAACGGGAGACTGTTCATCCAGGGATCCAGACGTGATTAGACATATCCGGAGGTCTTGGACAGGATTGCAGAGAATATCTGGTATATATTCTTTCCTCTTCCCTTTGCATAAGGGGCAAGCACACTTGGGAGTGACTCGTGTCATTTGCTTAAGGACAGTCTGTCAGGGTCAAGGGTAGGGAAAGAACTATTTTGAGCACAGAAGAGTTGTTGTGATTGAGGTTGTCCCACAAGACGAAAGTCCTATGAACTCAGACCTGTGTCTTTTGAAGAACGGCCCTGGGACTAGGATGCCTGTAGACTCGTGTGGGCAACACCTGGCAATCCTGGGCAGCACTGCCTTCACCTCTGTAGATGGCACAGTATAGGCAGGATCCTGGGAGCATTGTGTTAGCATATATTACATGTTTGATACAAATATGCTTACATAGATCCCAGCACATGGAAAGGACCGATTAAATATTGTCTTTTTCCCCATTTTTTTTAAATGATTGTCTTTTATGATCATTACTTTTTTTCAGTCATCACAATGACCCCAGTGGTCAAATAATATTATTCTCACTTTACAGATGGCAGCAAGAGGTTAGGCAGTGCTCCCACGTGATGCAGCTGGTGGGGCAGAAAAAGATACGAACCTCTGTGCTCTTATCCATCAAACAGAACTCCATATTGCTGATAGCAGCCTGAATAGTGAATCTTGTTCATCAAACGGCATCGAATACTGGTGATGCTATCGTGAGGAAATAACTTGGTAGAGCTAGAAGTCCTAACCAGAGGTCTCAATATCTAGAGTGGAAGCATGGCATGTGGGAGACAAAAGATGAACTCCAAACACAATTATGACATCCTCCCCGGGGGCTTTCAGAAATAGTCATAGAGTAAACCAGTGGAACTTGGGCATCATATCTTGTATTAGTTAGACTTAGGTTTACCTGAGAGTACAAAACTTCCCAAATAGCAATGGCTTAACCTAGTCCAGCTGGTAAGAAATCCAAAGTTGACAGGGCAGCTTAATGACCATCAGGGACCCAGGTTCTACCTTGTTGCACCCCCCTTTCTTGGTATAGCTTCTGTCTCATGGCACGAGATGGATGCTTGAGCTTCAGTTGTACATTTTCATTCCAGCCAGTAAAAAGACAAGGAAAAGAGAAGGGCACACCCCCTCCCTTTGATAACACTTCTCAGAACTTGCACACACCACTGCTGCTTACGTCACATGGGCTGAAATTTAGTTACATGCTCAAGTCTAGATTCAAGCAAGACTGTGAAATGTTGTCTTTATTCTGGGTGGTCAGAGGACCAGGTAAAAATCCAGGGGAAAATGGAAAAGCAGGAAAAATGGATAATGAGGGAAATACCCATCCTGTTATACACCCTAAACCAGGGTCTTTTCCTCTCTAAGTGCACAGTGGGTGCTTCTGTCCTGTGGTTTGCTCTGAGAAAGTGAGTTTGAGCTTCTCTGTCAGAAGTGAAAGCTCAGCAGCTGGAGACCAACAACTGCATAAGTCCTGACGGGGTAAACAAGCAGAGTTATGTTGGCCTCAAGACATTTATTTGTATTGCTTAAGTATTCCTCTTATTTTCAATCTTTCCTTTGCAAAAAGTTTAAAAATTGATTCTAGAGTTAAAAGACAAAATGAAGTGGTAGGCTGTATTTTACAGTAAATTAGATGGAAACTAATCATATCCTTGATCTCACTTTTGCTGTGTATCTTCTCATTTTTCAAAGAAACAGTGAAAATTGGGTTGCGTAGTTTTGCAGAACTCATTTATTTGTCAAAAAACTGAATCATCATTGTTAAACCAGGAAAGTCTTGCAAAATATAGTATTTAAAATACAGTGAATATATTCCACAAATGCTCAAAAAATGAGTATGAAACATTTCTATTGGAAAGGTAAAATTGGGTGTAGGAATTTTGAAGATCTTTAGAGATTTGGCTCAACATTCAAGTAAACATTTTATTTTTGCTATGGTCTGTTCTGAAATATTTCACCCAAAATGACAGTGCCGTATATTCTGCAGTGAGTCAAATAATATAGGAGGTTGTTTGTTGTAACTCTTCATTAGGGCTGAGAGAAGGAGTTGACCTTCACAGATTGGAATAATTTCCTTGAGCTATTCCTCCTTTCAGATGTGTGCCTTATACCTCTCACCTCCTGTTGCTACCCCCCTCTTGGTTTATTCCCTGGCTTCACTGACATCTTTAGCACCCAGCTCATTGTCCTTTCAGTACCAACTTGTGCCTTCATCCTTGGTGATGTCAGTGACCATGTGAGCAACTCATCCTTCACCCCACCTTTCAGTTCCTGGAGCTCCTCAAATACAGTGGCCATCACTTCTGGTCCACTCAACCCACCTGATCCCGCCCACGCACTCTGGTTCTTATCTTCACTTGGAACTTCTCTACCTCTTAAATCTTAATCCACTATCTCACTCTTGGACTGAACTTCTTATATTTTCAGCTGTCTCCTCTCTTCACTGCCCCCCACACCTGGTCTTCAGCCTCATACAGATCACCAGTCCTTTGATCTCTTCGATGTTCTTCCAGTCTGTTAGCACCTTCCCGGCCTCATTCTTAAATTGTCTAACCAAAGTTCATCCAACAGCTTCTTACCCACTCTCTAAAGCCCTCAAAACCATGTCATTTCACTGCCATGTCTAGAAAAATCTGAACGAAATTTCAATCCTGTAGCTACCATTTTCTCCCATGCGAGATGAGATAGGAAGGGAGCAGAAGGGGTATAGATGGGTAAAAGAAATTAATCAGGATGACCAATATGGAAATTATAGAATTTGTCCCTCAGAAGTAGTGTTTGCTACCACTGTTGGGTGTTAGCATAGGAATAGAACAAGTACAAGAGAAGGTACCAACAAAGACTATAGAGGACTTACATGGGCAGTTCAAAGGGACTGTAATCAAGGGACTATTTTCCAAAGTGGGGGCAGAGTACAGGGAAACCACAAGTGATCTTGCAGTGGCTACGGCTACTTACAGAGGGGAGCACTTACCATCCTTAGGCCTGAAGGGCAAAGGGAGGGAGTCCTAAACAAAGCCCCAGAGAGAAAGCTATGTGAAGAGGGTCACACCAAGGATGGCAGCCAGATGGCCCACAGAAATCCCACAGGAAAGAAACTGGGGAACAGATGCCTTGACCACACTCTTCTCCTTCCCTCCCTCGTTGCTTAGGCTCTGCATCAGCTGAACACAGCGGAAGCCAGAGGGTGAGGGAGCCTCTTGATGTAGTCCCTCCAGGTCAGCCTTCCTGGGCACAAGCAGGGAGAAGGGAGAAGTGTGGAGAGTGCAAAGGGACAAAATGCACGCGCACCAACACATCTCCACTTCTATGGAAGCTTCCCATAGTCACCACAACCCCCTCCTGTTCTCCCTCCTCATTCAGAGAGTATTCATGGGAACTCAATGTTATATTGTTAATTATCACAAGTCAGTATAATGTAATGGATCATAAAGAGACAACATTCATTAAGGACTTAATATGGGTCATATACTTGAATAAGCATGTTCATAGATTAACTTATTTAATCTTCACAACTACTCTATGAGGTAGGCAAAATTATTAATTTCCAGAGGTGTAGTCTCAATAAAGTAGGAATAAACAAAGAATAAAGGATAAGGAATTCGCCCAAAGCTGCTTCTGAGATAAGTTAGACTGAAAAAACTCAGGGTGGTGCCTTAGCACACAGTCAGTGCTAGGAAAGTTTAGCTGTTATGATTAATATACATCTGTACTGTTAATAGACCTAGTCACGATACTTCTCTGAGGGAAGCATTGTCATCACCACTTCCATGTGAAGAAAACAAAGCTCTGAGAAGGCACATCACCTGCCCCATGAAGTCTCTGACAGCGGCCAGCTCTGTGTGCTACATCGCAGCTTTTGTTCATTGTTCAAGCTGCCCATCTGTGAGGGAAAACATGGTTATTTTTCCAGGCTGGTCATTTTCCCAGTTAGATATTGACAGACCAACATCCCAATTACATCCCATTTGTTATCCCTGGGGTTATTCCCAAACCCCAAATGATTTTTCAGAGAAATAAAGACTTGGGTTTTTAGCCACAGAAGGCTGTCAACATTTCCTTGATTTTGATTCTAATAGGGATTTAAATCTGCAGTACTTGCAAGATTTTTTTATTGGTTTTAACTTCACTTTTTATTTTACTGGTAAAGCATAAATATGTCTGCCTAGCTCCAGTCATAGCAGAGTTGAAATAACCCTCTGCCTTGGAGCATTTTAACCATGGCCAGCCCTCCACCACCTAGTTTTTACTTTCTCAGGTGAAATAAGATAATGCACAATGAATGCTCACACAGGCTCGGCCCTTCCGGCCATCTGAAACTTTTTCATCTCCTGGGATTCAGGACCTCTTGATTTAAAATGCATAGAATTTCTGCTTATAAAGCAAGTACACCCAGCTGGGATATTTTAAAGTTTAACCCTCTGTGAGCCAGGAGAAAACCAGTCCCAAGTGCCAACTCACACCAGGAGTATTCTGGGAGTTCTGTACTGGCACTGACGACAAGCCTGCTGGACTGTGGAAATGAGTCTGTTACATTCTGAGCTCTGTAATCTTGGACAAAATATTTACCTTCTCTGAATTTCAATTTCATTCATTCATTCATTCATTCATTCATTCACTCACTAAGTCATTTGATCAAGAAACTTTTCGATGTCTACTTAGATGATAATGATACAAAGCAAAATTAGATCCCAACCTAGCCCTAGAGTGCAGCTGTAGAATAAGGATGCTGAATATAGATGATGACAGAGGCTGTTTCCAGATCTGTTGACAAGTGGTAATTTTCATGAGTGGGATAGGTTGGTAGGGTTCTTTCTCTTTCTATCATGCAAGCTCCTCTGGAGCATCGTCTCGCTCCGTCATGGAACTGTGAGTGGGAAGGAAGACAGCACTAATTAGTGCTGGGATGTTCTCATCTGTCCCCAGTAGTCTCTTTGGGCTTTGAACTTTATCCCTACTCTGCTCACCCTCCGTCCTCTTCTTTACTGGCCTGCTAAACACCTCCACTGCAGAAGCCCCTCTCCCTGGCAAAGCAAAGGTCAAAATGCAGTGACCCAAAGCAGTTTGAAGAAACAGGCAAGATCCCAGCTTCTTGTTCTTTAGAGGGCTCATCTCTCTAGACTGATACGCTTCATATCAGATCAGTTTTCATTAAAATGTTAACATATTTCTCAAGGGATGCAGCATGCCGGCAGGACATCTGAAACCGGGTGCAGAATGAAAGAGTGGGGCATGCAACTGCATCTGTTTCAAATTATGCTCTGCAAAAGACAAAAATACAGCCCTCTGAGTCTAAAAATACTTCTTAGCTGTTAGCCAAAAATGCATTTATTCTTGGATTCATAAAAATGCAGGCCATGTGAAATATGTGGGGGACATGCACTCACCAAAGAAAGAGGAGAAAAAGTTAAAACCAATTTTAAGAACTTTTATTAAAAGGAGAGGGAAAAGATGGACATGGCAAGGCTTTGGGGTACGACTGGGAAGCAGAACAGGGAAAGATTTGCCCTCAGGCAAAAGAATACTTCTGAGGACCAGGCTGCTCCTACTCCCCATTTCCTCCCCACACAGGCCCTGAGCTCTGAGCCAGGCTCTTCATTCTCACTGCTTTGGGGGGACTAGTAAAGCCAGAAGCAAGGACCCATGACAACCCCTAATCTCAGCAGGTCTCAAAGCACCTAGGATTTGGAACCAGTTATCTTTTCTCCACTTCTTGGGGAATCTGTATTTTTATAAAATACAATAAGAATAAATTACTAAAAATATGAAATTAAAAAACATGTAAAATGAGACCCCATTTTTTAATTAGAAGATTCAACAGACATAAAATTGCATTTTAAAATTATTTACTAAAAAAGAAAAGAATTACTATAAAAAAATTCTACACGCACAGTCTCAATATCTGTACTTAGTTTGACATGAATCGGTAACAATAGCACTGGTACATCAAAGAGTGTGGATCTGAGAGAGATTTACAGCCCCACTCCACCATGTGCCAATGGTCTAATCTTCATCATTACTTGTTTGCTCTGAGCTTCTGATGTCCCATCTGCAAAATGGGATAATTCTTCTTTATAAGGACAGAGCAGAATAGAGGTAAAGTGTCTGGAAGGTAGGTGTTCAATAAATGCTACCAAGGCCTAACATTTCCATTACCATCTGTTAGTTTCCTACTGCTGCTATTAATAAATCGCCATAAATGTAGTAGCTCAACACAAATGCATTCTCTTGGAGTTCTAGAGGTCAGAAGTCTTACAAGGGTTTCACTCAGCTAAACTCACAGTATCTGTAGGGCTGGGTTCTGCCTCGAGGTTCCAGGGGAGAATCCATTTCTTGCCTTTTCTACCTTCTAGAGCCTGCCTGCATGCCTCAGTTCATGGCCCCTTCCTCCATCTCCGAAGTAGCAACTTCCAATCTCTCTGACTCTGACCTCTTCTACTTCCCACTTCTACTTTATAGATCCTTTGTGATTCAATTATTTTCTTATTTTAAGGTTAGTTGATTAGCAAACTTAATTCCATCTTCATCCTTAATTCTCCTTCGTCAAGTAACATAACATATTCATATTCATAATGAATATATTCAAATTCCTGGGCATTGGAATATGGACATCTTTTTTGGGGGGTCATTATTCTGCTCACCCCACCATTTAATGTCACTCATTCAGCAGACACTGAGCACTCTCTCCAGGCGAGGTATGGTACTGACTTGAGGAATATAACCAGATAGAAGGCAGAGGTGGGCCCTGAGTTCATGGAGTTGGTGCTTTAGAGAAGAAGACTGACATTACACGATTTATTAATGAACACTAAAGAGAAGAAGTACATTATGAGTGCATTGCTGAGAATCCTGATGTCCACTGAGGGAGAAGGTCGTTTAACATATATCTAAAGATACTACTGTGTGTGTGTGTGTGTGTGTGTGTGTACAAACAATTTAATTGAAAGTATAACAACAATTGCTAGAGACCATCTATATCAGAAAAACTTGAGAAGCTTATTAAAACCATCAAAATCTCAGAGTGCAATTCACAGGCATGGTGACTGAGCACATGGTAGGCATCTAATAAGCACCATTAACTGATAAACAACCAAATGGTTCTGCTTTTCCAAGGAAATGAAGGTCAAGGATTTACATTTATTTCCCAAGAACCTTCCAGGGGAATGATTTTTGCATGAAATAGGCTCTTTCTGAAATTGGATCAAAGTGTTCTGATTTATAATAAGGGTTTAAGATTACTTGATGTATCACCCAGTCTTTAGGAATGGAGTACTTCCCCAGCCACTGAGAGTGCTGCCGTCAGAAGCCCTCCGTATCAAGCAATGAGATGGGATTTTGGAAGGCAGCTATGCTCACCACTATACCACCAACGCTGAGATGGGATTTTGGAATTGAATCATCCAACACCCACTCTGCAAAGAGTACCCCATTACTGGTGGTATGTGAGCAACAGATAGTCCCTGGCACTAGGTAGCAAAGCAATTGTTAAGACTTTCAACCAGTGATGAACTGGGCTGATACACTGATGGAACAGAATTCGTTAGGTTGTGCTATGTGTCAGGCATTTGAGAAATAATAACTATAAGGACAATGGAACTGGATGGCTATTGGTAAACTCGATGATCTGGAAAAAGATAATGATAAGCTGCAAGTGATTAACTGACAATTATACATTAAGAGTGAATACCAGAGAGACCTTTGTTGATAGCATAGAAGTATAAAGAGGTATTATCTCCCATGGTGGGAGGGCTGAGAAAGCTGGGAAGCAGCTCCAGGAATTTGACACAGTAGTTGAGCTCCAAGGAAGGTTAAACTCACAACCAAGACAGTGTTCTATGCCAAGGTCAGGGCACTGGCTGGGCAAGAACAGGCCTTGGACATTATGAGAGAGGGACATCTGTGTTGATTCTTCCCCAAATATTGTCTCCCTAGAGTTCTCTTAACTTTCTGAGCCTGCAAAAGTGGCCCCATTACTCCCTACTAAGGGATAATATGCCTGCCTGACTTGAAAAGATGCAAGTCTTTCTCCCATAAGACTATGTGCAGAATTCCCCTTATCCCAGAATCTTCCCCAACTCCCCTCCTGGTCACCAGATCAATAAATATGATTAAGTCATAACATGGGCTTTCCAGCTTTACATCGAGTATCGATTCTAGCGTGCTTTCTTCTCTGAGCCGTTTCATTCACCTTCCACTGCCCACCATGCAATCTCTGGCCTTTTTACTTCATTCAGTTGGGCCATCTCCTTCACCATCCTTCTGGGAGCCATCCTAGCATTGTGGTCAATCCATCTCCTGGGGGTTCCTCCAGGTTATTTAGTCTGTTAATATTTAGTCTGGAGGACTAAATTTAATATTTAGTCCTGGAAGAGGACTAAATATTCTGGAAGAGAGCTCCCAAATTAATAAACTCTCCCTCATCTATCTTTCTATTTTGCGTCTTGTAGAGGTGGTAGTCATCATATCTCCATTTAATTCATCAGTCTGCCACCTTAAGAAACCAGACAGACCCTGATGGATGACAGTTGGCTCAACTCAACTCAACTGAGTAATAGCCCCAACTGCAGCTGCTGTGACAGCTAGAACAGATTAATATTGTCTTCTGATGGTGGTATGGAGTCATACATTCTTTTACAATCCTATTAGAAAAGAGAATTTGGTGCTTCACGTTCATTTGGAGCATGCAATGGTATGTGTTCATTGTCTTGCCCCAGGTCTATGTGAACTTTCCCATTCTCTCTTAAAATATAGTCTGAAAAGACCTGGACGTGTCCCAGAACCTCTATTGATGGCATCATATTAATCAGACCAGATGAGCACAAAGTGGCTAGTTCATTGGAGGCCCTGGTAGAACACATGCATTCCAGAGGATGTGAAAAAATTCCTTTGAAGATTCTAGGGAGTGTCATATCAGTAAAATGGTTAGGTGCCCAGCAGCCTGACGCACGATGGGATACACTTTCCAAAGCAAAGGAAATTGTATTGCTTCCTTCACCTTCAAACACCTGATAGGCCACTTATGCTTCCTGAGGCAGAATATTTCCCTCCAGGGAACACTGCTCCAATTAGTAGAGAGGGTGACATAACAGGCTGACACCTCTGAGTAGGGTTCAAAGTAGGAAAGGGCTTTGTAGTCGGCCCCGGCTGCAGGGCTTGGACCACACCATCCAGCCCACTAAGCCATAAAGTTGGGTGGGGCCAGCAGCGATCCATCATAAAACGGAAGTGCTGCATCTAGTATTGACCACAGGTAGGCTGTAGAATACCAGCAAGCTATATAGGTAGGTAGCCCAGATCCCCGTGTCATCCATTACTCTTACACCAGCACCTATCCTTCAGCTCACACCTGTGGCCACATATGGGATACTTTATGACCAGCTAGTGGAGAAAGAAAAAGGCTGAGCTTGATTCACAATGGGTCCAGTCCGTGTGTGTGTGCACACTGGGAATGAATCACAGCTGCTCTGCACACTCTCCCCTAGAGCCCCCAGAAAGGAATGTGGCCTGCTGACAACCTTGATTTTAGTCCAGTGAGACCGATACTGAACTTTTTGATCTACAAAACCATAAGATAATAAATTTCTGTTGTTTTAAGCCAAAGTTAATAGAAATTTGTTATGGCAGCCATAGAAAAATGAATAAATGAATCTTTCTCACTTAGCTAATTTTAAGAAATCTGTGACTAGAATCATCATTTAGCTGTCTACTGTATCATTCCTCTCAGTTAAACTCAAATTTCATCTACTGAGCATTTACTCAGCTTTACTCAGGGCCTCCCATAAGGTAGGACTGGGTTCCTGCTATCAAGAAACTGACAATTTGGTGGGAGAGGTAAGTATTTATCTAGTTATGATAAAAGCAGTAGGTATCATCTGCTATTACAAAGGGAAGAGAGACAGAGAGAGACAAAGAGAGACAGAGAAAGGGACACAGGAAGGGAGGAAGGAAAGAAGGGGGATAGGGAGAAAATGGAAACCGAATTTTATGATAAAACAGAGAAGAAAAACGTCATCTTCAAACAAATGTTTAATTTTGAAAAGATAATAGAGGAAAGGCTGTCCCGAGGAAAATCATTGAAGATAATCTATGTCCTTAAAAAACTTGCCAAATGTGGTACATACATATAATGGAATATTATTCATCCCTAAGAAAGAAGAAAATTCTGACACACGCTTTAACATGGATATGCTAAGTGAAATAAGCCAGTTACAAAAGGACAAATATTGTATGACTCTACTCATGAGTATATGACATACCTAGCGTAGTCAAATTCATAGAGATAGAAAGTAGAATGGTGGTTTCCAGGGCCTGGGGAAAAGGGCAGTTGTTTTTTAATGAGTATGGAGTTTCAGTTTTGGAAGATGAAAAAGTTCTAGAGATGGATGGGTGGTGGTGATGGTTACAGTGCAACGTGAATGTTTAGTGTTCATGCCACTGAAATGTGCACTTAAAATGATTAAAATGGTAAATTTTGTTATATAAATGTTACCACAATTTTTAAAAATCTACTATTTAAATAAACAAAATACCCGCCAAGATTCACAAATAGAACACTCTTACTACAAACTCAGAAAGTAGGATCCAATCTTACTGAATTATGAAGTGGGCTGCATGTTTTCGTTGTCATGTGAATTGAGATGAAGAATTTAACTTCAGGGGGAGACAGGGCATCCGTGTTCTCCTTCATTGGCAATGGCTCTGTGTTAGAAAGGAAATGGAGCCGGAGGGCATTTTCAGCTCTGTGACCACTGTCCAACCAGGGAGCTGGCGGTCAGCAAACTTCATTCACCTTTTCCCTCTTCCCCAGAATCTGCCTTTCTCAGAAACACAGCATTCGAATGTGTACTGTTTTTGTTTCTTCCTTATAAATGAGCCTTGAGGCAGGCATTACTATTTCATACCTTAGGCCCTAATCCTGAAGCCCCGTCTCTGGTGCTGTCATTGAAATTGACTGCAGAATAAACGTTTTTTTCTCCTGTGAGAAAGAGCAGATTTTAGATATTGCTTAATTTATAGTTTCCCTTCCTGTGTTTTGAACTTTCAGAATGGATCTGTAAAATACATTTTTATCAGAAAACACTCTTTGGGTACTTCCAGAGCATCCGCTCTCTTGCTAATAAGAAGTTAAGGTTTAGTCTGCGGTTATTCATATTCATGCTGACTTCGCAGTAGACAAAAAGAACATGCTCCTGGGTTGCTCAGAGCAGAGCAGGCAGCCGGGAAACTGTCCTGGGAAACAAGTCTTGAAAGTGACTGCCACCCCACCTCCACCTTCATGTGTGGTCTCTTCTTAAAGACCAGCAGAATCTTTCTTAAACCAGCTTTCAAGCTCAGCCTCCTATGTTATGTACTGAAATTCAGCTTGTGCCTAAAACTTTCTTTGTAACACTTCCCTAATTTCATTTTTAGGCCTCACAGAATTAAGAATTGTTGCCTAAACAATAAATCTGAGGAAACAGACATATATAACCTGGACAATACTAGAGTGCTCATGATGTAGCCAATGAAATTAAACAGTGAAATCAGGATCCTGATTTCCATTTCCTGTTGATAATAATGACTGGATTCAACTGTTTATATATACATATACATATATGTGTGTGTGCCTATTTATTATATATTATACATAATATATAAATATATAACAAAATATAAAATCTCACATCTTCTCTTAATTTCATGGGAAATTAACTTCTAGGATGACACAAGTGGGCTATGGTACCTATCCGTCTTGTCTGCGTTTCACATCTCTCTCTTCAGTAACACATTTGCTCCCGTACTCATGGTGCTCCTTGCCAGGCAACAGAGATTGGTCCAAATGGACAATTATTTATCTATTGCTACACAACAAATTACTCAAAACTTTGTGACTTAAAACCTCAATAACTTCCTACTGTTGCTCATGGGCGCTGTGGGTTAGGCATTCAGACAAGGCAGAGCAAGATGGCTTCTCTCTGTAACACAGTGTCTGGGGCCACAGCTGGAGGACTTGACGGCTGAAGGCTGAAATCCTTGGCAGGCTCATCCACTCACGTGTCTGCAGATTGTGCTGGTTGTTGGCCAGAGCACCCACACTTTGTTTCCCCATGTGGTCTGGACTTCCTTACAACATGGAGGCTGGAATCTAAAGATGAATATCCTGAGAGGGAGACTGTATGCCAGACACAGACTGTTTCCTTTTGATGTACAGACTTAAGAGTTACATATCACCGTTTCTGCACTACCTGTTGGCCGTCATCCCACCAATGAAAATATCCACCATGGTTGGGCATGTGACCCGGAGCAGACCCGAATATTTCCTTCAGAATGATTGATTGACCTGAGAGAAAGAAGCTCCCTCTTTTCTTGGCATTTCTAAGTTGAAGGGTGTAAGTCAGGGGCAGCAGAAGGCAACTTCTTTCTTTATCATGCGGAAAGAGTTGAAATGAAGAACTCACGACAAGTAAAAATAAGGCAAGAAGAAAAATGATCAAAGAACAAGAGTTTTGATAGTTGTATCACTGTCAGGTAGTCAATAATATGTAGTGGAGGAATAAATGAAAGTTTTGACAATTAGAACATATTCAAGCTGTCTAATACCACTAAAAATACCAGTGTTTATTTACCCAGGTTCCTTGGGACATGTTGTCCATATACATACCCTACTCCTTGGGTGCAGGTGGGTCTAATATCCATATCTGACCTTGGGGATGAGACTTCTGGTTCTCTCCCATCCCCCGCAGGCACTATTTCTGCAGCTAGAGCACAGCTAATTTTATTCATTGACTCTTGCTACAGGCTAAGGTAGTTTTCCTAGAAAAATAGCCCTATTTCATTTGTCTATAAGTGAGGCATTTATTCCTGCATACTGTAACTCTTCCTGGTTTCAAATCCTCCAGTCGTCTTGAACTGGCTATCTCCTTACCTTCTACCACAGATTTCCTCTTAAAGAACAATTTTCCAGTGATTTTAGAATTCTACCCTTAGGGGTTGTTTTGATAGATATCTCAGCTGAGAAAACTGGCAAATACTACCAGTATTCTCCAACTACCTGCTGGAAAATCACTGTAGAACTTTTAAAACTACACAAATGCTAACACTTTGCAGTATCCCTATGGAATGAGAATATCTGGGTTTGAAGCATGGCAATTATATTTCTGGAAAGCTCCATGGATGACTCCAATACACACCCAAGCAATACTGGGATTTACAGAGTACTTGGGATTAGTACTTAGAGGGACTAGGAAGAGTTTCCAGTGGAAGGTACAGATTCTACCACTCATTCCCACCAAAGAAAATGGCCTCCTTCTGTCTTATAGGACTGAGATGGAGATGGAGCCCTGGATAGTCTGTGTATTACCTGACCAGCAAGGACAATGAGCTCTCACAAGACCTGAGACAAATATGATTAACTTTCTCCTTTCCACTCCCTCTACACAGCCAGCCTTTAAAATAGATTCCTAATGTTCCACATTCCACTGGGGAGCATAAGGGGGCACATCTGAAGTCTGAAGCAGATGCATATTAGACAGAAATGCATCCTTATAGCCAACTTTCCAGGATTTTCCTTAGAAGACACTGGGAGAAAAGCCCTCAGCCCGCCAGCTCCACTCTTACCAGGCTGAGGCGGAAGGCACATGGAAATACTAGAGCATTCATATAACCTTCAGGCTCTATTTTAATTTCATTTGACTGAAAAGGGGCCAACTGAGAAATAGACATGTTTTTTTATCTTCCTCTGAACATGGCCAATGAAACTGGCTATGGAATAGCTGTAGGGGGCAGTGGGCGTGTTGCAGTTCAGCAAGCACAGTTTGCACAGCTGCAAAAGGGAGTTTTCTGTGTGTTTGCCCCAGCCTGAGTGGGAAGGAGATGAGCGCTTGACGTCAGCGGTGCCTCCAAGCATAGAGACCAGGTCCCACACCCTCTCCCCATGCTCACCCCACCCCCATCCCACCCTTCCTTTTCCCTTCCAAAGGTGGAGTTTCTGAAAGGTGCCAGAGTTGTGCCTATGACAGAGAAGCCTTAGGAAGGGTGGAGCACAGCACTTGGGCAGGCATGACAGACACACTCCATCACGTGGAGCCAGCTTTGAAGGAACTGAACAGACTTTGTGGTGGCTGGAATTTGGGCATAAGACCTGTGTTTCCATCTTGTACTGCTTTGAGCTGATTTAGAAAGTTTCTCTTTCTTAAATAGGAATGTATTTTAGATGTGCAAAGTGCGGTTACCATATTCTCTTGGCCTATTTGCTTCCAATCAATTCTGCAAACCTAATTTTTTTTAATTGTGCCAACTCCTAAACCATTCAAAATGTCCAGTTTTCCCCCAAACCTACATCTTGACAAGCAATGATTATTAGTTCAAAATAATTTTCTTTCAGGAGGAGATTTTTCACATCAAGTAGATTGTGAGTTCATGGGATAATGTAGCAGTGGGGACAGTGACATAGAGGGAACTGTTCCCACAGAATCATATTAGCCATATGAACATACATTTGTCATCCTGGTCCCTTAGCTCCCAGTTCATTGCGTTCCTGTTACGGTTTTGCCACTAATTTCAGTTATTGTATGTAATCTTAGCAAGTCATTTAACCTGGTAGGCACTCAATTTCCTCGTTTGTAAAATGAAGATAATATCCCCCATTACTGAGTTGTTATACATATAAAATGATATTGTGGATGTGGAAGTGCTTTTACAAAGTGAAAAATGCTAGATGAATGTTTAAACATGTTCAGGAATAGAGGAATGGAGATGGTGAGGAAAATTCCAAGAGTTCAAAGGCACCACCTGACAAGTAAGTGCTTACTCAAGGTGATTTCATATGCCCCAATGGAGAAAAGGAAGATTTCAGATTCTCCAGTCCTATGGAGAAATGGAAAACCCACTTAGACATGTCACAGAGAAGCAAAGGACAGATGCTTGGGTGGACGTTGCTTTTTGATGGCGTTTACTCTATGCAGCTTACAGACCAAGTTATAGAACACACTTTCCCTGCCCCTGGTCCTGTCTCCTCCGGTTCACTACGTCCCCTGCGGTCAGACCAGAAACAACTCTGATCATAGAAGACAGGAATGCTAGACTGGAAAGGAACTGTGAAATCATTTTATATACAAGCTGGTTGATAAGTGTGTATATTGAGAATGCTCTCACTCTAGACAATTATCACCTCTGTGATCTGGATCCTATTTTCTTACCATTTTCCTTCAGAAGTCCCATGCTCCAGTCAAACTGGAGTACAGTTTATTGCTTGAAAATTCTACACTTTTTCAGGACCAAGAAAGATGGGAAGGGAGGTGGAAGTAGAGGGAACAGTGGGAAGGAGCACAGAAGGATGATACAAATAGATTCATGTGAGGCCTGGGATGTGGATTGAAAAAGTTGAGCTTCAAGTGATGGGTATAATTTAAATTGGTGGGGAAGAATTGTAAGGCAAGGCAGGTACAGACACACCAGTGACTTTTCAACTATGTTCTTCAGGTTGTTGGAAATTGTAGGGAGTACTTTCTCCCAACCCAGAGGTTACAGTGGAAGGAAGTGGGGAGCTGGGGTAAGGAGAGCCCCAGTATGTGAGAATCTGGACTCTGTATAAAAATCACTTATTTTTCTTAGTCTGCTTTACTTGCAAGATTTCACATGAAGAAATGGCTCTGAGCCAAAGACAAAGAAATAAACAAAGATTCCAGAATCAAAGTATCAAGCTGGAAATGACTGAAGACCTTTTAGTAAAATAGGAAAACTTCACATGCATCTCAGTTCTTACCCAGTAGCTTTTCTTTGAAGCCCCCAATTTTTTATCTTTTCTTTCATTCCTGATGTTAAATTAATTAAACAAGGAGTCCATTAGACTATGGCTCTCATGCTGTGGTGGACTACATACACAAAGCAAAATCTAAGCCTGTTAATGCCCCAACGTTATGAAATCAAAACACTAAGGGCAACCAATCACAGACAGTCGAATAGGCTTTCAGTTTTAGCCAGTCAAATGAATTTCTCTCTCTAAGTCCTTCCTAGCTCTTGTTGGAGGAGCATTCCTAACCATTTCCGGTTTGGCAAGGCCCAACTGTAATCAATTTTTGCTCAAATAAACTATTAACATTTTTAATATGCCTTAGTTTATCTTTTAATACTGATTAATGTTCAAATGTAGTGTTGGAAAGGTTGAAAACGTGGTATGGAAACAAAGTTGGTAAGTTAAAAAAAAAAGAGACACCAAGAAAGACAAAAAAGCTACCAGATGAGACAAAGAAGATAAAATAAAGCACTTTCCACAATAGGAAGAATCTTCCGGAGAAGTATTTCAGAATGTAGACAAAGGAGAAAAAGTCCTGAATTGTTGGAATTCAGGATAGGTCATAGGAATGATAAATGTATCTGATCAAAGAATTTGAAGAAGGTAAACTTTCTCTGCACCATTAAAAATCAATGAAATAAAACTGGTTTATTTAGTTTTTTAAAATATCTTTTAAGTCATTTCAGGCCAAAAAGCTGATACAAAGACAAATATAGACAGTCTTAGAGAGGTTATTGGCAGCTAGAACAGATATAAGGAAAACAAAATGGAAAGAAAGAGTAACTAACAACTTTTCATTTCATTAAAAAAAATTTTTTTTAGTACTGTGATATTCTCAGTGGAGAGAGGAAAGGAGAGGAGAGAGGAAATTCAATGCCAACTTCAGGTAAAATAACATGCCACTTTTATCTCACCCTGAAATATCTCTCTCTCTCTCTCCCTCTCATACACACACACACACACACACACACACACACACACACACACACACTAAATGCTCTCTTCTTGCCATCTGTGTTCTGAATGAGGATGTCCACAGGGCAATTTTTCTGAAATGGGCAAGCAATATACATACCTGATTTAGTTAATGCCATCCCTGAATAAATTGTTGCAACATTTCTGGAAGATAATCTAGTCACAATTTGAAAATCTTACTATACAAGTCTTTTGAGCTAATATTTCTAATTCTAGCAGTTTATCCTAAAGAAATTATAGGACAGGTGTGCAAAGATATACTATAAAAAGATGCTTATTGTCGTGTTGGTCACAATAATAAATGAATGGAAATAACTTAATGTTTATCCAGGAAGAATTAAGTGTATAAGTCATGGTCAATCCACATACTAAAACACGCCATAGATTTTTTTTTTTTTTAAGGATGAGGTAGATCCGATTGACATGGAAAATGTCCCAATACCTTAAAATGAAATAAAAATGAAAGTTACAAAACAATATACATAGTATGATCCCATTTATGTTTTTTTAAAACATGTGGATATATGTAAGCATTCAAATATGAAAGAATATATGTCAAACCCTTCCTTTATTTGTTAGAGAGACTTAGTGTTAGAAAGACTTTCAATAGTATTGCTTTAATTTTTACAAGTAAAACATATTAGATTTTTTCCAAAAGAAGAAATGTCAGGAGAAAAGTAAAGTATTTGTGACAATGTCTCCTTGGTATTATATGTAAAAAGCTGGGCATTTGACGGATTTGCTAATTACACTAATTATGACATCTACCATAACCCAGTGGAGAATGTGTTATTACTAGTGAAAGTGGAAGAGGCGGGCCCAGTTATTGGAATTCCTCATGCAATCTGTATCATCAGCAACCACAGAATCGCCATCTAGCTGTATCACATCCTGTCCTCTGAAGAGTCTGCATGTAGTGAAACCACTAACTATGATCTTAAACAGTTGACCTTATCTTTAGATACACGAGGTGGGGGTATGAAAACCTGGCCTTGGATCCACTGACACCGAGATGCATGTCTGTGAACATTCACTGGGGAGTCTTTCTGTAATAAGATGCCAGCAGTGGAAGGAGAAAGGCACAGGCAACCCAGCCCTCCATCAATGGACCACTGTGGGCAGGCCAGGCTCAGTAGCAGGAAATGCAAAGACTACAAGGCCAGCTGGACAGAATTCAACCCTGGGGCCAGAAACCCACATTTAATTTGAGTTCCCGAAGCCAAATTCACCCAGTGATAACCACAAAACCAACAGCCCAGCAGAGAGACTGCCCTGCCTATCCTGTCTCATCTCAGGGTCCTGTTTGGCATCACAGCTGTGCTCATCAGGGGAAAGTGGTATGAAACTCCTGAGAAGTTCAGAGGCAGGCCGTGAGAGGCCCACTGCAGGTGGGGGCATGAAGCGGGCTTTGGAGCAGAGGTTTCATAGAGAAGTAGCATTGACTCACTTCCTCCTATGAGTTCCTAGTACACTTGTGAGAGGAGATGCAGCTGGGAGCAGGCTGAAAAGACAATGTGGCCTCAACCCATCCCTGGATGTAGAAAGAGAACCGAGGTAAAATATACCAGAGCTGCCTAACTCAGCCTTCTCTACATCCACGGAAACCTGATTTCCTGAAGAAGTGTGGGAAGGTGCACTCAACCAGCAACTACCTTTCTTATCACCCTTGAAACTCCTGCCTTCCCTTCGTCCTCCTGCCAGAGTTGAGCAATAAGTGTCCAAGTGATGAGCGTTACACTCCTGTTGACTTTTTCCAAATGGCAGGTTGCCATTGACAAACCTTGCTCATTATGTCCTCTTCAAGCAAGATGCCCCAGAGATAGAAGCCCACTAACTTGGGTTGTGAATGCTGCCTCAAAGGTCAAAATCCTGAAATTTCCGTGGCTTCAGAGAGAAATGGCTTATTTCATGATCATATAAAGTCGCATATGAGTTGGAAGGCCTTCCTCCATCTTGTAGCTTTGCCATATGTTCCACCCAGTCTCCAGGTTCTCCTCTGCAAGACACATGGATGGAGGAGGAACACTGATTTGAACTCACTGGCCTGGACCAGGCACATTCTCCACTTGGACTCACAGTCTAATACCAGATGGTCACCTGATTCCAACCTAAATGCAAAGAAAGCAGGAAAGTGTTAGAGGAACACATGGAATTCTCACTGTGCATCAGCTGTCTCTGGCATACTCATAACACCAGAAGTGTTTCATGAAATTTCAAAATGGAAAGGCAAAGCCATAGAAAGAGCCCTGCGTAGCAGTCCAGGGACAGATTTCCAGAGCCATTTCTGCCACTGGTTAGCTGGGAAGCCCTCTGTTCTTCCATACGTCAGTATCCTCGTCTGTAGAAAGTGAAATGGGGTTGCATCACCCCCAATGTTCTTTTCAGATCAAAAAAACCACACAGTCTTGTGGGAAGGCTTATGAAGACAGCACATGGATGATTTTTCAGCATTTTTACCAAGAATTCCACACCCAGAAAGCCCTAATGGAGGAAGCAGCGGTGGATTCTACCTTTCTTCTGGTGCCTGCTCCTCGTGGTATCGTTTAGGGGGCTGTCAGTTCTCAGGAGCCTGACCTTCACTGAGCTCATGCTCCTAGAAGCTCACCGGAAAAACATAGAAGACCTCAATTCTGCAAGTAAAATCAGTAACAAATCTCTACTCTTATTATTAAAACATACATGGAGACAGAGGGATCCCCTAATTTCCTAGTCCATACACCATACAAATATTCCCTCTCAATAAACAAACCCTATGGGCAAGACATTATATTTCCAAATAGAATTTTGAATTTGACTTCTAAGCTTCCTTCCAGATTTAACAATGATACCTCTCTTGAGAATTAGTATAAACATTGGTTAAGAGCATGACCTGGGGAGCCAAATGGCCCAAGTTCAAATTGCAGCTCTAGGACGGTCAAGACTTTGGGTTCCCGAGGAAATAGATTCTGAGTCAGGTTTTAGAGTGCAGGAGATTTATTAGGGAGTGCTCCTGGCATCAACTACCATAGAAGATAAAGGAAATAAGCAGGATTGGGCAGAGGAAGAAGTTGAGCAGCAATGTAGTCTCAACAAAGGCTCATTCAATCCCTCAGGATTCTGAAGTTGAAATGGACCATTAGAATTATCCTGAGAAAGAATGGAGGGCTGAGTCCTTGTAACCCTGTGTCAATTAGTCATTGGATATGGGCTGCCCTGGGAAGCAATCCCTGGCTTGATGGCTCTCTTCAGCTACGGTCATTTCTAACAAGGCCTGACAGCTAAGGGCTATCTGCAGCCACACTCTCAGCAGCTGGAGGTGTAAGTTCTTCATTCCTGAAGAGCTGAACAGCACATCTCAACATCCCTATAAGAACTTACTGGTTACAGGAACTTGACCAAGTTACTTAGCCTTTTTATCTAAATGCTTAACTGAGCTGCTATAGTAGTATCTGCTTCATAGAGTGTGATAATTACATGAGTCAATACGTAGAAAACATTTATTGAGTGGTCACAATATTCCTGGCACTGTTTTAGGCGTTAGTCATTATGTGCCTGTCACAAGCTCCACAAGAACAGAAGTGTTCACATTTGGAGATTATTAGGGACTGTGGAGTCTTATGGAAGAACAGAAGAGGCGAAGGCGTGCCCTCAGAAAACCATGGCCCAGCCTTTGTGGATTCCTCAGAGGTCCAGACACCCAGCCAGAATACCTAGCCTAAAGGTTCACATTCATTCCTAATGTTACAACTATATAAAGCTCTAGAAAGAAACTGCTGTAGTTTTCCCCAAATTATCCTTTCTAATGCTTCTGCAGGAGATCAACTCTGATCTCTCTCCAATGTGACGGGGCAAATACTCTATCTTTTATAAGGAAAGGCATTTAAGAGCCTTGTCTTCTGAACTTAGTCCCCCAATTCTCTGTATTTTACAAGGCCCTGAAAGAATGTATGTCAGATCTCCTGGAGGAACCCCAGCCCTATTCTTGGGGCTGGTTGGGAGGTACACTGCTCAGGGAGGGATTTATTCCAGATGTGGACCTAGCTGGATCAGCTGGCATCTGCACTTGGTATGGGCCATTTGCTTAGGAATAAAATTATGATGCATGAAGAAACTCTAAGGCTATAGAACATGGGGCCTACAGGAAGCAGAAGGCAAAGGAGCATGAGTGAGTATTCTCGTCATGCTCGTTGAAATGAGACTGATAACTGGAAAGTTAATGGGAACTTCACTTCTGAAGGCTTGGAGCTTAGCCCTTGTTTGTTCTGTGAACTATCCCCTGGAGCTTTGTGAACTGGCCTCCATCTCATCTTTGAACAGGAATGGTAATGCCTGTCTAAATGCCTGTCTAAAACCCTAAAAAGACTAGGGTTCTATCCTTGCTCTGGACTAGCCTTCTCACTCCCCGCATCTGAGACTGTTGTCACTTTAAAGAATCACCCAGTTTTTCTGGTCTACAACCTATTTTGCTATCAGAGCAGGTCAGACGGAAATTTATTCTACATGGAAACCTCAAATTGTTTTTCCTTTTTTCTCACCAATAGCCTTATGTTCCCCCTGCCTTGACCCAACCACTATCTTCCCCTCCCCTCCTCCAAACCATTCCACCCCCTCAATCCCTCCCTGATTAGCTGCCAATGTTGGTTCCAACTTCCAAGAGAAGTACAACAGTTGTTTTCAATTACATCCAAAAGCACAGGCAAGCATTTCTGAAAGCAGCTTCCTAGTTTTCAATTGACCATGGCGATAGCAGCCTCCAAGCAGAAAACTCTTTCCAGGAAGAATGCAAACCTCACTCAGAAAGTAATTTGAGGCTTCTTTTTCCATTGCACGCGCGTGCACACATATACACTACCCACCCTCACACACACACACACACAAACATTACTGGGGGCTTTCCTGTGCTTCTAAGGAGGGGTTGCCAAGCACCAAGCAAAGAATTCTGTCTAGAAGCAAATCTACCAGAAGTCAGGACAGAGAGACCACAGGATACAATTCCAGCTCCAGAGCTGGAGGAAACCCCAGAAGCAGGGTTAAAGCCCAGGTCTTTCACCACTATAGAGTTTGTGAAATGCAGGCCAAAATGAGGCCTTCACAGCCTGCAAAACTAAGCCACTCCCTCATCTGTAACAACAAAAGAGCCTTGGAACAGCTTTAAAGTGATGATAGAAGAAAATGAGAAGAAGGCAGGGTGATGGGGCGGAAAGGGCAAAATGATACAAGTCAGGAAAGTGGGGTTCTAGGCCAGGCTCAACCACAAACCAGCTGTCTGTTATGTGCTGGACACCTGCCTGTGTTTCTCCAGATCCATTTTCCACCGTCTCCACCCACCCTGCTGTCTGCCTGGGAGGCTGCTCTCTGAGGACTGAATCAAGAGCACCCTGGCCCTCTGGCTTCTGGGTGGGTCTAGTCCTTGGCGGCCACTGGCAGGAGATCAGAAGAGAGAAGGGTGGGATACAGTATTTGTTTCCCCAGCCCTTTCCCTCCCACTCTCTAAGGCTGGCTGTCTCTATCTACTGAAGGCCACAGTCAAACAGCCACTCTCTCTGTTCTAGGAACTACTCCTTCCTTTTGTCCTTTCTGCCTGAGGAGTAGTGATGGCTCCCTGTGGTTGTAAGCCCTGGGGGTACTGAGCCAAACTCTGTATCTTTCCTGAACCCTGCCCACATCTCTTTAGAGTTCCTTATTAAATGCTTCTCAATGACGGTGTTGAAGTGTACCTTCTGGGACCCTGAAGGATATATTATCAGATTCATATTTATGTTTATAGGGGTAGGGACTCTGAATCTTCTAGGGCCCCTCACTATAGTTTTATAGGGGAGAATGATATATGAAACCAATGACTTTTCATTCTTCAATTTGAAAACTGAGACCCAGAGAAGTAAACCAGCTGGTCTACCTCCCTTAAACCACATTCTGAAGAGGATCGTGGCAGCCACTGGGGAGAGGATGGGGAGGCTGAGAGGGTGACCTGATTCACCACCCATGCTTCAACCTTTATCTGCTTAACAAAATTTTAGGCACAAACTCCAAATTATTGGCAAATGGAAATGATCACTGAAGAGCACCACGTGTTAAACAGAAGAGCCCATGGTACAGACTTTGAAATGAATTTGACATTTGATATGATTTTGGTAGTAGAACACTTATTCTCAGAAGAACCCAAGGAAAGTGCACTGGAAGCATTTTGCAGTGCCAGCCCACCACACTCCCTATTTTTAGAACTGACTCCCCCTTAGAGCTCTCATAAAGAGGTGACAAGGTGATTGCATTTTTTTTTAACCAAGTAATTCCACTATAGCGCTGGCCACAGCTAATTGGATTCAAATGGACACGTGGTCCAGGAAGACTGACTCTATAGCAAGCCTGAGAAATATGAGTTTCTTTCTCTGGAGAATCTGAGCCAGGTGACCCCCAATTGTAGTCAGATGATGTTATGCCCTGGAGCAGCAGTCATGTGGCATGGGGACAAAGAGGCTCAGGCCATGGTTAGTTGAAGTCATAAGGAAAGTGAAACTAAGCAGCTGTCGCAGAAGCCGGTACACTGCCAAGGGATATCTATTATCTTGGTGTTTCAACTGAATCTTCCATTTACACATATACACTATATCGACTCAAAATGAGACAAAGACCTCATTTTAAGACCTAAAACTATAAAACTCTTAGAAGAAAACAGGCAGACATCTTCATGACTTTGGCTTAGAAAGTAGTTTCTTAGATATGACACCAAAAGTACAAGCAATAAAAGAAAAAAAAATAGATAAATTGGACGCCATCGAAAACTTTTGTGTTTCATACGACACCATGAAGAAAGTGGAACGACAACTCACAGAAAGGGAGAAATTGTTTTTTATATCACATATCTGACAAGGATTACTACCCAGAATATGTAAATAACTTATGACTCAATAATACAAAGACAAATAGCCCAATCTTTTAAAGGGACAAAGGATCCAAATAGACGTTTTTCCAAAGGAGATACACAAATGGTGATAAATACACGAAAAGATGCTCAGCATCATTCGTCATCAGGGAAATGCAACCGGAAACCACAATGAGACACCACTACATAGCGACTAGGATAGCTAAAAGCAAAAATACAAATACTAACAAGCATTGGTAAAGGTGTGGAGAAATTGGAACCCTCCTCATACACTGTGAGTGGAAGTGTAAAATAACATAGAGTTACCACATGACCCAGCAATTCTACTTCTAGGTATACAGCCAAGAGAAATTAAAATATATATCCACACAAAAACAAGTACCTGAATGTTCATAGCAGCAGTTTTCTTAATAGCCAAAAAAAAAAAAAAAAAAAGCGGGGGGAAACAAACCAAATGTCCATTAACTGCTGCATGGATAAATAAAATGTGTATAGCCATACGATGAAACATTATTCCGCCATAAAAAGGAACTGATACACGCCACAACCTTGAAAACATTATGTTCAGTGAAGGAAGCCAGTTGCAAGTGGTATGATTCTATCTATATGAAGTGTCCAGAATAGGCAAATCCGTAGATTAGTAGTGCCAGAGGCTGAGGGGTTTGGGAGTAAGTGGAGAGTAATTGCTAGTGAGTCAGAGCTTCCACATGAGGTGATGAAAATGTCCTAAAACTGAGTGTGGTGATGGCTGCACAGCTCTGTGAGTATGTGAAAAACTACTGAACTGTATACTTGGAGTGAATTGGACGGTATGTAAACAATGTCTCAATAAAGCTGTTATTTAAGAAAGAGTACTGATGTAGTGTTCTTTACATAGGCATGAACAGTGCTGAAATAAAATGCAGAGGAGCCTTTCTAAAATATTACAGAATACACTAAATGTTGGTCTTGCTAAAAGTTGTGGCAAACAAGTTATTGATTCTGAGGCCCAAGACAACCAGCAAAAAAACTGTAATGGAGAGTGAGGAGATTTTCAACTAGAAGGTGGTTTGCTAAAAGCCTGGGTCCTGGGCATGACTCCAAAACAGAGCCTTGAGCCATGTCTCCCACTAGCACGAGGCCTCCTGCCTCTCAGCTTCAGGCTGACAGCAGTGTCTCAGCAGACCTGGGCTGTAGCAGTTAAGGTATCCTGCAGGGTGCAGACCCGGGAGGCAAGTGACCCGGAGAGTGACTGTGTGCTTAAGCGTCATGCGAGAGCCAAGAGGCAATGGACCTTTAGCCATAGGGTTCATAGTCCTAGGACACATGACACAGGAGAATGTGAACTATTGTCTTGGCCTGGGTTTCCTCAAAGGCAAAGGCCCATCTGTGAGTGAGAGCAGGGGTGAGGGACATGGATAATAAACAGGGCAGGAAGACGGTCCATACACTAATATATTTGTGGTCAATTTTTAGGACCTTCTGAGAAATGACATAGAATGCATTTCTATGTAACTCTTCACCGTGGGATGAGAGGAGGACATATTTATTCGTCATTTCCACTTTGCCACTAGACAAGAGCTGTTCTATGGGGAGTTAACTCTCCCTACTTCTGGGTTGTGCAAGCACAAGTTCCCACAGGCATGCTGTGGAGACAGAGGAATGCAGGGTTGAGTATGCAAGGCACACTTTCCACTCACTTATAGCTGTAAACATGCCTGGAACTGGTAGCCACAGCCATAACTGGAGGAAGAAGCCTAGCTGAGAGAATTTGAAACAGTGCTTTAAGAGGTTTCTGATGCAACTACCAACTAAATTCTGTGAGGTCTCAGAATCAGCTACACAATTTGCAGGGTCCAGTGAAAGAAGAAAATGTGGGGTTCTTGTTCAAAAATTATGGAATATTATTTGGCCATAAGAAAAGATGAAATACTGCCCTTTGTGACAACATGGATGGATCATGAGAATATCATGTTAAGCGAAATAAGTCAGATGGAAAAAGCTGAGAACTGTATGATTTCACTCATATGTGGGATATAAAACTGAAAGCAACAAATGAACAAGACAAACAAACAAACAAACCTCATAGACATAAACAACAGTTTAGTTGTTACCAGAGGGAAAGGAAGGGGAGAGGTGGAAAAGTGGAAAGAGGGTCAAATATATGGTGATGGAGAGATTAGGCTTTGAGTGGTGAACACACAGTGCAATATACAGATGATGTATTAAAGAATTGTACACTTGAAACACATGTAATTTTATTAACCCATGTCACCCCAATAAATTTAATTAAGAAATGATTAGAATTTCAAGATGGTGACAGCAGAGCAGAAGCCAAGCCTAGGGTCCTTCTGAGAGTGGACCCTGTGTGACTGCACTGATTGCATATGTCCATGAAGCTGGACTCTTTAAATAGCAAATTACCCCACTCCCACTCCTCCTTAACACTCTTCCCTGACTCCCCTCAGCTCTGTCTGACCACACACCTACAAGCACACCTCCATAGGAGGGTTTCTGACCCTGCTGTATGTACTGAGGTTTTCCCAGGCCAAGGTCAAATCTGGGCAAAGAAGAAAAGTTTTCATAAACCTGTTTATTTTTTCCATAATGTTCTTTATTATGAGATTCTGACCTTACTTTTAAAATCAAATTATGGTGATGGTAAGTAGCACTTTTGATTTTGCGAAGGAAGGATATTAATATATATATATTTTTTAAGTGGCAGTCCTTTGCCAATCCTGACATAAAGAGAAAATGAGTAGCCTGAATATACTGGTTGGGAGGAAGAAGAACAGGTAAGGGTTCAAAATCAAGGGCCTGATTGATGTAGGGATTTGATCCTGCATGGATAGGAAGGGCCCGGTGCAAGGTATTTATCAGCATCTCAGCACCCCCTATGAGGCAGAGAACCATGAACACCTCTGAGCTCCACTCTGCCCCTTGCAGGCATCCCTGGAGTGCTTTTTTCTTCGTCTGTTTTCTTGCTGCCAAGGCTTTGTCTAATGGCAAAGGGAAAAGCCCTACCTGCCAGGTACAGCATGAGCATCTGGGAAGCTCTCCTTCTTAAAAACACATCATCTAGACCCACATCACCCACCTGAAATTCCACTGCCAGTAATGCGCTGCTTCAGGTTGAATATGAGCCTCTGGTTGACTCAAGTGACTTTATGTGTTAGTTCTTTTAAAATGCATTAAAAACCTAAGTAAGAAAAAAAAGTTGTAGTAGTATATGGCAGGCCTGATCCATTGAAAATGCTGCACAAAGATGATGATGGTGATAATAACATCAGGTGACTATATCACTAAGTCTTAAGAAAATCCAAAGGGATAGGTGCTAATACTATTCCCATTTTTTGACTGAGGAAACTAAAGTTTAGAGATATTGAATAAGTAACTGAAAGTCACACTGCTTGGAAGTGGAGAGCCAGGATCCAAAACAGACCCAGAGTCTACTATTTAACCCCTCTGCCATGTCACTAGGCCTGGGGAGAATATGAGTGAGGTACACCTAGGGACAGGTGATGCAAGGATGGGCTGAGATGTGGAGCTGGGAGACACCCCAAGGTGGGCCAGTGAGCTCCCTAATTCTCACTGCACCATTGGGTGGGCAGCACTCATCTATGAGAGTTTCGAGTGAAAACATAAAGCCCTTTCCTAACCTCTATTTTTCTTTGCCCTCCTTTTTCTGTACCCTCCTCTCTCCTGGCACTCCTTGTGTGATTCTGGAAAAGCCTACTAGAAGAAACAGACCATAAATCTCCTTTCAGGACATCTTGCATCTTCAGTATCTAGGAACACTATCGTATCATCTCTCACATGCAGTAGGTGCCTAATAAATGTTTGTAGATCACTATGAGAAGTCAGTCTCTTCCAAGTTCCTGTTAAGCAGCCAGTGGTGTTCTTGAGCATCCTAGCCAAAGACTCCGTCATTCATTCTGCCATACAGTGGCTCCATGCCCAATTTCATCCTCACATCTCTCCTTACACAGGACCAACCTGAAGTTCATTGTTAATTACAATGCTTCTGAAAGATGCAAAAATCCCATCCCTAAATTCAGGGAATGTCATCTGATATGTACCATCACCTCCCATTACCTACCATCCATACTTGAAATTTGTCCACCACAGTCCCAGAAATCTGAAGAACCAGAGAGTCAGGATAGCTTCAGTGTCACTCCCGCTGCACCTAGTTAATGCAGGATTGTGAGGAAGTGCACCCAGGTGTCTGAGCAGAGGCCCTGAAAGATTAGAATCTGCCAAAACCTCCAGATATGTAAAAATGTTCTACCTTTTACCCCCAGCCCACCCCAAAGTATACCTTCTCTTAAGCAAAATTCAGCCACTCTTCTGATATTAACCTTTAGTATCCGCTTATTAAATCACCAGTCATTTGTTAAGAGGCAGTGAATTCATTATGACAAAGAGTTGAGACGAGGCAGTTATAGCTCAGCATATGGGAGAAATTGTTTCAGACTGATTTTTCATTTCCAAAACTTCAATTTTCAGCACTGAAGAAGGCTTTGCCAAAACTTTGTATTTCATGTTTTATTTGAGCCAGCACCAAATGGTAGGCATTGTTTCCTTTTAATTAAACCCATCTGCAAATTGGTAGAATATTCCAGACCCTCTGAAAGAAAACTTTCCAAGTTCTATATTAAGTACTTGATTAATCACGGAGTCTAGACATCTGGATCTCACACTGATGTTGTTGCTCTAGCAGACACCCTCACAAACAATGTGAATTGTCATTTTAAAGCATTGGGGTATGTCTCATTACAATATGGACACCAATTTTATTTGTCTGGAGTTGCGGAGTTAACAAGAAAAAGAGGAGTGGAGACCAGACATTTTTGTTTGGCCACGCTGGTAATCCTAGCTACAGAAATCTATGGCTGAAGCAAGAAAGAGGCCAACATGGTCATGGAGCCAAGATGTCTGGCTTTTCCACAAAGAATAGGCATTCTCCTTGCCCAGAGGAGGGAGAGAAAAACCCACTTACTGGGTGCAAAGATGCTCCTCAGTCTTTCCCTTCTCCATGCAGGCTCAAGTACATACTGCCATTCTTTCCTTCTGAGTGACCAGATGCTTAGACTAGGCCTAAGGACAATTCTGAGTCACATTGTGATCAAGCCAACCTTGGCTTAAGACTCTCATTCCTCCTCCTTTCTAAAGGGATCAAGTCAGAAACACTTGAAAGGTGCTATATATAATTCAGGAATCCAGAAACACAGGAGAGAAGAATCACTTTTGGAAGAAGAATAGAGAAGTTTTCTTCCACAACAGTTGTCCATGGCCAAGGATGATGGCAACAGTTGTCCATGGCATTAGATCCAATGATCTAAGCCATGGTTAGTTGTCTCTAGGCCCAAGTATGTTATGCTTCCATTTTTCTGTAGATTGTGAAATCTGTTTTCACAAAGAGCAGTTAAAATTGAGTTGGGAGAGAAAAGCAACCTAGAGGAGCAGAAAAGGGAGAGGGTGAGGGGAAAAAAAAAGCCTTTTCCATATGGAACACATCAGAGGCACTCTTGGACCTCATCTTTACCTCTGTAAATATCTTACCTATTTTAATTCTTCTGATGTGTTCCACCTGTTAATACAAGGCAAAATCTTTTCTTTGGGCTAGGAATATGAAGAAATGAGTCTGAGCTCAAGTTTGGTTTGTTTTATAATACAACCTCTTTTAAAAATGTTCTTGTTGAGGACGTCATCAAAATGGCAGCATGAGGTGAGCCTCTGTAGAGCTCCCCTAGAATTTACAACTAATCGGACAACAATAACTCCACAAAGGACTCCCTGCACAGCAGACAGGCAAGACGAAGAGGCCCACTACTGAATTCACCTAAAGGTGGGCGAATCGTGCTAGCGGGGGAAAAGGGAAAGGAAAAGTGCAGAGACGGAGCCCTGCGGGCGTAGGACGCAGACCTAGATCAGTGCTCCAAGCTCGCTGCATCCCGAAACTACTGCAGCTGCGGGAGAGGAAAGAACTCAGACAGCTAGGGCTCTGCTTATTGCCCACAGGGCTGAGGGGACAGCATATAACATGGCTGAACCCAACGCTCACGGCAGAGACCTCGGAGAAAAGATTGAGGGAAGAAGGCTGAAAACGGTGGTTTAAGTCCTCACTGCCGAGCAGAGAACAGAAGCCTTAGGCACTGAGACTAGCCACCCCTCCCTACCCTCCCAGAGTTCGCCCCACCCCCACCTGCCTGGTGCTAGAAGTGGAATAGTAGCAGTGTCAGATCAAAAGAACAGAATATTTGCTGTTCTGAGAACTGTGGACCGCAGACACAGATTCGCAGCCCAACTAGTTCCGGCAAAGGGGAGGGAGCTGTGGAAGCAGGACTGGCTGTGGTGGTGGTGGTCGCCGCCGTTGCTCTGGGCCACCTTTCACAACTCACCCCGCCCCTGGCCCCACCTATCTGGGTGGATCCCTGCAGGAGTAAACAGAACTGCTGAAACATACGGGCTCTGAATCTGCTGCAGGAAGAGCTTTGGAACTTCAAAAGCTCTCTGCATACCCACACGAACACCGCACCCTGTGACCCAGGTGAACTATTAACAGAGGAGAAGCCTGTCTCCCAGGGAATCCCCCCATTGTGTGAGAAACTGGAGTAGTGCAGAGAAAACATAGCACTACTATGTGAGAGAGAGAAAAAAGGCTGCAGTCGGAAAGAAAATAAAATATTCTACCAACAAGTACTGGAAAACAAAAGAAAGACCTCTTCCTATCAACTGTTGCAGAAGCCACTCCTGTAGATGTCTACCAAGAGAAATAATAAATAAGTAATTCCCATGAATAACCAAGGCAACAAGACAACTCAGAAAGAAAGTGAATAGTATCCAGAAAGGAACTTAAAGATATGCAAATATGTGACTTAAATGACAAAGAATTCAAGATTGCAGTTCTGAAAAAACTCAACGAGATGTAAAAAAACACAGAAAGGCAGTTTCATGAACTCAGAAACACAATCAAAGAACAACATGAGCATTTTATGAAAGAGATTAAAATTTTAAAAAAGAACCAAAAAGAATTTCTGGAGATTAAGAACTCAATAGAAGAAATTAAGAATGAAATAACCAGCTTAGGTAGTAGAGTTGACCAGATGGAGGAAAGAATAAGTGACATCGAAGATAGAAACCTGGAAATCACACCGATGGAAGAAGAAAGAGACTTGAGACTTAGAAGAAATGACAGAACGCTACAAGAATTTTCTGACTCTATCAGAAAGAGCAATATAAGAATAATGGGCATACCAGAAGAGAAGAAAGAAAGAAGGGAACAGAGAATATATTCAAACAAATTGTTAATGAGAACTTTCCACACTTGAGGAAAGAACTGGATCCTCGAATCCAAGAAGCAAATAGAACACCTAATTACCTCAATCCCAACAGGCCTTCTCCAAGGCACATTGCATTGAAGCTGTCTAAAATCAACGAAAAGAAAGAATCCTCAAGGCAGCCAGGGAAAAGAAGACAGTAACCTACAAAGGAAAGCCCATTAGATTATTGTCAGATTTTCAGCAGAAACTCTACAAGCCAGGAGGGAGTGGAACCAAATATTCAAACTATTGAAAGAGAGAAATTATGAGCCAAGAATAATTTATCCAGCAAAGATATCCTTTAGATATGAAGGAGGAATAAAGACCTTTCCAGACATACAGAAGCTGAGGGAATTTTCTAATACACGACCTGCACTACAAGAAATACTAAAGGAGGCTATTCAACCACCATTAACAGGGACAATTTGTGGCAACCAAAACATAAAAAGGGGGAGTGTAAAGGCCTGAACCGGAATATGGGAATGGAGAAAGTAAGCGTGCTGAAGAAAATGGAATACTCTAAATATCAAACTTTCTTTTACATAAACTTACGGATAACCACTCAAAAAAAATCCAGAACTAAAATATATACTGTAATAAAAGAAGAAACAGAGGGAAACATCATAGAATACCACCACACAAAAATAATAGACAACAACAAAAAGGCAAAGAAACAATGGAGACACGGCCTTACCTGAAAACTAGAGATAGAATGACAGAAAATCCTCACATATCAATAATCACCCAAAATGAAAATGGACTGAACTCACCAATAAAAAGGCACAGAGTAGCAGATTGGATCAAAAAAACTAAACCCAACCATATGCTGTCTCCAAGAGACACATCTCAGCCACAAGGAAAAGCATAGACTCAAAGTGAAAGAGTGGAAATTGACACTCCAAGCAAATGGTACCCAGAGAAAATCAGGTGTAGCCATAATGATATCAAATGAAACAGACTTCAGGGTGAAAAAGATAACAAGAGATAAAGATGGACATTTCATAATGGTAAAGGGGACTATACAACAAGAAGACATAACAGTCATCAATATTTATGCCCCCAATCAGGGAGCACCGAAATATACCAAGCAACTACTAACAGAACTAAAGGGAGAAATTGACGAGAAATTGACCAAAACACAATTATACTAGGGGACTTAAATACATCATTGACAGCTATGGATAGATCATCCAAACAGAAAATAAATAACGAAATAGCAGCCTTAAATGACACATTAGATGAAATGGACATAATTGACATATATAGAGCACTTCATCCTAAAACATCAGACTATACATTCTTTTCTAGTGTACATGGAACATTCTCAAGGATAGACCATATATTGGGACATAAAATCAACCTCAACAAATTTAAGAAGATCGAAATCATACCAAGCATATTCTCTGATCACAAGGCTTTGAAATTGGATATCAACTGCAAAAAGAAAGCAGGAAAAAACACAAATACATGGAGATTAAACAACATATTTTTAAAGAACAACTGGGTCAAAGAAGAAATTAGAGAAAAGATCAAAAGATACATAGAAACAAATGACAATGAAAATACATCCTACCAAAATTTGGGGGATGCAGCGAAAGGAAATTTATATCATTACAGGCCTATCTCAAGAAACAAGAAAAATCCCAAGTAAATAACCTCATGTTACACTTTAAAGAACTAGAAAAAGAAGAACAAATGAAACCCAAGGTCAGCAGAAGAAAGGAAATAATAAAAATCAGAGCAGAACTAAATGAAATAGAGAACAAAAAGACAATAGAAAAAATTAATGTGACAAAGAGCTAGTTCTTTGAAAAGATTAACAAAATTGACAAACCCTTGGCTAGACTCACTAAGACAAAAAGAGAGAAGACACTAATTAACAAAATCAGAAATGAAAAAGGGGAAGTTATCACGGACACCATAGAAATACAAAGGATCATCCAAGAATACTATGAAGGACTATATGCCACCAAATTCAACAACCTAGAAGAAATGGACAAGTTCTTAGAAACATATAGCCTTCCAAGGCTGAACCATAAAGAACTAGAAAATCTAAACAGACCGATCACCAGTAACGAAATTGAATCAGTCATCCAAAACCTTCCCAAAAGCAAAAGTCTGGAACCAGATGGCTTCAGCAGTGAATTCTACCAAACCTTCAAAAAGGATCCAATACCAATCCTGCTCAAACTCTTCCAAAAAATTGAAAAAGAGACAGTACTCCCTAACTCATTTTATGAGGCTGACATTACCCTGATACCAAAACCTGGTAAGGACAGCACGAAAAAAGAAAACTACAGACCAATATCTCTGATGAATACAGATGCTAAAATCCTAAACAAAATTCTAGACAATCGAATACAACAATGCATTAAAAAGATTATTCATCACAACCAAGTGGGGTTCATCCCCGGGGCACAAGGATGGTTCAACATCTGCAAATCCATCAATGTGATACATCACATAAACAAAATAAAGGACAAAACTCATATGATTATATCAATATATGCAGAAAAAGCATTTGACAAGACACAACATCTTTTATGATTAAAACACTTAATAAAATAGGTATAGAAGGAAAATACCTTGACATAATAAAGGCCATCTATGACAAGCCCTCAACTAATCTCATAATTAATGGTGAAAAACTGAAGCCCTTTGCTCTACATTCAGGAACACGACAGGGCTGTCCCCTATCACCTCTGCTTTTCAACATAGTGTTGGAAGTCCTTGCCAGAGCAATCAGGCAAGAGAAAGAAATAAAAGTCATCCAAATTGGGAATGAAGAAGCTAAATTATGACTCTTTGCAGATGACATGATGCTATATATAGAAAACCGTAAAGACTCTACCAAAAAGCTATTAGAAACAATCAACGAATATAGTAAAGTTGCGGCTACAAAATCAACGTACAAAAGTCCATTGCATTCCTATATACTAACAGTGAAATCTCAGAAAAAGAAATACAAAAAACAATTCCTTTTGCAATTGCAGCAAAAAGAATAAAATACCTAGGAATAAATTTAACCAAGGATATGAAGGACCTATGTGCTGAAAACTATGACATTTTTGAAAGAAATTGAAGAAGACACAAAGAAATGGAAAGACATTCTGTGCTCATGGATTGGAAGAATCAACATAGTTAAAATGGCCATATTACCCAAAGCAATATACAGATTTAATGCAATCCCCAATCAAAATCCCAATGGCATTTTTTAAAGAAATAGAACAAAAAAATCATCAGATTTGTTTGGAACCACAAAAGACCCCGAATAGTCAAAGCAATCTTAAGAAAAAAGAACAATACTGGAGGTATCACAATCCCTGACTTTACCTTGTACTACAGGGCTACAATAATCAAAACAGCATGTATTGGCAGAAAAACAGACACGTAGACCAATGGAATAGAATTGAGAACCCAGAAATAAAACCACATAAATATGGACAGATAATTTTTGACAAAATAGCTAAAAACATACAATGGAGGAAAGACAGCCTCTTCAATAAACGGTGCTGGGAGAATTGGATAGCCACGTACAAAAGAATAAAACTGGACTGCTATCTGTCACCATGTCCCAAAATTAATTCAAAATGGATCAAAGACTTAAGCATAAGACCTGACACAATAAACTGCATAGAAGAAAACATAGGTACTAAACTTATGGACCTTGGGTTCAAAGAGCATTTTATGAATTTGACTCCAAAGGCAATGGAAGTAAAAGCTAAAATAAACGAATGGGAGTATATGACGGAAACTTAAAAGCTTCTGCACAGCAAAAGAAACCATCGACAAAATAAAGAGGCAACCAACTGAATGGGAGAAGGTTTTTGCAAACGGTGCCTCAGATAAGGGGCTAATATCTAAAATATACAAGGAACTCAACAACAAAAAAACAAACAACCCAATTGAAAAATGGGCAGAAGACCTGAAGAGACATTTCTCCAAAGAGGATATACAAATGGCAAATAGACATATGAAAAAATGCTCAACATCACTAATCATCAGAAAAGTGCAAATAAAAACCACAATGAGATGTCACCTCACCCCAGTCAGAATGGCTATCATCAACAAGACAAATAGTAACAAGTGTTGGAGAGGCTGTGGAGAAAAAGGAACCCTCATACACTGTTGGTGGGAATGCAGACTGGTGCGGCCATTATGGAAGGCAGTGTGGAGGTTCCTCAAAAAATTATGAATAGAATTACCATATGACCCAGCAATCCCTCTCCTGGGTATCTACCCAAAAAATCTGAAAACATTTATACATAAAGATACATGTGCTCCAATGTTCATTGCAGCTTTGTTTACAGTGGCCAAGATATGGAAACAACCAAAATGTCCTTCGATAGATGAATGGATAAAGAAGTTGTGGTATATATACACAATGGAATACTATTTGGCAGTAAGAAAAGATGATATAGGAACATTTGTGACAACATGGATGGATCTTAAGAGTATAATGCTAAGAGAAATACGTCAGACAGAAAAAGCAGAGAACCATGATTTCACTGATATGTGGTATATAAACCAAAAACAACAAAATAACAAGACAAACAAATGAGAAACAAAAACTCATAGACACAGTCTAGTGGTTACCAGAGGGTAAGGGTGTCGGGGGTGGGAGATGAGGGTAAACGGGGTCTAATATATGGTGATGGAAGGAGAACTGACTCTGGGTGGTGAACACACAATGGGATTTATAGATGATGTAATATAGAATTGTACACCTGAAATGTATGTAATTTTACTAACAATTGTCACCCTAATAAATTAAAAAAAAAACGTTCTTGTTTACCATTAGCCATTCAGATTTTCAAACATACTATGGAACTTTCACCCTTCCATTCTACCTTTAGAATACAGTTTTTGTCTTGACTTGGTAATGGGTTTATTAATTCTTCATTGGGTATACAAGAAAACTCTTCATTATAGCTTAAACCAAGGTTTCTCAACCTTGGCACTACTGACATTTTGGGCCAGATAATTCTTTGTTGTGTCCTAGTCATTGTTGGATGTTTGGCAGCTTCCTTGGCTTGTACTCAGTAGTTGCTAGAAGCACCAGTTGTAAAAATTGAAAGTGTCTCCATACATTGCCAAATGCCCCCAAAGGGTCAATTCCTCCCCTCACCCTGGAAACATGGTCTGCTGGCTTTAAGAAAATCACTTAAAATATGAAAAAGAGATATTAAAGTAGACACCAGTTTGAAAGATAAAAATCTTTGTTTCCCAATTATCACAATATTGAAGAGTATTTTAAGAGATCCCATTTCATAGCCTATCTAATTGCCCTCCCCCATTCTTCCCTGATTACATGGTCGGCCAATCCAATGGTCTCTGACATGGTAGAACCCACTCCCAGCCCCAGAAGAGATACTCAGTCATGAGAATTCCATTTCGCTTTGCCAGTGGTTGGCCAAGAGATGGGAATCATGTTGCTCAGTTCTAGATAATGAGACATAAAAAGGGGGATAATATCTTTGGAGAGAGACTCCTCTTACAGGATTAAATAATGATAATAATAATAATAATAATAATAATAATAATAATAATAATAATGGTATCCTCTCTAAGCAAAAGTCATTTTCCCATACTCCTCTTTCCCCCACTGGGATGTCTGCCTTTAAATGTGACTGTATTATTGAAGGTTCGGCAACCATCTTACAATCACAAGGACCTGAGCAAAAGAATGAAAGGCCAATGGCTTAATGAAGGTAGAGCGGAAAGAACAAAAGAGCTTCAGTCCCTGATGACATCTTTGAACTGTTGAACCAGCTTTGGAATGTCCACTTCAGGCTGCTTGTTACTTGAAATAATTCGACACTTTCATTGTTTAGTTAAACCAACGGCTGGCAAACTATGGTCTGTGGATCAAATCCAGGAACTAAGAATTGTTATTACATTTTTAAAAGGTTGTTAAAAAATAAAAATAAACAACCATATATGGCCCAAAAGCCAAAAATGTTTACTCTGTGGCCCTGCATGGGAAATTTTGCCAATCCCCAACCTAAACTGTTCACAGCAGACATCTTGTGATTCACAACCTAAAGCATTCCTAACTAATGCGAGTACTGATACCTTCATTTTACGGTTACGGAAACTGAAGCTTGAGTTTGTCCATGGTAGGCTCAAGTAGACAAGTCCAATACAAATCTGCCATTGTTTCAATTTATTGTAAAGTTCAGCCAAATTGAGGCATCACAAAACTATTTAGCAACCTTTTCTATTCTTTAGAGCTTCAAATAATAGTCTTGATTGTACAAATCAGAACAGACAAAGCCTCTTGATGAAACACAATGTGTTCAGTGAATACCTTCAAAGGGGACCGGACTGTCCTATCATGTGGAGCACCAGGCCATTTCCTGCATTTGGAAGTCAAACCTAGAGATTCCAAGGAGGAAAAGACATTACAGAAAAACACTGGAAACAAACTCACTGATGTGATAGATAACCCCTTCTCCTTGCTGAAACAGTTCCTGCACTCCCTTACTGACTCACTCAGAGTCAGTATGGAATCCTCAGGGAAGAAACTTCAAAACCTTTCTCCATCAACTCCAGCTCCCAAGTTAACGCACTGCTGTTGCCATTCAGGCCAGCATGTTCTGTACCACCTTGGTAAAGGGTTTAAATATTGACTACATCTTATGCACCCTCAGAGAGTCAGTTCCAGAAGAAGGCACATAAAGCTCATTGTGGAGAGCCCATAAGGTAAATGTTGTAAAAGTTATAATAAACACCTATCAACATCTAACCATGGGGCCATAACCAAGCACTGAGTGACTAGCAATGCCAGGCTTTTCTCAGTTGATTCAACCCACTTTTCTTTGCTTTTGTATGTGCCTATTCCAGTCTCTGGCATACAACAGATGGTCAATAAGGAACAACGGCGTTCAGTCTACACCCAGTACTGGTTATGCTTCAGTGTCGGGTTGGTTTGTCGGCAGAGTTTGATCATGGCAGGATCCAGATTCACCCATGTCTCCCAAGGAGCACAGTTTTCCATTGGCTCAGTGATTGGAGAGGCCATTTGCTTACATGGCAGGGCCCTGAAAAGACTGACAGGGGTACTGTTGGAGATTTTTAGGAGGGGCGTCACTGTGACCGTGGGAATAGTCATGCTCCTTTCTGGCCTTGGATTTCGGGTTGTGGGTTCCAGGTTGGTCTGGAGCTTGACAAGAGGTTTTGCCTTTTTTGCTTTCCGGCTCAGCAGCCAGACACACACGGCCACCACAGTTACTATCAGCAGGAATACAACAGCAGCCAAGGGTATGACAACTATTAGAGAGTAACTACTTTCCCTGGGTTGGGTGGGGGCCCAAGGGCTAGCTTTGGTGGCAGCTGGTGGCCAAATGACCTTGGTAGGAGAAACCTTGCCATCCATAGTAGGCCCATTTCCATGGTGGCGTCCCCAGGGATCTGATTCCTGCCATCTTCTCTGGGTAAGCTTCCCCAGAGTTTCTGTCTGTGCCGTGGGTCCTGAGGAAACCACAGGCTTTTCCTGAGAGAGAGCTGAAGCCACCGAGTTATCTGCAGCAACTAATAAAGAAACATTAGGGGTAAAAGTTTTCAAAAGTAAGGCATCAGGTGGCACTATGGTGAAGGGGAGATAGCCTATCGCTGGTTGTACGTGGTCTGCCCGGAGCAAGAAAGTGAAGGAGTCATTCAGCATCTCAGTGCTGGTTAGATTGGCATGTGGATCAAGCATCAATAGCCCTTGGTCAATGTCCCTCTGAGTGAATAGAGTAGCGTCTTCCACCAGAGTGCCACGGCCTACTCTTCGTACAAGTCTTCCATGGACAGGGGGTTCTGTCACTTCAAATTTGGGATCACTGTTAGTCCTATTAGCGAGCTCAGTAGCATCAAGGTCCTTTCTTCTTAGCTGATACGCCACTCTGTTGGCGATTGTCAGGTTTGAAAGAACCCTCAGTAAAGGCTGTACTCTGATGCTCAGTGTTTGTCCTGTCAGATTGCTTTCTGAGGTAAACAGTGAGAACTGTAGCTGGTCCTCTGAGGCTGTGAGGTTTGTCATGCGGTAAGAGAGTCTTCCTGAATCCAGATCCTCCTGTCCAAAGCTGATTACTGTCTGGTTTTTGATGAACAGGTGCCCATGTTGGAGAGGCCATGTTATCTGGTAAGTGATTTGAGGGCTCCTCCCATTGGTCATTGCTGACAGATGGGCGTTGGTGATGGGGACGGTTGTTTGGCCTTGTGGGAGAAGTAGGTCAGTGAGGTTCACAAGAGTGATAGAGACGGGGATGACATCCAGGTGGAAGAGCTTGTAGAGTGGGCGGTGCTGGCCATCAGTCACACTAAAGTAGAATACTCCAGAGGATGGGCTTCCGTCTTGTATGAACCACACCTGAGAGTTATCGATGTTGGCTTGTGTGAAATGGTGAACAGGTGTGTCTGGATGGGGAGCCATTGACAAAAAGCCATTATTAGGATTACGGATGATTGTATATCTGATCTCCTCTGGAGGACTGTCTAGATCTTCCACTTTCAGGTTTTCAGGTCCCACAACCAACCTATGGCCTTGTAGAACTTTCAACCAAAGTCCTTTTGTCTTTAATTCTGGCACCTGGTCATTAACAGGAGAGATGGTGATGTTAAACATCTCTTCAAGGAAGTCAGCCTCTGGCTTGGTGGCAGGCTTGCTCTTTGGGTTTGGCCAAATGGCAAAGGTAAAATTATCGGCCAGAGATTCAGAGTCATCATGAAGGTATGTGATTCCAAATTTATTAATTATATCCTGGGAAAAATTGGGTTTTCCTTTGGTAATATTTCTCTCTCCAATCATAATGGTTCCATGGTGAGGAAGAGATATAACCTGGAACCAAATTTCATAGGAAGAACGCTGAGATTTGGGCAATTTCAGTAGGACATTGGAAGCATCCAACTTAGATTGGTCAATGAGAACTTTGTCTCCCTCCTTGACAGCAGCTCCTGTTAAAACATAAATATAAAGAACAAAGTGGCATTTCATTAGAACTTTCAGACGCAGCTGTAAGGCTCTTTCTCCCTCAAATCTGCACGTCCCCGTGGACTATTCAAAACACCTTTGTTGCTCAAGGATCTGCTACCCAAGGCATATGAAAAAAAATTATTTTAAATATATACACCCACATTATTAAGTCAACACTTCAGGCAAGGGAGTTTTAAAACCTTGAGATTTATTATAAAATGTTAATGTCCTAACTTATCTACTACCAGATGTTCTCTTACCATAGAAACAGGTACAGCTTTTAATATCCATTTCCTTTCAAGAACTTATCCTATTTGTCTTTTTCATTTCCTATCAACAGTTTTCAGTCAGGTCCCCATTTGGAAGTACAAATAAAATTCTTTAAAGCTAATTTGCCATCCTTCTTCCCCTACAACTCTTAAGGCTTACAAGAAGAAGAGTCTCAGAGAAAGAGCACACACAAACAAATAACAAAATTTTATAACCATATAAGTTCTATTCAAAGGTTGGTATTGTGGCATTGACAATTAAAAAGGGAAAGATCTATTTTCAAATTGTTCCTACTTTAATACTTAGAGATAAAGCACTGGCCATAGCATTGTGGCTTTACCTGTATTTGCAAGCAGACGGCTCTGCCGACCAGGTTCATTAATTTCATACGAAATAATAATACGAAACTTCTCAGGTCCTAGAGCTGCCGGTGGGGAGGATGCCGTGAACGTGAAAGAGTCTTCCGCAGTCCAGCCAGTGTTCTCGTGGTCCACATGCTGGTATAATATCAGCTGTTCACTGATCTGGCCAGACAGTAAGAAAAATCAGTCCCTGGCTTCAGGGATAATATGAAGATTAACACATACCCTAACTGTCTTTTCAGGGTTTACTCTACTCATGCTCAAATTATTGCACATATCCATACAAATGCAGGAACACTGAAAATGTGCTAACTTATTTGTCAAATCTAGGTGATTCTATTACAAAGTGATCTATTTATCAGAAGAAGAAAAGCACATTGATTTTGAGATAACTAATGCCCGAAGTATTTTTCTTACAGAAAGTTTATAATGAACCTCCACTTACATGTCAGAAAGCTCCAACAACTATTAACTCAAAAAAATTTTGTTTCATATATACTCCTACCCATGTTTCTGCCCAATAGATTATTTTGAAGAAAATCACAGATATCATAACATTTCATCTGTAAATGTTTTAGTATGTATTGGTAAATAATGACTCTTAAAAACATAATTCCACCATCACACCTAAATATTATACATATTCAATATCATCAAATATTCAATTAGTGTTCAAATGTCTCTGGTGTGTGTGTGTGTGTATGTGTGTGTGTTTACATAATTGCTTCGTTTAACTCAGGATCCGAAGAAGCCCACACATCACATTTGTTTGGTACTTCTCATGGGTGTCTTTTAATCTATAGGTTTCCCTTCTCTAATTTTTTTCTCAGAATTTATTTGTTGAAGAAACTGGGTTGTTTGTCTTGTAGAGTTTCCTGCATTCTGCATTTTGCTGACTGCATGGTGCTTCACAAATTCTCTCTGTCCCCTGTAGTTCCTATATACTGGTAGTTAAATCTAAAAGCTTAATAAGAAGCCGGTTCAATTTTTTGTTAAGAATGTGTTACAGGTGGTATAGTTTATTTTCTCTTGCATCTCATCGCAAGACAAAATAATGCTGGTTGCTCCTCTTTTGCATATGTTAAGATTTATAGTTGTTTTCAAGTGGTGCCAAGTTGCTCCTTGTATTTTAAAGTTCCCCATCAGACTGTCACCTAATATTCATAGTTTTACAGAGTCATTAACAGCATTGCCCAAATCTCTTATTTTTGCAGTGGCAAAACAATGATATTGTTTATTTTCTCATTCCTTCTTCACTGTCATTTGGAATTTTTCTATAAAGAAGAAGTATTCCTCATCAGTTACTTGGTTATACTTAGGTAGAGTGCATGCAGGAAAGACAGGATAAATGCTTGATTCCTTCCTTTATATACCAATGTTTAGAAGATTCCCTTGACTCCAGTCACCAAACATGACCATTGGTTTTGTTTTGTTTATTTCTTTGTTTTGGAATCATTATAAACTCATGAATTTTAATACATGATGTATTTAATTCCATTGTAATTATTCTTCTTCTTGATGTTCAAAATTTCCAACCTTGCTTAAGGTATTTTTCAAGATTTAATGTAACATCCTAATGCTGATTGCCCATTAATGTCCTTTCTAAGTCAACTGATGGAGATGGGTTCCACCCATTGTTTTGTTATTCCAACAGCATGTGGGTAGTCCTTTCTCCAACAAGTGATTGAAAGCTGTAAAATTGTAACCATGGAAGGGAAGGCTAGAGATAAAATATTCAACCCTTAATTTCTATAGGTCACATCTTTTTCTGACCTGCTATCTATTATAATGTCTGAACTTACCAGTGGATTTTGCCAACATATTTGAGTGTCCACATCAGAAGTGCCTAAAATAATTATATAATTAACAGAGTTGCAGAGTTTATTTAATCAGTCAGTATTTGGAAATCCTGTATTAATTAATAGAATTCGGTGATGTACCGCTCTGGCTTATCGCTGGCTTTTCGGTCTAGTGAATTTCCATGGAATACAAGCTCTCTGTTCCCAGAGTGACCAAAAACTGTTGATGACTTTTTTGTTCCTTATCCTATGCAAGGATGAGGCAAGGAAATGCTGTTATGGGGATTTTAAATGAGAAAAAAATACCATATTGCAACATTTCCTCATTAAGAAGCAAGGTTACTCATAAGAAATTGGAATTTCTCCAAAGACAGTAATTTCTGGTATAAACTAGTAACTTAATTCCCCAGCAGTTCCTGGAGATCAAGTCAGTTTTATTTAGCAGTTCTGCCATTTCTATTTCCAGCTTAAGATTTACGACAAAAGATTAGTCACAAATATATTCTTCCTCCCATAAGTAGGTGACTATGCTATGGAGTTTGGACTGGAGGATGGTTCCTAACAGGTTCCCATTCTTCTCAAGAGAGGCATAATATTATATGGAAAAACAGATCCAGTTTCTTAATATGAAAAGTAACATAGTCTATTAACCAGGAGGAAAGATTTTTCTGGAAGCTGGACAATCTTGTCCATTGCTCTTTTGGTATAAGCAAAAATTAGCTTCCCTGAAAAATGTTAAACAAGTTATTAGAATAATCTTAGGATCTTCTGATATCCATAGTATGGTGAGTGATTGTCCCAGGGAATCAACTGTTTTCATAGATGGGAACATTTGAGACGGAGGTCAGAAATCTTCTGAGGGAGGTAACTGAGGAAGAATCCTAAACATGGCTTGATACTTCAGGAGACTAGTGAAGCAGACGTCTGTGATAAGTTGTTTTTGAAAAAGCATTTCAAGAGTGAGAAATTGTGAATAACCAATTGTCTTATTTTACACCGGAGAGTGAGAGAATTTGATTAGATTCACCTTGAATGTCTTAGCTTTAAAAAAACTGGAGAGCAGGTAATGGAAAGTTCTGAGCTAGAAGTCAAAGGAAGTAAGGGTGCCTGTGGAATGTCAACTTGCCAGTCATGGCCTGAAAGAGGTGTGAGGTGAGTAGTCTTTAAAGGTTAGAAGACAGCCTTTGCCTCACCAGCTTTAAGAGTCAGGTTCTAAGGGGGGTGGAGGGGGGGGGAGAAGAAGGAGGGTATGTGTATGTGTGTGTAGTAGGAGAGGACCAGGAAAGGGAGAATGAAATGAAGACTTTATGAGAAAAAGTATAGGGTAAACCTGAGGAGGAAAAAAATCTCAGAAAGGATTAGGAATTTTGTTACCTCAAATAGAAAGTGGCCTGAGGAAAACTTCCAAGGAGTCTGCATATTTCTACTGTGTTAAGTATAGATAGATAAGCCACTTAGCTGAATACCTGGGCTCTGAGATTAAAGAGAGGGGAGGTTTTTGTTTCCTATGGATTTAGATTAGCCCAGATTTTATCTTTTACAGATGGAATCTTTCGGGAATGTCATTAGAAATTCAGTGGTGTAGAATTCCAACAAATGTAGAAGGAAAAACTGAATGAGAAAAATCACCATTTGGCAACCATCATAGTAATAAATGTTTCAAGCAAGAATCCGAAAATGGTTGCTAAAACTAGTAAGCAAAATTGTGATGAGATACAGGATACTTAAATAGTTCCAAAGTGTCTTCTCACAAGATATTTATTAATCACAATGCGGCAAATGGTACCTTCACATCACCTGACTGTGAGAAAAGAAAACATCATCAGTGACAGGCAAAGTGAGTATCAATGCCTCCTAACATAAAGCTTTCAGAAGGACCCAGCATCTCTCGTGGCATTCCTGCCAAAAACGCACAACCTGAATCTGATCATGAGGAAACATTAGATAAAACCGAACTACAAATAACTGGCCTGTTCTCTCAAAAAAATGTCACAAAAGTCAACAAAAGTCAACATGACTACAGGATGGTTCCAGATTAAAGACTAAAGACACCTGACAACTAAATGCTGTTTTACGCTGCGGATGTCTTTTGGTTTTTTTTCTTGCTATAGAGGACATTATTGAAACAATTTGTGAAATTTGAATAAGGTCTATAGATCGCATGATAGCACTGTAAAAATGTTAATTTCATGATTTTGAAGATTATACTGTATTTATAAAAGAGAAAGACCTCGTTTTTAGGATACATATATACTGAGGCATTTAGAGATAAGGGACCATCATGTCTGCAGCTCTCATATTTTCAGAAGAGTGTGTGTGTGTGTGTATGTAGGTAGTTTAAATAACTTTTGGGAAATGTGGATGAATAATATATGGGATTTTTTGTACTGTTTTGCAATTGTTCTGTAAGTCAGAAATTATTTTAAAATATGAAGTTAAAAATAATAATTTAAAAAAGTCAATCTATGGTGTTTTACCATATCAACTGTAACAACTAACATTAATACAGTGCTCTTATGTAGTCCCTTTTCTCTGATGACCCATTTCTCTGATGATGCAGAATAGGGGCAGGAACCCACAAATGCCCTGGGCACTCTGAAATCAAGAAGTAGTCATTTCCTATTCCGACATGGTTCCTCCCCACCACCATCTCCACCTTTGTCCATTTCTCTAGGACTTTAAAAGTCTGTATTCCTACCTGGCCTATGAATGGGTGTATATGTGGTTCCAAATCCTAGACCTTCTTAGAGTGGTTCCAAATCCTAGACCTTCTTAGAGTAATGTTTTTATTTGAACATACTATATGATACTGTCCCTTGGATCTCTGAGATCTAAACCTTCTGGGTCTCATATCCTTGACTCCTATAGAACCACACGGAAGAACATTTGTCAGAGGCTAAAGAGATCATTTTGGTTTTAAGAAGGCCAGAGGTCTTACTGACTTTTCCGTGACGGGTTAAAGTGTAGAGCTGAGAGACCGCTGAGAAGCTCAGAAAAGTAGGGAATTTAGGGAACTCCTCTCCCTCCCCTCAAATCACTGGAATCATTGGTAGCAGAGCTGGGACCAGAAGCCAGATCTCCAGGCTTGCAGATGAGAGTTCTTTCTCCCAAAGCACTTTGTTGGGGCCTTCTTGGCTCTAACTACCTGATTTACTACTCTTCTTCCTCCAAGGAAGAAATGGACAGTTATTAATATGAAAAATGGAAGCAAGAGGAGTGTAATAGAATTTGAGCCTTTGATTGATCAGACCTAAATTCAAATATGAATACTACCAACTTGCAGCTCTGTAGCTTTTATGCAAGTCATTTAATCTCTCTGAGCTTCCATTTCTACATTAAAATATAGAATAATATCTTACATATAGATATACATTTGACTTAACTGGTCTATTGCCACATCAATGTTTAAAATGGCCTTGAGTATTTCTAGGACTTTCAAGGAAGCTTCTAAGTCCTCACTGACAAATTCCTTACTGGGACATCAGGGGATTCTGGTTAAGATGGAAGGCAAAACTCATTGTTTAAACTGAATCATGGCACAAGAATATTAAGCAATCAGAAAGTTCTCAAACATGCATAATAAAATAAATATTTTCCATTAAAATAAAGGAATTTGTAGGTTGGAATCTTGGCACATATTCTAGGAGCTTACTTGTAGTTGCTTTGTAAATGAGTATTGGCTCACCACTCTATACTTGTCATTTCAACAAATATTTGTTTAATTAACAAATAAACTACTTTAAAAGTGCTTTACAAAATTTAATTATAAAGTACATATTTATATCATGAAGCAGTAGAAATAAGGCATCCAAGACATTTCTTACCCATTTATTTAACAAAAAAACACATAGAGTATCTAACTTTCATTAAGCCCTAAATATGTGCCAGGCACCCTATTAAGCACATTATGTAACTCAATTTATTTAATTTTTTTAAGAGGGACTTGTTATATCCATCTGACAGATTTAAAAAAAGAAACTGAGGCTCAGAAAATTTAAATAATTTATCTATAGCCAACAAGTGGGAGGGCTCAGTTTTTTATCTAGTCCCATGTGATTCCAGAATTCATGCTTTTCCCACAACGCTGAGCCTACAGTGTAGAAATCTAAGTGAGACTTTAGGCAACCAAGAAATTCACAAGACGTGCTCTCCAACCCCTAGGAGTCTAGTAACGTAGAAAGTGAGTTGGTAGGTGTGAATAGGGAAGATAAATGCCATTTTGTGGTCTGTCTTAGACACAGTCACTACTGGGCAAAGTTTGTAACAATTCAAAGAAATAGCTCATTCTATATACTGTATTTATTCCAAACGGCAAGTTAAAGAAAGCTTGTATTCTAGTCTTTCTAAACTACTGCCATTGTTGATCAGGCGGAGACTTTCTCATAAGGCATCAGGGGAAAGATAGTAGGACTGAGGGGAAAGGAGTTTTCAACTGGCTCCAGGCTGAGGGTAATTTCTTTTTGAGCCCCAAAGTGACTAGCAGAAAACTTTTTTTCTTCAGACTAAGCTTTTTTAAAACCTGGAGGCAGAGAGCTAAGGGCCATTGTGCATGCTCTTGGATGAGCCCAGGAAAGAAGCAGGAGCTCTGATACACCATGCTTGGTGGTGTCAGCTGTGGCATGGAATCTGACAATTTTCTCCCCTAAAACCAAGCAGACATTCCGTAGATTCACAAAAGTACGTGTGGACAGGACTGAGTGTTATGAGAATAAAACTGTCCAACTTGGCCAAAAGGCAGGGCTAGAATGCTCTGAAGTATACCTGTATCTTCATTCTGAGAGTCCATCTAAATGTAGCTTCCTATGTTCCCAATAAGAAAACCAAAGCATGAGTCCTTTACACTGATCTTCCCCACAGTGGAGCCTAAAAGTCAATCATAGCTTTGAAACTCCCACTGGAAAAGAGAATAACCAAATTATCTTAGGGTCAGCTGGGAGAAGGGAGAGGAAGAGAAGAAGACACGTTGCTTGATTCTCCACAACATGATGGCTTTACCAAAGCTCTAAGTCTCTAAACAGGACAATAGTTGGCCAGAAAGAGTAAAGGAAAGATAACTGGCCTAAAAACCTCTACCTTAGGCAGATATTTAAGGGGACAGGAGATTACAGAAAGCCAAATGATTCAAAAAGGTAAAGTCTCCAAGATTCCATGTGGGTTTACCAAAAAACCCTAAAAGCTAAGATTCACAAGACAACAAGATCCTGTGCTCCTGAAGGCTGAGCTCAGAGAGAAGACCCCTCTCTCTGTGCCCTTTCTTATTTCTACCATGACTGGCACCACCATGTTTGCTGAGGGTAGCCAAGCACAGCGTTCAAGGTTCCCAGAAGAGGTCAGAAGTCTGGGGCCACAGCTTAAAGTTGCAGGTATCAGACTATATAAAGTGGGGCTCAGTTAAGTCCTAGGTGTGATTCCCCTTAGTAGGAATGGATAGAAGCAGCATTTTAGGAAACCTACGTTCCTAAATGGTGAAATCTCCAGCTAGAAATAAGCAGCTGAAAATAAGGTCCAAATAATTATCCAAGAAGTTGTGGCTCATGCACCTCCATGACTGGGTCAGACTCTGCATAAAAATACTAAAACAAAAAGATTTTTAAGGAGCCCAGCAATGTATGTATCTATAGCCCTATCTGGCAGAGAGGTCCAAATCCTCATTTATATATAAGTAATCATAGATACTCAGGAGCCTTATGCCATTACATGTAGACCTTTAATAAAACTACCAAATAAGATAATGTAAAAGGTGATTCTTTGGGAAACAGCAGAAGATAGTATGCGATAGTAACTTGCTTCTGTTATATATGAGTGTAGCAGGCTAAAGCTGCCCCCCCCCAAAAGAAAGATATCAGGTCTTAATCCCTTGAATTTAGGAATGTTATCTTGCATAGCAAAGATTTTATAGATGTGATTAAGTTAAGGATCTTAAGAAGGGAAGATTATCCTGGATTTTCAAGGTGGATCATAACCGCAATCACTTGCACTCTTACCGATGGAGGCAGACGGATATTTGACACAGACAGGAGAGGAGAAAGCAATGGGACCTTGGAGGCAGATATTGGAGTGATGCGGCCACATGCCAAGGAATGCTGGCAGCTACCAGAAACTGGAAGAGGCAAGAAAGGAAATCTCCCCTAGCGTCTCCATGGTGACCAGGGCCCTGCTGATACCTTGATTCCAGCCCAGTGAAATGCAGTTCAGACTTCTGGCCTCCAGAACTCTGAGAGAATAAATTTTTGCTATTTTAAGCCCCCAAGTTTGTGGTAATTTATTAGAGCAGCCATAGAAAATTAACACAAGGAGAAAGGATAAATTCCTCCCACTGAAATGGGAATTGGTTCTATTGCTTTTTCAAAGAAAACAGCCAATAGTTCAAAGAGAAAGATACATTTTTGGTTATTCCAAGCCACTGGACCAGGACTCGTCAGCCAATTGCCAGTTTGAACAATGAATAGGTGATTGAATGACACCTAGAAATTACATACAGTAATTTCTACACATGAAAAACAGGCTTGCACATAATTCAGTGAACTGTACTGGCAAAATCAAAATTGCCAAAACAAAAAACTGGTGGAAAATATCCAGAATGATGACTGAGTCTAGTTGCTATTGAGCTGGCTACTCAAGAGACCCCAGAAAAGCAGGGATAAGCATGGGCAGGAGTGAGCACTGCACAAAGACACACATCCTTTCTTGCTCAGAAAATCAAAGGGCCAAAGTTTAATGATCCCACTGTACTCTCCATTAAGTTGTAATAAATTAATTCTATCCTATGGGAAGTGTTCCTCATTGCATAAAGTGTAAGTGTTGTCTTGAGCAATAAATCCAGATTCTGGGAAAAGAGGTAATTAGACAAAGTTCATATCCCAGAATTGATTGCATTATTTCTATTAATGCATTTATGTGGCCCTGGAAACCAGTATTTGTCTTTCAGCAGCAAACAGAGACAAGATGGGTGATATTCCAACAGCACAATGGCTACAGTGCAGTTACTAGCTTCATGGAAAAGAAAAAAGGCTAGGAGTTATAAACCCCCAAACCAGAACACTTTGCTTTTTAATGATTCTAAATTATCTAAACAAGCACTGGAATGCAAATCACTCAATTAACCTCGTGCTCTACTTGGAAGAGATTAGTGCCTTATAGAACTCAGTTCTTACTTTGTTCGTACATTCTTTGAAATAAACAAAAATTTCTCTAAATTTGTAAAAAGCTTTCATTTCATTTTAAAATGTGATGATTCACCTCTTCTGTGTATTCTTATGTTTAATTCTTCAGGATATGAGACTTTCAGCACAAGTTTTTGTGGTTTAGCTTTTCCCATTTAGGCAGATCCAATATTATGGTGAAAAACAAGAATGCTATCTTGGTAGGTTGTCATGATATGGCTTTAAAAAGCAGTAAATTTTCTTATTCTGGAATAAGAAAATATTTTGAGCTATAACATAATAAATGTTTTCCCCACAATTGTTTTGCCAAAGTATGATTTTAAGCATAATGGATGCTGTCTAGATTTCCTTCATAAGCTATTTCTCTATAAAAAGCAAAAAAGGTTTTGTGATCAAATGATACAGTGGTTTTTCCTCCCCCATCTGAAAGTGGTAAAGGTCTGGAAACAATTTAGTCCTTTAAGGTAAAGGTGTGAAAGAGGACTCCACAATCAACTGCCTAAAACTCTTTCCCAGTTGGACACTTAGCAGGTTATTGGCTGGAATTGACTTGAAATTAGAAAAACTGGTCTAGAAAGTTTTTAAGAAACACTTAAAGTTTTTTAAAACTTTTTGTTTTAAAATGTTTGTTTAAAAATGTTTGTTTAAAAATGTTTTAAAAAACATTTAAAGTTTTAAAAAAACATTTAAAGCCATTTGAGTATGTGAATGTGGCTCAATAGTTCTGAACCTTTTAAAATTGAAACTATTGCCTGTGTAATATGTCTTTTCACCAACCAAACTGAAGAGAACTAATCAAAGCACATAGTATATGCTCAATAAATGTCTTCGTTAAATAATTTCAGGGAAGAGGTTTTGATCATCTTTACCACCTCCAAAACCTGTCCCACCATTTCTTTTATTTCCCAAATATTCTGGAGCTGCTGGGAAGTAATTGGAACCATCATAAAACAGCTGAGAGTTGACGAGGGTTCTATTTGACAGAGGCCACAAAACTGCAAATTTTAGGAAAAGAGTCACATTCCATTTTCATGTGAAAAAGGAGACAGGATCTGGAGAGGGGAAAATCAGGAAGATAAATAAATTTATTTCTCTTCCCATGTCATAAACAAAAACGTACATTTTTGAACAAACAAGCTACACACAATTGGAATACCTTCAGGTTAACACCAATTGTACTGAATTTACTGATGATCCCTGCTCTTTCTCAATCCAAATTTAATGTTTTAATGTTTTCTAATTGTATTTTACAATAAGCATATGTTACTTTCACACTCAGAAAAACATGCACACTGAAAAGAGCCAGGGTTAGCATTTTGGTTTATATCCTTACAGTTTTCTCTGCACACCCCCTCCTCCAAGTACATTACTGATGTTTTTTATGACTCCTGAGTAGAAGGGGAGACAGGCTATTTCAATGAAATGCATTCATAGAAATTTCACGAAACATATTCTGTAATAACACCTCAAATTTGCCACAGCAGCTCTCACCTGATCTGGGAGGAGTCCTGCCAAGGCCTCCTTGCTCTGATTCACTCCCCAAAACCCCAGGTCTCATTCTGCCTCCAACCTATGCTCTGCCCAAGGATGAAGTGCCCCATCTAGGCCCAAAGCCCCCTGACATTTCTCTCAGCCCCCTTCTCGCGTCATCACTCAGGGAAATGTATTCTAGAACACCAGGGACTCTCCCCCAAAGGGCAACAGTAAGTAGGTTACAGGATGAAGCAAATATCGTTCTCCTCTAATGACCTCATTTCCATTCATTTAATCACTATAGCACTTGAGGGTAAACACAGCAGCTATTCCCGTGTCCCAGAAAATTGCCTGCCCCTGTGAAACTAGTATTTTGGCTACTGAGAGAGGAAGGGAAGCGTTCACATTTCCAAAACCAAAAGATAATAACAGCAGCCTTAGCTACTATGTATTTAGTGTCTGCTACATGTGGGGCAGTGAGCTAAGCTTTTTTTGTATTCATTACCTGCATTAATCCATTACAGACTCCAAGAGAAAAGTATAGCATAGCGGATAGAAGCATGACCTAGAGTCAAAGCCCTGGGTTCAAATCCTGCCTCTGCTATTTCTGAGCTGTGTAACTGTGCGCAAGTTGCTTCACGTCCCTGTGCTAAAGGATCCAAGCCTATCGAATTAGATAATGAATAACATAGAAGAAAGCTTAGAGCAACGCCGAGGACATGGTAAATGGTTTTAATTATCATTACTGTTATTTCCTCCACTTCACAGATGAGGAAACCAAAGCTTAAAAGATATGTAATTTGCCCTACCTCACAGAGCTAATCCAGATCTTCTGACTTTGGCCAAGGGAGTGTCCTCAGTCATGAGTGGGCAGCAGTAGATCAAGGAGCAGCAACAGGGCACCTGCCTCCTAAATTACATGCTCTCTCCACACTCACTCCAAAGACACAGAGAGTGTGGGCTGCTGAGCCGAATTTCTATAGACTCTGAATATATCTTCGGTGCTGTTTTACGGAGACAGGAACCATTACATGAGGGGTGTCCTCGCATAGAAAGCCTGATACACCGCCTGATGCCTTGTATACAATAAAAGGAGCGCTCCTTTGTCCTCTGAGTCAAAGCGCAGGGCCAGGCCCCGGGCACAGGGGTGCATGCTTTGGGGAGTAAAGGGCTGTGTGTCGTGAGAAGAGCCGTATAGCTGGTCCATTTGAAAAGGAGAAGGAAACTCTTCTCTCACCATGCCTGACTGGTGGCAGTGGCACCGCCCAAGTTGTGCTTTCACGCTGGAACCTGCCCCTGTCCCCACAAGGACCAACATTTTGGTCAAGGCCCCTCTTCTGAGACATCTCTATGCAGGCCCCTTACAGTCCTGAGCCCCCGTGTAATACATTGCTTGCTCCAGCTAACATCTTCCATTGTTAATACACCATTGTTCATATGTTTTCTTGGTTTTTAAAGTAGAAGGAACAATGAGAAGAAAAATAAAACCTTAAAATAATTGGATTTTAATGAATCAAGACTTTGCCTACTGCCCTAGGGCCTAATAACTAGCTTGGAGTTTTAATTCCTGTTTACAAATGTGTTATATTCTAAAGGTGGTTTGTTTTCAGAGGAAAATGTACTCTAAATGTATTATAAACAGTTTTCAGATCACCAGGTTAGCCCATTGTGGTAGATTGTTCTGTTGTTCCAATTATTCAGGGCCTCCTCCTTGTGGCATTCTCCTCCACCCATTGACTTCAGCCTTGCTCATGCAACTTTCTTTAGTCAATGAGATGTGAGCATAAGTGCTACACAGCACTTCTGAGCACAAACTTTAAGAGTCATCACATGGTTCCACCATCACTGCTTTTCTCTCTGCTACAAATACAGCAATACCCAAGAGAGAGGCTGCTCCTTCAACTTAGATGTTGGAATAAAGGACAGACCCACCGACAACCCACAGCCTATATACAATCAATACCAGTGAGAAATAAACTTGTTATTGTAAGCACTGAGATTTGGGAGTTTGTTACTGCAGCAAAACCTGGTGGATCCTGGCTACCATATCTACTAATGCCTATATAGACCATATTATTTTAAAATATTATATATTTGCAAAGAAAAGTCGTGGAAACTAATGCTTTAAGTAATCATCACCAATTTCTTGTTTTAAAACGAGGGCTAGAGCCAAAGCATCTGTATGTGACTGATATCATTCTTGTCAGTGTTCAAAATGCAACTGAACTTGAGCAAGTTTTGATGCCATCAGACACATTAAGCTCCCCTCAGAATGTAGTTTTCATTCTAGTCCTTTTGTTCTTCCTTCAAAGTGCATCTGGGAACTAGAGAATTTATACTTCCTCTTTTCAGTATCACATCCAGAGCTTTTGCTAGCCTCATGATCTGCTCCTGTAAATGCATCCAGACAAAGGCAATTGCAAAGCAAGAGGCAAATGCAATCCTGTCCCATCACAGTGAAGAGAAATGGCTCAAAGGTTAAAGGCAGACACTCTTGCGATTTCCTCTAAATTTGACTTTGGGTTTTTAAATTCCTTAGTCGTGTAAAAAGCTGCAGCCAAATCAACTGTCAGGTCCTTGTCCACACTGTTCAAGAATAAAAGAAGAAAGTTGAATGGAAAATGAGAAATAGTTATATGTAAGAAGACCATTTGAAAATATAGATGTTTAGAAAATGAGATCACATATAAGCAAATATGTCCAGTTAGACAGATTTCTGGGATGAAAAAGGAAAAAAAATATCAAAAGGTTTAAAGGCTTATCTATTTAAATACAAAGCTGTGTGGGTAGTGGTGGTGGTAAAGTATCAGAGAAGTTTAAAATAGATGCTTCTAGATACAGATTAAATACACACCTGTACATACATATTTATATACACATATATAACGATAATATAGGAAATAATGCATATAATATATCTTAAATATAAATGCACACTGACATATCTTGTAGATTTACTCTTGCAATTATGTTTTTGATTTATTCCTGCAGCTATGCTTTTCAATCAGTCTTTAGTGATGAAAGGATCCCTTTTTATGTATTAGACACACAATTTGAATTTGCTTAATGTTTTCTGACAATGGTTTCTCATCTGTGTTCACTACCATGTCCGATTTTACAACCAGTACAGTGAAATGAGTAATTGCCAGGGCAAAGGGATATGTCTGCTTAGCTTAACAGGATGAAGATGAATGAGGAGGGCTGCTCTGCAGAGACGCTCAGCCCAGCCCAGCTGCACAGACAGACGTCAGGACTCACCAGCTTCTGCGTAAACATGGACACATCCTCAGTGCTGTTGTCAGGATTTAGTCGCACCAGCCTCCCAAGTCTAGGGGAATTTACGACCGTGAAAGTTATAGTTCTGTTTCCTGCACTGCCCATGTCATTGGTCACAGCTCTCAGGTCATGAGAGGAAAGGGGCTTCATGGAACCTAAGTAAAGATTAAAACACGAGTGTAAGTATAAAGTATATGAAGGCTGCTGATTAACCAAATGATCTTATAGACCCCTGGAAACTCTGGAAAACACACGGTTACGAATGGGGGGAGCAGTTAGCTCTAGCATATAATTGGGCTGTGAGGGGCTTTTTATGGTCATGATTTGCTACTGAAGCTAGGAACAAAAGAGGAAAATCAAATGAGATGGGCTCCTTAGCCCAAACCTGGCCTGTGTGTCTAACAGATCCTAGAGAAACAAGGCAATGCCAGTATGTGTGGCACCCAGCTGGGCTTCCAGCTCAGGAAGGGGAAGCAGACTGTGTGCACTGAGTGCAAAGGACACAGAGCCTCCCCTGGGAGACCAGAGGAGTCCTAGGCTGCTGGTGGCTTCCAGTATGTTCAATGGACATCCACCTGTAGACACCTTTCGGGGAGAGGATGACTTTTGAACCAACGTGAGAAGCTCCAGAGGACCCCAGACATGGAGCCTGCACAGACACTGTGGAAGGAGACAGCCTGTGTGAATGCCAAAGGGGGAAGAACCAGTGTCGCGTGGTTTTGTGTACTAATGTGACCTCACTGGCAACCAAAGACAGAGAGGCTCGGAGACCTTCGGGTTAGACCAGTATTTCTCAAATGCTCTGTGATGAAGACTCATGTGTTTCCCCTCCCAATCCATTGTGAACCAATAATTTTATAAAATACAATAAAATGTCACAGCAATATCAAATTGCTATAAAATTTTCTAAATATTTCCTCTCACGTATCAGTTTACAGACCAGAAGGCCTGCGGACCACAATTTGAGGAACACAGGGTTGGCGTACATATCCTTTTACTTTGCAATGATTTAGGGAATATCCCCCACCTTACAGGGTGGCAGGTGAGGAAGAGATTCACATAGTCATACTGGCCCAGAATCTTCCTGTGTTAGCCCTTGCTAAAGGGCTTCAGCATTAGGCCTTGCACAGGGTAGTCCTCAGAATAGGCATTTTATAAACTGTTATGCAGCTGAGTAAACCACCCAATAAATCTCCTGAATGACATCCATTTTGTTTTCCTTTACTCAGCCATTGTAGCCTTAGAGAGTCAGGGCCACCAATTGCAGTGTTTAAACCACATCAGGTGCTTAAAAGCAGGACCTCTACTACAGCTAATGCAGGGGGAAGCCAGTTTTGGGTCTGGAAGATTTCCATCCACATAAGGATTGTTCTGCATCTTCAATTTGGAAACTCTATTTCAAATGCCTAACAACAAAAGAAAAAATAAACAAGTGGGACTACATCAAACTGAAAACCTTCTCCTCAGTGAAGGAAACCATCGACAAAATTAAAACGTAGCCTATGGAATGGGAGAAAATATTTGTAAACCACATACTCAGTAAGGGGTTCATATCCAAAGTATACACAGAATTCATATAATTCAATTTAAAAATGGGCAAAGGAACTAAACAGACATTTCTCCAAAGAAAGCATGCAAATGACCAACAGGTACATGAAAAGATTCTCATCATCTCTAATCGTCAGGGAAATGGAAATCCAAACCACAATGAGATATCACCTCACACCTGTTAGAATGGCTACGATCAAAAAGACAAGAGACCACAAATGCTGGCGATGATGTGGAGGAAAGGCAACCCTTGTGCACTGTTGGTAGGAGTGTAAACTGGTACAGCCATTTTGGAAAACAGTGTGAAGCTTCCTCAAGAAAATTTTTGCAATTGCTAAATTACACCTTCCAGCTTCTAGAGCTAGGGGTCCAGGATCAGAGATCACCCGAGGGAGGCCAAGGGAAAATATTCTATACTCTTAGACAGTGTTACATAAAGTCATAACTGAGGCCAAGGTAGGGCCCCATTTCCTGTCAAGTGAATTATGTCTCTTATGTGTACAGTTTCTGGGCACCCCAACATCCAACTTCTCCATCTTCAGTTTTTCTTTGAAACTTTTCCTCACTGTGCCTTCTTAACTATTTCCTTCTTATAAAGGACCCTAGCTTTATACTTATTCCTTCATCTCTAGGGTTATCTTTGGCAGGTAGTGGGTAAGGAGGACTCTTTAAAAAAAAAACAACAACTAAATTTATCGTAACTTCTTGGAATAGAGGACCCACTAGAGATGTTCCTGGCCAAGAGTTCTTTTCTCTCAGCCAGAACACATCAACCCTTCATTTTCTCATCGAGCTACCTAACCCAGGAAGGTACATAAGATTTATTTCCTATTCAACAGTCACTCTGGGCATGGTCAGTCAGGAAGAAAGTTTGTTCCATGTTACAACTGCCTGACAAGCATCTTTTATCACTCAGCCCAATTCACCAAAAGCCAAACATCCTTTTCCCCGACTCACCTCATTTCATCCAAGCCATTGCTATTTTCATCAATGAGCTCCAGGCACTTAAGTTGGGAAGGATTTCTCTAAGGTCCCACCTAAATCACTTTCCAAAGACTCACTATCCTACAAGACGTACAGTAGTAATAAAAGAATTCTATAACTTTATCTATAATCTTACCTGTTTGGCAAGACCTCACTCCATATATACCTCTTGGAGATTCGAAAAGTAAATCAGCATGTTAAAGAATCTAAATCTTGGAATAAAGAAATCTGTTTTATCCTCCTTTTAAATACAGAATTTTTCAAACATACTTGTATCCTATTGTGTTTGTTTTGCAAAAACCGACAACTATCTTAACAGCAAGAGTTTCATGGTCATCAGGCTAGAAAACCTTATATATTTCTGTAACAGATATTATCAAGTGCCTCATATGTGACAAGCCCTACAATAAGGGGTGGAGATACACCAGGAAATAGCACAGACACTGTCCCTGCCCTTCTTTTAGATATCATGATAATCCTAAGAAGTATGTATTTGTTTCAACACTACCAAGAAGGGGTTATGAGGTTTGGAGAGCTTAAGCTACTTGTCTAATGGTCAAAAACACAGTTCACTGACTCTGAGGTAAGTATTTTCAAAGTTGACACTATATTGCCTGTCAGTGTTCCATACTTCTTAGAGCTCAGTACTGAAATGAAATTTGAGTTAGGAAATAATAAGATGACTCATTCAACAAACCCAACAGGTCTCCTCTCTGCCTTCCAAACACACTCCTCTTCTTCCCCCGTCTTCACTTCTGCAGTCATACTGCCCTCTCTGTATGCTCACCCCTCTTCATTGCCATCCATCGAAATCATTCTCATTCTGGGGGAGCTCAAGATCTGTCTCTCCCATAAGCTCTCCCTGACCACTGCAGTCTATGGGAAAATTCCATTCCCTGAATTCATGTATCGCACCTAACCTGTACCCACTCACCAGAAACTTAGCGTAGTATGTTTTGCATGATTACTGTACTCTTAAGTATAATTCTCTTAATTCCCTAATTAGTAAGTCTTTAATTATTTCCTTGAGGATTGACAATCTTTTCTTACAGTTCTTGGTTATCTCCCACTAAGTCTTACAATATTTAATTCAGTGTTCCAAGACAAGCTGACTAAAAGTTTTTACAAATCTCTGCTCCAAACCCTTCAGCAACACACTGTGATTTCTTTCTGCTTTTTTCTCTCCTTCAATTCCCACCATGGAGGACAGATGGCCCATTGGTGAGACAGGATTCCCTCCATATTATGACCAAACCCCAAGGGTAGTGAAGTCACACAGTTTGCTATGAATACTGTTCACTAATGGGCTACTTAACTCTAGGTCTGTGTAAGCTTATATTCTAGACCAGTTTGACAAAACTCTCAAGGTCAGCTCCTCAACCCTCTCTGTAAAACGAGCCAAGTACAATTTGGATATGCAGAAAAACTAGGCCCTGAGGCCACTATATTCCAACATGCCACTACTAAAGATAAACAAACACATACATTCAATAGTAGCATTCAAGGTGAAAAACTGTTTACAAAACTCCTTTCTGGGGAATAAATTATGCAGAAAGAAATAGAACATATGTATGTATGTGTGTGTATGTACATATATAGATATAGATCTATAGATCTATGCATGTGTATGTGTATTTATGTATATGTAAATATAAAATAACAAAATGAAAATATACATTGTATATATTTTTTTCTTCATACACAAAAAGTTCCTTTACAACTGTAGTCCTTCCTACTTAAAAATAACTGAGTTAAAGAATGATTTTCAAATTTGGCAGAGTATGGAAGCTATGGTTAACCTTAAAACATTCACCCACTAAGTATTCTTATAATTATTTTGGCACAGCCTACAAATTCTTACAAGTCTCAAGCCAGGGCCATATTTTAAAACTGAGTATGCAAAAGAGGCAAAACAGCATGGCCAAAGTCAGCCAGGCTGGTGGAAAAAGTCCAATCGGTATGGAATGAATGTGAGTAAAAATAAAATGTTGACTAATGCTGGCTTGCAGTATTTCTCTAACCCAAGAGGGTAGAACACACAAAATTTCTACATAATCATTGCTGTTTGTTAAATTGTGATGCATATTTCCCTGGTTGAGTACATCAATCCATCATTAACATCAAGGAGACAAAGTAAGCAGCCACCATGATGGCCCCATTCTCAGGGAACTGATATTATAAAATAGAGACAGGCCTGGAACGCAGACACTCAGAAAGGAGAGGAGGCTGGGATTCAAGCACAGGACTTGAGGTTGAAGTTGGCACTACTCTGTTTTGGGGCTTATGATTCCTATTAGTTATATGACTTCAAGCCTTCCCAAGCCTCAGTGTTTTTTATCTGCCAAATGGGGATGATCAAAACTTGCTCTTATATACATTATTTCATTTACATCCTTATAACATCCCAGTGCGGTAGATAAAAAATATAAAGCACTATAAAAATGCAGGTATCAATCGTATATTAATGTCCATTTTATAATTGGAATAAATTTTCTCCTACTATAGTTCTGTAAAAATCTATAGTTCTATAAAAAGGAATAGATTTTCCCTGATATTTCAGAACATATAGGTCAACTTGAGTCTGACTAGAGCAGCAGTAGCAGATAGTGAACACAGCCTCATGCCCAGAGGTGGTACACAGCATACCTGCCTTCTCCCTCAGCCACAGGGCTGGCTGACAGATGAGGGAGGCAGAGGTCACTCAGGGCCTCCTTCCAGCAAGACCATAATGGGGGGAGGTCCTGAGGGGAGAAGCAGAGTGGGGCATCTGTCATCATCACCCCCCGCAGCTTTACACAGTTCCAGCGCCAACATCCTCAAGTGGCTGGAGAAGAACAGGTGGAGCCGGGAAAGAGGACAAGGAAATGTGGTCATCAGAATCACACCCCCACAGGGACTTCTAATATGTAACGGAGAGGGCCACTGCTTCTTGGGAATGTTAGGGTAGGAAAAACACCAAGAACAACTAAGCAACCCATACAGGCCATCCTGAACTCGAAAATCTCTGACTCCGCAGTTCTCATTTCCACACTCACCCTAGTTAAGATTTTATCAAATGCAGGGGCCACCTAATGGAAATGGACATGAAAATCTAGCTTCCTTCCGACTGGCCAGGAGCTGAAGCTGAAACAAGTCACAGTCTGGGGATAGAGGGCAACACAGTAACCAAAAGTAATAGTTAACGTGGTAGGAGCAGCTCACTTTGAGATCTGAGGATAATGCGCCGATTCCTGTGGAGAGTTCTCAGACTTGGGGATGCCAGGGCACGACAGATTGGAAAGGGACACGTTGGAAAGGGAAAGGAGTTGGTTACTCGGGACTGTGTCCAAAGGTTAAACAAAGGGCTATGAAAACTATATGCTTGGTCCAGTTCCACAGAGGCAACAAGGGAATTTGGGCCCCTTTAATATATTCTTCTTGCTAAACTAATATTCTGCAAAACGGGCACCAGAAACTCCAAACTTTCTAAGCCATAGTGGCTATAACCTCCCTGTAACCCAATTCAAGTGTCTTCACTTACTAATCCAGAGTATAGCCAGAATAGAGGAAAGGTATTTAATCCTTTGCATCAATCAGATTTATTCTGATTTTAGAACATTATTTTTATAGATATATTTTTCAGATGACTAAGGTGCAGTAGTTGGTTTGCTTATTTTTTAAAACAATAAATGGTATCCTAATCACCTTGAAAAATCAATAGAAGCAGCACACTTATTCTCAGAGACAAATTATGGAACATAAAAAGGTTTTAGAATAGAAGAATCTGGGTTAACATATCTTTAATTAGATTTTAATAAGGTTTCTTTTCATGATCCCAAATGCTTAAGGCAACTCAAAATTTGAAAATTTGTCCTAAACATTGTTCTGTTGTGTGTGTTTGTGTTTGTTTGTTTGTTTTAAGTTATAAAGAGTTATTTTCCTCTAGGTCTACTAGAGAAGCATGTGAGCTTCATCTGCCATTTATTGGTTGCCCAGCGAAGTTACATCATCTCTCTAAGCCACAAGTCCTGCCAGCTTTCTGTGGATTTATTACCTGCTTCACATATATGTGAGGATTCAAAGACTAGTCCAGTGCCTAGCCCCGTGGATTTCAATCCTGGCTGCACTTCAGAACTACTTAGGACTAAACAAATTAATGATGGCCAAGCCCATTCCCAGAGACTCTCATTCAACTGGTATAAGGCACTGGTATTTCTAAAAGCTTTCCAGAAGTTGAGAACAACTGGCTAGAGTAACCATAATTAATAAAATGATTAGTGTCTTTCTCTATCTGTGTTTTACTGGTAATGCACATCAATTAAACAAGTTACAATGCACAGACAGGGCTTTTCTTTTTTTTTTAACTGAAATATAAATGTTATTGTTTCCTGCGCTGTATACCTGTGTACGTTTAAGTTCTTTTCTCTCCTTTTTTATTACATTCCCTGCCATTGGGTAAATCTTTCCCTAGCCCTGTAATGAGGGTATTGAGTCAGAGATGCTGACTTCGATCTTTCCACCTCAGCCAGGCGGAGATTCTTGGCAAGCAGCAGTCAGGAGTCTGCAGGCCCCTGAAGCAAGCACTTAATGAAATTCCCCATAGTCCCCTAATGCACGGGGTTTTTATATTCAGAAAAAGAAAACCCCAAGATCTAGAAGGTCACCGCAGAGCCTGGTTCTCCTTGCTTCTTTAAGGACCCTAAGGAGAGAGTAAGAAAAAAGTACACGTGGACTATAAAGATGTCTCTGCAGTGGTTCCTTCTGCCATCACCCTTTACTGACATGCCCTGTTCTGAGGAACAGGAGAGGGGATAAAGAGGAGGCAGAAAGACCCAGCCTTGCTTTTGCTAAGTCCCTGCAAAGAGAGAATTTTTTCTGGGACTTTATGACTGTTGGTATCACTCTATGGTTAAAGATGATGGTACCTGGGGTGCCAAAAAAATGTATACACATGACTTGTATTCACCTTTTGTCAGCATATATCGAGTATTACAATTTTAATACAGCTTTTTCCTTTCTTATAATGTGTATACAATTTTTGGCACCCTCTGTATAGACCATGCAGGAAGAACTTTCTAAATAAATTGAAAAACACTTAAACCCAAACACTTACTCAAGCTAAAATCTTACCTGGAAAGACGCTCAGTCCTCTGTTTACTTCTAAGCTAATGATCAGTGCTCGAGCTGTGATGCTAAAAATTTGTCGCGGTGCAAAGTTCAAACCATCAGTAACTTGAAAATTAAAGCCTCCCAACATTGCTCCTTCAAAAGAAGAAATTACACTCTAGTCAATTGGGTTGTTCTGCAAAAGTTACCCACTTTCAGTCTCCCACCTGATCCCTCTGCAAAGCAACCCCTAGCAATTGGAGAGTGCGTTAACAGTCACTGAGCTCACCAAATCAAATATTAGCAAAACATGAAGCTACAAAAACATCAATAAAGATCTAAAATGCATATCCCATCCCCCTTCCCCATGCTATAATAAAAGAAAGCAAAGATGGTACCTCCAAGAAATGTCTTAAAAAGTTTAAAACATATTCATTACCTGCATTTTTATTATTTGGAATCAATTTTTACCAGTAAAAGTAATGCATGCAAGTAACACACACACACACACACACACACACACACACACACACACACCCTAGCAATTTCTGAAATATTCATAACACTGGATCATACTGAAAATCAAAACTAGTGGGAAGCAAATAACACCTAGCCCCACCCCCAAAAATAATTTCTAATTATTCATCTATTTCAAACTGGCTGTTTGCTGCTAAGAGGAAAAAGGGCAAAGTGGGAAAAGATCCAGGCCCACTTTTTTCAAATTCCTGCAAGAGAATTCTACTCCCACACTTCAAGGCATTAGCAATATCAGTAAAGGTGTAAATCAACTTATATGCGAAACAGACATTGAGACGGGCCCCCTATCGATCCATTTCCCAGGAGTGTTTTACCAATCTGTCTCACAAAGCACCAGGCAAGATCACAATGCAAAGAGCCTGACGTTCACATTCCCATCACCCTTTGAAAATGTTCATCCAGCAGTAAATCTGGAGGCCCACAGGTCTTTGCATCATGTAATGGGTAAAAATGTCCTCTTTGTTGCCCTCAGGGACATGTGGCAAGGAACAAAGAAGGCATGGTCTGACTCTGCAATTACATACAAGTACTCCCTTAATAACATGATTTAATAAAGGGGTTGGCCCATGGCTTAACAGTCTCTCAAAGCCCTGTTATGGAAGCATACCCTGGGAGCTCTGATTCCTCACAGAAAAGTTACAGACTTTTAAAACAAATTCCCAATACATTCAAGAGTCATCATTAAAAAAAAGATAGAATTCTGAGTCTACCTAATTTTGCACAAGGGCCCACAACCAAATTTGTTTGTTTGTTTACTTGCTTTTTTTTATTAGAAATAGCACTTGGAAAGTTGTATTTAATTAAACATGAAATTAGGGAGAGTATGCTTTCTGCCACTAGGCACTTTGAACATTTCATGAATTTGGAAATAAAATGGAAATGGAATCAAAAGGGATTATATCAAAACAAATATTAAAATAATATACTGGGTATACCCTAACTATGATACTAATTATGACCAAAGAGAGGAAAGGAGGAAAGCATAAAAGTAGGCGATTTTCTATTGTTCAACCTCAGATTTTCCTGACAGTACTTTCAGAAGAGCAACCTTTAATCACTGAGCCTCTCACATCTTGGCTTTATCAACTTACTTAGGTCGTTATATGGAATACAATTAGATTAATGACAAAGCACTTTGCAAATATAAAATGCTAAGAGAGACTAATTAAACCTAAGCCTTTGTTTGGGGCTGCTGATGGACAGATGTAGCAGGCAGAACCAGCTGGGTTCAGCAACAGACGCATCTGTAGCTGGGATCCAGCCACTTTGAGAGCTCTTACGGCCTCCACATCCATTTAGAAAATGTGATGGATTGGCTCTCAAAGACCTTGCCTTTAACTCTCCTTCCTGCTTTTGGGGAAGAAACTATTTCCTCTGCTCACCAAGAGCAAATATGGACCTGGTAGTTGACAAAAAAATTAATTCAGAGAGCTAATTTTTATTTGACTCCTTCATTGCAAATAGTAACCAGTTCTTTAAATTACTCTTCTCTTCATTGGGTGGCAGCTAGTAGACAAAGCCCACCTTCTGGGTCAGACCACGCCACATCTTGCTGAGCCTCAGTTTCTTCATCTCTAAAATGGGGTCATTACTCCCAATGGCTCAGAGGACTTCTGCAGATTAAATGAAATGGATCATGTGACTATACTCTTGCGGTGCCCAGCATGTGCCAGACTCATTCATCCCTTCTATTGCAAACTGCAGAGTTTTAGAAATTTGAAACTTCCCTTGCGCAAGTCTCTAGAGCAGTTCTCTTCATTTTGAAAATATGATCCTTTTATAAAAATAAAAATATTTCTAGGTCCTCACCTACTACTTAGACTTTTGCTATCTACTAATCAAAACCAAACATAATTGGTGGAAACCTCTTATTAATTCAGTGCTTCTTTAAATGAATTGTATTTTATTAGTCAGCACATCTGCTCACATTTAAAAAACAGGAACACACATATGTGGAAAATATCATTCAGTCTAGAAACAATGCTTTGACACATTTGCGTGTAGATTTAGAATCTTATTGCAATAACACTAACTCTACAGGTCCCCAAGCTACAGATTTGGAACCACTGGATAAGAGCATTCATGTAGTAAATTATTTTCAGATTATTTGGGGATTCTTTGCATTAACTGCAAAGATAATCAGGAAATTACTACATTTCGATATAAATGTTTAATCTTTACTTACTATGTTTTCAAAGAAGATAATTTAAATGGCTGAAAAGATATGATTTTAGCTTTCGCATCATGCACCCTGGCCCACGCTCCCTCCCATTTCCCACAAGCTGGGAATGGGCTGTTGCCCCTCTCAGGTCACTGACAAGGGCAGCCTGGAAACAAAGCCAAGCTAGGTCACTCTTTGTGCAGATTTACAGTGGCTGTTTGGCTTATTGATTTATTGACCGAAGGGAGAAAAAAAGCCTTTTAATGTCAGGGTCTCCTAGAATTACACTTACAGTCATTCATTCATTCATGTGTTCATTCATTTAACAAAGATGTTTGTTTTGTTCACTAATGTGTCCCTAGCATCTAGAATATTACCTGACATATAATAGGTATTCAATATTATTTCATTCTTTCAACACTTTTTTTTAAGCACCTACTAGTTCCCAGGCAGTGTTCTAGGTGCTGAGGATACAAGAGTGAACAAAACAAAGATCCTGCTCTTATCACTTATACTATAGCGGAGAAGACAAACAACAACCAAATAAACAAATCAATCTATACTAAAATATAAGGTCAGAGTAAGAGATGAAGGTTGACAGAGAAGAGATACTATTTTAGTGGTTGGTCAGGAAACGGCTGAGGAGCTTATATTTGAGCTCAGACCTTACATGATAATGTGAGTTAAGGTGCTTATTAATTAACTACTAATAATGTTAGCTATTATTAGCCTTACCCAAATGTGTCACTTTTAAAAAAATTATAGTCTGAAGAGTTTTTAGATGACTTTTGATTTTCAGTCAGCAATGATTAGGTTTGCCTATCATGTTAACCTCTGATTGGAACACATTTTAGTTTCATATTGCTTTTCTCTATGACATACCATTGTGTACAAACACAAGCTGACCATTGTTGATTTGAACCTGGGTGAAGTTCTGGATGCTTTGGCCAGGAAAGGACTTGAGCGCCAAATGTCCGTTGCTGGGTGGAGTGACCCAGTAGGCAAGGTCCTGTGGGGACGAGTCCCCATCTTCCGCACAGAGGTCCTTACTGGTAATCTCCGTGACAGAATTCACCCACACCTTAAAAAGAAGAGAATCACAGATCTTTCAAGGACCCATTCCAACCACATCACATCACATTAGTAAAGTGGATAGCTATGATATCTTGACCCTTGTCCAAAGATTTAAAAACTAAAGCAATTCACCAGAGTTTTTGAAGCATGAGGTTTCTTAATCCAAAACAGACATACAATTAAACGCCAGATGAAATGTAGGGCATGTTGTGGTGTTTATTTAATTTATGAGGTTTATGAGGTTTCAATAAAAAATAGAATTCATAGTTCTTTATTCAAAGTTAATTAAATTGCATATGCACTTACATAAAGCGTGAGCGCAATAAAAGCTGATAGTTACTAAGTACCTTCTGTGTGGCTGGCATATGTTACATCCTGTACATGGAATCCCAGCTAATCACAGAACCTACCTCAGAGGGTTGATTTAGGGATTTCTATTCATTGCTTTAAGAAGCGAATGCTTTCATCAGCTTTGAAATATTTGAGGAAAATACACACACTGCATATTTTTAATTCCTCTTTATCCCACCTGTGTTGCAGAAAGCAAATACTTGACTCCGAGGACCTGGCAGTGTTTGACCTGGCAGTGTTTGCTGTGCTGATAGTCCATCGGCAGCTGTTTCTGAGTAACAACCTCTGTTTTTCAATTACATTTAAAATCTATTTACATTGTCTGAGTATCTTATTTAAATATTCATTTTTTAAATTAAGCATCTACTATGTTTCCAGCAACATTCTGGAGGCTTGCAATACATCAGTACACAAAACAGAATCCTGTCCTCGTGCCGTGTACATTCCAGCAGGAGAGGGTGAAGGAATATAGGGAGGAAACAATAGGCATAAAAAAGAAATGAATTATATAGTCTGATAGAAGGCCACAGGCACTATGCAAAAAAAAAAAATGAAATGAAGCAAAATGAGGGGTTTGAGAGTGGGAGAATGTTAAGGAGGGGGCTTATTTGGTGAAAATCAAAGGCAGTGGCGATCTCTAGGGGAGGAGCATCCAGACAGAGGGAAAGGCACTAAGTGGGAGCGAGCCTCCTCTGCATGAGGAGCAGCAGTCAGTGTGGTGGGAGCAGAACAAGCAAGGCGAAGAGTAAAAGGGAATGTGTCAAACAAGGAATGGAAGGGCAAATCCTGCAGGTCTGGAAGGCCACTGTGAGACCCTCAGCTTTTCTTCAGTGTAACGGGGAATCATGGTAGGGCTTTAGGTGAAGACTAACCTGGTTTGACTTAGGTCTTAACAGAATCCTCTGGCTTCTGCGTCAGGCATAGACTGCGGCAAGGTGAGGGTGGAATCAAGGAGACCAGTTAGGAGGTGACTGCAACAATCCCAGAGATGAGAGAAGGGATTGGCCACAACGTACAGAGGTGGTAAGCAATGGTCAGATTCTGGGTGTATGTGGAAGTTGATACCAACAGAGTGTCTGACAAATTAGCTGTGATGAAGTGTGGAAGAAGGAAAGGTGGCAAGAATGACTCCATGGTTTGGGCTCAGCAACTAGAAAGATAGTTACCGTCAACTGAAATGAGGGGAGCTGCAGGTGGAGTGGATATGGGGAGTAAGATCAGGAGTTCAGTTTGCAACATGCTGAGTTTAAAATGCTTATTGAGACATCAGATCATATTTTATGGAACTAGGTTGTTTTGAATTTCTATAATCATGCAGTCACATGATATTTCACTAATACCAGAATATCTTGGTGGCTTTATCACTAACTAAATTTTCACATTTCTATCTATATTTGTAAATGTCTTCCCCACAGAAACACAATGCACATTCCCAAGCTTATGTCATTCTTTGCTCGCTGACCAGAACCTTATCATCTTCTACACTTGTTACCAACTTTTTAAAAACTTCAATCCTAAGTATTTAATAGATAATCTCTCTGGTCTAAGGGGCTGTTTTCCTCAGCAGCTCAGGCAATTTATGAAATAATTTAATTCATGCCCATTCATCAGCCAATAACCATTTAAACACAATTTGAGAAAGGGAGATCAGAAAGCATATAGGATTCGATATTTTCATATAAGGCACGATATGCCACTTTAGCTGTGTATCCTTGGGCTCATTTCTGTTCTCTGTACCTTAATTTTCTCATCATTAAACTAGGAATGATAGAATTATTATGCATAATAAGTGATTTAAGATATGTAAAGTACTTAGGACACACTTCACCTGGCACATAGTAAGCATTCAATAACTGTTAGCTTTACGTTACCCATCTTCATCAGATGGGGTTCTGAGGATAAATGTGATTTTTAAAAATACTACTTAAAAGTCATTTGTAGCATGATGCTAAACACTATTAGGGCCATTCTATAACATGTACTGCAGATTTTCTTTAATCCCACAGCATTCCTTCAGAATTTGGGGTGAGTAGTTTATCTGTTTAATGATTTTGTTGTCAAGGAAGCTCCTGTATCTTGGCCTTTGGAACATGCCCACTGAGGATTTTCCAGCTTTAAACTCTAAGGACATCAATTTTTTAATAGCTACCAGAAATTCTAAGCAACCCAGTGTTCAAATTATAAGGTTTTGGCCTTTAGTTAACCCATGAAATTCTACAGTTTCTATAAAATATACAAGATGGATTGTTCAACAAAATCCCAAGCCCACTCGTTCTATTTTTTCACTTTTTATGTTTTTAAATCCATCCATGTGATCTTATTCTCATTTCTTCAGGAACTCAAACTGATTTGGAAATGTACTGCCATTTCTCTTCCCGTGACTCTAGATACTCATTTTTTCCAACACCATGTATCCAAAGGCTGGACAGGGCATGTTTTCCACTGTATTACTCTTCTGTGAAACACTGATTTTGCCCCCTCTTGCCTCTGGAATATACCATCTTCCAAAACAAACGGAAAACCTGACAGTCGAAACAAGAGCTAGTAACCTCAGGTCTTTATTTCCACTCAACCAAATTTAGTTCTGTTAACAGCCCCATTGCTTTGGGTGAGACCTGATTTAGTGCCCAGTCTCTGGTGATAAAATTTCAAATAGGTGGGAAGAAGGAAAACAAAGGCCCCGAACTGGAATTCAAATTTAAAAGTGACCCAAAGCCCCAGAAATCATGGTTTAAGGAATAAATATCTGAAAAAAATTGATACTTATTAATTGAAATAATGTATTTTTAAATTCACCTTTAACTGAGACTGGTGAGATTTAGAAACCTAATTATGATTCAGTATAACCCTGATTGTGATCCTAATATTTAAAAAACCCAGACCTTTGGTTTAAGTTTCATCTGAGGGTTGCGAAATGTTCATGAATTCATTCTCCTACTATTTGATCCTTCCAGGCCTTCAGTCATCCTTTCAGATTTTGCTGCCCTAAATTCTTCTGCTGTCTGTAGCTCTCAAAGCTCTTTTTAGTGATGACAAATGCTTATCAGAAATAAGCACATGATTCTATTTTCGGTGCAATAAAATAACAAAACAAAATGTACAGTATTCTAGAAAGCAAAAGTTGGAAAATAGAAAAATGAAGCCCCCTTGTGGACACAAACATACCTTATAAGGTATGCACAGAAATCACTGTTCACACTTGAATACAAAAGTACTCAGTAGAACATATTTCAGAGTAAAACGCAAAGGATTCTCGCTAGGTAGTCTAACTCCAATTCCTAATCCCAATTTTTCATACCACTGAATGGCCTTGGAGATCAGCCTGCTAAAGACGTGTGGCTTAAGGAAATCTTGTTTAAAGTACTTCAGGAGAAAGTAATGTATCTGAATTGCTAGGACAGAGTGCTTCGTATTCACATTTCTGCCTATGAACGCCCTTCCAGAGTCTGAGATGCAGCTCCATCCACCCTCAACACTCGCATTTCCTACTCTCAAGTAGACTGAAGAGAACTCTTTTTTCCACCTCCTTCAGGCTCTGATGACAAGTTAGGAGAGTGTGGGTCATACGGGATGAACTGAAGGCCTTGAGAAAAATGCTGTTTGAAAAGTCAGAGATTAATAATAATAATACAAAGGCCTTATAAATTCATATTTTGCCACAGACTCTGCCACTATCTAACTTTGTCATTTTGGGCAAGTTACTGAATTTCTGGAGCTTATAGTCTCTCGTCGTTAAAATGGGAGTAAGAGCAATACTCACTTTATCTACGACACTAGGTCCTTGGACTTCTTAACGGTTACTGTGAAGGAAGAGGCAGTCGAGTGTCATGATTATGGGCACAATCTCGCATCCTAGCTCTGCTGCTTGCAGTCTACCAGTGGTTCTTCCACTTTGACCTTAGGCAAGTGTCTAAGCTTCTCTGTGCTTCAGATTCCTCACCCTTAAATTAAAAGTGGTGTCTCAAAGTAGCTGAAGATTAAGTGAATAAATAAATGTACAGTGTTTAGAACAATGTCAGGCACAGAGTAAGTACTATGTAAGCATTAGCTAATAGTATTTAAAGTTATCAATTTGTGAGGACGCCTTGCAATACATCCAACACACACAGTCTTGCCAGGAAGTTTTCAACTCTCATTTGCCATTGTTATTATATATTCTCATGGATATGACAGAAATATCACATACCAACAACAAAAAAAATTAGGGTTAAAAGTAAAGAATGTCGTAGACATTGTAAAGTGCCTACACCGGCTCTCTCAAAACTAGCAAGACCAATTCCTGGCTGCCACTTGACTTTTTCTCATCAAGTCTACATTATGCTGAGATTGATAACAGACGTGATTATATCATACATTTCACTGCACAAGACTTCATTATTCTAAATACCTTACAGCAATTTAATTCACGTTATACTATATACGTGTAATAGGAAAGCAATATTATAATTTTGTGCCCTGGTCTACATCCCTTTATCTTCAAATGTTTACAATTTTTATAATTTATTGTGTTCTTCCTTTTTTCTATTTCCTCTCCTCACCATGATTTTGGGCCATAACAGCAGTGAATTAGCCAGTTTTGCAGACAATGTACCTGTACCCAATGTTCCCTCCATCCCTACTTCCTCTCCTTCAGGAAAGAACAAGGCAGATAGGCAGCATGTGGGCAGGAAGGGTTAACCTGGGGGACGGCAGGGAGAGCTATGATGATGGGCAGTTGCAGAGAGACTTAAAAGCTGAGGGCAACAATCTGACCCCACCCCCACGCCCAAACACAAAGACCTCCTCCATGTTGTAAAGTATCCTGATGAAGGGGTAGCTGATGAATGAGTCTATGGGGGGATTATTTGTGCGAGGCGCCAAGGATTCTCTCAGAAATGCAGCCATACTAAAGGAAGAAAGAGCCAAGACAGAAGCCTGGTCTCTGAAACATGGGCCAATGTTGGGGGAATTGACAGTTTATATTTTCATTGACTCTTTCCTTCAACAAATATTTCTTTCTCACTGTGTCAGACATTGCTGGAGACCATGAAAAGAGGCATGAACAAGCCATTAGGCTCCCATGCAGTCACTCTATCCTGAGCCTGTCATTCAGCCATTTCACAATTCCCTCATCTGTCCAATGAGGGAAATGATAGAACATATCTCAGCGAGCTATAAGCTCTTAGAGCAGTAGCCGGCACATAACAATAGCTAACATTTATTTTTTGAACACTTAGTATTATATCAGCTATAATTATTCTCCAAGCCAGAACAGTAGGTTCAGTCCTTAGAAGACAGGACAGTAAGAAGGGGTGAGTTCAAACCAAGAAAATCTATTGAATGCAAGCTTTGGGATACTTGAATATAAACCAGCACCGATGGGTTCACCAGCACGGACATGGGTAGTGCTGGTGGGACAGGAAATGATATCGTCAGAGACAGAGGCTGCCGGTGCATCAGCCCCTTTGTGTGGGCAATAGAAGCCATGCCAGCAGATCTTACCGCAGGGCTCCACATCACGAGAGGAGCAAAATGATGGATACCATGTGGCAGCTGAGACATTTATCTGTGAGTGCTTAAGAACACCCCTAGAGGATTTCTCAGAAAGAGGGGAGGGTGATAGAAGCTCCCAGAACCAGCAAAACACATGACTGCACGGCAGCCTTATTTTACTCTAAAACTGGTATAGCCTTGGAGTTTTTTTAGTAATAATAGCTACCACTTATTGAGCCTTAACCACATAGGAGAGCTTCACTATCATTTTATCATTCAATCTTCATAACTCTGCCTCCAGTTTCCATTACCTAGATGAGAGAAAATTAAAAGGCTAAATAACTTGCCCAACGTCACATAGCCAATAGTGGGGAGCTGATTCTCACCCAATCTGTCTACAGCACAGCCCACTCTGTTAACCACTATGTTTCCAACCTCGCAGGAGGCTGTATTTCGCAAGTGCATACACCTTCCTAACCAAACCAGAAAAGGCCAGGCCTCAGGAAATACAAAGTGAGTGGTGCTCATTCAGGAAATAAAATATGACAGTAACTCATTGTGATTCATCATCTCTCGAAAGTACCCAACAGAATGTCACAGTAATAACTATCATTCATTTTAAACCAGTAGGAATCTGTCAACTAGACATACATAGTCATGTGTCTTAACTATTTAGCATTAGGAATAACACAAAAGAAAATCAAAGTAGTAGCCCTACCATTATTTTGATAAATCAAAGAGCATGGAGCACTTACCTGGAGGATTTTATTGGCTGTTATTACTGGAGCCTCATCATTTACTGATTCCACAGTCACGAAAAGAGTTTGGGGAAAACTCTGTTTTCCAAGCTCTGAGCTATTTGCAAAGATGGTGAAATTGTCAAGAAGTTCCTCGCTATCGTCATGAACATAGTAAATCAATTCATTTTCCACCTATTACCAACAATAACAAAAAATCACCAACTTACTAAAATGTGATGTGAAAATATGAATAAATTGCTACAAGAGAAATCCTAGTTTTTTATATCTCTCTAAAAGCAGGTGTGTTCTTCTCATGAAATTTGATTCTGATGATCAGAGTACAAATTATGATGGATTGTATAGTTTTTATGAAGAGATGCTGCATTCTAGAAATAAGTTTAGGAAGGAACAGAGTGATCAAGCAATATGAGGCAGTAAAGAGAATGCTGGACTGGTCATCAGAAGGCCTGAGTTCAAAGGCTATGTCTAACACTAAAATATCTTGTAGGTAAGTGATATAATCTAACCTTTCTTCCAATGGAACAGCATCCACTAAAATTCAGACTCTACTTGTTTATTCAGAGTGACTAATTTTTGAAGTTGTGAATTACTTGGTTGGACAATTCAGAATGTTATATTTAGGCTCTGAAGCTTCCAAACAATGGTTGGATATCTGTTCTTTGGAGAGATATGGGCCAAGGCAACTCTTAAGTTTCCCCAGACTTCTCTTTTCTGAGTTAAGCGTGTATTATTCCCTTAACTGTTCTTTGTATGAGAGGTGACACCTGCTCCTTCCCAATCCTGTTTCTCCTCCTTCAGAATAAAATCAATTTTTGGCCCCTCTCTTAATAGATACTACCCAATACTAGCTACCATACATCTCCTATGGATAGAATATAATGAAATGTATTGGAAACAAATTATCATGTCAAGGTACATTTAACTCACTGTAATAACCCAAATGCAAATATTTACTTTTATCCCTATTAGATTTCATCCTTCTAACTTTCATTCTGAAATGATCATCCAATGAATTTAATTATTCCTCCTGGATTTATAATAACAGCAAATTTGATCAGCATGCTTTCCATGTCTTTAAGGTTCTGATGGAAATACACAAGAGCACAGGATCAAAATCAGAGACCAAGAGAATTTTAAAACCAGAAGGGAACTTGGCTTCAGTGAGTCTGTGATCATAAAAATACAACAGCAGAGAACTTTCAAAGCCCAACAGGAGTAGTTGAACTTCTGAAAAAGTCCCTGGGGTTGTTTGTTTTGATAAAATACAGCTAAAAATTTTAACAGTTCAACTTCACCCACTCGTATAGTACACTTCCATTGAGCAAAGACTTTTGATCTCTCAGAGGTGTTTCTGACAAGGATTGAAAAGTTCATGAAGAATCTCAAGGGAAAGTTGTGGCTACTCATATACAGGTGTGCTGAGAATTTCTCTGGAGTTCCATGGGCAGAGGAATTCCAGATCACAGGGCTGACCACATGATCTTGGAACATGCTCTTTTAAGCTATTTGAAAACAAATATGAAAGATGGCATGGATCAGAGGGCAAGATAATTTTTAATCTAACATGTTTTAGGAACACAGCATTTAAGCAGAAATCACTTCCTTAGTATTTTTCCTGAGAAAATTCATCATTTCCTCAATGGAGTGTCATCCCCCAAGTTACACACCATTTAATAGATATTAAGCTAGAGGCCAAGGAGAGAGTCTGGTGGGACTTGATCTATTCCTAGACTTCTAACACTAGAAAAACATCTGCTGACCTGAAATTAAAGGATATAACAAACTTATAGAAAATCTTACAAGATTAAAACGTATTCGGTCCCCTGTCATCAGTCATATTCAGGGGCATGTTGTGTCACTCCTCTGCTTACATACCCCCTCCCTTATTGCTCCCCACCTCAGTCAGGATCAAAGGTGAAGTTGAAGGCCCTCCCATAATGGATCTCCGTAACCTCATCTACTGCTCTCCCCTCATGCATGCAACTCCAGCCACACTACACTCCTTGCATGCTCCCCACACAGAGCTGTTCACTTGCTCTTTTTCCGTATCCACCTAGTTCACCTAGGAGCTTACAAAGGAAATCATGGAGATCTGCCAGCTACTTTTCAATATTTAAAAAGAGTAATGGAAATCATTCTTTTACTTACAATAAGAAAGCAGTCTCACAATCATACCATTCTAGCCCAAAGCAAAGAAACCTGATAGCAGCCCAGGGTTGACTCTGGTTATTTTATGCTGATGGGACACCAGATTGGCAGTTGTGTCCAGCTGCTTTATTGCAGGGGCTGAGCCATTGTAGCCATTGATAGCACTGTGCTTGGCATAGAGCATGGCACAGAGAATGCACTCTATCTGCGTCTGTTGATTAAATAAGGGAATGAATGAATGCAAAAATCCACTAATGATTAAAGCATGCCTGTGTTAAATATCTGGATGTTATACTTTGCGAAGGACGTTGCCAGTGTGGAGTTCCTCCAGAATTGGGCAGACAGGATGCAGCAGGGGCTAGAAACCCAGGGCATGTGAGCAAAAGCCAGAGAAACTAGAGATGTTTCACCTAACAAAGATAAAACCCCAGGGAATTCGATAACTTTTTCTTTCATAGATTTAAAGAGCGTTCATGAAAGGAGGTACAATTTGTTCTGCAAGCTACCAGAGCCGAGACCTAGGTGAAGTTTTTAAGTGGCAGATTTCAGCTCAGCATAAAGAACTTTCTAACAAATGGAGTGTTTTTAAACTGGAATGGCGCATCCCAGGAAGTAATTTCTCCATCACTTAAAATATTTTAGCAATGGCTAGATATGGGGTTACTGTGAAAAGGCGTCTAGGATCTGTTAGGAGGTTGAACTAGATACCCTCTGAAGTCCCATCATTTCTAAGCGTTGATGAATCTAAATAATAATTAATTTTTTTCTCTTATCCAACATACCCAAAATATTAACTAAGAGTCATTACCTGTTTCCTGGTAAATTTCATTAGCTTTACTCTTGGGAAATGAGAATTTTCAATATAACCATGTTTTGGTGGTTTGAGTAAAACAAATTCACAGTCAAATCCCTCAAAATATTTGCTTGGAATTTTGAGGTGGTCTTCCAGAAGTGCTTTGTAACCACCTTCTTGGATTGTGAAATTTTGTACCTCCAGAGGAATCCGCTTAGGGATGATATCCACCAAGATTTCAACTCCCCTCACAGCTTGGAAACCATTCAACACATCCAGTAAAAAACGGTCCTGTTGTTGGTCAGGAGCTGTCTGCACATAATGGATATTACCATCATCAATGTCTTGCTGTGTAAAAATCAAAGGGGACTTTGCATCTGCACCCAAGCTGCTTTCTTCTGGTAAAGATTTTCGGAGGTAGCCATGCATTGGTGGAGTTCTGACAATGAAGGTTGTCTCAGGAGAAATATTACCTTCATGCACAGCCTTGAGTTCATATTTACAACACAGACACAAAAAGAAAAACACATTAATGCATGTAAGAATCAAGACCCTGGAACCAAATTTTTTTCTATTAATGCCCACAAATGGCTTATTACAATCAGGGTTGATACACGTAGTTTAAGCCTGGGTCTGTTCCGGTGACTGTGCCGATATTTTGAATTTTAGTCCTACTGGAAAAGAAAAGCAATGGTCAACAACACTTGAAGAGCTACTAATGTATTAACAAGGCATCACCCACAGTGGCAAGAAACCCAAGATTCAGATAGTCGAGGTGAAAGAAATAAACTGGAGTAAGGAGGAGAAATAAAAAATAGTGAAAGAAGCAGCACGTGAATGATTAAAATTGTAAGACTTTACAGGAAAGTTTATTTTTCTCTCCCATTTTAACTGGCTCAGCATTTTCAATATATATTTAATCTACTGATTCAGCAAAATCTATCTCAAAACTGTCATTGTAACTGATTTACAGTCACTGAACTGCACATGCCCCCTTGTGGTGAAACTTAAACATAAACTCTCCAAGATCCTGAAAAAGAAGGGAGAAAAACTGGTGAGCCCATGTTCCCTTAGTCAAAACTCATTATTTGATTAATAACATTATATAAGTTTCAAGTGTACAGTTATAATATGTCATCTGTATATTGCATCCCCCCAATAAATTTAATTTAAAAAAACATATTGTATATCTCCTCTTTGGATATTATACAGCCTTTAAACCGATGATTATAAATCTATGTAAAAATATGGAGGATTATGTTCTAAGACTAATATTTCAAAATACAGACTATAAGATACAAAAAAAACCCTCATTACTTAGTAAACTATTTCTGATTTGAATTTATGTTTACTTGATGTTGTTGGCTGCATTTAGCAAGCAAGTAAACTTGTTTGCAATCCTGAGGGTAGATTCAGAGAGAACACCCAGCATTTGTGGCAATTATCATAAATCACTTTACGCACGCTGTACGAGATTACCCTACAAAGAACACTTTCTCTTAACTCTGATCAGCAGGGCTGTGCCCGCTGAAAGTTTCCAAGTAGCAGTCCCAGGGAACCAGGTAGCTTCTGGTGTGAGGTCTCATGTCTGGAATTCTACTGGTCTAGGCAAATTTTATCCATCAATTTCAAGAAACTAAATACAGCTACATTCAGAGCTAAGGAAATAAACTGTGTAATATGGTATCCTCTGCTGGTTTAAGAATCCTTTTTATGATTGCTAGATTACTCAAAGTTTTTATACTCTGCTTCATCACATTACAAATGTAACTCATACCAAATAAAATATTGGCAGTGTCGCTATGAAAAACTTTAAAAATAAAGCTCTTTTATTTACATGCCCTGCTCATTCCCAGTTCATCCTACACTAAACACTCACACATATTTGTGTGCTTGTGTATACACAGCTTTAAAATGAGGCTTAGTATTGCTTACATTCCATTTCCAACTATAGTAAAATTAGCAGTATCTAAATAGTGAAAGCTTCCAGCACTTCTTCTCAATGGCATCTACATTTTATAAAAGCAATTCCAAATACCAGAAAAGAAATCAACACAAAAATAGCTTTCAGAAGCAAACAGATTATTTGCCCCTATGATTCTGGGAGCGGGAGACTGAATGGTGCCAGGACAACTACCTACCAGGAGTTTACCTCTACTCAGATTTATTGGTTTTCCTTCTTCAACGACAAGGGTCTTGCTGTGTAGAACCTGGGTGTGATGTTGGTAGCTGTCCCAGGACACTTGCACATAGACGCCCACTTCCAAATATGTATCTTTAACTTTCACTGTCAAGTTGAACACATCAAAGTTGCCACTGCCATCATGCCTATAAATCACACGTCCTTGCTTCAAGTCGTGCTGGGTAAACGAGTGGGACACGGAGTTGTTGAGCAGCACTCCACCATGCTTTGGGGGCCCCACGATGTGGAATGCAATCTCGCTGTCCATTCTAACATCTTGGTTTGTGGTCACACTGAGGTTGGCAGCTGTGAGGGTGCTGTGATTTCCTCTCTGTACAAGCAGCCCAGTGTTGTTGGCTATCTGGATGTAGGGGTCTGACACACTGACCTCAAGAAGGGACGACGTGTAGTGGACGCCATCTGTCACAAACAGCACAAAGCGGGCCGAGTCGGCACCCCGATGCCTGAAGAGCACACGCCCTTCTTGGAGGTCGTCTTGCCTGAACTGGTAGAGTTGCTGAGTGGGGTCACTGGCTCGGACCAAATCCCCATTTGGAATGCCCCGCCTGATGTACAGCAACTGCCCATCATCGAAATCTGAGTCCGGGTCGTGGTAACAGAGATCTGCCAGGGTCAACAAGCGCTGGCCATTCCGCACAACATGGAAGACCTTATCTATCATGCGCACTGGTCTCTCATCATTCTTTAGCCCAACGGAAATGGTGACTTTGATTTCTGGAGACAAATCTTCCATGTCAAGATCCCTGACATCTTTCTCTTGGCCTGTGGTGGAAGCCACAAGGAAGAATTCATCCCACTGGGTCTCAGAGTCATCGTGGACATACATCAGCCGTTCCCCCACTATGTCTTGATTAGTGAATGTGGTAACATTGTCATGACTTCCCAGAGAATCGGAAAAGTTAATCAGTTTCAGCGTCCCATGTTGAGGACTCTTGGTGATTTTATATTGCAAGGTCTGATTCTCCAGGGTTTGAGCGAATAATTCCGATTTTGTAATTAATTTTCCTTCTCCTTCTTTTACAAATAATCCTCTGTTGGTTAAAATAATGCGTGTCTTAGCGGTTTTAAAGCTTATTGTAAAAGTATAATCTTTTGATTCTATGTGTTTTGCAACAATCAAGAACCTAAAAGTATCTTGTGTGTCTTCCCTGAGTCTCTCCTGTGGTTCGTAAGTTATCTTTGAGTCTGTAATGTTTTCTTGGCTGAAGATTGAGTTTGTTTTTAGAACTTTATTGCCAAGTAGCAATTTTCCTTTCTTCGGTGGGGTCTGCAATTTAAAATGTAGTTCCCTCTCAGCGACTTCCACACCCTCTGTCACAGCCCGTAAATGATCAGAATTCAATACTTGTCTGTTCATTTTATCGATCTCAAGAGGAACAATTTTCAGAAGAGTAAACTTTAGCCACTGTATAGTAACAGGAAACATCAGCTCTCCACTGGTTTTTCCTTCTATGTTAACTTTAAATTTAAAGTGATCTGTAACATTTTCTAGCTGCAATTCTCTGAATGTACTACAGTACCGGACCCGCCCCCGATCAATGGAACGCTGAGAAAAGGTACTAACTTGTTTCCATTCACCACTTGACCCCTGCCGCTGAATCTGGCCAAACTGGGGTAGACGAGTAATAACATAGTGGGTCTCCATCTCATGGCGTTCACCATTAACCTCCACTGACAAGTTACTCTGTGTAATCAGAACTGCGCCACCCTGCTGTACAACCACCCCAGTTCTATTGGCCACTTCAAAGTCCCAAGGAACAGCCATGATCCGTAACACCACTGTATTGCTAACCAGCTCTCCGTCACTTGCTCTGAGAAGGATCCGGGAGTTCCGATGGCCCCTGTGCGCATAGAAAATGTTGCCATCTCTTAAATCTTCATGGGTAAAACCATTAATGGCTGTCCCAGGATCATTGGCATTTTCTAAAAACCCAGAATCTGAATTGAAGTTTCCAAGAATTGAAAAACTAAGACTCAAGGAATCCGTGTCAGGGTCTGACACATGTATTATATTTGGAGTCAGTCGTTTCTTAGAGTTCTCAAACAGAAGAAGCAAGTTTCCTTCAGGGAGCTGAAGGTGCGGGGGGTCATTTACTGGAATGACAATAATGTTAAACACATAGGGAATATGTCCTTGCAGATATAATGGCATTTTCTTCTTACTGTTGGAAGAGACTGAAAATGTGAAATAATCCCTAGGTTCTTCTGAACCATCATGGACGTACCAAACTTTTCCTTGCCCCAAATCTAACATAGTAAAAGCCTTCTCTATTTCCTGCTCAGGGGGAACATCTAATCGAAGGAAACCATGAATAGGCATTTCTTTTATTTTAAACAGTACTTGAGAATGATGGAGATTCAAATCCTTAAATTCCATATCCACTTTCACATGCCTTTGTTCCAGTAAGGCTTGCCCACCTTCTTGGACCTCCAAGTTATTCAGAACCAAGAAACAGCTACTCGCATCTTGAAGAAAAGGTTCACCCACCTCACGAACAGCAGTAGAAAGGGGAATTTCTGACTGGAGCAGGTTTTCTATGGTTGTTATAGAAGGATTTTCGGTATCACTGTTCTTCATTTTACACCCAGCAGATATGTCTTTGGAAATAAGGGCATCCTTTAATGCTCTGTTTTCTGAGTTGGCTACCAAACCTTTTAAGCACCCTTTGAAAGAGATTCCTCGAGCAGATTTCCTATGCACCGAGGGAAGTTCTAACCTCTTAATTTCTTCTCTCTTATGGTTATCAAGACCTCCCACAAAGAGGGGGCCTTCAGATACAAATGGTTTGAGTTGCAAAGGCAGCAACATCCTGACCCCTTGTTCATCCACCATCAGGTCCAGATAACTTTCAGTGACTCTGAGTTGAATAACATGCCACTTGTTGTCACTAACTAAGCTAGAAGAAGAGAGCTGAGTATTACTTTTATTCCTTCCTACATGAGCCTTCAATACACCGGTAACTATTTCCAAAGCCACAAAATCTCCTTCTCTACCTGACTGAAATACAAGCAAGGCTTGCTCAGTTCCAGTCTGCAAAGCAAATGCCAGTAGCCCTTTTCCTTGCACCCTCCATTGTGGGAAGGTGACATAGGATCTGGAGCTGAAGAAATTGATGGCTTCCCCCTCTCCTGCAAAAAATTCATCATTGCATCCTAGTGACACCTCATAAACCTTCTTAAAACCAGGGTGAGATCTAAGGGATGTAAGGATCTCCCTCTGGTTAAATACCACATCCTCCACACATCCACGGAAATTGGGGCGCTCTTCATCTAGGTAAGGGACATCAAGTCCACCGTGGCCCCCTATGTAGATTCCATGTTGAAAGTGCAAATTGCGTATCCCACCAGTGATTTGGCCAGTTGTCTCATAACGTTTGTCAACAACCAGAGAGATCGTATCCTTAACACAGTCCAGTTCCACTAAATGCCAAGCCAAATCATCCATACGAAGCCTTTGCTCAGAAAGTACTTGTTCACCTGTACCCAAATTCACTCTCACCTAAAAGAGAAAGAATCGTAAATTAATCAGTCTCATCTCATAGTGTTTTATGGAGAAAATGGGGCTATTCAGAGAGAGAGAGAAACTTGGACATGACAACTCTTCCTACATTTATGGACTACATATTGAGATTAGAAATTTTCAGAGTCAGAATATTTAAGACATGCTGGTAAAATTGGAGAGGATCCCACCCTTACAAATGGCACATGATTTCATTCTAGTGAAATAATACTAATCAAAGGGACATTTATTTTGCTCTCTTTCTCTCTCACTGTTTTTCTCTCCAGTGATTGAATGCTTCCATGTTTTTAAGAATTTTTTAAAATCTTACCCATACGTTTCCTGAGAGAAGTTCTATTATACAGTAGTCATTTTTCCCAACTGCAAGAAAAAGTAATCCCTGTGGTTTACTTGTTTGAAATTTTAATCGAAGAGATAACTCAGAGGAAACTTCTCTGATGTTGAGCTCTACATAGCTTTCACCATAAAAAGATGCTAGGGAGAAATTTGAAAAAAAAGAAGTATAAGTTAGTAACTTTATCACACAATGATGATTCCACTTTATATTGTCACCTCCCTTCTGGGACTGACCCTTCTAAAGACAGCTGCTTTACCCAATGCCACACCTGCTTCCTGGGGAGGCCCACGGATCCGACATGAGGGTATAAAAGCTCTCCCCAACGCTTGCCCAGTTCTCTCGCCCCAACTCAAGACAGCTCTGACGGGTCAGCCCTTCTTTAGAACTCTCAAGAAGCGTAGCTGAGGCTTCCACTAAAACTGAATTGCCACTCAATTTCTCCATCTACTCAATACTGCTTCCTTCCCTTTCACAGAGTTAATCCTGAGTCACTGGTGGGTGACTGATGTAATAGCAGAAGGGAACGTATTAGTGGGCTACAAAATAGCAATCTATGAAAAATGTAGGGCCAATAGTAACCATGAGGTCAATAGAATTGGGTGCCTATTGCTAAGTTTGAATGAAGTTTAAGAAAAAGATAAGGAAAAGCTAGGAAAGTTTAAGGAAAAGAGAAGGAAAAGCTAGGAGAGATTTGTTGACAATTACAAGCTGTGTGAAGGCTGGAGGCCTTCCCTGGTAGCATATAAGTTTTTTCTCATATCCTACAGCAGGAGGCCAGAGGAAGTTGAGACTCCCACCCAGGAATTAATCACCAGAGTAGTGGAGTTCCAAATAAAGTCCCAACCAAGACAGGTTTGCTCTGACAAGGCTAAGGCCCTGATTGGGGAAGAATGGAACACTGACATATGGAATGGGGACATTTGGATTAATGCATTCAAATATCTTGGGTCCCCAGATCCCTCTGAATACTCTTAGCCTGCAGAGGTGGCCTATTCCCCTATGAATGCTGGCATTCTCCTTGCTTAAAAAAGATGTGGAGGCTTCTCTCCACTAGCAACATGTGACCCCTGATATGTGCCCATCTCTCCTCCTGGCCACTAGACCAAAAACAAAGGTTAAGTTACAACATAACCTCTGTGGGGACATGCTGTGTTCGACATGGGAAGAAAGGGACTAGACCATGAAGGAGCTGCAGGACTAATCTAGAATGTACTGCCAGTAACTGGAAGAATACACACGGGACTGAGGGTATCTGATCAAGGCGGCAGAAACATGAGGTTGAATAAGGAAGAATTCACAGATTTGGGAGCACTCTCCAGGGACATAGGATGTGGCACATTGGCAAAGACTGCCGGAAGTGGTGTAAACTCACTGCTAAGGTGCTTCCTAGAAACATAGACAGTGCAATGACCCAGTCTGACACAGACATGACAGAATTGCCAGATGACAATTGGCGACAGAGGAGATTAAAGGGACGGAAATGGTACATCTCGGATGGAGCATGAATAAGACCAAAGGCACATGAGATGGTAATGTCATCTCCACACTTGCGCCAGCACCTTTTCCTCAGCTCACACATATGACTTCATTGGGGCCCCTTATTACCAGCCGTTGGAGGAGCAAAACACCTAAGCTTGGTTCATGGAGCAGTTAGCTTCATCACATGAGTGTAAGCTGAAAATGGCCTCCTACTGCACTACATTTCTTCTTAAGGGTGGCTATGGAAAGCACTGAGGGCAACTCCTCCAAATGGATAGAATTTTGGGTGGCATACCTCATCCTCCTCCTTATATGAGAGAGAAGTGGCCTGAGGTTAAAATATATAAAGACTGATAGGTAGTTGGGAAATAGTCCAGCCAGATGGTCAGGAGCCTAGAATGAGACAGATTGAAAGAGCAGGTACAAGGAGATGTGGGAGAGATGCGTGAGTGTCAGGATGAAGTGGGAAGATCTTTACATTGCATGTTAATGTCCACCAGAAATCATCCACCACAGGACAGGCATTAAACAACCAGGCAGACCAACTGACTTGGCCAGTGGCATCAGCCAGCTCTTTTCATCTGCCACCATGGGTGCAGATGGCACAATGGGTACACGATGAAGTACATATTCTATTAAAATTCCTTGTTTATTCATCCATCTCCTGCACTATTCCATGAGTTTCCTATGATCAGAGACCTTACCTTTTATATCTTTCTCTCTCCAATACCAAGCACAGTACCTGGCACACAGGTGTTACAATAGATTCTGTTGGTGCCCCACTTAGATCCCTTTTAATGGGTTGGTGCACACATCTTCCAGCTGATTCACTTTGTTATGCAGAAATTTCCATAAAAGTATAACCCCTGCTTTGGAGGGCAACCGATAGCCAATAACTGATTGAAACAGATGTGTAAAGTATGTAGAACTCTGTGTTGCCACTCATATTCCAGTGCTCTCCATGGGATCAGGCTGAGATTACATCAGCTGAAATCACATCTTTGCTTGGTTGCTTCCGGGGCCCTTTCTTGCTTCCCTCACGTCTTTACAGTTCTCTCCTTGTAGTACTCACTCAATAATTCACTTAACACAGGAATCCCTGCTTAATCCTCTTTCTCTAGGGAACCACACCTAAGATAGGCAGGGAGAAAGTAAGCATTTACCAAATCAAACTAAACTAACCTAATAGACCCTTATTTTATAATTCAGTAAATTCAGACCTATAGAAGCTTAGGGATTTACCTAAAGTCAACAATTAGTTAGAAATAGAGCTAAGACAAAAACCAGGCATTCCCAACCACCAATCCAGTGTTTTTACCAAGATATGAAGTTGATACAGAGATGATTATCATCTCTGCAGACTTTCTCAAATATGTACAAGCACCCTTTTCTCCAGTTAAAAACAGCCATTAATAATTAAACTCAATAAAACTAGAATGTAGAGTTAAGGTCATAAAGTTGACATAAGCAATTACAACCCCACTAGCTATCCTAGTTTATCCTCCTGGCCTTCCCATTACTGAATCCCCACACTCCAATTTTTGAAAGACTTAGGCTGTATTGTTAAGTTTTCAAAACCAGGAAATGTTTTCTAAATCGTAAAATCTACCCCTGAGAATGACTAAGTAATGTTAATAAACAACATCCCTATATTTCCCCATGGTTCACCTCTCTGGCACTAAATCAATTCTAGTCCTGGCTGGTGGCTAGAAATTTCCATTGCCTCAGGGGAAAAACAAGGAAATAGGTTTAAAACTTCTGGTTTTAAAACTTCCTCACATTCCTCCAAATTGACCCCAACTTTTGTGGCCCCCAGTAAGTGCCTCAAAACAACAATGAAAAACAAAGAGAAGCACACGTAAAACCAACTCCTAGAAAAAGAAAGGTGATCTCTACCTGCAGTGAAGGAAAAGATATGATTTCAGTATTATATGTGTGTAGCAAATTGAGTTCAACAAAAATCAAAGCAATGTCCCAGTTTTGTATGCTTAAATAAAAGGTGAAATGGTTGAGTGGAAGCCAAAGTTTGGCAGTAAGGTGGGTAAAATAATTTTCATGGAAAGTAAGCATTTCTATTTCTTTCTAATTTCTCCCAAGCAGTTGACTATTTTCTCTACCTTAGAATTGGTTCCCATTCGTTCTTCCAAGCTACATCTTTCTGGTTTTTTGTTTGATTCATGTTTTGTGTTTGTTTTGGGGTTTGTTTTTTGGGAAGGACGGTCTTACTATTTATTGAGCACCTACTATGTGCCAGTACTATCAGGAGTTGGAGGTAGGGAATTAATAAGACAAAGGGGCTTGCAATCAGAGAAAGCTGCTCAGAAAGAAGAGCTCATCCAAGTGACATAGCAGAAGATTGGTGGGGACCCAGCTGGGATACGAGGGAAGGAGCAATCTAATTATAAGTCATCTCTCCCTGGAAGATTTAAGTGTGCCATTCTACGTGCACTTATTCTGTCCATAAATATATCAAGTGTTTGTTTGGTACTGGGGATTCAATGGTGAACGAGATAGACTGCTAATTAAGCAATTACGGTTGCTAGATTATTAACTGTGAAATGCAGACCAAAACAGAAGCACTTGGCCTAGTCAGGGAGGATGAAGTAAGGGCTCCTAGGGAAGATAATGGCTTCTAAGAAGAGCTGGTGAGGGGTGAAGGAGAAGAAGAGAAAAAAGAGAGGAAAAATAGGAAGGAAGGAAAGAGACGACAGCAAGGAACTGTAGGTCCAGTCTGGCTGAGCACAGTGTGAAGGAGGTAAGGAAGCCAGGGCAGAAGTTGCAGAGTCATGAGACTTCCGAGTCAAACAGTCAGAGGGCAAATGCCACTGCATCCATCTGAAAGGCCTCCCCAATTCAAAATGTGCATGTGCGCACAAGCGCACGCACACACACAGGCTTGCAAATGCACTCACCCAATGGGTAGCTATGCCTTCAAGGTCCTTTTCATGATCTCTAATTACTTTCTTTGTTTTTGTGGTTATTATTCAGCCCCAATACCAAACCACCATAAATAGAATGTAAGATTTTGAAGTCAGGAGCCTTTATTAGTCATGATTTCTGCTCAATATTCAGCATCTACGACAGCACACAGCACATAATAGGCACTCAATAAATGATAGCTTTGGAAGCCAACTCAAAGGGTTCAGATTCAATCCAAAAGGGGCCATGAAGGGATCAAACAGGGAAATGACACGATCAGATTGCAATTTAGAAGTTGACTCTGGATGAAATGCAGAGAAAGAATTCAAAGGAATAGCGCGTGCAGGGAAGCAGACAGGGAGAAGTGGGTGGGCTCAGGAGATATTTAAAGTTGGACTCTCAGGGAAGGGAAAGAGAGAAGACAAGGGGGCAAATCCAGATTAACTTCTACTAGATTTCTGGCTGGTTATCTCCTTACTGAGAAGGAGACCGTGGGAGGGAGGCTTTGGTTTCCTTTTGCTCTGTCATGGTGGTGCGTGTAGGACAAGAAATTTTCAATGAACAGGGGAGCAAATGGCTGACTGACCAACTGGATCCCCAAGGGTAGGGGTCCACTCACCAGACGGCCTTACAAATGATATTAAGAAGGTTGAACCTTATTCTGCAGCCAGTGGAGAAGCATTAGTGGTTTTCAGTTGGGAAGAGACATATCGGTTGTGTGTTTTAGAAAGATCAGTCTGGTAACTCTGAGGGAGAACCAAGAGTAGGATGGAAACTTACTGAGAAAGTATTTCAAAAAAAGATTTCAGAACACTTTGCTTTCACTGAAAATTTGAATTGCTTTTTCATAACATAATATTTGGGGTAATTTTATATTGTATCTTTTCACATATAGCCCCTCTTCCAAATATGTCCTACAGATGACATATCATAAGTGTAGAAGCTTATTTTAAAAATTAAAATAAAAAACAACAGAAACAAAACTTCTCCGCTAAAGTATTTATATTATACGAAGTCCTAAGGGGAAGCCCTCAGAGGAGTTTTATAACATTATACAACAGCTCTTCGTCATGCTATGTCATTGGAGTGGAATAACTTTACTGGGAAAGAAAAGCTACATTTTGCCCCACAAACCTATTCTTAAGGATCTCTACACTGTTTTACTAAGGTATCATGTTGCATGCTTTACCAAACTGAAGTTGAATATTTATTCAAGAGATAACTAACTTTATCCAGAGCACTCTGAGAAAGAAGAAAACTTACAAGTAAGAAATAACAGCACACACAGCTAATATGCCCTGGAAGGCGCAATCTCCATATTCATTGAAAGCAAACCCCAGCAGGGAGAGTTCTAAAAGTCTCTCCAACAAAACTCAGGTCCCCTAATATTTAAATTGGAACAAAATGAATGAGCAGAAGAGATATTTGCTCCATGGCTGCAGAGCAGGCAGTTGAGGGGATGTTGAGCTAGGGGATTGGCGGGTAGAGGGGTGGCAGTGTGGGAGGGAATCTCTGGCACATCTCTATGCTAAATGTGTTGCTGACTGTTGGGAGGGTGGGATGGGGAGGGTAGTAGTCCCAGAGGGTTCAAATCTTGGGTTTCCAGGTAGAGTCCAAGCAATTCACAGCCCTGGAATTCTTGCTGTTTCAGAACAGGGCTCACCAGGCTCTCATGTTTCATTCATTCCCCAAACATTAGCCTCCATGCCAACTGCTTAGGCTGCAAAGAGAAAACCAACACTTACCCTTGCCCTTATTGCCTCTCAATGGGGCACTCTCCAGGTCTCTGCATATGGACCTGCAGACTGTGCCCTGCACAACTCCAAGGGGAGCTACTCATATAGGCTGCAGATTCCTGTAGCACCCCTTGGAATGGAGCAGTGAGGCAGACCTGACAACTCCCTCCTTGGTGACCATGGAGCCTGGGACCTCTCCTGGGTGTTCCACTAGGTGACCCTTTGCGTTTCCATGTTGGCTATCCCACTGTCAGAGAGCTTTCCAGGTCCCAGCCACAGTCTTTGGAGTAAGTGCTAGACCCATCTTCGCTCCCCACAGGGCAGAACCTTCCCTAAAGCTCCCAGCCTCTTCATTCCTCTCTGATGGCATACTTGATCTCTGTCAGAACTATCTATATGGCTCTTGTATTATAGCTTTTACTAGGACAGAAATTCCCTGTATACGTTTTCTATTGTTGCTCTAACAAATTACTATAAATTTAATGGCTTAAAATGACGCGGATTTATTGTCTTACAGTTCTGGAAGTTAGAAATCCAAAATAGGTCTCACGGAGCTAAAATTAAGGTGTCTGCAAGGCTGCATTCCTTCTGGAGGCTCTAGGGGAAAATGTGTTTCCTTGCCTTTCATCTTCTAGAGACTACCACATTTCCTGGCTTGTGACAGCAGCCAGCAATCACACCACTCTGCCCTCTGCTTCCATCATCACATCTCTTTCTCTGACTCTGACTCTTCTGTCTCCCTTTGACAATCACCTTGTGATTGCATTTAGGGCCCAACTGGATAATTCAGGAGAATTTCCCCATCTCAAAATCCTTAACTGATCACATCTGCAGAGTCCCTTTAGCCACTGAAAGTAACATATTCCATGTTCTGAGAATTAGTATGTGAATTTTTTTTGGGGGGAGGTGACATGTTATTCAGCCCACCACCATCCCCAGGGGGGATTCAGTCATTCATTCAGTCACTCATATTTTTATTGAATACCTATCATTTGTAGGTACTGCACTAAGTGCTGGGAATACAGAGGTGAAGGAAGCAGTAGCATTGGGAAAGGCCCCAGAAGCAGACGGTATGAGTTTTGTTTGTGCTTTGTATAACCTATACAGCTATATTTTGGGTTAAGTTAATTTTGTTTTAAATAAGAGATTTGAAATAAAAACCTGGGCTTTTTGGTTTCCCTACATAAGTCAGCCATTCAGGCTACTCTGGGACCCATTTATTCCCACAGAGCAGCACCCATGAGTGTGGGTGCTCCAGTGCCACAGGCCCCCACGCCACACCACCCCCTGCCACTCCAGCTGCTGCTCGCCCCACCATGACTCACTGGCCACTGAAACCATTTGGGTTCGGGCACCACGGCTTCAGGCAGAAATGGCAAGTGAGGTGCCAAGATTCTTCACTGCAGAGCCAGAAGAAAATGTTAGGACTTCTGGCAAGGGGGGGGGGGGGGGATCTAAAAAAGAAAGAACTGAAGCTTTATTCATCTCTATGTTACAGATGGATTGGCATCCTGTTGGCATGTGAGTCTCACCTACTGGGTACACAAGTCTCCCTAAGGGAAAAGAATTTCTACAAGGGGGAAAGCTTGACAGGGTTCCCTCTCTCTCCCTATCTTTCCCTATTCAGTCACACACCACATGCGGGTTGGCCTGATTAACTGGGTTGAAAATGATATAACCTAGCCATAACTAAACAAATCCTCACAAAAAGGATCATTTACTTAAAATAAAAAATAAATAAATAAAATTTAAAAACTCCAGCAAATGCAACAATTTTAAAGAATGTTCTTAAGGAGAGAATTTCCCTGGTAGTTCAACGGGAACAACTTCAACCATTCTTTCACCCATAAGCCAGCTGAATTGCTGTTAACTGTGAACATACCCATTTTTAAGCAGTTTTGCGTTCAAGCCAATTTGGAGACCCAAACATTCAGCTCACTGCTTAATTCAACATCAAATTTTATGATTCTATTTTCCCTTGTATGTTCACCATTGTATTTAAGAATCTTTTATTTTTTAATTTCAACCTTTTAAAAGGGTCAGGATGAAAATTCCTGCAAACAAGTCATAGATTAAAAAGATATATAATAATGCAAAGGAACTGACAAGAAGGTATGAGAAAAATGAGAAATTATTGAACAATTGACAACATGTCTAGTATTAAGTGTATACCATACCTTGAGAAAGTGGTTAGTGACAGTACTGATATTTGATTTGCAAATAGAGATATACTGGGGATGTATGCTGAAGATATTCTTACTGAGACAATCTGTTTACCAGACAAAGGTGGCTTTCTGCTGTGGTGAGACTCGCCAAGTGAGGACACATCACCCTGTGTCCTCTAAGAAACCAAGTTTGACAATTAGATTCTTCAAAGCAACAGCCTGAATCGCACAAAGAGATAAGGAAGAAACATAAATTCAGATCACACATCTGGCTGATCACACACTCAAGAAAATATTCTCCAAAATGCTCCAAAGTAGCTTTTGTACGACCCCAGTATCAATATTTGTCATGCAATTGGAGGCACGGTGAAAACCCGCATGTGTTTTAAAGTATATGTTATAGAATGTTCATTCAATAAATCTCCTCTGTCAACATTTGGAACCCCCTAAGTGGATATCTTACCCATTGGCTCTTGGCTTCATACCCAAGTTAATTGCACAGAAGAAGAGGAAAGAGGGTAATGAGTGGGAAAGGAGGGAACGTTTATCGAGTAATCCTCATGCTGCTAGGAAGTCTTACACAGTATTTTATTCAAGCCTCTCTGAAGAAGTATCTCAATTTTACAGACGCAAAATCAAGACCTAGAGAAGTGAAGTAACTTTCCCAAAGTCAATATGAGAATATATGACAGCACCAGATTGAAGCCCAAGTCCATTTGACTCCAAAGCCATGGGCTTTTCATCACCATTCACTGACCATCAGGATCACCGGCTCATTGTCCATCACACCCAATCTGTTCCCCCATGTCCTCTCAGATCTCTGGCTTGCAGCTCACACTTTCCCCCTCAAAGCCACACCAAAGCCTCAAATTACAGAAAATTCAGACTTCCAGTTCCCTGATTGGCCCAATCCACCCTGCCTGCCAGGCAGAAAGTGGAGTGGAAAGGAGTAGAGGAAGAACCAGGAAGGGAGGAGGAAGATGAGGAGGGAGGAGCTCTGGAAGGGCCCTGGAAATAGCAGGACTGGGGCAGAGCTGGAGAAACTAGAATGAGACCCGGGGCCACAGGGAAGAGGGAGGCAGTCACTATCACAGGTTAGTCACCGCTGGAACGTTACTCCACAGCTCCTAGTGAAACCTTCAAGCGTCGTCGGCAGCAGTGACCCTGTCTGTGCCTAAACAAAGTAAATAAGCGTCCAGAACTTAATGTGACTACCACAAAGGGATACAGGCCTTTGATCTAGAATGTGTTCTCTAAAAATGGCTCGAAGGAAGTCTTCTGTTGAACTGAATTAAATTTCAAAGAGCCATGGAAGGCGGCAAGGCCCAAGGGCTGGGTTCAATTACATGAAAGTCTCCATAACTTGATTTTATTAGTAATCTTTGACTTGTAAAGAGCACTATGGAAATGTAAAGCACCAACAGCGAATTGGGCACAGAAAATTTAAGCGAACATGTAGAGGGATGTATGGAACAATAGGCCAGCAATCTGAGGATTTCGGGGTTGAGATTAAGGTCCCCAAACCTGTGATGGTCACGTGAGCCCCAGGAACTCACACGGGGCCTGAGTAAGGGGCAAAGCTGAAAAGGATCAGAAGGGAGGACCGCAGGAATCCTTCACGCTGCTCCTCGGAGTCCAGCCAGGAGACCGGCTTTGAAACCCCGCTCCGCGGCGAGGATCGCGCGGAGGGCGGGCGCAGGGCCCTCCCCTGGGGCTCCACGCCTGGCCGGCATCGGCGGGGCCAGGCCGCGCGGAGCCGGGAGCTGGAAGTTTTCCGCGACGGCGCCGCAGCCACTGTTGCTAGGACCCAGGAGTCTCCTCCCCCGGCCGCCCCGCTCCGGAAAGAACGCCCGGCCGGAGAGTTCAAGTCGGAATCGCGGCAGCGCGGGGCGGGCCGCGGCGTTTCTGGGGCTCCGGGAGCACAGGGGGGTCTCCTGCCCGCGCCCCGCCGTCTGCTCGCCCCCCACCCTCTCCTCGCGGGCTCCGCGCGCGGCCGGCGGGGGAAGGGACGGGGAGGGGAAGTGCGGACGCGTACCTCCGAGCGCCCCGCGCGCCCCGCAGAGCCCCAGGCAGGCGGCGAGCAGCACCAGGCGGCGAGCCCCGAGCCGCCCCATCCCGCCGCGGCGGCCCCGCGCCCCGCGCTCGCTCCCGGCGGCCGCCGAGCTACCTGCACCGGCCCCTCGCCGCCCGCGGCCCTGACCGGCAGTCTGGCGAGGGGGCGCCGCCCCCAAGCAGCTCGGGGGCTGGACCGGGGCGGGGAGGGCCCTTTGCAACCTGCGGCTGTTGCACCTCATCAGCGCTCGTCTTCACTCTGGGATCCGCGCGCGGCCTTCCGGCCCACGGTCGGTGAAATCAGACGGCGCTGGTGCGAGGGTCCCAGCACCCAGACAGGCGCCAGAGGACACTGAGTACGTGGCCCTCGCCCTGCGGGGCAAGATCTGCCATGGAGTTAAGTGTGTGCCAGCAGGCGATGGTGACGAACGGAGCCTGGAGGAGGTGGGAGGAGGGAGAAGGATTCCTAGAGGGGGTAGGACCCTAACACAGCTTTGAGGCCGCCAGTGGCCCTGGCCAGAGTGAGCTCCCGGAGGGCAGGCGGTGATTTTTTGATTGCTGTATCCCCAGTGTGTTCCTGGTGCATGGACACCAGCAAATATGTGTTGGATGAATGAGTTAGAATGAGAGAGGAGAAAACGACATAATCAATCCTCATTTTTATTTTAAAGGACGGTCCCTGTCATGAAGGGACTCTGGTCCAGCTCCCCTCACAAGAATGCAGGACATGGTGCGGCTAAAAAGGAACACCAGTGGAGCCATGGATAGGGGAGTCATACCACTATATTCTCCCTGGTGGCTGGGTTGGCGACACAGGAGGCAGGAGCTGCAATGAGCCATCTGCTCTACCAACTTGCTAGCTGCAATCCGCCATCCACTTCTCCGCCAACCCCGTAGAGTAGCCACGGCAATTATATTAGTGGCCAATAGCTAACCGGTAACAGCTGATGGCCACCCAGCCACAGCGGATGGCCATCTGATTACAGCTGATGGCCCTCTAATAACCAAGCCAACTCCTTTCCACGTGAGGCCGAGAGCCTGGACACTGTCCCCACAGTCCCTCAAAGAAGTTCATTGAATTTGGGGAGCAACTATCTATCAGATGAATCATTCAAGGCCAAGAGTCATGTGCAGAAACTCACAGCCTGGGGACACATACTCCTAGAAGGCAGAAGCCTCACCCATGTCTGAGGCTTCTGATAAAATTGGATTTGACTGATAAAGAGTCCAGGGCCTTCTAGATCAGCTACTTTGGGCCACGTTTCCCCCTCTGTGTGTTCTCTGCAACATTGGTGTTTGACAAAATGCCAAGCATGTGCTAAAAATGCAATCAATGCTTTTTAGGACATTTTTTGTTCCTAATAAAATTAAAGATGAGTTCATTTGCCCTTCCTTAGTTGAGTTCTGTAATAAAGAGCTTTTTAAGCATAGAATCCAGTTTGACCTTTTCTTCAGCAGATAATCTGTGATTTGTTTCACTCCTCAGCAGACATGTTTCCTCCACCCAGCAGCCATCCATTCTCCTGGGAGCCTCACACTCCTTCTCTAGGCTAACTGCTTCTTACTTCCTCCACGCATCCTGCCCCCCACCATGCATTGAAAATGGGAGCTGCCGGGTCAACTCTCATGACCTTTCCAGGCTACAGTGATTGGTCAGGGGATGGCACTTGATGCAGAGCCCTACCAGTCAGTTCCAATTTGAAACTTTCAGGGAGGCGTCTAAGGGAAGAGGGTCTGCTCCTTTCTGGAAGTGAATAAGGGAAGCTATAGGTAGCCAAGCCTTCTTCTGTTTCAAAGAAGCTAGACCTGAGATGAGGAGCACGTGTAGCTGACTGGTGCTGGACTTGTAGCATGAGTGTCAAGGATGCTGTCTGTCCCCGGTTCAGGTTCCCTTCGCACTCCTACTGCTGACTTGCTCCTGCGAGCTCCTGCAGCTATCTGCATGGGGGCTTACTCTAGGTCTAGGAACATGCTTGGCCCATGTACGGTTGCCCCCCGTAGTCCCAAGGCAGGCAAAAGTGAATTCTCACAGGAGCTGTTCTCCACCAGTGACAAAAGGAACTTGGTGGAAAAATATCCACGCTTCCTACCTCTAGAGTGGGACACCTCTGAAGGGGACACCTTCTGAACAGTCTCCTGCAGGACTGAGCTCTTCTTGCCCACAACAGTAACCTGCTCCTTAATGTGGATAGTTGGGGGACCCTCTTCCCCATACTTAATCACAAAGCTAAAAAGTGTTGGAGTTAGAAGGAGCTTCTTGAGACTTTCTGATCTAGAAGCAGCCATGTCATAGTTAAGAATATGGCCACTGGCTTTGTATCCATCTTACCTGAGTGTCCCAGGACAAGTCCCTTAGCCTCCCAGGGCCTTGATACCATGACTGCCACATTGTTTCTTATCTGCAAATGGGCATAACAATAGTTCCTACCTCCTAGAGTTGGTGTGAGGATTAATTAAGGTTTTTTTGAGGTCCTAGCATGGAGCCAAGGGCCAAAGAAGCAGACAGATCCCACTGAGATCTGAAATGGTTTTGTACCTAATGTGGATGAGTCAAGTGCCTCATGTCATACAATTCCTTTCTCCTCTGTGGGTTCTTTAGCTTCAAACTAAATTAGGACAGGATTTCAGAGTAGCTTGAAGAGTCTGGCTAGGGATCCCCAGACCTCTTGTAAGAACCCTTAAAGTTACCTGGTTTGGTGGAATTTCTACCCCTGCCTCACTCATCTATGTCTTCTAGTTCCTTTGTGTCCTTTCCCCTCCCTCCTAAAAATACTGTGCACTTTATCAGTGTTGTCTGACTGGCAAGCAAGAAATGAGCAATCCGTTGGGCCGATGAGCAGCTAAAAGGGGAACCACACAAAAAAGGATCAGTTTTCCAGACTGTGCACAAACCTGTTACTCTTAGGCACTATGGCTCACTCACCATTTACAGCTCCACATAAACTGAACTAAATATATATCTCATTATAAATCACAGTATCACACCATGTTAGTAATCTCCAGCATCCCCCCACTGCCCACAGTAGTTCTGACTTTCTTGGGGCTGAAGAGCCCTGGATCAGGTGGGTGGGAGTTGTAGCTCTGCCTCTTGAGAGGTGACAAGTCATATACCCTGTATTAGCATCAATTTCCTCCTCTGGAAAATGAAAGGGATGGATTAAATGATCTGTAAACTCTTTTCAGGCTCACAATTTTATGATTCTAATTTGTCGTCATTGGCATCAGGACAGCTGTGCCATTTAAATAGAACTCTTTTAATTATCACACAGAGAAACTTGGGATGTTTGGATTTTACTCAGACCAAGGCAGTGATTGCTAATAAACTTGGGGCTTTTAATTTAGAAAAATCATTTAAAATGTCACAAAAAGACTAGGAATTATCTCCTTGCAGAGTACCACTTGCTTCTCTTCTGTAAATTAGTTCTAATCTATTCCTTAAATACTCAAAGATTGAATGTAGTCTCCAGCCAATTTCCATAGCAGTTAAGATGGTTTTAAAATAATGAGAAATAAAGATACTCAGTTGTTAGGGAAAGCCCAGTTGTGGGTACGGTGACTATAAGAATGTGACTTTATAGTGTCTGGCCAGAAAAGTCCATCTACGTAGGGGTCACACTCAAATTCAGTCATTTTGCTGACACTCACCTGCCATACTTACCCCAGCAATAAGAATTATTTTATTCATATTTTAACCCGAATTCTATTCACTCAGAAATGAAAATATAGAGAGTAGAGAATGAATATAGAGAAATAAAAGTATACAGAAATGAATATAGGAATAAAGATATGAATGAATTTAATAAATATTTATTGAACTCTCCCAAATGCAAAAGGCACACAAAAGATGTCATGGTGTATAGAGAAATGAATTAGACTCCGTGCTTTCAAGGAAGTAACAACATAGAGGAAGGGTATGAGACACGTACAGCAGGGATTTTAACAAAGGTGAATTTGAAACTGGGCCCAAGACTCTTATCTGGAACTGTCAAACCCATATACCACTTTTTTTTTTTTTCAGATAGAGTAACACAGCTTTATTTGGGAACCAATGTCCCTCCAGAGGCCAGTGCTCTGGTAAGCACAGTAGGTTATACAAGATAGAATCGAATTTAATAAACCAAGTCCCAGAATCAATTGAGGTGGTGAAGGTCCCTGATCTGGGAAAGGCAACTGGGCCTATGATGGGTCTGAGGCAAGCTGGTCTTGCAAGGAAGAACTCTGGAGAGTCCCGGAATATTGCAGCTTGCACCTCGCAGAGAAACCCATATACCTTTTATGATGAGACCGACTTGAGCAGCTATGTCTGATTTACATGACCCCTCACCCTCTAACCCCATATGATTGAACCAGGATGGGTTTTTGGTCTAAGGGACATGACCTTGAGGAACAAGAATGTCAAAGCTGATTGCTTCTCAAAACTTTCAACCAAGAGGCATTACGAATGCAATGATCTCACTTATATGTGGAATCTAAAGAACAAAATAAGTGAACAACCAAAACAGAAACAAACTCAGATACAGAGAACAAACTGATGGTTCTGGGTGGGAGGAGGGTTGGGGAGACGAGTGGAAAAGTGAAGGGAGTAAGAAGTACATATTGGTTGCTATAAAATAGTCAAGGGGATGTAAAGTACAACGCAGGGGAATATAGTCAATAATATGGTAATAACTGTGTATAGTGCAGGTGGATACTAGATTAATTGGGGGGAGGGGATCACTTCATAAATTATATAAATGTCTAACCAGTATGCTGTACACCTGAAACTAATATAAAACAATATTGAATGTCAACTATAATTGAAAACAAAAAGTTTTTAAAAAGAATGCAATAATTTTGACTCTCCCATCCCAGCCAGGGGGCTCTGCCTAACCCTAAGGGAACTATTTCAAGAGAGTTGCTCTAAGCAGAAAATGGGAAATGTTATCCAAGTGGGGAAGAGTGAATGTTTTCTGCTCTTCCTCAACTTGTAGGAAGACAAAAAAAAAAAAAAAAAAAAAAAATTCTAGGAGATTCCACCTCAAAAGAACTGACAGCTAATAACGTGAAGCTGTGGCATTTTGGGGGGCTAAGGACTTGGAAACCAGAGGACTTGAGTGGGACCAGTCTGACCCTGCAGGAATCTAGGCTCCTTCACCTCCCTTGTCTCCTCGAGGTCAGATAACACCCAAGGCCCAAGTTTAAATAATAACAGCCTCATCATTTAGGGAGGCAGCTTTTCATGTAGACTCTACAACCCCTGACTAGGTGAATGGTGAGAGGTTCAAATCCCAGCTCCACAACTCAGCAAGGTAGGTTACTTAACCTTTCTGCCTCAGTTTTATAATCTGGAAAATGGACATGGTATAGTCCATAGGAATGTTTTAAATGAGATCATCCATGTAATGTACTCAGCACATGATGGTGGGCAGCATTGTGGATTACTAACTAACTATTCCCTGTTGCTTTTAAGCAAAGTGAGATATCCCTTCCTTGAAGAATATTGTTCAGACATGCAAAGACCAAGGGGAAAAGGAAATAGCTGGGTGTGGAGGGATGCTGAGATTTATTTCACTTAAAAAAAAAGTTACTCTGCCACACTAGTTTGCTTGCCAGGGACAGAATCCCACCAAAAGGGCCCTAACAAAAACAAAGGCCATATATGATGGCCTTTGAAGGGAACAAGAGCCCTTTTTGGTGTCTAGTGAGACCTTGAAGAATGGGTCAATGTAAGAGCCCAGGAGGAAGGAGGACATGAGGTCTTAAGAAGTGTTTCTGTAGAAGGTGAGGGCAGAAGTCAGTTGGCAATGGGTTAATAAAGAAATGGGGGATGTCCTGGAAGCTGATGGTGTGAAGAATTTAGCTTCAAAAAACCTTCATGTTTCACCTGGTTATCATTTCTTGTTTAGCTGTCAGCAATGAATAGCTTAATATTGAAAGAATGTCAAAAATTTTGGAATCACATAACTTGATGCAATTATGGGGGTCAAACCACCATCTGCCTTTCGAAACCTGTATTAAAAAGAATGAGAAGGCTGGGCTAGCTGGTTTCTGGGGTTACTGCCAGCTCCGACATTCCATGATGCCTTGAACAAATGAACTTTTACAAGGGCTTTTCAGTAACACAGAACACAGAAAGATGGCTCTTGTCTGTAGTCACAACGGGAATTCTTGTAACCTTCCCACAACTGATGAATCCTCTGTTCCTGACAGCCTCGTCTACTGCGTAGCAGCACTCAGAATCAAGCCTCCATCAGGCCACAGTCTTCGAGGTAAATCCACCCACCAAGTGACGAGGGGTCCACGTGGCCGGCTGCTCCACACAAACCCACGCGAAGCCCTGTGCTGAGTCCCAAAGCTCCAGGGTAGTTTATGGCCATTTATATGTCCACAGGACATCTGTGGACGTCTCAGCAACCAGAAAAGAAGAGATTGCCCCCCCTCCCTCCTGAACAGCCCCGGGGGCTCAGACACAATGCCAACAGGCAGCAGGCCTCATGAAGGGAAGACACAGTTCTGCTTCACTTGCATTTCTAACACAAAGCCTCATTCTGGTAACCCTAGTTAAAGAAATATAAGAAGCCACAGGAAACTATTTTGGGGAATCTTAGAACTAGAACCTTGATTTTAAATTGTTGAACTCTACTTTCCAAAGAACCATTTACCGCTGCATTTGGCCTACCCCTTTTGCAAGTTACACATGTGACTCAGTCCTACCTTTGCCCCACAATTGGGTGAGACTTGAAAAAAAATACATGCTAAAAAGACTCCTCTCTCACATGGCTTCTCCAGACCCAGAGCACTGAAGATTTTCAAGTCAGAAATAGCAAGCATTGCCAGCTTTTCCACAGCCCCTTCCCGGCCCTTGTACTCCTGATCCTGTGTCTCTGGTGCCATCTGCAGGAAGGAGAAACGGCCAACTATTAACATTTTATATCTTCATATGGTGGTTCACATATTGTACCGGTGGCAATTGACCATAGAGGAGAGAAAAATGAGCAGCCTAAGAGGCACCAAGAGAACCAGGAAGTCCAGTTCCATGGAGATTGAAGGAGTCAAAAGAATTCATTAGGAACACTCAACAAAACTGAAGTCAGCAAGAGAAGTCGAGTAAGATAAAGACGAAAATTGTCCAGTGGTTTTGGCCACTTCGATGAAGCTAAACTTGATGATAGCAGCTTCAATAACCCAGCAGGAGACAGAAGTTATGCTGCCCTCAATGGATGGGATGGAAAGAGGAAACATGGCAGATGGTGATTCAAAGAGTTTGCGTTGAAGAGTAGGAAAACTGCAGGGGGACAGGAATCTTATATCAGGAAAGGGATTTTTAGGATTAAAGCTTGTTTTTAAGTGGGAAAAAAAAGACAAGGAGGGATGGAACATTACAGGAGAGAGAGGGGATGCTAGAGGTGGGTCCTGGAAGAGGCAAGAGGTGATGGGTCCAGATACAGTGGCAGTTTGTCCTGAACAAGAGGAGAGGAAGTGAAGATGGACTTAGGCATATGGCAAGTTTATAGCTCAGAGCGCAGGGAACTGAACTTGTTAGAGCAAATTTTCTCTATGAAATAGATGAAAGGTGCCTGCAAAGTATAAGTGGGTTCAACAGGGGCCTGGAAGGTTTGGAATTATCCTGGGTTCTATCTTCCTTCCTTTCCCCCCTGTTATGTAAAAATGTTTATAAATAGGTTGACCATTACTCCCGGTGTGTACAAGAGAGTCCTGGTTTATGACTATCGTCCTGATGTAATTATTCATCATATTTGTTCACTCTCAACAGTGTCCCAGTTGGAATAATAGATTATATTGTGACTGGATGTACATATGTAGAGTCACAATATAATTGAGACACAGAGAGAGAGGGAGAGAAAGAGAGAAAGAGAAATTAGCATTTTGTCAACCCGCACAACTGTGTCATTTTCTCCTGTAGACCCTGCAATAGACACAGAAAAGGCAAAGTATAATATTGACCCAAGGTTGGAAATTGTCTAAGTAAGTGAAGTGAAAGGCTAGGAATTCAAGAGACTTGAAAGTTCTGATGACTGGATAGCATGCGGATAAATGATATCCATCAGTGCTGCTTGTGGGACACGTAGGTAAAAAGACAAGCAAAGTGTGTGATTTTAGGCATCTCTCAGACGGAAAGCTAGCATCCTCCCAATGCCCTGTAAGGCCCATGTGACCTGTCCTCACCTCCGACCCTCTGCCACCTCCCTCTCATTTACTCCTCTGTGGAAAAGAAGACCACAGCCTCAGAATTTACAGTGAGGATTGCTCTGCGGGGAGGAGGGGTGGAAGTGCTTAGAAGTTGGGGGAGCACAACAGCTCAGATCCTGAACACATCAAAATTACAGTCGTTCCTTCACATACTGATACAACCTAAGACACACACCCCTCCCCCCTGCGGAGACTTGCCTTGTGAGAAGGGCTGTGGTGGGACTTCTGTGACATACAGGTGGGACGAGAGCCCTTACGGTAGGCGGGGGAGGAGAAATCTAGGGTTCACCAGAGGCTAGGAAATACTGTAGTCATAAATTAGCAAACTTCAAAAGGCCATATGGAAAGAACGGTGATGACATACTTTTTAAAGAGATTTCAGGACTTCCAAAGCAAACATCAGCAGCCTATCATTTTACTAGAATTTATTTCCTTTCTCTAAACAGCAGTTTGTGAAACTTGAAGCTCTGAGGAACAGCAAGATACCAGATATGTGTGGAGTGGAGTACTAAGGAAAAGTCAACCCCACACTACACAGCCCCCTTAAGTACATTGCTCTTCAAGGTCCCCTACAGAAACACGGATCAGTGAGAGCCACTGCGAGGACTGGCCTCCCACAGCACCTGGGAGCAAGGCCTTAAAGTGAAGGAAGAAAGTTAGAGCAGAGAGGAGCCAGGAGGACTTTCCTTTCGTTTCCTATGAGACATGGCTCTGGAGACGCAGGGCAGTGGGAGACACTTCCTTCAGCCAAGATGAGATTCAGGATGAGTCCATCAACATGGGCCACACAGAAGTCCCCTGTAGGCCACAGAGTTACAGGAACAGTTGTCAAAACTGTGGGAGGTTGCATTGCAAGTGACACCATTAAAATATACCTGCAATTCTCTCATTCCTCTAGCGCTGTAACCCCATCATCTCTCCTTCCTATTCAGCAATTGGGTGACAGCTTCTGTTCTACATCATGAGAAAGAAGAACACTTACCTAGAGGGAGATCTGACTCAAGAACCTATAGGATGAGGAGTGAATCTCCTTCCTGTTTCTCTTCCACTGCTACTAGTAAGACCTTCAGGACTAAAAGCCAAATCCCAAGGACACCAAAGCCTTAGGCGTGATGCCATGCTGCCTCCCATACCCACAGCCCTGTGCCAAACACTCTGCTAGAGCATCAGCTAGGCATCCACCGTCTTCAGCTGCTTGGAAAATGCCATCTGATAAAGGAGTAGCCCAGAAACTACTGACAAACTCACAGCATCTGTCCAGGGAGACTGTTGCTCTGTGGCTCTTCTTTGAATTCAAGAGACCCTCCTGATGATGGCTCACCCACCATTGACTTCACAGTATGGGGTGCCAGCCTAGTGTCCTCCCTCCTCAAGAAGCCTGTGTTCCCAAATGAGACTTTTGAACAAAAATGTCTTGACCAGAATCCCAACCCCAGAGCTACCCTAGGAGGGCTACTTACACTGTTGCAAAGTGGCCAAAGTCCATTTGGCCATTCAGGAAATGTCCAGTTCTGTTTTGGTAAATATCAGAGGCTGATCCTCTGGTGGTTCTAAGTGGGTTGGGCTAGACATTCCCTTCACCACAAGCTCTCTACCAGGTTGCAGAATAATGAAAGGGACAAATTCTACTCCGAGTCACAATTCAGTCCCACAGCCTGTGTGTGGCAGAAGAGGTCCCACTCTCTGCCCTGTTCACATGATCACCTTTACATGAAAGGCCCATCCCAAGGTGAGTGAATGCCCATCTCTGTGGTCAAGTTCAATGACAAAGTCCCATTGTGGCCAGTAGAAGCAGGATAAAGGGATTTTAGATCTGGAAAGAAGTTAGTGAAGTCTTGGGCTTGGCAAGATTCTTAAACATCGTTCATTCAAGGACAATGAGTCCTGTACAATACTCCCCATCAAATGCTATCTCACACCCCGAATTTCACCACTTAAAATTATCCTACATTCTCTTATGATAATTAACATATCCTCTTGGATTTTCTTGCAATAAGAATACATATGTTAAGTGTCAAGAAATCTACTCTTGAGTTTTATATTTCTGTTTAGGATTCTGTATAACTAGTCAATAGCCCTGTGAGTTTCAAATGTTATTAAAGGATGAAGATTGGGGTTAACTTGTACACAAAAATCACAGCTTATACAAATTTTATAGTAAATTAAATTAATCCAAAGAAAATATCATCAACTTTCTGCTGCTAAAATAAAAGTAAACCCTAATGCTCGTCACTCATGGGTAGCCCTCATCTTCCTTCCAATATAAAGCAATTGGCAATCAATTTTTGTATGTCTCTCTGTCTGTCACACACACACACACACACACACACACACACACAACACACAACACACATCCCTCTGCTTGAATCGGAAGGGGCTAAGAAAATTAGGCAACAGCTATGCACTTTTATGATGGCTCCGATTTCTCCAGCTCAGCAAAATTTGTGATTTAGTTCATTTACTCTCCATGGGCACTTTGCAGAGCCCACCAAGAACGTGAATGAATGACTGGAAGGTTCAGAAAAGGCTGCTTGGTCTTTGCGTGAGTTTGAAGTTTCAGACTCTACAGATGTTGCTCTGAGAGTGGCACATGTGAAACTTCCACTGCACAGAGTCTGGGACTCTGACTGAGGGGCAGCTGCTTCCCGGTAACACAATAACACCCCAGCACCCAAAATAAAGGCTCAGTATACTCAACCCCTACCAGTCCCCAAGTACCCTCCCCAGCAAACTGCTACGTGGGATGTCACCTACGTCTCCTTCCTCATCACTCCCATGTACCTTATACTCCCCTCTCCTCTCATTACACCCTACTGGGCCCACATGTTTATCAATTATACAATTATGTCTGATATCCTAGACAGCGTCATGGTACCTTGCATGGTATGTATAGGTGCTTCACACACACAAAACTGGAAACTTGTGTCCATTTTCTTTATAGCTCATGCATTCGTTTATTCACTGATTTTTGATGGAACATCCAAAAGTCACTTCAAAGGGGAAGATTTCAAAGTGGATCCATTTTCAACATTGAACTCTACTCTGTGGGTGGGTCTATACCAGGTATTTGGACACTGCATGGAGGTTAAATGTTAGAGACAAGAATAGTTTTATAGGAAGTCGATAGGCTAACTTACCTCTTCCCAAACATGTCTATTAGATAGATAATAATAATAATAACAACAACAACAATAATACAACAACTAGTATTTTTAACAGTGTTTACTTTTTTGCCAGGCACTAAGTGCTTTACTCATTTAACCCTCATTATAACTTTATGAGATAAATAGTATTAATATCCCCATTTTGCAGATTCAACTATTGTGCCTGGAATTCTGCTGTTAGAGATGCATTTACTAGATTTAAACTACACTTATTAGATTTAAACTACACCTACTAGATTTAAACTACTAGATTTAAAATGAGGCAATTCTCTCATTTTAAATGTGTTATCCCTCAGTGTGGTGATGCAGAAGTATTCTAGATGAAAAACAAAGCTTAGTATAAATTAGCTAACAAAATGCCTCACCTCCTCCATAATAGTCTGCACTTGTCATCAGAGCTGGAGGACAAGGCTTTGAGGAGAGGGGGACAGACAGGGCAGAGAGAAGGCCAGATGTACACCCATATCACATCAAACTGGGAGCCCTGTATCTGGGGCTTAACTGCGAAATGATGGCAGATGGTGGCCAGAGCAACTTTTGTGTTTTTTAACGCATTTGTCCACTGACCCAGGATAAACAAGATTTGGGGGAAAGGAGATTTGAGTCTTAGGACAATGGACTGACTGATGCCTAGACCCAATATTCAATACACCATTGCTTGTCAATCAAGTGTGATTTTTGCCCCCAGGGGACATTTGGCAATGTCTGGGGATAGTTTTTGTCATGACTGGGGGCAAGGGGCCCAGGCTAACGGCATTTAGTTAGAGGCCAGGTATGCTGCTACACATGCTACAATGCACAGGGAAGTCCCCTCACCACAGGGATTATTTGGTCCAAAATATCAATAGTGCTGAGGTTGAGAAATCCCGCAATTCATCTGGAGCTGCATCTGTACGACTTGAAGTCAGCTGGCCTTGCGTGCCATGATAATTGCCCAGCGGTCCTCTCCAGTGACCAAGGTGAATCACGAGCTTACATTCCAATGAGTGGCTCTAGGTCTCAATCCTTCCCCCCACCCCCCGTTCAGCTTTCTATGGAAAAGCTAGAAGGGATGTGCTGTCCTTTATGTGTGCTGTCGCCTCCTCCCACACACATGAATTTATGTGAAAGTATAGAGAGCATGAGGCTTCTCCCTTCATGATCAAACGCCTACAACTGTTCAGTCTCTTAACTCTGTAAAAACAGTGTTGTGTGGCAAGAGTACACTTCAGGGAAGAGGGGGCATGAGAACCAGAGAACTCTTTCTCTATAGTGCCAACTAAATATTTCCTAAATTCATACTTTCTTTTTCTTGGCTCTTCCAGCTTCTTTTCATCTACGAAGTCAGTGTGGCAATTTGTACTCCCGTAACTGGCAGAGTGGCATCATCTCTGCTGTCTGGGGAACATCAATGAGCTCAGCAAAAACAAAACCCTTCCGGTATCTATGAAACCAATGACCTTCCTTACCTGTGCATAAATCTCCATGACACCCTATTGACACTGACCCTTTATTCTCAAAGCAATGAAGGGACATTATTAAAACTCTTCTTTCTTATTCCTTAAGCTCTCAGATAATTGCTGTGGCCTTTCTATGGGTTTTTTATAAAATGCCAATATTATTGGGAGAGTGTAAGCCTGAGACTCATTCTGGGTCCTTCCCCTGACTGATGTTGTGTGAAGCAACTTACCCTCCCAGACTATCACATGTGCCAGGCTAGGCCTGTGCTGACTTTTGATCAAACCACTCAGCCTGGTAGAGTGAGGGAAGGTTCAGTGCTTCCCAGCCTCAACGGAGCTGATTCCTTGGGTATTAAAATACACATGAAACAGATATTGGACTGCCCAGCCACGGCCTTTGGCCTTTCTCTATCTTCTATCAGCCTCCTGACTCCAATTGCACTGGGGCATGTGAGGTTTGGTGAATGGTTTGCCAGCCTTTGGGAAGCTCTGAATCTATCTACTTAGAATGCTTCAAAGATTTTATGTTCAAAGTCAGCCTTCAAAATTAATGACCAAAGTGGCTCATTCATCCCACCACTAACTTGACCACTGACATTTCAGAGAAAACCAAAGAATTCGGTGCTATTTATTATGTTGTGAAGCATAAATTATTGTACCTTTTTGAAATTGAAATTGCATGTGTAGGAGGAAGAACACACTGCACTTAGGTTCAAAGCATTTACTTGTTTTTTCAAGTACCCCATCCCCACCTTGCTTAAACTTCAACTCAGCATGAATCACTAATTCTGACAGCCAATTCACCCTTCCCATGAGAATGTTCTTAGAAACCATCAACTGTCCTCTACAGCACTGATATGTGCATTTAAGTTTTATTCTCATGTAGCAGGTAGCAAAGAAATATCTCTAGTGCTCCAGGGATCAAAGGCTAATAAGGGAAAATGTGAATAGTCATCTTAAAAGATAATAAAACTAACTGATAGCTTTGATTATTGAAAAAATAAGTTCTCCAATTTCTAAGAAACAAAGCTTCTGAAAGGGTTGCCATTAGATTCAAGAACTTGAAATGAAATATGCCACTTGAGGGCGCCATTAGGTTTTAAGAAAAGAGCTTTCCGCTACTTTCAAAGTGCCATCTTTGGATCCAGACTGTGTCCAACAATGTGAAATAAGACTGGATTTAGGACTCACTTCTAGGAAAAGGAAGGGAAACAGTAATCTGGTCTCTTTAAGCTCAAGTGTGATTAACCAAGATTCAGTTGACAAGTTCTAAATTCCCTTTTACAAAGCTACCCAGCCAAATGAAACAAAAAGGAATATTGTGTGAAAAGATGCCTTGTGTATTTCTGTGAAAGAGACGGTTGCTTAAGATCAACATTCCAATGTGAAGTGAGAAAAACATTGGGAACAAATTGCATAATAGGAATCTTCTGACTTCAAACTCTAAGCTAAAGCTGTTTGGCTTCCATGGCAAAAATTGCTTTACTTGGGTGTTTGAAAACTCCCAGAGGAAAGAAAAGCTGATATGTGATCCCAGCTTCTTTATCAGGCTTTGTTTGCCTAATGCAGGTCCTACTTTCGGGGGTGGAGGGATAGCAGTAAATGACAGAAAGAGCAGAAATTCCCTAGTTAGCTGTTGCAGAGGGCTTCTACAGGAGGGAGTGCATGAAGGCACCAAAATGAATTTCTGAATTCAATAGAGTGTGTCAGTGTCCATGCAGAATTTTCAGAATAAGACATTCAGTAGGCAAATAGACAGAGAGTTAAAGATAACAGAACAGAGCATTATTGATCCAAATTGGAATTTCCTCTCCCCACCTTCCACATAGCCTAATCTATTCCATGTTTGGTACTCTGTGACTTCTGTGGTTTTCATAAAGCCTTCTTTTATTTTTCCAAACGATCATCTCATTGCAGTTATATTGCTCTAATGATTTTGTATATAAATATAGTCTTTCCCATTGGACTATAAGACCCTTGAAAGTAAGAGACAAATATTACATCTTTGTAACACTCCTATTTCCCACCGAAGGACATTTCAGGCATGTAATCAATACTTTCAAATTTACTGAGTTATCTAAAAAGAAGGTGAAAAACACTTTTCTTCCAGTTGCTTGTTTTTAAAGGAAGAAAGTGTGATTTCTATTAGTGAAAAGCCTCGAGGATGTCGAAGACTTAAAAAGAAATATATATTAAAGTTTAAAAACACAAACATACATTAAATTTACTACCGTGAGACTTATTTAAAAGGTAAATCACCATGCAGGCAATGTAACAATCCAAGAGCTGTGTTTTAGGAAAATGAATCTAGTGGTACTATAAAAAGTGAATCAGAAGGGGGAAGAATTGGCATATGATATTCATTACTGTTTATCGAATGCTGACTCTGCACAAGCCATTTTATATTTATTATCTTTAAACTCCAGGAATCCTGCTTGGAGAGAATTAAGCAACTCGTCAAAGGCCTGGAGAAAATAGGTGAGACTCAAGCTCTGGGTTCTATAAGTCCCCGAATTACAGACTTTCCACTAGAGCAAGTCCTGTTTCTCTGGGATAGTGACCGTGGGTCTTTTCAGCTGCAGGTCAAGGAAGCATTCAGCAAGAGCTGGGGTCTAATAGAGATGTGATACCTCTCAAGCCCTTCTGTGCCAACTTAGCATTTGTGGGTGCTGTGAGTGCCATCTCCCTCCCCAGTGTGATCAGCGGACAGGGGTCCAAGCCTTGTGAGTCTGCTGTGTGACCAGCTGGAGGCTTCCTATGTCACTATGGTCTCATCACATTATTAACTAGCCACCTTGAGGGCTGGGACTACATTCAACACCTCCTTACATTTCCAGCAGGGCCTTGCCCAGAATAAGCCCTCCGGGGGAGATAGGGCAGTCTGACTACAGTGATGGTACTAGGGCTAGAAAGGAAGTATGGATTCAAATGGCAATGCAGAATCTTTAGAATTAACAACTCTTACATGTGAGAGTGAGGAAGACTTTCATATGATTCTAAGGTTCTATGTGCAGGGAGAAAGCTATTAGGAGGAGAGGTGGTTAGAGTGGGAGGAGGTTAGGGGCATTATAGAGCATTAAAAAGATATCCAGATGGAGTTGCCCAGGCACAGTTTAAAATTATGGGACTGACACTTGGGAGAGAAACCAACTGAAAACGTGTATTTGGGAGTCTTCCTGCCCATCCTGTTGTTAGTGTCTTAAAAATCAACCAAAATTTGATTATTTGGTCCAAGCAACCATCAGTTTTTGTCCTGATTATGGTAGATGCCTCTTAACAGGTTTGACTATTTCTGCTTTTGCAAACCTCCCTCCTCCCCTGCCATCTATTCTCAACATAGCAGGCAAGGTAATCCTTCTAAAACATAACTCAGACCGCTCTTCAGCTAAAACCCTGCAATGGCGCCCCCTTCTTTCTCACAGTAGAAGCCCAAGTCCTCACAAAAGCTCACTCCCTCTACCCCCAAGCCTTGGCCCTGGCTCTTTCCTCTGCTTGGAGCGTTTTCTTTCCAATGATATTCATGGCTCACTCCTTTCTCTCCTTTAGGACTTTTCTCAAACATCATTTTCTCATCAAGACCTCCTCCAACCCCTCTCTTTCAAACAACAGTGACGCTACCTTTCACTGATTCTCCTTTCCCTGCTATGTTTTCCTTCCCAGCAATTATCACCCTCTGGCATTCTACATATTTTCTTTGTTTATCAAATTATTGTTACTGTTTATTGTCCATCTTCTGCTGTGTGTGTGTGTGTGTGTGTGTTTCCGCAAGTAGCAAGAATAGTGTCTGACATATAGCGAGCAGTCAGTAAACATTTATTGAATGAAGTTGAATTATTGAACCTATGCAGACTAATGGCTGTAGCTGTGAGATTGCCAAGGGCAAAAATGTAAAGAGAACAGAAGGTGACTATGAACCAATCTTGAGCACAGAGGAGCTAGGTGGGTGGTCACCCAGGGCCCCAGAGCTGAGGTGGGACATAAACCCATCCTTTGACTCCCAGACCAGCTTTTGGCCAAGACGCCAAACAGCCGCATCTCCCAGACACCAGGAGCCCCAATAAGGGTGACAGAAGTAGAAGGAGGGAGCAATATTAACAACTAGTGAGTATAGGTCAGGTCCCAGATGCCCTTGAAAAAAATTATGTTTCAGTCTGAGGTAATGGGCACCACTAAAGTTCTAGTGATTTTGTTTATGGAAGCTTAACCAGGGGTTATTATTTTATTAGCATTGCAGCTCTGTTATATAGCCCAGTGTCGTGCGGGGTGTCCGGCGGGGCGGCCTGCGGGGTCTCTGCTCCCGCTCCCCACACAAGAATGCAGGACATGGTGAGGCCAAAAAGGAACACCCACGGAGCCATAGGTAGGGAAGTCATACCACTATGGTCTCACTGGAGGCTGGGTTTACACGACGTGCGATCTGCTGTCCGCTTTGCTGCCAACCGACCAACTGTCCTCGACTCTCCTTACTCTCCTTCAGTCTCCTCCTTCACTCTCCTCGGCTCCCCTCCGTAACCGCGGCAGTTATATCAGTGACCAATGGCATAATGGCTACAGCTGATGGCCAACCAGCCACAGCTGACAGCCATCCACTATCTGAGCCAGCACCTCTCCACATGAGGCCGAGAGCCTGGAAACTGCTTTCTGGGGCTCTGTCCCCACACCCAGAGAAATGAAGGTTACTTTAAAATAAAGCAGGATACCAGAACATTAGTTAATTTATTGAAGCATATTAGTAACTATGTGGGGACAGAGCCCCAAAGAACAGTTTCCAGGCTCTCGACCTCATGTGGAACGGTGCCGGCTCGGGTACTAGATGGCCATCAGCTGTTACCGGTCAGCCATTAGCCACTGATATAACTGCCCTGGCTGAGCTAGCAAGAGCAGATTGCAGTTAGCAAGTGGGGTCGGTTGGCAGAGAAGCAGATGGCAGGTTGTGGATCCAGCGGCTCCTGTTTCCTGTGTCTCCAGCCCAGCCGCCAGCGAGAATATAGTGGTATGACTCCCCTCTCTGTGGTTCCGTGGGTGTTCCTTTTGGGCCTAGCCATATCTTGTGTTCTTGTGCGGGTAGTGGGACCAGAGACCCCACATGACACCCTGCGTGACACTTACTAAATTGCACCATAGCAATATGAAAAGCTCAATATACTTTCTCCAGGAGCTTTAACTGCCACTAGAGATGTCTGAAAGACTGAAGGTGAATGTTATTAGATGAAGCAGTCATTATCCTGTTTCACCTGGTTTTTGCTTAAGACTCTTCTCGTTATTTGCCTGGAAATGTAACTGTACAGTTAAGGTAGTCATGTGTCTTGAATCATGAGGCCCATTGTCCTCTGTCCAAACCCACAAGATTATTTCATAAGACATCAGCCCATCACTGAGTCCCTGGAAAACTGATTCATTGAAAGAGAGTCGTGTGGTTAATTGCCTGTGGCCCTCCAGACACAGCTGCCAGGCTCAGCGTTCAGCCAACGAGCAAGATTCCACTGTAAATATCTGCTGATTAGCTCTGCAGTCAGGAAGTAAATTGGAAACCCAAGAGTAGTAGCAGATCAGTGGAAAATAATTGCCCACTCATCAGTGCCTCTAGCTCTGAGATGACCTCAAGGGAGCATCATTAGAAAAATGGCTAAATCTCTGCAATCATCACCAGCACTTACATGCATTTGCAATGACATGTGCAATGACTTCTGATATGATCATCATCCCCACCATGACATCCACAGAAGGAGAATGTATTCGCTAACTTCCTACCATCTGTATAGAGCCATTGTGACCACACACCAAGCATATTGTCCAATGTCCCCAGCCTTTAAGTGTTCACCAAATCATCTATAATCATTGTCTGAGTCTGAAGCTGCCTTTCATATACCAGCTTTCACCTTGCTGATGTGTTTTGTTGCAGTTGTTGTTCTAACCTTTTCAATATCATGAATCATGCTTTATCAGACAAACTACTTAGGATTCCCTGACCAGGAAGAGTAATAAGAAAACTATTTGAATAGCATTTTCATGAGTATGAGAACATTTATTCCTTATAATAACTCTTTGGGGGGAGCAGGTATTATTTTTGCCAGTTTATAAATGATGAAACTGAATCTCAGATAAAAAAGGTGGCTTATTGATTCATAATTTGAATAAGTAATAGAGTCCTTGTCTGATAACTTGTGGGGAGGAGGTTACGGGGGTAGGGGGGGCAGAATCCCAGAAAACTATAATCTTTCCAAAGGTGAACCCTAGTGGTTTGAAAAGAAAAAGAGAGAGCACGAACTCTTGACTTGAAAAGATATTGTTGATACCAGTGTGAGTGTGTGTGTGTGTGTGTGTGTGTGTGTGTGTGTTAAAGAGGATGAGAGAGAGAGACAGAAAGACAGAAAGAGAGAATGAGAATGAGTCTACATGTGCTCATTCAAAAAGGAAATGGAGGTCAGGGAAAAAATAGAAGTTTATGTACTCCAGACCAAAGAAAAAGCTGGTCATGGGATCACTGTAAGCAGAGCCCATGAGACCCTGGCTGAATGGGCAAATCAAGCAACCTGAGCTGCCGAGAGAGTCAGAGCAGAACCTATATGAGGAAGGGAAAGAAGTTTGGACTAGAAAGAAACAACCACACCCTCATTCAAGTTTCTGCATGGTTCTTGATTATAGAAGAGTGAAAACAAGGAGTGCCTGGAAATGACTGCTTAGTGCAGCAAACCCATGCAGACTGTGACAACAGCCCCCTTAGCTATGGAGAGTTGGGCCCAGTTCTTCTCACTCCAGTGACTATCTCCGTTGATCTTCCTGATGCCTCTCCTTGCCTGGCTCCCCACTCCTCCCTTCACCTTCCTTAACCTTTCCACCTGGCTAATTCTACTCATCCTGTCTCAACCTAAAGTTTACTTCCTCCCAGAAACTTGCCCACTTTCTGCTCCTTGTACATCCCATGTCAGTTATATTTGTAATGTTTTCTTTGGCTCCTGTACTGGAATCTAAGTTTCATTAGAGCAGAGGCCCTCTCTCATGTCCAGTGCTGTGCCTCCAACTCCTAGGAGAGAAACTGGTACAAACAAGGGGCTCAATAAGTACTTTCTAAATGGAATTTAATGACGATTTGGGATTCATTTGTATAGATTCGGCAAATGCCATTATCCAGTGATCCAAGGATGTTATTTCCGAAGAGAAAAATGGAAAGGGGCTGTAACCTTAAGTGTTCCTTCTTGGAAAGTACTACTACCCTTCTACAACATTCACTTGCTTTGGTTGACTTTCCACTATCATCATTCTGGGATTAAGGTCAAGAATATAAGCCAGGTTAGTCAAGGGCTGCTTCAGGGGTTACTGAGGGATACCCCATGTTACAGGAAGATCTATTGCCCTGTAACAAACCACCTCTACACTTACTGAATAAAACAACAATGATGTATTCTGTCTCACCATTCTGTGGGTCAGACACTGTATTGAGTTGGGACAAGTCTGAGTTAGGACAGTTCTGCTCCACATGGCATAGGCTGGGTTCACTAACTCAGTTGCCTTCAGCTACCAGCCAGGCTGGGCTAGAAGGGCCAAGATGACTTCCCACACATGTCTTGTATTTCAGTGCTCTTCCATGTGGTTTCTCTCTTTCCATGTAGTCACTCCTCCTACGGTAGTCTACACTCCGCTTCTTTATAGCATGGCATCTGGCTTTCCTGAGGGAAAGGAAAAGCTGCCTAGCTTCTTAAAAGATATGCCTAGAATTGGCTTAATGTCATTTAGCCCAATCTATTGGCCAAAGTAAGTCACAAGGCCAGCTCAGATTCAAGGAGAAAGGAAATAGTCTCCATCTCTTGATTAGTGGAGCAGCATGTGATATGGGGGAAGAAGGAAGGGAAGACCTCCTATATGGAGACTCTACCACAGTCTAACACACTCCACATTGTCACACAGCTCTAAGGCATTCTCTACAAGTAACTTTCATCTTTCCTTATCCCCTAATTTAAGGCCGACTCCGAGCATATTAACTTTTTTTGTGTTTTATGTCTACTCACCTTCATGAGTCCTGAGGGAAAAATCAACCTAATATTCACACAAAAACCACAAAACCAAAACAGATCTCTTTGGATGTCTATGTTCCTGCCTCTAACTTCTAGTTACACTGGCCTCGTCTAAAGATTCCCTATACTCTGCATAAATTAATTGACATGAGTTAGCCGCATTCAGACTCTTAAAAAAGGAGGGAGATGGCAAAGTCACATTTGAGTTAGAGATTGTCCTTTGCATCCAGACTCTTTTGTATTTCCAATCTGTTTGTGTTACTTAGTTGATGAGACTCTATATAGACTTCCAAACAGCAGGGAGTATCCCCAGAGATCAAGCACCATGGCCACCCCAAATATCAAGCTTCTGAGCACCTAAACAGATGGGAGCAGAATACAATCCTGTGTGCCTCTAGATGCCAGGTCCCTAAAGTACAGAGAATGGTGCCTCCCAGCACCCACTAAATAATTTCCTGAGGATTACTTCAAATCACAGATTGCAAAGGGCTGTATTATCCAGCGGCATTATCAAGCTGCTCAAGCCAGCCTGTGTCTGCAATTACCACCTCTTCAGGGATATCCATACCACTCAGGGTATCTTGGAATGTTCCTACCTGGGTTCAAGATTCATGACTATTGTTTACTAATTATGTGGTCAAGGGCTAGCTGAGCCTCTGTGTCCTCTCTGACCTCCTTGTAGGACCCAGGAAAGAGTAAAATGAGAAAATAGCTATAAAAAGCACTTGATAAACTGCAAAACATTTCTACTCCTGGTATTTCTTTCAATGACAACATCTGCCAGCAGGGACACCCCGTTAGCCACAGTAGTAGACAGATGACCCAGCTGAACTAATGTGTAGAAATGATTATACTCCTGTGCGCCAGTCACTGTTCTAAATTCTTTAGCTATTAACTCAATTTCTCCTCACAATAATGCCAAGATGTATTATTATTTCCATTTTACATATGGGGAAATTGAGGCATGGGGAAGTTAAGTAGCCAGTCCAATGTACTCCAGGAAGGAAACGATAGAGCCTGGATGCTAATCCAGGCAGTCTGGCTTTAGACTTCATGCTCAGAACCACTAAGTCACAGGATTTCATCACCTAAAACACCATAATCGGGCCATAGGTCAGTGATAATCAGTGCTGTTTGGCCATTGATATGTGGGCAGAGAGGGATAGAAGCTTTCTTTCTGTTGGAACCAGGTCAGCCTGGAGCCAGTGGCAACCATTTTCGCTGACTACACAGAGAAAGCTTTCTAGAGAAAGACAATCTCACACAGCATTTATTGATCAAGAAGGCTACTTACTGTAACAAACAATCAAAATAAGTTTATTTTGGGATCTCACAATAGTCCAACACCAATAATCTTAATAGAGCAGCTCACCTCCAAGCAGCAAACCTGTGACCCATTTTCCATCTTTTTGATATTGGTAAAACTGGATGGTTTCCTGCTGCATCATGCCACCTGGTCCTTCTAGACTTAGTTCGCATGTGTGGTTGAATGAAAGAAAAGGAGGTGTGGGTAGAGAATCCAAAAATAAGATTCAGAGTCCTCCATTATCCTATTATCACACAAAGGGTATCTAAAGAAATATCTAACATCAAAGAGAAGTTGACAGCTAGGCGTTCCTCTTTTTTTTTACAACCCTTCTCCAGCTCTCTCCTTTCTCCTCAGTTTAGGTCGCCATCCTCCAGCAGCATATTGCTAATGGAGGCAGGTGATGGGACAGTCATTTCTAAAGTAAAAGCCTAGATAGATGATTCTGGCTCTCTGGAAACAAAGGCACACAAATTATTTTACTACTTTCATTTCATTTTATCACATTGTTCAGGAAGTACTCATACTATGTGACCATGTCCCGAGGTCCTTGTTACCACGGTCAATAAGACCCAACTCCTGCCCCAGAAGAACATAAGGTAGATGCTGTATGTAAACAACTAAATGTGATAAATCTACAGCAGACGACAGGGTAAAATGCTTGAGAATCCAACAGACAGATGAGATTAATGAGAGCCTCACAGAGATGTTGCCACCGATAAGTCTCTCATGGATCTGTGAAAGAAATCCATGGGCAAAAAAGCTTTGGGATAAGCTTCTCTACATCTCACCATTCCATTGCTGAATAGCAAAATGCTTACCCTTTCGGATTCAACAACACCAGAGCTTAGCTCAGATAATACAAAAAATCTAATATCCTTCAGACGAATCATTAATATCAAAGTGTTTCCTGAGGGAAAATACAGATCAGAGTCAATACTCACTGACTTTTGGGCTTTCCTGAAAGCCAAACCTCTCTGAGACTGTTTCCTTCTGCTTTTTTCTTCTGTCTCACATCTCTGACATGAACCAAGGGCATTTTCTTCTTTTTTATCTGTGATTCAGTGCTGATTCTTTTTTTTATTATTTCATTCTATTTCTTTGGTTATTCTTTTACCTGAAGTTTATCTACCTCTATAATTTCCTGAAGTTTAAACTTCCCCTACCTCCTGAGTTATTTGATTCAGAACAGCACAGTTATCTCATAACCGGCTCATTCTATTAATTGCTATAGAAGTATAGGATCGTGTTTGAAATATTAGTTGTATAAAATGAAACTTCAGGCTCTAAGAAAATGTAACTCATTCTAGCTGACAACTTAGTCAGGGCAGGCTCCATCCCCTTCTCTTTGCTTTTCTTCACCCTTGTACATGTAAACAGGCACAATGAGTGTTTTGCGTCTGGTAATAGTGTAACTAATCCTCATATTGGGCACTTTTGATAGTGAAAGAAGACACTAAAAATTATTAATAAGTATTAATTGATCTATAAAACATGTAAACTGAGACTGTCCAGGATAAACCAAGATGTAAGATCGATCATCCACTTATTATGTCTCTTAAGGATTTTTTCTTTTTTAAAAAAAATTGATTATATTTGACATACATTGTATAAATTGAAAGTGTATAACATGTTAATTTGATACATTCATATGTTGTAAAATTACTGTTGTTGTAGTGATATTTAGTACCTCTATCACATTGCATAGTTATAGTACAATATTGTTGTCTATATTCCTTATGCTGTGCATTAGATCTCTATGTGTTATTTAATATTGATTGCAAGTTTGGACCCTTAAACATCAATTTTATCCCTATAGCCCACATCCCCTGGTAACCACCATTTTAATCTCTTTTTTTTTTATGAGCTTGACTTTTTTAGATTCCACATATCAGTAATATTATACAGTAGTTGTCTTTCTTTCCTGACTTATCTCAGCATAACGTGTGCAAAGCCCCCCATGTCACAAATGGCAGGATATCCCCTTTTCTCATGGCTAAATTATATATATATTGAAACTTCTTTATCCATTTATTCATAGATGGGCATTTAGGTTGTTTCCATATCTGGTTATCATGAATAATGCTGCAATAAACATGGGAATGCATATATCTCTTCGAAACCCTGTTTTCATTTTTGGGGGGGTACAAATCTCCTAGGCATTCTTGTGGTAGACATCATCCTGGCCTCTCAGCCTGCTGACTGTGGGGTGGTAAGAGAAAATATTTTCTTTTTTTTGTAGAGTTAGGGCTTTCCAAGCAAAAGAAATTAAAATTTGGGTTAAAAGACAAACCTTGAAAATCAGAGGTTATTAGACCAATAGCCATCAGCTCCCATTCATAGGCTAACAAAACTTATCTTCCCCAGGAGCCAAATGCTTGCCTGCATTCCAGGGTAGGGACTTTCCCTTTTCTCTTCCTTTCTCTCTCTCTCTCTCTCTCTCTCTCAGTTGCAATTGATTGCTTTTTTTTTTTTTAACTGTGTATGGGTCATACTTTCTGGGTTCTCTTCCTGTGTCATAAATTTTGTTGAAACCTTGACATTTCAAATAATATAATGGGCAACTTTGGAAATCAGATTCTCCCCACTCCCCAGGATTTGTTATTGTTGCTGGTTGTGGTTGTTGTTGTTTGTTCAGTGACTTTTCCAAACTAATTCTGTAAAATATGTATTTTTTGTTAGGTATTACCACTAGAGACTCTACTCAGCTTTATAATCAGCTAATGATTGGACAGAGATTTTTCTTAAATACCTGGCACCAATAAATCTTCCAGTTTTTGCTGAAGGGCTCTGTGTGCATGGTGGGGCATGTCTTCAACATTCAATCAGGCAGTTTACTCTGCCTTAGCCTTCACTTCTTACTTACATAGAAGAAGGGGTTACATTGGCATGGGTACGAAGAAAGGCCCAGTTAGCTTGTACCTGTATGAAAGTCAGTCCCAAGCCCCACAGAGCTGGCTAATCACTGGAAGCTGAAACAAGAGACAGTTCAGGAGAATGGGATCTGAAATGGTACATAAGGAGTCAATGACAAGGTGAATAAATGGGATATTGATGCAAGTTATAAAGATATAGATCAAAATTTGCAAAATATAAGTACCATAAGAAGATATAATGCTGACTGCTTTGTGGGATTTAGAGAAGAAAGGTAAGGATATAAATCCGAGCATAAGAGGGATCAGGAAAATTTTCATGACTGAGGAAACATTTGAGCCCAATTCAGAGGGAGGGGGAGACTTCAGAAATAGAGTGAAGGTTGTAGGATACAGGAAAACTGAGGGGCCTTCGAGCAAGGAATAGGGCAATTGATGGTTTAGCAACAGAAAAGTACCTTAGCTGGGTTCCCCAGGAGATCCTGAGGCCAGGATTTGAATATAAATAGTTAACTTGGGAGGTGATCCCAAGAAGCCCGGTAGAAGAGTGGGAAAGTGAGAGAGAGAAGAGAAAGAAGTCATTCAGGGTGTGTCACATGAGCAGTTTACCTCTGTGGGCAGCTGGTGCTCTAACCTACTGGAGACCTCTGGGAGACTGCCTAGAGCACACCTCAGAGCCTCCCTCACTTGTGGGTGAAGAGGATGGAGCATTTTCCATGTAGCCCCATTGTCGTTGCTTGTGGGCTGCTCTTGGGGGCACCGACTCTCTGGTATTCTGGCTTACCGTCTGTATAGGCCGATCCTGGTTAGAGAATCCCTCCCGCAGAGTCACAGATGATTGCAGTAGAAAGTCACCGACGTTTAAGGGAATGGTGAGCGCCCAGGGGATATGGGCTACACACTGGCAGCATCTCAAAGAGTTGGGACTCACTTGGAGAACAAGGAATTAAGCAGTTGGGTAGGAATTGAGACATGTTTAGACCTGTGGCCAAAGTGCCCTTAGGGACTTAGGATGTAAATAAGTGGCCTGAGTGGGTAGGGGCCTGGGGCCCACTGCAGTGCTCATGATGTTCTGTACTTGTAACCACTACTCATATCTAGCTTATTGTAGCCTTGAGAAGATGTGGACCCGGTGTTACCAGATATTTCAATGTTCCTGAAGAAGCTGGAAATTCACATTTTTTTTACATGTGAAATGCCTCAATGTCTAAATGTAAACAAATAATCAATAGTTTAAAAAAGCAGCCTGCTAACTGAGCAAAGTCTACAGCTTAGGAATAAATAGTCCTCAGCTTGGTTGCAACCACTAATATGATGTAACAGTAAGATGTAATGGGAAATATTCAATATGGTTGGGTTGGGGCCATATTATTTTTTAAAATTGATTTCTAGCCTTGGAAATTTGTGCTTACATTGGTTTGCACTGAAAAACCACTTAATAATTTTGAGTAGGAAAGTGGAATAATGTGAGCTCTACTAGAAAACTATTCATCCTGTAATGGAGTAGAGAATAGATAGGAAAGGTGGGGGAGTAGAAGGCAGGGAGATAACTTCTGAGGCTATAGCTATATTTTAGGAAGGAGAGCATGAAGGCCTGGGTAGGATTTGGGTAGAAGCTTAAAACCCAATAGAAAAGAGGTGCAAGGCATATACTCACAGATATGTCTACATTTTGCACAAATAAAACATTACACTCTTGCTGGGGAAAACTTCATAGTCACTCTGAAAGTTTGAGAGCTGAGTGAGAACAAACAGGTGAGGTGTGAATATTAACCATCTCTATAACTGTGTCCCCTGCCCAGCCACAGCATGGAAAAGTGGGTCTTATACACTTGACACCACACCCACACACGTATCAAACAGCCCTGGGAAGAACCAAGCAAGCTAAGGATGAGTGATGAGTGGGAGATTGCCCAAGGGTGACCCATCTAAGTGAACAATCAATTATTATGAAGCCGGGAGAGAGACATCACAAAACTCTGCCTCAGGCACAGCCCTACTCTCATGTTGAGAGAATCTCCAAAATTCAGAAGGACGAAAAAGGTCAGGGAAGGGTCCAGAGCAGCTATAAAGCATGACCTCCAGTTTCCTTCTGTCTCCCACGGTTCTCACGCCCAGGGCTTTCACATTAAAAACTTCACCTCAACTCTTTATCTTCAAGGAATGTCATCTCAACTTTTGTGCACTTTTCTCTTCCTCATCTTATCCTCTCCCCCAAACAACTCATACCTGGACTTTGCTCTGTTCTTTCATACTTTTCTTTTAGATAACAGGATAAACCAACAGATGCAGACACTGCTGAGGCCGCCCCTCGTACTCTCTTATCCCGCCTCTGAGCGCACCCGCAGCCGCAGTGGGCAGTCCTGTACATTATGCCCCATCAGGTGATCTCATCCCGCTGCCCTCTGCCTGGAGCTTTCTCCCGTGCCTTAGGAGCTTGCTCAGCCCCTATACACTGTGTCTGGGGTGATTCAGGGATTAAACGCCGCAGGGGCAACCCTCAACCACAGAGGGATGGGTCAGGAGATAAGGACTTGGTTTTCAAAAGAATAGTCCAGATGTGGATGCATTGCTCACATTTCCTGAGAGTATCTCCAGCTGCAGGAAGGCCCAGTTGCCAACTGCAGTAGTCCTTCCTTTAACACAACTTCTGTTGGCTTTTCTCCCTTCACTGTCTGACTTGCTCTTCTACCTCCTCCCACTTCCCTGGAATCACTCCTCAAATCAACTGTCTGCATCAGGGCCTTGTCTAAGGGTCTGCCTTGGGGGGAAACCCAAAAGAGACATTACCTATTCTATCTGTCAACAAGTCGTTGTGTTATTAGGCTGCTCCTTTCCATCACACTTGAGTGCTTGCAGATGGCCTCTTTAGAGGAATTTTTAAAAGAATCTCTTAATTTAAAGGAGTGACAGTACAGTTAGTGATTAGGGGCACAATTGTAGATCATAGAAGAGACACTAGAGGCACATGACACCTATAAACATCCCCCAAACACACCCCCTACACCCATCCTTACAGGGTTTTGCCCCATATGAAGCTGAGAACGTGCCGTCCCATGCTTACATTTACCACCACAAAGAAACAAATGGAGGTTCTATGGCTGGACAAGCTGCTCTGTTCATTAGAGAAAGATACAAATTACTTTTTCTCCATGGGATCAATTGGACCTGCACATAATGAATGTGAGAAAGGCTGAGGGAAGTCACAACTGGCACTGCTAAACACAACCATGGATTGAAGACCTATAATGAACCGAAGTGCTCAAGCAACATTCAAGATATGTTTACAAGCCCTATAATTCCATTTCAATGGGAAAACTTTTAAAAGCCCAAAACTTCTCACAGCTTTTATTGCACCAATATAAAGAAATTTTGAGTTTAATGGGGAAATAAACTACATTTACATTTAAAATACATTATGCCCAAAGTAGGAAGAATGGTACAATAATAGCATATTGGCAAGTGTGTCATTTGTCTTAGTGTAAATTTATATTCCTACATTTTCCATCAGCTTTGCATCTCCTAGATTTCCTGTAATTCATCGATCTTTTAATATATTGTGTTATAGTTGTTTATTGAGCAACTGCCATATTAAAGACACAACGCTAAGTCCACAGAGATGAGTTGTGTACAGTTCTGGCCTTCCCTGAGCTTGCGGTCTGATAGAAGAGTGAGCTAACACAGAGGATTAGGTTTTTAAATCAAACTTACGTGAATCCGAGACCTTACCCAATATCAAGCTTTATTAATAATTCAAGGACACAATATTCAGGAAGCACAGATAAAGCAGAAGGAGGTCTGGAATCTCCCATGTGGCTCCCCAGATCCTTCTTCCACACTAGACATGTGTTTTCTGCCCCAGCATAGATAAAGTCTCTAAGTGAGAGTCATGGGTCACCTTACATAAAGGGAGCATAGAAGTTATGACATATCTCCATTTTGTATCCAAGAAAATAGTATAGCTTGTAAGACATCCTCCAGGGAACCATGCTTCATAAATCCATAGGTCCCAGATATGTTTCCTTAAGCAAACCTAGTCTATTTCCCAGAGACCCAGTTATTGTGTTGACAAGGAGATTCAATCAGGTCACCTGTCTTCCTTTCTTTTCCTTGGAAACATCCCCCACTAAAGGGGAGAGACAATGGATCACAGGCCAGCTGCTTCAACTCCTTCCTCTCCAGGGAGATAGGACATATGCACAAATAATTACAAGACCCAACAGAAATCAGTAACTGTTATAAGGGGTTAGGCAACGACTGGTATAGAAGTCGGAGGATGGTACAGCACAGAAAACTCAACTGTCTGTGAGAGTTCATTATGCACATTTTAAATTACCTGAAATTATGGCTCCTACTTGTGATGGGCATATCCAGGGAGACCTGGAGACCAGTTATGTCCATTATTTGAAGATCTGAACCAACCAAATGGAGACATGAAAGTCCAAAACGTTCAAAGACAGGAGACGGGGGTGAGTAGTTATGAAGTGGAAGATATGGTTTGAAAGGCAAGTGCTATTAGATTGTGACATTCCTTAGGTATCATCTTATAAAGGGTTGTTCCCCTTCTCTCTCACTCCCTTTCTCTGCTTTTCTTCTCCCGTCCTGCCTTTCTTTTTCTCCCTCTTTAATTCAGTAGAAGTCTTGGTGTAGACATAACTAAATATATTTCATACCATATCATAAAGATCTTTTTATAACCTATATCTATACATTACAATATAAAATAAGTTCTAAATTGTGTGTGTGTGTTTCTGTATAACAATTGGTAATGATTTTAAGCAAATATTTATTGAGTGCCCCCATGTGGTGTCAGCCATGAACAAAATAAACAACACCTCTTCCATGGTGAAGCTTACATTCTATCAGGAGGATATACTCATAGACAACAATCAAGAAATATAATTGATAAATAACTTATATAGTTTTTTTTTTTTAGAAAGTCATATGTGCTATAGAAAAGGGACAGAGGAATAGGAATGCTGAGAGGGAGGGTGAAATTTTAAGACAAGTATTTACTCAGTGATTAGGGGGATAATGGTCTGAGGGAGAAGGGCAGATGAGAGAAGCTTATCGACCATTTGAAAACTTTGGCTTTTATTCAGAGAGTAAAGGGGAGCCATCGGAAGGTTTGGAGCTGAGGAATGCTGTCGTCTGGTTGATGCCTTTGTGTTGAGAACACTCTGGTGGTCAAGAGAGGCAGGGAGACCAGGTAAGAGATTATTGCAACAATCCAGACAAGAGATGAGGTGGTGGTAGCAATGAAGGTGATGAGAAGTGATCAGATATGGATGTATCTCCAAGACAGAGTCAATAAGATTTTCTGATGAATTAGATACAGTGTGTTCTAGAAAAAGAAGTCAAGGATATCACCAAAATTTTGGGTATGAGCACCTTGAAGGTTGGAATTGCCCTGAACTGAAATGTCAAAGTTTGGGAATGGAGCAGGTTTGAAGTGTGTATTGGTTATTGGATTGTTTATTTTTCTGTTGTTGTTGTTGTTGAGTTGTATGGGTTCCTTATCTATTTTGGATGTTAGCTCCTCATTGGAGGCTTTGTTTGCAAAAAATCTTCTCCCATTCGGTTCGTTGCCTATTTTGTCAATGGTTTCTTTTGCGTGTATTGGTTACTAACAGTTGTTTCTCATCCCTTTTGTGTGTCTATACTCTGTACTTCTGGGGCTAGGAGTCTGCAAACTACATTTGCCAGGCTCCCTTGCTATTTAACTTCCTGTTAGAAGGCAGGAGATCAGAAGTGGGGAGGAAGAGAGAATATTCCTGCTTCTGGGACAGTGTGATAGTTCCTAGCAGCTGCTGAAATGTGAGTGCGTAGGGGTGATTCCAGAAGCCAGCAGCCCACTCAGGGGCAGCAGATTTCCGGGCGCTTCAGCCCTGATCCAGCAGGTCTGATACAATAGCATCTCCAACAGGACAGGTATGTGAGCTTCAGCATGAAAGAGCTAGCATCTCCTGACTTCTGCGTACCACCTCTTTTTCCTTTCTTGCCTCCATACCTCTTCCATCTCCAGTTTGCTGGCTTTCCGGTCCTTCCAACACCTATGAAACTTCCTCGTTTCATAGTGAATAGTGCTGTTTTTATTATCCTGACTGGACCTGATTGACACTGGGGGAAGACCACAAGTTCAATTTTGGACCTGGTAAGTTCAAGAAGCCTATTAGAAATCCAATAGTTGATGCCAGGTGGGCAGTAGGATGTATGAGTACGGAGGAGGTGAGGTTGCTCTTTTTTCTTGGACAAGAAGTCTGGGTTAGAAATACACTTTAGTTGTATATTGATGTTATTTGAAGTCATGAGACTCAATGAGATGACTGGGAATGAGTGTAGATCAACCAGGCATCTTAAGGACTGAGCCACGAAGCTCCAACCTTAAGAGAGAAGGATCTAAAAACTTAGTATTATCGTTTAGCGTATAATGTCTTAATTCAAGTCAGTACTCTTCCTGAGTCTCATTTTCCTTATCTGTAACAAGCAAATAATAACACTGACAGCAGAATGGCCATGAGAATAAAATCATATATTTGCAAAGTACCTGATATGCGGTAAACAGTAAAAAAAAAAAAAAAAAAAAAAAAAAGTTAATTCTATTCCCTCTTCCTAAGTTCTTAGAAATCCATTAGGCAGATAATCACATTTTAACATCAAATCATTTCTAAACATAGAGCTGATGAAAAGCCTGATGTGTTTTAACTCAATGAGGCAGTGAGCCATGAAGTTATAAACAATGTCCTCATGAAGCAAATGCTGAAATAACCAGAACCTCAACTTGTCAAACTCGACCCAGGTCATGCTTAAGCAACAGGTTCAAATGTTAGACAAAAAGATGACATTGGTTACCCTGCCTTTGTTTGTTTTACTGTTCATGATCAGATTGATTGCACTGGACATGTTTCAAATTATTAGATGGAGTCAAATCCATGCTTTTCTCTCTACATGTCCATTGTCCTTTCAGAACTATCTTTGGTGAACATGGGTTCACGTTACTTTTTGGAGTCATCTCATTTTCTTTGACTCAACCTGGCAAATCTATTCCTAACGTGCTTTAAAATTTGTTGGTAACAATGAACCCAGAAGTTTCCTAGGTGTTTCTGCTCCTGAAAAGGCCTTGGCTGAGCAGCTTAAACTTTATTGCTTATGTTTATGTTGTATATGTGCCACACTGCAGTGCAGGAGAGCTGTATTAGTTTGCTAGGGCTGCCATAACAAAGTACCACAAACTGGGTAGCTTAAACAACAGAAATGTTTTGTCTCACAGTTCTAGAGGTTACAAGCCCAAGATGAAGGTGTCAGCTGGTTTGGTTTCTTTGAAGGTGTCTTTCCCTGGTTGCTAATGGTCACCTTCTCACTGTGTCCTCACCTGATCTTTCCTCTGTGTGTGCATATCCCTGGTATCTCTTTGTGTGTTCCAATTTCCTCTTCTTAAAAGGACACTAGTCAAATTGAATTATAGCTCACCCTTTTGTCCTCATTTTGACTTAGTCACCTCTTTTATCTCTAGTTATCTTTTATCTCTTAGTTGTCTCTAAATACAGAGTTACTGGGTGTTAGGGCTTCGATATATAAATTGAGTGGCGGGGGAGAGGGATACAATTGAGCCCATAACAAGGGCTGACTTAGAGACCTAGGAAATAGAATCCCATTGGGGGCCTGAAGATATTGGATGGCTTGTTGCAGAGGCAAAAAGGGATACCCAAAAGCTAAGGCTCTAGGAATCCAGGAGGCGTATGCTGCCATATAAATTGTGGAGAGTCTCAGAACCAGGTATTCTTGTGAAAATAAGATGAACTAACCCATACACAACCCTCTTTATTTTTCCTGGGCTTATTGATAACCACATGCTGTCAGGGTAAGGAATACTCCTCCCTCCGGATGGGACACATATCTCCTAATCCTGCTCACAGAATCAGTAGTAATTGATTAATTAATAGTGGGAGTTCACCCAGGCAATCTGGGACTTCCCCTCTGATGTGATTGTCAATAGTGACTGCCACACTTTCAGTAGAGCATACAGATCTTTCTATGAAAATAATTGACTGAAATATGCTGCGTCCTTAAACTTATTTTGCAGTTGCCAGATGGAGAGTGGGAGACAGAGCAAAAGCAAGAGTAGGTGAGCCAGGGTTTTAGAAACCATAACCAGAGCACTGAGGATAACTGAGAAAGTGGCCTTTGTGTCTCTCAACCATCACACATTCCTTCCCCTGAAGAGTTTTCTTCCCTGACCTCCCTTGACCTGAGATGGACTTGATATTATTGTGAAAACTTGGCCAGAAAACTTTTGTTCTTTCCAATGTCTTCCATATCCAGCTCCTTAGGAGAGGTTGCTCAACCTTTCCTCAGAAAGGGTAACTACCTTCATGCAGGGTGGTACTATTTAAGGTAAGTGATGCTAGCTGTTGTACGAGATAAACCCCAGATCTCAGGGACATGGCACCTTAGAAGTTCCTGGTCAGCAGATGGCCTCCATGTGGTCTTTTAAAGATCCAGATGCCTTCCATCTGTGGTTCTCTCCTCTAGGGTCTCAGAATCATTTACATTCATATAGGGAAAAAGAAGGCTTACAGTTGGCCAGGCCTATGAGTGGCACTCTTTACTTCTAATCTCATTTCCTAGGCTAGACTGCCCCACCTAATAGCAAGGGAGGTTAGGACATGTAGTCGGCCGTGTGCCCAGGAAGATGAGGAAAATACAGTATTCATGAGCACCTGTTATCTCTGCCACCAGGGTCCAGCAGGAAATACCAGTTGTTTCCTAATTACTCTCAAACAGAATTTCGGCACATTATGTAAATTAAACAAAGATCACAACACAGCCAAAACTAAGAATCTCCAATTCTGATGTAACTTGCTGGGAGTGATCAGACATTATCCCCAAACAAGAACAAGGCCTTGGGATCACACAGACTTAGATTCAACCTCTGGCTTCACCCCATTGTAGCTATGTGGCCCTGAGGTAAGTTTCTTAAATCTCTCTAGACTTCAGTTTTTGCATCTGTAAAATCTGACATGTATCAGTGTAAAATTGATCATAATGGTACCCTTTTCCCAAGGCTGTTAAGATGATTAAATGAGATCATCATTATGTGAAATACTCAGCCTAGTGCCTGCAGACAAGGCAGGAGAGCGATTACTATTAAAATAAGTGGCAGAGCCAGAATTAGAGCACAGTTTGCCTGGCACCAGTTCAAGTCCCTTTCCACTATGATATTTACTAGAAACGGGGCCAGCAGAAGTGCACAAGCAGTAATTCCATCTTTCTCTCATGGACTACACAGGCTCAGGGGAGAGCAGGGTCTTTTCTATTCACCACTCCCTTGATCCCCAGACACCATCCCTGCTACATGCTGTATGTCACTCAACACCTCTTTACACAAGTGTCAGAACTATTGTTGAAAGGGGCCCTGGTGAGAGGAATCATCCTTGGCTACATCTAAATAGAAATTGAGACCCAGAGGACAGGGAAGAAATGGAGACAGAAGAGGCTTTGCTTCCCAGGCATCAACTCCCAACTCCCAGGGGATGTACATTTTCAGATGGGGACAAAAATCAAACTTGAGGTTAAAGACCAAAGAGACTAGACTATACTTTTTGCTGCCCCAGCAGTAGTAAAATGATCCTGTTATGTATATTGATGACAAGCATATTCCCTTTCTCACTCAGCCAGGAGAACATACAAAGGAGGGAGTCCTCTACCAATGGGCTTCTCATCCTTAGCTGAACTTCAGAATCATCTGGAGCCTTGTAAAATACCAGTGCGCTGCCTCCACCCAGACTCACTAAATCTGCATACTGGGGATGAAGCCCTGGCCTCTATATTTTTTTGTGTGTCTAAAATGAATCTAATGTGCAGCCTAGTAGTCTAAATTAGGAGTATACAATTGAAAAACACTTTTACAGATTTAATAATGCCATTGAACATAAAAGCACATTTTGGATCTATTAGTTTCCTATTGCAGCTGTAACAAATTGTCACAAATTTAGTGACTTAAAACAACACAGATTTATTATCTTACAGTTATGGAGCTCAGAAATCCAAAATGGGTCTTACTGAACTAAAATCAAGGTGTTGGCAGGACTGCATTCCCTCTGGAGGTTCTAGGGGAGAAACTGTTTGTGTTTTCCAGCTACTTGAAACTTCCTGAATTCTTTGGATTCTGGTCCCTTCCTCCATCTTCAAAGCTAGTAGCATGTTGTATCTTCAAATCTCTCTCTCTCTGCTTCCATTGTCATATTTTCTTCTCTGAACTTATAAGGACATTTCCAATTACATCAGACCCATCCGGATACTCTAGGATAACCTCTCTAACTCCAGTTCTCTAATTTAATTACATCTCCGAAGTACATTTTGTCATTTTGTAAGTTAACGTTTTCACACGTTCTAAGGATTAGAATGTGGACATGTTAGGGGTTCATTACTTTGCCTACCCCAGATCTTTAAAGAACTGGAGAAATGGTAGTAGGGACAGTCAAAATGAGATTACTTTTGGCTGCAGAGCTGGGTAAATTTTAAAAGCTGCCTAGATGCTGAGAATGACTTCCAGAGTGTTATCTTCTCACTTAGAAAAAAAGCAGAAATTTCAGGTAAGAATTCTCTGTTGATTCTACTGCTACTCATTCTTTCCCTTCTTGTTCCTCACCCAACTCCCCAGTAAAACTTTAGGTTTCTCTGTAGGCTACTAGACAATGGACCTAAGTCAATACGGGGGGAAAAGATAGAAAATTATGGATTTCCAATTTATCAAGCAAAACATCATTTATAATGAAAACAGAGAAAGAGGCCCTAAACATTTGAACATAGTTGAGAAGTGGAAGCATGGCCACTCATTTCTTTTAATTTTTTTTGTATTAGTTTCAGGTGTACAAAACAATGTAATAGTTAGACATTTATCATTTATATCCCTTACACAGTGATAACCCCCTTCCTCCCTTCTACTACTACTCTGACATCACATACAGCCATTACATTTCCACTGTCTCCAATCCATAATGCTGTACTCCACTTGTTGTAAATATATATATATATATATATATATATATATATATAAACTTGTAGTTGACATTCATTATTGTTCAGCTTCAGCTTCAGGCGTACAGTGTAATGATCAGGCATCTACATCTTCTCTGAGGTGGTCTCTTTTCTTAACTGGGACATACATTCACCCATAAGCATACATTCACAGACTGACATTGCTCTCCAATTGGAAAGCCTTTAAATAAAGGAGAGAGAAACTTGTTATTCTGTCTCTCATCATCCCTAGGGATAAAACCCTGCAAACAGACAGGTGTCATGACACAGAAACCTTTACAGAAATTCTCCATGGTAAATATCCATTTTCTCCATTATATCTAATCACTCTGTAGATGAGAGATCTCTTCCTTCTAAGGTCCCACCTTGTACTGCTTGCAATTGCAAAGGAGATACTTTGATAGATTACAAATTGTTTTCAGTAGCTGACCTAGACATAACATCACCACTTCCTGATTATATTGATATGTGTTTCTATTATTTGCTTATTTGCGCCTCCAGAAACAATTCTTTTTTGTTGTTTTACTGTAAACAACATAGCAAGGTCTCTGTATTAAATCATAATTATTTACCCATGCAGTTCATGCACCTTTGTCCCTAGGGAATCTGGTGACGTGAATTTACAGGAACATCAGGGTATTTCTCACCAACAGTTTCCTGTTATTGATATGCTTTTGTTTAGTTGTGATCTTTTTTTTTTACTCATTCAGTTTCTCAAGGGAAAAATAAACGGGCACGTGACAATTATCACAGTCATGGGATATCATCTGGGGACCTCAAAATGTGTTTTCTTCAGGGACTGGACACTCTGGCAAGGCCAAACACTGGAATTGTATAGACAGACAATTGGTTATCATTCATTTGTTCTCTTGGCTTTCCCACGTGCTTCAGATAACTATCTTAGTGAATGTGTATTACATTATGTGGGAGAAATTCCACAGTCTAAAAAGAGGCTGTACTAAAATAGAAAACAATACAAGAGATTTATCAATGAGAAATAATTGATCTTTCTGAGCTTTAAAATATAGGAAAAAGTTTGATTTTTCATCTGCCAAATAACAATGTCATTGGTCTAAGAATTATGGATTAGAACTTTTGGGAGCCTAAGTATGCATGCCAATTAAAGTAGAAAATTGTATTATTCAATTACTGAATTGAGACTTTACAAAACTTGGAAAGATATTACATGTGCCTGTTTTTCAGTCTAATTGTTACTTAAATACACATTTATCATGATTTTCAGTGTCCGTTTTAATTGAAATATGAGAATCCTTATCCTTGAAAACATTCAGGAAAACAGTTGTTTTTATAAATCCTCTTTTCTATAGCAATATGTTTATAAACATGAGCTGACATCAGCAAATGGCTTTCTGGAACTTTACTGTTCAATATGATGGCCCCTAACCACATGTGGCTATTTACATTTAAATTAATTAAAATTAAATAACAGTAAAAATTCAGTTTCTTTGTCACCAGCCACATTTCACTACTCAATAACCACATGTCACTAAAGACTATCTATCATATGGACAGCATATATTATTAAACATTTCTATCATTAAACAAACATTCTATCTACATTCTATCAAACATTCTATCTATTGGACAACAATATTCTAAGATGGGATTCAACTTGCATTCAAATCCAATAAATAGAAAGTTAATACCTTTATGATGAATATTTACTGATAATATTTACTGATAAAATTTGCAGCTAAATTTTCCTTAGGTTTGAAAGCTGTCCACTTTTATACATCCTACAATGAAAGGGACCTTCTGAAACCCAACATCTCTTTTCTACATTTCTCTGGCTCCCTCAGTTTTTGTTCATTTCAGAGACAAGTTAATAATGTATATAGATCTGGTAAACCTGAAAAATGAGTCAGAAATATAAAAAAAGGATGGTAAAGCAATATTGTGTCCTGGGGCAATACTGCTTACTGTGGCCAACTGATAATATGCCTGCTCTTATTCACTTTTCTTCACTCCTCCTTTAAAATGTCAAACGGAAATGCAGGTTTAGGTGGACATCAAAACATGTAAATAGAGAAAAAGTCAGTTGTTTGGAAATTCCCTTTGCTCTTAGCACCAAGCCCCTTCCTTCAGTGATCTCTCAAATTTTATTACCCATCTCCCCACCCTAGCCTCACTTCTAGCCTATTGATCCCTTAAATATACTAAAAGAAAAACTGGGGGAAAGACTAGCTCAGATTTTTAGTCCTTAGTCAGCCACTTATCTTGAGCCATATGACCTTGGGCAAGCCGCATCTTTCTGAGCTTACCTTCTCACTCCTAACAAAACGAAGGATGCCCCTAAGAACACCTACTCCTCAAGGTTGTCGTGAAGGCCCGATGGGGTGACGGATGTGACAGCACCATGTGAGTAGGAGAACACAACATAAGTGCAAGTGGCTGTTATCACTAATTATTTTACGTTATTGGCCCTAAATATGGATCTGAAGGCCATAGCACCTGGCAGTCATATGAGAGGAGAAATTGAATCACTGATTCTCTCCATGTGTAGAAAGCCCAAGAAAAATGGGACTTGTCAAATCATTATAGGATCCTATATCAGCATTTTTCACCTTGTTTTAGAGATAAGAAAATCAGCACTCAAAATTAAAATGCTTGTCTAAGACTACACAAGTCTTGGCCATTAAGGGCCACTTGACATTGAAGTTCTTTATTAGAAACAAATGTAACCTAATTTATGTAATCTAATTATTTAAGTCATTTAATCTGGGTATTGTTTGCAAAATTCTATTCAATAAGAAGTAATATAAATGGAAGCATAACAGAATAAACAAAATCACAGTGTAACGAGAAAGAACAGAGGGAAAACATCTATCCACCTAGAGCATTTATAATTTATACACAGTTGGTTCTATTTTTCCACTTAAGCTTCACTGGAAGATACTTTTCTAAGCAAAGAGAAAAATAACTTTTGTTCTATAGCTTTTGTACACGGTCATCTCAGATTTGATACTAGGGAGAAGGATTTCCTTGTTGATGAAAGAATGATTGATTTTTAAGTTCATGAAATGGAACTCTTGCCAGGTCTCTACCAGCCAAGACAGTTCATGCAACAAATCTCTGACCAGGCCTCCAGCAACTGCCAGCTGTTCCTCCCCACTCCACTATTTGGGGATTTACATGGTGAGAGTGATGGCACAGCCCTGAGACCATTGCAGAGCCAAGTTCTCTGTTGAACACCTGAAGAGGGCATTGCTCTGTGGTTTGAAGTTTCTTTTCCAGTGTAAAATTTATCATTTGGAGGTAATTAACCTTGCTGTTTCTCAGTTTCTTCATCTGCAAATTGCCTAGCTTACAAGACTGCACATATCATCCCATTTAACATGCCAGGACAGTGCTTGGCATGTGATTGATATGTAATAAATATAAGTATTTGCACAGTCAATTCAATTTAACAAGTGTTTGCTGAATGTGCAAGATCCAGCTAGCATTGGGGGGAAATCAATGATAAACAAAATTGTCTCCAATCGTGAGAGTGTTTACACTCAAGAAGGGATGATAAAATAAGCACACAAATGACTGTAACACAAGGAAAAATATGACAAGTGCATAAGAGGGTAACAAGCAACCTTCTAAGGAAGCACAGAGGAAGGAGAAACTGATGCAGGCTGGGGAGATTTCTTATGATTTCATGGAGGAGGTAGCATTGGCCTAGATTGTAAAGGATCATAAAAGATTCATTGGGTAGATAAGGAAAAAAGGTATTCTAAGTGGAGAAAAGAGAAGGAGCAAAACTTGGGGGGCAAAAGTACAGGGTTTTAAGAAAGAGTGGGTAGTCCAGGGAGTATGAAAAGGGCTGCACATGAGGGGATCTGTGAGAGGTCAGCCTGGAAGGGAATGGCATAGGCAAGAGTGTAAAGCCTTGAATACCATGCCCTGCGTTTAGACCTAACAAGGGCCCAGTCTCTCAGGCTTTGCCTGTCATGGCACACATAGAAACAGCCATGTTGCACAGCACACTGGGGTAAATGGCCATAGCCTGGAGCTCACCAAAGGCCAAGGGGACCAATATCTCAGCACACCTATAATTTATTTGTGGCACAGTTGGATCCCATGGCACATGGGCAAGAATGGCATGGGGGAGGGGGGGAAGTCTCCGCTCTAAGCAATGGGAACCACTGAGGCTTTCTGAACAGAGCACCAGAACTTCTTATTAAATCTCAACATTCTAAACCATAAGTACATATGTCATGGCTAAAGTCCAGAAAGTGGTGAATGTCTGCAGGGAAAAGAAGTCATTAAACATTGGACTTCTGTTTAGCCTTTTATTTGCAAAGCAAATTGTTTAAATAAGGGTGCCTGACTTAATATATCTTAATACATAGAAGTACCATTTATATCCAACTTCCTGATGGGAAATGCAAGACTTATGAAATTAAAACACGTTCGTGTCTGAATGGCCTAGATCAACACATCAGCCTTCCAGAATAGGAGGTTACAGAAATAAACCTGGTAATTGTTTTTCCTAACTGCAAATGTTTTCTTAAGTTCGGTTCTTTGGCTATAATATATTCTCAAATTTTCTGACACTTCTCTTTAGGGAAACTTTATATATGTATACAAAACTGAAAATTATAAAGGAAAAAGCCTTTTATCCAGCCTGAAATATTTAAGCTTTGCTTTTTTAACTTTTTAACTCTTGTGTCTGCCTAGGCTGTTCAAAGATTTTTCAGAATTCTTATGAATATTCAGTCATTCTACCTTTCCTTTATGTCATGCTCCACTGGCAACATATAGGAAGACCTGACATATATAAACCTAATGAATGGAAAATGGAAAATAGAGTTGTACCCTCCAAATTAAAGCAGGAAGTCATATTTTATTTTTTGTCACATATTTTGTCTATGTGTTATCTTTAATGAAGATGATGAAAACTAAATTAAAATATTTTAATGCAGAAAGATAAAAATATATATGATAATCTCTCTTCTCTCTTCTCTCTCTCTTTCTCTTTCTCTCTCTCTCTCTCTTTCTCTCCTCCTCTTCCCCCAACCCCCACATTTTGAGGGAAGGAAGTTAAATTCCTACTTATCTCTTTCATTCTTTTATCTCTCATTCTTTTATCTTCATTCTTTTATCTCAGAGGTCAAAGATAATTTTAAATGGGCCTGAACTGCTTAAAAAATAATTAATATGAGTTGTTAGGTTATTTAAACAAATATACTGATATACACTTGATAAAAATACATGTATGTGTGTGGCTATACATATATGTATATATAAATGTATTTAATCATGTGCTGAAGGCAGCTCCTACTGGCTCAAGAAAGCCAAGAGTATGAATCTCTTTCTAGCCCCTAGTCCAGAGACATCAAGTTGATAGCTTGAAATTGGCTACGGTGGAATATTTATACCAGAGAAATCAGCAAACACTGCAAATTGGGCCTTTTTCTCCCTGAGAAAGCCCATTACTAAACATTTACCAGCACAGATGAGTATATATGTATATGCAAATGTTTATGCACAAAAATATATGTATGTGTACACACACACACAGGAATATATATGTTTTGAAGGTTAAGTAGGGTAAAATCAGATGAGAGGATACAAGACAGAAGACTTTATTATATAGAAAACAACATGAGCAGTGATTGGGAGGTGGCAAAGCAAAGTGTATATTCCATGAACACAGAATCATGTGATATGGCCAGAGTGAAAAGTGTGTCAGGAATAGAAGTAGGAGGTTGTCGTGCGGGGTCTCCTGCGGGGCCTCTGCTCCCGCTCCCCACATAAGAACACAGGATATGGTGAGGCCAAAAAGGAACACCAACAGAGCCATAGGTAGGGGAGTCATACCACTACATTCTCACCGGCGGCATCCGCCTCTCTGCAATCCGCTCTTGCTAGCTCAGCCACCATCTTCTTGCTAGCCCCTATTTTCTGCTAGTGTAACCACGGCAGTTATATTAGTGGCCAATGGCTCACTGGTTATAGCTGACAGCTATCCACTACCTGAGCTAGCACCTTTCCACGTGAGGCTGAGAGCCTGGAAACTGCACTCCTGGTTCTGTCCCCAAAGAGGTCATTCTGGAAAGGCTTTTTGGGGATTGAAGGTAAAAGACTTTTAAAGCTTTGCTAAAATTCTTTACCTTGTGGTGAATCCTTACAGACTTTCGTCAGCAATACAAATAACATAATCTGACACACATTTGGAAAAATGAAGAACAAATGGATGGACCAGAGATTAGAGGCCGTCAAACCAGTAGGAGCTATTTCCATGGTCCATATCAAAGATGATGAAAAATGAAGCACAGCAATAGCAGTGGGAGGGAAGGAATGCACCAAGTCGAGAGTGATTTTAGAATCAATTGAGACTTGTCAACTAATTTGAGGTGGAGAGTGAGGGTGGAAGAGAAGAAGAAAGTGATGGAGAATATAAGAGACAGCTGGCTTGAGAAGGGAGATAGAAAGATCAGCTTGGATGTAATTAATGACTGAATGCTGTAGGTATTCACACAGGTGTGTGGATCTACTCTCAACACTGTATTAGTGAAACCAACACCTAAGTCTGTGTACTTGAAGATCTCAAGTAGTAGTTGATTCCTCAAGTGATGGTCTGAAAAAAACAACTGGGTTTTTCCTGTATTACGGTTTTGTCAGATGAATGAAGCAAAAGAATCAGAGATCCAAGCAAGTTTGGGGAATTGGCATGAGAGTGTTTGTGATTTTTTTGTTTTTTCTTTTAACTAATGTACCATGAAATCCCAGATGAATATGGAAGAAAGTGAAGACAAGAAAAGGCTGATGTATTTGGGACTGAAGTTCCCAGTATAGTTTAGGAGTGTTGATGAAGTGAGTAACTGGGCAAACAGATTGAAAGGAGGGTAGACTAGTCAGAGAGCAAGATGTCTGAATTAGTGATTGTGAAGGTAGAGCAGCTCTGATGATGATCTGAAGTAGACTGTGGATTTAGTGGATAAAGAAAAGGGAAGAAACTGTTGTAGATGAAGAGGTGGTAGAGCTGAGAGGTCCTGGTGTTGGATGGTTTGTCCACATGGCTCTGAAGTAGCTTAAAATGACAATTTAAAGAAGCCTATAAGCCAAGAGGCTACGTCATTAATGCCTGAGGGAAAGAGAACCGGAGGCTGGAAGATGAGCAGTAGGAGGGAGAAATGGTGTCATAGTTGAATGACATAAAGGCATAAGGTTATTGCTTCATTTTCACAAGCAGAAGAGGCATCCTCCAGGGTATAAGGTTACCAAGATTAGGAGGTGGCTAGAAAGTCTAAATTTCCCAGCCTATAGAATTCTAAAGCCATTCTCAAGATGTCTTTGATTTTTGCAGGTGGTTTATATTTTTATGGTCTCCTCTACTTTTTAAGATATTGACTATGGTTCTGTGGCATTAAGTCAGCTGTAAAATTAGCTGCTACTTTGAGTTCCACCTAGTAAATCTTCACTCACTCTAGGATTTCAGAGCATGGTAGACTTTCCTAAAAATTCTGAATTTGTTTGGAGGTGGTGGAGAACATATTTCCAATGAAGCAGTACAAACCATTGCAAATTAGATCGTAGTCTGTCCTTAAAATGTCACCCAGCTGCCCACCAGTGAGTTTGAGCTTCACATCCCTTCATCTTATCTGGTCTCAGCCTCTCTGCATCTGATTGGCTCCTCTCTCTCCTCTGTTCTTTAAGTCTCCCGACCCTATCCATTCTAAAAAATGGAGTACTATTTTAATTGTTTAGATCAACTTACTAACATCTTAATTTCCAAAATGGAAGGTAGCAGGCTTCATTGACCGTTGAAGAAGTAGGTGAAATCCAATGACCGTCTCCCTCCCCTCCTAGAGAAACAAATAAATCCCTTTACTTCTTCATGCAAAGGATTCTTCTCTCTTCCCGAAAGCTATCATCACTTCTAGGCTGTGAGGTTCCCACCTTTTTGCCCTGATTCCCCCTAAGGGGAATTTTGGTGTCAGATGTTCCAATAGTAATAGTTTGTTCTATGCTACCATGTCTGTTTACTACATCTTACCATTCTTTCATCCCACTCAAGGTTACTTCAGGGCTGGTAGGGGGCAATCCTCCATTGCAGGCAATCAGTGTGCTCTGGCCACACCAAGAACTAGAGAGAGAAACCAAAGTGTACTAGAGAGGTCACAAAGCTTTTACATGCCTATCAGTTACACCATGTCTTTTGAGGAAAGAAGCTTCAAATGGCATTTTTCTGCTCAGATTGCTATAATTTTTACGACTGCCACTGAATAAAACCAAGCTATCTCCTGTTGCCTCAGCTTAACTGATCAGAGGTCAGTGGCTGAGCTAAATGAAGGCAAGCATGAATGGGCTGGACAGGAGAAAGCTAGTCTCCTAGGGGTGATGTACAGTAATTAATGTGAGCGATAAGGGCACTGTGTATTGAATGGTTGCACACTGTCCCAATCAGACTTTTTCTTAGGGCAGTCAAAAGCTAGGATCAATCAAGAGAAAGTGAATGTTTCAAAAATGGTTTTAATTTTGGCAATATCTTTCCACACTGATTGCCTTCCTTTCCTACCCTCCACCTGAATCCTCCATCCTCTTGCTAAGTCGTGTTTTTTTGTTAACCTAAAGGGTGTACATTACTGTGGACTCTCATTCTTCAATTAGAAGATAACAAGGTGCATGAATTGGGTGCATAATCCAATGATCAAATCCATCACAGTGGTCCTCTATTTTAACTCAGTTTACCTGCATCTGCTGCATAGACAGTTTGAAGATAGCTTCTCTGAAAATACAAAGTCAATTTCTGTATCCAACACCTTGTGAGCCATCTCAAATCCACTTCACCCTCCTTTATTTCAGCCACTGAAAAGGCAACCCCCATTCGGGACCCCCTCCCTCTCGGGAGCTCTGACTCTGCTTTCAATAAACTATCCTCTTTTTTAAAAAAAAAAAGAAAGAGAGAGAGAGAGAGAGAGAGAGAGAGAGAGAGAGAGAAGGAAGGCAGGAAGGAAGGAAGGAAGGAAGGAAGGAAGGAAGGAAGGAAGGAAGGAAGGAAGGAAGGAAGGAGAGGGAGGGAGGGAGGGAGGGAGGGAGGGAGGGAGGGAGGGAGAGGGAGGGAGGGAGGGAGGGAGGGAGGGAGGGAGGGAGGGAGAGAGAGAGAGAGAGAGAGAGAGAGAGAGAGAGAGAGAGAGAGAGAGAGAAAGAAAGAAAGAAAGAAAGAAAGAAAGAAAGAAAGAAAGAAAGAAAGAAAGAAAGAAAGAAAGAAAGAAAGAAAGAAAGAAAGAAAGAAAGAAAGAAAGAAAGAAAGAAAGAAAGAAAGAAAGAAACCACTGCCACAGGGACTTTGACAAGCTTCATGAGATGTAAATTTTAGTGCTTTCCTGCAGATCCATGCTAAGTACCTCCCATTTCAGGGGCTTCTCTACTCTGTGAAATTCGACGCATATAGGTGCAAACACAAGTTGAAATGTAGAGGAGTTTGCCCCCAGGGGTCTCCTTTGACTAATGGGGGATGGGAGCTATTGGATTAACATTTCACACTGTCACCTTACAGAAGTACAGTTCTGAGATATATTCTTAAGATTTCTAACAGGCCCATGGATGGAAGACCAATTGTCCCTAACTGGTTGTGTTAATAACAATCTAATAATAATGGCTTTTCCTGCTTCTCTGTTTTCTTCTCTCTACGTCTCTTCTACTCCCTGAGACTACTTAAAAATACCTACATGCAAGACTTTATCTCAGGCTCTGCTTTTGGGGAAACTCATATATTGTTAAGCAAAACACCGCACCCAATAACTATTTGTTTTTAGGATGAGAATTTTATCTTCCCTAATATTAAGATATTATATGTCTGCTGGTTCTTCTCAATATATGAACGTATGGTGGGCGGTAAACTGACAGGTCCTCCCAACCCAGTACTGCTGCTGCCAATTTAGCCCTTAAGTCACCAGGTAACAGCCCATTGAAAGCTGAATAATTCAGAGACCATATGAATAAATTGGATTTTCATTCTTGCAAGGTATGATGTATTTTTTTGTTGTTGAATCAAAAAATATATTATTTTATACCTAAAACTATTGTTGATGATATACAGAGATTATACAAGTTCTTTCATTTTCACATTAAAGTTTAAAATAAATATGAATATGTAATGTATTACTTTCCATATTTGCCTAAGATATCTTTTTTCCATTTATTTTCGATCCTTTTTATGTCAATTTGCTTTAGAGTATGACTTTTGAAAGGAGGTAGATTTTGGCTTTTTGTCATCCAATGTAATAACCTCTATGTTTTTAAATGGAAGTGGACAGGAAGGGAATCCACTTACATTTATTAAAATTACTGATGTAGTTGAATTTATTTCTTCTATCATCTTTTAAATTTTTTTCTACTCATAAATTCAACAGAAGGCAGAAACAATTAAAGAAAAAGAATGACAAATTTCCTTTATTTATTCTCTGTTTTTCTCAGTGAGTTTTGAAGTTTTTGGCTATCGTTTTAGTTTTTTTATGGTTACTCGTAAGTATGCATGTTTTTAAAACTAATTGAATTTTCTTACTAAGTCTGAAGTTATTCCATCCTCCTTCTGAACAAATAAAAGATCTGAACATGCTTTAATTACTCTTTCAATATTATCTTCCATTGTAATATTGTCAAAATTTAGTTTTACCTTTTTCTAAACACAGGTACACACACAATGATAATTTTCATGTCAATTTTTAATCACATTTACCAATCTTTAAAAAATTGATTTCTGTGTTCATAATAGTGAACACAGAATTAATTAATTCCATGCATTTTCTTTGGGTTCACTTTTCCTTTTGTTGAAGTAGATACAATAGCAATTCTTTCACTGAGGATCTGTGGGTGGTAAATTTCTTTTCTATGGTAAAGTCCTATATGTCAGAAACTGCCATTATGTTGCCCTCATCCTTAAATGAGTTTATCTGGATATAAAAAGTCTTGTTGACAGTCATTTTCCTTGTAACATTGAACATATTATTCCAGTGTCTAGTGACATTTATGGTTGCCAATAATTCACTGCTAGGCCAATAACTATACCAGACCAATTTCTATTCTTTTTTAGAGTAATCTGTCTTTTCACTCAGGAAACTTTAAATTTCTTTGTCTCTTTATTCTTAATGTTCTACATTCACTATGATGTATCTCAGTGTAGATTTATTTATTATTATTCCAAATGTATTTGGAATACATTGTTTATCTGAGAGTTCATGTTCTTTTTTTATTCATTTATCTCTTTATTTCCTCTTCTATACAATTCTCCTTGATCTCTTCTTCTAGAATGCCAGTGAAGGAGAGGCTGAGAGCCTCCCATATGGGCCCTCCCCAATCATTAAGGTTTTTATTTGTTTCTATATGTTTCATTATGGCCGAATTGCTCAGTACCATGTACTAATTCCCAATCTCTATGGCTAGTCCAAGGCTTACTTCATTTACTGAATATTTTATTTAATAATTATATTTTGTATTTCCAAGATTCCTAACTGGTTCTCTTAACCATCTATTTTTAACACAATTCTTTCTGTTTCATGTATATATGTATTTCTGTGTAAAAATTTAAATGTCTATTTAGGTCCTCAGGTTTTATAAAACCAATTTCATTTTTAGAAAATTAATATTTCAATCATTGATTTTATTGGATATCTTTCTTAGCATGTATTTTGAAATTCTGGGGTGCAGGCATATTGTTGAGTGGAGAGCTTTAGGATTTGGTTTTTGTGTTTCTTTGTTTTTTCCTCTCTCTCTTCCTCCTCCATACCCTCTTCCCTGTTTAGTAGTTTTGTAGTTGACTTCATCAGTTGCCATTGGCCCTGCACAAAATCTAGCAGATCAGGGAGCTTGCACAGAGTTGCGTTTTGGAGAGACTGCAGATCCATCCACCCAGCCAAAGGGTATCTTGATTCATAAAACTACATCAGCAGGTATTCCCTAGTTCAGAAACTTCCTTAAACCACAGCTTCTAGCAGAGGTTTCAACCTCCTTTCATATCTGCAAAAACCCACCCTATTCTTTCATTTCAAGTGAGTCTGATTCCTGTCCTGTCTTTCAAAATGCTTTTTTGTCCCCATTATCCTCCAGTTCCAACCCAGATCTGGCTCAGCGAGCTCATGGCTTTATTTAGCCTTGTTCACCACATTCAAGGGTGAGGATTTTATGAGGATTGTTCATGAAGATATTTCTTTTATTTTTTTAATCTGGCTGTGTCTTTTTTTATTTCCGCAATATATGTATTTGTCATAGAAGGGATTACTCAAACATGAATTTACTAAGCCATTTTGACAAAAGTCTTTTATAACTTTTGTATTCAAGAACAAAAGAAAAAAAATGTATTTACTTTTTTTAAAAAAGTAACAGTCCTTTCAAATCTTAGCTCTATTAAAAAAAGCAAAAATGGGAACCCACTTTAAATTGTAAACAATAACTATAATTTAAATTTTAATGTGGTTTTCTTTCTTCTGTTAAAGTTTTTATCTCTAGAGACATTTTTTAAATGTTGGTGGCAATGTGGTTTTACAGCAATTTTGGTTCTTGACTATTAAGTTATAAATATATTTCATTTTCAAAAAAAAAAAAAAAGCACAACCATCCAATATAAAATAAAACTTTGTCCTGGCAATGCACTCTGTATGAACTAAATACTAGGCTAAACATAGTAAGTGTAAAGTTAATGCCTGGTTTGGAGAACTGCAAAAATATATGCCAAGATACTCCATTTAAACTGTAGGATAGGAAATTCAAAATGTGTCTAACTATGAATCTTTTGGCCAAACATTTTTAAATGTAATCATTCTATTGGCAAACATTCTATTTGAAGAAAAAAAATAGACAGCACTCAAAAGTAATGTAAAAGTCTTTATTCTAATATTTCATCCCAAACATATTTAAAATTTTGCTTTCTTTTTGTTTTTTTACTTTGCTTACTTCCACATTTGTGCAATTGGCTATAACAAACAAATAAACAAACTCTAAATCTCACAGCAAAATTGGAGTCAATAGTACCTGTTTTCTTTTTCATGAAGAATTTTAATCTTCCCCAGAATTACTGCTTTCTTTACAATGGCTGGCTACACACTCTCTTTCTCCCTGTTCCAGAATCTTACTAAAGAAGACTCAGAACTACTTTGCCCAGATCCAGCAAAATTTAACATGGCTGCAGATGATTAAACAGAGTATCAGTAATAGGCAAATCGGCAGTGATGAAGCACCCCCTACCCATGCCTCTTCAAAGCCCTGAATGTGGGTTCACCCTACTCTGATACACCTCCTGTTTGGGTTTGTTTCTCAGTGGGTCTGCTAGCACAGGGCCATGTTTCCACAGAGACTATTAAGTAATAGTGTGGAAAGACCCACCATTAGACCTCTGCCTTCCCAGTAGAGGGGTCATTTCTGGCAATCATAAATTTCCTTGATCTCTCACAGAAAGGAGGCATCTGTCATAAATTGCTGTGTAATTTTAAATATACCATTTAAGTCTCCACTGAAGAGACTGGGATATCACTGCCCTGGCCCATCTAACAGATCTGTGTAAGGATCCAAATGGAGTTATATTTCGAGGAGCTTTGAGGACCGAAAATTCTCTATACATAGAAAGGTATTATTTGTGTTTATCCAGGTCTGGTTATGAGGTCATCCCACCACATATTAAACAGCCTGATGGCTCAAATTTTCTGCCCCTAGCACTCATCCTCATTGCTTCATTACCAGACTACGTCTGCCTTGACAAAGCTAAGAGAACACTTCTTCACCTGTCATTCTATGTCCGTCACACTAGTTCTCTGTGCTTGTGCACAGTTTTGTGCACAAGCGTCTACTTATTTGTTAGAGGAGAAAATCAGCCTCCTGTCTATAGCACTAATGACATTGCACATCTGTCATGAGCCTGCCTCCACAGCTTCATCTTAAATTCTTCCATTCCTGTATCCATTATCATATAGAATTATTTAAAATTCCCTATATGGACCATGATCTGACACATCTCCATGCCTTTGCATATGCTGTTCCCTCCTCCTCAAACTTCCTTGTCCTACATCATTCTTGATGAAACGCCTACACATCTCAGTTCATCTTCTCTGAGATGCTCCCTTGAGTCCCTAGTAGACTTGGACACACTTCGCTTCAGAGCTTAGCCCACTGTATTATCCCTTCTGCAGAATAGTCTGTCCTCCTGAACTGTGAGCTTCCTTTGCAGATCCAGGATCTGATTCATAGAAGGCAACTAATAAATTTATTGAATGAATAAGTCAGTGAAAAGGAATTTTTGTGAAAAGACCAGAGTTAATCTGTAGGGGTTAGGTTCATTCATAACTAAGCACTTACTGTTCTTCTAATGTGTGTAAAATGTTGGACCAGGCTTATCAAGGATACAAAATGACCTTTCTTTATAGTGCTTTCATTTTGTTCAGGGTGGTAACACTTCCAAATAACAATTCAAGGCAAATCTTCAAACCATTCTCACTGTCCCGAGTCCTTTTTACAAAGGAATTTTTCTATTTTTACTATGTGGACATTTTGGACCTTCCAACTACAGTTTCTTTTACTTGGCCTAAAATTAAATTTAAGTAGTCCTGATGGAGTTGTGGTGCCTTTTCTCTGGTTCCTGTCCATTGTTTGCCAAGAACCCATGGGTATAGTGGTGAGCTATCGCAATGCCCAGGAGATGCCACAAAACACTGAAAAATATTTTTTGATTGTGCCTAAATAACAAATAGCAATGGATTCCTCAGCCATTTTCCTGCCACCTCAGGAGTTGCCTTTAAATCTGAAGAGCATTTCCGCTTTGCATTTTTTTCCCCTTCAGATTAATGAAATCCCAAGGACCTGAGCTCTGATGAACTACCTATGGAATTTCCTTTCAGTTTATTTTTTCCCTCAAATTCAAGACACTATATTTCACTTCCTCCTTGATTTTTTTCCCCCAGAAATAGTTTTACCTTTTTTATAGTTTATCCAAACTTAAGTAATAGGCCTGCACCCTGGCAATACGGAGTTTGGGTTGGCAAAAGACACTTTCTGGTGGTTTAATGCAAATTGCAAAATAATACCCACTAGGCAGACAAATTACAAAGGTGGTTCCTCCCAGCTGATGAATTACACAAAGGCGCCCCCTCCAGGCAGAGGAGTTGCAAAAAATACACCAATTCAGGGCAAAAGATCCCCAAAAGGCTGCTTGTTGGAGGCCCACTGGCTGCAATTTGGTGAGCAAACATGGGCTGTGTGGAAAACCTCACTAGCTCTCTAGGCTCAGTGCTTGTCACTGGTTGAGCTCCCTGGGAAGCCAGCTCTGAGATGGAAATGAACGTGCAGGTGGTTTATTAAGGAGTACTCATGGAGCAACACTTGTGGAAATGGGGGGGAAGGGAGAAGAACAAGATTGGACAAGAGAGAGAAGCTGAGCTGTAATACAGTCTCCACAGAAACTTCAGGGGACCCTTCTGAGAATTTTGAAGCTGAGAAGACCATTCAGAGCCGTCCACAATTTGGGCAAGGGGACTGGGCCTGTAGGCCTCCATGTTGGTTCATTGATGGATGTAAGCAGCACCCCTGAAACACTCTCTTTAACAGTGGCAATCCTGGAAGGAAGCTGACAGCCGAGGACATTTGCCTTCTAGCAACACTTCCAACAAATGGATAAGTCCTTTATTACTGAAGGAGTCTCTGGGCAGTATTTTGGGAGTTTTCACTGCAGACATGCAAAACTCTATTCTTTATTTTTCCAGCTTTGGACGGCCCTCAGCACTGCCTGTCAATGTTCCCATGTTCCACATTCCCATGCTCCTTACCCCCGGAGCCATGTCTGTCTCTGCAGATTTGTCAGTATCATACCCTCAGACCTGGTGTCCTCTTGGATCCTGAGGAGAATGGAAGGAAATGAGGCAAACCCAGATGTCATCATTCTATTCTGCTTTTGTGTCTGTTCTTTAGGTGACACAGCCCAGGTGTTAAGGATCCATGGAGGTTACAATTCTTCCTTGCATAGTGAAAAGATGTGTGAATTAAAAGATGGCTGCGCTCCACCTCTCATTGCCACTGTTAGCAAAAAAAAAAAAACACAAACTCTATCTTCGATCATTGAACACTAGCTAACACAGAATCACCCTCTGGGAATGTAAATTCAGCCTTCCCCAGATGAGGCAGGTTGGTTTTCATCACTTGCCAAATGAGGGTTGGCTATGGACTCTCTTAAAAGGGTCTTTGGGTCCGACATGATGCTTGCCGTTAAGAATTTATATTGAGAGGGTAAATGTCAAAGCAGAAAAGCCAGATCACATCTGCTGTCTCTTGACTGACTGAAAGGGTAGGAGTTCTAGGACCTTCTTCCTTCAACTATCACTACTCTTATCCCATCATAGACCACACTTGTAAAATGTAAGTTGAAGAGAAATGCACAGAAAGGAAACTCTGCTATATAGTTTTCCCTGATGAATAGAGCCACCTTGAAACTAAAAACTTAACAAATACTTATTCAATCCCTACTATATGCCACGCCCTGTGCTGCTTCCTAGAGATAAGTAGTAAACAAAAACAATTAGATGCAGTTTCTATCTTCACGGAGCTTACAGTCTCATGGAAAGATCTAGTGTATGCCTAACTGATAGATAATGGCAGCTCTTGTAGATGCCTGCCCAGGAAATGCATGGTGCTTGGAGAGCATATTAGAGAGGAATATAGCCAAGTCTAGGTATCTAAGAAATGTTTCCCTAAAAAGTGGATAGTTAAATTGAAATCTGAAGAATGACTAAGAGTTAACTCAGCAAAGGATGGATGTTAAGGGAACATTATAGACAAGAGCATACAATACAATAAAATACACACTAAAAGCCAGTGTGATTAGAGAGAGCTGGACAAGCACAGTGGAAAATACCTTGGGTCTCTGGCCCATAACCTAAAAATGAATCAATGCTAGGGTTTCGGGCACTGTGCTAGACAGCGGCTTAAATCTGAGGGCAGGTACTAGTTCTGTTGCCCTTAAGTTGGGTTATATGGGAAGCCAACTATGCAGTATATTCCTGAATCTCCTTGCACACATCCTCCCTGGACTCCGTCTTCCTACTCTAGAGCATCTCAAGTAATGAGATGATCACTATAGCTCAGAGGAACAAAGTATAATTCAAGAACTTTAAGAGAGAATAGAATTTTAAAACTGCAAGGGCTCTCTAGAGGTCAATTAACCAAGCCCTTATGTTACAGATGAGGAAACTGCAGCTCTGAGAGATTGAGTTACTTGCCCTAGATCATACTCATAGTTAGTTGTGCCACACAGGCCAGATTCACGTCTCCTGGCATCTAAGTGGTTTTTTCTCCTAAGGTCAGGTGCTACAGTATACTTCCCAGAACTTACCTATTGGATGTACTTATGCCCGCTGTATTAGGCATACTTTTCCACATTTACTCCCTCCATACCCTCTTATCAGAGACTTTTCCTCCTGTTATAGCCCTTTAGGTCCTAAATTCGTTCGGTACCATGTGAACTCTATCCCACCTCACCCCCCCAGGTACAGCTGATTGTGACAGAGTTTGGAGCTCTGGGATTAGAAGGTATTGTGTCTGCTGCTCTGTATTCCATCACCCTTTCCATCTTTCTTTGGTATCCAAACTTTCTTTTGTTTGACAGATTCTTCTATCCTCTCTCCCAACCCCGGCCCAGTCACTCAGACTATCCCAGCAGGGCACTTCCTGGGACTTTTCTGTTGTAGCTGTTGGGGAAGTTCTGTAGTCACTAGACTACATGGGCAACCCCAGACTCTCTGCTCCTGAGAGATGGGAAGTGAGATAGAACCCGAACCATGTAAGTATAGCCCCTGGATTAAGCCAAATCTGAAGCTAGAAAGACGTACTTTCTGGACTTCCAATTATGAGAGCCAATGCATTCCCTTTTATATTTAAACGATTTTATCCTGCGTTTCTGTTTCTCGCCACCGTAAAATAGTTTCAATACATGACAGAAGAACTATGATAGATACACTTTTTATAAAGATAAAGTGGTTGGCCTGGAACCAAGCAGAATTTTTCTCCCAAAATGTGTGCTAATATACCCAGAGACTGTCTTGTAGTCAACCAATGTGTTGGATCTCTAGAAATATAAAGGTTATATAATGTTGGGGAAGGAATCACTGCCCAAATATGGCAATACCTGTGCAAGCCAAGTAATGGGGGAGCCAAAACAAAGCCAAGCTGCCTGAGTTGGAGAACTGGCTTTGCTACACACTAGCTGTGTGATCCTAAGCAAGCCACTCTACCACACAATGCTTCAGTATACTTAGTCATCTGAAAAATGGGAATAAAAATAGTACCTGCCTCATGGGCTTTTGTGCAGACTAAACAAAGTAATACATGTAAAGCTCTTAAAACGGGGCTTGTGTAGAATAAACAGTGTTAGTTACTATTGGTATTATATTATTATTATTATTATTATTATTATTAATATGATTAAGCAGAACAAGCAATTGACAGAAAGGAGAGTGGCCCGGGCATAAAGAGTCAAACAAGATAAGGAACAAAATCACAAGATTACTGATCAGAGAAGGAGAGAGAGGAGTTGTCTCTATTCCAGATGCCTCCCAAATTCCCACAGGGGCAGCCACACTTTATAAGATTTTTGTATTCTTAAAATAGACTCCCAACCACCCACTCTTTTTTTTTTTTTTTTTAACGTAAGTCCCTTTGATTGGGGTTCTGTTCTGTAATCAAACAAGCTTAGACAAAAGCATGGCATTAGCAGAGCACAGTGCAGGCCAAACAAGAGGCACTTCCCTGATCAACACCATAGACTGTTCCCGAGGCATCTTGTTTATGTGTACCCTCCCCGTGGAAATCCATCTTACTTCTAGAACAACAACTCAAAAGCAAGTGTTCTCAGATGGCAGGCGCCAGCGTCATTTCAATTGTATGGACAGCGTGTTATGCTAACCAGGAAGCCCTGGTCCAGTGATGTGTAGGACAAGAGGGAATCCTCTTAATTTCCACCTTTGAAGACCAGATAAATCACTTCCTTTGTTAGGACCAGGCATCCAGGATTGCCATGTGAATGCAAAGTGTTTCTAACACTCACTTTGCTAAGTTCTATTCATAGAAAACCTTGGCCTGGCTCCAGGTCCATGTCACATTGTTTGTGTGGAATGAGGATATGCTCTGCTTTTTCAGAATAACAAGCCCATGTTTTCGAGTCATTAGGGGAAAAACTTTTCCCACAGCATTAAGAGTGGAGTTCACTTCATCACACCCAAGGTGTGTCATTCCAAAAGACACAAATAAAATGTCCCCAAAGAAGAAATCCTAAAGCCACACACATTCCAGCTCCCTTGTCAGGCAGTAAACAACGTGTCTGAGACGATTTACCCCAATGGACTCACATACAGTCTTCCCCAGGAAATCGACTCCCTTTCAATACCTTTTCTCCTTACTTCAAAACACATATAAAACTAAGTGAGGGCATCACTCAAGGGAAAGAAAAGAGACACAGGTGATAACATCAGGCCCAATTTTTCCCATTTGAGTTTTCACCCATCAAGCAGACAAAATTTCTCCTGATTTTCTGAATTTCAGAATTGTAACCCTGACAGGGCAATCTCTGTGACTGCTATCAACGTATAAAGATGGAAATACATAGATGTACTAGTAATCTCCCCATCAGAGTAGTTCTCCAAAAATGGAATGTTAATCTTGCTTGAAAAGGAACAAGTAGATAAACAGATTCCCCAAGTGTTAGTATCTTGTCACATTTACTTTATCATTCTCTCTCTAAATATGCATACTTATTTTATGTTTTTCCTGTCTGAGCTTAAGTTGCAGCCAGTTAGGTAAGATTGAAATAAACAGGGTTTTTAAAAAATATGCGTCAAAATGAAGAACACAAACTCATTGGTGTTAAATAACTGAATTTTTTTAAGACAGTTTTGCCTTAAAGCATTTGTGAATAATCATGTTTTTGTCTTCGCCACAAAATAAAATCATTTAAGAAAGGAAAAAAAGAAATCAATGGTCAGACCATGGGAGAGGTAAAGGGGGCAGTCAAAGCATGACTGCTTCCCTGTCAACACCACCACAGGACTTGGCCCCATGCTGATCCCATCAGAACCTGGCCATGTCTTTACTCCATTCATCAAGAAGCTACCCTCAAAGATACTCGAGTAACGTTCACCAACTCACAAAGACACTTGAGTAACATAGCTGATGTTTCTCTCAAAACACCAAAAACACAAATGACCTAGGGTGGGCCCCAACTTTCTAACTCACCAAGACCACAGAGTGACTTTCTTGGTTCCCTAAGGTACAAAATCCTGTCCAAATCCTACCCCTACTTGTTATCTTGTTATCTTATACAACTTGGTTCTCACCAAAATAGTACTGTCCAAATTGATTAACATTTCATTGGTCTGACTGGGCTCTGAATGTCTGGCTACATCCAAAAATGAAATCCACCTACAAAGGAAGAAGGTTGGTCACAATTGAGCTATTCACTAAAATGGGCCACAAGGTCTGAGAGAAATACCCCCCAAAAAGGAGTTTCAAAGAGGCTTGGAACAAAGGAGGGCACTGAAATGGGAACAAAACAATTGTAGCTCTTTGTCCCAGCTGCAGCACTCCAGCAAGAATATCTCTTTGCTCCTGTCAACTGCAACTCCTAAGCTGCCCTGTATCTTCCAAACTGATTGATTCAACAGGCTTTTTGTTCTTCCATTTTGTGAGGATCTCATTGTCTACCAATAAATTATATTTTGTTGAATTTGGCCAAAATCAGTTTTTCAGTTTTTGCTTGCAACCACAGCACAAGATTAAATTGTGTAAGCATGTGTTTCAGTTTTGTTTGTCCCATCTCCACAGTTTCTCTATAGGGCTGGTAAAAGACAAGGACCACAACTTTGTATCTCTTCATTCTTCTTCTGTTGACATTGTGCAGAACGGATGCTTCTAAGCGGACTGCTTGGCTGCTCGTAAATAAAAAGTAAAGTAACTCTAAACTAGGCCCACTGGACTTTCTTCTTACTTTTTTAAACGAGATTTTGCCTTTGTATAAATCTATTGAAAGCAGAGTCCATTTTCAAATTCCTCCAGTTTCTAGAAGCCATGAAACAATTTCATGAAAATAGTATTCAAAATCTACTAAAATCTTATCTCAGATCCCTCTGAAGCTCTGATTCATTAAATAACTAGAAAGTAAACCATGATCCTGGATTTCTTAGGTTGTTTTCAAACCAAGAACTCTGCTGGTGCCAAAACTAGCAGGAGTTCCTGAACTGGCCAACATTCCTTGAGTTTCCTTTGAAAGGTGAAAAAAAGGCAGTTTAAAATGCATTATATAAGAAAGAAAGGTATGAACAGTTAAGGGGAAACTACAAAAGGAAGCGGACCAACTCCCAAAATAAAAGGCAGGAATAGACAACTAAAAATAACAGCCAGGGAAGTATGCCACATCTGTAAGGGCTCCCTTGCATTCTCCAGAAGCATTGTGCATTTTTTTTGGTTTTCTTTCAGGAGCATGCTAATTATTGTTTGGAGATTTAAATAGAACACTATTATTTGTTCTTTAAAAATAGTCACTTCTTTTGTAGAATTGTGAGAGCATTTCAAATGATACTAACTGAATTTCACTCATCACTATTTATCTTCAAGTTTGTTAAGGAGTCGGTTGATTTTCTTCAATCTATTTATTCATCTTTAATATAACATGTGAAGTAGTTTAAATATTTCAGTCTGGCTGCAATTGATGGACACTTGAAATATTTTTTTAAAAAGTGAGATTGGTGTACATAACACTTAAATTATCTGCCATTTATTAGAAAGCATAGTATGTGCCAGACACAGTGATAGGATAAAATAACACTCATGGAACGTGGGCAAAGTTCCTTACAACTTTGCACATAAGCCATTACCCACACAGAGGACAATTAGGGGCAACACGGTTACATAACACACCTGAAGTAAACAACTTGTGAGTATCACAGTGAGTTAATCCTCTGACTCAAAAACTCTAGGGTCCATCCACTGTACTTCAGATAATCAAAAATATTTTTCCAATAAGCTAAATATGTACAATTAGCACAGAGATTTTGCTAGGACATATACTGCTCACTTTCTTAGTTTTGCTTACTTCTGAAGACTTATAATTTGATTTGTATTTATATTCTGAAAATGTGTGGTCCACTTCCCACAACTAGTACAGGTGCCATTCTTCCTGAATGTAAGGTTTATCTTCCACCATTCAATTGGTTGTCAGGGTATTATGACAATTACTTCTTTCCTTTAAGAGAAATATGTTATGGTAGATTTTAAAAAAATGAACCTCATACTGGGAACTGCCTATGTAGAGGTCATTCAAGATGTTTGTTTAATAATCACTTCCAAGTTGTTAATTCCTGTTTTCTCTAGACACAACAAAAACAGGAAATATTTACCAACTTCACAGGTGTCAGGAAATACTTTAAAAACTCTGATGGCCTGAGCACCGCTTAAACAGATTTCTGTGCATAGGTGCAGAAGGTATATTGTAATTTAAAATGTGTACTTAGGATCCAGAGATCTTTATCCTTTTTAAGGAATCACTGGCTTGCTTCTGTTGAACCAAAGATTTGTTCCAGAAGAGAAGTGCAATGTATTCTAATGTGCTTTGCAGCCTTTCTAGTATTTACAGGAAAACTACAATTCTCTATATTTACTTAGTTTGAAATTCTATTTCCATATCTAACAAAGTACCAAGATGACAAAGTACATCTCAAAACTATTGAATTAATAGGATTATATTTCTAAGTCACTATTTATGCAGTAAACCACTTATTTGTTTTCATGTTTTTAAATTTGCTGCAATTTAAATTTTTAAAACAGGAGAGTGTTTGATTCTTTTTCCCAACTATAAACCTAACTTCAAAAATGTCAGAAAATAGCTAAAAATATAAAGAATAAGGTAAGCATCACTATGAATCTCGATTTATATTTATTTACATATTTTTTCACAAAAATAAGATTAGTCATATGGCATTCTAGCATGCGTTTTTCACTTAAAACACAGTAGAAATGCTCTTAAGAAAACTCTACTTGAATCATCTCATTGACATCCCCATGCATCTCCTTCCTCTCCAGACAACATAAGACGAGTGACACTGTAGTGAACACTGAAGGATGTAGGCACACAGGCCTCCCTCTGCACACTTGCACACCTGCACACTTGCATTTCCACCATAAATAAATATACCAAGTCTGCTGCATTTGTTCTCGAACCTGTTTGTGCCAGTTATCACCCTTACATTAAACATTATGCAGTACAATAAGCTAGTAATGCAAAAAGAGGATTGTTGTTTCTATGAACAGTAAGATGAAGGTTTTGGGTAAACCCCATAAAGGTATCACTTTAAAAAAAAACAGCTGATTTCAAACTGGGGAGAAGAGAGTCATGAAAATCTAAGCGTTTGCACCTTGATGGTGGTTTAAGCAAGGAAGACCACGTGCACTTCACTGGCAGCCACACTACCTGACCAACTCCCAGCAGAAATTGGTTACATCGTCACCCTCTGCTTACATGGTGTGGGGACAGAGCCAGGAGTGCAGTTTCCAGGCTCTCGGCCTCACGTGGAAAGGTGCTGGCTCAGTTAGTAAACACCCATCAACTGTGATGGGATGGCCATCAGCTGTGGCTAGTTGGCCGTCAGCTGTGACCAGTGAGCCACTGGCCACTAATATAACTGCTGTATAACTGCTAATATGACTGCTGCGCTAGCAGCAAATGGGGGCTAGCAAGAAGATGGTGGCTGAGCTAGCAAGAGCAGATTGCAATTAGCAGAGCGGATTGCAGCTAGCAAGTGGGGTTGGTTGGCAGAAAAGCAGACAGCAGGTTGCAGATCATGTGGATCCTTCTTCCTGTGTCTCCAACTCAGCTGCCAGCGAGACGATAGTGGTATGACTCCGGTATCTATGGCTCCGTGGGTGTTCCTTTTTGGCCTCACAATATCATGCGTTGTTATGCGGGCAGTGGGACTAGAGACTCCGCATGCCACGCTGCATGACAATGGGTAACCAGAAATAATCGATTCTTTTCTAAATATCCGTGTGATGTTGAATTACATCTATGGATCCTTTACTCCTAGGGAGCTTGGGGTAAAGGAAAGGAATAAAATGTACAATGGAAACAACACTCTTCCCAAATTGCCTTTCACAGAAAATGACAACCCAGTCTGGCTACCACAGAAATTACATCACACTTTTCGCTACCACTGGTGATGTCTCCAGCGCCTGAGGGAGAAGGGCTACCTTTCTCTGTTGCCCTGGACAACCCTATTTATCAGGTTCACTGACTCTTCATGTGCCCACTGGTTTTTCAATCACTCCATGTCCTAATAGGTAGGATAAGCAGCCATCAGGGAGACAGGGGACCCGGCAGATGAAATCTCCCTCAGAAACTGCTATTCTGCTGGAAACAGAAGGCCGGTCATCTGCGTCATCCATTCATTCATTCATCCACCCCTCTATCCATCTACCCACCTGTCTACCCATCCATCCTTCCACTCACCCACCCATCCATCCATTCATTCATTCCAGAAATATTTATTATATGGAATATGGGCCAACTTGATTTCCCTTCAGTATCAGATGATGTAGGGTCTCACTGGAGACCACAGACCTGTGGCACATTCTTTTGCTTCTCAAGTGTTTACCAGAATGGTCCCCTGGGGTGCAGGAAGAAAATTTCAGAACTTTTTATATTTATAGCTCATCCTTTAAAAAAATTCTAGTTTGGGTGTATGTTTTATAAGGAACATAATGTATCAATACAATGCTATGCATATAGTTTAAAATTGCATGCTCAAAAATATTGCAATCAAAAAAGTGTGCAAAATTCAAAGATTTTGGAGACCACTGCTATGAAGAATAGAGTCAGAAGACTACAGAGCAATTTGGGATAGACAGGTACTGGCACTTGGAGTGAAGAGTACAGAGGCCCCCGTGGCATGAAGCTAGAAAACACACCTGTTGCTGAGAGCAGATGAGCCCACCTTGGTTTGATTTTGCCACCCACGGTCACACAGGTGGTTGCTACAGAGCCAGGAGAGAGGCAAGTCCTATGCTAGGCCTAGCTCTTTTTTCACTGTCCACACTACCCCAAAGGGACGTTTGGACGGCGGCCCGGGCTTCTGGCCAAGGAGATAGATCTATAAGTAACCTTACTCCCTGAGAGCATATCCTGAAACTTCATTGCACACTGAAGAAAGTAAAGATTTTCAGTGCTTTCTGTTTTTATTTGATAATATTATTAATATCTTGCATTAATGTAACTGTCTTGTTCACATCGTTTCTCCCATTAAAAAAAGATTAATTCAGGCAAAATGGATGTTTTTCCTAATACAGATATAATTTTATTTTTTTTAGTATTGTATCAATTCACTTAAAATGTTTTCATAATTTGCCCATCGGGCTGAGTGAAAAATGCTCTTCTTGGATATGATACTCTCAAGCTTCAAAGCTGTATGTCTATTCTTTTATAGGCACTAAAAGGTTTGTGCCTTCTAAATTGTAACCACTTTCAAATATCAACAGAAGTGTTCATCTTTTTTCTTTTTTTTTGCCTATGTAGAATGGGTTAATATATTGGGACATAATTTCTAGGAAGCTCCAAGGCATAAGTAGACCAAAAACGTGAGGCAAAGAAACAAATATTCTGGTTTCATGTTTTGAGAGAAGATGCTTATGTGTAGCAGAAAATTCAGTTTAGGATCCTGCCCTTTAATATGCATGAAAGAGTTCCTATTTATTGACTGTATCATTTAAATAACTTTTATCAATTTAATGAAATCATGAATGGACTCAGAACAGCTGTCTTGTTTTTTTATTGAACAATCATAAACATGTTCTTTTAAAACAAATCCTAACAGTTTATTCAGTTTACATTCAAAGACCCTCCTATACACATATTCACAACTCTGTTGGCAAACTTTGAGAATAAAATATAGGTAAATAGTGAAACAATTCTTAAATAAGTCTTTACTTCAAATAAAATACTTCTGCAAATATTTCCTAATAATACCCAGTACAACAATGCTGCTTGTGCTAAGATCCTCCCAAGTATATTCATAATTCCACTTATCAACTAAGTTTAAAGGGGAAATATATGAAAATGAACTCTATTTTAAAGTTGACATTTTCAGCTGAAAATGGACTCTTTTCCAAACCTCCCTAAAAGCATTTTCTACTTTAAAATTAAAACTCATCTATCAGTGAACTTACTTTTATTTCTTTTTACTGCACTTATTTTCAAATAAATTTGCTCTGTTCCTTATTGTTTGACATTTTATAAATCCAGTGACTATAGTTTTCTAGGTTTCTCTTACACTTTTTGCTGTTAATGTTACTATAATTATTAGTGACAAATTTGTCATGCCTTGGATCTTTGAACACGTTATAGAGATTCCCCTTTATTCTAACCATTTTAAACAAACAACGTTATGTTCATTGTTTCAAGAGGGCCATAAATAAGGGCATGGAGGATGACTCGTACTAATGTAATTGTTTACAAAAATATATAAATATTTACCTTCATACCTCCCCCAAGTGGGCAAAATACCTCCTAGCCCTCTCAATCTGAGGTGGCATTCTTGAAAACCATTTATGGAAGTGTATGTTTGCCCTCTGCCCAGAACCATTCTTCAGATAAGATAACCTGGGAACTACGTTAGCAGCCCTTTGAAACCTGCCTCAGTTTGAGGCTCTACTCAAACTCTTACAAGCTTCAATCATCCCATTTCTTTCAGGAATGGTTTTATTTTGACTCTTCCCGAAGTAAAAAGAGAAACAAAAACAAAGAAAGAAGAACAATTAAATTCTATTGAAGCTATGACCAGGAAGACCTAAGTATCTTACTCTTCTACCACACCCCACCTTCTCTTGCTCCTGACTCTTTCTCAATCCCATATCCCAATGTGAATGTATATCCAAGAACCATGGACTCACTGTGGTCTTCAGCTTTGGCTGGCTTTTTCTTTGGCTGACCTTCCTCCATGTTAAGATTATCTAAATTGCATTTTTAGTTCTTCAGTATTACTATAAACACTTATTTAACAAATCTATATGCATTCAAATATTTAACAAATATCTAAGTGTTGTCATATGCATTTTATGGATTGTTAGTAGCCTACTTTTTTGGGGGGGACCCACCCTGAATCACACTTGGTCTCCGAAAATTACATGTTCATATGCTATAATCTAAACAGTTCCTAAAATGTTGGCCGTGTGTTGAATGATCATTAAAATAGTCTTCTCTTGGAAATCCCACCCAGGATCAACGTGGATTTAACCATTTCATTACAGGAGACCGGGCAGCATTCTCTTTCACAAGTTCTCTCACAGCATTGCCGTCTCCAGATGCCATGTCATGCTCTGAAATTAGAAGGAATACGAGTCACGTCCAACTTTTTATAACTCCAAGATCAAGTACAGTTTTGTCTTATTTTTGTATTACAGTGGATTTACAATGAAATCTTGAACAGATTCAGAATCAATGCTAACTGTATTCACCCACTCTGTATCAGTTAGCACCTCCCATTTAAGATAGCACCCCCTTGAATTATGTCTCTTCATACACTTATCATCGCCTGACATTATCTTATATGTGCATTTATCTTTTTATTATTTTTGTATTGTCTCTCTATCACTAAAATATCAGCTGCATAAAGGCAGGGACTTTGTTTTGTTTACTGCTACAATGCCTGGAATATAGCAAGAACGTAATAAATACTTGTGGAATGAGCAAATGCTATGATGATAGACCTCTAGTAAGATTTTTATACTATTTTATGAAAGGGGATTCATTTCTTGGTTTAGCTCCAGAAGGCAGAAGGAAGACCAAAGGGCAGAACTTTTATAAAGATAGTTCTTGCTTTCCATAAAAGTTTGAATATTTATAATTTTCTAAAATGACATTTTTCTGCTTCTAAGAGTAGTGAGATGTGTTTGCTTCAGCTGCGCACATCCTGGAGTAGAATGCTGTAAGATCAGTGCAGCCTGGCAGACAAATATGTGTAAACTCATGAAACAATCCCGATCTTACTGCCCCTCCATCACCTCCCAGAAAGTTGCTTGTGAATTCCCAGTCTTGGAAAGTTGGAAAGCTCACTCTGAGAGAGAGAGGGAGAGGGAGAGATACAGGAGATAGAGGAGGAGGAAGAGGAGGTGGAAGAAGAACAACAAAACAACAAATGGAGAGAGGAAGCCAAGAAGCCCACTTACCAAGAATATAGTAGCCAACAGGTAGACAGTTAGAGAAGACAACCTCATGTAATCAGGATATGGAAGGGACTTCCGCAAGTCCCTATGCTGAGGAAACTTGGAGCCATTGAGAAAGGCTGGGCCCAAACAGGTTTGTGCAGAGGTGATGTGAAGCCCAAGGCAGGACTGAGGCCCCAAGCTTCCTCACATGAACACTGTAGCACCTGAACCCCAGAAACTCCCATGTAGATACTGTACAGGTGAAGGCAGGGCCCCAGGGGAGGGTCTCCAAAAGGTCTTTAGAACATTGTGCTCTCCGTCCTGAACCTGACTGAGGTGGAACAAGATTATACTCAGAATCATCTTTTGTTGCTCCTTTAGCTAACGAAAGGAAACACGTTAGGCCAGAAAATGCTTTTTCCATAAATTTCTAATAAGAATCTTGATACCTAATTTGGGTATAGAAATATTTTTTATGTAACCATAATGTCACTTCCACTCAGCAAAATATCTGTTTCTAAGGCATCTACATAGTAGTCAAGATATTTGCAGAACCTGCACGCAAATGAGAGAAGGTGAAAGGTCCGAGGGAAAGAGACTGCACAACAGCCCTGTGGAGAAGAGGATATGCTGCTGCGTGTGCAGCAGGAATGCAAGAGAGACACCGAGAAGAGTTTTGTCAGCGAGGATTCTTCCACAGGAGCTCTCAGGGCCTCCCAGACATTCATCCCAAATGGCAACAAAGATTCATAAAGGAGTCCATTCTCTCCTGCTGGAACAAATTTAGGTGCAACTTTAAATGAGTGAAGAGGGATATGAAAGTTGTTTCTTCAAAGTTCTTTTAAGCCTTCAGTTTTAAGAAAGCAAAATAAGAGAAGTTGCAAACACTTGAGGCAGTTAGCTTTACTGATACAATAGGTGTCAAACCTGCACTAAAAGCAGTCACATCGTTCAAAAAATTCTAGGTCTGAGAAAGTAGATTGGTGGTTGCCAGGGTCTGGAGTGAAGTGAGGAATGGAGGAAACTGCTTCCTGGGTACTGGAGTTTTATTTGGGGCTGATGAATGTTCTGGAACTATTTAGAGGTGGTGGCTATTCAACATTGTGAATGTAGTAAATGCCTGAACTATTCACTTTAAAATGAACAGTTAATTTTATGTTATGTGACTATCACCTCAATAATAAAAAAAAATTGTTCTTAAAACTCAATCTTCCATTTTGCTTTTCAAGAACTGTAGGGACAAGTCATAAGTATTTAAAATGTTAATAATAATCTTGATTCCCAGATCAAATATTCATAAAGTTACTCACCTAATAGGTGTAAAAGCAAGTTTTCATTTTAAGTTAATGTTTAAGGGCATAGCCATACTTAATAACAATTCACTTAAGAGCACAATAGTTCCCCTTTATCTTAATATGCTTAATTGTACCGATATGTAAGAAGGAGGTTAAGCTGGGAAATACATTTGCCAAGTATTTCAAATCTAAATTAACTTGACCTGCAAAGGTCTAGGAAAAAAAACCTAAATAAAATAGATTTGGATTGCCAAGTATCGAACAAAGGGGAAAAATGTGTGTCATTTACTGATACTAGCAGTGGCTATGGCTACATGTTGTTTTAAATGAGTTACTTCAATTTAATAAAGCTTTACTGTACTGGCCATTTATTCAGCAAGATAACCGAATATATGCACAGCCTCACAGGCTGTGTAATTCTCACATTCTAGTAACTGTGTAAGAAATACTCATGCACTAACAAGCAACATGCAAGTTTCACTACAATTTCATTCAAAGGTTTAGAGAGTTCCCAAATTTCACAGATACGATCTCTTATCCTGTCCAAAATCCATTTAAAAACACATGCTTGGAATTATTCCATTTAAATGCTTCCATTTGGCCAAAAAAGAAAAGAAAAAAAGAAATATTCTAAATTTTCTATCTTGGCCCTTAAACTTTATCCAATAAATTCCTCACAGTACTTTTTCAATGTGCAGTTGGGAGAGAAGTAGCTTTGTCTAGTACGTATATAAAACAGATCACTGAAGAATTATAAAAACTTTGTATGTCTTAGTTGGTTACTTTTTATTACAGGTTTTTGATAATCATATAAACAGAAAATTTTATGAGATATTATATAATCTTTAAAATTATTAATGAGATCTTTTTTAAAAAACAGCAACCAAACTGAACACCACCCACTTTTCCTCTTAGTAAAGGAAAGAAAATCATTCAAATCAACATCTTAGTCTACTCATTGATATCTTTTAAGTTATCCAAACTGAAAATGAGGCTATTGTTTCAATGTTTATATTGGAATCAATTCTTACCTGTATGAGAAACAAATCTCCTGTTGGAAGACTTGGCTACTGAATATTGAAAGAAGGGGAATTTCAGACATTTGCCGGTCACCCTGTCACATATGCCCAACTGACAGTTGCAGGTCTCTTTGCATTCCATCCCGAAGGTGCCGTAGGGGCAGTCTGAGGGCAAAGGGAAGGTTTAGAGAAGGAGCTGCTTGTTGTACATAAGCCTCCAGTCTAACAGGCTCTGTATGCACAGCCTCAGCGTTTGAACAAACCTCATGAATCTTGACTGTAAAATGAAACCTAATTCTTCCCCCAAAAAACAGACTTTGAAAATTGAAACTTTAAATCACAAATATGAAATCACCTATGACCAGATGGTAGATGCCTCAGTTGTGCAGTGCTGTGAAGTTGAGTTGAAGACAACTACACGTAACCAATACCCTTGAGCCAGTCTTAATTCTGTTTATTTTCTTCCTAGATACCAATAAATAGGTTCTCATAGGTTACCTCTGTGACAGCTCAGTAAAGGTGAGCAATTGAAGGTGAGCATCAGCTCCTCAAGATGTCATGCTGTCTTTGAATCCATTGTATTCACAGACAATTTACTATTTCAAAGGTAAAGGACAAGGCTTCAAACTAACCAGAGGCTGCAAGGGCTGACATCTCGGCTCTCCATGAAGCGATCAATCCTCAATCTGTTCCAACTCTTATCAAGTTTATTGTCTGTCAAAATGTCAGTACAAGTTACCCAACGCCCTCAGATGTTACGAGGATTCCCTAGGAAAACCCTCTGCAAAGCTAAAATGCTATTCTAAATGAACAAGAAAGCTGAGAATTTACTTATATGCCTACCAAATTCTGGCAGCTTTTAGAGCTTCAATGATTTTGTACTTAGACTAAAACATAAAATTGAGAAAAAGAGGACAAACTCATTAATTTAAAATGAATGATTTTCATGAGATAAATAGCGTTTCAAAAGGCACGCCCATCTTTAACAGCCAAGACATAGAATATTTATTCTCTTGGCATGAGAATATCCTTAAAAATGTACAATTACATATGGGTAGAAAAACAAGTTGTGTCTCATCTGAGTCTTTAATAATGTAATATTCCACAGAACAATCAAGAGAAATATAAATAAAATACATTTTTTAAAAAGATGTAGGATTGTTCTTTTTAGCATCCCTCACATTGCCCAGAACCTGGTTTTAAAGCATTCCCCTCTGCAGGGAAGAATAGTCCTTAAAGGGAATCCTGAAAAAGCCTCTTGCAGAAAAACACACAAGATTGAGATTTGACTGTATCTCCAGTGATGTTGAAAACAAAAACATTAGCCAAATTCTTAGTTATACTCCTATTGTATCCCCTGGGCAGATATATTAGGTGCTCAATAATTATGTGTTGGCTGGCTGATTGTTATCTAGGCAACACAATGCCAAACACCTGAATATTTAGAAAACATCTGGATATGCAGCTGAAGTATATACATACAGTTTTCATAGGAATGTTCTATAAAAAAAGCTGAAGGCGGTGGGAGTTAGCCTATAGCAACAGATAATGTAATGTCTCTCTCTAGAGTTGCTGAAGTTTACCCAGGCTCACTATTTCCAGCAGAGAGACAAATGTTCCAAATTAGACTGGCTTGAAATCTGAAGGATGCCAGAAAGGGCAGTCCTAAATATCTTTTTTTAAAATGTATCTCATTAACAGCTCCCTCAATCATTCAGTGGAATACCAGTACTAGAGTGCTCAAGACTCCAGATGCCTTACAGCTTGTTTCTTTATCCATATGTGACTGTGCATTTACAATCACATTTACAGAAGCAATTTTTATGCCAAGAGAAAAAGCAATCCACTGCATATACTTGCTGTATCCTAAGTATGATTGTGTTAACCACTTCCTCCCTAATTTCCTTATGTGAAGTACTGTGTTCTTGGCTGATAAGCCCTATAATTTACAGAAAATACTGATCCTATTCAGTTGAAAGAATTGTTTGTGAATGTTCACCAAAGAAAATGTGTCTTCAGTATTCTACCTTGTATTGATTATAAACAAAAATAAACTCACCAAAAAATAAAATTATCTTAATAATTCAAGCATTATCTAACCTTTAATATGTTTTGTGGATTGAAAAATAAGTAAGGTGTTAAAATATTTGTCTAAAAGGTAGGAGAATTAATGGCTGATTATCATTCATAAAAGCATACAATTGTATTAAATACATAAAATATAAGAATTATTTAGAAATTTCCCAGACCCTCTAATAATTTTAAAAGCTTTTTTGTATTATAAAACTGATGAATGGGGCTACAGCATAGGTGTTACATCTTAATAATAGCTCTTAATGATGAGATGCTAAGGTATCCATACAGACTATTTTAAAATTACCATTCTTTAGGTTCTCAACATTTTAAACATGTTAAACATTTTAAACTATAGTCACTAAGTTTGAAATCAATTCTACAAATGCTTAACTACATTGTTTACCTATAATTTCAACCTAATGAAGTTTTTCTTTAAGTCTGTGATACTGCCAACCTGATTCTTTACAGACTTCCAAGATTTGTTTTTGTTTACTGTTATTTTTGTTTGTCTTACACCATTTACTATTTTTCTAGATGACCCAAAACCTTTATAAAGTGGAATGAGGTTTGTTTTATACTTCAGGATACCCTCTGCCAAGAATGTGAGTTGTTCTTTTAGATGACTTAAGTCCACCCTATTTCACAAAGTGCATTTAATGTTCATCAAAAATATTTGAGCTTGAGAGATGCCCTCCATCCTGCCAACGCTTTCAACATCAAAGAACCACTAAACCCCAGGGCTAGACAGCACTCCAAGAGGTTATCTAGTGCGGACCTCTGTAATCACTGCTTGCTGGAGAGAGAGCACCTAAACCACCCATAACAGATTACCTATCAGGTTTCTAAAGTTTTCCAGAAAATTAGACAGCACAAACTTCCATTGCAACATTTTTTCTTAAATCTCCCAAACATAATGCATGAAATGCTGTATTTCTTTCTGTGCTTTCCTGCACACAAGGTTCCATTGCTATTTGCAGAATTGCCCTCTTGCTCCCTGTAACAACACCTGCGTGGGCCTTGCCCCTAACCCACCTGCATTTTCTCCCCCGCTGTCGTAGGAGGAAAGGCTTCTCACCTCCCACACTAGTTAAAAGCCCTCAGTGTGCCCTAGGCAGGAAGCAAGGGGTCACTTTTTACCTTTGCAGATACCAAACTCGTCACCAAAATCATCCTCCTCACTGTAAAACTGACACCTCAGCCCCGGGCCACACTTCACGCCATCCATGCCTGAGACCGTGCGGTAGCAGGTCTCTCCCAGCCCCGCCGCGCACACCCGGCAGCAGCCACAGTCGTCAAGCACTGTCCTCTTACAGCGCAGGCTGCTTTTGCACTCGTTACTGTCACAACGCTCAGGGCAATCCACCGCATACTTGGTGCTCCAGGCCGTCGCCAGGTGCGCAGGGACAAGGAGGGTGGCCAGCAGCAAGAGGCTCTTCTTCATGTCTCCCTGCGGGCTGGGGTTCAGCTTCCCTCGGTGTGGTCTCTGCTGGTGGGAAGCAGCCGTCCAAAGTGGTAGCTGAGCCTCTGCCTACACGTTTATGAGTTTTATACACTGGGTTGCCCGCATGCTTCCCCGTCATCAATTTCCTCAACCCAGCAGCAGCGCTGTCCTCCTGCCAGGCTCTCTTGTTTTAGTTTATGAAATCCAGGATGAAGGCTGGATTAACACGCTGCTGCCATCCAGGAATTGAAAAGCCCAAGCTGATGTCATCTGTTATGTTTAGATGGTTGTTTTGCATGAGGACTAAAAAACTCGCTCACATCCGTCTCAAGAGCTCAAGGACGTCTGCGAAGGGGGGAAAAAGAAGGTTGCATACCCTCCTTCAGGGCAGGAATAGCTCTGACACCCGCATGTCACCTGGGGTATAGCATTGTATCAAGAGCTCCTGTAGTCAGGAGGAAAATGATATCGACATGAATCATCAGCAGTGAAGAAGCTCCTTTAAAAAAAATAAACATTTGGTATTTCCCCTCAATAAATAGCTATGAGATCACTTGGAAAAAGAAAGGGTTATAGTGTGCCTTTTCAATACTTAGAAGAAAGAAAATATTTTGAAAGGGATTTTTTTAAAGATCCTCGTTTCCTTCCTCCCACCCTTCTCTTCAAATGTTATTTCTAAAACAATTCATATCGCATATATCTAAGTTTATCGTGCATGTAGCTCTATTCCTAGTAAGATGTGGAACAGCAGCTATGAATTTCCTTTAAAATCAGTGCAAAAACCACTAAAGAGGTAAGATGCTGCCGATACTGTTTCTGGGTTACTCAATTCTGGAAAAACTTATCAGGTGGACTTCTCCTGACCCAAAACTCCCCGGGGAGAAGGCTCATCCATCACTGAGTCTGCTTGTCCAATGACTGAGCCCATTCAGAGTCCTTCCCCTCACCTCCTGGCATCGATCAGATCCCTCACTAAAAACCACCAAACACGGCAGCCAGCCCAAGGAAACAAATGAACCAGCAGGGAAATCGGAGCAGGGCCCAGGGAGGCAAGTCACAGGGAAGGGAAAACATTACCCAACAGGAAACAAGGTCTTCATGCTATGGAGGGTCAAAGGGCCTCAGTCCCACTGGGGAAGACAGAACAGTCCTCTTACAGTATTAACTAGTCCAGGACCTTGTTAAGCAAAGTTTATAGGGCAGAAAGAGTAAGGTGAAAGAGGAAAGAGGAGAGTCCTATACCAGTCACATATCGGATTCCAAGAACCGCCCTCCACTTGTCAAACTAGATATAAACCCAATGTCATTAGTAAATACACACCCAACGAAGGTGATAACTCTTGGTCCGTCACAAATTTGTTGTGGACAAGTCACAACAAATTTGTGACTTGTCCCTCAACCTCAGCCTCCTCTTTCGAGAATTGACAATGTTAGGCTAGTTGATCTCTAAAATTCTTGTCCCCTCTAGAAGATGTGGCAGACCCTGATGGATGTGACTTGATGGTTAGGTTAGCCTTTGAAAGTGCAACTTTAGGAGGACAGGGGGAACAGAGATTACAGGGAATTGAGTTCCTTCACCTGGGAAATGAAGACAAGATTTAGCTTCCAAATTTTCCATGACAATCCAATTTGAAATATTCTATTTTCATCTCCCAAAAGCAAACACATACTTAGCAAGTGGCACTCTGATTTATTGTTTTCAATAGTGGGTAACATTCACTGAGTATGTAATTTGTGTCACACATCATTCTGAAATATTTTACCTGTAGTAACTCACTTGCTCCTCACCACAACCTTCTGAGGTAGGTACTATTATCATGACCATTTTGCAAATGAGAAAACTGAGTCAGAAAGAGGTTAAAAATTTTTCCCGGGGGGTGGGGGGAGGGAGATGAGGGTAAAGGGGATCAAATATATGGTGATGGAAGGAGAACTGACTCTGGGTGGTGAACACACAATGGGATTTATAGATGATGTAATACAGAATTGTACACCTGAAATCTATGTAATTTCACTAACAATTGTCACCCCAATAAATTAAAAACAAAATTTTCCCAAGGTCCCCATAATGTCAGAGATTGAATGTCACACTATTGCCTATTACAACACAATCATGATTCCATTGCCAATGGTTCTGATGGTCTAGGTCACAATTTAGGCTGATCTTGGGAAAAGTTGCTTGTTCCAACTTTGTTGAACAACTCTCTCACAGGAGAGAATAGTTAATTGGAATCATGGTTAATAATAACACTTAACCATTATAGAAATCTTACTATGTGCCCGATACCATGCAAAGCACTTTATATGGATTACCACATTTAACTTTCAAAACAACCTTATGAGCTAGGCACTGTTCTTAACCCCATCATAGAGATGAGAAAACTGAGGCCTTAAGGGGTTAAGTACCCTTGTCCAAAGTCACACAGTTAGCAAATGGTGAAGCCAGAACTTCAACCCTGAGACAGACTGTTTCTAGAGACTAGAATAAGGATTGAAAAATCAAACACATACAGGTGCCAAACAGGTGACTCAGGTGGGTGAGTTAGTAAGCTATACCAGGTGTAATGCAGTGGGAAAAGAGTGGATTTTGCCCACCTGCTAGCATATGCTTCCATTAAAGGAAGCAGTCATTCCTTAGTGCCGGCTAATTGCTGCCATGCATGAATATGAATCCACCGTACTGTCTCCTAACTTTTTTAAAGAGAAGCTGGAATCCAGATGTTTCAACGTAATACCATAATTTTTAAATGTTAGCCAGTATTTAATTCAAATTAGAAAACATTATATGTGCCTTCATTTCTTATGGACTGGATCCAGCCTGCACACCAATTTGGTCTTGCTATAAATTTTGGATTCTGACAGTGTTGGACCTGAATCTCTGCTCTGCTCCTTACTACTTAAGGGACTTGGGAACTTGGTTTCCTAGCTCTAAGCCTCCATTTCCTCATGATGTACAATAGAGCTAATAATACCTTCTTTGTAGGGCTACTGTAGGATTGATAAGATAAGGGATAGAAAGCGTCTACCAAGTAGTACACATTCAAAAAATGATGGTTATTCTTCATTTTTAAAACATAACCATCACAGAGTTGGCAGTAAATAAAGAAAAATAAAAAAATAGTAATAGCCTTTTTATCTTTCATAGGAATTTAAGGAAGAAACAATAAAGTCCTTTGAATGTCAAAATCACAAGTGATGAGGGGAAGAAGCTAAAGAGGAACTTGTGAACAACTCATCTTTGCCATTTCTAAAACTTGGTAATACCTTTGGTTACTGACAACTAAACAGAGATGTCAGTTGAGGGTACCAAATCCATAATAATAGTAAACCAAAAACAATACACAGAGGAATGAAGAAAATATGCTCAACAGAGTACATAAACCTAACAACTCATTTTAGGGAACCTTCAATTCCTTCCAAGACCCAACAAAAACTGTTTGTTCCAGCACAATCCCTACGGGATTTTTTTTATCTAGCGGTTTCTCTGTCTTTTCCAGCCTTGAGCCCAGATCAACCAGTTTTATGAGGAAAGTTAGCAATGATCACAGAGGATTGGGAAATCGGAGCATGAGTAAGCAAGGAGCCGACTTTAATCTGCAGCAAAAAAAAAAAAAATTACGGTGAAGACAAAGCTATTGATATGAGAGCGTGAAGTCCACCCTGGTTGGCTTGCTTTTTGCTGGAGCTGACAAACCTCTAAACTTGCTCTGCCTGTGCGTCAATTGTCAAAGAGTGAGAAAGGCCAAGGCAGATCACATAAGATTTTCACAACTCTGAAAACACAAGTTCGAGCTATGGTGGATCAAACCATACCATCTTGGGTCCAAAGTATAGCTGCAATCTTCTGCAGTGGGGGCCGGAGAAATGATAAAAAACCAAATAACTATTCAACATAGTATACCCTGTTCATTTAAAATACCATTGTAACTTTTCCCTTACACTTGGCATTTTGCCAAGCAGGAAAATAAGCCTAGGTAATGTGCACTAGTATTTTGTGCTTTGTTTTGTATGTTATGATTGCTTGTAACCAAATACCAAGCTTTTCTTTTTTCTTTTCTTTTTTTTTGTAATAGGTAAAGTGGGAAAGGCTCTGGAAAGTTTCCAAACCCTCATGGTCAAGTCACATTGTACCATGTTTACTGTGCCTTCCTCACAAACCTCTTTACCAGATGGGTTTTATTTAAACTAAATGACAAAGACAACCTTGAAGGTGAAAATTGCCAAGAAGAAACTAGAGAAATTTAGGTGTATGAGGCTTTGTTTTTTGTTTAGTTTTTGTTTTTGTTTGGCACCATCTGAAAGTCCTCCCGCTTTGGCACCAGCTAGTGGCAATTTTGCATGTGCCTAGCACAAGGTCTAGCACATAAGAACTTAATACTTAATAAACGTGTAAATGTAACCAACTGTTTCCCAGATTCATTTTCAAAGAGAAGTAAGTTTAAATGGGCATCAATGTGTTTCCTCTCTTTCCACCAGGGGAAGTAAAGAGAAGTCCAGGTTCTTGGGAAGGTTGGATTGAGCTGCAGCTCATGAAGCTTCTTTCTGGGAGAGAAGGAGAGGTTTCCAAAGGCAGCCGAAGCAGATGAGGATGGAATGGGATCTGAGCAGAGACTTTAGTCCCATCATGTCAGCAATTGAGCAACTGAACAACTTTGTCCTCTTGACTTTTCAGCCTTGAGTCTGGTGGCACCACACCCACCCTGAGAAGAAGTTCATGAAAGCTCCTCTGGTTGATGGATGCTGATGAAACCTATCTGCCAAACTGACTGACTTTCACAGAAGTCACAGATCAGCTGTCACAGGCCCTGGGGACTCCTCCCAGAGCCTCTTGCCCTAGGAATAGCTTGTAGGAATTCTAGAAATAGCTCTGCTACTACCAAGCAATGTGAGTTTAGGCAAGTCACGTGACACACACCTCAGCCTCCCCATCTCTCCTCTCTACCTCAATAATGAGTCAAGAGGATCCAAAGGAACATCATGACTATTATTTCAAGGGTCTAAATTTCTAAAGATTTGCTACATTCTTTAAAACTGATCTTATATCTTGGGGTAAATGTTTTCCCAAAAGAAATATCTCTCCAGTTCTCTAAGTTTCAATTCTTAATAAAGACAATTTTAATAGTAAAAGGGCATTCAATGTTATAGGCAATTAACAAAACCTACATCTGCTCAGAAGAATAAAGTGAACTGACCCTGTTTTAATTATGCTTCTTGTATGTGTGGAGTCTTCTGATTTGGGGTGGTGACAATCACAGTTGCTTACAGCAAACATCCCTGCAAGAATGGTGAGTGTGAGGGAGTTTGAGAAGACAGGACAGGACACCCACAGGTTCTACTACAAACTTCAACCCCCAAATCTCTGGGCACTCCTCAGAGAACTTTGCCACCATCTACGGAGCTCTGGCACCAGTAGAGTCCACCCGGTAAACCGACACACAATCGGATTGTTTTTTAACTTTCACCAAATAGAAACTCCAACTTTGGATTAACACTGCTAGGAAATCTTTTAGAGTGAGAAAGTCTAGACTTGGGAACTGTGAGGAGCTCTCACTACCTAGCTTCCTACTTCTCCTCTTTGCCTGCAATTGTGGGAGGTTCTAATGTGAGGAGTTAGGCAACTTTTCCTAACAGCTAGCTCTTTCTCAAATCAATGTTCTGAGTCTATGAACCTATCTGCAAGAAACTCCAGTCAGATTCCAGTGTCCTTCTGCCTCCAGTAGAAAGCCATATCTAGAAACACCAGGCACTGTCCTACTAGATGAGAAGCAGGGTGAGCACCAAAAGTAGCCCTCAAATTGATACCAGAAGATGTGAGTTCGAGTCTCAGCTCTACCATCTGTCCTGGTGTAAGACACCAACCAGCCTTCCTCATTACCAGGAAGTCATTTTTTTCAGCAAAATATAAGGGATAGAAACACCATTCCTTTCTCAAAGAAATGTTATGCAGATCAAAGGAGAATGTAGAAGTGAAAACATGTTATCAACTCTAAATTACCACATAGCTGTAAAACATTATTACTTATTCTATAAGACAAAGTATAACACACACACACACACACACACACACACAATGAGCCTATGGCTGTCTATCTCAGGCCTCATCCATTTCTCTATGCCCCTCACCTTCTGCAAATGGCAGTTTTTCATTCACTTAATTCACAGGATAGCTGAGCATCAACATTGTTGCTTAGAAATACTTCAGCCACCCCTCCCTGCAGCCTGCCTCACCCCATCCCAGTGCAGGATGACTAAACAACTCACAAACTGCTTTTATAGGCGAAAAGAGGTTTTTCGTTTGTTTGTTTTCAATCATCAGTTTCCTAAATGACTACAACATTAGTTTAGGCATTGGAAGTCATTTAGACATTAGAACTATCTGGCATAAGTGAACATAGTTTTAAAAAGTCATGTGAGAAGTTATTGCTAAGACATTTGGAATTTTCACCAGGAATTTTGGAAAGACTAGGATTTCTGATTAACACAAGAATCATAGGAAATGATTCTGCTACTTTGCTTTTCAAATAGCATGGCATTTCCTTCACCTAACCTTAAAGTGACCTCTTTTAGAATGCAATAAAATAGTAATCAGGACCACCCTCACCAGACTTATCAGTTTGTCTAGCAAGTTTTCCTTAGCCTTTACATGATATGTGGGTTGAATAAATGATTAATTTTTTTTTTTGTTATTTAAAGGTAAGCTCTAGAAAAAGAGAAAAAGAAGCATAACTTTCAAGCCCCTTATTTAGAACTTTTTAAGGAATTGGCAGACTCACTCTCTAATCTGGTGTTAAAACATCTTCTTTCTTCTTGGGACATTCCCAAAGAAGGGCCACATTGTGACCTCTTTCAAAAATTAAAAAAAATAAAATGAAAATGTCCTGTTTTCTTTTGGCTTCCATGTACTTCATGAAGTCTCCAAGCCTATGGTCTGAGAGCTTACTGTAGGTACACTGAGGGTGCCCCAGACAGGGCTCAGTGTACTGTGCCTGAAGCACAGGTCCCCAGACCACCTGCACAGTGTCCTGGGACCTTATCAAAATACGTACCACAGTCAGCCATTCCCATGTCATGGGCCTGGGGTAGGCCTAAGAATAAACCCACTTGATCTGACACACTCAAATTTTGAGAAACCTGTCAACTAATGGTTTTACCCAATCACATTTCTTCATGTTAGCAGAATTACTACTTAGTCTTTACTCTAGAGATTTCTGACAAGAAAAGCCTATCTTTAAGAAATTGGCCTAGGATTATTAACTGTACTATACCCTTTAAATTTTTTTAGCATATGCCACTGATTTTAAGACACACATCTTCACACATTAACATCACTGAAGTTGATGTAATTGTCATTGTCTGCATGTGCAGACAATGCACATGGAGTGCCAGTCACTTAGAAGACAATCTCAAAGACAATAGTGGAGCTAGACTTTTAAGAAATTCTCCATTACTCATAATTTTGATGGCCCCGGGCCTATATTCTGTGAAAAAGATATGACATTGACATGTGATTCAAAAGGGCCAGATATGAATGTAGAGTCATTAAAGAAAATTTTATCCAATTTATTAAATTTCTATTTTCCTTCCTATAAATGCTCAAAAGTTCTAAATTATAGAAATCTATATCCAGACAAGCCTAAAATACTGCTTTCAATAAGCATAAGTATAAATTCTAGTGATATAAAAGCATTACGTCAGAGTTTAATGGGAAGAATTATTTTTATTCCTTAATGATACGTAAAATAATGGTACAAATGACACTGAAAACATCTTAGATTCAATGAAATCTAGTAGTTGTCTAAATAAATAGACTTACATTCATTTTTGTTGACCTGCCATCAACAGTTTGCTTAGCAGTAGCATGAATTGTTTTACCAATCTCTAATCTTCTACTAGAGCTTTACACGATGAAAGCGAGGACTTTACTCTTGCAAGCTGCCTGATAAATATCCTGATTTGTCTGACTAGAGGTATTTTAGGATGAGATATATGTGCTTTAAAGCCTGAGTTTAATATCCCACACTCAGTTCCAAAGTGTACACACACACACACACACACACACACACACCCAGCTTACATTTCTTAACAGTGGATCATGAGCTTGTGTATATCCCACCACTTCCAGACAACATGCTGAGCCTATCTCCTTTATAAATATATTTAGGAAGTACTCACTGAATAAAACATCAAACAATGTCTCCAAGAATGAAAGGAATCCAACATACTTTGGCTTTCTGTATTCAAAGTGTTCTCAAAATGGCAAATCAAAATTTCAAACTTCATGTAGTGTAGTCTAGAAAGCTAGTCTATGAGGGGTCAACAGTTATTACAAGTGGATAATTTGATGACCATCAGCCCAGGCTATTTTTTAAATATTAAAGCCTTCATTTTACTGACTTAAAGTAATAGCACTCCAGTCGGGCCATGAATGATCACCTTTCAAGCATCCCACATCCAAATAAGAGCCTGCACTGAAAACAAGAAAATGTAGGGTAATCTGATCCTACCAGGGAATAACTGATGGACACTTTTGAAGGGACCTGAGAGGAAACTACTGAATAAAGCTGTTTGAAAAAGGAATGATGTGTGCATGCTTACCTCTGATAACCTCTTCTAAAAGCTGTGAGGGATTCACTCTGTCAAAAAAATCCTACATGATGAACCTTCAAAACTGTTCACTTGCAACTGGAATGCCACACAAACCTATTGCAGGAAGATATGCTTCTCCTTTGAGGGGCAGCGTATATCATTAAAGCATTTCACGTTCAATTAGGAGTGTTCAAATCTTCAAAATGCAAAGAAACGCTTTCTCTACATACAGTCCCACGCTAGGGCAGTTAGCATACGCATGTAATCAAAGACCTTTAGTATCTGAAAAGAGCAGAAATAGGTTGAAACAATAAATGTGGTCCCAGGAAGCCTCTCAAGCTATAAATACACCAGAGCTCTAAATTTAGAGTTAGAAAAAGTCTGATTTAAGAAGTGGTTCAGGAAAAGTTGTTTATTCAACTGCTAAAGAAACCAGAGTTTAAGACATGTTTGATAACCTAGAATTTTATAATTTATTTATTTATTATTTATTTATTGGGGTGACATTTGTTAGTAAAATTACATAGATTTCAGGTGTACAATTCTGTATTACATCATCTATAAATCCCATTGTATGTTCACCACGCAGAATCAGTTCTCCTTCCATCACCATATATTTGATCCCCCTTACCCTCATTTTCCACGCCCCACCCCCCTTTACCCTCTGGTAATATAATTTATTTTTTAACTAAATATTTGTTAAATGTTTGATATTTTAAACCTTGCCTTATAGTGGTTATACATACATTAGTATTTATAGTTTAGTAAATTACTAAATATTTCTCTTCATAAAAACAAAAATGGTGCGACAACATAAATGGACCTAGAAGGTACAGGTAAGCCCTGTATAACTTGGTTGTTACATTCCTAAAAATGCCGTGTTATGCAAATCCATATTATATGAAACAAAGAACTAGTACAAAAAAGGGGGCTAGATTCCAAAAATTAAAAAAAAGATACTATTATTTTTATAATTAAGAGAAATATCTTTATTAAAGCAATTTTCACCAAGAGTATAACATATTAGCATGTATTGAATGTTTTCCTCATCATCACTACTAAGCACCACTAACCGAGGATGTTTTCTTTTTGACAAGATATCTTCATCCTCTGAACTTAACACTCCACGAACAAAATGGATTTAAAATTCTAATAAATTTTAAAATTCTGCAGTCAAATCTGATATGACATCCACGCTTGAATGAAAATTTTCAAATGAGATATCTTTTGCTCTTACGCTCCATGCTGTTCAGGGATTTCCCTAATTCTCAAACCATGTTAGAGTGAAACGTGTTCTAGGATGCTGTGTTGTTATGAGGGTTTTCCCCAATTCTCGAACTGTGTTAGAGCAAAACCATGTTATAGAAGTGCTGAGTTATAAGGGGGTTACCTGTATTATGCTAAGTGAAATAAGTCAGACAGAAGGAAAAATACCATATGATCTCACTTATCTGTGGAATCCAAATAAATGAACAAACAAAACAGAAACAGACTCATAGATGTAGGGAACAAGCTGATAGTTGCCAGACGGGAAGGGGATTGGGGGGCAGGGTGAAAAGATCAAGGGATTAAGAAGCACAAATTGGTAATTACAAAATAGTCCTGGGGATGTAAAGCATAGGGAATATAGTTAATAATATGGTAATAATTATGTTCGGTGCCATGTGGGTACTAGACTAGTCAGGGGGATCACTTCGTAAATTATATAAATGTCTAACCACTATGCAGGACATCTGAAACTAATATAAAATAACACTGAATGTCAACTGTAATTAAAAATGTTTTTAAAAGGAGGAAATAAAGGTGAAGGGGAAATAAAAGGTTCAAATTTCCAGGTATAAAACAAATGAGTCATGGGGATGTAGTATACAGCATAGGGAATATAGTCAGTAATATTGTGATAGCATCGTATGGTATCAGATGGTTGCTGGATTTATCATGGTGATCACTTCTTTAGGTACATAATGTTGAATAACTTACGGTGTATACCTGAAACTAATATAACATTGTGTGTTAGCTATATTTTAATAAAACTCTTTCAAATAAATTAATTAAAATGTTTAAAAACTACACAATGTTTGGCTTGCCTTTCCTTCTCCCATTATATTGCAGCAGTATAAATATAAATGAATATATTTATACTCCTTTAAAAAAAAAAAAGAAAGAAAGAAAACAAAAATGGACAAGGTTGTAGGCAAATTTGTTCACCATCGATGACAAATGTGGCCTCGGCCTGGGTCTGCTCCTCCACCCACCTGCTTAACCTCTTTCCTCCATCCATCAAAACACTTCACCCCGTGAGGCTGAAATGGCAGGTGCTGTGTGATGCCCTTGCTGGTCTCCTCCAGGCCAGAATTTACCCCTCATTGAACTTGACATTTCTGCACTCCTAGCTCCGTTCGTTACTTGCAGGAGCCCCTCTGGGTCCGATGAACAGGAACCACTTTATGGTCACTGTTGTGGTCTTCATAATGCTTGGCTCAGGTCCTGCACATCGAAGGGGCTCCAGAAATGGCATCGCCTCTAAGAAGAAATAAACAAATTTCAGTGATACACTTTCAAACGCCAGCCCTCTAAGTGATAATAGTGAACAGGCCCTCCCCAGCTCCCAGAGTCCTTCCACCTTGCCCAAGGTCTCAAGGAGCCATGGTCAAAGAAGAGCTCTCTCCTTTGTAATTGTAACATCACTAACACATTAGTTGGAAAGTTTATCAGATCATTTTCCTTTCTACCCTGTTCCTTCCACCCCTACGACCCTCTCCGGCACCAAGTCTACCACTCCTTTGGACCCCATCTTCTCTGTTGGGAAGTAAAGAGAAGTGGAAGCAGCAGATTAATTTCACCATATAGAGCAGTGGCTAAGAACATACGATTTGGGGTCAAATCCCTTGAGTTTGAATCCTGAGCATGCAACTTATACAAATTGGGCACAATATTTATGCTTTGATTTCCCCAATGCAAAAACACATGAGAATCCCTACTTCACAGGATTGAACTCATGCACCAAGCCCAGTGCCTGGCAAGTAGGGAGCACTCAAAATATGCAGATAACAGCATGGCCTTGTGCTGGGCTCCCACCACATGCCCCCTGCTGCCCTGGATCTCCATAACCCCACGATTACTGGTCTCCTTAGAGCACCCAAGCAGATGGACACAATGGAAAAAGATTGAATACATAAGGTCCTCAGGAAGTGACAGAAGCTCAGGCTGGATCTCCACCCACTAAACCCTTTGATTCCATTTACTTGTGGGGAGGAGATGAGTGTGGACAAAGCTTAATTCATATGATAAAAAAGTCCATTTAACACCAAACTGTTAAAGTGGTTTATGTTTAGAGACATGGCCTTGCACTTGTGGAAAGAGCCCTCAGCATTGGCCCGAGGTTCTGGGGTTCTGGAGTCGACAGAATCCAGCCGTGAGGCTGAAGGTTAAGGCAGCCAGGAGTGGGCCTCATTTGTAATAGTCTGACAGTTTCCAAGGGACTGAAACAACAAGACGTTGTATGAGTCACACTGACTCGCAGGATCAGAGAAGTTAAGGAGGATCAAAGAACGGATGAGCCTTCCAGCTCACTGCTCCTCTGAAACCAAAAGGCGCATTTCACAGGGCTCATTCTAATCTGTTCCAACTAATTTTCAGGGATTGAGTCTAGAGGAAGAGTCAGCAGGAGAATTAGTTGCTATAGCCACTTGGATCCCTGACAAAATGGGCTTCAGCGGAATAATAAAAAGCCACATTTCCCACAATACTCTCCTCCAAACAAAATGAATGGGAGTTGAAACCTTACTTATGATAAAAAGGATTAAAGACATAACTGAGCAACTTGCAAAGCAATCAGAAATAAATATGGATGTAATTGAGCAACTTGCAATGCACCACAAATAAATATTACTAATTTATTCAAGGGCACTTATGTAACTGTTTTTTTAATGGACACATCTATTTTGCTTTTCCTGTTTAATTCTTTGTCCCATTATGATATCTGCCCACCAACTGCAGGTAAGGTGTCACACTGATGTCACACATGCTGGGTCACAACACTCAATGTTCATCCCACTGATCATCTCACTTTGCAGAGCGACGTACCATGTTTCCCCAAAAATAAGACCTAACCGGACCATCAGCTCTAATGCATCTTTTGCAACAAAACTTAATATAAGACCTGGTATATTATATTATATTATATTATATTATATTATATTATATTATATTATATTATATTTATTATATATTATATTATATTATATTATATTATATTATATTATATTATATTATATTATATTATATTATATTATATTATATTATGTTATACCTGCTTTTATATTAAAATAAGACCGGGTATTCTATTAATTTTTGCTACAAAAGATGCATTAGAGCTGATGGTCCATCTAGCTAGGTCTTTTTTTCGGGGAACCATGGTAGGTGAATATTGCACAGTGATCTTGGCCTCATGGGTTGGTTGGTATGCAGATGATTAAAAGAGATGCTGGCTGGAGAGCTGGAGAACAAGGGGCTCTCAATGTCTGCTGTGGGAGACCTGCTGCCACCCACAATGTCCTGTTGATTCCTGGCTGGGTTTCTTGTAAACAAGAGCAACTAGCAAAGTAGTACACACGCACTAGATCTGACAGAGCAGAGTTCACCGGGGAGACAGGATTGGTTTTCTCATGGCCCATCCTAAAGCAGTGCACTGAAAGTCACACAGAGCTAGACTGTAGGCTGCATGATTAGGAAGCATCGGCTCCTTGCCTGACGTGATCAGAGACTGGATACAAGCATAACATGTCACAGTGCCTCAACTCAGACCCATCCCACCAGCTCAGCATTCATGCGTGGGGACAGCCTGGCTTTCCTGGCATAGTGGGGGCTGAGGACTGAGTCTTACTTGCAGGACTGAGGACTAAGATGCCACAAGCAAGCTGCAGAATTTCCCTATAAGCATCCATGGTTGGGGAAGTCCCAACCCCTTTCCTGGCACAATCACAGACTGACCAGGACTCGTTGCTGTAAGCACCAGGGCATCTAGGTTTCCATAGAGGCCAGCTTTTTATATATATATATAGGGGGCCAGCCCTTTAACAAGCAAACTCTTACTTCTACCAGGTGTAAGTTGCTTTAGACAGTCACTTACCTGCTACTCACACTGCCCACCTGGACCCTGTCTATGGCCAGACATAGAAAGAATTTGGAGTTTTCCACGTGAGCACCGAGGACAGATTTCTAAGGTACTGTGTGGTTTTCCACCATTTGCCCCACCCACGCCAAATCCAGTGTCTGCCCTTTCCTGCCCTGCTCTGAGCCCTCTATGCACTACATCACCCAGGCTCTCTTGCCCTCTGGTTTCTGGTGAGTTGGGCCTATTGCAGGCACCTACAGAGGATCAGAAGAGAGAGGGGCAGGATCATAATATTTCTTCCCCACTTCTTCCCTGATTTGACCTGCATTTATGGCAGCGGCTGTGGCCCTCAGGGCTTACAGCTCTAATTGGGCACCTTCCTCCATGGCTCGGCTCTCCTTGGGTTATCAGGAGCTGCAATGGCTTTCTGCTGTTGCATGCCCCTGGGTGCCTCAAATCCCTTTACCCTATCTATACTTCTATGAGTAGTCCCTTCATGAAAGTCTCTTCATTTGAACCACCTGAGTCAGATTCTATTTCCTGACAGGATCTAATTGAAACAGATATCTTTCAGCAATAACATCCTGTGATTTTAACACCTGTGATCCAAGCAGACTTACATATTTTTTTGTTGAAACAACATTCTGAAAGTAGTACATTATGGGCCCCAGAATGATGACTTCCATCTCAGGTGGGTTTTGTTCTGCCCTGTCAGTAAGTAACCCCAGATGGGCCACTTCTTTAACCCAAGACTTTAGACTGTGAAAGGCTCTGTTGATAATGATTCAATCCAATTATATGAAGTTTACTGAACAGTTACCTTGAAAGCTATATAAAAATATATGCAAATACTGAAATAGTATTACTGGTGAGGGTTCAGGTATAAACTTTGTATTTACTAATGAACTGGAGAAAACAGAAAATAATCCCTGTTGTAGGCTTGTCTGAATTGTCTCGTCTTTTACTTACGTTGTTCACATCCTGATAATCCTTTATGTGTGTTTCATGTTGATCTTGTTTTGTGTCCAGGACTTGGTTCTCTGTCTATAAAATGAATTTCAGCAGGGACTCAGCCTTCATCATGGTGTCTTGGCTTGCCTCTAATACACTTGGCAAAATGCTGGCTGCCGACTTCTTTTATTCCTTGTTTTCCCGTTGGAAGAGTAATCTTCATTTAATAAATTAAAAATATAGTTCAAGATGCCAATTGCTGCCAATGGTTATTATTACTACTTTAATACTTGAGAATGAAGAGATTTCCCCCAGAAAATTATTTTTTAAATAAAATATAGGTTTACCATATGTTGGGTTTTGACTCAGATTTAACATCAATTTTTCTGACTCTTTCCTCCAAAAGGATTGGTCGTTTGGATGCACGTAACCTTTCTCATCACAGTTTCTTGTCCCTCTGGATTTCTTCTGACTCCTTCATAAAACAACATTCTGGAAAAACTAGCCTGAAGGATAAACAATGAAGTGTGTGCTAGATGTCTGGGATGGAAGGCTGACTGGTCTGCTAGGAGTTTCCTTCTCCCCTGAACTATGAATTATTAAAAGCCTCCTCATCTTAGAACACTTTGAGCACTTGGACTGAGATCCCACCAGGACTCGTTGCCGTAAGCACCAGGGCATCCAGGTTTCCACAGAGGCCAGCTTTTTTTTTATAGGGGGCCAGCCCTTTAACAAGCAAACTCTTACCTCTACCAGGTGTAAGTTGCTTTAGATAGTCACTTACCTGCTACTCACACTGCCCACCTGGGCCCTGTCTATGGCCAGACAAAGAAAGAATCTGGAGTTTTCCACGTGAGCACAAAGGACAGGCATCCTTGGCTTTGGTTTGGGTTGGTCTCTGCATTCAGTCACCTGGTGCTACAACCTGCTGGCTTAGATCCTGTCATAAGGAGACTTTTCGAAGACTTCTGACTGCCTAAGACTTTGTTCTTACAGCAGGTGTCTGGCAGTTAGTAACTCAAATGAAGTGTCACTCAAAGAAGGTATTTTTCCCTAACATCATGCTGCCCCACTGTGCAGCTTCCAACGTTCTTGGTACATATTACCTGGGAATGGCTTCTCTGTGTGTGTGTGCATCAGAGCAGTCTGTAAACTGGCCACCCACCACACGTTCCTGGGCCCCTGGCTCTGTGTTCTTTGTTCTTTGGAGAAGTGTTTAAAACTCATTCTAGTGAGAAGAGTACTCTCTGATTGAAGTCTAAACTTTAAAATATTTCTCTGGCCACCTCCTACACAACCTACACACACATTAGGTAGAAATACATGTGTCTTAGCACTTCTGGTGTAATGGTTTTAAACATCTCCCTGGCAGCAGCAGTTCAGGGATTTCTGGCTTGTCAATTACCCAACAAAATACGCAAAAACAAAACCTCATTCCTAGAGCCAGCCTCTTACATACCCAGAGTAGGTGATTTTTATATGGTGTGACTTAATTAGCACAAAGAATATTCTCAACCCAAACTATCTCCATTCCTGTCACCATACCTGACAGCTCATCATTAGAGATGCTTCCTCTGAATCTTTAGTTTTTTTTATTATTTTAAAAAAAATTAAATAAAATGAGAAAATACACTGTAAAGTGGCAACACCTTAAAATATTCTTGAGCTGTTGGTGGGTGTTTGCTGACATTAAATCCTTGCAGATGGGGACTGTTAAGAGAAATAGGAATACTGAGAGTGAAGATTTTGGTCAATTTTACCTGCTTCCAAATTTCGTCTTGAGCAATTCTGATAATTTAGGGGTTTTTTTGTTTGTTAGTTTTTTGTGGGGGGGGGTAAATTTCAGAAAGCATAGAGAGAACTAAAAGACTTATTCAAACTTAATTTTGTTTATTAAGGGAGAAATGGGCAGAAGTCGATTTTGAAACATGTTCTTTCCTGTTGACACATGTTCAAAGAATGTCTGGAGGAAATACTAAATTAAAATACAGACTGATTCAACTATTGGCATCAAATCACTTACAATGAAATATGGTTGCTGTCTTGAATACGAGGGAAAAGAAAAAGAAGCTTCCGAACGTTATAATTTTGTTGATGAAAACAATGAAAATCTTAATTTAGAATCTATTTTATGTTATTTTGATTTTATCATTGTGAATTCCCTTGGAGACATTTACTCAAAATGGCTCTATTATATTCCTGGTTCCTGATATTACTGATTTAAAGAGTACAGGGCTCGGGGGGTTTGGGAGAGGTTTAATATTTCAAATATAAAATTAGCAACTGTAAATGTTCACCTATGAATATTCTTTCTCATAATTTGAAGAACAGGAAGAGGAACTGACAGTAGCAGTAAAGAGAGTGATTAAAGGAGTAATACCTACTATTACCTACTGTTTAATACTACTATTACCTACTACTATAATATTACCTATTAATACCTACTATTTTGCCTACTTTAACTTTATTTTATGAAACCATTCTGATTAGTTTAAACAAAAGAATTGCTTTCGATATGATAAGATTATTCATTTTAACAGACCTGTTTCTAGTAAAAAGATGATGATGTATTTGGCTTGGGACATATCGCAGTATCTGAGATATTCAAATATAAATGGAAGTGTTTCATTATAAGGCTCCCATCCTCAGTTGGTTGTTTCCTTCTTTCCTCTACAATATTTATTTACCCCCTTCCCTTCCTACTTGCGCCTTTCTTCTGGTCTTTATTGCTGGGTTCTTTCCCTGACATTTCCCTTAACTTGGCCTAGATATTGACCCATTTTCTCCCTAAAACCCCACTAGGCTTATCCAAGTCCTCAATTCCTCTGTATAAAGCCAGTGTCTCCACAAGCCGGTTGCTGGGGAGAGAGGTCAGGGCTGCAAACCTTCCTTTGGCAATCATCCCTATAGGAAGGATTTTCACATGTGTAAATCTTTTAGGACAAGTATTGCAGACAGTGTGAGTGATCTGCCTTGGGTCCAGGGACATCACAGGGACCACCCCATGTAGGACTTTCCCAATCACTCCCATAATATTTCAACTCAGTGAAAATCAACATCAAATGTCGCCCTGAAGAAGAAAAGAAAAAGAAGAGGTGTCACAAAAGGGCAGTTTGAGAAAAAAAGTTGAGATAACGAGAGTGTCTGAGCAGGCAGCCAGCTGGAGGAGTACTGGGAAATCCCAATTTGCCAACTTCTCAAGTTGTTCTTCTGTCGTTACTCCTTATGCCAAAATCCTATACTCATCACTGCACTTCTCATCCACTGCAGTCATTTCATACTTGAATTGGAGAGGAGTAAAAGAGGAGGAGGTTAAAGGACAACTATGTGACTTAATAATGGTGGAACATTCATATTAATATTTAATCAAGGAAGATAATTAATATGCAAAATATGTTCTGATTAAAAGTTAAGGTGGAAGAAGATAAATTTCCCCCCATCTTACTCTCATCACCACTATCATTCTACCAAAGGGAGGTCATAGAGCAGTTCACTGAAGTATTTAAATTTAAGTAGCTAAGGAAAAGGCAGTACACCATATGCCCCAACCCAGCTTACCCAGTTTCTCTGCATTGAAGTTAAGGCCAAAGCTCCAGGTCCAAGTCAAGGGGTACTTTGTTTTCCTTTGCAATTGCTCTCAAGTTCACCTATTATAAGGAATTTCATGGGAGGGATGGCTATAACTGAAGTAGAATTTATATTTTCTTGGGCCCTTCAGACATGTCATCACACATGTCTTGTGTGATTGGAAGCCCTCCCCATTCCAATTTTTAAGGCCACCATCGTTTCACCATAATTGTTAGCAGATACATTTATCAAATTAGCTGAGCCATTGCTGGGTAGAAATCAAGACACAAAAGATGGGGGCCCATGAAGGAGGGACCCAGGAGAATTCTCCCAAATTTTGATCTCAAGTGCCTGGGGCTGGGGGCACTTGGACAGCCATGAGAGTCTTGGAAACATTGATAATGAGAAACTTTTGCAAAGAAGGCTAAAAGGAAAGAGACAGAAAGGGTTTGAAAAAGCTCTGCTTTGTAGTTGTGTCTACAGAACTGCACTCAAATTACTTGTGGAGAAGATAAGATGTGTCTGGGGGATTTGTTTATTTGTTAATTTGTTTGGTTTTAGTTTCAGCCCATTGTGGACTGATACTTTTATGCAACACAAATGAAAAGAAAAGTTAAATTTAAAACAAAGACATACACCATACATCCTCTAATTTGTGAACAGACATTATATTACATTTCATTAAATAAAATAAGTTAGTAGAGAGCCATTTGTCAATGGCTATAGCAGCTTCTAAACTCTGACTCTCAATCTCTGTCCTCGTCTTGCCCCAAATGGGCAATAACCAGGTCACAGATTGGCACAGGTCCACACTTTGAGTGACACGGCTATAGAAAGCATAGCTAATGACTGTGATGAAGCAGGTGTCTGGGCTGGTAAAGGTAGCCCAGTGGGGAGAACCACACGTGGCCAGTAGACAGCTGTTCGATAAGGGTCTTCCAAAACACAGGAGGGTCAAGAGAGAGAAGAGGGATGGAAGGAAACCAAATTCCTCACTCAAATACAGTATTGGAGCAGCCAATAAGGATGGCTGAGTACAACACAGCAAAGAACCACATGGCCACCCAACGCATGAAGCCAGTCTCACCCTGAGCACCACTGCCTTGCACTTGCTCCGCTGAGCACAGCTGCTGCAAAAGCCTCCCAAAGCAAACATGGCTCTCCCTGCACAGACTCAACAGAACAAAAATCAACACCCAGAAATAAATTAGATCGTCAGGCTCATCATGTTACACAGCCCACTGTTCTCAAATCCAGGTTCCTACGTATAATAACAAATGATACTATTAAGTGGCACATGCATCTATAGCCAAAACCAAGGAACTCCTTGCTATAAATCAACATGCTTCTCAGAATTTTTCAGGTCAGCTGCAGGAAAGTTACAAGACTGTCATTCCAAGTGAACTAAGTCTCACCCATGTCTAAATTCTTTTTCCCTGGGCACAGCCAACTTGCCTCTTAGAGCATCTAACCCCCAGGGACTACTCAGAGCAGGGCAGGCTTGTGGTCATGTTGAAAACAACATGGAGCCTGGAGCTAGCACATAAGGGCTTAAAAACTGACTCTGCCACCTGCTAGCTCAGTAATCTCCAGCAAGTCTTCATCTACAAAACAAGACTAATGACAGCCACTTCCATGGATGTATGTAGTTGAAAATACTTAGCAATCTGTAAAAATCCATGTGGATGATCCTCACTATACAGAAATAAGGAGCTGAAAAATGTTTTTAACCATGCCCGCCTCTGATCCCTTTCCAGAAATGAAGCTTTGTCTTTTACACAGTTCATTTCTTTCTCATAGTTCAAATCACTTCCACATGTCACACATTATTTCCCTTATGATTCCAACATCACTGGGACATAGGAGTGAAACTGGTGTCATCCTGTCCTTTTCATAGCTCGGAAAAGTGGCACCTAAGGGATTCATCTAAAGCACAAACAGGGACAAAGATGACTTGAAAATTCACAGGGACATTTGGATGAAACTAACAACTGTGTTTCCCCGAAAATAAGACCTAGCCAGACCATCAGCTCTAATGCATCTTTTGGAGCAAAAATTAATATAAGACCCGGACTTACATTATATTACGTAAGATCCAGTCTTATAGTAAAATAAGACCACGTTAGAGAGGATGGTCCAGCTAGGTCTTATTTTCGGGGAAACATGGAAGTTTGGTTTATTAAGTCTGTGGCTTTTCTTAATCCAGCTCCTCCTTGTCTCACCCACAAGTCTTTGTGACAGGAAGTCACTACTCTGCATTGGTTTAGTCAGTTCTGCTTATTTAATATGCAGGAAAGCTTTACTATTGCTACAGTACGGTAAAGTGAAAACAGGATATTTTTCAATTTCTGGGCCCTGGTAGTATATTTATTAACATACAAGTTATTTCAGATCAGGCAGATGATTTGGTCCAGGTTGTATGCTGTGTAACATTAGGCAAATTACTTAGGCTCCCTGAACCTGTTTCTTCATTTGTGACATAATAGTTGTCCTGCTTTCCTCACAGACATAAGACATGAAAATATATAAATGATCATGCAAAAAGAATTGTGGAAATAATTTAAGGCACTTGCATTATTAAATTATAATGTATAATATATAATTATGATATTATTTATCATTATTCCTACTATCTTATTATAGAAAACAACAATTTGGTAGAAGACTCTTACAATCTGCCAAGCATAATAGTCCTGGATTTCAATTCTCCTTTGTAAAAAAATAGAAGATAAGACGTATATATCTTAGAAAAAAGAAAGATCTGTTAATCCAAGTGTTTCTGTGTGTTAATCCAGTGTTTCTGGAAAGTAATTGAGTTTCTGATGCCCGATTTGTCTATTTGCACTCTTTATTTTATAACGTTTGCACTCTTGGTCAGCACCTAGGAAAAACAGAGTACTGTAGAATCTTAAGTCTAATACCTTTTGTAATAAAGGAGAGAGTACTGTAGAAAGCCTAGCAATGCATTATCATCTGTTCCTGGGGAAAATAATGAAATGCAGTCCTTGATTTTTAAAAGCTATCATTATTAAGGCGCTGGATAAACACATGGTCATTTTCAATTAAAAATGAGTAAAAGGGAGACTTGGAATTAAAAATATGTTGCCAGTGTTCCCCTTTAGAAACATTATGAAATCTACCAAAAATGAAACTAAAATTTAACAAAATTTGGTCAAATTTAGAGAAAATGGCATGACTAGAAATAAGTCTGCTACGAAGAATATGAGTTTCTCCAGATGACATTCAGGCTTTCGCAAAGCCTTATTGTAAGGCAATCATGATTTGTGCAAGGTTCCATGTCTCTCTACATAATAAATCTATGTCCAAATGAAAAATAGAGAGAAACTAAATGTGAGAGGCACCATTTTCTGCCAGGAAAAATAGTAAGTATTTCTTTAGAGCAATAAACATCTTTGAACCCTGTCTGCAACTTCATTAATTTCTTGCAGCTTGGATATTTTTTATTCTTTCACCATTTATAACATGAGTATTTACACAGATATTGAAGGTGGTTAACTCCAGAAATGAATTCTTTATTGTACATTTAACTCTCCCCGAAATGCTAAAAGCATAGACCTGAAACTCCCCAAACTGATATACCCCTTTACACTTAGGTGTGAAAACACTTACCTCTAGAACATTTGTGGTGAGCAAGTTAAAACTTGCAAGATTAAAATTTAGTCTTCAGAATCTTCTTCCTTCACCAATACAGTCAGAGTTATTTCATTAAAATGACTACGTTTTCTTTTTTTTCTCTATTTTTCATAATAGTTGGGGCTTATATGACTCCAGAGTGTAAGTATCTCCTGTAACTACTTCATGTGAGCATTAAATGAATTTCTAGTGATTGTATTTTTACATTATAAATGAAAATGATTTTTCATAATCATGTCTATTCCTCTAAACTGTAATGTTATACAATTGTTCTTCAGCAAAATTATAACTATGAGGTGCCTGTAGGATTTTTTCTAATCTTTGAAAATGATATAGTGACTGTCAAAAGAAGAATCATATGAAATTATCTACTTAGATCTTTCATGTTAAATCTTTTGGTTTTCTTTTGTAGGTTTCAACATGGAGATTATTGGAGGGAGAGAAGTGTCACCTCATTCCAGGCCATTTATGGCTTCCATCCAGTATGATGGCACTCACATTTGCGGAGGAGTTCTGATCCATCCACAGTGGGTGCTGACAGCAGCCCACTGTCGCACTTGGTGAGTCCCTGCACTTTCTGCTTCCATATTTCCCTCCAAGTTGGCAAAAAGAGGAGCTCACCACTTCCAGGAGAGAATTCGATGTACTGGTAGCCTCTATGATAACTGACCAGCCGGTGGAGTTTATTTACCCTTTCGCACATACACGTTTTCTGCATTGGGTTTTCCTTTTCAAAAAGGGAGAGCTGGGCTACCTTTCCCACGCAAGCCATTAGGCAAATTGAAGCCCTCCTTGTAATGCCAGGGAACACAGCAACAGTAATAATGGAAGCAGCAGTATTCCTGACCTTATTAGGTCATACCACTTTTGAGGAAATCAGACTACCTGAGTGTGCACCCCCACTTTCCCATTTTACAAATGGGGAATAATAATAGTACCTGCTTCGTGGGGTTTTGAGGATTAAATAGTATCTTTATAAATATTTGAGTATGCTTAGCACATAGTAAGTACAAATAAGTTGCAGGTAGTAGTAATGGTAGTAGTAGATGTTAGAGGGGCCTGCTTTGTTAGTGTATTTTTAGACTCCTTACATTAACTCCTCTGCCCCACTCCCCATCCCAGAGGTGAGGCCCACAGTTTGAGAATCACAGCTGTAGGGGCAACAACCTTTCCAGGTGAAGAAAAAAAAAGTTATAGACGATTTACACAGAGAAAGAGAGATTCTTTTTCTGGGATTCTTAGAATGAAAGCTTTTCTGAAGACAGACTAGAAGTCCGTTTCAGCCTAGAAGTCTCTTACTTCAGCTTCAAAAGTCCTAAACCCTTGGGATTTTGCAACCCTCAAAAAAAAGAAAAGCAATAGAAAACTAACTTGGTGTTTGTTATTGTTTTGTTTGTTGAGGTTTTGGGGGGTTTGTTTTTTTATTTATTTATAGATTTTCTTCCTTATGATACTTCCCTCAATGAGCTAAGAGATGGGGCCTTCTCCTTTCCTTACAAGCATTACAGCACTTCACTTAAGAATCTCTTAGCCATACTGCTTTGTTCTCTAGGCATCAGCTATATCTAAATGGAACAATTTGAACTGACTTGCTGCTCCATGTTTTGGGAGTTTCCTTTGATTGCCACATTAATGAGAATTTTGAACACAAATTAGAAATTTTGAAGCTTGGAAACAGTGAGAACTTTGTTTTATTTCTAAATAGCAAGCCACTAATGTCCAATTTAATATGACTATTTTATAATTAAATGGGGTTCTTCCTGTCATAGAAATCACCGTTGTGTCTTCTTCACTTCTGCCCTTTCCAGAGCACTTATTCCCTGGGGACCAGCTAGGTAGAGGATGACTATCAATAAATGTTCATTCAATTCAAAATATGCATGTCCTCAAATATGTTCATGGTATACATTCAAAAGGACTATAATCTGCCCAGACGCAGAGCTTGACTTCTTATAGATGTTCAACAAATGCTGGATAGAAAGAAGGAAATAAATTGGAGGACTTTTTTTTTTTTTTTTTTTTTGCTAAGCCAAAAACACAAGCCATAAAGGGTAACTCAAAGGTAATATTATAAAGTTGAATTTCAAATTTTGTTAAGTGAATCTGACTCAGTAGGGATGGATTCCCAAATTGACAAAATAGCAAAAAGAGGTCTTGGAGAAAGAAGGAAAAGAGAGAGAGAGAGAGAGAGAAGAAAAAAGTACCACTAAATACAATTTTAAATGGCTAAAGTTTAAAGAACTTCAGACTATGTGGATCAAATTTCCTCTACCAAATATTTGAGTGTAAAAATGTAGGTGGATTGGTGCTTAGAAAAATATTAAGCTTTATGAAATCCAAAATATTTATGAAATAGTTCAATGGTGGCTTCCCACAAATGTATTCCCAAGTATCCTGTGAGAATAGCTTACTAATGCCTGACCCCTCTCTAAGCAAAATGGTGGAGGAAGCCAAATCTAGGGTGCTCCCTTCTCATTATCCATCCATATTGTTCTTCACTTACTGTCTTTACCTTTTATTAGTTGCCATGCCGATGATAAAAGGAAACCAGTAGAAGCCTTCTTGTATAATCTTATTTTCAACATTTTAACTTATCAGAAGCAAATCTCTCACCAGCTCTTGTCCACTGTCTTCTCAAATCTCCTCCAAAGCCTTCCCTCATTCTGCACTTTCCCATCCTTTCACCTGCCTAGCCAGTGATTAGGCAGAAGCCTCTTCCACGTGGCTTCACTCCATTTCAAATCACTCAAATCTCCCAGAGTAGAATGGTTCAAAATTCAGGTCCTGGATTCAAACCAACTGAGCTTTCATCCCGCCTGCATTTGCAGCCTTAATATCTATGGGACTTACTCTAGTTTATTAATTTACCTGTGTCTCAATTTCCTAATTTGCAAAATGGGAATAATCACAATACCTACCTAACAGGGCTGCTGTGAAGTTAAAATGGGGGGAGATATGTAAAATGCTTAGCACAAAACCTGGCATATCTCAATAAATTAATAAATATTATCTAATGTTATTATATTATTATTGCATTGATGGAATAGGACTTTGCCAGCCAGGTCATTCCCTCTTCTCTTATGGAAAAGAGACCTCCAAGAAACAGAGACCCTGCCTTTGCTGTCAGACCTCGAGGCATGGGTCTAAGCAGAAACACAGCTCAGTGCCAAGGCAGAATGGCAGAGGGAATAAGAGGCTTGAAAAGTCTTGGCACAGGGCTTATAGAGATGTCATGGAAAAAGTACTGGACTTGGAGTCAAAAAAGTTGGGTTTGGGTCCTGATTCCCCTATTTACGATGTGTGTCCCTTTTGGCCAAAGAACCCTTTCACTCATAAGGAATATACAGCCCATCAGCGTTAACAATACTGAGAAGGGTTATTGTTAGGCTCAATAGAAACAATGTTTATGGATGTCTTCAATAGATGATGGAAAGACATACTGGAAACAATACATTGGCTCTGCTCTGTATGTAGTTCTGTTCCAGGTAAGTCCAGTATGGGACTCAGAAAGCTGCATATTAAATACCTCCAGAGGATTCTGAAGCAGGTGGTTCAAAGACCACTCATGGAGAAACACTGTGCTGTACAAGTGAAAGACACTGGTATTATTGCTTCTCTGTATGAATTCAGACCTAGGTTTAGCTAAGGAGGTGGGATCCTAGAACTCAGGTAATTGCACATATCACATGAGCAGAAAAAATGACCTTTGTAGTACAGATTACAGTTGAAGTGTATATAGACATGGAAAGTTCAGAGAGCATTCATAGTCTGCTTGGATTATTTTTAGTATTAGCATGTCCCAGTGGAGATGAAAATAACCAAAACATTTCAATGGCATTAACTAATCAAGGAAGTTGGTAAAACAGGAAGGCAAACCAGAAATTTTCTCAGCACCCTTCCCCAAGTCAGAATTCATCTTCCACAGCCTGCATTTGTACCTCACAGCTTTCCTGGTGTTAGTTATTCATGCATGTTCTCATCTTTTCTGTTAGAGCAGAGGTCCTGGGGATTTTCTCTCATCCTTCCCCTCCAAAGCTTTGGGTTTGGGGAGTATGTTAAATTTGAGTTGAATCAATCCTAGGAAATCCAATCCACATCCTTTGCGAAATTTCATCCCCATCCTGATTTTGCAGTAGGCAAACTTTTCAACAGATAGAGCTGAAATTACCAAAATAAACTCTTTTGGTGGAAACCAAAAAGTGGTAATTCCTGGCAGGCACAGCCCTGCCATACACAAACCCGCCCCACCGTAGTCATGCAATAATTCCCCAAATGTGAAACAACCTTTCTTTCTTTTATCCATGTTTCTGTGCAATTTTAATTTTTATTAACCTTTATTAATCTGTATGTATGGGTGTGTGTATTTTTTTATAATCTGCCTTGATCCGTTTTCAAGTGACAATGAAATAGTTATAGGTAAACAAAAAATTTAATTCTTTGTATAACCTTCCTTGTTCTAAAAGAGGATTTGAAGTGGCTTCTTAAAGACTCACATTTAAATAAGATATGTTTGTAGTATGCAAATGGCTCCAAGGTGTTGATAAGAACTCCAAAAAATCATTTCTGTTTTCATAACTAAGTGTAAATGTAATTTTATTCAACATACAGTAAACCAGATCAATCGTGGCACTATTGAAACGTTGGTACTAAAACTGTATATGACCAGAGATTTTTTAAAAAACATAAAACTATTTTTTCTTCATCTGACTCACCAGTTTATATCCTCTAAATCTCCACAATGGAATTATCAATGGCTACTAACCCTAAAGTGTCTTCATTTCAAATTAGCAGTGATTTTTCACCTTGAGGAAAGTTTTTCATTTTTGTCGAAATCATCTTTCTAATTGAGGAGACCAAACATATGAGCATATTTGACAGCCATGTAATGGACCTTACTTGTCCATATTGCCCTGAGATGACATCTAGACCTGCCAGATTAGCAAATATAGAGTTGAGTCTTTACCTTTTAATTACCAATACACTTAACACTGGGAAGATGAAAAAGTTCTAGAGATTGATGGTGATGGATGAACAATATAAATATATGTAATGCCATAGAACTGTACATTTAAAAATGGTTAAAGTTGTAAATTTTATGTATATTTTACCTCAATGAATAAAAAAACTTAAAATGGTGGGTATAAATCTCAACCTACAAACTTGAAAAATATAATTTCCTTTATTTTTACATAAATATAATTTTGTTGTAAACTTGATCTTAGTCAATTAAAATTTCATTCCTTTTTTCTCATAGTAGGGCACAAGTTCTGATATTCTTTTGTAGTGCTAGGGAATTGGAGTGGGGTGGGTTTGAGGTGAGTCAATTTTCTCTTTATATTATTCATTCATGCTTGGGTCCTCTGAGACCTCTGTCACTCCACCTAATCCTAGCCGATTTACCTTGGAGATGGTCCCTGTTCCTATATGTATATGACCTTTTCCACCATGTCTTCTTCCACTGGGGGATTTGTGAATCATTTTGTTGCTTCTATGTTCTTTGCTTTTCTTAGGTTTGCCAAACGCCAATTTTCCAAAGTGGTTTTAGGAGCACACTCTCTCTCAAAGAATGAGGCCTCCAAACAAACATTTGAGATTATAAAATTCATACCATTCTCAAGATTTACATCAGATGCTGTATCAAATGATATTATGCTGGTTAAGGTATGTAGCATTGCCTTCCTTCAGTTTCTCCAACAGTCTTATACAACATAGTTCAGTTGTTAAATCATCTGTACAAAAACATTCTGTTAGCACTCTCTCCATGTTTGAGGTAACTATGACATATTCCATAAGGGCCCATTTTACTCCATATACTGCCTTAAAAGAAAGAAGAATTTATCACAAATGTATCGGGGCTGTGTTTACACAAGAAAAAGCAACTCTGATGCTCACATATGTGGGAGGGGAGCATCCCAACAGTGCTAAAGATCCACAGTGAAAGCTTTTTCCCAAATGCTTTTATCATTAGCAAATGAAAAATACAAAGCATTTATACAACAAAGCCAACCAAGTGACTTCAGGGACACAGAAGTGAGTTACAACTTAGACTAGACCATACTTAGTCTAGTCCAAACTTAGTCTAGACCATACTCCAGGGTCCTATCCAGCAGGAAACAGCCCAGCCCTCAAAGTCATGACCTATGGATGTTATTCCACAGAAAACCATCCAATGCAGAGCAAAGGCCAGTTTACTTTAGACTGGGCAAAATTCCTGCTCTGTGTAAGCTCCCTCCCCAAGCATCACTGAGCTCTATGGGGAATGGAGAGCATGTTCCGAAAAGCAACAACCACAAGTGCAGCTGCAGGCTACCACCAAAGTAGATTCAAGAAGAGGGATGCCTTCCTAGGACAGAAAGACCACACATAGATCACTCAGGCTAATAGCTAATAGCAGAATACTACTGGGGATGAGTAATAATTTATTCTCTTTTCAATCTGTCAGCTTCACACGGCCGCAACGCTTGATAAGCATGTCCAGCTGCTCTACCCAAGCACCAAAAATGACATTAGAGCTGGAACAAAATGCCAAGTTATTGGCTGGGGCGCCACCGACCCAGAACTTTTAAGCCTCTCTGATACCCTGCAAGAAGTCACTGTTACTGTCATAAGTCGAAAACTTTGCAACAGCCGAAGTTATTACAACCACAAACCTATTATAACTAAAGGCGTGATATGTGCAGGAGACGCCAAAGGCCAGAAGGATTCCTGCCAGGTAAGAGCCTATCACTGAAAGAGGCATCTCAGAGCTCTGTTCTGCAGTCACAGCTCCATTTGGTCACTAGCACAGAGGAGGAAAGGCATGGAGAACGAAACATCAGTTCCTAAAATTACTCTCCATTCCTGCACAGCATTCTCTATTCTTTTTCATCTTCCAGTGTGAATGAATCATAAGAACATTCCAACATATAATAAGTGCTCGTTAAACGTTTTCTAAACAGGATAATGGGTTATATCTAATGATTTTTTACAGGCTTCATCTGAGGGGTGGAAAGCCTCCTAACTCTGAGATCACTAGTGGTGATTAGAAGATAACATCTCCAAAAAAAGAAACACCTTTTAAATTAATTAATAGAGCGGTCATATACCGTTTCCCCAAAAATAAAACCTAGCCGGACAATCAGCACTAATATGTCCTTTGGAGCAAAAATTAATATAAGACTCGGTCTTATTTTACTATAATATAAGACTGGGTTTTATATTAATTTTTGCTCCAAAAAACGTATTAGTGCTGATTGTCCGGCTAGGTCTTATTTTCGGGGAAACACGGTAAGACTTAAATGCAAAAAGCTCAAATACATAGTGTATGTTTCTTAAATCATGTTGACTGACTAAAAAGAACAACAGTCATACTTTTCAAAATCTTATTTCCTGCGGTAGTAAACAAAAAAAAATAGCTGCACATGATAACAGGAGGTAAATAGGTGGCACAGAGAGATTACCAATTCTTTTAAATTGCATCATACCACACATATGATTATCGCATGGAGGGTACGATGATTTCAAAGATTCTGTGTATCTGCAGTGCCCCAAGTTCATCATCCGCCTAAACCTCTGTTTTCACGGCCAACCAGAGCATGAGGTACAGCAGTTTGCGATGCGAGTGGCAGCAGAAGTAAGGGCTACCCTAGAGATTTGAAAGCCAGCTCTTAATCTGAAAGGCCAGGCTGCCCCTCTACCACCTTTTCGCTTCCCTTGGCAGAATTTTAGTTACATGATTTGTTGTCAGAGTGAGTCCTTAAAAATTAGTTCGTTGAGCAAATATTTACTAAGTGTTGTGTATGTGCAGAGCACTATGTTCAACCATATAACGATGCAAAACAGGAAAAAAAATAACACAGAAGGTAGAGTTCCTGCCACCAAGACATATACTGCAACACTCTTTTCTGCCAGTCTCAAGTGCAGCTTGATTTCAGATCCATGAAGACCAAAATGAAATTCATAATTTAAAAAATTTCTTTTATTTCAGTGAGTTATTTCAAAATTTATGTCCCCATTCCTTGAAGAACAAAGTTCAATAGTCACTGATTACCAAAAGAGATATATATATTCCTAGACAGACACAGGGACATGGACAAATAGAGAGAAAAACAGACAGACCAACAGAAACATGGTGCTGGACAGAGACAGAGACACAGAGACCCTACTCTAAGGGGCTATGTCAGGAACTCGTCAGGATACAGAGAAACCAAGGACTCAGATAATAATCTATTATATTTGAGTAATCAATGGTTGGTGGTAGAAAAATTTCAATAGCTTCTTACCAAGTATCTGACCATTTTCTTCTTTCCAGGGTGACTCAGGTGGTCCGTTGCTCTGCAAAGGTGCCTTCTATGCCCTAGTCTCTGGAGGTCATAAATGTGGGAAGGCCAAGAAACCTGGAATCTATACCCTATTAAACCAGAAATACCAGACATGGATCAAAAGCAAGCTTTCCCCACCTGGTGCAAACTAAGGCTACAGATGATTTTCATGGATCGACCAGTTGCTTGCTTATTTGTTTTTTTGTTTTTCCCATAATGTGTTCTACAGGCCAACTTTATCTCCAGATGTAGTTGGATGTAGTTAAAGTGGAGCACAGTTAAGTCCTGCCCCCTTAGCACTGATTTTATTATGGAATCAAGTTTTTTTTTTTTCACATGTCTCACTGATGTAGTTCTACTGTGCTAATTTTATTCTGAATAAAGCTGTGAAGACTATCTGTTTGTCTTTTATGGAAATAAGTACAGCAATGATATATCCCCTCACTCCACCCAGAGTCCCCAAAAGGGCAAAAGGTGATTAAACTACTACCTTCAACAGTTTATGTTGTGATTTCTGCTGGATCATCCTAAGTTCTATTTTCAAAATAAGAAACAGTAAATTTAAACATCCCAACTCAAATTAAGAAAGGAATCATCAAAGTTTATACAAATATTTAGCATAGTACATACTATTTATTTATGTCACACTTTTTTCCAAATAGAATTTAAAGCAATGTACAGACATGTCTACAATACAACAAAATATGAAATTAAAGATAATTTTTCCTCAAAAAATTAAAAATAAACATATCAGATGATTCAGCAATTCTACCTTTGGGTATTTATCTGAAGAAACCAAAAATACTAACTCAAAAAGATATCTGTACCCCCATGTTCATTGCAATATTTACAATAGCCAAGGTATGAAAGCAACTTAAGCATCCATTGATAGATGAATGGATGAAAAAATTTTATAGATACAATGGAACATTATTCTAATATAAAAGAAAAATAAAATCTTGCCATTTGCGACAACATGAATGGAACTCAAGGGCATTATGCTAAATGAAATAAGTCAGACAGAGAAAGACAAATACTGTATGATCTCTCTTACATGTGAAATCTCAAAAGAAAGAAAGAAAGAGAGGAGAGAGAGAGAGAGAGAGAGAGAGAGAGAGAGAGAGAGAGAGAGAGAGAGAGAAGAAAGAAAGGAAAGGAAAGGAAAGGAAAGGAAAGGAAAGGAAAGGAAAAGGAAAAGGAAAAGGAAAAGGAAAAGGAAAAGGAAAAGAAAACAAAACAAAACAAAACAAAACAAAACAAAATAAAAGAAAACAAAAGAAAAGAAAAGAAAGCCTATTGCTACAAAGAATAGATTGGTGGTTTCCAGTGGGGGGTAATGGGTGGGTGGGAGAAATGGGTGAAGGGGGTCAAAGGTTACACATTTTTTAATTAATTAAATTTAGAGAATAATAATTTGGTGAAGAAATTGAGGCAAGGGGAAAATGAGAGCAGGAATAAGAAGATGAAGACAGGAATATTGTTAACAGCCAAAGTGCCATCATTTTCTTCCTATACTTTTGCTAGGAGGAATCATATTTGTCTCTGTGCCTCACATGAGTCAATGCAAAAAGATCAACATAAGCAGTTATATGAATTACAGTATCCAAAAGTAAAAATAAACTGTTTGCCCAGAAGTAGGACCACTGGTGCTGGAACTGAGACCAGAGAGAACTTTCTTCCACAAACCTTTTAAGAAGGACACTGAGCCATGGTTCCAATGTCCCTGCCAATTGCATCAGGATCCCCTGAGAAGATTGTTTGTAATACAGAGTACCCTGACTCCTTTCCCAGAAATTCTAACTGAATAGGCTTGAGGGAAATCTGCATTGTTTAAAAGCAATTCAGTTGATTCTGATAAATGGGCAAATCTGAAAGCTATTGATAATGAACATCCTTAATAACATCTTACAAAAAGAACAGTAAGTGACATGGGATGGTGTTTTTGTAAATGCGTCAGTGTGAACTAATGACTGAAAGACCAAAGTGTAATTCAGTAAGTACACTTGAGGGTCTGAGAGCTGTACATGACGTGGTCGTCCACTGATTAGAATAGTAACAATTCTAATTGGGGTTGGTGCTGGCCGAGGAGAGGAGAGTCATTCAGGCTTCTCCTTCAACAGTCGGAAACCAAAGGGTTAATCTCAGCCTTTATATTTCATTTGGGTTTCAGAGGATAAATGGCGCTCATTTCTAGGTGATACCATCAGGATTTCTTACGTTCACATAGAAACGAATGCTTTTATTTGTGTGTTTGTTTGTTTGTTGTCATGGTTTTTAGAAACCATTAACCAGCACGACTCTATTATGAATATTTAGACAAATGGAAGCAGTGGGTTGAAAAGCAACCTAATTAAAACTATAGAATTGCTTTGAGAATAAACTAGTAAAAAAAAAGTTCTTTAAATTCCATTTTGTGTCATTTTTGATTCATTAAAAACATACTGATTATGACCCAGAAATCTCAGACTGTATTTTATAAGAAAAGAAAGGGGGCAATTGTAAGGAATCTGGACTCTCCATTAAAAACTAATTATCTATTCCATTTAAATTTCAAATCTATGGAACATATCTAATAAAAAGGACTCTTAAATCTAACAAAGGGACTAATGAGATTCCCTCTGCAGTTGATCAGTATCCTAAAAAGTTGTCACTAACGCCTGAGAGTTGTGTTTTGATTTCAGATTCCATGCTGTTCACATCCAATAGTTAAACCAGTTCAGATTGCCAGAGAGGAAGCTCTGTAAACAGGAATGGCAGATCTGGTGACTCTTAAATGGGAAGATAAACAGTTTATTTTGACAGTAGCTGATGATGAAGCCCACACTTGAAAAGCATCCCACATCCTTTCAGGAAAGTAGTATTTTATTAAACATTTCAAAAAATTTCCTACCATATCCTAAAAGAATATAGCATTATAGTTTGAGGAGTTCTGTCTTTGAGAGATTATTTGATTTCATCTATGGCCTCAAGTACAAATTAAGATTAAAAATAAGGCAAATATCCAAATTTTAAAATTGCTCAAAGGTTTTAGAGGAATATGGCTGGCTGTTGTTATTCTGAATTATCCCACTTTCTTCCTCCTTCGGGACTGTGCACAGAGCATATTGGCCTTCCCCACAGACATGCTTTATTTTATGTCTAGCCAGTTTTAATAGAAAGTGACAGCACTAAAAACAACTAGGTCCAAAATAATGCATGAAATAAATCAATAGTAATTTAGGTAAGCAACTAAACCAGTCTAGAACCAGGTAGTAGAGTTAGTCCTACCTTTTGACTCTCAGAGTTTTTGTACATAACAAATCTCAGCTCACCCTGAAATAATGGAAAGAGCAGTGTTTAAGAGCTTGATTTTTTTCAGAAAGGTATCTCATTATATGAGAACAGCTCTCGGTCAATCAGGGACGCTCCTCCTCTTTGACTAAGTTCTCAGTTAGGGAGAGGACACACAGGTGATGAGGAAGAGATAGAAGACTGTTCAACCTGTCTGAGGGCAATAGACTCAGATCTCTCAAAAAACTTGCAATTTCATGAGATCACTGAGACACGTCTGAAAAGCTACTCATATGTTGTCCTATGAGTTATATGAGTACCACGGGCATGCTGGCTGAACACTGGGATCCTTGAGCTTTAAATGATTCAACCCTGCTTTAAGCTTTCACACATTGACTTCCTGTTTACAGCTGTTAACTTCTTCAGTCGTTTTGCTGAGTCATATCGGTCAACTCTAGATTGACAAACTCTTCCTCGTACCTTTTATCTTCTACCATGAAAGGATCATGTTCATTTTCTGGTTTTAGCCATAAATGTCTAACAGTGTATTAGAGGCAGCCTATTTACACCGAGACTTCTCCTGAGAACTTAGAAGTAAGTAGAATTAAATTGCCCTCTGAGAGTTAACATTTAAATTCTATGCATATTGGGTCAGAGCAGAGATACTCAAAATCACTCTAAAGAGACAATGAGGTTCCCAAGCCTACAAGTTTAGCTGTAATCTTCTTAAAGGTAAACAGCTCTGTGCGTCCCCGTCAGAAGGGAAAGGACAGCTGTGGATACAGGAAAAGGAGGCAACACAGGCAGTGGACCAACAAGAACTGATAGGGAAGGGAGGGAAGTGAGCCCCTCAAACTGCCTTCTAGTCCCATGGCAAGACCATTCTTACTTTAGCCTGATTTCACTAAGCGTTCAGCTATTTATCTGGTCTCCTTCTAATGCCATGTTCACCAAGCAAACTTCTGTGAGCATTTTGTTCCATGACAGTTATTTTTCATTGCAGATTAATAAACATTTAGCTTTTCTACACCTACGATTTTTCTACCTCTAAGTTTGTGTAATTTGAATTGCTTTTCGAGACTCAAATCTACTTTTGGTGTGCTTGAAAAACATCAAGTTCTGATCCCTGCGTTAATGAAGGTCAAATCCTGAACCTTGGTAAATTTACAAACATAATGAATATTAAATACCCCATGAGACTTTTCAACAGATTGATATGATACCCTGCCTTTCCCCTGGAGAGTGAGTTCTCCTGGTATCCCTGCTCTAGCCACTGGCATGAAATGTGCTCAGATTTAGAGCATCTATATATACATATTCCATTAGTACTCTGATTATCCAGTAACTCTAAGAAGTGTTATGGTTTTGTAACTGTGTTCTATCTGATTCACTCAGTATCAAAGACTGCTGGTTTGCTACTCAACAGCTATCTCTTCTCTTCCCTGCTAACAACACTCAACTTTATTTGGAGCCACAAATGTACACAGCTAAAACATGGTATTTTCCAGACTCCATCACTGCTACTAGGAGATGTAAGTAAAAATCATTGGCTGGGAGCTTCCAGGAAGTGCCTTAAAAGAGAACTGATTCAGCAGGAAGTAGTGCCCTTTCTATATCCTCCTTCCTACTGCTGGGATTGCAGGTGTGATGGCTAGAACTCCAGCAATAATGCAGGAACCATGAGGCAAACTTGAATAGAAGCCAAGTGTTAGTGAAAGTGAAGCAGAAAGAAGGAACCTCTCTGCCAATCCTCTTTCTTTACCTGAGAACTTCTTTTACACGAAAGAAAAACAAACAAACATATGTTTAATCTACTATTATTTGGAGTTTTGTTTTATACATCCCCACCCAGTCCTAACAGATAAAATCAGAAACCTAAAATTTCTGTCCCTGATGCATGCTCTAAACAATGATAATCATGTGTCTTTAAATCCTTCTGCCCAGATCTTCCAAAATTCCAAATGGCTTTATCTTTCCACCTTACCCTATTTAAATAAGAATTGATTCAGAAAAGGAGCTTTTAAATGTTATAATCAATAAATCATTTCCCCCTCATTGTTCCCTCCCGTGGCTTAACATGGAGAAAATGCCCTGGCTTGCTTGAGAAGATATTTTCATCTTAACCACATACTGCTGCATGGCAAACATTCTTGTTCTTATTATAAAAATAATCCATGGTCTCAGTAGTCTGTAACACTATTTTCTCCTTTTTGTGTATATTTTGTAAGTAGATCTTGTAGAACTGTTTTTTGTAAAGTTCCATGAAAATAATGTTTTCTGGCACTTGAGGTTATTATTTGTTTTATTATTTCACAATCATTTGAAATAATATAGCAGTTTTTCCATCCAAACTACAAAAGCAACTCCATTAGAAGACAGCTGGATATAGTAATACCCTGAACATCAGCAATGTTGTCAAAAAAGAAAGTAGGCCCATGTGTGGTCAGGCCAACCAACAGTGCAAAGAGTGACCATGTTAACAACCAATCCAGATGGATTCCTGACTCCTCATTGTTGAGCATCCATAGAGATTCCCTCATTCATTCATTCATTCATTCATTCATTCAACAAACACTCATCGAGCACCTCTATTTACCAGGCGCTATGCTGGTCACTGAAGATACCAAGAAGAAAAGATACAATTCTTGCCTTGCAGGAATGCATTGTCTAGTGAGAAAACATGGGCATACAAATAAACAAATACACTATGATCCAAAAATTGTTATAAAGGTGACATGTACAGAATAATCATAATGGAGACATGTACAAAACAACTATATCTATTATTCAAAAATTGTTATAATGGTAATATTGACATGAGAACAGACAGCTTATTCAAGTACAAATCATTCAGAATTCCTGCAGGAGAAACAATTTGCTTGACCACTCTAGGCCTATACAGGTGAAGCCTGATTCACTTGTAGTTTGTTAACAATTTCCCATGGTAATGAAAATATCTAGATCACCAGATTTGACTACCCACCTCTGACCAGATAAAAGAGAACAAGAGCTATAGTAATTGCTATAGTAAAACTATATCAATATAGGTGAGCACATTTACTCCTTTTAGGGACTTAGTTCTCTCCATGACCTCACCTCACCATAGAGACACCCAAGACTAAGCAATAGGAAAAGCACATCTTTCTCGGGAGGAAATATTCCATTTCTTTCAGCAAGCAATGATTCAGATCATCCCATAAACCAGGAATGATTATCCATCTGCTCTTTTAGAAGCATTGGGGACCAGGGAACAGAAGAAGAATTTGTGAACTCCAACTTGGCATGGGAATTCAAGGATATACCCATCTTAAACTTTGTCTTGTCTGTTTTTGTTCTCCTTGTCATTAAAAAAAAGAAGAAGAAAACAAAAGCAACTCAACAGAACAGCATTAAAACAGAAGTGGGACAGTATGTTGGTATCGTGAGCCACCACTCTGCTTTGCCAAGTAGGGGATAGCACAGACTGCAGTGTGATCAAACCACAGTCACCTGCACAGACTACAGGTTTGGGTTTGTTGAATTCAGCTATATTTACGCAGCACTTTTATTCTCTTTCCAGGTGTTCTTACCTTTACATCTATGTAGTTAAAAGTATTAGACCTCATTAACTCTCTGAGTCTTAATTAGGAAAACCATATTTAAAAACATATTTTAGATAGAAATAGTATACTCACAGAAATCTTACTAGAATTTATGCGGTAGAATTCACTATACCATTAGCTCCATGAGAGCTGGGACCCACATGAATTTTGATCACTAATATATAGCAAGAAGTATAGGACTTTACATGCAGTGGCTACTTAATAAACATTTGTAAATAGATGAATGAGTGGGTGGATGAATGGATGAATGAATGAATGAATGAATGATGAATTAATACTGCATCTTTACTTCTGGAACCATTTAAGAATATAATGATTATATGTGTGAAATTGCCTTTATAAATTCCTTATAATGGAAAGGGGAAAGATGGTTTGGGGTGTAAAGCAAGTGACCTAGAAAGTCCTAGGATTATTTTATAATGCTTGGAGTTTCACAGTGAAAAAAAAAACACTATGTAAACATTGAGTATTATTATTTATTTGAAGGTTTCAGTGAGCCATTCTTTACATAAGACTTGGTAAGCATTGTCATTGCTTTGTAAGGCAAGGAAAAAAAAGTTACAAAACTGATTAGTATGCCTGATCTAAAAGAGATTACTTTCAGTTACTTGTTTTGGCTTTTTATCATTGTTTGAATGTACAGAAGTCTAGTCAGCTTTTAACAATATTGAACTTTAAGCTACAAAAAAATTTCATTAATTTTTTTTTGACCTTGGATTAGTGATGGTTTCTTAGATATGACACCACATACAAGCTACAACAACAACAAAAGATACATTGGACTTCCTCAAAATTAAAAACATTCATGCATCAAAATAAGCAATCCAGAAAGTGAAAATACACCCAATAAAATGGAACCAAATAGGTACACATTATATATCTGATAATAGTCTGTTATCCAAAAGACAAAGAACTTTTACAACTCATGAACAAAAAAAGGACAAACGACTAAAATTGTAAAATAGACCAGATGAGACATGCAAATAGTCAACAAGCACACTAAGGTGTTAAACATCAGTCATGATGCAAATGCAAGTGAAAACCACAGTGTGATCCCCCCTCACATGAATGGCTATAATCCAGAAACTAAAACTAACAAACGGCAGCAACAATGTAGAGAAATTAGAACCCTTAAACATTGAACGTGAAAAATTACAATGGTGTGGCCTCTGCATACAACACTTTGAAATTTCCACCCCACAAAAAAATACCCCTGTGGCTAAACAGATCCACTTCTAGAAATACACCCCCAAAATTGAAAACAGGTGTTAAAGACTGATATGTGAATCCACAGAAGCGCTCTTCACAATAGCAGAGACATAAACAATTCAAATGTCCATCTTAATCAGCAGTGAAAACTAAGTGACCAATCGTGCAGCTACACCAGGATTCTTTAGCTTGATGCAATTATGAATATATTTCATAATTTCTAGAAATACGTTTCCTCTTAGCACAAACAGTTTAATGTGGCAGAAGACATGTTTACTAATACACCCAAATATATTTAGTTCATCTACAATAAATAGCAAAAGGTTGATAAATCATTGTTCCATAATTAGTGTTTCACTGTTCTCCTATTTGGAAATGCTCTAGACATTCAATAAGTATGTATCATTTAATTTATATAATAAAACTTTAAAATTTCCAATTACCAAAGACACCTAGAAAATCTTTTCAATGTATATATATACAATGTAATTATCACTTAAAAGTTTACCTAAATACCTTTTTTTTTTTGAAGATCTAATTAGCTTTATTAAGCAATTCATGAATTTGGCAGCTTTTTGTGTGTGTGTGTGTGTGTGTGTGTGTGTGTTTAGTTTATTAGTTTCAGGTGTACAAGACAAGGTAATACTTAGACGTTCATCATTTATATCCCTCACACTGTGAACCCCCCTCCCCCCATCCACTATCCCTCCGACCTCACACCGAGCCATCACATTATATATATAAAATTATAGTTGGCATTCATTAATGTTTAGCTTCTGGTGTACAATGCCATGATCAGGCATCCACAGTATCCCTGAGGTGGTCTCCCAAATAGGACGCATGTCCATCGGATATCCAACAAAATCTTTACAGCATTATTGAATACGTTCCCCAAATTAATTTTCAGAAAACCCTGAGGCAATCTTGTGGTTACCAGCTGCTTCCTAATCCCTTCACCTTTCCCCTTATCCCCACCCCCCCCACCCCCGCTCATCTAACAACTCTCGGTTTTTTCTTTGTGTCCCCAAAACTGTTTCTGATTAGTTCATTCACATATTCTTTTCTTTAGATTCCGCATATAAGTGAGATCATATGGTACTTGTCTTTCTCTTTCTGACTTATTTCACTTAACATAATGTTCTCTAGATCCATCCATGTTGTTGCAAATGATAAGATTTCTTTCTTCTTTGTGGCTGCGTAATACTCCATTGTATAAATGTACCACAGCTTCTTAATCCAGTCATCTACCGATGGGCATTTCGGTTGTTTCCATGTCTTGGCTATTGTGTAAAGTGCTGCAATAAACATAGGAGTGCATACTGATTTTTGAATTGGAGTTTTGGATTTCTCCGAGTAGATGCCTAGGAGTGGAATTACTGGATCATAGGGTAGTTCCATTTTCAGATTCCTGAGATACCTCCATACTGTTTTCCATAGTGGCTGCACTAATCTGCAATCCCACCAACAGTGCACTAGCGTTCCCTTTTCTCCACATCCACGCCAGCATTTGTTGTTTGTTGATTTATTGATGATAGCCATTTTGACTGGAGTGAGGTGGTATCTCATTGTGGTTTTTATTTGCATTTCTCTGATGGTTAGTGAGGTTGAGCATTTCTTCATATGTCTTCTTGCCTTCTGTATGTCCTTTTTAGAAAACTGTCTCCTCAAGTCCTCTGCCCATTTTTTAATTGGGTTGTTTGTTTTTTTGGAGTTGAGTTGAGTAAGTTTTTTATAGATTTGGGATATTAATCCCTTATCAGATATATCATTGGCAAATATCTTTTCCCATTCAGTAGGATCCCCTTTTGTTTTATTGATGGTTTCCTTTGCTGTGAAAAAACATTTTAGTTTGATGTAATCCCACATGTTTATTTTTTCTCTTACTTCCCTCGTGCGAGGGGATATATCACTGAAAATCTTACTCCGGGTAATGTCCATGAAGTTTCTTCCTATATTTTCTTCTAGATATTTTATGGTTTCAGATCTTTCATTTAAGTCTTTAAGCCATTTTGAATTTATTTTTGTAAATACCTTTTATTTTAATTGTACCTATTTTATACAGTAGTTAAAACTTTGAGATTTCAAAGTCAGTAATTACCAAAGCTATTTTCTTGACATATTTTTTAACAGATAACTAATTATTATAAACCCAGTTAGAAAAAAATTGTTCATAATTTTCAAACGCATGACCGTGTAATCAAACCAAACTAAAACCAACTTTAATATCAAATATTTCACCAGATCATAAAGTATTTGGGTTAGTTTGTATTTTATTTCTTACTTTATATAAGCATTTAATTATAGCTCCGGATGGTGTTACCAGTTTGTGATATTTGATTGATTTCATTAATTTTTATAAGATGTTTGTTCTCTTCAGTTCATGTATACTTAAAGAATTAGAAATGTTGGGGCCGGCCTGGTGGCTCAGGCGGTTAGAGCTCCATGCTCCTAACTCTGAAGGCTGCCGGTTCGATTCCCACATGGACCAGTGGGCTCTCAACCACAAGGTTGCCAGTTCAATTCCTCAAGTCCCGCAGGGAATGGTGGGCTGTGCCCCCTGCAACCAGAAAGCGTCAACTTGACCTGGAGCTGAGCTGCGCCCTCACAACTAAGACTGAAAGGACAACAACTTGACTTGGAAAAAAGGCCTGGAAGTACACACTGTTCCCCAATAAAGTCCTGTTAAAAAAAAAAAGAATTAGAAATGTTAAAATTTCAATTCTGTATGAAACTCTACTTTCAAAAGAGCCTCATAAACTTGATGTGTCATTATAATACCATCTGGGTCAATAAGTCTAAGGATGGATATAACTTGCAAATCCTTCTGATAGTGGTACAAGAGTTGTCAGATAACTTGCCTCTAGCCCAAACTTTAGTTTCCTGATTTCATTCAGGAATTGGTTGTCAGAGGGGCTTGAGGTCTTGAGCTCAGCCAAGAAATGGTGTTTTGATGATTCTCGCCTTCCCAAATGTCATTCTATGTGGCTAGCCTGTCTCAGGCGGGTTCTGTGATAGTAATTAATTCTGAATGCCCTATTCCTTACTTACTCCAGGGAGATTGCCACAGAGACATTTGACACCAAGAGGCTATCTGTCCCACACTGCAGAGTAGCTACATCAGAAAAATAGCCCCTAAATTTTGGGGTTGTAATTTCAGATGGAGATATGAAGAACAGAGAGAGGCAGAAAGGACAAGAGGCATGGCGGACCCCAAGCAAACACTTAAAGGCTTCCCCAAAAGTGTGTGGTATTGTGATTTATAAGAGATATATATTTGGTCATTCAAATGATCACATACATATTTCTCATATATATCTGTTCTTCATTCATGGTTCCTAGCTCACAGCTCCCAAAACCCTTGGAATTTCCTAAGCAATAAGAGCAATGGAAACATTTTATTATAATATTTGGTTTCTTGTCCTCAGTTCCTGAAATCATTTCAGAGCCATAAAGCTAAAATGGGTGTCCTGTTAATCAAAACAAGCTCCTTTGTACCACAACTGGGTTTATGTTAATGAGATGACTTTTGGACCGCACCTAAGAATTGGGGCTAGTTGCCAGTGGAATCAACCAAGAATAAAAGGTTGGAACTTTCAGTTCTACCTCCTGATCTCCAGGGAGGGGAGAGGAAGAGGGGCTGGAGGTTGAATCAATTACTGATGGCCAATGATTTAATCACTCATGTTTATGTAATGAAGCCTCCATAAAAACTCAAAAGGAGGAAGTTCAGAGAACTTCCAGGTTAGTAAACCAGGACATTTCTATATGCCACCATGTTGGGCCCAAACCACATGGGGGCAGAAGCTTCTTTGTTTGTGACCTTATCCTATGTATCTCTTCATCTGGCAGTTGATTCGTATTCTTTAATATTCTTCATAATAAGTCAGTAATCTAGTGAGTAAACAGGTTTTCTGAGTTTCGTGAGCCACTGTAGAAAATTAATCCTGGGGCCTGTGGGAACCTCTGATTTACAACCATTCAGGCAGATACACAGGTAACAACCTGACCTTTCAATTGGCATCTGAACTGGGAGCAATTTTGTGGAACTGAGCCCTGAACCTGTATACCCTGATGCTATGTCCACGTAGATAATGTCAGAATTGAGTTGAATTGTAGGACGCCCAGCTAGTGTTAGAGCATTGCTTGGTGGTATGGGGGAAACCCAAACACACATACATTGGAATTGATACCAGAGTTTTAGTTACAAGTGGTCTAATTATGAGGCACACCAGGAAACCAATAGGAGAAGAGAGGAGTGAGAAGGTAGAGAATAAAAAGCCGATAAAGATTTTCTCATGCTGGTTACCACTGTGGGCAATAGGAGCTCAATCCCATGGGGAACTCTGGGTGACAGTGTACCACACACCTCTGAGTTATTCCAACTAAGGAGCTAGGGAGCTGGGATAATAACCACCAACTCCTCCACCATCGTTGTTAGCAAGCCATTCCAGGCTCATTAACTTTCCTGCACTTCCAGCTTGCTCTGCTCATGGAATGAATGCATGCCCACAGGTAGAAAAAGAAAAGAAAATGTACCCTCAGACAGAGCTACAGGTTTTTGAGTAAGCAGCCTTCAGTTTGTAGAAGTACATGCCAAGGGGATATGGGCACCGACAGTATCTGTTACAACTGCTTTGAAGGTCATTGCCAAATATCCTCAGTATTGTCCTTGACAGTGTTTCCTACCCACAGGATAAATGACTAGTTCTCTCAGATGATAAATGAATTGGTAATGAAGTGTTAATGACTTATATGATGACATTTGCTACTTCTAGATCACATATATGGTTGTAACACAGTCTTTAATGTCATAATCCAGGGCTAAGACATTCAGGCACTGTATCAGCTCTGGATTAAAGGAGACTTTTAACATCCTAAAATCATAACCCACAAATAGGTTTAGCAAGTAGGCCCTGTTTGAAAAGATACCTGATGATCTCATAGGTAAGTCCTATTGGGCATGCCCAATAATTGCTACTTGTATGCAGTTTTCCTTCTTAGGTCACAGCCAACTTTGTGGGATGGTGCCAGGCATTGGTCTAAGAGCTTTACTTGTGTCAACTTATTCGGTCCTCACAACACCATGCTGTAGGTGCTATCGTCATCTTACAGATGAGGTACAGAGATTGATAACTTGGCCAAAGTCTCACAGCTAGTATGTGGTAGAGCATGGATTCAAAAAATCACATAATCTGATTCCAGAGTCTATCTCTCCCATAAATCCCGTCCTGGGATCTATGGATCCCAGGCACAAACTCATGCTCCTGTCTTCACTCCCAAGCCCAAGTCACAAGTCACAATTCCCCCTAAGAAGTGTCTTTCAGCCAATTTTGCCAACTATTTCAAAGTCTCACCATTCTCCCAACTAACACCACCGCATTAGCTCCTTTCCCCATGTACTGGAAGAACTGAAAATTCCACTTTGCCATCGCATGTTGCCCCAGAGAATTAGTTGTATAGATTATAGGGAGTTCAGACTAAGACCAAAGAAATAAATCAAGGTCCCACTGACCCCAGGTGCTGTATGGAGGAAAGAGCACTGAGCTCTGGAAATTGGTGAAATATGGGTTCTGATCCCAACTCTTCCATGGGCTGTGCAATCTTGGCCAAGTCATTTCATCTCTCTGGGCTTCCATTTCATTATTTGCCATAAATGATTCGAACTAGACAACCTATAATGTTCCTAATAGTCCTAAAACCCCATGACCCTGGATTCAAAATTGTTTCTCAATCATACTGCTAGGTGGAGGCAATATTTTATGTTCCTCGTTTATGAGCAATTGACATAGTCCTACTGTTGGAGGTCCTCCCTTTTCAGAAGCCACATCATTTCCAAGCCACAGGCACAGAAGGCTGTTGGGTATCAGTATCAGAGACCAAATGGAAGAAGCAGAACCCTAAAGAGCAAGTCAGCAACCACACGAGGCTCCTTACCCCAGGCTCAGTTTCACAGGTTTGGCAGCCCCCGATTTTTCTTACATGAGGGGAGCATACGGAAAAAGTATCTCAGCAAAGTCATTTTTCTTTTTATAATAATATTTGTTGGTATCTAAGGAAACGGGAACCAGATGACAGGTCCTAAACATGGTCAGACCAAGCATAAATACACTCAAAGAATAAACCTTATATTAAATAGACTGCCTCTTTTTATAATTAACCTTTGACTATGAAAATTTTCAAACCTATGCAAAACCTAGACAGAATACTATAATGAGTCTCATGAACCCATCACTCAGCTTCTACAATTTTCAATTCCTTCCTTTGGCTAATCTTGTTTCATTTCTACCCCTCCCAGTTCCCCCAACTCTGGATTATTGTGAAGCAAATCCTTATCATCATATCATGTCACCTATATATATTTCGATACGTATCTCTAAAAGACAAGGATTCTTTTTAAAAGCATAACCGTTATTGTGGTTTTTAAAAATCTTTTTAATTAGCATATTTTAACATTAATTCTTTAATATCAAACAATATCCAGTCAATGCTCAAGTTTCTCCAATTGTATAGTTTTTAAACAAGTAGATTATCTAAGTCAGTATCCAAATACAGTCCACATACTGAAGTTGATAAACATGGCTTTTAAATCACTTTAAATACATAGCTTTTTCTTCCATAATTTTTTTTTCTTGTAATTTAGTTGTTGAAGAAACTGGGTCATTTTTCCTGTAGTTTCCCAGAGTGGATTTTGATTATTGCATCCTCACTGTGTCACTTAATGTTTCTCTGTCCATACTATTTTCTGTGAGTTGGCAGTGAGATCTAGAAGTTTGATCAGATTGAGGTTCAATTTGTGGGCAGTGTGTAATTTGTATTTCTATTAGTGGGCAGTGTGTAATTTGTATTTCTATAATATCCATCTGTCTGTCTTGTTGTGATGTTTGCAGTTATTGATCGTTACCTAAATCCATTAATTCATTTGAGTGCTTCTTTCTATTGGATTAGTCATTGTTTCTACGTCTTTTCTGTGGGCACAGCTAGGAAAGGAGTTTGTTTGTTTAAAAACCATATAACCAGTTCATACTGGTACTTCCAATTTATATCCAAAGGATATTTTCTTAATCTCATTCTTGCATTCATATCTCCTTTTCTCATGTTGAAATTTCAGTCTTCAATGGCAAAAATCGTAATTACTCATTTTCTCTTTCATGAAACACACATAAGGCCTCGTAATGACAATACTGACACACCACCAAAAATGATTACTAAAAACGACTAAACTTTTTTTATAGTTTATGGGATGTTTGTTTTGCAGGGATTTTTTTCATGTTGTGTGTATCTCATTAAGAATTTAGAGACAAATGCCTGTGTTTTATGGTCACTTAAAAGAGTTTTTATTTGTATGGTTATGCAACCAACTTGATACACACTCACGTTTATTTGCTTCTTATTGCTTCTTAATTTTAGGGATTAGTTTTTAAATTGAATTTTGTTTTACAGTGAGACATTTATGTGGTTTCAAAGTCAAATCTGTAACACAAAAATAGAGAGGTGTAGCTTTGTTCCAGTATTATTTCTTCCCTTCCAATAGGTAACTATGTTTTTATTAGAATTTGTTTTTAATCTCTTTTTGTTTAAAAAAAAATTAACACTTGTTTTTTATTTATTCTTCCATTTCTTTTATAGAATAGCATAATTTACATACTGTTATCCACCTTACTTTTTTTTTTAACACTACATTCTAAAGATAACTCCAAAGCAATGTATAGAGATGTTCCTCATTTCTTTTTATTCCTATGTGGTACACCATTGCATGGATGTTCCAATAATTTGTTTAATCAGTCCTCTGCTGATGGATTTGGATAACTTCCAGGTAGAAATTCCAGGTTTCCCAATTAGCCTTCATTGACGCTTCAGGGGAAGAGCCCTTCATTATTGCTAGGCAGAGGCAGACGTTCTGACTTCACAGTAGGTCTCCACTGATACAATCCTTTTCCCAAATAATGCTGCAATAAATAGGAAGTGTCTTTTTTCTGGGTTTGTTTTTGTTTGTTTGTTTGTTTGTTTGTTTGTTTGTTTTTGGTAAGGTTCACACATAGAGACTTAAAGGAGAAATTCTTCCTGCGTCTATTCTCAACCCTTTGTATCTTTCTCATCTTTGTGTCCTATGGTCTGTCCACTACTGTGGGCTGTTTGATGACCCTCTGACCCTGAGGGAGGACCACAAACTCCACTCCTGTTAGATGAAGTTTACTGCCCATGCTTTGAGGGGGAGCAAAAACAGAAAAACAAAATAGAACTTACAGAATATTTGGCCAGAGCTTTAGGCTATACCTCTAACTTATGACAATAGGCATAAAATATTGGTAGTTGAGTGTCCAAGCTCATTATTTAGAAGACTCAAGAAAAGGAAAGTATATAACATTTATCCATATTTTTGCTTATTATGTTCTTCCTTCCTGATGTTCCAAGATTCCTTCTTTTGTCATTTCCTTTCTGTTTAGACAACTTCCATTAGTCATTCTTTTTGGGTAGAACAGCTGACCAAAAAAAACTCTCTTAATTTTTTTTCATTCCTGAAAGATATTTTCACTGAATATTGAATTCTGGGTTGACAGGTTTTTTGTTTATTTTTTTCTTTCAAGCCCTTGAAAAATGGACTCCCTTCTGGCGTCCATGGCTTCTAATGAGAAATCATCTGTCATTTGAATTGTTTTCCCTCCAAAGGTAAGGTATTATTTCTCTCTCACTGTTTTCAAGAATTTTGCTTTGTCTTAATTTTAGAAGTTTGACTATGATATGTGCTTGCTGTGGATTTCTTTGGATTTAACCTATTTGAAATTTACTCAGCTTTAGATTTATGTCTTTTGCCAAATTGGGGGAATATTCAGACATTATTCCTTTGAGTACTTTTTCAAGCCCACTTCCATCTTGCTTTTATTTCAGGACTCCTGACATTAATGCTACATTTTTTGTTATAGTTCCACAGGTTCCTTGGACTCTGTTCTTTTTCTTTATTTTCTTTTTTCCAATCTATTTTTCCTCTGCTGTTCATAATGGGCCATTTCTATTGTTTTATATTTCAGTTCACTCATTCTTCCTTTGTTCCTTCCATTTTTGATATTCAGCCCATCCTTTGAGATTTTTATTTTGCTTATTGTATTTTTCAGTTCTAAAATTTCTATTTGGTTCTTCTTCATATCTTCTATTTCTTCCTTGTGATTTTCTGTATATTAATTTGTTTCAAGCGTATTTGTAATTATTTTCCGAAGTATTTTATGATGACTGCTTTACATTTTTGTCAGAAAATTCTAACATCTCTCTCATCCCAGTGTTGGCACTTTTGTCTTTTCATTCAGTGTGAGATCTTCCATATTTTTGGTATAATGAGTGATTTTGGACTGAAACCTGGACATTTTGAGTATAGGTAAACTTCTCCAGATTTTACTTGGTTCTAACTTATAATAGAGACATGAGTACAAGATATATTACATAATCCTTTTAATTATACTATAAGAAAAATAACAGCCAAAGCACAATAATAAACAGTAATTAGCACTTGATCTCATTGTTGGGGAACAAGAGGGAGTGGAGGTGGCTGGCAAACTGGAGAGTGATTGCGCCACCTAAAGGTGGCAGCTGTTACGTAGCTCTTACTGATTGCTGATGAATAGGATTGCAGACTTAACATTGCCAGATATTCTCACTTTTTTAGGAGAAAGCAGGCATCCAAATTTTTGTATGTAAGTTCTCTATTTTAAAATTATGAAAACTAATTTATATTATTTAAAACAATGTGTTGATCCATAATACCATGAAGGCCAAACTAAATATAACAGTGATCAGCAAATAGTCTATGTGTAGCCAGTTGACAACCTGTGCTTTATAAAAATATTTTTTTCCAAGATAAGATTTAGTGCCTGAAATTTATTTTTTGTTTTAGAGAGAGAATATGCTCTCATGTGATTGCTCACAGGAAACCAAGAGTCAAGATGTGAATCCTCATTAATATTTGGAACTGGAACTGGACCAGCAGTCTGGAGGAAACTCAGCCTGGACAGCACTTTTGTCTCACTAGTGGTGTTATTTAAGAATAAATAACCCAGCCTTGGAAAGATGAATTGATGAAGGAATCTTATCAGCTAATAGAAGGGCTCTTTGGGGGCCTAAAGGTAAGACCACCCACAATGGGTAGGACTGAGGCTTTCCCTAAAAGGAATGGACATTCCCACTGTCAACCATCCTGAGAACAGAAGACGCCTGAAAAAGAAATAAGAGGTTGGAGAATGAGGCTTAGACTGAAGATGAAAAAGTGTTGCAAAATGACCTAAGCTGCTTTGTCCACTCCCCACATATCAGTGTCTAACTAGTAAAGATCTGCAGCCTGTAATTTAGAGGTAGGTGGGAGATGCATGTCTTCTTTCCCATAAACTCCTGTCAGACAGTTACACTGAAAGCAAAACTGAAACACAATTCTGCCGCTAGTACAAATCTTTTTTAGCAAACAGGAACAAAAATACTCAAACAATGTATTCTGGAGGCTCAGGAAATTCTTAGCTGTCTCAAATAAGCACATCACATAAAAGATTCCTTTTTAAGAAAATAGAATTTTTTGACATCAGTGTTAGGATGGACTCCTGCTGTAAATTGTGCAGCATAGTACCAACAGTGTTGATCCTACAGTTCTGCCCTAAAAGTATTAATTAGGATTCCCTGATCCGTATATCCCATTCATGCAGGGGTGGAGGTACCTACAAAATCTTTCTAAGCAATCATGTACCTTAGCATGACTCATTTCATCAATGAAAGCATATTCTTATCATTCCTTATGCTACTCACTCAGTACAAATTTAGTACAAATTTAGATAATGATATTTGAAGTGTTCATTGCTGCCTCCTTTGAATAAGGACTCCTGATTAGTCCTTCAAATGCTAATTTCCCATTGAGTGTGGATCCCTCCACCCAAGGTACTGATTTTGTTAATACACACGCATGCACACCCACACACACACAAAAATACACCGTCATCTACACACATCCAAGCACACGTGCATGCATACCCACATACAAACACAGGCACACACACAAATACACATAAACATACACACTCATACATCATATGGCCTCTAAAGCTTGCTTTTGAATCTACATACACCCCTTAGTTGATATTTGACCTGGGATCAGTTACTTACCCTCTTTGTGTCTCAGTTTCTCCTTCTGTTAAATCAGGATGATAATAGAACTTAGCTTACAGGATTGCTATAAAGATTAAATGAATTAACATATGCAAAATGCTTAGAACAGAACCTGGTATATAGTCAAGTCTATAGAAATGCAAGCTGTTGTTATTATTATTAATAATGTTAACATTTTAGTGATTAGTTTTAAAGTAAATGTAAGGCAAGTAACAACAGAGAATTCCTCCCTCTCTGTTGAGGTTGAGTGGGCAGCAAGGTTTGCCAAGAACCTGATTCTAAGGAGTAGAAATAAGCTTGATGGAGCTCCATGAATTGGGAGGAGAACATTGGTCCCTTCTCCAGGGCAGCAGGCTGGAATCGGAGTTGAGACCAAAGCAGAGAAGATCCTGGGCCTATGGGCCTCAAGGACAGTCACATCCAGTAGCCAGCAGATAGTCTCTCTACACGTTATAACTCCCTCTTCTTACTCTGAGTCATCAATAAAATCTTAAAAGATACACCTGTCTGAGCAGTTTTATGGGGAATTAAGGGAAAGCATATGTCCACATTTGAGCCAGAGAAATAAAAGAGGCAGTGATAGGAGGAGTTGGGGGTAAGGGAGTGAAGAAGGGGGCGTCCAGAGTTACAGGCACAGTGGCCTGTGGCTAAGCAGAGAGGCAGTTCATATCCAGGTGACTGCAAGGCATAGATGAGGTGGGGCCTGAGGAGGCAGCACCTGCCAGGAAATACCCCAGGACAATTGGGAAATGAGGAGAGACCCTTGAAAAAAACAGGTGAAGGTCTTGCTCTCACTGAGAGGAGGCATTCACACAGCAGCAGATTTAATGTAATCTCCTTTACATACTCACATGAGTGAGACCTAACTGTTATTTGGTCCACACCCATTGTATAGATATGTAAACTTAGGCTCAGAGGCAATAACAGTAATAACAGCCGGTAGTAATAGCCAGTAAATAACAGAGCTGGTATTTGCACCGAGTTGGACTGACCTCAAAATCTATACTGTACTTCCTACAACAGGGAAGGAATTCTGGGAAAATGTGTGGATTTAGTCAGACTTTATGAACAACATGGGAGGAAACCTTAGAAATTAGACATTCTAATGGTGTGACCTAGGGAGAACATACTAAAAGCCTACAACTGGAGAGCTAGAGGGTTAGCAGGAGGCAGAGTATTTTCTGCCAGGGAATGATCTGCCAATTGACCAAAATAGAGTTAAGTCATGTGATCACTAAATGTGGTCACATATGTTGCATCAAAATTGATGAGTTTCCACTAGACAGTATTCATTGAATGCACTGGAAGTCTACGATTCTGGATGAACACAGAGAAAATAAAAAACACACTGTCCAGAAAGATTGCTTCTTGGCAAGTGGACCCACAAGAGTTCTGACGGCCATGCCTCTGAGCCTAGCCTAAAACCAGCCATGGGCCACAGCTTTTCTCAAGCCTGGTCAGAGCTCCAATGTAGAGAGAAAATGTCTTTGAGTCAGATCAAGCCAGTGGCTAAGAAACATAACTTCCTGTGTGTCTCAGTGTGTTGATCTGCCAACAGAGGAGGGGAGGGGTCCCACTGAATGGGGGGTACCGTCTCCATCTTCAATGTGACCCCCCCCCCAGATCTCACTGAAAGAGAGATGGACATGCAATGCCTTTGAAAGCACAGCAGTCAGTGGTGTATTGTTAAATGGTTGGAAACTGGTTGGTACTTAGGGGGGAAAGCTCGAATTTATAGTGTTTGTCAATTTCCATAGTATAACTATTTCACCATAACCAATCTCAAGCAACCAATGTGACATCACTGAACATGGAGTTGGGAAGAGATGCATGATAGCACACCATTATATAGTACAGATATGACTGAAATAAATGAACTTAAGAGAATAGATCTAAATGGAATATAGCAAAACAATTAAGTGGTACTTTTTGAGTATTAATTATCTTTGTTTTATATGATTTATTTAACTGTAAGTTTATCTAACTTAATTTTTAATATTCACTGTATTTAACAACTGGCTAAAAAAATTTCTGAAAATTTAACAGTTGGCTCTTGTGAAGTGGTACGGCCAGAACCAACCCACCACTAAGCCCGTGTTTTATTTTATGGATAAGTATTGACTAAAAGGCGAACTAGCAAAATGATGGGCTTTTTCAAAGGGGCAAATCATCCAAGGAGGTAACACAAACAAACAAAGTAATCTAAAGCAATCTCAAAGAGTTTTTTTACTTATATTATGTCAGAATAGGTTTGCACATTTTTATCAAAATTTGTTGTATTTTTTTAATTTACTGCAGATGATTTATAGAATTGGGAATTCTCTGGTCTATTGAGCCCCTCACAGACTAAATCAAAGGCCTAACCTAGTCTTCCACATGTTTCCACTCTAACAAAACACAACAGGCACCATCTTTATAATTTTATCTATCTCAAAAATAACATAAATGGGGCACAGAGGGTGGGTAGGGGAAGACTGAAAATGAAGAAGATGAACTGGTGGTTTAGTGCCACTTCGCTCACAACAAACTCTATCAAATTGAATGCTGCTCCCAAAGATCAAAGAGGCAGATGGAGACATGTGGAAATCAACAGGACGCACTGGAGCAATAAAAGGTCAAAGATACGGATAATCCCTCCTAGTGAGGATTGCTGCTCATGAGTGTGTCCCCCTTGCCCAACACAAGATTCAGCAGATGCACCATGGTCTCTGGTGCTCACTCCAGAGTGGTCCCATCCTTCATATGGTGGTCCCATCCTTCAGAAGCAAGCTCAGTGCCCTCAAATGCAGAAAGGTCAATCTCAAGAAGGAATCGCTAAGCAAAATGAATCTACCCTATGGGAAAATCCAGCTCCCTGCTACACCTGTCCAGAGTTCTGAGGAAGAGCTTCCGAAGAATAAGTACGTTATTGAAAGGCTTACAAGGAGTTTATAAATTGTACACCTCACTTCCAAACCTCCATGAATTATTAATGAAAATCAATTTACTACCACTTATTTTGTAACAACTGAATAATAAACCACACCAAGGTTAGGTTATCCTTAAACTGATAATGGCCTCACCCATGATGAGCTTAGTTTCTGTGAGGAAACCTTCAAGTTATTTTATAGGATTGTTTCCCGCAAGCTAAATCTAGCCACCATCTGGCCCCAAAGCTTTAAGGGAAATTGTATTTTTCCCACTAGAAGCTACCTCCTCAGAGTCTGCCTTTTTTCCCTGGATACAATCTCCTTCCTTGAGCTCCTGACCATAAATTTTATCCGATTTAAAACATTTTAGTGAATCTGCTGTGAAACATTTAGACTGTCAATAACACCAAGAAAATTAAAAATAACTCCTTGCCCACATATTTTCTATGTTCTACATAAATCCTCATTTAAGACGTACAGAGTATACAATTTATGGCAAATCATGTTCTCACATAACTAGAAGAAACTTTTCCAGGTTTCTTTAAACCATCTTCCTTCTTGACATTCATAAATGTAACATCTGGGAATAGGAAATTCAAAGAACAGTCTATCAAAAGAAAACTAAAAAAATATTGCCCATTAGAAGGGCATAAATTTGATTGGGTGAGATTTCCTGAAATTTCACAAATGAGACACTCAGCACAAATGGAAAAGGACTATGATCTCCAGGAGGGCAAGAGGTCAGAATTATACTACCATCCCCTCATACTTGGCAGAAGGCCATAAACTTCATTCAGAAGTGTCTTGGTGGCACCAGGCAAGAAGTGTCGATAACCTGGGTCCTAGTCCCAGCGAGTTTGAACCAGTTGGGAAAGTCGCTTCTCTGAACTTCAATTTGCTCATTTTCTAAACAAAGGGGTTGGTCTAGAAGACTCTAGAACAGCACTCTCTAATAGAACTTTCTAAAGAATAAAAATGGTATATATTGTGATGCCCAGTATGGTAGCCACCAACCCTATGTGGCTAGTGAGCATCTAAAATGTGCCTATTGAGACCAAGGAACTGGATTTACATTTAATTAATTTAAATTGAAAGAACTCCCTGTGGTTAATGGCTACCATATCAGACAGCACAGCTCTAGAACATGATCTCTAAGAACCTGTCCATGTTTGTCATTCTAGAACTCTCTAAATAACCCTGCCTCCACCTTCCTCTTCCCACTACCTGGTCATTGTGACGTGTGATGAATCCCTCCCATAACTCCCACCAAACACACACACATAGACACACACACACCAGAAACGCTTAAATTCAAGACTAAAGTTAGCTGTCTTCCTCAAAACAAACAGTAGGTGTCTCTATTACTCTGAGACATCCACTGCTGGAATTTCCTCAGCTGCTCCAATGGTTAAAGCAGACCTTGGCCTAGCCAGTGTGCTGTCACTCAGCTGTAACTAGGCTCAGGAACCAAGTCACTGTACAGGAATCTCCCCTAAATATAGGACTACTGGGCCATTGCCCCAAGGAGCAGAAAGTCAGGCTTCTCACAGGCCCCCAGGCAGCTGCCCAGCCAGTCACCTCCAGTCGTTCTCCCCCACCCCGTGGGCCCCAGGGTCCCCTGCACATTTCCTCAGAGAGTCCCACACTTTGGCCAGGACAAAATCACAAAGAAAATGTAGATCAGTATACATTTTTCCGAGACTAAATTCTTCAAATTAATTTAAAAGGCATTCCCCAGCTTCTGAAGAAGTTCAGGTACTTCATATCTAACTATCCTCCCACCTAAGAGACAGAAACTAGCTACAAAGTAAAATAAATGAAAAATAGAGTGGAGGCAATTCTTAGGACACTGAGAAATTCAGGGCTAGAATCCAGATTTTCTGCAGCTCTCCATCTGTTGTAGACAGGCTGACTTGGGTTGACCAGCTCCTTCATTTTAGGGAGATCATTTCAAACATCACTGTTACACAGATACTCTTGCACAGACATCACCATTGCACAGACCTCACAATTGCAGACACTCTTGCTCAGATATCACTGCTGCACAGTGGTTAAGAGCTTGGGCTCTGGCGTCAGCCTGGATTTGCATCCCAGATGCACAATACATACACTCTCTTTGTTGTGTTCCTTAACTACCCTAATCATGAGTTTCCCCAGGTATAAAGTGGACCGTTAAAAAACTGCAAGAGATCATCACAGTGGCAGGTTTCTACATGTATGTTAGCTATTATTTAAAAAGAGAAGCTCCATCCCTCAGCTCAGCTATATAACTGCTGTGCCATCTTTACCTCTCAAAAATGGTGCCACTCTGAAGATGTTCCTATTAACGTCTTAGTGGAACTACCTCATTCATTATTTTCTCAGCTTAATGGAAATGTTTTATTTTGTTTTAACTAAAGACATCTTAACCAAGACTTTGCTTTTCATAATCGGTCAGCTTAAAGCCTCCACCTACACATACACACACTCTTTCTCCCCATACCATCTTCTACACCTCACCCCATATCCAACAGCCTAGGGCACCCACTACAACCCTTTCCAGATGCCAGTTAAGGAGATAAAGAGATCTCATTCTCAACTTACCCTCAAGTACCCACATGAGAGGTAATTAAATCTAATAAAGTGGTCTGTGGACATAGCAAACACTATAACCCAAATGGCCTAGTGTCCACAGGAGTCCCCCAATAGTTAGCTCTATTCTCCCACAACCTAAGATGTGGTTTGCAGCCTCTGAGCATTTACTCTAGTAAAATGTGGTGTGTCTAACTCAAGCAGCTAGGGAGCTACCACTCCCTGCCCAACAGCTATGCTTTCAAGTGGTTTAGTACATGGCCACAAAATGGTGTCTCTATTGAATGCTATAAAAAGTCAAATGTATAATACATATCTATTTCTTCAAATTCACCCAAACCAAAAAATAAATCCACTGTCTCACAGACTATCAATAAAATAACTCAAAAAAGTCCAAATAAACACAGAACAAACACTTAAAATACACTAAAGTGAACTTTAAAGATTTTTTACATTATAATTCATTGTAATTTAGCCAAATTCTTTTGCAGTGTTGACATGGACTATTTAGTGAACTGGCCACATTCAACAATATCTCTCTCTATAAAAGGCAAGAATATATTACAAGTTCACTCTTCTGTCAAAGGTACAGTTAATATAGACAAACAGGAAAGCCTCCAAGGCCTTAGCCTTAGGCTTTGCCTATGCACCTGCACCTCAAAGATATTCTCTCTCCTCACTTTTCTCTCTTCCCTAGTAGTAGACTGCTGTTGTTTGTTACTCAGTTCTTGCTATCCTGGGGGTGGGAAGTGGGGAGCTATTTTCTGTTATTCACATTCAGACCCAGTCTTAGGCAAGCACTCTGTACCTTGGTCTTAGGTGTGAGGACCTCGTTGATTCTATCTCTCCCCTAAAGGCAGAGGACATTTTACTGTCTCTCCCTCATAAATAAAGTGTTGTTTGTTTAGTCTCTTTGCTTCCCCCAGCTACAATGTATCTTCATCTATGCCATGAGGGTGAGACTATTTGCTGCCCTTTCCTTAGAAACCTAGAGCTGTTGCTCAGTAAAGAAAACAGGGCTAAAGCATCCTAGGAGAGCTTAGTGCCCTTCCTACAACGGTGGCTGCTCTTCTCCCCTGTACTAGAAGGGAAGGTTCCCCCAGCCTCCTGCCTTCCCCCCTATCTTTCTCATAGTGAGGTCCATAGAGAAAAGTCTGCAAGCAGTGCAAACTCTCCTTGTGTCTATAGCTCCCAGGGGCACTATATTCTCATGTTAACGCACACTCAGCCTTTAGCAAATTCATTTTAAAATTCACCTGAATTTTGGTGATCAGCTTCTGTGATGTCCAGCCTCTCTTCCCATCATGCTTTGCTCCATGTAAGCAAGTCATTTCTCCTAGAGGCACCTGTCTTCCCTTAGATTTCAGGCTCTTGGCTGAACTGCAGCTTCTACTTTGAGAAGTTCAAGAAAAATTATCTTTTTTTTTTTTTTTAGATTACCCAGATTTTTCTTTGTTGTAAAGGTAGAATTAACGCTATTTTCAACTTTCTACATCCTAAGCAAAAACCAGAAGTCTGCAGCCAGGGTGCTATAAAGATCAACTACCTGTAAATTATAATCCCCAAGAATTAAGACAGAAGTAGAGGTAGAGAAAGTGACAAGATAGGATCTAAAATTGTCAAATGAGGAGGTGCCTCAAAAAGCTAAACATACAATTACCATAAGACCCAGCACTTTCACTCCCAGATATATAACTGAAAAGCAAGGACTTGAACAGATACTTGTACACCAATGTCCATTGCAGCATATTCACAATAGCCAAAAGGAGACAACCCAAATGTCTATCAAAAGATGAACAGATAAACAAGATGTGGTATATACATACAATGGAATACTATTCAGCCATAAGAAGGAATGAAGTTCTGGTACAGGCTACAAGTGAACGAACCTAGAAGATGTTACGCTAAGTAAGCGAGACAAAAGAACAAATATTATTGTATGATTTTACTTATATGAAATATCTAGAATAGGCAAATTCACAGAGACAGAAAGTAGATTAGAGGTTACTGAGGGCTGGGAGAAGGGAATGGGGAATTATTACTGAATGATTGCAGAGTTACTGTTTAAGGTGACCAGAAGGTTTTGAAAACAGATAGTGGTAATGGTCACACAACACTGTGAATTCACGCTTAAAATGGTTAAAATGAATTGTACACTTAAACTGTACACTTAAAATGGTTAAAATGGCAAATTTTATGTTACATATATTTTATCAGAATTTTTAAAAATTAGTACTAGTATATATCAAAAACCATTGAATTGTACATTTTAAATGGGTGAATTGTATGGCATGTAAATTATTTCTCAATAAAGTGGTTTAAAAAAAGAAAGGAAGTGAGGGGGACCGTCCTCGTGGTCACAGTAGCTGCAGCAACAGTGACGTGGCGAGTGATCTAGTGGGGTGTCATGAGATGCAAAGCTGCAGGTTGGGAAACGAGGCCGAGAATGGTTTAGCAGCTTTGTTACCTAGAAAATCTACCACATAGAAACCTCTGGCCCAAGGCCACACCTAACCGACCAAATTACAACCAGAAAAACTGAGTGAGGACCTCATAAAAATCTCTTCTCGTGACAAAATTTACTCTAAGTCTAAACTTCAAAAAGTCAGAGAAGTTACAATTATAGTTTTTCCACCCACCCCACTTCAGGGAAATCCTATTCCCATCCATGTCCTTCCTCACTGGGAGGCACAGATGAGCTGCCCGAAACCACACCACAGGGTAGGAGAAGCAGGAGCTTCTTGTCATCTCTACTCTCTAGGAGTTGGCCCACTCCACTCTTCCCTGGCCCTCTCTCTTTGTGGAAAACTCATTATCACTGAGTAAAGTACTTTAAACCCCTTTTATCTGTCCCTTCCATTCCCTCACCACAGCTTCGGTTAGTTCAGACCTAAACAATTATTTCCTAACTAGTCACCACGTCTCTAGCCTCACTCTCTCCACCATTACAGGAAACATTCAGCCTCACCCTCCCAAACATAAGTTTTTGCCAATCTCCTCCCAATCAGCTGCCCCTTCCTCAGTAAGCATTCATTTCAGGTAAAAATTGGGTCATGTTATGCAAATGCCACTCCAAGACAATTTCCAAATCCCCCCTTCCAACAGATCGCTGCCTCTTCACCCTCTTATATTAGGTTGTTGCAAAAGTAATTGTGGTTTAAAAGGTTAAAAATAATTGCAAAAACCACAATCACTTTTGCACCAACCTAATACTATCCAGACATTCTGGAGCTGTCGCTCCCTCCACATTGGTTCTAGAGTGACCTATCTTTAAAGAGGACAGAATGCTGGGCCTCTGCTGCTGAAAACATTTCACTGGCTCTCCATTGTCTCTGTGATGGTCCAAACACCCTACTTATCATGGTGCTAAAAGTTCTCCATAATGTTCCTATCCGTCTACCCTCCCACTGCTTCTCACACTAGGCTCCTGAAACACTGAGTTAGTTATAGTTCCCTAAATAATCCAGGTCCTAAAGGCCAAGATTTATCTATTTATTTAGCACAGTACCCAGCATATAGGAAGCACTTACTTTTAGATGTATTTAGTGAATGTACTTATTGAAATCATATTCTATATCAATTCCATATGTTAGGAAAATTATTACACACTTTTAAGTGTGTAGGAAGCAGCATATGTATCCTACTAGATATGTTGATAAGGCAACATCCACTTTTCATGCCTATTATAGTTTCTGGAAAACAGTAGCCCCTCATTAAATATTGGGTGGATAAATGGATGGATGAATAGATGGACAGATAGAAGAAACTGGACTATAAGAAAAGATGAGTGTGTCACTCTTATTGCTTTCATTTGTACAACAGGTTCTTGAGTACAGCAATCATGTTTTAATTCATCTTTGCATTTTTGGAGCTCAGAACAGTCTAACACAGAAAGTTTTCAACAAATGTGTGAAGAATTAATGAATGTGTATTTACATGAATTATATAAATAGTATTTACATTATAAACCTTGGCTTAACATGTAGATACACAGTTGAAATAAATATCTTATGTGTAAATCCAAGTAGAAAGAGAAATAATCTGATATTAAAAGTACATTAGAAAGTGCTACTAACTAGAAAATAAAGTCTGAGTCATTAAAAGGCATCCCTAGCAGTAAAAATAACATGTAAAAATTATATCTGTAAATGTCACCTATCTTTTGGGTTACCTATATTCCAAAAGAAAGATTGGCAAAGTAAATGACATTATAGGTCATATGTAGAAGATAATTTTTTAACTACAACATCATTTCTTAAAACAACTTTTATCTTTATTAACAATTGTTATCGCTTAAAGTGTGTTCATTATAAAGACGTTATAGCAATAATTAAATAAAAGGAAGAAACTAAACGATCATCTATATATAATCACTACCAAGACATAATGCTTGTTAACACTTGGTATTAAAATGTGTTCTAGTATTTTTACTTTCTGTGTATTTACACATATATTTGTGTGTATGTAACTTGCTTACACAAAATGAGAATATTGTGTCACCTGCTTTTTTATTTAGCAATTGTCTCAGAAAAGCAAAGCCTAAGGCCCAGGCTCAGGTGCTACTATTTTATTAAGTAACGGTTCTCCCAGGGAAAAGAGGGAGAGACAGGGAAAGACTATTGCTGGCTTTGAAGCTGGAAGGAATCCACAAGCCAAGAAACACAGGTGGCCTCTAGAAGCTGAAGAAGGCAAGGAAATGAATTCTTTCCTAGAACCTCCAAAAAGAAATGCAATCCTAGTGACACCTTTATTTTAGCCCAGTGAGACCCACATCAGACCTCTGACCTACAGAACTGTAAATAATAAATTTGTATTGTTTTAAGTTTGTTAATAATTTGTTACAGCAGCTATGGGAAATTACCTAATTCTACCTAATTCCTTATTTGGGGGCATTTAGATTATTTTCAACTTTTTCTCATTATGAGCAATAATGCATTGGAGTTCCTTATAGCCAAATTTATATGTATCTCCACAGTTTTTTAAAATTCATAGATATGACTTGTTGAGTCAAAGATCATTCAAAATTTAATAACCTCTTATATTGCCTTTGAGAAAGATAGTAGCCATTTCAAATAACATCAACACATGGGAATTTCCAATAACAGAAAGTATCCTTTTCATTTTTTAATTTTTAGCAGTTTAACAGGTAAAACTAGTACCTAAATGTTTTACATTGCATTTTTATTATTGATAACTTGTGCTATGTTGTTATGCATTCCTCCATAGATTAGGAACATAGCAGCCATTTTTATTTCTTCTTTTGTAATTTACATGTTCAAATTCTCTGATCAGTTTTCTTTTCAGATCAGATGAAAAGGTTTTCATCTTTTCTTATTACTTTGTAAAAATATCCATTTGTGTCACATACATTGAAAATGTTTGCAATTTGACTTTATGATTAGTGTTTTAAAGTACAGAAGCTTTAACTTTTTCATAATTGACTTTCAATTTTTTTATGATTTCTGCCATTGATGTCATATGTCAAAGTCCCTTTTTCATTTGTACATGTAGATAAATATTCATCTGTACCTTCATTTAGTACTTTTGTAATTGAATGGTGTGAGTTAAGAATCCAACTTCAGTTTTTCCCTGATGATTACCTAGCAGTCTCAACAATGAATGCATCCAATATCTATCCTTTCCTCACTAGAATAAGTTTACAGGTGACATTTCAAAACAATTTCTGATATAGACTCAAATTCTCAGCTTTTTAAAATAAACTCATATTTGAAGGTGAAAAAATGGTCCAAAGAAGAGCAATTTCTTATTTAATGTTCTTAGCTTATCACAGTCTCCATCGCTTCATATTTACCCTTTAAGATTGGAAATGACTCTCCTGTGAAATGAGTAAGTCACCACACCATTGCTAAAATTCCAGTAATAAAACACCAAGCTCTTAGGCAGCATAAGAGAGAAAGAAGAAACCCACATCCTTTGTGTTTCATCACATATCACTAATGTCAATGCCTGAAACTAAATGCTCTCCATATGTGGGTAACAGAATCCATGAAAATCCCTATTCCTTTCTCTTTCCTCATGGCCATATGTCTCCTTCTAATTCCTAGAGGTAACACATATTTTCATGTGCTTTTCAGTTTTGCTGAGGAAATAGAATTCTATATTTGTTTAATTTATGTTTAACACTGTGTACAAAGGAAAAATAAATCGTAACTTCCAAGAATTTTTAATGTTTCCATTTGTCTCTGCTATAAAAAAAGACATTGACTTTTTAAGATGAAAATGTACCCTTATGTGTCTGCAGCAAAAATATGAAAGCATTAACTATATCTGGTGGTTCTCATAAATTCAGGCCAGATCTGCAGGCCAAAACCTTTCAGTGAAAAACAGACAAAGCCACTAAATTGGGGATGTATAGATTACTTATTAACTGGACCTCACAGTCATACAAATACAACTGAATATTTATAGCTCTCAGATAAGTCTTAAAACTTTTGGAGTCAGAATATGTTTGTGAGTGTCTGTCTCCACTGGTAGGGTTGTGAGAAAGCAGTAACACCAGTGTAAGATAATCCAATGAACTATACATAGATGCCAACATTTACTAAATCCTACAATTAAGCACAGCAGTATTCTAAGTGTTTTACAGACAATAATTCATTTAATCTTAATTATCGTTGTTTTCAGTCCCATTTTACATATGAGAAAACTAAGGCACCGACAAGTAAGTTAACTAAAGTCATCAGCTAGTAGGGCTAGATTCAGGTTCTTAACCGCACACCACATCTTGTCATTCAATGATACCTTCAGGGCTGGGATTCTTAAAATGGGATCCATAAACTCCTTCAAGGCCCTGAATGGGCATCAAGAAGTCTGTGAATCTCCCAAAACTGTATGCAAATATTTACGTATGTATGTGTATCTATACTGGTATGTTTGAGAATCTGATATTTCAAAAATAAAAAAAGATAGTGTCACTACTTTAGGAGAACAATACTTCACAATGGAAAGAATGTGGTTTTTCACATGATGTGGAATTGTGTTAGAACACTGCTTTGTTACTTATTAGTTGTGTGAACTTGGGTGAGTTAATTGCCGTAAAATTCATGTTCCTGTCTTTACATGGGAGTAATAACACTCACCTTGCACTATAGTAAACATCAGAGCTAGTATCAGCAACTAACCGGTGGCTGGCAAATCATAGATGCTTTCATTATTATGGTTACTATAGTTGTCGATTTTTTCCTTGATTTTAATATATTTTATTAAACTATCATTCCAAATAATAATCACACCACGGAATATTATGATATTTTTAAGGCCAATAACCTAGTGTCCAACATGAGACTGAGACAACCCAGCCGGTGGTAGGACGTGAACAGACTAGGAACAGCAGTCAGAGGATGGGATTTCTCCCCACTGGTCTCTTACTGAGTGATGTTGGGTAAGTCTTTAATCTTTTGGGCTTTTTGAGCTTTTAGAAGAGACTCTATTGTCTGACACTTCCTACCTCCCCAGGATAGGAAGGAGATATTATGTTACAGGTGCTTTAATTCTTGTAGAAGAGAAATAAGTATTGCAGTCAAGATACTATTACCCAGAGAATCCACAATTTTATCATGGAAAATTGAGAAGCTAGGAAAAAACTTAACCTGAACAATTAAAAGAATAATAGCAAGTCAAGATGGGGCTTTAAAAAAAAAAATCACTTTGCTTACACTTACCATTTCCAGGACTGTCTGAAAAGTAAGTGTCTAGTCTGGCCTCCATGGGCATTTAAACATGATGAATCATGAAGTTCATTTTAACATTTCTCTGTGAGCGACCTTCACTCTCATAATCCCCAACCGTGCTGCCTTTTACTTATATCATGCCTAAACCTGAAATCTCCTCCAGCTCCCAACTACCAAAATCTTGCATTTCTTTCAGTTGCCTTTGGAGATGATAGATAGATAGATAGATAGATAGATAGATAGATAGATAGATAGATAGATAGATAGATAGATAGATAGATAGAATATGCCTTCTTTGTGAAGACTTCCCTCCCTGTCAATAGCATTTTCTTGTGTCCCTCGGTTCCTTCAGTCCTTCATTTTATACTCTCTAAGGCACTCAGCACTTGTCCTGCGTTATGCTCGTTTGTGTATTTGTGCACAGCTTTGCTTATCTTTCTACTACTAAGTTATTTGAGGGTAAGAACTGTGTTCTATTCATCTTTGCATCCCTCTTGCCAGTAGTCAGTCAAAAATAGTTGCAGATGGGGCGATCGGTTTGCTCAGTGGTTAGAGCGCGATGCTGGTAACACCAGGGTTGCCGGTTGGATCCCTACATAGGCCAGTGTGAGCTGCGCCTTCCACAACTAGATTGAAACTTGGAGTTGACAGATCCTGGAAAAACACACTTAAAATAAATAAAAGTTTAAAAAAATAGTTGCAGAATAATTGCACAGAAAAAGAAAAAAAAAGAATGATACTGCTCAGGAAAAAGGTCCTTGTCAGCTGGGCTAGTGGTGTAGGGAATCCATGCAGTGACAGAAAAAGTTCCTGCTATGATTTCAGCCTGGAATTAGATGTACAAGTAAAAATTCACTTCATGAATTTGCTATTTGTCTTTCTCTGTTGGGGATATTAATCAACATTGTTGTTTAGCTACAACATGTATTTTATAGCTCCCCCGTTTCCTCTGCCTTGCCTTGCTTTCTGTATAAATAATAACAAACAAGGGAGGAAGACAAAATATGTAAAAGCCATTAAAATTTACAGCCTTGGTATGTATAACGTGAACCAATGTATGCAGTGCACAGCCTGATAGCTCAGTGATAGCTAACGTGGGCTCATGAAACCAAGGCAATGGCGTTTATTTCCTTATAAATCACTTAAGCTCTCCTGGGGAAAAACTCCTCACCCACATTGAGAACTTCCCTGTGCCCAGAAATTACCTCCCGAACGTACTTTATTGGTCAGAATACAGAAGGGCGACCAGGTAAGAGTGTTATGACTCCATGTCCTCACCCCGCAGGACAGTCAGCCTCAGACTGTGGAAACTTACTAAAAACATCTCAACAGAAGGAGAGAGAAGAGACTCCATGTCCCATGAGCCCTCTGTTCCCAGTCAGAATACCCAGGATGTGACCAATTGCCCCAAAGGGAGACTTTTCTTTTTCATGTGTTAAGACGCACAGGTGTCTACTTACACAGGTACATGTTTTACTAATTAGGCATTTTTCATCTATGACAGTCCAAGCAAGCTCTCAGTACCTTGGCCTCTAAATCAGAGGGCGGAAAATAATCCTCATGCAAACTGGGGAGCAGAAAGGTTGAGTCTGGGGACCACTGCCAAGTCCTGGGTATCCTGCCACGACTGCTGCAGCCCCAGTCTGTCCCACTCCAGCCCTCTCACCTTGGATTCCACTGTCCTCCTGGCTATCTAGTCACACCTCTTATTGAATGACTATCTTGCAAAAGGCCCTCTGCTCTTAATGCTTACACAAAGGGGCAAGAATAGGATGAATTGCTGCTTTCCAAGACTTAGTCACAGCCTTGTAAATCCTAGAACTGCTCTGGGGATCAGCTGCATCAGAACCACTTGGGGTGTTTATTTATAATGCAGGTTCCCAGGTTCCTCTCCCAGGATTCTGAAGAGTCCCTGGGGCAGACCTAAGGAAACTGCATTTTTTAAAAAGATTTTATTGGGGAAGGGGAACAGGACTTTTATTGGGGAACAGTGTGTTCTTCCAGGACTTTTCCAAGTCAAGTTGTTGTCCTTTCAATTTTAGTTGTGGAGGGTGCCATTCAGCTTCAAGTTGTTGTCCTTTCAGTCTTAGTTGTGGAGGGCGCAGCTCAGCTCCAGGTCCAGTTGCCAGTTGCTAGTTGCAGGGGGCACAGCTCACAATCCCTTGCGGGAGTTGAAACCGGCAACCTTGTGGTTGAGAGAATGCACTCCAACCAACTGAGCCATTCGGGAGCTCAGCAGCAGCACAGCACAAGGTGCTGTGTTCAATTTTAGTTACTGGGGTCACTGCCCACCATCCCTTGCGGCAGTCGAGGAATCGAACTGGCAACCTTGTGGTTGAGAGCCCACTGGCCCATGTGGGAATTGAACCGGCAGCCTTCGGAGTTAGGAGCATGGAGCTCCAACCGCCTGAGCCACCGGGCCAGCCCGGGAAACTGCATTTTAAGTAAGCACTCTGAGTGACTATTATGACACTGAAGGCAGAGAACCATTGCTCAACAAAAGAAACATTTGTGTATTCTTTCATTTTTGTCTTACATTTCCCCCACCCCAAAAAAGAAAATCAATTTAGACATGTGGCAGAAACAAAAATGTAAAAGCTTAGCATAATAGGAATATTTACTTATAACACTTCTCCCAAAACTGAGTACTAAACTCATCATGAAAAAACACCACCAACTATGTGTGTTTCAGAGAATATAATTATAGACGAGAACGCTGCAGAGAAAAGCACCAAGGCCAGCACCATCTGGACTGCTTTGATCTCCTCTCCCAGACCCAGAGGGCATGTCCCTGTACTTATGCTGAATCTATTCATCGTAGCCATACTTTCCCAGAGCGAAGCATGAATAGAAAACATAGGATTTCACTTTGGGTCACTCTTAGTTTTTCCAGAATCCTGTAAAGGAATTATAGGAAGAAATGAAATGCCATCTTATACAAGATTCTACATGACTCTAATCAAAGGGCTGGAAATCTGTGTAGGGGCTTTGATTAAAGAAAACCGGGGGTTGACAGCTGCTCACTGTGACCTGTAAGTAATTCTGAGCTCCCACTCATTCTCAAGGCAATTAGTGGAGGAAAGCGGTAATTGGTCAAGAAGCAGCAGTGACTCATCTTAGCAAATGGGGGTGTTTAGTCATTTTTGTGGTCTGCACAATGACTTTGTTTTTGCCTATACTCAAACATGGCTGCACAAAAATTTGATTTTGCTTGCTTCATGAGGGTCACCTTGTCTGATACAGGAAAAATTGCAGCCCAGTTGTGAGTGCCAGCCTGCTTTTCTCTTCCTCAGAAGATAAATAGTAATCAGGTCCCGTCCTAAAAGCACTCACAGTCTAGTGGGAGAGACAAATAAATCAACAGATCTGATCTGATGGTATTGTACTCATCAGTGACAGAGATAACTAAGAAGGGGGCAGTCAGGAAAGTTTTCCTAGAGAAGATATGGGAATCAGCAGGAAAAGGGGAGGAAAGGGCCTTCCAGGCAGGAAAAACAGTGTGTATGAAATAGGTCTTTCTGGAAAACGCATTTGGAGGAAGGAAGGAGAAAAGGGAATTATGAGATTTGAGAAAGACGGAACCCATGACAGAGGACCTTGGAGCCAGGCATTGCAAACCATGATAAGAAGTTTCAACTTTGGGGGAAGAAAATGGGAAAGTTTTTTAAGCAATCCAGTGACATGATCAGACTTGTTTTTAGAATGATTATCTGACTGCTGTGCAGAAAGCGGAAGAGAAATGGCAGGACTGGAAAGCAGAATGTGAATAGAAGGTTCACACTAGGCCAAAGGGAGCTGATGAGGAACTTCCCCAGCAGGAGTTAAGAGAAAGCTCAGGGGATCCACACTACCAAAGTCAGGAGTAAAAAGAAGGTTCTAGAACTCTGCATGCTTCTGGCAAGCCCCCCACACTTCACTGACCCCAGTGTTTACATAGTGACCCCTCACACTATCTGCCTTAAGACTATCTGGCTCAACCACTCTCTTGGGTCACCCCTCTCCCCTATACTCTAATTTCCATCCAGGGTCCTGGGCAGTGAAAAAAAATTGCCTTCCCTGCTCCCAGATGCTGCCTGGCCTACTTCCCTATGGCAATTTCTCTCCGTACCACTTAACTCACTTGTACCTTAGATTGTTTTATTTGTCTGCTTCCCCCACTGGAATGTGAGCACTCCAGGATAGGTATTTTTGTCTTTTTACTTGTATGTGCTCCAACACCCAGAATTGTTCCTGGCACATAGTAGGCCCTCAATAAATATTTCCTGAATAATTTTGAATAAGGGATGGAATTAAGCCAGACAGTGGAAAGGCAATCAAGAGAAGGGAAGAAATTCTGAACTCAGGTTTCAAGCAAGTGATAGAGGTAGTCAGGTCTCCTTCAGGACCTAAAAATTTTACCTCTATAAGGTGGTAGGGTGAATAGGGGAAGTGAGGGCTTCCTATTCAGAAGGTCAAGTCAGGAAACTCCTCAGCTCTGACATTGCCCAGTAGGCTGATGTTACTGGAGAAATCATACAGAGGGTGTCAGGATTTCCCGGTGGTCAACTTTCCAGAGATAAACCTAACGATATGCTCATCACTGATCTGTGACACCACTCTCTGTCCACAAGAGAGTGGGAAGACTGCTCCTTACAAATACATTTCCCAGACTCCAAATTTGATCCATTCACTAAGACCCGAAGTCCCTTTTGGAGTTCCCCTTCCTCCTTGTCCAACCAACCAGACAACAAGAATGAAGGCTGTGAGAAAGCATGAGTGGAAGAGAAGTTGAACATGAGCACTTGAAGTCATTTCTATGGAAAGACTTTCATGTGTGGCCATTTTCACCTTCTAAATGTTAACAAGGTGGGGGTTGGCAGCATCAGCAACGTGGAGGGGGCATTGAGACGTGGGGGCAGTCAAATGTTAGGAAGTGAGGGCTGAAAGGAATAAATGGTAAGAACGGGACAGTGGACATTGCTGTCATGATCCTATAGAAAGGTCATGATTTATAGAAAGTCCACAATACCACGACCCTCTGCAGCTCAAGTGTAGATTGAGGCAAGAAGGAAGAACTAGAATTGTTTCCTTCTGCTGTCTACTCAACCTTGATCACACCCCCTACTCTCCTTGCCTTGACTTTTTGAAAAGAGACAGAACAAGATGGTAAGCCAGGAAGAGAACTTAGTGAATGAAAGAAAAGGGCAGAACATGGGTGAGCAGTCAGAGGCAGGTGAGACCCTCAGGCTGCTTTGTAGACCAGAAGTGAGGAAGTCACATTTCCATTAGAGTGGAAATGAAGACACTGACCCCTCTACCACCCTCCCCCTCCTCCTCCTAGTACCACTGTACTAGGAGCCCTAGTTTCCTTCCATTGGTTCAATACAAATCAGTTCACAAACCTAAGGCCACCCACATAAAATAATGATTGAGTTCTCCACTACAGCTTTTCAACCACAGAACTAACAGATACCACCTGTATAATTTTATCATTGACAGATCAACTGAACTGAAGTTTACCTAGACTAGACTTGCAAAACATGCCTGAAAAAGTATATTGTAACTTTATAAAAATCAATTTCTGATTGTCAATTAGGTTGAAACATGTCCTCAGCCATGTCCTTTGTAAAACATGATAAATAAGCAAGGTTCGTATTTTTTTGGTTTTTGTTACTGTTGTCTTTGTCTAAAACTGCATCTCCTGCCTTTTTTTCTAGGTGGAAGGTAAAGCAACTATAACCAAAGCTGTAGGAATACTTCAGCTATCAAAAACAGAAGATGTCAAACCCCCACACCCAGCGTCCTGTGGCAGGATGGGGAAGCACCAAAAGAGACTCATGCAAAATTTTGAATACCTTGAGCGAAGTCAATGTCACCGTGACAGACCGAGAAATAGTATATATATATAATATAATATAGTATAAGACCTAGTCTTATACAATTTTTGCTCCAAAAGACGCATTACAGCTGATTGTCTGGCTAGGTCTATTTTCAGGGAAACAGGGTAGTTGGTGCATTATATGTGGCGGGGGGAGGTGAAGGGGGGAGTGTATCTGATTCCAATATGTCTTATTACTGTGATGGTAATGATGCCCGCTTGGTTAAGCTGTCTGCTCAGTTTTTTACTCTCTAAAGGGACTGTTTTTCCCTTTGTGTTTAGTAAGCATCTTGTGGGGAGATACTTTGAACCTATCCCGTTTCTCATCAAAAATCACCACTAGGCAAATACCACAGTGATAATTGTTGCAGTCAAGAGCCATCCATGCTTTGATAACTATGCAGATATCCTGTTTCTTATCAAATCATAGCGGCTCTGGCCTGCACCAGTTATTACTGTGGTCTTTGCCCAGTTTCTCATTTCCATCTTTCGTTCTACGTTCAATATTTGGAAAGCTACTGTAAGGAAAAACTGTCCCTTCTCCCCCCATTATTTACATCAATATGGCCTCATGAATGTTTGTTTTATGCTACTGGCTTTAATCCAGTACCATTATTCATTTATTTCATTGCTCTAATTGTTCCACCCGTGGCTATTGTAAGCTCCTTTGAATTGTCTTTTGTCTCCTTCCCACTTTTTTTTTTTAGCATTTCTGTACTTTGAAACCTCACACAATCTTTCAGGCTCATCTTATATTTTTCCTGCAAGCCCTGCAGTCAAATAAATGAAGCCCTGGGTTCATTTATTGGAGACTGGTATTTAGAAATCAGGTCTGGGTGCTGGACGTGCTCCTTGCTGCTTAGGTGTCATTGTTTCTAAGCCCTTCCAGTGGACAGAGCTATGAATGATGCAGAGCACTATAATTTTAAGTTAGTTATTGAACACAGTAGGATCTGTGCTGGTGGTAGAAAAGGTGAAGATGATTCATGTGAAATAAGTAAATTACAAATTTAAACTATAATTTGGCTACAAGAAATAAAGTGAAATAGAGTACCGAGGAAGAACAGGGTGGACAAATGTTATTACTTTTTATATTCAAGGCCTGCATGGACTACTGCTTGACACTGGTGAGGGAGGAGCTATGAAGGTGCCACTCACGAGACTTGAGAAGGAGCAGTGTCTCGAAAAGGCATCCCGGAGACTGGGAAATAACTGAGGAAAACTTTTCTGTAATCTAATCCTCTCTGTTATCACCAATATGCCTAAGGAAAAGACACTTTACTGGAGAGACAGATCAGTTTCTAGAAAAGGAGGGATAATGATGAATCATTTATCATTGCGTATTATTGCAAAGATAATGCTGATTCTGGAGGCCTATTTAGTTCCTTTGGTAGAAATTTCAATATATTAACAAGGGGAGAGTCTTTAGTTTTTGTTATTCTTATTTTTAAAATCTATTTAACATGAAACTTAAAAGTTTCATATTATGCTTTAATTGCTAGATTATGTACTTTTAGATTTCATTTCATTGATATTCTAATACTAAAATACATTAAATGTTAGGCATAGTAGGCCATTTTTTATTTTTCTAAGACTAATTATTCATCTTGGACCCGTTTCTACTTTTATCTCTTCCTAATAAAATCTAGCTTATCTTGTAAACCAGTGGTTCATTCTTTTCACTGCTATGGACATACCAGATGGGTGACTTCCACATGTGACACGGGTTTCTGTGGCAATACCAGCAAGGGGAGGGTCTTAATAGAAGGAAACATGACTTCAGATTCAGGGTGGGAGTGAAGGGATTTTATATATCCTTGTCTAACCAAGCAATCTTCTACCTTTAAGCTGATATGCCTTAAGAGGAAAGAGGATGTACCCTGAGCACATAAAAAAATACTATTTTTTCTGTTAGATAATAGTGTAGTAAATCTGCCTTCCATTTTAGACATTAGTCTCCTACAAGTTAGGCCCACAGAGCTTCAGCAAAGAGCATACTACCACATCAAGTTTCAGGAGCTCTTCTGCATCCCTCCCCACCCACATCATTTCAGCAATTTTTTCAGTTCCCATAAGAATATAAACATGCTTTTAAACCCTTCCTACCTTAGAAAGAAAAAAGAAAAAGAAACTCCTTCTGCAGGCATTTCCCCATTTCTCTGCTTTGCTTTACATCAAAACTTCTCAAATGAGGCATACTCACAAAACGCCAGTTGACCCTCATCCAAACAAGATGTCATGTTTTTATACCACATGCATCTGCTAATATCTCTTTTAGTTACCTATTGTTTTGGGTGAGTGGGGTGGGTATGGTGCAAAACAATTGTTACTAATACTTGGATTGCTTCTCTTAATGTGTCTCTTTTCTTGTGTTTGCCTATATTATTGCTGTGGATTGTGTTTCCATGCAGTCAATTGGCAACTAAGCGAGCTACTTGCCTGATATTGAAGCATTTTGCTGACCATTCAGGGCACTCCGCAGAAGAGGGCAGTGTGTGAGATTGTAAGAGCAGGTCATGATGGGTGGAGGCACTGTTCCAGGACCTGACTGCTGCCTGACCCACGAGCTAGATCTGGGCCGGAATGGACATTACTTACCACAAACCCCCCTTAAAATTGTTGATTATAATCAATATTCATTCTGACATAAACCAGCACCCCTCCCCTTCCTCCGGCTATATGCTGGTTCCTAGAACAGGGTGTTGTCTTGATCTGGTCAAGCATGTAAAGCAATGTCCTGTACCTGGTAGCATTCACCACTAGTACCCATGACTATCCTGCCTCTACCCTATATAATTCTCTGGTGCCTGTTTACTGGCACAGGGATCCATTTTGTCTTGTAGTCATCCAAGACGAGTCTGTATGTGTTTCCCTTAATAAACTAATGACTATACTGGAGTAGTCAGCTGCTTTCTTCAATCTTTCCCTGTCCTCCATTACAGAGGTAGATTTTCAGTCCCAGGGTCTTTCCCTGGGTCTGTGTGTACTAACAAATGGTAAGAATTCAATCTCTTTTATTCACCTTTGCTTCTAATCCCCAGCATTTAACATTGTGTCTGGCACCTAATAGGCATTCAATAAATATTTGTCTAATTAATTAATTAATTAGATTTCATGTATTTTCCCCAGTAGGAATTTACTCCTCTTCTACCATAGAAAGAGCACAGCAAATAAAAATATAAATTCATGTAACAGCATAGATTGTTCTTTTTGAAAATGTGGATTCACTGATTTACACAGATTTTCTAAATGTTGACACACATCACTACACAATAATTTTAAAAGCACATTTGTTAATATGACTACCATCTAGCTCCTCAGGAAAGTCCTTAAGTGTTGGGAAAAGGTTAAGCTCATGACAGCAGACACAAGTGTTTCAAAAATTCTAATATTCACTTAAAAGCTCTAATTTTATCCTTAGCAACAAACATGGTCAGTTGTTTTCTGTAAAGTGACACACTCACTTCATTCATATTGGAGAAAATGTCTGCCAGATAGTCAAGTCTGAATAATCATAGTTTGTCTATCAGCATTCTTTCAAGTATAATCAGTTCACAACTTAAACTAGCGCTTTTCCTCAAGGCAACCATGGTACTTCAGTGTGAAGCCAAAATGCTGTTTGTATACTTTGCATACTTCCCACGTCACATTAAAACAACATTTACTACAAGATAAAGATGTGTTAAAATTAAAAATTTTTTTTGTTTGTTTTGTTTTGTTTTTAAAGATTTTATTGGGGAAGGGGAACAGGACTTTATTGGGGAACAGTGTGTACTTCCAGGCCTTTTTTCCAAGTCAAGTTGTTGTCCTTTCAGTCTTAATTGTGGAGGGCGCAGCTCAACTCCAGGTCCAGTTGCCATTTCTACTTGCAGGGGGCACAGCCCACATCCCTTGCGGGAGTTGAAACAGGCAACCTTGTGGTTGAGAGGACGCGCTCCAACCAACTGAGCCATCTGGGAGCTCAGTGGCAGCTCAACTCAAGGTGCCGTGTTCAATTTTTTAGTTGCAGGGGGCGGAGCCCACCATCCCTAGCGGGACTTGAGGAGTTGAACTGGCAACCTTGTGGTTGAGAGCCCACTGGCCCATGTGGGAATTGAACCGGCAGCCTTTGGAGTTAGGAGCATGGAGCTCTAACCGCCTGAGCCACCAGGCCGGCCCCTAAAAATGTTTTTACTGCTTCTACTGTTTCATCTCTTTCACTCTTAAGTGAAACTGACTTTTTCCTTTTCTTATTGAGTGCCTGACAATAAGTAATACAGTGGCTACTAGTACAGTTTGTTACTTCTGCATTGATTTATGCAAAGGCACCAGCGTAGATGCCTGATCACTGCATGACACACCTGAAGCTGAAGCTGAACAATAATGAATGTCAAATATATACATATAATATATTAAATGTAATATATATATTATATATGTATACACATATAGTCACAAGAAGTGGAGTACAACATAAGGAATAGAGACAGTGGAAATGTAATGGCTGTATGCAATGTCAGGGGGGTAGTAGATTGGGGAAGGGGGTTATCACTTTGTGAGAGGTATAAATGATAAATGTCTAGCAATTACATTGTTTTGTACACCTGAAACTAATTTTAAAATAAAACTATATGAGAGTACATACCCATTAATATGAGATTGTTGTAGGCTATGCTGCAACATCGTTAGGTTAGACCATTGCTTAGATGGGACCTTGAGCAAATTACCTGACATTTCTATAAGTAAGACTCAATTTTCTTATCTATAAAATGGGGATTATAATATTAGTACTTACCTTGTAGGGTTCTTGTGAGAATTAATGAAATAATGTATATAAAAAGCCTCTCACAGTGTTTGATGCTTAATAAGTATTAAGTGAATGTTAGTTATTGTTATTATTGGAATTTATAATAAATTGTAGAAAGTTGTTTTTAAAAAAATGGCACCAGCAGTTTTACCTATTATTGTTTTTGTGCCGTCTGGGAAAATGTCAACACACAGGTGAAAAGGCAAGCAACATCTTCGCATTATTATGTGACCTTGCAGATCCCAAAAAGGATCTCAGGAATGCTCAGGAGTCCACAATCCACACTTTGAGAATCACTGGCTTTCAATATTGCAATGGCTCATTCACAGTTGGAATAAATTAAAATTTTCCCCAAGAACATGAAGAAATAGCCTGCATACACAATTTTCAAAATGTGTATTTCAAAGCCAAAACAATCGTGGAAAAGATTGTTAGAACAGAATAAAGTTAGTGAAAAAGTGAGTGGACACACATTTTTCAATTTCAAAACTTTCTACAAAGCTACAGTAATCAAGATAGCATGGTGATGGCATAGGGATAGACAATGTTATAGGACTAAGTCCAGAAATAAATTATAACATTTATGACAAATTGATTTTTGACAAAGAGATCAAGATAATTCCATGGGAAAAGAATAGTCTGTTCAACAAATAATGCTGGGACAACTGAATATCCACATGCAAGAGAATGAAACTGGACCCCCGCCTCAAACTATACACAAAAGTTAACTTGAACTATACAGAAAAATTAATTTAAAAATAGACCTAATGCAAGAACTAAAACTATAACACTCTCAGGAAAAAAAAAAGTAAGAGTAAGTCTTTGTGATCTTGGATTTGTCAGTTATTTCTCAGATGTGACACCAAAGGCACAAGTGATAAAAGAGGTTGATAAGTTGGATTTAATCAAAATTAAAAGTTTTTGTGCTTCAAAAGACACTGTCAAAAAATACATAAATAAAAGATAACCCACAGACTAAGAAAACATATTTGCAAATTATATATTTTATAAGGGACTCATACCCAAACACATAAAGAACACTTACGACTCAATAATAAAAGTACAACCCAATTTTAAAAATTAGGCAATATATTTCAATAGACATTTTTCCAAAGAAGAGATATGAAAGGCTAATAAAAACATGAAAAGAAGTTCATCATTACTCATTAAGGAAATGAAAATCGAAACCACAATAAGAGACTATTTCACACCCATTAGAAAAGTAATTAGCAAAAATAAAATAATAAATAACAAGTATTGGCAATGATGTAGAAATATTGGAACCTTCATAGTTTTTCATGGGAATGTAAAATTGTACAGTCACTTTGGAAAACAGTTAAAACTTCCTCAAAATGTTAAACATAGAGTTACCATATGACCCAATAATCATACTCCTAGGTATATGCCCCACAAAAAATGAAAACATACGTCCACACAAAAATTTGTACATAAATGTTATTTGTACATAAATGTTTTTCAAGGAACACACTGTTATTCATAACAGGTGAAAAGTAGAAACAACCCAAATGTTCATCAACTGATGAGTGGATAAATAAAATGTGGTATATTCATATAATAGAATATTATTTGTCAATAAAAAGGAATAAAATACTGATATGTGCTACAATATGGATGAACTTCATTATGCTACATGAAATAAGTCAGTCAGAAAAAGACCATATATTATACAATTCATTTATATGAAATGTCCAGAATAGGCAAATCTATGGGGACAGAAAGTAGATTAGTGGTTATCTAAGTTCAGGGGAGTGGCAGATGGAGGGTAATAAGGTGTGACTGCTAATGGGTACGGGGCTTCTTTGGAGAATGATGAAAATGTTCTAGAATTACTTATGGATGTAGTTACACAGCTCAGTAAATATAAATATACTAAAAACTATTGAATTATACACTTTAAATGGGTGAACTTTATGGTATCTAAACGATTTCTCACAAAGCTGTTAAATGTCAACATGAATGGGGGAATAGCAATCACATTCACATAAAAAGAAAGAAATTTGCCAATGTTTCCTTTAAGAAATTTTCAGTAACTATATCAATCAATATTTGATTTTTTTTAAGTCTGCACTAAAATTACTCACCCAAACCAGAAGCTGGGTATCCCATTGCTATTACTAAAAATGATGCACTTTGATGCACTTAGTAATATCTGGGAAAAGGAAACACAGGGGTCTCAACTAGGGTTCCCTTCTATGGTCATGCAATTTCTGAAAAAGTAACCACTGAGTCTGAAGTCATCAGGGTGTTAACACTGGGGGTTAGTTTAACACCAAACATCCGGACAGAACATAGGACCATAAGTATTATTGTAAAGACCACATCCTCAGCTCAAAAAAAGAGCAAAAGACATTTCTAATAGAAAGCATACTGAATATTATTCCTTTAGGGACTGAGGTTGATTTGCCTTAAAGTGATATGTCTCCCAATATTGAAACAAAATAGTCATGTCCGAATCCCATTTTCTTTCTCTAGCTAAATCCAGAATGAAGGAAGAAAGGAGGAAAGGAAGGGAGGAAGAGAGAGGGGAAGAGAGGAAGAAAAAAAGGGAGGGGAAGGTAAGAGGGAGAGTAGCAACTGAGAAATACTTTCATGTATCTAAAGTTGTAAAATCAAACAATCAGGGGAAGCATAATCAGAGGTCTGGTCTTTCCAGATGGTGGTATATGTACTCACCAACACCCCCTACCCCCAGTAGCCTCTGTCCCCACTCCTGCCACAGACTCCAGACAGGAGCACAAAAAATTATCCTCCACAAAATGGGGGAGGAACATCCAGTCAGGAGTTTACGAATAAGTAAGGCTCCCTCTTACATGGCTCCTTGCCCGTGACTTATATTGGTCTTTACATAACCCAAATAGATAACTAGAAAGAAGTATGGTTGGTGAACAATTGTTAGAACATTTTTTTAAAGCTCTAAATTAAGTCTTAACAGAGCTTCCATTCATGGATATGGAAGATAATATTGGTGAGTTGAAAACTAGAATTCTCAATCTCTGCTGAGACATTTTAAAGTCTCTTCTTATGTACTATGTTCTGAGGGCAACAAGGTCCCCTTGCTCCCATGTTCCCTCAGCAGTCCTAGCCAAGGAAAGCATACCCACTGGTAATGAGCTGTTCTCACTTAACTTGTGTTTCATTTCCTAATGCTCGACCTTGAAACGTGAAAGAAAGATAAGGAAACCACATCCTTTGTACTGTCAATATATAGACAGAGTCAGTCAAAAACTGAAAACAGATTTTCACATTGATTGATGTGGAACACCAGTCACAATGAGGAACTCCGGTACCTTTCGGACATCCTTTCTCTCGATTGTCATTTTTCTCCTGCTAATTCCTGAAGGTAAGACTGATTCTTGTCATTTACATTACAACCAATAAGCAAAATGGAGCAGACTTTCAGTGAGCTTTTGGCAATAGCTAAGTGTACTAAGAGGAGATTTTTCCCTCCAAGCCTTAACATTCTTTCTTGGACTCTACATATGTCTTTATTTTAAAGGGAAAAAACATCATTCTTTCTTCTTTATAATTTCTTCACAAAAGATCATAGAACTGCCACTGCTTATTGCTGCCAATTTGTAGCTTGACAATTGCCAAAAAGGACAATGTGAAAGCAAATAAACCAAAAACTCTTGAGTTAGAAAAATAAATAGTACCTTTCTGGAAAGGAAGACTCATGCCTCAGCCTGTTGCTGCAGAAAATACATAGATGGTTTTAATGACAATTAAAACTGACCTAAACACCCATAATAAATCAGGAATCTTCCCTCCTCCCTTCCCCTACTTCATTGGGAAAAGGGCTTAGATTAAACCATATGGTTCGGTCTGGAGATTAAAGGGGAGTCTCAGGTGCAATAGGTATTATTCTCTCAACTTATGAATGAAGAGAGAGAATGCAAATTTCAATAAACAGAAGTCTCACAATGACTAAAGAACTTATGGGCAAGGTCATATCTAAAAGGTGCTAATATCAGTGTAAACTGTGTGTTTTTTCAAGGACTTGGGGTGAAAATGGCAGTTTTCAGGCTTGGGAATGTCTCCACATGAACTCTTTGGAAGTGCTATTTTGTATTAAGCTAATTCTTTAGTGTACTAAGTAGTAACCAACATGCCTGGTTTTGTGTAAGCTACATGTACATCAGTTTGAAATATCGTAAAACTCACGCCGTTATCCCTAGAAGGGTAATAGGCCCTGGAAAAGCTATACTTTTCCTTAAAAATCTTCTAGAAAGTGAGGACTGCTCTAGGGCTAGGCCAAACTGGACTGACAAGTGTGGAGCAGCCATGGGTTTTCCCCAGGGTCTGTCAGCTTTTGCAGGTGGAAGAGGTGGGCAGGGATGGACGTGACAACCTGTCTTGCCAGAAAATCCCACGGAAATCCTCTGGTTCATCTTGCACCTAAAAGTAAGGGGGGAAAATTAAAAAGCACAAGGTTGCAGAACATTTGGGACAAAAGGCTGGGCATAGTATCAGTATGGCCTACTGTGACTCTGTTCAGGCATGTTCTCAAGCAAATTCTCCACATGGTGACAACAGAGCAGATGAAATTCCCGTCAGATCTTTTCTTCAAAGGGAAAAACAAAACCAACTTTCTCTGCTCCACTTTGTTTCTTGTGGTCAGAGAGATCAAGGTGGGCCCATACAAGGAGCGGACACACAGCAAAGCAAGACTTACTGATCTGGACTCAACCCTCCCACACATTAGACTATTCTGGGGGGCTTTTAAATAATACTGACACCCCAGCCCCAGCCCCAGCCCCAGTAATTCCAATTTATCTTGATTCTGGGTAGGGACCAAGAATTGCTAATTTTTAGAAGCTTTCTCACCTGCTCTAAACCCTACCCTTCGGCCCAATCAGGAGTTACTGCTTGTGGGAGATGTGAGCTTTTTTCTGAGGTGGTATATGTGCTCACCAAACACAGGACACTGCAAGGGGAGTATGCTATTGAGTTTATGATTTCTGCAGTCCAGAAGTTCCAAAGATGCACATTTGGAATCTATCTATATGTGATACATCCCAGGAAATACTGAGATGTGGGTGAAGTTCTCTTGGTTCCTTATCCTTGTGTTTCTAGAGCTTAGAATTTCCTCTTCCCAACTCCCTTCTGGAAATTAGAGCCTTTATTGTCACTCTCTTTTCTTTCCTCTCACTCTCATTTTTCACACCTTGTTGTGAATTCGGCAAGGAGTTATATTTAATAATAAAGTAATAGGCACTATGTCCTATTTAAGGAATCATGAGTCCCTGTCAAACTTGCTTTACCCCAACCAGGAGTTAAGCCCAGACTTTACCCCAACCAGGAGTTATGCTTTACCCCAACCAGGAGTTAAGCCCAGACTCAGCGCCAGAAAATCAGACCAATGATAAGCAGTATCCACAGGCTTTTTCTGTAGGTCCCCCAGGAGAAATATTTCAGGCGAATCCAAGAACATCAGGTGTAGGAAGGTGAAGAACTGAGAGTATATCACAAGGGAACCAGATCTTCCTAACAAAAGTACATGATTTGCTTTGTGTGTAGGTCTCCTTGTTCTCTAATAATGAATCTGTTCCTGGTCAATCATCAAAGAAATTGGCTAAGGCAGAATTCTCTCCTTATACCTAGCATTATCCCTCCTCCCTTCCCCTACTTCATTGGGCAAAGGGCTTGGATTAAACCATGTGGTTCAGTCTGGAGATTAAAGAGGAGCCTCAGGTGCAATAGATATTATTCTCTCAGCTTATGAATGAGGACAGAGAGTGCAGATTTCAGTAAACAGAAGTCTCACAATGACTAAAGAACTCTGGGCAAGATCATACCTAAAAGGTGCTAATATCAGTGTGTCAGCTGTGTGTTTTTTCAAGGACTTGGGCTGAAAGGGGCAGTTCTCGGGCTTCTAAAAGCCTCTCTCCTTCCCCAGATTAATACTCAGCCTGAACAGGGGAGGATTGGGAGGGCACTCAAGGTGGTCATCAGCACTAGCATCTCCTGCAGCAACTGCCATCTGTGTAGACCTATGCACAGCTGTCTGCCCTTTGCAAGCCCTGAGGCCTGAGGTCAGTGGTTGTAAGAGATTCCCAGACTGATGATCCCTGGAACTGCCAACCACACAGCTCCTGAAAGGATAGGACCCTCTCAGAGAGTCCAATAGGAATGGGATTTACTTTCAGATATCTGAACATCTACATGGGGGTTGGGGGCAAGAGTGCTGTCATCTGCACATCCTCTCTGAGCAGAACAAGCATGTCTGGTCCTGGAAGCACCGCTTTAGGTAGAGCCTTCTAGTGTGGACACTGATATGATTTGCCTTTTTCTTTTAAACAGATTTCTGTGTAGAAATTATAGGCGGAAAAGAAGTGATTCCTCATTCAAGACCCTACATGGTACTACTTAAAGGAGACAAAATCTGTGGTGGGGCTTTGATTGCAAAAAACTGGGTATTGACTGCAGCTCATTGTGTCACGTAAGTGCTTGGATTTAAAAAAAAAATTGTGGGTAGTTCTATTTGGGTGAATATTAATAGAAAAAACAACAACAACAAAAAGTAAATCTCACTAAAGTCACAGGAGGCTCACATGACTTATGTCTCTGGAAACTTGCTTTACCCCATTCAGGTGTTAAGCCCACACTCGGCCCCAGAAAATCAGACCAATGATGAGCAGCATCCACAAGCTCTTTCTGTAGGTCCCCTCAGAGCCACCTGGTCCGAATGCTGAAAGGCTTTGCTTCTGGTGTTGACTTCATGACTGTTAGAGTTAGCCAAGTTCCCAATTCCCTCAGGGGCTTGAGCACAGCAATCAAGTAGAAAAAGCTTGTTTCAAATGCCTTCCTTTTTCCTTTGGTGAACATTTCTTACCCCCTGTTGACCACCACCTTTAAACCTCTTCCAGGCTTGGTCTTTTCTCCATTCCTTAAATCAAGCCTCTAAACCTGGGCTGTGCTATATGATTGCCACTATCATATTGGCTGTGTCACTTACATTGGCTATCTAAATTTAAATTTAAATTACAAATTTATTTCCTCAGTCACACTAGCCACATTTCACATCCTCAGTAACCATATGGAACTACTGGTTACCATATCAGACAGTGCAGATTTACAGAACATTTCATTATCAAACTGTTCTACTAAAAGCACTATTCTAATGTCTTAAGTGAGATTCGTATCAGCTGGTGTGATGGAAAAATGACAGAGTAAATATCTGGTTGGTGTGCTTTATACTAGCTTGTAAATGATAATAGCCTTGATCATTAATACATCAGAGCATTTTGATTTTATTAATCAAAATGAACCTTGAGCACAGAGTAAGAAAAGAATCCTGGCTTCCTCCTTCAGACCCCTTACCCCCCAATGTACACACACTAAACATCATGCAAATAGGGTCCTCCACTGGACAATCCATGTCTGAAAGTTTTTCCATGTAAAATAAATTTGTTGCTGTCTTACAGAGACCCCTTCCATTAATTACTCTACAACTATCGAGTCGCTTTTGCTTTTGTCTCTAAACTGCTGAGACCTTTGTTTTCCAGTAATCTGCAGCCTGATTCTCTATCACAGCTAATGGAGGGTTGGGGTGAGTGCAGCACTAAAACCCCAAGACTTGGCTTAGCTGCCATGAAATTCTTATTATTTGTTTTCAATGAACCTAGCCTAGCTTGTTATAAATAAGTTGGTGATTGTGGTGATGATGATGATGATGATAAATTCATAAACATCTTACTTTTTATTCCTTAAAGTACACATTTTTTTCTGAGCCACAAATAAGTATTTCCACGGCAAGCATCCTTATAAATGGGACAGTGAACCTGATTCGCAATATTATGCTCAGCTCCTGATTAAAAGAATAAACGCAGTTAACCGTGTTGTATCTGTTTTCAGGAACAGACACACCAAGATCATTCTTGGAGCTCACTCAATATCCAAGCATGAGCCAGAAAAACAGATAATGTCCATTAAGAAAGAGGTTTTCTATCCATGCTATGACAGTTACACACATGAGGGTGATCTCAAACTTCTACAGGTACGTACCTTTGATTGTACCTTTGATTGATTTAAAAGTCATAGAAGCTCCTATAATCTGGTCAACTACATGGCAACCTTTCCTTGGTGCCCTTATAGCTACAGACTGTACCTACATAAGGGGGTCCCTGAGGGTTGGACTAGAATTTATGAATATTTTAATTATCTCATCAACTCTTTATGCTTGTCTTCCCACAGCTGGTTGAAAAAGCAACAATTAATAAAAATGTGGCTATCCTTCCTCTCCCTAAAAAGGGGGATGATGTAAAACCAAAAACGAAGTGTCAAGTTGCAGGATGGGGGTTAACTAAAAATAATAAATCAACTCAGTCCGATATTCTGAGAGAAGTCAATGTCACCATCATAGACAGAAAAACCTGCAATGACGAAAAGCACTATAATTATAATCCCGTGATTGGACTGAATATGATTTGTGCTGGAAACAGCACCGGTGGAAGAGACTCTTGCAATGTAAGTAAAATAAGATCTCACGTTTTAGCTATTGGATTAAGTCATGCAGACAGAAAAAACACAATGTCAGGCTTAGTCTTCTCATTGCATTGGCTTCTATAGAGTCCTAGTGCTTTTTGAAAAATATTTGATAAAACCCCAGTCAAATAAATTAATATTCTCAACTCAAAGTGAGTTGTTCATCAAAAATAACTTTACTGCTAGTACATGGGTTAACCTATTATATCTTCTTGACTTCATATCAAAAACCACTGAGAAGCAATGTTTTATGTTCGCATTCTCCATATTAACTTATGTAGATTTAATTTTAAAACTATGTAACAATCAGGAGAGCTGAAGTCAGGACTCCTCTAGGGCCTTCCGTACACTTTTCCCCATCTCAGCACTCCCCAAAAATTCCTCTGCCATTTAAATAGGCAAGTCTGAAATGCCTGTCATTCCCAAGTCTGACTGAGGATCTCAGGCTAGACTCCAGAGTTTCCTAGAGCCAAGCTCAATCCCCAGGAACCAACATCGAAATATGACCCAAACCAGAGAATATCTAGACCAGATATTCTCCAGACCAGAGTCCCAGAGAAGGGATGGGACAGGGCCCTGCCTGAGGATATAAGTAAAAGAAACACTTTACAGATTTTTAAGCTCTGAGTGTTGGCTTGTCATTTCTCACCTTTTCCAAAGACCCTATAGAGCTCCTCTGAAGAGAGGGAGTATGCATGGTTTGGGAGTTATCAGACACTGAGAGATTCAGAGATTTCTTCCCTTCCCAGGTACTTATCTAAATACCAGCTGAATCAGAATGGCTTGCCTTCACGATCAAGGCTAGGCAAATCTCAGAAAAGACAGCATTTGTCTTCAGCACCCCTCCACTTTTCTCTCCTTTGCCCTCCTCACCCCTCCCGCTCTTTTCACCCACCATACGGGGCATCCAGAAACCCTGAATCTGCATGCTTTCGGAACCCACATGCAACATCCTTAGACCATGACACCATCACGAGATGCCTGTCCCCCTTCCACCAGCCACCCTCTACCATCAAAACTTAACAATTATTTTCCAGTTCTCTCAATGATTGTTGATGAATTAGACCTAAAGGACTCATTCTGAAAATTGTAGGCACTATATTAGGCAGGAGAAATATACTTGCCCAGGGAGGACCTCAGTGTCTCACGTGGTTCTTTACGTCGTACACTCATAAGGCCAATTTTTGCCTGGAAAGGGCAGGTCATCCATGCCTTCACTTTGCTGGAATGGAGTTGAGCCCTCAGAGCCTTGCATTTGCAGAACTCTATGTACAAGCCTGAATGGCCCTCCATTTAGAACCATCAGTCTTCCATAAAGCCATAGCAGTGAACTGGCCAATCCAGACTCTAGACCTCGAATATGTTAAAATATGCTGATTCTAGAATTCAATGAGAGAATACAAGGTCATCCGTTGGGTGACACAATCAGGAAGAATAAAATCGACTTACATACAGCTAACTGAAGCCTCTCTACTGTGGAATTTAATTTTGAAGTATAATAACTGATTTCTGGGAGCTTCCATCTAGCATCAGATGCTCAAAGGAGACTTGGGGAGAATTTTTTGTCTATTTGAAAGGGTGAAAGGAAAAACTGCTTTGGTTTTGGTTTTGGGGGAAGATAATTATCTACTGGAGGAACTAGAAAACATAGTTTTTGTTCTTTGCCCCAACCAAGTCCCATCTGCATTTGACTATTTTACCACTTGTGTTATTAAGCATTTTGAGAAAATGACAAAAGAGCTTCCTTTCTAATGCAGAGAATCAGTCTCAAATTAGTGGATAACATAAACAATAATACAAGTTTCAATTTTCACTGGATCATAAATAAATTGACTAAGCCAATTCAAAAATATTAAAATATTCTCAGCATTTGTGGTTTTTCAAGCACTAATTTCAATTTAGTGAAAGTTGGTCTTAACTCCACATTAAATGGAATTTCTTTCATTCAGCTATGGTCATGTCCGATACTCATTTCCACCACTCCTTTTGTCTTCTCCCAGGGAGATTCTGGAGGCCCTCTGATATGTGATGGTACTTTCAGAGGCATCACTTCCTTTGGCATTTTAGGAAAATGTGGAGACCCTCAAAAACCTGGCGTCTACGTACTTCTCTCAGAGAAATACCTCAAATGGATAAGAAAGACCATGAAGGGGGCAGTTTAGATAATAGTGTTTCATTTGATTTGCTGTCATTTTTTAATCCTGTCATAAATAAAATCAATTTGTATAATTGTACTCATTTCTCTTTTATAACTTTAGTGGCCAGATTTCCATCAGCAAAGTGAGGCAGAGTAATATAGTGACCTCAGGGATAATGCAAGGGAGAGATTAGGGGACCAGTGTCACCAATGTCATCCATGTATAAAATGAGATGCAAAATTTGCTTGAATTATTCACTTCACTGTCTCAATGGAATCCAGCAGGAGTGACACTAAAATCTGTCTAGTAACAAGTACAGTAAAGGGCTCAGCAGTTCTGCAGGAAACAGAAACAGCCAGTCTGGAGCATTTGGGTTAAAAGGAAATGAGTTTTCCCTTCAAAGGCCATGACTCTACATCAACACCTGCTATTCAGATTTATATGAAAAACCTGAGTCTATGAGAGAAATAGAAACAGGAAATGCTTTACAATATTTTCCAAAGGCAGATAAGAAATAGAAATTAAAATTCTAGGGGATACAAATGAAGCACTTTGTCAGCCAAGAAGAGCATACAATAGAAAGTTGGCCTCTTTTCTCAGTAGTTTGCATTTAAGCTTAGGATTATCTAGGTGATTTCTTGGTTCTCCTTGTCCTTGAGCCTGGGTAGGTCCAATCAACATGGTGGTTACAGTGGTTTCCATCCCATAGTAGGGAATGAGTGTTGGATTGCAGACCAAAAGTTACCTTTGGAAAAAGCCCCATGAAGTTTATTCAGCATATTGAATTTATTGGACAGTCATTAGCCTGGTAGCTCCTGCAAGATGTGACTATATGAACAAATTTCTTTGAGTTCCATCAGTTCCTTTAGGAATATAAATTTTATGTGTGTGTGTGTACACACACACACCAGATACATATACATATACATATACATATACATATACATATACATATACATATACATATACATACATATGAGGTCTGACATTTACGTTCACCAACCTGCTACAACGATGTTGCTAATCTTCTTTTGATATCAGATAGATTATTCATTGTGAATTTGTACCTACTAAACAAACAATTAATCGAGTTTACTATTTGGAAGTGCTGAAAAGGCTGCATGAAAAAGTTAGACGACCTGAACTTTTCACCAGCAATTCATGGCTCTTGCATCACGACAATGTACCAGCTCACACGACACTATCTGTAAGGGAGTTTTTAGCCAGTAAACAACTGTATTGGAACACCCTCCCTACTCACCTGATCAGACCCCCAATTATTTCTTTTTTTACCCAAAGATAAAGGGAGAAAGGGAGAAAGGGAGACATTTTGATGACATTCAGGACATCAAGAGTAATACAACGACAGAACTGATGGCCACTCCAGAGTTCCAAAATTGCTTTGAAGGATGGACTAGGCACCGGCGTTGGTGCATAGCTTCACAAGGGGAGTACTTCAAAGGTGACCATAATGATATTCAGCAATGAGGTATGTAGCACTTTTTCTAGGATGAAGTTGCGAACTTGTCAGGCCGCGTGTGTGTATATGTGTGTGTGTATGTGTGTGTGTGTGAGTGTGTGTGTGTGTGTGTGTGTGTGTATCTGAACCAAGAATATACAGCAACACTAAGAGATAGCCTCTTAAAACAAAACAAAACAAAATAAAAAGGACCATAATTTAAAAACTGACCAAAATACTAGTACATTGGTTTTCAACCATGGCTGCTCATTAGACTCACCAGGCTCTTTAAAATTATCAATGCCCAAGCCCTACTCCTAGACAATTTTATTTAATTTGTATTCAGTGGGACCCAGGATATAGTATTCTTTACACAATCTCCCCAATAATTCTACATGCAGCTAGGGATGAGAACCGCTATACTAGAAAGTGAGGCCTGGTATCTAAAAGAGGCTCTTTTATCTAAAAGAGAGGCTCTAAGAGTCACTAGGATGATATTTTATGTGCACACTCTAATCCCTAATTCCTATTTAAGATTTTAATAATAATAAAAGGATGGAATATTCCCTACTGGCAACATTTATTACAGATTTTGAAGTCCACTTATAAAGTAGTTTGGAACCATTGTTCATTGCTGGTGAAAATGTAAATTGGTGCAACTTCTTAGGAAAAATGACAGTGTCTATTAAAACTAAATGTACAGATATTCTATGACCAAACAATTCTATTCCTGGATGTACACCAAACAGAAATGAGTGCTTTTTTTCACCAAAGATGTGTTCAAGAGTGTACATGGGAGCTTTATTCTTCAAAATCAAAATTGAAAATAACTCAAATATCCATCCACAATAAAATGGATAAACAATTGTACATTTATACAATAGAATATTATACAGCAATGAAAAAGAATAAACTACATGCAACAACATGAATTAATTTTACAAACTTAATGTTGAATGAAAGAAGTCAGACAAAAAAGAATTTTTGCTGTATGATTCCATTTATCTGATGGCTTACATAAGGCAAAACTAATCCATGGTGATAAAGGTCATAATGATGGAAAGATGTTGACTAGGAGTGGGCACAGGAATCTTTTAGGGTACAAGAAATGTTCATATCTTCATCTAGACAGTGGTTCCACAGTTATCTATTCCTAAATTAAAAACTTATCAAAGCTATAAACTTAAGATGTGTGTACTTTACTCTGTGAATTAAAATAAAAAATTTCAATTACAAAATTTAAAAATCAGGTGTAGCAAAGACTTCTGTTTTATGCATTATCTACAAGTTCACTTATTCTCTTTATTAAAAGCATATCCTAGACTTTCCACCAAAACTAATACCAGGTAAAAGATATACTGCGGGCCGGCCCGGTGGCTCATGCGGTTAGAGCTCCATGCTCCTAACTCCAAAGGCTGCCGGTTCAATTCCCACATGAGCCAGTGGGCTCTCAACCACAAGGCTGCCAGTTCTATTCCTCGACTCCCGCAAGGGATGGTGGGCAGCGCCCCCTGCAACTAAGATTGAACACAGCACCTTGAGCTGAACTGCTGCTGAGCTCCCGGATGGCTCAATTGGTTGGAGCGTGTCCTCTCAACCACAGGTTGCCGGTTTCTACTCCTGCAAGGGATGGTGGGCTGTGCCCCCTGCAACTAGCAACGGCAACTGGACCTGGAGCTGAGCTGCGTCCTCCACAACTAAGACTGAAAGGACAACAACTTGACTTGGAAAAAGGTCCTGAAGTAGACACTGTTTCTCAGTAAAGTCCTGTTCCCCTTCCCCAATAAAATCTTTAAAAAAAAAAAAGATATATTGCTATTTGTCTTCAAAGAAAGCACCTGGTTTGCACACCAGTATTAGCTGAGAGAAGTGGTCTTTGGTCGTGACAGTGTCACGAGACTGTTACAACAGAAGCACCCAGATCAGAATAGTGGGAGACACTAGAAATTGTCTAATCATTTTGCTCATTTCCCTGCTACACACTTTCCTACAATTTATTCCTGGCTAATTAAGAAGATCAAATAAAAACTATTATCTTAAAGAAGAGTGTATATTGCAGAAGAGTATCAATCACATTTGCAATTTTTGGTGGCCTAAAATATTCAAGGCAAGAATTACTAGCACAACCAAGCAGATTTTCTGAATTAGAAAAACAGGAAAAAGAAAATAACATATTGACAAATTAATACTAATTTGGCAGGCGAGTCCTCACACCCCTTGTATATAATATTCCAATTTTCAATTATCAAGATTTTTGTTTTGTTTTATGAAGGGGGTTAGAGGGGAAGGGGGAAGGGCATGGGGATATATTGGCAAAAAATGTTTTATGACAAAGCAAACCAATCAATCAATATTTGTTATCTGACAGAAGCAAAACATTCTAAGAAGCACTAAAAAGTATAATATGTACTCCCTTGATTCCTCAATTTAATCATCCAGGAAAGAAAAATGTTACAACTAAAATAAACAGATTCACATAGTAATAAAAAAAATTTTTAAACAACTAAAATAGTTTATTAATACCAAATAGGTGATATAGACTAATGCCAAGAATTCAAACCCAGGTAACATCATTTCAGAACCAAAGAGAGGAGCAGAAATTCCAGACTAGAAGAAAAGCTCCAACAAAGGCACCAAGAGTAGAAAATCACAAACTTAGCCCAGGGTTATTGTAGGAGATAAGTGAAAATTAACATTAAAAAGATAGAACAATGGATGATCAAGCTGGAAGAAACCTTAGCAGTTATTAAATCCAAATTCCTAATTTTGCAAATGTTGTGACACACCCAAGGTCAATTACGGCAGAGCCAAGGCAAGAACAGGTCCCCGAACTTCAGCTTCTGGGCTCAAGACTCCAAGGTTTAGGTATTAGGGAGTCATTGAGAGTTTATAAGCAGGGAACAGAGAGGGTCAGCACAGTACTTTCAGAAATTTAACCTAACAGTGGTGTGGGGACCCATGAAGAATAAAGACAGGAAAACCAGTTAGAAAGCAATTAAAGCAGACTGGTCATCAGGTATTCAGGACGTGACTAGGGTGAAACAGAAGAAAAGAGAACCTGGGGTAATCTAGGGGAGCATGGAACACAATGATCAGGAGACTCCCAAGTGAAGGGATGACCAGGATAAGGATAAGACCGTGAAGGGCGAAGGGAATCCTACAGAGGAACTCATTTTGAGAGGAAATAATATGCATGCTTAACATACTGTTTAGCATATAGTAAGATTTTTACCAATATCTGTCAAGTGAACACATTGTGTTTTTAATGTATTGAGTGTGAGTTAAAGACAGGAAAGGATCTCAAAAAGAAAATATCCAGAGACAGAAGTATGAGGCTGGAGCTTGAGAGAAAACTCAAGTGGAAAAGAAGTATTTCAAAATATTTGCTATAGATTTTATTCTGAGTAGAGTAATGAAAATGCATATCTAATAAGGAAGAGATAGAAAAGAAGAAAAATGAAGAGCAGAAGGAGGGCAAAAGTGGAGAGAGAAGAATGGAGGGTCAAAGACAATGGCTGGGAAATGCAATAGGAGGAAAACAAATACAGCAACCTAAGAAAGAAGGTCAGGAGAACAGGCATTCACTTCAGGAAAAGCACTTCATCTTGTTTGATCCTCTTGACAATGCCATGCAGAAGACAAGACCAATATCATCATTCGCACTTAGAAATCAGGAAACTGAAGCTTAGAGGGGCTGAGCGGATAGCAACATTTCCATACACAGGCTATGCCATCAGCTGCCGCAGAAAACACTCGGGTCTGGTCCGGACTCAAAGCCAAGTGCAGCACTCTGCCTCTGTGGCCTGTGGGAAGAAGAAAAGATAGTTCATGTTCCACACTGCAAGGGCTGGGGCTGAGGGCTGGGAAGCAACCTAAGGTGGGAGCCACGAATCCCACCCCAGAATTTCTTCTCTGAAACCTGCCAGGTTCTGAGCTGGCATTTCCACCGAGCCTTTGGTGCTGTAAACACCAGTCAGGGCGGACTCTGGGCAACATCACAGGGTGGCCAAGCTTTTGCTTCAGTTTCCCCTTCAGGACGCTTCCCCCTTCTATTAGTTTCCTGTGGCTTCCATAACAAACCACCCCAAACTGCATGGCTTCAGACAATGCAAATATATTCTCTCACAGTTCTGGTGACCAGAAGTCCAAAATCAAGGAGTCAACAGGGCTGGCTCCCTCTGGAGGCTCCAGGAGATATTCCGCTCCTTGCCTCTTCTAGCTTCTGGCCGCTTTTGGCCCTCCTTGATTTGTGGCCACGTCACTCCAGTCTCTGCCCCTGTGGTCACATTGCCTCCTCTTCAGTGTGTCTGTTCTCCTTTGTGTGTCTCTTAGGAGGACACTTGTCATTGGATTTTGAGCCCATCTGGATAATCTAGGATCATCTCATTTCAAGATCCTAACTTAATTACATCTGCAAAGACCCTTTTTCCAAATAAGGTCACATTCACAGGTTCCAGGGTTTCGGCATGGATATCTTCTGGGAGACCATTTTTTAGAACTTCACATGCCTTATGCCCCTTACTGTTATTAGTTCTATCTTACCTAGTCCACCAACACCCAGCAATTGCTGTGCTCCTGCCACCTACCTCATCCCTCTTCTTATTCTTCCCCAAAAATTATCCCCTCAGCACCTAGATTTCAAGAAACTTTTCAAATAAACTGATGCAGCTTAATGGAAAAGGACCCAAATATCTCTCCTGCACAGCATACATAAGTCTTTACAGACTTCTGGAGACAGAAGGAGACTTCTTTCTGTTATCTAATTGATCATTTCTCAAAGAACATTCTGTTGAACAAGTTCTCTATGAGGTTAATAGAAATTAAAAATGGTATAGATATGTAATGCTTCTAAATGAAATCTAAGAAAGTCTATTCAATTAATATAATAGGTGATATGCTTTCATTCTTTATTACAATGTGTTAAGATGAAGAGGAAGAAAATAGGGAAAAAAATAACAGAGGGGGAAAAAAGCCCAAATCTTTTCCAAAGCAGGCTTTGAAAAATACCTTGACTTGAAAAAATAGATAGCTACTTCCAGAACTTGTTAGGAAAATGGCATTTGGATTGGAAGCAAAGGCATTCTTGAAATTCTTTTCTCATATCAGTGACAATCTTAACTTACTAGATAGTGGAAAATGTCATCTTTATCTCTAGACAAAGGTCCTCTTTCAGGATTCACAACACCAAGTTCCAAGTTCTAAAACTGTAATTAAAGCATTGAAAGTTTTCTTTTCTTTGTGCAGCTATGGTCATAAATGAGACCACGTATTTACGCATGTGCTGTGGACTTATAAAACCATATCAAAGGCCAGATCTCACAAGTTGGCAAGTTAGCTACTCCTGTTTCATAAGTTATCTTTATTCTGTAGCCAGGTGGAAGAGACCTCTTAACTGAAATTTTCCTCCAGAGAATCATGACTGTGGTTAACAGGGTGACACTTAGTAAAGCTGTGACCATAATTTAGCATATCTTTTTTCCAAACTTTTTTACCACAACCTACAGTCAAAACTACATTTTATGTAGTGGCCCCATGAATAGGCACATATATGCACTGATAACTATAACAAAATTTCATAAAATAATACCTACTTTGTCAGTTTTTCCATTCTATACCATTCTATTTCATTTTTTTTAATGCTGATCTTGACTCATTCCATCCATGATCCAATGGGTCACAGACCCCCCAGTTTGAAAGACCCAGCTTTCAGTCACCAGGGTATATGTCGAGACTGTCTTGACCCACAATGGAAACAGTGACTCACAGTGAAAAACACATGGAAGTTAAATATTTTAGTAGTCCCATGCCATATGGCAGCGCTCCCTGAAGTGAGTTCATGGAACAAGTACCTCAAGATGATCCTATACAAAAGATTTCCCAAATGTATTTGGGAAACACTGAATACTATAACGTCCTCTTGGAGATTCACAGTACACATAGTAATATGGCAAAGGTTTTCAGATGTCCTTAGGAAGGAAACACCGTTCTGAGTAACACAGAATTTCCAAATTTATCTGACCACATGATGAGTGTTTGTATAACAACCATCCTGCTAATCACTTTTGGGACATACTGTATATAGAAGAAACTATGTTAGAGATGAAAATTAGTGTCTAAAAATTCAAAAGTAACTACATCTTCTCTAATCATAAACTTTTGAAGAGAAGGAGAAATGGTTAATGTTCCTTTGGAATTCTGTCTAATATCAATGAAAAAAAAAGCATTTATAAGACATTAAAATTAAAGAACTTACAGCTTATTAAGATCAGAGAAACAAGGAAATATACCTGATAAGTTCATTCTTTATTCCAAGCATCAGCAAGTTAATTCAAGTATCTATCAGATGCCCCCACCCAGCTAAAGGACCTACCTAGCTGCTGGAATTGTAATTTTGTAATGATTTAGGTTTTAAGGCTTGGTTTAAAATATTTGTCTAAACTAAATGTCCAGTGAATTGCATAAGTTATGATTAAAATATGCAAAGGATCGATTCATGCTCCTCCTACATGCATGCCTGCCCACTCATGTGGCTCTGTCAAGAATTGCCTGTATTTTTTATTTACCATGCCATACAGTATAACAGCTGAAGGATATAAAGGTCATTCTGAGGTTAACCAGAGGTCCAGCCAGGATGAACAGCAGAAGTCTTTCTGTTGAGGGGGTTGTGTTGTTGCCAAATAACATTCTCAGAATCTCCAAAGAGAGTCCTGGTATTATTACTACCTAACATTGGATATATTTGGTTTGCATCTTATCTCCTCCCACAAAAGTGTAGGCTCCATGAGGGCAAGGATATTGTCTGTCTTATGCATCTGCGTATCCCCAGCACCCCAAAAAGTGCCTGGCACATAATAGATGCTTAATAAACAAATTCCAGGGATTGACCAGGAGACAAAGTTAAATGGAGAGAAGAAGATAGGATATGTAATCAGAGCTCTGCAAGAGATTGGATGCCTGTGCTCTGTTCCTTCATCAACCACCACTTCTGTCTCCCCTTTCCCCAGGGCTGGGTAGAAGAAACCTACTCACCCCGGGGCCCCGTTAGCACTCCAGGTTACACCCAAGAGGATTTAAGAACCTTGAGGACGAGGCTTGTGTCATGGTCCGCATTATAGGGTCTTGCTCTCAAGAAGTACCCAATAAAAGTTTGTAAAACTACGCTGAGAAATAACAGCAGTTTGCCTTGAAAGGGCAGAGGCTCACCGGACCCTCACGCTCTTTAGCAGCCTCCCCATGATGTAGAGCAAAGTCTCATGTCTTCATCTCCCACACATCCCAGCACTGCTGGTTCTTCTTCAGAATAAGGTAAGATAAGTTATGATGCTAACGACAGAGTTCAAAAACACAGTTCAAAACTGTCCACAATCGTCACTGCATCATCTATACACATACGCCACAAGGAGAAGATACGACAATTGTACGTGATGAACAATCCTAGTCCAGTTTGGAAACACTCATCTACACACTCCCCGAAGTGCCGTGGGTATAGGCCTCTTTCCTTGGATGAAATACGTACTTCAAAGAACCCAAAAGAGAAAATCTTTCACTCCGGGCTTTGCCCACCAATGACGGCTCACTTGGCTATAGGTATATGGCATTTTACTCACTCATTTACTTACCAAAAAATCCACCTGACCTGGCCAGAGCAGGACAAGCCCACAGAGTCACATCATTCTCAGGTGCACCCTGGCCAGTTGCAATCTCCTTTGTTTTAGGTAACCAGATTAGTGAACAAATCTGTCATCGTGGCCGAAAAACAACACAGAATTATGGCAGTTTCTGATTTATTATGAATATACTTTAAACTGATTCTAAGCAGAATACTCTGTCCACATACATCCTTCAGTCTAGCTGGGATTACGGGGTTAGAGGATTACATTAGTTCTAGGGACGTTTATCCCAAGGCAACAATGGACTAAATATAGAAATAGGCTTAGATGCAGTAAACCTATGAATTGAAGTGGACTATGATTATGGTCCAGGAATAGACAGACTGCTATCAACTTTCACCATCAAAGCAATGCTGAAAAAGAAGTGACATGCAAAAAAATAAAATAAACTGCACGTGTTAAATTAATTTTCAACTCGCAGAAGGTTTTACAAAAAGAAACTTTCAGCAACTGAAATCCCTATGGATTCAGCAGATACAGAGAGGTGTGTCTGCATGCTGTGCTTTCTCATAAATTATTTTCACAAGATTCTAGATCAGAATGAAGGTGACTTCCAGAGGAGACGTTTACCTGTGAATTTGTGCTTGGTGTTTGGGTGCTCTGCCCACTATTTATGTCCAAGATGTGTAAGTGTCCATCCTGCATTCCTCCTCCCACAGCAAGGACGCCAGCCTGCCAGGGACACCAATCCATGGCCTTCAAAGTTCCAAAGAATCACACAGACAGGTCAGCCTTGGAGAAGGTTAATTCGGGAATGTGATGCACACAGGTAAGCACAAATTCCAGAAGTCTGCAGCCATGGAAGCTGTCCTGGACCTCTTATCCAAGGACAGGAACAACTGCACTCTCCAGAGACTACTTCTCAGAAACTAGAAATCACCTATGAGGTGTCATCCTCAAATTTTGATAACAATTGTAAATATTTTCAACATAAAAAAATCACACAATAGTTAAGTTTGGAAAACTGCATTAACATATTTTATGGGGCATAAATCTGCTGCTGGAGTGGTTCACGTGTGCCCTAGAATCTGGTTATGAAATGCAGCCTTTCTCTGGTTTGTCTACCTATGTCTTTAGGTTCTAGGTCAGAGAAAAAAATAGAAGACAAAAGAGAGTTATGCCTGATTGCTCACAACTCAAAAGATTTCATGCATTATAACTCCTAATACATTTCAGAAAATAAAATTGCCTTTTTATATTTATGTTATTATAGTTAATTCTGAAAAATAGGATTTAGTACGACACATTTATATTGATATTAAAATGACTAGTAACAATAATTTTAAATAACATTTTAACAAATATTTTAGTTATATTTATATATCCTTATCAATCATCCTGGTAACTATTCTTATTTTTGCATATTATCTTCTGTATGTAAAACAGTATTTTTAAAGTATCAAACATAATGCATGAACTAGTTTATTTTTCTGCTGTGTTCACTTATATAAATGTTCTCCAAGTTTAACATATTTTTCATAATTATCATTTTTAATAATCCCATAATATTCCTTCATGTTATTTACTCTAATAAATTTTTGTTCTAATTCTGGAGTCAGGTTGTTTCTTTTAAAATTTGATTTAGTTTGTTTTGCGTTGGGTTAGGTTGAATTTTTTGGAGAGGAGTAGATTTTTTGTTTTGTTTATCGTGTTTTGTTTTTATTGTTTGCTTTTGTAAAGAATACTATAATAAAAATATTCTGGCATATGTCTTTTGTTTCTGACAAACTATTTTTTAGTAAATTGCAAGCTTCAGAAGTTTACCATATAGTTGTAACTTTTTACAACACCCACGTCAAATGAAGACACTAATTTCATCCTAAATTAAAGGTTCTTAGAGTTAAAATTTAAATTTCCAATCCCACACACAATTCTAGAACTTTGCCCATTTCCCTGTATTAATAGGTAGAATCTCATTTCCCTCCCTTTGAATCTGGACTTTGAGGGAACATCTGTGACACCAAAGGAAGTATGGATTACTTTTTTTACTAGAAATAAGAATTGTAAGTACAGAGAAATAAGAAATTATTATGCAGAGCATGGTGGAGTTTACTCTGTAGCACCCTTCCTGCTTGTAGCAACAGGTCTCCTTACTTGGATGTGAGCTCATGACCCAGGCCTGGTTGATCAGTGTGCCCACCTCTCTGGCTGCAATTATCAGTTGAGAGATGAGCATGTGACCAAAGCCAGACCAGAGTCCTGCCTAGGACTTTTCTACCAGACTTATAAGAAACAATTGTTTCTTCTCCAACTTCCATCTGAGAGAATCTGAATCTGAAGCAGCCAAGAGCCATCTTGCCCACAAAATGGAGTCTGAATGATGAATGAAACTAAGCAGAGACAAGTAGAGCCAAAGCCAGAGACAGGACTCTAATGACATTATTTAAGGCCCTAGACCCAGCCAATATTTGAAACAGCTGTATGTACCCAGGACTTCTCAGTGACATAAGAAAATACATTTACATTTTGCTTATATTCAAACTTGACTTTGGTTTCTGTTACTTACACCAAACAATATGACACATGTGGAGCAAAAACAGAGTTGTCTTTCAGGAGAGGGATGGCAAAATCCAAAACAAATTCTAGGGGAAGAAAAATCTCAAAGCATTGGTGTAATGGCTTTGTTTTCATGTGTGAAGGATGTCCAGTGGTCTCTGAGATAAGGGACATCTAGAAAACTACCAGATTTATTACCTTGACTGCTGTAGGTTGGGGTATGACTTTTATTGGTTGACTTTGTGCACGCACACCTGGATCATGGGGCCAGATAGTCAGCAGTCCATCACTACAGCCACTGGAAAGCAGCCTGCCATCCGGTGACCATTTCAGAGCACATACAGCTTGCTTGTGGTGAAGTGATCCAACGTGATGCTGCGCTACCCGAACATCATGATGATAAACATGACCCAGTCTTGACCCACTGCACAGAGGTAAAGGGGCAGAATTATGACAGAAAACTTGAGCCCTATTGTTACATAAACATTTGAAAACATGAAGGAAAGAATTATTTGAACTATTGAAAGACCTCTTAGGACAGATTCTAAACCAGGCAGACATTCCTTGGGTTAATAAAGATGGACTAGTCTATCTGGGTGATTCTTTTCAACAATAAAATAGATTTTTCTGGCAGAGTTTCAGATCTGAATACTGAGAAGATATCCTTTGATAGATTTCTCTAATGGTTGTAATATGATGCAGACAATCATGGAAAACAGATTTACAAGGTTACCAGGTTTTCCCAGATTTATGAGCTGGACCTAGGAAATATTACTTTTCTGTAATGCAGAATATTTCACATAATCTCAATGAAATGGTTTTAGTACATATTAATATATTTATATATAGTATAGTAAAACAGTATATATATGTTATAGTAAAATGTCAACCATAGAAATTTATTTCCTTTTTCTTTTAATTTATAGATTCACTATTAATTTTGCTATTGATAATACTCTAAAAAGAGTATAAAACTATCTGAATGTCCCAGCCAACTGCAATATGATTAAAAATCAGTGGATAATGTCGCTACTCACTTTCGGTGATTTGGATTCAAACAATGATAAAAATCCTATCACTTTAAAAACGAATACACTCTTTCTGGACGAATCTTATTTTCCTCCAAGGAGCAAGTAAGTTACTGCCTATAATTTTTTTCTGAAATTTCTCAAAAGTCCAGAATCATATTTTTAAAAACTATACAGGCACAACATTGAATACCATTCTGATGAACAATATGGGTTCTGCAGCCAGACCACCTAAGTTCAAAGCCTAATTCTTCCCTTTGTACTAACCAGAGGACCTCAGGCTAGTGTCTCAGTTTACTCATCAGAAAAACTGGGGAGGGGGATAAAAAAAAAAAAAAAACAACACTTTACAGTTTTATTGCAGGAATTAAAACACTCTTATGGACATAGAATATATAGCACTGTGCCTGGCATCAAAATGTTAACTGCTATTATTATAAGAAAGGATCTGTTCATATTTCTCATTGATAATGAAACTAAACTTAAACAATGCAGACTGTAAAAGGAACCTGAGATAGACCTAACCTGCTTGCAACAACTTCTCAGGGTAAATATTGAGGCATTTCTAGGGCGTTTTGCTTAAACGGTTTTAAGTTTAGCCTATAATCACAAGGTACAAATATTTCAAATTTATATCTGAGTTTCTTAAAGAAATTGTAAAAGGCTTTGGAATTTATTTATTTTAAATCTACTTTAAGAAATACAGTATGAAGATGAATGGCTATTATTAAAAGCAATATATATTTAGACCAATTATATAGGATCACAGGGACCAGTCACCTAATGTTTCTGGTTAAAAAGAAGCAGTTAGACTAAATCAATAGTTCTCAAAAGTGATGTAGCATCAGTATCATTTGGGACATTAGAAAGACAAATTATCAGCACACCTTCAGACCTACTGAATCCGAAATTACTGGAGAGCAACAATCTGTGTTTTAAGGAGCACTCCAGGTGATTCTGATGCATGCTCAAGTTAGCGGACCACTGACCTGGTTAATCTATGAGGTTCCTTCCAGCTCTAACTTCTGGGGTCTATGCCCCAGAAAGCTTAACGTATTCCAAATTATTGATACTAATAGTAATAAAGCCTTGACTTCAACAAAATATCCCTCTAATAGGTACTGCTAGTAAAAGAATCTCTTTATTTAAACGGAGTTATGCATTTTATCTGAACAATTTAGTGAAGCATGAACCTCACATTCCAGGACTAGCACATGCTGTATGTACATAGCCACCACGGTAAATGTGGCCACTGGACCACTAACATCACCAGAAGACTTGAACACCTGAGAGGGTAGGATCCTATCTGAACATTGAACTAATGTCCTATTCAATTTTATTTTGGCTTTGGTTTTGGTTTTAAATTTTATAGTTCTATTCACTCGGCCTCCATAATCAATTGGGGATACAAATATAATTGGTTCCAATAAGATGCTTCTTACCTGCTGAGTATACAGTGATTCCAGCTCAGAGCCGCAACTACTGACAAATGACCAAGCATATTTCTCAGCTGCTTTTTAGTTACCACATCCCATAACTGAAAAAATGAACAAGCAGAGTTATACAGCATGGACATTTTCACAGCCCACTATCTTCTCAGGGGCCTGATAGCCAATTAAAGTTGATAGAGCCAGTGTTTGTACTAAGTGAAAGCTCAACACCTTTCAACCCTAGTCAGCAGTTCTCAATGTTGTCTGCGTATTAGCATCACCCAGGGAGAGTGCTATGGATGCTATCAATTGCGATTCAATGGTAGGAGTAGAGCCGGGGCATATGGCATTTATTGTCAAGTTCACCAGGTGAATTCAACGTGCAGCCAAGGGTTGAGAACCACTATCACATGACTAGTTCCTTCTAATTTGTGGGAATTCCAAACCTGGAAATGCACCTACCATTACCAACAAATAAAATTTGGGTGCCTAGACACTTCCTAGAGACAGGAATTTTCTTTACTGCTAAGAAACTTCTTTCCTGCGAGCTACAAATGATATTCTGACCCACATGAAGAATGAGAATTTTGGCATAAGAAGAAATCATGGAATAGCCTTCATAATATCCAGTATCACTGCAAAGGTGAGGAAGCAGTGAGAGCCATCTGTGGTCTTCCAAAACCATCAAACATGAGAGCAATATTGTTTCTATTATTGCTAATAAGCAATAGTAATAATGTGCATGAGAAATTAAATAGATTGATGGAAACTTGGTAAAGCCCCAATTCAGAGAGCCTATCAGAAAAAAATTCACTCATTTTAAATAACTCTACTTCTGGTCATGGCTTGAGGTGAGAAAGGAGAATGGGAGGTTATCTTCTTCTCTTCAATGTCCTAAAACTGGGAATTCTAAAAGCCCAACTTTAGTTTGAGAGAAAAGACCTAAAAAATGGGAAAAAATGAAAGAAAAAAATAACAGAAAGATTGCTTGGAAAAACTAAGCAGCCCTGGGTCCTCATTAAACGTCATTAAGAAAAGAACCAGAGTGGTATATCCTCTTACTCCCCATAGCTTCAAGTACCACAACTAATGTAGTTTTTTTTATTTTATATCAACCTGTGATTAAAAGCCGATTTTAGTTATCTAACAATTACAGAGAGCACATTATGAGAAAGAAAAAGCTGTCCAGTACTTGTACTTCTCCTTCGCTGGTGCCAACTGCCAAGCAGCTCCCCTCTTTTATCCAGGACACAGAAGACACATAGTTACTAGTGAGACTTAAGTCTATATTTTCAATCCCACTGTGGTTTTCCCCATTCCAGATGTATACAGAAGATCCCAAGGCTACAGCAACAAGATCTTGAGAATTCCAGTCTAGGACATTCAGATCTATAAAAAATGAATTTCAAATTAGGGTGATTAGATAGCCAAGTAAAAATATTTTCAAATAAACAACACTATTTATAGGTAGGGGTCAGTTGGAAAACAGAATCATGGATCCAAGCAGATCATTAGAAGTTCAAAACTGAAAAAGTCCTTCTGGAAAACTCCAAAGATCACTGAACTACTTATAGGCCTTAAAGCCCATTGTACCCCACAACTCATTATTTATATTCTACATTGGCATGTTGGTAGCAGTTCCATGGGGATTAGTCCTGGCTCCCAACTAGATCACAAGCAGACACATAAGACCCAACAGGGCTGTTTGACAGATCGGCTTTATTCATGTTTAAAATATATGCATAAGAATAGGCCACCATTTGTACAGTTCATTCTAATACAGTAAAACAAAATGTATATTTTTGTGTGCCCTACCAACACCAACAATACCCATTCCTGAACATGAGCACTGCACAAGGAAAAGCAAACTATATTAACCATATTTCGATGCTACACCATTTGGACATGAGGCAAAGGCCCATCTGGTTCTCACAGAATCAAATTTCAAGTTTATGCCATAGCACAGGATATATTTTGTCATTTCAACTTTTCGATTCATGATATTAACAATAACTTACAGTAGTCATTTCGAAGACCAGTAAGATGAATCTTCACCTCTGGTTGGAGGATAGAATAGTTTATATCACTGAACCTTTTAACATGGAAGGATTCATCTCTGACTCCATCTCTGCAGCCTACCAGAAACAAACAGTTCTATACATCTCTATGATCCTGGAAACATAATATTTATAGTTGAAGGTAATAAGAAACAAGGAAGTGAAAAAGAAAGTGGTCATCATGGTAAAAATGAATTACAAATTGCAGGGGGAGGAAAGAAAACAAAAAGGACTTAATTTAAATATTTTTTTAAAAAGTATTCAATGGCATTGTCTAATAAAAGCATATGCATGCCAGATCTAAATGTAATGACAGATCTTGTGGGGCACACACAGAGACACTATATCATGCTTTAAATATTCGTATATATACTGTCACTTGAGATTTTAAAACCAAAGAAAATTTTGTATATCTCTATGTGTATCACATCAACAATTATCTGGTAGACCTAAGCCCTCCTCTGAGTCTTTGTCAATAAATATTTGTTGATTCATTGACTTTGGCTCTTTTTCTCACTGTTTTTTACCAGAGCACATAGGGTTATGTTTGGCTAGTTTCATCCAGGACTACCTGAGGTCAGGATCATATCTTGTGCTCAGTTTTAATTCTCATCAAAGACCCCACTAAGTCTAAACCACAGGCCACTATCTTTTCATCTCTCCAACCATTTGGCTTACGATCAAACTGAGAACGTCCTGTTCAACAGGAACTGAGCCCACCCAGGTGACTGTGGTCTCTATGAGGCTTCTGATAGAAGCATGAGACCTTCACAGTGTTATACCAAGAAGCCAGGTTATTGTTCATAACCTCAGTGTTAGCTATGAAAACCTGCAGTTGTGGGCAGAACTGCAATGTTACAAGAAATTATCAAGCACTTTTAATAAAGGTTTTAAAAAATCAAGTACAAACCTCCAGTTATAAAATTAAAAGATCATAAGAATGTAACATACAGCATATGACTATAGTTAATAATACTGTATTGCATATTTGAAACTTGCTAAGAGGGTAGATCTTAAAAGTTCTCATTAATACCCCCAAAAATGAAATATTTTGGTATAAATCTAATAAAACATGTACGATATCTGTATAAAGAAAACTACAAAACTCTAATTAAAGAAATCAAAGAAAATCTAAATAAATTAAGAGATATTCCATGTGCATGAATAAGAAGATTCAATATTATTAAGATATCAGTTCTTTCCAACTTGATTTGTAGCTTCAATGTAATCCTAGTAAGTAATTTTGTGGATACTGACAAACTGATTCTAAAGTTTATATGTAGGGGGGGAAGTCCCAGAATAGTCAACATAATATTAAAGGAGAAAAACCAAGTTGAAAGACTAACACTATCTTACTTTAAGACTTACTGAAAACTATAGTTATGTCTTATTATGGAGACCACTTCAGGGACAGTGCAGATGCCTGATCACTGCACTGTACACCTGAAGCTGAAGCTGAATAATAATGAATGTCAACTATAATTATATATATAGATATACATATTCACAAGAAGTGGAGTACAGCATAAAGAATAGAGACAGTGGAAATGTAACGACTAGATGCAATATCAGAGGGGTAGGAGATTCGGGGAAGAAGGTTATCACTTTGTGCGGGGTATAAATGTCTAACTATTACATTGTTTTGCACACCTGAAACTAATAATAATAAAAAATTAAAATTAAAAAAGCTATAGTTATCAAGATACTGTAGTATTGGCAAAAGAATAGACAAATGGATCAATGGAACAGAATAAAGAGCCCAGAAATAGACCCACAAATATAATCAAGCAATCTTTGACAAAGGAACAAAGGCAAAGCAATGGAGAAAATTTGGTCTTTTCAACAAGTGGTGCTGGAACAACTGGACATCCACATATAAAAACAAATGAATCTAGACACAGAACTTATATACTTCTCAAAAATTAACTCAAAATGGATCATGGACTAGAAGTAAAACACAAAATTATACAAATCCTAAAAAATAACATAGGAGAAATATCTACATGACAAGGTTTGGCAATAACTTTTTAGATAGGACACCAAAGGCACAACCCATGAAAGACATCACTGATAACCTAGACTTCATTAAAATTAGAAACTTCAGCTCTGCAAAACACAATGGCAAGAGAATGAGAAAATAAGCCACAGATTGGGAAAAAACATTTGTGGAAGACATATGTGATAAAGGACTGTTATCTAAAATATACAAAAAAACTCTTAAAACTGAACAATGAAAAACCAAACAAACTGATTAAAAATAGGCTAATTATCTAGACAATTCACCAAAGATGATATACAGCAGGCAAATAAGCATATGAAAAGATGCTCAACATCATGTCATTAGGGAATTGCAAGTTAAAACAATGAGACATCACTACACATCAATAAAAATGGCCAAAATTCAAAACACTGACAACACCAAATGCTGACAAAGACGTGGAATAACAGGAATTCCCACACATTGCTGGTGGGAATGCAAAACAGGACAGCCACTTTGGAAGACATTTTGGTGGTTTCATACAAAACTAAATATGCTCTTATCATATAATCCAGCAATTGCACTTCTTGGTATTTACCCTAATGCATTGAAAACATATGCCCACACAAAAACCTGCACACAAATGTTTATAGTATCTTTATTCATAATGCCAAAACGTAGAAACAATAAAGATGTCCTTGAATACATGAATGGATAAACTGTGGTACAACCAGATAACGGAATGTTATTCAGTGCTAAAAAGAAATGAGCTATCAAACCATGAAAAGACATGCATGGAGGAAACTTAAATACATATTACTAAGTGCAAGAATTCAACCTACAAACGTTACATGCTATATGATTCCAACGATATTACATTCTAGAAAAAACAAAACTATGGAGAGAGTGAGAAGTTTGCCAGGGGTTTGAGGAGGAAGGAGGGATAAGTAGGTGAAGTACAAAGGATTTTTAGAGCAGTGAAAGTATAATGGTGGATACATGTCATTATACCTTTGTCAAAATCCATAGAATGTACAACACCAAGATGGCATTCTAATGTAAAGTATGGATGTGGGGTAATAATGATATATCAATATAGGATCATCAATTGTAACTGGTGTGGGATGTTGACAGTGGGGGAAGCTGTGCATGTGTTGGGGCAGGAGATGTATGAGAACCCTCTGTACTTTTCCCTCAATTTTGCTGTGAACCCAAACTCCTCTAAACAATGTGATAGATAGATGACTGGTAGATATTAAAAGATGGATAGATGATAGAAGCAATACCTTCAAAATTCTGAGTAAAACTAGAATTTAGAGCCAGTCAAACTATGAATCAAACGTAAGATTAGAATAAGGACCTTTTTAGATCAGCAAACTCAGAAATATCACAACATAACTTCCAGGAAATAGTGGGTCTAGCATGGAAGAAGAGAAGTCCCAGAATTATAAATGTGCAATTGGCCAACAGATCAGCAGCCTCTGGCCAGGAGGTGACCAAGGAAAACTGGACCTGATGTGGGTGGGTGCACGGAAAATTTAATTGATAGCTGGGAACCAAACGTAGGAGCATTTCAGGGAAACAATCATAGTTGCATAGATATCTAGTAAATGAAAATATAAAGCAACTTGTAATTCCAGGAAAAACAAAAAGTTACACTAGAAAAGAGGCATAGTTATGGTACACTAGTTGGCTTGGCAGTGAATAATAGTTGTATAATAATATAATGTTAACAGTGACGACTAATATTCGTTTTTCAAAGTGTGATGTAAGTAGACCAAAGGAAGTGAATCAATCAGGAAAACTAAGTTCTTATGTACTATGCTAGAAAGTCACGATAAAAATCTAAAATTGCAAGACACAGCAGTTTACAAATATTATTTAGAAAATAGATGTAAAGGCTGGGGGAATAGCTAGAAGAGCTAAGGGTGGTTGCCTCTAGAAAATGGGACTTGGAAGCGGGGATTGGTTAAGGCAGAGGATTACAAGAATTATCTAAATTTTACAATTATGTTATTTAGTCTAATAACATAATTAGTGATACATTTTAAGACAAGGAAGAAACGAAGGACGTAGGGAGAGAGGAGGGTAGGAAAGAAGGGCAAACAGAAAATCTTTGGCCAATACCTTTCCAAACACACTGGGATTGCTCACAGAGCTGCATTTTCCCATTAACCTGCTGAGCCACCTTCTGGGTTGAAAATAGCTCGTTTAGGCATTTCTGAAAACAAACACAGAGAGAGTACTTCTTTAGAAACATTCATGTACATCCCAGATGTGATTCGTGACAGAGTTAAAACTGATAATTCACTAGGAAGTTCAAAGATTCCACATTACCAAACCAACACACAATAATTGCTGTTACTAATTAACCACTGTGTAACGAACACAGTGCTGAGCATTTTACATATATGTATTATTTCTAATCTCCCCCAACAACTCCATAGGACAGGTATTACTCAGCTAGAATAAAATCCTCTCTTATTCTTCTAGCCTAAAAATCTTTTTAGCCTACAAATCAACCATAGGCCAGTGATATCATCAAAATCTGCAAGAACTGAAATGTCACGATATTTCTAGTACTTTATAAAATTAAAAGACCTCACCAAAATAATAAAGTGGAGCATTAGTAAGGCTACTTTTCAAAAGAAAGATTTCTTTTGTGGGATGCCTGTCAGCATTCAACCCAGAGATGTTCCCCATCTGTTACTGAGATTTTTCTCTGTGCCTCAGTTTTCCTCATCTATAAAAACGTAGGAATTGAACTAATCACTTAAAGGTCCCTTTCCATTATCACCTTAACCCATTAGAAATAGGAACATCAAATCAAAGAGATCTTAAGTAACTTGGCTGAATTTCCATGAGCACAAATATCTGATAGCTATCCCTTTGGGCTACTATATACAAAACACTTTTGACATTCTTACATCCAACTTTGATCAAAAATAGATAGGAAAATTAGTAATAAGGGTAAAGAAAAATACTCATTGGAATTTTCTACAACCATAATGGTGAATAGTTGAAGCAGAGAAAATTCATTTTTTACTTCTTCACAACAATATATTCAATCTTACGTGTATAACAATCACTGGATCACCATAATTCAGACAGAAGTCTCTCCGACAGGCATCATTTTGATATTTTGGTTTTTTCCCCAGATATTATGTCACATAATAGGCATTGCCAGTCAATCAATTATGGATTTTTAGGTATTCAAAGTACAATTAAGAATAAAGCAGGGTTTCCCAATCTCAGCACTATTGGCAGTTAGTGGCAGATAATTCGTTATTGTGGGGCTCTTCTGTGCATTACAGGACGTTTAGCAGTATCCCTAGCCTCTGTCTCCTAGATGCCCTGTCTCTGGGCTGTGCTAATCAAAAATGTTTACAAAGATTGTCAAATGTCCCCTGGGGAGCAAAATTACTCCTAGTTGAGAACCACTGGTATAAAAATAACATTTCTAAAAATGGCCCACTGGCCAGTAATACCTCAACATAACTCTTCACAGATGCACTCCTTCAGAATCCCATAATTACCCCAAAACTGACCAAGGCACCACCCAAACACAGTGTACTTCTGCCTGATTTTCCCCAGGGGGCTCTTCCCTAAGTGAGGTCTACTTAACACTTTAATAAGTAACTTGGCCTAGAGTTGATTGGATATGAGAATTCTGACCATCTCCACAGCTATGCCGGCCAGCCCTGTGGAATCATCCTCCAGTGACCTCTGAGAATCACACAAAGATATGTTTATTGTCAAGGTGAAAGATCTCACTTTGTATCTGCACCACTCTTGATGCTGTTTGACTTCCAACTAGTCATGACAACTAATATTCTACATAAAAAGTAGTAACACAGTTTCCATTATCCCCTGCCCAGGTTCTTTAGTGACACTGGGACGATGTTCTGGCTGGATAACAATTGCTATACGGATGGTACCATTGTGACCTGACAGACAGCCACCAACTTTGCTGCCACCAGTTACCAGATAGCATAAGGGGAAGGAAAAGGGAGTCCTGAAGTCAAGGCAGTAGAAACTCCAATCAGCATAGAGTGTGGAAAGCACAGTGGTGCTCAAAACCTGGCCAGGGTATGAGGTCAACAGCGCCCCTAATTACCTCAGTAGAACTAACTCCCTTGCCATCTGCACCCCCAAACCCTTACCCAACAATAAAGCATTCAGCAAAACACCTGCTTTAATACATTTACTTTCAATTGCATATGAGTTCAAATAATTAAATTTCACATTCACATGTTTTATAGTTCCTCTAGCAAGATCATATATGCCAAGCACAGCAGCATATTAAAAGAGTAATTTTGCCTAAATCGAGAATTTATGAGTTTCTAGCGTAAAGCTTTCTAAATGAAACACTGATTCCTTTAGAAGCTCTTCACTGGATTGGATATACTTAAAAACATGTACGGACAGCTAGTGTGCCCCAGGGATTTAGGGCAGACTCCAAAGATTTTAAAACCATAATAAATAAGATACTTGAAAGAACTAAATTAACTTAGGTAAGAAACAAAAAACAACAGCAACAAAGAATTAAGGGAAATATATAAAAGGCCATCTTATAGAGGAAGAATTGAACTTCTCCTGTGAGACCCCAAATGACAGCCCAAGTCACTAAATAGCTGGAAATGATTGCACAAGAGATCTTTTGACTGATAGGAAGCATATCATAGTATGTATAATTTCATCATATTTTTGACCTTTACCTTTTTTATGGTTATTCTCATTTTCACTTTTTTGATTGATACTAACTAACCACTTTCCTGTGTGTTTGTCAGATATTTTATTTATTTACAAAGTGCTTTTATTCATATGCTTCACTCACTCATTTTTTCTATCAGGAACCCACCACTTTCTTATTGATTGTAAGAGCAGCTAAGCCATCTCTTTCCTCACATTTGGGATTCAGTTGTCCGAGTTTGTCAAGATGTGAGATCTTCTAGTTTTCTCTCCTTACCTACCGGGCTTTTTGAGGCAATGTCTTCCTTCCGGCCTCCGTCCAGTGCATGAGGTGCCTGGCAAAAATGGAGAGTTGAGCTATTTGTTTCAAGATTTCCTTTGACGGGAGTCTTCAGTAATTCTTTGTACGATCCTGCAAGAAAAACACCTTTGAATTTGGTTTTTAAAACAATCACTTTGTTGTTTTAAAAAGATAATCACTTTGACTAGAAATCAACCCATGGCATCTTTCACAGTAGAACAGAATGTGAAGACATAGGTCCTTGTCTCTCCAAAACCCTGAATCAGAAAGAGAGGATGAGGGAGGGAGGGACCATACAGGATCTCATCCAGAATACCAGGTTCATAAATGAACACTGCCTCAGTGGCCTCTACAGCCAGGAAGACGTGCCAACTGCAGCAGCAGCCAAATGCTTTATCTCTGTATAGAAAGAACACATTTGCACATTTGAAGAATGAATGCAAACAGTTCAATAGTTTAAATTGATGGAGCAAAGAGTATCTGGTTAGCCCAGGCTATGATCATTGTGCCAGGAAATCTCTATGGGATCCTGCTTTGACAATCGTTGACTTTCACTACATGATCATGCGCAAAAACACTTTGCCTCTCCGTCTTCGTATTGCTGTAAGGGTAGTTTGCAATGACATCAGTAAAATACTTTCTAAGTTAAAACAATAGAAGAGTGAATGTTATTTGCATCGTTATTATTCCTAGCTATTCTCTTCTCAGGATTGAGAAAGCCCTTTACCAGACTTTTAACTGCACAGAAAATCTTGTCGAGTCATCCTCTAAAACTAATTACCTACCATTATCATTTGTTCAGCAGAGGAGCCAAGGGACCATTGGAAAATCTTGACCTTTTGCCATGTGGCAATCCCTTCTTCACTTGGGTTTGATAAATTGTCACTAATAATGTTTCTAGAATCCAGCACCTTGACTCCTGGGCAACCCCAAATCTAAGAAACATAGTTTACATCACAACAGAAGAGGGGTTGAAAATATAAAACATTCTGCAAAGTTTTAGATCTTGTTCTTTGTCCTAAGAAATTTGCATGCTTGTTTTGATATGCTATTTGCAGAGATAAGTATAGAGGAGAAGTCAGCTCTCAGAACTTCAAATGAGAAAGAAAAATTGGACGGATGATAACAAGATAATCATCCCAGTTACCAACAGAGAGGTTGGGTCCACTGGGCTAACAAGCAGGAACCTCTTGGGTTTTGTCTACAGAGCATGACTACAAATGAACCTCTTTGCATACATCCCTTTTAGGATGAGAGGATCTTCAATGATCAGTCTTCTGAAACAAAAGGAAACCCCACCAGCAAAGCACAGAGAAATCAATGGATCTGATTAACATGCAGTATTAGCGTACTAGAAAATAAAATAGATTTTCTTGTAAAATCCTTTTGACTGACAATTTGTCTCTTAGAATTCTGAATTTCTCATGCAATGTCTTTTTTAAAATAATAAATTAATTTAGGGCCTAGAAAGGAAAAGGGAGACCCTAATTTTAGCCAGTAATTTCTCTAAAACAATCAGCATAGAAACCATCCCTCAGTTATAATGTGACACAAAAGATTTCTTTCAGATGATAGCCATAACAATACACACACCATGGAAACTTCTTACTCAGAGGAAGAAAAAGAGAAAAGCAGTTGACTAAATGTGACATGAGATATTTCTATAAGACAACGATTCTATTAGGAATATATTCTTTTCAACACTTCAAAACTGGCCTACGGCATTTATATTACCTCACCTAGAATCAAGGTGTCTCTCTCAGGAGTTATCTTCAGCATGGATCCAGAAGCTTCGAGGAAGTCAGTGGTTGAATGCTCTTCCCTGAAGGAATAGGTTGCCAACTCCCTGGCTTGGCTTTGTCGCCATCTTGTGGTAATTGGGCTACTGGCAACAGGAACCTCAGCCGACACCCTCTTCATGAAGTTGCTCTTAAAGTTAGAATATGTGGTATTAACTGCATCAAATACCTGTTTAACAACAAAAAGAACTGTAATTTATAATGACCTCAATAATGCAGAAGTAAAAATTTTTAAAGAGAATTACAAATGACTTATCTATTACAATACAAATAAAATATATGTATGAGTTTTTTAATTTTTGCGAACTGGGAGAATGTTACTATATATATACATATACATATACATATACATATACATATATATGTATACATACACACACACACACTTAGAACTTAAGGAGTAATTATGTTTATAGTTATTACTATTACGTATCAATATAAAATATGAGGTTGAAATAACACTATATAACACTCAAGATGTTTATATAAAATCATAAAATTTCAAATCTGGAAATAAACAGATATTTTCTAGTCCAACCCCTTCATTTCACAGTTGTGTAAAACTGAGGCCTAACTTGCTCAACATCTGCCCTTCCCCTCTGAGAAACACCAGGGGGTTGGTATTTACAGAGCCGATAGTGGTGAACCATGCAGGTAGCCATATGAAATTAAAATGCAAGTGACAACCTGGAAATAAATTATTTTTTAACAAAATGGCAGGCATGTGGGCCGGCCCGGTGGCGCAGGCAGTTAGAGCTCCATGCTCCTAACTCTGAAGGCTGCCGGTTCGATTCCCACATGGGCCAGTGGGCTCTCAACAAAAAAAAAAAAAAAAAAAAAATGGCAGGCATGTTGGTTGATATAAAGAGCTCTTAGAGAAATTTAGACAAGTTTGCCAACACAGCAGAAAAATGAGTATAGGACATAAAAAAGCAATTCACAAAAGAGGTACATTAAATGGCTCCAAATTAATCAACCTTACTAGTGGTCAAAGAAATGCAAATTTAGAACAATAATTTAGGTCAAAGAAATGCAAATTTAGAACAATAATGAGATGTTAGCAATTAGTTTTTTTTAAATCACAAACCCCTGTGTAGAAGGTTCTAAAAACAAACACTAGCATACACTAATGGTGGAGAGCAAATTAGTATCTGGAAAGGACAACTTGGCAATGTATGTCAAAAGCCTTCAAATGTATGCATAACCTTTACTGACCCAGCAATGTCGCCTCTGAGAGTTTAAGGATGAAATAAAAGATGTGAGCGAAATGGGCAAAATCATCCAGCATCTATTGAGTGTTTACTACATATAAGCCCGTGTGTTAAGGGTTTTACACATATTCATATTTAATGCTTGGAAACACCTCATGAAGCAGGTCTGTTATTTATTCCCATTTTACTAATGAAGAAACTGAGATTTAGCGGTTAAGGGAATTGCCTAAGACCACACAGTGAGTAAATGGAGTGATATACTCTAACCTCATCTGTCTGACTGCACAGTCCTTGCTCTCCACTGAGAACATGACAGTGTTACTGCAGTATATTTATTTATAGAGGCAAAAAGATGGAGGTACTCAAAGTTTTCAAATGGAGAATTAACTACATAAATTACACAATATCTATAAAAAGAATACTCTGCAACCATTAGAAATGATGATAGCCATTAGGAAAATGAAAATCAAAACCACAAGTACCACTCCCCCCTCTCAGATGGCTTTTATCTTATTAATAAATAACAAGTGTTGGTGAGAATGTGGGGGAATTGGAACCTTTGTACATAGTTAATGGGAATGTAAAATGGTGCAACTGCTGTGGAAAACAGTTTGGCAATTCCTCAAAAATTTAAACTCAGAATTACCACATGATCAAGCAATTCCACTCCTAGGTATATACCCAAGAGAAATGAAAACACATTCAAAAAATAAAGGTACACTGATGTTCATAGTAGCACTATTCACAATAGCCAGAAGGTGGAAATAAGACAAATGTCCATCAACAGATAAATGGATAAATAAATTATAAATAATATAGGTGTGCAATGGTATATATTCCATTCCATTTAATGGTATATACATATGTATTACGTTATATATTATATATTGTATATTATATATTTCCTCATTATATATTATATAATGGAATGTTTCTAAGCTATGAAAAGGAATGATAACATGATATAATGTGGATAAACGTCGAAAACTTTATATTAAGGAAAACCTAAACACAAAAAAATCCATATTGTATGATTCCATTATATGAAATATTTGGAACAGGTAAATCCATAGATATAGAACACAGATTGCTGGTTGCCAGGGGCTGAGGAAGGAGGAAAAGGAGAGCAACTGCTAAAAGGGACAAAGCTTTCTTTGGGGATGATGAACTACATAAAGGTGGTGCTTGCACAATATTGTGAATCTATTTAATGCCACTGAATTGTTCACTTTAAAACGGTTAATTTTGTATTCTGTGAATTTTACCTCAACAATATCTAAAAAGAAAATGATAACATAGGATAATATTCAACAAAACATGAAAATGCTCACAATATATTGCCAAGTGAAAATGTAATATACGAGTATTTCAATATGGTCCCATTTCTTATCTATAGTATTGGGGTGTTTTGTTTTGTTTTGTTTTGTTTTGTTTTGTTTTGTTTTGTTTTGTTTTGTTTTAATAAGTGTGTGAACATGATCACCCATTCCTCCTGCAGTCACTCCATCTGGAAAGGAGAGCTCTCTCTCATCATTGCTACTCTGTGGTTTCCTCCAGAAACTTCATGGAGGAGGACAGCTTCCCCAGAAAGAGAGAGGTCAGGAACCTGAGGCATCAGTTATTGTAAACAGTGTTGTTTTGGGTCTCCTTTTTTGCAAATTGTTTTAACCTTGTTCTTGATTTTTGAGTAGAAAGGGGAAAGCTGGAAAAGGGAAAGACAGAACCCTGATTACGTAAATTAAGCACTTCAAACTTAGAAGCCTAGACAAGGGAACGAACAGTAGGGAAGGTGACCAGAGAAGCAAGCCTAGAGTGAGAAACGTGGTCCACGTATACATTCATCCTCCCACTTTTTGATTTCTCTCATCCAAGGAAAACCACCCTGCCAGCTCTTAGCTAGGGAGATTGAGCCCCAGACAGAGAAAGAGTGGGCGGTGGGGATCTATCTGGAGGGGAAGGCTCATGTTTAAGCCTCTGCAAGAAAACAGTCAGAGGGGCATGTTGTCCCATATTTTAACAGAAGTTAAAATTTAGACTTTTCACATCAGTTTCCCCACTTTTTAAAGTTTCACTGTAGGATTAAGCAGAACATGTCTGTGGGCCACAGTGAGGCTGTGGGCTCTGTCTGAAACCTCTGCAATACGAGCCAAGCAGCCCTCACCCTTCAGGGAGCAAGAAAGGGAAGAGCTACCATGTTTGGTAACATCTTTAATTTGCAACAAATATGATAGACACATTTGCTCAGTTTTCCTTGGAGTCCCAAATTTAAATATAATTGAAAACAAAATAATCCTGAGTTTAAAAGAAGGAAAATAAAGAAGAATTCAATGATATGTGTCGGCTAAGAAAAATGATCAAGAAATTTCACATTGACAATCTCACACCGCTTTGGCAGGTCCATGTTTCTCTGGCTCATCTACTGTCACTCTCTCCATTCCATTTCCCCATCTGAGATACTTTTCCACAATTCTCTGCCAGGGTAACTTATAGCCCATCTTTACAGCTGGATCAGCCACCAACTCCTTCAGGAAGTTGTCTCTACCGTTCCCTCCTCCCAATTCTAAACTGGGTTAGGCAGCCTGTGGTAGGCTAAATAATTATGATGGTTAATTTTATTTATCAACTTGACCAGGCTAACAGATGCTCAGAAAGCTGATAAAACATTATTTCTGGGTGGGTTTATGAATATGTTTCTGGAATCTTTGGCATTTGATTCAGTAGGCTGAGTAAAGAGATTTGCCCTCACCAATGTGGACAAACATTAGATATCATCCAATCCACTGGGGGCTCAAATGAAACACAAAGGGCAAACCCTCCGTCTTCTTGAACTGGACTATCCATCTTTTCCTCCCTTGGATATCGAAGCTCCTAGTTCTTAGGCCTCCAGACTCCATGACTTAAACCAGGGGCCCCGTGGTTCTCAGGCCTTTAGACCCTGAATTATACCACCAGTATTCCTGGTTCTCCAACTTGCAGATAGCAGATAGTGGGACTTCTTGGCCTCCGTAACCTCTTGAGTCACATATATATATATATGGTCTCCTATTGGTTCTGTTTCTCTAGAGACTCCTGACTAATACAATAATGGTCCACTAAGATATCCAGATCGTAATCCCTGGAACCTGTGAATGTTACATTATATGACAAAAGGGCTTCGCAGTGATTAAGGATCTTGAGATGGGAAGATTATCCTGGATTGTCTAGATAGGCCCTAAATGCAATCACATGTCTTAGAGGAAAGCAGAGGGTGATTGGACTCCACACAGAAGAGAAGGACTGGCAGTTTTAGACAACCACCACTAGAATATGAGTCAACAGTATAATGCAATTACTTTTTTTAAAAGCAGAACGATTCTAGGTATCATTAAGGAAAAAATAGTGTCCAAAACAAGAGCAAGTGAAACCCCATTGTCTCTGCACTGCTCAAAACCTACCTGTAGAACTGTGTCCAGCCTCAGAACCATTCTTTAAGAAAGAGATGGACAGGATTCAAAACCTGAGTTTATTTAAAGGAAAGGGACTGCAATGACAAGAGGTCAGGAAAACACAGTAATGGAGCAATACATGAAGGGAGTATGGGCAGCTGGGGTATTTAGTCTACAGAAAAGAAGACCCAAAAGGAACTGTCTTCAAATATTTAAAGGAAGGCAATTTATGAAAAAAGAAAACTTACTTTTATTGCTCCCTATGACAAAACTAGAACCAATAAATGAAGAGGCAAATTTTATTCAATACAAAGAACTTTCAAAACATTTGAGCACAATTTTCCATAACATTTTGAATATAAAATCCAGTTTTCAGTCAGTCCCTGCTACAGACATATAGTTTATCGTGGTACAGATAAACATTTTTTAATAGTATGTATCTATTATGCATTTGTAAATGTTTAAAATTTTCAATGTTAATGTAAGGTTTTCCCTTCTAAAAATCAACTTGAGTAAAATAAATGAGTCAATTTGGACAAAAAAAATGTTAAGAAAATAACAGATAGTATGCAGATATGGCAAAAATCACAGAGATGGTGTACAAATGACTACAGCTTAGGAAATACTGCTATGGATTGTGCTATTTCATCTTCAATGTTTTTAAACTTTTGTTCCAGGACCTATCTCCTGCTGAGGAAATGCCTGTCGCATAGTTTTAAATGACTCAAGTATTTATTAATAGAGAGGAAGAGGAAGATAAGAAAAATAAGACAAAGAAGGGAAAAAGGATGAATGACTCGATGCTCCCAGCACATCAGTTTGACTTGTTTCCCTTGAGAGTTCACATCATATTGACACTAACTCAGGAGGAATTCAGGGCACCAGGGCCAAAAAATAAATAGAAACCTAGAGAGGTTACAAAATAAGGTCAGGAAGTAACAAAATGAAACAATTGGGAAACTAGAAACACATACATATCTAGTGATAAATAATCTGATACACAAATATTCAGTGGGTGGGAAAAACCTGGACATTCCAGGAATGACATGCTGGTGATACCAAGGTCTATCTGGAACCCTGTGGCCGAGACCAAAGTAACAAAGATGGCCCATTAGCTCTCAGGCATGTCTTCCCAATCCCCCTCCCTGAGCCTCTGAATCTCTGCCCCTCCCATCTGCCCCACTACCACCATCCCAAGGCAGCAGCCTTCTGCCCACAAGACATTTTGAATGTGTCTCAATACTATTTCAAATTGAAGACAAAATGTTCATCTCAGTTTTGAACCTTCAGTGCTTCCTCATCCTCGTTGTCAATACAACCCAAGCAAAACTGTCAAGATGATTTTCAGGCAGACAGTTCAGGAGATTTAATTCTCCGTTGCCAATGCCTGCCCCCTGGGGGCTGCAGCGCATCTTTAGTGTGTCTCCTTTCCCTGGCATGGCCTTGACCACGGTGGCCTTCATGAAGACACTGTCGTCTCTCAGCTTGACTTGTTGCTCTGCAGCCTTCCTGCGACCCCTTCCAGGTAACTTCAGTGCACATGGCCAACCTTTTGTATTATTGTTCTCCACTCCCTCTCCTCTTCTGACCCTTCCAGTGGTTTCTTATAAAACTAAATGTCTCCTAATTAATAAAACCCCTTTACTAGACATGGTAGCAATTTCACCTATGTATTCTAAGTAAACATACTTTATCTATTACAAGATGGTTTAATGTAGTTGAAAACATTTTGGTTATGAAGTTGAAACTCCTAAACTCTAGTTTTGGTTGTTCCACTTACTAGTTCTGTGATCTTGGGTGAGTTATTAACTTCTTCCTATTTCAAAGAATTATTGCGTTATGTCTGTAGAGAGCTTTGTACTACACATGATCCCCTTTAATATATATGTATATTTTTGTAATATGTAAATGAATTATGTGAAGTATAAAGCTCTCTACATACATGTCATTTATTATATATTTTATACATATTATATATATATATGTTATAAAGCTCCGTAGAAACATAAGTCATTTATTTAGCACTCAGTTATTTGCCACCTTATAATTGTTCCCTAATTGTTTCATTGTCTCCAAAATTGATTTCAAACTTATATGAAGCTGGCTCTATCACTTATACTTTATTTATACCCTCTACAGTGCCTGAGTTGATTGATCAACTGAGCCAACTGCTTTACCCCATTCTTGACCCAGTAACCTCCCTTAACCTTGACCTTCAGCCTCATCATCTCTTCCCCTCCTTTAGGAAGCTTTCCTTGATCTTTCGAAAGAGTGCTGGTGATTTTTCCAGCATGGTACCCCCTATGTCAAGAAATTTGCAATGCTAATATATTTGTAATCTGACAATGGTTTTGTAAAGACAGAACATGGAAGCAATGATGACACATGCCCCACAAAGCTGAGAGATGATATTATTAAAATCTGTACAGAGAAAGACTGTCAAATGAAAAAAAGAAGATACATTTAAGAGCCAAAATCTATTTGTGTTCACCAATGTCCAGAGCTGGAGTTCCCCAAATTGTTGTTTTGAATGTTAGGTTAATAGGCTTGTATGGATATTTATATATCATAAATAGATATATTTATATACCAGGCTTTTTAGCCTTAAGAATCATAAAGTTAACAAATGGGCTCTGATTTAATCCTTGACAAGACATTTACTTAAGCTTTCAAAGCAGTTTTCATACAGAGTGAATTTTCTGGTCAAACCAACATGAAACATCAGGCCCACACAATTGTTTGATTTCTGGTTGTAAAAATTGACGTGCTGGCTTATACAGCAATTTCTTGCAAGTTTATACAGCATAATTTTGGCCTTCTCAGAGGCCAACCTCTGGATCACTTAGTGGAAGTTTCCATACTTACAAAACAATGGGCTAGAAACTATAACGATTTTATCAAAATAATATCACCCTATGGGGCCCTGCCTGGGGGATGGTGAGTCAACTCCCTCCCAGAGGTAACCCTTCTGTCCCCTCCCTCAAAGCACAGTTATAATGTGATTGGTTCACATGGTTCAAATTACAGCAGGCGTTCTATAAGTTAACTTTAAAACTCAAGTTCCTGAGCCATGTGCTTGAACAGCCTGAGGAGCTAGTTAACATTCTAGCGTAAACAGAGAGACATGAGACACATCCACCATGAAAGACAAAGGAAAACCAAAGAGGCTTGTTGCTCTGAAAACCGAAAAAAAAAGATTGAGGTCTAAAGTTTCTCAAACTTAAATGTGCAGTTGGCATTAGGGAATCTTGTAATAATGCAAATTATGATTCAGGAAGTCTGAGTGAGGCATGAGATGTTGCATTTCTCATAAGCACTGTCACGCAGGGGACCCTGCTCGCTGCGCCATTTGTCGTGCAGGGTCTCAGCTCCTACTCCCCACCCAAGAACGCAGGACACGGTAAGGCCAAAAAGGAACACCCACAGAGCCATAAGTAGGGGAGTAAAACCAATATATTCTCTCTGGCGGCTGGGCTGGAGACACAGGAAGCAGGATCTACATTATCTGCCTAACAGCAGTCTGCGCTTGCCAGCCACCATCTTCTTGCTAGCCCCCATTCCATTCCTGCTAGCGTAGCCACAGCAGTTATATTAGTGGCCAATGGCTTACGGGTTACAGCTGACGGCCAACTAGCCACAGCTGCTGGCCATCTGATCACAGTTGATGGCCATTTACTACCCGAGCCAGCACCTTTCTATTGGGAGGCCGAGAGCCTGGAAACTGTTTTTTGGGGTTTTGTCCCCACAGCACCCAGGTGATGGCAGTGCTGCCAACCTGAAGACCCCACTTGGAGGAGCAAGGCCCCAGAATTTAACGTAAACATAGGAACTTTGACTCTTTCCATAACTCAGCCAGAGAACACCAAAGTGAAATTATCACAGTTAATAAGTGATACAACATATTTCCTGTACATTTTGGTTTTTGCTAGAAATTAGGTTTACAAGAGAATACTTTTCTATTCTATCCATTCTTATCAGGCCACAAGAGTAGAAGTGAGTTATTGGTCTCTGACAGATTTTACGTGCCTAAGCTGTTGGCTTTGCTCCACTACCCACAAACACATGCCCCACAGAAGCAGGGGCCGGAAGCAGACCTGGCATATCCTTAGCATACCTTCTAAAGCTCCAAAGATCTATTAGTGATGGGAGGGGCACTCCCACAAGCTTCTTACATCGTTCTATGTATTTTCCTAGCACTTTCTGGAAACACTGCAACACCAACAGTCAGGCCCAAATGGAACAAACACCTTCATTCAAAACTTGCAGTGTGTCTTAAATTGGCAGATTCCAAGGTGACTAAAGGAATCATGGATTTCAGTTTATGCGATTCCATCTCCACACCTATCCCTAAAATTTTCAACCATAAAGTTAGGCCTCCTGTAGGAGGCAACAGCCAGAGGAAAAATAAAGACTAAAAAAATAGAGCAACTAGATGATGCACCCAGGTAGAGCTGAGTTCAGGCAGAAAGGGCGGGGCGCGGGGTGGAGAACACGGATTATTTTGCCTTTTTGGAAGAATTATCTTATTTGTTAAATTGCTGCTTTATTATAGTGTTTGTATTTTTCCGTCTATAGGTTGTAGCCCATTTGGGATCATTAAATCATTTCTACAGGTCAAAACCAGGTGTTTTAAAAATACAATTGACAGAAGTGCATCGCTGTTCAAAGGGTAAGTATTATTTAGTGAAACTTCTGGTTACATGCGTCGTTACAGTTACATGTGTCTGTTAGACTGTAAAGTTCATTTCTTACTGTGGGTCATGATCAAAAATTTCAAAAACACCGGACTATAATTTCCTTTATGATAAAGGAGGGTTTTTAAAGCCATCATTGCTTTTAATCTATTTATTTTTACTACGTTCACCTGGCATTGCCTTAGCTAGATTAGGTTAGAGTAGCCTTTTCAGTATTTCACCGACCTTTCCACTATAAAGTTCTTGAACTCATACAGCATGTTTAAAACCCATACATGTAATATTCAAGTCCTTCAGGTCACACATCATATTAATAGATCACATTTAATCTACACTCTGAACTGTTTCTGGGTATTGTGTACCAATCCTCCACATTCAACCCATTACTGGGAGCACTTCACAGCTTTCAAGTTACAAGGGCACCATCTTCTGGTGAAATTATTTCTTTGTTGGGAGGATGTCAAAGCGTTACCAAAAATTACCTCATTTTTCTAACGAAAATTGCAATTGACATCATAAATATATTGAGATTCTTTAGCGCTCTTTACTTTGTTCAGGAATTTCACTCCTTTCGCCGTCTGAGACAGGTCTTTCTCTTCCTTAACAGGGAAAGAAGCTAGTCTGTCCTTTCTGGTTTTCCGTTAAACTGAGCCGGTTTCAAGTTTCAGCTCCTCCTTGAATTCCAGCGTGCTGAGACTTCCCTCTAGAATCATCCAAAATGGAGCCTCTTACAGCTTACCCTTTAAGATGTTCAGGGCCCAAAGCAAAGGTATTTGCAGTTTTGCTGTCTATGGTTCTATGTACAGTAATGCTATTTCTTCTACAACTAAAATTCCTAAAACCTAAAATCAACAGCTTTTATACTTTTGAAGTGAAAGATGCAAAAGGGAGACCGGTTTCTCTGGAAAAATTTAAAGGCAAAGTAAGTTGCTTCTTCTCATTTTTATTTATTTTTTGCTTGTCCACATTCTCTGTTTATTCTCTTAATGGAATCAATTTTTGTTGTTGAATGGTCATAAGTTAATAATAATGTTATTAGTATATCACTTTAGCCATCAGAGTCCTCAGTTTATATACTTCTAATTGATAAACTAATTATCTTAACCATTTTCTTGAAAATGTTTTTATTTATATGCTGAATTAATACATTAAGCTTAGAAAATTCTTAGTAATGTGAAAATGGAGACATTAGTAAAAGTACTAATTCTATAATCTAACAACATTAAAAAGCACTCTATCAATAATATTTTTTTATTTTAAAATAAACTGTCATGCGTACCTGATGCTTTTTTAATGATTGTGATCTTTCAGAATCCAGGTTATAATTTTCAATAAAATTGGGTATGTCTAAAAATATGAAATAACCATCTATCAAAGGTTGTATTTCCCCAAAAATGGTTTAGGATTTTAACTGCTTGCAGAATTTTTTTTTTTTTAATCTTTTATTTGCTTCACTTTCCGGTTGGATTTTTTTTTCTTTTTCCGGGAGGTTACACTAGTTGTAAACGTGGCTAGTGACTGCCAACTCACAGACAGAAATTACTTAGCACTGCAGGAACTGCACAAAGAGTTTGGACCATTCCACTTCAGCGTCTTGGCTTTTCCGTGCAATCAGTTTGGAGAATCGGAGCCCCGCCCAAGCAAGGAAATAGTATCTTTTGCAAGAAATAACTACGGAGTAACATTCCCCATCTTCCACAAGATTAAGATTCTAGGACCTGAAGCAGAACCTGCATTTAGATTTCTTGTTGGTAAATATCTATCTTGCCTCACCAATTTAATGTTTTTGCTTTTCATTTTTAAAATATATGAGGACCATACTTTCCTATTTGAAATGTTTTAGTGGGAAAGTTTTATAAGACTATCAAAGAGCCAGAATTTCATCCTTTCAAACTTTCTAGAAGTTACGCATCCCTGAAATCAAGTTTTAACTCCTTGGATGGCAAAAATAAATCTGTTCCACTGTATTTTATTCCTTTTGATCATTTTTTTCTGAAGAATTTACTTGAAGTGGTCATGGCTATTTTCACAATATATCTCAATTTTCCTCTTCCTTAACTAGCATTTGATTTGAGGAACTATCCCTCCCCATTATAAAAGCTGTACATCTCTCATGAATATTGCTGAGTATTCTTAGTTAAACATATCTTTATGGTTCATTTTATGTTGCCTTATCTGAGATATTATGCTCAAGGATGAATACTCAGTTTACCAGATTTTTGCTAAAATTTAAAACAGAATATAATAAATTTTTTTGGAGGAAGGTAGTGTTAGGCTATTTCTACAATTAGGCTAGCAATTTAAAGATTTTCCAGGGTCAGTTATCATAAAGGAAGTGAGGTTTAGTGACTAAGAGCATAGACTTTGGTCCCGGTCTACCTGCCTTCAGACTCCTGCTCCCTTGCTTTTGCTGTGTGGTTTTAGGCACATAACTTTTCTGTGCCTGTTTACTCATTTGTAAAATGAGATTATCAATAATACCTACCACCTAAGATTGTTTGGCAGATTGTGTTAATAATAAAAGGAAAGTACTTGTGCACCGCTTACACTGTGCCAGACACTTAGGGACATTCGGCTAATGTCCTCTCATCTAACTTATGCAGATGATATCCTCAGTCCTGTTTTCACTGTAGATTGTTTGAGTTTTGATAAAACTATGACCTCAGTCAGGCAATCAAGCTTCCAATCCAACAAGCTAGTTAATGATGTCCTGGGGTTCACTGAGGAAAGAAAGACCAGAGTACAGGCCCCAATCATTCCTTAATTATAGCAGCCAAATACTCAGGCGCAATAGCCCCTAGGTTCTTCCCCGTTACCTTTAAAAAGCGTTCTGAAACTCCACTTACCCCATGTATTCAAAAGATAACAGTGATTTTAGATGGAGCTCCAGAGACAAAGACTGTGAGATGATGGCCAAATTGCAATGAGATCTTTTAGGACTAGCCAAAATGAAGTAAAAGTAACTGATCATGTGATCACAAAGAGGTCCGCTCTGTACAGGCATGCCTGTTGTTCAGGGTATCTGGGTGGGGAGGGAAGTGGGGGCTGAAACTTAGTCCTCAATACTTCTAATAATGAAAAAACCAATTTAAATGCTTGGCAAGGTAAATATTAGGCTACATTTTATTTATTATTTTTAACTTATGCTCCCTCATTGGTTGTTTTCCCAACATAAAGCAAAGTATTCCCCACCTTTAAAAACTCTAGACAGTGTATTCCTTTTACCTACTTCATCCCTTTTTGAAAGAATAGTTAACACTTGTTTCTTCTGCTTCCCTGTCTCCATTTCTTTCTTAGATCACTGTGTCTGGCTTCTTTGCTCCGTGACTTTCCTGGTGGGTCATGGTACCAGTAACTTCCACTCTGGCCCCTTCTCTTTCTCCTTTGCAGTTTCCTCTTTTCTATCCACCCTTAATTCTGTTGATCCTCAAGATTCTGCCAAAAACCCACTTGGGCTCTTCTTAGTCTATCTCTTTTGCCTAAGGGAGCTCTCTCCTAAGCTCTAAAGCCATATATTCAGCGGCCTCCTCTGCTTGTGTGTCCCACATACTCCCGAATCCCCTCATGTATGGAAAAGAATTTATTCTTTTTATTCTTTCTCTTCCTAAAATCTGCTTGCTTTGCCATGCCCCTTCTGAAGGTAATAGAGACCAGAGGTTAAGAGTACAAGCTCTGGGATAGGAAGATCTAGTTATCAGGCCAGGCTCTACCACTCACTAGCCATGTGACCTCAAGTCTAGGCCTCCATTTTTCTCATCTGCAAAATGGGGATAATAATACCCACCTCACAGGGTTGCTGTAAAGATTACACGACAGGATCCACTTTAAGCACTGAGCATATATTACTAGACATATAGTAGTCACTTGATACATTTTATTTATGTTGTTTTCTCATGTTAGTCAATAATAATGCACATAAATCCAGGATGATATAAATGGGGGAAATCTACATTTCTTAAATAAATTAAAACATAACAAAAGGATGTCATAATTTCTCAAAATAATGACTATTTAGAATTTCTTACTATTTTCAGCTATGTAATACATAATGATATTAAAAACAGACACATTTAATATGAAAAGTAATCTATAGATTCCCATTACCAAGGACCTTTAGAACCTCATTTTATCTAGTAAGAAAATGTTAGGAAACTGAAAGTTTTAAGCTAATGACAAGGTAAATTTTTTGTTTAGGTCAACAAATCTGAAATAAACCACTGTATTTCATTTCATGATTCTAGATCAGTAGAATCATCAGTGAAGTCACCAAGTATGTAGAAATCTGTTTAATCAAATCTTGAGTTTTGCTTTGTTTGGATGTTTTGCTTTTTGTTTTCCTTTTGACATTGTGACAATCCTAGAACTTGATTCTAAAGTTGTCACTTATAAAGATTCAAACAGAATTGAAAATCTTGACAAAGAATAAAATTATGCTCATGAAAATATATTCTGATATTTTAGATTCTTCAAAGAAGGAACCAAGGTGGAATTTTTGGAAGTATCTGGTCAACCCTGAGGGTCACGTTGTGAAATCCTGGAGGCCAGAGGAACCCATTGAAGTCATCAGGCCTGATATAGCAGATCTGATTAGACAAATGATCATTAAAAAAAGAGAGGATCTATGAAAATGCCATTGAGCCTTTCTAATGCAACAGTCAAAATACAGAAATGTCTCCATGAGGGTTTAGTCTCGTTTTAAATACTCTGACAATTAAATGTGACACTGAAGAACTTTTTGTTGTTGTTATTTTGCTAGTGAGTGGTAATGAATGTCCCCACAACAGAGATGTTACCGAAAGCAAAAATAAAGGGTACCCAAAGAATCAAAATGAAATATATAAAACACTTTATTTGACCACACTAAAGAATTCAGAAAATACAGTTACCAATGTGCTTCAAAACCCTATTGTTCAACTTGACATTTTCTAGGATTATAATTAATAGAAATGCCAACATACTAGACAATTATTTGATTTCAAGACTTTTTGTGTGACTGAAATTTCTGGAGTAACTAATTATAAATGGCTATTTTTATGTAATAAAACACAAAGTAAACATTGAAAAATGTGAAATATATATACATAGATTCAAATTTGTATATGTTTTGTTTCATGTACAGGATTTTGAGTGTTTTAAGTAGAGGTTCATAATATGTTTTACTACATCTGGCCAAATAATCATTTATAAATTACACTATCATAACATTTGAAAAAGCCTTCATCATTTTTAATATTTCTTTATTATTTTCCAGAAGCAACTCAAATTCCATAGATTATTAACGGTTGAGTCCGTCTTTATTTCTGAGAGAAAATCCCAAGCATAAGAAAAAGGCCAAGAGTGTATGATCATGTAATTAGATTCCTTATAGGTTAATTCTGGTTGCTCGTATTCAGATTAGATTAGCCATTTGGAAAGAATTCAATGCTACATCATTCTGATGGCTCACATAATAAGAATCAACTCCAAACAGTCAAACACTTAATGTAAAAAAGGGAGCAACTGCAATTGCACAAGTCCTAAACATTAGCAATCACTGAAAATTTTGATAGAGTCACAACAAACTTTTTCTCCCAAAGTCATGACCTTTATGTTTTGTTAACCTTATCATTGGCAAACAAAGCAACCTACCAAGTTGGTATAGGTTAATTGTTGCCAATGAAATATATATTCATTTCGTAAAAATTAAATAGGAAAACCGGGAAGGGGGTGTAAAAATACAGTCATGAAAAATTCAGCTAAGAAGGAAGATCCAATCTAAATAGCTGTGAGTTGGTTCCCAAAATCTGACCTGATGAATGAAAGTGAAGATGCTTTTTTATGGTGACATCAGTAATGCCACCTTAGTATATAGTTCTGCCTAAGTGTTTAAAGTTCTTAAACCAAAAATATTTCCTGGGACACCTTCTTCTTCAAAGTATATATCCAACCACCTGGCTCTGAATGTATTTAGTAAGATATTTGGTGGGAGTAGAGGTGTAGTTTCCCTCAAAGGTCAAGAGATTTACAGGGATAGTCTTAAGAATACCAGGTTGGCGTGTCAGCAAACCTGCTTCTACCTCTCACGATTAGTAGGACAAGTTTTTGATTTCCCCACCTGTAAATGAGGGCAATCAAACTGAACACAAAGCACCTTCCAACTTTCAAAGTCAATGAACATGCTTACCAAGCTGTTTTACGTGATCAAGAAAGGAATCAGTACTAACCTAGATTGTTGTTGAGAAAATAGAAGCCATCTAACAAATCTATCGGTCCTTTACAATTTTGCCCCAAGAGGCTATTGGAATTCTGAGCCACTAAGCAAAAAAAAAACAAAACAAAAAAAACGGTTCGGGGCAACTCTTCCAAATGTTGCTTCCAGAGCATTCTTGCCATACACTGTCGATTTACAACTCCCATGAGGTCATAAGAGTGGTACAGGACTGCTGGAGGGAGGGTGGGGTTATGTGCTCACATTAGCTGTGTGAGCAGAAGTGTGTAAGCCAGCAGCACACAGGCTGCATAGACTCCCCACTGCCAGACAGAGGTTATGGAGCTGCTCTGGGGGGGTGACCAGACAGTCCTGATGAATGCAATTCAGATGTTCATTCTGCCCAAAGTCACTGGTTCTCACCAAAGCCAGGTAAAGCGGGTTTTTCACATGTATACTTCTACTCCTGGTTGCTTTATTCAACCTGCAGTCTTTACCACAGTCAGTGCTTGATTCTCTCCCTTTGTCCTTTGGATATGCAGGGAAGGCAGATAAGGATTTGACAGTGTGCCATACAGGTGTCCATTGTGGGTGGGTTCTGTAACAATTAGGCTCTATGTTCCACAAGAGGGTGGAGCCATTTGCCAATGTACTGCTCCACATAAATCAAATGTCTTACATGAATACCTCAAGGCAAACTGAGAAAAAATTGTATCTTTCTTGAATGGAGCACAATATCTTCCCTATCAGCATCAAAAAGCCTGAGCAGAGAGTGCTGCAGGCTGCCTAAACGGAGGAGTATAACAGGAAAATAGCAGGCATCACATAAAAGGGTATTCAGCTGTTGTCTTCATGACACAGAAAAGGGATAAAATCAAATGCATTTGATTTTGGTCAGTCATTCACTGCTTTGAAACTTGTTTTGGTTTGTTTTCTTTGGGAGGTAGAGGAGTACTTCACACTAACGCCTGGTCACCATCTCATAGGAGATGTAACAATAGTGTTGGAAATTGGAATAAATATGAATTTGCCTGAAGCATGCCTTGAAACAAGTTAATCCTTTATGAGCTTTCATCTTTGAAAATGCTTAATTAATTATAGTGTATCCATAGTATGTGTATATGTACATATATATGAGTCTTAATAATTGCAGCATATATATAGTGGAGGCTCGTAAAGGTTTAACAACCAACTCTCTGGAGAAGGAGCCCTAATTTGCAGCATTTGCCAATTTCCATGGTGCAAATGCTCCCTCATGGCCAACCTAACAGTGGTTTAGTAACTGGCTGGCAAAATTTCTGAAAATTTAACCATCAGTTTTCACAAACCAGTATGAGCTGGCTCCAGCACACCAAAATTCTTAAAAATCAGACTTATCAGAGTATTATTGGGCTCTCCAAAGAGATAAATTTACAGCAACAACATATATATATATATACTCTTTATTTTTATTATAAATATGTTATTTTGACAGGTTATAAAACATGTGGCAGTGTATTCAGTTACTGAATTTTGCAAAGCTGCTAATAGTGTACTATATAACCACAGAAACATCTAATGACCACATCTAGATTGTGTGCAGTTACTCTCAAGTAGAAAAACACTACAATAAAAGAAAAAGAAATGTAGACAAAGCCTAAGAAGAAAAAAACTGTATTTCTCTGTGTTTATTTTCTTTAAACATACTGTTTCAAAAGATTGCCTTGCATGAGCTAAAAAGTGTCGCACAGTCCCTGTACAAAATATCACCCATTCTTTCATGGTGTTCCTTTGAAAGAAAATTGACATGTTTGAATGGAGCTAATATGGAGACACTCTGTTCATATTTATCCCTCAGCTTGATTTCATCTTTCCCTTGGAATAAAATTCTAATAACTGTTATACCTATAAACTAACACACCACACTCCTCTCCGCTCTTTCCTTTCTTTTATGGTGGCTGAACTGTTAAGGCCAAACCTTACAGAAGGAAGCATTCTCTCAGGTGGGGGGATAAAGAGCGGGAAGGAATTAGGAAGCCCTCCAGAGGGCAGTGATGAGAAGCAGTCACATCCCCAGCATCAGAGAACAGCAAGGCGGTTGCCCCAAGAGAAAACACGTGGGAGAAAATACTTCCCCACCAGTACAGCCTCCCTCCTCCTCTTTTTCAACCTCCTTTCCCTCTGCTTTTCCTTTGAGGTCCGAAGTGTGGCTCCATCTCTTTCACTCTCACACCTATGAAAACATTTTCATTTCAAATTTATATATTCATTTTCCTCCTTACCCATTGCTCTCCTTAATGTATCTTTATTTCCTTTCATTCTATCCTTCCTTTCTCATCATCTCAACAATATGAAACTGTAAAACAGTTTTAAGTATGTATTCTGTTTATTGAGTATAAATGTCGGCGTTTTATGTCTTGCTTTTTAGTATACCAAAATTAAAACACAAAGGCCAAGCCTTCCCAATTTAGTAGGTTTTATTTTTATCAACAGGTTAGTGACTTTCTATGAAAAATAACATGTTGAAATTTAATCTTAAAAAAAAAAACAAGATGAAAACAATATTTACATGGAAGGGATACTTAAACACAAAAATCCTGCAAATGGAATGATATTGAGCAACAACAAAAAGAGGGTGAGATTTTAGAATAGCAAAATGCATTAGAATCAAATTACAGGTGTCTATTTAAACCATGGTTCTAGACATGTTTAAATTTAAATGAGGTAAGAATAAAAATTATTTTACCAATAACTTATAATCCAAAACAGTACAGAGGGTAAGATATGTCTCAAATCTCGCTTCATGTGTAACTAATTGAGCAAACCACCAAAGTCAGTTCCATCAACTTGCTGCAAATGTCCTCACTGTATGTCTGGGACACAGCTGTCGTGCGGGGGACCCTGCTCCCTGCGCCATTTGTCATGCAGGGTCTCAGCTCCCACTCCCCGCCCAAGAACGCAGGACACGGTAAGGCCAAAAAGGAACACCCACGGAGCCATAGGTAGGGAAGTCAAACCAATATATTCTCGCTGGCGTCTGGGCTGGAGACACAGGAAGCAGGATCTACATAATCTGCCTAACAGCAGTCCGCGCTTGCCAGCCACCATCTTCTTGCTAGCCCCCATTCCCTCTCTACTAGCATAGCCACAGCTGTTATATTAGTGGTCAATGGCTTACGGGTTACAGCTGACGGCCAACTAGCCACAGCTGCTGGCATCTGATCACAGTTGATGGCCATTTACTACCCGAGCCAGCACCTTTCTATGTGAGGCTGAGAGCCTGGAAACTGCTTTTTGGAGTTTTGTCCCCACACAGCACACACCTAATAGTGCTCCATGGGTCAAAATGGCCTCCAAGGGAATGAGAAAAATATTCAAAATCATATTGTATAGTCAGTTCTTCCCACTTCACAAGCTAAATTTCATGGTCTCTTCCAAATATGTTACAGGTCTGTGACTTTACAAAATATGAAGTGAAAAATTGAGGCAAATCCTCCAAACAGTTCAACCCCTTCCCCCCATCCCACCCCGAAATCCCCAATTTCTTGCTATTTCAAGTGAATATCTTTGGCTGACTCATGTGGAAAGTCATCTCAATTCTCTCTTCAGCTGCACATACCATCATTACAGAAACCTACTCTAATGCCATATTGAGAAACTGATCATCCAGAAAGAATACTAATAACTTGGTTGAAAATTTGGGAAAAATTTTAGGCTTTCCATCCAGGTTGTTATTATATCCTAAATTTTATATTAAATAATGAACATATAATGTCACAAAGACACTAATACTGTCTACAAGAATGATAGACTCCAAAATATTACCTGGAAATTGTTTAAATAACTAGAGTAGTTTCTTTACCATTTTAAAGGTGTCTATTGTATTATAAGTGAGTAACTGAATAGCAACAACAAGTATTACGGTAATGAGTATTCTGGTTCATAGCTAAAAGTACACATGCACACACATATATTACTTACAGATTTAATTATACTCTGATGTTCATTGTATATGCAATAAGATAGCAGTTGCATGTTAGCTGATGTCATTCACATATTCAACCAGCTAACAGTACACTGCCAACCCATCACATACAGGTAACCAGTGCACTTCGTTAACAGGAAGAATTTATCCAGAAGCAAGTGGCAGGATAGTTGTGGCTGCTGAATTGACTCAAAGCAGCCAGCTAACAATACACTGCCTACCTGACTCAGGTCACTTCTGCTTTTCATGGCCCATGAAATCACTGAGGCTAAATTTGTAATATGAAACACAGTGGCAGAACTTTAATCTTAATAGTTACATTAAAGACAACTTAAAAACAAAACTTTTTCCTCCAAAACTATTATAAGAAATAAAATCTCCCACCGCTGGATTAAGAAATAAAAACCAATATTTTCTTTGGTCAAAAACTTAAAAAGAAAATCTTTCAGAATACTTACACTTAGGTTTTCCAAATTAAAAGCTTGGATATGAAAACATGTTATTGCAGTACAAGTGAATTAACAAAGTTATATTTAACTATAGCTTTCCCAATTATTTCTATTTACTGACCAAAAGACCAGTTGTCTGTATTAAGCAGTAAAATACCTAGGAGTCATGGTAATACGTAAGCTGGATATAAGACAAATCTTCAGTTATGTTTTGGGGGAAGGAATCAACATTTAAATATTTAGGAAATTTAAGGACTTAAATGTCATTTGTTTACTCCCACTGTAAAGGATAGAACTGCATTCTAAAGTGCAGTTATGTGTTCAATTTATTGTGTCACCACTTAAATACAGAAAATGTTATAGAAAAATCTAAAAACGGTGATGGTTTTGAAACTATAATGTGTGAGTAAAGATTAAAGGAATGTGAACTACCAGCCTAGAGAGAAGCAAGGTGAATGGTGATAATGAAAGATTTAAAGCAGGTGAGAGCGGTTTATGTGGAAAAAAAAAACAAGAAAAAAAATCACTTGGATTTGTTTCACTTTTACACTGATTACAAGAGAAGCTAAAGTCCTTTCGGTGTGGACTTTCAAGGAGAAAAAGTCTACATTGGGTCGACTTTTAAATTACTACTTTACTAACCTAAAAGTGTGGATTATGCCACTTCTCATTGCCCACAAGATGGCACCACTTCTATTTCCTTGGGGGCACGTTTATGAATGCAACAGAGGGGAATGCAACTATAACAACTGTTAAAATTAAATTATAACAGCCAGCTAGCAACATGTTGCCTACCTGACACAGCCAAGCTTCATCCTTTGCCTTTGACGCAAACAATACAAAGTACCATTCAGATACAAATAACTACCAGTATTTGTCAGGGATCTTCAGTTTCTTACAGAATTATTTTAGGTATATAATTAGTGATAATATGAGATTGATTTTTAATTTTTTCATATTTTCATACCGCCAGACTTCCAATAAATATCTTCTTTAGCAAGAATCAGTTTGTTCAAGGTCATATTGAAGACAGACCTAATGTAAGCACTGGACACTCACCTTGGGAGAACCTTGACCTCTCGTCTGCTTCATGCCTTTGGCGAGCACCTGCATGATGTTCTCCTTTGAAAATATAAATAACATGTAAAGAGAGAAACTACTTAGGAAAATCATAATGTTAGATGTGAAATGTTTCTAAATCCTCATCTTGTCAAACCACAGTCACTCTTTTGAAGCAACCTCCAGAATATAATTAACTTACCCAACGCAATTTAAAATTAAGATCAGGGTTTAGAGTTTTGTACTACCTTTTGGTCCTAAAAAAGGTATTACAAACGGCGCCTTCCACGAGATGCCCTCAGAGGAAGTTGGGGCTAGGGATCCAAAGGGCCTTACCCACAGCATCTCTTCTTCTGTCCGGACCCTCCGAGGTGCGGTGAGCTCCAGCTTCCACTCCATCGGGAGTTTTGGCCTCTCTTGGACCGTCTCTGGTGTAACCCCCAAGCCTAAACCAGTCTTGACGCCTAATCGTCAAACCTCTAGAGTCTCGTCCCCCAGGACCATCATCGTTCACCCCCAACCTCCATTTCCCCCACTCCTCCCACGGCTCCCAGAGTGCATCCCCAGGGTACGGTTTAAAAAGCCGGCGGGGCGGCAGCCAGAGCGGGAATCCCTGTCTCTGGCTTCTCATTTGCTAGCGCTTCGGTGACGTCAGAGCCCGGGAGGGATTCCCCCAGCGCACGCCTCCCGCCCCGCGCCGCCTGCTCTTTGTCCCCGGAGGCGCGCGCCGGAGCGCCAAGCTTTGCCGCGAGCGGTGGCGGGCCGGGGCTGGGCCAGGCGCCGAGCGCTGTCCCAGCCGCGGGGGACGAGGGCTTGGCGGGCGAAGAAGCGGTTTCTGAAAGTTCACCTTCTTTCCCTGTTCAGAAACAAAAGCTTTTCGTGAGAACGGGTCCTGATCCCTTTTCCTCGGCTCTCACTTCTCTTTTCTCCCACCCCATCCTGCCATGGAGGGATCGGAGGTGTGCAGGAACTCTGCGGCCTTCTCTCCGTTGGTTAGGATCACCGTCCGTGTAAGCTGTTGACTTTAGACGTGTTCCCCCAACGTGTTCATCAGCTCGTCCTCCATCTTCAAACACGCAGGAAACGTGGCAAGATTTCTGTGCTGATGAGAAGGGGGAACGCTGACATTTATTTGTGAATCCTTCTCTGCTGTAGCCATTGGAAGTGGTCAGGTTCTCTCCCTTGAGCTTCTTGACCTATGTTCCCAAACAATACGTTGGTGAAAGCCAGTGACAGTGAGGACCTCATAAGGAGTGAAAAGCCAGCTAGAAAGCTGAGAGGACTGGGGGCTAAGTGATAAAGGAGAGGATGATATTGGGAGGTGAGGGAGGGGTTTGGGGGGAAATGACAAGGAGCCAGATGGTCCGTGCAGCCTTTGCTGACCCACCTGAGCTGCCAAGAGAGGCAAGCTGTGCCATATGGCAGGAGGGGAAATTGTCTGGGAAAGCTCTGACAGTCTGGCAGCCGGCTTTTCCCTCCCCGTCACCTCTTCCCTCCCCGCCTCAGTTTGACTTTGGATTGCTTTTGCTTTCATGTAACATATAAGTGTGCATTTTTCTGGGGAAAATGTTCATAGATATCAGATAATCAAAAAAGTCAGTGATTTTTTTAAAAAATCTAAATTCACTCTTCTTTCTTTCATACTGAAAGAAAAAAAATGGCACCAAGGCTAAGACCCAATCTTAGACCATTTTTCCATCTACCATAATAAAAGTTAGGGAAAATGCTGCACAGGGTAACTTAATCTTCCAATGAGATTTATCAAAATTCTTCCTAGTCAAATAATCCACGGATTAAAAGATCTCTAAGTTTCACACACAAGTATTCTACTTTCCTTGTAATGCATTCAAAGGAGTACTCATTCCAACTTCCAGTAAATCCTTTCAGCAAACATTGAGGCTAAATAAAGTGAAATATCATTGGGTGAGAGTCAGATGTACTGTTGATTTAAAGAATCAGTTTTGCAAATGCCAACTAAAAATAGCAATACATTGGAAATAATATTAGAGACATTTTTCTTTGTTCTATTTTTAAACACCATTTTACATGTACCCATTTACAAGGCCTGGTACAAACTCTGGAGTAATAAAAACCAACTCAATTAATGAGTTTGTAAATCCATGCAAATTGGGGTTTTAGAATCCAAGTTTTTACAAATACTGAGAATAGTGAACTATTCCTTCAGAATTCAATTATCTGCACATTCATAAATTCCATTTTAGCCACTAATTCCACAACATATCACAGCAACCTCCAAATGCCTTTTTTCTCTAATGTAAAGTAGAAAAGAATTAGTCAAATATCTGCATTTAAAAATCATTGTGCATTTAAATATTCAGATTAAAATTTAACATTAGAGTGATGGAAATAGAAAAATCACCATTTGGCAAACTCCTCTACTAACTGTCGCAGTAAAGAATCATGAATGCTAAAATTGGTGTGTATATCAATATCATAAAATTGGCCTCCTTTGATCAAATACAACAAGAAAAATCAAAACATTTCATTGGACAAAACTGGCTGATACCACCTTAACCAACCAATGAAATACCATCACAATGAATGACACACTGACCTCCTGTGGCCCCTGATATGATGCATTGAGAATGACGTAATATCATTTTGTGGTATTTTTGCCAAAAATACCTAACCTGAATTTAATAATGAAAAAATACTAAACAAACCCAAATTGAAGCATATTCAAAAAATAATTGGCCAGTAGTACTCTTCAAAAGTGTCAGTCATGAAAAAAGAAATACACGGAAACTGTCACAGATCAGAAGAAACTAAGTGCACATGACAAAATGCATTGTGATATCCTGGACCGAATCCTGGACCACAAAAAAAGGACATTTGTTGGATAATTGTTGTGATTTGGATAATATCTGTAGATTAGTTAATAGAGCAGTAGAAATGCTGATCTAGTTATGATCATGTGCTATATGTTAAAATGTTAACATTTGGAAAAGCTAGATGAAGGATATAATGGAATTCTTTGCAGCATCTTGTAACTTTTTTCCTAAGTCAATTATTTCAAACTGAAAACTTAAAATGAAAAAAATATTTATCATCATGTGGCCGGATTAAAGAAACACTATGATATGACTATTGAGGAGAAAATAGAAACATACAGTAAATATTTCATCTTAATTTTTGTCAAATATTGTTTAGGAATAATGTCCAATTATTCCTGGTTCAGGTTCCTATGCGTAATTCAGCATCCTTCAAAATGTTTCCTCTTTGAGAGTGGGTTTTGCAGCTAGTTTTGTAATTATAAGGACTGTGAAGACTCCTCCTCGACAAGGTTAATTCAAAGGATTTTGAGTAGTAAGAAGTTGAGGTGGAGCTGTGAGGAAGGTAGAAGGGTGAGTGTGAAAAAGTTTTATTTGACTCATCTTGGGGTGGGGGGGGGCTTCAAGAGTCTGACCAGGTCCCTGTGGGTGGAAAGCAAGAGGCTACCCGGCTTCCCAAATCCAGATATTTTTTTCAATTACATGATTACGTTCTAAGTAATAATAATGTTAAGTATCTCAGAAATATATAACGTACAAAGTAAGCTCCCTCCGTCCGCTCTCCCAACCTACTTCTTCCCCAGAGCTTCGACAGCCCTTTTTCAAGGCATCTACATACTGTGTACACACAGTTTGACGCTGCGTATCATCCTACATAAATGGGATCTTACAACACTTATCATTTTGTAACTTGCTTTTTCTACTTTGCTGTATTCAATTGCTTTTCCACAAATGCAAAGCGGAAGCGGAGCGCTCTCCAGACCAAACTCCAGCCGTCGGTTAGCGCGCCCCTCGGGCCGCGACTGCTCTCGTAGGACTCGAGGCTCGTCCCGCGCCAGCCCGCCCTGGCTCGCGCCCCCAGCGCTCCCGCGCCAGCCCGACCCGCCCTGCGTGCGCATCTACTGGACAAAAGGGACTGTTAGTGTTTTCAACGGTCCCTGGGGCACTTGCTCCCGCAAGGTGGGGGTTGGAGGAAAGCACCACTCCTGGAGGGGATTGATAAAACTTCAGCCTAGGTGGGACTAGAGGAAGACTGGATGAAGGGGAGAGTTCAGGATAGCTACACTGTAGTGAAGGAGAAAGAAAGGAAGAAACACCTTCGTGTCCTGGTCTAATAAACTCTCTGAGTGTGTCTGCTCCCCAGAATACATAGCCCCAAATAGAGCATGGGGAGGAATGAATGAATGCCTTCTAATTCCGACTATTAGTAGGACTCTCCAAACTTACCTTGTAAATGTTCTAGCAATGTAAAAGCCTCACTCAGAAGCATAGTCAATAAAGTCATCACCTCTGATTACATGGCTTATAATGTTTTCAATTATAAAAACATCCCTTCACTACATCCCTTCACTATGTCTGACCATGGCAACACAAATGCCCACTGGAACAGTTCCCACCAACACTTTGTCAGAGTACCACCAAGGAGTCTGTTGCTGCCGGATTTCTAAGTAAGAGGGTCAGTCTCTTAAGATATATTTCTCTATCCATATGTCAGTTAATGAAGATGGACGGTAAGGTTTGCCAGCTTAAAGCATGAAAATCAGATCACTTCACCTCCAACCACTTCTTTTCTTTAATACATTTTCCTTTTCTCTTTCTCCTTAGGATAGCTCTTGCATAGGGTACTAAATACAGTACTTCCCCACAATTGGGGGCAATGGAAGGAAAATAATCTGTATAAAACAATGGATGAAGTCAGGCATATGAATGTGGTACCCCCTCAAAGCAAAGTGGGCTCATGAGTGCTCTAAGACTTGAAAATCTTTTTACTAGATATCCTACTAGCACTTTAAACACAACATAATCCAAAACGGAATCAAGAATATTTTCTTGTTCCCATTCTCCCCAAACCATCTATTCTTCCTGTGTACACCCTGTCCCCAATCTCACCATCTTCCTGGTGAAACAGAATCAAAATCACCTTCTTTAACTCTTTCCCATGTGCCCAAATCCAGTTATCAAAGACAGTCATTTTCACGTCTATGGCATTGATTATATCTGCCGTCTTCTAAAACTATTACAATAACCTAACTGATAATTCAATCCCTAGTCTATTCTCAAGCCCATTCTTTTAGCATGCTTATTTGCACACAGCAAGTGTCATGCACTATAAAGCAGTGGAGGTCCAATGATAAAGCTATAAAAGGGAATACACATCATCATTGTTATTATTATAATTACTGTTACTGAGGTGATCATATTTCTCCCCTGCCCAAAATCTCTGGAAGGATCTTCCTTACGAATAGAATTAAGTTCCAACTTCTCTAGCTCACATACAAGCCCTCGACAATTGAACTCCTACCTTTCTTGCATCATCTCTCACAATACCACCAATATCTCCTGTCCCCCACGACGTAGCTGATGAGCTCAGCACTCTCCTGCCTTCCGGCTTTTGCTGAGGCTACCTCATTTTTTAGTTCTTTTTCCCTTACTTCTGGCAATTGTACCCTTGAAATTTCAGTTCTCTTTTCCAAAAAGCCTTCTCAACTGTCCCTATTTGGATTTTTTTCCCTCTTCCCTATGTTCCCATAAGATTTTGTTTGTAATTCTAGTCTGCTTAATTCAGGATTTTACATGTGTGTAAGTATATTGTAAGCTCCAAGACACAAGGATCTTGTCTTGTGTATCCTCTTCAGACAATGGCTCAGTGCTTTGCCCATAGTAAGCTTTCTACATAGTCAACCTTCAATAAACATCAGCTGAATTGACTTGCAGGTGGGATTAAGACTGTTCCCAAATCATGGAACGAGGATTACTGAGTTGCAAAAGAAAGACCTTAATATGACTATGCTCAGAATTTGATAAATCCGATTTTAAGAAAATTGTGAGTTGAAAGATGTACTGGAAAGCATAGATACTTGGAGTAAGGTAGACCTGGGTCTTCCTAGGTCCGCATTTGTTAATTGTAAGACGTGAAGCATGTCATTTCACACCTTTAAATGTTAAGTTCCTCATCTGTAAAATGTGATAATTATCTACTGTACAGATTTATGATGAGGATCAGGAGAGATAATATAACACCTCTAAAAGTACAAATCCTTTCTTTTAGGATGTAGTACTTACATGGCTAATTTTAGAAAGTGTTTTCATAATAAATATTTTTCTATAAAGCACTTGTTCAGAGGACAGTATCCTTAGGTCCAAAACCTACATACGTAAGTAGGCGGTCAATAAATATTATATGCGTGAATAAATTATTATTTCCAACCCAGTTCTCTAAATAGAAATTCACTAAATCAAGAGGGATCCAGATAGCTCTACTCTAGTTTGATGGTTATTTCACTAGAGAATACACATTTAAATGTATTCCAATTCTGTGCTCACCAAGTAACCTTTTGATTTATGACTTAAGCTTAAGTGTGGGAAGTAAATGAATGGAATTCTGGTTTATCCACCAGATTTGAGCTTGGTAAGTCAGTCCCCCACAATTGCTATAATCTAAGAACTGTCTTGGAGAAGTAGAATAGAATGGGAATGGTGAAAAAAATGGCAGAGTTCTACTCCAGGCCAGATATTCTTGTTCTGCCGTGAACTTGCAGTGCGATTTGGCCAAGTTACTCCTCTTCCAAAATTCTGATTATGTATAAAATGATTAGAGTAGATTGAGGGATCTCTCACATTCTTTCCACTACTGTATAATACAGTTCACAAATTACCAACCAACGTGATCTCAGCATGGTGCTACCAGACTGGGAAACTGCCTGTTACAGCCAGTCATCCCTTCACTCTGTCTGATGGCAACACAAATGCCCATTGGAACAGTTCCCACCAACACAGTAGACGTTAGTTTTCTAGAGTTTAACATGAAAAGAAGCAGAGTACCACCAAGGGGCAATTTGGAGCTTTAAGCCCTAAAACCAGGGCTTCTTTTTGTAAAGTCAGAGAGTGAAGAATTGAAGGGGCAGTTTACACAAACCCATGCAAAAAGTTGACAAATTTAAAAATCCGTATTTGTCCCTTCTTACCTATTTTATAATTGCTTGCTGTAATACCTTCTTCTTGCCAAGTTTTCCAGGAGCCCCTGATAATTTAGGTACAAGCATTTGGGTCTGAGATTTGATTTTTATCCTACTTACAGTTTAATAAGTTAGCCTATTACTGTTTCATGAATGCTGACAGGAGACTCCTGGGTCAGAGACAAAAGACTTGATTACTCAAAACACAGCAAGCAGCATGAACATCAGGTTTATATCAATTCACCTTGCCCCCAAATCCCACAGAGGTGATGTGGAGGGGCCAAATAGATGCCTGCCCCACAGTGAGTTGCATTAGAGGAGAGAAACACTTAGCTTGGAGAATCCACTGCTTTTATAGTAGGCAGAAGCAAGCCTGATCTTTGTCTCACATGGAGAGGTTACCTCTTCCATAAAGACTGATTATTGCTAATCAAGTCTTAGAAATGGCCTAGATAAAGAGTCATCTAGACCTTACATCTTCAGCATATTCAGCAAGACATGCAGGAACGGAAGAGACTGGCAAGGAGTGTCTTCCAAGACAAATGTTAGCGTTTCTGCTCCTAATCAATTTTATTTTTATTGAATTTTATTATCTTCTTTAAACTCAAAATGATGCAATGTTGGCTTCCTGCCCTTTTGCTCCTTTGTAGTGTAGAGTTGTGAAAAAACACACACAAGATAGGGGTTTGGAATCTTAGCTTTTCCATGTACTTGCTCTGTGGACTTGGCCAAACCATTGACCAAAATCTTCACAGGGCCTAAAATTCCCTGCGTGATCTGTCCCCTGCCTTTCTCTCCAGTCTTACCTGGACCCACATGCCTTCTTGTATTCTATTTACAATAACCTTTCCTTTCCTGAAGGAAGCCACCCTCCTTTCACCTTGGGATGTGTGTATATTTTGTTCCTCCTATTACCGCCTCTCTTTAACTTAATTTCTGCCTTTATTCTAGAACTCAATTCAAACATCACTTCTTTTCTTGACTTTTTCAGGCCATATCACACCCATCCCCAATTATTGGCTCTCATAGTATCCTCTTCTTTTTCTGCTTAGAATTTATGATAATTTACCTCACCCTAAATGAGGTGGTAAACTATACTATAAGCAACTCCTCTACAAGAGATGTTGGATTCACTTGTCTTTTCTTGGCCTCATTTTTCCCAATGGTAGAACTGAAAGTTTGAATGAAAGTCTCTACCGTCTCTACATTGCTTTGATTTTTATGATTCTAGGTAAAAGTTATTTGAGAAGGTAACAGAGTGTAGATATTAAGAAAGTGGGCTCTAGAGTCTGAGTTGGTTCGAATACCCCCTCTTATATTTATTAGCTGTGATATCTTGGGCAAGTATTTAATTTCTTAGGCTTCAATTTCCAGGTAAAAACACATGTGATCATGGAAATTTACTTTAAGGTTTTCTTATCAGCACTTAGTACAGTGCCAAGCACATGGTATGTGCTCAGTAAATCATTATTATGGATGCTGCTACCACTAGAATTTGTATGCCCCAGAGCAGTGCTGCCCAAAGAAACACAATGCAAGCCACATATATCATTTTAAACTTTCCAGTGGCCACATTAGGAAAAGTAAAAATAAATAAGTGAAACTAATTTAAATAATATATTTTTATTTAACCTAATATATACAAAATATCATTTCTACATATAATCCATATAAAACACATTACTGAGATAGTTCACAATTTTTTGTATTAAATCTTCAAAATCCTGTATGTATTCTACAGTGTTAGCACATCTCAAATGATGCTATCTGCATTTCAGTGCTCAGTAGCCACGTGTGGCTAACAACTACCATATCGGACAATGCAGCCCTCGAGAGTTCTAGTAGTTATAGTAGCTCTTCCCCTTTTCCTGCCTGGTTGTTTAATCTGACCTACTCTGGCTTCTTTAACCAATTATGTATCCATTGAGTACTATGTTAAGTGCTAGAAGTAAGTAATTGCTTAATGCCATTTTTTATCTGATACAATGAAAAATTCCCTTATGAGACTGGTTAAAGGAACAAATCATCAAGAGAGACTGTTAAATCTCTTGGAGATAACATAAAAATTGCACAATTTATGTATTATGACCTAAGTGTGTTGTTTCAAAAGAAAATAAATTACAAACATATGCATTCATTTCCAATCAATTTTTTAATGCCCTACCAAAATTTAAAAGCTCACACATTGGTCTTCTGCACTGTACACAAGGCAGAAAGAATCAGAATAGACATTCTCATGATAATCAATTAAACTCACTAAAACAGTGTTTTTATTATTCCTAATCTTTAGGTACTTGACCTAGCTCCATCTATATAATAAGGATGCATTTGCTCTAAATTTAAAAGAAATTTCTCTTTCCTGAAGGTGGCACTGTGAACAAGGAAAAGTAACTGTTCACTAACTTATTCAGGAACTATAGACTAGCTTATTAGGTTAAAAAAAAATTGCAACAGAATATGTTTCTCAGTTACCCTGATGACTTTGATTATCTTAATTGCTATTTTTCTTTCATTTTGATTCTTCTCCTTTTTTTTATTGGGAAATATTGGAGAACAGTGTGTTTTCTCCAGGGCCCATCAGCCCCAAGTCATTGTCCTTCAATCTAGTTGTGGAGGGAGCAGCTCAGTTCCAAATCCAGTTGCCGTTTTCAATCTTGATCCTGTTTTCCTGAAAATAAGACCTAACCGAACCATTAGCTCTAAAATGTCTTTTGGAGCAGAAATTAATATAAGACCCAGAATTATATCATATCACATCACATCATATCATATCATATCATATCATATCATATTATATTATATTATATAGACCTGTCTTAAAGTAAAATAAGACCAGTTCTTATATTAATTTTTGCTCCAAAAGACACATTAGAGTTGATGATCCAGCTAGGTCTTATTTTCAGAGAAACATAGTAGTTGCAGGGGGCAGAACCCACCATCCCTTGTGGGAATTGAACTGGAAACCTTGTTGTTAAGAGCTCATGCTCTAACCAACTGAGCCATCTGGCCACCCCTCTGGAAGGTCAGCTGCAATTTGTTGTCTTCAATCTAGTTGTGGAGGGTGCAGCTCACTGGCCCATGTGGGAATCGAACGGGCAACCCTGTTGTTCAGAATTCGTGCTCTAACCAACTGAGCCATCCAGCCACCCTAATTCTTCTCCCTTTTTGAAATCAAATTCACTGCCTATTGTAACTGCACCCATTAACTTTTTGAGTGAGTTTTTATGTTAAGGAAATGTTTTCTTTTAAAAAAATGAATAGTTTTTATGTTAAGGAAATGTTTTCTTTAAAAAAAATGAATTGAAAGATAACTATGTTCAACCACTGAAGTAAGCACTTTGAATACATTACAGCACTTTCACACAAACTTCAGCAGTGGAATAAAGAAAGCTATTTTAAAAGAATAGTTGACTCCCATAACTCCAACTTATTTATTTGATTTTGCTTGGGAAATTGGGGGGGAATAACATACAAGGAGACAAGATATAATGTCTTTATTTTGCCATTATTAACTGGAGACTTAACTAAATAAGAACCTTTATTTTGTTACCCGCTACCAAATAAAAATGAAGATTTCTATTTGGAAAGCACATTTTCTGTTTCCTGTTAACAAACACCAAACAACACTCACCAGAATCAGACCTACTTTAGCAAGGCACAAACCACTTAAGTTATTTTATCATCTAATTTAGAAAGCTGAGATTCAAACAACCTAAAAGTTTAGTTACCTTACTGCTCATGAGGCTAGCAAAATTTTACAACCTTCAAAGTTTGAGACAGCATAATTTGAATACATGGATTGCTGTGTGCCCCAGGTGCTATCATTCTTAATTTTTCTTTAGCGATTTCACAGCTTTGTGTCCTAAATATTTAGTCCAGAAAATGCCCAGAAAACATGCACTGTATTCCTCTTATGAAAAACTTGCCCTTCAGCTGTGCCACAAGACTGTCAGATCATCACACTTAAATGAAACACTTCCAAGTATGCTTATCCAGTAAGCAAACATACCTGTGTCAATACAGAAGCATTTAGTTAACACTTCATACAGTTCAAATGAGCAAGTGGGTCATAATTTCAACACAATTATGTTTACGTTTCAGTAATATTATACACAAGGACCTGATTTACTAGAGTAAGGCAGTGAGGAAAAGCTGTTAAATTCTTCTTCATGGGACAGAAAACAACAGCATACTAGCAATAATTACAGTCACATGGCTGACAATTCCTTTAGAAGTTTGTGATAATTAGCATAGTGACTGCAGGCAAGACTCAATTCTCACTGCTCTCTCTTCCTTTGAGATGTCATTATTATGTTCAACTCCTGTTCAGTGGACATTTACTCTTCAAACAGCACACACCATGGGGTAAACAGAGAGAGCTTTGCGATTATTTCTGCCTTTTGGGAGCTCTCAGAAGTGAAGAGGAGACATTCACAATAATAATTCTAATGGCTGACGGACTGTGAGAGTGACACAATGAAAATACAAGACGTTATGAGACATTCTTTTTATATAAATAAATAGAGTCATCCATAAGCTTTCGCTTCTTAAGGGTAAATAATTTCAGTTCCTATTTCTCAATACATTGTTTACTGTCTTCCTATGAATCCTCAGGTTTCAATATTTATCTTAGATTATAGAACTCAACACTGCACCACCATTACAATGGCCCAAACGGCTGAATTTCCGAAGAAATGCCTTACTTTCCTTAATTTCCTAGCGTTTTGTTCACTTCTGAAATAATTGTAGAAATATTCGTGATCCTATCAAGATTTGTTAAATATTCAGCCACAGGGTGTTGGTTAAATAAATTATCCCACATCTATATAATGAAATGAAGTCAATAAAATGTTTAAGAAATAAAAATCATGAAAGACTCAAATACTGTTAGGTAGGAGAAAAATGGTGCACAATGGGGCATGATTTCTATTATTTTAAGTTCCCATCAAAGTGGGAGGAATATGAGTGTTTTCTGTTACCCTTACCCTTTTTTCTTGCAGTCATTGATTTTGTAACAAGGAAAAAAAACAACTTTATTTTGTAATAAAATTCTCACAATTAAAGCAAATTTTAGAACCTTGGTTTATTAGACTAAAAGGCCTAACAAACCTAACAAAAAATATAAATTGTATATATGAGAGGATTCTTTCATTTTTAAAACTCTTAAGCTGAGTTTAGGAAAAGCAAAATAAATATACATGCTATATAGTAACAAAAATCAGACCCCCCACTGCCTCTGAAACCACGGGTAATTATACACAAAGATATGATTGGAGAGTCCACTCCTTTGGATTCCACAAGCTATTTTGGTGTTTAAGATTTCTCTTTTAACATGGAAATTTCCTTGTCTGGGTCACATTATTAAGTGTTATTTATTGATATCTTAGCATAAATTAGGTAAGAGCAAGAATCAAATAGAGATAAACCCTGGGCAAATTGTGGAGTGAAAGAATAGAGACAGTGACAGACAGCAAGGGAGTTTCCGGTGCCAGAAACAAACTGCTCAAAATTCTACTGAGGCAGAAGGAATGTGTGTTTCCCAAGTACTCGTGTTATCAGGTGAGAAAATGTACGTAAGAGAGCTTTTACAACGTTAAAGCTATCTACAAATAATAGCTAACGTTTATCTAGCTCTAATGTGAGTGCTGTTCTTGACCCAGTTAACACATTCAGTTTATGCATAAAACCTGTGTACATCTGCTTATGCGTGAGGTAGGCCCTGCCAGTGGTATCTCCACTTGCCAGGTAGGAAACTGAGGCATGGGGAGGTTCAAGAACGTACCAGATATCACAGTTGTAAATAGTTGAGTGAGGATTAAAACCCAGGTGGTCTGCTCCAAAATAGTTCTTAATCACTCACTTTTTTTTTTTGCATTAGGTTTTCTTATGGCTTTCTTCAAAGATACTGCTTTTTGTTTTGTTTTAACAGCTATATTGAGATATAATTCACATAGCATACAATTTACCCTTTCAAAGTGTACAATTTAATGATTTTTTTTAGTATATTCACAAATTGTGCCACCATCACCACAATCAATTTTAGAACATTTTGATCACCCCCAAAAGAAATCCCTTACCCTTTAGCAGTCACTCCCCTTTTCCCACCTTTGCCCAGACCTAGACAACCATTAATCTATTTTCTGTCTCTATGGATTTGCCAGTTCTCGATATTTCATGTAAATAGCATCATTCAATATGTGGTCTTTCTTCTTTCATTTTGCATAATGTTTTCAAAGTTAATCCACACTGCAGCACATATCAGTACTTTATTCTTTTGTTGTTGTTGTTGAATGATATAGTCTATTGCATGGACATACTACATTTTTTAATTCATGAGATGATAGATATCTGGGGTTGTTTCCACGTTTTGATTATTATAAATAATGCTGCTATAAACATTCATGCAAATGTTCTTGTGTGGACATGTTTTTGTTTCTCATGGATAGAAATCTAAGAGTGGAATTTTGGAGTCATATAGTACCTCTATGTTTAACCTTTAAGGAACTGCGAAATTGTTTTCCAAAGTGGCTGTACCATTTTACATTCCCAGCAACAGTGTATGAGGATTCCCATATTTCTTTTTTTTGTATTAAATTTATTGGGGTGACAATTGTTAGTAAATTTACATAGATTTCAGGTGTACAATTCTGTATTACATCATCTATAAATCCCATTGTGTGTTCACCACCCAGAGTCAGTTCTCCTTCCATCACCATATGTTTGATCAGATTCCCATATTTCCATACCCTTGCCAACACTTTTTAATCTGTCTTTTTTTATAGCCATCCTAGTGATGTGAAATGGTATCCCTTTGTAATTTTGATTTACATTTCCCTGATGCTTAATGATGTTGGATATCTTTTCTTAAGATATCATATTTTGATTATTTCTGAAACTTCAAAACTCAAGTCTTGAATCAATAGTAACATGGGTAAGATCCCCACCTGGGAAAGGTCAAGCTCCTGACAACAGCATCTGGGTCTTATTCACCTTGGAGAATTGCTCAGCACGATGCACCATTCTTTACACAGTAAAGGTGTTCCATGAATGTTTGCTGACTTGCACTCCTGGTGTTCTTTTGTAAGTCAATTGCACTTTCACACAGACTTAATTTTAAATGGTATTTAGCTTCCGAAATTAAGACTTTTTTTAACCTATGGCAATTAAGTTCGCAAACCCATCCTAGAAAAAGTGCTGCAAACCTCATTGCTGAATATCACTACGGTCACCTTCGAGGTACTCCCCTTGGGAAGCTGTGAACTGACGCCAGCACCTAGTCCACCCTTCAAAGCAATTTTAGAATTATTTTTCTGGAATGGCCATCAGAGCTGTCGTCGTATTACACTTGATGTCCTGAATGTCATCAAAATGTCTTCCTTTCAATATTTCCTTTATCTTCAGGTAAAGAAAGAAGTCATTGGGGGCCAGATCAGGTGAGTAGGAAGGGTTTTCCAATACACTTCTTTGTTTACTGACTAAAAACTCCCTCACAGTCAGGATGTGTGAGCTGGTGCATTGTCTTAATGCAAGAGCCAGGAATTGTTGGCAAAAAGTTCAGGTCGTCTAACTTTTTCAGGTCGTCAGGCTGGCAAAAAGTTCAGGTCGTCAGCCTTTTGGGCACTTCCAAATAGTAAACTTGGTTAACAGTCCAGTTGGTACAAATTCATAATGAATAATCTCTCTGATATCAAAAAAGGTTAGCGACATTGTTGCAACAAGTTGGAGAACTTAATTGTTAGACCTCATATAATGTAGCAGAACCATGGTATTAATAATACAAGTCTGAGTCCTGTTAACAGAGCAATGCGGTACAACACGTAGAGGAACAAGCAGAGCTCTCCTAAACCTCCCATACCTGGGGCAGAGGGCCAAGCCTCCAAAGGAAAAACTTTTACTTTTTTACTTATATGTAACACATAAAGTGCACTAATTTTATGTGTATAGCTTAAGAGTTTTCAAAAATGTGAATACGCCTGTGTAACCACTCCAGAAGATTGCCTCATTCTTTTTCCCCAGTCAATTCCCTTCACCATAGGTAACCATTATTCTAACTTCAAAACCCTCACTTAGTTTTACTTAAGAAAATTTTATTTAGAATTTATCTCCACCACCTTCCCATCTCCAGTTCTGGACCCCTCTCTCTGGTCACTTTGGGGGATGGAATCATCATGCTTTTCACAGCTTCACCCTGACCTGTCCTGGATCCGAGTGACCTGTCCCCCTTCCCTTCAGTCAAAACTCCTGTTCTTTTGTTGATACAGCTTTTCCCAGGTAGACTGTGAGATCCTTGGGAATAGGGACTCTATTTTCCTTGCCTGTAGGCACATAGGAGACTTTCAATGTGCATGTGAAATAAATAAATGCATATGACCTTGAGTAGGAAGGAGGGGGAAAAACAACCCAGCATATGAAAATCACATGAAATCATGAATGCCAAACAGTCCCACATTCTTCCCAGGAAAAGTTAAAGAAGCTGCTTGTTCAATGGGGGTTGTGGAGGAGCTCATGATAAATACACGGAATAAAGGAATCAAAATATAATGGACTGAATGATCAAAATTCTGAGGAAAATAAAACCAATGGAAATATTATATATATATGAATAAAATTCACCAAAATGTGACAATGATTATATTTAGAAGGTGAAACTTAGAGATAATTTCCCATTATTTTCTCTATTTTTTAAAACTGCATCAATAAATACATACTACTGTCATAATGGGGAAAAATCATATTTTTAAAAGATTTTATTAACTTATTCATTTACTTATTTTATTAACTTATTACTTATTACTTATTTTATTAACTTTATTTACTTATTTTATTAACTTATTTATTTACTTATTAACCCAAATTAATATTTAATCAGAGGAAAATCAGACCATGTATCGAAGTGAATGAAAAGGTCTGAGGGGAGAGAGTTCCGCGCAGAGCAGGAAGCCTTCCTTAGCTTGGCATCAGCTCTCCTAAATGAACCCTGCTTTTTAAAGTTTTTCCCCAACTCCTTTTCTGAATCTGAAAATGTTCCCTAAAATGTCCACCTATAACCACTCATAAACACATTTTATTAGAAGATTCCCTGGACTACGGCAATATTATAGAGATTTCCTACATTTTTATTTAAAAGTTAAAATTGGAATAAATAAATTAAATCTACTACAAAATACCTTATATGCTTTCTTTTGTATGGAGAGTAAGATGGATCACTGAAGCAATTTTTGAAATTCTGCAAGTCAAAAATTGCTTTTTCTGAAAACATCCAGAAAACCAATTACCTCCACTCTCAATTTCACTTTGTATGTTGTTGTCACACAGCAGCATGCCTGTCTGTCCCCTCGTACCTACCCCTAAAAACAAAGAAGAGTCTGTGAGACTATTCCTTTCAGGGACATTGCTTCAACTTTATGCCAGCTCCTTGTTTGGCCCCAAAGGATGGCTGGCTAGCCAAGGACGGGTAAGATTCCTCAAGAAAGGAACAACCTAAGACAGGCACAGTCGTGTGGGGACCACCAGGAGAATTCATGGGGTTGATAGAGGTGGGCACAGCCCCCACTTTCCCCCGTCTAAGGAAAGCTTCTGCCTCCGTGGCTGTATTCCTTCCCACAACCTGCTTGGGATGTGATAACATCAATTCACCATCTCAGTAAGGTTTCAACGTAAAGGTTTTGTCCCCCGGGAGGGTTCAAACAATAATTATTTATACATCATGGGACTTTCGAAAGGCAAGGGTGATTGGTTTGAACCAGTTTTCTGGCATGGTGTATGGGACTCACAGACATAGTAAAAACAATGCTACTTCCTTGTATGTACATCAATAAAAGCCACACGGTGGCCCGATTCGGGGCTCTCAGTCCTTTGAGACTGTGAGACTCTTGACCCCTGTTTCAAAACTTTCTTGATTTCTGTTTCTTTCTTAACCCTTCACCGCCCCTTTGCGTTCTCTCATTGCCCGTGTTTTGCTCTGGATGCAATGGTATGTGTAGGCATAACCTTGCCCTGTCCAACCTTCTTTTGTATCGATGACATCTACATGAACCCATCAACAATACAGGCATCCAGTTCCTTCATTTGTTAACCACGTAAACTTCATTCAACACTACGTACAAAAGTAACCTTACATCCAAAATATAAGAACTTCTCAGGTTTTTCTTTGACTTACATCTTTATTTGTTTCTATCAGTTGTTCTAGCACACAAAAATAAAATGTTCTTAAAAACTTAAAAAAAAAATGAAATAAAAAATAAAATGTTCTCAATATTTACATTGGCAGAAATAAACTGTTTTAATATAAAACCAAGATAATCAAGCATTTTAAAATGTCTTTCAACTTACTTACAGTGATCATTAGTTTGATTTGAAGGAGAAAGGAAACGTTTTCTACTTTCCAATAACCATACCTTCTTTTAAATTCATAGGCTTTTCTACAAATTTATCTATGATTACAAAAAATTTACTTCTACAAGAGGCCATCCTCTTTTCATCTTTTCAAAAGAGGCGACAAACCCAGAGAAGGAGTTTACCCAAGTACATGACATCCTAAATAATAAAAAAGAATACTAATGGTAATCGTTGAGCCTGGAAGATTTTTTCTTTCTCTTCTAAAGCCAAAGCAATTTATTAAACCTCTTTTTATGCAGTAAGTGATAATATACTAGGAATTTCAGAGAATGTATGCACAAGTATTAATAAGCTTTTCCAGCTAGAATATATTTAAATTAAAGGAGCGTCACGCTACCTGAATTTCCTACATCACATCAGTTTGCATGATAGGAAATGAGAACAGAAACAGCCAGCACCACAGAGTATAATTAATGGAGTCTCCCTGGTTGAGGCAGAAAGTCTGTATTTGAAACACTGAACTTTAGAGCAATTGTAAATAGACTGCAAATTCTGCCGTTAACATATCAATTCAGAAAGAAAGAACTAATCAATTTCCCAGTGTACAGGATCTGGGAATAAAGAAGTATACCAAAAAATAATATCAAAAAGGGAAATTTTAAAAGAAAGAGTATGAATCAAAACCAGGTTCTATAAAACAGTCTGACACAGGGTTGTCTTTACCCTCCTGGGAAATGACTAGTTGTTAACTACAAACATACAGTGCAACAATGGTCTCTTTGTCATCTGTTATAGACATGCGTATATTTGTTCATAAATTATGTGTGATTTATTTGATAGACTGTGGATTCTCTTCAATCTGTTTTCTTTATTACTTCTCAAGGTAAAAGAATTTCTTCAGAGATTTTAAGGAGAAGCACGCTAAATGAGGAAAGCCAACAAATAATTCATAGATACTATCCTGAGCAAGATTATGTTCCACCAAAATCTTCTCATTGTAACTGTACCTCCAAAAACAAATAAAAGAAAACTTGGACGAAGAGACTGTAAGACCTCTTAATAAACCACTATGTACCTAATTAACCAAGAATCTGTCAATATTATAATATAAACTACAGACTTCACTAGCTGATCTGATAAAAATGTTACCAATAAATATAATACATTTAATAGAATAAGAACATTATTATTTATATAACAAAAACTAGTTTATATTTTTTACATTTTGATACTCTTAGTTTCAATTTGTCAATTGATAGGCTTTCAATCTAGCTATAAAATTTTTCCCTCCAGTATAAATTTATTAAATGTTTTTGTGCCATCATGTGGCTAGCTTTAGGGTGCTTTAAGTACTTGGTTCAGAATATAAAATACTTCTTGGGTAAATCCCTTTCAATACTAAACTCATATGAAATGCCATTCTCCTGTTACAGATGTGGCCTTTAGTTCAAATTTCTTTATACCACAACTGTATAAAGATTTTTCTATAATATAGCTGTTTTCATTATTCATTGAACAACTTTGAATTCATTTTTAAATTCCCATAACAGTAAGGTTAACACATAGCTCCATTTCCTCAACTTCACTCTTCATGCCAAGCTCTCTTCCACTTACTCTCTTCTTTCCTCCATGTAGTGGAGCTCTCAATTCCTGGTATACATGCAATATGTTTAATCTACTTACTGTGTAGTGTTTACTTTTAAAAATAGGTATCAGCCAAACTTTCCAAATTTAAATGCAAACACATTTTGCTTTCAAATCTGAAACAAAAGAGCCTTAAGTTGAAGTTTCTCTAAGTAGTAACACCTGTGAGTTCCTTACTTGTTGTTGGATTTGCAGTTTTACACTTTGTGCAATACTGGTGTTCATCTTGCTGTCAAAGTAACACTCTGACTTTATTTTTTTTAGTTTTTGCTAATTAGTGGTTTCCTAAGCATTGCAGAAAAACTTAGCTTTAATTTGTCACCTCCAAATCTAAAGTATGTTTAAAGTTCATTATTGAAAAACAAAGGAAAGTTTAAACTAGAAAATTAAAAGCAAGAAACAATTAAGATGGATTTTTTCCCCTTAATAGTCTTAAAATTTACAAAGAGATAACCAATTAACCAACCAATGAAGTGGGAGCAAAACTAGGAATCAATTATAGAGGTAACTCATTCACTGATTTGCAATATGAACTTAATAATGGCATTTAACCATTTTGTTCCTTCATCTGTAAAATGAGGATAATAGTGTTAACATATAGACTAAAGTGTTGCAAATAATAAAGAAGTATAGAGAATCTTATTGTAAAGTTTTAGGTAAAAGCCAAACATTAGTCAAAATAAAAGAAAACATAATAAACATCATGCTGCTTGTTAAGTTTTGGCATAGATAAAGAAAAGACGTGTCAGTTTAGATTTAGAAGTAATACTGAGTCCATTAAAAGCAGCAAGAGAAAGACAACTAGTTACTTACAAGAGAACACCATAAGAGTATCAGCTGATTTCTCAATAGAAACTTTGCAGGCCAGGAGGATGTTGCAGGAAATGTTCAAAGTGATGAAAAACAAGGGCCTACAACCAAGACTACTCAACCCAGCAAAGCTATCATTTAAAATTGAAGAAGAGATAAAGAGCTTCCCAAATAAGAAAAAGCTAAAAGAGTTCATCAACACGAAACCAGTATTACAAGAAATGTTGAAGGGACTTCTTTAAAAAGAAAAAGGGGGGGAACAAACAAAAAAAGATAAAAAACATGAATAATAATGTGGCAATAACTGTGTACCTATTGATAACCACTTTAAATGTAAATGGATTAAATTCTCCAATCAAAAGACATAAGGTAACTGAATGAATAAGAAAACAAGACCCATACATATGCTGTCTATAAGAGACCCACCTCAGATCAAAAGATGTACATAGATTGAAAGTAAAGGGATGGAAAAAGATATTTTATGCAAATGGAAATGAAAAAAAAATGCAGGGTAGCAATACTTATATCAGACAAAACAGACTTTAAAACAAAGTTTATAAGAGACACAGAAGGATATTACATAATGATAAAGGAATAATTCCAAAAGAGGACATAACTCTAGTAAACATCTATGCACCCAACATAGGAGCACCTAAATATATAAAACAAATATTGACCAACATAAAAGGAGAGATCAACAGTAACACAATCATAGTAGGGGACTTTACCACCCCATTGACACCAATGGACAGATCTTCCAGACAGAAAATCAACAAGGAAACAATGGCCTTAAATGGCACAATAGACCAGATGGATTTAATTGGTATTTTAGAGCATTTCACTCCAAAGCAGCAGAATACACATTATTTTCAAATGCATATGGAATATTTTCCAAGATAGATCACATGTTAAGCTACAAAACAAGTCTTAATAAATTTAAGAAGATTGAAATCATATCAAGCATCTTCTCTGACCACAATGGTATGAAACTAGAAATCAATTATAAGAAAAAAACCTGAAAAACACATAAACAGATAAAGGCTCAATAACATGCTACTAAATAACGAATGGGTCAACAACGAGATCCAGGGAAAAATCAATAGATACCTTGAGACAAATGAGAGGAAAAACACAATGACCCCCAATCTATAGGACAGACTAAATGCAGTCCTAAGAGAGAAATTACTAGCAATACAGGCCTACCTCATGAAACAAGAAAAATCTCAAATAAACAATCTAATCTCACACCTAAAGGAACTAGAAAAAGAACAGAAAACAAAATTCAAAGTGAATAGAAGGAAGGAAATAAGATCAGAGTGGAAAGAAATGAAATAGAATTATTAAAAACAACAACAACAACAATTAAAAAGACCAATGAAACCAAGATCTTTGGAAAGATAAACAAAATTGATAAACATTTATATCATCAAGAAAAAAAGAGAGAGGACCCAAATGAAATGAAATGAAATAGAAGTGACAACTGATACAATAGAAATACAAAAAAATTAAGAAAATACTATGAGCAATTATACACAAACTAATTGGACAATCTGGAAGAAATGGATAAATTCCTAGAAGCATACAACCTACCAAGTCTGAATCAAGAATAAACAGAAAATCTGAACCAACAAATTACTACTAAAAAAACCAAATCAGTAACCAATAAACTCTCAACAAACAAAAGTCCTGAATGGCTTAACAAATGAAGTCCAGATAGCTTAACAAGTAAACTTTACCAAACATTCAAAGAAGTATTAATGTTCTTCTCAAAGTATTCCAAAAAAATTCAAGAGGAGAGAAATCTCCCAAGTTCATTCTATGAGGCCACCATTACCCTGATTCCAAAACCAGACTTAGACATTACAAAAAAAGTAAATTATAGGCATATATCCCGATGAACAGAGATGCAAAAATCTTCAACAAACTATTAGCAAACTGAATTCAACAATGCGTTAAAAAGATCATACACCACGATCAAGGGAGATTTATTCCTGGTATGCAAAGTTGGTTCAATATCCACCAATCAATTAATGTGATACACCACATAAACAAAATGAAAAATAAAAATCATACAATTATATCAATAGATGCAGAAAAAGCATTTGACAAAATCCAGCAACTATTTATGATAAAATCTCTCAGCAAAGTGGAAATAGAGGGAACATATCTCAACATAATAAAGGACATATATGACAAACTCACAGCTAAATCATACTCATTGTGGAAAAGCTAAAAGCATTCTTCTTAAGATCAGGAAAAAGACAAAGATACTCACTTTCACCACTTTTATTTAACATAGTACTGGAAATCCTAGCCACGGAAATCAGACAAGGAAAAGAAATAAAAGGCATCCAAACTAGACAAGAAGAAGCAAAACTCTCATTATTTGCACATGGCATGATACTACAAATAGAGAACCCCAAAGATTCCACTAAAAATCTATTTGAATTGATAAATGAGTTTAGTAAAGTAGCAGGGTACAAAATTAATATTCAGAGATCAGTTGCATTTTTATACACCAATAATGAACTATCAGATAGAGAAATTAAGAAAACAATCCTATTTACAATTACATCCAAAAAAAATACCTAGGAGTAAATTTTAACCAAGGAAGTAAAAGACCTATACTCAGAATATTATAAGACATTGAAGAGAGAAATTAAAGAAGATACAAATAAATGGAAGCATATATTGTGCTCATGAATAGCAAGAATTAATATAGTTAAAATGTCCATACTACCCAAAGCAATCTATAGATTACATGCAATCCCTATCAAAATATCAATGGCATTTTTCACAGAACTAGAACAAATAATCCTAAACTTTATATGAAACCAGAAAAGACCTTGAATAGCCACAGCAATTTTGAGAAAGAAGAACAAAGCTGGAGTTATCATGCTACCTGATATCAAATTATACTACAAAACCATAGTAATCAAAACAGCATGGTATTGGCATAAAAACAAATAGATCCATGAAACAGAATAGAGAACACAGAAATAAATCCATGCCTATATGGTCATTTAGTCTATGACAAAGGAAGCAAGAATATACACTGGGGTAAAGATAGTCTATTCAATAAATGGTGCTAGGAAAACTGGACAGTGAACCACCTTCTTACTCCATATACAAGAAGAAACTCAAAATGGGTTAAAGACTTAAATGTAAGATCTGAAACCATAAAACTCCTAGAAGAAAATATAGGCAGTAAACTCTCAGACATTGCCCTTAGTAATATTTTTACTGATATATCTCCTCAGGCAAGAGAAACAAAAGAAAAAATAAACAAATGGGACTATATTAAACTAAACAGTTTTGCACAGCAAAAGAAATCATCAACAAAATGAAAAGACATCCCACTGAATGGGAGAAGATATTCACCAATGATACATCTAATGAGGGGTTAATATCCAAAATTTACAAGAAAACCATGCAACTCAACACCGAAATAACAAACAATCCAATTAACAAATGGGCAGAAGACCTGAAAAGACATTTCTCCAAAGAGAACATGCAGATGGCCAATAGACTTATGACAAGATGCTCAATGTCACTAATCATCACAGAAATGCAAATAAAAACCACAATGAGATATCACCTCACACCTGTCAGAATTGCCATCCATCAATAAATCAACAAACAGCAAGTGTTGGTGAGGATGTACTGAAAAGGGAACCCTCATGCACTGTTGGTGGGGTTGCAAATTGGTGCAGCCACTATGGAAAACAGTATGGAGGTACATCAAAAAATTAAAAATAGAACTACCTTATGACCCAGCAATACCATTTCTGAGTGTTTACGCACAAAAATCCAAAACACTAATTCGAAAAGATATGTACGCCCCTATGTTCACTGCAGCATTATTTACAACAGCCAAGATAAGGAGACAACCAAAATGCCCATCAATAGGCTACTGGATAAAGAAATTGTGGTACAGGGATGGCCGGTTAGCTCAGTTGGTTAGAGCACAGTGCTGATAACACCAAGGTCACTGGTTTGATCCCTACATTGGCCACTGTGAGCTGCACCCTCCTAATTAAAAAAAAAAAATGGTGGTACTTATATATATATATAATGGAATATTACTATGCCATAAAAAAGAATGAAATATTACCATTTGTAATAATATGAATGGACCTAAAAGGAATTATGCTAAGTAAAATAAGTCAGACTGTGAAAGAAAAATACCATATGATCTCACTTGTGGAATCTAAAAAACAAAATAAATAAACAAAACAGAAACAGACTCGTAGATACAGAGAACAAACTGATGGTTACTAGATGGGAAGGGAGTTGGGGGCAGGGTGAGAAAGGTGAAAGGATTAAGAAGTACAAATTAGTAGTTACAAAATAGTCGTTACAAAATACAGGAATGTAAAGTACAGTATGGAGAATATAATCAATAATATTGTAAAAACAATGTATAGTGTCACATGGGTACTAGACTTATCGTGAGGATCACTTCATAAATTATATAAATGTCTAACCACTATGCAATACACTTGAAACTAATATAAAATAATATTGAATGTCAATTATAATTTAAAAAATAGTCACCAGGATATAAAGTACAGCATGGGGAATATAGTCAATAATATTGTAATAACTATGTACAGTGTCAGATGGGTAATAGACTTATTGGGGTTATTACTTTGTGAGATATATAAATGTCTAGTCACATGTTGTTCTGTACACCTGAAACTACTAAAAAGAATTTTGAAAAAAAGTACAGTTAGAATGCATGAGAAAAAACAAATAATTCTGAGTCTTACAGAACAAGATAATTTTTACTATTTTCTTTGTTTAACTTGAAAAGGAAAGAGCTGATAGATAAGGTGAATGGATAGATAAGAAGTAGTTAGAGAGATGATAGATGATAGATAGATATTAATATGATAGATAGATAGATAGATAGATAGATAGATAGATAGATAGATAGATAGGTAGGTAGGTAGATAGACGACATGGGGTGGGGGAGACACATTTTTCCATGCAGAAGAACTCCAAATAACTTATGTAGATACTTCACTATAAAGGAGGGGAAGCACGACACTCCTTTTCTTACCTGTGGGCTCCATATAGTGGATTTTCATAGGGGAAGGAGGAAGAAGGAGCAACTTTATAGTATAAAACCACTACATTAACCAGGTGATCAAAGTCAACATCAACAGTCATAATGTTGATAGAATGTGTATCCCTGCATGATATGATGAAAATGGTGATTTACCTATATGACCTTCCCCAAAAAACCCACTTAACTCCATTCTAAACATGAGAAAAACATTATTTCAATCTGCAAAAAAAAAAAGTTGGACGAACTCATACTTCCCAATCTCAAAACTTACTACAGAGCTACAGTAATGAATACAGCGTGGTACTGCTTTCAGGCTAGACATACAGATCCATGGAATATAATCAAGAGTTCAAAAACAAAACCTAACATTTATGTCCAGTTGCTTTCCAACAAGGAGGTCAAAACAATCTAATGGGGGAAAGAATAGTCTTTTCAACAAACAGTGCTGGCATACCTGGATATCCACTACAAAAAAAAAAATGAAGTTTGACCCCTCACCATACACAAAAATTAATTCATAATTTACCATAAACCTAAATTAACAGATAAAACTATAAACCCAGAAGAAAACACAGGAGTAAATCTTTGTGATTTTGGTTGGTTTCTTAGTTGCCACCAAAAGCACATGTGACAAAACAAAAAATAATTTGAACTATATTAAATAAAGAACGTTTTTGCTGCAAGTAGTATCTTCAAGAATGTAAAAAACAAACCACAGAAGGAGAGAAAGTATTTGCAAGTCGTATAACTAATAAGGGAATTGTATCCTGAATATACAAAGAACTCTTATAAACTCAGCAATTAAAAGACAACCAACCTAATTTTAAAGTGGGAAAGGATTTGAAAAAAAGACATTTCTCCAAAGATATGCACATGGCCAAATGAGCATATGGAAAGATGTTCAACAACACTAGTTACTAGAGAAATGGAAAGCGAAACCACAATGAGATACTACTTCACACCCACTAGCATGGCTATAATCATAAAAGACAAACATAGCAAGTGTTGGCAAGGATGTGGAGAAATTGAAATCCTCACATATTGCTGGTGGGAATGGAAAATGTTGCAGCTGCTTTGGAAAATATTTTGACAATTCCTCAAAATGTTAAACATAGAGTTATCTTATGACCCAGCAATTCCACTCCTAGGTGTATATGCCCAAGAGAAATGAAAACATGTATCTACAAAAAAAGTTTGTACACAGATGTTCATAACATTTTTCATAGTAGCCAAAAAAGTGGAAACAACTCAAATGTCCATATAGAGGAATGTTGTTTGGCAATAAAAAAGAATGAAGTACTGGTGGATGAACTTTGAAAACATTATGATAAGTGAAAAAAACCTAGTCACAAAGAAAAGAAACCTCACCTGTTATATGATCTCATTTATGTGAAATGTCCAAATAAGCAAATCTATAGAGACAGAAAATAAATCAGTGGTTGCCTTGACTGGAGAATAGGAGAAGGAGAAGTAACAGATAACGGGTACAGGATTTCTTATAAAAGGGACAAAAACATTTTAAAATTAAGTTGTGGAGATGATTGCAAAAACTCAGTAAACATACTAAAAAACACTGAGTTGTACATTTTAAATGAGTGAATTATATAGTATGTGAATTACAGCTCAATAAATCTGCTTTTAAAAAAGAATCTCCTGGCTCAATCAGCTATTGGTAGTGATATGGATGATGAGGGCAAGAGGATGGTGACACCCAAACTACACAGACCCAACCCTGTGTGCGCAGGTCTCTTCCCAGAAAAGAAGCAATCATGATGAATTGGGAAGCAACCCCGAGAAGTATCTTCTACATTAGGAATTTCCATTTTGATGATGCTAAGTGAAGTAAGTCAGACAGAAATAGTCGAGAACCATATTATTTCACAGATATGTGGTGTACAAAACTGAAAACAACAATGGAACAAGATAAACAAATGAAGAAACAAAAACTCATAGACACAGACAGTAATTTAGTGGTTACCAGAGGGTAAGGCAATAGGGGGGTGGTAGATGAGGGTAAATGGGATCAAATGTATAGTGATGGAAGGAGAACTGACTGGGTGGTGAACACACAATGTGATATATAGATGATGTATTACAGAATTGTACACCTGAAACCTAATTTTACTAACAATTGTCACCCCTATAAACTAAAAAAAAGGAAACAAATGAAAGAAAAGTCCTAAAACCTTGGGAGTTAGGCGTGATCTTATGCAAGTACTCAAAGCTATTATTATCACTCACAAAACATACTATTTGTCTGTTATTTGCTTTAAATCATGCATAGCTTAGAAATAATTGGATTTTCCACATCCTATACCTAAATGCAACTTCTAATTATTACTTGGCTGCCCATATAAATCCTAAGTAAATCTGTGGAGTTCCCTTTCCCTTACCTCAATACAATATGAATAAATATAAATAATTGTCATGTCTGATTTACCTAGCATTTTGTTAAGCAGCTAAAAGTAAATATTGAAAATAGTTTTTAGTGATGCAAGTTTAAACAGGTGTTTGACTAAAGGAAGACTATAGGTCTTTAATTGTAGAAATGATTGAATCAAAGCAAATTACTACCCTAACCATACTGATTTCCTTACATTTCATGGTGTCAATTTTAACTATCCTGTTTCACGTTAGTTTTCATTACAAATGGTCTCAAATTAATTTCAGATATAAGTGGCAATAAAATATAAACAACTAGATGAAAATAAATATGGAGCCTCAATAAATAAATGAGTGAATCAAAGTTCACTGTACGCAGAGTTACTGGATGAAGATGACATTCCTTAAGATAAGAAAGGAATTTTTCAGAGCAAGATCTGTTAGGTACCTTAGGATGGCAATAAAACCTCTGTTGACCCAATGAAGTACAAAAAAATGTAGAAATTTTAAATAACATTTTTTTATTAAGCCAGTGGTGACATTATCATAATGCATATTTACACTTGGTCAGAGTTCCAAAACATTGAGATATGCATGAAATTCTCTCTTCTCCACTCAATGCATCTTTCCCCATGAGGAATTTTTGTATATCAGGACCAATATGCCTCCAGGATGTTGGCAACTTTCCTTCTATAATTCAATCTGAGGTACTTTGAGGCAAGGAATTTCACTGGGAAGCAAGAACTGGATTTACTTCCTGTTTCTGGATTTCTTTCCCACAATTGACTAGGAGTGTTAAGAAACTGTTGTGAACGTCTCCCAGCACTTATAAATAAAGCTGCTCTCTGGATTTCCTCCATTTGACGGGTAGTCTCCAGAATACAGCTGTGAGCAAGGATGCCATTTTTGCTCTCCAGATAGACCCTGCCCACACTTTTAACATCTAACTCATGCCTATATTTTTATTTCTTGGGCAATTTTCTCCAGCTAGAGACTAGAGAGATATGGCAGAAGGGGAAGTCAGTGAGGTTCCAGTGTGAGAAGGATTTGACAGAACTTGCTGGCTTTGAAATGTAGGTGCCCAAGTACAAGGACCAGAACAATGTCTCTGAGCAATACGTCCTCAGCTTACAGCAAGCCAAGAAATAGGGACCATGGTCGCACAACTGCAAGGAACTAGATTCTACCAACAACCTTACTGAGCTTGGAAATGGAGTCTTCGGAGAGCCTTTCCAACAGAGTCCAGGCAATACCTTGATTTCCAAGAAATCCAAAGCAGAGAAGCCAACTGAGCCCAGCCAGACTTCTGACCTACAGAGCCGTGAGGTAATAAATTTGTGTTGTTTTAAGCCACTAAGTTTATGGTAATTTGTTATAGGAGCAATAGAAAATAAATACAAATAGATAACATATATTGAGTGTTTATCAGGTAACAGGCACTCTGCCAACCATTAAATATGCATCACCTCATTCAGTCCTCACAACTTCTATTACCCCAGTTTCAAAGTTGAGGAATGAAGCTCACTCACAGATCCAAGTCACCCGGCTGTTCCATCACAGCAGGGCCAGGATAGGAATCCATCCATCTCATGTGACTCCTGAACCCTTGACCATTGCTATCAATGGTCATTTGTTGCTATTCAATAATAATATGTATAAAGGATCCAAGTTTTAAACACACCCAGACACACAAACATACTGTGTACTCCATATATATATATATATACATATATATATATATATATATATATATATATATATGCGTATAAGTACATAAAAATTTTCTGAAAGAAAATACACCAAATGTGAGAAGGAGGCCCCCCAAGGAAAATGGCGGCTGTCTTCCATCCCTCACCTAGAAACCACACACTTCGGTCTGCCTTCCATGTGTCTCCGATGCCCCCTATGTCTCTTCACTGGAGCCCAAGAAATGAAGCTTGCAGTTTTCCCAGGTGCTTAGCAAATTACTCCTGCAAGCTAATTCTCATCCCCCAAGTTAAGAGTTTCAACAGTGTACACATTAACAACCTGCTTATGTTCTTCCTGTACAACAGAGTGACATATCCTGTCACTCTCCGACACAAACCCCACAGGCTAGCCACACTGAATCGCATCCCACCTACATACACCCTAGTACTTCAGTCATCCACGTCTTCATGAAAACACTATGTCTCGCCTTCAAAAGCTCCCTGCCTCATCTAAGCAACTGCTGCTGGCTTATCCATCTAGAAAATTCTCAGATTTAATATGGACCTCCATCTCGGTTTGGCTTTACTATGTCATTTCAACGCTGTGCATATTATCAGAATTATCAGAATAAACAGGTAGAAATCTAAATCCTCATCTCCACTCCAAATGACTCAATGGGACGGCATGCTACCAGAAATATTTCTCAATATTATAAACCTGGCCAAGGAGACATGAGATTTGTCAGCCAAACTGCAGCTATGACTCTATCAATAAAATCCAGCACTTCTGTATTCCCCAACTGAGGCCATCACACAGTGCTGAATGACAACCCGCTTCAACTTCATCACGGGATCCACTGGGACAGAAACTCATAACTGGCTCTCAACACAGAACCTTCGTACAAAAGGTAATAAACACAGCCAGGCAGTCCGGGGGGGATTATAGGTGCGGCATGGAACAGGAAAGTTTGGAGGAAAGCAGTTTGACATAAACCGGACAAAAACAAGCCCAGAAGGACAATTTCTTAAACGTTAAAGGCAAGAAAGAAATGGACATCTTTGAAAGACATGCTTTGGATAGTTTGAAAATTGTCATCTTTTAGGAGCGTGGATGTTTGTTTTAAACTGCTGTATACAATTTCCACACACTTCTCCCCACACATCTGCAATCACCAGGGATGAGGTACAAACTCCTCGCAATATGTCCCCCATCTGGTCAGTGAGCCTATTCCTGATAAACACTTTAGTAAAGTCAGCTTTCCTAATTATACCTCATTGTTTTCAAGATCTCTCAAGAACAGCTCCATGAGGCAGTTAAAATGCTGGATAGCATATACTAGTTAGGGTATAAGTTGATTGTTAAAATGTTGGGAATTTTGTGTGCCAGTTATTAAACACAAATGTTACTAAAAATTAGGTAAATTTACAATTAAATTATACTAAAACAATGGTAGTATGCAAAAAAATCACTTTTTAATATTTGTTATCACATTTTACTACTAACTATACTCATATCTATCATCTGGAAGCTAGAAATACTGAATAGCGGTGTGCTACCATACATCTTTGCACAACTCTGCCCAGTGAATGCTCACTGGCATGTTGGTATCTTCAACTCAGCCATCACAAAGTAGTCACACCACGGAAATCAGCAAACACTACCCATCAGGGCTCCATTTCCCCTCCAAAACTGGTGTCCAATGCTGACCAGCACGTCACTGCATTAAGATGTTTCATGTCGCCAATACCAGGCTTCACATTTGCAAAGAGAAACACTTGTTCCTGCCACTATAAAACTTGAATGAAATACAAGCTAATAATTTAACCACTTTTTTTAGATGCCACTAGAGATGAGAAATGGTTTCCATAGGACTCTCAAGATGTTCATTAGACTTAGCAATCAACTTGACCAGTTCATCACAGAAACTCAAAACTCCTTTAACTCGGGCCAGCCCAGTGGCTCAGGCGGTTAGAGCTCCATGTTCCTAACTCCGAAGGCTGCCAGTTCGATTCCCACATGGCCCAGTGGGCTCTCAACCACAAGGTTGCCAGTTCAATGCCTCAAGTCCCACAAGGGATGGTGGGCTGTGCCCCCTGCAACTAGCAAGGGCAACTGGACCTGAAGCTGAGCTGCGCCTTCCACAACTAAGACTGAAAGGACAACAAGTTGACTTGGAAAAAAAAAAAGTCCTGGAAGTACACACTGTTCCCCAATAAAGTCCTGTTCCCCTTCCCCAATAAAATCTTTAAAAAAAAAAAACAACTCCTTTAACTCACATGTCATTCCTTTTAAATTTTTACAGCAATTTCAAGGTAAAAATATCTAATGAACAGTTGAAAACATTGTCCTCTTCTGTTTGAAATAGTAGGCATATACCCACTTCCATTCATAGTCACTCACAGGTGATGAGACTAGCACATGGCTGAGTCACCTCCAGTGATAGCGGACGAAGTCACAGGGATTCCATCTGAAACAGAAATGGAGGCGACTTCAATATTAAGTAGACATTCAAGTTTTAAACTTGCAGAATTTAATAAACTGGCTTTAATTTAAAGCTAAAGGGCACCTTTCTCGAGTTGAAAAATAATTTTAACTAGTATTAACAGATAGATAAAAATGGCTGTAAGAAATTTCCTGGTCCAACGTCAATTTCTTAGAAAGATAAATGTATACCCATCCAAGTACTGTGGCATCTATTCTATTTTGAAATATCGCAAGAGGAAAATGTCCATTAGTCACTCACTTGTTGCTAATCCAGTCCATGATTTAATAATTATAGTAAATTAATTTCTTATTTTAATAACTTATATATCCTTCACTACAATTATGTCCGCATGTTATATGAAATCATTCTTAAAATATGTATTAGCTTTTCACCATTTATGTAAACATAAATCAAATAACCATCAGTCATCATTGAAGAATTATAAAGTAGAACCCAAACTATTATACTTAGATTCGTAATATTTTTTGCAGAATTAAAGAAATCACAATTTTTTACTTGATTAGAGTACAAAAATAAGAAGATACTAGGACTAGAAACATTTTTTCTATTTATATTATTCATATACTGCTTATATTTTAAATGTACATACTATAGATATATTCCTACGACAGTTAAATAAAGCATTGCATCTTAAAAAAAGAGAAAAGAAACCAAATGTTCATAGTAGTATCTTTAAATAGTAGGATTACCACTATTGTTACTTCGTAGTGCTTTTCTGTTAGTCTGAATTATTTTATAACTAGCATGTATTACTACATAACTTTTATTTCCTTTTTTTTTTTTTTTTTAGTTAAAAAATGAAGATGAAAACTTATTAAGGAGCCTCTAACTAGAATACCAACCTTATTCCCAGAGGCTCCCATACCAAAGACTCATCGCATACCCAGGCCTCTGGCTCCAACTGCAACACTGTGATGAGTACTTCCTTCTCTGTCAGTCTTCCAGGTCCCCAGGGGAGGCCCAGAACCCTGGACTCACTCACTCCCTGCTGGGGAGGCCAAGCTTTAATGCTGGGTCTGAGGTACACATTGCCTTGTTTTTTTCCTTTCAGGTTTCTCTACTTTACTGAGGCCAACTAAACCTCTGTAACAGACACTGCTAACTGAATAGTACAAGAGCTTTTCCCAGCTTCCTTCTCTCTTGCCCACCTCCCACTATAATGGCTAGAAGAGTGAGAAACTGGATTCCCAGACTACCTTGCAAGTAGGGGAAACTATGTGACTCAGGTCTGGTTATGAGACTTGAGTGGAAGCCGAGCTGGGGGGTTCTGGGAGAGATTTTCTGCTTCCCTAATCAAAGCAACAGAAGTAGTCTGTGAAGCCCCATTCCCTTCTTTCTTCCTATTTTGAATGCAGACATGATGTTTGGAACTACAGCAGCAATCTTGTGATCATGAAACACTGAGCATGAGGACAAATGGCTGACAAGTTGGGGAAGGGGAGATAAAGCAGAGAGATCATGTCTGGTTCATTGATGGCATCATAAGCAGCTGAAGCAAATATTAGCAATTCCTATCTCAACTTACTATTAGGTGTTGAAAATGAAACCTTATTTTAAAATTCAAAGGTGAACTCAGGCAGTATAATGATATTTAAAGAATTAAAAATTATTTGGGGCGATATGTAATAAGAATCATTGGCTGCGTGATCCTGTAGATCATATGATTAAACCCAACCAGTTAATCTTATTGTGTCCGCCTTGAACAAGATGCTATGGGCTGAAATCTGTGTCACAAGTGATAAACATGATGTCTCAGCTTCAACATAGGGCTTTATGAGACATGACAGAATTAGGGATGTGAAGGCACCTACATGTAGAAAACACCCACAAACAGGTTTCCCCAAATTAGTCTCTGCTCTGACTATCCTCCCATCCTTGTCCCGAGGTAGGATCCTTTCATATTCTAGGCATTGGCCCTCAGGATACACGTGACGGAAGATGGATATTACATTAGTGTCTCCTCTTGAACCAGGCTCAACTGCTGAGCCTCCACTACAGATGCTCGTTCAATGGGGGACGTCAAGGGCTTCAGTCAGCATGGCTCCATACTTGGGTATCCTGCTCCCTTCTGTCAAAACCAGGCCTGCCCACTACTCCACCTTCCCTATACATCACAAGCTGGGGCCCTATGTCATTGGCATATGTTCTCCTGAGACTCTTAGAAAATCAGGGGTCTAATTATTATATTAGGTCTTGCTTATTTCTCGTTTATTTACTCAAAACAGCATAAGCAAAAGCAAAACATATTCAATAAGACTGTCACATTCCCTTTTCCCAGATGAGATCATCACAACAATTTGGGGAAATTCCCCAAATGCACACTGTCATCAACTCTCCATTCTTCATCTTCCTAAAAGTGATAACAAACAAAATAAATAGCCTGTAAAATTACCATTATTAATTATAGTGGTTATTATACTTTTGATATGCTATCTTTATTATGCATAATAATGATTTCTCAATTTGTTTCCTTTACATGAATTGTTTTCTCACAGAGAAATCTACACTTATGTACTTGGATTTTCTAGGGTTAGCCTATATGCTATCTTCATTTATGAAGTTGTTTTGAACCTGATTTCCAAGACTCGTTTTTGAAAGTTTTTCCTTGACCTTTTGATTTTTGTCCTAGATTCCATAAAATGATTCAGAGTCTAAAAATAGAAAGAATACCTATATAAGAGGCCACCCATTGAATCCAGTAAATTCTTAGACATCTTAAGAGTAGAAAGCATCTCATCTCTTTTTTTTTAACAAGAGGACTGCAAGCAAAACCCAAAACCCCACTTCTGTAGGGTTCTTTAGCTTTCATATTAAATGGTTGAACTAAATGATCTCTAATGTTTCTGTCACTTTTCAAATTCCATTCCATGCCTCCCTTCAAATAGCAATTATTTATTTTATCGGATTAATTTGACTTGAAGGACCATTTCTATAGCCTGGACCTAGTTTAGATGAAGATTATACTTGCTAATCAGCATTTCATATATCCAATTTTTTGAACAGAAAGTTCTTCGTCACCGTTGGAGTGCCCAAAGCTCATCCGGAAACTTCTCCATCTACATTCACTCTCTAGGTGATCTTATTCTCTTGGATGATCTTATTCCTTAAATGCCATACATGATATCTCCCATCCCAACTTCCCCCTCAACTATAGACTCAAATATCCAGGAATTAGAACACGGACATCCTTGGGGGCCATTATTCTGCGTACCACAGCTACCTGGGAACAAATTATAATAATCCCTTGCCTAGTTTATTCCAATAGTCTTCAAATGAGTTTCTCTTCTTGCACCCTCACTTCTTTATGCCTACCTCACTACGATGCTCCCAAAAAAACCATAATATTCCACTTAAAATTTAAGTATGATCGTGTGAACTCCCCACCCCATCTGAAGCCCTCTAATGGCTTCCCATTTCATTCAGAATAAAGCCAAAGTCCTCAGTAAGGCCTAGAGGGGCTACCTCTTCTACTCAATGTCCTCATTTTCCCCCTCATTCACTCAACTCTAGCCACCTTAGCCTCCTTGCTCTTCTCAAACAGTTGGGTACACCCTACACACACACACACACACACACACACACACACACACACACACAAACTTTGCATTTCTTATTCCCTCTGCCTAAAATGTTCTTCCCTCAGACATCCATAAGGCTTATTCCCTCACTTACTCAGGTCACTTCTCAAATGTCACTTTATCAGAGGGGGCTTCCCTGACCAGACCACCCTATCTAAATATATCACATGCTCCTAATATTCTCTATCTGCTAAGGATTGAACGTTTGTGTCCACCCCCCCCCCCAATTCATATGTGTAAGCCCTAATCCCCAATGTGATGGCATTTGGAGGTGGAGCCTTTGAGAGGTTTAGATGAGGTAATGAGAGTGGAGCATTCATGATGGGATTAGTGCCCTTGTAAGAAGAGGACCAGATCCCTTTCTCTCCCTGCCAGGTGTCCATACAGCAAGAAGGGTCTATCTGCAAATCAGGAGGAGGGCCCTCATCACAACCCAACCATGGTGGCACTCTGAACTTGGACTTCCCAGCATCCAGAACTGTGAGAAATAAATGTCTGTTGTTTAAACCACCAGTCTATGGTATTTTACACTGTTCTTCATAACACTTGTATATTTGTTTAGTGTTTATCTCTTCCCAGGAGAAAGATCTACAAGGCCAGGGTCTTTGTGATTTGTTTTTTCACTGTTTTTTGAATCTGCATTACTGAGATTCTCAGTAACATCCAATAAATATCTGTTGAATGGATGAATCTAATTTTCTAACTCAACTACTGCTAAGTAATGCAAAGTTGGTAATTTGTGCAATTAGTTCACAGGAGAGCTTCTCCCCACAACACTCCTTGCTCCCCAGAAATGGAAAATACTTAAGCAGTTAGAGTTGCCAATGGCTGACATAACAATTATAGGTCTATAATCTGAATGGCAGTAAGAATTGTGCTTTTTTAAAAAAAAAATCCAGGCATAAAACAAATAGAAAAAAATACATATAAAATTTTTTAAAAACTTTTGGTCATGGAAGCTGATGCATATGAAAATACTAATTCAGGAGTGGAGAGGAAAATAACTTTTTTTTTTAAACAGAACTTTATTGGGGAACAGTGTGTACTTCCAGGACTTTTTTTTTTTTTTACCGCCTGAGCCACCAGGCCTGCCCGGAAAAGAACTTTTGACAGGCGAATTATTTCTTGGACCAAGTTAAGGATTTTTTTTGTTTTGTTTTTTTCTAGTCCTGAATGTGTTAACTTTATATTTGAGCTGATAAGAAGAATTCTGAGCTGTCCAGTGTATTTTTAAAGTTCATTTGTTAGACAAAATATGAGGAAATATGGTCTATTTTATCACTTTTTTTCTTGCTTTATAATTGGCTATTTAAATACAGATAACAGTACACAGGACAAACTGGTGAAGCTGGTTCTGCCACCCTGCCCAGCTCACCTGTTACCTGATATCTCCACTCAGATGGCAGAACCAGCAATGTGGTGTAACAGGATTGGAAACTTGCCCACACTGAGCCCCCAAATGCAAGAAGTAGCCCTCAAGTTAAGAACTGTGGAGGCTGGAATAAATCACTACTTGACATATGCTACTCACAGAGTAAAAAAAGGAACCCCACATAAAAGGGAATAGAAGAAAAGTCAAAGTGAAGGCATTATATAACATATAAGTTTTTCTTAGAAGATTAAGACAAAAAAATATATAACATGAATGTGCACCCCAATTTTAACAATGAAATTCAAATAGATAGTTTTACTTTTACCAAGGCTTCCACATTTGGTTTCTGTCCAAAAATACGAACACTTTTTTATGTGGGATATGCCATTTTCTTGAAACAACTTATGTTTCTCATTAACAGAGTTTGTTTTTTGTGTGGTTATTCTGTCTAGACAAAACGTTACATATAATTAATATAAATGTTTACCATAAATCATATAAAATTATATGAATGTTCATTACAAACAAATGTGTTTAGCACCTATTTTGTTGATAGCCCACTGACTCTGAGAATCCACATTTTTCTCTACCTTATTGCCCTAAGGCAAGTATTTAAGCTACCTCTCCTAATGTTTTATTCTGGTAACTGGAATAAAAGTTTTCAATAGTAACAAAATTAAGTGTCCTTCCATTCCGGGGGTGTGTGTGGTGGGGTTACCCAGGGACCTGACTTCTGGACCACACTCCCTAAATGACTAGTGAGAGGGATTGGTGGTTCCCAATAGTACTTCTTATTGTAGAAAATGACAACTTCTTAAATCCTCCTTTTCCTTCTTATAGAGCTAGGGCATTGTGCAATTATAAAATAGCAAAGTGATTTCTAGCTTTAAAGCTGCTAAAAATACTTTCCAGCTTTAAAGCTGCTAAAAATACTTTTAAAATTGACTGAAATATGTATGTGTTACACACACCGACGCGCGCGCGCACACACACACACATACACATACACACACACTTTCGCTGTGAAAAGGGGAGGGGTTATTTTGTACTAGAACTTCACAGTGCTTCAGTACCGAGATCTGTTACTGAAAAAAATAAGTTTCAAGGTGGCATTCGCTCTGCGGGGGAGTTCTGAGAAGCCAGGTTCAGGAAGCAGCTCAGCTACTCCCCCTTCGTCTCCAGGTGCTTCAGTCGGGATACAGAGCAATATTTTGGGGGACCACAACCCAATCAACTGGGGACCCAGCGGAACTTGTAACCCCCGTTGGCTGTCCGAATGGTGAAGGCATTGCCCTGGGGGAAAGCAAGGGTGCGGATGGTGCTGTGGCTGCGGATGGGGGTGCTGAAGGAGCCGCCCTCCTCCAGGTCACTGTGGCTCAGGTTCACCGCGCTGCCGCTGCAGTCTGTGCGCAGCCCCCGGAAGGCGCCGTGCAGGTTCCCAGGCCTGCGGTCCAGGCTCGCGGACTCCGGCTGTAGCCGGAGCCGCTTGGGATCCCGGCTCTGCAGCGCTTCATCACAGCGCTCGGAAATCTCCGTCAGGATGGCGTCCACCTCCGCGCAATCCTGCCCCGCGGCGCTGAACAACTCCTCCAGGCTCCTTTTGGCAGTCGCCTTGAGCAGGAAGGGTTCGGCTGCTGTCCCGCAATGCCGAGACTGCGTGATCATCAGCTTCTACAAGAGATGGGGATGGAGCGCCGCCCTAGGGCCTGCAGGTCTCGCCACGTGCGGGGCGCGCAAAGGAGACCTGGGTGCACCTTAAACAGCGCGACTCCGCGGACTTAGGCGCTCCCAGCCAGTGACTTAGCGAGCTCCCCACGGTCCTCTCCTTTCCCCACCCAGCCAGGTCCCAACACTAGGAGCAGGGTCGGGGTGCACAGGAGCATTTCCGACTTCCCGCAGTGTCCCGTCCTCCCGCGCCCAACCTACATCCAGCACCGAGGCCAGGTGCCGGGTCCGACTGGCGAGTTCCTTCAGTTGCACGTTCCGCTCCTTAAGCGAGGCTATCTCTTCTTGTTTCTGTGTCAGTGTCACCTGTAGCTGCAGGAGATCCAAACGTTCAGAGATAGGCCATCGGTCTCCTCAGTTTACTCTGCATGAATTAAACCCAGATCCTAACATCTATTCAGGAACTGGGGGTCCAAGGGCACTTACACTCGTAAGCGAAACAAGCGATTTTCTGTATTTGACCTTTTTTCACAAAGCACTTAGATAAAACGTATCTCAATTAATCCTCGGACTAGCCTGGCGGTGAAGAGTACTAACTTTCTCTACAGGCTACAGGCAGATCTAGGTTCTGCCTCTGAAGTTCAACCTTCCTATACTTCAGTTTCCTTATCTGTAAAATGGGGCTAGTAAGTATCTCCTAGCTCAGTGGTTGTGAGTATTAAATGAGAGGAGAATGTATATTGGTAAGCAAATTACCAGGCATATGGAAAGCCCTCAATAAACATTGGTGGCCCTATTAAACATCTAGTGGGGTAGAATTATTCCCCACTTAGTGAACTTGGAAACTGAAGTAGAGCCACTGGAGCAATCGCACTATGTAAACTACTCTCGAGTGCACTGGTTCTGGCGTCCACACCGGCACATTCCTGCTCACGCACCCCCCACCTCCGCCAGGAGCTCCACGCCCTGTCCTCGCCCCCGGACCCCTGGCCTCCGGCCCAGTGTCCCTACTTGGTTATTCTCAACGAGAGCGTCCCCTAACGCCCTTTGGTTCTGGTCGGCCACTTCCTTCCAGTACTGTTCCAACGGAGGCACGTCCGGAGGGCGCAGCTGCGGTGACTGCAGGGCCCGTGGGTCCAGCGGCGGGGAGAGACAGGGCTCGAAGGGCAATCCGTCGCAAGGAGAGAAAGGGAGGTCTCCGCCGGCCAGGGGAGGCGACATCAAAGAGGATGAGTCTGGGGAAGAGCGGGAGCTGGGTTTGCAACCTCAAACTCATGCCCAGCTAGCTACGGGGACAAAATGCCACGCCGGATGTAGGGTTTATACGGAGATTTTTCTTTATTAAGTGAAACACCCTCACCCTGCCATCCCTATGATCCCAGGCCCTTCCTGATATACTCTACATAGACAGCAGGTGCTCAATATATGCTTCTTGAGTTGATCTGTACTGAATTTCCACGGTGGCCAGGACAAACCTGCCTGAAATCACGCAAGTCCGCTGCTCTGCGTACACCTATTACTCAACATCACAGAGTGGGGCGCCCTCTCGCAGAACTCACATAGGCAAACTGAGAAAGGGCTATAGATCCAGCGATTCATCTTTTCTGTTAGGACTGCTGGGGGGAGGCAGGATCCCCTAAACATCGAAGATCCTGACCCTTTGATGAATTGCTAGCGAGCCGTTGACAGGTGCTGAGTTTACCACCTTCACAACCACGAAATCTGAACTAGTCTGATGGGGGGGGGGTCGCACCCCCACGTTATTTAACTGCAAGGATGCTGCACTTGCCTGCAATGAGATCATCTACCGTGTCTCTGAAATCCTGCAAATCGAAGTCCGCTGCCGTTTGCAGGGGATGGTTCTGAAATAAAACAGAGGTGTAAACTAGTTAATGTCGAGTCTGGCAGGTCTGGAACTCTTCCTAGACCTACAGGTGTCCTCCCGGGCTCGGCCTTGGATCTGTCCTCTCTTGCGTTCGCAGCCGAGCCTCATACCTGAAAATCAAAGCCCCATCCGAGACACGAAACCCAGCAGGCTTGCACCGCCATGGTGGGGAGCGGGACGCACGAAGAGGGAGGGGACAGGGTCAGCGAGGGTCCTGCAGGACGCTGAAACTGTGCGTGGCTGCGTGTGGGGCGTCTGTCCTTCAGCGCTCAGCGCCCTGGCACCGAGCCCGCCCTCTGGCAGCGGGCACAGGCCCCGCGCCTCCTCACTGGCCGGCTACCAGCCAACCAGCTGCCTCCGGCACGTTCCTTGCGCGCCCGCTGAACCTCAGCTGGGGCTTACCTCCGACCAGCCGAGGAGCCACCGCTCTAAGATGTGGGGGCGTGGTGTGCGAACACTCGGTCTTTCCCCCAAGACTCGACAACGTGCAGAGTCATCCAAAGCAGTAACTTGAGGCCATATATCCTGCCAAGGCTCAATCACAGCTAAACCATTCCATCCCCATAAAGGAAGGGGAAAGGTAGGCTATGAGAACGGGCCAGAAATGCTATGGAAAGTGTTTCTGTTCAGCACGCAGCAGGTATGGTGTTGATTGCTCTTCTGTTCTCAAAAAGTTGGTGTTCAACATCTTGAACTGGACACTCTCCTCGATTCCTACAATGTGCCTGAGTGCGTAGGCAGGGGACTGTAAAATGCTGGTGCAAGAACCTTGTTTTTCCCTAATTGTGGACATTTAGAGTTGACAAAACTCTTTCACATTAGAGTCTCTGTTAATTCTCATACCAATGTGGGAAGCAGGCGGGGCCCAGGAAGTGACTCCTCCTCTGATAAAGAATCTGAAACTCAGAGAAATTGAATTGCCCAAAGTGACCTCTGAACTCCTTCCCCAGAATGTTGGTGCCTATTTCAATCCACTTTCCTCTATACATTGTCTCTAGTTTAATCTCTCTTTTAGGAAAGCATGGCTTCCAACGAAGACAGACTGGGAAGGGGAAAGAAGTCTCTCAAAGCGCATAATGTGACAGGTGCTCCAATATGCCCACCAGAAATATCTATTCTACTGATTTGACTATTATTGATTGCTTGATTCCTTCGTGTAATCATATTCTTTCCCAAAAGCCCCTTTTACTATTCAAATATTTCTGAGAAGAGGAACTTATTCTGACCCTAACTTCAAAGAATGTACAAGCATCAGTTTTCCTTAGAAGGGAGTTTCAATCAGGGAGGCCTCTAGCACCAGTTGGGAACTGAGGCTACAAGGGAAAAGTTGATGACATACGAAGTCTGAGGGCCCCAGACAAATCCTGAAGCACAGTTCTGCTGTGGTGGAAGGAATCAGAAATGAGATCCATTTCCAAGGGCTGAACGGTCTCCCTCTCAACAGAAATTGTAGAAAAGTCTTTACCATGAGGAGACTGGGGGCTAACTCAGGAACTGGGTGGGGCCCAGGAAATCCTTTCTTCTATGCTCTCCAGGTCTTGGCCCATTCTGACCTCCAACACTTCTAGAGCACTTCCTCTCTCTGTCCACTTTCCCCAGCAGGCGAGAAGCTGGGATATATGACCAGAGGGTGGACTGGCCAGGAGTCTCCCCAGGGAATCTTCCCCTAGGGGTCTCTCTCTCTCTGCACCAACTCTGTCTTCCCTAAGGAAAGTCCTAGACCTCTAGGGCCATCTGGCTGGAGCTCTGTCCTTGAAACTTTGAATCCTACCTTCCCAATTAGATTAAAATCTGGCATTTCTTCAACTACAACAGCAGCCCCCCCACCACACACACACACACACACACACACACACACACACACACACAAATACTAACAGAACATGATGTCAAGTTTAAGCTCTGTATACTTAAACAAAAATTCAGCAAGAGCCTGCTAGACTTTTGTTACTTGCAAAATAAACATGTTAAAGTAAGGGAGTAATGTAGGCCTCTGTGTCGGTTGAAAAGCGCTCAGGCATTGTCTTTTCCTTATTTAGGCATCCAGATCTAAAAAGAACAATAGAATGGCCTCTGTAGAGCAATGCCCACTCTCACCTCTTGCCTTAACAATCTCTGCTCTTAGTGGCCTAACTTGCCTGGGCTCTATCCCAATTCTAAGAGGCACTTAGAGGAGGCCCTGGGAAGCTTTGTCCCACCGCCAACCCCAGTTGTGAGAGGTGGTCATATTTTCTAGAGAGTTCTGTGCTGGGCCTTCCCCATGGACCTCATGTCCCCAGCACCTGATGCCTGGAAGCAGGAACAGACTGGTACTCTTCCTGTAAGTTGTGTCTAGCTAAGACCTCCTGTCCTTCTGGGCACTTCACATGGCATTGGTGAGCCAGGCTTCTGACCAGTGCTGGGAGGTTCCATCATCTGCCTGGCTGGAATGTGAGTCCTGATAAGTGGTAGAAATGGGAAGTAAGAAATATAGCGGTTTTTTTAGGGGGGGGGGGAGTCAAATGCCTCTTTGCCCCATGAGGTATGTAACGGGAGTCATTGGAAGGGGAGAAAAAACTTTTTAAAAATGTCCAACTGCTGAAGGGCCATCTCTGCAGAGAGGAACGTTTTCTATTAGATTTCTTCCAGAGTCCTTTGTCCCTCTTCCCGTCTTCCTCTAAATGTAAACTCTGTCTTTTCCAGTCTTGATCCAGAAGTTATCTTCAGATCTCCACACTCCTTAGATACCCAGGGAGTGAAAATGGTTAATGAATGAATGGCCGGGAAGGAGACGTTAGGGGAACAGACAGGACGTATCAGATGCCCAGCGCGCAACTCTGTTCCCACCTACCCGCCTAATCCCTCAGTGAGCACTCTCCACATTGCTTTGTCGCAGCTCCAGGGAATAGATGGGGAGAAGAACGGGAGACCGGCCTGGCCAGGGAGCCCTCCGGAGGAGTGCCCCTGTCCGGAGTTGGTCAGAACAGCTCTGAGAATGTGGCCGTCGTAACATACTAGGAGGGAGGAGGAAGTTCTGATCCTTTAGGCTCAGATTCCGCAGGACGTGTCCCCTCACTAGCCAGATGTGGGTGCGCTCCTCGCCGGAGACGAGCCCTTGAAGAAACGCACCCATGACTCCGGAATCTCGAGTTTGAGCTACCAGAGCCGGAGAGGCTCCAAGAGGAAGGGGAGGTACCTGCGAGGCTTCTGAGTCACCACTAGGCGGCGCGTCGGACCCGAGTAACGAGCAGTCTGCGAGGTCCTGCAGGTCTATGGTGGTGAGCGCTGCGCGGGTAGAACCGGAGACACGAGCGGGGCGGACCCTGAGCTTCCCAGCAGGGGCTCGCCGCTGGCATCACCGCCAGGACTTCGGAACCCGGGGGAGAGCAGCTCTTCCCAGCCGCGCGGGCTCCACCCACCCGGCGCGCGGAACCCGAGGAGTCGCGCAAGGGCCACCGGCTCACCAGGCAGCACAGCGCGCTCCGGGTCCTGGGGATCCTCGTACACCGACACCCGGCTGCAGCAACCGGAAAAGAACTTCCGCGGAGGCGTGAACTAGCCGGGCACAGAAACCGTGAGTGCGGATCAGCCCTCGGGGCGCAGAGCGTGAGGAACCCGCCCGGCCCCCGCCCGCCGCGGTCCCACCTTCCTCTCCAGCTTCCTGGGCTTGCCGAAGGGCCGGCCCTGCAGCTCCAGCATCCTGTTGGGGCAGATGCTGTCGAAGGCTCGGCGTCCTGCTGCGGCGTCCCCGCACGCCTGCATTCTGCCTCCCCGCAGGCCTTAGCTGGGGAGCCCCGCACCGACTGCTCGGAGGCAGTGGCCGGGGCTAGGGTGGCGACCACACCCTGCGCTCCGCCGGGCGCCTGTAGGCTCCGAAGCGGTCGGGAGGTCCGGGAAGGCGCGTGGCCTGGGTGGAGCCAAGGGGCGATTGCGGAGGTGCAGAGGGAGGGCGGAGTGGGGAGGGAGGGCCGCCGTGCGGGAGGGGCGGCTCGCGCCGGAGCGCCAGAGGTGGCGCCTTCAGCCCGGGACAATCTGCGCTCAGGCGGAGGCGTTAAACCCAACCTGGCAACGCCGCTTCCCCCGGGAGCCGCGAGCGCGGGGCCGGGGCCCGCGAGCGCCCTTTTGGCGAGCGTTGGCGCCGCAGCCTCCCCGCCGCGCCAAAGCAGGGAGGGAAAGGAGGGGTGGACGAGCCCTACCGGTCCCTAACGCTAGGTCCCGCCTTCCCGCTTATGGACAACCGGGAAGGAAAAGTTAAGGAATCTTGTTTCATTTTCTTCCCACTCCAGCCACAAAACACGAAGAAAACAGGGAATGACACTCGCCAAAGCCAGACTCCAGCATTTGTCCCGCCGTCTAGGATTCGGTGGAAATGTAGAATTCCAGCAGGTATTCGCCAGAACAGCCCTCCTCCCCATCACAGAAGCCCCTTGTGCCGAGGCTCCAAGGGGAGCATTCCTGGTTTTGACTCACCTACTTCCACTTGGTCTCTCTTGGCCTGATGCTTAGAGCCCGGCCGGATACCCCTAGCCCCGCACTCTCCCGGGCAACAGCACCAGAGCACAGCTTTAAAAAGAGGATCAATTAAGAAAACGTGACATCTACACTGTCCTCCAGTTGCTGGAAACGCTGCAGTAGACAGTCCCAAATCCTCTATAGCCCCTATAGTCTCTGTCCTCCTCCCCGCTCCCCACCCCTTAGCTGCCTGCCTTGTTTTCTCTGAGAAAATCTTGGCTGCTCTTCCCAAGCCCAAAGCCTCTCCCAGGAAGGGGCTTCTCCAGATCCTTGGGTGAGGGGCCCTATCTCAGTATCACTCCTGTCCATCCAATTTGAACAATCATCTGAAATTGGAATCCTTAGACTTCCTATTGGGCACCTTATTTGTGCCTTATCCCTAACGGTAGTAATAGTAGTGAAAGATCCTCTTTAAAAGTGTCACGATCCTCTTTTATTTGCACCTATTATCTAGATTAATAAACAAGATACCCCTAAGAGTGATGGAGAGTAACCCAGTGGCAGAGCTAGAGTAGACTTAGAGACTCTGATCTGTCTGTGGATGCCGGAACCCAGATGGGGTGAAGCTGGCCAGCTAGAGTTGGTGTAATATGCTGAGGGTGAGGAGCTCTGGCTTTCTGGGCAGGAGTGCTGAGTATCAGAACCAGGCTCCACCAGATCCGTGAACCCCAGTTATTTAGGAAAAACAATGCTCACTCCAATCCCTTTGCTGTGAAGGTGAGATTATTTATGTAACGTGACTGGTGCTAGGTGTGGATGAATTAGTGTTGTTGTCTTAAGGAGCCTTTTCAGCTGCACCTCCTACAACCTGTTCCTGGCTCTGTTTTTTGCTTCTTCTGGTTCCTGAGAAGCCTAGCCACTAGCCAGTCCATCCTCCACCCCTGTCCTTACTGATTTCCCAGTCTGTAAAAGGAGTAGGAGTGCTCTTACCTAAGTTTTGGGGAGATCTCTACACATGGAGACCATCACCAATTTTCCAGAACAGGCCTATTTTTCATCAATAAGTTCCAAGTTCTGGTACAAAAGTATAGGCATTGTACATAAAAATGTATAAGAGATTATCTGTGGCAACAGGAGCTGGAATAGCTTGATTATATGACTCCTAATCTGAATGATTCTGGAACCAAATCACCCATATCAATCTTGTTTAATATCAATCTTGTTTCATATCAATCTTGGCTGAGTGATAAAGTAAATGCTGGTGAGGAGAACTGCCACTCTTTTGCAGAAGGATGTGCCCCCCACCTACCCACCCCCCATCACAAACACATACCATATCGCACAAACAGGCTGAGGGCTCCAGATATTTTGGAATTTGGGGCAGATAATATGATTTTTCCTCCCCTTCTTTTTCATCATCGCATACCTGCGATGGGATCACCACTTACCTCTCCCTGAGCCAAGGAGGAGGAAAGTTTCTGGAGATTTGAGCACATCGATATATCAGGAGAGAAGGGGTCTGCGGGGCTCAGAGTAAGGCATTCCTGGCTTTGGAGGATGTACATGAAGAGAATTGCAAGGAAGAGTCTCTAAATTTGCTTCCAGTTTGCTCTTTATTTGTGCATATTTGTCACAAATGTAGATTTATTCTAAATGCAATCATACATGACTTTTCCCCCCAAACGTTTTGTTTTCAACCATATAGAAAATTTGAAAAACCAGTATAATGAACAGCAGCATGTTCACCGCCAATTGTTAACATTTCCCTATATTTGCTTTATCTCTATTTCTTTCTCCAAGTTTTTTTCTGTGCAGGCTGCCACCAGCCTTCTTGAAGACTTGCTATGTGCCAGCGCCTGCACTGGGGGGCGGGGGGTTACATGGAATATCTTATTAAATCCATACTTCAACCCTACCAGATAAGTGCTGTTATTCCTATTTTTAGAGAAGAGACTTAGACATAAAGATGAGACTTGCTTAAGGTCACCCAGCAAATTGACTCCAAATCCACTTGTTTAATCACCACTTTATACACCCTCACAACAATCTCATTTAGGCTTCACAACAGCCCCATGTTAGGGACTGGTACAGCCACACCTACCTCAGAAACAGGGTTTTTGGAGCATTTCTAGAAACCTGTAAATTAGGGAAGTGGAGCAGTGTGGCTAAGGGAGGGACTGAACTTAGGTCACCTGCCTTCAAACCCTGGATGCTGCACTGTTGTTTAACCTCTCTGAGGCCCAGTGTTCTTCTCTGAAAACTGGGATAATAGACACTGCCTCATAAAATTGTTGGATTGAAATGAGGAATTCTGAGCACAATGCCTGGTACATCAAGCAGTCAATGATAGCCATGATTACTGGTATTCCATTGTTACCCTGGGCTCAGGTGTAACAGGTGCTAAGAGAAACATGAACCGTTGAACAATGTGATTGCAGGGTAAATGGGCTCGATTCATAATGGCCACAACTGCCTGCAAAGCCTTGATTTCCAACATCTGTTAGTTGTTGGGGTAGCTCTTGCTTCACCCTCTGCTAGTGGAGCTGCAGTGTCCAAAGCTGCAGGCCAGGCATCTTTGGCACCAGCGTGTGCACCCTCGCTTCTCTAGACAGCATAGACTGCTGTGGCTTCTATTCAACTTCACACCCCACCATATCTTTTGGACCTCTGGGGCTGTGCAGTCCTCAGCCTTCTGACGGGAGGGACATGGGATACAGGCCTGCAAGTTGACCCTGAGTTGCCTTGTAACTGGATCCTCAGCCACCTGGACATTGCCTGACCTGACTTTATTATATAAAGATGCCAACTACAGAGTGGACCCGGAGGGAAGGAGGACCCCTCAACTGTTGCTGACCACCTCTATTCTGCGGCTGCCTTCACTATACCTCTCTGCAGACAAAGGCAATAGAAGCATTCAGACAAACCACGACAGATAGCCTGTTTATTGGGGAAAGACTCTTCTCATGTGCTCTCAGAAAAATAAATAAACGCCTAGACGCTGCAATGCACGTGATTTACAATGCACAAGATGCCCTGGTGACCAAGCTGGAGCCCTGAACCCCTCTTTGTGGCTCAATACTACCTTCTCTCAAAGCAATGGGAAAGGTCCAGCTCCTTGGCCAAGGGATAAAAGGAGACCAAGGGTCTATTTTATTTCAAGCTCCGAGGCAGGCTGCACTTCTCGTAAATCTGGTGGGGAAGCATGTGAGTCAGGGAGGTTCCATTTATGGCTACCAGTAGCTGCAGCTTGCCCAAGCAGTCCTGCAGCGCTGCCTCGGGGTGCTCGCCCAGGCGCAGGTCCACAGGGCACGGGAGCTGAAGCATACGGTCAGCCAGAGCCAGGCAACAGATGGCGAGCAGGGAGGGGGTGTAAGTGGTGAAGGCGTAGTCTGCCAGGCTCAGTTCGGCCACCCCTCTAGCCAGCGCTTGCGCCTCCAGGGCTTGGGAGACTTCGGCCTGCCGGACCTCCACGCGCGCGTGCGTGAAATGCTCCAAGAAGAAGCTGATGGTTGGCGCGCCCAGGCTGAAGTGCAGTTTGTGTAGCACGATGCACTCGAGGTTGCAGAGCTGCTGCCGGGAGAAGGCGCCGCAGCACAGGGCCAGGAGCTGCTTCACGCGCGGTGGACGCACCTCCACCTGTAACAGGTGCACCCCCGTCTCCAACCTGGGAGAAAACCAGAATCCCCCCCCCCCCATCCCTTCCAGCAATATAGCTGGGGCTTCACCGCTCCGTTACTTTCACTTAAGGCACCTGCGGTGTACTTCTAACGCAGCTTCTCTAACTACTGTCCGGCTAAAAAAAGGTTTCAGAAATTTTGAAGGTCTCTCCTAGCTCTTCCCCACTCCCTACCCCACTACCAGACTAGAACAGGGGCTCTACGAAGAGCTGTTGGGACTAACTTCAACCTGTTTCTTTGCGGACTGGGTGAAAGTGGGGGGGTGGGATGTTTAAGTTTGCAAACGTCTACCAAAATGAGTTTCGGGAACTCAGCACGAAATCGTGTGCTCTGGAGAGCCAGGAGGGCAGAGTGGCCTGGAGTTTGGCTGCCCCCCAGGCCCCGCGGGGAGGTACCTGTTTGCTAGCGATGAGCAGGCACGTGACCCCGAGCAGCTGGAAACAGTCTGCAGCCACAGGCGTGGTGGTGAGAAAGCGGTCCAGAATGTTCACCGTCAGGCACAGAGACTCGAAGGAGAGGCCGAACTGGCGGTGCACGGGTATCAACCAGCTGAGCAGCTGACAGCGGGATTCCGCCGTTACCTGCCGGGAGGGAGGAAAGAGGCGGCCGGCTGAGCCTAGGGAGAAGAGGCTCCGGAAGGGACGGACCGAGAAATCGCAGGGAGCTTCCCTGGAGGGAGACAGGAAGAAGTGGGAAAAAAGCTAAATGCTCTCTAAGCTGGGAAACAGGCGGGCAGCGTTCCTGTGGAAAGCGCGCGGGTCCAGCTAAGCGCCGGAACGCCTGGATTTGTGCCTGGCGCTGTGCAAAGCGCGTCCACAAATTACCTCGTGGAATCCTCTCAGCAATTCAATGGGGGCAGCGGGGGGGCGTGTCCGGACTTTGCAGATGAAGAAACAAGCCCGGGATTGTTAAATGCCATGGCCGGGGTCGACAGGAGTCCGACTCGAACCAGAATCTGTCCTAACTCCTCTGCATTCAACCACACCCCCCATTAACCAGTTTGGAGACGTTGGGTAGGTCGTTTAAGAGGCCTAGGCCCCACTTTCCTCCATCTGTCAAACGCAGCTGACAGCCCGGGCCTCCAAAGCCCTACCCACTGGGACCCGGGTCCAGAACTCGGCTGGCGCGGGAGGGCAGACAGAGCAGGAAAGGAGGGCGCCGGGGAGCGGGCTCTACCCGCGCCTCACTTGTGGCTGTCGCGCCAGCGACTCCCGCGGGTGGAAGTGGTTCTCCCGCGCCTTGAGGAAGGCGTAGCAGCTCTGACCGTAATCGCGGAAGGTCTGTAGATCGAGCTGTACCAACTGCTGGGCGGGGCCGGGGAAGGGGCTGCAGCCTCGTGCCGCGCGCGCTGCGGGGCTGTCTGCGCCGTCCGAGCCGGAGCTGGGGGACTCGAACAGGTCGCAAACCCCAGAATCTCCCGGGAGCGGACTCGGGTCCAGAAGCTGCAGTGGCTGCTTCCTCCGCAGGCGTGGACGCCTGCTCTTCTTTACCGGGGCACGGAGGTTCTGGTCAGTGTCCCGCCTGCGAGCCCGGGCGGCGGGGCTTACAGGGCTGGTCGGGCAGGGGGTCACCATGGTGCGGCCCAGTGGCCGCCACACCGAGTCCCCGGCTGCGGCGGACTGGACACCCAGCGCGTGCGAGCGTGCAGAGAAGGCCGGGCCAGGGGGCGGCGAGGCCCTAAGTACTGGCCTGCGCCTTCCCTCCACCACACCCCCAGCCTCTCACTGGCTGCGTCCCGAGCCGCACGAGAGCCGCGTTTTCCCGGCTAAACAACCGCTCCGGAGCGAGGGGCTGGCGGCCTCCGCCGTCTGCAGGCGGGCGGAGGAGGAGGAGCTGCAGCCGGCGCCGCTCACCCGCCTCGCGCGGCCCGCTACGCGCGCGTCCCGCGTTACCGGGACAACCGAGCCCGGGTCGCCGCCGGAGCTGAGAGTTCCTAGGGGTGGAGTGGGGCGGTGGCGACGAGGTCAGGTGAGCCCAGGATCTAGCTGAGGGGCTCCCGAGAAAAAGATTCTCCCGGGGCGGGGTGGAGGGGGAGGGGCGGGGGGAGGGGGGAGGGGCGGGAGGGGGGAGGGCGGGGCACCGACCAGATGGTCTCCACTCGTGTGAGCACCTTCCAGGCCCGCCTTCATCCAGGTCGGTAATTCTGTAACGGTCCGCTTCCGAGTTCCAAAAGGAGACTCCAGGAGCTAGAATTCTGACAGAACAGTTTTCTTCATTGACTCATACAAGCAGTAATCCTAATTCAATCAAGTTTGTGATTTATTTATTTTTTTTAGGCAGGACCCCAGTAGCCAGCGTCCCTCCTTCCGCGGGTCTCGGGGAGAAGAGCCCCCACATGCTCGTCTGCGTTGCTGTGTATCTAGCAGCTAGTCCAGCCAGCATAGAGCAGGTATTCCTGCTCCAAACATCAAAACAAAACAGAAGGCCGCCCAAGGAGCCTCAAACAGCGGACCTACAGTCCTGTAAAACTAACTCGGCACTTTCCGCCCCAAACCGAGGAAGCTGGGGCGGTTTAAGAACATGACATTGTTGGAGCGTTGCATTTCTCCCTCTGTGAAATTGCTCACAGCCTGTTCTGTGTTAAGTCATTAGCTTCTGACCCTTTGTCCCCGGCCCAACATTTGTTGGTTATTGCCTGTTTCCAGTTTCAGCGCCTCAGAGTGGAAGTTTCCTCAGAGGAAGTTTAGCTTCCTGCAGAAGCTCACTGAAGTAGAGCTGCACGGGTGGGAGGTGTGTGTGTGGGGACGGGGAGTGGGGGTCCAGACAGGAGAGACGGTACTGAACATGGCAGTTTCCTCAGGGCACTACTGGTTAGTCCATAGGCTCCTGTTCTGGTAGAAGCTGGAGTCCTTCTCCTGAGTAAATCTTTCTGAGAGTCTCAGAAAGAGACTCTCTGCAGGAGAAGGGGCGGGGGTGAGGGCACAAGTAGCATCTAGTGAGCCTTACATGCGTTATCCAGTGGCAGAAAGCCCACATACCCTCGAGTTGACGAACATTCCAGAGGCACTCCAAGAGTTGAGATTACTAAGTGCTACACCAAGAGCAGTTTCAGCCATTCTCACCTCATTCCAGAAGGTGCCAAATGTATGTAATCAACGTGTAAATCTTTGTTCCCCGGAAATGTAGTGTAGTGGGATTTAGGGTGGTGTGTTCTCTAGATGCCAGTAAAAGAAAAAGGATCAATATCCGGTTCTGGTCAGTGTTACGCCTTATTTCCCTGTAACTCTGAGCAAAGTCTTTAGTCTCCAGGCCTAAATAGTGTCATTTGTAACATGACAGATTAGCTAAGAATCACCTAAATTTCAAAATACAGAAACCAAGCCTCTGTGTCTCCTCCCAGGCTCTTGTTGGGGAACCATTATGGGAGGAAAAATTAAATCTATGCAGAGGGGTCAGATATCAGACTTCTTCCTTGAAAAGCCATCTAGGTGAGGAGAAGAACCCAGGAATTCTGAGTTTCAAATTAGCCCAGATGGCCACGTGCTACAGTGGAAAGAGAACAAATTCAACTCCTAGGGTAAAAATTGTTGCTCCCATTTATTGGTCATCTTGGGTAAGCTGCTAACCTTCTCTGGGCCTCTGTTTCCTCCTCTGTTAAATATAGATATTAATACTTGCCCTAAGAGTCAAGTGAAATAGGTGTGAAAACTCAAACTTCTTTTAAAATATAAAATAATGGGGTCACCTTAAAGCAATCAGGAAGTCAACAGTATTATCCCACGGAGCTGTCCAGAAAAGCAGTACCATCATTTTATCCACCTATGAACTTGAAGCTAGTGTGCTGTGTTGAAAATATTTTGCTCTCTGAGAGCGTGTGGCTGTAGTTACACTCCCAACGGGGGTGCCTGCACTTTGGCTTGATGGATCTATTCCTCAGCACAGGCATATCTAGTTCTATTGCACTTCGCTTTATTGTGCTTCACAGATGTTTCATTTTCACAAATTGAAGGCAAGACCTTCCACCAGCAAAAAGATTTTAACTGGCTTTATTGCAATACTGACTTTACTGCAGTGGTCTGGAACAAACCTGCAGCATCTCTGAGGTATGAGCAAGGCTGCATGAGCGCTGCGGAGATGACACTTTAGAAGGGGAAACAGAACCACTTGTCACATTTTTAAAATTACTAAAGTGCGGTAAGAATTATGATACAGGATCTCCTGGGTGTAGTGTTGATAGATAAAAGATGGGACACCCAGTTAAATTCATGTCAGATCGACAACAAATACATTTTTACTATAAATATGTCTCAAGTATTGCATATGACATCTTTATACTAAAAATTACATATTGTTTATCTGAAATCCAAGTATTACTTGGGGCATACTTATACTAAAACATTATTTGTTTATCTGACATTCAGATTTAACTGGGCCTCCTAACAACTGGCAGCCCTACTTGGGTGCCATGGGAGCCCACAGTAGGAGTAACTGGCCTGGACTGGAAAGGCTTCCCAGACCAAGTAGTGGTTAAGCTAAGACAGAAGGATGGGGGTGGAAAGAAAATAAGAGAGGGATTTGGGCAAGAGTGTTCCAAGTAGAGGAACAGGATGTGGGAGGGTCTGGAAGCATGATTCCTGGGATATTCTAGGGCCTGCCTGGTACAGAATGTCTGGAACACAGAATTGAGGGGAAGGGAAGAGAGGTAGGGGAGACAATAGCTAATACTGATATAAAACTTATGTGCCAGGTAGTGCTTTACGCTCTTTATGGATATTACACTCATTTAATCTTCAACTCTATGATAGGTTCTATTATTGTCTCCATTTACAAGTAGAAAACTGAGGTATAGAGAGGAAAAGCAGTTTGCCCAAGGTCACGCAGACAGTAAAATGGCAGAACTAGGATTCAAAATTAGCGTAGAGCCTTGCTCCATAATTACCAGCTATATTCCTTCCACAGCAAGGTCACGCATTGTGCTGTAGGCTACACCAAATGTTTAGCTTTCCTTGAAGCCACTGAAGAGGCCTGACCCAGGGGGTGAGATCTGTCTTCTGTTTCAAAGATTACTATGGCTGATATGTGGGAAATGAACTGGAGGGGGCAAGACTGGAGGCCATTTAGGTGCTGTATTTGTGATGTGAACAATATGGTCAAAGTTAAAGGCTTTTCATTTTCCCTATGAAGGGTCTTGAAAATTGATTTCTGTGATTTTAGTCTGGATAGGCATCCCTATTGTGTTCTGTATTTATTAAAAGCTAAGGGAGAACTAAGGGAAGGCTTTCAGTCCACCCTCAGGCTACTGCTTTGAAAGGAGAGCAAAGCTGAGGGGATAGAGCGCCCAGAAGAAGAAGGGGCCGGTAGGGTCAGAGCTGGTTGCACTTCCTTGTGGTAAACCTTGGAGGCTCACTCTGTGGTGTGGTTTCGCAAGGCAGGCAGAGTTGCCTTGCCTGTGTATGTGCCAGGAGGTACGAGTTAAACTAGAATTGGGAGTGGGGAAAAGGAAGCAAGACCTCAAGGCCAAAAGTAGTATGAAGCCACCTGGAGTGTGATGAGCACAGACTGTGTCTAATTTGTAGGAATCAAACACCTCTTAGGAGGTGATTATATAAGTAAATGATGGTTTACTTAGCTTCTCAGAGAGAGCGCTGTCGCTGAATAGGCAAGTTTAAAATGTCTGGTGAATGCAAGTTCTGGTGCCTAGCAACCTTGCTAGGAGTAAGAGGTCTCAGAAAGCAGGCCAGCCTGAGGACAGAGAGAAGCTGGTGCCGTTGTTTTGGAGCAGTGATTAATAGCCTGTTAAAAAATAGCTTTCTGTCCACCATCCATTGCTGATGCAAACATATTTCACAGGTAGTAGCAGATTAAAGACAAGCTACTAAAGGAAGATTTTATGGAGTTCTGTCACTAGACTGTCACTGTGCCTGAATACTGTCGTTGTCTGTCTCTGCTCTTCTGCAGCCATTATTTAACGAGCACCTACTAAGTGCTGGGCATTGCTTTAGATTTGCAGCAGTGGATAGGATGCTCAAGGTCCCTGCTCACACAGTGCAGGGAGCAGGGAGGCTGGGAGCAAAGCAATAAAACAAATGATGTCAGACAATAGTAAGGTTTATGCGGAGATTTAAGTGTGCTGGCTTAGAGTGAATCCATGGCTACTTGAAATTGTATGGCCTCTTTGAAGAGAATTCTCTCATGTGTTGCTAGTGTTCACAAGTCAAACTATCAGTCTTTTTCTTTAAATGTTGTCAAATGCATTCCCTAAGTGAGATTTTTTCATAACGTTGCTTAAATTGATATGTCATTGGTTGGGGAGCAATGTTTTCTGGTGGGGAGGGGGGGTGTCTTACAAATGTTTAGTTAAATTCCCCTAAAATTGTTTTCTGGAGTTGATCTGCAAAGGAAAGAGTGTGAAGTAGGCTCACTGTGTACAATGGATTTTCCCCAACCAAATGCAAGAGAAAGCTAATACAGCTCTGTGTTTATTATTGTTGTTATTTTAAATGATGAAGGTCCAGCTTGCAGAAAGTTCTTATGCCCATTGGGGCATTCTGTTAATATAACCTCAGGCTTCTCTGTTAGAAGGGGCAGATCTAGCATGTCTTTTCTTTCTCTACCACACAGAAAACAAAGAGGGTAGCAATTAGTATCTTCAGACCATGGCAAAATAACCCCCTGTCCCAAATGTAAAGCAAAGCTGGTCCTATTGAAAAGCAACAAAGGGAAAGGCTGAAGGGTACAATATGTAAGGCGCCTACGTGGATGTCAAATCACAGGGTGCAGATCAAAACAGAGCAGCTGTTGAGGGCCGCCTCGTCATATGTTTCTTAGAATTTATGAGAAAAGGCACCGAGGGCCTGCAGTTAACAAAAGCACTCAGCATGTAGCAGGGTGGGCTGCCCTGTTGACAGGCAGGATCCAGTTTCTAAGTGTGTTCCACTATGCGAATTTGAAATGAATGGATGAAGTGGCTGGATTTTCTCCCCAAGTGGCAAGTTGGATGTTAAAGTTGTATTCTTCAGGAACAATGTTTCCTAGTACCTTTGGAGAGAATGACCAATTTTCAGTTTCCCTCAGCCTTATAACCGGCATTCCTGTATTTTTATTGTATCTGCTGTTCTGTATGGGCTCAGAGGAATACATGTGTCAACCGTTTAGGGTGCATCTATTTTGTTCCAGACGCTGTGCTCGGCTGTATTCTATATTGTAACATCAATTTCCAACTCAAAGACCAATTATAGATTGTATTTTTGTTGATGTGCGCAATACGAGTTTAACATAGAACTTTGAAAATTATATTCACCGAAGTAACACATTTTGAGAATCTGCCTGACTTATTTTGGGGATGTACAATCACCCTGAAATATCTAGGCATTCCAGGACGGCCAGTGACAGTAGCATGTACCCCTTGCTCCATTTCAGTTCATCCACCAGTATTCATTCAGTGTCCACTCTGCACTTTTTCACTAATAACGTTTACTGTCTATTCCTGATTAGAAAAGTAATGCTTGTTTATTGTAAGAAAATCAGAAAAAATTCATAACAAATTGTGGGGACAGAGCCAGGAGTGCAGTTTCCAGGCTCTTGGCTTCACGTGGAAAGGTGCTGGCTCAGGTAGTAAATGGCCATCAGCTGTGATTGGATGGCCATCAGCTGTGGCTAGTTGGCGGTCAGCTGTAACCAGTGAGCCATTGGCCACTAATATAATTGCTGTGGCTACGCTAGCAAAAAATGGGGGCTAGCAAGAAGATGGTGGCTGGGCTAGCAAGCGCGGATTGCAGTTAGGATGGCGGGTTGCAGACAGTGTGGATCCAGCCTCCAGTGAGACTATAGTGCTGCCAGAGAGAACATAGTGGTGTGACTTCCCTATCTACGGCTCCGTGGGTGTTCCTTTTTGGCCTCACCATGTCCTGCATTCTTATGTGGGGAGTGGGAGCTGAGACCCCATCGGACGCCTTGCATGACACAAATACAGAATTTTAATATTATAGTTTTATAACGAAAACACTGACATTTTGGTATGTATTCTTTCAGTTACCTGTGTGTATATCTAAACACATAAATACAGTGCATACATACGAGGTTGGACAATTAAGTTGGTGAACTCATCCTAGAAAAAGTGCTACAAACCTCATTGCTGAATATCACTACAGTCACCTTTGAAGTACTTCCCTTGGGAAGCTGTGCACCGACGCCAGCGCCTAGTCCACCCTTCAAAGCAATTTTGGAACTCTTTTTCTGGAATGGCCTTCAGAGCTGTCATTGCATTACCCTTGATGTCCTGAATGTCATGAAAATGTCTTCCTTTCAATATTTCCTTTATCTTTAGGTAAAGAAAGAAGCCATTGGGGGCCAGATCAGGTGAGTAGGGAGGGTGTTCCAACACAGTTATTTGTTTACTGGCTAAAAACTCCCTCACAGACAGTGCCGTGTGAGCTGGTGCATTGTCGTGATGCAAGAGCCATGAATTGTTGGCGAAAAGCTCAGGAGGTCTAACTTTTTCACGCAGCTTTTTCAGCACTTCCAAATAGTAAACTTGGTTAACTGTCCAGTTGGTACAAATTCATAATGAATAATCTCTCTGATAAATGTTTGTCCAATTGGTACAAATTCATAATGAATAAACCCTCTGATATCAAAAGTTTAGTGACATTGTTGTAACAAGTTCGTGAACTTAATTGTCACACCACTATATATGTTTTTACGTATATTTAGACTCTTCATATATGTAGTTTGGTATCCTAGTGTATTCATTGTCCTAACAACTAAATCTAATCTTAATGGCTTAACACAACAAAGGTTAGTTCTTGCTTTTGGCAAAGGTCTTGCAGATCAGGTAGTTAGCTCTCTAGCGACGTGCACAGCCAACCCTGATTCAGTTTGGCCGTCATAAAAAGCCCAGCTTTCCCACTGAGGCCACAGCTGCCTCACTCACCTGACCTTTTCTTTTCTTTCTTTTACTAGAGGGTAAGGTGGAATCTTTTACAAGAACCTTGACTAGGAAACTTAGGGAAAAGCATATCCAAAGAATTGATATTTGAAACCCTGGAACAGATGCATTTAGAGAGCACTGGTTCCTTATCCTACAAATTCTAGTCTAAAGCTCTGGTACTAACTAGTTATGTGACTTTGTCCTGATCTACTTGTTGGGACTCCTGGCTTGAGAGAATTTTAGTTTGGTTGTTTAGTGGAATTCCTAGTTGCTCCCAGCACATACATCCTAGTCAGTTTTCAAAGTATGTGAGGTCTCTATGTTTGAATTTCACTTGTTAGCTGCCTCTGACCACAGTTCTATAGCAATTCACTTTCTGTATGGCCTCAGAGATTCTTACTGAGCTTCAGCCTACCCAAACCTAACTTTAAAATCTCTTTGTTTATCCCTTCCAGAAGTTCTTTAAGGCTGTCCTTCCACAAGCCCTGCCCTTATCCTTGACCTATTTTTCTTGGTTGTTTGGTTTTTCTAAACCAACACATACTTACCAGCTAGATCTTCGGGCTGGTACTTTGGTGAAGTTGTCTTTACCTGTGACTGTAACCTGATACTTAGAATGGCCATCCTAGTGGACAAGTGGCATGTTTGACGGGCTCTTTTCACTGGAATCTGCCTCTTGGGTGAGTCAACAGAAAATATTTCCTCTGTTTATGTTTCATATTATATCCTCTCTAGTGGGCCTTTCATCAGAGTCTGGTTTCTTGTTCAAGAAACACCTCCAGGGGTGGCTGGATGGCTCAGTTGGTTAGAGCGCCAGCTCTCAACAACAAGGTTGCCAGTTCAATTCCCGCATGGGATGGTGGGCTGCGCCCCCTGCGATTAAAGATTGAAAACGGCGACTGGACTTGGAGCTGAACCGCGTCCTCCACAACTAGATTGAAGGACAACTTGGAACTGATGGGCCCTGGAGAAACACACTGTTCCCCAATTAAAAAACAAAAACAAAAACAAAAAACCCTCAATTTTCCTGCCCCAGAGCCCAGTGAATATAGCTTTCCTGGCATATATATCGTCTTTTTCATTTGGGTAATTCATTCTGATTCTCCCAGAGAAGTGACCCCTTTCCAATATGTCATCATATAGTTTTACTAATAAAACTCTTCAGACAGTAGAAGCAGATTCATCCACAGATGAGTCAGTTATTGGAGTTAGTAGACAAGGACTTTAAAGAAAACACAGGGCAAGATGGATAAAATGGACAAAAAGCGAAGAATTTCAGAGAATAGATACCTGTCAAAAATGATTAACTGAGCATATTATAATTGAAAAATGTATCTGAAATTAGCAATCATTAGATGGCTTTAACAGCATCTGGATATAGCAGAAAACAGGATTAATGAACCCCGACAGATCAGTAGAAACTATCTAAACTGAATCACAGAGAAAGAATAGTGGTGGGACGGGGGAAGCAAAGGACATAAAACAAAATGTAGGGTACAGTCTAACATACATGAATTTGGGATTAGATTCTGACCTCTAATTCCTGAGCCTCTCCCAGTTTTCCTCTGTTCTGGCCCCATTTGCCTCGATGTAATCATTTTTGGTCAACCATTTCAATAAGATAATCTCTTTCATTTTCAGAGCCCATGGTCACGTGAATGCAAAAAAACACCCACTATCAACTTTATCTGCTCACCTCCCCAAGCCACTAAGCATTATTGGGGAAAACCAAAAAGCCTTTCCAAATTGTTCCCTGTATTCTTCTTTAGTCTTTTGTTGGGTTCCCTCTGATTAATACCCTCACTCTCTGCTGGTTTCTCCGATATTTTGTCTGCAAATCAATGAAGGTCTTCCCATCCTAGAGTATCTCATTCTTCCTCTTGTTTTGTTTCTTCACACCTGTAAATAGAATTCTTTACTTGGTGCCCCACCGTTTAGTTTTTATTCCCTAAAAACTATGCTTTGTGACTGCACAGGAAAACATTAACATAGGCCTCAGGTTGTCATCTTTAGAAGGGCCTGATTGCAGGGTGGGCTCTTGGCTGGAGCCTGGGAACTTGGCTTTTGAAAAGTTCCTTACTTTTCAATAACATTTTTGCCTGCTTGGGGCACTGAATGCCCGCTTTCCTTCTGGGAGTCTAGAATTTTGATAGTTAAGGTTTGTCTTTGTGCCTACATGATAAACCACCAATAAAATTCTTCAACTCTGAGTTTCAAGTGGGTTTCCCTACGCAGAAACACTGCACAACATGTAGGAAGTCTCTGTGTAGATTCCACGTGATGCATCTTTTCCCTTGCTGACCCTGGTGTATATCTTTCATAATGAACTAGGGCCTGAGTCCTGTAAGTTCTTCTAGCAAATCACCGACTGTGTGGGTGGTTGTGGTCTGACAAGTGTCCTTCATTGCCACCCTTAATTCAAACTGCTCTCGCAAGGTTGATCTGTTTATTAAATCTAGTAGTCTTTTCTCAGTGCACATGTTAATAATACTCTTGCTTTCAGAAACTTTCCTCCTTGCTTCTCTAAGAATACCCTACATTGTTCCTCCTCACACCTTGCCTATTCATTCAGCAGACCTTTATTGGATGCCTGTACGTGCCAGACATTGTGCTCAGTATACATTAGTGAGTCACAGTGCAGCATATGGTCTAGTGAAAGAAGACAAAAAGCAGATGGCACATGTTGAGAAAAAGAACTGTGTTGAGTGATTAAAAGGGAGGTGCACTTCAGAATGGTGGTCAGTGAGCAAGTCAGTAGGGTGGTCCGTGGAGATAGCATCAAAGCAGCATAAAGTCTGTTTGGTAAAGAACCAGACGCAGTGCACTACAGCAGAGAACAGCATGTGCAAATGTTTTAAAAGCCACTTGGCATCTTCTAGGTTTCAAAAGGAGCCTGGTGTGGCTGGAGCACTGTGAGAAGCGGCAGAGAAAGTCGGAGGGTAGCAAGCAAGGTCTAGGTCACTTAGAGCTTTGTAGGTCATGTTTAGAATTTTAGATTTTAAGGGAATCGGGAGGCCAGTAAAGGGTTTAATCAGCCAAGCAACAGATATCTTTCAAAAAGATCATTCTTAGAGTTACAGAAAGAATGGACTAGAGAGGCGTAAGAAGGGGAGAGCCTACTTTGGAGCGTACTACAGTGATGTAGGTGAAAGATGATGGTGACCTGGGTCCGAGTGATGGCTGAGGAAATGGTAAGGAATTAATGGACTTTGAAATATGTTCTGCAAGATTTTAAGTACACTTATGTTCTGTCTTCTCTCTCCTTTGGTGATCTCCACTTCCTTATCTTTAACTATCACCTCTAGGGTAACCATCACCTATCACTTCATAGGGTTAGAGTGTGAAACCTAATCCTGATGAGAGCCACTGTTTCACATTTTCAAAGGAATAATGGTTAAATTTTAAATGGTTCTGAAGCCATAATGCCTCTGCCACTAACAGTGTGATCTTGGAAAAACTGTTTCACTTCTCCGTGCCTCAGTTTCCTCATCTGAAAAACAGGAATAATGTACTACCTACCTAATAGGGTTATTGTGAAGATTAAATAAGGTAACACACAAAGAACATTTGGCACTAGCTTGCACACACACAGTCATCAATCAACAGTAGTTCTACCTTCAGGCCTCTACAACTTCTCTGTCCCTGCGTGGCACAAATTGAACTGACTCCAGCACCCAGTCTATCTCTTCCACTTGACATCTCCATTTTTATTAATGGCACTAGCTAGAGATTCCAAACCAGTCACATTTGACTCTTTGTTCTTTATTCCCTTATCACACTGCAGTAGAAACCTAAAATTAGATTGCTGTAAGTGATATTTTTACTTCTATCTTCATATAAAGTGGAAGTTACAGCTTCTTTTATTCACTCAACAATCAATATTGAATACCTAGTATGAGAGTGAAGCAATTGGAGGGGGTTTCTAATTCTAATAATTTGTCTTTCATATACAATTTCTGCCATTTGGTCTTCACAGGACTATATTTGAAGTTCCTCAACAATGTTGGTAGGAAATGAAAGGAAAGTTCCTCTTCAAAATCAACATAGAGGGGCCGGCCTGGTGGCTCAGGCGGTTGGAGCTCCATACTCCTAGCTCCCAAGGCTGCCGGTTCGATTCCCACATGGGCCAGTGGGCTCTCAACCACAAGGTTGCCAGTTCGACTCCTCGACTCCAGCAAGGGATGGTGGGCAGCGCCCCCTGTAACTAACAATGGCAACTGGACCTAGAACTGAACGGCGCCCTCCACAACTAAGATTGAAAGGACAACTTAACTTGGAGAAAGTACTGGAAGTACACACGGTTCCCCAATAAAGTCCTGTTCCCCTTCCTCCATAAAAATCGTAAAAAAAAAAAAAAAAAAAAATCAACATAGAGTTTTGAAAGATCCTCAGTAACTGAAACAAATGAAACCACTGAAAAATATCTCAGCATCCTTTACTATTTCAAGGTTACCAACCTTAACAATTCAATTATGGGTACAAAAAGGGTTCAAGGGCAGTCATATCAAAGCTTAGGAATGAGGAAAATGGTGGACGCTCTCCATCCCACAGTAGCAGTAGCCATTCCTGCCGGTCCCCTGGCACTACATCTTTATGCTTAGTGAATATTACTGAAATAGGTGGCATCTATTAATAGTGTGTACTTATTTAGGTTTTGATTTTGAGTATCAAATATTAAATAACTGACTTCTGAAGTTGTTCCTTTCCATGGCAAGTTAATTACAACTGGTTTTGGAACTCATTTTCTCTTCTAGGTCAAGAAGGTCTAAATGACTGACAGAGAATGAGATGGGTACACAGGGAATCACAACACCAAGTTACAGATACTACAGACACAGGCCTTGCCAATAAGGCACATAATGATGTATAAAACATGGATGATACCAAAGAATTTATTGTAAACGTAGTGGCAAATACATTGAGAATAATCATCATTAGAAAGGAACTAGAAAATTACACATGTTTAAAGTATGTGCTTTTTTTCTGCCACCTTTAAGTTATGGCTAGTACAAACATTTTAAGTACTGAAATACTTAATGAGATGTTCTATTTTCACATAATTCATGACTGTATTTTCATCTTAATTTTTAAAGCAGCTGACCATGAATTTCACTTTCAATTATCACTCTGTTTTTATCAGTTCCGTAATGATCTGTAGAATCTTGTCATCTGAGTGGGAAAAAAACAAAAACAAAACGATGAACAAATTCATCACTAGTTAATTTTCTAATGTATACACATATAAACAACAGGTATACTTTATTAAAAGATTCATAAATTAAAATATAAAACACCAGCAATATTCACTATAAAACTATAGATGCCTACATAATTTATTGCCCTACAAATATTATTTTAATTATTGCTATAGTTATACACCTACTTTGCCAAAAGGTAGGCTAAGGCCTGAAGAGATGATATGATATAACTGTTAGTCCTTTATAAAGAATTATTTCTTCAGTGTGTCAGGATTTCCACAATATGGACAAAGAAGAAGAACTATTATCAGTTTCTCCGTGTTTGGTCAAAAGGAAACAAAAATTTTAACAGGGAAGTGCTCTTGGAGAGGTGTCAATAGGGAAGTGACAGACCTCTCTACACAACAAAGTGATCAAATACCAATTAATCAGACAAATAGATAACAGAGGCAACACTATTTGCTAAGGAGGTTTTGTTAACACCTACTGCTACTTCTAAACAGTTGCTCTGATATTGTGACTTCCACTCTTCAGATAGTTATAATTATGAGGGCTCCAAGACTGAAATTCTGTATTTGTATTAGACACATCAGTAAGAGAATGTTCTGGGTTTCAATTGTTGCAATGGGAAACTGATAATAGGGTCCATGGCCTGACAGGTACCTGGGGGCTACGGTGGCATTAAAAAAAGAAAAAAAAGGAAAACAAAGGTCACTTGCTACAAGGGGAATATATTGCAGGTCTAAAAAGAACCATGATTTTTATCTGAGGAAGAATAGAATAACAGAAAACACAAGAGCAACTTGAGTTACTTCTTTTTCAAAAGCTCGGCGTTATATCCCAACTTTTCTTATTATGAAGTCCAGGAAGAAAGGATACATATGTACTTCATCCTTCCTCCCAAGTCAAGAATATATGCTTCATCTGAGGGTAAGTTCTGCTTTCTCTTTTACGGGGAAGAGAAACACTGACATCATTTTAAAATTCATTTTTCTTGAGTTCAACCTATCCTTTATATAATGTATATCTAAGGCTGAGTAGTCATGTACAGAGCTCCCTAAGAGCCCACATCTCCTACTATTTCAAGACCTGATCTAAGTTTCCATCAGTATAGGAAAATTAATACAGCTTAATGCTTATGCATTCACATTAAGTTGTACAAATAAACAATGAGCGCGAGGCTTCAGGGTAGTAGCACCAACCAGTAGCTCCCCAACTTATCTGACAAAGAGAATTAACTGGGATACTTTGTGAAATACAATCACACTGAATCAACTAATCAATTCTTAACATCATTAAAAGCAGAAAAACTAAATTTAAATGCTTCCTGATATAATGCAAGGGGAAGAATACAGCAGCAACTAGAAAATATGTTTTTCTAAAAACCTTATTCAAATCAAGCTTTTAGATATAACTACCAGTTTGCAGGAAATATAGGAAAATAGAGAAACATGTTAAACCAAAGCACGATTATGAAACCAACCACATCCTGAATGTGGGAAATTCTACCAGAAAAATAACACAGTTTATAAAAAAATAATTGCATTTAAAAAGGATGGTTGTAGAGGGAAGTGTTCTAGATTAAAAGAGATTAAAAAATAACAGCCACAGGCCTCTCCCATAGAGATTGAGTCTCCCATAGAGATTCAATATGTCTGGGATAGGTCTCTGGACTTTGTATTTTTAACAACTGCTAAGATAACTCTAATGATTTGGCAAGTTTGGGAAATACTGCATCAGACTAACCAGAAACTCAGATGTCCACTGCAGATTTCTATTGAAGGATAATGTACTTTTTATACAGACTAATAGCTCTACATTTGTGACAATGGTAAAGATGCTGGGAACTTCATAGAAAGTCCCTCACTCTTATTTTTTACTATAATTGTATTATCAGTTTGCTACTTCTTAGCAGTTTACCATCCTTTTATTTTTCTGTGAAATGGCCAGAAGTTTAGAAGTGAAGATTAGAAGAGGAAGAAGTAAACTAAAAGAATCCTAAGACAATAATTAGGTTGTGAATAATGAAAATAATTAGGTCTATGAATCTGACGGAATTCAACATTAAATACATTTATTAGAACATTTTTGATCACTTGAAATTTAAGACTTCAGTATAGTGTACTCCAATGTTTAAAAGTATACTGTTTTCTTTTCCTTTTATTTTTTTTAATTAAAGTTTATTGGGGTGACAACTGTTAGTAAAGTTACATAGATTTCAGGTGTACAATTCTGCAATAGATCATCTATATCTCACATTATGTGTTCACTATCCAGAGTCAGTTCGCCTTCTATCACCATATATTTGAAAAGTATACTGTTTTCTATCTATGTTATAATCAAACACTTACCTTCAAGGGACATCTTAGGATTTTCAAGCTTTTTTCTTAAAACACAATCAATGAGAACTCTTAGCTGCTTGAAAATGACAGCGATCTTTACAGGGGCCTGTTGAGAAGGACAAAATTGGACAAAGTTAATCCCCGGGAGTGTGAATGTGTTTAAATAAATCAAGGTAAGCATGTATACCTTGTGATCTGCCTTAGCACATCTTGACCTTAATATAAAACACGATGGGAAAAATACAGGCAAATTACTTCCTGTAGCTAAGCTCAATAAAGAAACTTCAATTTTTAATTAAGTATCCATAAATTTGATGAAATTTTACTGAAATATAACTACAAACCATAAAAATTCACTCATTGTTAAGTGTACAACTCAATAATTTTTAATAAATTTATAGAGTTATGCAACCATCACCGCAATCCAGTTACAGAACATTTCTATCACCTCAGCCTCTTTGTGAAAACTGCACATATATTTTTAAGTTGTATTTAAAATTTAGCTCTCCAGTTTTAGACAAACAGTGATCATGGTATACCACAGAAGAATGTATTAGGTTTGCTTAATTTAAATTGGTGAATGTTGAAGGGGTTACAGAGAAATAATCTTACTGATGGTAGCATTGGTTCGTCTAATTCTTCCGAAGAGGAATTCGACAGTACGCACTAAAGCTACGAATCTGTGCCTTCTTTATCGGTGGCACAATGTAGTGGAAGGAGCGTGGGTTTGAGGATCAAATAGTTCTAAGTTTAAATCTTGCTCTACCTATAACAATCCATATAATCTAGGAAAGTTATTTAACTTCTCACTGAGCCTAAGTGCCTTATCTACAGAAAGGAAATTAAAAAAGATTTGTTAGGGTATTACATTTGGGATAATCCATGTAAAGTTAACTATTGAAGTACACAACACATGGCAAGCTATAATTGTTACTGATGATAAACGCTGTAATAGCAATATAATTTGATTTTTAATTTAACATACTTAAAACCATATAGGCAAGATAAAATAAAGAAGTCTTCTACTTTAAGTCAAATTACAGGAAAAAATTATGCAAACTCCAATAAAATAGAAACAAATCCACCTCAATGGTAATAGAAGTAGAAATTTTAATGTAATCAACAAGATCAGTTGTAGTATGTACCTGAAAATAGATCCAGCCATCAACAGAAAGAAGACGTTCCCGGTGTTGAACCTCTATATCACCACCAAAAAGTAAAACTGGAAAAGGAGTAATTAGGGTAGTTTCCCTCAAATATACTCGGGCATACCTTATCTGCATAGGAATAAAGAGAAAAAAATAATTTGACAGCCTAAAAATATAAGAAATTCATTTATTCGTTTCAGGTGGACATTTTCCTGTAATTTGCTCCATATATTTTAAGTCAGAAGCTTTGTAAAGCTACATGTTTACATTCTCTCATGTGCATAATTTGTCAATTATACAGTAATCACAATCACCACCTGTGCATTTCATTTATACTATTAAAAGCCATTTTTTAACATTAATTGTAACGCTGAATTATATACCTTGAACATAAAAGAAATGATCTACAAGCAATTTTATAATGCTAATGCTGTTAAATAATTAATGCAAAAATAAAATTATGCTTAAATTTTAAAGTGTCTGGTTTCTAGACCAATGTTCAGCTATGGCCATTAGTTAGTAATTTCTCATGTTTTACATTTAAGTTTGATGACATGCTGGGAGTTATTCAAGCCAGTGCTTGAAATTACAGACCCTTGTTGCTTTAACAAGCTACGACTCAAAATATTGACTTTTTTTATAATTTATAAATATTTGCTATTAAATTATCTTAGGTCACATTCAAATCATTGTCAAATCATATCCAGTACTCCCATGCCCCCCCATGCACTCCCCCTTCTTCGGAACTGCAGATGTGTTTTTTCCCTTTTGAGACAGTACCTGTTAGTGAAATCTCAGAGAATTGATACATTATTAAACAACATCTCTGCTATAATTTCCTTTATTACAAGTAGAAAAGGTGATGGTCACTGTAGAACTCTTAATATATTTTTTTCATTAAATGAAAGAAATGAGGGTTTTTTTTTTCTCATTGAGAAGCTATGTACATCTTGATTTCAAATATGAACAGCTCAATTTGAGAACCAAATATAGTACTTGTTGGGGCATCCTAACTTGTTATGACTGACTTCTAGAATAACGCCCTAAATACTGGAATTAAGAATGAACACTTTACCTTCTCTTGGTATAAGAGCCATCCGTAAGTTTGCAAATCTCGATTTACTGAGGATGGATGTACTTGTGCTTTGCCTTGGGCTGTCTCTACAATGCAAGCCAATTTTTCCGTAACATCAACTGATTTTGTACAGATTATCTTCCCCACGTTGTCATACAGTCCAGCGGCAAGTACAGCTTTAAGAAGGGCAATTTCTTGGAAGGAAAGGGTCTGTGAGGCTTTGTTTCCTTCCCAGCCATTAGAAGTTGTGGATGATGAAAATCCTGCTGCCTTAACCAACTTTATTAACTCTTGCTTTACATCCTAGATTGGTTTATGTTAAAAAGAGATAAGATCGTAATTGATTAAAACAGAGAAATTACCAAATAACACTGTTTCCAATCAAAATTAGAAAGATACCAATTACTATTTAGTTAACTACAGCCTAAATTAGCCTAAATTAGGGAGAAAAAAAATGCTGGGAAGTCAAAGATTAAATATAGTCATCTGTTTCCACCACCCCAAGACTTTAGATGTCATAAAAAAAGGAATGTTTAAAATGTGAGAGCAATAAAAATGTGCCTGAATACATTTTCATTTAGTATATTTGCTTCAATATTAGCTTTCCTTTTACCATTTTTATCAATAGGACAGTCACGTAGAGAACAATACTGAGGAAGAATTATAGAGGAATTCTGATCCTAGACTGCAAGTACCTTCTTCATTTGTCTCTGGGAATCTCACCTTAATTTCCTACAGAACTCTGACAAGTTTATTAATGGCAACTCCATTTAATCTAAAGTTGTTGCCTAAAATCTTTTTCTACCCTTCGTAGTGCCAATCAGCTAAAACACTACAGGAAGGATGAGCATTTTTCAAAGCAAACAGGATACAAGTGATGAAAAGGTGACGTTTACATTTAGGATTTCCTTTAGTTTTCGGGCTTAAGGGACTTGATTCCAGGGGAGGAAAGACCAAACAAACACAGACAGCTGCTGTAACATCACAGGGTTGGTGTAGAGATGGAAAACCTCGCAGCCCAGGAGAGGTAAAGAAAATGCTGATAGAAGGAAGGGGGTGAGAGGCAACTTGGTGGTTGGGAGGAAGTGGAATGGAGACAAAGGACTGTTGATTAGCTCTCTACATCTTGAATCCCCAGTCAGTTGGCCCAGAGGTGGCTATTTCTTCAATTTATTCCTGTATCTGTTTTGAGAAGGACAAAGTTCATTCCATTTAGAGAAGTCCCTGCTGTCATCCCAGCAGTTATTTAAAGTCACAAAAAGTAATGGGTCAAATTATAGGGGAACAAAATAGTTTTTAACCTTTTAAAATATGAGCTTAGAATATTGGAATTATGTGAGACATGCACAAAGTTTATTTTCTGAATGATTTTATAGCATGTCTGTACTAAATACCACTTCCCAAACACCAAAAACAAAAAGGTAAGTGTTCATGAAGGAGCCCTGCATTTTAGGACCACTTGTCTTATTTTAACTATACTTCTACTCTCTCTCTTCACACAAATAATTCTTGTCCTGAACAGCAGTCAAAAC